>NC_050479.2:106717178-109217178 GCF_012460135.2 Molothrus ater
AAGTTTTGTCTGGTTTTCTTAAAGCTGAACATGCTCATTGTATTGAGAAAGAGTTTTTAAATTTTTAGGAGTTTGTAGAGTTTCTGTTGAGAAAGTTTTTAGGTAGCCTTAGGTGGGCTTAAATGAAAGCTGTTTTGCAAAAGAGAATTATCTGTAACAGTTTTTACTGGGGTGGATGATGCTCATTGCTCTAATATCTAGGTGTGTTAATGTATTTTCCTAACTAAATACTGAGAAGAAAATTCAGAAAGCTTCATAAAAGCAGATGCAGTGCTTACATTGTTAGACTCAGAGCTGAAAAAACAAAGTACAACTCAAATTTATGCCAAGAGTGTGAAAGCTTTATGGTCTAACTCATGTTTTTGTTCAGTATACTGTGTTATATTAACACTGCAAGCCTTAAAGTAGATTCAAGAAATTCTTGTAATCTCTTATCCTTGACAGCACAATGGTCTGGTGAAACAATGTCACAAACCATGTCTGACAGGTTTAAAGTTGGACACAGGTGGCCTGTATTTCCTTTTTCCTAGCTCTGCTCCCTGTTTTAGGCTCAGGGGCTGGGATGAGACTGCACTACTGCCTGTGTTCTATGTGGGCAGCACACAGACAGAAATGTGGGCACTTTGGTGGTGGCCAGGAGCCACAGGGAATTGTGCACTCAGAAATGGTGGGACTTTGGGTGTAGTTAAATCTGAAGAGGAACCAGGAATGGAGACTCAAGCCATATCACCTTACATGTAAACTATGAGCAGTTTAATGAAAAAACTGGCCTAGCCTATTTTATCTAGTTTTTAAGGAACTTAACCACTCTGTTTCCTTAAGAATCCCTGTGGAGATGCTTTTGAACAGAAGAGCAGTTTTACTACAAGAAATTGTCATTTTTAGACAATACATGTACATTTATTATATTATTTTAAGTACATTTTCCTATTTTCTTTAGAGATTTAAGAGTGTTCTAGTGTAGAAGATAATTACCTTGCCACTACATGTTTTTATTAGTGGTTAAGATTTTTTTTTAACTCTATAACATTTTTAAAGGCTCTTTCCTAAAATTCATAACAGAAAAAGAAAGGTGTGTAAGGATAAACCAGAAGTGATTTTGGCTCCTTATGGCACATGAGTTTGAAAACTAATGCGGTGTGATTTCTACCAACTGACACTTCTTCCATAGCATCTAAGAAATGAGCCGGTTCAAGATTCCTGGGCTCTCTTGAACAAATTCTCTTTTGGGTAAAAGGTCAGTTAAAGGTTAGAGATGTGTGGAAGGAGGAAGGAGAGTGATTTGTCCTTCTGATTTTCTATTTCGGGCTCTTTGTGGCTTTTGGTTGCCATGCATGTTTGAGAGGCACTCATGATTCCTGTCATGACAGATCTAGATTGCTCATAGAAATATCAAGTCTTGATTCATTTTCTGGGGTGCTTGACACTGTCTTAGGCTGCAAGCCTCCATTTGAATACTCTAAGTCAGCAGAAGATAAAGCAGGGTGGATTCACTTCCTATGCTACAGTCTTAGGTAGATCTGTTCTTAATTTGGGTATGGCAGGGGGGGCAGCTTTGTAATAAACCTGTTCCTTTATGTAACAATTTACTTAGCAAGGTTTCTTTCTCTTTGTGCAAAATTTTCTGTGTTTGCAGGGAAGAAATAAAATCAGAACTGGTGACTCCATGTCTTTCTATCAAGTGGGCTACCTAATTGCTTAGTAGCATCTAAGTATGATCTGAAGCACCTTGTTAGACATGGTGTCTCTGTACATGCACTTTTTGCTGGTTTTGCACCTTTCACCTCCACCTCAGCAATGAATGACCTGCTATTTGTGTCTGTGCTCACAGTTTCACCTAAGCAGCCAGTAAAAGCTGATCAATTATCCTTAGATCTTGCCAGAGAATCCAATGTATGTTAACAACCCTGCAGAACTCTGCAGACTCCCATTTAATAATGAACAAAACACAAAGGAATGTATGGCTATTTCTGAGCCTTCATCTTATGAAGGTTCTCTTCTCCTGATCTGAAACTCCTGATCTTTTTCAGTCTTTAGATGGGAAAGTACCTTTAGCTTCAGGCACTGAAGGTAAAAGTGCCTTTTACCCTAATACAGTTTCATTCTTGAATTTTCAAGTTAGGTTTTTCTCCAAATTTCAAATTTTGTCTGTTATGTCTAAAATTTGTAGAAGTTAATCCCTTAAAAGATGCAATTAAGCTGTACCTTGGTTTTTTGGGGTGTATGCATGGCTATGTGTTCAACATAAATGCATCTGTGTTTGTATAGCAGTATTGTCAAAATGCTGATCTATAGTCACCTATGCAAACTGCTTAGATATTCTTCTTCTTAACCATGATAGATACTGTTTGGAATTGTTGTAGTTCAGCAAAGAAAATACGGTGTACTTACACCCCAGTGAAAGAAATACTTATTTTTTTTTTTTAGAAAATGAATGCCTTTTGCCTTTTTCTTCCCTACCTCAAGATACTAATGAATCAAACCACATTGGGCTGGGATCACTGAATATTGCTTGATCCTCACACCCTGTGTAGAGATATGATCCTTGGCATGGATTTCAACAGCTCTAAACAAAACAAAACAAAAAAGTATAATCCTTTGGAAACTTACCCAATGGCAAATTACTCTTATGAAGCTTATCAGGGCCATGAAACTGGCAGTGTGACCCTTGTGTGTCATGAAGAAACTTGGTCACATTCAGCCACATGGTTCAACCTCAGCACAGCAAACAAAGTGTTCCTTTAAAAAATTGGCTGTAGTCTCTGGATAAGGGAAATCCTGGAGACCACCGTGAAGTTGGAGTAAGGCTTCCTATTGTGTATTCAGCTTCCAGCCATTGTACACATTTGACCCCCAAATGACAAAATAAATGAAAGCTGCTCTTCAAAGTAATGCAATCAGTTCAAAAATATTGTGCTAATAAAGTTATAAATTCTAATGGAAAGATTTATGGCAATCCATTTAGTTGTTACTAGGTTATTTGTGGCAGACAGATGCAGAGTAACCTGATTAGAGTCAGCATTGTGATGACTTGTAGCTGCAGAGGGGAAAAAAGCTTTAAACCATTGTCATGGCCCATTCTCTGAGATGCATTTGGAGGCTGCTTTGAAAGAAAATAGATGACCCTTAAATGTAGTTTTGCAGCTGCCTCAGATAAGTTGGCCCAAAGAAAGTGCCAAAATGACTGGCAGGTCTTTCTTTACCTAAGTTTTAATTTGTAACTCAATTTTGCAGATGAATTTAGAAGAAATTCAATTGAAACACTCTTTTCAATATATTTTTTCTTCCTATTCATTCTATATTTAATATCTTATGTTGGGAAAAAAAGTCTTAGTTAATAACAGAGATGCTATTAAGCATTTTGTTATTTGGATTTGATGAGCAAGCTTTAGGAAAACGTGTCCTATATGAAGATACCCCTGAAAATGTAAAAGCAGGGCCCTTATACGAGTATAGCTATGTAGCTGTAGTTGAAGGGGACTTAGATTAACTGGAGTCAGATAATAGTTTCATAGAAGCTGCAAAGAGAAGGAGATAGTTACTGGTCTGGTACACATTCCTAAATTTAGTATCTAAAAAATGGAATTTGGCACAATAAAGCAATAAGATGATCCAAGTTCAGGCTTATTGGTGAGTTCTGGTCTTGGCCATTCTGATTAATACAGAACTTTTTCTGTAATATGTCAATTTAAGTTATATTTGAAGTTATAATCAAAATAGATTTAGTCATTAACAGCTGTTCAAAGGGAACTACATTGACAGAACTGGTTCTGTGTTGAGAGTTAAATGATTCTCATGGCTCCAACCTTACAGAAAAAAGTACACTTACTCCTTACAGAATAGTACAGTTGCTGGCATTCATTCAACAATGCAATGGGGGGGAATCCTAATTTACTGTAACATTTAAAAACAGAGAGTGAACTGTAAATATGATCAGTGAATGGATTATTAGATTTTGTGTTTATGTAGAGCAGGAAGATCTTTGACAAATTGCAATAGGGTTTAATTTTGTGTTAGTATTAACTAGTAAGTGTATTAAAATAGTAGGAAATACTAGAGAGGAAGAATTGCCAAAGTGTTTGTCTGTATTGGTACATTTTTGTAAATTTGTATATGTATGTGTGTGGTACATATGTATATGTTATATTCCAGAAAATTATGATTGTTATCTTAACACTTTCTAATATTTTTTCCAAGGTAAGAGTAGTTTCTGTTGTCTGTCAGGTTACTGAGTTGCGATCACTTCATCCAAAGAGCCAAGTTTGGCTCTGCCTTCAGGATGGTTTCTTGTGAGTGCTGTGGTGGGAAAGCAAAGGAAGGAATCAAGGTAGAAACTTTGCCCCTTTCTAAACATGAGCATTTTATGACCCAGGATCTTTGAATACCTCTTGCCAAATCCTTCCTAAGGAAGGATTTTGGAGCAGGTGGAAATGCCTAGATACTTAAGACCAGTAACTTCCCTTTCACTTTGCTGCCAAAATCCATCCAAGACATCCCTTTTTACAGGGTTGAACTACCAGACTCTGAGCTCCGAAGCAGTTACATCCCCTCAAGATTTCATCAGTGTTACTTGTGTTCAGTCCCTGGTGAACAAGCTATTCCCAGCAATTTTAACTTCATTCTAATGGTGGTCATTTGAAGCTCAGGGGCCTGGAATGGTTGAATAATTCCAGAGTGATGGATTAGCATGCAGGCAGCAGTTGAGGTGGCCAAAGGTGCATGACTAAATCTAATTCATCACGTGGATATTACTGCTGTTTCTGGGGTTCCTAGGGGACAAATGTAAGGACATTTTGGGAACCGGCAGAACTTCTGTTTTTATTCTCTGTATCATTATTCAATAATATTTCTTTAATCATAAGTAGCAAAATCATTGTGATTAAAGCTCCCAGTACAGCTTTGTGGAAGATATTAGTGCTGGTTTTCTACTGTCTGCGAATACTAACCACACAAGCTGTTGTGGTATGGGAGCAAAAGAAGTTCCAGAGTTTGTCATCTCTCTTCAGTTAACTTTTATTCTGCTAGAATAGGATCACTGCACAAAACTTAAAACTCCAAACAGACTGTTTTAAGGAGTGCAGTAGTGAAATTTTATATTTCCCAGTAGTGAAATTTTATATTTCCCCTTTGGAATTTGGCTGTTGAAAGAGCTTCAAGATTAGTGAGGCAGATCATTAGCTGATGTGCATGACTCTGTATCGTTTTCTTCCCCAGAATGTTGCTGTAGGAATGCACTGTGGCTGGCCTGGCCTACTGTTGGTAATAAAAGCTATGGTGCACCTTCCCTCCCTCTGTAGCAGTGATCCTGGAGATTGCTGGCACAGAACTTCCATTAATTCCTATGATTTCCTTTGAAAATTCAAAGGAAGCATCATTTCTATGCATGTGCCATGATTTAGTACTCCCCAATTCAGTGCCCCAGAAGAGATTATCCTAAACAAGAGGTGAGGGTAGCTCGTCTGCTTCCCTCACTTCTTTCTGCTCTGGGGATGGAGTTAAGAATTGGAGACTCAAAGGTGAAAATGGAGGGGTAAATTAAGAACAATTTACTGGAAACAGCAATGAGATAAGAAAACAAACAGTAACAGTAAAAAATTAGTACTAATGAAAGAGAGGGTGATTTACATGCAAAACACTCACCAAGCCTAGTGGTGAGAAACAATGGCCAAAAATCTTTCTTCTGGGAAGTGAGAGAGTCCCTTTGCCCAGCCCCCTGGCACTGAGGTAAGATGGCATTAAATAACATTTAGGAGTGGCCATGCCCACTCAGCCCAGCGCACAGCAGCCCAGAATTCCTGGGCTCAAGCAGCCCAGTGGGCTCAGCCTCCCAGCAGCTGGAGCTGCAGGTGGGCACCACTGCACCTGACTGCTGTACATCCATGAGCTCTGTCCTGCCCAGAACTTGGACAGCATATTTTTCTCCAGCTTAAACACACCAACTCCCTAGTCCCAGGTTTCTTCTTAGGCTTTGTTAGATCTTACTCTTATACTTAAGAGCCAGCAGTAGGCTCCAAATAGCAGGATAACCATCTGCTGTTTTAAAGGGAAACTCATCTTCTCATCTTAAATATTTATTTTCCAACTCTATTCTACCTTTACTTTGTCTCCTAATCTTTTAAGTAGCATTTGTGACGACTTGTGTTTGTTTAACCAATTATACAATCTGGAAAAAAATCCTAAATGAAGAAAAATTAGTTGTAAACTGGATTTTGAGACAGTTTTAATTTACAGTTGCAGTATGTCACAATCAGAGCAATTCCTTATCAATCTGTCAAGTGGCTGAGGCAGTACTGAATTGAAGAGGGTTTTTCTGGCAAGTCTCAAGTGTTTGTCTCAGGTACCATTGCTGTGCTCTTTCAATCAAGAGTCAGAAACGCTGCGACGGGCATATTTTGTTTGTTCACATCCCTGTGTGTCAACACTTCAGGAGCCTTTTCAGTCCCCTTTTTCCTGCTCTTCTCCCTGATCAGAGCATGACTTGCTTACTAAGATTCTCATAAGATAATAATTTAATAGCAGCTCTGAGCCAGAAGACAAAAGGAAAGAGAGTTCAAGAGCTCATTGCTAATTTCTCTCCCAGCATAATCCAATCAGTAGAGCTCTCCAGCTAGGACTTATAACCCTTAATAAGTCATTCTATTCGATTAAGAGGAATTGATTTTCTTCTCCTGTGTATCATAGTGATTATGATGAGTGTGGTATCTGCTGCTCACTTCCCTCTCTTCCCTTCTAGTCTCCATTTGTTTGCAGGGTCGGCAGGTAAACGAGCCAGGGAGATGGGACAGCATCATTAACTGGAGCTGGTGTCAGCTCTGTGACAGCTGTGGAATTGAGGTGTCCCACAGATCAGAGGAGATGCCAGTTGTGAGGGTCTCACACAGCAATTCTATACTTTTGACAACTCTGCTGACAGCCTCAAAAGCAGGAATTGATGGGACAATCATTTGCAGTCGTGACTAGAAGGGCAACTTGGAATTGGTGGTGGTAGCAAATTGACCATAATTTAGTGGTTAACTAACACTAAAGCAGATGGGAGAGGGGAGGAAAGGCAGTTCTTAAATTTGAAAAGTAAAGCAATATTGAATTTTCTTCAATCAGAGGATACTGGTGGAAACATATTTTGATGATGTTGCCTATTTGTTTGGTTTCCACAATTTATTGGCAGTGGAAAACTTAATTGACTTGAATTAATTAAAGTTTTGGGGAGGAAACATAGGAGTAGAGAGGGGAATTAGCCAAGTTTCAGTGCTGTTCAAGATAGTTTTGGGAATGGTGACATAAGGACACATAAATGTTCGTTCATATATGTTTAATTTATCATGAGTCCAGTCAAAGAGCAAAGATATTGTAACTGTCTGGGATTTTTTTCCTCACCATGGGAGTAGCACCCTTTACCTTTAAGCTGTAAACAACATAGCAGGTGGAGGTGAGCTTTGGAAAGAAATGAGCCAGTCACACAATTCAACCCTTTTAAATTTATATTTCTCTCTCAAAACTGCAGTCAAAGTTAAAACATAGCACAGTTTTAATAATTATTATTTTCCAGAACTATTGCCTACCCTGTATGTGGGTGTCTGCTTAAGAAGCTGTATTTTCAAGTGTTTAAATACATTCTTGCTGAGCAAGGGAAATTGGATTGCCATTTTGGTGTTGAATTATATAATTTGAAGAAATTAAGTCAATGTATTCAAAATCATGTAGTTTGACATTCTGCATAACCCAAGCCACAACTTCTTTAGCAGTATCAATAATGTGTGGCTGGAAAAAAAACATGGCTTTTTTTTAGGACCTGAATTTTTAATATGTTGTTTTGAATAAATATCAAAGATTTCAGGTGAGGGAAATCACATCTCCCTTAGGATGTTTTAATATTGAGATGACCCAAAGGTAAAACTTCATTTTTAGTGAATTTTAGTTGTTCTGTTCTTGTTGGTCTTAAGATCACATTTCTTTTTAAATTTATACAAACTGAGTATTGTGCAGAGAAAAAAGTTTTGCTGCCCACACCACATTCTGAGGTCTTTCTGAGAAGTCATATCTCTTAAATATTGCAGCTGTTTCATGCAGTTGACATTGACTTTCCCTGCATAGCTGTGTGGAATGCCTGTAAAATGGGATTCACATTGCCAGATGCTGTCTCATAAGTGCAGCTTTCAAGCACTGATTAGATGGCAGTCTGATGGTTTTGGAGTGCCTGAAATCCACAGTCTTTGGATCCAGAGGCAGTTTTGAGGGAAGGAAGATAGAGTAATTAAATTTTTTTTCAGATTTCAGAATACTTTGGCAAGTGTGCTTCATTTACACAGAAAGAATCCCCCAAAAAACCCAAACCCTCAATCCATTAACTTAACTTGGAATTTGAATTTTCCTAGTCCCAACATCTAGTGATGAAATACTGAATTCCTGGAATGGCAATGTCACCACCTAATGTTTTGTAAAGCCTTGGAAAAATGCAACTTGCATAAATATTTACCAGCTTTGATAGCTTTAGCATCTTGTATTTTTTAAGTATCAAAGTATAAATTGGAGTTTTCAAACTTCACAAAAAGGACGTATGAATAATTTGAAAACTGTGGGGCTTTTAGTGTACTTTAGAAGTGTGGAGTAATATTGGGCAAAATGTCACAGGAATAGCCTAATCATCGACAGTTGCTCACTGGGTAAACCTCTTTGGTGCTATTTCTTATATCCAGATATCATTTCAGTAGTTTTTTTCTGCTTTGTTAAATCAGGAGGTTGTGTTCCCTGGGTTATTTTCCTTTTCCTCTACGATATAATATTCTATTCTGTTATTGTGGGGTTTTTTTTTTGTTTGTTTTGAAACATGATCTCACCATAAATCTTGAACTGTGCCCAGTTTACAAAGCAGTGTTTATTTGTATAGATTGCTTGCCACTTCATTATCCAGCAATGTGTGTTGTCTGAAAATTGGATTAGTAATGACCTTATATTTTCTTCTCGATTACTGGCAGGTATTGAATTGTTTTGAGGGTGTGAACCAATTCCATCATGACTCCTCTAGGAACTTGCTTTTTCATCGGTGATTCCTCAGTGATCTCTCTTTTTCTGGATTTATCAATTACCAGTTTCAAATCCACTTAGTACGTGCCAAGTTTAATTTGTGGGATGCTAATTTCCTAATGCAAATATCATGTGGTCAGACGCTTCACTGAGTACATAACCTCTTTCCTGTGAATGTGTTGATCATAGTACAGTGAGATGTGATATAGTCATCAGCATCCTTCTGAGCAGCAGGTTTAGAGCTTTTATTCTGGATTATTTGACACTTTGATTTCTCTTTTGTGAAAGCAGCCTTGTCTCTGTGGTGCAGCTTTGGTTTAAAAGGTGTTCCCTGTTGGTGTTGCTGTTTAGTGTGCATGCTGCTTGTGCTGTGAGAGACACTGAAATGTACCAGTGCTGTTTACTTGATAAAACTGCCTTAAAGGGATAGAAAACCTGGTTGTTGTGGACTAGAAAGTGGAATAATCTGCTGTGATGATATTATCCAATCATCACATCTATTAACAGATGGAAATTCTTCAGCTACTTCTTCTTATGCCTTTATCTATCTGTTTGTATTTATTTTGTTATTTTAGCAGCAATGGATGCTGACAAAAAAGGCTTGATAATTAAATTACTATTTTGACCCTAAAATGACCTATTTGAATAAAACTTTCTTGTGCACACTTCTTTCTCTTTAGAGCTATAAAATGTTCTCATTCAGGTCCTCTGGACATTGTTTTGGCTTGTGCAATTTGGAGATGTTGGAATGCACTCAGGGCCCTGGGAAACCCAAGGTTAGAGTAACAGAGAGGGCTCTTGTTCTGTCCTTGGCTGAATATCTCCCTGAACAGCACTTAGGGGATACAGAATGTCCCTGAGCCAAACTGTTCTCCACCTAGGAAATCTGCATGACCTCACTTGTCACCTACTTTTTATAACCTTTCTGCATTTAGTGTATTTCTCTGCTTCTCATCCTTGCTTGAAACTTTGAGGTTTCTGTTATAAAGAGAATTGACATATGATTTACTTACTAGAATTTCTGTAATAATGTTGGGTTAACATCTCTCTGATAACACAGAGACAGATTGTATTACCAATACCCTGCTCATTTTTTTTTTTTTTGGCATGAAATGTTAATGGAAACATAAGATTCATCTCAGAGTAAAAGTTCCAATGTATTTTGATAAAATTAATTTTTAGTTGCTGTCTCAATACTTAGTGCAGGTTTTACATTGTAGAGTCTAAAGGGTTCACTGGCAGTTTTTCACCAACTAGAATAAGTATCCAAAATTAACATTCCTTCCTCTCCTCTTGGCCTCTCCACAGGGAGGACAATAGTGTAAGCATCATAGGAGAAATAGCTAGGAGGCACTGACTTAGATTTGAGAGAGAATGCTTTAATCCCCAGAGCTCCAGGGTATGCTGAGAGTAGTGAATACCTCCCTTTTTGTAGCCCTGCAAAGCTTCTTTTGTAGGAAGTTGTATTTATGTCAGGAAACAATTTCCAACATATGAATGCTAAAAATTATAACCAGGATAGATTACAGAAGCAGTAACTCTAGAATACCCTTGACTCTTAGAGGGGGTTCTGTGGTTTGGTTTTGGTTTGTTGTTTTGGGGTTTTTTTTTGTAATCTTCAGTCTGATTTAAATCAAGGTTGAGCATTTCTTTACTATTTGATGGTCTCTAAGCAAAACACTATGCCTGAGTTTGCAGGCTCCTGATAAATGAGCTCAGAGTACTGATGCATCCTTCAGTCCAATATAAAAAAATGCTGCTATTGAAATTAGTCATTTGCCCAACAGGATTACACAGAGGAGCTGAAGGAATGGTAGAAAAGCATAATTGGGTGATGCAAATAAACAGAAATCTTTTTGGATTTCCTGACTGCTTTCTCTGAGCTCATCTGATACTGTAAGTCAAGCACAGAATTCTCAGTGGGCATTTGATGAGTGCTCATGATACTCACTACATCATTAGAATTTTGAATTGAAACATTTGAGGATATAATTAATTAGTTTATGTTAGTAAAGTGCTCTGTAAATACTAGCTAATATAAAGTAAACTGACAGATATTCTGGAAAAATGGTACAAGCATCCTTATTACTGTAAATCAATAGGTTTTATACCAGAGTTCTGCTTATTATTAAGGGGAATTTATAACTGATGAAGGGTTCAAAAGTGACCTGCAGCCTTGAGTCCTTAATTTATCACAGGAGCAGGACGTTGTTGACAGAAAAAAAACAAATGCTGTGATGCTTCCAGTACACCCTAACCTTGACCTGGAGGAGAAATCTCTGGGCAGGATTAGGGAATTCTTGCTCCATGCCCTGTAATTTGTGGCCTTTCTGTTACGACTGCCAATAAGGAGATCCATTACTCTCTCCTAAAAGTTGGACTTTATTACTATTAGCTATAATTTATTCTACACTGAGGCCCAGAGAAATGGCTTCCCAGTGTTATAAACAATGTCAAAGCACAAGAATAAGACCATCTATGTCCCAGAGAACTTGCATCTGAACTCTAAGGCTGTGAAGCCTGGCACTCTTACAGATGACTGTCCATCAGATTTCCATGCGAGGCACTCATGTTACTGGGGCTTGAATTGTTTGAGCTTGGGAACTCTGGTTAGTGTGGGTTTTATGAATCTTTTTTTTCCTCTTTTAAATCAGGTTTTACATTTCAGTTTAAATTACTGCTGCATAGCAAGTCACCAGTATAATGTAAATAGAAAAATCTGTAGCTGAATAGTCTGCATGTGCAATCACAGGGCAAAGAATTCTTAAGCTTTCCTTTTGCTGTGGTGAATTTAAAAATCTTTGCAATTTTATTACTTATCACAAAGTTTGATAGGAGCAGCAGCCTTTCTCAAATCACTTTTTTCTGTCTGTATTTTTTTATAAATAGGAGCTAAATTCAATTATTTTCCAATCAAGGCAGATTCTGACAGCCTCGTATGTGAGTAAATAAACCTACAGATGTAATACTTGTCAACATTTAATTAAGCAAAGAAGAAAAGGAGGGTACATCTTCACTTCCTTGTGGGCATATTCAAGTCCAAACTAAACAGAAAAGAATTGGGAAGGGAGGAGTTCTTCAGATACATTGCCTTTGTCAGCAATATATATGTTATATTGTGAAATACTTCCCAGTTTAAGTTCCAGGAATGAACACTAATATCCAGGCTATTAAACATGTACTTTTAGTGTATTTGTCCTTCTCTAAGAGTGTAGATTCCCCAGTTAAGACAAATCCTTACAGAGATCTTTGTTTGAATACTGTTAAATAAAGTGCATACCTAATTCAGAGGCTAACTCTGATAAAAAACAAACAAAACAAACTTAATTCAATATTCATCTTCCCCTACTTGGACCTCTCCCAGATATTGGCCAATGAAGTTGGCAGTGTGGTGGGAGAAAGAGCAAATGGTTATTACAGGAGTTCTTAAACCTCCTGAGTTCTTTCATCTGCTTACCCTCTTGAGAGAATTGCTTTGATCCTGTTTGTAAATCACTATAATCCCTGTAAACAAGTGTGAGGGACTGAAAATGTTTGGTGTTTCCAGGTGATTATTTAACTTAGTGGAGCTTTTAGTGACAAAGATGTGCTGCTTTCCTGCTTCTGGAATGGACAGCACTGAAAATGCACTTTGTCAGAATAGAGAACTGAGTGAAATCTTGGAAGCACAGGCAATGTAAAAATGTGATTTGTGTTTAATCCCTTGCACTCTTAATGTTTCTAGGCTGTATTTACTAAATAATTCCCTTTTCAACTGGCTGCTACATTACAGTATTTCTCAAGCTATTGGTGACATACAGAAAAAACTTATTTTACAAAGGCAAAGAGTAGAAATGTATGGATGTATGTATGGGTTATATTCATGGATTGATGTACCTGCATCAGAAGACTGAGAGCAAATTCCTCTTTCAGGTTTTGAGCTTGATGAAATTAATTGATAAAAGACTGCACGTGTGATTCTTCCTAAGTTCCAAAGACATTGAGGTAGAAGAAAAAGCAAGAGCTGTTGGTGTATTAATGATAGCCATCCTCACAAATCATCTTGAAGACAAACACACATTCAGAGACTTAAGGGAAAAAAAAGTAGGGAAGTCTTTGTTTGTAGAAACATATGCAATATCAGGTTTTGTGTAAAATTCAAGGTGTTCCTGAATTTCATGGTCCTTGATGTCCATCCTTCCTGTAATATAAATAACCCTTTCACTCACTCACCTGCTCTAGAGTGTAAAGAAATACAGTCAGACTCTTGCCTGGCAATACAGAAGCATTTTTTGACACTTTTTTCCATGGGAGTTATTCATTATGGTAATGGTACTGTGTGATGTGCAGTTTCTGGATTTATGACCCATTCTCGATAAGCGTGAATCCAGCCTGCATGTGCATCTTTGATAAGGTTCTAATTGGATAGCAGTGACCTTTCTGAATGTAATTCTAGGAGGAAGATTAAAAAGCAGTCCAGAAAGTGACAGGTTTGGGACAATAACATATGAATTCAGCTCTGCTGGCAGGCATGAGATGTAAGCCATGATAAATTAGAGGCAGGCCAAGCAGGCTTGCTGAGTGATTGCTCATTTCTGCTGCATCCTTGGGTAAAATCCCGTGAGTAACACCCACACTGCCATAATTCTGCCATATTCAGTGTTTACTGATTTTGCATGCTATGAAATGATACAGCAGGGAAAGTTTTGGGAGACACCAAGGAGAGCCTGCTGATGCTGTCCCCTCGTGTGCTAGGGGTCTTATATTTCTTGTCCTCCTTTAACTACTTGCTAATAGCTTGCTCCTGCTTGCTGCTTCTGCTGGCTTCCTGCTCTAATTAAACTACTTTTACAAAAGTCATCTTTATCCAGTGTAGGATTAAACAGATTACAAATTGAAACTAAAACAATTCAACTTAACTCTGCACATATATAAATATATGTATTTTCCTTTGAAAAGAAGATAACTATGAAGTTGGGTTATGGAACTTTTTCTACATATGTGCTTAGACACTCAAGATAATGTAAGAATGCACTGGAAGTGAAAACTGAAAAAAAAAAGTCATAAAATCATATTGAAAGTTCACTTCAATAAAAGTTTTATAGTTTGGTTATGTTGCCAATTATCCAGAGGAGTTAGCAGATGCTTTCTGTATTGACGCACCTTTTATTTCAAGATGAAATGTGGTCTGTATTTTAGATGTCTTTTTACATCTGTATTATTATTTCTACATATATTTTTGTGGAGCATACTTGATGACAAAAAAAAAGCAACATGTCAATTTATATTTTGAATTTTCCTTTTTTATACATACACAGATAAAGGGTTGTTGTGAATATTGTTCTTGGTTCAGTTTTTGCATTGTGACAAAAATATGGACTTTCAAGTCACTTTTTAATTTAGGTGAAATTCTTGCCCTGCTATGTGCAATCTGAGATCACCAAACTGAAGGAGGAATATTTGTCACTGCAGTAAACATAACTATGAATAACCTGTTTTTAAGGCTTTGTGTAAGCCATTGCTATTCAACCTCCAAAGTGGGGAATTCAAATGGTCATGAGTTTTAGCCTTTGAAGTAAAATGGTGGTGAAGGGAGAAAGATGTTATCAATGTAAATGGGGTTCTGGGTAACTGAGTATCATAGAGGGTTACTGGAGTTGTAAACAGGGATTTGTAGTTTTATTTAGGTTTGTAAATTCAGCCACATGGGAAATAAAAACTGATTTTGTATTTTGAGGCATAAGCTTATGACAAACATATTTAAATCAAGTCCCCTGGTACTGGTGATATTTGTGAGAGAGGGATGTAATTATTTATTAATGCCTTGGTTTGTTGGAGCATGCTGATAAAATGAGCTGTCGCTACCTCCTGATAGTTTGTTTTGTTTTACCCTAATCTGTCTTGAAACATTTAGAAAATAGGTCATAGTAGGAAAGTCAGAGTTTACAGGGCATGGCTGTCATTTAAATCTTAATAGCCTGCCTCATGGAGATACCCAAAAGCAGATAGAAAATGAAATAATTTGTTGTAATAATTTGACAGCAGGAGTTTGGCAGATAAGTTTTCCAAGTGAAAAGCCATATTTTGGTTATTCTCATATGAGTGTTTTAGAAAAAGGTTGAAAAGGGGAGGAGTTCCTGCTGTTAGCAAAACTTGCTAGCATAAATGTCCATTAATCAGTCCAAATTTGACTTCAGAATTATGCACTTCAGAACAAACTGCACGTGAGAGACACAGGGCTGAAAACATTCCTGGAACCAGCAGCAGCCCCACTGGGTGTGTGTTTTAATAGTGTCAGATAATTTAGGGCTGGTGTTACAGGTGAGGTAAGAGCTGTTCAACATGTGAACAAGTGTTATACTTTCTGAAAGCAGAGCTGTCAAATACGATTACCTAAGGTTAAATAAGGTTCAGCACTTAAATTTAAGATCTTATCTACCTCATTTTCATAAATTCTTTGGTGCTGTAAATTCAATGTCCCATTCTTGGGTACATAGAGGATTTGGCATCTAGAGGATCTGGGTGCTTTTGTATATGCTATATATCAATATATAGGTGTTTATTTTGTATTTTAAAGTTTTGGATATTTGAATTAAGTGATCCAGGTTTTCACAGTTTCTTACTGAATAGTTTGAAATAACAGAGTGCAGTAGTCAAAGAATGTCCTGGTCTACCCAGATAGTACAACTCTGCATCTCTGCTGTTCTTAAACTGATAATTTAGAATATAACTGGAATATGTGCTATGATACCATGTAAATTTTGGTAACTATTTCATAGTGATTCAGAACAATGAGTTAAAATTGGATGTTCCTTTCTGACTCAGTGGATAATTAAAAGGTTAGATGAAAAAAAAAAAGCAGGTGTGCAAAAAAAAAATTGTAGTGATTCCTTGCTGTTTTAAATTGATGTTATGGCATTTAAGCTGGTGGGCTTAGGGCAGTTTCTGTAGTTATTTTGTTCAGGCATTTAATTCAATTTTCCTTGTTACCATACCAAACCAATTGTCTTGCTTGGTTGCTTTGTTTTTAAAATCTTAATGAACTTGTCATCTTACTATAAAAAAAATCTCTGGAAGTGGGCATGTGCTTTGAGATGGAGGTCATGTTGGCTAACTGACCAACAGCATCGAAACACACACCATACTTCTGAGACAGCAGAATCTTGAATGTTTGTTGAAGTTGTTTGTATAGTCTTAATATCACATCTAGTAGGATTGAAAAAAAAAAAGAAAACCAAAAAACATTAACCCAAAAGACTGTAAAAGGAGTAACAGCACGAGTTGATGAGGTAGGATGATGGAATCTCCTTCTGGAGATGGAAAAGAGTCCAATTTTACATTTCAGTTGCTGAAGTATCTCATTTTATGCGAGAAACTCATAATGCACGCAGAGCAATTTGTTTTATTACCAAGTTTTCAGAGTTAATTATCTCCTCCCAAGCAGATGAGGCTGGTTGGGTGAATGCATCTTGATTTGCATTAGCAATTTTCCCCATAAGAGCCCAAGTCCGGCGCTCCAGACACTCCTTGGTTTTGTAGCCCCGGTGCTTTCATGTTTTCCATGGAAAGGCGACGTTTGTCCCCCACAGGCAAACTCCCAAGCTGCTGTTGTGTGGGGAGCCAGGGAAATCAAAGAGCCACCTACTGACCCCACCTATTGTGTGGCCTTGTCGCCTTCTATCAGCAGCATGCCACAATCAGCGCGCTACACGTGTACCTCGCGCTTGCCTGGGCTTTGGCAGAGCCCTGCCTTGCACCTGTTTGCTTATGCATGAGCTGGGCATGTTTGGATTCAAAGAGCTGACACAGAGAGGCAAGGAAAAAGGGGAGGGAGAGGAGGGCAGGAGGGAGGGAAGTCACCGCCAGGCGCTTTTCATTAGGCTGCTTGGAGGAGCCGAGGTGCAGCGATGCTGGGGAGGCAGAGGAGGCGTTGGCAGAGGCATCCAGTGTGTTATCAGATTGGGAATTTTAACAGATGTGGGCAGTTGATCATGGCATATGAAAGGCATCTGATGTTCTTCTATTTATTTTATTTCTTGGCTTTGATCTTGGATGCAAAAAGATGGCCTCCTTTGAGGGCCATGGGGGAATCTTTACTTGTCTTGAATGGAACCTTACTTAGCACTTTTACCAGCTTTTATTCTATTCAGCATAAGTAAGGATGACAGAATCCACCCTGATATCAGCTAAGAAATCTAATCTATCCAGTCTGCTGGGTCTTGTAGGCATATGTTTACAATTGTTACAGAGGAGGGTCCTCTGATTTTTCCCTGTTATTTGTAGGAGCCGCATTTAACCTTGCTCATCAAAGGCTTTTTAATTTTTTTGTTCGGCATTTCTCCTACTAAATCTCCAGTAAGAAAGAGTGTGCAGGAGCAGAAGCATAAGAAAATAGATTCCACGTGCTACTGTGTATTTCTTGTCTTTTCAGTGTTTTGAATAAGGTACAGGAAATGCTTATTCCAGGTCAACCCGATAAATGTAGGTGCAGGGCCACATTCTTGATTTCTTGTTTGCACCTGCCCAGGGAAAATTGATTATTGTCCTCTATGCCCAGAGATGTTAAATACCGTCAGTCATTTCCAACTTTTTTTGTTCTTCCATGTGTTTCTTTCCTTCTTGCTGGCTGTCCTTTGGAAATCTCACTTTTTCTCAAAGCACTGTATAAAGATAATGTCTAAATTTGGGTATTCTTACTCATGATGTGGCTTTCTTGAGGTAGGGGTGATTCTTTGCAGAGGATAGGAACATAATGCCCGTTCTAGAGTTAAATAACAAAGTGCTGTGGGATAAGGCTCCCTGGTAACTAGGTATTAGCTGTATTAACCAATATCTAGCCTTATGGATATGTCAAGTAATCTTTGCTGTCATTCAGAAAATGCCTGAACAATTTTGGTTCCCAAAATTGATGCATTTTCTATTGATATTTAGGCTTTATTAATGCCAACAGGTTTTAAATTCCTAAAACTTGGGTCTTTTATGTGTAGTCCTTCAGAAGGAGATAGAAGGAGATTAAACATCTGAAAAACTTTGAGAACATGGACCCTGTGTGCTTGCTGCATTTCAAAGTGGGGTTTGGGTTATCAAAGGATCCAAAGATACTCTTGGAATATTACAACTCTAACTCAACAGACGCTTTCAAACACAGAATTACAGGAGAGTAAATTAAATAACAAGTTGCCAGATTTTGTGAACTTAGAGCTACTATCAATCTTATTTGCCTTGCTAATGGAAATTTATTCCAAATGCACACCTAATTACAAGTGTTACACAGATCCCTCCTTTCTCCCTCTCCTTTTTTAGTGCTATCTTTATATCTTGATGAGACCCAACAAAAAGTTAAGATGGTGGAAAGTTTTCTCTGCAACAGGAATGTTGGCTTCTTTTATGTCGAAGGGTCTTATATGTGGTTTTCAAAATGAACTCCTGTTATTAAATTCATATTGTGCTTCAAGTATTCCTGTAAAATCTTTCCATAAGGTAAAATATTAATGCTATGAAATGTAATTTTAATATTTCAGCATATTGCAGTGGATTTATTTTATATGATTCATTACTGTATCAGAAGCACTGTTGTTTTTTTCCTAGTGCAGATGAACCAGTGCTTCTAATAGGCTTCTTCCAACATTTCACCTCTAGTCTGTTGTCCCATACAGCTGTTATCTGACAAAAGGGGAAATAAAAACAAAGAACAAGACACATTCCTGAGGTCTAATTTGCACATTCATCTATGGTAGATAAAGCATGGTCAGTCCTGTAGTTAGTAGAGCAGCATTTGCAATTGAATATGTGTAATAAATTCTGGGAAGACTCCCCCTCTTGTGTTGCACAGGGAAGTCTTGGAGCTGTTGTGTCTCTGTGCCCCACACAGCCTGAGCAAATGAGCACTTTTGGACGTTGCATTCAGAGTTTTAGTGCTTGGGCAGAAGGATGCACATCTGCAGGCCCTTGCATGACTAATTTCATGTCAGCAATGGGTTTTACTGCCATTTAAATAAGAATTTGTAATAATAGCTGTAACGTTGCCAGACGGTTAGAGTGATAAGTTTTAAGGCCACTAAGCCTAAAAATATTTAGATTTTTTTTTAACTGCCTATTTATCTTGAGCACAAACATATTTAGATGTTTTTTCTTCCATCAGCATTTACTAGAAATATTCTCTATTCCTCACGTTAACCCGTGTAATGCAATGCAACTGCCTTTCAATAGATTTTTTTTTCCTTTGACAGCTGTTTTGATCAGATTGATTGTGTACCTAAGGAACAGCAATAACTCCAAGGCATGGGTATAGAACCCCTTTTGAATTCAAGGGGAGTAATGGGAATTTACCCATACTGTGACTCCTTCCCAGTGGAACCACTACATACAAAACCATTTCCTTGCCTTTGGGAGTTTGTGCCCTGTTTAAATCCTGGCAGGTTTAAAATTTCCAGAGGGAGCTTTTGCCTTCTCTGCAGCTTTTCTGAACATACCCCTCAGAGAGCCATGGGTTCAGCTCTGGGGCACCCCTGCCAGGGCTGCAAAGACCTGGGACCCGCTGCTGTTAGTTAGACTATGAACACATCCATGAGTTTCTACTATTCTGAACATATTTAAGTTCAATAAGCTTCAGAGCTGGAGAAGAATCACCCTGTCTTATCTGTTCCTCTGCTTCAGGTGTAAAATTGCAAAGGAAATTTCAGCTTCACAAGATACTGCAGCTACAGATGGAAATCTCAAGTTGAGGAATAAAGTAATTCCCATTGGACTCTTCTATATGGACTGATTGATGTTTTTTCTGTATACTTTGGGGTTTTCCTTCAAGCTTTTAAAATGATAGTAAGCTCATTTTCTCTCTTTGGCACTGGATATTTGTGTGTCAATTTGAATTTTGGAAATTGCTTTAAACTGTCACATCTGTATTTGTAGATGGATTTCACCTGTTCAGCCATATCTGCAGGCTTGTTATCCCAAGAACATGAGATCATGAAGAAACCAAAGATGCAAATGAGTGTTTGGGAGTCCTGTGAGTTTTACAGGTCTTATGAACATTTTTGTGCTGACATTAGAGTTTATTTTACAGTTTAGCCATCATACCATAGTGGATCACTTTTCCTGTGAGAATTTTAGTATTTATGGACATGTGCAGGACATAGAGCAGTGCACTGGTGATTGCCAGCATGTTTGTCAGGAGTCCAGTACGAGTCACGGGGATATATTCCCACAGGTCCCTGTTGTTTTCTACATCTTTCAATAGATTTAGGTCCTTTACTAACATTGCTCAGTCTGCAGCATCCCTCTCATCCACTTCACAGCTTGAACCTCCTTACCTACTAATACATGTCCTTACTGCCTGAAAAACATACTTTGGAAGGAATGCTTAAAGGAGAAGAGATTACTGGATTGGTTACATCCAGCTTTGTCACAGACATGATCTGTATAAAATATTTTGGTGACAGAATATTTCATTTCTAGTTTATCTTTTCTGTTCTCTTGTTTTGGCTGTCAATTAGTGATCTCTTCTCTCAATTTTTTTTTCCTTTACATTTTGCATATTTTCTTTTTATCTTAATCACTTCTAACTATGGTTACAGATAATTGGTGAAATAACAGGGAACCACATAAAAAGCAGAAAAGCTAGAGGAAAACGCTTTTTCAGGAAAATGTCAAAATTGGATAATTTCTTTTCTCTCTCATTTGTCTGCCTTTTTTTTTTCTCCCCCCTTCACTGGATGTATAATTACCTCATTGTTTCAGTAATGTGAAACAAAAATTAGATGCAAGAGGGAAATCTAAATAGAAGGACTCTAAAATGCTTTTTCAAAATGAAGAATTTAACTAAACCACTCTAAAGTCCCCTGCTGGGCTCAGGCAAGCTGAAATTAATTCAAGAAGGCAGATAAAAATTTTAACCAGCCCGAGTGGAGATGACGGATGTGACAGCTCTCAGTTAAAATGTCTTTTAGTGGCAAATGCATGCATATTAGTCAAGTGATGTGACATAACCATCCTGGGTGAAAGAAGATGAACCAATGACCATTTGCATTGAGAACAAAAGAAAATTTAGAAGATTGCAACATAAAAGAGAAGGAAAAAATAAGTTAACATTCTGTTTCTGTGTGTAAACCTGTGCCTTTGAATATATATGCATGTGTGTATGAAAGAGGCAGCTTAAAAGATCATGTGGGTGGTGGGAAGTAACTTCTGTTTACTATTTGAGTAGTTTTCTTTTTACAGAAGAATTCAAAAACAACTGTAGGCTTGTTTGAATGGGGTCCATGAAAATTTGTGGTTTTTCTTTACTCTGTGCAATATTGGCAAAAAAGGAAAAGGCTGAGTTATGTGCTGAGTTAAAGCATTCACTTAATTTTAGAAGTATTTCTCTTTTGGAAGTTTTTGGCTCCTTCAGGGTTTTCTCAGACTGAGAAGATGTACAGGTTGAATGGGGGCAGATTTTATTCAAGGATCATGCAAGGATGCAGCCCATTGTGAAAAACTGCAACAGAAATAAGTAACATCAGGAATGGACCTTGAAGAAGAGAAATTACCTGCAAAGAAAACACACTGAGAAATATTGGTCAGTTTACCACATGATTTTTTATTTTTTTAAGTTATGCTTTACAAGCATATGCTACCAAGTCATGGTAGCTCCCAGTTAGAGCTGCCCAGATAATTTTATTGCAGTATTATTCTTATTTTTCCCCACTATAATCAAATTGTATTATCATAATTTTGTTATTCAGCTGCACCTCTCACTGTGTACCTCAATAACGTTCAAGGCCGCATCTGGAACTTCCTGCCCTTAAAAGCTGTGGGGAGAGTGGGAGCAGGGGCATGGGAATATCTTCCTAGGAACACTTGGTAGCAAAATAAGACATACTTCCAAACTCTGCTATAGAGGGAATTCTCTCTAAAGGTTAATGGTTGAAATCTAAAAACTAATTGGGCATTTGGGATATGGCTACTTTTGGTATCTTTCTGCGTGAGATTGTGAATAAATTGATCCTTAACATCTTAATTTTAATACCCAGTAAAAAAACCCACAAAATCCATTTGTTTTGTTTCCAGTGGTGACATTTTCAAATGTGCCCTTGTGCAGCATGCTCTGTGATTCTATTTCACTTGAAAGAAGCAGCATTCATTAAGGGAGTTTTAACTATTGAACAAAGTACTCTACAACAGGGTCAGAGGGGTAGGGACTGTAAAATGCTGACCTGTTCAGAAATAAACTGCAATTCAGCAAGCCTATGGCAAGCTACTCATTAACATTTTAACAAGGGTAGCTAATGGCACAACAACCTGATTACAGCAATGTGTCTGTATACATTTGTTCTGTGGATTTTTTTAATCCCTGTTCATGCTTTCTTTGAAAATAATGTTTATCATGTTTAAAAAGGTGATCTTAGCTATTATAAGTGATTTGCTGGAGAGACTAAGTCAAAAGAGGAACATTTGCTGCATTTATTTTAATTAAAATCATGTAAACAAACATAGGTTATGTTTTTTTTTTCTGTCTCTGATGCTCATTGCAGGTGTGTATGTTGAGAACATCAGGGTGTAAATCAACTCCTTCTCTAAACCTGCAAAGGTTCAGGTTTTCTCAGTGTCTTCATCAAGGTCTGTCTTGTCACGCTTTGGCTAGATCTGAACTTGAAATGGCCATAATTCCAGTTTCCTAGCTATTCCCCTGACCTTGAGCAAGGCTTCTCTACCCTTTTTGTGCTTCAGTAACCAATCTGTAAGATAAAAGACTTTAACTTTTCCCAGCATCACATGGACACTAAATATTAACTGCTTTTTTGAGTTATAGTGTGCATACAGTTAATGTACACCCTTATGGACAGTGTGCAGCCTTTCTGGGGGAAGAGACCAAGGTAATTTCTATAGGTTCATGCCTGTGACCCCAGAGTTTCCTGTTGTGTACTTGGAGATCACAGAATTGCTTAGGTTGGAAAAGATCACCAATGATTGATGCATCTGGAATCCAGAAAAAGTATCTGAACCATCTCACAGCTTCATGTTGCTGTCTCATTCAGTAAACTAAATAGTGCAGAAGGAGTATAAAATAAAATATGTGGAATAGATTACACCAGAATAAACCCTGTATGAATAAAAGTGTCTCTGCTTAAGAGTTTGATTGTTTTAAGTGAAGGCACTCTTAATTGGTGTGCTTAGCATGTTGCCTACCAGCATATTGTCTGCCTCTCTCAGTAGGGAATAGATTAATATTTCAGGAGGAGGGATGTTGACCACAGAGGAAATTTCTGCTTGGCTGGCTTTCCTAATTATGTCCAGTTGAGGCATATCCAGATTATTTCTCTGTCCCCATAGTAAGGTTACTTCAAGCACTAAAAATTATATTATATTATTATTATTTTGTATATTTAAAATCCAAATGACACTTTCAAGTGACTTAGTCTCTGTTGAGATTAAAACTACAATTTTAAGACCTTTGAGACATGTGTATCTCACAAGACAGCAATGCTGCTTGAACTGTTACATCTGTTTGTACTTGGTGGATTCTATCTCCCAAATAAAGCATCAAATGCTGCCAGGGTATTTTCTGTAAATAAATAAGTAAAATTATATTTAAAATTAAAAAAAAAAAAAAGAGACAGGAAACACGACTTCTAGAAAGGAATACAGGATTCTTGCCATGACTATGATGTCTTCAGAAAGGCTAAGGAGCTTACTGGAATGCAGAGAACAAGAACTTTACTGCAAGACAGAGTTTGAAGTATTTTGTCCAAATTTCTTTTCTGTCTTGGTTTTTACTGTTATTTCTGGTTTCTCTCAGTGTCAGCTGCTTTTTTTATGGAACTTAACATTATTAGTATCGTACTGTAAGGTTTGAGTACGTCATGTTTATACAAATGAAAGGTGTGGTCTCACAGTAATTTGGGTCTTGGAAGGGAAGGCATGCTAATATACAGATCCCTTTAGAGATCTGATTTAGGCTGCTCTGGAGGTCCATTTACTTTCACATATGGTTTCAAAGGCCAAGTATGTATTAAGATTATGTAGGAAAAATAGTATAGTTAAACTCAGTGCAAGGTCTTATGGAAGGGGAAGTTGATATTTACTTATAAAATGTTGTTTGTATGCACTCACACTTTAGAGATATTCAGTTCTCAGATGAAGATGTTTGTGTCTACATGGTCAGATCCAGGTCACTTGTGCAAGACACAGGAGACAAGGGATGAAAGTTCCTCTTGACTGACATTAACAGGACAGATCTTTGGTCTTAACATAAACATAATATCCTGCAACTGTATTCCTGGGAATAACATCCTTCAGCATCAATATAGGCTATTATTTCAAACTTTTGTTCTGCTCTTTTTCTGATGCTAATACACAGATTTTCATTTATATTTTAGTCTTACTGGTCTTGACTTTTTTTTTCCCTGATACAAATCTGTACAATAACCTATTAGGAAGGGTATATACTATTCTCTACATAGTAACTCTAATTTTAGCGCATTGGAAACCACGGGAAACATTATTTTCTGTAGTTTTGTGCTACATACACAGCTAGAAATGTATGGAAGTTGTGATTATGAGTATAAAACATTCAAGTGAAATGATGAAGGGGCTGTAATCCTGTGTACTTTTATCAGAGTGTATAATTTCATGTATGAAGAATTTCTTAGAATTTTTATCAGTTAGCTTGACCATGAATGTGCTTTTCCCCTCTCTTTGCACCCCTGTGCTCACAGGACTGGTTCACACACTTTACTTCTGACTGCTAAGTAATATTTTTTGCCTTTTCTTATACACACATAGTCCTCCTGCTTTGTAACCATCCTGTCAGATCTTTCTGCAACTTACCCATACACAGCTGTTACAACTTTTCAGACTGGTGAGGATGTACTTTGTTTATGAATATCATTATTTATCCCCATTTCTTCTTATTTTTATAAATTTTGTCAGCAGTTAGTGCTTTATCGAGATGTAAATGCTGATGCCTTGATTCTGAGCTCCATGTTTAAAGGCTTGGAGGAGCTGGACATGGAGCTTGAGCCCTATGGCTCAGAGTTCTGAGTAAGGTGTTAAGCCTGGCGTTTGTGGAGCTTGCAGCCACTTTCACTGAACCCATCTAGCACCTGGAATAATTCTGCCATGTGTCTTTTTTATTCCACAATCTGTTCTCCCTTCCTTTGCTGTAATTTTAGCACTGTGCTATACTCAGAGGTTCCATGCTGCAGAATCCTTTAAGGGAGGGAGGATGTTTTCCACTTCACGTGGAAAACTCTCCCAGACCTTTGAAGCATTCTCCAGAAGGATGACACACTAAGTGCCTTATTCCCAAGTGTTGGTAGATGAGCTGCCTCAAGGCTATGGTTTAGCATTTATTATTCCTGGATCTGTATTCAGAGTCTAAAGATGAGATCTCTATGCTGTTTGGGGGGAGGCAGATGGTATAAATTTAATGAGTTGTTACTGGTTCAGCACTAATGTTGTGTAAATGTTATCTATGTCTTGCTTCATGATTCTGTGACCCCATTACAAATGTATTCCTATTATGGAGCCACTACTGGAATTTGCCTCAAAAATCTCAACATATTGATTAAAATAATAATATCAAGTGAGATTAGGTCCTACAGGGAGGATTTGTGGCTGTCTTGAGGAAGGTGGAAGTTGGAATCTCATAGTCACTGGGGTGAGGCACACTGCAATTGTGCTAATTTTGAAACTTTTATTGATAGGCAAAATTTTATATCATCTTCTAAAGTATATTAGTATGAAGAGATCTAAACCTTATTTTTCCCATAGTATGTAAACCAGCATAAACAGACAAAGATGTCTCAACTTTCTTAGCCTCTTCCTTGTTCCCTGCCATGTCTCCCCAGTTATCCTTTCTCATGTCAGAAGGAGTTGTATAACCAGAGAGTTCCTCCAGATGGGGGATCTAATCTAGGTTAAAAAAAATCCTCTGTGGTGGGTCAGTCCATGTGTGTGTTTAGCCAAATTTAAAAGTTTGTCCAGATCCCTTTTAAACTGGATTACCTCCCAGGCCACTTCTGAATAGGTCACACAAGTGCTTGCAGTGGTACAAGGGAGGATATGGAGCTGAGAAACTGGAGAGTGCAGGGCAGAGAAGTCAAGCAGGACTGGGGTTGATTGAATGAGAGCTGCATTTGGCAATAAATTTAACATGGGGCTTGCTAAAACCCTGTTCTCAGGCAGAAATGTACAAAAAGGCTCTCAGAGAGGAGTCTCTTAGCATAAGAAAGTGCCCAGTGTGGCCTGAGGGACAGAGACACAAATGATGCTGTAATGCTAAATGTGACTTAGGTTATTAAAAGGAGATAAAGTAATAATAAGTATTTTATGGAGGAGCTGCATTACAGTGAGAGGGGAAGAATGGCATTCTGAAATGCACTGCAAATTATTTCTGTATCTAATCAAAGGTTTAGTGCTGGTTCATCACCATTTTCCACCTGCTGCTTATTCACAGCTCACCATTTGTTGAGTCCTATAAATGTCATGAATTCATCAACTTCCCTGTTAAGCCTTTCAAATGCCAGAGAAAGGCAGCAGGTATTACTGTGGGGCCCTTTCTTCTCTCCTTCCCAGTCATCTTTGAATTTTCAGTCATTTCTTTGAATTTTCTTCTGCCTCCCAATGCTTTTGCTGTTAATCATCCCTCAGGTGGTCATTCTAATGACTGTAGTGTGGAAGTGCTGGGCAGCCCTGTCCCTTACCCAGCCTGCTGGCAAACAGGGAATATTCTGGGAACTGCCAACACTGAAGCCTCAGCCTCTCCATTGAGGATGAAATCACATCTGGGTTAGCAGGAGTTGATGGATTTAATTGCTTAGATACCAAAATAAGATGTCCCAATGTCAAGTGAAACCCTACAGATTAATTATACCAGAGTTTTTCTTCAGACTAATGTTGATAGTGGTTGCAGGAATGTGTTCTGCCAAAAAGTTGTTGGTGTTGATATGCAATAAATGTCCCTTTTAATATTACCCTTAAGTTTCTTTGTTTATGTTGTGGCAATACCTAAGGTGTACAATACATACAAAAATCATAACCTCCTGTGTACTGCTCAAACAGTAATGAAAGCACTAATGAAAAATGTACTCTCTAGTCTTTACTGTTATACTTAATATTATATACCTCACTTCTTTTGAATCCTATAATAATGATTACCTTCAAAACATCCACACTTACTTGTTGATTTACACTGGCTGTTTAGATAGTGGGATAAATACAGATAATGCTTAAGAAAACATTAAAAAGCTCATACAGTATTTTGCATAAAATATTGTATTCCACAATATGTACTACAATATGATTTGTGGTATTATTTGACATTGTTTATATTTATATAATTAAAAAAAAACATGTTACAGAAAGGAGGGACTGTTTAGATAGTACTGGAGAGAGCCTAATGTGAAGCTAAAGAAAGCAGTTGATTTTAATGGAGATTTTGAATAAGAAAAAGTGTGTGGGGGATAGATATATCGAGCTCTTTTCCTCTTAAGCTCTCAGGAGCAGCATTCTGAAGTATATATTGCAGGTAGTCATCTGAGAATGAACACTCTATTTCTGTGAAAAATCATTTAGAACCCACCTGTTTATATTTCACAGAAGTGGTGAGTGCAAGATGTATAAGTGATTGAAGATTGTGTGACTTGTAAAGGGCAAAAGTGTGAATGAGACTGTCTGTTTTACTTCTCCTGGGAAGAGGGTTGCATTTTACAACCCTGAGCCTAAAACTGCTTCATTTCCTGCCAGAAAAATAATTAGAATTAACACACATGCAATGCTCACTGTGGGGGCAAGATTTTTAAAGCGGCTTAGGAGAGGGAAATAGGGGGAACTTTGTTAAAAATTGAAGTGGAGTACTAAGGCCTTTGAGCTCTTAAAAGCATCTGGTTTTAAATGCAGAGGGCTGAGGAGTGTAGTTTTCCTGGTAGGCCTCCTGTGAAAGAAGGGGAATGGGAAAACAAAAGGTGCTCTGTAATCCACTGTATAGGGACTGCCTTAGGCCTGGCAAAGGAGCAGAGGAAGGAACCAAAATGTATCTAAAACTGCCGTTTCATACTTGGCCCATCTCTTTCCACACTATAGGTGGGTATGGAATATTCTTGTAGGCATTAAATCCCTTCTCTTTTATCATAGCAAGTGGCTACAGAGACTCAGCTACTTAAAGAAGCAAAGAAAAAATCCAAACACAGATAATAGTGACATTCATCCAAGTCCACTACATCATCTTATGTTCTGATGGTTTTGTAGACTCATTTTCATCTGTTTTAGTGGGGACAATAAGTTTTTAATCTTCTCTTTAAAACACTTCACAAGCCAAAACCAACAAAATAATCTCAGAGTTGCATACAGTTAGATAAAAATGTTCCTCTGAGTTCCCATAAAACTGTCTGCTGTATTATTTTCTTATTTATTAATTGTTGCTTAAACCCTTTAACAGAAATAGGCTTTAAAAGTGACCCTTGCAATAAGGACAGATGAGGTAGGATGACTTTGCTAAAACCTGTCTGCACCAACAATGTTCCAGTTCATTGCCTGCAATGAAAGGGTGATTCTGGCTATTATATCAGTCTTACCTATCTTGGATAAGTGCTAATTAAGGAGTAAAAATATTTCCTATGTGAAAAGTTAACTTTTTAAAAGTTGTTTGTGGTTTAAATGTCATGGGAACTTTAATGTCAGGGCCTTAGAAGGGTTTATGGACAAGTCAAGAGCATTGCTAAGAGAACAGATGTTGGAAACAGATGCCATATCCTTGTGTGTTTAGCAACACCTCTTTCAGAGCCTTGCTTCTCTGCAGCTCTGTATCATAAATAATGTGTTGACTCACTCTTAATCCTTCTGCTGTTGTACTGAAAGCCAGGCTATGTTTGGATCCAGTAAAGTACATTATTGTATCCAAGGGCTGGGCTGGTTCAAGTGGAGACACTGAATACTCACTGAGAATTTCTATAATTTCCATCCTTTCTTGGAAGAGCCAGAGAAGGTGGATTTTCAATTTCTGTTTCTGGGCTCAGTCTAATCTCAATCTATTCAGTCACAGTGGTTTAATGTGAAAAGTAGTTTTCTTGATGGGTTTTTAGTGCAGCTAAGTGGGTGACATTCCCAGGAAATCTGCAAAAGTTTCAATAGTGATGCTGATTTTTAGCTTTTTATTTCACTTTAATGAAAAAATTCAAAGAAAGGCAGATTGTTTATAAGCAAAACTCAGTTGGATCTTAATACAACTATAGAATGAGCTTAAACCCTTTTAAGGATTAACTTGTAGAATATTCAACTCAAGGCAACAAAGAAGTTTACTTCCTTAATGGTGATACTTTTCTGTCTTTCCCATTTTTCCTGTTGGTTTATATGGATTCATACGGGTCTTTATAGCAAAAGTTTGTTGGTTTCACTTAAAGAAGTTTCAAAAGTAATTTAACCTAAATAGATGTTCCTGTCTAGACTTAAGAACTTTTTTTTTGGTTTATCTTGATGCCTCATAGACTGAAAAGAACTACAGCAAGCCTCTTTAACTGAGTTTATAAATACATTCTTTCAGTTATTGAGGTAGTATGAAAAAAGAACCATATTAATCCTGGGAGAAAAGATAAGTAATTTATATCTTAATAATTATGCTATTCCTGATTTTGCCAAAAGGAATAAACATTAAAACATAAAAGCAGCTCTAAACTAGGGATTTTTTCACTGACACACACATGCATGATCCAGTCGAAGGGTGTCCCTGCCCATGGCAAGGGAATTGGAGCTAGGTCATGTTTTTAAGGTCCCTTCCAACTCAAGTTGTTCTATAATTGTATGAAACAACTATCCCCATTTGATATTATGGATCCACAATGCTAAATACCCAGAAACTCCATAGGGAAAAATAATTGTTCTCTCTACATCTAAATACTCTTAGTTTGGAATTCACTTTTTCAGCCAGTACATTTTGAAGACTGCCTAGCCTAAAGGGACTCATCTGCAGTAGAAAATGACAAACATGTGCATTAGATGATGATTGGAAATGCTGCATGATGGAAAAGGGAAGCCAAATCCTGCAGTAAAGGTCCATTCCTGTGAAACTGTCAGTAAAGTCCATCAGAAGTCTTAGAGTAATCAACAGATTGTGCATGTGTTACATCCCAAATGAAGGCAGGAAAGCCAATCAGCAGAAAGATAAGGACACTTCCCTGAGCTCTCATCTCCCTGTCCCCCTGTTTGCGTGGAACTCCTGCTAGCAGCAGATATCACATGGCCCTAAGGAGAGCAGGTGTGTTCCCTCATGGATCCCAGCCAGTTGTGGGTGGTAATGAAACCAATCTGCAAATGAGATTTTAAAGGGTGCAATATTTCATCACTGGCAATACTGTCAATGTGCAGAAGGCCCTTCCCTCTCTGCAGAGAGGGATGTGATTAGGTGCAGATTAAGAGGGATGACAGCACAGAGTTCAAAGCACACCCTCCATAGTGTCAACAGGCCTTAATGATAACATAGTGCCACTTCCCTGAAGGAGTTTCATGTCTTATTCAATGGAAATGGCAAAATGTGGTGTTTTAGAACCAATGATGTGTTTTTCTATTGATGCTGTCATAGTACCCAGCTGCTGAAAGAGGGGCTGTTTGTCAGATCCCATTTTCCTCAGTGATTCATCAAACAGGGGCAGTTCATGCATGCAGTATCAGAATGGAATAAATAACTTGCAGCAATGCATTGGATCATCTCCTTGATGCTATCTGATGTGTCAGAGATTTTGGGTAGGTTCATTTGGTATTTTGCAAGCTGCATGGCTACTTTATGGGAGCAGAATTTAGACAATAGGGATGTTATGGATGAGAAAAGCAGAACTATGCATTTACATTCTTCCTACTATGGAAGTTTTACTCTCCTTGAAAGTGCCATTAATGCAATATTTTCTCTCTCTCTTAAATTCTGTAGTTTTGTCCAATTACAGCCATTCTAAGAAGGAATAAAAATTGGTTTAATAAAACTCAAAACTGATTAAAATCTAATTTGCTCACATAGCACTTGCTATCACCTATGGCATGCAGATGCATGACCTGACATTATTTAGTGGTAAAAAAATAAATGTTTCTGTCTCAGAAGAGTATAGGCACTAACAAACCATGTGTTCTTAAGAAGTTGTGGGCATTTCTGGCTGGCACAATGTGACCTGGATGTAAATTAAGATATTGGATGTTTCTTCATTGCTAACGTGGGAGAGCGGTATGTGGTTTTAAGTCTTAAAATATCTGAGGATTAGTTTTAATTATTGTGGGATTTTGACAGTTTAGGATTTGATGTGAAATTGTTAGAAAAGGAGGCACGAGGAAGACGTGCATAAGGAAAGCCAAGTAAAACATTTGACATGTAAGAGGCTTCTCTTTTGGAAAGTAGATCTTGATCAGTGTTGTGGGAGCTGGGCTGATTTTCTAAAGGGAGATACTACAAAAGTTTCACACAGTCTGACTTTGGGTGCCTGAATTAATACAATAATGCCCAGAGACTATAAGAGTGGTTTGGGCTGGAAGGGACCTAACACATACACCATACACCTACTCCCAACAAATGTTCCTCCTTAAGGTCTGCTTGAAGAAAGGAGAGCAAATATTGTAAACTATGCGAATTGTATACCCCAGCTTGTGTGAGGTTTTGAGTAAGAGAAAGTTTCAGTCTGTACTCACTACTTGGAATGTAGTTTAATTTTCTATTAAAATCCGCTTTTATTCCCTGAGTTCAAGGGATTCTGATAAGTTCTTCCATGTGCAGTGTGTTCTCCTGGGTCTGCTGGAAAGAAAGGCAGAAATAAATCTCTCTTCTTTTGAATCCTTCTTTTTCCATAGTAGCTAACCCTCACAGAAGTTGTTCTAGGGAACAGCCTTTATGTGGTCTTAAAGCATAAAAAGCTTCTAAAGTGTGGTTTAATAGTAATTTAATTGGCATGATGGTAATAGTGTGAAGTCGACATTTTTATGATTGTTTTGTTCCTTCATATTCCAGTCTTTCAGCCCACCTGACTGAAAGATCAGTTGGATGACAGGATTCTCCCCAATGCCCAACTATTTTCTTCAGCCAAATCACAGTAGAAATGCAAAAACAAAAAAATCTGTTGAGGATAGGCATAGTAGTTGAACTATTCCTGTGACAAAGATGATAGTATCCAGCAGTATTCTTTCTCTCCCTAGATATGTATAAATTAGCATAATATGAGTACAACCAATGTAAGACCATTATTAATTAGTTTTAAAAACAATTATACACAGGTACGTGTGTAATCATAATTTCCATGTATATTACATTTGTATGTAGCAACACATGTAGATCCCCATACTTAGAGTTTACATTACTCATAAGCTGTCGCAGCAGGGTAAGTCATCTTTCATTGGTTAAGTAATTTTTCATTGGTGTATGCTAAGGTGTGATCAGGGTTTTTTCCATTCTTCTCCATCTGAGAGCTCATTTACACATCAGTTAGAGGAATGAAGGAAACTGTGATATTCTTTTCAATGTGGATTTAGTAACTGCTTTCATTAAAAACTTGCTGGCAGATTTCTGTCATGTTCTGATCAAAATCCCCAGCAGTGTTCTGCTCTGGTGCATCCTTCTAACATGAGTAGTGGGCTAGAAAATGTCACTAGATTTAAGATAATGATTTATCAGTTCATGAACAGAATTAATGGATGTGTCTGTCTGTCTGAGCATGAGAAACCAAAATCCACTATACTCTTATATTTTTGATCTCATTAGGCATCTTTAGCATTGCCTTCAGGAGAAAAATGGTCAAAGTAAAGGCTTATCAGCAGTTTATCCAGTGGTGAGAGAAACAGATAATACTGAGAAATTTTGGGGCTGCTGGGTAGGTGATAGCAGGATGCAGAGAAAGTGGTTTTCTGGTTAGAGAGTGGCAGATGTATATTGAAAGTGAAACATGGGATCCTCTGTCTTCCTAACTACAGCTCCAGCTTGTATGTGGTATGTAGTCCATCAACATAAATCCCTGAGAATTTCTATGTAAGACTCCTTCTCCCAGAGTAAATCTTCCAATATTCCCATTCAAGGGGCATCAAGGGCAGAAATTCTAAGAAATGAATGTATAAAGAGGAATTAATCTTCAGAAATGTGAAATGAGTACTCTTGGCAGGTATTTATGATGCAGTTGCACAGCAGCAGCATGTTGGAAACAGCTAAAAAGTGTAAGTTAGAACTCTCTTCTGGGCTGAAATCACCACCACAGCATATGCCTTTTTTAGGAGGTGATGCAATTTATGGATTTCTCAGTTCCACAAAGAATTATGGCCATGTAAAATACTATTAAAGCCTCTTATATGATTGACAGATTACACCAGTAAAAGAGTACTCTGGACTGGGGAAGCCTGACAATTGCAAGGGTGCTTCTACTTCAGCACTGGATCTTTTGGTCCTTGAATGAGGCTGGATTTATAAAGGACTGTGTGGGGCATGAAGGTCCCACAGGCTTTGAGCTGTTTATTTAAGATTTGAGAAAAAAACTAGAACAAAACACATGATGGTAATAATAATAGTAACAATAATAATAACAATAATAATAATGTATTTTGAATTGGATATTTGTATCCATATCACAGAATCATTCTGTGCGTGAAAGTGCAAACCCAGCATAATTTTATAATGCTTCATTTGCTAATGGAGCAATGTAAACCAACTGAAATACAGACACACAATCCACAAGCTCTGCTATTACAGCTCATTTATCAACCATGTTAGGCTTATGAATGCAGTTTCACATTGTTTATTAGTTGCATTAGTTACACCATTTTAGAGCTTACCTCCCATGATCTCAATTGACACAACACAGCTATCTGATGATTTGAGGATGGTGTAACAGTCAGTATTTTTCTCTTTTCTCCAGAGTAAGCTTGGATCTTTTCCTGCAAAAAGATATCTGGGTTATTGTCCAGTCCTGGCCCTGAACTCTGTTTTAAAGGCTCAAGTGAGCCAGAAGAAATGCTCATGCATTTTGCCTTGTTACTCAGGTAAATTGCTAGTGCATACTTTTGTATACTGGCAGTGCAAAGGACCATGCACTTCCCTTTGTGGGACCCACTTGTTGAGTACATTACATGCTACTATGATTTTTTCCTTCATAGGGTTTCAAATTTAACTGATAATTACTGAAGGGGTTTGTTATTGGAGGTTTTCACCTTTTCATGGGGAGTTAGAAGCAATAGTGCAAAAAGTCTAAGCAAATTTCAAAAGGAAGCAATTCAAAAGTAGTACTGTTTCTGGTGTCTGGTAGTTTGTTTAACAGAAGAAAAAATTACAATATCCTCAGAATAATGGAATATTCACTTATTTCTGAAAAATCTCACATGCACCTACCTTCATGAAGAAAAGAGGAGACAGAGGAGGCTTCACCACAATGCGGCTTCCTCAAGAGGGGGGAGCAGGAGGGGCAGGCTCTGACTTATTCTCTGCAGTGATCATTGAAATGACCTGAGGGAACAGCTTGAAGCTGTGTCAGGGGAGGTTTACAATGGATCTCAGGAAAAGGCTCTTCCCCCAGAGGGTCGTTGGGCACTGGAACAGTGTCCCCAGAGCAGTGGTCACAGCACCAGAGCCTGCCAGAGTTCAAGAAGTGTTTGGACAACGCTCCCAGGCACAGGGGAATTGATGGGACTGTCCTGTGCAGGGCTAGGAATTGGACTTTGGTGGTCCTTGTGTGTCCTTTCACACTCAGGATATTCTGTGATTCATGTAATAGTTTGCTCATGTGGAGATTTTTTTAATAGATTTCAGATAAACATGACAACGAAACTCATAGTCAGCTCCTATAGTTCTTCTCTTGAGGTTTAAATATTTTCCAAATCCTTTTGAAAACAAATGCAAGTTATTTATTAGAAAGGATTTTCAATAATTGTAGTGCAAAAGAGTCTTCATATTAAGGTATACCTGTAATTATTTACAGAATTGAATTAATTTAGCCTTTGGGTAGTGAAGGTGATCCTTCTAAGTGTATCTGTAATGGAAAGAAAGAGGATTTGGAAAGGTGGAGTGGAAATGTTACTTCTGTATCATTCTACTTATAACTTTGATGCCAGGGTATGTCTGGTATTTTTTTTTTGTTCCATTTTTAAAACAAACCACTTACCTAAGCAGCCCTCCATAAGCATGTGTGCATAGCTATAACTGGGTAGGAAAACACTGGTAATGTTATAGGTAGGTAACTACTTAAGTACTCAGATTTACAGTGAATATCCTTTTAGTCCTTGTCCTAATGCCCTTTATTTCTGTTATACATGTTCCCTTCATTGTAGTTTTAAAGACATCCAGAGGTTTTTCTCTGTCTACAGGGGAAGGAAGAACGTGCACAAAAGCCTGTAAATGCAACTCCCCATTAAAAATCAAACCCCCATGAATATTATATGAGTGAGAATTAACCATTCCCACTAGTCAGAAAATATAATAAAAAACAGCTGAGGTCTCAAGCAGAGGATTTTCATCACTTATTAAACCTCCAGCTTTAAGTAGAAAAAGTATAACAGTGAAGTTATATTGCAGTGTAACGCCCTATGCTCTGTATTTTATAATGCCATTTATTTAAAAAAATCTATAATCACTTAACAAAGTTCATTTATTCCTACTGAAATTCTAGTTTTGAACAGTATGCAGTCCCATGTACATTAATTTCCACTGACATTTCTCTCTCCCCCTTTGCCTCCATGCATCTGTGCTAAGGGAGCTAAAGTTTATTAGTCACAAGAGGAGATGATCTTAAATACCTCTTGCTTTGAATTTAAATGGGGCCAGTCTAGCTACTTTGAAATTAAAATTAAATTCAAAATTAGCACCCTTGATTATGAAAGAGAGTGTGAGAGAGCAGTCAAGTGTGATTTTTCTGAAAAAATTATCCTTCTGTGATACTGCTATAGACTGTATTTGGTAGTTACTGACACTAGGCTAGATTGTGACAGACCTTTTATATACATGGACATATGTGAAAAAAGATCTACTTCATATCAGGCCTCATCATAGGCTGCCTGAAATTCACAGTGCTTAACTTCAGGAGAATGCACTGGCAGATTCTCCACTGATGTCTGGGAAACAGGTTTTACTTGTGGTCTTTGGATGTACAAGGCACCAAGAAGAGGAGAGCTACGAATTTGAATGTAAGAGGATGCTCTTATTGCTTCGAAAATCCCAAATGTGCCACATGACATAAAAGTGCAGGTTAGTTATAAATTTATGCTGCTAATTCCAATTCCTCCAAACATTTTTGATAGGTGAACATGACAGCAGCAGGCACTATGCCATGCTGTCAGTCTTCCCACATGGCCAGCACTGACTTCATATTGAGTGCTGTAGTGGAGTTTGCAGCAATCTGCCCGTGTGTCTGTGCTGATCAGAGGCAAGTGTGAGCAGGAACAGGCATCTGCTATCAGTAATTATGGTATTGCAGCCTCAGTGGCAGTATTGAAAGAGAATTATTGGGGTATTTTTGGGAGATAACTGTTGCAGCTGCTATTAGTTCAGTATCATTGAATGCCGTGTTGTCGGGGCGTCGTCGTGGGGAGGAACGTGGTAAACTTCCTGAGATGAGAAGTGAATGTTGGAATTTTACAGCATTTTGTATTTTCTGCCTCTGAAGGAAAGCCTTAAATGTAACTCCAAGTGCCTGGATGTCACTTATGTCATTATTTCGAAGTCCCTGAGAAACACTTTGTAGTGGTTTAATAGCTGCTCTTCTTTTAATAATTCCTGAATTCATAAATGGTTGTGTGCAGAGAGTTTGCCCTGGCTTATTTCTTAAATAACTGAATTCAAGGTGAAAAACATAGAAGTTTGATTATTTTGATTCTTAACCAAAATATTTTAAAACATTCTCAAAAGACTGCTTAAAACTTTCTTGGAAGAAGTGTGCTGTGCCTTGGTGCAGAACCCTATATTTTATCTGAACTGGTGAAGTTGGAAGGAAGTTTTGGTAAGACAAAATTCCCTTCCAGTGCTTTATTAAGTCTCCTAAGTACAGTATCATAAGATTAGAGAGGTGTTTCACTTAAAACCTTTCTAAAAGGTTTTAATTAGCAGTTTAATGATCAATGCAAAAGCGAATGGGACTGTGTTTGTCCATTAAATTAAATTAATAACACGTTTTGGTTTTGTAGAGTGTGCTCTTGTTGTGACAAGCATGAGTATGTTTCTGAGAGGGTTGATTAGCCTTTTGGCCTCTCTGCTTAATATTTTTGTCATTCTTCTGTGGAAGTTCCTGTGTGCCTCCCGACAGGATTATTGGAATTTGGAACCTTATCTATAATTGTCTAACGATAGGGGTGACATGATGTCTCTTCGCTGCATTAACTTTATCGTTCCGTGTAAAACATTAACGCAGCAAAAATCTGATCTTGTAAATGAGACTCATGTCTTCATCTTGATCAGAGAAATGAAATTTGTAATTCAAATTAGAAAAGTTAATGAACTTAATGCACAGGCTAGGAAAAGTGTTGTAATGTGCCAATTTGGTGTGCCTATGGATGCTTCCAAACATTCCCATTAAGGTATTGATTGTGTCCATTTAGCAAAGTGAAGGGGACACTGAACTCCCTAGTGGTTTACACATTACACCAGTAGTGTCTAGACCCCCCCACAAAGAAAACCCATTGATAAGCCTTAAATTTCCTTAAAAATGGAATTTAACAATGTAATTATTAGTGCCAATATACTTCTTTTGAAGACCAAAAGCTGTTGCAGGCAGAATATGCAGCCTTTTGTGTTTACTGATATCTATGAAGAATTTAGTGTTCCCAAGTTGAAATAATGGTGGAGGGTCTTCGCACTGCAAATAGCAACTAAGGTCTCCCATCACATACATGACTGATGTAATTTTATAGTGCCGTTTTATCTGGAGACATAATGTTGTGATCATGATTACAGTTTGGACATTCAAATTCTGCTCCTTGTACTCTGAGAAAATTTTACTTCTGCCTTGATCACGAACAACTGTGATTTTTATCTTCCATCAGTAGTTGTTGGTGGTTCACAAAAGGTGTTAAGGCACGTGATCAGATGATGTTGCACAAAGCTTTACTGGTAGAGTTTGGAGTTGATGGCATCTGAAAACTTTTGTTGTCTTGGGAAAAAAAAAAAAAAACAAATTCCCCCCGCCAGGAAAAAAAAAATCCAATAAACTGAGGACAAAAAGAAGACCTTTTCCTAGTGGTTGCCTGTGAAAAGTAATAAAGTGTATCCTTGGGCAAGTGCCCTCTGCAATGCACTAGGAGGTTTCACCAGGGGCTTTTTTTAGTGAAGATCCCTTTTCCTAGGCTTGCAGGCTAAAAGCCAAGAGGCAAAGAGTGATCCAGGCGTGTGTGCCAGTCTGTGTCACAGAACCCGCTGTGGCACTGGTCAGAATCTGCCAGTGCAGGGCTGTGAGTAGAAGAACACTTGGGTTAGTAGGAGAAGCGCTGCCTCGGTATCCTCAGGGTGTATACTGATGAAAAGTCACAAGGTTACAAGGGACAGTCAAATTACAAAGTTAGAAATGGAGGCCTTGGGAATGTGAAAGTAGTGGACGGTGCTTTGTGTAGGAGATTTGATACTCTACTAGCCCCAGGTGATTTCTAGATTGTTTGATTGTGTATAGAGGAGTTGTTCATGAGCAAAACAATAACAGCTGCTGCCTTAGCTCCTTGTGCCAAGCAGTAAAGTGAAAGTAATAATCTACAACTGCACTTGAAGATTCTTTAATTATTTTGTGAGTTCTGAAGTGAGGTTCTATATCAGTATTTTCTTCCTCCTGTGTTAAGGACTTTTGTCCCAAAAGATTCACGTTCCATGAGTTGTGAATAACTGGTTTTCATGTCTTGAGAGATTGTACGTGCCAGCTTGTGATCATTTAACTGTTTTACCAGGCTAATTGTCTACTGTTTTAGGTTACTGGGTGATGTATAAATGTTTGTGGACTTCGTGTTTAACAAACTGTTCTGATTGCCAGACAGCGTTTTTAGTGTGCATACATGTGGTAGTTCATTTTAACTAAGGTCTGCTTTTGCACAATATGCATCTATTTCCTCTAAAGCACGGCTATTTGTAAATGCAAGCCTACAAGGGATAAGCAGTAACAAGATGCAGTGATTTTGTATACTGTGGTTAAAGAAAAAGAATGTAATTGAGAAAATAAACCTTGTGTGAACTGAAGTAAAAAAGTGAAATTGATGGGAGTAAGATATTTTAAAATTGAAATAGAGGACGTTGCAAAGACCCCAAAAGCTGCCTCCTACATTTAAGTTTGAAAGAAATACCTGGAAAGTAGGTAGCCTGTGCTAAATGGAGACCTTGAGCAGCTGCATGCTTGAAGGCAGAACAAGTCAGTGCACTATTGATTGAGTAGGGGGGGATAAATGTGTGGCTTCTGCCCTTAATGGAAGCTGATTGTTCAGGGACGAACCGGCAAGGCTGGTCGATTCTTTAGCTGTTGTTTACTGGGGAGGACGATATCAATTTTCCAGGGGGATGATTGGTGGGATGTCAAGGCTGTCACCCTCTTCTTCTCATCGCTGACAGACAGTTGAGTGACAATTACAGTGATGGGACATTGTCTGCATTGGCATATACACCAGAGGATAACTGGCAAACAGAAAAAGGCAGCAGCACTTTAAAAAAGATATAATCAGCAGTTGTCAGGACTAGTTACATATATGATGTCTGAATAACAAGGCCAGAGTGTCCTGCCTCAGACACTGACATAAACTGTACTGTGTATTCTCAGTCCACACAGAAGTTTGCTCTGGGAAAGTTACTGACTGTTGCTAGAAGTCACTGGCAATCTGCTTGGGAATTAAGCATCAAGGGACTCCATGTGGTTGTACCCAAAAAACGTGAGCTTCTCTGTAGAACATGGAGGGAGAGCAATGTTCTGAAGCGTGTGCTGAACTCTTCCAGGAGTCCTGCTTTGGAATTCCTCCTGACTACCCTGACAGTTAATCAGATGGCAGCTGTGAATGTGGACTTTGTGTTACATATTTATCCTGCCAGGCCAGAACACACAGACTAAGCTAGACTTCATATCTTGAAAGCCTTATTTTACACTACAGAGATCTCTTGTAGGTGCATATAAGTACTTCTTGTGAATTAATATCTTCTAATAGTTACAAATCATTATGCAATAGACCTGGTCATGTGAAATCACAGATAAATTTTAACATTTCAGTGGTGCGTGCTGAGAACTGGTGAATCCAGTTGCACGTTACATTAATAGCTGTCACTTCCTCTTGCTTCTGGAAGCTGAGGTGAGAATGGAACTATCAGGAAAGAAGAGCCCCAAGAAATTACTTAAAAGTTAGATTTACAGCCCAGAGCACATCTGGCTTATCTGCAATCATCTGTATTCTCCTCTTTACTGCTCTTCTTGCCCCTCCTTCCAGAAGCTCTAGATTGAACAGACCTTTTCAAAGAGTGTTTTAAAGGTACTCTCTTCAAACCTCAATTATTGTTTTGGCAGCACACTTACACTTTTTCAAACTTTTACCTGGAATACACATCCTGCTGAGGCTTTTCTCTGCTGTGCTTCCCAAGGTCTCCTGCAGCAAGCACAGGAGAAGGCAGAGCACTCAGCTCCTTGCATGCCACTAACTCTGAAACAAGGAGAGAGAGAAAAGGAGGCAGTGGTTTAGGAATGATCCCATTCTTTCCCACAGGCCTCTATCTCTGGTCCTGGATTAAGAATAAAATGAAGTAGTGTTGAGTACTTCAACCAAGTTGTGCCTCTCCAAAGATAAGTGTATGAATGCGTTAAGAGAGTGTGAATGATGCCTCTGTCACATATGATCTTCACATGTAATCAGTGGAAGAAATGGAAGAGATCAGTTGAAATGTTTTTCAGGCAAAGTGGCCCAGTTACTCCAACCCCATTGCCAAAGTGTTTGCACCTTCCACTCCTACTGAAATTCCAGTGCTGGTTGCTTTCTCTACCTTGTACAATATGTATTTGCACAGATGTAGGTGGTGTATGGTATGAAGGATACACATGTAATTTTCCTCAGTTTAGTTCCCTTTTTCTCTTATTTTTGCTTTTTGACCTCTTTTCATGTGGTAGCTAACTTGCTTTGATAAATTAGTTCCTTTCTATTTTCTGTTCCTTTTTTTTTCCTACACATTTTATATACATGCATGTTCTTTGTAGTTTTTGTATAGTGTATTTGTTTGCTACCTGTATTTTTCTTACCTACTACTTTAGCATTTTCTGTTGACACTGCTGTTTGTGGAAGTTCAAGTTTCTTTTGTTTACTCGATTTTCAAATTTTTAGTGTTCCTCCCCACCATGACAAGGTTGTACTGGGGAGCTTAGAAAAATCTCTACAAGCAGCGGTCATGATGTGTGACCTGTTGGTTTCCAGGTACAAAAAATTCATAACAAGGTGCACCTAGATTTGCCTGGTGCAGAGATACAATATGACATATGAAGTTGGCTGTCACCCAACTTCATTAGAGAATTACATCATACACTTATCGTCCCTTTTTCTGTTTTTTTTTTCTGAAATTATATTTTCCTTGAGTGCTTTTTTTTTTGGCTATGCTATGGCATTTTTCAGGTTAGTGCTGTGAAAGACTATGATGTAGCAATATAGGGACTTATTTAGTATTTTTATTTAAAACAAATGGTTCATCATCCTGCATAAAAAATCAATGCATACAATTAATACGGAAGTTTATTTTTGATGGGTCTCATGAAAACGCCAAATAAATATGATTATTAATTTCTTTTTTCTAAGCCACCAGCTAATTGATTTTGCACTGTGCTCATTAAAAATAGATACTTTGCCTTTCAGAGGGCTGTCTGGGAAACCTAAGGCAGGGCACGACTCCTCTGGGACACCATCAACTGACCATTCCATCAGGCAGGGAGAGAGTGGTCATGGTGCTTGTCAGAGCTGAAGTATATTTACTTCATCTCCCAGCAGATAAACATTTGCAAGGCAAATAATAAATTAGCCATTAATCAGGAGACTGGCTGTGTTTGATGAACCCTGAATAGAGTGGAGATGTCAGGTAACGAGACAGAGCAAACTGACATTGTAGACTGAGCCGTGTGGAAATGAGCGCCAGCAGCTCCGAGAGCTTTTGTGCTGCGTTTTCAAGAGGCTTCCAAGGTTAAAGTGAAAAGACAGAAGACACGAGGCTACCAGCAGTTTCGACTTTTCAAAATGGTAGCATTATGCAGTCTTTCACCTCAATTAGATCTGCAGCATTATTGCAGCTAGATGTGATACAGGAAAAAAAAAAAAAGAGGGTTTTACAGTCAAGGTACAGAATGCCCTATTATTACCAAATTATTCAAGGCATACATTTGTTCAGAATTAATGATCTCAATACATCTTCAGGTGAAAGTTCAGATTTCTGATTGACAGCATTTCTTAAATATTAATTTCTGCTACATTAAGTAGAGGGCTTTTTACAGCATTTACAGTGTAAATAAGTGTTTTTCTCAAAATGGTGGGGGAATGCGACTCTGTTATTATCCAGGCAATTTTATTAAAGATTGGGTGTGTGCTTTAATGGCCATACTTGTAAACAGAAAATAATGGCAGTTTCATAACTGCCATTTGTGGGTGCTTAATTTGAGCATCATCCTAGAATTACTGACTAGTCTAGGGAAGCTTTAGATGGTCAAACTACTGAAAACTGGGCAGTTGGTATCTCAAAAGAATTAGTCCTAATGAGTTTTGGTGTAAGCTTGTAAATAATTTGAAAAGTGAGTTATGTAGGGATTCTGTAAGATTTCCCAAACTGAAATAGGGCTTGTAATGCTTTTCTTCTTAACTGACAGGCAAAATTGCCATCCTTGCAAATTGTACATCAGTTGTTTAGTCTCTCAATACAATCTCTGTGTTAGACGTGCTCTTAGCCTTTGGGTGTCACGAAGCACTGCTTGGAAAACAGATCTGCACCTTTTTTTCCTCAATGCATTTTTTTCCTAAGGTAGATTACATATACACTTGCAAGTTTTTGAACTAATCAGAACATTCAAGACCTTTCATTTTCATCTTCACTCATTCAGCACAGTATAGCTTATACAAATGAGTTTGCAGGCTCTCAAAGGAACACCTTTGGTTTCTAAGATCATCTGTGTCATTCTTCATCTCAGTGCTTCCCTTGGCTCTTGAAATCTTTTAAATAAGTAATTTTGAATTAACATTTGTTCAGTTTGTTAGCAGGACTTGAGGCAAACACCTTAAGAGAAAAATAACTTATTGTGCATGACAAGCTGCTTTTTCACAAAAGTAATAGATTTCAAAGGAAAAGATTACTGGTTCCTTGTTTATTGCTTGTTCATTGCAGATGCATGTTACCTGGTGTGACTTTGGTTTAAAAGTGCCCCTCCCTGCCATTATTCCCATTTCAGAAAGGAGTGGTTTTTTTCTTGGCAGTCATGTGCATGATTTTCTCTTTTTAGTTTGAAAAAGAACAAGAGTTTTCTACAGGAATGTTGGAGTCTTTTTTATTTATTTGTTTCAAAGAATAGTATGTAACTAGCCAGAGATCATCTCTAAAACATTCATATTGCAACCCATTTTATGTGTTAGGAAGCATCATTTTGCTACTGCTGGAAATTGTGCTGCAGGTGAATGTCTCAGCAGGAGAAAGCTTTTCTTCCTACAATTCTAATTCTCTTGAAAATTGAAAATAGAGGCTTCATGAGAAAGAAATCTCTGAGCACAAAAGGTTTCTAATCTAAGCATATGTAGTAAGAGTAAATTTGAGGGGTTTAGAAACAAGGCAACAAAAATTCAATAAAAACATTTTTCCATCCACATCATCTGGGAGAGCTGCTCAAAGGTGCCTTTTGTTTGTTCTGGGGTTTTTTTTAACGTTAACTGTTGTTTAATAATATAGTTGCCTTAAGTTCTCTTGCTGGTTTTTGTAGGTCACAAAAGATCTTTCAGTTTTTTAATCTGTCTCTATATAGGAAAGAAAACCCACAGAGAGTGAAAGTGAGAGGAATTATTCTCAAATCTAGATGCTTTCCCCTATCTCTTGTGATCACAGCAAATCTCAACAGTCATTTATAATATAATAACACTCTGTTCATTTTTAGTCAGCACTATGATTCTAAACTTAATGGTGACCCTTCAGATTTCCATTTTCTGAATTTAACAGAGCTTCCAAATGTGAAACCAGCCTTCACTACATCTTTGAAATACAGGCTACCTGTGAAGTACAAGTATGTTCCTGTAAGAATGGCAGTATTGCTTTGGAGTGAAATGGTGCCTCCAGTGCTTTCAATAATGCTGTTTTGTCATAAAGTTGTTTTTCTTCCCAGTGTGTGGGAGCTAATAAATTATTTGGGCAGAAATAGCTGAGGCTGCAGAATGTGTATAAGAAGCTCCTCATCAGATAACTGTCAGAAAATTGATCTTGAGAAGATAAGTTTGAAGGTGAGTGGCCAGAAGTGACTCATGACAGAGGTGTTTTGGGCTCCCTGGAATTTTGTCTTAGGGAAGGACTTGAGCTTTGCTCTATCCATCCAGGGAGATGAAACGATACATATTCTAACAATGTTATTGCACATTGGTATCAATAGAAGATAATCACATTTACTTTTGGTTTTTTCATTTTTTAGCACCAGATTATTTCTCAAAAAACCTTTAAGTAAAATAATAGCAAGATGTACTCATTATGATGCTTTTAAAAAAAAAATATTGTGGCAGAAGCAGACTTCAGTAGACTGAAAAAACCCCTTTGTTTTGCATATGTAGTTTTAAAAGTATTTAGAGATAAACTTTTCCTGGCTTTTTGTTGTTTTTGTTTAATTGTTAGTGGTTTAGACTCTAAGTGGAATGGCTGTTTCAGGCTTTTTTAATTGAACTTTGAAATCCTTCTTAAATTTACTGCGGCAGCCTTGTGCTTAGCTTGCTACAAAGCCCTATACTCAACACAACAGAGCAGTGTATTCATATGTAGATAACATGCCAAGTATTCCTGCCTGACTTGGTTAGGTTTTGGAAAATGGCCTTTAGGTTTTCTATTGTTCCCTTGATCAGCCAAGTTTAATAGAGGTTTATGTCAGAGATCTGAATGCCCAGCCTTGTCATTTACAGAAAGATATTTTAATGCTTTGCAGATTAGAAATTTGTCACTAAATGGAAAAGCAAGATTTTTAAATATATGTAACAGTATAATGAAACAGTACATGCATTGTGGAGCAAAATAGGATTAACCTTGGTGTATTTGCACTGAGCCTGATAGAGGGAGTGTTCTGCTTAGCTACCCAAAAATACATGTGTGTCTTGCTCTCAAGGTACTTTGCACTGGGGTTAGTGTCTCAGGATCACTAGCTTGTATTTATCAGGTAACAATAAATGTCAGTTCCTTAATTTATTTCAGACCTTTTATAATTCTCAGGCTTTGACTTTGTCACTCAATCTGCTCTGATTGCATAATGGTATAATAGAGATTATAATTTTTCACTTTGCAATCAGTAGAGGACAAGGGACTATATTACACTGCATTGTGCAGAAAGCATCTATTTTCTTCTGGAGTTTTTTTTCAGCAATTTTGTGGGTAAACAAGAGAGAGTTATGATGATGAACAATATTTTTTTAAATCTTGGTTATCCGAGTAACAGGGAAACTGAGTTGATGTGAAGTCATAGCCATTAAAGTAGAAAACAATAGTGTAAATGTAGAAAGGTAAGTTATACAGTCACTTTGCGATCAGTATCTCAAAATATTTCACACTTCTTTATTAAGTGGTGGTTTCCCACAGACACCTTGGTGTGAGGCTGACTGTCATAAACTCTGTTCAACCCAACTATGGCTAGGTATCAGTTCTGGAATCTCAGGCTCTGTACCTGCCCTTGCCATCTATAATTTCCCTTTGCTCCTTTCTTGCCCCTCATCCTTTGTTTGTAAATAAGAGTCCGAGTGAGTTGAAGGTCTGCTAAATTTATCTTCCTTCCTTCTTATTCATATTACAAATATAGTGGCACAGAATGCAACTGAGGGGAATGTTACATTGCCTGAAAAATTATTCTGTCAGCACGCAAACATTGGGAAAAGGCAGAAATGGAGTCTCTTGTGCTTTCTGAATTGGTTAATCAAAGTCTATATACCACTGCCTTTGTTTCTGGTCAGCCTTAGGAGAAGAGAGGCCACTGTATGTTTGCCCTGGATTGAAATCATAATTCAGCAAATGAACTTCACATCCCAGGTTCACTGAGTTTATTAGAAAAACTCCATAGCCAATACTGCTTGCTCTCTTTCTTAAAATACTAGCTCATAATATTTAGGTAGTTATTTCTACTTAGCCTTTTCACTTACTAATCTCTAAGCTTCAGTAATGTTTAGAAAGGCAGAGATGGCATGGAAATTCATTCTGGTGTATTTTTAAAATTAATTTTTGTTGTTTTTTTTTTTTTTTTCCCTGATGAGCCAGTAACATGGTGTAATTATACGTATTGCAAAACAGGGCTCTGGACAACAAACTCAGTAGCTTTGGATTCTCTGATGATTCACCATGATTTTACTTTCCCAGCAGAGAGTTGTCATAAGCCCCAGGAGGATTAGTGGAAAATACTCATACTGATTGTAGGAGACTCATCATACTTTTCCTTCTCCTGTTTTATCCCTGTTGTGTCTGCTTCTTCACTGGAGTGCTCTAATACAAGCAGTTTCCTTTGTACCTGTCACCATTACACGTAGAAAAAGGATCAGTAAAGCTTGTTAGTTGCTAGATTACATTTTCATTCTCAAAGCCATCTGATTACACAGTAAAACTCACAGTTAAAACTTTCAAGGCACCTTTAACACTTTGGAAATCTTTCGCTGTTTGGCTTTCCCATAGAAGACTTCTCAGCTTCATCACTAGTTTTTGGTTTTTCCCCTGTACATTAAGGACTTTTTGAATCATCCATGTGCTGGGGGGAAATAAGCAATTTCCTACATCCCCTCTGCAGCTCAGCTGCAGGCTTGAAATCTCTCCTCCTCTCTGCAAACAGAGGGCTCCTGTCTCCCATGTGAGAACTCCAAATGCTGAGCACTCTCTGCTCAGGCTGGGTTAAGTTACTCATCTTACTTTTGTAAACAGGTTTGCTTCTCTTTCTGTTTTGGAAGGAATTTGCAACTCCTGTTTATTTGTTGAAAGAAGAGACTTAAGTGCCAGTCTTTGTGAGGCAGTTCAGTGTTATCTTCTCAGCCGAGGGAAATGGATTCCAGTAGTGGGAAAACAAAAAGAAAAGGGGCGAAAAAGAAAGATGTTGTGTGAAGCCTGGACAGAAGGTTGTTTTAAACAGATCTGTGCCTATAGAGACTTTGTCCCATCCACTCTGACTCCTGTTTTCCTTCACTTAGTTTAAGGGCAGACCTTCCCCTAATGCAGGGCAATAGCTTCTACCTGTGGGGAATATCACACATCAGTCAAAGAAACGCTCAACACTGTGATACATTTTTTTGGCTTTGAATCTTATCCTTATTTGAAATCACATTTAGCCTATGCAATTTGAGACATGCTTTTGTGGCTGGGAGGCAGCTAAAAGTGTGTGGCATTTTACATGTGGCAGTTCTGTGTGGTTGTCTTTACCCATACCATATATACCATGCAGTTACAAAGCAAAACCAAAACCTTGCTATTTGTCCCTATTTCAGCTTCTGCAAACTGGATCAGTCACTGCTTTGCTTATAATTGGAACAATATGAACTGTCCATCCAAACTGGATGTTTCAGAGGTTTTGAAACTGTAATTTTCCCTTGCCTTTACTGAAGCGGTGGTTTTGAAAGACTGCATGTTTTGCACAAAAATAGAGCAGAAGGAGTAGCAGAAAGGGAATTTTTAGAAGGAGCAGGCTGAGACAGCTGTAGGGCAGCAGCCGGTGTAGGCCAGCCCGTGCTGAAAGTTGCAGCTGAGGAGATAGAGCTGTTCTAAGTGCAGCCCATTTGTAATGAGATAAGGGATACTGACAGGAACACTGAGTTAGTGGCTCCCCTCCAAGGAGAGCTATTGACCGAACATTAGGTTTTGCATGAGATGGTGATGCAGTCGATAAAAGCATCAGCCCTTGTTTGGAGTTACACCACCGATTACTCCCTAATTTGCTGCCTGGAAGTGAGCCACGGGCATTTCAGCCTTGTGTTTAGTGTTGATGAGATCTAGAGTGAACATTTAATCTTATGTTTACTAGCAAGCCCCTTGTAAGGAGGATGCAGCACCACAAAAGGGTAACTCTCTGATGGCTTTCCAGCAGTAGAGCTTTGTTTTAGCAGTAACCCTGTTCAAAGCTGCAACTTGATAAGGATTGTTCACTCTCTTAAGCTGTAGCTCAGGGCAATCTGTTAAACCTTTGATGAGTGACTTTTCTTTTTTTTTTTTTTTCCCCCTTCAAGGTATGTGTGATGTTTACCTGGTGACTAAATCAAAGTACTCTTTTTCCAAATTACAGCAGTCCCAATTCTTCAGTGTGCTCTAGATGGAAAGGGACATCTATTCACTTGCATAGTCTCACTGCTAGAGCGTTTTCAGAGCTCTTTTGCCAGCCTCCTCCTCTTGGCTTTGACAGATTTCTTATCAATAGAGCTTTATCAACGCTGTTTGATTTTTTTAGATTTATTCATGTGCTGAATTAATTTGAATTCTTTTTTGTTGTTGTGTCTAGAAAGTTACCGAGCACGTACAGGAGATATGTGCTTTGCCTTGCATCAGAACTACAGGCTAATCATGTTTAGCTGAAATACAGCTTCAAGTGTAAGCCAGGAAATGGGAAAGGAAGAAATACAGGAGAGAAGAGAGAACAGTAACTGAAATAATCTTTCAGCATCTTTCAGGAATGCATTTGTTAGATTTCAGTGTAGTTCTGTTTCTAAGAAATTGATTCATTCAGGTGTCTAAAAGGGAAATCTTGGCCACACGAAAAAAATAGAGCCAAGAGATTTGGTGCAGAAATTAAGTTACTTTAGGAGATTGGGATATGAGGTTTTTCAGTCCTTGGTTTTTCATGCATTCATAACATGTGCTTTTCCTCTCCAGTACTGATTTGGATCCTCTGTATGAAAAATGTAAACTTTAAATAATTGCAGTAGGGAAGAGTCATACCACAAAGAAAACAGAGTTCCTTAAATTATCACTAACCCTGGCTGTGTTGAAATCCTTCAGAAGAGGTCAAGTAACATCTGTTTAGGAACTTTAGTAGTTTCATTACAGTTGGCCAGTCTCCCTAAAGATATCCTCCCTTATCATTAGGCATATGAAGAAATGCTTTTCCCCATTTTGTATTTTGCTGTTGCATGAAAATTAATTGAGTTTCTATTCTTCTTCCATTGGCAAGTTGAGCAATCTGTGTGCAACCTATGAATTCTGACTAATTGCACATATTGTTTAGCACTATGGGATTTTTGTTATTGCTTTAGCTAAAGTCAATCTGGATGAGAAAGTATTTGTAACATTGCATAGCTGCTCCAAGGGCTCTGCTGATAGCCTCTCTGCCTTGAGAAATGCTCCAGGCCTTTCAGCATGGGAAAACAGTCACACTCTGTCCAGTCCATTGGCAGAACTTTGTAAAGACTTCTTCTGTATTTATCTGAAAAAAAGAAGTTTGTGTGTCACATAAGCCTTTGGTCTTTCATTTTTGTACCTGCTGGTACCATTCTAACACAGTGACAGTCACGTTTTATGAAAGGTGGTGCTCATTTTCATGTTTTATGTTAATTGTGACTAATAGGGAGTTTCCAGAGGTACTTTCAAAGAGATGTGTAAACCAGGAGAGGCTCCCAGAAGCTGCAGAGGAGGGCAGAATGTCAAGAGCAAAATGGCGTAGGTTTAAAGCAGGAGCTTTCTTTAGGTTGTTGAACACTCATCAGAGGTGGAAAGCTGCAAAGGTTATGTTTTGAAGACCACAAACTCGACAGCAAAAGTCCTGAACTATGCTGGAGATGCTGATGGAGGAAAATGAATGTTTTGTGGGAAAAAGAAAGGACATCAATTTAAGGAAATACACACTGGTCTTATGTTATCTGGTGGTGGGAATATGCCCTGATGTGAAAGCAAGAACATGATTGTAGTGTTTAATTCCCTGTATCTCTGTGTCCATTGCATAAGAGAGTAGAAACTGCAACCTGGCCCTGACAAAGCCCACCTTGAGGTGGGACTCCTGGGAAGAAAGTGCCTTTAATTTTCCCATTTCCTGTAGAGGTTCACCATAGTTTGGATATCTCCTCTAATGTTCCTGGGAGCTGGCTCGGTGTATGTGCTTATTTCTGTTGATGGTTGGCTCTAATTAAAAGAGGGCTTGTGCACAGCAATACACCAGAGGAGCCATGGACTAAAGCAGCACCACCATGCTGCTGCTGAGATTAAATGATACTGTTCTTCCTTTTGCTGGAGGGCAATGTTTTCCTCAGAACAGAACACCCCCGAGCTAGTGTAGGGGATATTAAACTCATGCAGATGTATTCAGGCTCTTATAGCTGTTCAGTGTAATGATTTAATTAAATTAATTAAGCCAGAACAGTACTTGAGCACTGAATAATTTATCAAAATAGATTTAAGGGGAGAGTCAAAACAGTGTGTCTCTCCAGATTTTATCTGGTGTACGGGAAACTTTGTTGTGCTGTGATCATCCCCTGTAAACAGGCAGGCCCTGGAATAAAGTCCTGAAAGCAGCTGAGGTGGCCTCCATGGAAATCTCTGCCCAGTGCATGTGATATGGCACAGAATTTAGAGGCAGGCTTCTGGGCAATGAATGTGTAAGGAGAGCTTTTGTGAAGAGATGTGACACAGCACAGGGGCGTGGGGATCCCGCCCAGGCTGAGATTTCTCATGAGTAAATGGTCCAGACAGAGCCGGATTCAGAACCCCCCATGGTCTAGGGAGGAAAGTAGGGGAGCATTGGCTGTAGTACACTCTAAGAAGATTGGCAGCATCAAGAGTGACACCAAGGGTGGGCAGGGACGACTGGTCTTTGCTGACCTTTTCAGGCCACTGCCAGCATGAGTGATGTGGGATGGACTGTTGGATTTTCTTGAGGCTCAAAAGTCCCAGACTGAAACATCAGTTTAGATGAAGCTTCTGCTCCCAGCTTGCTGGTTTCTGCTGGTGTAGGATTTTTCATTTATCAAGTGGGTAATTTTGTGTCCTTTATGACAGTTGATGCTTGTAAAAAGACTTAATTGAATGTCTAAGCATTAGTTACATTTACAGTTGTTGAAATGTTACTTGGTAGGGCCTATAGGAAGGAGGAGTTTTTAAGTACTGCAAGAAGCATTCATATTTTTCTTGAAATGGATCAGAGCTTGGTTTTTGTCATACACATTTTAAGCCTGGTGTCCTTATTCTGCTTTTGACATTTTCTGTGTTGCTTTTCTTATCATGCTGTGCTCTGGTCAGTGTCCTTGCTTTTTTTTCCTGGAAGAAACTTCAGCTGTCTTTCACAATGAAGTTGAATGTCTTCAGAGTGAAAGGTAACTCTTAATAGCACCAATATCACACAGGAAGTAAATATGTGTACTCAATATGTTGAACCTATAGGAGATTCTTTTTTAGGAAGGCAGATGGTAGTTAGATAAATTGGAATTTGGATCCTACAGCAGCAAGAGGACTTTACCAAAACCCCCTGGGCTCATAGCAATGCAGTGCTGTCTCACTCCAGCCCTGAGGTGCAGACTGAACGCTACATTGGCTCTGGTTCAGGCTCTACTGAAGTTCATGGGAGAAAGAAATCCCCTGCTTTTAATCTGTCCCTGAGAGGGAATAGTGTCAGCTTTGAACCATGAAACCCCTTCCTGATGCACCTGTGTTTTCCTTGGAGGGCTCCCCTGCAAACGCGGTCTTGCTCAAAACTGTGGGATGTGAGATCAAAGCCCAGGGCAGAAGGGCTCTGGGGGCAGGAGCTGAACAGAACCAGCCCCAGAGCAGTGGCTGTGCAGTGGGGTTTCCTGTGGGAACCTTGCCATTTCTCCAGAGACAACGGCTGTGGGGAAAACCACAGCTGAGGAAAGAACTCAAGTGATGCTGGGCTGGATGCAGCTGTGCTGTTTTGTGGGGAAAGGATGCATGTCTGTGTTTGTGACTCTTGGACTGCAAAACCAGCAGCTTGCAGGCTGGGCTGGCAGGGATGCCAAAAGTACACCCTTCACACCTTCCTCACTTTCCCCTCTACCATGTAAAGCAGGACTTCTGAAACTGTCAGAGAGGTGTTTTTTTCTTGTTTTATTTGGGATTTATTTGGTGGTGTCTATGTAAATAAAGACCAGTAGGATTAATTACCTTCAGCAAGTAATTCTGCAAGAAACCTTGCTAAAATTTCTGATTTGTATAAAACAAACATTGGAAACTAGTAACCATGTTTGGTTGTGCAATCTCTAGCACAGATCCTGTCAATTTTCTTTTAATCCTCTATGACTGTGGCTTAGCTTGTGATCTAAGGGTAACTGCTGGTGTAGAAGGCTACTTTTTGTAGACTTAGATAGTGAACTGTATTAAATCTGTCTGATTCTGTGCCCAGAATACCTAGAGGTAATTACCATCCTGTTCATTAAAGTGTAAGGAATAATTACTCTAGAGGCATCCATATCACTGGACACCACACCTGCCTCTCAAGAGACAATGGCATTAATTGTCAAGTGTGTATTTTTAACTTCCTGCACATCTTACATCAGCCTGCTTTGCAAAATCTAAAATCAGCAAGTAATTTAGCTTGCTTTCAGTGCTTGGAAAGCATAAGGATTTTAATTTCCTGAAAGGGCTAAAAAAACCCCCAAAAAGCAGCCTTCAATGATCACTCCAAATCTAGTGAAGTGTGGAAGCAGCATGTTCACTGAAGATAGCCTCTTCTTGTCCTGTATACACCCTATATTATTTTTGGTGATGAGTTTGCGTTTTTCATACCAGATGGCATATTTGTTTTAGTATCCATCAGATCTCATAGTGTATTAACTTGAAATATTTTCATCACTAAATACTGAGCTGTTGCATTTTGATCAACGCCACAACTCTGTATCAGCCTTTTGATACAGAAGGGGGAAAAATGACCCTTGTTGTCATAATCATCTTTGCAATTATGGGAATTTTCACGTGAAAGAGTATAAAAATGCTATCAGAGATGTTCATAATGTTGGTTACAGTACTAAATCATAAGACTGGAACTGTGCAATTGAACAGTGTTTTTTAAGAGTTATTTTATTCTTGATTCCTCCAGGGCACTGCTTTATTGGAGAGGTTTATATAATGATTTGTTTTGTTCACAGTGCACTAAGGTAGTGTCTCATGAGTACAAAGTTAGGAACACATTAACAGTTTAAAATGTGTGAGAATATGACCTACAAATGAAGACCTTTACCACTTTGTGAATTTTGTACTAGCATTATCAGCTAGATGGTTCACCTGGAAGAAGTGTACCTGAAGTTCCTAAACTGCAGACTCTTGTGGTTTTTAGGTGAGCCTGCAGAGGAGAGTGACTTTGTATTTACAATTTTAATAGTGTTTACTTCAATTAACAAGTGCATAGTTCCAAGAGTAAAGCCTCTGGCATGGCAGTAGTTTCCAGCTGTAATGAGTGTAAAAAGGACTAAAATTGAAACTGGATTATAACTGTAGTCTTTTATAATTTATCAGGAAGACCAAAAGCCAGCTGAAGATTAATCATCAAAACTGTACCAAATTTTTCTTCCCCTTTTGAGTTCAATTATGGGATTAATAATCAACAGGTAGAGTCACTGATATTTGAAATACATTCTGACTTCCCCTGATCAATAATGTGTGGTATGATTTTCTTTCATATTCAAAATGACATGTTGGAATTACAGAATGTGTTCTGAATCGTGTGTGAACATGCCCAAATATGAGGCAATATAGTGATGAAGATGAAATTGTTTCATTGACTTGGTTTACCTGGCAAGAAAAGGCCTGCTCTGTGCTCAGTAGTATGTTGCTGCAGACTTAATTCTTATAGGAGTCTTTAATTCTTCATTAGAGAAGAGCATTGTAGAATTTAAAATAATAAAAAAGAACTTGTTTCAATGCAAAACAAAGAATAATGATATTGTAGATTTTCAGTTACTCTAAATGAGGCCAAAATAAAGATGATAGTATATTTAGAATACAAGAGTTTGGTAAAATTTGTCCTAAGCTGCAATAAAAGATTCTAGATGTTTTTAACTCATTTTAGTATAAGATGATATCAGACTATAGAAATTTTTAACAGGGTAAATTACTGTATTGTTGCAAAGGTTTAAAATCTGTGCTTTGTGCCTTCAGAACTAAAGTGGTCTAAACCATTCTCACAAATTCTTGTGATGTAAACAATTACTTTGTTTACCCACAAAATTTCTCAGGGATTTTAGTATAAACTGTTGCATCTCAGTGTGGATCTTTGAGGTTCAGTTCTGCTGTGTAGATTTAGATGAATTTAAATGTAATTACTTCTGTCAAGTCCAAATAAACTTTGTTCAGAGTGATTTAAGTGTGTCCACAGGAGCTTTTTAACTCTTAAGTAGGCTTATTTATCATACCTTTGGGTACTTCAGGTTAAGGGAAGGAAAAGAAGATACAGTTCATCTGTCTGGATATTCAAGGTGTCAGATTAGGTGGCAGTACCAGACACTTCTTGCTCTGCACTCTCTGCATGTTGCTGGCTGGTTTTATTATCTTTGACTATAAAAAGTTAATAGTGTTTATTTTTTATAATGATAGTTGTAGTACTTTATCTAATTTTTGTCTCTAGGCAAAACCTTGTTCCCTTTGAAGTATGTGGGATTTTTTGCCTGTGGAGTTTGGATTTCATATTTAGTTGTTGTTGATCTAATATTGTGTCACCTGCTGTGACATAAAACTTCCTCCTTTGGTGATGACAGAGGACACTTGCCTTTTTAAAAGACAACTCAGCCACAAGTGCCCTTAGCTTCATTTTTCCCAGGCTGAAGTTGTGCAGGTAGAGGCAAGAGACTGAAAATGGCACAGCTGGCAGCAGCTGCTGGGACACCTCTTCTGCCTTCACTGCCACCCTCCTTGGGCTCTCAGCCCTCTGTGAGGGCTCTTGGGGTAAAATTAAAACCCTTCTGAACACAGATATGATGAGTTTTGATACCTGGTGAATGAGTGGTGTGACAGAAGGTTCCTCGTTTGCTTTGTCCTGGCTGTTCCTGGAAACATGAACCAAGCCTGAAGAAAATGATGTGCTCTTGGAGATGCAGTTAATAGGGGGTTTCAATTGTTTGAAACCTCATTTTATGTCTAGCTTGCTCTTTTAGTCATCCAGGTTTTGCTGGGTTTCAAAAATGACTTGTTCTGGTAGCAAACCCAATGGACTTGGGTTTTGTGAGCCCTTTTGGTATTTTCAGGGAGCTTTCTGTGAGAAAAAGACATGACAGATGCAGGCAGTGCTTCTTCAAAGCCCTGGCAGACAGAGAGTCCCCTTGCAAAAGGGCTTTTCGCATAATTGATCTTATCAACAGTGTATTTTTAAAAAATTAAAAACTCTTCCCTCATAATTCATGTTACTAGTTTTTTGAGGAGCTGTGAAAAGGGACATGTGGCTGTGTTGCAGGACTTGGGCTTTGCATTTTCTACTTTTCATGTCTTTAAATGTCTACCTTAGCTGTAGGCACTTCCTTTTTTTTTATTTTCTCTCTGTCTCATAAAAACTATTATTTTTCTAGCTCCCCTGGACCAACAGCAAAAAGAGGTACTGGTATTACTATTTCTGCAAGTAATTCCATGATCTTTGCTATTAGATTAGCAAGTGACCTTATACATGGAAAAAAGGTTGCTCACAGGCTGTTTTCTTCTCTCACTACAAGCCTTCCGGGCTGCTTGTCACTATTATTTCTTCCTGGATGTGCAAATTGTTTTAGAAAACCAGTAACTGTCATAAGAAAATGCAAAATTCTTCTGTGCAGTGTGACTTTTTCAGGGTTCTGCTTCTCCATTTCTTCATTTACTTATTTGTTTGTAATAAAATAAATAAAATTAATAATTCAAGTTTGTTTTCCAAGTGCAATGTCTTTTTCAAGCACTGGTGACTTAGTGTTTTCTGAATATAACAATATGGGATTGAAGTTATAATTGGTTGAATCAATTTCATCAACTGTACCCCACAATCTTTTCTTTATAGTTTTATAACTAAATCAGACCATGTAATACAAAACTTGCATAAATGAGGTCCAAGCTGTTATCCTCTGTTTACATTATAGAAAACACTTTACGCTTCTCTAGAGTAGTGGTATAAATGCAAAAGGTGAGTGACTGAACACAAACACACTTTTATGATGAACTTGAAATGGAACAAAGCATCCTAGAAACTGAAGATGTATGTCATAGTGCAGCTTTGAAAGCTACTTAATGTTTCATTTGCAGCAGGTGAAGTAACACGTTCAGGAGCGTGACTGCCCAGCCATACAATGTTCCCTTAAAGAGCTGTGATTTGTAGCTTATTCAACCAGAAATTTCCTAAGACAAGGATAATCACTCTGAAAGCAGAGTACACAAAACCTGACCTACTAGCCTCTTTTTTTTCTTTGAGCTTTTATCTCACAATTCATCTGGGGAGTGGGAGGGAGAGAATTCTATCTACTCCTCAGACAGACTGTCATAATTTCTGCTCAGAGTGCAGCAGGGATGCGCTGCCACGTTTGCTGTAGCACACAAGCCCATCCTCAAGGGGTACAAATCTGAATAGAAAGGAGGAGTGTTATTGCCTCACGTGCCTTTGGTCTCTGCCCTGCCTGAAACCTACCAGGGAAGGCACCACGGGGAAGGGAGACAGAGGAGATGATTGTTGGACAACTCCTGCTTTTCTCCTTTCCTAGCAGTTATGTAGACACTGTGCTGTAGGGATAAATTGAGGAAGGGGAACAGACCACTGACACCAAGCCAGTGGCTTTGTTTTACCACCTTTCCTGGACTATCCATCCTCCTGAAACATATCTGAAAGTGGTAAGGTGGTCCTGCCTACCTCCTGCCTAGAGCTGGATGGTATTTGCTGTAAAAACAGTCATCGTTTATTCCTCAGGTATATTGATGTCAAAAAAAACCCAAAAAAACAAACAACAACCCAAACCAAACTCTCACTGTGAAACAGCTCTTCCTTGCCTGCTCTGGGGGGAAAGTTAATTACAGGAATGTTTCCCTCCCTTTGTGAAGGGCAGTAAAGAAGTAAAATGAAACTGATTAAAGATTCCATTTCAATTTGGAAGCCAAGGAGGTATTTTTTATAGAGCTGTCTAACTATCGTGCTTATCCCTTACCTCCTTGGTAGATGTGAGTTGCTTGGAACAAGTATAGATGAGGTGCAGAGTTACAACTTCAGGTAACCTTCAGAATTCCTTTCTAGGAAGCAGAGTGTCCTTTTTTGTGCCTTTCAACTTAACACTGTTCATAACATTGTAACCTGGATAATTAGACTATGTATGAAGGAAATAAAAAAAAAAAACAAAACAGGGAAAAGAAAGAACAAAAGCAATAGTATGGGACACATCTGGATTCACAGTCCTGTGTGCTAAACCAGATAAGATTTTTTTTTTGCTTTAGTATCACAGAAAGCATTGCCTCTCATCCTGGAAAAAGCATAGGCTTTCCCTTTCTGCTCCTTTGTTCTCTCACCATCTCCTGTCTAGTTCTGTGGCCACAACTCATTTTCAGGTCTCTTCACAGAACTGACTTATATGTCCAGATTTTGCCTGTCCTGGACATCCTGAATCTTTTAGTTGCCTGAGCCTGCTTGTGTCCCAGGCAGAGGCTCTGTTGGAGTGTTAGGAGGTCTTGTTTAGTTTCTTTTCACAAATGGACAACCAGGTTTATTCTTTCTCAGGTCTCTCCCCCAGTGTTTCTTCATCCAAAACCTTGATGCTTTTCATTTTAGGTTCAAGACTTAGCAGTTGTTTTTTTTTCTTGTGGGAATATTAATTAAGGATGCTCTTTACCTAGTGCTACTAAGCTGTAATATACTTTGGAATTTTACTGGAGAGAAAAATAACCACTAATCCAAACTTGTTTCCATTTGACCCGGGAATAAGAGTGCTGACAAAAGTGTTCCTTTGCTGAAAAGAAAGAGTCAGCTTTACAGTGGAACAAACTTAGAAGAAATTGTAATAGCCAAAATCAAAAGGCAGTTTTTGACCAGACCCATTGTACTTTGCCATAAAGCTAAATTGTACTTTTCATTTGCAGTTGCCCTGTCTTCAGCACTGGGCATGGCACTTGCTACTTAAACCAATCCATTATTTTTCTTTAGAAAAAAACCCCAAACATACACTGATGATGCTATCAATGAAAATTTCATCCAACAGTCCTTGGGGGGAAAAAAGAAATCAAGAAAATGAGAGACTTTTCAATGAAACTTTACTATGTGAATTTCTGGATAAAGAAATAGAGTTAGAATTCAATTTCATACCTTGAGGAAAGGTGGTTTTTGAGAAAGTTTATTAGTTCCTTTTTCCTTACACATGTATTTAACAAATATAGCAAGTTTATATGAAGGAATGCAGAATGTCTCATGAACCTTTACCCTGAACTTACAAACCACCATGTTTCAGTCCTGGGTCTCAACTTGAGCAGAAATCACTAATTGTGGAGTTGGTTCAGGATGCTGCTCAATGTCCACTGGGGGTTAAGGTGAGATCACAAATCTGTTCGCTCATGACCTCAGGCACACAGGAGCGTTGGCCTCCAGAGATGAAAGGCTAATCCACATCCCCACCACTGCCATCTCCCCACTGTGGGCTCATCCTCAGTAAAATCAAGGATTATCAGTGCTTTGTGGGCTTTAATATTTGATAGGTGTGAATACAGAGTAACTGCATGGCAAAGAAAATTAAGAAAACGTGGACCAAAACAAGTGGTACAGGGAATAAAGAAAATTTATAAAGCCCAGTTATAGAAACATAGGACATTGATCTGTTTCTCACCATTCTTCATACTCAGGTGAATCTAAGGAGATCCAGAAAATGACCATTGCCTTTTATGGCTAACAATCATAAAGAAAACAAGCAAAATTTCTTATAAGAATCCTTGTTCCTGTTAATTAGAACTTCAGTGGATCTTTCAATTTCTTCCAGTGTCATACCAACAAAAGTAGATGGTAAAATGTGCTAAACAAAGACAGTAAAATTACATTTTCCCCTTTGAAAGATGATGACCTGATGATTCAAAGCACAGCTGTGGACATGACTAAGATCTTTGTTTAAATGGAAATGGTGCTTATGCCCCAACCAAGGAGTTGAATTAAAGGTTTGGGAATTTTCCCACATTACCTAAATTTACCAAACTTAACAAAATGTCTTTTGTAAGGCTTATCTGAGGACAACTTCTATAGTATGAAATGAACAGAGAACAGAGGAGAGAAGACTTAGGTGATTGATTTAATTTTGCAGCAAATTTATTGTTTCCCTTTTTATGAAATCATAATTTTAAAGCATTATATGTTACAAGCAAAAGTAATTGCTGTGCTAATTTTGAAGATGATTATTCTTCATTTTAAAGTGTGCAGTGAGCTAAACACAAAGGACCATTTATCAGGACTGCTGGGTGGGAGATGATGGATCACTTTGTATGGAATGATATTCTACTGCATTGAATCTACCAGAGTGTTTTCACTCTGTGTGTGTTTTCCATGGTGGGGTGGGATCACACAAATCCCTTCTTGTGTTTTCCCATCGATGTGTGGCTGTCCTGGGAGGGGAGGCCTGTGAGAGCCCAATCTGATCCAGGGTCTGATCCTTTTTGGCATGAGGTGAGGCTGCCATTAGAACCAAAAGATTGGGCATGCCTCTTTTGTTTTTGCATTGGGAGTGATTGTCAGGAGAAAGACTGCTGAGGATAGTAGAGGAGGTTTAAGGTAGCTATTAAAGATTTTGGTATTGTTAGGTTGAACAAGCTCTTTTGTAATTTAATAATGTTACTAATCTTGTAAGTTGGTGTTTTGGTTGGTTTTTTTTTTTTTTTTCTTGATAAGCATGACTGCAATTTGAACCCTAATTTATGATTTAGGAATTTTCTATATCTCTCGTAGTATGGCAGAGCAAGTAACTTCATTAAATATGAAGAGATCTTCTTGAAACATTCAAAACATAGTAACTGTTTTTGTAGGGCCTTTAGGACATTTGCCAAAACAAAGCTTTTAATCAGATCTGATTGCCATGGAAAGCAAGATTACAGAGATTTCCCTATTTAATGGACTTCAGTATAACTTTTAAATATACTTTTTTTTTAATGAAAAAGTCAATTGTGATAATAATGTGTTTTCATGTCAAGCACTGAAAACTGTTTGAATGGATGGTAAATTCTTCATAAGGAAACATTGCTTTGTTTTTCCAAGGCTGTATGATCCCTTAAAGTTACAATTTTTTTAAAAAACCCAGTGTGGTTGCATTTACAGTTTCTTAATGAAGACCAAAGCTGTCATTTCCTCATAAAAATGAGATGAGCCTTGAGCAAGCTTGCTAGATGTGCTAACAAGTCCATTTTGTTAATTCTTTTTCTTGACAGGACATTCTTTGAAGATTGTGAAAATAGATCGATACAGAATGGATAGAGAGGTATCAGGCCTCAACAGAAAAGCATTTAACCACATGATTAAGTATTTTTTTACATACTAGAACATCACTCATCCACCCCATGCTGAATTTCAGGTCTATGATTTAATTTTTTTCAAAAAATTCATCATATGGTTATTGCTTTTAATTGGGTCTCTAGTAGAAGCTTCTGATGTATATATTTTGGCAGTGCTTCGTTTCCCCTGTGCTGCTGTTTATGAAAATGCACATTTTGCCAGTGCCCCTTTAGTTTCTGCTTACCACGTTCACAAATCTCATCACTTTTTTTATGACAACTGGAAGGATAACTTTTGAGGGAGTATTCACATAGTGGCTGGTGCATCTGTATTTTAATGTGAGTTATGCCACTGCCTATTGTAGGCAGCCCTTCCTGACATCGGAAGTTTAGAGGAAGATGTTTATAATGTATGATGCAGGTTCCGCTGCCTTAATGAGATACTGCTCCTCTGGTATGTAAAACCGGCATGAATATTTATGAGCCAGGCACAAAATCTACTTGCCCACCTTTCATTATGTTGATGAAATTGTAATGAGGCTTCACTCGCCTGTCACAAAGTTGCTTCCCTTGGATGGATTAGCAAAGAGAAAATTTGCAGCGCAGTTTGTCTGGGTTTTCTCTCTGAATAAGAAAACTCTTTGCTTTCCAGTTCGACTTGATGTTGAATTCGGAAGGATTCAGTGTAGTTGCTACAAGATAGGTGCTGGGAAGGGAGGGCAGTTCAGGCTGCAGGATGGAAATGCTGCCTCTTGCCTCACCCTGGGCTCATTAGGCCGCATCCCAGCGCCTGCTCCAAGGCAGCGTGGGTGTCGTCCTGATGAGTTGCGGGCAGCCCACCCCTCGGCTGACCCGGTGGGTGATGAATGTCCAAAGCCCTCCAGGCTGACTACACATTTTTCATCATTAATCCGGCCTATTGTGAGCCAGTCACTCACATTGATTCCAACTAGAGGGCATCATCTGCTGTTTAAGAGGGTGATGACTCGCTAAAAATGAAGGCCTGAAACTAATCAAATATAGTCGGAGCCTTTGCTGGCAGCTAGCTTGGATTGCTCTAGGGCACGGATAGGGAAGCTGCAGACATGTGGGCAGATCCCTCCAGGCACTTGCGGCCCTTTGTATCGGAATGCGATGGTTTCCTTTGACAGCGCCTTGTGTTATCATAGCTATACTATCGTGGTTATTACATAGCTGTTTGACTCATGGCTATCATGGCTATGAGTCAAATGCTGTTAGGAGAAATTCTTCTGTCTCTTTTTGCATTTTTTTTCCTTGTTGTTTGGCAAGGAAAAAAAAAAAAAGGCAGGCCAAAAGCCGGGTGAATTTGGAACCATAATGTAACACCCATCCTGTCAAGTCAAGATCACACTAAATGCTGGTGCTACAAAGAGGAAAGAATTCCCTCTGCAGCAATCTTTGTCTGCCTATCGAAATCATCTGCCTGTCTTTTCTTCTATTTAGCTACTTATTTATCTATTTATCTAAAGGCTTAATTTCTTTTGTTTAAAAGTAACACATATGACCGGCTTGGTGCCTAATTCTGTGTTTGTCTTTGAATAGTTGTAATTTGCTTGTATGGAATGAGTCCAGCTGAGAAGCAAAAGCCGAAGATCTGTGTAAATCACAGCCTCAAGTGAAATTACAGATTTTACAGAAATTATAGAAATTACTGAGTTAATGTGTTTGTAAGCAAATTGTCCCCTGTGGTTCTTCACCTCACTGAGCGTGTCCCTCTTCTAAAAGTTCCCATCACCAGCAGTTCCCCATGGAGGAATTTAACAGTGCCCATTTCAAGAGAGAGATCCCTTTTGAAGAATGTGCCCATTGTTGGCAGGAGGCTTTCCAAGAATCTGCATTGCTGGGGGGGCCTCCCCACCCCTCCTGGGATTGTTTTCTGGGGTTCTCCTACTGAGAGAGCATGCTGGAGAGAGCCAGAATGTTTAATTGGTAGCTCGTAAAGCTCTCTCCTTGTGAAATGCCTTGCCCACAGTAAAAGGTTCATAAATACATCGCACGGCATTCTACTTTGTTTTTATTACAAGATGTGCAAATGATGCCCAGTGGCAACTTTTCAGAATGTGAAGCTGTTGCTCTTTTTGAGCATTGATTTAGTCCTCTTGTAAGCAAGTTCAACTTCCAGGTCATGTTTTCTTAGAAAGCTGTTTATGCTACAGGAGTAACCACTTTATGTTGGGAAGAATTGCTGAGAGTGCTGGTCTTGGCCATTCATTTCAGCATAATGCATTGATGAAGTGGTCTCCTAAAAAAGAATCCAAACAACAAAAAGGCCCCCACCCCCCCAAAAAAAAAAAAACACAAAAACCCTCCAACACAAAACAAAACAGGGCTGGTTTCCTCAAAAAAAGGGGACAGCTGTTGTTTTGGAACTGAAGGGTGAGAGGAAATTCCCTGCTGCAGACTTTCTTAGCCTCGAACAATCTCATTGAAAGCAAGCTAATTGAGGAGCTCCAAACCGGCTTTGTGCCTGGGATCGGGGCATGCTGGGGAGGAGCCGGCAGGGAATTTGCCTCACAAATTCCCTCCTGCTTTAAAGCAAAACATGAATATAGAGGCACCCTCAGGGTCACAGTTTTGTGAAAATAAGATGGACTTAGCCAGCTCCCACTGAACCCATCTCAGATGCCAGCTTTTTCTGCCAGCCCCTGAGTTTCCATGCCTTTACCTGTGCTGCTGCTGCTGCTGAGTGGGAACTGTCTTACCACACCTAAAGGGGTAGGGTAGAGGGCGAAAATGCCTTCTGTGAAGGCTTTACCACAGTTATGGACTTTACCCAAGAAAATGCAACATAATTCAATTACTTATGGGGCTGTTCATGTTTTTAAAAGTAAAAGTATTTTTTTTCTGAGCTTCTTTGGATCGTTTAGTTTAGCCTTGGCCATTCAGGGAACTTCACAGTGAAAAAGGTGAAAATAATTGGGTGTTAGATATCAATTTCAGTTATTCATTTTCTTTTGGAACACTAGACCTGCCTTTTATGCAAATATTTGTTTGCATAACAGGTGCCCTGGTAAACTATATAAACACTAACCCCAGATTTTCCAAGATTTTATTTAATTTTCCTCTGTCAAATCCAGATATTGTCCAGGACAAAGAATATTCATATTCTTCAGTATTAGATTTCTCAAACCACTCTCTTAGGTTCTGTTTCTTGTTTATACTGTTCTAATGTTGCATCATTGTAGATAGTTGAGTATTTTTTAACATAATTTATGACATCTTGGTAATTTGATTCAGAGAATGTTCTAAGTATTTCTTGTCTATTCAGCATCTTCAATAAAGTGAGCTATTTTAATTTCTCCTACCCACAAGTAAATGAATGAATTATTACATTGCTCACACATTCAGAGTCCAAGGAAAGATTTTACAAATAATATCAAAGAGGAGAGAAGGCAGCCAACTGTGAAATTAGTGATCATCTGGATTTTCCCTCCAGTTTTGACTGCATATAGTGAACTGGAATAAATGCATTTTCTGCAGTATACAGCACTTCTACCATATAGTAGTTTATACCAATTTGCTTCTTTTGATTACATGTCCATCTTACTAGAGCAGAAGTAGTGTACTGGATGGTTTATAGCTTATTTTCTAGTGAACCTTCAAAAGAGGTTATATAGGGCTGGGAAGAGAGGAAAAGTCTTATTAATGTGTATTTGCCCTTAATGTCCTTAAGAAAAATACTCTGAGTTGAGATTTCCTTTCTAAAAATGGAAATAGTATTTTCTTCATAGTGTTTTAATGCAAAGAGACAATGTAAAATAACTGACGTGTAATAATCCTTTTTCAGTGTAAAATGAAGTGAAACAACCTTTTGTTGAGTGTTTGGGAATACACTGCATGTATTAGACCTTAATTTCAAGTTGCCTGCTTGGGAAAGAATGAGCTCATTCACTGAACAAAGTCTGCAGCCCTGCTCCTCAATCAGATAAGCAGAGCTAAGCCTGTCTTAAAGGAGTTGGGCTGTAGGAAGCTATAAATGAGGGACCCCCAAGACCAACCTGTCTGATTCTTGTGGCAGGTTTTATGTGCCCTGCATTGCATATGCAAAGGGTGGTTGTCTATATGATGAAAGGGAAGTTTATCAAAATATCTGGGACCTTGTGACAACAAATACTTCAAGGCTAATGTTAGAGTGAGAGTGGCATGTTCATAATGAAATGGGTGAGATACTGTCTGTGATCTCAGTAAGTACAGCCCTTAAGAAAAAAAAAATCCCAAATACTTAAGAGGACATCACCATTTTGTAGGTGGGCAACTGCATTCATTGTACATGAAGAACTGTGCTGTGTGCTTAGTGGGCAAGCTGCTTCAGAAATCCCCTGTTGCTGGTGGCTGAGAGGGCATAACGTGGGGGTGGGCTGGGTGATTGCTTTGCTGCTGGACTGCTCCAGCAGACCAGGGCACAGAGCACAGCCTCACCATGTCCCCAAACAGCTCCACTGGCAAAACTGGGGAGGCCACAAAATGGCAGAACAGGTGACAGGAGGACATTGCTGGGACAAGGTGTAACTTTGGAAACTGGCACTGTGAGCAGAGAAAAGTACAGAGTCAAACTGCACTCTGCTATGCCTCAAGATAAGTATGTGATCAAATATTTTGCTATTCTGGTGCTTGTTTTGAGTCACTTTGTGCATGCTGCTGCTTGAAACAGCAAGGAACTGGTGACTGCAGTGTGTCACAATGCTGTGTTTGTTTGGAGCATGTTTAGATTAGATTTGTAAGTTAAATGATTCATGATTTATATTATAATCTCCTTAAGCAAGCCTCATCTTTCTTGCCTCCTTTCCAGTTCTGTGACATGCAGCAGATTCTCAGGCTCTCTGCAGTGTTTTGAACTTGTAATTTGTTTTGCATGGATAAAGGGAGATTGTACAAACACCAAGGATACTCGTGTGCTTACATAGAGCATCTGTGTCTCTTGTGTGGTGCTGGTGGGCCCCTCTGTTGCTGAGGAGTTGAGGTGTGATTTCACAGCTCCCCAGTGACACTTAGAGGCTGTGTTAGACTCTGTTGCCCAAATTGCTCCATGGCATCTCTTCACAAGCTTTCCATTTGCTTGGGTCTCCTGATGATGCTGATTCTGTAGCTGTGTGTGAGGTAAAATGAAGCTATCTTTGGTAGGGTAACTCAATTTGACTGAAGTTTCTCAGGGAACCATGACACAGTCAGGGCCTCTAGAATGAGGAAATTGGAGCTGTATTGAGAAGTGTAAGCTGTTCACAATTCTGTCTTTTGGCTCACAGAGCCATTGGCAGTAAAGGATACAAGAACGGCTGCAGAAGTAATCCTTAAAGGCTGTTCAGTGCAGCAGAAGTGTTGGATATTACAGAGAATTTATTTTGCATTCTTTTCTTCTAAAGTAGCAATATTCTGTGGTAAAGAAAGTAACTTTTTTTTCCTGTAGAAGAGAGAAGGTATAGCTTTTGTCATGTGTGTTTTGCCATGTGTGTTTTGGGAAATAACAGCATTCATTGAGCCCTATTACAAGTGTTGCAAAGTACTGAGGACACATCAGCCACAGTTATCCAACTGAAATTATTCAGAAGAGAAAATGTAACATCTAGGTGGACTAATTAGTCAGATCAATGTGCTTGGAGGTGGGGATGTGCCAGGACTTCATGCCAGCAGTTACTGCCTCATGTGGTCTTAAACCAGCTTTATCATCTGCATCATTTGAGGGAGCATTTTTCCTGTCAGTCAGGGGCAGGCAAAAAGGTGCTCTGTGACTCCAGAGGAAATGGCAGATCTCCCTCTGGCTGTACATATACATCACATTCTATGATATTTGAAACGGATAGATTTTCTCAGAGAGTTGCTTTTCAGGGACCTAGGTAAATTTAGCACCAAACAAGCAGGAGAGAAGAAAAAAAGTATTACCTTTTCCCTCCCTGTATCATCAACATGCTGATGCTTGGGTTTTGAGAAGTGCCATTTAATGTGTCAAGCAAATTTGTTGTGTTTTAATCTATTTTGGTGTGTTTCCAGTAGAACATCAAAAGCTGGTAATGGATAGCAGTGATTCCTAGGGGAGTGAGTGATAGGCTATCATAATCTTCTGTTTTGTCACAACAGGTGTTTTAATTATGTTTGTAGAGGGTTCAGTAGGTAGATATTGGTCGTGTTAAAACTGCTATTTTTCCAGTTGCGTCTTTACACGACCACAGCACTCAGTATAGCAGCATGCAGGCCCAAGGCCATACATCTTGTAAAGCTTATCTGTGTCTGGGCATGGTGAGAAGTATGGAGGGTCAATACATATTTGCAACTTTTCAGTAGGCATATATAGTGTGGCTGCTGAGCCTAAACATCAGGGCTAGAGAGGAAATTTTATTAAGATTTTCAAGCAGCAGTGGCATGCTCAGGCTGTGTGATTAACAGCTCATTCTGCAGCTGTAAGTGCAGAACACTGGCACACAAACCCCTGGGGTGGGGAGGTGGTACAGTTCCTATCACCTTGTGAGAGGATTCCCCATGCTGCCTGGCCTGTTTTCATATTGAGCAGGAACACACCAGGACTGTACAAGTTGTCTTTTTTTTGAATGATTGTTCTTGCATTGTGACTTTGAATAATGACCACATGTGCTTGGAAACTCTAAAGACACAGAGAGTGTGAAACTCTAAAGCTTCAGCATCTTGCAGGACCTACACATTTCATCTTGTGTTACTTACTGTCCTTGCCCACTGTTTTTCTGCTAAAGATTAGATTTTCAAAACTGCTTTGTCTCTTTGCCTTCTTCAGTTGACTCAAATGTATCATGTTCCAGGGAGCTCAGTTTGTACGTGTGAGCCCGAGGACCAACACCTGCACCTTCACATCCTTCCTGCCCTTGATCTGTGCCAAGCATTGATAGATAACTTGAAGGCAGGCAAGTCATGGCACAGGGTGAAAGGGAGGATTTAGTCAGTTTTATACGGGCAATAACGAAATGAAATATTTCCTTTAGAATTAATGCATTATGAAAAGATAAAATCAGCTTGAAGTAAAACCTTGCGGGCAAGACTTTCAGAATTGTCCAATTTTTTTGAGGCATCTCAATCATTTCTTGTCTGAATTGAGGCAGCTCTTAAGGTATTTGCTTTACAAAGGGAACTGACCAGTACTTCTGGAAAATTATGCCCTTTGAGACAAAGAGGAGAACACCAGGTTGGGGGATCCTGATGTAAAAACATTCAAAATCATAGGTAAATTAAAAATAGGAAAGACTCCCAATGTGAACTATACTGTTACAGACTTGCCCTGTTATTCTTGAAGATGGTTGAAATTAATCCCTCTGGAGAGAGCCCACCCTTGGCCTCTGATGTACTTTTCTTCCACTTGAATGCTATTTTGAGATTTCAAGTGGAACTTAAGAGGTAGGGGTGCATTGGGCAGGCCTCCTGCACAGTTTTGAGTTTAATAGTGGCAGTGGGGAGAGTTTCATAACACAGCACAAGGACAGAACTTTAGTCTAAGGAAGGAGCCTGTATTGTCTTTGTGTGTAATACAAATAAGAAAAGGAATATAAATGTAGAGCACTTTTCTAAATACCGTTATGTCCAGGCAAGTGCAAATGTCCCGTCATGAGAATTACTAAATGAAATATTTAAATTGACTCCACTTATGAGAATAAAGTAATAAAATTATTTTTAATGCACATCAACGTTCCCATGTACTTGTGTCAAGATATTTGTCACAAAGTCCATGTGCTCTTCGTATGACTGCTCTTTACATTTCTATTTTGTTTTTTTTTTTCATTGATCAGAATGCATTACCATCCAGTTAGGAAAATGTTGAACTTGATCTTTGAGTCCTAAGTGATCTCCTTAATTGGATGCATGTCCATGTTACAAGTTGTACTGCCCAGGGAACATCTAATGTGGTAACAAATGACAAGCCAAGCTATGAATGTGAAGGGTGAGCTATGAGTTCCTTTCTTCCTGTGAGAGGGTGCACTTTGCAGGAGGAGCTGGAGTGTTCTGCCTGGAGGGATGTGAAAAGACACAGCCACTGATGGATGCTCCCCAGTTCCTCCTGCCACAAAACCCCCAGCCTTCTGTTCTCAGACACCCTGAAAGTGCTCTCTGGCTGGCATTTGGAGCCTTTTTAGTGAAAACATTTTATTTAAAAATAAATTTGGTGTTTCACATGTTATCTGAGTAGGCAAGTAGTCTGGCCAGATTTTAGCAATCTGAGGGAAGTGTGTAGTTACAGTGTAGAGACGTGTGCCATGTGCCTGCAAACTTCATTATGCAGTAAATTGTTTACCACCTTTTCATTGCCTCTGACCTGCTAAACAGTCCACTCATGAGAGCCTATTAGTCTTGACCTAATTAATATTAATGTACTGAAGCTACTTATAATTTGGGTTTAAATGGGCCATCAATCTTATGTTGGCTTGTGAGTGGTGCAGACCTCATAGTTTTGTTCCTTGCCCTATGTCAGTATCTCCAGTCTTCTGGAATTGCTGCTATAATTAAAAATAAACACCTGCTGTGCTTGCTAGTATATTATTTTAGCACTATAGAGAAGTTTCAAACAACATTGAAAAGAAATACCAGGGTAAAAAAACAGCTCATTTTTTTCCAGTTGTGGCAGGCCCAAAGTTTGGCAGCAAAGTCATCAAGCAGCGATGCTGGGAGCTAGTGATGCCATGGTGTTGTCTCACCTGGTCTGGGACAGTCACTTGAGTTGTCATCATACATTTAGGAGATTTGTGCTCAGTGCCTGATACAATAGGTAAATAATCAAATACTTAGTTTTGAATGAGAACTGAGAAGCCATGCAGTAGCAAGACAAGAAAAGAGATAAATTAGGTTCTTTTGTCTTTCTAGTCCGTGTTGTACAACCAATTCCTAATGTATCATAATTGTGTGAGCAGTATACCTAATGTGCATTTTGTTGTTTTCTAATAATTTTTTTTTCATTTTATGTCAAGAGCAGAAGTTAGAATTTCTTCAGCTCCAAAATGCCATTGGAAGCTGACACTCCTCCACCTGAAATTCCCATCATGAAAGACTCTTTGCAATCCACATTCTAGAGAACATTCTCTCTTGTTCAATCTTAGACAACCTAATAGAAAGAAGAGTGAGTATTATTTAGCTGTGATGAAATACTAAATTTTTGTTATTATAGGAGAATTATTTACTTCTATACTATTTTATTGCATACAGAAATAGAATCTGTTCAATTGGTTGTGCTTAGGGTACTTGATAATAGGGTACATTCTTATACCGTTCAAAATTTTGCATTCTGTAATTTCCAGAAGGTGATTGTAATTCTGAGGAGGGGCTAAAATTTTCATTCTGTTCCCTTCAAACAGTACAGTGAAAGCTGAATCAGTAGGAAAAAAAATACCCTTTTGAATTAGTAAACAACAATAAATTGATAGAGATATTTTTAACATAATCATTACTTAAACGGGAGAGTATCTTAACACTATAGAGAATACCCTACCCCAATGGGATTTTTTGTTTTTCTTTACCTATGTTATGTTTTAAAAGCATCTCACTCCATCATCATGTTCTTTTAAATATAATTCAGTTCCTGTGTAATGCATTATATCATCAGATATTCCGCATGGCATTCTGGAGAGTACGCTATTTATATACTGCGACCATTTAGTCATGTAAGAGATACATTAGAATAATTTTCCTGAACACAATGCATGATTAAAGGACAATGTCAAAGTAATTTTTCAAATGGTTTTACCCTTTCTGTGTTGTTTATAATAGCTTTTTGGAAGAGCAATACTTGAGGCATATTCATTTGCAATCGAAAAATGTCTCAGAACATTTTCTAACTTGCCTTGGTTCATTTTGGTGAGCTAATGAAGAGAGATTAATATCTGTTTCACTATTAAGACATTAATGAATTTTAAGTCCTGGGCACCCAACTTTGCCATTCATCTTCCCTAAGAGACAAATTATTGCATAACTTTCAATAGTGCTTCAGAGTTTTATTACATCTATAATGAGAATACTTGTCTAAACAGCAGCATTTTTATTCTAAATGGCTAAGGGGCATAATCTGGTTGAAGTATAAATAACTCTGCAACTCAGTGATGAGGAAGTTCTTAGCATATTTTGATTAATAAATGTCTTGAGTCACATTCAGAACAGCAGCCTACCTATGCTTCTGGCTTGATAGAAGGGGAGCAAGGACAAACCTGTTTTTCAAGTCATGCTTTGGGGTGTTTCATTCACGTTTTTTGGGTTTTATATCTACTGCCACCCTAGTATGAAATGCTGAACTTTTATACTCAAAATGAAAAGTATGTTTGTCCAAGGTTTCTTCCCTCAGGGTTGCTGGATTTTTTGCCATCTATGGTTCCTAAATGGCGTGTCTCCAATCAGAATTTTGCTACCAGGGTAGTATTAAGGGGTTGCACTCTTCAGAGATGTCATACCTTAGTAAATGTAAAGGTGGAGTGAGAGTGAGCTTTAGATTTCATCTCTGTGTGTAGTCTCTTGCATGAAGGATCTTGGCCCTTGATAGGTACCTGCAAGTTGTTGCCACAGTAGCAGTAAAGTTGTCCTTGCAGGTGCTGTAGAAACACTGATTGCATTGCTTTGAGCTGGGGAGAGTGGGAGAGCCCACCTGGATCTCCTTCTCTCTTGCAACATTCTCTGTGACACTGGGGGTGAGAGGATTACACAGGAACCTGGATTAGGCTGGAATTCATGTGACTGGGATTATACAGTTAATGTGTGTATTTTGTCTCTTCTGCTGAGATCCTTGGTCCCAGGCTTTTGTCCTCCTGCACACCAATTGCATTTGGCTCAGGCTTTGTTCAAGTGGTTTGGAGAAATTTTTTTTTTGTTGTTTTATTTTTAAGAAAAAAAAAAACAAAACACTAATATGCACAGTTCACTTATTTCCACAATATGGTTCATTAACATTATTCTTCTATTGTCACTTCTGTTTCTTTTATTTAATTTTTTGATGTCTGTCTTTATCTAGCTGGGTTTTTCAGAACTCAGGCATACTATGATCAAAGATTAATCTGTTGTAGAATTGGCACTGATCTCAGTGATAAGATAGTTGAGTCCCAATTTATTTTCTTTTCTGAATATGAAGGTCTATTGCACTGCAGACATCTGGTGTTTTGGGCACTTAAAGCTGCAGATCCCTGACAACTCTGTTATTTCTGTTAAAATACGCATGAACTGTTGTTTAGGTAATCCACCCTGTCAAAATAGCATTAAGTGTAACATATCACTGACCTTCTCTTCTGTGTAGTGTAGAGCACTGGAGTAGTTACTTATGCTTGCAGCTACAGTGGCTGTATTGCATTTCTTATACATTCAAATCTTTGGAAATGGGAAGCTTATAGAGGATATAATATTTGTTATAGGTAGCTTTATTTATTCATGCATTTTATTCATTTAGCCCTAAACAGGATATGACATTTATCTTTTAAAACACTGTCCTGGTCTTAGGGATAAAGGAATGTAATGAGGTAACTTGGCAAGCTACAAGCCTTACTCTGCAGGTTGTGTAAAGCATGCCATGAATGCAGTACCTGTCTGGAGGGCCTGAAATCTCTGTAGTTGTAATTTGGCTTTTGGTCTTGAAGGAAGCAAACTCGCATCACCCTGGAGGTCATTTTAACAGTGATAATCAGAGCAGCACTTCAGTCTTCACAGTTTCTCCCCAACCAAGAGAGTCTGCCAGGATGTGGCAAGAGGCCATTCCTCCATAAGACAGATAAGGGAGTTTAGTGATTGAATTGCTTCTGGACTCATGCGTAACAGAAGCATCTGGGGATGGCATTGCACACTCTGGTATTTCAAGGAAAACAGGCTTTGGGTTTACAGTCAAGCCATGACAGTTTACTTGCCATGTAAACACACCTTTTTTCAGTGGAAATTACAGTGTGTGTCAAAATGAATCATGTCCTTTGATCTGTTTTTTTTTTTGTTGTTGTTGTTTGGGGTTTTTTTACCTTGTGGACAAGCTAAAGTGGAAAGTGGTTTCTAAAGGGTGTTCTGAAATCAGTCTCTGCAAGTATTTTGAGTTGTTGACCTTGACTGTTGAGAATTGGCCTTGACCTGTCTTGATATGTTTATGGATTTCTCTGCCACAGTTAGAGGAGGAAGACAGCTTGCAGAATATGTAAAACTCAGAATTGTATATAAGGCTTGCAATTTGGTTTTCCAAAGCTGAAATAAAATCTGCTATAGTTGTTCTGTTGTTTTTTGTTTGTTCTTAACTTTACAGTGTAAAGTATTGCTGTAACAATAGGTGTGATTTAAAAGGTACAGCCTTGTCTTGCTGCAGATGAATGTATTTTTTTAATGGGCACTTAATCCTTGTGAAAGGTGCTGGGGTGTGACAGCACTTGAAGATGAATTCCTGCATTTTTCTGCAGTTGTACAGCAGGAGACAATGGCAAGGCATGCTTCTCTCACAAATATGTCTGAACCCTGACCTAGACAGATCACCTTTTGAGATGAGTCTCTGTGCCCATTCAATCCTTGACCTCCCTGCCAAGACTCTCTCAGTGTTGCCAATTTATGATGTGGACCTTGGGCCGAGAGGACCAGCTCATTTCACGTTGACTACCAAACCATTTGTGACTGATGGCAACTCGATAATGACCTGGAGGTGGTTTCAAGCCAGTGGTCACTGAGGAAATTCTCCCATCCTATTACAGATCTTCTGAGCCATCTAGCTTGTGGGGCAGGTGCTCTTCATTGTTGGAAGGGATTTTCTTTGTCCATATTCTTTGTTCATTTTCATTAGATCTTCAATGCATTGTTTTTATGATCTGGAAAGAAAAAAAAAAAAAAGTTGGCATTGCTTTTACACCAGGAGTTAGAAATTTAACGTGTATGTGCAAAAAATTCTAGGAAGAGAACTGTATTTACCTATGACAGGTATACCAGGGTTTTTTTTCTTGTAGAACCCTGCTTGTGGACAGTGAGCTTCCCAAAGGAAGGGGGAAGTGTGTGCATGAATGTGGCAGCCATGGCAGTGGTGCCTCTCCCTGTTCTTTAGCAGGTCATGCACAAACTGATGCCCAAGCAGATGCTTCCCATCTCCACCAAGGAAAAGACTGGAGATCTTATTTTTTTTTTAAATCTGGGGAAAATAATATTTATGGTTACTGTGCTATTAAAGGTATGTGCATGCATGTGTATTCTAAATATGCACATGTTTAGACATCTTCGGTTAAAGTATTCTGTAAATAATTTATGAAATGCTGACTATAGATTGGTAGGCCCTATTCTGAATCTTTGCTAGGCTTTATCCTACACTTACTGGGTAAGAGAAAAACTCTCACTGCAGCATTAATTCAGTTCCTTGTCCTTGTTAGTATTTTCAATAAAGTTTGTAGCTACACAGGAAAAGAGAGCTTTGGAGTGATTATTAGGCCTTTATTTCTTGTTTTATTGTAAATATCCTCCTTTACATTAGGAGGAATGAGAGCCAACTAATGCATTTTGTGAGATTTTTCTCTCCCTTATCTTTTCTTTAATAATTGACTCAAACTCAGCCTTTTTTTTTTGTACAAACCATAATGGTGTCAGAGCCCTTTTCATCTTTCTCATTCTTAAACATTTGAATAACATTGCTCATTTGGAGCCTGTCTTAACCTCAGCAATATTCTTAGACTATTTGAATTCTTGTTCTCTTTTCCCTCTTTGTTATTCACTGTACAATTTGTTTAATGCTGCTGTAGCCATGCATTACTAGTCAACCTTAGTTATAAATTCTATAATAAATTAAATAAAGCTCTGTATGGGTCAGCCTAGACTAGCCCGATTAAAAAGTGATTTACTAAAGAGATAGAGGTAGCAGGGTGGTAGAACATGCTTCTAAATCAATTATGAGTCCATTCACTGCCAGCCTATTGTGCGTAATAGTGTATTAAAATGCATTCTATATTGTTAAAAAAATTGACTCTTTCATTGAAACTGAATTAACATTTGCAAGCGCATAATAGTGTTTGGAAAGCTATAAACATTTAAATTCAATCCCTTATTGCAGGCTAAGTGTATACAGCTAGAATTGTAATATCCAGATAAGTCTTTATGTTGTGCTCATTTCATTATTGCAGCAAGATGTTCACCATGCTAAAGGTAAGATTGGGTGGATGCTTGCGTTTATAAGCCCATAATTACAAGGAGAAAGCAGCACCACAGGATTGTAAAAGTGAAGTTCATTTTTGAACTGAAAAGTAGTGTCTGTATGTATTTGTGCATGTATACACATATATAAAATACATATATAATACCCATTGCTACATGTGTACTGGGGCACATCTTCGTTCTGCCCCACCCACCCCTTGCACCCCAAAGCCTGCAACCTCGCTTTTCCTTGTGAGGGAGCAATCCAACAGGCTGCCAGTTCTTCATGGGCTGTGCCCACTGAAGGCTGTGCCCATGCTTGCAGCTTGGCACAGACCCTGTCATCCATCCATCAGAGAGAGAGCTGCCTTCTTCCTCTCCCCCAGGGACTGCAGAAGGTCTCAGTGCTCACCTGGGACTGGCTGCCTGCAAGGATTCACCCAGGCATTAGTGACCTGGATGCCCTGAATTCCCAGGCAGCACACTTGCATCCTGCTACTCCCGTGGTAGAGCTCAGACATGGGATGCAGTGGAGTTCTCTGCCTCTAGAGCATTCCTCTGCTGGGAGTAATACTGTCTTTAGTGGGATTTGCTTACTTCAAATTCAGCTAATTAATTTTTATGGGATAAGTTCAAAAGGAGCTGAAGCTACAGCTTTCATTTCAGTTTTACTTACATTTGTACTTGATTCTGTGTTTCCAGTGTGCTGAAATTATATAAGGGGTTCCACAGGAAACAGAACAAGCAATGCAATCTACAGAGTTGGAGAGTTTTAAACAAGTTGTAGTCTATTTTATTTCATGAAATAGAAATACTGGGAGTAGTGTTGAGCCCTTTTTTTTTTTTTTTTTGGTTAATAGACCATATTTGCTTCCATTGTGTCCTAAGATGGTTCTGTGAATGAGGACCTCTCTGCACACACTCATGCACTGAAGTGCATAAATCCATAACAAGAAGCTGTTTGTGTCTGAAGCAGATCAGTTTAAAGCTGTTCTTTCTGTCAGCATTGATCTGGGGTAGCTCCCAGTGCAAGAGCTGAGCTGGTATGCCTGTAAAACATTTGGTGAGGAGGCACAAGCAGTGGATGAAAATTATTTGTGACTTGAGAGCAGGTAGTGAGCATCTTCTCTGAAGTTTTCAAGTCTGTAGTGTTAATACCAGAGTTTGCAAGAACAACTCTTTCAGCAAGAACAGTTGTCTTGCAGGAACAATTCTTTCAGCCTGTAGAGTTTGCCTGAATTTGTTCTGAAAGTGTGTGTGTAATGCAGGTTGACATGTAGGATGTTTGCAGAAACCTCTGAGAATTACCTAAGCACTTTTGTTACACCCATGAGGGACACAGAGCTGAGCTGGCATGAAGACTGATTTATTTCTCATCTCTGAAGAAATTTAGCCTTTCGCTTCTCTGAAATGAGCAGGTGAAGCATAAATTCACTGGTGTATTATTTCTAAAGAAAAGAGAAGCATGTATGGCTTTAGATATTCTGCTTTTCCAAAAAAAAAAAAAAAAAGAGATCTATGGGTACCATTATAGCTGTGCTTGTCTTTTAAATACAGGTATAGGTTTAAATGGCTTTTGATAGGTTTTCTTAGGACTGGGACAAATTTATGCAGAGAAGAATATATCAGCCTGCCAAAGGCTTCATACTGTGGAAAAGTATATTAGGGTTTCAGGTTAATTTTCTGTCATTTTGTTAAGCATGACGTGGTTTATATTTTCTAATGTATGGGACAATAAAAAAAATATTTCTCTGTTACATATTTATGTTGTTTGTTTTTTTCTTATAAAAATGAAAAATTTAGTGGGTTACTTTGTACCTGATACTCAAGAAAATACATGAATGTTTAACCTCTCTTCAGCCTCGAGGTTCCTAGTGCAATGCAGGGACTATCCAAATGAAATAATTGCTTTGTCTGGCAAATAGATTGTCTCATAAGAGGACTGAACTGTATTAAGTGATTTTCCCCTGGTGATTGGAAGTATCTCTCTCCACTGGTTCAGGTAATTCTAAGGTTGTGCCTTCGCTCTTTCATGCTAGACTGCTTTTCCAATAAAATAAAAAATGTAGAACCTGCTACACAAATGTAATGTTAACCTAGATTTCTCTGAGGACAAAGGTGAATGCTATGGGGCTTGCTGAAGGCAGAGGAGGAAATGATATTAAAAGGTTATTAGAGATAGAGTTGGATGCATGGGACTGTACAAAGCTGAAAGGTGCATATTGGGGTGTATGAATTTTATATTAGTTTGCATTTCTCTGGGACTCCTTAAGGCAAATCCTAACAGATTTTTTAAATACTTGAATGCTACTTTATTTTCCCTACCAGGTATAAATTTGTATTACTGTGTTTCTGGGTTAGAAGAATGGTCACATGCAGAAGAGGAGGAACTACTGGGAAAAGAAAACCATAAGGATCATTACATAGCAGGCTTTGCACATCTCTTTGCATTGTTTCTGCTCAGTTCTTGACCAGGGCTGTGGCTGGCCAAACTAGGGATGTCCAGTGAAAAAAATGCAAAGAAGGAGGAGTTCTGATGAAATGGAAAACTCCCTTTCTGATTCAAATCCTGATGGGAACTGTCAGGACCTGCAGTTTTTTTGATAAGAAGAGCTAGGAATGCCCAAAGACACAGCTGGCTTTTTCCATAGTACTGTACATAGGTTGAAATTACATATGCAAATGCTGAAATGCACTTTATGCGTAGCAAACCATCATATTCAGCAGGGAAGCTGCTTTCATTGCAGCTAAATGGGTGCAATCTGGATGTATATTTGCTGCTGTAGTGGAATAAATGTACACATCTGGAGAGATGTTGGGGTAGAGTACTGGTGGGAAGGAGGGAGGGAGTGCATTGGTATCTGTTTTATGAATATCTTATTCATCTGCAATTATGCAACTTGTGCTCTTTGCATTGCAGCTTCAATGTGACCTGGTGCTGGGAGTGCTCAGTGCTTCAGTTCTCTACAGGGGATTTGTCTGTGGGGTCTCTGTTACACAAAGGTGCCCAAAAATCTGTATCTCATTACATTTTGCTTGAGTACTTAAAAAAAAAGCCAAAAAACCACCAAAACTTTAATTCTGAATAGAAAATATCTTTAAAAGCATGTATGTCAAAACTGCCACGGAACATGTTTTAGAAGAGAGAAAGGGAGCTGTTATTGCTGCAGTATGCCTTATAAAATAGATTTTTCTCTGTAAATTTGGTAATTTACTTGAGCTCAAAGGTAACCTCTAAAGAAGAACTAATAATGAAACATATCAGTATTTCTATGACCCCTTTTCATTCTCAGTCCTTGGAAAAGCAAACTCATTTTTGTTGCCATAAATAAAAAATCATACACTGATGTGACTGTGTGGGACCCAGTGAAGTTTCTCTTGGTCTAGTGATTCAAACTCAGAGATGAGTGATAAAAAGGGCTGCTCAGATGATAAAGCCAAATCTAGCAATGGCAGCTGTGATTAGGTTTTTGGAAATAATTAGGCTTTGGGGAAATAATTTTTTGCCTTGATGGTTTCTCTTTGTCAGAAGAGCTTACCTGGGTCCTCTGCCAATCAGCTGGTGACCCATAAGGCAGGTTGAGTTTGGAGAAAAGCTGTAGCTCTCTCTCTCTCCTACTCCTATGTCTGTGTCCACTCAGAAAGTGAAAGGCAGCCTGAATACTCAGCTCTCCTATCCATGATCCAAGCCCATGGAAGAAGACATGACCACTCTCCACTCTTGCGACACCAAACATCTGAGTCCTGTTTGCCTGAGTTACTGTTGCTGTCAAGAAAATCTTGATGTCCCTTGCAGGTAGCAGGTGAACATGCTGAAATAATAATCTCCTCAATCCCAGTATGGAGAACGTTTTAAATCTTTTGGCCAGTGTGGGATCTCAGCACATCGTTCCCAATGTCCAGAGATGCCAGGAGAACCCTTGGGGGTCTCGAAAATCCTGGAATGTTGCCAGTAGTGTTTGGTGGCTTGATTTTGATCCATCCACAGAAGTAACAAGAATTTGAGGACATGAGAATCACTTTAGAGTGAAGGGTGTAAAAGGGACACGTTTAGAGGGTGAAATATAAACTTTAAGGTTTTTGGTACAGGGGGGTTATGGAGACAAGATGGAGGGATCAGGGCGTGTCTCATCCTTCTTCTTTCTTCTTCTTGTCCTCCATCTCCTGTGGTGATGTTGGCACTTGGGCATTGGTTTATGGTGAAGGTGCACTTGCTAACAAGGATGAAAAGTATTGGAAAATAAAGGTAAATATCATGTACGTAGATTTTAGTATAAAAAGACATGACCGCCCCGTGGGTGGTCAGAGAGTGCCTGTGGTTGCCTTGCAGGTCAGACCTCTGTTGGGCAGACAGAAAATTTTGTAGATAAGAAACAATAAACAATCTGAAGATCGAAAAGCTGAAGAGTCCAGACTCGTCCTTTGAAACGCGTGCCACCCAAGAACCACCCTACCCGTGTCGGGGCAGAGACAGACAGCCGGACCCGACAGGCCAGGAAAGCGATCAAGGAAAATCCAGAGCAATTTCCATAGTGCAACGCAGTGCAGAGTTTTTAGTCAGATGTTAGCAAATGCCATGACCCACATTGCACACAGAGTAACTGAATATTATTTAGTAGGAGCAACCTGAAGAAAAGGAGAAAAAACAAAGAAATTTTTATTTTATTGCCAAGCACCTTTTTATTTGGCTGTAGACCTTAATGACAGCTACTGTGTCTGGTGGAGTGGGCACCAGTATAAGAGCAGACTATCTGCACTGCATTTTGTCCATTATCTTACAACAGTTACTTCCAGAAACTGCATCATCCTTTTAGCAGAACAGTCAGCTTCCAGTCTACCAGGCAGTTGTTGCCCAAGGATGATTTAAAACAAATGCCTGTAAATTCCAGTGGTTCCCATCAGGGAGGCCTTCCCCTCTTGTCCAGTGGCTGGACAATCAGGATCAGCACATGGGTCACTGGTGTCTGGTGTTCCTGGAGGAGGTGGGGGGATCCTCACCTTAGGTGATGTTGTGTTCTCAGGCTGGCTCAGGAGAATTATTGGGATTTGGAGAAATATCTGTCTGGACTCTGGCAGTAAGGAGTGATCACAGGAAGCCTGCAAAAAAGAAATGGAGGTAGAAAAGGCCAGAAAAAGTAGTCTTGTCAAAGCATGTGCAGAAATGCAAACAGACTTCCTCTCTCTTAGCAGCTGTGTGTCCTTTTTGAGTGTATACCAGTGGGTCTGCAGTCATCTTAATATATATGCTTAAGTATTTCTTCTTGTGATGCAAATGATAACCAGGCATTGCTGTTATGGGCCAGCTGTAACATTGTCTTTATTGCCATAAGAATACAGAGATCTGCTGTTCCAGATGTGATGTTGTAGAATAGAAGAAAGTTTTGTAAAGTGGGGGGCAGTAGGTTTAAGTAGAATGTCTGATATGACTGGGACAAATACATGGCTTTACAGCCATAAAATATGCAAATACTATCAGTTCTATGAACCAGGAACCATGAGCATTTTCATTCTCTCTAAAGAGATTTCAGTATTTTAGTGCACAGAAACTCGTTTATTGTAAGTTTCTATTTATGGCCCCTGCTGTGGGAGGGAAGATTTCATAGGGTTTTTTTTTTTCAGCAACACAGATGATGTTGTTGTTCAGCAGCCATTAATATAGCTTTATCTATAATTGGGGGAGGTCTAACACCTTTCTGGCCATATGGAAAATGATAAGTTAGCACCTGCCATAACAGGAAAATAATTATTGGGTAAAGTATAAATATCAAAACATTATAAATTATGGTTACCCCAGCAATCCTCAGCTGGATAAAAGTAGCATCTGCCTTCAGTTTCTGAATATTACACATGATTAATCTGGAGACAGAGAGGTGTTTTCTCAGCTGTGCTGTTTCTACTGGGCAGTGAAGAGAAGATGTCTTAGGCCTTCTCTTAACCCTTAAACACTGTGGTGATATCTGTGAATCAAAAGGTTTCATCCAGATGTTTTTTAAAGAAAAGTGGGAAATAAGGGCAGGGGTGAGGGGAAAATTTAGCATTGGCTGAAAGTATTGTTTGCTCTTACAGTTTTGTTTATGGAAAGTGCATCTGTACAGAGCTCTGCTTTGTTCTTCTCAGAATTTATACTCTGTGTGTGTTGGGAGAGATTCTACAGCCCCTTGCATCACAGAGCTTGACTCTCATGTGCTGTCAGGTCACCCATACAAATACTCTGAGCATCCAGTTTCATTCAGAGATGTGACCTGACAAAACTCCTCAAATCTGAATTGAAATTCCAAAGCTCCTGGTGGGTGTTAGGCACTGTGCAAAGCACATCACAGGTAGAACCAAAGCCCTGATGGATGATGGTGTTGTTCCTAGGCCAGCAGTGACCCCAAACATTTGCCTTTATGGCTATTTATTTGATAAGAAAAAGGAGAACATAAAGATCTGTGTGTGTGTGTGCACATGTTAAACAGGAGAAAACAGGGGAATGGCCACCAGTCTGAAGGAAATTCACTGATAGAAAACTGAAGTCCTCCTTTCACTGTTCCTGTGGAGGCTTTTGAATAAAACAAACTGTCACTGACTTTCTTAAAATCATGAAGTATGTGTAAAATCTTTACTCCTGTTGGAAATGAATAGCAATGGCATAATGCTCCAGAGTGTGCTGAAATTGCTCCTGTAAGCTTGGTGCTGATAATCCACCCTGACTTGAGAGTCAAAAGGAGGACTGTATCAGAGGAGAATTAGAACTGATTTTTTTTTTTAATTGTGTATGATCTCAAATGTCTGCACATGCACAGAATTCCTCAGTAAAGTATCTTTCTTCTTTCCCTAATAAAACTTTTGAGTTTGCTGTAGATTCTGCATTGGCATTTACTACTTTAAATCATCTTATGTAGCTTGAGGTCCATTAGCTTCCCAGAGCTCTGGGACTCTGCCCTTTGCCTTGGGAAATTAAATATTTAATGTTGCTTTGTCTGTGCTTACTTTGAAAAGCATTCATCCTTCATTTGAGTACCACATCAGAATTCATTGGGAATCAACAGCTGATGTTGCCAGATGGAATCAAACCTTGTCCCTCTCCTTCCCCTTCAGCCATCAGGGGTTGTGTCAGTGTTGCCACCTCAGGAGCCCTTGGGGCTGACCATGATGGAATGAAGGGAAATGAGGACCAGGCTGATATCCCAGGTAGTAATGAAGAAAAAGACCCAGTTTTCTGGCAGGGAGATCCTTCTTTCTTGAACAAACACTGCAGGATGTGTATTGTGTGTGACTAAAAGCCATGTGAAATGTGAGTCAGTCAAACTAAATACATGGACTTAGTTTTCTGAAGAGTTTTGGCTGAAATGAACAATGCACATAAATAGAGTTTACCTTTCCCAGTTAAGAACGTGTTTCTTCCAAGAAGGATATGATGTGACATGGAAATAGGCAGGATGAGTGCCATTTCTGTATTGTATTACATTTTTTTACTATTTTTATTTCTTTTTCTTTTTCTCCTGTTTTTATGGTGGTCTGAGTGCTTTGGGCATGAAGTGTGTTCCCTGGGATGAATTAATTTCAAAAGATGCACAGTCAGTGGACAGTGTGCACATAATATGGTAGAGATTCAGTTCATATGAACACTGAGCACACCTTTCTAAATTGAGAATTCTTTGAACAGGCTCTCCAAATGCTTAACTGTGGGATTTAACTGCTTTAAAGGCAGTTGGCCCAGTTTTTAGGTGTTTCATCTTGCTCAAGTTTTGTGCAGAGATTTTAACAGTACAGGCTACATAACTCTGTAGACAGGTTCTTACATTTCATGAGGCCTTGTTGTAACTTATTAAATAAAATAACATTGGGTTTGGAGGTTTTTTGCTTCAGTAGTTGAAAAAATACCCCTGTATCCGCTCAATAAGTATGTGAATGTTTTAGAATTGAAGACAAAAATAGAAACAAAGTAAAACACTTTTTTCATTTTTGTTCTCAAAGCATTATGTTATTGTTTGCTGAAATTAAATTACACGAACTAAGATTGCTGAAGACATCAGCTTCTGTATTACATGAAGTAAATATGAAGGAACTTCTTTTTTCCTGTAACTTCAGAAGAGTGCATGCTGATATAATGTTAATATTTTCTCCAAGCTCATAATGAGGTTTTAGCAAGTATTTTATATGACATAAGGCACTCCTGAGAAACAAGGAGGAGATGTTATGTGATCAGAGGTGGACACTTTGCACTTCTGTGGTTAGAGTTTAGTTCAGCTGTTCCTGAACTACTGTGTGATGAGTGCTATTGTTATTTAAGAGGGTGGGAATATTTTCAAGGTATTAGGCTGTTTGCTTATTTCTGTTTTAAAGTTAATTTATTATAGATAGCTACATTGTTAAAACTGAGATTTTTTTGTGTTAATTTTACTGGTTCACCTGGACATACATTTTTTGTTAAATTATGTCAATATTAATTAGAGGAAGGATAAGTTTTCTTTCAAAGTATTTACCTTCTCCTTTACTGGATATGAAAGAGGAAGGGCTATAGCGTGTTCTTATCCAGGCCTGGAAACAGTAGCTGAAAGATGTAAGGAGAATTCTTCCCCTCAGTATTTTCAGTACAAGGGAAGGTTTTGCCTGATGATGGTGGTACCACAAGAACTGAGCCCTTCTCGTGCCCTCTGGGGATGACCAGAGTGCAGCCTAGGACCTCTCTGACTTCTGTGCTCACCAGCAAAAACTGTACAGTGGAAGCATAAACCCAATTTTTTATTAACCTCTCAGGATCTTCCTCTTGTGTCCCTGCAGTGCTTTCGCTGTTTCAGGAAAAAGCCCTCTCTGCATTTTCCATCTACTCATGTTGTCCTACCTTTTGTGTCTCAGGCGAGGTGTAATGGCCTGTTTGGAGATTTAAACTTCTTGGGCATTGCATGTTTCCTACAGGGCTGAACGTTTTGTCTGTTTTGCATGGTGCCTCATTAACAAAACCAAGAAAAAATTAATTGATCCAGAAACACCCGCAACAGTTGCTCTTGAAAGTGGAATCTTTGTTTTGTCCTCCTGTGAGAATGAAAGTACTTTATGCTATGCTAGAGCTTAGTATTGCTAATGCAGGCTGCTTAGGTACCTAAATCCTGCTCTTGAAAGATAGTATTTGTAATAAATTTAGCATGGCTGCTGCTTCCATACTAGCTTCTTGTAATTATGATGTCTGCAGTACCTGGTGGTTACTGGTCAGCTGATACAGGGTGGTACATTCAGTGGAAACGTGTCCAAGCTCCAAGAGACCTGCTGCCAAAGGGCACAACCTTTTCTCAGGGGCCCAGAAGCCTGGGCAGATGACAGCAGAGGGTTGGAAGGAATGCTCCCAGTGGCACTCCCATCTTCCACAGCAGTTTTCCTGGCCAGGGCAGCCCTCACCTTTACTCCTAGAAACTCTGTGGGCACAGAAGTTGGTCTGTGACTGAACTTGTGAACTTGCTGAACTTCTACTGAGCAGCTATCAAATATCAGTTCTATTCAAATGCCTGGATTTCCAAATGGCCCTGGCTCCCCAGTATGCCCTTCTGTTTAATTTCTCATTGCTTATTCATATTTGATTGTGATGTGTGGTTGAAACATCAGGGCCCTCATCTTGAGCAAGCTTGTAGTTAATTACATGTACCCTTGTGAGTTATGAAACAGAACAGGAATATTAACCCATGGTGACATTTGAGATTACAAATTAGAATAAGAAATGGGTATGATGAGGTTGTCTTGGTGTAGTGCTTTAGGTCTGGTGGATTATTGTAGTAAATTCCATTCAAGTAAGAAAAAAAAATAAAATTAGTAAGTGAAGAAGAATAGCCTATTTTCTTCTCAAGAAATGCATCAAGATAAATTTGGGGAAAATGAGATCATGACTTTAAGCAGCATAATGTTTCTATTTTATTAATATGCCAAGTAACATGTCAAAACAAGAAATCAAAAGCAATTTGCCAATTTCTCCCTGCAAAAACCCAAATATAGTGCTCTACACAATGTAGTAGGAATTTTAATTTGATCTTGTCCCTCTAGATTGAAGTCAGCCATCAAGTTTCCAAATAAATTTAATACCTTATAAATGTGATTGATTGCTGATGTGGTAATCCAGTTAGCTGCTGGGAGGTTTAATAGCTAGAGAATCCATTTAGAGAAGAATAAGGATCTTGAGGTTAGGATACTGGAGCATTTTCAAGAGGTCTAATCTCACTTTTTGTCTTTGACACGAATTTGGCATAAATCCCCTTCTCTGTGCCTGTCTTTATGAAATGGGCATTTCTGTCTCTAGCTGGTGGGTGTAAACAGAATGGTCTCATCAACACAGATGTAGACATCAGGTTCTCCTGTGGGATTTTCTGTAAATTTTTCAAAGATCAAGCAGACAAATGTTACATGCAGCTCATGTGTTATTTTTAAACGTTGTAACCTACTGAGGAGAAGAAGGAAGAAGCTCTTGAGAAGCTCTTCCCAAGCTGATCTCTCAGCTCACAAATCTGTCTCTTCAGGATGAGAATAATTGTACTTTTGAGTATAGTCAGAGCTTTAGCAGCTGTTGGTACTGCTGGTTTCATCCTGAAGTTACAGCATCTCATTAGGATGTTACTCCCTCAACAGCAACATAGCTTTACATCTAAAATGTTCTTTTGCTTGTATTCATACAGGACACTTAATGATTTTAGCTTTTGTCCTTTTCTCCTGAAAATGCTGAATGTCAAATGATGTTTTTTTTTTTTTTGGTGACACTTTATGTCAGAGTTGTGCCTTTCTTTTTTTTCCCATTAGAGAAATCTATCCTTCCTATCATTACCTATGTTAGAAGAAAAATCATAGGTAGTGTGATGTGGGTGCATAAAAGCATGCAAAGACAATGATGGTGTGACAGCTAATTAAAACTAGGTACTTTAATGCTGAGAAACAAACAAGATCTTTAATGTTACTGGAAACTAAAATGTTATGAAGGCAGAACAGAATTGCAGAAGGCTTGTCCAACAGACAGCTTGAAAGATTTATGGAGTACAAAGGAATATGAATGATTTTTCTGGAGGAAAGCTGTATTATTGTGGGTTCCAAATGACAAGCCATTTTTGCCTTGGTGCTGGAATACTGCTTTAGTTGCAAAGCAACTATAGGTGATTTTTCAGCTTACACTACTGGATACCAACAAAACAGAGTAGTTTAGATCAGTCAGATTCCCCCCAAGTTGCTTTGCAGATGATCCTTTGACCTGATAATTGAGTAAGTCCTTCAAAGCTGTTTTTAACCTCATCACAGAACTGTAGTATCATTCACATTTGTGTATGAAAAAATGTAATGTGTGACTTTTATTTGAGACTTCTTTTAGCCCCTTCTTTAGTAATTAAGATTAACAGCTATGTAAAAGTGGGTTTGGAAGAGGCTGTACTTGACTGTAACTCTTTGCTCTGATCTGCATGCAGGTTGGAAGTCTGTTTTTAAGTACACATGCATTCCTCAAAAGCCATTACCCACTAGCTTGCCTTCCATTATTATGAGGAGATCTTATGATAAACAGATATTTTACAAAGCCCTGTGATATGCTGGTGACTAATTGGTAGGGCTGTTTTACTTAATATTATGAACATAAGGCAGTCTCACTCTCCTTTGAGGCATGCAGCAGAAGGGCTGGAGGCAATGGCCACAGGTTGCAGCAAGGAATGTTTCAGCTAGATTAGGGAAAAAAATCCTTCATGGTGAGAAGTGTGATTTGTGGCATGGAAACTGATGCCTAGAGGGGTGTTGGAATCACCATTCCTGGGTTAGTCAAAATCTGTCTGGAAAAGATTGTGAGCAAAATGACTCCTACTTTGAAGCTATCACTGCTTGGGGAAGAGGGTCTCTCTCACCAGGTCACCTCCACAAGGACTTAGAACACAATCTTTTTTATGATTCTATGAGATAATATATATATGTATATAAATATACACACACACACATAAAAGTGAGGGAGAATGCATTTCCTTATGGTTTGCTGTTGGCACAGCCTTCCAAGGTGTTAAACACACAGGTTAAGTAGAATTTGGAAGAAGCATCATTTGACTTCAGGAAAAAATAGAAGTAGCATCATACAAGAAATGCTTTGAAGTGGCAGCAAGGTGTCATGTGTTTGGCAGTCAGAGATAACAACATTTAGGCCTTGTGGGAATAGATTCCCTTTCTCCCTCCTCCTGCTCTGTTTTGCTTCTAGAGCATGCTTTTGGCAATCGAAAATGTCATTCTATGCATCAATGCAACACTTTGGTTACATTTCCTAAAATAGGATTCAGCTGAGGATACAGTCAGCATTTGAAACCAACAACTGTACATGGAGAGCAGGCATGAAAGACTTGTGCTGAAAAAGATGAGCCCATTCCTGTTTAATTTTTCAGAGCATGTTGGCAAGAGTTGCAATTGCTGACATTTTGGGGGCAGCTCCTGAGAAGTGCAGCACTCAGTTGTCTTGCTCTGTTATTGCCACATCAACGTTTACACAGTTTGTTTGTGCAAATGTGTTGTCAAAATGAAAGCATTTGTTTTAAATCAGTCCTGTTTTGTTTCAAAAGTGAAAGAAGATTTTTGGCATGTATTTTGCAAAGCCATAGAAGTTTATGCCTAGGAGGCAAAGCAGTGGAAAAATGGGGGTATAGTGTGTCACAGACATGAAGAAGCTGTTTGTACAATACATACAAAAGCCTAGGAATGAATGGAGTCTCTTGTCAGTAAGTTCATGACCACCTAAATCTCACTTGACTTTAAAAATTAAGTGTGGCACAAACTAGACCAGAGACTGTGTTCATTACAGTCATCCATTTGTCCACAGTTTTGAAAAGAGGAAGCAAGATGTGACTTTGGCATGAATATCATGTATTTTTGTGTGTGTGTTTGAAGGATGCGGAATACTGAGATACAGAAAACATCAGTGCAGTAGGCTTTGTTAGGCGTGAATGAGCTTTCTTTGGGGATTTGCAGAGAATGCAATAACCTTTAGGCAGTAAGCCCTGGGAAGGAAACAAAATCAGCCTCACCCTGAATCCTACAAAATTTCAACAGATGCATGACTTGGGCTACTTGAAAAGATGCCAAATTTCTGGTGGAACTATCTCACTGCTCATATGATTATTGTGAGCGTGTACTCAAGAGGGTAGGAGAAGTTTTTATGGTCTCATGTGTTATTTAAGAAATATATGTATTGATATGGCCTTGGAGGCCAAATCTGATTGACTTCACAACACCCAGGATTCCACCTTACATGAGGGAATTTTAAACTAACCTATGTGATTTACAGGTCTGAATTTTGTGGGAAGTTGTACTTTCTCAACTGTCTTTCAATTCATCTGAAAAGATTTTTGAATTAGATTAGATTAGCTTTCATTTGCTGTTCTAATAGGTTGGAGAACATGATACATACAGGCCAATTGTCATGGTCGTGCAAAAGTTTTCCTGATCTAGTGATGCTGCTGTTTAACAGCATAGTCAGTTTCCTTGCCTTTTGTACAGACTGGGATCAATAATGATGCAACACAAGCACTGAACAGAGAACAGTGAATAGGAATCCCAGCTTTTATTTTCATAAAAATAACCAAAATATCTGTGCAACGCCTATAAAGGCTTTTAACGACTTTGAAGTATAAGGCATGACATGTTGTTTTAATTTATATACAACAAACACCACATTTCTAAAGTTGCTATTTGGGTTTTTTAAAAGATGAAACTGATGATAGCTGAAATGAAATGAAGTAAGTTTTATGCATGTTGCATTTTAACAAGTCTGCTGTCTCATTGGAATGCACTGCCTTCTTGTGCTACATTTTATTTTTGGAATTTAATAAGGCGCCTGTCATATCTGCCTCAAGGCTAAAGAATATCATGAGGGAGAAATCCAAAGTACTGTCATGTTTGACTGACAGGGGGCCAATTTTAATTTTTTTATGGGAGGTGGCTGATATTAACAGGCTGTAGTGCTGAAGATGCACTGCTCTACCATCTGCTTTAAACACCCCGTGTTGATGAGCCAGTAATGACGTTGCTCAGTGACATTTATCAGGTGAATTTGGCTCAGACACTCAGTAGAGGATTTTCATTAAAAAATTAATTCCGTGCATTTTGCAGTGAAGCCCATTGTGATGATAGATTCTGGTACGGTGCCATGTATCTCCAGAAGCTGTTCTAATTACCTGAGAAACTTGGGAAAGCAATAAACTACTACTTTCCATTTCTTGTGTGTACTCCCTTAGCATATAATTAACACACTGACTCACTTAGCTTAAATCTCTGAAGATCTATGTCTATGTGATGATTACTAGCTCTTCAAAGTAATAAGCAAATGCTCCTCAGTGGCTCAGTGGTTGGATGGCAGCAGGCTCAGCAGCCTTTGTGAAGTGCAGTCTGATGGTGGCATTCCCTAAATGGTCACTGATAAAGTGAGTAGGATATGGGAATAGTGGAAATCCTGCAACTTAGGCAAACATTTTAAAAACTCACCCAACTTCCAAGAGGAGATCTAATAAAATATTCCATCAACCTCTTGAATACAGTGGGAGAAAAAAAAAATAGTCGCCAAAGTATTTTTTCAACATTTGTTATAACATTCTTCCATCTTGGTTAATTTATTTCTCATTAGCTAAATATTATGGAAAAAAAATTGAAGAAATTAACTCAGATTCCTTATGAAGCAGAATCCCTCAATTATATCTGGCATTTTATCTAGCATCTTTTCCTGTTCTTAGATGTGTCAGATCTGCATGTATCCTTCTTCACTTCAGGATGACTTTCAGGGGACCTGGGAGGAACAAGCAGCCTTGCCATAGCTTTATATAAACATTATGAAAAAATATATTTTCTAAGAAATTAACTCAGATTCCTTATGGAGCAGAATCCCTCAATTATATCTGGCATTTTATCTAGCATCTTTTCCTGTTCTTAGATGTGTCAGATCTACATGTATCCTTCTTCACTTCAGGATGACTTTCAGGGGACCTGGGAGGAACAAGCAGCCTTGCCATAGCTTTATATAAACATTATGAAAAAATATATTTTCTAAGAAATTAACTCAGATTCCTTATGGAGCAGAATCCCTCAATTATATCTGGCATTTTATCTAGCATCTTTTCCTGTTCTTAGATGTGTCAGATCTACATGTATCCTTCTTCACTTCAGGATGACTTTCAGGGGACCTGGGAGGAACAAGCAGCCTTGCCATAGCTTTTCAAGCCCCCACAAGTGCACCCTGGCAGGTGGTGACACTTCCACTGACAATCTTGGTAAAAGAGGAGAGACTTAACAAAAAACAGTAAGCGGGGTTGTGGCTCAGTGTTCCTTAATTCTCATCCCTATTGAGCCAGATTATTTTGCAGTGACTATTTTCTTTGAATCAAGGCTGAGCACAAGGTCTCCTGAATTTATTGTAGCACGTGATAAGGGGGTTTGTGCCCAGTTTGTGTACCTAACCAGAAGAGATGATGCTTCCCTCAGCCTATAGCTAAAGTGCCATACACAGAGCATTGCAGGTGCAGCATGAAGCTTACCAGGGCCAGATTTATGACACTATCATGGCATATGATGATATCACCTCAGATAATTGGGGATATGATATCTGAGCAGAGCAGCTGAAGGAACAACTGCATTGAGAAAACAGATCAGGCATATTGCATAGCATTATGCTGCTGATCATCAAAATACTTAAGAACAGCTTAATGCAAACCAGGTGAGTTACCCATTAATGTCTCTGGAGATGATTTGATTAGCCATTTCATCAAGTCAGATGATTTTAGATTACAAACATTCTATATAAAGTATTAAGTCTTCTTTTTTTTTTTTTTAAGTAATCGCCTGTGTTTTACAGTGATTGGAGTGGTTTATTATTTAGAAACAGAGTATAAAATTCTTATCAGCATTTTTACAGAAAATTTATGAGGAGTTTTCAAACAGATTTCTGGACCTTCTGGAGGGGGGAAGTGTGTTAATTTTTTTATATTCTGCAGTGTTTCTCCATCCTTCTGTTACACACCAATACTTCTTTATTGTCTGGTTTAGTAACATGAATGCTTACAAGTGTATTTGGCTCAGCAAATCATTTGGTGAAGACCTGATGATAGCCTATACCTGGCTTGGGAGTCATATGCCAGTGAGAGAGAGAGAAAAACAGTACTCACTTAATGGCAGTCCTGAAAGAAGTAATTTTGTGACCTTTTAAGGAAGGACTGTTTTTGGGGGCATTTTCACAGCAGGCAAGTGCCCTGTGCATGTATCACTGTCATGTGTACCTACCTGCCTGCTGACCCATCCTGCAGAGGTCACCCAGGCCAGGTGACCAGCAGCTTTTCTGATCAGTGTCCCTGCTAAGCACCTCTTGGGTGTCCCCTGGCTGCCATCCCATCTCCCTGCCCCCTCTGGTTTCCCTGAAGTGAAACCAGCCCAAGGAAAGTGCAGGATAGCTGGGAGGTGGCAGAAGGGAGAAGGGGCTTGCTGAAATGCAGTGTCTCCTCTGGAGATATTTAGTTTCCAACCCTTCCTTCCCCTGCCCTTCTCAAGTGGTGATTTTTCCAGCTGGCTGCCCTGTCCAGGTGTGGTGCTGCTGTCACCTCTGGCCCTCGTGCTGGGGGTGCAGGCAGAGTTAAATAAGCGTGTGGCTGCCTGCTGCTGAGCTCAGCCAGCTCACTCCCAACCTGAGCAGATGGTTCTGCTGCTCAGCCTTCAGAGACAGGCTCTTTCTCTTCTAAGAGCAAATTAACCCATGGCTGGAGGCTTGTGGAAATGTATTTGGTTTTTTTTTTCCCTAGCTTTTTTGTTTCTTGCTTGTTTTCCCACATAAAGGTCTACAGGGCCTAAACAGGAATCTGTCGGTATGAAAATTTTGCAAAATAGTGGATGACTGTCACAACAGGAACTGTAATTTAAATATTAGTGTAAACCCTAAGCAAACCTTTTTGTTGTTGTCGTTCATTTTTAGCTGTTTCCTGTTCTCTTACTCATCCACCTCTCAAGGCTCTGATTGTTTTAGGTTTGCAGCACACTGGGGCAAATGTCATTGTTCTTTACAGGGAAGCATCTTTCAAGTCATAGGCGTTTTTTTTAATCCCTAGCTGCTTGTTATGAGTGAGAAACCATGACACAGAGTATGTCTTGTTTGCCTGTGTCTGTCATTTAAAAGGGGAAAAAAAACCAAACACTTCTGCTGCTGGTTTCTTGCCTTTTTCCTTCCACCTTGTGAAAGAAGTCGTTGGTCTGGTACATCCTAAGCCAGAATTAATTGCTATTTATTTCAGCCACACTTCTGGAACAATTCCATTCTTGTAGAAACAGAAGGGTAGATTAGGTGCATCCCTAGAGTTCTGCAGTTGGAGTTAAGAGCAAGAGAAACATTACTGTCCTGTAGGAAAAAAGTGTGAAGTGGGTGCCTTCCTCTTCCTCTCCCCCCTTTCCCTCGTTTTCCTTTCCTTGCTTATTTTCTCTGTGAGTATTCACCACCAGCAGCTGCCTGGGACCAGATCTTCAAAAGAACAGGGATTCTGGAAGAAGAAAGAGCCAGAGAAATAGAAGGAGGAATACATTTTCCTTTGATCAGAAGAGAGCATGTCTGAGTTAGCAGAAATCCTTCTATGGTCGTCAGCAGGTTAATGCAAGAACTAATGATTTCATGATATTAATAGTTGAAGCAGTGTTGCAATCATATGAAATAAATTTAGGGGTTTTAAACTATTTTCATCAGGCCAGGACTGTCTGTTTGTGTCTAGTTTTTCAGCATTTTTAGCTGTTGAAGGGAAGGATGCTTCCTTCCCTTTTCAACCAGGTATCTTTTATGATCTTGAACTTTGAAAGAAATTCTGTGAGTACCTTAAAACCCGGTGTTTCTGCAACAAAAAATCAACAAACCATTAGCTCTGCTGCTCAAGTTTTGTGTCCTTCATTTGGTAGGACATTATAATGGTGTCAGAAAGTACAAATATGCATGAAGAGAGGCAGAAAAACTCCTGCTTCAGTCCAAAGGCAATCATGCCATTGTAAAAGGATTACAGGAGAAGGGACAGAGTGCCCTTACATGGAGCAGCAGGGTCCAGAGGAATTCCTTATGCAGCTCTCTGCTGCATAGTGGAAAAAAAACTTGCATGAAGTAGAGGAATTGCACAAGGAACAAGATTTTATAAGAGCAGCAAGGAAATTATATAGGCTTTAAAGTTTGGCATGACTGCTCATGACAATTTGTGGGATGAAGCATCCAGACCATTTGGATTTGGAAGCATCTAGATAAATGTTAGTTAGTGTTTGGACACAGCAGAAGGACCTGTCTTGTGAGTACTGCCTTATGCAAAAAGCAGCAGTTTGGCTTCAGTGAGTAAGTACTTTTTGATTCCCTCCTTTTTCCCCTTGCAAAAGGATAGGTGATTGTTAGCAGAGATAATAAGCTGCATAGTAGTGCTAGAAAGAGTGCACTGAATAAATAAAGGCTGCTCTGGATGCTAAGAAAGCTGTGTAAAAAATGCTGAAATGCAATGTCTCTCTGGGTGAAGCAGGCAGACTAACCAGATGCACTTATCAGACCCTGCTGCCAACAATTTGCTTGTTTTCTTTTCTCTAAGTGCTGAAAGATGTAATTCTTTATGGATAACAGTTCTAGTGGCATATATCCTTTTCTCCTTTTTCTTCCCTCCCCCCCAGTTCCATTTGGTTTTTAATTCCAGTTGTGTAACTTTCTTGATCTACAAATCAAACCACAACTTTTTCCTTTCAATAAATGGATAGGAAATAAATGGAAAGGCCCTGAAAAGACAAATATTTGACAAGACAAACCAAATGGCATTTATACCAGGGAAACTAAGGTTGCACTGGTACCTCATTGTTCCTTTCTCTCCACAAGAAACATTTCCAGATTAGACTCCATGGACTCAGAACTGTGATTGATATAAGGGGTGTAACCTCTAATATTAATGTGTTTGTGGCCTTTTTTTTGCCATGAACAAGTGATGCTCCAACAACTTCTGACTCTGTTTTCTACATTAGGACTGAACTTAAAGAATAAAAATATTACAAAGGTATTTTCTTAATACCTCAAAAAGTTAATGCCTTTTCCATTAAAATCCTGATGTGCTCAGGAGGAAGAGTAGTGTTATTCACTTAGTTATGTCAGCATGGTGTTACACCTTTTTTAAATGCATCAGGGTGAACACCCTGTAGATATGAGGCATATGCATACAATTTAGTAGGAGTCTCTTTTATACTACACACCATATGAAGTCACTGTCCTGTGAAGTTCTGCTGCATTCATATGTTCCTGAGCAGAATTCCAAAACTAGCCTGTCCTTTTTGAGGTAGTACCATGCTCTGCAGCACCTAATGAGGAACTTTTTCTAGTTAAGCCAATTTTCAGCTTTTCCTGGAATGACAGTGATTTAAATCTAGATAAAAAAGTCTCAAAAATTTAATAGATTTAATGTCATGGTATTTAAGTAATAGTATCCTGATCTTACTTAAATTTGTAAGCAAAAGTACATACACCATTCAACTGGGGAAAACAGGAAATAAGCTTTAATGAATTTTTGGAAAACTGGCGACTTCAGAGACTAAAAGGAATAACAAATCACCTGAAATAAAAAGAGGTCTTATCTTCTTTGGTATAAGGAAGTTTACTTGCCTCTCATTTGTCCAGTTTCATAACCGAAACCTTTGTTTTGCTTCTGATTCTTCATCTTAAAGGTCACACTGGGTTCTCACAGATTAAATATATCCCATAATTGCCCAGAGCTGGGCAGCAATAATGGAGATATTGCAAGAAGGAATAAATGTAATCCTCTGAGAAGTTAGGATCCACTAAAGTATGGATCCAGCTTCCTGAGCACTGTACAAGTGATGGTACTGGAATGAGAGGATCTTCTGGAAGCTGCAGGTATTTCTGTCTGCACAACAGGACACCAGCCTTTTGAAACCTATTAGCTGACTTCAGTGGACACTGTCTTCAAACTTCTTTTTGAGTTTCATTTTTTTAAATGGGAGGTAATTTCTGTAGACATAGCTTCAATCATAAAAGAAAATGTAGTATCACAGTGAGAGTAGACTGAAATCTCCAGGAACCTGAGCTTTCCCAGTAGCAGCTCTGGCCACTGCTGAATCTTTAATTTCTGTTTTGTGATTTTTTTAAAAAAGTTTTTTAGGTAGAATTCCTCTGAACCAGCAGTTAAAATAATGCAAAATGTCAAATTGAAGTCCAAGTCAATTTATAGTAATTTACTCTGGCAGTGCAAGTGTAATTTCATATATAGAACATGATCTGATGATTGGTTCAGCATTTTTCTATCATTCTGTAAAAAGTTTTGGAACAGTTACTTGTAACTATAAACATCTGTGTAACTTTCTTCCCTTTTCTGTTGCCTCATTTGGTCCACTTTGCACATGCTAGGAAAGATGACTGTTCATTCTGAATTATAACAGAGGAAAGTGGGAGATGGTGAAAAAGCTGAAAAGATTCTTGGTCAACATTAAGAGTGTTCAAGTTTTTTTTATCTTTAAAAAGAATGAGCCCAATTTACAGCTCTTGAGGTCTGCAGATATTTTGTGACATAAATTTGCTGCTGTTGTACATAGCAAGTACAAATGTACACTTTGACATAGATGGCTTGTGAGCATGTTTTTATCTGTAAAAACCCATGATGCTTGATCACACCAACAAGCCTCAATCTTTGGTTTATTCCCCTTTGTCTTTGTGTGCCAGAGCTCCTTTTTTAAGCAGCTCTAGGGTGTGGCTGTCACCTGTTCAGCTGCATGAATTGTGAACTTTTCTCTCTGCCATACATTTTCCTTATGCCACGGATGAAAGCCACATAATACTTGGGGAAAAAAGTGTATATTTCAAATTGAAGAGGGATCACTAGGCTACTTGCTAGCAGACACCTAGGCATTGGCAGGCAAAACTAGGATACTATTGTCATTTATTTAAAAAGCTAGAGGACTTCTGGCTTTGAAAGTAGATACAAAACTATAAGTGTGATTTGTTTCTTTTTTTTTTCTTTTTTTTTTTTTTCCCAAGGGTAGTTGCTCTTAGAAATGAAGAGTTTTACCCTGCAAAAATAGGATCCTGGGGTTGAAAGCAAGTAGGTGAATGTATGCATCTGATGTTAATAAACTGGACAGCAGTCTGTTCATGGAAATCTGTTATTTTGTGCTTAGCTTTGGCACCAGTTTTTTGAGTGCCAAAGAGACTCCTGTTTGACCTCTGCCTGTGACCTTCCAGAGCCAGCACTTATGGACACGTGTGGAATGACAGCTGGTGGTGGCTGCAGAATCCAGGTGCAGGTGTCAGGAACACATTTTTCCAGCTGTGCCATCTAGACATTTTCTTTTTTTGTGTTTTAGCTGCCTTCACTTCTGCTTTTGGTGGACACGGGACCAGCCCATGGGATGTTTGCTGGGCCAAAGCATTTAAGACAGTCCCTTGTCATCCTTGATGCTTTTTTGTGTTGAATCATTTAAGTGAGAATGATTTAACTCATTTGTGCTTCATTTCAAAGAAACAGAACAGTTGGTCTTGAAATTTGGGAAGGCCACTGGGTACGTTAAATATTACATAGACAAGGTCTGCTCTAGATTTTTTGCTCTGAAGATCATTTCTAGGTCAGAAATAAAGTTACTATCTTCTTGTCTCAAAGCACTTCACATAATTGCATTATTTTATCTCTTTATGATTTGATAGTATCTCTGAAGCTTTTCCCAGAGCAGATGATAGTGTTTCCTTAGCACCAAGTGTTAGGTCAGAAGAATAAAGGTGTGCTGGATTGTTAATGAAAAGTTAAGTAGTGTATAAAAGCTTTCTTCTAATATAATAAAAAGAAATGCTCATCAGTTTGTTCATGATTAAAGTTCTTTAAAAAAAAACCAAGAACAAGGTATAGTGGATTTCCTGTAGTTTTAATTGCTTTCTGTTTTTTCCCCTACTGTGTTGAGGGATGTAGTTGTAATGTACATAAATTACTTCAAAATTAATCAGGCTTCTATGACATGGACTTGTAAAATGCCCAGAAATTCAGTGTTATAGTTCAAGTGTATTCTGTCCAGAAGATACATAATTGGGAGGGTTGGACCAATTTGACAAGTGAAAGTGATGGAGGACTTGTCTCAGAGGAGAGCTCTCCTTTAGAGCTCTGGAAAGCTGCCTGTGTAACATGAGTTAACACAAAGTTATGTGTGCTGAGCTGTGCAGACCCAGGCCTGTCGCCACATTTCTCTTCACAGAGAAAAGCAGGGCACGATTCTTCCCAAGAATATTTCTGGGTTTCACGTTCTCTGAACCTCAGGGAAAGGAAAAACAATTCTTATCTCATTTACTGTGCCTGTGTTTGTACAAAAGTAGAGTGCAATATGGAGATTGTTTACCCAAAGTGATGGGGTTTTGTTTCCTTGGCCTGTCAGGGCCAGGTGTGTGTGTGTGTGTCAGGACTGTTGGGTGACAGCCACGAGATTCTGTGCAGACTTGAGTGAGTGGCAAATTCAGTTTAGATGTAAGGTAATATAGTGTAATATAATATAGAATAATGTAGTATAATAAAGGAATTAATTAGCCTTCTGATAAGATGGGCCTTCTGATCAGATGGAGCCAGATGCATCATTCTCTCCCCTCATTGGGGATCCTGCAAATGCTATACAGGCCCTGTTGGAAACTTTATGCTGCCCTGTAAAAAAATACCAAAGCTGGCCATGAGTGGAGCCTGGGTCCTGCTTGCACCCTGCCCCAGGGACAGGAGGGCACAATCTGCCTCTGACAGAGCCATGGACAAAGGCTTTGTGAGCACAGCCCAGCAAGGCTGCCCCAGCCTGACCTGCAGGACACTTCCTCGGGGTGAGGACGAGGTCACTTCATTCTTTTTGTGAGCTCAACAAGCCATTCAATCCACAAGTGATGCCGGGGGTGCCAATTAGCAGCAGCTGGACTGGTGGGGCTGGGATGGCGACAGCTGGGAGCTGGACCAGACAGAGCTCTCCTGCCACGTGGAAGCAAAAATTACAGGGGTGCACAGCAACTTGGTGCTTTCTGGATGATTATTTTCATTTTCTCAATCACCTTGTAGTGGTTTGTTTGTTTGCTTGCTTTCCCCCCTGTCTCTGTTTATTTCCATTCTGTTCTGCTCCCTCCCATGCAGTGCTGGTTGTTGTGCTTACTTCAGCTCATCCTCTCTAGCCAGGGCTTGCTCATTACCTAAGAGGATGTGAAAACAGGCTAGACTAAGGAAGAAACTGGTAAATCTGTGCTAAATGCTCAAGACTGGATGAACCTAGAAAAAACTTCTGTGGGCAGTTTGAGATTCTATTAACCCAACACTAATAATAAGCAAAATACTTAATTTTCCTACAGTATATGCCTTAATTAAAAAGAAAATTAAATTACTTCAACCACTAACCAAATAAAGCAGAAAAACAAACACTTTATAATATAACTACTCAAAAGCCACACTTTTACTGAACCACAGTAAAGCATGAGGAAATACTTCAGTCAAAAACTTCTGAGCATATTTTGTGAAGTGTGAGCTGAGCCAATAATTGGGTTCAAATCCTATGGACAGCGTGAGTAAAATATCTGAAGTCATCTTCATGCTCAAAATAGAGGGCAAAGGATGTAAGCTGAGTTACTGTCCCATCCTTAGACAAAGTCTGTCTGGAAGCTACTGTGGACAGGCTTCTTTTACTGTCTCCCTTCTCTAAATTGGAATTATTTTATCATTTCCTGTGCAAAGAACTGGAAAGTCTGATGTATAACAAGGTGCCTAAGTCCTAATGACTATGATTTTTCCTGAAACCTTTGCATTTCAGATTTCAAAAGATTTTTTAAAAAATCTTTGACACACACTGAAGGTGTTCCTTTTCCAAAAGGAACCTTGATTGAAGGAAAAAGAACACCATCTCAAACCTGTTTTCTCAAATAATGAATAAAGGGAACTGGATCATCACACTTGTTTTAGTCTCTACAGCAACGTAGCTTAAGTGAAACCTTGAAGTGCTTCCTTCTGGAACTTGGCAACCACATAAACAAAAAAAATTAAGTAAAAACTACATATTACCTCATCTGTAGGAAACCCTATAAAGTGTAACAGCTCCTTTATGTTGCTCTGACGCCAAAGAACACATTTCAGACTTCATCTTCTGTACAAGTAAGATTTGCAAAGTTTACTGGAGTTCAGTAAAATACTGTTTGACTGGATTCAACTCAACCCTACTGAAATATAATGCTGTGAGGCTGCCCTGTGTGCTGGTTTTCACTGCTTCAATTTTGTACAGTATGTCTTTAGCTGGAAAAAAATATATGTCATTGGACACTTTTTACAGGTGCATTCGGTAACTTTTGTAATGCACAGAGCAGCTCTGCCATGGAAACAAGCCTTGCATAAGTAGGAACGACAGCAAGAAAGATGAACTTTTCATGTCTGCTTCAGTCTTCCAGAGTACCTGTGTTTGGCACTCAAAGGGAGGAGCCTGTGAAGGATGTGAGATCACCCAGAAATCACTTTCTGTGTATCTGCTTGTATATGTCTCTGTCTATAGACAGGGGCATTAAGAAGTTAGAATTTACATCCCTAATCCGAGCCAAAGGAGACTTACATGCTTCAGATCCTCACTCATCCCTCACTTCTCTCTTATTTCAAGCCATTGGCCCAAGTTCTGTATGGTTTTATGGCTGGACCTTGAAAGACATGAGCAAGTTTTTCAACATGCCAAGTCTCCCTGTAAAAAAAAAAAAAAAAAAAAAAAAAAAAAACAACAAGCCTGTTGTCTAGGAGCTTGAAGGCAATAAAAGATATAAGGGTCTGTCTTCTGGCTCCTCGTTGTCAGCTTGCTGGTGGAGATGAAGTTCATTTCCATTTAGAAATACTGCCTATGTCAATTCAATACTCATATTGTCTGCTTTAGCTAGGGAGGGTTAAATAAATGCCTTCTGATATTTTATGATGTGGGACACATCAGGCTTCTGCATTTAAAATGAATATTAAAATGATATTACTTGGATTTTTTTTGAAGACATTTTATGGAATAGCAGCAGTGTCTAACCAGTATTCACATGACTGTTCTAAGTAAGGTAGGAAATTGAAGTCTGTTGTCAGCGGTATATTTGGTAAAGGAGAGGTCTGCAGGTGCACTTCACAGGGGAAAGTTAGATGTCTATAAATTAAAGAATGCTGAAAATCACTGCATGAGAATAGTGCACTTAGATTTTGTCTTCTCCATCCAAGACAGAGACTGTAGCAAAGAAAGGAGAGAAAAAAATGCTTGCAGCAAGACAACTTTTGAAAGTGTGGCTTTTGAGTAGTTCTATTATAAAGTGTTTTTCTGCTTTATTTGGTTAGTGGTTGAAGTAATTTAATTTTCTTTTTAATTAAGGCATATACTGTAGGAAAATTAAGTATTTTGTGTATTATTAGTGTTGGGTGAATACAATCTCAAACTGCCCACAGAAGTTTTTTCTAGGTTCATCCAGTCTTTAGCATTCTTCTTGGTACAGTGTGGTGATTAATACCTGATATGGAGAAGGTTTTGTCCTGTAGAAAGCTGCTTGGGAGAATCTGATTGAAAATACAAATTACATGTAGTTGACTAAGCAGGGGTTATTAAAAGCTTTACTATCATGTGGTTAGTTAAAAGATGTGAAAGTTAATACCTTTCTGTTCAGTGATGCTGTCTATCTCTCTTGGTACTGGTAGGAAATAAAGTCATCTGAAAAATTAACAAATGCATGTTAAAATTTGATCCAATAAGATTCATGGAAACTGGAACAAATTAGTAAATCTGAGGAAGTGCAACACTGATTTTAAACATAGTGTGGTTTAGGAATGAGGTGCACAAACCTGTTAGATAGTTACTCTCAATTACCTTTGACCTCTAGGTAGTTGAGGAAGTGGCATATCAGCAGCAAAGGGAAAATTTTAGATTCAAAATAAGCTCTTTTGTACAGCTGATGACACCTAAAACTCTGTTGATGTGGGTGTTATTCCATTCTTTAGATATGTTAACAGATCCAAGGCTGGGCTGATCAGTGAGGTCCTTCTGCAGGCAGTAGTGTCAACATCACTAGCTGGCAATAGAGGATTGGGCATTTGTATAAATGCACACATAGAAAAATAAGACTGTTAAAGCTCACTTCTGAAACTCAGTGTTCAGAAACTCACCTTTTCACCATAGGATTTGCTGTGTCTCATCCTGGTAGGAGATGGTGTATGCTTGGGAAGGAAATAAGGCAGACAGAACAGGCTGAGGTGTGTTTGTTAGTACATCTGTCTGCAGCAAAATCCCCTTATGGGAAGGGCTAGACCAGTGTACATGGATAAAGTGAACAACAATAATAATAATAATAATAGTAATAATAATAATGAAGTTTCTTTTGGAGTGGGGTGGTCCCTTCAGTTCATGCATTAGTGCTGGTGCTTCAGAAGAGTAGTAATTTATTGATGCAGATGGCTATGTAAAGTGCATGCAATTTGTGAGGGGGCTTGACCCTTGACTGATGGGCCATATGTTGCAAAACCCCAGAGGCATCATTTGACTGAGTTCTTTTCCTCTCTCTGTCTCTGCACCTCTGGTCTTTGTTCAATCACCACATATTGAACTATAGACTTCCTAACTCCCCCAATAAATCTCCAACTAATGGCTCATGAAGGCCATAACTTAACCCTTTGCATACAAAAGAGCACATCATTTTACATTGCATTTTTCACACTCATTGAAATAAGTAATGAATGACCTAGCCTAGTTACCAAGGATGTCACAAAACAGGACCACCTGCAGGCTTGTCATTGTGTGCATACACCGAATTCACTTGGAGCATTCTCTGACTCTAATGTGTGCGTGACATTATCGAGAGCTGTGCTCTAAATGCACATGTGGCTTGTGAAAATTACTTCAGTATTTCTCAAACACCATAAGTGAAACATAGCAAAGTGCCTCATGTACCTAATGTCTTGTCTTGGCTGCTACTCTTGTTGTATTTTAACAGGGTTAACAGCAAGTTCTCCATGACCTAGGCATGTCTTCAGTTGCACAGAGGTTTGGCAGAGAGTTATCCCCATTGACAATCTCTCCATAATCTTGTAGAATGGAACAACACTTTTCCCTCACAGAAACCCCTGTATGTATTCATTATTGTATTCATGTGCAGTAAAATTACAACTGCAATTAATTTTATGCACTCTCTTTAAAGTGTACAGTGCTCGAAGTTGCTCCTCAGCTGGGCTGGCAGGAGATTCTGCAGTGGTGGCTGCAGTAGCAAAGTTGCCCTGTAAGACAGTCACTTATTGCCATTAAACTGTTTTTATATAAGAAGCTGACCAAGCTACACAAAGCAAGAAACAATGATAAAGCCTCTGTGAGTCAAGTACTGATACAGCTCTTTTAAATATTAACCCCAAACACTTGGTAATGTAGGTATGGGGATTCAGCTTTAAAAGGCTGACTTGAAATTGGAAAGGCTGAAATTTTTCATGAGATTAAAAAAATCTCAGGAAGAAAACCTTTCCAGGGAAATAATGACTATTCCTCTTTCTCCACAAAGTGCTGTGAGGTGGTGGTTTAGTTGGGAAAACGTTTTAGCCTTGGCTACAAGGTTGTGACTTTTCTAGAGAGAGCTGAGGCATTTTACACTATTTTTAGAAATTTCTCTTACTGTGGTGTAGCTTCGTATAGTAGTTTAGTGCAAGAAACTTTTAATAATTGTCCCAAGTTTATTCTGGCAAAACCTACTGGTAATGGGATTTTGTGTGAATAAAAAGTGTGACAGCACTCAGTTGTTATATATACTTACATACATTTTATACTTAGAAAATGTACAAAAACTGTAGTTCATTTAGGTGATCATTGTTCTGTAGTTTGAAGTCTGTGTATAGGTGATGCCTTTGTTCTGTGCATGTTATCTGGAGGGAGAAAATGGAAAAAAAAATACCAGAGCAATTTGGAGTTCTTCAGTGAATCTGAGCTAGTTATTATGGTATGAAAAGAAGGGAGCTCATGGCAAGCTGATGCAAATGAACAAATTCATAACTTGCTCTCTTAGAACTGCTTCCTTAGCAGCTTGGGGTGTGATGTAGTCAGGGAGGGAGGTTGTTTCAGCACAATTCATCGCATTAATCACGCACATTGCTGTTTTCAGGCACGTGTATTAAGGCCCGTGGGCTTGCCAGTTTTATTCATATGGATCCAATTTCTGTGCTGTAGCCTCTGCACCATCATTTTGTTACAAGTCTTCAGGCTTGAAGTATTCCATGTAACCAGAAGCCAATGATAAGCATTCCCTCCTGAGGTTATTATTTCACAATTGAAGTGATGATATTGGAAACATTGATGGCAGTGGGATTTACAAGGGCAGAGGTCTTTACCATTGCCTAGAATACCAGAAGCAGTTGAAAACTTCATTTTTAAAATTTCCTGCATGCCTTAGTCCCCATGTAAGGGCTATATATAGGTTTCAGTATATGTTCTGAGTGAGTTGGGCCAGCCTATAATTTAATGTGCATTTTATTGAGCTTTGATCAGAATTTCATCTGCATTTCAACACCATTCTCCCAGGTGTGAAGCTGCACCCAGTTCTGCCTCTGTAGTGACCATTTAGGTTCAGATTGAGGGGGCCTTTTTCCCTGAGTGTCCCCACTCGAGTCAGGCAGACCCCATTGGAAAGAGAAAAGCAGAACAATATCAAGAAATTATTGCATGTTTTACAGCGAAAACAAACTGACAAAACTGTAGGGAAGTGTTCTGGTATCATGCAGATTGATCGTCTATCATATTACAGTAGTATTTCTGAAAAATGTGAGTGTCAACTAAAGTCTGGAACTGGCTGATGTGAAATATTAGGAGGTAGAGAAAGACATTTGTTCCCACTGATCATAAAAGAAGCTGTAGAAAGCTGCCTGGAAGAAATTGTGTTAGTGAGCAGGCACACTGCTGAAAGCCATTACCCTCGTGAGTTCCAGGTGTCAGTTTGGATATTATCACTGCCGTGCTGCACGCAGTGAAATGCGCTGTCCTTGATGAGTTTGGGGTTTTGAGAGGCAGTAACAGATTATCTCTCCTGTCAACCACAGTTCTAGCAACTGCTCAATTTTCTGAGCTTTGGCCTGGGCATTAGAAATACTGGTTGAAAATAATGATTTTTTTTTTTTCTTAATTTTTATTTTTAGAAGCTTTATTTAGACTAAATATGTTTATTGCATACTCATCCCAGGTGAACATAAATTAAGGGAACAGAAAAGGTGAAGCAAATTCCAGTTCAAGGTGGTGCAGTTTTCAGTAGCTGCTGCCCAGCTTTTGCAGCTTGGGTGTTGAATGCAGCATTTGAATTGTTACATACCAATAATTTGGACCACAGCCTGGAATTGTGCCACTTGTACTCATCAGGAGGACAGAAAGAAAAAAAAGAAAGTAGTTCGCAACAAAGTTGGCACTGGAAATTTTGAATTCTCTTCGTGCTTATGTGCCAGTATATGATATAATCCTGGGCAATTTGTTGTTCTTGGGAATGCCTCAGTTTTTAAAGTGAGTTTTTTTACCATTTTTTATCAATTTTTTTACTTTGATTGGTGAATCTTGAGGTCTACTTCTCATCTCCTAAGCACATGTACAAATGAACAAAAAATCCTCATGTGTAGATCTAGAAATTAGGTTTATTGCTAGGAATATCTTGAAACACAGTCTGATAGAAGTAAAAGTTTGTTGTTGCCTGATATAATAAAGCTTCACTTAGGAGTTTTATGCTTTGCTGGGGTTTATTTGTCTTTGGAGAAGGTAAAGGAGAACAGGTCAAGCTGCTCTATCCTGCAGCTTAAACCACTTTTAAAATCAGATCAGCTGAATAATTGGAAAAAAAACTCAGATAAGGGAATTTTCAGTTATGCAGTTTTAGATTTAGAGTTATTTCATTGATGCCATCATCAGTGTCTAAATCATACTGTCTAAAGCTGATGTAGCTATCATCGGATTTTATGAGTTTTAAGGGAAAAGGGCTATGTGAACAGATTTTGGAGCTGTAGAAGACAGATCATAAAATCTAAAGCTGCACCAGACCCTTTTGTTTTAAGGGGCTTTTTTAGTCAGAGTAGAAATCTACAGTACAAAAATGTGGTTTTTAGTAAAACTGGTAAACCAAGAATAGTAAAAAGATCTCAGTCTTGCAGAACTATGATTTATTTTTGTTGTTCTTCATTTCTGATTATAGTTCACTCATGGTAAGCTTTTATCTTGAAGACAGAGTAATTGAATTGGTGTGGAAGAGAAAGTTGACACGCATAAATAACAAAAAAAGGACAGCTTAGGTCTCTATATATTTCAGATGCATTTTCATTGTGGCCGAAGGCTCTAAAGACACTAATAGTAAATTTCAGCTACTTCCTTCCAGATTAATTTATTATACCATAATCTTTGTTTATGATACAGGCAGAATAGCTAAGTAATACCAAATAAATCAGAGTATTTTACCATTATAACATGAAGCACTTGATGATATTGTATTTTCTCTCCCTCCATGAAATTTAGTACACTTGAGATACACATAATGAAAATAAGACTTCTTTGTTGGTAAAATAAGCTGGGAAAAACAACTATTTACTTCCTTTACTGAGAGACAGTGAGGATTGTTTGGGGTTATTCTAACTGCAGTAATGATACCCCATGGTTTCTTCCTGAAAAGACATCTTCACATTTATGGACAAATTACCAGGGCCATCACCTGGGCTGTATTTGCTGACTCATGAGCTATTAAGTGCACTTAATGGGGTGACACTAATATGGCCACTGCTAGGGCACTAGGGTTGATTGTGTTAATACTTTAGTATTTAAGCTTTATTTTAATTCAATGCGCACACCCTGCTCCCCCTTGCCATTTATTTCAGGAAGAATATTACTGAGACCCATCATCATCTTTTTCTCTGATTTCAGAGCCCCCTTTTTTTGCTGATTAGAGCAGAGATTTTAATCTTCAATTTTATTTGCAACAGCCAGAACCATCTCAGTGGAATAGAGGAAGCTCAGGGGGACTGAGCAGGTACTGCAAAGTTGTTATTTGTTGCTGCATGTACTTTACCTTGTGCTACAACTCACTTTGGTTAAAATACTGATAGCACATAAACCACCTACTGCTGTCCTCATCAATGCTGTTGTGATGCTTATGATAGCATAAATATGGAGAAGTTTGTTTTCCTTCATGATTAAGTCACTTCCCAGTATATTTTTCTTGGGTGAAATATAAAAGAAGAGTCCTATGTGTATTTGTTTGTGTATTGGTTTCAAAACAGAGCCTTATCCCTAGACAGAAATTAATGTGTCAGGCATTACCCAGAAGAGTATTTATAAGAAGCAGCTGAAGAACTAAGGGAACAGCAGAGTTGTGTAAAGTAAACAAAGGAACACTCTATGATTAAATCACTGCTTGATTTAGGCTACTCTTAGACAGTTTGTTCACCCCAGCAATCCACTCATTATCTTCCTGTTTCTTATTTGTCTGATTTTAGTGCTCCTGTGAAAATCTGATGGCTTTAAAAATATTGGATACCAATGCAATAGGAAAGCAGAGTAGCAAATTCATTATCTGTATGTCAAAAGCTGTTCCAAGGATGTGTGTGGTTTCTATATCAAGTAGCAGAAGCTCAGGAATATAGGATAATGTTAGAGCAAAAATGTGGTTTTCCCTATTACTTTCCCAGTACATTTTTCTCATTGATTCTTTATACAATGAATATATTCATGCAATCTTCCACCCAGGTTTGGGGGGCATCTGTTTTACCTTCTGAATGCCCTTATTAGCTAATGTAATGCAATGCTACAATCTTGTTTTCTATGACCTTTCTAAGTATGTAGTCCTGAGCTTTAGTTTTTTGTTTTGTTGGGTTTTTTTCCTCATTTGATGAACTCATACATTCCCTTGCAGATAGCTTAAGGGAGCATTTAATTTTTAGCATTTTTGGATTAATTATAGCACTGATACAGAAGAAGGAGTAGGTAACTATGATTTCATTCTGAGTGCAAATGTTCCATTTCTGCAAACTGTTCTGCATTATCAAGTTAAGCTATTATATAAATACTTTTAAATAAGTTCTGAGGATAGGGGAAAGAAAGGAAGAGCAACTGTTGATAAGAGGTGGGTTTTTGCCTCCTCCAGAATATTATGAATTTTTCTTCAAAGGATTAAAGGATTATGATAAAAAAGAGCAAGAGGCATTGTCTTTGCTAATGTGTAGAAATGATGAAAGGAAAAGTAGGAAACCAGCTTAGGGTTTCTGTTGGGTTGGTATCCAGATGATCTGAGCTTTGGGAAAAGACATGAAGATTTCAGTTGTGGTTCTGCAATTATTTTTATTGTGCTGTCTTTTCAAGACCTCAAAAGAATGACCTATAAAATGATTAGAAAATCATAGCTAGAGGCAGCAGACAACCTCACAATAAAATGAAACAGAACATCCCCTTGCTGGTGTTGTTTCTTGCCTTATGACTTGGCTAATGGAAGATGGGGCCATTCTGGACATTTTGCTTTAAGTGACCTTGAGGAAGCTGTGAAAGTTGTGCTCTAAGGTGCTGACATGCTACTGAGTTTGTGTGTGTGGAACAAACAAGGGAGGGCATATCCAAGTTTGTTAGAAATTCTAGTTCCCATATAGTTCAATTGAGGCACAGACCAATTCACCTGGCAATTTTTCAGATGGGGAAAAAAGGCTTCATATAAGAATTAAGAGTGTGGAATCTCCACCCCCTGCTTCTCTGTCTAAGCAGTTGATAGGCCACGTTTACTGAAAGATTAAACATTTCTAAATCCCTGCATTAAAAATGGCTGTGCAGTTTGTGCATAGCTATGTGATTCATGTAAGTTGTTTTATTGTTGACAATTTGCTTGCTGTCTTTAAAATAATCCTTTTTAATTTACCAAACAAAACAACTTACAAGATACTCAGTCATCAGTTTCCAAGTCTGTTTGCTTACCTAAGCACGTATCCATAACCATTTTGTTTTGGTATTAAGTTGGAAATCTCAGAAGAATAAACTTCTCTGTGGGTATTTCTGATTTAATTTACATTCAAAATGAGCTGACTATCATTTTGCATAGAATTGCTGTTTTCTCCATGTCTGGATTTTATGTGGGAATTGTGAAGTTAAAACAGAATTTTGTAATTACCATGCTAGTGTAGCCCTAAAAGTAAAGCTTTCGTTCCTGCTGAGGATATTTATTTCTAAATGGGCTCTGGAAAGAGAATTCTGTTTTATTTTTGTGGTGCTGCAAAAGAAGGAGTGTTATTTGCATTTAGGATAATCCACAGGCAATGGTATTTTTGCATTGATGCTAATGAAGTACAAAGGCTTTTACTGACCACAGGATTACTAGTGAAAGCCAAAAATTTGCCTTCCACAACACAATCCCAAAAGTTACCTTGCAAAGGGTGTTTTTCAGAAAGCAATCCTTACCAAATTGCATCTCAAAGCTCAGCAGTGTGTCTCATGTTTTTTTTTTGTGGTTTGGGAGGTGCTCTCTCAATGTTACACTCAAATTTATGTGTGCTATTCATGTTGTAAGCACCTGACTGCCACTTAACGTTTAAAACTTTATACTTCACAATTAACCAAAAGTGTAAATGATATATAAATTATATGTTCTTGTGACTCAGCCATCTAATTAATCTTTAGTGACCAAAGACAGCAAAGGGACCATGTCTGAAATTGTACTGAACTGGGGGAAATGAGATACACTTTAGCAGCTCAGAAGAAAGCTAAAACAGCTTGATGGAGGAAAAAGCAGCCACTTTGGATGGTGGTTCAGCTGAGAAAGCAGAATCAGAAAATGACAATTGATTCACTAACTATCACAGCATCAGTCCATTCAGGAGGCTTGTGGAGATCCCATTGCAGGTCTGGATCAAAGGAGCTAAATTAAAGTAGGCTTCCTGGAAAGGGCTGAAAGAGAAAAGTAGCATTAGGGAAAGCAGGAGGGCATCTGTGTCTAAGAGGAGCATTGATTTTGAATTTTTCATCAGTCACGTGAATTTAAAATCAAATAACACACCTATTGTGGCTTTGTAGTTCTGCATATTCCTTTATGACTCTCTTTCCAAATTGCAACATTCTCTTGCTGAATGTGCTCTTTAATGACAGGTTCCTAATGCTATGCACCCAATTTATCATTTCTTCTCTGAAAATTGTACGTAGTTCCTTATTTTAAATAAAGCAATGTGCAGTGGTTGCTCTTCAGTAACAAAACCACCAATTACATCAACTATATCATCTGCTATCCTAAGAAAAGGGAAATATCATGGTATCATGAATATCAATTATGTCCTAACACGTGGTAAATGGCAAATTTTTAATGGGAGTCACATTATGCCTTAATGTGAGCCAATTTTAGAGTGCATATAACTGTAAAATCTTTTACCTCTTTCCAAATAAATTGTCTCTTCTGTTTCATGAGTACCAGTGTGATAATAGCTCTTGCAGTGAAGATGGCAAAAGTGCAGTTTTGTATTGAATAAATGTGTGTCTTAGGATTCTTTGAGAAGTTACATTTTATATTTTCCCCCTGAAATAATTTTTTTTTTGCCTGTAGTGTATTTTATTTTAGAGACAGTAATTTCAGACCATCTGTGTGGATTTTCCCAGACTTCAGCATATGCATATTAGAAAGTCTTTATAATGAAGAGATAAAAATGTTTTTATGCTAAGCTAGGCAGAACTGTGTAAACTTGAACTTGAGCTTTAAAGTCATTCTATAAAAAATGTAAATTTATTAAGGCTACATAATTCTCCTGCTCACCTTTTTCAATTCAACTGTGTCTGTGTTTGTGATGGAGCATGCTCTTTTTGGTCTTCTAGGAAGAAGCACAACTTTTTTGGGTTTATTGAGATTTTTTAGGGGGATATGTGCCGACTTCCAGTCTTTAGTTATTGAAGAAATGTGTAAAAAATCAGCCAAAGAGGAGAGAAGCATCACATCTTTCTGTAACTATTAGAAACTTTTGTAGTGGTCTATAGTTGAGACTCTTGCTTTTGTCCCTTTGAGAAATTGATCAGTGTTAGTGGTAGGTAGAGAAACTAATGAAATAAAGTTGCTGTGTTCAGTTTGAAAGAGACTGTCACTGCCATAGGAAATCTATAGCTTGATGCATAGAAACTCGAGGTGTTTCTCCATCTCTAATATAATTGATCAGGTGTAACCCATTATTAAATTAAGAGTTCTTCAGAGTAAAGGCCTTGTGTAGTGCAAAAAACTTAGATTATACCTAAATATAATTAAACTGAATGAAAAAAGGTAAAACATAGACTTTTGGCATCTTGTCAAGTTTTTTGTTCTCCAAGAGAAAGGACGTTTGGTTGGGTTTTGGTTTTTTGGGTTTTTTTTCTTCTACTTCTTGCTGGTACCCAACAAAGTTGCCAGTTCTGTGCAGGTCTAGTAAATTCTATCCTCATCTTTTATTTTTTGGAGAGTATATGTAAAAAGACCAAAGATCAAACCACAGATTTTACGTGTATGTGGATGACCTTCTAATGTAGGGCATTTCCATCTTGATTTTGAGGAAACGGAAGTTTACTGCCTCTTCCTGTTTTGAGTTTTAACATTTGGAGAAAATATTAGTCTAAAATGTTACAAAAAAGTGTTTTAATTTAATTTGTTTAAAAGAAAAATAAAAAGCCTGGTCGATGCTGGTCTAAATGTTGCAAGAATTAATTGGATCCCTCTTGCAGGTGGTGAGGCACTGGCACAGGTTGCCCAGAGAAGCTGTGGATGCTCCACCCATGGCAGAGCTCAAGGCCAGGCTGGATGGAGATCTGAGCAACCTGTTCTAGTGGGAAGCGTTCTTGCCTATGGCAAGGGGATGCAATTATGATTTTTAAGGTTCCTGCCAACCCAAACCATTCTATGATTCCATGTTTGTTTGTTTGGTAGAGCCATTCTTGTGCATACTTGCTTCTCACAGTGCATCATAGAATATGCAATGCTCAGTAAAGAAAAATGTGGAGAGCTGAATAAGCTAAAACATACAATAAAGCTCTGTAATGGAAAAAAGAAAGTATGAAATAAAGAAAAAAGAATAATAAACCCATGCTCAGAACAAGCTGATAAGAATGAAGTTAAGTCCTTTGGGAGTACTTGGAGAACTACCAAAAGGCTTCAGAGAAACACTGATTTTGATTTGCACTCTGGTGGAAATATCCAAAATTGGTGTCAGCTGAGTTGTGTGATGGGTTAACAGAAGCAGTTTTGGTGTGCAGATGTGTTATGACATAATTTCTTGCAGTAGTAGCAATCAGTCTGCACTCCTTAGAGGCTGTACTGCTGCTGATTTGAAAACTTGCTCTATCATTCTGAGCCTGCCTGAAATCAGAGGGGTCAGGCTTCTTCATGAGAGTAACCTCAAGGACAGCTGAAGAAAAAAGGCAATGAAAGTAAAAAAATCTCTTTCAGTAGAGTAGGACTTTTCTGAACTGTAAAACAAACCAAAGGATGAAATAGGAAGTTTAAAATACAATAATATTGGATTTGGAAGGAGACAATGCTCAATCAGGAAGCAGCACAAGCATCTAATTGGTGTGTACTAAATGTACTTAAGCATTTCATATTTGTGGTTACAAAACACACAGTATCTTCTTTTGTCACAAGAAAAATAATTCTTCTTTTAAAAGGTAATATACAATCCCCAGAGGAAGACAAGAAATATCTGGGGGGGAAAAAGAGTTGGATAAGTCAAATCAAGAGCATGAAAAGATTCATTGCCTGTGAAAAGAAAATTGGGTTTTATTGTTAGTAGTATTATGAAGCATCTGAAATGAATGTATCTGTACAGTGTTTCTTTTCTGGACTTGTTTTATTTCCTTTTTTCCCCCTCATTCTACCTGTGACAAATTCTCACACTGGTGGTGTGGTCTTGTTTTGTTTGCTTTGCACTTGGTGTTGTTTTCATTACTTTACCTTCAAATTTTTCTTCATTATCATCTAGTCTGAATAAAAAAAAACTGGAGTTCAAACAGGATATGCATGATTAAGTGTAAGTTTATAAACCAGATAATTAATATGCACAATCACTGTAATTAACAAGATCCAACATTTAATGCATCATATTCTTGTAATAACATATGATATGTGCATAGCACGTGGCTGTGTTCTCTTGTTGAACCATAACATATATGCCCAAATTTCCTGTAAATCAAGATGCACTATGATTAAATTACTTAACTTATTCTTAATCCAATAACTCAAACACTGACAAAATTGGTACCTCATTCTTGACTAAGTAGAAAATCAGATTCCACAAGCATGAGAAAGAGATTGCTATGGTTATGCAAGAAATTAATACTGGGATTCAATTTTGTAAATTGAATTTTCTTTGGATAAGAACAGGTTTTCGAACTGCAAAATTTCACTGTCTTTGGCACTTTTTTATTATTTGGTTGTAGGCTTTGAGTCTGCTAAAAGGTGACTTTTGTGTTGTGGGGAAGGACTGTAGAATGTAAAGAGTATATATTCAACCCAGCTGCCTAAAACATCCTTGAGTGCCTATAAATTTGACTAAATTCCACTCGTGGTTCAGTATCAGTGTGGAAGTGCTGCCCTGTAAACCCTGACCCACATTTGGGAATACCTTTGCTGATTTCAGTGCCCTGCATTTGTCAGCTTTGTTTTTCTGATTTGGTTCAAGGATGGGTTTAGACATTGCACTTTTGTTCACAGAGGAGGTCCTCTCCTGTATCCAGTCATATCTGAAAAAACCACTTGAGGTTTAGGAAACCACTACAACCAAAAGACTAAAGCAGTGAAAGAAAATGTTAAAATTTAAAATGTACTGGCACTGTGAGGCAACCATGAACAGCAGGTTTATTCTTTGTAATTTAGACACTTAAAGTCCATCTGTCTAGAGTTTGGATGGCACAACTGTCACACTAAAGGACATTTTCCCATTTGCTGCTTTGCTCCAGGCCACCCAGGGATTTCCAGTTATTTTAAAGAGGAGTTAGTGTGGAATTGACAGTGGGAAGAATGCAGGGATGCTATTCTTTTCAAACCTCCCCTCCCCACCACCAAATCAAAGACAATAGTTTTACTGTGGACTACTCATTGAATTGTCTTAAATGTGCACAGAAGCAGTCAGAAGCTTCTAAAACCTTTCAGTTATTCTTGGCCTCTCCTATGAGTTATAAAATTTACTTTTGATTGTGATAAGATGCTCCAGCATCTATTTAAAAACCCCAAACCTGCTGGTCAATTAATGTCAGGATGAATGTATAGAATTACTCAATATATGTTCAGCTACAAAGGTTTCACAGTTTTTGGGATGCTATCTTCTAGGAACACCACTATGACAGAGCTCTGACCTTGGTCTTGAAGAAATTTGTGTCATTTGAGCTGCTGGAGAATCCTTATTAACTGCATAAAGCCTGCAAGAAAGATTTAGGCAGGCCTAATTCCAGCTGAGAGAGGAGTCCATCACATATCCAATAGCTTATTATAGAACAGTGTGAAATATAAGGGTTCATTCAGGAACTTAGCAAATTTTGTAGTGTATCTGTTACATGGTAAGGTAATGGGGGTTTTTGTTGTTGTAGTTTTGTTTGATTGTTTATTCAGTTTTTATTTCTGGGGTAAAGCAGGCACTTTTTTTTAAATTATTTTGAACCATCATCCTGACCATTCTAAGATGTGGTTGGATTGCATTCAGCAGCTTTGTATTAAAACACTTAATGCATGTATTTATTTAAAGAAATATGAAAATATCTGTGAATACTGTTTGGATGGGGAAATTCAAGATGCTAACCCTTTTTAACCATTCAAAAGGGTGTGAAAGAGCAAGAGAGATTTAAGAACTTCATTAATTGCTGTAGCATGACGTTACAAGCCACCTGCACTTCAAAGAATTTACAGTGGAGCAGATGGATTGATGAATATGCCATTAAAGATTTGAGAATGTTTGTTTTAAAAATAAACTGCTTTCTAACTCATTGACAATCAAAGCACACAATTTACAAAAATGTCACTGCTCTTTTTTTTCTTGTATCCTGCATTTCGAAAGCATATCTTCGTCTTTGGGAGTGGGGTGCAGAGATGATGTGTTTCCATATGGAATAGATTTGAAACAATCTTTGTGTCATAAGATTTATATCTCTTGTGTGTAATGCATGTCTAGTAACTGAGGGCAGGTCAGTGGTTTTTAATTTGGCTGCGTGGGTCTGGGGCTCGTAGAGGTGCAGAATTATTCCTCTTGAGTAAACTGGCTAGAAGACAACGGGATATAGTATAAGCATAGATAACAAAACAATATACACTGACAGTTTTGGAAGAACTTTTGTTTGTATTCTCTTTTCAACAGAAAGGGTGCTGATCTCTGCCTCAATAAGTGGATTTATGATTAGTAAAGTCTTGCTCATCAAAGGACCCAGGAAACGGGAGGCTTGAACCAAAGTACTAAATGTACTGCAGAGTTGTGGTTGGCAATAGTCATTAGTCAATAAGTCAATAAGTCATTCCAATAGTAAAAGTGTTATTATTTGCGTGTGGTGGGGAGATGTTATTGTTCAGAACTAAGTATCAGATATCAGGGACAAAGCAAAGGAAAAATAGTAAAATGTTCACCCTCTTTTGAGTGCTGACATTGCTACGTGTTCTGTTTCTTGACTCATCAAAACTTCTTTCCATGGCTAAACATGGGTTATATCAGAAACTTGCTATGAAGTTACTTTTGGAGCCACACGTAGTGTGAATTTCACTGTCATCGTCTGTATTTCCTAAAACCATTAGAAATAGCAAAACTCTGCTAGTTTTTAAATCTATTTTGGTATCAATTTATACTGCTTGCTAGATGAGCTCTTTTGAGGGAAAAACTGAGATGCACATTCTCAATTTAAAAAAAGAAAAAATCTAATTCTGCAGCTTGATTAGATGTTGATTGCTTCACAAAGTTACCTTGCAGAGGGAGAGTGATTGAATATCTCAACTTCAGTTAAAAGAAAGCAGAAGTAAGTTTATTTATTCAAATATCTGAATGTGAAAAATTATCTAAATCTATTAGAAATAATAAAATTAGAAATAAATAAAAAAGAAAAGGCAATTAGGGAAACCTAAGAAAACCTTTATTATATAGTATAATATTTTCTGTGAGATGCTTGGAACATTTAAAAATTGATATCAAGGGAAGAAAAAGCAGTGGAGAAGGCACATAAAAGATCCAGCACTTAAATTTAAATCTTTATTAATATTTAGTGTAAGATGCTTTAGGAACATCAATCAGTCTTATTTTTTTTTTTTTTTGTTCAATCAGGTAGTGGTATTCTCATCTAGATCTCCACTTTGGGAAAGAACGTTCAGATGTAAAAGGATTGATGTGTCTGCGGATAACAGGGCAATTTAGTCTACAGGCTGAGTCACTTACTTGCTTTAGGAAGAAAGAGAAAAATGAAAGACAAAGATTGAAAGATGAGCAAAATGGAAATACAGCCTTGTTGTGTCAGATTTGAGTTGTCCAAAGTTTTAAATGTATGATTTCACTGTGTCCTTCCAAGTGGTTTCATTTGACCTTTGTACGTGGAACACTAAGCATAATAGACTAAATATTTACTGAAGTCCTCAGTGATGAGTATTTGAACAATGCTTTTTTTTTCTTATTATTCTTTCAATACCAAAGAATAAGAATACCAAAGAAGAAGAAATAGTATGGTAAGTACTACTAGTGTATATAAAAGTATATGTAAAGTACTAGTAGTGTATGTAAAAACCAGTGTAGGAAATGTCAGAGAAAACATCTTTTTTTCGTTTGTTTGAGATTTATTCCTTGATTTACATTTTATAGCTCTGTTTGGGTAGTGAGAGGGGGAAATGAAATAAGGAAGAAAAACTCTTTAAGTAATAGCTTAAAGAGACCTTTAAAAACAGAAGTAAAGCAAGTTAGTTTCATTAGGTTAACATTTGCTGAGCAAGGATCTGCACCCTCGCTGGAAAAGAAAATGAAGCATCTACAAATGAAAAAGACAGGAAACTGTTTCTTACATGAAATACAGAACTGTTTGCAGAACATCACTGTCCAGAGCAATCCTTGTCCTTGAGAGCTTGGTGGGACTGTTAGATTGTAGATTTACAGCAAAGTGTTTGTACCTGGTGTTTAGCCATATTCTGGCTGTGTCAGTCTCTGACATAACTGTACCCTCAGCTGTGATTCCTTTTTTTCTGGCATGAGCTACTCATCCTTCCAGGACACTGGGTGGAATGGTAACTGTAGTAGAATATTGGATTTCTACTTTAATGGGAAATATGTGCTGCTTTACAACTTTCTTTAAGAAGCTACAGCCTGTCTTACTGTTTCTCCCCCTTTTTCTGAAGGACATGAAAGTAAAATAAGCTTTGTTGAACTATTACTGTCTTTGCTCTTTCTTTATGTGAAAAATGATAGAGTTGTTATCACTGGGTATTTGTTGTTTTTGTAATGTGTAGAATTTGTCATCTGCATTTGGCTGGGTTTCATTAGTATTGTTCAAATACTAATGTGTAGGTCAAAGTAGGTTTTACAGTGATTTTTTTAAATACCTAATCTACAAAGACTTTGGTGAAATAAACATCTTTACATAGGATAGCACTTTTATTATCCCTTGATTCTTAGTACCTGGAATAATAATGCACATTAAAACATGCCTTTATGCAATTGCAGGAAAGCTGAGGTTCTAAACACCAATGAAATCCCTTTGTGACGCAGATATGATTAGAAAGGTTGGAAGGCACAGAATACAGGGTGTAGGGGTGGCAAAGTGTGTTATTTTCCTCTTCAGAAAGAGGGATTTGCAGTCTTTCAGATTGCAACTTGCCCAGATTTCACTATCCTGTCAGTACTTTGGAGTGTCATCCTAAGAGATGACTGCAGTTCAGATGTGGTAACTGAGTGCTTTGATGTCTCTCTCCATCCTTTGCATCTCATAATCCATTTTCCTCCTCAGATCACCTCAGACTGTGATGTTATACAGCAGAATTTATATTCACTGTTTAGAAGAGTCTGGGTGATAACATAAATGTAATGGAATCTGCTTAAGCAATGTCTGATCTTTTTATTTGGCATTTATTTCAAAGGCTTGCTTGCAAAAATGTTACATTTTGAGGGAAGATATTGTCATCTCAATAGTTTATCAGAATAAAAGTACTGTTACTATTTTGGTGTTTTGGCTACATTTTGTAACTAACCATTAGCATCTGTTGAATTCAGTTGTCCTTCAGTGCTTAGAACAAACTTTGGTTTGATTTTCCTACTTAGTTTTTTCCTTTATATTACTAAGATCAAGTATGTGGCTAAAAAAAAACTAGTAAAGCATGAAATTGTTTCTCAGTATTGTGGGTGATGGTTCAAATGGCCAGGAAATCAGAATTGTGAAGAGTTTTTTTGGTTTTTCTTCAAGTGATGCTCAGAAACATAAGAGCACTAAATATTAAGGATAACACATACAAATATATGTGATAAACTGTTAATAAACACTGTGACTGGGGCGTGTGTTTAGCTTTGGCAATACCTGTAGTCACAGCCACAAGTGCAAGAACTGGTGTAGATCTTGCACCTTATGGCAACTGCCACTGACAAGCAATTAGAGTCCATTATGATGGTGCTTATGCTGTACTAATTAACATTCTGTTGTGCTGTTTTCCTTGTGTGACCGTGTGACAGCCCCAGGCCCCATGGCCTCGCTGGATAATCAGCTGAGGAATTGCTAGCTGGTGTACAAAATACATTTGAAGTGGATGCGATCCTCTCTTCCTGCACTCAGGAGAAGCAGGACCAGACTTTGGCAGGAGCTCTTGGAAAAGAACAGCAGCACATGCACAGGAGGGCTAAGAGAATAATCTTGAGCTTGTTCATGCCCATAATAATTTATTGCATTTCAAACCACAAAGACAGGTTATAATGATCAGACTGAATCTTATGTATGTGATTCCATATTTGATCAGGGTTTTTTAAGGTTTGGTGAGCTAAGCAAGCTTTCGAACTTATAGACTCTCTGATCTCCTCTTCAAACTACAAGAAAAGTGCTGGTAAACTAAATGCTTTTTCTCAAGTCAAAAAGAAACTGATTTTCCTGTTTTGGGATTTGTTACTTCCAGTTTGGAATTGGGGCCTTGGGAGTCATAAAACTGTCCCAGTGAGCTATGGCCAGACTGTGCTGCAGTTCTTCTCTAATGAATCCTTCGGAATATAACACTTTTACGGCTTGTAAAGGTCTGGAAGGAAGACAGTGTCAAAGGCTTGGGGGATGAAAGTTAGATGAATGAACAGAGCAGGTAGAGGGACAGAATTTGAATAGGTTATTCTCCAGTATTATGTTTTTATATATTTAATGAGATAGAACTACATTTTGGTAAAAATGTTACAATTTTTTTTGTTTTTTTTCCCTGCCAAGAGTTTGATGGAATGAGGTGTTTGCTGTGGCCAGAGCCCAAGGAAGGGACAGGTGGTGTGACTCAGCCATGGCACAGTCAGATGCTGGACTATGGTGCTGATATCCAGGGGCTGAAGTTCTCAGATGTGTGAGGCATTTCCCAGGCAGGGTTATGTGCTGCCTGTTGCTCATGACAGATAGTTTGCCAGGTTTATGGCCAGTATCAAATTGAATACATTAGGTCCTGAAAACACATTTTCATTTGAGTTCCTGCAAAGGCAGAAGATAATGGATGGTTCTGACAGAGAAGAAAAGACCCATTATATTAGGATCTTATTTGCCTCATGTACTGCCTTTCTTCATTATTCATGTTTGCATTGGATACAAACATGTTGAGTTGGAAGTTACCTGTCTTTATCTTACTTTTTGTTCAGTTGCTAAGTGCCAGGTCTCTGGCAAAGGACAGTGGAATGAATAATGTATGAGAAACAACCAGAGGATGGGGATGTTATCCTTAGAAACACCTGTAGTGGCAGGACTGTGGATCACTCAAAGCACAATATCTTTGCCAGATGAAACCCCAAGCAGTTTGTTGTGTGTGTAATTAGGGATGAGAAAAAGTTCTTTAATGCCTCTGCTCTCCTGCAAAAGTAATGGAGGAAGTGTAAAATGCAAGTGATGACAACTTTTTTTCCTCTTTCTCATCTTTCTGACTTCCCTCCTTAAATTGGAAGTAGAGTTAGTTTGGAATATTCTGGCAGAACAGTTTTTCTTCAGGAGATTCCCTGAGGAATCTCTGCTGCACAGCTAGCTTGCATATCAGAAGTTAGCAGCTTCTGTGGCTGAAAGTGGAAGCATGGATGCCTGGAAGCCCTTGGTAGTGACATTCACCACCAAAGCATAAAATTTGGAGCAGAGAGCTCATGCATATTCCAAAATCCAGGCTGAGTCTGGGGCACTCTGTGTTTCTGGAGCCTTGACTTGATATTTGGAGGCAGAGGGCAATGGAAATGCATCCTGAGTCTTGGGCAGCAGAAACATCAGCAACTTTCTTCTGGGACAATGAAAATCTTCTGATTTAATGCTAGTGGGAGGTTAAGGTATCACAACTTCTAGAGAAAGAAGATGAGCTTTGCCTTGTGTTGTATGATGGTGCTGTCCTGTCTGTGTTACCTGATCTTGTGGTCCTCTCATGAGCTCTGAGATGCTTTGAGACATGTTCTTTATGTTTTTCAATGATCTTTCCAGATTCTCCATAATTTCTGGGGGAAATGAATCCAGGCAGTAAGCTATAAGTTGTTTCTCTAACCTGAAAGTGACATTAACATCAACATCTAACTCATTTAATTTTATTTATTTTTTTTTCTGGAAACTGATATTAGGTGTTTTGTATGAGAAATTACCAACTTCAGATAATTTGAGAATTTCACAAAATATTTTCAGAGGAAAAAAAAAAAAAGGAAAAATACGAAGTGTTAGAGGAAAACAGCACAGTGACAGCCAAGAGAAGAGATTTAAAATAATTAAATGTGTGGGTGCTGATAATTCAAGAGTAACCTGTGCACAGGAGGCAGCTGGAGAAGGGGGGAATAAACAAAATGGTAATGGAGACTGCAAAGTAGAGAATAGAGATCAAGGTGAGGATAAGCAGAGGAAAATGAGAGAGAAGGGGAAGAAGAAAGAACAGTAGAGAGGAAAGTTTAGGGTAGAAGAGAATAAAAAGAGGGAGAAAATGAAATGAAAAGGGACGGGGCAATATTGAGAAGTGAAAAATTAAGGAGATAATACCACGAAGCCAATTCCTTCTGTCTTCAGTGAGCAGTTAAAGCCTTCTTTTTTCCTTTGGGTCTGTGACTGCAGAGAGAGGAGATTTCCCCAGCCTTTGGAGAAGTAGGATGCACAGACCAGAAGTGTGTGAGCTCTGGGAGTAGAGAGGGTTCACCAGAGCCCTTGGGTGGCTACTCAGGACTTTTCTGCAGGGAGAACTGTCAGAACTTACACTGCAGTATGAATTTTTCATTTTTACACAATGATCTGTGCAGTCCAGCTGGTGATTGCACAGGGTTTGGGATCCTGCTGGAGTTCCTCCAAGAGTGTATGCAGTGGGCATTGCTGCTTAGCAGTGGAGACAATACTTAGCCAATGATGTCTTTGCTATTTGGAATATTAATTTTATGAGTTTCTTTGTCTAAAAGTGTTGATGAATGTAACAGGCAGTATAGGATGCAGGTAAGGGAAGTTTTCCTGCAAGGAAAAAGGTCATGCAATGAGTACCACTCATAGTGAGTGAAAAATATTCTTGAAGTTAAAACTTCATCAGGTTATTAGGATTTAAAGGAAGTCTCCCCTCAGTTCTGGTGTGGGCAGCATCTTGTTCCTATTTCCAAATATCAACAGACTGGAGCCAGATCTCACCACTGAGCAGCTGCACTTATCAAAAACTGAAACTCCCTTCTGTGCTTGGAGCACAATAATGGTTTAAACTTGCTGGAGATTAGGCTACATGGTGTTTTCAGAGCATGTGTTTCATTACTGTGTTTTATACTACTTAAAAAGGGGTAGCTTCAGAAACATTTTAGCTCTTAAAATATATTAAATATTTTGGGTGTAAGTGTGGATGGTCAAAAGCATTCAGGTATGCTTTTCACTCAAGCATCTATAAAGTGTAGGGCAATGGCATATGGGAAATGTTCAGACAGTTGTAATAACAATTATATATAGAAATTTGACATTCATAATATCATAGAATATCTCCTAATATTGGTACATTTGAAAACAAACAAACAAATGGTTGATGGTCTGAAAGAAATTTTGTTTAGATATTAAAATACTAAATCTGAAAGATATCACAAACTATCTGCACTTTACTGAGGCAGGAACATGTGTTTAAATCTTGCCCCAAATGAAGAAAATCTAATTTGAATTTAATTGAAATGCTGTCTAGGTAGGTAGTAATATAACTATCTCAGCTTGAGTGCATCTCAGATTTTACAGCAGTATATCTTACAGACTTCTTGAGATGCCATTCAATATGGAACCTCAAGCTTAATTAAAAAGAAAAAAAAATCCTCCCCAGTTCACAGCACAGAACAGTTAATAAATGTATGAAGTGGTCAGCTATGTAAGGTAGTTGGGTCACTGCCAATAAAACATTTAGATAAATCTGCTTTAAGCTCCTTTGGTAATTCAGGTATAGATGTATTAATTAAATGAGGTTTTATAATACAGTTTGGTCTTTCTTATGGTACAATATTTGTCCAGGTGAATGACTGCTGAAAGAAGGGAGAAAATATGCCCTCCCACTCCTTCCTTGTCCACGTTTAAATAACGTTTCTCCAGTTAGAGCCATAAATTGTGCACCTCATTAAGCACAGGAACCAACAATGCACATATGCCACCAGTGTCCACTTTCCTTCAGAGATTTGGAGTGATGAAAAGATAAAAGGTCTGCCTACCAGATGGAGCTTGTCAGATTAGCAATTGGAGCAGTCTAGAGAGCACTGTCATATTGGTTTTTTTTTTCCTTTTCCTTTCCTTTTTTTTTTTTTCTTGAGACACAAAGCAATCCCTTTATAACGCATGTGCATATTTTATGGGGCTTTTTTTTTTTTTTTTTTTTTTAGGAAGGGGAGAAGAAAAAAGGCCTCAGCAGAAGGTTGCTGGTGGTTGTACCACTAGCAGAGTGGCCCTTGCCTTTGGGCACTTTCCTCATAATAAGGAGCATTAGCAACCAGTGGCTCAGGAAAGGCAGAGTCAAATAAGTCTCTTGGGGACAAGTAGGAGACATGAAGTGAGAACCATTAGAAAAAAGCAATGAGATTACTGCTCCAGAAAGGGTTTACTACATGTATTACCACATAGATTTTGCAGGGTTGCCAGCTCACTCATCTTACAAATGTCAAACATGATTTAAATGCTTACTATGCTATCAAGAGAGAAAGAGGATGATTTTATATCACTGAAATTTCTATTTTATTCTGTTTCACCTACTGTATCTCACAGAGTCCAATATACCCAAATAACCTGCTTCCCTCTTTACTAATTGTTTTATGGCCCTAAGATTGAAAAAAGACAAAACACATTTTCACTTTATTTCTATTAGAAGATGTGTCTCTTATCACAAAACATGGTGATATTGTGTGCAAATCAGATATTGAGAATTTGGAGACTTGTCTTTTAAACTGACCATATTTGTACATTATGTGTTGAAAAGGGCATCCTTAATTACTGAGAAATTGGAGTGATATGTTTTAAACACAATATGTGCTTTCTCAATACACTCTAATGACTAGCACAGTTTAAATACAGAAACTTGGGTACATTTATCTCTAGATCAGTAAATTATATGAAGGTTTTATTGTAACTGATTTTTAAAACAGAACCAAGGGGGAAAAAAAGGTGGTTTGTTTTTTTTTTTTTCATTTTATACCCCCTGGGTATTTTTTATAGCTAAACAGGGACTTCTGTGGGGCAGTGTGTTTAATTGTATTTTACAGCCAAACATAATTTCAGGCAGTAGTTTAAGTATTAGCGACCCTGGTATCATATTTTGCTTCCCAATTAGAATTAAAATTGAAACTTATTAAGTACTGCCTGGTTTGTACCTAGTTACTATATGGCTTCCAGCAGAGTTCCTAAATTACACAATACAAAGCATTCTTACTTCAATTTTTTACCCACCTAGGATCCATTGCAATATAGAACAGAAGCTGTTTTGTGAGATCTGGATATTTTCTTGTTCTCTTATTTCAGTTTCTCTTAAATAGTAACGATTTCTCTGGACTTGGTTTCCACATGTACAAATCACACCCATTTCCACAGTGAATGGAAATTTTTCTTTTTGTATAAATCTGTAAAATCTAATATTTCTAGTTTCTAATCTTTGGCTGACTCCAAGTACAGTGGTCCATTGGAGCTTGTCAAGAATGATGGCATTCATTTTTGTTTGGGGTAAGAGGTTTTAGTCTATGAGAGTCAGATAATGCAGATTTTTTTTTGTTTTTTTTTTTTTGCCTTAGCCCTAAAACATTCAGTTTAATACCCTGGATTCATACAGGTAGTATATGTGTATTTATCAAGATTAAATTGAAACATTTGGAGAGATCTTACTGCTGAATCTCTGCATGAAAAGCAGGGCTGAATTGTTCCAAAGTCAGTGCATCTTTTGTCTTCATTTGTCACTGCAAGTTTGAGAATCTTCTTGTTGCAAGTAGAGTAACAATTGATCTTTCCCATCAATGTTTTCCCACAAAAGTTATTAAAAGTATGTTTCAGGTTTTTAAACTAGCATTTCAGGCTTGTGCAGAGAAATATGTTGTCTTTATGAACAAAATGTTTTACATTATCCAGGGTGTCAGTCTGAGGGGAAAAAACCATGTACTTAATTCTTGTTAGACCTTGATAGGAAAATATAAACCAGCAAGATGAACAAAAGTTGAAACTGTGGGAGTGCTCTATTTGACCCTGCTCCACTGATGTCCAATTGTAGTGGCATAAACATGGAAACATATTTAAAAGATTCCTTGCTAAGTAAAAATTGCTTGCTTGGTTTTCCTTGGGTGCAGAGGCCATCACCACTTGAATAATAACAATATTTTTGCACTTGTATAACACTTTTTGTCTGAGTATTTCAAAGTGCATTGTAAACATGCCCACATGAACTTTTTTGCCTTGTAAATAAGATCTCAGCTCTACAAATGGTGATAGTAAGACAAATTAGGGAAGTGCCAGTTGGGTCTCATGGCAGAGCATGGGAAGGAACCCAGGAATCCTGATCCTCAGGATTCATGTTGAACCATTGGAAATAATGCAGATTATAACTGTTTTTAGCAACACAGGGCCCCTATGTGAGATATTATGTTTGAAGAACAAAGGGAAATATCTTTCTTAAAGATGGACTTTTAGTGTTGTTTACATTTACCAACTTATAAGTGGAAGTATTTTCCCAACTTTGTGCTTAAGCATCTTGTTGTTGCTAGGGAAAGCACTGAATAAATGGTTTATATATTCTCAGAAGGCCAAGAGATTTCTTATAAATTTTTCTCTGGGAAAAGAGCTAAAACCACCTGACTTAGTTATAAGACTAGTTCATGCTGATTTTAAGTGAGGAGAATTCTTAGGTTTTTATTTATTATAGAGCAACCATGTTTAATGAAAACTTGCATGTCGATAGAAAAAAAATGAGTAATTTGTGCAAACAGTATTAAAAAAAAACAAACAACCCTTGATAAGGTATCATTCCTTCATATTCCCAAGTAAACTTGGTGAGAAAACCCAATCATTCTCCCAAATTAAAGGACAGAGCAGCAGGATTACCTCAGTGGTAGTGATGCAGACTCTGTGCAGAGATTTCTTGAGCCCTCTCGGGGAGAACATTTGTGAGCTATTCACTGGAAGGAAAAAATAATGAAATTAGAAAAAGAACATGGCATGAAGGACCTTGCTGCATTTTAGATAATGTCACTAACGTCACTATCTGAACTTTTTCTGCTATTTGTTTGGTTTTGGTTGGGGGGAAGAGGGATTCTCTTGAATTTTTCTATGAGGAAAAGAAAGTAAAGTAGAGCAGTCAGGTTCAAGTGCTTGGGTATGGATGAGGATGCAACAGTGTCTATTTAGTACATTTTAAAAAACCCTGTTTCCTGGTGCCTTGTAGTTTTGAATGAACACCTAATCTGAGTGACTTGTAGCTGTTTGCGTGATACTGGGGCCTGACTCCTGTTGAAACCCTTGGGTACTGCCACAACAGGAACAGTAAAGAAGAATTTGTGTGTCAGCCTTTCCTCTGTTTTGAATTTGATTTTTCAACCCCCTTTTAGCTGGAATAGACTTCAGAAATGTTGTAGTGAGGTAGCTCTGTATGGTCAGTCATTGATGCAAGGGTTAGATTCTTCTGTGAAGACTGGTAACATTCATTGCTTGGAATTTTCGCTTAGCACCCACTTCTGCAAGTGAAATTAAACTTTACTCTTGGTGTGTTCTGTTCTTTTTGAAATCTATTTTTGTGTTTGTTTTTGTGTATGCAGCTGTGCTGAATCACTGGGATTTGGAGGGGTTTTTTTTGTTTGTTTGTTTTTGGTTTTTTTTACATTACTAATGTAGTCTTTTAGCTTGTATTAAAAAAAAACAAAACAAAACAAAAACAACTAAAAAAACCCCCCAAAAATATGGTCAGACCCTGATTTCACTGAAAGAAATCACAAAATTCTGACCAGCTCCAGGTGAGCTTGGCATTTTAACTCTCAAAGAAATCACAAAATTCTGACCAGCTCCAGGTGAGCTTGGCATTTTAACTCTCATTGTGAATCCCCACCACAGCAGCTTCTGTGGTGAGGATTTTTGTTGAGCCTTCTTGCCCCATCACCTCAGGTTCCTGGTTCCTGTAGCACCACCATGTTTGTTTAGTGCAATAAACCAGTTCTGTAAAATGCTTTAATTTATAAGTTGCCTTTAAAGAAAGAAATAGCAACTGCTGTCAAGAATCTCTATAAGCAGCAACACAGAAGGGAATAGTTTAGTCCTTCCTCTAGAGTGTTTTAGATGTCTGACATCTCTGTATTAGGGACCCAGGTAGGAAATGAATGTTTGTTGGCTTCTGTGGGTGTTTCCATAGATCCCTAATTTAGGACTACTTTATAGTGCATTCCTCTGTCTCTGAAAACACAGGCAGGGTAAGATTTGGTTTCCTGAGCATAGACACCTACTGATATTTGGAATATCTGGAATACCCCAGAATGTTGTTTTCCAGTTGCTGACCCTGCAGCACAAGGGTCTTTTACAAATCTTATTTTCAGCCAGCTTTATCCTCTGGAAATACATTGGTTATCCAAGAACACCCACCTCACGTGCTGCCACCTCTTATATATAGGAGGACATAATGGGAAGCTTAATACCATTAATTACTTCAGTGCCTTTTGGCAGAGTGAAAATCACACAGCTGTATCAGGGAATCTCAACTGGTTTGGGAAAGATCTTGTCATGAATGGTGAGGTGAGATAACGAAAAAATATGAGGACAACTTTCAGATTTCAAATGAAATTTGAAGAACTAATCATTAGGAGTCAATGTATTGTCTTCTGCATTGACACTATCAGGTAGAGAGGTAAATATCAATATGGAACTTCCGCTGGCATTTTTGTGTGCAGCTTTTAGTTCAGCTTAACCTTTAGAGTTATTTTGGAATTGTGAAAATGAGAAAGGACTAAAGAGAAGCCTGTTGGGATTTTTAGATGTACTGGAAACATTTCACAATGGTCCAGAGAAAATCCAGAAATAGAATGACATCGGAGAGAGCTCAACTAAAAATAGAATAAATTAGAGGGCTAAAGGGTCCAATTTAGTAAGGATGTTGAATTTGAAAAGTTTGATGAAGTGATAACTAAGAGGGATCTGATAACTGTCTGTAACTATTAATAGTGCTTTTTGCCAAGAAGGAGAGAGTAATTAGCCTGAAGGAACTGGAAGTAAAATACACACCTATAGGATAAAGAGAATAAATGGACAAGTTAAGTGATACACTTCTCATGTCCTAATTGCTTATTTCTCTGCCCCTGCTTAAAGCTCATATTTTCCTTCCCAGGCTGTCAGAAAAGATGACTGCCAGGTTAGCATGTTAACCTTCTTTGCAATTACATCCACTGTCTTCATAGCACCCCTAACATGAAACACTTCCATCTTCCCACTTTTGCTTTCAGTGCCTGCCTTGTGCCTCTCTAACCTAGATCTTAGCCCTGAACATCTGACCACTGGGACTTAGGTTTGTAAAGCCCTTTCAGCAGGGGGAAATGGGTGCCAAAGTAACTTAGAAAATGGTACCTTTAGCTTTCATACCCCTGCTTGCTTGTCTTCCACTTCTGTAAATGTCAATGCCTCATTTCTTGGTTTGTTGTTATTTTTTTTTTTTTCATTTCTTCCTCTGTACCTCTTTCCTGTGCTGCTTTTAATGTATCTATATCAAAGCAGAGCTTGCAGAAAAAGCTTGGAAGGTTGTAAGAGACAAGAGGAAAGCATGATTTCTGTTGGCAGAAACGATGAGGCATACAATTAAACACTGTCATCAGGTCAACAGCGATTAGTTAAGTTGCTGTGATTCAGCTGTTACCTGCACTCAGCTTTTCTCCCCATATGCTTGACTCCAGCATGCAGGGCTTTGCAGATAAATTCAGAGGAATGCAGCAGTGGTAGTCCTGCATTAGGAGGCAGAGTGTGTGAAATGCACCAAAATATGAAAAATCTTCAAAATCAGAAGCAAGATGGTCTGTTTGATGTGTGTATTAATTTTTTTTCACTACTCAAAATATAAGATTCCAAGAAGAGTTAACTTTTTTTCTGCATAGTAGTGCATTCCTCTCTGGAACCGAGGAAATAATAACAGTCAAATCTGAGTTTCACAGCTGCTAAGCCCATCAGATTTCAGTTGCTTTACATAGCTCCCCATGTGTTCTCTTTTTCTGCTCAAAATTTGCTGAGCACATGAAGGGGGCTTCAAATCTTTTTGCAGTCTTGGCTGAGTTACTTTTGGAAAGTTCCAGTAAACTCTCATAATTACCTCATTCGCTGTTTGTAGTCAATGCATTGATGTTATTGCTGTGTTTTCAAGCTAAAAAAAATAGGTCCCATGATGCAACCTGGTGGCATTCATACATATGTTAAATATCTTTTAATACAACACTATCTAAACCCATAAATATAAAATATGTTCTGATTATAAATTATTCATGAATGCATTTGAAAAATGTCATGCTGTTATGAAATAGTTTCTTTGAAATCTTTTTTTCTTGTCAAGAGTAGGGCAAGACAGCAAAATATCACATTTGTCTAATGGGCCCAAGGAAAAACTCCTATAAAGTACAGTATGTGCTTGAATTGATAAAGAAAGTGGAAGGAAAAAATCCAGCTTTTGGCACAGCCAAGTGATGGGGTTTGTTACAGGGCTCTGTTCTTCTTTTACATGCAAACAGGGGATTTTAAATAGGTCTTCTGGCAAAGAAGAGCAGCAGGGTGAAGGAAAGTCATGAAGAACTCTGGCATCCTTTAGCTGGAAGAAGATAAAATTCATAGAAAGCTTAGCTAAAATATGTGACCACCTAAACTATGTCTGGAAAATGGTCATGGCTGTCTCACTTTGGGCACAGGTGGTGTGTATTATAAGGGCAGGATCAGGCAGTCTTACTGCATGAACTCTTTTACATGAAAATTCAGCTTTAGACAAAAAATAGAACAGGTGCCTTTTTAGAGTTTACAAGGTTCTTTTGGATGCTGAACTTCCAAAATATGCCTTGAAACTACCGGCAGTGAGTGATGATGTCAACGGAGCTTTAGCTCCTGAAAATTTGTGAAGCAGTTGGGAGTTGTGTAGGCCAAGGGTAAGAGAAGAGTTAGGCAGCAAGGTGGTGAGGCTGCACAGCACTGCAGGCTGCTCTGTGTCCCACTCCCAGCTCCAGGAGAGCAGCAGTGAAATACTTCACCATTTATGATGATGAACTGCTTGCCCATGTCTCAGCAGGTTGCCAGAAAAAAAAAAAAAAAAAAAAGTAGCAGCACCAACTTGATAGGAGAGCTCATCCCAGCATTCTGAGCCAGAAATTCATGAGTCGTGATGCACGTGACGTCTCTGAGGTGGTGCTGACAGATGAGTTGTAAAGGAAGAAGTACTAACTGGTCATTAAGGTGCTGGGTTGAGCAGGAATAGAAGAGCTGCTTTGGTAAATAAATCCCTGTGTTTTGTTTAGACAGCATATTTTCTCTCCTTGAGTGAGCAATTACTGCTGGGCAATCTTAGCAGAAAGACCTGCAGGTTTTAATTTCATACTAGGAAACAGAACAATACCCAGAACTCAGTTGTATGTAAAATAATGATTTCCCTTGATAGAAAGCTTTGCACATAGACATAAGTCTTTGTTGGAACAGGCTTGTGAGTGTATCAGCCAGTATGGAAACTGTTTTTTCCTGAACAGAAGGAATGTAAAATACTGTCCCTGAAGAAGGCGTTTGTTTGTGATTGTTGGTTTGACACTACATCAAACTCACAGTAATATCTTTTCACAAGTAGTACATACCATCCTTTGCCCATCAAAAAAAAAGAGGAAAGAAAAAAACATTTCTTCTTCCTATTTAGTGGAGTGGAAAATTTTTAAGTTGAAAAAGTGACTAACATAGGATCATAATACCTAAACTCCACAACCACTTATTACTGGGCAAGATCAGGTCTTCATTTCAATCCACTGGGAAGTACTTTTCCATTTAAATAACCATCTGTAATTTTTATGTATAGAGTCCAGTGCAAGAATAGGAGGTTTCTTTAAATGGCACTGTGAATTTTATGTGTGCTAACTGGCCAAAATGCTGACTGAAGTTCAAAAGAGAAGAATGGAGTGTTAAGGAAGCAAACATTATGTACGCTAAACTGCTTCTAAAGATAACAGCAAAGTGATCTTTCCAAAGTCAGGGAAGGACAGCACATTTGCCACGTGTATCACATCTCTTCTGTGGAATTTTACTTTTTAGGGTTATCAGTGTTTAGATTCTTGTTGTTGTTGTTATTATTAGTGTTAAATACACAATTTATTACTGAGGTAGTGGTTTCAGTTATTCTTACAGTTATTCATTAAATTATAAGAAGGAGCGTGTTTAACAGATGTTTTTAAATTTTCAGGCACACACATGTTTAGGATAGGTGTTGCTTCTGCTGAGGTGCTTCTGGCACTTTGGATTAGGATGGAAATCTGAGATGGCGAATTTTATTTGGGTACTAAAAGATACGTCTTGGTGTCCTGCCAAGTAAACTGTAAAAGGCAGGCAGCAGGAACTGAATCATTGCAGAATTGCAAAAAACAAGTGTTCATGTAAAGAAACTGCTCAAGTTTTCACAGTAAAATGGTCACATGACAGGTTAGACTGCTTACTGACTTTATTCCCTTGGGTGCATTCTCATAGTTGCCAAGGAATTTTTTTGAGTGAATTTGTGGAACTTTTATTGGACAACATTCAGATTTGAATCTACTTGCATGTTTATTTTATATATTCTATTTTGGAGCCCAATATTGAAGATGTATTAGAAGAGATACATTTATATTTATGTCTTTTATCAGTAGTAGAGGCTTGAGTTTGTCTCCCACTGCCTGCATGCTTTGTAACTGTGTCAGAACTTAATTCTGATTTTAAGTCTACATGTTTAGTCTCTCCAGACATGTGAATCTGTCAGAGGATATGGAGCATTTAATCTCACAATAGTCTTCAGGGTTATGACATTTAAGCAGTAAGCTTTTGGGGATAGAAAACTAGGACAGAGAGAAGGGAGAAGCTGCTCTGGGTCTGTCTATGCAATACTCTATATTAAGATAAAATCTTAGTTTATTCTTCAGGCATTAAAATTCAGTTGAAAAATGTAAACAATTGAAATTAAGTGTTTTTTTTTTTTAACTTGATATGTTTTACAAAATGCATCTCTTCATTTAAGCAAAGGAATTGTTACAGATTATTTAGAGTAAAAGGTGAAGTGAAAAAACCAGTAGGAATTTTTTAAAGGCCAACATACCATTTCTGGGATTGTTTTATAGAGGAAAAAAAATTTCCAGGTCCTTAAAATTGCTTCAACATCTACTACTATTCTAAATATAATAATTACAGCAACAATAATGTTTTCTGTGTTTAAATATGTTTATATAAGTATGTACATATATATGTAAAATGTACATATGCGTACAAATATAGGTGATAAATATGGAATTTATAAAGCTGAGTGTTTGCTGGGTGGGGGATTTACTGTTCTGCTGCTTTGCAAGTAGAATTCCCGTGGGAAGCCCTACGTCAATGACGTTACAACTTCAGCTGGCCAGGGCAACCTTTGGCAGATGGATCTTTGGGGGTTTTACAGCCCTTGGCAAGAGTGGGAGGGGGAAGAGGTGGTGCCTGTTCCCACAGAGCCAGCCTTTTGGCTTCTCCTGCCCCTGCTTCTGTGGCTCATACACACCATGTTCCTTGGAGTTTCTCACTTTTTCAGCTGTCAGATTTCTGCAGGGTTTCCCCTACACCGTGGAACACTCTTTTTATTTTTTTGACTCTGAGCTTACATTAATGCTGGTCAGATGGCATTGCTGTGTGTGACTTGCTGACTTGGAATAAGATGGGAGCCCCTTGAGCAGCAGGAGGAACAAATGCTTTACAGGAGAGCAAGAGCCATATACTTTCATTGGACATCATACAGCCTTATGGAACTAAAAACAGAGAAAGATTCAGCTTTGAAATTAAATTGGCTCGAGCCTTCTGTCAGTATTTAAAATGCAAGATCTCCTTTCTCCTTTCCATTTCTGTCGAATCTTTAATTTTTTTTTTAAGACCGTTGACTGCAAGCTGTGGTCCACCACACAAACACCTTAGTGACTTTTCATGTGCCTTTGGTACTAAGAACTCCTAAAGGTGTCTGCTTGTGTCCAAAGACTTGCTCTGGTTGGAATTCAGAGCTTTTCTCCTGTGATGATGTTTTGTTTTCAGACAGTTGGTTCCTTCTTGGAGATTGGTGGCCTCTGAGCTGTGGCAGTTTTTTTAAAGCCTCGCACCGGTAGGAAGGTCTGAACGAGGTAAATTAAATTTCTCAGGAATGTATTGCAATAATTTAATCTCAAAATTGTGGACGCTACGAAAGCAAGCCTGAATTGCAGTTCTTGAGATAAAAAGTATCATTCCCTTGAAGTTCCTTCTAACCCAGGAATGTGAGGATTAAAGTACACTCATCACTGGATGAGCCAAAGTCTGTTCAAGTTTTTCTGTCACATTTAGTGGGCTTTAGATCAGATTTTCCTAGTTACAGATGTTTATCATAGCAGAAAGCAATGTAGTTCCTGAAATAAAAGAGAGAGGTCTCAGGCAATATTCTCTTTCCATATTTACAGCTGAACCAAGTATTCCTGTATTAAGATTCAAGCATCATCTTCTCATTTGATAATGATTCTATTTTCCATAACCTTTTGATAGTAGTCCAAAAAAAGCATTTCATTTTTTTCATAATATAATCTCAAAAAGAGAGCCCACCAGCTACGTGATACTTGCCATTCTCCTCTTAGAAGCAGAGGAAAAAAAGAAATCCATAATTTAATATTCTGAAGTCAGAAATGCTAAAATTTCTATTAAAAACCAATCTTAAAATACTGACTAGATAAATTAGTGTTGCAGGCAATAAAAATGTATTATTTCTGTTGCTGTGGTTTGGGGTTTTATTTTCACTGCTACAGGCTGTAGCATACTTCATTCATCAAAAAAACAAATAAAGGTGTAAAATAATAATAAAAAAAGAACTAATCAAACCCCAGGATAAGAGTCTTTCTCCTTAACTACATGTGAACCTCTTAAGGGCTAGTGTGAGCTCCAGCAAGCTACCACTGGGACCAATAGTGATAGACCTTTGTTATGCTGCATTGAGGCTTTATTAAGAGCTTTGCCTGCTTTATTTGGCTTTTTGATGTTTATATGTAGCTTGATTCAGGATTCCACCTTTCTGCAGTGCTCATTAGTCGTAGTGGCCTTTCCAAACCAGGTCTTCTGGGACTGCTGGTGATTGTGACAGATGGCAGAGGAACAGAATTGCTCTGGGACACTGCTACTCGCTCTGTCTCTGTCCTTCTCTTGCCTTCTTTCCTCTTAGTTCAGTGCTGATGTTGGATTCCCATGCACTTGCCCCTGGAGAGACACAAATTACAGTAGTTACTTATGCAGCACTTCAGACTACTTGTAAGAATAAACTCTCATGCTTCCCTTTGTCAAATAGAAAGCAATTATGTTTTCCCCTTTTGCAATTGGATTTCTTTTTCCTTCTTGTAAAAAGGTAATGCATTGAGAGTGTTGAAGCCTAAAGACAGAGCTTTGTAGAAAAGCATTGTTACACTTGAGCTAAAGCATTTTTCAGCTGCTTTCCTGGACTTATTTTTAATTAGACATGATCTGATGGAGAAAACTGGTGTTTTAATTCTGGCCTCTAAAGGGCCAAGATTACTTACAGCAATATTCTCCTAATTTGTATGATCAATATATCCTCCATATTTGTCCAGTACAAATGGGAATGGTGTGTCACTGTCATTAATTCTGTGAACAAAAATAGTGTTTTGCTTAAAGAAGAAAAGCAAAACTCAGAGAAATTTTCAGCTGGGAAAAGGGGAAGAAAATGAGTAGGAAAAAAAATTGAGATGATGGGGGAAAAAAGGAAGAAATAGAATATATATTAAGCTATATTATTTATGTCTTTTTTTTTTTCTCCTGGTTGGTAAGGTAAAATTTCAGCTCTTGAAGTCAGTCACAGTGTGGGAGATTTTTCTCAAGACACTACAGAGATCCCAAAATCCCAGGATTTAGCATGACAGTGGCACCCACTAATATTTCTGTAAATTCCAGTACATGTTGAAAAACCTACTAGGACATCCCAGGGTAATGTAGAAACACTTAAAATACAATGTCACAAATGTTTGTGCCATTGATCATTTTAAACCCAATCCCATTTGTTGCTCTCTTGTTTGCCCGGTACTAAAGGCCAGATTTCTTTTTCTTTATTCAAAATAAAAATGTCACACAAGGAATACTGTATTGTCTCCAGTCTTGCTGAGGTGACAGGCATCTTCCTCCTCTTCTCTGTGTCTTCACAAAGATTAATTACCTCTTCAAACCCCTGTGCCTTTTGCCTTCAAAGCACTCTCCCTTTGATCCCTCTTCTCCTTAGCTGCCCATTATCACTGAGCTCAGGCATGGGGAAGGCTAAACTGGATTTGCCTGTGTGTTTGTGAAATTCACTGTTGAGGGGAGCAGCTTGCACGTCCTCCATTGCTCATGGAGTATTATTGGATTAACTCCAACAACGAGCTGCAGTGTGTCCTGGAGAGGACCTTGGAAAAATGGGAATATTTCTGTCATTTCAGGGTCAGTGCTCTGACAGTCTCAGTGTCTAACTTTTTAGAAAAAAGTCTCACTTTTTTTCTTAGTTGGGAAATAAAACCTGCTTTTATGGTCTTTTCTGTTTTTTAGGGAGCGATCCCCTAAACACAAGCTATTTTGATCAGTGTACAGTGCTATGGTAGATAATAATAAATTCTTAAAAGAAAATACTACATGTAAACAAGCTACAAAAAAGGAGGTAAATGAATTGCAAATACTAAATTGTACATATCTATTGGCAAATATATATTTTTATAGATATGTATATAATATATATAATACAAATACAAAAGGACAAATAGAGTGTTCTCTATTTGTCCTTTTCTTACTTTGTATAACCCAGGGACTTAAATTGTTACTGGCTGTGTTTAAAATGAAGTTGCAAAAGGTATTGTCATATACTTAATTATAAAGCAAATCCTGCCTTCTGCTGCAGATGTAGCCCCTTTTTCAAGCTAAATAAAATGTTATAATTCTTAGAATCTTCAGGCCTTCCTCCATGTACTAGAATTTTGAAAACTGAAATTTTGCTGTTGTATGACTTAAATCTGTCTCCTTTTTTTCTTTGTTAGATTTTCGGATTTGTTTTGCGTTGCAAGATGTTTCAAGAGTTATTCAAGTGGAAACAGGCATGTGCTGTGCACGCCACAGCATACAATTTTAATTTCATGGAGGGCAATGGGGTTTTTTTGTTCTTTGCCAGGCCTTTTATGAGCATGCTGCTAGATCCCCTGACTAATAGCACCTGCTGTGCTAGTGATGGGGGTATGTGTAATGGTATGTCTACCTTGGGAGATTATGGGAATGGTGAGGGCAGGGGACCAACAGGGAGGCCAATGTGTGTGTGTATACTTCCCAAATTCCCAGCTACGCCCCTGGCTAGGTCACAGTGATTGAAAGTGGCCTGCTGTTAACACTGTAATATAGAAAGTGAGGATTAAAAAATAGTGTATCCCTGCATGTTAATGACTGTCTATTCTCTGCACTTGCTAGCAAAAGCAGCAGCAGAATAACAGCCTCTCCACAGCCACAGAGCCCAGTTTGCCCGACTGGCAGCCATTCCTTGGGCTTGGAAAGCCGTGCTATCTGTGCCAGCCTCTGTCACCCTGGGTTTCAGGCAACGCCGTGGTGGCTTTATGAATTTCACCTTATAGGGGACTGGTTATTAGGGCAGATGCAACCAGGGAGTTGACAACCTCCTACACACATTGACTGGACTGACATTTGCTTAGCGGTAACAAGCTGCCATAGTGTGGTGCCATGGGGGCCCTTGGGCTTGATTTAAGAGTGCTGACACCAACTGCTTGTTATTTCGTGTTTTAGAGCTGTCAGGGAGGCAACTGATGTCAGCATAAAATTATTTGATAGCTCTAAATCATGAGCAGAGCATGAATCTATTGACAGAAATAAGCAAACAGTCAAATTGTTGGACCCTTCAATTGGGAGAAAATTGACAACGGAATGGTGTGCATACACTTACATGGGCAGGAAATGTGACTGTAGCCCATCTGTGCCTTCACTCTGAAATCCATGTGGATGATTCAGTCTTTTAATATCGTGGTGGAACTGCTGCTGTTACTCCCCAGCAGGTTTTCTAGGAAAATACTGCACTGCAATTTTCATTGTGTTCCCACTGAACTTTTCGTACGGTAAATTCGATAATGGTAACATTTGCTTGTTGTACATGTAATCACAATTACATCTATATTCACTAACGGCCTTCTTGAAAATTTTGTGTGGAGATGAGACTCTTGAAGTAGGAGGATAATATGGCTGGTATGCTCACAGTGAATATTTATGAAGCACACAGCATTCCAACCCCCAAAGCTGTATCTGTTGCTTTACCTATGTCTCACTTAATTTTCTTAGCTTTATTGTGGTGTAACTCCATTGCCATACAGTAAATCAAACTTGTAAGCTTCAATTATGGAGTAACAATTTATTTTTTATTTTTTTTTAATCTCTACAGTGTTTCTTTTTTCTTCTTTTCTGTCCCACTGCCCTAAGCCCATCACATGGATTTTGGGAGCTTCTGATTCTCTAATTCTGTCCCAGTGCATACCAATTGAAAGCATTTAGTTGTGATTAAAGCAGATTGAATGAGATAATCCCTCTGAGTGAGCAGCTTCAAAAAGCTCAAACACAACTCTTTGGGGACATGAACTAACTCAACACAAGCTAATTCCTGCAGCATCTCCCATGTGATACGTTAGGCACATTACTTGTTTTGCTTACCAGATCCCCTTAGAATTTTTTTTGTTCTTTAGAACTGATTTTTCATGTGAATTTTAGCAGTCATACAGCATGGAATTGTACAGTTTAGACTTCTTTAAAATGTGCAATACATGACTATTTCTATGTTAGAAGTGGAAGCAGATATTTCTAATGGAAGCAGTGATGCATTGAGTGGTGACCTGCAGAGGAAGGGTAATAATATGCAAAGCAGGGGAAATAGGATTGCTTCACTTTCAGCTGTATAATGCTTTGGTTAGACAGTGTCCCACTCTCTGAGCCTCACTGCCTGGCCTCATGCTTAACACTTTGCACTCTTTCCAAGTCACAGTAGAATGGAAGCCAAGATTTTGAAGCTGAGGCCTTGCGAGTGCAGCTGGAGTTGTGAATGTTGTAATGTTGACAGCTTTTTCCAGTAAAGTATTTTCAGTTAAGGTTATAGCAGTTGTTATTTGTTTGAATTTGAATTTCTTTCCTCAAATGTATTATTTAAGGGAACCTAAATATTGAGGTCTGTGATTTCTGTAGATATTAAAATATCTGATATTTTTTTCGTTTGACCTTTGAATTTTTGGAAGGGGCTTTATTTGTCAGGATCCAACTGATTGTGCTGGTCATGTGCTAGCCATGAGGCTACAGTGGAAAGTGATGTGATCACTGTCCTCTACTGTTTACTATGGAGGAGAGGCTCAGAATTGAAATGTTTGGAAATACGAAATGCTTTAATTATGTTCATGAACCAAATTCAGTCTTGGCTGAATGGTCAGTGGAGTTCTGTCCTTAAAAGCAATGAAGTAATTGCTTCCTTCTGGTCTTCTCAAAAGTTCTAAGATAGTTATTCTGTTTTATTTTGAATGAATTCATCTCCCACTTTTTTTTTAAGCCTGCTGTGTACTGATTTCTTTGGGGGTTTTGGGGGGTTTTTTTGTGTTTGTTTGTGGTTTTTTTGGTTGGGTTGGGTTTTTTTGTGGTTTTTTTGGTTTTTCTTTTTGTTGTGTGGTTTTTGGGGGTTTTTTTTTGGGTTTTTTTGGGTTTTTTTTTTAATTTGAGTGTAGTCTTGCCATGTAAGTGATGATAGAGAACTACTCTTCAGAAATCTTACTTCATTGGTTTTATTTTGAGACAGGTGCAGAAAGTCAGCCAATCACCTGAGGCAAAAACCTAAGAAAAATGAAAGGGTTCCTCTACTTCAGCATTTGAGGGTAGATCAGAAGTGCTGTCTTTGAAAAGTGAATGTTGTGATTATCCCATTACTGTCCTCTGGCTAAAGAGGGATGTTGGGCCATGGGAGCTTTGCTCCTTTCAGGAGGAGCCAAATCAAAATGTGTGTTCCAGAAGAAACTCTGATGTGTTCCAGTTCCTGTGAGCCTTCAGTTTGGCAGTGGCTTAGGTCCAGTCTAAAATGACTCTACCAAAACCACAGATGGTATGGACATTACATTCTTGGTGCCAAGCCCTTTGTTCTACAGATCTACTCCTGTTATACTACAGTTCTTAAAACCAGAGACGTGACATGGACTGAGGTGGCATGAAACTGTGAAAGGAGAAACAAGGTGAGCTGTTTTCAGCACATCTAGGTTTCTGAGTGTTGAACAAAAATCACAGCCATTCTGGTAATCGTATATATATATTTGAAGTGATTTATATATTTTTGAAATTATTCTGCTGTGGCAAAAATAGATGTGATTGAAATCTGAAACAGGATCACCACACAGTCTCTGTCAAGGACATCTTTGCCATGTTCAATTTGTATTGGGGAAAGATTACAAGCTAAAATTCAAAGCAATTGGAAAGATTGTTGGCATGTGCCCAGCTGGCAGCTCCTACCTTGTGTTAGCTCAGCTCAGTCCCCAGCCTTAGAGCAGAGAGGTGGCTGCTGAGTCTGGGACAACTTGCACATGTGGGAGATGATAAATATCTTGGCCAAGTGCCACCTACCTCAGTGATTTTACAGAAGGAAGACTAATGCATTACTGCTGGGGCACGTTCTGCTACATTTTGCTGTTGTTCACCAACAAAGGAGAAACAAGGGATTAACTTTAAAACTTGTTACTGAAAGTGGAGGGTCTTTGATGTGCCTGAGAACACTGCTTTTAGCAAGCTTGTGTACTAATTGAAGGTTCTAGTCAAGTGTTAAGTGCACTGTGTGTCCAAATATAATTTGCCAATTATTACCAGCTGCAGTTGTAACTAAAGGAACACTTGGTTTTAAATCTGGGGCTGACCTACTGGACTTGCTTTCCTGCAGATCATACCCTAGAACAGAGATGGCTCCAGTGTTGTGTTGCATAAGGAAAATGAAAATAAAATTTTTCCAAGCAGCGGAGGAGATGTTGAGACTTGACTGACACCAAGCTCCTTTTGCAACAGGAAAGGGAAGAGTCAGAACTGGGGCCAGACTTTCTTTCTTTCAGTAATGAGGGAAGAGTGGAAGAAGTAGAAGCAGTTGTAGCCACTTGAGCAAACCTGACTTCAGGATTCAGTGGTAGGAAATGTTCATTATTCCTGACAACTTTGTCTTAACTTGAAGTCACCTCTGACTTGGTTCAAAACTCCTCATGGTTTTGAGACAAATGTGGGAGGTAGGAAGAATAAATAAGAGGTGGCAAAGGATTATTTGAAAAGGAGAAGTACCTTTGCTGTGTCACTGTTGTAGACCAGATAATAATTCCCATAACATAGCTGAACTAGTTGTGAGAAAGGAATGAGGGAATACTGGTTTTAAACCATTTCTCTCATTTTTCAGTTAAAAAGCAGTACTAATTCTCTGTCTTTACCTTTGGTATATTTTAGAGCCATTAAGGAATGGGATTACTTGTCACTTGGAGTTATCAGCACTATCCACATTTGACTGACAATGGTCACGTTTCAAAGACATTAACACTTTTCCATTGGAAAAGATATTAACACTTTTACCTTAGAATTTACCAGTAAGAATATTATAGGTCAGATGAAGAGATGCATGGAGCAGTAGCTGAAACACTGAGGGATCTGAGAATGGGAATGGGCAGACAAAAGAGAAAGGACAGCACTTGTCTGGAGAGGAAGCAATTATCCATGTAACCACATGTATGGCACTTTCATGCTTCTCTTTTTTTGAAAAGAGTCTTGCTTGTTTTAGTAGCAAAATACTAATCTGCTTTACTTTTTTTGTAATCAGTTACCAGACTGTTTAAGAATTGTCTATTCTTGTCCTGTACATGCTGAATTTGGTGCGTTTTTAGGCAAGGAATTAATCCTACACACATGGACCATTCATCTATAACAAGCAAAAACACCTCCAAAGTCTTAGAGAAATAAGGTTATCTTAGAAAAATTTCTTCTTTTTTTTGTGTCAGTATTTTATCTCATCATGTAGTCTAGATACTCTGGAAAGAAAGAAAACCAGGAATAGTGATTGTTATTTTCTTGATAGACAAAATAATTTTCATTTGTCTCAGCTTGAGGAAAGAACCCATAAATCTGTCAGGTTGGTTGTTATCATTTCAGGACTGCAGGAAGATGAGGCAGAGATCAGAAGAGACTCGTTTTCACATAACACATCTAGAAGAATTACACTGCTGTGTCTAAGCTGAGTGCCCTTCTCTTTCTGGGAGAAATCTGGTACTGTTCTTAGTCCCATGGGATACATGAACACTGACTGGGGGGGCAAATGGTTGGCTCTGTTTTTGTTTTTAAGTGTTTTATGTTGCCCTCCGATGAAGTACCACATGTTGAAGTAACCCAGCTTTAAGGCCTTCAGCCAGCCTCTCCCAGCCCTGCTCTTTTCCCTCTGGCTATAACTGGGCTTCTGGAAGACAATTCTTTTGTTCAGATGTCTGTCCTGAGGTGTGGTTACATCACCTTGTTGGCATTTTGTTTTGACAGTATGGAATTCAAAGGAAAGGACCTCTCTTCCATCATCACTTTTTTTTTTTTTTAATGTAATATATGAAAAGAGAGTTGCAGTTGTGGAGTTGTGGGAGTTTAATTAGATGAAGCTATTGAATGTCACTAGGCTTTTTGAGCTGTTGTCAATAAGTGGACTGTAATATTACATGCATTTACCTGTAATATCTATCCTTGTAAAACTGAACGTTTTTATTATCATTTTTATTGTGTCAAGTTTGGGTTTTTTTTTTGCCTGGCAGATCTTGATAAAGGCTCTACATGCATTGTTTAGGGAAAGGTTCTGTTTGGGGCTCCATTAATAATGGATATCATCCATCTGTCTCTCAAAAATGAATTTTCATGATCTCATTGTTTTGAATGTTATGGCTAAAGCTCACAGTTGTCATATGTAGGAAGAAGAATTTGCCTTAGTAGATTAGACCACTGGTCCATGAAATCAGGAATCCTGCCTTCACTGGCAGCCAGTTCATTGCTCTTCATATTAAGGACACTATTCTGATCATTCAGGATACAGAATTTTCTCTAATTTAAATGAAAAAGCAGCATGATAGGGCTCTTTCATTTCCCTCCAGGATATTAGGGCACATTCATGGAAACGCATCAGGGACAATACCACATGCTGTGGATATCCTAAAGGGGGAAGGAGAAATCTGTAGAAGAGTAGTGAACAGTGCAGACTGTCATGTTCCACTCATGTTTTTCTTCATATTTCTTTGAAATCTTTTAGTAATTGTGTAAGTAGCAGAAGCCCTTGGGCAGCTCTGACTTTTGGGGCATCAGTTCAGCCTTAGCACTGTCTGTGCATTAGTGGCCTTGGCAGGATTACATAAACCATATTTTCACCTGAATAAAATGGTTCTCAACAGTTTTTCTTTTGCTTTAGGCATAAATAGTGTTTTCTCCAGTGTCACATTGGCATGCTCAGTTTTCATTTCTGCAATGCTGATCATGAGGAAATGTCTCAGTTCTCTATCTATGGTAGGTGTGCCATGCTCTGCTTTTTGCATTATTAAAGGACTGACACAGGGTGCCTTGTACTCCTGTCTCCCTTCTCTCGTTCTGGATGACATCACTTGGAAGGTTTTGCAGAAGTCACTCTATATTCCCAAACTTTGACTCTGCTTAAGTCAACAAAATCTTTATCATTTGCTTTTGCAGGGTTAGGTTAGGAAATGAGGAATTTTATCCCCTAAAGCAGGTTATTTTTGATGATTTTACTTAAGAATCATCCTCCAGCAAAACAGGACCTGACAGATCTCTGCAGAATTTTTAAGCCAAATCTTTCTCTGGAAGCTGCAGATATCATGCTGCTTCTGGCTGGTAGCTGGGGCAAGAGGTATCTCTGTGGGTGGTTGTGAGAGGAAAGTTTGACAGACACTTTGCTCTTCTTCTCCTAACTTTCATGTAATGATGAAAAAAAACAGTCAAAAAATACCAGTGGAAAGAAAAATTTTGCAAACACTTGTGGCAGGTGCACATTTTCATAGCTGTTCCTAAAGGAAACTTTTTGGGTTTGAAAACCCTTCAGGTGGAGACCCAGCAAGATAGTGTCAGAGTTATTCATACCACAAACAGTGAATTACCTAAGGTCAAAAAAAACACTGCCAGAGAAGCAGGCAAATTGGAAAGTCTGTGTAACTGATACATGTTCATTTATGTGTGATCTAGTTATTAATCTTAGATAAAGGAATGATGCAGTAGGAAGGATAATCCACGTTTAAACTGTGACCATGGGCAGTATTTGCATTTTATTCTTCTAGTAAAATGACAATAATCATATTTTTTAAATCGGAGAAATATTTTGTAAATAAGGATTATAACTTTTCCAGCACTAGGGTCTCAGTGCCAACTTTGTTCAGTAGATAAACAACACAAATGAAGTGAGACCAAAATAATCAGAAATGTTCCTCTCTCGGAATGTTTTGTTTTGTGCTGTCCTTGACTACCCCATTCCATTGACCTGCTTCCTTTGAAGAACATTTTTAAATGCAGCTGTAACTCTGTCATTATTTCTTCTTTTTTTATGGATTTAATGTGTTGGTAACATGCCCCCAAACCTTTATGTGGGAGCTTCTTAGGAAAAGATGGTAGAGGAAAAAAAAGGAAAATACTGTTCTTGTCAAGAATTGGTCAAGGATAGTTTTCCTTTCCCTCCCTTCATTGGATTCAAAAAGTAGTTTTTTTGGATTAGGACATCAGCTGATGTTTATCTCTAGGTTTACCTGCACTGATGGAAGGAATTATGACAGAAGTCTCGCTACTGAAATCTCTGCAGAGATCACCTTCCACACATCATCCCTGTGATATTATCTATACTTAATCTGCATTTTTTGATTTTTGACCAAGTTGTGTAGGACTAGTTAAACATAGACAAGAAGGACTAGTAAAGCTTATACATAAAAAAAAAAGAAAGAAAAAAGTAATTTTAAACATGGAGGTTCACAACATGTGACAACTCAGTGAAGAATGTCCAAAGGCTTCAGAAAAATGAACAGCAGTGTGATATAAACTCAAATGGAAAACACCAGTGCTTTATCAAGCAACATCAGATCTCATATTGATGGAGTTTTCAGTAGCAAGTACCATCGTGTGGAATGTCTGCATGTATTGAAGTATCAAAATTAGAGATATTACTTGCTTTGGATCAGAGGCTATGTGGGGCTTTTCTTTATGGGTTTGTGGTGGGAAATGGCAGTGCCAGGGGATAGTCCCATACCTGGAATTCCCGCTCGTTGCCTTGGAAATTGGCTTAACTTTAAAAACTGCATCAAATCCATAATTACTTGTCAATAATTTGGTAACCTGAACCCAGTTAGAACCTTTACAGTTGGTTTTGTGATACAAACGTAGTCTAAAAAAAAAAAAAAAAAATGAAACTCATGTGAAAATGAGACTTTGTATAAAAAAAGAGGACTTGCTATTGTTTGTTTCCTGTCAAGTACTATGTTTTTTGGTTTTTTTTCTCTTCTCAACTTTGTTTTTTCAGTCTTCTGTAGCTCTGATGTTCTGATGAATCTTCTCCTAATTTACTCTGGAGAAAGCCAGAAGAGATTTCAGGTTGTTGGGTGGAAGCTGTGCTTTGTTTGCCAGGCTCTCTGTAGCTGTGTGGCGGTTCTGTTTGATTAGCAGCCCTGAGTTCTCAGCAGATAGCACGCCATCTCTTTGGGAGGCAGTGGCCAAGGCAGGTATGGCTGGCCTGGCCGCTGTCCCTCCCTGTCACTCCGGGCGGCGCGGCTGTCACTGCGCTCCTGGCTGCCAGCAGTGACAGGTGCCTGCCCCCGGGGGCCTCGGCAGGAATATTCCAAGGATGATCACTCAGTGCTGCAGGATCCAACCCAGTGATTAAATAAACATCATTTCCTCCGTTGGAATTGCATACACTTCTGTTTTATGGAAATACATATTCAATAAAAAGGCTGTGAAGCTGCAGTACCTAGGTGGGCCAAACGTGAAAATAAGGTACAATTTCAGTTGGTGGCCTCTTGCCTTAGGGAGGGTCTTTTAATGACTTGATGTGATGCCTTTTACAGTTTATCGCTGGTGACATTTTGAGGACACGCAGAGTTCGTGGAACAAAGAACAATAAAGCTGGGGTATGTTCCTGGATGTGGTTTATGTGCCCTCCAAGTTCTAGCAAACAGAAGTAAAGGGCTACTGTGTATTATTTTCCCTGAAGGTAGGAAAAAGGGCTTTATTAAGGAGAATAATGTCAGCTGTGTGACAATAAACGGGTAGTAACCTAACACTAGAAGTTCATTTTAATAAAGTATTATTTTATTATTGATATTATTTCCTTTTTTAAATTCTAGTCCTATTTATTGCCTATATTTTGTATTTTGGCATTATTTTGTATTTTCTGATCTTTAAGATATCATAGTATTTCCAAATTGCCTGTATATCATATGTTTATTTATGTATTAGAAAGCCACAATGTCACTTATTGTGACAGTGATCCTGACTTGGAGCTCCAATTAGTCCTAGATGCACTCAGCCCTCAGGTTACTGAATGCCTGGAGAGCACAAAGATCCTGAACTTGGCATCTTTGCTTGTTCGAGGGACAAGGATCCCAGGTGCTTTGGGAGGGTGCTGTTGTCTTCTCAGCTAGTCTGCATTTCCTCAGGACTTGCTTCTCAGTCATGTCATTTGTGTCTGAATCTTTGAAAAGAAAGTGTTTTTTGTTTTTTTGTTTTGTTTTGTTTTTTTGTTTTCTTTGTAATGAAGAAATGAGAGTCCAGCTGAAATATATGTACAAGCATGTGTACGTACAAGTACACATAATTTTCTATACATGAATCATCACAGGATAATATATTTAGATTACTGTAGATACAGTTTTAACAGAAATACAGCTAGCAGACTGAAAGATATTAAGTAAATCAACTCTTGTGATCATGTTTAAGTCCATATCACACCTGCTACATTGTATGATATGTTCAAAAACTATTTGGATAGTACTGGTATTTTAAAATTATTTTGTACTGTGTTACTTTGCATACAGCTTCAGTTGCCTCCCACTTGGGATTCTATTATAGCACACTAGCCAGTGTCTGTTCCAAAGAATTTTGTCATTCTGTTTGATGGGTACAAAACGAGACTGAAACCTAAATTGTTCTTCTGGTCTTGGTGTGATCAGGAGCTGATGGTGGCAGTAGGCAGCTTCTGGAGGAGGATTTTGCAGCTTGGTCTGGCTCAGTCACAATGGAGGTGCTTGATCACCAGAACTGAGATGAATGTAGAATCCATTCAATACAGTCATTGGCTACTTGGCCAAAACCTATTTGTGTTAATAAGGGTTACAAATAGATACCAAAATGCACCTCTGGTAATCTTCACAGCTGCTAGGTGTATGTCATTTTTAATTAGGCAGGTATAAATATTCTGCTGTCCTAAACATGACTGTCTGGTCCAAAAAGAAAATACAAAAAAAAACCTATCCTCAATTAAGTCATAAAGAATTTCATGAAAAAAGTGTGCTCCCACTGGTAAGACTGTTTTCTTTCACATTTTCTAATTTACCTTTGCCAAAGCCAATGACTCCCAGAGTCAGTCACAGTAAATGAGATGGTTTCTGCTTGGAATTACAGTCTCCATAATGGTTTCCCAAATCCTGGTTGCTCTCCTACCCTTGTTATTCCAACTAAATACGTGATGAGTTAGGACTGACGTGGCAAACCAGGTATTGTGTAGGGAATTTTGTGTAATTACCCCTACAGCAATTGTTAATAACAAATATTTTGTCCTGTTTAGTCTGTACATTTGGCTGCAACCCCCGGTAATGTTCAGTGTCCCAGCAGTTTCTGTCACTGGCAGCTGCCACTGGGTTTGTGCTCTTCTTCAGGAGCTGCTCTTTGCTCCCCTGTGTCCTGGCACCTCTGGAAGGAAAATGGCTAAAGCCAGTCCAGGGGAGGCACTGCTTTCTTCTTTAAGCCTGGTGCAGCTGTTAAACAGAACAATTTTGGCAGGGTTATGGAGAATATGGGTGGATATACTGAGCACGTTTCTGTTCTGAGTTTCCATCTTTTGCAAAGTCTGATGTTTTGGAAACAGCTCTGTTGCAGACTGTGGCTATGCCAGGGAGGTGGGAGCTGGGATTTCAAATAGATACAGAATGTAAAAGCATGTCATAAATGTATGATATCACAAATGCATTAACCAGAAGTTAGTTGTGAAGAGTGTCCCCATATCACAGCTGAATGTAGAGTAACAGGTTTAAAATAAATATGCACGTGTTTTAATTTGTTTGTGAAAACTATAAGTGTATGAGAAAGGAAGGAAGGAAAGAATCAAAACATTTATATTCATGTTGCACTGATATACAGTATCATTTATCTCATATTTTAACTGGAACCTGAAAATGAATTTTGTCAGCATCTTCAGACAAGCTGAGCAGTCATTAAAAATAACAGCAATCATAAACTCCATGTATTGCACCAGCTGCATTTCTCCAAGTTCTGTAAGGGAGTACAAATTTTCTCAGTGGGAGTGGGATCCTGCATCAAACCCCATTTCAGCAAGTAGCAATCAAAAGTGGTAATTTGGTGTGGTTTATTACAGTTTATTTCTCCACTTTTGGTTCAGATGGCAGAATGACAGGACCTCAAAATAACTACTGCAATAAGTTTTGCTTGTTCCCTCCATAAGTAGATTTGCTGATCCTTCTGGTCTCATAGCTTTAAGTTCTAGAGGATCCTGATTCTTTTTCCCATTTTCTCTTTCCATGATAATTTTTATTTTCATTTCACTCCAGTTTCTTTTTTTTTTTCTCCTCATGTCTCAGTTTGCTCTGTTAGTGTAATTCCTCTTGTTCTGATAATCTTTTTAGTCATGGAAAATACATAGGTAGACTTTTCTCATGGATCAACCAGGGAATTTCAGTTGAGTGAAATAGAAAAGCTGGCCAGACACAGGGTAGTGGAAGGACTGTTCCAAAAATTAAAGACTTAAGTGTATAAGGTACAGAAAGTGATGCAATAACTTTGAGATCAATCTAGTGGATTAGATTGTGCCTAAATTGTGCCTTTTTACCATGTATCCCTGTGCCTGGCATAGTATTTGGGGCATCACATCTCTCAGTGCTGTATTTTAAATTTCCTTAACACATAATATTACTTCCAAAGGTAAGGGTGGAAAAGGGTGAGAGGAATAATGTACAGCTCCATATGTCCATAACAAGGGTTTTCCCTCTTTCACAGATCAAGTCAAATTAGTCAAGTGGCTCTTTTCCAGTCAGCAAAGGCTGGCTGAACTCTAGCCTTGGAACATAGATCCAAACAAATCAAATGGTTTGCGTTATGCAATAAATCTATAGGCATTTGCTGAAATCTAATTCCACTGTCCTTGAAATGCTCCATTGAACTTTTAAGATTTTAATAACCTCTCATTATTAGGAATATTAATGTCTCTGTGTGGAAGGTGGGAATGTGGAGGGTTAATTTCTGTCCAGGTCAAAGATCAAGGGTTCAGTCAATTGTCATGAGAATATGAAAGAGAACAGTAGAGACCTCTGAATGACCCCCTTGAAAGCAGATAAACTTGCAAAAATGTTTAAGCAGTAATTTTCTGTCAAAAACTAGAAAAGATAATGTAATTTTTCCCTGGGAAACAATGACAGCACCATTTCTCTGTGCATCTCTCCCTGCTGCTTAATCCTCACTGAGGTATTATACAGGTTATCAGAGAAATGGATGTACAAATGCAGCGTTCTTTGGCAATTAATGCCCTTTCTTGCACTTTAAATGCGCTCACAATAGCCAGAAAGAAGGTGGTTTCATATATCTTCTAGTCCTCAGGAAAGCAGCCACAGTTTCCTGAATATCTGGGCTGTGATAGGCAGAATAATTTCCATAACAAACATTTCCAGTGTCATGTACATGACTCGAGGGAAGCTGAAGCTTCACCACTGATTTCAGCTGAGCTGTGGCTTTTTACACAAACCAAGGAACTGGTGGTCTATGACTGCCAAAAAAAATCAAAAGTCCACAAAATGTGATGCTTTTCTTGGTGTTTGTAACCATTGTGGGATGAGAGAGAGAAAAAATACTGCTAAAGGATTCTAGGGAAAAGGTTGAGGTTTTTTTTATTTTTAGCCTGTCACAGGAATTCATAGAAAGAATAATTAGAAATATGACTTTAACTGTGGGAGACATGGAACGTTAAGACTTTTTGTGGGAGATAAGTGTTTTCCTATTAAAGTGTTGGGGTTTTTTGTTGTTGTTTTGTAACAACAGTGTTTTCCAATTTATGTCATTGCTGTCTTTTTGTGTTTTTAAAAGAAGTGGGAGGTTATGAAAAAAATGTTTTGTTTCTTTGGTTTGCTTAAGAACAGGAAATTTATTCAAACTGTTTTCTGAGCATCAGCATGCTCACAGTGATTCTCTGCTTTTTGTAAAACATGAGTATATACATTGATGAATTGTGTTGTGCATACATTAGAATAGAATAGAAAAGCCCACAATTAATAAAAACAATAGAATAAATAATAATATATTCCCCCAACCCTACTTTGGTATTCTCCCTGAATGATGAAATTACTGAAGGAAATTCTCTTTTCCTGATGTTTCCAGAGATTGATCTCTCAGCTTCAAGGTTGTAGGCTCATATTTGGCACATTATTAGGCATGGAAGAGCAAAGCACATTTCACTTAATAATGCCTTTTGTTTGCATTGCTCATGAGAGCAAAGACTGAACTGCACACAAACAGTGGAACAGTATGAATACAAGGGCTCTCCCTTCATCTCCCCAATTAAATGAATTGAGGCATCCTATATCTGTGTGACACATCTAAAGAGATCACCACACATCTCAGCTTAGAGGCCTCTGGGTAGGCTGAGTGTTTGAAATACATAAGCTGCAAAGGAGCTAAAACACTGTCAGGTAAAAGGAATCTTTGAGAAGTGAAGTAACCCTTTTATCACTGGTGTTAAGGTCCACCTTTAATGCAGAATAAACTCAAATAGTCTTCCTTCTCCCTTCCTTGAGTATTTGTTCCTCCAGTCCTGTAAATAAATTCTGACATGCTTGAATCAATAATAAAATTTATTCAGCGCTGATTTTGATCTCTTTTAAAAAGCACTTACTAGAGGAAGAATGACAACAAAGCAAGGTGTTGTCTTTCTCTTTCATATATTGGCTATTTGAGTCAAAAGTAAAGTCAGCTATCTGATAGGTACCAAAGTTCATTCAAAATTTTAAGGTTCTAATGACAACTTATATAAACCGTATCAAATGGCTTTTTATCACATTGATCTACAAGATGAAATCTAACTTGACGAAATTAGACTAAATTAATAGATAATTAGACTAAATCTAATAGATAAAAACTGAAGAGCAGGCCACACCATGAAATGCATCAGAATCCACCTATATGGGAGCTGTTGTAGTCACTGTAGCCTTCAAGCAGCCCAGCAAATGTTCTTAGAAGCTCCTGTGGAGAGATGCTCTTTGCAAATCAGTGTCTTCAGGAGTGCTGTGGAGCTCCTGTATTTATTTAACTCAAGAGATGAAGTTTTTTGGTTGGGATCATCACACCATATCTAAGAACTGTTGTTGAAGGAAAAGGTGTGCCAGTAAATTCCTTGGTTGGATTTCAGCTGTCACAGATACTCACCATCATGCTTGTGGTGCAGTGGTTGTTGCCATATCTTTATGGCAATCACAGAACTTGCTGAGTTGGGAGGGACCCGTCAGGATCATCAAGTCCCACTCCTGGCCCTGCACAGGACACCCCAAAACTGTAACCCTTAATTTTTTCTACTGAGAAACCATTCCCTTTAGCTCGTACTACTGTGCCTACACTTGTCAGCAGAGAACAGCTTTCCCTTTTGTAGCTGCACATCATGAATAACAGCTTTATTTGGTGCCAAATGAGATGCCCTGATTTGTGAGCTTTCCATAAACATATCTGAATTGTTCAATTTCCTTCTCATTCCATAATTTCCATCTTGGCCTTCTGCCTGCTGATATTCAGATAAAGAGTGCATTCAAGTCATTTACAAAAATGCTGTGAAACTGACTGTAGCCTGCTATCAAGCTTAACAGGATTGTTTGAGTTTTGTTTATGTGTAGTGTAAGTACCATTCAACATTTTCTTTTAACAGCTACTTTAACAACCCACTTGCTGTAATGGATGGTAACAGGAAAAAACCAGCATTAGCAGGTACCTGCTAAAATGAATATATTCCATGTTCATGGCAGAGGGCAACACTGATTGTTATTTATAGGTTTGTTTTAATGCTTTTTTCATTTGAGAAAAGGAGCAAGATAGCTTACTGGTTTCTTTTTTCTTACTTTTCTTTCATGTCCTTCCCACGTGGTGATGTATTTCTAACATGGATAACTGAACTGCTGTGCAAATCTCTTGAATTTGATATAACTTCAATAGGTAAGTGAATGATCCCAAATTACTTCAGTACTTTTGAAAAATATTTATTAAAAATTTAACATGAGTAAGAATCTTAATTAATTTCCAAAGAAACAGTAAAACATGTTTGGTACTGAGTCCATCAAACAGCAAAATGGGCTGATAAGGGCTGGGATCAGCCTGATTCTTCCTTTTCCCAAAGGAACATATATCTTGCCATATTTTGGTCCTAGTATTAGGATAAATTTAGCACCTGCTCAACTGCTTGTATTATAGAATCTATTTAGTCTTCATGGATAAACATGAAGAAAGAGTTGCAGTGGAAAAGGAAGTCTTTGGGAGTAAATTCCATACTCAGAGATTTGGAGGAAAAATTCTAAGAGAAGAAATCTTGTCTTCAGCCACTAAATTACTGTGCTTTTTCAATATCTGAAAATATATATTGAACTAGTAAACTCTTGATGAGGAAGATGATTAGGAAGGGGGAGGTACAGGGATGTGAAAAACAGTTTTCTGAAATCACTCTATCCAGTGGGTGAGTATCCACTGGATACCATGTTGTCAGTGTCTGCTGGCTGTTATTTACAGTAGCAAATGTAATCCTATAAATAACAGCAAATTGCTCTACCTGAGCATGTAGACCTCACTAGAGGTCAAGGCAATTCTTGTGGTTGCCATCTAAGGCAGAAGGTTGAGACTGTATAGATTAAAAATAATAATGCTGCACGTCATGCCACAGCCAAGCAATGGAAAGTTGTGAAGTTGTAAAGTATGGTAATTGGTAATTAGTGTTACACAGCCTACAGATCTGCTAAAGCTTTTTTTTTTTAATATTTTTCCCCCCTAAATACGGAGTTTCTATGTATTTGTGTAGTTTTATTTTGGCTTTTGCAGAGGCAGGGAAAGAATGTTGGGGCTATCCATCTGGCATTTGAACCTGGATGTGTACAGGAATCCTCACCCCCAAGCCCAGGCTCTATTATCCTATCTTTGCTCTCTCAGGGCACCTGACTATATGCCCATGTGAGAAAGGCTGGGACAGAACCCTGGCATGATCAGGCAGAACCTGGCAGAACCACCTAGAGGCATGACCTGCCAGAAGAGCATGTGTGTGCTAAGTTAAAACTGAGCTTAACTGATTGTTAAAACTGTATTTCTTTGACATTTCTTCATCATTGCTGCCACTTATTAGCTGAGATCAAGGGTTGCAATTCAAACACAGGAACAACAGCTCTGGTGGTTCCCTCATTTGTTCTCCAAACATGGAGTGTGGATATGTCCCCATGATGACACGTAGAGCAACATTTCTGCAGCTGGAAAACATTCCTCTGCAGTACAGATATTGTAACAATCTCTTGAATTTTTTAGACCACAGCAAGAAGGAAGGTGGGAAAATGAAGCAGTCCTGAGATTGTGGTCTCAAAAATGTCAGTGCTGGCTTTTGTTGCCAAGAGCAAAACTTGGCCTGTGATGTTGGAGGGTCTCTCAATTAGCACACTTACTGTACAATATTTGCTTTGGCTGCTTCAGTAGGCAGCCAGCATTTGGCAGAACAGATACGTCAGTTTGCATTATTGCAATAGATGCTTGAGAGATGTTGGGAAGGAGCAAATATACTGAGGGATACTGTGAGAGGAAAAGCCAAGAAACTATGTAAAACCTGCTAGCTGTTAAGCAGGTGATTATTTTGCTGGCTTATACCTGTCCACTCTGCAGTTTTTTTCTGTGTGCTTGATATATGTAGACAGTAAAAAGGGTTGAGTGTATTGTAGTCGCCCAGGTACAGTGCAATTACTCCACATTTTTTCCTCAGAAACCTTGCATTCAGGCTGGAGTTTCAGGGGGTTCACCAGGGAAGGAACAGCTGGCTTCTTTATTAGATTTTATGTCCTACATAAGGAGACCATGTTTCCCATTGTCAGAGCGTAAAAGAAAATGAAAGCTCTGGGCATCATTAAAATCTTGGAAGTGTAGTATGTGTCAGTTCCATTCCCCCAACACCTGGATCAAAAGCTTAGTGTGAGGCCACTTAGCAAACAAAACCAGACTGTTTTCCACACTTTAGATTTTTTGCATTGTTTCCAGTTAGTTTCTATTTAGATGATGCTCAGCCATATTGTCTTGGGTATTGTACTATTGGATGGTACTGAAAAAGGAAAGTAAACAGCTGTAGAAAACCCCTTTTGTGTGCATTTTGAATATCTCCTCTTCTACACGCTGTGTATTAAAAAATTGAAATTAGAAAATTGAATTAAAAAATTTAATTAGAAAAATATTTGGTTTAATTAGAAAAATATTTGGTTTCATCCCAAAAGGTAATAGAGGGATGCCTCTGGGTTTGCTATTTTGAATTTTTTACATTTTCACATTTTCTATAATGCAGTACATGTTACAGATCTTGGGCTGCTCATTTCCACCCTCACCACAAGGTTTGCTGAACTGGTGGCTCAAAAAGAGAGAGGGCAAGAGAGAACTGATGTGGTCTTCTTTTGAGTCTAGTAGTTCTGAAAGACTGCACATTACAGAGGATAAATTCTAATTAATTCTTAGTGGGTTTTGAGCAAGATGATGACACATCATGTTGTTATGAAAAGCTGTGGTAAGGTGAGTATTTCAGGAGAAATCAGTGACATCCACCGGAGTTCAGAATGCTCAGTGAGTGTATATTAAATAATGTACTTTCCAAAATTGACTATAATTCCTATCAACACAACAAATTATCTGTGTAAATAGAGAAAAGGTTAGCAAGAATAAGGAAGTGTTGTGTAGAAAGTCTTTCTATATCTTGGAATCATATTTAAGATCGGCTTTTGCAGAAAATGTAGGACTGTGAGTAATGGTTAGACAAAGAAAATGAGGTTATATTTTAGAAATGTGCATAAAACAGAGCTGAAATATGTAATCCATTGAAAAGGGAAGTTACATGCCAACAGATATTTGTGAGAAGAACCTTTATTTGTTCAGGGTGGTGTTTGGAGGCATCATTCTGAAAATATCATACATAGGAGATAACTAGAAAATTGGGGGGGAAATTGAATTTTTATATTAAGAAGAGTATTAATAGATTATTTATCTTTCCAATGTGACAAGAGGACTGTTTCTCTTAGTCTTGAGAAATTAGTTAAACAGTCAGGGACAGCAAGTCAGAAGTACTGTCAAGACTAATTGTGGTTGGAGAGAATTTGTGGAGCCAGTTAAATCTTCCTGAAGAAAGCTTGGAAAGTGTTCAAGATGTTTGATGTTTATTGACATGATTCCTGTCAAGCAGGTATTTTTTTACCTTCTGTATTCCTCCTGTTTTCTTCCATTCAGCACACAAAACAAATTAAAGGATCATTGTTATTCTTATTACTTCTACTGCTTTAAGTAGGAGCAGTCTGACAATTTCCATCTTTCTCTTCATAGTGCATTCTAGCCCATGTCAGGACCCAGCAGTTCAATCCCATAATAACCTTGTGGCTGGAGCAGAGCTTATGAGCTGATCGTATTCACATGCTGCTTTTTGATTCCTGTGTCTTTAATCTTAAGATGAGATGCCATTTCTTCCTGGTTATTTCTCCCCTTTTCCATGGCTTGAAGTTGTGCTGGATGTGGTCTTACATGCTGGAAATTCTGTAATTCACTGCTTTTATTTATACATGTCTGTATACATAGAGATATGTGTGTATGTGTGTGCACATATATATGTTTGCTTTAGCAGCAAAGTGTGTCACACTTTACTGGCATGTGTTGCAGAGAGACACTGAAACTTTAAGAATTGTGTGCCACTGAATACCAAGAGATCACCTGTTGTTTTCACCTTGCTGCTGAATCCCCTCTCTCTCCTTTTCTGAACACATCATATTATTTTGTGTTCCAAATAGCATTTTCAATAGGTTACTACTGAGCAGTCTGGCTGCTTGCTGCTTGGTACCTGAAGTCTTAATAAATAATTTATGAGAAGCCAAAATAGTTATTAGTAAATGAATTGAAACCCATTGGCTCCCTGCAGCAGTCTTAGGTGATATTTCTTTCCAGAGGCACACTTGATTAATACCATGAAAATTCAGCTGAGGAACATGTAATTATACCCTTCAATGATAAGCATCAGATTTTTAAAAGTTTGAGCAATGTTGCAGCTTTTGAAGACAGTGAAGAACATTTCATGTCCTCAGGTGAGAAGTTATGATGCTGAGACTGAGTGCTTAATATGAGGGATTTCCTCTGGATCAGCACTTTAAGTGCACCATTGTTACCTGGACAGTCAGAGAAATAGAAAGAGCAGTAAATAATGGATTAGTTCTCAGGATCTGATCTATGTGTGCACCTACTACCTCTCTCACCATTTCCCTCCAATCCTGTCTGTGTGCACATCTGTGTTCATCATAGCAAGGAGCTGTCACAAGAGCTGCATAGACTTCCATTTCTAATTAAGGAAATATTGGTTTGCAATCAGCTGTACTGGCATTTATAGCATTCCAACTAATCCACACAGTGTCTGCCTCTGAGCCTCGTGCAATTCCAGACATGTGACATGGGGAATCTTACTCAGTGTCACCAGCCTGAGCGCAGCCTGTGCAGGCCTGGAGTCTGTGGGGAGTCACCAGTGTGCTGTAAATTCACAGCCAAGTCTGCTGGGCTGTAGTGCCTTCATTTAGCAAAGCCCTTTGTCAGAAATGGGGAGGCTGCATGAGTTATTTTGATCAATCCCTCCTATCAGAATTTCCTCTGCTCTGTTCCTCATTAATGGTCTATTACGAGTTGTATCAGCACTGCAGATCTCTGCACACCCCCACTATGGGCCATTATTTGCTGTGTATTTTATTGACATCTATGTTTAAACACTTAATGCTCTTCATTATGCTCTCAGGATTAGTAACAGCAGGCCATCAACATAAAGCAGCTCAGTGCCATTAAAACTAAGCTACTAACTTATGTTGATCTAAAATAGACTTGAAGATGCAGATGTTGCTGTTGCTTTACTCCCTCTGTACTGCTTTTCATTCTGTTTCCTCTCAACAATGCAAGTTTCTAAATGCAAGTGAATTAAAGCACAAACATTTTGTTAAGCATAAGCTGTTACAGTGGGCTTAAGTGTCAGGTTAAAGTTGTCAGGTTAAAGTTGGAAAGTAAAGAAATGGAAGCTGACTTTTCTGAAATATTTTCTTTCAGAAAATAAAATAAATCAAATTATATTTTTGATATTAGGTAAGGTGAAATTTAGGAAAGGCTTGAAACATCTGCTTAGTAAAACCACTAAATGGCAAAGAATATTGGAGAGTCACAAAATATTTAAACAGAATCTGAATTTTGGTCTATTCTACATCTGCAGCTTTCCTTCTGTTTAAGGAAAATGAACAGGGAATGAAAAAAAAAAATCTGGAAAGTTTTGACTAACTCAGAATGTGAATTTGAAAGATAAATACTTTTACACATCACTTTTCTTTTGAGCACAGTTATATTATGGTGAAAGATACGGAGAGACTTAAAGGAAAAAGTCTGTTTCAAAAAGCCAGAAAACAGAGATAGCAGGAAATAAGTTTGTGTGTGCCTCCTGACGAATAATTAGTTTGATTTCTTTGGTGATAGTGAGCTTGGTATAGAGGGGAACCACTGGTTACATAAGGTATGCAAAAGTATACAAAGATAATAGATTTAGACTTAAAAAACCTAAAAAAGATCAAAAGAAGCCCAAAACTCTGATCACCATTGCATTGATTTTGGGATGATGTTCTGTTTAAATATTAGGGTGAGAGGAGCTGATATGATGAGCTATTTTCTTTGTTGCATTTCTAGGCATTACAGTGCTCAGCAATAGAGCTGTAGCATGGGAAAACAACATAGTTCTGCCCTGTTTGTGCATTTTTTTATCTCTTGGGGCTGTTCTGGTTTGTCATTTTTCCACTGCCTTCCACCATTTAAAATGTGGGAAAATCTGGGTTTCTGAACTAACATAGGGATCCATGAGTCTGGTAGCCCCAGCGCATATTCTGTGGAATATGTTATTCCATAAAATAATGTGTTTTATTATTGATTTTTCCCTGTAAAACCATTAACTTTTGGCTTGGTGGGGTTTTTTTGGTTTTTTTTTTGGTTTTTTTTTTTTATTCAGTGGGAACTGAACTCTTACATCAACATTGTCCTTCCTCTCAGTATTTTTCCCATTAAAAAATTCTTATATTTCACCATCCACAGAAGTTAATGAGAATGCAATCAGGGATTTAAATGCATGTTTTCATCTCAAAGTTTGTTTTTTTTTTTTTTTTTTTTTTTTGGTTTTTTTTAAGGAAATCTTGACATTTGCATTCAATTTGATCACACCAAATTAAGTGCATGTATAGGCTCTTGGACTGATGTGATCCTGTGTTACACATCTCGTTCAGCTCCTTCTCCAAACCCTTTTTGAAAGAAAAGAGTGATGGGCTGAAATGTACATAGCAGTTTGCAAAGCAAACAGCTGGAGAATGGAAGCACCATATTTTTAAAAGAAGTAATAAACTGGTATGGACTCATAAGTAATAACTTAGACTTTGGCACCTTTCTTAGGTGAGCAATAAAAAGAACATTCAGCAGGAAAAATTAAAGGTGTTATGGAGATTTTGAAAGTGATTTTCTGTTTCCTACTGAGGGATTATGAGAAAGATGAAGGATTTCAGTCTTTGAGAGCTGGAGACAGTAATTTCTCCAGCTCTATGGGACATAGAATGCTTAGGAATGAAACAGTCTAATAAAATCTGAGGCTGAAATATTACCTCTGGCTCCCAGAACTTTAGTCTTTTTCATCCTCTCAAAGGAATGCTGCATTCCAGTTAACCCTTGGACTTCCAGAGTTCACCAGGGCTTGACAGCTCTTATGATATATCATCTTTGTATTTCTGTGTACGTGTGTATCTCTGCAGGATTTTTCTGAGAGCAGGGATAGAGAGGGTGAAATGTTTCTTATCTGTAAAGTTGGATGATAATCTGATTAATAAATTGCAGCACAGAAGAGCCTTAATAGATGTGTTAAGTGTTGTATTTTCTCCCCAGTAATTTGTTAATGAGACTATTAAATCCTTATAGTATATAGTAGAATGCTAGTCAGTATATATATGGGTTAAAGGGTCAGATGATTGTCATAAAATGCTTTGGGTTGGGACAGACCTTAAAAATTACCTGGTTCCCTCTCACCAGACTTGGACAGAGTAGGGGATCTTCCACTAGATCAGGTTGCTTAAAGCCCCATCCAACCTTTCCTTGAATGCTTCCAGGGATGAGTGATGCACAGCTTCTCTAGGGAATCTGTTCCATGATCTCATCATCCTCACAGTGAACATTTTCTGCCTAATATCCAATGTAAACCTACCATCCTTAAGTTTAAAGTCACTCCTCTTGTCCTGTCATTACATGCCCATGGACAAGTCCCTTTCCAGGTCTTTGTGGGTCCATAGTACCTGAAGGTACTAAAAGGCTGCTAGATCTCCCTGGAGCCTTCTCTTTTCCAGGCTGAACAACCCCAACTCTCTGTTTGTCTTCATAGCAGAGCCCTCTGAGCATCTCTGGGGCTCCTCTGGACTCTCTCCAACAGGACTTTGCCTGTCCAGGTCCCTCTGGATGGCATCCCTTCCCCTCAGAGTATTGATCACACCACACAACTTGGTGGTTTTGACAAACTTGCATTCATTTCTGGCACTGTCTGTGCCAGAAAAAAGTGCTCTTGAGATTTTTCCTCTGTGCACCCAAACTGTTTCTAATAGGTCCACACAAATTTCAACCTCTCCCTTGTTATCAGAAAAGCAGGAATCCAGCACAGATTGCATCAAGAACATGGAACATTAAGGCTGCAGTCCATTTGATATGGGTGTGTTCTTCCTGACTTTGCCTGCTTTGTGTAAAATAACATAATTGGACATAATTCATTATTGATCTATCTAAAATGTGAAAATAAGAGTTTAAATCTAGAAAAAAATGAACACCTTTATTGAAAATTCATGTTTGTTTTGTGTCTTTCCCTTGCAGTTTTTTCCCCTTTACTTTCCGACATATCCTTTCTAGTTTTATTTCTTTTCTGAAATGTTGTTAGAAATAACTTGCATGAGGGTTTATTGTCATGCATCTTTAAGGTGAGCTTGCTAGGATAGTGTTTTACAATTGGAGCACTCTCTTCTGTAAACATTTTGAAAGGTGTATTGGCTGTGGAATTACAGAAATGCATTATTGACATCTCTGAAGGACTACAAATTACACTCCTTATTTTTGGAGCATCATCCAAATCTCATTAAACTCAACTAAAATATATGCTTGTAGGTCAGTTTCCCCGAGGCCAGTTGCTTAAGGCAATCTTATCTGAGGACATCCTTGTGAGAATTGCAAAATCACAGTCTCAGTTGAGTGTTTCTGGTTCTTTCTGTCACTGAAAGCTTTTTACTTAAATGGGTTATGAATAAGTTAAAAATATAACATGGAGCAGACAGAAACAAAAGTAGGGATGGAGTCTTTAAAGCTGAATATATAGACTTTAACCAGCTCCTAGCCTGGTTTTGTAAGGGCAGCAGCCATGATTTGCTTTCCCTTGGGGTACTCATTCCGTTGCTGACGTGTTGCTCTGAAATAGTGATATTCTTTGCTTGGTCTGGATTCTTGGTTTTGCTTCAGATGAATTTGCCTCAGTAAAATGCACAAGAAAAAGACAGTGGCACCCTATAACCATTTTGCAGTCACTTTTCCCAGCTGAAAATGCTCATTAACATCACAATGGCACGAAAGGAAAGAATCAAGCCCTCCTTAACTCTTTATTTTTCAGTCCTGGGTAGTGTAATGTGACCAGCCTTTGTCGCTGTGCTGAGCCTGTCCTCTTATGGTTTAAAGCTGAGGAAAACAACATTTAGGCAATAATCCTAACTGCAGAAGCTTGTTTTTCAGAAGTTAATTTAAAATTTCTAAATGGAAGAGAGCATTTTCTTATTTTGCCACTTCCTTCTCTCCTGGCATTGTAGATGTTGCTTTAAGGACACTTTAGTCTACATTTTTTCTTTTTCTGTAGCCAGCTAAGTGGATATCTTTTATCCCATGAAGAAAAGAGCCTTTCAAAATAAAACCTAAAAAAAATCCCCTCAAAAAACCCAAAAAAACCCACAGATCTTGCAGGAGTTCCTAATTTGTGGTAGTATTTCTGAGAAAGGAAGGGAAAGAAATGGTGGAGAAGGAGGTCTGGGCTTATTTTTCTTCAAAGATTTAAAGTAAGGCATGATGTCTCCCTAAATTGTCCATAGTTCAACTGACAAAGAAATTTATTAGAAAAGAGGTGAAAGCTCTCCAACTTTTTGCTAGTGTTCTGGATAAATACCATATATATTTAGAAATTGGATTAATTAAGAAAGATTGTTACACTTCCTTGATGCTTAACATGCAATTGAGATTTTTCTGCAGTAATTCTATTTAGTTATTGCACAGTATCTAAATCATGAGTCACATATGGCATTTCATTGGAGTAAGTGCATAATTAAAGTGCAGTATGTAATAAACCTAGGACTTTTTCAGTGGAAAAAAATAATAATCCACACATTTGTCTTAATTATAAGATGAAAGAAACGAACACAGCCAACTCTCTTAATTAGACCTTTCCAGTGCTCTTTTACATTTTTTTATTTTTAAATAAACATGTACAAACTACTGACTTATTTCTTTAATTCTTTATTTTACACTTATATATTATAGAAATTGCTTCTCTTGCAACAGAAATAATAGTCATGTGAGACATCATCATTATGGAACTTTATAACTCGATTACAGAATTCTTAATTAGAGCCATAGTTTAATGGGTATTAAACAGTGACAGTTACTTTCTTCACTGACAGTTTTAAGAGCAAAATTGCAGGGCATTATAAAGGGCATTTTGCAAATGAATTATATCCCTCCTGTTTAGCTATGCCTGGAGAAGGGGAGTACCAGAGACACATGTTTGATGGAGTAAGCTGCAGAAATTACAGCTTTGAGCAGTGCCACTGCAGGGACAAATTGGCAGGCTGGGAGGAAGCAGAGGTGACCCAAGTCACCCTTGGCCAGCTGGACCCTCCCAGGGTCTCAGCCAGCCCCTTTTCCAGGAGGGGCCAGTGCAGAGCAGGCAGAGCCAGGCTGGGAGCAGGCAGAGGATGCTCAGGAACATCCCAATCCCCATTCCCAATGCCTCTGCAGTGTAGTGATAACTGTGCCCTTATCAAGGGCACAGTGAGGAGGGAAAGCACAGGTTTCATCAAGGCAAGGGCTGGGTGGTGTCTGTCTGAGGCACAGGCATGGGCTGGGTGCACAGACAGCTGGGGAGGCTCAGGTGAAGGTGAACTTGGTGTGTGAAGTCCCTGGACAGTCAATAAAGCCAACAGAGCCAAAAAAATACCTTAAAGCAGGCAGCTCTGGCTGGCTTACAGAATGAGCAGATCTTTATTGACTGGACACTGATCTTGCACGTTGTGCTCAACTTTTCACTGTCTACATTTTGTGCTGGATCGCATAACCTGACTTTAACATCCTATTCAGTCACCCCAGCAACAGGTTAATATCCATTGGTAACAGTCTGATTTAGTAGCCATCACATATTCCTCTCTTCCACAACTTTCACCTATGTAGGAGTTGATTTCCCTGAAATCAAATCTGCCAGCCCTGTGCAGGTGTCTTAGGTACACCCAGGTATCTAAAATGGTACAAAGCACCCATATTTTAGGGAATTGTATGCCAGCCTCATTCTTTTAATACTGGTGGCAGAGAAGTTGTGGAAAAGTAAAACTTGACTTGTCATTTTCTTATTTCAATGTTACAAAGTCAGGTCGAACTCTGTTCTTTTACTAAAATACCATGTCTTAAGTAAAAGTCACTTCTACTAAAGTGACTTTTATATAAGACAGATATTTGTAGGCATATGAATTTTTAAAAAAAAAGTAATTATAGGAAATATTTATTCTTTTAACTGAAGTTGCTCCAACACACCATTACTCTTAATCTACCTAGCTGGGAAACAAGCAGCTGAGAAACAAGAGCAGCATTATCTACCCATATTGTCCTTCAGTATCATTCATCTGCAGTGAAAAGGCTACAGTCATGATTTCTCCTAACAAAAGATTAATGGCATCCTAGGCTAAATCATAAAGTGTGATAATCAGGGCAGCAGGAAGAATTAGAGTAGGTTTCCCTCTCCAATTAATAGCTGCCCCAAATGCTATGGTAATCCTGCTTTTGTCTTCATGTGTATAGCTCCTAACTCAAAGGCAATGCTGGTTGTGCCTCTAAATGTAGGCAGTACATCACTACTGCATGCAGCCCTGAACAACTCGGAGTTATAAAGAAATGCAAATCAGGAAAATGTTTGCAGGAGAAGTGTAGAAATAAGTGAATTGCCCCATACACACAGGGGCTGAGCTCTGCTGAAGGTTGAAGTTCTAAGCTCACATTGTGTTTGAAGGGGAAGAGGCTACAGATGTATTTATTCACAGTGCATAGATATGTAAAAGGGGATCCTAAAGTCATTTCTGTCAGTTCTGTTTGAGCTAAGCCACAGCAAGGGGGTATCTGAGTGCTGAATCAGTTACACCAAGGGCTGTTTTGCTCCTTCTCAAAGGGTAATAGGAATTCAGAAGTCAGATTCTGTAGCACTCAGGAAGAAGCTACTGCCAACTGTTTGAACTCCTGTAGCAACTTAACAGAGGGAGGGTTTGATATCTAGACAGTCTTCATGTATTTCACTCATGTTGAGATGGGTTGATTTAAAAGTACAAGACAAATGGGTTTTTTAATTTTTATTTTATACATGCTTGTAGCACCTCTGACTTTTCACCTTTTTCTGGAGCACCACCTGGATTGGTTTGGTGTTGATGCAACTATTAGCCAAACTCTCAGAACGCACACAGGTTCTGGCATTTCTGTATACTTTTCTGGTGTTTTTTTAATGCTGTACAATGCATAAAGAACCTTCTGTTCTCCTGAAGATCTTTTCTAAACTCTTCAGCTTTAGTACAAGTGTTTCAGAAATGGAGAGAGATTTAAATAGTCATTCTGATGCTGAATACTCATTTAACATGTTGCAGCTGATCCTGGTGGAGTGCTGTGTACAACTTAAGTATCAACAGTGGGGTTTCAACAGAGCTCAGAGTTGCTGCAAATTTCAGTTCTTGGCAAGAATGTCAATTTTGTATGTGCCAAGTGTCTGTTATTTAACCAAGCAGAGGATATTGAGTTACTGTAGCAGAAGCAAGATGTATGATTCATGTTTGCATATCCTTCTTCAAAACAGCAACAAAGAGATTTCACTTTTAACACATCATGATTCTCTTACTAGTCTTTTACCATTCACATTACCATAATTTGGCAGTAAAAATACAAATATTAGGTATTTATTCAGTTATTTAGTGAGATGGGTAGCAGAGCAGGCTGTCAGGTAGTAAACTAAACTAGGTAAGACAAAGACCTGCAGCGGCTTAGTGTTCATTTCAAAGTTGTAGAGTGACAGTGTCATTAAAATTTTGTCACTCTCAAATATTTATTTTAAATAAAAGCTTAAAAATAATATTTACAAAGTAATAGTGACTTCAAATAAAAAGTTTTCTCTTAGGCACTTGTGCTGGTTTTGATGGTGATGAGTTTTGATATGCTTAGGGTCGGGGTTTTTGATACTTCCTCCTCCTATTCCTTTAGGAAGGATAGCTTTTTCAAAAAAATTTATTTGGGGGCAATTTGGATTTGATGCTGTTCCTTTAACACTTGGTCTTAAGGCTGTGGTTGCTGTCAGAAGAGATCAGCTCAGAGCCCTGTTTAACCCAGTTTTGTCACTGTGCCACTGCCCAGCACCGACTGCAGCCGCACGCCAGGCAGGGAGTGCTCCCATCTGTGCCAGCTCCCTCTGGGACACCCAGCAGTTCACCTGCCAGCTCTGCCTGCTCCCACACCTCGGGCTGCTGGTGCTAACAAGCTTCTTGGGACATGCTGAAGGCTTCCCTAGAATGCTACCCAGGTTTTCCTGATTCAGCTTCCCTAGCTGAGGATGCTTAAGAGCATTCGGCATGTAATGAAGTGGATATGCAAGGAATTAACTTTGGGATGGAGATTTTCTTTTTTTCTCTAAGAAAACCCAGCTGCAAAGGAACTTCAGAGTTTGATTCATTTATGGTTCCAGATTAATTTTCACTGGTGGCAGCTGACATGAATTCAGCATTGAATCTCTGGATTGAAGGATGGACTGTAGCAGCATGATTTTGTCTCTCCCCACTCGTGGGTTGTGCATGCAGAAATAGCTGTGGAGCCTTGCCTTGAAACCCTGGCAGCTCTGTGTGATCAGGGGATGATGCAGTTCCTGCACTGCCTGGGCAGGTGCCAGTCCATGGCACACACAGATAGGTCCTGGACAGGTCACCTCTGCATGGGTGTGCCATGCACCACCAAGGCATGTTAAAAAGTGACGTATTCAGGCTCCTCTCATCTTTTCTATCTCTACTGTATATCTATTATCTACACTACTTCTATCTATCTCTACTACATATCTACATCTTTTCATTTTTACTACTTTGAATTAAGGACCCCAAAGACATTGCAGGGATTATTAGTGGATCAACAAGGTGAAAAGTGTAATCATTTTAGGTCTCTGTGACAACATTTCCAGCACTTTATCTAGAACAGGGGTGGGTTCCTTTGTTTTGTTTTGTTGGGCTTTTTTTTTGTTGTGTGTTTTTTTTTTTTTAAAGAAACAATTCTGAATAATTTGCAACTCCTAGATAATTGGAAATTAAAATGTGAATTAGTTAAAATGGTTGTAACTGTTGTGAGCAAATAATAGGATTTATCAAAATTTGCATTTTATCAAAATTTTACAGTGCTTAACACAGGGCTTTATAGCTCACCTTAGTGCCCTGCTTAGCTGGCAGAAGCAAATGGGAAAGTTTGCATTTTGGCAACACCAAGGAAAACTACATTTGGGGTTGTTGTCTAATTCAGATGAAATGCATGTATTTGCTTTTTTACATTCTTCTTGTGAGAAGCTTTCTTTACCAAATTTGGACCTTACTCCCCACCCCCCATTTTAGGGGTGGTCCTCAGGTTCCCTACCATTTTATCATAATATTCAGTATAGTTAAATGAATAATTTCTGAGATTAGGTTTTCAGTGTGAGTGAAGTAAAGTCCTGATTTGAATCTGTGTCCTTGAATCTGTCATGAAATTACAGCTATAAGACATAATTTTTCTTGAATGTATCACTTCAGGAGAAAACAGCTAATTATATATGTCAGGATTGAGATGTTTGGGTTCTTTCAGAGGAAGAAGAGGTATCGTTTTAGTGATCAGAGCTGCAGAAGTAAAGAGAAAATAAGGGAAAATCGTTTCAGTAATGCATTAAATTGAGGAATTGAAAAATAAAGGAACACAAAGAAAGCAAGGGTTGAAAGAAAAAAAAAATGATAAAGAAAAACAGCAGATGGGGATTTTGGGGAAACCAAAGAAGTAACAGAAATAACCGTGCTTTGTTTTCATGTTCTGCTTGGCCTTAAAGCTTTGTTAGGCTAAAGTGTCCTTTTTATCAGAGCAGTGGGTGTTGCAGAGATTATTTCAGTGGCGAGTCTGTGCAAAGATGAATGTGCTTCTGTTTCCCTCTGCTGATTAGTACAGTCCCAAATGGCAAGTGTGATAAACTCTGGTCTTTTTGATGCCCCTTTTTTCCCTTCAACTCAAAGACTCTGAGATCACAGGGTAATTTTTTTCCCCTAACAAGACACCGGTGTTTTCTCCTGAATTCTTCATAAATCAGACTTTTAAAATGCTTAAGACGGTATCCTCACATTTCCTGTTTCCATGGAATCTATAGGAGGTTTAAAGTATTCCAGGGTGCTCTGCCAACCCTTAAAGCCATTATCAGATTTTCAGTCTCTTGTGTCTCACTTAGATCTTCTGAGGATATCGCATTGCTGTTTTCAGTTGAGCAACTCTGCATGAGAAGCTCTTAAATGACACCTTCTAAACTTCCTGTATTCCTTTGATTTCACACTGGGTCTATTTTTTTCATCTTACTGACATTTGTCATTCCCTTGAGGCAAGTACTACAGCATCTACAACACCCACAGCTACATAATCACAAACTTGGACTTGTGACTGCTTAAAGTGAAATCTTTTTGAAGAGAAAAAAAAAAAAAACTGAAGAAAGTGTTCTTGTAGTGAGTGCACTGAGATAGCATCAGAAGGAAAGCAGCTGCACAGCCACTTTACATAAAGAATATCTTTCCAGAACTTCTGTTTCCACATCTTTGGTTTTTTAGATAGCTTTTTGCCAAACCTGCCTCTCCTAATCTTTCCCTCAACTTGCCTGGAGTTGCTGCAGTGCAGCATCCAGGCTACTGAGTAGTGGTCTGACATCTCTGCTCTCTTGCCATGCACAAAGATGGAACTGGTCATGTTTAAGGCAGGACTTGTGCCACATTTTTTAGTGGAGCCAGGCTTTGAACATGAGAGCAGAAAAGTCCATGTTCTGTAATGCTGATGCTTTTTTTTTTTTTTTGCACACCATCTTTGAATGTAATTACTGGAAAGGTTTTGGTTTTAAGGCTCCTTTTCTGCAGCATGTGTTTCAAGTGTTCCCTTGTGAGTTGCAAAGTTGAGGTACCGTTAAGTTGCTTGATTGTTATGCAGTGCTAAAGCATGACATAGTTTCTGTGCACAAATGTAATTGCTCTGCTTATTTCATTGAAAATGTTCATGTAAAATTTAAAAGGAGGATAAAACATAGCAAATAAAAGAACACAGGAGATCAGAGTGTAAGGAAGAGACGATTAGAGTCTGTAACTGTAGGACTAGAGAGTAGAGATTTCACTTCTGGAAGAACAGGCAAATTGCAGTTTGGGGTGGTGCTGCTAGAGAAAGAGCTATGACAAAAGCAATTTGTGATGAAATATGGAAAGGCTATGCTAGGCAGCCTGTAATTATGAGCCAGTTTCCATGTTTGGCAGCAGTACCCCCTGAAAATATTGATGCATCCATTGTTTGTTGCCAGGCTATGGCACTCTGGCTCTGTCAGGTGTGCTGGCAGATGCGGTCGTGGCCCCACGCTGGGAACCACAGTTCAGCTCCAATGAGCAGTCACTCAGCATATTTTTTAGGAAGGACACAAGAGAAGATTTGTTAGATCAGGTTTCCTGAGCTGTGTCATGATGTGGTCCTACAAACTATTGTGCTGGCACAGCTGTCGGAGCAGTGAAAGCAGGCATCAGGGGGAGCAGCACTTGTGGCACCAGCTCTGTAGCTGAAGTGTAGTTTTTTTGGTACTTTAGTGTCAAGATGGCCTGAAGTGGTCAGAATACCATATTATGCACTATTTCCAAAATCCTATAATCTTCAGTCACAGCAGATTGCCAGCCTTACTGCTGGCTGCCTTTTGGCACAAGGTCTGGTCATAGGAGCAAGCAGAGATTTACAGAGACAAAAATTAAGGTTCCCTTTTGCTGTCCTGCTCTTGCCCCATTCCTTCTGCCATGCCAGGGCCTCTGTTCAGGGCTGGGCTTGTGGGCAGCAGGACCAGGGCTGCCATGGCATTGGCCAGAGGCAGCAAGGGGGCCCAGCCTGGCCACCAGGTCCTGGCAGCTCCTTCCTGATGTGGTTTGGATGCTTCTCTTGCTGCCTTTGCAGCCTGCTGCGGCCATATGGTGTATAAGGGATCTGAAACCTGAATGCATCCGTAGATGATGTTCTTTTCAAGTTTTCCTCTTCAGCTCCCTTTCTGAAAGCACTTCCAGGGCTTTCAGAAAGTTCCAGTATTCCCTGAATTGATTCCCACCATTTCTGAGAAAAGTTGGTTTCTTTTTCTTGTGAGCCTTGCTGCAGAATCTTCACCAGGGTAAGTCAGTACTTGCTGTTAAAATCAAGGCATAAATGCCTTGACTATCACCCAGCATTCAGCCAGGAAGCCTCTGAAAGACATGCACCATTCTGCTGCTGGAAATCTCCAGAGTAGATTTCTTTGGGAAATCTCCAGAGAAGCAGCCACAGATTTTGTCAGATGAGGGGTTTTGCTGCTAAAGAAAAGGACAAATAATTGTATGATAAGGTCATAAATTTTGCACTAAATACTGCCCAAGCACTAACTTGGCTATGAAGTGTAAACAAAAGTTCTGCTATTTTTCACTAGAATGAATTCTGATTTGCACTGAAGTAAAGGAAAGCAAAGCTGAAGCAAAACCAGCAAGATCCAGGGTTTTTCAGGTAAATCTATGCTCTTAAGGAACAATAAGAAAGGCACCAGAACAGAAAAAAGGATAACTATAATTAAATAGCATTAAAACATTATTAAATATTTATATTCTGTTTTTCTTACTCTTTACAGATTGGTAGAGTTAAAGGAGTAGGAGGTATTGTTCTCTTACAGTGGGTGAAATTCAAGCCTGTTGGAGTCTGTGGAAGTTCAGTTATTTAATTCAGTCTGGTCAGGTTTCTCCTGCTTATAATGACTGCTGTATGTTTGGACACCTTCTAAGGATATGAATTAGCCTCCCCTACTTAAATGTTTTTAATGTTTTTGAAGATCAAGTGTAATCATTCAGCAGCTCTTGGTATGTGCTGAACATCCATTCTGTTTCCCAAATTATATTATTTTCTAACCAGCAACTGAAGACAACCATAAGGTAAAACCAATTGAAAGCAACAATGTTAACTGTCTGCAGCATAGGCTTTCTTTATGGTTTATATTTTATAAAGAATAAACAGGACTATTTTTCAAAACTGCAGGAGGACAACTTTTAGTTTTAGTGGAAGATACTTGCCTGTGAATAATCTTTCTTATTGTGTTGAGCATAAATGCCAAATTCCAGTTTGAGCTGGGACGTTATCGCAGCTCTTCAGTTTATGTCCTTTTACAGCCAGCCCTTTACAGTAAATTGACTGTAAATCAGGAAAAACCTCTCTCAGTGCACCAAATGGAAACTGTAAAACTCTTCATGAAGGAGTAAAATTCTTGAAAAGTAACTCTTAAATGGAAAGGGGATTTAGCAGCTTTAGGTCTCCAATAAAACCATGGAAGTGAGTGTGGATTGACAGTACCATGTTTAGAAAGCTGCCAGAGAGTTGCTCTTGGCAGAATTATGCTTTGCAGGGTTTAAAGTCCACTACCCCAGGAACTTGTCTGCGTTTGTCATTACCTTGGGCTTCCTCACAGTCAAATCCCTCAGTGATGCGTTTCATTTCCTTCATACTAATTTTCCAATTTCCTTTTTTTTTTTCCCCCAAGTCGAGTGAGAAGTAGTTTTGCAGCATCTCAGATGTAATTTCTACACGTATTCTGTGAATTGCCAACTTTCATTTCACTTGACTGTCTCTTTGATGGAATTTTCCCTACACCACGATTGTTTTTATAATTCCAGATGGGTAATTATGGGCTAGATGGTAATACTTTGGGGAAGGCAGGAGAAGTAGGTAGTGTGCCCAGTGAGAAGGGATTTGAAAAATGCTGTTGGGATTGGCAGGGAAATGGAGGAAAGCAGAAGCTTTTGACAAGAAGATTCTATGCCTTTACCTTTAACTCAAATACACAAATCTCTCTATGTTGCTTTTTTAACATGATCTAGTACAGCTAAAAATACACCAGTGATGTGTACAAGAGGAAAAAAAAAATTCCTGAGGGACATAAAGACTCCCAAGTGTTCCCATTTTCCTAGATTCTTGTCATCCGTGCACTCCAAATTAAATTGGAATAATAAATAAAAAATCCAGCGTATATCAGGGCAAAGGTTTCTTCTGTAGATCTGTCTTGTTAGCAATTGTTACACTTCTCTGTGGAGGTGCTTACTGGTTCCTGCTGATTCATTATGGCAGGAGTGGCTCGTTAACTCTTGCCAGAAAGGACGAGTGACAAGTGTGGCTTTCTGGTGGAAAAGAGCACAAGGGCTGAGCCTGACCTCGGCGCAGCCAGGGTGCATTTTGTTCAGAGCAGTGTGGGACGCTGACGTGGGAAGTGGATTTGGATTTTATCAAGCCAAAAATTGTGCTTTTAAAAATCTCTTCAAGCAGCTGCTCAAACATCCTGATCTGATGAGATACGGGCAGAGAAACTGCTGGTTCAGCTGGAGATACGGGGAGGGGAAAGAGAGCAGGGCTTGGAGCAGGGCTTTGCACCAGGAGAGGTTTGTCCTCCTTTTGGCAGCCTGCTTGATGGGATCATTTGACTCCCTAAATCAGGGTGATTAATATGGGAGAGATCTATGGCTGGATGGAAACTTGGTGAGCAGAGCAGGCGCACAGTTTGTAAGGTAAATTGTGGCAACAGCTCCAGCTTTTTTAGTTCTGTTGCAGTTACCCAAATGTGTGTATTTTATAACTATACATGGTGTGTATGTTTATATTATGGTGTACACCTATGAAAAACCCACACTTCTCACTTCCAGTCTGCTGCTTCTGCCACGTGTTCTATGGCAGTACACGTGTGCATGATGCACAGTGAAAGTGTATTCTCAAAGGGTGCAAAAGAAACCTCTCAGGGCTGAATTTGTGTCTTGTTCCTATGCTTGGGGCTTGAAAGGAGTTTTTTTTTCTGACAGCAAAAGGGAAGTTTCTGGTTCCCTTGACTGTGTGAGCATTGGTTTGTTTTCATGGTCTCATCAAGGTGCTTTTCAACTAATAAGTTTACTTTTCAAATATCCACATGTAGTCAAGCTTTCTGCTGTTTGTCTGTAACATACCCTTGGAATGCTTCAATGGCTGAAATATTTTAAGTAACTTTTGTAAGTTGGGAAGCATGTAAGTCTGGTTTTTTTTTCCTATCCTGTGATATAAAGAAGGCCAAACTAAACGGCATAGCAAAAGTCCCTTTCATGGATAGTCCTTTTTATAGATAGTCACTGTCAAAGTGTAAATGAAGTAAAAATGAAATCAAACCAGGATATTTGACCTTTCAAAGTTGTTATTCCAAACTTTGCTTATTGAGGCAGCAAGTAGGGCAGATGTTTATTCCAGTGATAAAATTGGATGTTTATTTTAAGTTTTAGCATAGCTTTCAGGTGTCATGGCAGATTTTGCTGTGTTCTAATAGTGTCTGAACAGGCAAGACTGATAATGCAAAAACATTGGCTATTGTTAATCCTGTGCACAGGGGGAGAAAGAAGAAAATAGTTGCTTCAACACAGATCTGATGGCTACTACTATTAAAAAAATTCCATTAGCCCAGCAAATTGCAATGTAATTCCTCTCTTATGCTTTCCTTGCTCTGTTTAATGACAGAAGAAGCTATCAAAAAATAGGCTGTTTAGAGAAAGTGACTCAGCCTTCAATTACTCTGCATGTTGTAACATCACCTAGGAGTTAGTTAAGGTTTCAATTAAAGTTCATGTAAAGTATTTGTGTAGCTACATGTAAATACCTAATTAGCACTGTGCTAAATGGTTTATTTCTCTGCTGAATGCTACAGTATAGCCTGAAAATTGCTCTTTTCTTTTAGTTTGTCATTTGTTTCAGAGTGCCTCTTGCACATGTGCACTTCCAGTTACAGTAATTTGTACATTTTGTACACAGTTTTAATCACTTGAAAGTATTTTAATTATTAATAAGGAGAAATCCATTGATTTTCTCCAGTTGTTCAAACACAAGTCTGGCCTAATCCTGCCTCAGGCTTGAGGGGCACTGAGATGAACAGCAAATCCTTGAGCTAAACATTCATTTCATGGGATTTAAAGTGCGTGGGGGAAGGTGGGGAGGAGAACACCTCCTCTTTTTTTCCTTCTATGACCTTTTCTTTTAGCTTTTTCCATTTTCTCATATGCAAACATATATTTGAAAGGTGTAATTTTGTGATGACGAAAATCAGTAAAAATAGAGTAGCTTGAAAAAAAACTTCAAGAGAAGGTTATTGCTCAGTTTAATCTACACAATTTATGTGACTGCACAAGTGAGGAAGGTAGACCTGTGGTGCAGCAAGCTTTGCTGCTGAGATGAAGAAGTGGTGTAACTAATGAGCAAACCTGTGAGTGTTCTAGCACATAAAAGTGCATAAAATAATGCAGGACTTGTGTTAATGCACATGTGTGTGTGAGTTTTATCCTGTGATTAGTGTCAGATTGTCCCTTTTGTGTGAAGAACACTTTTCACTTAAGCCTCTGGCTCAGCTGCAGGTCAGTGGTTTGATGCAATTTTGTCTCAGTTTATTTCTTTAATTGATTTGATCCTCCTTTTTCTTTACTTACAGCCCTAATTACTAAAACTTGGCACACATCCATCCTACAGGAGTCAAATAATTTGTTTTTCTCCTTTATCAGTTTAGTTCTGTTTCACCTCAGACTCCCTCATGTTGTATTACCATATGAAGTCTCTCCTTTGGGCTCTGAATCCAAGCTAAAGCAGTTTTAAAAGAAGAGGAGGCAGGGTTGTGGTGCCTGCCTAAAACTGAGAAAACACAGAGGCTAAACATCTTCACAATTTATTAATTTCAAAATACGTAATTTGAAGTTCTCCTCAGTGCTATTCTGGAAATTAGTGCCAAGCTTCTGAGCTTGACTCCATTTTTTTCCATAATTTTTTACCTCTTCAACAGATTCTTTTCAAGTTGGTCAGCTGCTCAGCATCCCTGATCTTGGGGACTTAATTCCCAAAATGAATATAAGAATTTCAGAAAGCATCCATGAATACAAGAAGTTCAAAGTGGCAAGTATCAGTCCCTCAGTCGTGCACAGGAAGAGAGTATCCATCTCCTCTGAACAGAAATGGTGTTTTTCAGTGCTGCCACTAAAGGGAAGCCTCCTCTGGGACCTTGTTAGATGCTTTCATGTGAGGACCATTTGACCCACTGCTGACTGGTGAGCAGGCTTAGAAGGCAGGAGTTGTTGGGGGGATGCCTTTGGCTGATCTCCTCCCCCTCTTTGCAGGGAGAGCAAACCCTCAGTGGAATATATTAGGGATAATAACAGGGTAAAAATGTCACTTAAAGAAGGGTGACGGATGGAAGCCCTAGTCAAAAATAATAATAATAATAGTAATAATAATAACAATCTTCAAAAGGTGTCTCTATTTACAAATACAGCATCAAAACAACATCAGCTGTCCTTTTTAAAACAAATTTTAAAAGAATGTTCTAGAACTAATGCTTGTTTTTAATAACAAATAGTATTAGTTGCTGAATGTCACTCATCGTGGACTTTTAAATTAAGTCAAATTTTTCTTTACTGTGGTGAAATCAATTTAGTGAAAATTAAACATATGTTGAGTGGTAGAAAATTTATTGGTTTTTGACTGCTTGTAACCAGCAAAGAAGGTAGGAGGAGGGCTACTAATGAAAGGTGTATCTTTAAGTTATCTGGAAAACAGGTGGTATAAAAAATTATTTTTATGGTAAGGAAACCATCAGCAAAATGATCCAAAATATGTACATTATAATAGATCCATTTTATCTGATATCTAAGACAAAAGGGAAAAAAAACCTTTCAACCATAATGCTGTTTCTTAGACAAAACAAAATACCTGTTATTCTCCTTTGCTAAATACAGTAATTTTGGTGTTTATCAATTAGATAAAGAATTCATTGTAAGGCAGCAGGTTTGAAACTGGTAATACCTGGTTTCTTTTAATATATTGATGACCTACAAAAGCTCTTGAGTTTTTTGTATGCCAAAGCAGGCCTTCATGCAGGTGTCAGTGTGGCCTGGATTAGGAGATTATTGCCTTTGTGTCCCTGGGAGAGCTGGTTTTGATCTATGATTTCCACCCCAATCAACTCTCAACACGCAAGACTGAATCTACGGCGGTGCATGTGGAAGAGATCAGAAATAAGTAACTTTTGAAAAAATGATAAATGTTAAGCCATATATTACTACATGAAATATGAAAAGTTCTCCTTTCCTGCCGCTGGGGTTCCTCATAAATAATCTGTCTGACTCTGTACAGAACAAAGTAATCACTGTATCAAGAGAGAAGCCAGAGAAACCAATTAAATTGTTGTGGAAAGTCGAAAACAAACAAGAGGGAACACTCTTTATAAGCCAGAAAATTTCTGCTATTGCTTTCTACTTGGAAGCCCATTTAAGCATTGCATCTTTAGATGGTTTTTCAAGGTTTCATTTATATCTTTAGAAAGACACTGGAAACCAAGAGATGAATGTCTGAAAAAAAAAAAAAAAAATTCTTCCCTAGCACATCTTTTGAATGCTTGTCAGTACCTTTCAAGTGAGGCAGTGACTGAGAAACCGACCCAAAGGGGTGAAACCAGAACACAGAGGCAGTGTCAGGCCTGAGGAATCCAACAGGATGTAAGATGAAGACATCTGTAGCTGAATAAAGACGCCGCCTTTAGGAGATTATCCTGAAAATGATTGCAGCTGCCACCAGAGAGCTGCAGAGCCAGATGCTGCCGCGGCCCCCGGGGAACCTGCTCCCTGTGATGAGTTGTCTGAGACAGCAGGGTTGGAGGAACAGACATCCTTCTCCAGATCTTACAGTAAAAAATCACACTGTGACAGCTCTACCCTTAGCCTTTGTCACCAGTAAGGGAAAATTTGCTACAGGCCTCTTGCCATCAATTATCTCTTTTTTTTTCCCTTTTTTTTTTTTTTTTTCATTTTCTGGAAGTAACTACGATGGTACTCTGCATGGATGGTAAAAGCTCTTTAAATAGACTTTGAACCAAAAATGTGTGTTGCTCCATGAAGTCTTAGGATTTTTAATTCGTTAATTATATATTTCACATCTTTGGAAGTGAAGCAGCAGCATTTTTATAATAGAGGTGGCATTCAGGGCAGAAAGAAAGAATATTTTTGTTTCATTAATTAAGTTCAGCGCTGTTCACTTCAAATACAGGAAGGATGAAGCTGCATATGCTCTGTGAAACATTAAAATAAGATCAGGCGAAGCTGAAGAAGCTCTTCAGCAGTTTTAGAAATGGAGAGGTCAAAGACAGCCTTCCCCATGCAGGAACAATCTGCTGAGATGCAAGTTAGGACAATTTCACGTTTGCTTCAGCAAGGTTTTGGCCAAGTTTTCAAATGAAATTTTTTTACCTCTGTACATCTCTCACATGTATCCTTTCATTATAAGTGCAGGGTAGCAAGTTAGCCCAATTGATTCATTAACATTCCAGAAATACTCCAAAAATTATTGCTACTGGGAAGAAACAGAAGGGTTTTTTTGATTACTTCCTCAGATCTTTGAAGAAAAGTTATTTATGACAGTCTTTGCTTTTGTGTCAATATCTATTTCTTCTCTTTACTAGCTGATACTAAGAAACTGTAGTTTATTGTTTGTCTATTAGGGCAAGTAGTAGGGTATTGAATTTACTGCCTCTAAAGCAGGTTGACCTCTTTTTGTTTTTTTATGCTAAGTCTTTAAAAACAAAGAAACAAACAAAAATCCAAACACCCAAAGCTATGAAGAAAAGCCTGAAAATGTGAACTCAAACGCATAGAAAAGACAAAGTTTTATTGGATCTTATCTTTGCCATGGATGGAAATTTATACATAATTTTCAAACAAATTCTGTGACTTTGGCAGGAGTTACATGATTTTGGAATGCTCACATTGACAGTGAAGTGCTGGTTGGTAAAGAGGACTTTCTTACCTAACTCATATAACCAGAATGTTCGGTATTGTTTCAGTAATACTTGCCAAGACTGACTTCCCACCTCAGTAAGTCATCCTTGGTCATGAGAATGGCATTGGCAAAAGTCTAAGCATCCTATTTTTAACCCAATTTTTTGATTAGTATAAGGAATCTTTCTCATCAACTGACAAAACCTGTTTTGTTCCTGTATGTATATTTATTTTTCAGGCCTGTGTTTGTGGGTAGTTACATTTATTTCCTCATTGGTTTGTAGATAAACTCCCATGTGAATGGCTTCGAAAATGATTCAACCTACCTTAAACATTTTGGTACCTTTTCTCAGTTGTAAATAACTGGGGAATTTAGAGACAACAAGTGTGAATTAGTGCTTTCAGATTATACCAGCATTTTTTTTTTAATTGTAGAGCAAGTCAAAGGAGTTTGATGATAATATCATTTAGAAATTCCAAAGGATACCAAAATTATTCAGGCCTGCCTGTCTGTAGTCTGATGTTAATGAACTTTTTATTAAAGGTAAGCTTTATAAATTCATGAGAAGTGACACTAATTGTTTTTTTCCTTGTTTTGTCAGTTGTCCCCCCTCTATTTATATTGGTGTCAAACCTTGATTCTGGCATTACTAATTCTCTCTCCATTATTGTGTTCACATCAATTATTTTACCACACGGGCACTTAATTATGCTCTAAGTAACTCTTTGCTCTCTTGTTCAGCTCTCTCAGCATGTGGAGCTCCAGGTTTTGATATCTATCTCAGAGTTCACCACATGCCTTGTGTGGCACAGAGGGGACAACCCACATGTCAGATAATAACGTGGCCATCCTGTCCTGTTGACCTCAGCCTTTGACCCCGCGAGGGACAGATTGCTGTCCTGCGCAGTCACAGTTGCTAAAGTCTTCTGTCCCCTGCCTATTAGGATGGATGTCCTGAATTTTCCAGCACGTACAAAATACTTTAGCCAATCAGCAGTCAGCAATTGTGCCATTTGTCTTCATCTTGCCAACTTCATTTCATGTTGGGAGGCAAACAAGGGAAATGGAGGTGCTTTTCTGGTCAAAGCCATGTTGCAATGCTGTGGGAGCTAAATGATGAGGATTTTCTTTTCTGTTCTATGAGTAATTAGTAATTAGGTCAACATAGTGATGGCAGATCTCAACCATCAAGCTTTAAAGGGATGAAAACAAGAAACAGGTTTATGTGTTAATTATATTCACCTAGGTGTACCCTGGAAATTGTAAATGGGAAAAATCATAACTCAGTGTTATTTGTATAGAGTTTGAAAGAGGATCCAGGTTTTTTTATGTGTGTGGCTTTTTTTCTTAATAACATTGATGTTAATTGCATAGATTGTATTTGTTCAGGGATACACAAATTTGAACTTGGTAATTTCAAATTAGGTAGATGTAGTGATAATTAGCTAAGAAGAAAGTATTTTTGTATATTTTCTGCAGGCTGATTTTATTAGACATTTTGGAAGAGGAAATACAGTGTTTACTATTCAGACAAGAGAGTTGCCTAACTCCAAAGTGAAAATATCTATGGAAATATTCTATAAATGATGCTGGCCTTAAATTATTTTATAATTATCCTGGCATCCGTCCCAAAAGCAAATGAGATGATAATGCAGTTCACCTGTAGATGCAATAAGAACTGAATAGTTTCTAGCAGTTTTTGTCCACAGCCTTTTTCATGATAAGCTTCTAAATGAACTTGAAGAGCAATTTTGAAAAGATTGTACTGCAGCATGGAGTATTTGAGCTGAGAGAAGTCTGAATTTGCTTTGATTAGATTCTATCACCAAAGAAAACTTCAAGTTCCTTTGCAAAGAGCAGATGAAGGCAACATTTTAAACTACAGCGAGTTTCCTGCTGCCGTTTTTGAACAACATCTGTTCTCTGTTTTCTGGGCTTCAAATTTCTTCCATTCACGTGTGTTTTGTGGCTAATTACTGGCAAAGTCTGCCAAGACTCTCTTGAGGCAATTCTGGACTCTGGAGTTACATTTCTGTGTAGCGTGAAGTCTTTGTCTTGCCACCAGCTATGGCAATATAGGACTGTCCCGTATCAGAGCTGCCGAAAAAGAACACGGGCTTGTTTTCTCTTCAGTTTAATGTGTTTTTAATCTAAACTCTTCTGAGCCTTGGCTGTGTCCTTCAAGCCTCAGTTTGTCTGTGGGATGCTGCATTAGGAGACCCTGTGAGAGCCTGGGTGACTTTTTGGCAGCTGAGTCTGCTCCGTCCCTGTCTCGTGAGTCAGCAATCGCTCAGGAGTGCTTGCACCAGAAACTGATAGCTCTCACAAACACGTGGGCATCTGACCTGTATTGATCTCTAGAAAGTCAGTATTGACCAAAAATAAAAATGTTGTCTCTGTGGAGAGATGTGGAAGTAAAATCTTGCCACGGATGCAAAACGCAGCTAATCTCTGTGTAGATAAACCCTGCTATGCAGCTGTAATCTCTTTGATATCTGTCCCCACCCCCTCTCCAGCATTCCCAACTAAGCAATGGTTTAGATCAGTTTCTGGGGACAGCACTAAGTGCTATGGAATCAATGCTAGGACGTCAGGGCAGAACTGGAAAACCTCTGTTGGTTTGCTCCCCATCTCATTACCTGTGAAGGATTGTTCCCTATTGTACACTTGCTAGTGATTTGTCCATTCTGCTCTTAAAAGTTTCAGGGCCTGGGTTCCTACCGCATCCCTCGAGAGACTGGTCTAATGTATCTTCCTGTCAAGAGTTTTGATCTGTCTTCTTTCTTCCTCCTAAGACTCTTTTTTTCCTGTCCTTTTTATTTCTATCCTATTACTCTCAGTTATATAATATAAATGTAATTACTGTTTGAACATGCTTTATAATGAACAGTTGAGCTTTTCTCTTACAGCATATGTTTAGAGCTTTATTTGTATTTGCAGTTTCTATATCAGGATTTTAAAAATCTTTTTATAATTATTTTAAAGGTCCCAAATAATATTGGGTGTCTTATTTAAAAAGGTCATCAACTTTAACAGTATGGGTTTTTCCTAAAAATAGTTAAAATAATGTAGTGTTTGTTAATGGTGTCCCAAGACAAGAGTAAAAGAGGATTTATAACCATCTTCATTTGTCTCTGGACACATCTTGCTGTAAAACAAACTGCTTTAGACTTTCTGTTGACATTTCTTCAAACATATATCTAACTTTTTGTGTATTAATGTGATTTAGATAGTTTTTCACCCTTATGCCTACTTATTCTAGATTATATCTCCTGCAGTATGCTATTCCCTATTAAAATTGATTTTTTTTTTCCTTGTATTTCTAGGAAACACTCACTGTTTGTATGTTTTCTTCTATCCTAAGAGACCAAGCCAAACGTTCAAAGAATTTTGGATTTCTGTCACTTGCCTTTGAATTTGCTGTTAAAGAAATGAGAAAAAATATAGGTCCCTTATTGTTGATGGAGAGGCATTTAAAATTTCTTGTGTAATAATTCCGGCACTAGAAAGATAAGGTTTTTAGAAACAAAGTATTTCTAGCACAGAAGCAGCAGCAAAGTGGTTGTATTAATTCTTAATTTAGTCACCAAGTTAGAGTGATCAGTAAACAAGCCTTTTGTTTATTGACATAAAAGAAACCCTGTTTTGGCCTTCAGGATGTGTCGGTTTAGTTTTTATAAAGATGTACAACATGTACAACTTAAAATTCATCAGCAGGATTTAGATTTCCATTTCTCTTGCTTCATCTGTTTATTTTTATAAATAAATATATAGTGGTAGTAGTATTACCCAGTCAGTAATGTCAGTAATTTTTACTCCAGAAACCAATTTGAAGCCGTACATCTCCATAGTATTGGCTGGATATTGCCTGCTGCAAATCCTGCCCATTCTCTAAAAATCCATTATTGAATACACATTTCAAATTGTTTATCATCTCAGCAGTGCAGGTTTTGCATCGGTTAACAGCCAGGAATACAAAATTCCAACAGACATGAAGTCATTTGTGCAAATGACACAAACTTAAATATTACATCTGCTATCCACAGAAAAGGGAATACAAGGTCTGACTTTCCTAAGCCTAATTTAATGCAAAGAAGGAAGAACTGGCCAAAATAATTCAGCCTAGTTATATGCCTCAGTACTTAGTATTCTCTTACCACCGAAATATTTCCTTGCACCTGTTTAAACTTCTTCTCTAGCTCTTGCTATAGGAGACAAGAGCCCTGTGGCCAATGAGGTGATGAAAAATCCATGCTTGGATGCCTTGGACACTCCCTGACACAGAGAAAATGCATTTCCAATGGTGTGCGGTGTAAACATAATCTGGTGGAGGAACAGCCTAATTGTGCATAGAGGAGTAAATTGTGTTTTGAACAGAGATACAAATTATGCTCTCCTTACAAGCCAAGATACTGGCAAAGTAAGAACATTTGTAAAGATTGAAGGCAGACTAACAAAATGCACCGTATGTGCCCCATCTTGCCAATGTAATTTTTATCCAGGTCTTTTAGAACATGTTAAAAATAGCTCATTTTAGGAAGAAAAAACAAAACTAAGAGAGCACCTGGAGGCATACCTCTGTCTTACTGCTATTTCCATTCACTTTTGTTTATTTCCTCCTAATTTTCTGTCATTAAATTGCAAAGTGCCACCTGTAACAGTGAGACCAGAATACCAACAGCTGAAAGACGCAATAAAGGTTCCACGTAGAGATCTACCACTGACTTCAGTGGGAGCAAAAGGGGCCATAAAACCTTCATTTGAATTCACTAGAGGCTTATAAAAGGCATTCAGATTTTCAGTGGCTAGTGCAATTTGTTATTTTGGTTCTGACCGTTTCTTCACGTGTGTCCTGATAAAAGTCAGGTCTTAATTTCTCTGGATCTATTAATGTGCATACCCTGTACATATCCATGTCACTGACTGTACAGGGTAGAGAATGTAGCTTGTTATGCCAAAGTTAGTCCAAGTTTCATACTTAAAGGTGAATTTCTATCCTTTGGCTAATGAAAACCATTTTTTTCCCTCTGTGAATTTCCTTATTTTGTTTTTTAACTCCGAGCTGATCCTTTCCAAATGTCATTGTGCTATGTGAAGATCTTGGATTCATTAAAAATGTTCCATTGAGAGCTGGTGGATATTTTACAAATGTTCCACTTGTTTCCAGGTGACTGAGAAATCCAGGCAGGCAGCTTATCAGTCAGCTTTTTGTGAAACAGCCAGCCAGACAGTTTTTTAGTAAAACAGTGATTTAAATAGTTGAGGGCTTGTTTGATTGGTTTTCTTTTCCTACCCCTATGTTGAAGTATTTTCACTCAAATAGTAAAGCTGAGCATGGGGCGGGAGGAGGAAAATAATGATAAACAAACCCCTTGGTCTATCTGAAAATACAACTGAGTTTTTAAGATGTGCTCTTTGTGTGGGTTTATGCTGAATTATCAAGCATTTAATTTTCTTACAAATACCACATTTTGCAAATAGTAGTTGACCCACAAAATGCACAGCTCTGCTTGTCTTGGAAAAGATTAGAACTGCAAAGAGGTTTCTGCCAATGCAGTTACCTCAATTGTCTGAAAGAGCACAGAAAATGCCTGCATGTTCAATTTAGGAAATATTTTATTTCTCTAAATCCACATAGTGAGATCATTAGTTTGTCTTTCATTTGTACAAGTGACCCTCTGGTGGCATATGGGCATCATTGTGTGGCGCTGGGTCAGTCCTCCTGCCAAAGGAAAACATTCAGCAGCTAAAACACCTCCTTCCATAGCTGCAGTGCCCTCAGGGTGCTTTGAGAGATCTCACATTGAAGTATTTTCTTAGCCCCTCCCTGCTGAGTGTGTGAGAGCTGATGAGATCACAGCTTGATATCAGATAACTGCAGGCCAAATATTCTCTAAGAAGATAAATAACACAGCTATATAGGTCGCTGGAAGAAAGCCCTGCTTCTCTAAATCCAGTGAAGGCAAGGTTTCACCTTATAGGTATGTAAGTAATCAATTCACTGTCAAGATGTATTAAAAAAAAAAAAAGGAAAAAAAAAGCTTGCTTTATTTGAAAAAGTATTTCGTTTTCCCTGCTTGCTGGTGAAACTTTGCTTCAGCATTTGCAAACAAGTTTTTACTGTGTTAAAAGTAGATCATAATTAAGCTCAGTAATTAGTGAAATAATAAATATTCAGAGAGCAGACCATCATAAAGGCCTGATTAGGCTGTGCATAAATATATATGCATAAGCTACAGCCTTTCTGTGCTTTCATATAGAATAGGATACTTGCATTCGGATTTACAGAATCTGAAAAATTGTTACATTTTTTGACACATGAGAAAACAAACCAAAGCACAGAGGGAAGTTGCAGTATTTTAGAGAGATGTGGATGGTGCTTTTAACATACAGATTGCAAACATCTTGAGATCATCATTTGGGGGAAACAAAACCTTCCACTGCGTTAATTTACAATAGACAGGCAAGGACTCTATTTCCATTCACTTCATGTCTCACAATATTAATTTTTTAATACTCTTATTTGTGGTTTGGTTATAAAATCGATTACAGTAGAACACCCTATATGAATAGATAGAACTTTTTCTGCCTTCTGCTATTGTCTCTGACCACCAAGCACAAATGTTTCTGAAGTCTGGAAAATCCCTCAGAGCAATTTCAGCTTAAATATATTTTTGAAACAACCAGTAAAAGCAATGGTTTTCAGCCTTTATCTCTTTCACTTTGCCTTCTGCAGAAGTGAAGGGGTTTATCAAACAGCTTTTGACAAACTTCTATTATATATCCAATTTTATTTTATTTGAAAGTTTTTCAAACCCTTAGCGGTCAAGTAGGCAGTTACAAATTTTTGCTCAGAGCATGAGATGACACCTCAAGTGAAATGAAGCAGTGATCTGGAATGGGCACCAGTCACCAGTGAAATTACACTGTCCTGACCTCAGTGGCAGCTTTTCATCCTTGCAAGGAAAGTGAGATCCCAGGGCAAGTTCTCAGTTCTTCAGCCACCTCCAATGAGGAGCAAGTGGTTTGTGAGCATTTTCAAACAAGCAGTGTGCATTTCCTTGCCACTGTAAGCCTTAAATGAAGCAGTAAATAAAAAAGTAGGATAATAATTAAGGAATTAGGGAAACTCTCTGGGATGTCTCTTAAGAAGCTAGGGCATCTTTGGATGTTAGTTAAGGATGCAAATATTGTATAATGCTGTGTAGAAAAATGGCCATGACAAAAGTAGTTCCACAGAAACTTGATTTTTTTTTCATGTCCTTCTGTCCTTAAGGTTATGTAAAATCCTTGCATTAAAAACTTTATTTTGTAATTTTAGGTGACACTTGCAGTAGAGATCTCAGGTCTTGAACTTTAACGATGAACTAAGGCCTCAGTGAATGCATTTGATATAAAATTCCAGAGTTTTGACATAAATATTTCCTATTCCTTTATACTGCGCTATAATTTGTTGCCAAGTTTTGTTTTGATCAGTTTATGTCTTACATTAGATCAAGGTTACCTTCCTAAGGAAACATATTCCTAATTTTTCAAAGTGCTTCAGGTCAGAGGAGCTTGGGAAACTCATATTTTGTTTTGCTTTTATTAATAAAGCACAGAACAACTGAAAAGGCATATTTTTATCTGGTTTCTCTGCCAGCAGACAGAGCAACAGGACATGGCAGAAAACTTTCTTCCTTGGTTTGAGCGTTAAATTTTATGCAGGTTCTGTAATCACTTTGTTCTTATTTGTACAAAATCTGACTGCCCAGTAATTTTCGAGGCCTGCTAAGAGCAGATGAGAACTGATAAAAAAAGAAAGCAGAGTCTGAGTAATGAAGAGTGAATGGGACAAGAGAGAAGGCAACCTTGTGATCTATTTTTAAAATAGATATTATATTCTGTCTGCTTTATTGATGCTCCCCCTCTGCTCCCAGTTTGTCTGTGCTCTGAGCAGGGATGGATGTGGGAGGGGATTACCCCTCACAATGGAGGAGCACAATGGTATCTCTAGAACTGAGCAAGAATCTTTTTTTTGTATTTTCCTCCCTCCATTCATGTTACCAAAGGCTGGGGCTTTTCTTCTTCTTCTTCTTCTTCTTCTGCTTCATGATTGATGTTGTCATAACCAAAGTTAAATGTTGATGCTTTGACAAAAGAATGTGCCTCTAAAACTGCTAGGCTGCATTTGTGGAGCACACCCAAAAACTGTACAGTATCTAGTTAGCATTGCTAATCAATACATCATGCATATCCTTCAGCTAATCTTTTGGAGCAATTAAAGCAAATTCAAAAGAGAGATTATCGTGTGTAAACAATGAGGGCTTAGATATCTTGCCTACTGGCCTAAGGTCTCGCCACAGATCCTGCAGAGTTTACCTTCTGTATCAGTAGTTAATTAAGGTGAAACATGAGGTAATTAGGGCTAATCCCAGCGCTATCCTGCTGGCCTATTGCCTCTCAGGCCATGCCCTAAACCAAAGCGTTTTCACAGCTTGTGAAACGTTGCCATTTTCAGAGCAGATTTTAAAAATTGATGCCCATGTTTATTGCAGACAGTGTTCCTAATCCTTTCAGGGAGCTACAGTGAATACAGTCCAAGTGGCAAAAGGGAAAGGATGGCTTCATTTATTTTTCTATGGGTTTGAAAACGGCACTGTTGATACAACTTTACTCTAGGACATTCCTTGTAATTGACAAGGGATTAGGGGGATTAAATTTGTACTCTACACTTGTTTCCAACTGCTTGTGGGAAGCTTCTTTTTTCCCTTTTAATGCATTACATTTGTCAACACAGAAGAGGGATGCACACTCGTGGACGATGAGTTCGTGCACAGACATGCCAGTGTGATATAAATTAAAAGATGTATGGTGGTACCTGGAATAGCTGTCTCAGAATAACATGGCTTTGTTTGCCTCAGAAAAAAACCCATGCTTTTCCTCAGAAACAGTTTGGCCTTCATGAAGCAGTGAAGAGGCCCTGCTGAGTTACGTCTGATCTCTGTCCTTCAGGATACATTTTTTTCTTTGCAAAAGGAATATTTCACATGCTCAAGACTATTTTATTATTGAAAGAATTGGTTTAACTGGTTTAACGTTTTTTCTTTGCAAAAGGAATATTTCACATGCTCAAGACTATTTTATTATTGAAAGAATTGGTTTAACTGCTCATTAGATATATATAACTACACAGAAATGCTCACCTTTTTAATAGGAAATACAACAGATTTTTTTTAACCAATAATAAAGTAAGTATTCATCCCAGAAGGCATTTTATTAGGCTTTTAAATTTTAGCTTTGCTGTATGATCTTGAGTAATGTATCAAATAAAATGACATAGTTTTTCTAATTAGCTGTAAGTTAGTATGAGTACAATGTCAACCAATGATCTTTGTTCCTTTTGTATTTCCTGATCCTGATCCATCAGCTTCTGACTGGTATCTTATGCCAGGGAGGAATTTAGACCTCTACTCGAGGTCTAAATATTTTAGAGGCTTGGTTCCATGGAACTTCCAAATTAAAAAAATAAATTAAAAGAGAATAGGAAGAGGTAGTCAAAATATAGCATTCAGAATTTAGGGAAGGATTTTTTTTTCCTTGTGGTTGACATGTATTTTGTTAATTTTAAGACTGACATAGGTGTTGATAATTACACTTTGGTCACTCATCCCTGCTTTTCCAGGAATAGTATTTTGCTCAACTCTGCCATAAAGTTTCAAGTGTCTGATAGAGCATTTTAATGAGCTAAAGAGCTGCCCCTCTTTAGACTCTGTATTTACAACTTGTTTGTTTTGTTCTTAATATTCCTGCCTCAGTTTTCAGAAGCCAGGGAAACTGAGACTGTCAGTGTTCACTTTGATATCACTTCCCAGCCTGCTGGGCTTTTTTAATTGCCAGAAGACAGTGGATAGATACATTTCCTTAATTCCTCAACATCCTTTTTGTGTTTGTTTTTCTCTAGTTGCAGTCTTTATCTTTCTGGCTGTTACAATCCTTGTGGTTTTTAAGAATAGGCGTTAAAATCACAGGCTTAAGAGTAAAAGCTTTTCCCTTAGATTTACTGGTTTTTAGACATTTAATATGCTTTTTACTTGATTTCAGCTTCTAAAACTGGAGGAGGGTCTTTTCCGTCTGCATAAATGCAAAGAGGATTTGCAGCATGACATTTAGAAGTATATTGTATGAGGTTTGCTATTGATCCCTCTGGTGGGGACGAGTGCTCAGAGGGAATAAATGGGCTGCTTTTATGAGGCTCTCTGTCATCATGGATTTAGCTGTTTCATTTGCAGATTCCTGTAAATGTTTGCCTGATTTATGGCCAGTAATTTTCGACGGAGAAAGAATCGACGTATCGTCAGCAAATGATTGCGAGTTGTTAATACTTTCAAGTGGCATCTGAAAATGTTCATGCACTTGCATTGATCCAGACTGCTTCCCACTTTACAGCTCCAAATGTTTTAGTGTTTTGTTAATATTGCATATATGAGGCTTGGGATGCGTTTCATTCAGTGGGGTGTGGGAAAGTGTTACAAGAATAAATCATAATTCAGATTCATCGTGTCAAGCAAAGTTTAAGCAAAAAAGGGAGAGACTCAACTTCAGCATGCAGCAGCTTCTCCTGGTAGGCTGAAATTATTTTTGTGGTGTTTCACAGAGAGTTGCTGGAGGTACTGTCCTGTGCCCGTGCTATCCTAGTGTGAAAATACCAGCTTTGAGTCTTTACACTTAGAGTGAGATTTGTTCTTCAGGCAGTTATTGATATAAATGTGATGGCTTTCATGTATTTTGTTTAATCTACTAGTGATAGCCATTATTTTTATTTGCTGATAATGCCACAGTAGTTGTTGGGCAGGTGGTTTTATTGTTTATTTTTTCTGTATATGGAATGCTAGTAAACTGGTGATTGAGCTAATGGTATGGTTGCTAGCTACACAAAGAACAGTGGACAATATTTTTTTTTTTTTATTTTGGTACTGGCTAGGCTATGCCTGCTTGGTGTAGCTATTCATTCCCAAAAACCCTGAAGTCCAAGGTAAATGTACTTTACACAGTGTGTTTATAAAAGTGCCAACTGCTTAGCTTGCTAGCACAGAGCTATAATACTGTTTCCTATTCTGTATAATCTCCAGGCTCTCTGATACCCATGCAGAGCAGTGGAGTACTTTAATATTAAAAATTGAGATATCAAGTACAAAAAGGCTTTAGGGAAGCCCAGTAAAATTGTGAATGGGTGCAAGCGTAACAAATAACAACAAAAGGCATCTGTATCCGTGGGAAGTCCTACACTGGCCTCATTCTGTGCATACATATTTAAATTGGAAGTTCTTGCCCTGCTTCCAGAATAAAAGCATCTAAATTCACATCCCTTTTTGTTGTTATCATTGAATATGCATGGAGTAATGGAGGAATTAATTGCTCTGTGAACAACTGTTAGAGATGGATACATTAAGTGAAGCTCAGCTTTTTCTGTAAGTAGAGTTTTTCTCAAACTTGGCTGTACTATTTATGTTAACATTTATTTTTAATATCAAAATAAGATAAGGAGAAAGCAGATTACTCAGGCAGTCCTTCGCTTCCAGGTTTTCTGCTTAAATCCAATTTAGCATCAAAGTTGTTAAAAAAACAAAGCCTTCAGCAAGTAGGATCTGTCCTCTTGCTGGAACACAAGGGTGCACAAACCTTTTCTGAGCCCTGATGTAGTCACCAATTCTGTGAGGATCCAGGAGGTGTCATAGAACAAATAAGAAGAAAGGAGGAGGTAAGCGTTCATTTCCTGAATTAGTTAAGGCATCCAAGTCAGACTTATTTGTGATTCTTGGAGGGGTCACATTATCTGAGACTTGGAGATGTTAATATTCTTACTCTGAATGGTGTTTCATGAGCAGAAAACAGGCCTCCTTTTTGCAGCCAAACCAGCTTTTCTTTCTGCTTTGTGTGGCCAGTTTTGATCCTCCTTTATTTAGTCTTGGAAATAATAGCCTCATGTGGACCATCAGTGGGTGGAATTATGTCTGGCAACTAAGTGGTAGTAAGGAAGAATTTTTGTTGTGAATTTGAAGGAAAATGTATCTTGTTTACTCTTCTGTTCAAGTATTCCTCCTGTATAGCCAGTGCTCCTGTGGAGATATCACTTAATTAGTCAGAAATTTGCTACGTGTTTGCCTTTATTATTCCTCACCGTGAGTGCTCCACCTCTTTCTCACCACCAGCCTTCAGCAAAACAAACCCCCTAGAAAGATGAGCTGCAGGAAGCAAAGGAAAAGATTATTCATTATTAGCAATTGTTATACAGAAAAAAATGTGGTCTCTTTCAAGCCAGCCAGCTGTCTTTTACATTAGGAGCTCTGTTTAAGAGTATTTTAACCTGTCTTTAAAAAAATTTAGCAAGAACTTAAAATGTTCAGAATAAAAGTGCAGCTGGTTGCTATGCAGATGAAATTGTTATCAAAGTCTGTGCATTTCTTTAGCAAGGTATTCCTTCCAGTTGTATTATGGAAATGCTGTAGGAGGATATAAATATTCATTCCCAAACAGTGACCCTTCAAGCACTTTTCAAGAAGTTAGTGTCTTTTTTTTTCTACTTTATTAATAGGAATACTGAAACACTGCTACATAAATCTTTCCAGTGTCCAATTAGCAGATGATCTGGTAGAAACAAGTTAGCATCCACAGTTCTTCATTCACAGTCTACCCATGTCCTGTTGTTATGCACAAAAAGATAAAATATATTAGTAATGTTTTATACTTAGGAGGTATTGGAGGATCTCAAAGTTCTTTGGTTAATGAAAAATGGCTCTCAGTGCTCCTGACAAAGTGCCCACACCAGTTTGTGAATCTGGACGGACAGTGAAATTTTTTTCCCAGATCATTGGATCATAGCATCCTTTAGGTTGGAAAAGACCTTTTAGATCAAGTCCAGCCGTTAATGCAGCTCTGCCAAACCCACACCCTCATCTCCCTCAGCTGCTCCTCACCAGGCTTGTGCTCCAGAGCCTTCCCCAGCTCTGTTCCCTTCTCTGGACACCCTCCAGCCCCTCAATGTCCTTCCTGCAGCGAGGGGCCCAGAACTGAGCACAGGATTGAGATGTGACCTCAGCAGTGACAAATACAGGGGGGACAATCACTGCTCTGGTCCTGCTGCCACACCACTGCTGATCCAGGCCAGATGCCACTGTTTTTTTGGCCACAGCTGGCTCATGTTCAACCACTGTCAACCAGCACCCCCAGGTCCTTTCTGGCTGGGCAGGTTTGGCACTCTGCCCCAGAGCTGTGTGGGTTTGCTGTGAGCCAAGGGCAGGACCCAGCACTTGACCCTGTTGAACCTCAGCCCATGGATCCAGATTCCCTCTGCAGAGCCTTCCTGCCATCACACAGCCAGGTAGAGCATTTTCTTTATGTCTGCTGGGAAAGTGAATGAAAGAGCAGTAATTCCCAAAGCAACTTATCTTCTTGTTTCTTTTCCAGTATTTCTCACAGTCTTGATTATCTGAAGATGCTTTAATTTTCAGAGCCATATATGTATCTATAATATGACAGGGATTTTATTAATGCCTGATGAAAATGTAAAAAAAGGAGTGTAATTAAGCTATGCTGAGTTATAGCTGATGTGAGAATCTTATGTTTATATTCTCTCTAATTAAGGTTTTGGCCTTGCTCTTACTCGTAATTTCTGCTAATGTATAAAATTAATCTTGTGCAACTTAACCTTAAAAATGGTAGACAAAAGAAAGTGTAGTTTTATTAAATTTATATATGTTTTTTAATTGTTCAGCGAGGATGGGAGCATCTACTTGGTGGACTGAATGCATCAGTGAGGTTTTAAAAGTAATTGTCATATAAGATTTTGAATACACCAGAATCACAATTTGAGAGAAAAGGGAATGAATGTATGAATGCTCAGGGGGTGAATGATTAAGCTGTACTGCTAGCACATGTTTTTGAAGGTAACAGAACCTGTTCACATCCTGCCCATCCTGGGCAATCACTGTCATCATGGACAGACAATAAAACAGGTCAGTGTTTCAACCAGCATTACTGGGCCCTACCACAGAGAGCTTTCAGTTCTGCAGTACCTGGAGTCATGTTATTTTTAGTAAGTAGGTAGTAATCATTTTGGTAGCAATTTGTGATGATTTATTTTTAATAATAATTTTGGAGTGTCTCTTTGGCAGTGCCTCTGGTCCTGAATAGTTTCTTCCAAGCACCATTTTAAGGGAGAAAGCATTTTTGGAAGCCTGAGTTTGGAGCAGAGTTGCTAAAAGCTTCATTTGAAGTCTAACCCCTGGAAATATCACTGAGGTATTTGAGCTTTAACTGATGCATTAAAACAAACCTTCTGAGATTACTTTCTGGAGAGTAGACCTTGGATTACTCTAAATTTTCAGTTTTCCTGCTATTCTTTTCATTTTGTGTCTGTCCATGCCTATTTCAGCACCTCCTAAAGGCTGATTAATGAACCCCCATTGCTGGCAGCCATGAAATATGTTGCATGTAGCATCCTCCCAGCAGGAGGAAATGTTGCTTGTTGACGGTTGGCTGCATGTGAGGGAAAGCAGCTACCCAAGGCTGAAACCATGGACATTTCCTGCAGATAAAAGCTGGATGGTGAGTACTGGCAGAAAGAAGAATAGACAAAAAAGCACAGCAGGGTTTTGGATCCATAAAACATTTGCTCCCCAACTGTCACACTCGCAGTCTCTGCATCTGGTGTTGTGTTGACTCATTTCACCTGCATCAGCCAGCCAGCTTATATCTGTTTAAGTTTTCAGTCTGAACAGAGAACATGAAATCCTTTTCTCCACTACATCTATACTGCACCAAATTCATAATTTTAATAGGCAAAACTTAATTTGCTTTCTCTGTTTAAGAAACCTGAACTATGAGTTTCGGGTTTCATCCATTTTTTGGTGATCAGTGTTTACATTTGGGCAGACAACTTTTTAACACCTTCAACTCCATTAGATAGTTTATAGAATTATAAAAACAATACAAGTTGCTTAAACTATTCTTTTTGCTGTTAGTGCCTTATATTTCTCAAGAATGATTATTATGCAGGGTTATGTGCTCTAGTCTCATAATGCTGGAAGATCTGTACAGACTAAATAAAGGAGGATGATTTAATCTGTAAGGTATAAGGAGGAAAATATGTATTGGCTTTTTCTCTTGACTTTTTTTAAATTTAATTTTGCATTTGCTTTTAATGAACAGAAGCTTGAATTGTTTTCAGTTTGATAATATTATAGGTCACTCCAGGAAGCATAAACACAGTAAAAGGAGGAGTGGTGAAGACAGAGTTGCATGCATACATGAGCTCTGTTACTCATCCCGTTTATTAAACCAAGCTCAATGGCTGTATGCTCATTCCTGCTGAGGACAGGCAAGATGCACAATCTGCCTCAAATGCTCCATAAGGCAAATTAGATTATTGTGCTGTGTTATTTCATTGCCTGTGGTTGGCCAAAACCACCTTGTGGTTATTTAGGCAGCTCTGTACCTGAGTATTCTGGACTTAGTGGCATTAAATACAGGGGCAGAAATGTAGAGGAAATGCAGAGCGAGGAGGAAGAGTAGAAAATGCACATTAATTACCCACTTGCCCAGGGAATGGTCCCTCTCAGGGGAGCAGGGTGACAGATAAAGGTAGAGGAGGATGCAAAAAGTATCATAGAACAGCAGGCAGTGGTGGGGCCTTGAATTTGTATTTTGCTGGAAATACATGATGCATTTGACTGGACTAGAGTTAATGCTTCACAGGAGAATTATGCTGTGTAATGCATAAAGTAGCACATGCAGTTCAGATTTTCCTTTTGTTGACAAGTGAGACTGAATATTGGTTAGACACATAGAGAGGATGAGAAAAGGTGGGGTTATACAGGAAATAAACATTCTTACATGCAGAGAGTCACAGTTTTTGGATTTAGAATGAAGTGGAAGAGTTGCTGTGCTGCCTTGCCTTTCTTTGAACCTAGAACTTCACACCCACGCTGTGTGGGTGTACATTCCTTGTCATTTTCACAAGAAAGAATTTAAAATTAACAGCTTTCACAGGCATCTAGTTCAATGTCTTTCAAGTTCTCTTGCAGTGTGAAAAGTAGTTCCCCTGCAGGATTAAATGAAACCAAGAGTATTTCGCATGTGGCATGTTTAACGAGAATCTTATCGCATATCTGTTATTTCCAAATCTAAATTGAAGTAAAAGTCAAACCAATAAATTATCTTTTGCAATTTCTGACAGAAGCTAATTAGAACTTAAGGAAAATAGGGCTCAGAATATTGTGCAGAGATGAGTGCTTCTGGACAGATACACAAAACACAAAAAGAATTGGTTTTTTTTTTTAAACATAAAGATGCATAGGGTTGTAGTCTTATCTGTTTGGTTTTTGGGGTTTTTTTTTCCCTCCCACAATGAAAAGATTAGAGATATAATCAATGGTGTAATTTCCACTGATGCATGGAACTTTCAAATCATAAGACTGAATGAAAAAAGCAGATTGTCTATATTTGATTTATTATTGGAGTGATAGGCTGCCAGTAACCAAAACAAGAGGAAGAGTAACTGAGAAATGTGTCATTTTTGCTAATGCTGTGGAAAACAAAAAAAAAAAAAAAATTTGAAAACTCCATATATTTTAATCATGCTGTAGAAAAGATTTTTTAATTAATAATTTTTAGACCTAGAAGTACATTGAAACAAATAAAGATAACCTCAAATTCATAAGGTTCCAGAGTGGAAAAGACTTGGCAGGATGATCAAAATTTTTAGTTGCTTTCTAGAACATTGTACTCAATCAAATGCACTTTCACTAGTTATGTTGACTTTGTCTTCCTTTTTCTTCCTTTCCCTAATTATCATCTTGCTTTATCCCCCCTAGAGCTTGCACAGCCAAGATTCTTTGAAATGGCAGTGAGTCTGCACACCCTTGTGCCCCACAAAATCTCCCAGAGATGAACAGCCCCAAAGCAAAATCCTGCAGCTCCTGTGCTAATGGAGCTTGGGCGCTCTCCTATCGAATTTGCAGGGAACGCCCCGACAAAGGAGCAATGACGCATCTGATTCCATCTTATCAGAAGGCTAATTAATTCCTTTATTATACTATATTATTCTATATTATATTACACTATATTAAATTACATCTAAACTGAATCTGCCATGCACTCAACTCTGCACACACTGCACAGAATCTCGTGACTGTCACCCAACAGTCCCGACACACACACACACACACACACCTGGTCCTGACAGGCCAAGGAAACAAAACCCCATCACTTTGGGTAAACAATCTCCATATTGCACTCTACTTTTGCACAAACACAGGCACAGCAAATGAGATAAGGATTCTGTTTTCTTCCTCTGATGTTCAGAGAATGTGAAACCCAGAAATATTTTTGGGAGGAATTGTGCCCTGCTTTTCTCTGTGAAGAGGAATGTGGCGACACTCTCCCAGCTCCGGGAGCATCGGGAGAAAGAACCCTTCTTGATAAAGTAGGTGGGTTTGAACAAATTGCTTTCAATTTCAAACCCACCCTAGCTGTGGGGGTAAGAGCAATGTCCTGGCTCTTCAGGCTGACACCTGCCTCCCAGGGCAGCGGCTGCTCCTGCTTGTGAGCCGATCCTGAGAATCTCCAGGTGTGGGCACAGCCGCAGCCCCGAGGCCCCGCGCAGGGACAGGGACTCACAGCCCTGCTGCTCCCAGGGCTGCTGGCCCTGGCCATCTGCAGGAGAGCAGTAGATGCCATCCCCAGCAGCAGGAGCACGGCGGGACCTGTGCTGCTGCCCTGCCCACCTTCAGGCATCTGTCACTGCCTCTGCAGGATCCAGCATCCTTGGGCAGCTCCGACACACGGCTGCCTTCCCACCACGCCGCTAGGAATGCTCAGATGTTGGTCACTTGGAGTTTGTGTAGTCGAAACTAAATGAAAAATTAGTGCTCAACTCTCTTGTGTATACACATTGTCTGATGGAAAGAGGCACCTTTGCAGTTTTCCCTTCAATTTATGTTAATTTAAAAAATAGTAAAAACTTGGGAGTCACTGCTCTGCTTACAGTTTTCTTTCTTTTCTTTAGCAGGACTTTTGTCTCTCTATTCAGTCATAAGTCAAATGACTAATGTTTTTCTTTCTTCCTCAGCAGTTATTGAAGAGTTATGCTTTGAGTGTGAATGGAGAGTCTGATGTAATTACAGGACTCACAGATTAGCATTTTACTACATTAACTGTGCCCCTTATGCAGCCTTTCCTAGACTTCAGTGAGCACTGTGGGCTTGGGACCTGAATTAATGTGATACTGGAAGATCAGTTCATAATGATGAGTGATAGAAAGGACAGACAGCTCATTCAAGACATCTCTGGGATCAGGTGTGCGCTCACACTAAACCAGAATATGTGAGTTTATTTTGGAATTTCAGCAGTGAGTGGTGGTGTGGTGCAGTCTTCTTCTGGGGACTGAGCATGTTGGTTTGAGTTTGTTCCTGTGGTGCTGCTGAGCCTGGGCTTCTCTCCATAAAGTATTTAGAGTTGGGTTCCTCAAACCAGTGGTTTCCAGGGAGCAATTCCATGGGCTTATTAAAGGAACCTGGGAAAGAACAGTGTGGAGGAATAACATAGTCAGAGGTGAGGAAATGAGAGGTCTCAGGGGATGTTTAAAGGAAGTCCTTGGGTAAGCGTAGGAGCAGGACACCAGGGAAGCAGTCAGCAGAATAGCTGTGGCCAGAAGAGAGAGGGAAATACCAAAAAAGAGACAAGCCTGGGTGGAAGAGAAGAAGCAACAGAGAATAATACATAACACCTTGACATCAGCTTTTGCCTGAATAAAAGTTCAGTAACAATAATCTCCATCAACAGGCCTAAAGGTTTTGAGCACACCACTCATAACCGAGAGCTGTTGCAAAGGGTTTGTGGTTCTTCAGAGTCTCTGCTTTTTCAGTGAGAATTTAATCTGGAAAAGTGATAGTCCAGCAAGGAAAATTAAGTTTTGCTGCTTTTCTGTTATCCTTTTTCAAAAACACGCAAATACTGCTCAGCATCTTCTATGCCCCTGATGTAGTGATGCTTATAGATTTTAGCAAATCTGCTTTGCTAGAAATGCCTGTAGTGGTAGATCATCTTAATTTTACTTTTAATGAGTCAGTATCAGTGTATTGCAATTATAATTTTGCACTGGACAGCATCAATCATATCTGATTTTTAATTGAAGTGGTGATGTCAGAAACTGAAGAGTATTATTTAGGCTTAGCAATATAATGAAATTTCAGAACAAAACTGTTACTCAAAATTATCTTAAATGAAAGAAAGGGAGAGTTTTATTCACTGGTGACATTCAGGTTTGATGATTTAATTTCATTGTGTGTTTTGTTTTAATCATTGTGTCTATTCATTATCAATGCAGGGTGAAAACTTTCTGTGTAAGGATTGGGAGCATGGGTTTTATGGAGTCTATTGTCCTCTGCATTTCTTCAAAATGGCCACCTACTAATAGCTGAAGAGAGTTTTAATTGTTCAGTTTAACTAAAAAAGTCTGCATAATATTTTAGCAGCTTGTTAACAGGCCTGCAGACAGGTACTAATTACACCCCAATTTACAATACATCAGTTTAGCACTATTGATCTGTTAAAAAAAAAGAAAAAAAGAAAGTAAACTGAGCAAAAGCCAGTCTTGTTGCTGAAGGAATGATGTATTGATTCCATCTGACAGTGCTTTGTCTACAGATCAATGGAGATGTGTGGTATAGACCAGAAGAATGAGACAGGGTCATCAAAGGTCAGCAAAAGAACAGGGTGTCCCAGATTATTGGAGACAATGAAATGAACATATCATAAAGTAGACCTGATTGGCATTTGTAAAGGAATCCACCAGTAACAGGTTTTCTCATGTCAGAGAGGAAGAGCGTATTCTATTTTACAATCAGCTTTAGTTCCTCTCTTAAGAGTTTTAAGGGGGATTCAGTGTCTGCTCAGTAATGTGCTGATTGCAAAAAGTCCTGCAAGTTTGAAATAATTAACTGCTTACAGCTCTTCATGTTTGTAAAAAGTGGAGGCTACACTTCTGAGAATTGTTATTCTTTGTCCAATATAATAGAACATTTTTAAATTCAAATCTTCAAAAATTCTTAATCCCTTAAAATCTTCAGCCCCTTATTTTGATTGCTGTAATTTCTATTTTGCAGTGCACAGAGGTTCTAACTCTGTTACATTTCAGCTTTGCACACTGAAGAAGTAAGTAGGTATGTTCTGGTTTAATTCAACAACAGCCCTGAAGTGTACTTGTACCACAATGTGTTATTCATCCACAGATTTCTTGTGTCCTCAGTGTCCTCTGAGACGAAGGGCTTTATATTTTAAATAAGGAGAAACGCTACTATAATATGATTAATCCCTTACAGCTTTCATGCCTTCTAAATCCTTCCCCATTCTGCTTTAGAAATTTAACTTTTATGATGAGGGAGATGTCGGTTCCACACAAGTATTATAATTTAGGACTTAATCCCAAAAATTAATGTTTAATCTTCACTGCTGCCTTGTTTTAAGAGCTGCTGAATAGGTGTCATTCAAAAAAATTACTTCCAGAGCTTTCTAATCCACATTTTTGCATCACTGCTATGATTTCCTCAGGTTTTACCATATTTTGTAGCTAATTGCCTAACACTGGATGATAAAAGGTTGAGGGTGCATGTTCTTCTAACATAATCACAGAGGAGCAATTCACCACAGTGCCACTTTGGGCTCCCCTCTAAGGAATCAGATTTAGCACAGTTTAGAGTTATAGATGCACAGTCACTGTGTCCCTCCAAAGCACATCAGCTGCTTTGGTTCTGAGTGGCTTTGCAGCAAGGGAAAAAATATCCGCATCTTTTACCTCAATCCCTCTTTTCTGCCTTTTGGGACAGGATAGGTTTTATGGAATCTGTTCTATATCAGCATTTAGCACAACTGCTTTTAAGAATAGAATTGTTCATAATGTGAATTATTCACAGTAGAATCCCTGGTGACTTCAGGTCTTTAAGGCGGTCAGGTGTGGTGTGTCAAGACAGTGTAATGAGAATTTTAAGTTTTAATGGAAAATGCTTCTTGGGATAGTGCTAGGTAACAACAGTGATAATCTGTCTAAATTAAAAATTGCTTAATATAATGCACATATTTCTGGGAAAAAAAAATCCTGTTCCTAGAATGTGTTCTACCTCTGCCTTAAAGAAATAGAAATGGAATAAATAGGTCAGTTCTTCAAAGAGACATTGCATTAGCTTTGGGTTGAGTTTTTCAGCCTAATCATAATTGGAAAATCAGTTCTTACTCTTTAAAAGTCCTGCAAAGTTTTCAGGAAAGCAGACAAGGATGTTGAAATCACTGCTTTGACCATCAGTCAGTTTTCAAGTTCACTGCCTATGAAAAGTCAGGGGCTTATTCTTTGTTTTAGTGATGTACTCTATTTGCCTTTGGAATAAACAGAGAATTTCCATTTTTCTGTATGATTAATCCTTTTTCATTTGTATGCACGATGTTCATAACAATTTGTCCAAGCATATAAGGTAGGCTAGAAATACCATCCATTTTTCTCTTTTATGAACATTACCTTATTAACCATGTTGGAAATATCCCAAATAATGCATTCATTAGAGGTACACACTGTCTGAAGTGATCATTTCAAAATGTATCTCCCCAGGGGTTTGGATTTATACATACTGAGTTAAATGATTAGTGAAACTGTGGCACATTAAGTGTTCAGTATTGCAAGTTACTAGGAAGTTTTCATAATAATTAAGATTTTGATTTAAAACACCACAGTCAAAATTTCTGTGTTTCCATTTGTAATTTCCTCTTCCATTTTGTTGCAGTCATGAATGACATTAACTAAATTCCATTTTGCAAGGTGCTGAGCCTCCTAAAAATCACTGTCTTAGGAGTTCATGATCTCACTCTATTCACAGGGAGTCTTGATTACATTCAGGTTTTAATCAGCTGAGATAAAGAAAAATTGACTAAACAGCACAAAAAAAAATGGGAGTGCTGCATTTTTAATTTTGTTTTTGAGGGAGAACTCAAAAAATCTCATCTATGCTATACAACATAACAGACACCTATTTAAAATAATGCTTGTGTCCCTTCCTGTGAGGTGAAAGCACTCCTGGAGTTTTTTGCCTTTAAGATTCATAGCAATATTTCTAAGGCTGTAAGAGAAAGAAAGAAGAGGGGCTTGACTTCACTGTGAAGGTGCCCTGGAGGTGCTAAGTGATAAATGTTGGATGAACACGACCTAGTGACACTGCTCTGACACAGATTTGAGCCTCTGCCACACTGATATTTCTCTAGGTCTTGAACTTCTGTGCACCTGTGAAGGTTTCTGAGAGCTTTGGAGAACTTGAATTCAAAATACCAAATTTCCCTAAGCAATTACTTTCATATGGAAAGCATGAGTGGACCAAAGCTAATTCATGGTAACTTCAGGAAGCAGAACATATTTCCAAATCATTTCATAGTCCTTGCTAGGAGGGTTTCTTATTGATAAATACTAACATTACTGATATATCAGCTTGATAATCTGCAGAATTACTAAACATTTCCTCTGTACGTAAAATGAGGTAATGTTCTACTGAAGTTGATGTAATTTTTTGTATTTAATATCTTTTCATAGTTTTCAATGTATTAAAAAACCAATTAGGTGAGTGTTTTGATAATTTCTTTTGGAAAATGAGGCTTGTGTGTTCAGTGTTAGTCACTGTGTTTGTCTGCTTACTGACCTTCTTGCTCTCTGATTATCATAATTTCAGTGAAATGTGACAGAGGTAGAAAAATTTTCATAGTATTATGTTTACATTTTGAGAGTAAATGCCAGGTTGAAAAGATGTGTTCTATGCTAAAGAGGGAGAGGAGGAGTCTAGTGTCTGCACAGAAATCTGCAGAATTAATTGTCCTGTTGAGAGGATGGAAATTAGACAGTGTGGGAACAGTTACTCCAAACAGTGATCTGCTGAAACTGTAAGCTGGTAAACAAATTCCCAAGCCCTCATATTATCCTGGTGCAATTTATCAGCTTCTATGGTAATGCTACGAGAAAAAAAAAATTCTTGTGGCTTTACTCTGGCTATTGCTGTTACTCCCTCAGGGAATATTGTCAAGTGGTTTGGGTAGAAAAAGACATTTAGGAATGGTACATCCCTTAAGTGTAAAGGAAGAAGAATACCTTACACCATCTACAGCTGGCTGAGAATCATTTACTTTAATAATGACAAATTAGGCAAACCTTGTAAATCATTAACAAGCAATTAACTTTCTTTCTCGAGTTTCAGCAGACGGAGCTGTTCTTATCACTGTAACTGCTTAGGAACTTTATCTGCCTCCCAAAGCAGCTGCCTCTGGTAGATGGCAGAATGTGATAAAGGGCCTTTGCTGTGTCACAGGTGTCTTGGGAAAGGAGACTTTGGCTTTTTCACCTGCTGCTCAGAGACTCCAGGACTGTTGCTGAAGTCTCTCTCAAGTGCAAGTCTGTTGGTACAAGTTAATTTGTGCGGCTTCAGTGGGAGCTGTACAATCAGTGCAGTGCATTTGGCCAGTACACTGCATTTCCAGGCAGGGAGGACAACCAGACCTTTTAATTCATTTTATACCAGGTCTAAAAAGCATCTGCAGCATTTTTACATACAGACCTGGACTAAGGTTTATCTTGCATAAGAGAAAATAGCAATATTGATAAAAGGTTTTCACAGCTTCTTACCTAAAAGTAAGCTGCTACGTCTCCCTTAGTTGGGTGAATTTAAAAGGTGCTAGTTACCAGTGCAAAGTATTCAAACATTTATTTATATGTGTCATGAGGATGTATTTAGTGAATTACATCTAGACTTCTCTAAACTCCTGGTTTATACAGTCTTATGTAACAAAATGGGATTCCTCATTGTGCAAAATGTTACATTTAAAAGAAGCTACTGTTATAAGTTAATTACTGACTTGTAAGTAAAATGAATGTGTGCAATGCAAAATGAGTTTGTTCATGGAATTATATTAGCTATTTAATGAAGAAAATCTTTAAAAACAGCAGTAGATACAGGTGAATTTTTTCCAAATTATGCTTTCCAAGATAGAGCTGAAATAGATCTCTTTAGGGGAAGCCAAGGAGCAGCTTATTTCTGCATGGAGAATTACTATATGCTGTGTCTTGAATGAAAATGTTTGTTTTGTTATAACTTCTTAATTAGTTGGGCCTTCCTATGAGAGACTCCCACTACAGTACTAAGGAAATATTATCAATCCTAGCATAATTTCTAACTTCTGCCACGGTCTTGGGATTCAAAATCTCTACAATGCAAATTAAATTAAGTACACCTTTCCCAGAGAACATACATAACCTTTCTGAGGTGCAAGACAAACACACATCATTGTTTTCTGTTTTATCTCATCTGGGCTGTCTAATCCAGCCCAGGTCTAAGGAGTCAAGCCTCCACTGTGCCTAACAACCACCTTGGAACAATTTCTCTGGAGAAAATAAATGGGTTTCTTGTCAGGGCCATTGTAACAGAAGAGCTGGGGGCATTGATACTGAAGGGGTCATTTTTTTCCTGTTGTGCACTAATTTGAGGGTGACATGTTGTAAATGTTGCAGTTTCATAAGTTGCATGAGACATCACTTTGTCTTTTCCCTTCCAGATATTTTCTAAATGTGTCAGCATCAGTCATGTCTAAAGCACATAATCTTTTATCATCACTATGCACATTCTGACACTCTGGTGATTTAGTCTTAATACCATCCCTATTACTCTGTAAATGAAAATCCCATATTGTATTAGACACAGAGTGTCTTGTTTTCCTACCTCATCATTTCCACTGTTTCTCTTTTCCATCATCCAGTGCTGCTTGTTTCTGTGTACTGAGGCTTGTTGGTCAGCTGTTCCAGGGAGTAATTCAGGATGTTAATTTAACTGAAACAAAACATCAATGAAAGTATTTCATGGTCAAAAGTAAGAGTTGGGCCAGTGGTTTTCCCATGGAGGAGAGCTGTGAGTGGGAGCTATTCTCTAGAGAAGTCACTGAGAATGAGTTCAACAATTGGACAGCCTTTACAGAGTCAGATCCTCAGGGTATTCCTCCAGCAGAGTAACCATTGGAATACCAGCCCCTGAGGCTGAAGTCTCAGTGTGTGTATGTAGCTTTATGCACTGTGAATATTCCTATTGACTTCAGTGGGATTGCTGGCAATGAATAAAGCTGAACATGTGCATAAATCTTTGGGACATACAGGTCTGTAGAGTTTTCCCTGTTTATGAGCATTTCAAAGCTTATTTTGCAGAAGGTCATTTTTATCTTCCTGGTCTGAGGGTTCAGAACAAAGCAGGAGCACAGCCATTTCTGTTTCCGATTTCAGCAGTTGGTTTTTGTTGCTTTGGTTGGGTATTTTTTTAAATAGTTAAGGGAATATTTATTTTGCAGATGTAGGTGTATCAATTAACGTGTGATTTTAGCCTTCATAGGAAAAATAGGCAGCCCCTGATGGCTTAACTGGCATTTTGAGAGAGATAAAATGAATGTCATATAGTTACAGAGTTTGGATTTTAAAATATACACCCAGGTATACAATCCCACACAGGCACACATGCCCTCGTGTACAATATTTATATAATTTCCATGCGGAATTGGGAGGGTTTTTTTAATATATTGATTTTTATCTTTTTCCACATTTACTAAATGGGCTAAGGAAATACAAGTAAAATGTCACTTACCAATTCTCCTGTGTTCTTTTCAAAATTTGGATGGAACAAGGTCACTGTACAGCCATTTTAGGCAGAAGAGTTTTTTGAGAATGCAAGTGTGAATTACCATAAAAGTGGCTTTGCCTAAATACTAAAGGTGACTTTTAACTGAAAAACTATAAAGTACTTTGCTTCAATACTAAAGATAGCTTTTAATTGAAAACTGTAAGTGAACCTACAAAGCAAGGTTAACGCTTAGTGGTATAATTTTATACATGCACTTTGGCAGTCACAATGGCTTTGATTCAACCTTGACTTCCTACAAGATCATAAAAAGGCACAGAATAATTTGTTATAAAAGAAATGAGAAGTGGAGTACAAATATGAGTCGCATAACAAATTCTGAAGATGAAATGGTAACGTGCAAAGGAAATGTAGCATTTTATGCCAGTGCCATAATTCTCAGGCAACATTACAAAGAAAGAAGTATGGCCTGCAATTTGACCTTCCTCCTCCTCCTCCCCACTTCAGCTCCATAATGATGTTTAGAACTTTATAGCCCATTTTAAAAAGGTTTTAAGGGAACACAGTGTCCTGTTCCCTTCTACAGGATACTACATTCCTAATCACCCTAAATTCTGTCCATAGCTAGGCTGCTTCTTGCCAAGGGCACTGCGAAGCAATTGCTATTTTCATCCTCAGACTGAGGATGAAATCACACTATTTGATTTTTGGGTAATCTTACATCCCGTGCAGTTTAAGATGACTGCTCACATCCACTCTTGCCCCTTTGCATTTCTGCACACAGACACTGAAACACTGGAAAGTTTTAGTGAGTGCAGATAAGACCTAATGGTCCAGTGAACCCAGCAAAAGATAGTGCCCCTGTAAAAGGCTTGCTGAAGGCTTTTCACAGACTTTCATTCACCAGCTGGAGTAACTACTGCTTTACTCTTGCTTGATATTACACTGCCAAGGAACAGATAAAATCTGCAGGATCAGGACAGCTTCTAAATAACAAAAAAAGGGAGGATGCCATCTGAAGAGTACAACATGTACATGGGTTATGGAATTACTGAGTAGGACTTAGATAATCTATCTCAGTTACCCAAGGTGTTGGTTTTTTCTGGAGGTCTTGAATTTGTCAAGTTCTTGAGATAAGCTTTTTATTAAAGTAGGTCTAGAGGATCTTTGCCTCAACTGAAAGATACCATAACCTTTGTTTCTGAAGGCCAAAAAGAGATCACTGAATTATTTGCTAATTGTGAGAAAAATCTGTATTGATTTTGTGTGTGTGCCTGTGTCTGAGAGTAGGCTACTAGCTATTTCTCAGCAGCATTATGTGCTGAAGAATCTCTTGGGAAGACAAGAATGAAAAAAAGTAGGAGTAAAAGCCAAAAAAAAAAAAGGTACAAAACCCCCCAGCCATCCTCTGGTGACATACAACTGGCAGACTGCATGTTTTCATGGCTTGTGCTTTCTCTTGTAAAGGGCTGTGAGGGAGGATGTAATGTATAATATATTTAGGTAATAGCCCAAGCTGGAGACAAATTCATCTCTTACATGCAGTCTGTGTGCTTATAAAATTTATTGTGACTTTTTTGTTCTTGCATCTAAGGGAAATTTTAGCTTGTGGCCTAGAAATTTAAGCTGTTTCCATGTTTCTTTGGGAAAAAATAGAAGGTAATAGCCTCTCAAGAATCTGTAATGTACACACAGTATAATGTGTTTCTGTTGCAGTGTGCTATGTTACTTACTAATTCATTTAAGAATTTGCCCTAAAAAGCTACACAGTTCTGACTTTTTAAGGAGCTTTAACTTTTGGTTAATTATAACAATGACTTTCATTTGTCATTGAGCTTTTTTAACGTTTGAGGTGGAAAGTCATATATGTGTATGTGCATATGGGTTTCCCTTTTGTTTTTAGTTTGTTTCACTCCAGAAACAGAAGTGGTTGCTCTTGACAAATGGCTTTGTCTGTCCAGAGTTGTGGTGGTTATAAAGTTGAGACAGTTTCACTCTTGCAATCTGACTGATGCTGCCACAATGAAGTGCTTTCAGAAAACAATGAGTGAGCAGTAGTGCTTTGGTAAACAACAGTGACTCAATAACTCTGCAAAAATTTAGGGGGATATAAACATGGGAAAGAATTGCTGGATGACTGCTGTGGACTTTTTACACAGGGAAAAACCTATTCCCATATGTCCCCAAATAGGTATTAAAACCAATGTACCTCTTCTTTGACATCTGTTAGAACAGAATGAGTCCATTTGAAATCCCCCAAACACTCTCACAGTGACAAAATATAGTAAATGAAGCAAAATAGTTTGGGGAAATGAGGATGTGTAAACAAGCCAGTCAGATGTCATTTACTTTCTTGGATCACACTGGCATTTTTTTGCAGGTCTGGCTCTATTAAGTCTTTGTGCACAAAGCTGTATTTACTGCACTGAATGTAGATTTTCCACCTTAAAGAACAAGGCTGTTTGAATCATGTCTGGTTTGAAGCTGGTTCTCCAATTTTTTATTTTTTTTTAATTTTAATAGGCAATGCAACCAGTGAAGTTCTTTACTGTTATCACTAGAGACTATTGGGGGCCTTTCATGTATGCTCTAAAAATTGTTGTTGTCCTCTGTTAGCACACACCAGCTTGCTGCATGTATGTCAGGAGCTCACATGCCTTTTAGCTTTGGATGCTTAGGATTGATGTCTATCCTGTTTTATGCTCATACAGCATTTGACTGCAGCGTAGCTGCAGAAAGTGCCAGAAGAGTTACAAATAAGAGCACACATAGCACTGTTCAGTAAACTCTAGCTGTTTGCAGTGATTGAGGACCTTTCTTTCTTTTTAGAATATTGATTCCTTATGCAGTAGCACTCCTCTTTGTTTGAAGGAAATGGTGGGGAAAGAGCTTGACTGGATGGTAGATCTATTTTATCTTTTCATGGTACATTTTTGCCCATGTAGTAGTTTATATTTTGGGGGACATTGACCAGGAAAGAAGTCAGATAGTGGGGCATTTACAAGCTTGTTTGTCTTCTAAAGGAATTAAAATGTCACTCAGCAGAACCTGTGACTTACCTGTTGTCTGTAAGTCACAGTGCAGCTGAGAGTCAATCAATGTAATGTAATTTACCTCTGACTTGAGTGCAGAAAAGAGTTTCACCAAATTTTGTGCATGTTTTTCTTCTTTAATCCCTTCCCTCTCATAGATTAACACAACATAAATTAAAGTGCATTAGGGGAGGATATAGACAATGTTTATATACAGAACTCTTCCCCAAAATTATACTTTGTGGGTTTAAGGAAAGTGTCTTCATATTGGTGATTTCACATATATTTATAGTTGTCAACAATGTTTGCAGCATGCTTTGAACTTTTCTGAGGGCACACCATTTTTTAAACTGATAGACACTTCTTGGTAGCTCTAAATGTGCTTTTTTAACAACGGGAGATGGAGGAAGCAGCATCCAAATCCAGCTCTGTCTGATGCCATTCTCCTCTGCAGTCTCTGCTCCAAGGAACTGCTAATTTTGTTTCTTGTAGTCATTACTGATGAACTGTATGTGTACATGCAAGCTAAAAATAAACAAAACCCCAAGCACAGAAACAGTAAGTTTTATATTTAAAATTTATGTAATAGTTCCTCTCACCTAAATTTTCTCCCCTCATTCACATTTAATTTTTTTTAAATCTAACATGCGACCCAAAGATTTTACAAGCATGAAAAAGAAGGGTATAACAATAAAGCAAAAATTATCTTAGAGATGCCCCTATAAGGAATGATTCAAGTAGATATTTTCTTTAGCATTCTGAACTTTGATTTTAACTCAGAACTTGACAGATCCACCATGTTAAATTGTATTTTACTCATTATTTCTATTTAAATAATAGTACTGCTTGTAAGGAAAACACTTCTGAACATGGCTAAAAGCTGAGGATTCAGACTGTTTGGTACATTTAAAAGATATTGGAGAAAAACAGTGAAGAAGGTAGAACAGGAGGGTGGGCTTAGGCTCTGGGGATGGCTCTGCCACTCACAGGATGTACAAGCATGGACAAGTGATCTAGTCTTTTGCTGAGTCTGTTTCTCATACAGAAAAGCAGTAAGAGTCAGCTCAGAGATGTTAAATGGTTTAAGTTACCCTGGCCTTGCTGTGAAGAGGATACTGGTAATGATAATGTTAACTACTAATCTTGCTAGCTGACAGTTTTACCAATTCTATCTAAAAATGGACTGTGTTTTTTGACTTAACCAGTTTACTTCGGAATATATCCTTAGGATAAATCAAACAATCCAATATGAGAATTCTCATCATTTGAGTGATTTCCTTTGCACAAATCTATGCTGATTTCCATAGAAGCTGTGAGAACAGACTAGTGTTAAGATAGCCTTTTAGGGTTCCAGGATGAAATACAACTGTGGATTTTAGAGTATTTGAAATAGAATTATTTTTTTAATGGTTCTTCAAAGACATACCAACTTTGCCAAAAGGAGGTTTGATTCTAAGGCATGGCACAGTGGGAAGCTGGGAGATCCTTAAAAAACCCAACCCTTTGGAGTGCTGTAATCAATGAGAACGGAGTATAGTAACAGATGATGTCTGCAGGCTCTTACTGATAAGTGTTTAAGAGAGACAAATTTTATACAGAATAGGCATGTGTTATAATTACTGAAATACATATAATAAGAAAAATAATGTACTGACTAGGAAGTTTGTCTATGTAGGCCCAAGGTATGGTCTGCAAGTGGATCAAGAAAGGGTATTTTTACCCCCCAGCTGGGAACCCTACAGTTCAGGTCTGGAGTGGAAAATTGGGTATTTTATCCATCTGGCAAAGGTATATTGAAAACAGTAAAATACATGTGTATTTTTTTTTATTTCTCTTTAATGGTAGGTCTGTAACTTTTATTAAAATTGTGGTTTAATCACATGTCTATCACAGCTCAGTGAGAAGCCTCATAAAACCACTTTGCTGGTACCTTTTAACACTAACAGCTTTGCAATTTCTTTTTTTTTTTGTTGTTGTTGTATTAAATTTCAAATGCATATACCTCGTGGTTACAAGTGTTTAGTACAGCATCCATGTGCTTAGCTTGCAACATTTCAATTTATTTATATCAAGTCATTGCTGTGAAAAAAATGGTGAGATTTTGTATTCCACTGACTAGCTAGACTCTTGGACAAGAAAAGCAGGACTGCTGGTGTAATCTAGAAATAATTCAGTATCAAAAAGATGCTGTCAGTTTTCCTGAAACAGTGGTGTCACTAAGTTAAATGGAAGATGGTTTATTTTGCTTTGTCTGATGTCTTTACCCTTGTATTGAAAATGGTTTTAGGAAAATAGGATTGAGACCCACATTCTGATCAATAAATCAATTCTCCAGCTATTCTGGACATGACATTATATCATCTCTTTCACAAAGCTGTTCAGTGAGGTCCATCTGAAAATCTGTTTTGTGCCTCCCCTGTGCTTGTTATAAAATCATTTGAAGATCTGGTAGCTGTATTGGTAAGGGGCTTTCTAGTTCTTTAACATAAACTTATTTATGGGAAACCTGTGGCTTTTTTTCCCCCTTGATATAAGTCCTAGTTTAAGTTGCTTTTTTTTCTTCCCTATTTTTATTTTTACATGCATAGTTATAGATTATGTATTAGAAAAAAACCACAACATTCCAGATTATGTCTTAGAGGCCACCTCATATAGTAAAGCAAGAGCTATAGTGAATTTTAATGCAGGAGAAAAATCTCCACAATTTCAATGTCCTTATTACATTTCTGAAGATTTTTTTTTTTTTTAAAGAACTGTTGAATATTCCTGTTCCTTTTGGCTGAAAGGAAGTCCTGCTGCAGAGCAGAGTGTTGCTGGAAGGGGCTGAGCTGAACTCAGCTTGAATCTGATTCTGTCTCTGGAAAACTTCCATTAGCATCATGTTATTAGATAAGTCTGTAATGATAAGAGAAGCCAATATTTGGCTAGGTGCTGTGGCTCATGCAGTGACAGGAGCAGAGGAGGCAACAAACACTTGCCTCGTGTGGTTGACCCTGCATTTAGCACAGAAGGGACAAACTCAGAGGAACAGGTGGTGGTGGATATATTTCTTCTGCATTTATGGCTGTTATGGAAGGGAAAATGGGTAGAAGTACCATGAGATTGAGACATACAAAAGACTTAAGTGCCACTCAATTGCCTTAAGGCATCCCCATTAAACATAATTACCCTACTTACTAAGCACCAATCGTAGCTATTAAGTATCATCGGGTTTAAATTAGTTCCCTGGGAGACATCCCGTTTAAGCAGATTTCCCAGTTAAGCACAGGAAACTTCTTTTTTAATCAGTCCTTCCTCTTCTTCTCCTCCTCTTCACTTCACCTGCTCTAGAGGTGGCTGTTTCATAGCTATCCAAACAAAAGAATTCCCAATGTGTTTTTAGGGGCACTAAGGAATAAAAAAAACCTCTGGTGTAAGAGTGCAGAGGGATCAATTCCTTCTGCATTCAGAGGATGCTGCTGTGGGAATGACTGCAAGTGTTCAGGCTGGCCTTGTTCCTCTGCATCCATTTCTCCTCCATTCGTTCTCTTCTTTTCTTTAAGACTCCTTGGGATGTCAGTGTCCACACAGAATGCTTATTCCTTTGAAGTAGCCATGGCTTGTTATGACATAGATTCTCCTAGAAGAGGTTATTCTGATTTATCTGTCCTCATGTAAGTCAGTTCTTCAACAGAAAATCACTGAGCATAACTGAGCTCTAGGGAACCTTCAGAGCTCTCTAGTCCTGCTGCTCAAAGCAGGACTAAACAGGTCTAGTTACTCAAGGGATATGGCTAGCTGAATCTTGAAGCCCTCAAAATACTTCTATAACTGCTCAATTTTCTTGTTTCTCTTCTGATCAATGTTTCTTGAAACCATTAAGCATATTTTTCTTGGTTGTTTCTGCTAATAAATATGTGGGAGCGTTTCTTTTATTTTCCAGTTGAGGGAAATCACTTTTTTTTCAATATTTTCAACATTTTTGTAAAGCTTTCTTACATTCTTTTCCATTTTTTTGTCCTTAACATCACGCTGTAAAAGTCTTCTACAGTGTCTAATAAATCATTTTGTGTTAGAGCAACACAAAATCTGGAGGGGCTTGTCTGCCAAAGTGTTGTTGTCTAAGTAGTGGTTAGCTGCAATTCTAGATTTCCCTCTTCATCTCTTCCTTGTGGATGCACCACAGTTTAAACAGCAAATCTCAAAGGAGTCCTTTAATTTAAAGAGCTTATTTTCAGTGGAAACTGCTTTATGTGCCAGTTTTCCCACCATATATAATGAAAATGGAAGAAAAACAGTGGCTATTTTATACTTGCCGCGTTGGATATGTTACTGACTCAAATATGGACTAAACCTTCACCTGTTTAGTATGTGTATTACTTAAATATTACATGGAAGTTGACTGGTATGACTGAAATTAAAGTTATAAGAAGATAACTGCATTCTAATTATGATGTGATTATGGTTTCTGAATGACTCACCAGCACTTCTAGTTTACATACAGGAACAGATTTCAGGTGCAAGCTGCAAGTGGGATATTAAGGTGAGAGCTGAGGGAAAAAAAAGGGATGAGTTTCAGAATTTGGAGAGCTTTCTGAAATGCTGCCATGCCCTGGGATATCTGGGGTATGTTCTGTCATGCACCTGCAGCATTTTAGGACAACTGGGATGTTTAGAGGAAAATGTGAGATCCTGTGACTGTCAGTAATACTGGGTTTGGAACAGTCTTGGGTAACAGCTGTCCTTAACTCAGTACTAACAAAGTAAATTTATTGGCAAACAAAAAATAACATCCAAAGAAGAATCTGTAAATGACAACATAGTCATAACTTTTCTTGAGGAGAACCCTGCCCATCTAATTTACTATGAAGTGGGAGGGGAAAATTTTTAATTTAAATTTTGTGTCAGGCTTTAAAAATATGCATGTGAAAGAAAAAAATACTGTCCTGGATTCCAAACTAGGAAAAATAACCAAAAGTAGGAAATAAGAATAGAAATAAGGAGTTATTTTTCATCACAATGACAAGATTAAAAAAATTGTCTTGAGTTGCATACTAGGTTCAGCAATGTTTAACATAAATATTAAAGAACTATGAGGAGGAAAGAAGAGTGGGGCAAAATAATAACCTTGCAAAAGATTTAGGTGCTTGAAAGGTGAGAACAAATGGTGAATTTTAAGAAAATATAATTGGATGAAAGGCATTTCTATGGAATATCTATTGAAAGAATGCTACAATAAGTGTTTCCAAACTTTTTTTTTTTTAATGGCAAGTCTTTACAAATGCTCCAGAGTAGGTAAAGATATACAGAGGGTGAATTTAGGTCTGCTGATGTATAGTGAGTACACACAAAAAGTCCAAAGTTAAGGTCCTGTAAATAAATGGATTTTCTTTAAAGGAAACGTAGGACTTGGGGGGAAAGGGAAGGTTGATATAAATCTGCTAGCAAGACAATGTCTTTAGTTACATTTAGTGGATAAGAAGGCTGGTCCTTGGATTAGCAGCTGTGGAGGTTCTGCTGTGTGTTTGGTGTGCCTTTTATCCCACACAAGCAGCTTGCCCCTTCTCCAAACACAGCCTTGCTGTGTAAAATGAGTCACTGGAACGTACGGGACTTGCTCGGCTACTGAACCTGCCTATTCTTCTTTCACTTCTCACCTTCCTCACTCCCCATTTTTGATAATTTTCCATTCCTGCACTGTCTTGTCCTCCTGTTGTCTGTATCACAAGGATAACACGGGTCAAAGTGGGGATGGGAGCACTTCCTAGCAGAGCTTTTCTGCCCCCCATTACATGGCTGCACATCCAGGCAGCTGTGTTCAAGTTACAAGGTGAAGGGATGAAATGAAGGGAGCACTGTAGCAGTTTGAACACTGCTTCCATCCTGCCTGGGATCTCCAGGGAGCACTGAATGCTGAAAAGAAGGGGAAAAAAGGAGAAAGGAAGAAAGGAATAAAGAGAATCCATATTTATTTAATATGTATTTCTCAGGAGGCTGGCAGGTCTGATTACAAGATGTACCAGGTATACCTACAGACTCAGTGTCTCAGGAGTTGTGACCTAGGTGCAGGGGAGCATCTTTTATACAGATGGAGAAAACTCAAGCGTCTCAAATCCCTTAGTGGGGTGACAGTTGGCAAAGAATAAATTTTAAATTTTTCTCTGGATGTGTTTAGTCAACCATTATTTTTTTTTTCTTCCCATTTGTTCTGTGCCTTTAATGCTCTCTTTTCTGATGGCTAGAGAAGACAGGTTTCAAGTGTTTTTGTGCAATGGAAATTATACTTTTCCTCCATATACAACAAAATTTCATGTCACATGTGGCCTAATATGCAGAACATCCCTGTGTCTTGCTTAAGAGAACAAAGCACACACACAAGGTTCCTGTGCCCTTTTCTCCTTTGAGCTTGTGTTCCTTTTATAAAGGATTGTTCCTCTGCTTTTGATCCAACACTACTGTATTTCAGTTTAGTAAGAGGAAAATTGTGTGCCTTCTCTGATAAATTAAGTACTGTTAGTCCACTGTGCATTATTTTACTTAGTTGGACAACACCTTCCAGTGTTAACATCAACACACATCAGTGTAGGTTTGACTGGTTTTAGCTCACTGCTGTTCACTCCTGCAAAATGAGCACAAAAGTGAATAAATCCAATGTACTTCTGCATATCTGTACATGCTGAAAAGCTTTTCTATACTTACATCATCGATTCAACAATTTTCTAATTATTAGGAACAAAACAGTAATTACAGCACTGTTTCCTTGGCCATGGGAACACCCCCAGTTAAAAAGAGTGCTTTGGAGGATAACAGATGTTTTATCTCTTGGCCTCTGACTTCAAAGGAAAACAGTTATCTGGAAGGCACAAAAAAAAAAGAGGCAGTAATCAATTGTTCTGTCATATTTTGTGAGCATGGTAATTGCTGACTCAGCTGCTTGATACAAAGCATCTCAGACTACCTATTTAGGCAGGCTTAAAATCTTTTAGGTAGTGGCAAGGAGCTTGAAATGAAGTGCTAAAATTTAGGAGTTTGTAACTTTTAATTATAATGGATTTTTTTTAAGCTATTTTTACTATTTATGAGTTCTCAAAAATAGAGACTGAATGCCTCTGACATTGAATTTCACAGTACTGGCTCCTCATGCAGAAAGCTATTTGTTTACAGCTAAGAGTTTAATTAAATAGGTCGTTACATGTAGATAAGTAAACTAAATAGTGATGTAAAGCAAGGCTAAGGGTATTTTCTCTTTATGTCAAGTTTTAGTAAGTGTTGAAACAGGTGTTTCCTTACCCCAAAAATCTACAATAGCTCTCTATCTTTTCATTTGCTGTTATTTTTCTTTTTCCCTGGAGATTTCTCAAGGGCAAAGTGGATATTATGATATATGAATGATTTTACTAAATATGTAGAAAGAATTCTCAAGAAGAACAAGAGACAATCAGTAGTCTATCATCAAAGGCCCTTGTGATAAAAAAGGTAAGATACAAAAGATTATGTGTTTCTTTAAAGTAACCAGAAATAATATACAATTAACATACTCAGAGCCAGTCATGCAACTGAAACAGTTAAATATCAGAAAGAAAAAAATATTCATTTCAAGCTCCATTGGAAACTGCAAAAATAGTATTTGCTAAACCATACAAGAAAAAAAAAGAGGTATTTAAATATTTCATTTCAAAAACATTAAGAAAAAAATACTAGGAAGGTGATGTGTTAAGCTAATTGGAAATACTCTGTACAAACATACATGTTGATTCTTCATTCCTGTATAAATGGATCACCCCAGGGCAGCAGATACTGTTCCCACTGTGTTCACATATGAACCTAGACAAAACTGGGATTGATTTTCTCCACTTTCACATTGTCACTAGCTCATTAAATCAGCCTTTTCAAGAAAGGTTGAAGATCATGCCATCTTGAAGAGTCTGCCTCTGCCTCCTTTGCTTCTCTTCTCACCCAGGTCTCTCTCTGTTCTCCTTCCCCATTCTTCCCAAGCTCTTTGTGCCTTCTGAACGGTTCAGCATCCACTCTGAGCCCTTGATGCAGGAGAGGAATGGAGGAGATCCAAGCCTGGATCTCTGCCCTGTGCCTGCCTCTTCCTGAGCATGGCCACCCTTCTCCATAGGGAACAGCAAGTGGAGGTGACACAGCACTGCCAGAGCAGTGGAAAACACAGATGAGCTTGCTACGTGCAAGCAGGCTCTGGCCTAGGATCCAAGTGATGGACGGCTCAGTTGAATTCCACTTCACTGGAATTTTGGGTGCACAGATTGTAATAGAGAGCAGAGTGGTAGTAAGGCTAGCCTGCAATGAAGGTAAGAGCATGGAGTTATGTCCTCAGGCATGGAAATGGGGCAGTGGGAAGGAACAGTACATGAGCACTGAAATACCAGAGGCAATTAGGGCAATCCAAATGGATGGAAAATGGCTGAATTTTAATTTTTATTGAAACATATATAACTGGATCTATAATTTCTGAAGGGGGAGCTTTCTTTGGAAAAGAACTAAATAGAATTTTTTTTTTTTACGTATGTTTTAAATCAAGTCTTAGGCAGTGCTCCATGTTGAGGAGACAGCTGGAGAGCATTGCCAGTCTTGCTTTAGGAAGAGCTCTGCTCTTTCATATACTTTCCTTGGGCACATAAAACAAGCAGGTTTTTTGCATGACCACATCTGATCAGTGCTGTCAATCTAACTGAGTCTTTCCAAACTCTTATTTTGAGATTACTGCATGGGTAAGTGTACTGTCAGGATTACTTGTATGACTATAGAGAGGTGCAGTGGGGAAATCATGCATTTATTCTGGTTTAAGGAACAGGATAGTACCATTTTTTTAAATGAGTGAATATTTAGTAATGTATTTTGGGAGAAGGGTAGATGAAAACCTGCTCAGATCAAGCTTTGGTCATCAGTCCAAGTAGCCATAAGACTGAAATGTTAATCAAAAAAGTTGTTAGCATTGCCAGTTGGATGTTCTGCCCACTTGGTACTTGAACTTCATTAACTGTCTACACTAATTTTTAAACAAACAGCCTCAGTCCAGCTGTCCTCTTTGAGTATGTCTGCATGACAAAGGCATTAGTTGATGGCTGCAACATGATGTAAACTCTCCCAGGATTCCTGGCAAATACTCCAGGGCTGCTACTGAGTGCTAAAACTCACGTAGTTTATCCTGACTGTAGAGTTGCCTGGGCCTGCTGGATGAGACTGATGTAAATACTTGGGGTGGATCACACTCAGTTTTAATGTGTCTCTGTAGCTGTGCCCTGCAATTGCAGCTGGTATTTGACAGATTCTTTGTTTGTGCTGCTTTTTATTCTTTCTATATTTGGATTCAAGGCAGGAGACAGAAGTACATGTTTTTGGAATCACATTTGGAAAGCACTTCTAACAGATGTTGATAATTGTATGGCACTTTTGGTAATGCTAGGCATAAGGATGAACACAGCTGGTTGAACTGTATTTATTGAAAATAAAATGCTGTGAAAAGTTCTTATTTTAGTATAGTGATTAGGCTGGGAAAATGCAGAAGTATTTGAACAAAAAAAAAACAATCAAAATTTTGTGTGTCAATTGTAAAATACTATTTTGGAGTTCAGAAATAATCTAAATTGACTGCAAGTCATACTGCCACAGTTCACAGCTTTTATGTTTCCTGAATTTTTCACCCCTTTATCTCCAGTTAGATTGTTGTTCCAAATGTATTTGGAGCACATAGGTGACCTTCAGTAACCCTCCCAAATGTATATACCTTCATCTTTGTATAAAATTAAATGTTGCCTGCTGTTTCAGTATTGTATCTCAAATTCTATGGATCCTTGTATGGATCCTGAGCTCCTTGGATGTCTGCAATATTTATCCTTTGGAGTACAGTTTTGAGTTGTTCCCTGCTTTGCTTTTACTTTCAATGTATTTTCACTTTGAACCCATTAATTGTATGTATTGAACACCTGTCCTGTCTCAGATCCCTGAGGTACCCAGCTCTTAACTTCTCTCTACTTGGAGAAGCAGCCATTAATTACCACTCTTTGTTTCCTCTCACTTAGCTAATATTTAATCCACAACAAGAATTTACCTCTTACCCTGTGGTTATTTGTTTTCCTTAATAGTTTCTTGTCAAGAATCTTATCACAGGCCTTTGTCAAGCCAAGTAAGTTATATCTACCAAATCTCCACCATTCTCCCTGTTTCATTAACAATGCCCAACAATTCAAATAAGGCAGGGGCAATGTTTTCCATCAGGGAGGTCCAGCTTTATCAATGTGTGTTTCTATGCTATCAGCCACTCTACAGCTAAATAAAGACATCGTGCCCACAATATCTTTAGTTTCTTTCACATAAAAGTCAACTTTAGGCTGCTTTACTTGGCTTTTTTTTTTTATGGTAAATGTTTAAATAGATACCTGTGACAGCATCCTGCCTTTTTATATAGCGGGGCAATCAAGTTGAAATCACAGCTGATTTTCTATTTTTCCTAATCTTCCTTAAAAATATTTTTGAAATGTTGTTTTAAAAGTACTTTAATTATTAAACATATTTTAGGAGTTCCTAGAGGGTAAAAATATGTCTGTTGCATAGTGAAAATTAATGTAAAGACATTTTGTAGGTTTTTTGCAGTAATCATCAAATTTCCCACTGCAACCTGAATTAGCAGCATTGCAATGCCTGCTTTGGATTCACAGGTAGTATTTCTGAATGTTTTAAATATATTCTGTACAATTTTATTTTAGTGAAGCAACATTTGAATATTTCTTCATTCTTCTTAGTCATCAGTGAGGCTATTACAGAGTTTATGAAGTGCTTCAGAGTCCCAAGTATGAAAATATTTTAGATTTTCAACGGTTGCCAATGTTAGTAAAAAATATGATGTTCAAATATGATGTTATTGGAGTTATTGGAGAAATGCTGATGGAAAAGAAAGTCTTAAAAGCTCCCCCTCTCTGTGACTACCATTGTAGATCTCGCTGTGAAAGTGTTCAGTCACAGGTAAAAACTAGAAGCTCCCATTTCTATGTGAGATGGGCTTATTCCTTTCAGTATTAACTGTCACACGCCTTGAAATAATGCACTATTGTGCTTAGGGAATTCCATCATAGCAGATTCCATGGTTGGGTACCAGCTTTATCTTCATTTCCCACCTCCCTTCCATCTGGGGAAGAATACTTTCTAATTACTTGTGTTTTCCAGATCACTCGTGGTCTTTGCTTCCATGCTGAGTGGAGATTACACTCTCCTATTAGCCCTTTTAAGGCCCAAGGAATGCCAGCCATGCCATGTGTGAGCAATCTGCAGGCACCATTAGCACTGCTTCAGTGCCTCTTGATAACACTCGCCAGGAAGTCAATTAAAGACGTCAGGGGGTGGGCTGGGCCACTTCTTGTTACTAACAGCTCTCATTAGGGGGTGGGGATTGGGGACTTTGAACAGGTGATCCTTACTGTTTTAAATAAGAAATGGGAAAATACCCAGACTAGCTTTCTCCTTTTCCCCCCCCATTCATTCTTTTCTCTTTCCTTCCCTTTCTCTCTTTTTTCCCCCTTATTTCTAAAACAATTTCAAAAGTCTCTGGCAGATATGCCGTTTCACAGAGTCTGAAATCAGCAATAAGTACAAATCTCAACAGAAGAAATCTATACAAACGATAAAGACAACAGAAATCAAATCAGTGTTTCAAAAGTAAAGGAAATTTTGGGTAGTAATTTGTCAGAGCATCCTCTGATCACAGGCAGCCCCTCTAGTCATGATTTGGGCTGAATTGAGGACGCTCTCCCTTTTATAGAAGTTTTTAGTACTGTGTGGGTTGGGAAGCTTGAGAACTTCTAAATAGTCAGGAATATAAAGAATTGTAAAGAATGAAGCAGAATGGGATGTGATTGTCCCTGTGTTCATGTAGAAGTCTCTAGCAGCTGTGAAAGAGTGTATTGCTGGGGAGGACACCAGCGAGGCTGGTGTGTGGCCTTGAGCAGACGTGGTTTCAGTGGTGATGCTAAATTCCTCTGACAGTTAAGTACTGAGGTGGAAGAATTGGTATTTCATAAAAGAAATGTAAAATACACACTAAGGTGCAGAGAAGCCGTGGTAATTAAAAAATTTGAAACACAGTTCATACTTCTGGATGTGTTTTAGAACCTGAGGGTGATTATCATTACTCACCAATGAACCTCGTTTTTTGGCTATTGCAGAAAATGTCAGGAAAACAGAAATGTAAACCAGTTTTGTGTTTCATAGCAAGAGATACAGTTTGTGATCCTTTCTACTGTTTGGGTTTGGCTTTTTTTGGAGGGAGCCTCCTCTCCTCTCCTCTCTCCCTTTTTTCCATTATTACTGTATAGATTTTCCAACACTATGTGGTAGTATACTTTCAGTAGTAGTTCAGCTTTCTTTGTCAAAAGGTTTTGCTTTGAGTAGATAGTAAAAATCTGAACTGAGTCAGGATGTACAGATCCACTCTAGGAACCATCATTATGATTGAGATTAATTCCAAGCATGCAATGGAAGGACTTCCAGTGTTTTTGAATCAATGTTTTTCATCAGCATGGAGGTTGTATGACTCAAGTGTCTTTAGTCTTGATGTGGAGAAAAAGTGGAAATCCTCATTCAAGTCTTCCATTTTTGTTATATGACCCACAAGGTGTTCAGTGGTCCTTTTGAGATAACTTGCTAATTTTTCAGTTTACACAGTGCTTATGTTGAGAAAAACGAATAGAAAAACAAAATATAATTTCTTCTTTTTTTCTTTCTCTTCTCAGTGTACCATCCATCTTCTGGTTTATATTTATGGTCTATCATTTATTTTTGCTTAATAGAAGAGAATACAATGGAGAGGGTTTTCAGCATTAATTCTTATTATGCCAGTTACTTATTTTCAGAATTATTTATTTCCATCTTGCTAAGTGTTTGGGAGAAATGACTTAACTTATCTGCTAGTGTGTGCAATAAAGATAAAATGAGAGACTGTTTACTCCTCTAAAAAGACATGTTATTTGTTTTCTTTTGAAACAACTGACAACATGAGATGTAAATTAGTGTAGAAATAGTAATCTCCATCAGAAAAGTTAGATTTATTAAGGAGTACCGAAAGCAAAATTAAGAAATATGACCTGACTTACTGTATTGTGTTTTCAGCCCACATACTAATATCTCACCAAAAGTGTCCTGGATTTGTTTTTATAAATTTTATTAAGTTAGGCATGATTAGAATTGTCATTTGGACCGCTGTGTGAGGAGCTGTAGGAAGTACAAAGAGGAGATTGTAAAGCTCAACGAGACTGATCTATTTAAATCATCAGCAAAAGGAGCCAGGGAAGTCTGATCATCCGTCTGCATTTGGGATCTGAGATGACTTAATTGTCCAGACTCACCCAGGAAATCTGTGGTAAGCCAGATAACTGGTTTGCATTTTGTACATTCCAGCATGGTACCATAGAAATGCTGTCCTATTACCTATGATGATTTCATCTCTTGAAATTGCTAAGTCTGGTTAGTATTTCATTCTTTTTTCTTTAGATTATTTTTGTTCTAGTCTGTTATTCCTACTAATGGTATAGAGATTGAAAGCTCGCAGACTACTTTTCTCTTTTGTTCCCCTTACACTAATGTGTCTAACGTGCTGCATCTGTTTTTAAGTTTAATTGTGTCTTTGGCATGCTAATCAACTTTCACAAGTCAGAAAAATACATATTGATTGCATTGTGATATCTGTACATTAAAGAAAGAGTATCTATTTTATAGAAGAGAATGATTATTTGAAAGCCATAGAAAAGAACAGTGATTGACATTAAATTAATGCTTCAAGACATCTTAAATGCTGTTGCATTAGACAGTTCCTTGAATGACTCAAGGCTTCCAAGTTGTGTTTTTCTCATCTAACAGTCTGGGCTGTGTACCCTGGCAAGGTGTGCCAGATTTTCTATAAATTTCAGGAGTTAAAATGAAAGTTAGCAAAATATCTTCTACCCTGATGTCAAATAGTGCACCCCAGACACTCCTAATGTTTACTTCTATTCCTAGCTTTTTGACTGTTTTATTACTACATTTTCACTCATTACTGTGAATTAACACATTGAATTTTTCTAAACCAGCACAAAAATTTATTCCAATAGAAAGTTAAAATAAGTATGATTGGACTTTCATGTTTAGTGTAGATCTATGAACCACATACCTAACCTTAATAATATCCACCATTACAGGACAGGAAATTCTACTCCTGAGGTATTCTTTTGGCCAGAATTTTATTACAAGCCAAGTCCTGGCCAAGTCCAGGGCCCAGCCAACCTCTGCTTGGGGATTCTATCATGTGCAAACGTATAGTAGCAATAAATTATGAAAATGAGAGTAAGGCTTTGCAACTGAAAGGCCCCTGCATAATTCCTGGTTGTCCCTGGTGTTGAAAAAGTGATTGGAGGGATATAAAATGACTTAGGAAGTCTGAATTGTAATATATATTGGTGGCAATTTTACCTTATTGTTTTGGAACAGGAATTTACCAAGGGCTTTAACTGTTATCTTTTTTTTAATGTCAATTCAGGTATCACTGTTTCTCAGTTCTGTAAACTGTATCACCATGAACACTTCTCCCAGTTGCAAAAAACAACAGGGAGCAAGCAGGAACATAAAATTATTTTTAGAAAATGCATTTTTAATTATTGAGCTGCTTAATTATTGAGCACTACTGAAAATATCCTGTGAACCTCATCACTATGCAAATGTATTCCGTTTTGGAAACAATTAAATGATAATAAAGCATTCTTTTTTTCTTTTACAACATATTACTGCAATGAAGCTGTTACCTCTCAGTGTGCATTTTAATGAGTTTTAAGTAACATTTTAATGAGCTCAACATTACCATAAACCTAAGGATTAGACAAAATTAAATTTACTGGGAAAAGGAAAGGGTTCATTAAGAGTTAATTATATAGTTTAAGAAGAAATATAACTCATTTTATGATATCACTTCAACCATGAATTCGGCAGTAGATCTATACTTATTAATAGGCGTAGAAATGCCATTATTATATTGACATAAAAACATGGGTTTGCACACTACTGCTCAGGCTTCCAATGAAAGTTTCTGTATTGAAATCCCTGGGTCAACTTTGTTCTTATCCAGTTCATTATTACATCTGAGGAGAAAAAATACCAAGCTTTGTATTGCTGGTTTGTAATTCCACCTTCTATTTTTATAAACATCGTGAACAGTGAAAGCAAAGTTTAATGGATTTACCATTGCCAGTAGGATCTGAAGGCAGGTTCTGAATAAATGTCTGGGATTTATTATTTTAAAAAGGACTGGTAGGGATTTGAATCCAAGCTACCAGCCCTCCTGACATGCCCACTGTAACAGTGATGAATGGCTGCAGTCCAGGCTCCTGGATGCTCAGAAATCACAGGTAAATTCCCACATAACAGCTCTACACTGCCTGCATTTAAATTCAAATATATATTCAGGTGTTGTTGAGATCCTGCATGATGTGGATTTAAAGTGCTCATGTTCAGTAATTTCAGATAACATTGAATTTACTGCTTTGCCAAAGCTGCCATATCTATTTAGCCATTTGACAAAGGAGGGAGGTTGTAACTCAGTGCCCCCAGATGTTTGATTAGAAAAAAACAGAAAAAAAAATCTTACAATCTTAAGCTCATTATTAGTTTTGCTGATTTAGTATAGTCTTTTGTTCATAGGATAGCTCTGTGATCTTCTGTTTAAAAATAAATAAATTATTTCATTGATGTCACAACCTTTTAGTGGAGTGAGGTGTTGAAAACTTTGGTGAGTTTCAGTAAAATGGAGCTGATCTCCTAAACCCTGCTCTTGAGGGGGAAAGAACATTCTAGCCAGATGTCTCCTTGAAGGAGAAAAGCCACGAACTGTGGCCAGCAATTCGACTTGGAGGAGTTCTGTCACTCCTGCTTGAGCCAGACCCAAACGTGTGTCCCAAGATTGGAAGTTCTGGTCTCTGAGCTTCAAAATGTTAAGGTGAACCTGCAGACCCTCACTAAAAGGATGATTCCTTGCAACAGAAGTCAGGGTACTGCTGGCATTTGAAAAGGAAGCCTGATTAGTAACTTGGATTGAATAGGTGAAAGGAAGAGCAAAGAAAAGCTATTAAGCCAGGTAATAAATTCTGGATATGAAAGAAAACCAAGTGCCACTGGCTGTGTGAAAATGAGTCACACAGTACTAAACTTACATTTCTTCAGCAGCAGAAATGTTTCCGTCTCTTCTGAGTTGTTTCCAGCAGACCTGTCTGTTCCTAAGGAAGGAAGGAAGCCCCTGTGAACAGAATTAAGTTGTAAAATCAGACATGTACCAGCTATTGACTGATCATTGTTTAGTGCCCCGTGTCTTCTCCCCCAAAAGCTCACCTCTTTGTATGAATGTGAGCACAGCCAGGCATGTGGAATTCTTCAGAGAGGAAGTGAAAATGTTCTACACCTACATCTGGAATTGTTCAGAAAAAGGAGGAGCAGAGCTACAGAGGTCCTCCTCAAGGGAGAGTTTAATTCAATTTGCCTTAATTGAAGCTGCACAAGTGAACTACAGAATGTTTCCAGTTCTCCTGATCTCAGAGAAATCCCACAGCATTCACTGGTTATATGAGCTATTGCATTTTATATCTTCCTTTTTCTAAATTCCTTAGTCTAAAAATGGGGAAGCATACTGCATAGTTTAACAACATATTTTCCTTGCTGGAAAATCTGCTTTAAGTAGTACTATTCTCTCCTGGCCACTTATTTCCTCTATGGTAATAGCTTGTCATTCTCTCAGTTGTTTATGAATCTGGGCTGTGAACTGGGTCAGTAGAGTGATCTGGGTTAAAGATCCTCAGCAACAGGAGTTGTTGCTTTTTTTTTTTCCCTTTCCTAATTGGCATGGAAGGAAATGTTTGTAGTATTTGGCCTAAAGTCTATCCCAGGTGAATACTGTGGTGGAGGCTAAAAATTCCCTCCATCCAATCCTGTCGACTCTAATAATCTAATCTGCCTCTTTCAATATTGTGCTTTGCCTATCATATGGTGCTTGAATATTTTATCTAGCTGGTATAGCCTCTTGCTTTCCAATGCAATCAAAGAATGACAGTTTCTCTATAAATGTACACAGGTTAACTGGTTTGTGGAAACTACAGACCCAGGTACTGTGTGTCTAGTTAAAATCCATGCTAAGGAGGGAAACGAGTGACTTAAACGTGCTGGGAGGTTTCTGTTTAACATTTTAAACAGAAACCTGTTTTAAATGTTAAACCTGTTCAACATTTAGTTGTGGAATATCGCCTGAGCTGGAACAGAGTCTTTGTTACACTTGCAGTTGGAAGGGAGGTAAGAGGAAGAGGATAGATTGTAAAATGGATTTTGTGTTCTAAAGTGGGATTAACAGAGGTCTTTCAGACCCTTCAGAGGAATGTGAGCCCTTCCTAGGAAGGGCTGTTCCAGCTGTTGAGTGACTTAAAGACTGTTTCACCGGCACATCTCAGGTTGCTGCTTTCCTATCGTGGGGTACATACCTGTGTTGTGCTCTTTGTCAGTTTTCTCTTATTTTAAAGGAGTCAGCAGATCTGTGGTTATCCTGATTTTCTCTTGTACTGAACTGCCAGAGGAATATTCAGCACCAAGGGTTTATAAGGATCTTTGGCATGTGGGGGCTTTATTTTATTACTCTAGTTTCTTGTACTCATCGTTATTTTTATTGTGTAAATTTTGTTGTACATGAAGTAGCACTTTAGGACAGTGATATTAGTTTAAAAAAAAAGGAAAAAAAATGTTTCACATTTACTGCAATCCCCACTATTATGCTACTGTATTTTCAAGAGTGTGCCTGAGTCTAAGCCCTCAGCTGAAGGTCATTTGGAGTCTCAGGCACAGCACAGTGTGGCTGGAGGCTGGAGCTGGACATCCAGGTTCTGGTCTCTCTCTGGGTGCTTAAGCTCCCCTTTCAAAATTGTTGCTTCAGGCTATTACAGTTGGTCTTTGCTCTTGCTTCTTTATTTTTTTTTCTTTTCTTTCCTCTCGCATGATGTAGTGAATAATAATGAGGGAAATGTGAACTCTTACGTTCTTTTTTTTTACTTTTGAAAATAAATGTGAGAGTTGAGTTCTATTTCATATTGTATTGAATAATTACTTGTGCTATTTGAATAGATCAAAACTGCAAAAGGTTACTGGTAAATTGCACTAGTTTCTTCTTTGTTTTGAATGAAAATCTCAGAACTGAGGCTTTCTTTTCATGTTTAGACCACAGAAAACTACTGTTTTATCTAGATGTTTGTGGATTATTTCTAGTTGGTACTGTGTTGACAGAACTGAAATTACTTCATCCTAAGACCACTTTAATATAGGTTCTACATATCATGGTTCTCCTTCTGTTTTTAGAGCTCTGGAAACTTAAATTTATTATGCAGAATGATATAATAACAAGTGACAGATAAATTCTTTAGCATTTGTCAAGACAATGCAGAAAACATGTTCTCTAACTTTTTTTTGTCCATTCTTATATTTCAAATAATTTGAAATTCCTTTTTTGAAGGAAGAATCCAATGGCAAAGCTTCAAAAATGACCTTAACATAGGAAAAAGAAAAAGTTTTTATTGTGTTAAGAGATGACAGACTAGATAGTCTAAAGAACAGCTTCCCTAGGCCATGCATCCCTAGTACTTTAATTTAATGAATATTATGAAAATAATATTGAATTAAAATAATATGCAAACATAAGTGATAGAGGAGTTTCAGGAGGTGGGGCTCTGTTGTAAATTCTTTCAGAGGGGGTGCCTGGACATGCTGACTGGGCATGCCTCAGTAACAGCCACATGAGCACACTTTATGCTTTTCCAGTTTCCATTCAGTATTTGCTGGGAAAAATTCTACAAAAAGTGGAAACCATTGAGCCTTTCAGAAGGTTGATGACTGAAGGTCAGGTCCAGAAGGAGATGCTGCTGCTGAGCCTGTGTGCCATGACCTGCCTGTTTGTGGGACAGAGCACATGAGGCCAGCCAGCCTTATGGAGCCTGTTGAAATGGCATCTGGCAAGCACCCCAAAACTGACATGGGGATGGTTTGCAGGATGGGCAGGGAAGTCTTTGAGGAGCAGCAGGCAGCTCCCACTGGTGTTGTGTACCAGCTGTGGGCGCATCTCACGCTCCACGTCTGATGAAGTGTGGCTGCATGGGCCCCTCGTGATGGAGTTACAAAAGCTCATTGAGGAACACATGCCTTGCTATATCTGCTCAAATATCTCATTTCCAATCCTGACTTCTGAAGGGAGCAGCACAAAAGAAATAAAAAAATCCTGTTCACAAAAAATCGAATAGATGAGTTTTAGCTTATAATTAACAGATAGAGACCATGGTTGGGCATGGGAAATGGAGGATGGATGGAAGAGGATTCCTATGTTGGGCAACGGCCCGTTTTCTTTGATGCTTTGCCTAATGTGTCTGAAGTATAGCAGTAATGTGGCAGTGCCCCCTGCCAAGACAGGAAAGCATCCCAGCTGTTGTGTATGTGTTGTGCATGTGTACACAAGAAGTTTATTAGAGGCTATTCACACTTCAGTGGAGCTCTGAGATTGCAGTCTGTATTATATTGGCTAAATGAAGCATGTAACATTCTATATTTCTCATACAAGAAATATTCATTCATTTGTATTCATTTTCATGATTCTCAGCTGCTCTTATTCCTTTGTTTTACTGAGGGCACACGTACATTTTAGGTGTTTTGGCTGGGCTGGAACTGGAAGCTCAGGGGACTGATGGAGTTAAAGTGGTTGTAGGAGAACCAACTTCAGTTTGGAAAGGGAAAAAATGCAGTTGGTCAGTGTTGTCTCAAACTCTAGGTAGCTTTCATTAGGTTGAGCTAATGATGTGCTACAAGTACCCTGGCAGTGCAGCTTTTGTACTCACACCAGCAAACCTGCATGTTAATATACTGTACTTTTTGAACCTCACTAATTAAATCTGCCCTTTCTGGGGAATTTTTCTGCTGTACACAGAGACTCAAAATGTACAGTGCATTTTCTTGTGTGCTCTTCTCAATCACATGGTGAAAAGCTCCCACCAGAGTTTTGTTTGTGTATCAGTAACATCTGAGGTTTTTTGTATGACATTGCTTTTGAAAATTTTTACGTATTTATAATTGTTTTAAGTTTCTTTTTTTTTTTTTTGGTTGGTTGGCAACCAAAGGCAAACAGGCAAAGTCCAAACTATACTTTTATAACAGTAGTCTAGGACATTGTGGAGGACTTCTGCTTTTTCTAAACACAATCCTCCCTACGGTGTTGTTGGGAGGGAAGCATCATTGATGGGATTTGAAGTCTCTAGTGCTTTTGGTGAAACTTGTTCCATATTCCTGCTGTAAAGAAGACATTCTGGCATAAAAGTGACAGAAAAAGTGTCAGTTCAATTTTCATGTGGTGTTTCCTTAAGTTGTGTTCGCTTCCACATCTGATACCCACATTAGTTGGTAAAAAAATAAATAAGTCATTTATTTACTTATGTAATGCCCATGATTTTCTGAATATGTAGTCCATTAAAAGTGAAGATCATGTAAAAGCTGTCTTCAGATCTGAGTTAAACTGCTTAATGTCTGATCCTTGTTAAATTTTAAGACTTACAGCAGACCATGCACTTTTTAAAAGTTTCTTGTCTATAATTATGGTGGCAGTTCTTCTAGAAAGTCTCTGAACTTTAAGCAAGTAGTTGGGTTTTCAGTTTCAGTGAAATAAAACTCCTAGTAATGTGCCTCTTGTTCACATTAGCAATCTGTGCAGTGCATTCATCAAGACTGATTATGCTTTAAGAATAAGAAAAAAGAAATCTGTTCTGTATCCTAGAGAAAATTTTTCAACGTATTACGTTGTATAGCTTTAGATTTCTGAAATTACTTCAATGTGGTCTTCAGGATATTTGCATTCATAAAGAATACTTGGTTATGCTTATTGCTTCCCTTTGCCTTTCTTGACTGTCAAAACACAGTGATGCTTTTGAAGATTTATAGCAGATGGGTAATGAGATTGCTGACTGTTAACTGCAGCATTCAGAATTTGCTGGTGGAAGGAGGTGGGAGTTTAAAAAAGGGAGAAGGTTATTGGGGATTCATTGCAAGGAAGACAGGTGATAGAACTTTGTTTTCAATCAGGAGGCTTAAACATAAATACGTAATGTTCTAAATTAGAAAATTCTCCTTTCTTCATGCTATCTAGTAGTCATATAAAGTCTTTCAGAAAAAAAAAATTACAGAGGTGTCAGATTGCATTCAAGTGATCATAGTGAATCACAAGAAAGGCAAGGAGATTATACAATTTTGCAGTAGGTATACTCAGCCTGTATTGCATATGCTTAATTCAGCCAAATAGCAGCCTTTAAAAAATCAGAAAGAAATCATAAACTAAAGTCTGCAGTAACTATCACTTGTATACCTGTGTAAAAAGGGAAAATAGGTCAGCAGTGCCCTTAACTGGGCTAGAAAGATTTCAAAGTCTGACTCCTGACAGTGTGTGCTGTAAATAAGAAAGGAAAAAGTTGGTCTTCTTTCCTGACCTTTATACAGGTACACCTAGTTGGGGTACATCTCAGACTACAATTCAGAGGAGAGGCAAAAAGCCAGCTATCTCCCACTGACTCCATTTGGAATGTCTCCTTATTTGGAATGTCACTGTTGCTTCACCCACCTCAACACTGTAATTCTCTGTTCACCTGGTTTAATATATTCTGTCTTTAGAAGCAAAGCTTTTGCATTTAGACATTAATGTTCATCATAATTTTCTCTATGTCCATATCTGTGTATGTGAACAGTTAAAAGTTGTAGAGGATATATCAGGGTTTTCTCCATATTTTTGTCTTTACTGAGGCCTGCGATGCTACCCTGATCTGTAAGTACTGGTTAAGCACATGAAATATGAATGAGAAAAAGGGATGAAGCCAAAGATAATTGCTGAATTGGCAAGGAAAAAGATTCTTGTTTTGTTTCTTGATGCAGGTATCTCTGTGCTAACTGTTACTTTGATTTCTAGGAACCTTACTAATCAAACACTGTTGAAGCTGCTATATAGCTGCTATATACTTTGAAAATATCCTAACACTCTGAAAATTATTCTCATGGACATGGGGCTTCATTTTACTGAACATATTTGAGTCATGGTATATTAGCTAACATTTGTGTCTGCTAGGCAGTATCAGTATGAGGAGATACGCAAAGGATGGGAAAAACGGGAGGAAAAATTTTATAGCTTCTTATAATATATTTTTTAAAAGTAGCAGCTTTTTCCTGGCTGCAGCTTTCTCCTCTGCACATGCAGAGGGAGCTCAAGAACTCCCTGAGAGTCTTGCCTATGACTATTGCCAAGGTTGGGTGGTTTTTGTTACATTTTTTCTTACAAAATGAGGCAGAGACAGTTGGTGAAACAAAGAGGTTGGGCAGCAGCATCTTCAAACAAAGTGTGTTATTATTCTTCACAAGGGAAGTTGTCTGTGACCCCTTGGTTTTTTTTTTTTCTTTCATCCTGTTTCAGCAGGTAGTGCTGGCTTGCTCAGGGACCATTTCAGCAGATCATACACATTAGTCAAGATCTAAAATACCTCCCTGCACCATATGCTACCTAAAGTATAATAATCCTTTAATCTGCCCACTGCATGACATCTGGGCAGTTATTTGACTTAATAACTCATGTCAATTGTTCATATCAGTATGTATCAGAGGGGGGAAGTGCCAAAGCAGTGGCGGGGAGATGAGGATTTAGGAAAATGCCTGTGGGGAAGTGCCTTGGATCAGGGGAGACCTACCTGTGGTGTGGCAGGTGACCAAACCATCACTGATGTGGCTGTGTAAAATCTTTATAGGAGAATAATATTATTCTGAGATAAGCACAAAACAGGACAGGAGGGGGAAGATGAGCTGCCAGGACCCAAGTTACAGAAGCGCATTAATATTTACTCAATATCTCTTTATACCCTCTAGTCAGCACAACAGATGTAGCTGTGTTTTAAGACATTATAATTCATTGAAAAGGGCAACAAAGATACTCTTTCCCTCCCTCCTGTCCCCGGTAATTTCAGATGTTCGCCATGCACACAGAGGGGGAGGAGGTAGAGAGACAAGCGCTGGTGGGAGAAGAATGCAATTATCCCAAAGCCTCCTGACGGGCATCCACTTCTTCCTTCCAGCTTAGCTGCTCTGACCACAGGCTGGGGGCTCGTGGGACGTGGACCAGATTGAAAAAGTGGAAGCAGACAGATGGTTATTTGTAATCATCATGTAAATGTAAATCCTATAAAAATGTTTTCTTTCTAAGGGCCTAAAAGCTGGAAAGAAGGATTAAGGCATGGATATCCAGCCTAGAATAATTTTGACCCCACCACCTTCCCTCCTACCCCATAAACATCGTGCCTTTATCTCCACTTCCTTTAAACAAATTGCTGGAACCTCAGCTGAGGAAATTAATTCAGTTTCCATGTAATTCCCTGAGTTTATGAGCCTCAGTTTGACCGAGGCCTGGATTTGGGCCTGAACTGGCAGGTGCTGTTTAGCAGCTGCCTTGGGAGCAGGGGCTCCTTTTTGCCTCTTTCCCCTCATCCCTCGCTCTGGCAGGTGCGTGCTCCGTGCGTTTATCCCCTTGCTGGATGTGCTCCCTTTCCCTGGTTACACTCCTGGCTACCTGGAAATGGCCGTGGGGGGCTTTGCTTGCCTTCAAGGCTGCCGTGACTGCTCACAGCCATCTCTCTTGTTTGAGCATCATCAGCTTGTTTGAGCCACAAAGAGGCCGATCAAACTTTAATTACCTTTTGTCCGCAGCGCCGTTGCAGGCTGTGTGCACGCTTTAGCTGCTCTTCGCAGCTCTCTCATCCCTCAGTGCCTTTCCACACAGTGGGGCTCGGCCATCTGGAAGCTTTTTGCCCTTGCAAGGCTTTGGCTTTTGAAACGTGAGGGTGTTTGTGCTGCTGTCAGGCTTGGTGGGGGGAGCAGCCCCTGGGGTGCATCTGTGCTGCAGTCCCAGGGCTAGGGGGCCATCTTCCCCTTTGGCACCTCTTGTTTAGTCGTAAAATAGGAGAAAAGTTTGGCCTGGAAGGGTCTTAAAGATCACCCAGTACCCCATGGGCAGGGACACCTTTCCTAGACCAGGTTGCTCAGAGATCCACCCAGGCTAGCCTTGAACATTTTCAGGGATGGAGCATCCAGAATTTCTTTGGGCCTCGCCACCCTCACAGTAAAGAATGTGAGGTAACACCCAAAAATATAGAGAAGCACCCATGCAAGCACCAAAATTGGAATAAAGCAAAGCAAGAACATCCCAAAAAGAATGAGGAAGAGGAGCCTGGTGGCAACATGGTGCTGATTGTGTTGAATTTTCAAAACACTAGTGTTTGTGCCCTGCAAAAAGGGCCCTGATGTTGGCTGGCTTCTCAGGGGAACAAAAGCCTTTTGCCTGTGTAGGGAGCGGGTCTGCTGAAGCACACTAATAGTTATTTGGAAGTACCCAGCAATTGTGGATAATTGGCTGAGGAATATTCTGCAGCTCTCAATCATTTTTCTGTTTTCACAGATGGTTGTACCATTAGGTGTTGTGAGTGCACCAATGTCCAACTTTTCCATTTACGGTGCTAGTACGTGTGAACTCAGATTCCAGCTGATGGTTCTTCCTTCTTCCTGTGCCTCTCCAGGAGGACAGCCAAGCTCACCAGCTCGTGCTCTGCCCTCCTCTTCCCTGCTCCCTCTCTTGGGGTGATATTTAGATGTTCTGGGGTGATTGGGCTGATCAGATTAACATCTGTGCCTTATTTCATTGTTGTTAGATTGCATTAAAATACTGAATCACAGGAATGGCTGCCTGGCTCTTTGCTCTTTACCTTGTTTTTCTCTCTGCTTTTATTCATTTTTTTTTCCCTAAAGTTAGTCTTCCCCCTCTTCCTCTCAGAGTTATTTTCTCACTTTAATTTATATTTCATGCATTTATCTCTTATCTTTGCTTTTCTGTCACTGCTTTATTTTTTTCCCTCTTTCTTTTTTCTCCAACCTTTTTTTTTTCCCCTCCAAAATACAAAATGCTTTAGATGGAAAGTGTGAGATATACCTATTCAAGATTCAGGTATGTGCTGACATACAGAGCAAGATTAAGCAAAGCCTGTAGCATCAATTTTGTCTTCTGTTCAAGCCAGTTTTGCAGTGCGGCCTTGGGTAAAGGAATGTGATAAAATCAAATCACCTCTTAGCCTCATATTCTGAGGCTGATTGGAGCCTTACACAGTTGCTGGGATGATTCAGAGAAAGTTAATGTAATTTGCTGTGTATCACTGCAAGAAACTGTGTTTGTCAGGTTCATACAGCAGTGTGAAATGTTCAAGGAAAATGCTTTCCTTAATATTGCTGCCAGGAGTTAAGAATCAGGAATATAAAGCCATTATGTGGTTGGATCTGCTGATTTTCTGGGGATTTTCGACTAAGGGATTTGCACTGAAGTTCTGTAATTACATGTAGAACCAAGCCAATAAAAATAATATTTATTTTGTGTGTAATAATAGCAGCAGAAATTAGTTTTTATCTATTTACCATTTATACAAATGTGGACATAGCATTGTCTAGAAGTACTTTTTCTTCCTGTGTATCATGGGGATCACAGAAACATATGAAACTGCTTTCCTAAAAAACATGATTTTTTGAAGACTTTTTTCCGGTTCTTTCCCTGACATTCCCTTGATATTGACTTTCCTGGCTTTCCAAAGTGTTGTACTGCCAATAGTCAGCAGCCCATGATCTTCATCATACCAATTCTGTGCTCTGTATTGCATAAGTTACTTCTTCCACTTGATATTGAAGTTGTATAAATTCCATTTCTGCCAATCCGATTATTGTGAATCAGAAGCTTTGTATTTTTCAGAAATATTTGGGGATTGAGGTTTTTGTTGTCTGTTTGGTGTGTCACCTCAGAAGACTACGGGTTCTTGCCAGAGCTGCATTTGTTGCCAGCTGCCTCCTGTCACTTTTATTTTATGCTTCAAGAGCAAGACCTAAATAGTCACTCTTTGTGTGTGTGTGTGTTAGAAAAGGAATTAACTTCCAATTAATTCCCTCCTTCCTCTGGGATCTACCTGTGTATCCCAAAATGGAGAACAATAAAAGTTACCTCCGTGTCATTTCGAGTGCCAGATACATACAGCCCACTCACCTCAGACTATTCAGAGACCAATTCTTGTATGTATTAATCATATTTTTCTCCTGGCTTATTACAGAAGAGAAAAATATTCAGTTCCAAATGTTAAAATGGGGCACGTTTTATTAACATTGAAAGCAGTAAATTATCTCTGCTTGCGAAATGAGACTGAGCAATTTCTGCTGAACTCTTCCTGACTTGCCCCTTCACTAGGATACAACGTTTTCTAATTTCTCAGAGGGCCCTGGTTCCATTAAGGGTGAGAACTGTTTTAAAGGTGCAATGAAAGCCATGCTTAGCTGAAATTCAAGGAGGGGCAATGCCCTAAATTCTATTTCACTGGCTCATCTAGAGCTATTTTCAGTTTTATGTTTATAAGAATGTCAATTAACCTAGAGACTAGGACACACATGGAAGAATAAGGATGAAGTGGATATCATTCTAACACACTGAAGCCAGCTAGTTGGACCTAATCCTTTACAGAAGCTTGATTTACATAAGAAGCCAGTCTGTGTAGCCTAATTTAGTTCTCAAACAGCTTGGTGATTTAAATGCTCTTTCTTTTCAATGTAGTAGGATAGGGCTGGTCAAGGTGCCGGAAATGTTAGAACTAAAATTATAGAAGGAAGAAATAAATATGCTGGAAGTACATTACTATCAGTTTTATTTCTGTGACCCCTTTCAGAAATGGTGACCATTTTAGCATGCATGTTCCAGAAATATGATAGTAACAGTAATAATGGCAATGCCCTTGACCAAGGTGTAACTCTGCAGCTCAGTATTACTTCTGTCCCTTTGTTACCTTGTGCTGGAATTGGAGACCCAGACAAGGCAGATATTCAGCAGGTTGTTTTCTGTCATGAAAAGAACTCAACATCCAAGCTGCTTTTGTAATGATGGAAAGTGATCCTGTCAAAGTTAAGAGGAGTAATGGGTGCTACATATCTTTGTAACTTAAAAACAGAGACGTGTTCTTATCTGGAAAGGAAAAAAAAAAAAAGGGAGAACAGAAGCTCTGTATGTGAAGTCTGACTCCAATTGGACAAAAGGGCATATCTGCCCAGCTTCATTTTTGAAGTCAATATAAGAAGCAAAGTCATCCACTAATAATGGTTGAGATTTTTTTTTGTTTAATAGTATGCGTTTCTACATTATTTTTCCTCCACTTACAATGCCATCACTTCTGTTAATTTTTTTCCCCCTTTCCTTCCTTTGTTGCTCTAGTGCTGCGGGATGACTTCCGGCAGAACCCTACGGACGTGGTGGTGGCAGCGGGAGAGCCCGCGATCCTGGAGTGCCAGCCGCCCCGGGGGCACCCCGAGCCCACCATCTACTGGAAGAAGGATAAAGTCCGCATTGACGACCGGGAGGAGCGCATCAGTGTGAGTGCAGCCCAGGTGGCTCCTCATCTGTGGGCTCAGAGCTGGGTGCAGCAGAACTTACACAGCTTTACGGCCTTGCCCATAGAAATTGGCCGCTGTTCTTGGCAGTTTGCCTCTCTGAGCTTTCCCAAATGAGGGGGGCAGGCTGTTTGTTGCTCCTAGTCTGGCTCTCCAGCTTGAGCTTCTTTGAGGGTTGGTTTGTAAGTCCAGTGCGATGGAGGTCTGTCAGAACTGGAGATTCAGTCACAGAAGGTGCTCAGTTAGATGAAGGATGCAGTGGATGTCTTTGGTTTTACCTTTTCTACATCTCAGTTCTCCAAACAGAGACTATCAGAGAGGTGTTTATAAGTAAATTCAGTCAAATCTATGAGGTGGACAAATAATCCCTGGGAAAAAACCCAACATCTTAGAATGATACCAGTGATTTTATAGTTATTGCAGTAATCTGGATGTGTCTAAATGTAGGCTGAAGTCATACTCTAAAGAATTACGGTTCCTGAAATGAATAAATGTTGAGCAAATGAGTAACACTGGTTGAGTTCTGTGGCTGTTCATTTCTTGTACTGAATGAAAAAGGATCCAGCAGAAATATTGAACTTATCGAGTGATTAGAGATAAATCATGGCCCATGCAAGCAAATTGGATAAATTAAGGGGTTGAGAACATGTTTCATTCCTAATTTTTAAATGCTTAGCTTTTCACCATTAATATTTCTTCAATAAAGTTTTATGTTGAATGGAATGATTCAGTGCTGACCTTATTCAACATGGAAGTACCATCAGGAAGCTTTTTAGTGGCTCTGGATCCCTAAGGAATTACTCCAAGCCAAAGAATCTGAGCTGTTGCTGTTTGTGAACCAGGCTCTCTGTGCTAGGGTCTACTCAAGAGTAGAAGAGCAAGGAGTGGCAGAGAACTGGCTATCATTCCCTGACTCTCAAGTTTCTTTAGTTAAATCCCCAGCTTATTTTGAAGCACCCCATTGTCTAACCTTTGACACTGTGACTTCACAAGCCACAAATTTTTGCTTTATTTCTTTCATCTATCCTTCTCTTTCTCTCTGTAAGCACCCTCTATAACCAAGAAAATATTAACTGTCAGGTGAATGCTCAGTTTGGGCCAGATTCAGTCTGTTTGCCTTAAAAAAAGAGAAAATCTGTCTTCATTAGTGATCAAGGAAAATGTTCAGACACCAGTAAAATAAAATCATCTGAATAAAACTAAGTCAGATTGCCTTGTTTTTTCAGAGAGATGTCAAGAGTGCTTTAGATGTTACCATGGAAGAAATAAAAGTACTCTGTGCTGCCAAGAGACAGCAAGAAATGTAATCTTTGAAATGTAAAGAATCTAATGAAAGCCAAAGGAACAAGATCAAATGCAGTTGAAATTAGTTGCAAATTGAAATTAGTCAGTGGGATAAAAATAGAACAGCTTAAAGATATTTAAATATATAAGTATATAATTTTAAAACTGTACCTATATTTGCAAACAAAAGTTTAGTGTCTTGGTTGTAGAACTTGTCACCCAAGAAGGTAGCACTTTTTCTGAGGTATTTTGTTTACCTGAAGCTACCTGTATTTTGTTTAACCTGAAGTTCTGTTCCTTGTTTTGAAACAGATCCGTGGTGGGAAGCTGATGATCTCCAACACCAGAAAAAGTGATGCAGGGATGTACACGTGTGTGGGGACCAACATGGTGGGGGAGCGCGACAGTGACCCTGCAGAGCTGACTGTCTTTGGTAAGGACACCCCTGCTTTTATTGCTTTTTCCCTACAGATGTCAGAGGCTGAATTACCCTGGGTGGCTCCTCAAAACACGACACAAAGCAAGGTTAGCAAGCACAGCAGTACTGCTCAAGATGCATTTCACAGCTCCAGAAGGACACCAGGTTTTAAAAGCTGCTGTTTGTAATGATGGAGCTGTGGTGGCTCAACATTTTCCTTCTGAGCACATAGTTTCAGTCTGATTGGAGGTCTACAGTGATGTGCATGACCAGAGATGTTATTGCAGGACAATGCTCTCCCTCACAGAATGGCCAAATGTAATTAAGCTACGTCTAATACAGTTGACAATGCCTGCTTACCAGAGATTTAGACCAGGATTGCCTATTTAAATAATTCCCTATTCCTGAGGGGTTGTGAAATCAAACCTTTGTAGGAAAGCACAAAAAACCTCACTTGATCAGTAAAACATCATTGGAGACAATTCCAAAATCAAATTTTTGAATATATAGCAGTAACTTTTAGCATTCATATTTAAGACGACCTGAAACAGCTTTTTCTCCTGTAAGCCAGGACAGCATTTAGATTTTTGGTGCTGCTGAATGAATTAAAAATGAACAAGCTTCCTGTGTGAAAGAGCTTCTAGACCTGATGGGCAAGGCAATAAGTGGGCTGTTAGGAGCACTTGCCCCATGGTTAGGGTCCAGAGCAAGGAAAGACTAATAAACCAACTTCGAGCTGGATCCATCCTGCTAACAACTGGCTAAAAAGCAAAGCCACAAAATCATGCTGAGGTACATCCTACAGTCGTGGTTTTGTAGGAATTAGTCAAGAGGTTCTGAGCAAACAGAGGAAGGTCAATAAGGAAAAAACTCTTGCTGCTTAGGAAAACATATCTATGCTGACAAAAGAGAGAGAAATAATGTTAATGTTCCATCCTGCTGCACCTCTTTGATACAGTGCTGGAATTCCAAACAAGACCCTTTGTAACCCCAGAGAGATGTTTAATAGAAATCCTGAGGTCCTTTGTGAAGCAGATGCTCCAGAGTTTTTCACCTTCGGCCTAATATGGTGCACTGGAAAACCCAGTCACACACATTACCATCCCAGTTTTTGCATGTATGTGCAATTCAGCATTTGTTTATCCACTTGAAAAGAATATATATATAATGTGATTCACAGAGAAAGGCAGAGAAAGATTTTTCTAGACAAGAGTCACAAATTTCTGAGGATATGCTGCTTTCCAGCTTTTCTGAAGTGAAAAGGTTTCCACCCCAACTGGTTTGTTGTGGATTCATAGAAACATGCGGCTTTTAAAGGCAGAACTATTATACCTTGCCAAAAAAAAAAAAAAAAAAACCACAGAGAAAGGATCCCTGTCAAATTATTATGCCCTTTGCAGCCAATCTGTTAGAATTGTAGCTTTATACAGATGCAAGAGAGACATGACATATCTCCTTCATCAGTTTAAGTACTGCTAATCTCTGGTAATACTCCCTGTGGATAGCAAGCAGATTGCAGTCCTAAACTACAAAGCCTTAAGAAATCCTTAAGAAAATAATTTGTTAAAAAGCATTGAACTGTAGGAATGAAAACTGAAATGTGCATGTAATTTCATATCCTGCAGAGCTATGAAACATATTAGGTTCGTCTTGATATGTAAAATAATACATAACCAATTACAATATTCTGATTTTTTTACAGGGTATAATCATAGCAATCAACTTGCAAAAATACAATCTAAAACTATTTGGTGAATACCAAACAAAATCAGCAATAAATGAAATTAGATATTTTAATCCTTCTTAATTGCGTTAGACTACCTGAAGAAAATTGTATTTAAAATTCCCTACTGCAGTATCTTCCTATCTGCATTTTTCCTTCTGTCTGGGTGTTCCCAGATACCTCCCCACCTTCCATTCTGCTGTGCAAGAATAGCATGCAGGAAGCAGGTGCTCAGGTTATGACCTGCTGTCTCACAAGGTGGTTTGGCTGCCCCGTGGCCCTGAAGCTCTGTGCTGCTGCACTGGGCTCGCTGTAACATCGTCTCCAGGCTAGTCCCGATCTCTCCATACCAAAGGAGGGGACTTGTCCAGCAGTTATATTCCATTCCTGAACTCCAGGCAGCAGCCCATGTGTGAGCAGGGATGTGCACAGGGACTGGAGAGCATTATCCATGATGTTTCCAGGAAGCAATGTGTCTACTGGACAGTCCAATAGCTCTAACCACTCACAATAAGTCAAATGAATCCAGCGACTCTGGCAAACGTCGGATTGGCTCTGCGTGTTCAAATTGGCTTCACTGAACACAGGCAAAACCACCAGGATTGTATGTTAGGTCCACAGCCTTCCTCTAATATGACTCACAGCTCTGAGGAACATGGGAATATTGCAAATGTTGATGAAAAATATACTATAAATACTTATATGCAGTTCATGTGCCAAACTTTAACTGCTTTGAACATATTTGAAAATGGACTACACAATAAAAATAAGGAGATCTTGACTGAGTGAGTTGAAGAATTTAATAGGGGACTGGGAAGCCTATAGCTGGTGCTGATTCTGGAAAGGAATGTATGTTAATTAGCTGATCAGTCATGTCTTCATTCCTTTCCCAACTAACAACCCTCCAAACCCTTTCCACAGTGTGAAGGGAGCCTTAGTAAACATATTATGTAGGAAAAGGAACTGTTCATACTAGCTCTCAAACCTTTCCAGTAACCATCTACTTGTTACTTTTGGCTTTGCATGTTCTTCTGTAATACCTGGAGTTAACTTCTACATGTGACTTGTGACAGATCTCTGGCTCCCTGTACAGTAAATTTAGCTTGAGGCATTGCCTCTGGAAAAACTGAGTCAGTGTGGTGGGAACTGGTGGCCCAATAGGAACAGCATGGGAGCCTAGCCTGAAAGATTACACTTTTCCTGAGTTTAAAAACAGTAAAATAAAATGGGTCAGAAGAACCTTGGGAAGCAGTAGGGGGAGAAAATAAAATTTTCCCATGTGCAGAATATGTCCACTTGGCTAGGTACCCATTCAATAACTTTTACTGACAGATAGTTATGAATAATATATATAGAACTTTGACTTTTTTCCCCAAAGTTTATCTGCATAGGAAACATTGTTTTCAACATTCAGGCACTCTTAACAGTAAACTGGTAGTGTCAATGCAGATTGCATTAGTTTTGTTCCCAAATCATGGTTGTTCTATTAGCAGAAAATTGGCAAGTTTTCGTAGTAAAATACCATAAAGTTCTTATAAGCAGTGCTATCCAAAACTGTGTTTTGAAGAGTGACCAAGATGCACTACATTTTGTTAGTCTTCTTTCTCAAGCATTACTGCTAGTTTTTGCCTTGATGAGGCTCCAATGTGTAATCTTGGAGCAAAGCAGAAAGACAGGGTCTGTCACAGTCTTAAGTTGCACTTTAAAGGAAGTTAATAACCTCAGTCCTAATGCTCACAAAAAGAGGCAGCATGGGACTTGATTATTGTGTGCACACTATTCTAAAGGCCAATTTCCGAAGTGTAAGTGATACAAATTAGGTTGCATTGCTTGTGTTTGGGCTCACAGCCCTTGGCTGAACAGAATTAAAGCAAGATGCAAAACAGAAACAGTTTAATTCCAATTTGTATGAAAGCTTTGTTTGTAAATACATAATATGGAGCCAGAAATTAAATAAAGAAGGAATTACTCTTTATGATAACCTTTATCATTTTGTCATGCTACTTCACCATTCTGAGGTAAGTTTTCAAGTTAACTATTTCATGGTTTTTTTTATTTCCCTTTGCACTTAAAATGGCAATGTTTGAAGAGAATGTACAAAGGTATATCTTGTATATTGATTCTAAAGCTCAGTGAAATCAATGAAAGCCTTAGTCTACCAACTTCAAGAGGCTGGCATCAAGCAGTGGAAAAAGATATATTTAGAAGAGCCTCAAAAGAATATAAAGCATAAGTAAGAAGAGTAAAAAATATCTTTAAAAGATGTGCCAATTTGGAGATATTAAAGATTGTTTTGGATTAATCTTTGATTTTATCTTTGGTATCTGAAGCTTTTTTCAGCTAATAAGGTCCTGTGGGATGAAGAGGTATTCTTGTCTGATGCTTGAGGAAGTATTTGTGTTTGATGTTTTGTAGATATTGTCAGACTGAAAGAGAAACCCTAGTTTCAGAAAAAGAATGACTATGATAACATAGTGTTAGAAGAAAAAAATCCCCAAAATCCCTTTAATGAAGACACTGTGCCCCATTTTACTTTCTTGAGCTCTGCCTGTGTGGAAGGCTTTAGCAGAGTCTTGACCCATTGTATCCTGGAAAGCTTTTCCAGTCACATTGAAAAATCTTCCAAAACCAGGTGTACATTCATAGGTCAAGACAGAGAAATCAGCAGTGTGTATTTTGTCCTTCAGATCAAATCTCCTCCTGGTTTTCTTCAAATCCCTGTACTTGCCACTTGCAGTCTACCTGTGGCAGTTTGCAAAAAGCCATTTTAGCTTTAGCTTATTTGTTATCCACAGATACCAAGAAGTTGTTATAGATTAACAATACAGCTCTGAAAAAAGTGTCTGATTTGGTCTCCAAAGTCTATATGCAACAGTCAGTAAAAACTGTAATTAACATGATTCTAGATGTATATAAAAGGAGGAAACCACTAGCAACTGATAACCTTCATTTTACTGCATTTGCCTCTGATTGGTGTTCCATGCCTTTACTGTGCACGCTCATCATGCCTTGGGTGCTGCTTAGAGTGTAGGAGTTTGTGATGTCTACACAATTGCCTATTTCTCAAATGGAAAAGGGAATAATGTAGAATAATGCCTATAAATATAAAACCACCTTCTTTTTCAATTCTCTTTTCATTTATTTGGCCAAAATAGTTAAATTTAGTGAGGTCGTAATATCCTATCTTCTTCCACTTGTTCTTTTTTTTGGCAAAGAGCTTTCATCCAGATCACATTGCATTTAATGAAATATCTATGCTATTGACAGCATTCTGAAGTGAAACTTAGTTCCAACCATCTAATGTTTCCTTTTTTTCCCCTTTTGAATCAGAATGCTAAAGTGCAAAAAGCTTTTAAATGTAACTATTTGCTATTAAATCCCTCCCCAAAGCCTTTTAATTTGTGTTTTAATGTTGTTTTTAGAACACAAAAACATTTAAAACAAACGTTGCCTTCTATCCAGCAAAGACAGAGAAAACAAGAGCAATTCTAAATCAGATTGAGGCTCTACATTATGAAGACCATCAAATCCTTCACTCTAGCAGTTGCCTCAGCAGAGAAAATATATTAAGGTAGTTAGGATCATTTTAATTAGATTGAGGCTCCATATATGGCTGTCTAACTTTTTGAGGAACGGGGAAAGGGCAGTAATACATCTGAAGGTCATCTGAGTCTCTCTAATAGACTGTGATACTCAGACCAATTGTTAAATATGGGAAAAATTGAGTTCTGAGGTTAACTTGTGTCAGCACCCAGAGCAAGAAAATAATTTTGCTGTTTCTGGCTTGGATCTGTAGGTTTCCTTGCAGCACATACCTCAAGCACTGCAACAGATTGTAGGTGTGTGTCCAGATTGCATTAACAATCCCCTTTTATAACTGCAAGCAAAGTTTATTCTGAAGTTATAAAGGTCACCCTAGTAATAGCATGACTGGTTGACATGACATATAACCATGACCTATTTTATAGTTCTCTTCAAAGATTTTTAATATTCATCAGAGAAAGTCTGGGAAGTGGGTACTTTATTTACTGAGTGAAAGCTTTTAAATAGCTATATTAAAATTTTTATATATGCCTATGATTTTAATTTATCACCCTTTCTTGTTGTTTCTCAAATATATTGTGCTCTGGATGCTGTTGACAGAGTAACAATATTTAATTATACCACAAGGCTTTATTTATGGGCAAACCATTTCAGAGGAAAAAATATGATTTTTTTTTTCCCCCCCAAGACTAGCTCTGAAACTAAATTTGACCTGGCTGTGCAAAGAAACCTTCTTTATTTAGCATGCTTGGGCAAGCAGTGCTCTGTCTCCTGAGAGATTAACATTGTAAGCAAGTTATGCAGGTGACTCAAATCCAGTTAATCTCACATAAAGAATGTTAATTGCATTGGCAATGGCATTCACTCTGATCACTTTATAGCTGTATAATTAGCTATTGGACATATTCAAGGGGCTTTCTGAGTGATACAAATACAGGAAACAACATAAGAGATAACTTGTTCTTTCCTGATTCATGCTGTGCAAAATGCAGAGACGATGCAAAAACAGAAACAGCAGTTGTTGGTATCTGCATGTCCCTGTTAACTGGGCTCTGTCCTTACATACCTATTAATTTTCTAGCAACTCTTAAATGTTTTTGGAAATATTCAGTTTTAGAAGCTGATATGAAACAAACATGTGTGTATTCTCCTAAATTGCCTTGATGTGGAATCCAGTGATTTATCTAATGACCTCAGGGCCATTTACTTTCTCCTCAGCTGGGTTCTCCTCAAAATGAGACAGGAATTTATTTTCTCATCTCCTGTACAGGAGAATTTACAGCCACAAGTAGCAATTTCATAAGTATGCACATTCTAATTTCTAAGCTGTTTACATGCAGCTTTTGTAAACGTGGTCTAAAATTATTTTTGTATGCAGACCAAGCCAGTGTACAGACAAACACAGAGTTGTTTAAATTCAATGGGAATGAACCAGGGCCTCTAAATCACCAATTAGAAAGCTGATATAGATCTGAATTTCTTAGTTTAGGATCATGTCTTGAAAAACAAATGCCAAAATGAAGAGTATTGTGTATGAGCTGAGAGCAGGAGTTGGTCTAAGCTCTTCTTAGAAGAGAAGTTGTGAAAACCATGCTGTTGCAAATTTGCAGAAAGTGTCATTAAAATATTCCCATCCAGATTCACATAGTTACAGATAGGCCAAGTGCATTGCTTAGCACTGGGATTAAAAATTGGGGGTTTTTTGCTTTGTCCAGTTGTAATAAGTTTATCAAATTAAAATGGCTTTTTTCCAAAATTTTCCATGCCTAACTAGAAAACCAATTTTAGTTGACAATATTAAATTGACAAAAGAATTCACTCTTCTCTAAGAATGTTGAAATTCTTGCAGTTTGGAGGCAAAGGGGATAACTGGAGCAAAATGGGCAGGAACGAGAGGAATGGAGGAAGCTTTTTGTCCTGAGAAGTGCAGGTGCCTCATACTGAATATCAGGTACCCAAAATACATTGGGAAATAGCTACACTGTGCCAGAGATGTACTCTTTTTTTGGCTTTTTCCAGAGGATTTTCAGTAAATTTAGCCAAATATGCACCTGCCTAAAAACAAAGTAATAGAGCAATCAATTCATACACCAGAGAACCCATGAATGCAGATCTGGGCAGCATTTTCCTGTATCTACACTGTGTTCCTGCTGCTGTCACTCTCCTGGGAGGGGCCTTGGGTACTTCAGCTGATTTTTCTTGTGTTAAGTTTGTGGATGGGCTGTATTTGGGTGACCTGTGGAAAAGGAGCTCCAGTTCAAGTGCAGACCAAATACTCAGTGGAGAGGAGTCCATTTGCTGTGAGGTACAAAAAGGGAGAGGCGTGGGTAGTTGGAAGGGGAATTGGACTTGAGAACTTGCTGGGTTCCAGGTGTGAAAAGTGGTATCTCTGGGCTAAAAAAAAAAAAAAAAAAAAAAGAAAGATAAAATGACTAAGGAAACTGTCAGCAGCTGGATAGGGCTTGTATGCAGACTTGAAATAGGAAATTACAACGAGCTGGATATGGCTTGTACTGTGACTTAAAATGGGAAATTATAAATATTTCAATATAAGCAGAGAGGCTAGAAATGAATTTACTTGCCCAAACATTGCTGGAATCTGAAGATCCTGGGCAGGAATAGGACAAAAGCAATGCTTGGGGAGAAGAATCTTTGCCCGTTAACCATGCTTTTATCTCTGTCATCTGGAAAGGTGCTATAGATTCTTGTGCATGTCTTTTCTTCTGCTGACAAAATATGTTTTCCCCTGCCAATAGGTTTCCCTGATAATAAGGAATTCCTGTGTGATGCTGTCACTCATTTACATAATTACTAACAGGTGGTTTTGTGTTCCTCATTTTCTGACTGATATTCTGATTTGTAAAAGTGATGAACATTTTTTGTCAGCAGTTGAATTAAAGGAAGCTCAGCTTTGAACACACAAAATTAAAACTTCATTTCCATCCAACCCCTCCCCCTCTCCTCAAAAAAAAAAAAAAATTGTCAGTTTTGTGGCTCAGGTTGAACACCAAAATTTAGTAGATACTTTTTACCTTGCTTTCTAAGATCTCTATCGTACCCCAGAGAGGAGCTATGAAAATAAGTGAGGTGATTATAAAGCATTAAGATAGGTGTAATAGGGGGCATGAGGAAATTAATAATTCTCTCTTTGAAGTGCATTTTGAATAGTAAGACAGGAGGCCACCCTCTAAACAGTACCACTAAAGCAAAATATTAAACACCTGCTCGTTAAGTGAATACCAACAATCTGGAGATGTTTGGGGAAAAAATCGTGTATGATCATATAATTGCAACCAGTCCCATAAGGCATCATAAACAGAAAGGAAGTGATCAAAAAGCATGCAGACAGCCTTAATTCTCTCAGTAAATGTGGCCTGCTTGATTTTTCAACCTTGATAATGTTCTTTTAACTTTTTAAAAAATTATTTGCATATAATAATCATGCATAACAAACCTGTAAAATTAGCTCTGTAGTTATCAAGACAAATTGCCTGAGTCAGAATCTGGTATTGCTTGCATCTGTGTGAATTCTGAGTAATTTTTTTAAGTGACATCATATCCCTTAACTTGCTGAGAGTGAAATATGAAACATAGTGTGTAACCAGTTTTATATGTCCTTATGATAGATCCCTGTCTTGAGTGGAAATACTCTTCCATATAAACTCAGCCTTATGATGGTTTGACTAGCATAAATAATTTATGACAATAAAAGTGTGGTATGGCTGAGAGGACAGAACAAATTTGTGCCTTCCAAAGGCAACTTGGAAACTAACCCCAGTGACATCCTTTCAAATGAAATTACCGGTACTTGGACTTTGTAGCAGTATAACTGAGAGCAGATTGTGGCTCTGCATCTGGATTTTAAGCAGGCCTGTACAACATTATGGTGATTAATACTATTTGTAGCCGTGCAGCCTAACATAACAAGGGTAAACAGAAGTTATTATTCAGACCTTAATTTGCTTTTCCATGGTGAAGTTGGCGATGGGGATCAGGGAATCTCTGTCCTGTCCACAATCGCCTGAGGTGCGTAACACGGAGTTTAAATTTCCCTCACAAGTATCAAGATATTGATCTCTGCCAGAGGCTGGCTGGCTCCTGCTGGGAGCTCCTGCTCCAGCTCATACATTGCTGCAGCAGGAGCTCCCAGCTCAGGCTGTGTCTGTGCGGGGCTGCAGAGCCACAGGGATGGGCACAGCCTCAGAGGGCTCTCCGCTGTCCGGCAGGTGGCCGGTCAGTCCTGGCACAGGCTGCCTTCTGGTCCTCCTTCCCATGGTCTTCTTGCTGGAGGGCAGAATGGGACAGCCCCTGCCTCTCCAGCCTGGCAACCCTCTGGCTGGCTCTTTATGCACATCATCAGTTCCACTTGTCTGAATTTGTGGAGCTCAGCCTCCTTTCTGTTTGATGGATGGGTAAGCAGCGAGATGCTGAAAAGTCAGAAAGTGTTCATTTCAGCCCTCTGACTCACTGTGGAATTTTAATGTCTCTTTCAAGAGCGGCCCACGTTTCTCAGGCGACCGATTAACCAAGTGGTGCTGGAGGAGGAGGCCGTGGATTTCCGGTGCCAGGTGCAGGGGGATCCCACTCCCACAGTCCGGTGGAAGAAAGATGATGCAGACTTACCAAGAGGAAGGTGAGAGCCACATTCATGTTCACTCCCAGATTTCAATTGTTGCACAATGCTGGAATCCATCCCTGCCACTAAAATTTGGTTCATTGACATTGTGTCCAAGATTTATTTCCCACATTGCTGCTCTTTTGGCACTACAAATCTTGCTCCAGAGGCAGCTGTGCAGGGAAGCCCAACCTGGGTGAATTGTCCAGGTAATGGACTCCTGTGGAGGGAAGAAAAGTGATCTGTAGGTGTTGTGAGCACATGGGTATTCAGTGAATTTATTGGAGACAGTAAAGATGTTTTAGGACTGTAATGGTGATAGTAGCCTTCAGAATGATGTGCTGATACCAAGAGGGAAAAAAACTTGGCAGCAAAGTTGCTCTGTTGCACTGGCAAGGTGAATTACGAGCAGAGCATGGTGGGCTTTGCTGGCTCCTCAGTTCACGTCTGTTAAGTCTTGGAGAGAAACCTTCCTCTTGAGGAAACAAAAAGCCAGACTAGCAGAAGGGTAAGGCAGAGTTGAAATCTGGAACAGGCCCCCTGTGTTCAAGAAAGATTAATTTAGTCTGGAACAAACAAGGAGAAAATTTTAGTGAGCAGGGGAAGGGTGTCTCTCCTGCAAAAGGGTTTTAAATTAGTTTGGCTCCTTTCAACTAAAAGAGCAGTGTTTGGTCCTAATTGTCTGGAACTCTTTCTTGTTTTGATGCTGAAACATTATTTCATTAAAAATCCTCAACATGGAACTAGCTCTGGGAACAGGAATTAGAACCCAGGTCTCCACAACCCAACAAGTCTTTCTGGCACTATGAATCCTGATTTATTTTTGCACAGTTTTAATTTTAGCAGTAGGCATGAATAGTGCCTCTTTTTTTCCCCCCCACCATAAGTGACATTTTCCATCAGTTGAATATACCAATGAAAAAATACGTGATCTATAGGAAAAAACATTTCTATGTAGTTTTGATATGAATGCTTATGTGTATATATATATGTACTTTTTAAAAATTCATTTTCTGGCAATTAGAAAAAATTTAAAAGTCACATAGGTGTTTTGCTTATTATAGTGACAGATGTGTATGAATGTAATAGGCAAAATATTATTTTCAGGAGAAGCCTTTTTGAAGTCAGGATGAATTTTTCTCTTTCCTTGCTCTTTAACTATGTATTGTAGAGTAGTCCACAGTAAATACACTGTGTTTCTGTGATTTATTCTTGCTTTTGTGCTACTTCTGTTGTTTTAAATCATGTCTGCTTCTAGGTCTCATAAGCAGAAGTAATAGATGATGAGCCTACAGTGACTTTGGTTAGATTGCATTTCTGTTAGATATTTTTTAGTGACTGTATCCCTTCTTTTTCTCCAACATCTGCAAATGCCTCTGATAATTAGCATTGTATGCTTTCTATTCTGTGATTTTTTTATTTATATAGCACGATATGTGAGCATATCTTCACTGTCCAAAAAGTGGACATTTCCAAACCATGCTGCATGATGCTTAATCAAGGAAGATAAGCTTGGAGCCTCTGAAACAAAAGTTATTGTGTTTTTATGAATTTTTTTAATACCAGCAAAGAAGTTTGCCCAAGTATAGTCTGAATGAATGGATGGATGAGAAAATTCTGATATCAAAATTTTATAAATTAGGAAAGGAAGTCAAAATAATTCCTCACTGTTGAAATTGAGGGATTTTTTTTTGAGGTTAAAGACAAACTGAGCTCCTCTATTTTAAGCATTTTAACATCTACAATGAAATATAAAGCCCTCAAGGTTTTCCCTTTGTTTTTTTTCCCACATGCATAAATACTTCTGAGCAGCTCTCTGAGCTATTTCTCTTATAACTTTCAATATAAATTTCCTGTTTCTATAGCTAACAATGTTCTTTGCACATCGGTCTATTTTAATTTTTTTGAAAATTTCATTTTGGCTTCATCCCTAGATTGCAAGACAATTACAGGAGATTTTTAAATGTGTCTATTGTTGATTCAGCTTTCAAAGGTGTCTAGTTCAGTGACCACGAAGTGGAACAAACTGAATTTTTGTATGCATTTTGTTTCTGTAATTTGCTCCTGGTGAATGCCACAATCAGTGACAGTGGATCCATAGTTTTTCTGAAATCCTAGTCTGTTTTTCCACCTTACCTTTTTTTAGCTTTTTTAGTGACCCATGAGAAAGCAAAGAGGAAAGTAATGCCAGTGATTTCTGGTGACAAATGTGAGCAGCATTGCTACACTGAGTGGTGTGTTGAGTAGTAATTGGAAAATAATTTCAGGCTGTTAAAGCCTTAATTATAAAGGTCCCAGATGGACTTTAAGCATCTCCAGTTGCAATTGGATTAAATGAAAAAAAAAAAAAACCCAACTTCTAAAGAAATTAAGATGTTTGAAAACATGACTCTTTATAAAAAAATAATTTATCTATTTGTCAAATTGTCTGTATAATTGCTCAGGAGTATATAAATAACCATGCTTCAAATCTGAGAATAAACAGTTTATTCTGAGGGTGCAAAACTTCATTCCCAATTTCCGTTGTTCTGAACTGATGATCTAAATCAAGTATGATACTCTGTATGTTTGAGAAGCAGATTTTAAAATGCCTGGGAAACATTGGTCTCACTAGTGGTCAAAGGAAGTTACTTATCCAACATCCTGCAGACCTGACTTGAAATTTCAAACTATGATATATGTCATGGAGCTCCTCTGTGTGTGACTGGCAGGAATTTAAAAAATGATAAATAATAGATGAAAATAGTAGCGTGAGCAATGTATGATAACTATTTTCATAGTTCTTTTGCACCACTGTGATAAAGAATTATTTCTATTCTTCAGTGCTTAAAATTCTTATTAGAGCCTAAATTGGCCCCAGCAAATTAACATCTTGTTGATCTAAATGTTGATACTGCACCAACAAGGAGACTCAAAATCCAGTGTGAAGTCTGGGGTATGTAAAGCCTTTTTCCAGAAGCTGTCCACTTCAAATCAGTGACCCAAGACTGAAATGCATTGTGAATCAAATGTAGAGGCACATGGTGTATATTTTATTTTAATTGCGCTAAAAATTCAGCCTCACACCACAGCCTCCACAGTACACAAAGGGTGGGGAATAGTTAATCAAGCATGACTCATGTCAAACTACTGGAGGTGAACAGGATGTTGTGGGGTCACCAGTCCTATGCCTTTGGCTGCAATATGAGGTTCACTATTCTATGAGTAGAGTTTTTTCTCATTAGAAGTGACACAAGGAAATGGCACAAAGATTGTGTCAAAGTGACTCAGACAATTGTGGCCATGCATAACGATTAAGACCTACTGAAAATTCAATAAAATTTGTCTTTATGCCTTGACATTTTTTTTCCACATACATGTTCAGGTGTCTTTCCCTTTGATGTCTGCCCAGCAGAAATAGAGATTATACTTTCCTTCCAAGGAGCTGATGATCTCCTGTGTGGTAGAGAACTCAATCTGGCCTGGATCAACTTTTCATTCATCTACATTTTAGTCCTGGTAACAGGAAGAAAATGACATTATTTGAGAGCCTACAGTATGAGAGTGGCAGATCTATGACTAGCAATTTAATAACATTTGAATAAGGTTTGTACAGTGTTTCATGTCTTCAGATTTTCTAGCAAAGCCGAGGAGAGCAGCTGCATGGTCTGTAATTATATAGCAAGTAATAAGTACTTCTTTTTTTTTTTTTTAGGAAGTGAAGAGATTTTCAATTACAAGTCAAAATTTATGACACACTATAATAACTGTTTAAACCTTTTATACAGAAGAAGTTAGCAGTGCCAGCTCTTTGGGAGAGTGAGGTTAGCTCAGCAAATGTATTTTTCAGTTGCCTTAAAAATGACTGAGTTGCAATCACATAGGCCTTTTTTTGCATTCCAGCCCAGAACAGCTGTTTTAGCTCAGTAAATACATCTTTAATGAAATTACAACCTGCTCTTTTAAGTTGCATTTACAGGCATTGTCTGATTAGATGGATATTGTACTAGAGATGAAAAGTGGCAACTGCACCAAAAGGGAGAGGTATTTGTTTTGTGTGCCACCCACACAATGGGAATGTGGGCAGAAAAACCAAGAGTGATGCTTCAGAAGGAAAGTGGTGTGTAGTTTACACAAGGTGCATGGCTAAGTGTTAAGAGATTGTAGGTTATAAAATGAAACAGAGCTGTAACACTCAGCACTGAAAAGCATAAACAGCACAGTAAGATTTCTTATTTGCTGGAGATAAGGAATGTTCACTGAAAATTATTTGGGAATAAGCATTCTTAAAGCACAGAGTTAATATATTGTAAGATATGTGTTAGCTGCAACAGCACAAGCCTGTGTAGGTGTTAGTTTTGCTATGTTTTTAAAACTGGCCGCTTTTTTTTTAATGCATAGTCTGGGCAGAAATGTTGTCTGTCACACTTCTGATAGAGCTGAATGAAAAAGCACACCTATCATTTCTCTGCTTTCCTCCATGGCTTCTCATGAGCCCAAAACTAGGAGTAAGACATGGCATTTTAAAAATATCTCACAGTCTTCCAGATGCAAATCTTTGAAATGGATTTAAACGCAACTGACAGCAAACCTAATGAACTAAGAAAAGCTGGATTTTTTAAGAGGAGATCCAAAAAGGGCCTGATAGCCTGAGAAGTTTTGCATTTTTATTTCTCCATTGTGATGGCTTGACCCTGGCTGGATGTCAAGTGTCCCCCAAAGCCTTTCTGTTATTCCCTTCCCAGCTGGACATGGAGGGTAGAAAATATAATGAAAGGCTCATGGGTCAAGATATGAATGAGGAGATCACTCATCAGTTAGTGTCATGGGCAAAACAGACTCAACCTGGAGAAAAACTAGTTCTATTTATTATCAATCTAATCAGAAAAGGACAATGAGCAATAGAACCAAATCTTAAAAACACCCTCCCCCCACATTTTTCCTTGACAGGGAAAGGGGCTTGTGGTCAGTTCATCACACCTTGTCTTTGCCACTGCTTTCTCCTCAGGGAAAGCAGTTTGCTTCTGTGCCTGGAGTTCCTCCTTCCCTCCTTCTTCACTGACCTTGATGTCTGCAGAGCAGTTGCTCTCTCATGAGAGTTTTGGTGGGCACCTTGCACATACCCACCACATCATGACCTCAGGATAAGTCTCTGTAAGCAAGAGAGACACTAATTTTTAAGAATAAACAGCACTGCTCTGTAATTTCATTTATATTCTGTGGATAGGATATTGAGGTATTTAATTCCAGCCCCCTCTAGATACAACCAAGAGGAGAATGACCTTTCAATGAAATATGAGTTAATAACACTACAGCACTGTGTGCTTTCTTTGAGCTAATATCTGTGCAACAAAATGCAGTCTAATGTGTATTGAAAATTAATTAGAATAAAGAGTGTGTTTTAGTAGTGTAATGAATGTAATCTTTGGTTACATCAGCAAATTTCTATTGCAATTAATAACAATTAATGGTTTTAAATGAAGGGTCTAGGGAAAAGGATGTTTTTCATATTAGCTATATCACATGTACTATTTGTCATCTCTGGTTAGATCCTGTATGATTTGCATGCCCATCTTTTTTTTTCCTTAAGCTAAAGCATTAAGGAGAGATTAGTCCCTTTATGAGGAGCATGGGGGGGAAGATTGGATGTTCTTAATAGCTTGTCAAAAAGAGACAGTGAAAGAAAGAGATTTAGCATGGTATTTGTATCCTTACATACATCTGGAGGCAGGAGAGGAGGTTTGCAGAGGATATTGCTGCTGATGTCTGGCACAGAGGGAGCTGCTCTGTAACTTGCAGAGTCCGTGGGGCACGAGTGAACACTGGCAGATCTCAGCCAAGTGCAGCATAAGCATCTTTTCAGCTGTTATATTGAACCATTTGAGGAAACTCCTGTAGAATCAGAGATGCCATGTAGCGATAGAGAGGTGATGAGAGGTAAAATGGATGCAGGGGTTGGTTAATTTTTGTGTATACAACACCAAGAGGACGTACCCCAGTGAGAGTGGGATGCCCCCTCCTGTAGCACTTTTGGTTGAGTATCCCTTTTCTCTGATTGCTATTTTGCCTGTCACTGATCCCTTCCTGCTCTGCAAGTGGAAATATATTCCTTAGAGTTGTATGAGGAGTACATGCCCAAGTGAATGTGTAAACGACAGCATTTTTTTTACATTTTAAATCCCTCAAAACTTGACATTGAATAAAGTCCTATAATTGCATAGCCCCACAGTTACCCCAGGGGTTTATAGTCTAACCCAGGAGTTGCCTGCCATTCCATTTGTCTGAAGTATTAAATGCTGGGAGCAAAAGTGGTAGATGTGTGGCTCTGCTAGACTGATCAGCAGAGAAACAGTTAATAACGTTGACATTTAAATTGGCTTCATGTTAAGTGTCAGTTCTCACCACAGAGCTGAAGAAGAGCTATTGTTTCAGCCAGTCTGTTTGCAGATTCATGAAAATACTCTCCAGTTGCTTACATAAGGGTCAAGGTTGGAAAAATAGCTTTACAACTCCATGGACAGCAGCCATACAGGAATTGTGTCAACTAGCACTCCTGCCTGCATGTTTTCTCTTTATGCTGTGTGAACTCTCGGTGATCTATGAAGTGATCACTCACAGTATTCACTAGAAACAGTATTGTCACAGGAGAATGTTGTTATTTCTTTTTACTCTTTCTTACTCTGCAGCCTAAAATAGTTAAATTTCAGAGCACTAATGAAGTCACTAGAAGAGTTCAGAAACAAAATTTAATGCCAGTTGTAGTAGCCTCAAACATGGGTTTATCTGAATTTTCCACTCCCAGAAGGCTGCAGTGAAAAATTGTCTTGCAGGAAGAGGACACAGTGAAATTAAATGTAGAATTTCATTCAAAATAGTCCTACTAATGCTTAAAGTATACTCCATAAAAGCCTAGTAACCACAGGGTTTGTATACTGCATTTATAAATTTTAGAATATTAAGGTAGCCTTCTTTCTATTATCAGTTTAATAACCATTAAAATTATAGAATTTAAAAGTAAAGATCATTTCTTCTGCTTTTTTTTTTCATGAAAGCCTCGGGAAAACAGGGAGGATGAGGCTCTTAGATATATTTAAGTGGGAGTAAGATTCAAGAGCTCTAACCACTGATGCTACTGGAATGTCTGGCCTGCAGGGATTTCTTCTCCTTTAACACATTCCATCTCTTCATAGGATACAAAACTTGTCATCTGAGTTAAAAACAAATTAACTTACACTGTCAGTGAAAACACTTTAATGGTAAAGTTTTAAGCCTAAAAATTATTTCAAGGTTCCTATCAGTAAGTTCTGGGTTGGTAATTGCTTAACTAGCAAAATGTACTTTTTAAGAATATGACTTCTGGCTCAACTGCAGTACTGAAGGCACTTTCATTGCAACATTAACATGACTTCATCTTTAATTGCCACTTCAAGGTTAGTTACTGATTCAAAATACAGATTAGGAAATACTTCATTTCTCTGACAAGTTTATAGTAATCTTTCATGTGCTTTAGGCAAATAATAATAAAAAGGCAAACACAAATTTAGTTTATGTCAAACTACTCATGAGCTGCATGCTCATGTTAAAAAAAATGCATCAAGCCAAGTTTAGTGGGTGCATGTTGCCAGTCTGGGCTCAGATCTTACTTTGTTCCAGTCCATGCAGTAACATTTCAATTTTTCAAAAGCTGAAATGGGCAAAACCAGATAACTCTGAGCATCAAGGGTACTTTTCTGAGGGATGAATGTATGACATAGGCATTAATAATATAAATCTCCCTGAGTGCCTGACAAATGTGTCTCATCTGTGAGGGAAAGGACTACTCCTGGTGATGGGGGATAGGTCTCCATGCCAAGTGATTACAAAGTCTCTTAGATCATACTTCCACCAAAGCTCCAGTTTCTGAAATGTGGAGCTCTGTCTGGAACTAAAATCGAATCAGAAGCCCATTTGGGGTAATTATCATGTGGTAATTCCCAATGAGTACATTCCATGTGCAAACAGAGATGTAAAGGATCTCTGCATAAGTTTAGATAGGACTTACTGAGTCATTGATTCCCAGACATATGTTTTCTTCTTAACTGCTGTTTGTTTCCAAATTATTTCAAAGAGAACCGAAAGCCAGTCTCAATTTGCTTCCTTGGTTCTCTTCTGAGCACATGGCTCCTGATTTTGTAAGAGACTATGCATTTTTGTGTTCAGTCACACCTGTCTGTTTGCATGTAAGAGCAGTGCTATGGAGTGTAATGCTTCCAGATAATTTGGAAAACACTATATCCTTAGAAACAGGTATGGTTTCCCAGTGTTGGCCCAGGAACTGTAACAGCTGTCCACGTATTTTATGAGACTTAGACCACTTTGTTGAATGCCTTGCTTTATAACACAGTGCAGTGTGGGTTTCTGTTTTAAATTATTGCAATTGAGAATGTCTACTCTAACAGATAGAAATAATCTGCTGATCACAACCCATAAGAGGTTTTGGACTAAAGCAGAACCTGAGTCAGCATAATTGAAGAAAAATCACAATAGTGAATAGCAGCTTCTGTCGCACAACTCTTTTCCTGGTTTGTTGTATAGAGTAAGGAAATATGGAATACAGAAACCCTTTTATATGACAGCTTGCAAACATGCATCACACAAAGAAATTCAAAGTAATATAGCATTGTCTTCTACCTTTCTCTGGCATGAATGGCAGAGCTAAAAAACGAAAGAGTATCTGGACATGTAGACGTGAGGAGCAGCCATGCTGTCAGCACCTTGGAGATAGCTCCCTGGTAGCTCAATTTATCATGGCTGTAAGCATGTCTTAGAGCCACCCAGCAAAAAGCAGCTCTTGATTTCAGGGGCATAACAGAGTAGTTTGTGACCAGTGCACGCAAATATATCCATAACTGTCACTGATTTAGGTTTTGCTAGAGAAAAAACCTGACACTCCCATATCTTTCCCCAGAAAACTGTTACCCATGTATGTTTGGGCTTCTTTCTTCTTCCACTTATCAGTGCGTGGGATGGAAGTGAAAATAACTCAGCTTGTGTCAGATATGCATTGCCAGTGGGCATGGAGGCTCTCCCTTCTGCTGCTGGATCACACAAGCCTGAAGCAGGTAACAGCTCACACTTCCCATCTCACTGCAGCTTCCCTCTGGCTCCCTCCATCTGGCACAGGGATGCAGGAGCCAGTGAAAAGCTGTGGCACTGTGCTGGGAGCTGAAGTGCCAGCACCACGAAACAGAAGTGGAGACAGAAGCTTAAGCCTCCTTAACTGCCTCCTGTTTACCCTGGTTTTGGCCAGTAGCATCTCTCTCTTTGGGCTCCCTAATCATGGATGTTGTGAGCAATCTTGAAGCTTTGTGCGTGTTCTGCAAAATAGTCTGGCAAACAGGCAAAAGAAAATACAGAAAAGTCATTTGTGTGCCATCTCTTAAAAAAAAAATAGGCAAGCCTACAATGTGTACATACACAGATTCTAATTTATTATTTCATATTCTTTATTTTCAAGAATGTTTTAGATTAAAAAATATATACCTGGTATAAATTAATGCAAAATTTTTAACTGTTTAGATGTGACTTTTTCCTCTTGGAATATCCCTTTAGCAAGAAATAAGACTTCTTGAGTTGAGTTTCTTGAGTTCAGCAGAGCATTCTGTGAAGTTGAAAGTACACCACTAAAGCAAGTACATCCTTGTATTCCCAGTTAGGCTACTTGGATATTTAGGAATGAAATTACTCCAGCTGCAGATGCATTTTTGCTATCTATGCATGTTAAAAACAAAAGAGGTGTATTTTTTATGCATAGTTGCATGCACATTTTTGAAAATATGGAAACTAGGGGTTCTGTGAAACACTGTGGAAAATTTATATCAAATTCCAAAAGCTCAAATATTTTTGTTAAATATCTCTAACTTCCATAAATTTTTCTCTCTTTATTTTTTTATTTGATAATCATTAGTAAGATTGATGGCTGAGTGTGAACAGATACACTTCCAAATGTAGGGAAAAAAATTCCAACTGTGACAAAACCAGTTCAATTGAAGTTTATTCTTAGATGCTTAAGTTAACACATTAATTCAACCTCAGTACATTAATTTGCGATACTTAAAAATAGTTAATGTGTTTTGTTTTATTTGCTATTTGGCTGAGCAGATGGTAATGGTTTTGACACAATTCAGTTTTTTATTTTTCTTCTTTTCTTTTCTTGAAAAAGACAAGGCTCTTTTTCCCACTTTGTCACAGCTGGTTACCAATCAATCTCAATTCACAGTACAGTGATGATAGCACATGTTGTTCAGGGGCCAAATCTGATTGGGTTGCATTTTCAGCAGTGTTTCATATCAAAAAAAAAATTGTGTCTGTATGGCAGTGACTGTCAGCACACTATTGTACAACTGTCATTAATCAGAACTAGCAACAATGAATGCATTCATATGTGCCAGGACTGCCAGATTTCACTCAAAATCACCCAATTTCTATTAGAATTTCCTCACCAGCAGTGTTTTCTCATGTTCCTCTTGTTTCTCTCTTTCTTTTTTCCTTGCCAGTCCCCTGCCAGCCGCTTCCTTTTCGCTTAATTAAAGGCAGACCTGCTCTATTACTTGTAGAACAGAAACTATGTAAGGTGGTGCCCAAAAGTGGCTGGTTTGTATCTGGCACAGACTGACTGGCTGTTTAAAAGACCTCTCCCAGCTCAGTCTGATGGCTGAAGTCTAAGCTGAACTGAAAGGTTAAGCACCTCTGAATGTTTAACAAAGAGAAGTACTTAAAATCAATTAGATGTCCATAAACACATGAAACTGATGTCTGACACCCTCTGGTTTTAGCTCAATGCTGCATTAATTGGCTAGGAGTCAGCAATATTTGGGCAATGTGTCACAAGTTGTTTCTTGACACTGCACATATTTTGAAGACATGGCCTTCTTCATGTACTGGCAACGTTAAGGAGCAACTTAACCACTGCACCCTGGTTTTCTGCCATTCCATTGTCAGTCCAGGAGCCTGGTTAACACTCTCTGTGATTGGTATTAGCAGAGAGGTCCCTGATCCTAATTCGAAGCGTTCAGGAGCACTAATCCAGATGAGACTGGACTTCCACAGAAAATGAGGTGAAAATGTCTTGCTGTGGGGATTTGGGGCTCTAGAACAGAGAGGAGACAAGACACTGTTCAAGGCTGAGTAGGTGGATGCTTGAGAAATTCAAAAGACCTTCAGTCTCCATACCTTGTTGTTTTGTTTATGCTGCTGTGGGTCAGGCTAAAAGCCAGTTTTCCTCCTTTCTCCTTCCTGTCTGCTTCATCTGCCAAAGCTCCTCCCTGAACTGTGGTGACTTCTGGGGACAGTGCTGGTGGAACAGATGACTGACGGGCAGCATATCAGTACTGCAGGACAGCAGATGGTTCTAACACCCCACGGGTCCATCCACACATGGATCTCATTGCTAGCTGGCACGTTCTGTCAGGGTGGTCCAAAAGTATGGCAGAGGTGAACCTGTCCTTGAAGCAATTGTTAACTGGACCATGACAGTGACATGTTTACGCCACCCTCCGTTTGGTGACCCAAGTGAGAGCTGGTGGCTGTTCCCACCACCCAGCATCCTGGCATGCCATGCAGCTGGCTCCTCCACCCAGCAGCCTTGGCACAGTGCGCAGGATTGGCAGGTGCAGGGATAAAGGCTGCCGGAGCCTCGGAGGCAGCTGGCTGGCATGCCGGCACCAGCACATCCCTGACAGGAAGCAGAGTGAGTCAGCTGCAGCTCCCTGTCCCAGCCTGCCTGCATCCCAGTTCAGGCAGCCCCTGTCTCAGATACATCCCTGATGCCTGCCTGTTTTCCTCTCAGCAGCATTCAGTGAAACACAGGGATGTTATCTGTCCTTTGAAAAGAAAACCCCATCAATTTCATAGATGACTAATTGTTGCCCAGCTTTATAGCCCTGATTCTGATATCCAATTCATATTTATATTACCACTGATCTTAGTTTCCTCATCATACAGGAGCTGAATACAAATTTATATTTTCAGCCTCCTAGAGCTGGCCCCATGTCAAGAAAATAAGCATTCTCTCTTGTCTGCAACTCTGCAATCACACAAGACAAATAACTGCTCCATCGTTGTAGGATAATGTTGTCATATTCTTGAGATTTTTAAGGGGGACAATTTGCCCTTTCTGTCTTATGAAAACAGTGATTTTTATTTGCCACTGACTAATGCAGCACAGCATGCAAAATGACATAATTTGTGAGCAGTCTAGAGGAAATGTTCTTTAGCTGCATGTGGCTGTTGAATGTAGTTGTAATAGATGTGTAGCTCTCCAGAAGGTGCATATTGAGTTCTCTAACATCATAACTACCTGCCCCCTCACCACTACCAATGGCACTATGCTGGCAAAAAAAATTATCCCTACAAGTTTCTAAAGTTTGCCATGACATCTATTTACTTATTTTTCCCTTTGGCATATCTTTTATTAATCACTTAAATCTGAGGTACTGCATATACATGAAATTAAATGTAACTCCCAAGGAAATTGGTATTATATGTGTTAATGTTAACCGCAACAGAATGGTTAGCCTCAAATTCATCTTTATTAAATTATTTCTTGCTAACTGATAGAATAGACCAACTGAATATAGAAAGAAGTTTTATTGTGGTGACTGTGAAAAGATTTCTTGACTGCTCTTTGTTCTTGGAATTGCTAGGAATGCTCTAATTGGTGTTGTGAGCTTTAGTTAGACCTAATAGAAATTTAAATGTTTCACCACATGGGATCTTTGAGTTAAGATGCTTTGAAGTCTGTTAGCACATGGTGCTCTCTCTGCAAACCTATACTAAAGGAACCAATAGCAATATATGTGATGTACACAAAAAAGTTATGTTTCACATTCCCAAAGGATCTAAAAATGCTCATAGGGCCTGACAGCATTTCTCTGACTTGTTGCATTGTGTCCTTATTTATCCTAACATTTAAGGGTGCTCTTCCACATGATTTCAGTGTGTTTCCTGTACAAGTATATAAGGCCTTTCTTGCATAACAAAAAGAAAGTAAATGAGTTCTTCTAAAACTATGTCATGAGTGTGTATATAGTGAGAAATAATATTGACACCTCCTGAAGTCTAGATCTGTCTTTAGTTTCATGTTCCTATTTCACTGATACATGTGAATCTGAAGCCAAGTCTAGATTCAAGGTGACTTCATGTACCATATCAAGAAGAGATGTTGTTGAAAATAATTTAACAAAATAATATCTAAAGGGTAAAGTATCTATGCTGATAACCAGGGTTTTCCTGATTTGGCAACCAAAGATATTTTATACAACATGAAGTCTCCTGCTGACTTTAATGAGCTTTGGATCATAGCCTAAAAAAGTTTGTTAAGCATGAATTCTGCAGATAATAACAATTCAGCTGAAAATATTTTTTTCTGGGTATAATCAGTCTAAGTGCCTTGAGAATACATGTTCACTACATACTGGAGTATGTTGCATTAAGTAAGTTTTATATATCCTCGTGTATAAAACTTAAAGTTTTAGAATTTTTTCAACAGTAGAAACAAAGGAATGGACAAAGCACAATTGAATTGTTTCTAATTTCTTTTAAGAAAGAGAAAATGTCATTGTCCACCTTTATTGAATTGTTTTGTTGTATTTCTGTGAAATTGATATATCTGCCTTAATGTGCCTCTTCAATAAATGTCACCTTCCAGAGCTTGAATATATTTTTTATTGTTTGCAATTGGGTAGTGTGAGATCCTACCAACATGCTCACTGTTCCCTAGGGGATTGCTGCTGTAGAGGAAAACTGTATATAAAAGGAAATTTCCAAATCAGCAAAAGGTAAAACGTGTAGCTCACACCGTTAAAGGCATGATAAACCTGAGCTGTCATGTATTGATAACTGATGTCTGATACCTTAATTTTATCTTATTGCTGTAGATTAAGGACAAAGTGAATGCTATTATTAATAAAGCCCCAATACTGAACATAGCAATACTAATTTTATGTAAAGTTTCTAACTAATGCAGAGCGCAATAAAAATGTCACGGAGATTAATGCTTCGTGGAATTATCTCATGCTGGATAATAATTTATCTTCCCAAGTTGGCTCCAAGATAGATTCAGGCTGGCATTTTCCAGGTGACAGCTTTTGTCCATGTCTGCTGCCCACAAAAAGAGTTTTCCCTCTCTTGCTGTGACACAGGTACGACATCAAGGACGACTACACCCTGCGCATCAAGAAAGCCGTGAGCAGCGACGAAGGAACCTACACCTGCATCGCCGAGAACCGCGTGGGCAAGGTGGAAGCCTCTGCTACGCTCACCGTGCGAGGTGAGTGCTCCCTCAGGGGCAGCCTCTGTGTCCTGCAGGGATAATTGCTTTCTGATGAGATGGGCCACATCCTTCCCTGCCCTTGTTGGGGCTCCACACACCCTTTGCTGCTGCACTGATTTACAGCACAGGTGAATTCCTGGTCCTGCTGATAGCTCGTGCGGAATTTTAATTGATTTCAGCGGGATAGGATCCCCCTGCAGTTAAAGTCCTGTCCCAAGGTGTTTTTATTGAAAAGCAGATGCATATATGCATAAGCAAGCACTACATAACCGTGGGCATAGACGTGAATATGTGAGCCATCAGCTCAGGCTGTTAGTCACGTTTCTTTCTCTAAGTACAACGAGTAGCATAACTATATTTATTAATGACAAACATAATACAGATAATATTATTATGGGATTAGCTCTGCCATAATTGAGCTCTCTATCACTACCCTTTATCCAAAAAATAAACCATAGCCAAAGGAAAGAGAAAATCCTAATTAAATTGTGTAAGTATTACAAGGTAAAGACTAATTATTCTCTCCTAAAATATTTGTGGTCTCTAGTATCCACTCACTGTTTATGTGATGCTCTTTGATTTGGTAAGGAGGTTTTAAGGCTGGTGGAATAATGAATGCCCAAAATATCTTTCGTGACAGTACATATAGACATGCTAAAGATTATAGGGAGAGAAAAAGTTTGTAAGCTAATATTTCTATTTGAGTAAATAGAATATAATAGTTATTACTTCATTCCAAAAGATAAGCAGCAATTTGGCACAATAGATATCAGGCAGACACTATTTCACAGTTTAGTGGTGCATGCTGACGGTTTTCAGTAGAGCTGTGAAAGGTTAATAAAAACATTTTTAGCTTATCTGTCCTCCTCTTTTCATACACATTAAATCAAATGTTCAAAGTCTCAATGGATTGCTTTATTAGAACTGGGGTCAACTGACCCAAGAGGCCAGCTTCCATTTCCATCCATTTAATGCATGGACACAGTTCAGTTTAATTTGCTGAATTCAAAGGAAAAAAAAAAAAAGCCACTGAGTGGCTTTGTAGGGTAGTATGTAACAAAGAAAAGAGAGCATTGTGATAATCTGTTGAAATATTACCTCAGTGTTCACTTTAGACTGTAAGTGACAATATGGCTCTTCCCATTTTGAGTTAAAGAAATAGGTGTGTAAGAGATTGTTCTTCCCTTTTGTACTATGGGAAAATTAGTCACCACAGCCAACTCCCAGAAACAGTCTCACTCTGTTCCTTTGTCACAGGCAGTATTGCAGTGTCCAGTAATTCTGGTAACCAATTCCCTGGCTTTTAAACACTCCTAGAACTGTGTCCACTCTGCACATTACTGGAGCAAGCCTTTTGGATTTGCTACCCTGACTTTTAATGTAAACAATAGCAAGAACCCAGCAAAAGAATCTTTGAAATCACTGAAGCTTGAACCCAATGAAATTAAAGGGAAAAAAAACCTCAAGGAAATGTGTAATTTAATCGATTTTCCCCCAGTAAAAGCATATTTTCATTATCTTGTGTATTTTTCCCTCTGGGTTTGTCATTTACAGTACAATACATAATGTTTATTCAATACAAAGAAGGCCATGATATAAGAAACATTCTATATGTTCAGGGTATGACAGAAAATGAGAAAAAACAAGAAATTCATTGGAGAAAGCTATTACTCTGAATTTAGTGAAAACAAAGGAGTGGGAGATCTCCCATTGACTTTAAAAGGGTGATTAACAATGGGCTTCTTAATTAAGGAAAGCCTTAATTCTGAATTCTTAATTAACAGTGTTGTCTGACACTGGTTTTACCATGTCATGTAAAGGAGCAAAACACTTAGTGTTTCAAAATTTACCCTGAGCTTCTCTTGGACCTTGCAGGTGTCATGTAGTTCCACCTGCACACCTGACAACAGCCATGTAATCCTTAGCTCCCTCATTCATAGCTCCATCTTCTTAAAACAGAGGATGGGCATGCAGTCAGGAAAGTTGCATTACACTGTCACAAACAACAGCAGAATCTGAGTTCTGTGGCCCAGACTCCACATTCTGTCTTGGAAAGATGCTTATTTTATACCTCATCTTTCTGCAGAAGAAGGAATACATCCATAACACTGGAAGCCAAAAAGTGTTCTTTATATGATGGGTGAGAATGGCAGCAGACTTGACATAGTTAAATGAAATGAGGACAGAGCCATGGAAAGCTTGAGAAATAAGAAGGCCTTCACAAGCTCTGTTACCTCTGAATTTGCATGTCTTACATTTGGCCCTAGCCTGCCCATAAGCACATGGGGCTGGTAATCTTCTTAAAAATAAATTTAAAACAAAAACTGTGTGGTTGCTCAGAAATATGTAATTGTTGCTGCTGATAAAAAAAGGGAAGCTTTGCCAACACAGATGCAACCTGGAGTCAATTTTATGTCCAAATTTTCAGCTCTTCTGAAAGAGATGTCTGTATTTTATTAGCAGAGGGACTGACAGCTCTCTTCCCCAGCACAAGTATAATGAAGGGCTGTTCTATAACCAAGAAATCACTTGTTGCAGCAGCAACTTTCAATCTCTGTATCAGCCTGAAACAGTATTAACCTGTCAATCATTTAACAGCAATTTTTTAGGAAGTAGAAGTTACCTAAGCAGTGATTTGGGAGGTTCTGGGTCTTGAAGTCCCTGTGGCCATTTCAGCCCATTTGTTATATTTTCATCAGCACTGTCAGTGATGAAAAAGCACTGTGCTGTAAGCTTTCATGCCCATTATTGAATAAGAAATACTGTCCTGGGCTTTCTGTAGCCCTTACTGCTGTACTGACTGGTCATGCTTAAAATTCATTTGGTATTTGACTCAGATAGCAAATGCCTTGCATGACATTAGGCAGCGTGAGACTTAAATTGATGTGTTCATTGGGATCTAAAAGTTTGTGCTAATGCAATGCAATTTTTCTTTTATCAGGCATTAACAATGATACTTGATGATGGCATGCGAAGATAGTAAAAATGTTTCTCAGAGAATGGTTCCAGTCAGCTTGTTCAGATGCTGTGCTCAAGTAAATGGGATGATAGTGGCACGTGACTAAACAATAACAGCAGCCAACATTTGACTTAGGCTGCCATTTGAGGGGTTAGCAATCATGGTAGTATCCATAGTGGAAAGTAACATTACACGTCATGCATTCTGACAGATATTCTTTTCTTTTTTTAATTTCCTTTTTATGTTCTCACTACACCATTGTAATGTCAACAGCTCGCCCCGTTGGTAAGTAACCATCCTTCTATCCATTTTGGCATGGCTTCATGCAATGCTTCATCTTTCATTTGCAACAGCATTTCACTGGCTGGAATAAGCAGCCAGAGCTTAACAGCTGTACCTGTCTAACACCAGGCAAGCGGTTTTGTCTGCCAAAGTGCTTTTCCCAAACGTTGTATTTCCTGCTGTGTCGTGTACAAGCACGTTTGCCAAATCACCAGCGAGTCCCAGTCGGTGAGACGGGGTGGGAGTGCCAATACCAAGCCTCAATCACCCATTTAGATGTTTTTATTGGTCTGGTTTTGGGCCTGGTGTAAAAGCCACTGAAATCAACAGAAAGGGTTGTGTTGACTTTGGTGAGCTTCTCCCAGGCCCTAAACAATCAGCTCATCCTGCTTTTCCTGCACAGCAGAAAAAGCACAGGCTTTGCATGTCCCGTCTTTCTTGTATCGTATCGTTCCAAGAGCTCTGAAATGAAGAAGTCCTGAAATTGAGGAGGGGATGGAGTAGCTTTCTGTGCTTGCTGAGGGAGTTCATCACGGATATCTGCTCTTTGGTGCAGTTTGGAGTGCACTGTATAGGATGCAGGCTGTTTTGAATAACAAGTCCTGAGGAAGACAACCTCTAGGTTTTAAATCCCCACACCGAAAATTTTATTATGTCCTGTGCCTTTGAAATTGTGTAAATGCATTAAAATCTTACTAAGGATAATGGAAAATTTGCAACTGTCAGTAGCTGAAATTCACTTCTGGTTTTCAGAAATATCCCAAATGTACGATTCAATTTTCTTTCATGAATATTTACTCTGTGCCTACAAGGATTTAGTTTAATGAGCTGCATTGCTCCTCTGATATTTGTAGTTTGTATTTTAATGTATCTTTTAGAATAATAATATGGTAACTCTGATTTTTTTGGCTTAGTGTAAAAAGTCAGTACTGGTGTTTATGGAGACTGATGAGGGGTTCAGTCTTTATTTACTTAGTCAAAACTTTTGTTGGATATGTGTTTGACTAAAGTTTATGAGTTTGAATTCATCTCAGCTCTTCACTGTTCTAAGTTTGGAGGAAGAACGATTGGAGTAATTTAAAGATAAAATCCAGGTTAGGCCTCTGCTTCCAGAACTAGGGTGATCCCATCTTATTGACTTGCTTGAACTGACATCCATGGAACCAAGCCAAATACCTCCACAGTCACAGCATGGCTTATCCACACCTGGAGAATTCCCTGTGCAGAACAGAAATTTGCTCTTCTCCATTTGGGATTTTGATAGCAAGCTTTAAATCCAATCTCTGCTGTATTGTTTTGGCATTAGGCTCGTTCTCAAGGAATTCATTCCTAGGAGCTGCAGAAGTGTAAAACTGCAGTAAACTCAGGAGAAAACTCACCTGTGCTTAGAAAATGTGGTGTGAATATTTAGTGTGCTTCTTCATGTACTAAGAAATGCCACTAGATTACAAGTTGCTTGTAGATACTGTTTTTTACTTTGCTGACTCTTAAAAGACAGGCAGGGAAAAAAAATCCTAAAGTGGAGACTGTTTCAAGCTCTGTGAAAACTACATAAAATAAATGACTGGAGATTCACAAGAAAATGATAGGTTTCAGCAGTGCTGATAGTGTCTCATTTCAGAGCACTGATTCTTTTTTAAATTTTTTCAGGCCATTGAGTCATCTCTGATTCCATCTCCAAAGCTTATATGGCAGGTCTTGGTCTCAAGTTACTTTATGTCCAAATATATGATTGTGTGGTCATGCAGTGGTCAATTCCACATATTCCCTGCCTAGGCTATTTTATTTTGTTGAAAGAGAACAACAGAAAGACAAGAAATTTATCCTTCTGCAGAATTTATTTAGGAAACTGAAATTAGAATGGTTGATCTTGAAGTAATTACTATATGGGCATATGGTCCTTATCAAATTATTAAATTTAGTGATTATCTTTGTGACTTGTGAAAGGATTGTTGAGTAAATAAGTCTAATTCTGAAGATGTTTCACACAGAATTCCAACAAGTGTATGTGGGGATTGCTGTGTATAAGCAGATCAGTCTGTCACTTTTATCTGATCCTGTACCTGTAGAAAGACAGTGATAGTGTCTACCTGTATATGGTTTTTTGCTTAAGTACCTGAGATAAAACTAATTTCTGCAGTTCACAGCTCTATTTCACTCTATTCACAAGACTAGGCACATAAGGTGGCTACCCATCCTGTTTTTTTTGAATTTGAAGTCTGGTAAGACAAACCAAAGTAACTTCCCTCTCCACCAAGAATCCCAAGCAGTCGTCTGTTAAAATTGTCATTTAACAAGCACAGGGAGTCAAAGCATCTTTTTGTTCAGGAATTTAACTGGAATACAGAGCAAAAATACCTCTCCTTACCTAAAAGAAGCTAAAGAAAACACTGCTTCATGTGATTAGCTCACAACTTTCTAGGAGGATGACATTTTAACAGAAGTATATTTGTATATTTATGTATATGTTAGCAGGGGAGCACTTAAAATTTTAAAATTTTTTTCATGACTCCAGAGAGTTATCTAGGTACTTCTGTCTTCCATCATGGTCTGCAATTCAATATTTTGTCTTTATTAGGTTTTAAATAAGACCAAACTTTTTCTTTTTTCCAATGAAGAGTAGAGAACTATATTTTAAATTATTTAGATTTGTATTTATTGTTGCAGACAGAATAATCTTCATTTTCTAGTCAGTTTTTGCTGTTTCAAATATTTGTACTCTGTTAGGTGTGATATTTTTATTCTAATTTCAGCTTGAGTGGAAAGTTCAGGAGTTACCAATGACCATCTTGGGTTCAAGCACTTTTAACAAATGGTTCATACAGATAAAATGAGGTATGGTGCTGCCCGAGGTGGGTGGCAGCTGGTGAATTTAGAAGCTCTGTGCCAGATTACTCATCATGTTTGAATTTGCTGCTAGGAATAAATGTGTTGCCTGATTCTAAAATAGATTATTTATAACCTTTTGAAAAGATTTCTGACAGGATTTACAACAGATGGGTTTAGGAAACAAGATATTTATCCCTATTTAGACCATTTCTATAGTTATTTCACTCATTAGGTAGATTTTCCATATGAGCAAGTTAGAATTTTTCCCATTTTTGCTTTCTGCTGTATTTCTTCTGGCAGTTGGGCAGGAGTATGGCTGCTGAAAGAAGCACAATAGTTGGGAAGAGCCCAAAAGTTTCAGTAACAGTGACCCTCTTTTCAAAGACAGTTGCTGTACTGCTTTGAGAGGGAGGACCTTCAAATGGAATATCTATGAAGATCTGTCTGATATCCCAGTTACTTTTTTATTAATAATGCAAAAAGTCAGTCAGATGACAGAGTACCTGCTCAGTTTGCAAAATAACTCCGAGTCCAAGTGAAAATACAGTTCTTTGTATGTCAGCTGCTTTGCAGTAAGTCAAGTTTACTTAGTCTTTTGTTCATGTGCTGTGGCTCATAATTTCAAAAAGAAGAGACTTGCAGCAAATACCTGGATATTTTTGCCACCAGGATAGAAGTGAAGTACTTGAACTTAGCTAAGGGACTAAAGGAGACTAAGTGCAAAAACTAAACTCTGTCATGATGGTGAAGAGACAGCTGAGACACCTGCCCTGAATTTTCCAAATTTCCTATTAGTTAAATGCAGTCTGTTGGCATTTAAGTGCAAACTGACTGTATGATGCATTTCAATCTGTGCTGGGAAGTTTTCATTACATAAATCAGTGTGGCATGACTTAATGGTCTGTTAAGAGCGATGCAGCATGAAAAACAATAGAAAGGGCTGTATTTTAGAGAAGGTTGTATTAGGTTTTGTGACATTGCTCAGATGGTTCAGATTGGCAAGTGAGAAATAATTCTCTTTATTCTTCTTCAATCTGACTCTTGCAGGGTAAGTCTATATACAGTGAATGCTTTTATTTTTATTACATTCATGAAGATATCACCTTCACTTGAGACACTGAGGATTTATAAAATATCAGTAATGTGGATTGGTGTGTGACAGGAGAGATGACATCATGCTTGGTGCTACAATGCCATCTTTCAGTGGCAGAAATCTCAAATTTATATCAAAATGTGCTATCTTGCCTGTCTGGTACCTCTTACAGAAATTTTTGGGAGAGGGTAAGGACAACAGTGGACACTGGGCTTTTTGGACTTGTTAAATAAAAGAGTAAGACATCATTATTTTTTAAAAAGTCAGAAATTCTTCAGATTTAAAAGGTTGCTGTAGAATGAAATTCAGATTGCTTTTTATACCAGTAAGAGATTAAAATATGGAGCTGACTTGTTACAATTTCTGGTAGCCTATAAATACCACTCTAAAAATCTTTGAAGTCCTTAGCATATCTACTTTGCCTTAAGTTCAATCACTGAAGTACAGGAAGTGATCAAGAGTCCCATTATTTTCATTTTTTTTTAATTGCTGACCTCTAGCTTGGGGAAGTTTTAGGAAGTTTAATGCATAACTTTTATTTTTCAACTTTCAAAGTTTCTCAAAACATGCTCAAATCAGTGGGAATTGTTTTCCTATTTCTTTGGCTTCTGAGTTCTGAGTATATCCATAAGTCTTTGAAGTTTAGTGTATAAAAAAGGTCTGTTGATGTGTTGCTCTCCCCAAGCTTTTCCCTTCCTTTCAGTATAAGGAGAAATTGGTTACCTTTCCTTCAAGAGGAATGTGGAAATCAATACAATAATCTATTCACTTCTCCCTTTACTTTCTTTGCTCTATTGCTGCCATCCAATTTACAGCTTGGATGTGATCTCAGTGTTACTCAACAGCAAAACTACTGTGTGCCCTATTCCTTCAGTGTTAACATTGTCAGTCAGAATAGTCATTTTTCTTCCTCTCTCCTTTTTCTCTTTTCATTTAACAGTGTCCCAAATTGAGTAGAGTATCTCCTCTCAGCCCTCTTTATACTCAAGGGTGAGCAAACCAGGAATTTGTCACCTTCCTCACTGCAGATGTAGCCTGTGAGCCTATCTGGGCTCTTTACCCTTCTCATCAATTCCTTAGCTCTTCTCTGCAGCATGTGAGTTTGTCTCTTTGAAGGAGCTAACCAGATTACACTCATTATTTTGATGAAATCCTACTGTATCAGCAAGGGCTCTGCTTTCCCTTTTTAAGCATCTTGCCAACAAACCATCCTCCTATCTCCCCTGAAAAAAGGAATCAAGGCGTATTGCATGTCTTTCTGTTGGCATAATCTGTTTTGTTTGGTAAACTCACAGAAATAAGTCTAAATAAGTCTAAGAGCAGCACAAGCCATCCCCTGAGGGTACAGTTTGAAAAACCAAGCAGGATAAAGTGTTAAGATTCTAGAAGAGCACCTCTTTTCTATGTGATCTGAGCAAAAGGTGCATCTTGAATCTCAGGCACTTGGGAAAAAGCAAAAAATTACAAAGCATTGTCTAAAGTAGAGCAAGTCCTGAGTAATGGAAGTTATTGGGCAGAACCTTTGCTCCCTTCCTTTATGTGCACCAAAGCTAAATGAAAAACTTTCTAGATAGGATTTTTCAGTAGCATCTGAATGCTTCTGAAAATTCCAGGGCTGCTTAAAAGTGGTGATTGGACAGGGTATAAAATAAAATAGAGCTGGATGACTGAATAAGAATCGGCTACAGTCTAATGCTGGGATAAAATTAGGACTGATGTTTAAACTGAATATTTAAATGCACTGTAAAACAAAGAGGAGGAGGAACCCAGGAAAAGTGCTGTTCCTGAATTCAGAGCACTGAAAAACATGATGGGGGAGTGGAAAGTAGATACCTTTCTTTTTGGCTATGTAGGAGGCAGACTTGAATTTTTTTTAATAATTATTCTCAGTGTATTTTTTAATTGACATTAGTCCTAGGGAAGAATGAAGAAAAAATCTTTTTTTTCCACCATGCAGATTTATCCCACTTCATTCTTTTGGGCCATCCAGGGATAAAAGAGAGATTCTGTGTATCAAAATATTTTGGACAGTAAGCAGTTTTTATTTATTGATTCTCTAGACTTCTTTCACCTCTTGCAAAGAAGGAAAAAATGCTTATGCTTCCATGCTTTAAGAGATTATCTGCTTCAGTGTCTCAGAGCAACTGAAGGATAAAAATGTTGTTATATGTGAAATTCAGAACCTGAATTTAAATTGAAAATTAGAACAATTAGCATGAAAGGAGGTTTAGCATTCTCAAATGATCAAAGTGTGCTCTTTTCACAACGCTGTGTTTACACATGGTTCATCTGAAAACAGCAACAAACCAGAACAAAAGGAGTTTCTCAGTTTCCATGAGACAACAGCAGTGTGAAGGACACTTAGAGAAGGACTGGCCCTGGTCATAATTCCCCCTGCTCTCTCCCTCTTGCTCTGATTCTTCTTCCCCAGTGTTTCCTCTCCTTCAGCCTGCCAAAAGTTCTCCCCACTTGTGCTTCTGCCTTTGTGTGTTTGACCTATTGTTGCAGGACACATGGGAACTAATTTGGAAGCAGTGTCAATGTTAAAGGTGGTATCCAAGCCATGGATTATCCAGGCTTCCCTAGGTTATGGGAAGCTGCTTTTTAGAAGACTCCAAACCAAGCACCCCTCCATACATGTGATTTTAAAATAATGTAATGGGTATAGCAGTGGGCTTCATAAATCTCTTGTTATCCCCACAACCTACCCATTCTTCATTTTTGTGTCAGAACTATTCACCTGAAGAAGAAATCATGCAAGACAGAGAACACTATAAATGCACAAGCAAGAAGACATAGTTAAAAAAAACCAAAACAAACACACCAACAAACCAAAACAAATGAGATTTATACATCTGTTTCAAAGGCTACTCCTCTCATACAGCCTGGGGAATAGCAGAATAAGAGAGGAGATTCATTTTCCAGGTAACTCTGTTGTAACTCGAGTGCTAAAAAGTTACTGCCTTCCCTGTGTGTGAGCACACCTAATCATTGGAGCACAATAAGATTGAGATATCTTTTCTCTTTAAAGAGAATTATTATCCTTAGCTTCCATTAGTTTATCCTTGATAAGAAAGATCTGATTTAGTAATAGGCCTAAGGTGTCATCCTCTCCGTCTTCTGTAATGACTCCTGTGTCAGAGGCTACACCCTTGATTTATCAATAGTCACAGCTGATAATGCACTAATAACTTTGTGTCCTAACAACCACACATCACTTTCAGTACCCATTAAGAAGATCTGAACATTTGAGGGAAGAACTGCTGAATCAGCCCAGGTTTCTGGAGTTTGAGGCTGCACCTATTTTGTTTTCCTCTATTTACTCCATCAGCAATAGTAGCCTTGCAAAAGATCTTTCAAAATTTCTAGACTTTTGTATCTGCACTTCTTGGCAGATCATGCTAAACATCATTACAAAGTGTATAAATAGAATCTTACAATGTTATTTTGTATTTGTATCACAAAATCATCTAAAATTTCAACATCAGCCAGCAAATTTAACCAATGACACAGAAAGGTGGAAGATTTTTTTTTTTTCTTTAAGAGTTCCTCTATTGCCTTCAATTGTCTAAGCTGGTATCAGGAACCAGCAAAGCAGTCCACAGATGAACCAGTCCTACAGATAAGTAGTTCTATTCCATAGATGGTGTCAGGGGTTACCTTCCTTTTGAAAATACATATTACTTTGCATGGAGCTCTGTGGGCTTCTCCTGTTCTCTGTGTAAATTTCTTGGGGGCAAGTCTTGATTTGTACTTGGAAGAGTGGAATGGAGTTTGATTTCTTAAAGCATCCATGTGCATCAAATGCAGCTGAGGGTGCTGCAGGAATATTGTCACTGCAGTAAGGATTTGAGAGGAGCACTGAGATACCAGCTCCAAGTCTTTGCAAAAGATTTGATGGGTATTCCAAAGTAAAAAAGCAGTTTGGGGAAGGCAACATTATCTTGTCACCCAGCTGACTCTCCTAGCTCCAGACAGAGTGGCTGAGTATTGTACCAGGTGTAACTTTGATTGTTCAAATTAAATTAATTGATGGCTGCAGATATACAATGCTGAAAAAGAGTGTGTAGGTGGAAATCTTAGGTTTGCCTGCTGTCTCTTCCCTGCTGGAAGCAGAGCTGAGTATTACAGAATCTTGCTACTTTACTAGCCAGTGTGTTTCTACTTGCTCCTCAGAGACCTTTTCCCCTACCATTATCTGAATTTTGCTTAGAATATTTACAAGTCAGTGTCTTTCCCCTTGCCCCCTTTGAATAAGTCACAGGAATATATCAATGGATGATAAACAATTCCAGTTCAAAATGAAGCCCTCCTCTTTATCACTTTAGCTTGCCTAAGTAATCTCCATGATGAATTTATGTGCAGTTCACTATCAACTGAAATTAGTTGTAATTAAAGGTTGTCAAATCTGTAATTTAAGCCCTTGAAATTTTTTGCTGTCACTCATTTCCTGTAATACTTTTTTTTTTTCCAATGGATTTGATCCAAAGTCCACAAAAGCCAAAAGGAGAATTTCTACCAGGTTTAGTGAGGTTTGAATAAATTCTCATATTCCCTGGTGGAATCATAGAATTTTTTTTGCTTTGAAAAGACGTTCAAGATCTTTTAAATATTTCCAGGGATAGTGATTCTACCACCTCCCTGGACAGCCTGCTCCACTGCTTGACAGTCTTTTTGGTGAAAAAATTTTTCTTGAAACCCAATCTAAAGCTCCTCTAGCACTACTGGGGGCCATTTCCTCTAGGCTTGTCATTTATTACCTGGGAGACCAACCCCACCTGGCTACACCCTCCTGTCAGGGAGCTGTAGGGAGCAACAAGGTGTCCCCAAGCCTCCTTTTCTCCAGGCTAAACACCTCCACTTCCCTCAGCTGCTCCTCATCAACCTTGTGCTCCAGACACTTCCCCAGCTCTGTTCCCTTCTTGGACACCCTCCAGCCCCTCAATGTTCTCTTGCAGTGAGGAGCCCAAAACAGCACAGGACTGAGGTGTGACCTCAGCAGTGCCCAGCACAGGGCACAGTCCCTGCCCTGCTCCTGCTGCCACACCACTGCTGATCCAGGCCAGGTGCCATTGGCCCTCTTGGCCACCTGGGCACAGCTGGCTCATGTTCAGTCACTGCTGACCAGCACCCCCAGGTCCTTTTCTGCTGGGAAGATTGCCAGCTACTCTCCCCTAAGCCTGTAGCACTGCCTGGGGTTGTTGTGACTCAAGTACAGGATCCAGAATTTGGCTTTGTTGAACCTCCTACAATTTGCCTTCGTTCATTGATCCTGTCTGTTGCAGTAGGAATATTAGAAAAAAACTTGCTACAATATCTGCTTTTAGTTAAAATCACCAATATAATGTATGAATCCAAGGGCTTCTGGTCTGGGGAAGGTACTGTGAGCAAGTTACGATAATAAAATTCCTAAAATTACGAAAATAAAATTCAGTAGGATCACTGAATTCCATGTCAACTCCAAATCACAAGATCAGTTGGGAAAACTGTCACTGGAAAAAAATGTTGCTAGTACTTGATATGGGATCAATGGACTTTATTGCTATGAATTCACATTTTTATATATTAAATTTCCCCTCCCCTTCTGAGTCTTCTGCCACATTTCTTATCTGATGACCAGAGTTCACCTACAAGGGGATGAACTTTCTGTCTCAGTCAAGCTTTTCTGCATCAGCAGCTTTATCAGCTCCTGTTGACTCAGTGTAACCTTTAGTATTCAGCAGCAGTACTAAGAAGAAATGCATGAAATCCATCCTATCAGATTAGAGATTCTGCTAAATATTAAGATTGGAGTAGAGTTGAAAAATCCCTTTGAAGTAATATGCAGCTTTTTTAGTTGGGTTTTTTTTTTTTTTGGTTGTTATTTTTTAAAACTCTTTAACACCAGAGCAGGGGTTACGTTCATATACATTTATTAACAGCATAAAATATCAATTCAAAATATCGTGCACAAACCACCAACATTCTAAAAGAGTACAACAGAATGCACTCTTCCCATTTTGAACAACATAACTACTGCTAATGCTTTTCTATCTCCATTTTAGTTCCTGCAGTCAACTGTTCTGTGCTGTAAAAACAGTTCTGAACATGATGTGATTAACCTTAGGGTCCCCCCATCCCCTCATCTCAAAGCTCCCTCGTACATGGCCTGTGCTTTCTATTCATGTTCAACCATCTGATTTCCATATCATCTATTAGCATAACAGAGCTCTAGTGTGACATTGATTGAAGCCAGCGCTTGCTGAATGCAGTATCAAAGCATAATTTGCCAAAAATCAAATCTAATTTACTGTATACTATTTAAATTTCTCAAAAAAAAAAAAAAAAAAAAGGAAAGGAATTTTCAATAGAAGTATATTGGGTCTGTAATCTTAATTGTTCTTTTCCTTCCCATGTTTTTGCTAGTCTGCTGGAATCCAAGCAATATGTTTTATTTTAGAGCCACTGTCTTTGACTTTCAGATGTCAGTTAAGCAGGAGGTTTTCCACTCTGCTTCTTCCAATCCAGTTTATGTTATATCTGAAATAGTAAAAACTAATATGCTGATAGGCACAACACTCAGTTTGCTGCTTCATAAGTTTTTTCAACAGATCCTTCTAATGATCTTAATGTTTAGCTTGAACTAAGCGTTAAAGTACTCCATAACTTTAACAGCTGAGGCATATCAAGCCTGCTGTTACTTCTCTAACTGTACATTTTCAGAATGTTTTAGAAATTCACCTACTTTGAAAGCAGCAATAATGGCTTGAATAAATTTTGCCCAATGTTCCACTGAAGCCGCACTTGGAGCAAGTCGTGATCTCACTTAACCCTTCTGCAGAATGAAAGTAATAATATTTGTCTGTATTTATAAACAGCAGCCATATGTGAACATAATGAGCTCTCTTTTTAGGAAAATGGAAGAACACAAGTGCTTATTCTGTCAAAGAAGCCTGGCTGTCTCTGAGCAGGGTCATGCTGCACTCCCTTGGGACAATGACAGTCACAGTGTTTGGGTAGTTACATTTGACCAAGAATTACTCCTGCAATTATTAGCTGTTGCTTTCAGTTTTCAAGTTCAACTATAAATTGACAGATAAAACTGATGTGGTGAAAACAGTCTTTAAATGCTGTAAACAATGGTATTTTTATCAGAGGCTGTCTGTAAACAGAGCTATAGCTGAATATGACAACAAACTATAAGAAAATGAAGATTTCCTTCATTATATAAATCCATCTTTGAATATTTTTTTTAATGCATGCAAAATTTTAGTTTTGCAAAATAAGTTTGTTTTGAAAAGTAATGTTTTTCATGTCTTTTAAAATATGGTCCTAAATAGTTTGGCTGAAGGAGCTGGTTTTGTGCTCTATTTAATGTGAGTAAAAGCTCTGATTCATTTATTTTTATAGTGAATTTCTATTAATCAGGGCTACAGAGCAAAGCTAGAAAAGATATTGTTGCATAACTATGTGATTGTTTGCTGGAGTCTTTAGACAGCCTGACCTAGTAACTGTGAGGCCAAATATCTTCTCATGTAGTGTGGTCAAATGTTGGAGAGGACTTGGTGTGTGGCAGGGAGAGAATAGAGCAGCAGGGTCAGTCCATGTCAGAGCTACAGGTTTATTTTCCTTGTCTGATTGGGGGAAAAAAAAAAAAAAGAAAAAAAAAGAGGAATTTCTTTCTGCTCTTAGGAAAGTGAGAGATGTTGAAAACTAGGAACAGGTCAAAAACTGGAAACTAGGTAGAAACCAGGGTGTGTTTTTTTTCTCTTTTCATTGTTCCTTGACTACCAAATTACCTTAATTTGATCCTTGGAAGGTCTGCTACAGTGACAAATTCAGTTGTGTGGTATCTGTTTAGAGCTCTGAGTTATGGATTTACAGCAGAGATCTGTGTGCGTGAGGGTGTTTCAGATGAACCTTTAAACTAGTCCCTTGCATTTACTCGGTTACATGATTGGAAGGACAGGCTCATGGAAATGCCATGCCCTTCCTGCTTCTGTTGAGCTGTCTGGGAGCACTGTCTGTGCACCCCCCAGGGCACCAAGCAAGCCTAAGAAGTGAATTTAGCCATCCATCCTGCTTAGGATAGATCTATGGGATGGGCTTCTGGCACCAGGTTTTTAGGCACCATAGGAAGATTGTGGTCTTGGGGCCACCCAAACACTCTTTTCCTGGCACCTGTGGGGTTTGCACATGGGTATGCTGGGTGAAACAAGGTGAGGGAAACCCAAGAAACTCATTGTAGCTCAGCACCTGAGGAGTGGTGTAGCATGAGTTCAGTTCCTAGAGTATGTTTAGCAACATCTTACACAAACATCAAAACACGTGGCTGTAAACAGGCAGCAAGAAGGCACCTCACCCTTAGTCCTGCCTGTTCATGAGATTAACACCTCCTAAGGTGGAAGAAGAGGTGGACATTTCTCTCTAGAGAGGCCCAAACCTCTCTTTAGGAGTGTGAGGCAGAATAAAATACCCTCTACCTTCTAAACTGATTGTGATTCATGTTTATTAAGTGCTTTACAGTTCTTGTTTTAAGAGTGCCAGCACTACTCAACTGATGCTCTCTAGACTCCTGCTGATCTGTAAAGCCTTGGGAAGTACCTCATGAGATAACTGCAAAGTGTGTTTCAAGAGCATCAGGTCTGCTCACATTTCTGTGCAGTTAGCAGGTTTGTGTCTGTGCTGTCAGCAGGTGTAGTCGGAAGCTGGGTCTTGATTGCTCTTCGTGCCTAATTAAATAGTTTGTAATTATAATGCTGAAAATACGGTTTTCTAAAACACTTAAATTCTGTTTACCTGAAAGCTTAGTGTTCCTAAACCATCCCTCTGCACACCCACAAAACCAATAGTGGAATAGAAGAAAACAAGGGTGGGTTGAGGGGTTTGAGTTTCTTTTGTGTTTTTTTTTCCCTGCTTCAGCCTGCCCCAGAAGTTAGCTAGTCTTTTGATAAGAATATTTGGAGATGGCTTACATTTTTAAAATATGCAAAAGAGTACAAATCCCAGTGAATTCCAGTGGTGAAGCAAGAGTAGAGAGTTTTCATGTCCCACATAGAAAAATCATTTGCTTTACTTCTACATCTTTCTCAACATAGTTACTGATTTCAATTTATCTCAAATCCTCTAAAACTTCTTCCCCCCTCTCTTTCTACTCATTAGCACCTTTTCTCTACCTTCACATTTCCAAGCATTGACTCTCTATTCTCCACCATTACCCTCCAGACAGTCAAACTATGCCCCTCTCTTAGAAATTATTCACTTCTGACTGTGCTTCCTGGTCCCCTACAACTGAACACTGTTAATGCCAGCGACTTGTAAACATAGCCAGTCCTGCTTCTTCTTTCTTGTTTTAATTCCAGTCTCCTTTTTTTCTTTTCCTTGTGTCTTACTTACCTCTGAAATACCTATTCCTTCTTACTCACCACTCACCTCTCCACATCAACTCTTCAACTTTTGCTTCTCTCTACTCTTTAAACTAGCTGAAACCTAGGTTTGCCAAGTTCATGTTCTTTTAGCAACAATTCTTTTAACACCAAGTCCTCCTCCCCACACCATTCTTGACCATACTGCTTCTAAGAGGAGTAAGGGAGCTCGTGAACTTGGGTTCTTTTGCTGTCATCCAGACCTTCCTCTCCTTTCTCAATCATTTTTTAAAGTCCAGAGGGGCAGGTTAAGAAAGGCAGTCTGTTATCCTAATTCATACCTTGCAATACACAATAGCTCCAGCAAGCTCTGTGAAGAGTGAGAGGATCTGAGGGTGCTGATACCTTCCCAGAGCAAAGGTAGAATACATCCAGACTCAGCAATAGAAACACCTGACTCCTGCTCTTTAGCATTTAATGTTGTCAGAATTTACTCTAGCATGTATGGTTGTAATGTTTCTTTCCTTTTTTAATTTTTTTTAATACCTAAGGATGTCACATACATATATTGCTGCTCTCTGTCGCTGTTGTTGTTTCTGTTTATATATTAATTCTGTCTATACTAATGAATGTTTCTGGTGTCATGTCCTCTGACATAAATCTCCATAATGTTGTCTTTTTCCTTCAATATTCCCTTTCTCTCCCTTGCAAAATAAGCTAAACTTACACCATGGTTTTTCTTACCTTGTAGCTCCCCCACAGTTTGTGGTGAGACCACGAGACCAGATTGTAGCCCAGGGTCGAACTGTGACTTTTCCTTGTGAAACTAAAGGAAATCCCCAGCCAGCTGTTTTCTGGCAAAAAGAAGGAAGTCAGGTAAGTTGCAAGCACCTTTAAGTCTTTCAAGTCTTTCTAAATAGTTATATTGTTAAATTTTAGGGAAAATTCTTTACATTATCTTTCACGGTTCTTTTCATCTTTCACAGAAATTTGTCTTTTTAAATTATTGCTATTCTCTACTGAAATTTCTGTCACTTTTTTTTTAAATTTTCTGAAGAACACAAAGGCCATTTAAGTTGTTGAAACCTGTGCTAGGCACTGTATAGATGAGTAGAAAGAAACAATTTTTTTTTGTTCTGAAGCCCCCAACAAACAGGTGGGTGAGACAGGCATAGCAGATAAAAAAAGGTATGACTCAATTTTGAACTAATCAGAGCCAGTAATTACAGTTCACAACCTGTCTAGACATGATCAAGCAAAATGTATCCAGCAAGCTGATTTGCATTGGCATTTTCTCATAGAGCTTACAGATAAAGGTTTTGAACACACAGATGCTTTCTTCAGTAAAATTGTCTCAAGAAATTTCCAAATCTGGTTTGGAAATATTTACCTGATCCTCTTTAAAGGCAAAATTTGTGAGGCAGCAATTGATTGGCACTGCCATCAGCCCATACTAACTTTATAGCTTAATATCTGAATGTGATGCCACAACATTTCTTTACTGGAGGCATTGTGTGTACCAGCTCAGGTAAAAGGTGAAATAAAGAGCTGAACCATAGATCTCCTTCTCTGCCCCACCTGCTTCTGCTTCACCTTCTCAGGAGATCAGAAAACTGGTCCAGAATGGCAGGACCAGGCTGACAGCATTTTGTGCTCTGCTGTCTTGATGGCTTACAAAGACACAAAACAATTACTTTATGGGTGTGATTATTTTATTGTCTGAGTGCAAGCTTAACCTTCAGTGGGTATCTCTCAGTGTAATATTTAGAGAAATTTAGATCTAGCCTCCAAGGATTACATCCTGGTAAACACAGTATTGAGAATCTCACTAAGGTGACAATTTTTCCAAGGGGAAGGTAGAATAGCATATTGAAATTAAAGTAGGAAGTACTGATGTGCTAGCAAACATTTCAAACCCCTTCCTTGTAGAGCATTTTAATAACATGGTAATGTTTATGTAAAGTGAGCTTATAGTGTCACACTTGAATCTAATAAAGTGGACATCCATCATGCTGTAATAAAGAGAAGAGCTTCTAATTAAAGTAGGACATCATTTTCAGGATTAAAGTCATTTAGCGTAATTGAAAAGTGTTAATACTCTATTTTATCCTCTTCCATTTGTATCACTTCAAGGGTAAAAACATTTTAAGGTGAAAATGCATCTTGTGTCTTTAATTGAATGTTATTACCTACTGATTGTACAATGTTGAAGCTGCTTAATTACAAACCTGGAAAATTATTTACCATATTGAGAACCAGATCCCTAAGGGTTAGAATAGACTTTTTTGGCAAATGAATGCAACATAAAAATTGATACTTGCATGGTTTATAATCAAACCTTGAAACATGGCTCAATGTAGTTTACAACATTCTCATGTTAATCTTAATTGATCATCAGTGAAGTAACACAGGCTGGGGTTGCCATCTCAGTGTATAACTTGCCATATTTTGCAGTGAGATGCCACGGAGCGAGTGAGTTTCCACAGTGTATATCATCATAGCAATGGAGAATGGAATTTTGCCAAATCACAGGATTTTTCACCTTTGCCTCCCAGCTATTAATTGTTGCTTGTCTCTACAATGCTGTTTCTGCTTTTAGGGGGACTGCTTGCAGCATCACTTCCAGTGTTCAAAGTAATGCTATACAGTCAGGTTATCCCACTCCAGTAATTGTAGGGCATTTCTGGTTGTGAATCCATTCTTGATCCTGCATTTTTGAGCACAACCAGCTGGAAGGGAGGGGAGCTGTTCCCTCCTGAGTAATTTTTTTGTGCCAGCCTGTGTATAAACAGCTGGTCCTTTGTGCTTGGTAGCCTTTTCCCCAGAGCCCAACAGCCGCTTGCTGATGATATGCGCGAGGGCAGGGCGTGTGTAACCTTTAGACTCCCTGGATTAAATTCTTCCTTGAGATAAATTCAGTCTTGCTATATCAGGGATGGCTCTGGTCCCTCTGTTTGCAGCCCAGCATGCCACCATTGTGCCCAGATGAGCAGCCCAACAGCTAATTAAAACTAGTGAAAAGGTGAAAAGAGTTTAAAAAGGGGTTGTACTGGAATTTAGAACAAGTTATAGTTCATAGTTTTCTGGTCTTTGAAGGGAGGAGTTCTGAGACTGGTGAACTCCTCCTGATGTGTGGAATATTCACTGAGACATGGTAGCTTTGCAGAACAGAGAAGCCCATACTGAAGATATAAACAAGGATTGATTCCCCTTTTTAATGAAATTATAAAGAGGGTTCTCGGCTGTTTTTCTCTTAAGAATTAGGAGCTTAATCCTTGCACTGTCTTTTACATTCAGCTTGTTTTTACACTTTACATAATGAGTGATAAATGAAGTCAAGGTCAGCTACGTCAAATTTCTCCTCTTTATCATAATATTTACATAATACCCTCATGCAGTAGGTATCTTGTGCCAGGTAAAAATTATTCTGAAAGTTTCAAGGCAGTTCAGAAAACAGGGCAATTATTTGAGACCCACTTAGTCTTATAACCTCAAATTGTTTCAGAATTTTAATACTTTTTTTCCATATTATCTGGCATGTTTACTGGGTGAATATTGATTTTTGAGGAAACATTTTCTGTTATAAATTTCTTAAACATTGCTATTGAAAGGCAGCAAAAGAAAAGCCTTGTGTGATGAGTAACCCAGTAGGTTAATACAATTATAAGGATACTTGAAATGTTGGATCTTATTTAAAGCATATCTCTTTCCTTTTGCTGCCAAAACCATAGAGATAAAGGCATGAGTTTCACTTAAAATAAAATTTGTTTCTTACTTGAATTCTTACTTGTTTCTTAAGCAGTTTGTTGCTTATCAGTTGCAAATAGTTTTTGTAAACCATCAAAGCCTGTTTCAGAAGAAACAGATATGCAGAAAATTCATTTAATACTCTACTCCACACTTTTAGATATTTTTTTTTTAGTCAATACAGACAAGCTTAAAAGTTAGTAGGGAGTCATCATTAGAAAGCACAGCAGAGCTAGACAGTGCTGCAGTAATGACTGAAAGCTTATCACAGCATGGTAACAGTGTTTAGGGGTATTTCTGATGCAAACTTTTCATAGAATCTTGTTGAGTTGACATAAAATCCAGACCCTATTTTACTGGAATTACTGTTGCTTAATTATTGTTTAAGCTGTTCTCCTTTCTGTCTCATTGGGCAACACTGCTGACCTTTCTCTTCACATTGCCTTCCTTTTCCTGTTCTTATTTATTCACAAGAGCTGTGCCAGAGGGTATAACTTTTTCCTTGAAAACACAGCTCTCACCACTAAAACCTTTTTGGGTCTGTAGTATTGATTCACTCATCATATGCAATGACTACTAGAGCCATTCCAGTTATTATTATTGACGTCTCTCTTTTCTCCAATCCAGCCCAAAGGCAAAAACTAATCTCCCTGTTTTGTGCTAACTGATATCTTATCCTACATGAAATTATTTTTTTCTCTCTGATGATTTCCACATCAGATTAATACCCTTTCTATTCCCCCTCCAGGCTCTATGCTGCATTTCTCCTTTGGTTTATCACAGTTTTAATTTCCTTTTACTTCTCCTTTAAACTCTCATGCTCTGCCACCTTCTCCTACTTCATGACATGCTTCTACCTTCCTCCCAGCTTTACTTATGTGCCATGCTCTTACTTTCTCCTTTTCTCAGAACATTTTCATAGCCAAACAATGGTGGTCTGTTCCCTCAGGTCTCCAGGATTCAATGCTTGCTGCTAGTTTTCTAGTGTTTGCTGTAGTGTGATGTCCTTCTGGTTTGATAGCTGAGTATATTATTACAATTGCATTCAGACTGAAGATGACTGTGTCACAAATATAAATCACTCAAGTGTGATTGTTGGGAAATGTCTCCTTGCCTACACCCCAGTCAGAACACAGCGCTGTGAGCTGTCAAAAGGCTGTTTCTAATTTAAACTGTGAGTTGCCCAAGGCAGGGAAAGCAGCTCTATGTGTTCATAAAGTCAGAACCACACTTACTTTTTGTCCTCGATTATTTATAGTACTTTTAAGGAAAAATCATTGTCTCTGTAGCTGAAGGAAAAGTGGTGCTTTTGTGTTTTGAATTGATGTGAGATGAATTGTCTTTGCAGAACCTACTCTTCCCAAACCAGCCTCTGCAGCCCAACAGCAGATATTCAGTGTCACCAACTGGGGACCTCACCATTACCAACATCCAGAGGTCTGATGCAGGCTACTACATCTGTCAAGCACTGACGGTTGCTGGAAGCATTTTAGCAAAGGCTCAGCTGGAGGTTACTGATGGTGAGCTCTTAGAAATTCCTATTGGTTTTTTTTTCCTGTCAAAAGTACATTAAAAGCAGTGTAAATAAAGGCGTATGAGATCACATAAATCATCCAAGTAAATGGACAATTTTCTATAGGAAATAAAGTGAGAAAAGGTCTCTGTATTTGCCTATGGAGTAAAAAAGGCATCAAAGTCTAGTTTGCCTCTTACTTGCTTTCTGGAGGTTTGTTAACAATGGAAAAAAGGGACACACCAGCTTAGGATAGGTTTGGTGAGAAATGAAGCTGCTTGGTTTGCTAGAGCTAAGATAGGACTGCAAAAAAATAGCCCCCCAAAAAAATGGAGAATGAATGAAGGTTTGTAATTAAAGCAGTGAACTGAAGTGCAAAGAAATGTATCTCCATTTCCACCAGTCCCCAGTCCTATCTTAGACATGTAGGTAATGTGTCCCTAGCTCAATTAAATGAACACAGTTGCTCTGGAGGTGGTGGAGTACCATAGGTTTAGACTGCCTGCAGCATGTAGCCCTTTAGTCCCTCCATGAATAAAGCTCAGAGCTGTGTTCCAAGAATGCCTCAGTAGGAGTAGGTGTGAAAAAAAGTCATGAAAATCCATAGATAGAGAAGAGTTTTCAGGGAAGGAAAAGAATAATGTGGTCTGTCTTGATGCCTTTCATTTCAAATTTTTGGGTTTGATATTCATCCTGCCTTGAGGTTTCCCATCTACAAACATGAATCCTTTTCATATGTCAGGAATCCTGTTGATATCCCTCTTCATCTTATTGTGGATAGAAAGCAGTTTGCATCCTTTCATGTTAGCAAAGAAAACAAGAGAATCCCTCTTATACTCAGAGACAGTGGCATTCCCCAGCATCATTATTCCTTATCTTAACTGACACATTAAATATCTCCTGACAGACTTTGATGAATTTTTGCCATTAAAACTGTTGTTATATGCAGAGGTCTACTTTTACTGTTCCCTTAGAGACCTGCCTGCACCATGAAAGTTTGAAAAGATGTCTAATTTTGAATAATCTGCCTTTTCACAAGAGCATATTCATCACAAGTGACAGGTAGAGAGGTTCAGGCTCGTATTATAGAGGTTTGAGCATTAATTTGATGCCTTTTCTTTGTTTTCCAAAAGCTGCCTATATTTTTATGACAAGGGGAAATAATTTCTGCCTTATCCTTGCATCTCTTTAAGCATACTGCATTTCTGTAGTTCCTGGAGACTAAAGACTTGGCTTTGCTCTGCAATGTCTTTAAGTCCTTCCTCTCGTGGTCTGTGACAAAATGATGCATTTTCATTCAATTCAAATTTGAATGTAGATTAAAAGGTCATTTAAAAGGAATGGAAAGGCAATATTTTTTAATATCTGTCCATAGTGCTGCCTGATTCAGGGCCATGACTGTGATTGGAATAAATAGAACACACCAACATTGGCTGGGAGGACATTGAGCTGTTAAATGGTCACACCTGCTGATGCTGCACAGATTTACAGCAACAGGCGCTGAGCGGATCAAATCAGGTTCAAGGATGCTAGTGATGAGAAATTCTTCCTTTTGACAGCCAAGGGCTTTGATCCACCTTTATCTATTTCTTGTGTGGGGAAAAAATAAATCCTAATTGATCTCTTTGGAATTTTCATTAGTTTGTTTGGAAAGCCAAGGGAAAGTGTCCCTGCTGAAAGTCAAGCTCATCTCTGGGTAATTCTGATTAAAGGCTACGTGCATTCCACATAGCTCAAGAGCAGCAGAGCCACCAGCTAATGCTCTCAAGGAGTGCAGGGCCTGCCTTCCTCAAATGCTTTCCAGAACCTCCTGTCAGCATGATAATTATGAAATAATACAAGATTGCTTTATAGAAATACCATTTCATCCCGGAGTCAAAGGGCGGGTGAGGTCAGAACAAAAGTGCCAAAACAACATTATGGAGCTGAGATTATGTGAATAAATGTACCATTAGATCACAGATATTTTTTTAATTGCTTTTAGTTAGGAAGTTAACCATAAATGTCTAAATAATCTGTTTTGGTTGATGCTGAGCAGAAGTTATGGGAGCTAATGACTTTTATCAGCAGGGAAATCTAATTTAATAGTTTTAAGAATATAATAAAAGATAAACACTGTGCGTGCTAGCTATATGCTTAAGCATTAGTGTTCTAGTTTTTGGCTGGTGATTTCAGTTTTACTTCCTAGCCCAGAATTTTTCTGTTTGGTTAATGATTTAATAATAGTGGCGAGCCATCTTTTTCATTTTGAACACATTTTTGTTTGATCCAGAGTAATTTAGATCCAATTGAAGTTCCAATACAGAATGAAAACATGTCATGTGCAGAAAAACAAGTGCTTAATTATACCATATATAGCAGTGTTTCAGTTGTTACATTTTTGCACTTACAAGTCTTTACTGGAAATATTTTTAACTCAAGTGTTCACATGAGAAGAGATTACTAGCTATGATGAAATGTGCTGAGTTGAGTGATAATTTTGCTGATTATGGACTGTGCTAAGAGCCTTCAGCGTATTTGAAATTCAAATCTTGTGTTTTCTTGAAAGGCTATCATGTAATTCACTGTCTAATGCACATCTGGAAAAGCAAAATCAATTTAAAAATTGAAGAATCTTAGCAATCCTTTCAAACCCAAGAAATGAATATGCAGCTCACAATCTTACAATGACAGATCATGCAAATAAACCAAGTGCTTCCATCTCTGTCTATGCTCAATATAAAAAGAATAGTTTCCAATTAGTATTTGTCAATCACGCACAGAATATTTTGGAGAGGATTTTAATTTCTCTTCAATAATTATTAAAATTTATTAATAAATGTTTCACAGTTTACTTGTCTACAAATCTGACCACCACGATTGTTAACCCTCATCCAAAGTATATTACATGTTTTATGGCAAGTGTGACAGTTTCAAACAGGAGAAATTCAGAACAACTTCACAACTTCCTGGGAAGCTCTTCTGCAAAAAAAAAAAAAAAAAAAAGACAGACCAGGGATTGGTCTCTGCTTTTCTACCTTTCAGACAGAACCCTGCCCTATCATGAGTGTTCATGATGTGGATTTCCTTACTTTTGTCTGATTTTACCCATCATTTCACCAGGAAAATTTTTTTTAATTTTGATTTTGGAAGTGCCAAAGTAAAGACTTCATTTTGTCTTGCTCTTAATTTCCATTGTAATTTGACCACATATCCCCTAAATTTAAATATGGTTTCAGTTGATCTAACCTGCATTTATAGTGAATAAAATGTTAATGAACAAATATAATTTGTCCTTTTCCTATCATCTCTTCAAAAATTAATATGCATTTTAACATGAAATGAATCTGCTAATTTTTCAGTTACCAAATATGAGGATGTATGGATATTGGCAAATAGTTTCAAAACCATTTTAAAAATTAAAGTAATTTTGAAATCAACTTCGGTTTTACCGTGCAAATATGTTTGTGGGCACACAAAATGTTTTTGTGGAACAGATACAGATGTTTCTAGCTAGGAGAAAACTATGAAAAGAAGCTAATTAAAAGGTTTAAAAAGCAAATAACAGTCCCCACACCATTTTGTGGCTATTTTTCACTAGCTCTCTGTTCTTCATAATGCTTCTGACATATATATTATTTTAAACTCTAACCTAGTTTTGGATCCTTACTAATGAGGACCTAAGTAGCAGGAATGCAAGCACACACATGTTTTAGAGAAGATTTACAAGTCATGGTTGTGAAGACAATACAGCCGTTCACAGATCAGTGGAAACTCTAAGTGTTCAGTTAACCTTTAGCCTTAGTGTCATGGAAACCTGTAGTGGTCTTTCACCCATAACACCCTTGAAAATGAAGATTCCTTCTGGCCAGGAGGCTTTCAATTACACTATTGATCAGAGCTATTTAAAGGATTATGAGCTCCTCATTTGGGTTGTAAAAGAAATCTAATTACATGCCAAAGAACAATTTCTGTAATGCAGTAGGTTTTGAAAATACCTGCAGTGCTACACATATGGAAGACACTTAGATGAAGCAAATAACTGCAGTGGAATAGATAGCAACTTAAATAGTTATTCTTCCTTAATTTCTAGCTACCTAGAATACTGGGATTTGCTGGTTTCCATTAAATCTAAAGGATAACTTGCACAGCTGAGTTTTAATTTGAATATACTCATGCTGCAGCTACCCTGATAGTACGTGGGAGCTGAGATCCATTTTTATTTTGCCAAATGGCTGAACAACTATGCTGCCATAAGGAACCTTAATGAGATTAAACATTTTGTATCAAGGTGAAAATGCATTACATTTTTCTTGTTATATAGTGTTTCCTGTCCTATCTCTTAAGTTCAGTGGGTGATATTTCAGAATTTTCAAAATAGCTTTCACATTCTGGTGTTAAGAAATAACACATTGGCTGCATTGGCTTTCTGTTTTCAGTTCAAAATATGTATTGGCTTTCTATTTCCAGTTTCAATTTCAATGAATGCGATGAGCTCACACTCCAAGGTGTGATTCTGACAATATTAATGATTCTGATCTTTGTGAATCTTGTTAACAAATAAAAAGGTAGGTAGTATTTTTGCAACATTAAAATTTTAGAAACAATTATTTTAGGCATAAAACGTGCCGCTAACATGTGCCCTGATACGTTTTATTTAATAAATAATGCAATGAAAGCACTTTGGATCTGTTAAAGGTTCCAGAGGTCTGCATTTCTAACAGCTCAAATACAACAGAAGCCATATTGCTTCACAATAAATTGTTTTCACTTCATTGTTAGAGTCAGGTGTTGTGTATGGACTACAGTAAACAGATTCTCAGCTAGAATAAATGATTCAAACTCAATTGACATCAGCAGAGGCAGGCTAACTTGCACCAGTTTAGAAGTCAATCCTGCCTGCTACAATATTTAATACCAGTCACACAATTGTTCATTTGTTCAAAATTGAAAACAGCAGCAGTATGGCTGGTAAATATATAAAAATACATTAAAAGGAAAAAGAATTCTTAATTCTGTTATACCGATTTTTTGCATCAGTTCCAGTCTTGTGTATATTCAAGTATTTCACATTCAGTTTGTATAAACACATTCTTTAGAAACAAAGGTCATATTTTGTTGCTTAACAGATGGCTCAGACAAAAGATTCAGCAACAGAATTATGTGGGATAAAATGATCTTGCAAGAAAAGTGAGCATGAGCATTTTACCTCATCTTCAGGATATCCCACTGGTCATGGAATGAGGCTTATGCACAGCCAAGCACTCTCTCACTGGTTGCAGGGTTCTTTATTCAGTATTGCAAGCATGCAGATGTAAATTATCAGGAAAAAAAAAAAAAAGGGAGTTCATGGCTTTAAAAGGTGAGGAAATTATCTGATAAGTAAGCTGTTAAATGGTGTGATTGAGTTTGAGCTTTTCTCTGCTGGAAAGAACAGTACTGTCATTTAGATTATGAAAATGTTTTGTATAACTGTTAGATATTTTTGCTGGTGAAAATTTGCAAATAGAGTAGGAATGGGGGATGTGGTTGGTACCCAGGCTAGAATAGCTGTAGCTGTAGTGTTTCATTTTAACTGAACAGATTTCTCTATTAGACCATTAATTGGGTAAGCCATTAAACACATTTTGATGTGACATCAAAGGTGTGTTTTAATTTGTGCTTTCCCAAATTGGAAGAAAAGAGTGATGCACTTCAATTCTTCACTGAATCAAGGTCTTAATTTTCATCCTATGTAAACCAAATCAGCCTGATGATCTTTGCTAACAGGTATTTTTCTATCTACATGTTATCTTGCAGTGGTGAAACAAAACTCTTACTGAAATGCTTTTCAAATTTGCCAACTAATTGATAACCTGTATCTATGGCTCCTCCAAAAATAACGTTTTTAGCCTCTTAGAGGCTGGCTTCTTAAAACTTGTCCTGCATGGTGGCATAGGGCTCACAGCAGCAGCAGCAGAGGTGGTTAAAGGTGTGGATACCAATGCCTGTGCCACTGTTTTAGTCTTGACAGATCGGCCTCCGCCCATCATCCTCCAGGGCCCCGTCAACCAGACGCTGGCAGTGGATGGCACAGCTCTGCTCAAGTGCAAGGCCACTGGCGACCCCCTCCCTGTCATCAGCTGGCTCAAGGAGGGGTTCACCTTCCTGGGCCGGGACCCTCGGACATCCATACAGGACCAGGGCACGCTCCAGATCAAAGCTCTGCGGGTGAGTGATGGCAGCACCACGGGTGTGACGGGTTCTGCATGGCCACTTTGGAGCTCTTGGTGTGTGCCTCAGGCAGTCTGCCACCTTCAGCTTGTCTTCAGAATTAACTTGTCTTTGCTGCTGTGCAGTTCTCACCAAGTCGTTATCCATTCTTTGATGTTGTGTAGGAAAGGGCAGGGAAAGAAGAGCGAAACTAGCTTCAGATATTTCTATGAGAATTGCCTAAAAACAGAATCGGTGTTTATGATCTTGTGTATGTTGCAATAAAACACATGCATTGGGGATAGATAGAAATATAAAAGAATAGTCCTTTCTTTTCACCGGTCTTACCCTGAAGCCATTGGCCTCTCTGTCAAAACTTAGAGCAGTTCCTTGGCAGCACCTGACCGTAATTTTCCAAGTACTTGTGCTAGCACGTGATCTGGAGCTCATCAGGCCTTGACCATGCACTTTCTCCATCAACAACTCATCAGTCCCGAGCTGGCTGATTTATTCCAGTGTTATGCTTCCTGGAAATGTTCCACCAGGCTGCAAATGGGAAAAGACAACTAATACTGTAGCATACATGCAGTCGTATGCAGAGGGATTTCTATTAAAAATTAAATACCTATTGTAATATTTACATTTTTACACATGGGATAGTACAATAATCTCTAATACTTCTAATAGGATAAAGTCATATGTTTTTGATAAATATTGCATCACTAATCTCTATTTTGGCTTTTAATTTTTTCCTGTTCAAAGATAAACATGTATTTGTTTGTGTGTATTTGGACAAGCATGCATATGGAAAAATAGCAAGTTAAATGTACTTATTTGTCAAGAACTTGAAGATAATTTTAGAAACCATTTAATTTAGTCAGCAGAAATGTCTGCACTTAATTTTCCCATCCAAAAAAATGTCAATAAACATAGTACTAATGGCAAGAAATAAAGAGCAGTTATGTTTTCTGATGCCGTCTCATCAGTGATCATAGATGAATTGTGAACTGCCTTGGAACAAAATAGAATTTATTAAAAAATTTATGCTAGCTTGCCTTGAGTAAACAATTTGTCGTTCCTCCCTGGGCTGAAGGCAGGTTTAGGCCATGAAGGTTAATGCATTTTTCCTGTAGAGCTGGATTAAAGGGTGCGCTTGAATAGCCAAGATTCCCCAGTAGTGTTAGAAAGCAGCAATTAAAGGTGGAAGCTTAGTGATTTCAAACAAACTTTCAGGCATTGATGATGGGCTTCTGTGGAGTGTCCACGAGGCAGAAGCTCTTGGGATACCTGTCTGCATGCTGCTATGCAAACAATGAAATTGCTTCTGAATCGTGCCAGAGCATTAATCTCACTGTTAACGGCTGTGTCTGTAAACTGAAGGAAAATAAAATTGCTTGCAAGAGGAGAAGAAAACAGTATTAGTAGTGAGTGTGGTTCTGAAAGACATGAGGCTTTTATTGATTCTTAAGTGGCTCATTCACTAGTAACCAATTTTCCTTAAAGGCTCAGAAAGGCATTTTTTAGAAACTCCTCTGTAGCAGTAATGTGCACTGTTTGTTTGACTCAGGTTTAAGAACAAAAACTACACAGAAATATAGACACATTTTTTCTCTTGTGCCTTGCAAATTTTAATTAAACATGGATTTAAATGAGAAATGCTTAACTTTTCTCTCAGGTCTACCTAAACAAGGACTAGCAGCACTTCCCAAAGAAAAAAAGGGCCATAAAAATGTATGTTTACACCCCCAAGTTCAAAATGAATTAATAATTTCCACTCACACGTCCTCAGCCTTCTGGCTGAGGGTAGATTTAGATTAGGTATCAGGAAGAAATCTTCCCTGTGAGGGTGGTGAGGTACTGGAACAGGTTTCCCAGAGAATTTGTGGATTCCCCATCCCTGTCCAAGGCCAGATTGGATGGGACTTTGAGAATCCTGGTTTAGTTGGATGGAATTCTGAGCAACCATGGCAGGGAAGAGGTGGAATGAGAGGATCTTTAAGGCCCTTTCCAACACAAACCATTTTCTGATCCTTTTCTGCTGTTTCTGTTACAGCACAGTCTGATTCATGAGCCTGCAACAGTCACATGGGCCACAGTCGTGACATGAACATAGAGATTTTTCTGATCAGCCAATCTCTCAGTTGCCCTGAAGAACACAACCAAAAACTCACATATGTCACTCATTCAGTTCACCTTCAGACAGTTCAGGACTGATGGAAAACTCCTTCCTGCTGTAGAAATGTGCCACACCAGGATTAGACACCTGCATTAACTAAGGAGCAAAACTCTATTTTATTAAATACTAGAGACTTTTCTATTCACCTCTCCTGTTTGTTTTGTTTTTTTTTCATAGCACAAAAAAGTATAAATAATTGAATTACCAACACACTAAATCTGTATCTAATCCATCCACAACCTGGAAGTTAGATAATTTGCCATAGCTTGCAAAAAGGAGTGTACTTCCAGCTTGCTTTGTTTGCCTTCTACAAGTTACTCTGTTGTGTACACCACATACCTCACTGAGTGCACCATCTGTCACAGTAGCACACAAATGAAGTTGAGAACCATAGCCTTGAGAAATATTCCCCATTATCACATAATGAAGAATTATATATTTAATAAAATCTCAGAGGAAGCAAAATAAAAGACTGCTTCAGAATGCTATAAGGCTCTCTTCACTGGAAAATCTCTCCTTTCAAGGGTCTTTCTCATTTCAGTAGCAGCATTGCTGTATTTTGAGTCTTTGAGCCATTGTCAGAGGGGTTTTCATCATTGCTTGTATTTCACACAAATAACCATCTCCTGAAATGCAAGTTATGCTCATTCAGAAAATTGAGCCGGCATTAATGAGTTGCTTCCTCGCCTAAGAATGGTACACTGCATTCTCAGTATATCTGAAGAAAAATAGCAACAAAATTCGTGCATGAGAAAGCTAAAAATCAATTAAGTATATATCTACAAATAATCTACAGAGAATCTTGCTTTTTTGTCTTGACATATAAGGACATATGCTGCAGTGCCAATCTGCACTTAACAGAAAACTCGTTACAATTCCTTAAAGCCCAATAAAGCTTCTTGGATGCAAGTTCTCTTTCCATCAAGTCATGTGATGGTGAATAAAATTCTTCTTAATCACTAGAGTCGCACTCTCCCTTTTCTGCTTCCACCTCCATATTACCATGCTTTATGCATCATGGAAGGAGAGCTCCTCCATATATTTTGTGCTTTTTAAACTTACCATTTTCCATCCATCCCTGTAGTCTTCACTTGTTCCTGACTCAGAAGTCTTTATTTTAAAAAATTTAAACAGGAAATAGGAAAACCCTTGGCAAATTTGCTAATAAAATTATTATTGGCAACCTAATTCAAAGCAGTTTCCCCAAATAAATCTAAAATATTTGAACTGACAAGGGAATCACAATAATTTTATACAAATGCAAATTTTTTTTGCTACCGAAGGGCCTTGCAAGCCTGAAATAAAACCCCATGTGAGATGGAAGAAAGGTAAGCATGGTGCAGGATCTAACTTAATGCTGCTGTTGGGAAATTGCTTGGAGTACTGTCTATGTAGAGAGAGCCACTGTTAAGAGAGAACTGTTAAGTTTTAGCAGCATTTGTATGAAGGGTGTATAGAAATTACTTCATCTGTTATAAGACTCTAAGGTGATGTAATATCCTTCCTGGCACTGGAATCTGGACCTATGGGTCATCCTGGGATAATAAATGCTGAAATTTTACCCTCTAAGAGGTTAATAGTTGTTATATTGTATATGTATGTTACCTGATTTCACCTGCATTTTTTGTAACCAATGCAAACACTGACACTGTCAGTGCTCCATTCTGGAGCATTTACAGTACTGGTACCATTAACAATATGAAAATTAGAATTAGTAAAGTATTAGAAGCAAGTAATCTTATTATAGTTCTCTAAATGAAAGCCACCATTAAATGATTGCTTGAAAATATCTGGTGCCTTCTAGTCTGGTGCAAAATGTAGGCTAAGTCCTTCTTAGCAAGGAGCATTTAGAAAAAGAAAATAAGAGTAAACTCAGCTGATTCTAAAAGGTTGTTAAAGCTGCCCTTATGCCCTTTTCATGTCCAGCTCTCTGATACTGGGACTTACACTTGCGTTGCTACGAGTTCCAGTGGGGAGACGTCCTGGAGTGCTGTGCTGGAGGTGACAGGTAAGAGATGCCCAGGGATGTGCTCCACAGGGCACACCAGGAAAGTGTAGTCCATATGACAGCAGTCTGAGTCAAATGATTCTAGAACTTCTGGGCTTGACATGGAGAAGTTTTGGATGAGAAAGAAGGCTGTGTTCCTTCTCACACATCTTGTATTTCATTGCTGTTGTCTTGTAATGCCCATTGGCATCACATCATATCTGTGTCCAGTGACTGCAGTATGTTCTAATTCTTCTAACAGGAGCATTAATAAAACATGGATTTATCCAGTAATAGGCTTGGGCAAGAAAAATCCAGAGTGCTCTCTGTGAGTACTGCAGTTGATTTGAATATGGGAAATTTCTCAGCAACTAAGTTTTTGGTACTTTCTGTAGATTTCAACTAGCTCTACTTTTTTGTTATTCTTTCTTTTCTTTATATATAAAAATATATATTTATGTATAAACTTTTGAGTTTTGGTTTTTTTTCTTTATTATGTTCTTAAAGAATGACAGGCCTTCATCCAAAAACATGTGGTAGTAATGCAGTTGTTGACTTAGTTCTTTATAGATTAAGAACATCCGTTATGCTGATTTTGCAGATGTTTGCCATGTTTTTCATGTTAATCTTCTGCTTTGATCAAATTATATAACCAAGGATAAAAAGTAATCGTTTTGTGTTTGCCCTTCACAGAATCTGGTGGAGCAACAGTCAGTAAAAATTACGATATAAATGACCTCCCTGGGCCACCATCCAAACCTCAGGTCACTGATGTTACTAAGAACAGTGTCACCCTGTCCTGGCAGCCAGGGACCCCTGGAAGCCTACCAGCTAGTGCATATATCATTGAGGCTTTCAGGTATGTGAATTATACCACTTTTAAGCTCCTTTCTTTCTAATTTTGCTTAAACCCTGGTACCAGGGTTTTGTGGTGTTCTTTTGGGCTCTACACATATCATTAGAAGCTCATTAACTGACTCAACTCCCTAGAAGGCATTGATTCATATTCTTTACATTGATTTTTTTTCTAATTTATCTCTTTTTTCTAAGTGATTAATTGGAGGACGTCTACCTATTTCTTCAGGTCAACAAGAATATAACAGAGCAATATAGTAATTATTTGTCACTTTTCCTTTAACAGTGATGATCAGTGAGGCTCTCCTGTGGGAATGCTGCAGGTTCTTGGCTATCATAGTACAAACAGTATGGAAATAAATGGGTAATCCTGAAGCCTCTCTGCATACTTTCATTCCTGCTCTTGTTAAAGCAGTCAGTATTAAGGGGTCAAAGTGCTTTAAATTTCTATTTTTTTGGTGTTTTAGATAGATGAAAACTTTTAACTGAAAAGACCAGTATTGATAATTTAGGCTTTTATCCTGCAGCCTGAGGCTTTAAAGAATCCAGGTGCTCCCCTGCACACAGCAGCAATTACTGTGTGGTACAAAAGAATTCCTGGGCTCCAATTCAGCAAGTTTGTTTGAGCACAGGCCATATTTTGACATGTATCTCTATAACACATTTCACCTTAAAAATCTGCACCTTCTTAAATGTGTTCCTTAATCCAGATATTACAAAAATGCCAAATACTTCAGTTCATCTCTAAGTTAAAATTCATGTAAGAATTTTTCATAGTCACATGCATGCAAATTTTAGCTCAAATGTTATGTATGTAAAGAACATTACAGTATTTGCAGTATGTTGGTTTTGTTCTAGAACTTACCCTTTATGCATTGTATGAATGAAGCGATTCAAGCAACATAAACCTTGTAGCTTTCCATTTCCTTTTTCCTTTTCATATATTCAAAGATTTTTTTATCAATGCTATGCAACAAAGCATAGTAAAATAAAATTTTCTCTTTAAACTTTAGTGATGTTTCACCCTAGATAAGCTTTAATGGCATCCCATCAATAGCTTTTTAAAAAGCCAGACATTAAAAGTTATTTTAAAAGTTGTTAAAAACTCATTAAAAGTCATTAAAACTTGTTTTAACAATCACATTTGAAATCTTTTCATATGGTGGATTGTAATCTAATTATTATAATATTGAATTGAAAATGTAATGGCAGAAAAAATATTCATATAATTTCCTCCATTTCAAAGAATGTTTTCAATTTTTTTTTTAACTTTGAGAGTGAATTTAGTTCAAGAACACTTTTCTTCCAATGACAGTTTATTGAAATAGTTTACTTAGCAGTATAGAAAATTATTCTTTCAAGAGAAGTTTCCTTTCTAAGCCTTTTATTCAAGAGTAGCCTGCTTATCATTTTATCATTCAAATTTACTTTACAGCTTTCTACCTTTTTCCTTTTGCAGGTATTTTAGAGAAACAGCAAAAAGTTTTACTTTTATTGCAAAGAGAAATACTTTTGACAGCTGCATTATGATTTTTAGCCCATCTATAGGAGCTAACCGAAAAAAAATAAATTTAATTTCATCCTGCTTTTACTACTTTTTTCTGCACTTAGAGTCAATCCAGGGTTACAACACTGTTCTGTGGGAACTCAGCACATCACTCCGGATGTCCAGAGTTACCGAGAGAACCCTTGGGGGGGTCTCAGAAATCCTGAAATGTTGCCAGGAGTGTTTGGTGGCTTGATTTTGATCCATCCACAGAAGTGACAGCAATTTGAGGACATGAGAATCACTTTGGAGTAAAGGGTGTATAAAGGACACATTTATAGGGTGAAATATAGACTTTAAGGTTTTTGGTACAGGGGGGTTATGGAGACAAGATGGAGGGATCAGGGCGTGTCTCGTCCTTCTTCTTTCTTCTTCTTGTCTTCCATCTTCTGTGGTGATGTTGGCACTTGGGGATTGGTTCATGGTGAAGGTGCACTTGCTAACATGAGTGAAAAGTATTGGAAAATAAAGGTAAATATCATGTACGTAGATTTTAGTATAAAAAGACATGACCGCCCCGTGGGTGGTCAGAGAGTGCCTGTGGTTGCCTTGCAGATCAGACCTCTGTTGGGCAGACAGAAAATTTTGTAGACAAGAAACAATAAACAATCTGAAGATTGAAAAGCTGAAGAGTCCAGACTCGTCCTTTGAAACGCGGGCCACCCAAGAACCACCCTACCCGTGTCGGGGCAGAGACAGACAGCCGGACCAGACACTGTTCCTTTCACAGCTTTATTGTTCTCTGGTATTAGTTTATAATCTTCCACACTGTTGTTGTTGCAGTCAGTCTGTGAGCAACAGCTGGCAGACGGTGGCCAACCACGTGAAGAGCACGCTGTACACCGTGCGAGGCCTGCGCCCCAACACCATCTACCTGTTCATGGTCAGAGCCATCAACCCCCAGGGCCTGAGCGACCCCAGCCCCATGTCAGACCCTGTCCGAACCCAAGGTAAGGGGCAGGTCCAAATTTCATGTGCTTCAGCTAAAATGGAGGGAAGGAGCTGTGGCTTCACCAATAGGTCAGTCTGGCTGTTTGGCTTCAGCACGCTCACAGAAGGAATCGTGATTTGAGTTTCACCAGTAAAGATGAGAGTAGTCCAATGTTTGCTGCATCAGTCTGGGGCTTAGGAGAGAAAGGTTACATCCTTAATCCTCTGTACAGTGTAGAACTTCTGGTTTGCAGTTCACTTAGACTCCATTTGCCCCTGGTTACTATTGAAAGCGATGTGAGTTACCCAAGCTTTTCTGAACAGCACTCTGAATACTCTCCTCTCCTTACTACGCAGATACTTCATGGAGAGTATCTTTCCTCTCCATGTCCTTTCTTCCTCTCTGTTAGTAGGGATATGTTATGATAACAAGTGTTTATAATAGGCAAGGAACTGTGTTTAGAATTATGTTTAATCAAAAGAAACGCACAACACATGTTGATTAATCTGAGCCAACATTTAGGCAGAGAATTCACATAAATTAAGGCATTTGCAGGCTAAGAATATTTAGAAGTTATTCTGAGAAAGGTATGTGCCTTCTGTTTATATACTTGTATTTCTGAATTCTTTGTATTAATCCATTGCATAAGCCAAGAGAGAAGGCTGAAGTGAAATTGCTCATTTGTAGGGTGGTGATAGGATTGGTAGCTGTGATCCTCCATTGCTACTGAATCACCTACTGAAGTCTGTTCACTTTGCATCAAGCTCAAACTGAATATAACTGCCACAAACAGATTTCCCTTCACAGCCTGGATGTTGTTTTTGGTTTTGACAAGACATAGCTCGAATACTTAATTCAGGAGTGTTGTTCTGTGTTAAACATGTTGTATTACAGAAATTCATAATTCTTTGGAATCATAATTTTTTGAATCCAAAGTAATAGCCCCTGTCACAGTTAATTTGAAATTAAATCTTCTGTCTCTGTTTATTGTTATTCAGAGACTTCTGTCTCTGGAGATCTGAAGGTGCCCATGGAGGGCACATCCTGAGTCAGTCTCCAGCATGTGTGTTGTAAGTTGTTTGGGTCCTTTGCTGGATGGAAAGAGATAAACAAGAGTAGGGTGGTTTTTCTTTTTCACATAACCATCCCGCCTCCCTTATCCCAGCCTAGTGCTGAATAAATCTGTCCTGAATAGTTATATTATACCCTCAAAATAGTAATTATGGCTGGAAGAGGAAAAACAGAGCTGCTTTCTCAAAAAACTGGAAGAATGAGTTGAGCAGGGATTTCATGGCCTGATTATCCATGGAGTATCACAAGTTTCCTTCTTTCTTATTTTCCCATTATTATAGGGTGAGTCATGCTTTTTATTGCAACAGCCTTTTAGTCTGCATAACTTATCACCTAGCTAAAAAAAAAACCAACAACTTTGTTTGGCATTTGAGTGTCAAGTATAGACTTTTTATCTGACATACTGACAAGCAATTTGATTTCAGTAAAAACATGTCTTTTAATTAGCTACAGCATGTGTTGCAGCTTCCATTTCCAGAAGCTGTTTAGCAGTCAAGCACACTGAGACATGTACAGGATTTATAGCTTCTTTGCAAGCCTGCAGTTTAATAGAATTAAATCATAAAATCAATTGAAAATTAACATAATGTTTTGATGTGATTTCTAATTATGCCTGAATTCAATTCAGGCTCACAGAAGAAGCTGACACACAGTGGAAAGCCTATTCACAGTGGCCATGGAGAAATAACAAAGCAGCTATGGCAGTGCTATAAAATAATAATTTGCAACAGGTGTCTGTGGTAGCTTTCATAGCTGAACATTTCATGTCCTGGTATTCAGTGCAGCAAATACAAATAATAGGATTTAGTGTAAATTTTCACCAGTGAACTGCAAGTAGATAATCAGGTACTTTCAAAAGGTTTGTCTTATATGAATTATGTGAAATAGGGACAGAGAAATCAGTAACTACTCTAATGAAGGAGTTGATTTCTTGTTGGATTATTAATAGATGAAACAATATACTAAAAAATCTCTCCCAAAAACTATCTATATTCCTATCCCTGAAATCAAAATAATAATAAATAATAGTATATTCACTGAAAGCTGATAAAAGAGGTGTTAGAGAAAATATCTAACCAATTTAATTGTGATCAGGATGTAGCTTCTTTCATCAGTTTTGCTTGAGTCATGATTCTATTATTCCAATACTTAATTGTACCCTTAGAGACAGATGAACTGCTTTTCCACCAGGAGCCTCCTAGGCTTGTGAAAATGACACTACACTGGGAGCATCACACATGTTTTCAAGTGTACATACCAGAAAACTGAATTCCACATGTACATCTTGGCATTCACTTCTTACTGTTATCAGTCCATGTCATTCTGTTACTTCTGGACATATGTGCCATGAAAATGATGAAATGCTGTTCATACAAAATACTTTTTTTGAAATGTCTTTTCCTCTGAGGGAATGCACAGGTACTTTGCTGGCTGTATACCACAGTATAAATTAAATTAAAATGTAGCCATGGATAACTGTAGGCTTATTGTAGCAACAATCATAGCTTTTTGTGGATAGAAGCATAAATGATCATCCTCTAGACCAGTCTGAGTTGCAGTTTTATTTTATAATATCTGTGAGTCTTGGCTGCTTCAAATAAACCTAATTTGATAGAGCACCACCTTCACTGACACTCATATTTGGATTATATTCCCTTTGGAGATCCATGGAGCCATTTTAATTTGGATATCAATAGGAGCCTGTGGCAATATTGTTTATTGGTGGCTCAGAACCCATAACAACCCAGAATTAGGAATGTGGATTATTGATCATCAAAAACTACTTACTTTCAAGACCTAGAGATCCACGATTACAGTTGTTATATTTAAAGGCTTCATTTTTAAGACAACTATTATTTCTTTTAAATAGCATTTAAAAGATAAATAGAATCCATATTGTGCCTATTCCCATATCTAAGTCAATCAGAAAGGGAAAAAACTCTTACTTATGTATCTTTTTCACAAGGACATGATGTTGATCAAAAAAAATGAGGAACTGTGACTATAACTTTGACTATTGAATCCTAAGGGAAGATCAAGCAGAATTCAGAGATGCCTAGCCAGGCATGACCATAATTTATCAGTCCTTTTTTGAATATCTCTATAATCAGATTTTGACTAGAAGAAACAATTCCCCCCACACACTTTGAAGGGCATGTCATCTTGAAGGGAAATTTTTTGTGGTAGATTGTTTTTGCTGGCCTTTTACTAGATGGGAATCAGTTTGGCTTCTTAAATTAAATCTTTTTTTTTTCATGTTTGCACTGGATTTCATTAGCTATGTCTGTTAAGGGAAAGTTTGTTTTGCAGGGGAAAATACTATTTTTAGTATTTAATTTCTTGTGTGTATGGCATGTGGGGAGAGGAAGCTTAGTGAAAGTTTGGAAACATATAATGACTTAATGTCATGTGTGCTCTAGCAAAATAAAAAAAGCACTGTTCATTTTCTTCAATTATACTAACCAATTTGGTTCCAGACATCTGTGCAGCATTATTATTATCTGAGTACTTTGGAGCTAGTGAACATTGCATCTCTCTCATCATTTACCCAAGCTGAGAAAACTTTGCCATCTAGTCAGAACACTCCTTTAATCATATTTATATTTCATGATTTCCTAAGTGGCTAGAGGTGGATGGTTTGTTTGCATTATTTGATATTTGTCTAGGTTTCAACCTTAGCGCTGTATTTTTTTTTTATAACAGAGGATTTTCAAGTCAGGTCGTTAGGCTACTCAGTACATTTTTTTTATGCCATATATAGCTTTTCTCATTAAAGTGATGCTTTCATATGTGTGCCTGGCAGATATCAGCCCCCCAGCACAAGGTGTGGATCACAGGCAAGTCCAGAAGGAGCTGGGAGATGTCATTGTACGGCTGCACAATCCTGTTGTGCTGACACCCACGACAGTGCAAGTCACCTGGACGGTAAAGCTTCTGCTGTTCTTACCTTAACAGTGCTTTCAATCTGCTTATTTTCCCTATTTATCCCTTCAGTGTTTTACCACCCAGTCTTGACCCCAATATGAGTGCTCTGACAACCTAACATACGGCGGTGTGTGTACATATATATGTGTGTATATGTGTATATAAATATGGCAATGGAATAGTCATTTTCTCTTTCATGTCAGGCAGGGTCAATGTCTTCAGTCTTCTGCTTGAAACAAGTTAGCTGTCTGACTAGAAAAACATTATAAAAATGAGTCTGTTTGAAGGATAATTGATCTGTGGATTCATTACGCTGCATGTCAGGAAATAATCAAAGTTAAATATCAACAAGAAACTGCTGTGTGAAAAAGTACTGTCTCCTTCAAGTCATAGTGAACTCTGACAATACCCTATTACTTAGTGACCTGAAAATCAAAATTATCTTTCCTACAGAGCACTTGTAGTGAAGTCAGAAGCACGTGGTGCTAGTGCCTGACACACTGTCTATCATCTGGTTTGCCAGCACAAGCCTTACCCACAATGAGTGAATATCCTTTCATTAGAGAAGACCGGAGTCTTTTGGGCAGTGCTTAACAACATTTCTATTTGAGGGGTCAAACTGCTGGGTAGAATTTCTAATATAGTGTTTGGCTTTCAAATTGCTCTGTTTCCCTTCCTGAGGCTTGATGGAAAGGATTTGTAAGAGTAGGAGAGCATTCCTAGGGCTCTGCACACCAGAAAAGAGTGCTTTGCTGTTGGGGCATCTGCCCAGAGGAAGAAAATCCAAGAGCTGAAGAGTGAGAGGAAAACTGCCCTGCACAACATCAAAACAGTTGTATTTTATGGGATGAATTCTGCTAAGGGGGCATTCACAATGCTCAGGGTTTTTCTTCTGCATGTCATGTTGCTGAGAGCTTAATGTGTGCAGGGGATTACACAAGAGGAGATAAGAAGTGTGATGATAGATTGTGTATTATAAGGATTACTGTTGTTTTTGCACAACACAGCCATTATTATGGGGGCTTATGCACCATCCTTGTCCTGACAGACTTCAGTGGTCAGGGTACAGATTAGAATAAATAGAGAAACCCACAATTTTTTCTTCTGTGGAAGATTAAAATTTGGAGTATGTGTCACTGCATTTTGCCATCAGTGATGTCAACACGTGTGAGATCTCAGCACATCATTCCTGATGTTCAGAGATGCCAAGAGAACCCTTAGGAGTCTCGAAAATCCTAAAATGTTGCCAAAAGTGTCTAGTGGCTTGATTTTGATCCATCCACAGAAATAACAAGAGTTTGAAGACAAGAGAATCACTTTAGAGTAAAAAGTGTAAAAAAGACACATTTAGAAAGTGAAATATAGATTTTAAAGTTTTTAAGTACAGGGGGGTTATAGAGACAAAATAGAGAGATCAAGGCGTGTCTTGTCCTTCTTCTTCCTTCTTCTTGTCTTCCATCTCCTGTGGTGATGTTAACATTTGGAGATTAGTTTATGGTGAAAGTGCACTTGCCAACATGAGTGAAAAGCATTGAGAAATAAAAGTAAATATTGTGTACGTAGATATTAGTATAAAAAGACATGACCGCCCCGTGAGTAGTCAGAGAGTACCTGTGACTGCTTACAGATCAGACCTCTGTTAGGCAGACAGAAAATTTTGTAGATAAGAAATAATAAACAACCTGAAGACCGAAAAGCTGAAGAGTCCAGACTCGTCCTTTAAAACGCGTGCCACCCAAGAACCACCCTACCCGTGTCGGGGCAGAGACAGACAGCCAAACCCGACAAACACGCAGCTTGGCTTTCTTAAAATGCTGCATGTTTCATCTGCAATTCCTCCAGAACAGGCTGACTAACCTTTGTGGCAAACCCTTTTGCCCAAGCAGATGGATCAGTAGTAGAAAATTTGGATGTTAGCAGAGAGTAATTGTAAACCTGGATCACATCCATGTGGTGCTCCTTCAAGTCCTTTTTTGGGTGTGGCATCTATCAGAAATACAGATTCATAGGCTGGCCCTTGCTTTAGCATATACTGCAAAAGGAAGCTCCAGTATAAACAGAATTCAGTTTTATACCATGTAACCAACATCATTATATTTTTAATTTATATATATATATGTATATGTGTGTGTGTGTATATATGTATGTATGTGTGTGATATATATTCCTCTAAAACAATTTTCTGGTGCCCCTACTGAACAATGAGTGAAGAAATGGTAAGGTAAAGACAAATTGCTGGAAATGCTATGGGTCCCAGCTTATTGGGAAGATCCCTCAAAGCACCTGACAAGCCACCTCTGTGCCACCTGACAAGCACAGAGACCTCTGTAGAGGCATTTTGGAATTGCCCAGGGGAAGAAAGACACAAAGAAAGATCTCTGAAGCAGCTAATTAGAAACTACCCAGCAACCAGAACAAAAACAATTAATTAACCATAGTCTCTAGGAAAAAAACCCACTCTATCCAGAGAATAAAGTCCACACTATTAACATAAAATGGATAGATAGTGTAGCTATCATACAAAAGGACAGAAGTGCCATGAGAGTCATAAGACTCTTTGTGTGGGTTTTATGCAGTTCAAAGGGTGAATGCCAAGGAATGTCCTTGGTTACTGACTTTCTGGCATCCTGACTCACAGCAAATTAACACCATTTTTTTCTCTCCTTTATGAGATTGTTTTGGTTTTGCTTTTTCTTCTTTATTTCAAATTTGAGTTTAAATTTTGGAAATAGTTCCCTGTGGCTGTGTTGCAGTTTTAAAATATGCACATACATATACACACATATTTTGAAAAGAGCATCAGGCTTACAATGTCAGTGTTAAAAAATAAGAAGAGGAATGTCAAAAGTTAAATTTTCATTGCCACTTAAATTTATTCCTCTCGTGTGTAGATATTAAAATATAGCTGTAATTATCTGGTCACATAGAGGATCTCTTCTTCATGGAGCTATTAAACATTTCTTTTTATCTTCTTTATTCTCTGTGTGGTGCCAGGTCTTATTAAATTCATAGCATTGAAACCTTGCATTGAATAAAAATTATTATTTTGTCGCACATGCTTGCTTATCTGTCATGCTCTCAACCGTAACATTTGTGTGCTTCACAAATAATACTGAATTTAACATCACAATGATAAAAATGTGTCATTATCCTAACTTTACACATAGAGAGGTGAGGTGCAGAGATAGTTATTGCTGATGAGACTTGTGGAGGCAGACATGCTCACTGTTGTCAAATGGCTAATTTTAAGCCTTGAACATGATTTATTTTTACTTTTATTAAAACATTTCACGTTGCAAGAGCATATTCTGTACTCCAAGAGCTTTTTTAGCTGACCTCAGCTATGGGTCAGCACTTCCTAGCCTCAGTGGGCATTAAACTGAAAGTTTCATTAGTGACCAAATATGAAATGTTCCCCGGCATTATAAAGAAGCCCTGTGGCACAAGCAGGAATAAAAAATCAGTCCTTCAACATGGCAAAAGAATTGCTGCTTTGAAATCCTTACTGCCTTTTTGGAGCTAGCAGGCAGAAGGATAATTTATTTCCCTCTAGTTTTTGTTTTTTTGTTTTTTTGTTTTTTTAATTTGATGTAGATTTTAAATGAATGTACTTCACTGGAAGCTTCAGGAGTCAGGTCCAGATTATCATCCCCATTTGCCTTGTTCCTGTAGGATACATAAATGCCAGTGCAGTTTGAATTTCCAGAGACTCCTGTGAGTCTGTGCCAGGGAGCTCAGCACAGCATGCAAGCTACTCTGCCCAGCTGGAGAATTGCTGTGGGTATTGCTGTGGGAGCAGAGGATATCTAAGGATATTTTGGGATAGAAATTTGCATGCTACAGGGCATATTTCAAAATGTATTTAGGGTGCAGACTAGCAGGTTTGCTTGAAAGGGGTTTATATCTGCAGCATAAGCTGCATTATGAGTTTCTTGCCATTGTTTTAACAACCTAATAGCCATTGAACCTGTCTTGTGTTCAGCTATGGCATGTGCAGGGAAAATTAGCTTCCTGCTCTGCAGAAATGGTTTTGTAGATGCCTCCTGCACCATGGACTCTTAAAGAGGGTGAGAAGGAGCACACAGGACCAATTCTGCTGGTAGATCACATTAGATCAGTGTTGAGCACCACCCACCCAGGATCTGATGTGCCCTCTCCTATATATATATATATTTATATATATAATTACAGTGGTCTCTTGAGGCTTAATTTAGTGCTGATCCAGGAGCATCTGCATGTTCTCCCTTTGAGGGAGCAAATGTGTCTTTATATCAGCAACTGTTGCAGATCTTTTGAGTTGATATCACCCACTAGAAATATTCTCTGCTCCCAGTATTCAACACAGAGAATTCCTGCAACTGCTGAAATAATGCTGAGTAATTTGTGTAAGGAAGTGGCAACCATTTACATTCTTTATCCTTTCATCAAGCCAGAGTGCATGTTTCTGCAGCTCTGCCTGCGTGTGAATGTGTGCCAAACTTGGAGTTGCATAGCTGAATTAATGTCTTTAATCATATAAGGATATTTTTAGTAGTCTGCTTGTGGCATGACACATCATTACCACAGAAATGGAGAAAATTGAGAAGTCACTGTCACTTTGTATTAAATATGTCTGTGTAACTGTAGATAAACATACACATATGTATACACACATGTGTGTATGTATATGTGAAATATACCTGTCCTACCTCTCAAAAATATTTCTGGTTAAACCATGTAATTATCCAAGAGTAATTTTTGTATTAGTTTGGAAACTTTGAACAAAATTTAAAAATCCACCTTTCTCAGTAAGTAAAGTGCCCTCTGAGTAGTTTCCCAACATTTTGAACCATTTTGAACATTTTGAACATACCGAAGGTCCTGTTCATACAGACTAGCTTTAATTGGGTATGAGAAACAGCTTTGTATCTTCTCCCTGATACTGAATGTGACTGGATGTTTATAGAAAACATTAAAAATGTCTAATATTTTCTTTTGCCGGTACCCTCCCAGACTCTGAATGATGAAATCACTGTCAATAATCTGCTATTTGGGCAGATCACTCTGCCCTGCTGTAATCAAGTTACTAATTGAAAGCTCTGTGAGATTCAAGCAAGCCTCAAATCAAGCTAGTTTATAGCACCCGTAAATGTGACAGCCTTGTGGCACTACTGCATTCTGCTTTCATAGTCCTTCCATGGAATATGAAAGTCTTTAGCCTTTCAATTTAAGATCTTAGAGGTCTGGGAGGAAAAGATGTGTATGGACAATTTGTCTGGAAGTAGATACAAAAGTCTGAGGAACTGAAAATTGGTATTCTTTAGTTATTATCTTCTCAGGGAGTTGGGGGGTGGGTTTCTGTTTGTGCCATGCTGTACAAAATGCTTTCCACACTGTGTTATAGCAACACCGTGCTACTGTTCAGTCAGGTCAGTTCTGAATTTTCAGTTTTCTCCACTAGGCAGCAGTCAGTAGAGCTTAAAAATAGAGCAAAGACAAAATGGAAAGTTCTAACAAAGTTATGCCGTCTTTCAGTGTAGCTTCTAACTAAGAATCAAGAATCAAACTCAATGTTTGATTATTAAACATCATAACCTTATATTGTAATTTAGGTTAAAAATCTCTATTGCAAAGTGGATGAAAGCATTATTTTTTCTGAATTTTGTAGTAAATGTGAGGGTCATAAAGTCTTTATATCCATAAAACATTTAGTTAATCAAAGTCAAACATGGATAAAAACAGTTTACTCTGATTTACAGACTCCCTTCATCTGGAAACAGCTGCTTAATGTTCTTCTTAAAAACACAGCTTGATTCTTTCGGTATTAACAAGCTATTATTGTGAGTTATATCCCTCTTTCAGTGCATAAATTCACTTAAAGTGAATGCAGAGAAGTTTATAAAATGCAAGCTTAATGTTGTTGTAACATATGTTGCAAGGTTTTTAACAGTGACAGTTTTGATGAAAGACATTTCTGCCTTGCTTTCATAAATAAAACTTTCTTCTTGCTTGCCTTGCTTTTTAATGTCTAAGAATCTGTGTCCCCTCTGAATGCCTCCAATAAACTGTAACAAGATTATAGGAGGAGCATAATAGAGCATGGTTTGTGTTTTCAGCCTTAAATTCATTTAATCTTAAGAGTAGTCAAACAAATGTTTCTCTAATTCTGGAATATCTTTGAGCAAGCAAATTGACAAAAGCATAAGAAATACCCTACTTGTTGAGTCTAAGTTATAACACAGAATTACCAAACAGCCTGCTCCATGGTCGTGTTATTTGTACTGCACTTTCTTTGCTCCTTTTTTGGCAGCTACAGAAGCAGTTTGGTTTGGTTTACTTTTAGCAATCAAATTGGTTTTGGTTTTTTGGTGTTTTTTCCCAGGAAAAATCTGTGCAAGAATCATAATGCCTTGATTTTTGGCTTTTTTTTTTTTTTGGAAGATAAATAGATGCATGCAACCTCTCCAAGATAAAACACATAGAAAGCTTTCCTTCAAATAAAAAAACCTATTCATAGGATAAAATTGTTAAACTTCCATGGTCCAATCTTGAATTCTGCTTGCCTAGCAACAAATAAAATATAAACCAAAACCAACATTCCATCTCCATCTGATGGCCTGAGAGCATCACAACCCCAGGATGCAAAGGGGCTGCGCAGGCTGTGAACACAAGAAACAGCACATGTCTTTGGAAGTTGTTTTCTCTGCATCTGTCTTATGTTTATTTTAATTTGCTGTGCATTTCATGAGCTGTGAGCCAAGTAATGGACTAATTGTAAGCATGTAGGATATCTTCAAAGACTTGTCCTTTTCTGAAAGAATTTGTTTTTCTTTTCTTCTCCTATTTCAGCACATCAGTAGCCAAGCTGTGCTTAGTAAGTTTACATGCAGCAAGCCTTATGCCAAAGTTTTCTTTTCATGACTTATTGCAGGGGTGGGGGCCTTTTTTATGATTTAAGGTGGTATTCCTCATGATATATAGAGCTGGAGAAGGCAAAGCAGAAAGAAACATTCTGTAACCAGTAATGTGAGACAAATACTCTTTGTAGACAATTAATCAACATCGACTTACAAGAAGGTGTGGGAACCCAGAACATCCCTCTGGCTGTCCAGAACAGGGGACAAGATCCCTGCCAGGGGTCTCAGAGACCCTGGCACAGAGCCCGAAACACCTGTGGTTTTGATTATGACCTGTGGAGCAAATTACCAACCTTATATGAAGATCAGCAAGCCACAGCAGTTTAGGTAGAATATTAGTGAAGTTATCACAGGGTGGAAAAGTAGATTTTGGGGTTTCTGGAATGGAGGTTCAGGAGACAAGATGGAAGAATCTGTGCCTTTCTCCTTCTTCTTCTTGGCCTCCATCTTCTGCTGTGATGTTGGCACTTTTAGATTGGTTTCGAGTAGAAGCTCACTGTCTAACATAGGTGATAGGTATTGGAAAGTAATTGTGAACATTGTATACGTAGTTTTTAGTATAAAGACATAACACCACCCCGGGGGCAGGCAGAGTGCCTGCAACTGTCCTGCTGAGTGGACCTCAGCAGGACAGGAGAAAATTTTTTATAGATAAGATACAATAAAAAACCTTGAGACCAAGAACTGAAGAGCTCTGACTCCTTCTTCAAGCGCCAGGCTGGGAAAAGAGACTTTTAACAATCTCGGGGTCACAGTGACCACAAAAAGATCCTGGGAAGAAGCTAGTTGGATTAATAAATTCAGCATTGTAACTGTGAATTTTCTCTTTTTGATGAGGACAGAAGTATTCTAGGCAGCTGTTTGTTTTCTTTTTGCGCAGTTTGTTGGTGTTTGGTTGGTTTGTTTGTTTGTTTGTTTGCTGCAATGTGTTTGTTGATGTGTTACTTGTTGCCATTCCCAGGTGGACCGGCAGTCCCAGTTTATCCAGGGCTACCGCGTGCTGTACCGCCAGACCTCGGGCCTGCCCGCCCCGGCCACGTGGCAGAACCTGGAGGTCAAAGTGCCCACCGAGCGCAGCGCCGTCCTCGTCAGCCTCAAAAAGGGGGTCACCTATGAGATCAAGGTCCGCCCTTACTTCAATGAGTTCCAAGGCATGGACAGTGAATCCAAGTCTGCTCGTACCACAGAGGAAGGTTGGTAAAAGGGGCACCCCTTGGGTGATAAAATTAGGTACTTCCACAAAAAAATTAACACATTCAGTAGATGCAGTTCTACAGATATTTCCCTTAACTCCTCATATTATCTTTGCAATTATATTGGTGTTCATGTATTCAAAAAAAAGCAACGAGCTTTCATAGCTGGCACTGGAGGTTATTCTGTGACTGCATGTGTTCATCTCTGTTTCTTCCACGCAATTTTTGTTTGTTACACACTGAGGTGATGTTAAAATTTGATATTATATTCAGTTTTGTGCTGTAAATATCCCCTGAGAAAGCACTGTGCTGGTCTTATATTCTTCTAGCTGATACATCCTTCTAAGGTACAGGTGGCTTTTGGTCTTCCAAAAAGTGTTCACTGCAGCCTTTCTTTTGTAACCACTGCTGTTGCAATGAAAGACCTTGGTCTGCACTTTGAAAATAAAATAAATGCAAGCTCTCACAGATGAGTGTTTGATACTAAGCACATCCTTCTGAATGGGTAATAATGTAGATGAACAGTTGGCTGGGAAACGAGGAGTAGTGAAGGACATATATTTAACTAGTCTGGAGAAACTCCAGTCTCAAGGGCACACCACTTCACAGTTTCTGTTAGCACAGTGTTCATGAAATTGCCCTGGTTCAGTACTGCGGAGGATTCCCCTGAGCACCTTTGAAGCCTCTCTGAAACAGTCAGGATTCAGACAGAGTGAACAGTTTATACTTCTGAAATGCTCAGCTTTTATATCTATAGCATTTAGCCTTGTATATAGTTGTGCTAAAGCATGTGCACTCCAGGGCTGCTGTTTTTTTTTTTTTTTTTGAAAAGTAAAGACACTGGGGTGAGATGTAAGTAATTGTAATCATTTGCTGTTAGAAACCCACCTTTCTACCTATGTAATACAGTCTTTGCCTGGAGAATCTTTCCTGTAAAAGTAGGATGGTCCTGACAGTGAGGGGTTCATCTTCTCTCTGTGTCACTGATTTTTTGATTTTTTTTAAAGCAAGAGAAAGAAATACTGGTGAAGTTTTAAGACGTTCATATGGTTTCAATGGGTTTTGAGTGCACTCTTTCCTTCCTATTGAAAGTGCATCTTAATCATTTACAGTGGTCTCCTGAGGTTTAATTTAGTGCTGATTGCCAAGTACTCTTGAATTCTGGAACAGACTTGCTTATTACTCACTTTTCTCTTTGATTTGTTATGAATATTATCCAACATGTAAGTAAAACTGAAGATAACTTGGTTGCACTTTGCACTTTATGGATGAGGAAATCCAGTGTCTTGAAACACGTAGAAGAGTGTGCAGGAAGGCAGTTTTCAAGTCTGATTTGGAATTTGGGATTTTATGGTCCCCAGTTCTTTGTTCAAACTATAAAGCCCATATCAGTTGGTGAAGAATATGTTTGCAGCACTCTGAACAAAGGATTTTTTAATAAAAAAGACAATTTTAAAAATACTTTAAAATATTTCCACAGATTTTCCTCTTGTCCAATTTCAATTGATTTTTAGTGTTTATTTAGTTCATCTGTTTCTTGCTAAAGGTAAATTAAGAACTACTGAAAAAGAGAGAAGGTCTTATACCTCCTGTCTATTTCTATAAAATACTTGAGGAATGACATTCTTTTTTATAAACCTTAGCTCCCAGAAGAGCCTGTCAAGTAATTTCCTACCTTAAAGGACACTTTGTTCATGTGGAATAGCTTTCCACGTAGTGAAGATTTAAAAAAAATATTCCTGCCTGCAGATATGTATAACTCACAGCCTAGGATCTGCTTTGTAGATTAATATAACCTTCAAGGAGTCTGTTTACAAGAATCTCCTCTGAAAAAACGTCAGCAAAGGACCTGTAATATTATCACCAGAAAAATGTCAGGTCCTATAAAAAAATTCTTCCTTTTCCTTAGGTGATAAAATTAGGTACTTCCACAAGAAAATAAGAAATTCAGTAGATGCAGTTCTACAAATATTTCCTTTAATTCCTCCTATTATCTTTGCAATTATATTGGTGTTCTTGTATTCAAAAATAGTATCAACTAAAGGTTTACTGACGGTGGTTTGCTCCGTTTCCACTGAAGAAAGATGGCAGTCTCTTTAAAGGTGCTCTGTTGCCTGTGATTCCATTTCAAAAATGGGCTTTTTTTAGACTTGACTTTTAAAAAATGTTAGCTATAGTATTTTTAGAAAATAATTTGTAAAGTGATACAAGTGTTGGAAGTTTTTTTTGCAACATCAAAGCAAATATCCCTGGTAAAGGCAAAGTATGACTGAAAGGTAGCGGCAACTTTCTGCTGGATTGGATTTTACGTGCAATATTACTTCTGAGGCCTACCTCTAAAAATCAATTTTGCTGCAGTTAGACTTTTCCTCTAGATCAGACATTTGTAACAGTTCAGTATCCATCCATCTCCTGCCTCTTTGGCCTTGTGAAGGTAACAAATGGAATTCTGTTTGGCTGCGTCTGGAAAAGATGAGCAGCGATTTGGGTTCTTTCATATCTGTAAGAAGAAGCTGAGCACTGGAATAATTGACCTGTCAAGAAGCAGGCAAGGTGTTCTCCACAAGCCAGCAGCAAGGGAAATGAGAAAACGGTTTTAAAAATGTTATTTTTCAATGTGATCTGTTTAATAACTGCAGCAGTGTCAGACGAGTGGCTTAATTTATATCACGGTGCCAGCTTACAGAGTGATTTTATCAGAGGGAGGAAGCTGAACTGGTACATTCTAACATGTGTACACACATACAGTGGGAGCCAAATTGAAGATTTTATTTTATAATTTTCACTATTTCTTTCATACTTTCTCTAGAGACAGATTATTTTTTTTTCTCAGTTGCATCCACTGTAAAATCTCCTTTGGAATAACATTATGGAGTAGTACTTGTCCTGCATCTTGTTTGTCACCACAAAAATATGACAGGAATGGAAGTCTCCCTAGCTTTTATCAGCTGCTCTCTGTCAGATTCTGCTCACTTTAATGCAGCTCTTAAAATGATATTTCCACAGCTGCATTCATTAACTGCAATTTTAATTTTGCTTCACATTTATCCTATGTCCTCAAAAAACCTCAAAAACACCAACACACCCTGGTAGAATATTAACTAGAATGTTCATGCAGTTTAAATGTAAAAACAAATGAATACAGCATGGGTTTTTTTTTAAATTTTAGAGTATGCTATTCATTTTACATTTCTTTTGCATTCACACTCCCCTTTCCCCTCAGGTATGCATATATAAGATGTTACATTTCTGAATGCCCTTTTTGTTTCAGTAGGAAAAGTAAATATGTTTGAGCAAGTTGTTCCATTGTACTTAAAACCAGAAAGAGTTATGCAGCATTAAGCTTTGCCATTTTTATGATTATTATTTTCACATAAAATATTCTAATTAATATCACACCCATACGTTTATTCACGGTTTTATTGTTATTGAATAACTTGAAGACTTTTAAAATGCTAATTTTTTACTGTGTGGCAAATTATTTCACTTGCCATAAAATACACAATGCAACTATTTTTTCACCAATTTTATGCTTTGCACGATTGCAAGGAGTAGCCCAAGGCAACCTTTCCATGCTTCACTCGAGCTGGCAAAGAGTCAAATTGTCCACAATTCAGCTCCATTTCTCCCCTCCAGTTCCCTGTTTCTCTGCAACAGGCAAGGTCATAAGGACTCTACCAAGCATTATTAGCTTCACAGCTGAACCAGCATCTGAAAATGTAGTTGTCGAAATGTGAAGCCTCCCAGGACTGTAATATGTGTTTCATTTTTCATCTAAAATATTTTTATTTCTGCTGTAATCCTGTGTGGTTCCTTGTCCTCACCTCTGATACCCTAGTTTGAAGTTGTGTGATTCCTGCAGCAGAGCACTCCAATTTTTCAGGGTTATCAGGGTAAAGATTTGAGCTCGGCTCCATGAACCTGTGCCAGGTCAAGTGCTGAGAAGCTTCCAACGTGGGAACACAGCCAGCCTCAAAGAAGCTGTGGAGAACAATAGAAATATCTGAATTGATTCTGGAGGCTTGAACACTTCTGATATCTGTAGCTGTGCTTATTTGTGTTAAACATGCCAGATTTTAATGCAAAGATGTCAGGGGCTCTTGGCTTTTCTGAGAAGCATGGTCCAAAGATGAGCATGGATATCTGTTAAAGATAAGACTAAAATTCTGGTGCCATAAAGTTTAGCAGTGAAGAAGTCACTCTGGCCAGGGGGCTGGAGTCAGGGAGCTTTGACACAGGATATGAGACAGCCCAAACCACGTTGTTATCTAGGGTTGAAGTTGGGGCAGGAGAGTGATAAACATTTTAGGTATGATGTCTACCATAAGTTTTCAAAATCAGCTTTCATATTTCAAAATAAATGTTTTAAGATCAGATTAAAAGCAATGAAAAATATATGAAAGACAAATTCCACAAGTATTTATTAAAGACAAAGACACCTCCCTAGAACAGAAGGTGTCTGAGCTACAGCCTCCTGTGAACTGGAAAATTGTCCTGGAGAGGTATCACTCCATGCTTGCTTTATTAGTTCACACTTTTCTGGCCTCTTTCTATTAGTTTCATTGAAGACTGGGTAGGTGGACTGGGAGAGATGGAATAAATGAATTCTAGGACCAGTTCCAAGCAGCTGCTATCCATCAGCTCTTCCCCCCAGGGACTATACCTTAATATAATACAGCCAACCTCTGTGGCCTAGCTTGCCACTGTGGTGGGGTTCAAACACTTGCCTGGGAGCAAGGGAAGGATGAGGGGGGCTGCAAGAAGCTTTAGGTGGCTGAGCAGAGCCCTATTGACAGTCCTCTGCCCTGGCAGCCACAGCCATGCTAGGAGAGCCCAGTATGGACATGGTAGATGCTCACAGAGGAGACCTTTTCATAGCAGGGCTCCTACACCACTTCCCTGAGCCAACAGAAGCACCCTGCTGCTGGTGTAGCTGCAAGAGGGGCTTTGTCAGCATAGCTGTGGTCACTATGTTTTTAAATTTTTTTTTTGGCGTTTCTAGACAACAAGCAGGGCTGGCAAGCAGTTGTCTTGTAAAATTGGCCTCGATGTGCAGTGACCAGCCAAACAGCTGTGAATGGTTGAACTGAACATGACTCTGAAGAGAAAGCAATTTGCCTGGGGGCAGAAAAGGACAGAAGTATATATGTGACCTAACTTAGCACCTGCTCTATTCACTGGTTTTTGATGTAAAGCCATGAACATTTTAAACCTTTTCCAGTTTGGACATGCAGTTCTATGTTTAAACCTGGTATTGTCTTCCTGGAGAACAAACAAAAAAGGGTCATTAAATGTTGGCTGCTCATATCATTATTAGACCATGTAAAAATAGAAGAACCAAACAGCTTTCAGGCCAGTTGAAGCAGCTTCACATGTGACTTAGTTGATACATCCATAGTTATTCATGCATATTATGGAAAACAAAGACAAATGTGAAAACAGTTCCAATGCAAACTTAAGAAATGCCAAATATAAATAAATCAGGAGTGATTTGTATTGATTCTCCATTGCCACAAATTCCGCATTGTCATTCAGCCCTGTACTTCTCTTCAGAAGGGCATTTTGCAACATTGTCAGTGCCTGACAAAAGTGCATCCCTAGGAGTGTGAGTTTTCTACGCTGCCTGCTTGATCTTGCACTGCTTCAGCAAAATACATGTCCTGGCAAACGGATTAATGCCTTGCTTCTGTTTGCTCCCTCTCCTTGGTGTAGCTCCAAGTGCTCCTCCTCAGTCTGTCACTGTCCTGACAGTTGGAAATCACAACAGCACAAGCATCAGCATCTCCTGGGATCCTCCCCCTCCAGATCACCAAAATGGAGTCATCCAGGAGTACAAGGTACACACCATGTCTGATGGGAGGGTTCTGTGTTTAGGGAAACAGCCTGCTTGAATTACAGAACAAAGCACTGTTTATGGATTTAGGTTCTGACAGCATTTACAGCTGCCCATGTAATTATATGGAGAAAGAGGACTGACTGCTTATGGATGGATTTCTTTATTATTATTATCATTATTATTACTATTATTATTACTACTGTTATTTTTAAAAGCAAAAACACCATGAGATTGATATGAAAGAGAGCTCTAATTTCCAGCCAGTTTATAGTTATTATCCTTCTAGCTTTTCCATGCTGTGGAACAAGAAGAGGGGGTATTTTTGTAAGGGGCTTCTGCACTCCAGAGACAGGCAGTGAAGTCCCTGTGTTGGAGTACCTTCAATCTGGCAGCAAAGCTGGCAGGAAAGTTGCTTCTTATTTCCTCTGCAAAAATGCTAATCCTAACACTTCAAGGTCAAAGTCAAGGACTGTGGTTCTGGGAGAATTCAAGACTTCTTCCAAGTATTATCTTTGTCAAGCTTCAAAACTTAAAGTGCCAGGTTGTTTGCTCTGAAAAACAGGTTGAACACAGCTAGTACATCCAAAGTTTGCTACATGAGAGTTTCTTGCATTGGTTGTGTTTTCTTCCTTTTTGATGCTATGATGGCTCACAATATCCACTCCTTATACATTAAATGTTGCTTTAGCCTGTAATTTTATACTAAGATCACTTTTGCACAAGGATATTTTCACAACATTAACAAAAAATGCACTCTGTTATTCAGGTGGAGAAAACGATTGGGTGAGGTTCAGCCTTGTCACAGCACAGTTTGGTAAATTAACCTTGCTGTGGCTGGCCTATGTACACCAAATGTGAAATGTTTAATTGAAATGGATCAGGGCAGCTTTCTTGACAGTCCCACAAAGGGTGGAAGTGGTGACTGCAGCTTGTTTCACATAAAAAGATTTTTTTGCCCTGCTGTATCTTGAGGGAGCACAGCATAAGAAGGGAGAAACTGCTTGGCTTCTAAATCAGATAATGGTTCAACCTCTTCCAGCTTTTCACTAGGTCAGAGGGATGCAGTAAATGCTCACAATGTTTATGTGTAGCATAGCACTTCTTTTGTTTTGCTTTTAGTCAATATCAAGATTTATTAATCCCAGGATTTTATTGACCTAATTTTCATATCAATTAATAATTATCCTTTGGCTTAATTAATCTTGATCCTGACTCCAGTGTAAGTCAATATAAACCATCCAGGCCTTATAGGCAAACGAGTAAAGAAGGCTCCTAAACTACAAAACATGTAGGTATGAAACAAAGTGGGCTGATGTCTAATAAAAGCCATGTTCCAGGTGAGTGCTCAGGCCTCTGGGCTGTGTATAAAACCAGCTGGAGTCACTATAATTACAGCCCTCCTGTGTTAGATTAGCTGGCTGCCTGAGTAGTGAACTGGCTACAGTGAATGGTGCAGGGAGTCTAATATTTGCTTGAGTATGAAATAATTGCTGAAGTTCCACAGTATATTTTCTAACAAATTGAAAGTAGATCTGTTGATTCCACTTCAAGCACCTGAATGCCTGTTAATTCATTCATTAATTAAATGCTTTTAATTAGAGGCATCTCATAGCTGTTGTAACCTAAGACCAGGACAGACAAGGAGTGAAGGAATGAATGCAACAGTTACTCACCTTAATGCATTCTGGCTGGCAAATAGGATCTCACCTTAGGTTTAGGAAAGCAAGATAGTTTTTTTTTCTCTTCAAATCTTTCTCAACATTTCACAGAAAAAAAAAAAAAAAAGATAAGGTGTGGTAAAACACTGAGCAGGGTCAAAGTAAGTGTAAAGATATTATTGCTGTTGCTTAGATGCATTAGTTTGTCACTGATAATGGTTCCACCAATAGTGTTTTCTTCTGATGTTATTTTTATGTAAGTGTACCTGTGATATATTTATGCATTGATTTTCTTGTGTGATAGTAGATGCTTTCTTTAGTAATACAGAAGCAGTATTTGCAGATAGCATTACCTGAAGAAACATGCCTAGAAGTTAGCTTCAAAATCTCTTAGAAGAATCCTATAAAAACTGCAAGAGGGAGACATAACACTGAACTCACAGACTGTTCTCATCACAAAATGCCAGTTGTGATTCTAGGGTGGATTTTCTGTTTAATTAGATAATATTTGAGTGAGAAACTGATGTCTGGATTACTAAATAATGTAACTAATCACAAAGGCAGCAGTAAATGTGAGTCTGTGCTTATTCCATTTCAGAAATTTCAAGTATCCCTCTTGTGCAATGAAAGGAAGTTGAAAAAAAATTTTGAAAATTGTTTATTCTTTAATGCTTTAAGATGTGTTTCATCCTGTGCTCATATCCTTTTGCTGTTCAGCAGGAAATTTAGAAGGAAAAAATGTGGGGTTTTTTTACGCAAAAAGTTTGATAAACAAGATTTTGATTAATGTATAACACATCTTTGCCACTTGGATGATCTGGTCTGTGTTTCTAAGTGTAAGCACAGAATTTGCACTCCATGGAGAGCCAGAGTCCAGAGAGGTATTTGCAAGCAGTCTTTGCAGCTGCCTTGGTCCTGTGCTAATCTGGGATACCTTGCTGAGCTAAATCATCCCAATTTCAGCAATTCCTGGGCAGTAAGATTGTCAAGAAGTCCCAAATAAGCAATTGCCATGAAATACCTTGATATGTCATACCTATTTGCGATTGTGTGAGTGTGAAGAATTTCATCTCTTTTAACACATCAACTTTTGTCCCAGATCTGGTGCCTAGGTAATGAGACTCGATTTCATATCAACAAAACAGTAGATGCAGCCATTCGGTCTGTAGTAATAGGTGGCCTATATCCAGGTATCCAGTACCGCGTGGAAGTTGCTGCAAGCACCAGTGCAGGTGTGGGAGTAAAAAGTGACCCACAACCCATAATAATAGGTAAGTTATTGTCTATTCTGTTGTTTTGTTTTGCCTGGGGTTTTTTTGTGGGTTTTTTTTCCCCTCTCAGAAATGCTTTCTTACATCACTTCTGGAAGCAAAAAAATCTGTGGAGGAGAAGATGAGGTTTGGCTAGGGCTGGTTAGTTGCTTTTACATCCCACTGCCTGATGATGTTTTCTCTTACTACAGAGTTCCTGCAGACAGTGAAGGGAAGTATGTTCCCAAGACATATGAGAAAATGCAGATTGCCTAGTGAAACTGATTTAAAATTTTGGGGTTTTTTTTAAATGAATTTACCACTTCTGCAGGTTGGCAGACGTGTGGAGCCCAAGCTCCCTTTTCCTCTTCTTAAGATGGCTGGAATATTGCCTTACTCATTCCACTGTTTACCATTGTTTTCTGAATGTTTAAAGTCAGTGTTTCTCAGGTATCCCAAGACAAACCTCCTCTGTCAAAGCAAAAGTTGTCTTTAGACAAATTAGAGAGCAAAGGTAGCATTATCATCCCAGCCTTTGTAGTAATTGTTTCTTGGTAGTGGTCTCCATGCAGAACTAATTTCCTGACCTGAGAGGAACACAGGTTTTGTTTACTCTGAAATTTTTCATGAGTATAAAATATAAAGATGGGAACAATATGGAAGACTAGAAGTAATTATGTTTAGCAAACCTGAAATGAGCTGTGCAAAGCAGAACCTCTTTTTAGTGCACGATACAGGAATTTTGTTCCCTTTATCTGTATGATCTAACTTAGTTATTACTTAATGGACATTTATTTGTTTGTTTGGTGTTGCCGTTACGGCGTGGCGACCTGGTTCGGGAGGACCGGCACGGTGACCCAAGGCCCAGGGTCGCTCGGTCCAATGCTACATACACCAATGTGGTGGACAGCAAAATGGCGTTTATTGAGGGGTCTTAGGGGGTATTTATGGCTTGGGCAGTCTGTGTCATTTCCCTCTGCTCGCGTCCGGCCGGGTGGGTACAGAGCAAAGGTCAGACTGCAGGATGAGGGGGGCCTCCTTATCTACCCGTACAGCCCGAGATCTTCCGCACGCGGATCCCTGGCTCTCCACATTTCCCCCCCCCTTCATGATTAGTAAAAGTCTTATAAAATTATAAAATGTAAAGGTTACAATATTTCATGCGTTAGTAGAGTTAGTGTAAAATCGTAAGTGTGTTAGTAGGTGGCACGTCTTAAAGTAATTGTCGGCGCTCGAGAAACAAAATGTTAGCTGTTTCCAGGCGCCTTTTAACAAATAGCACCAGTTTGTTTAATATGCAAGGCCCGAAGATTAGGGTTAGTAAGATTATAGTGACTGGGCCTATTAGGGTAGAAATCAGGGTGGTGAGCCATGGAGACCGGTTGAACCACGACTCGAACCAGCCCTGTTGGGCTTCTCTATCTGCTTTCCTTAGGTTTAGCCGATTTCTCAATTCGGCCATGGAGTCTCTGACGACTCCGGTGTGGTCTGCATAAAAGCAGCATTCCTCTCTCAAGGCAGCACACAGGCCCCCTTGCTGCATGAATAAGAGGTCCAGTCCTCTCCTGTTTTGGAGGACAACCTCTGAGAGTGAGGAAAGGGATTTTTCCAGGGAGGAGATGGATTTCTCGATCCTTTGCAAGTCTTCGTCGACTGTCATCTGCAGTTGTGCCAGTCCCTGATGTTGTGTTGCAAGGGCCGAGATGCCTGTGGCAGCGCCGGTAGCTCCTAGACCGAGGAGCATTGCGATGGTGACACCTGTTATCACCTCTCGTTTGTAGAGCCGGTTGGGTTCCTCGAACAAGCGGTACACCTCTTCTTCCTGGCGATACAGGACTCTGGGGACAATTAGAACTTGGACACAAAAGTCAGTAGAATGGTCGAATTTGTCAAGGAGTACACAGGGGCTTACCCCGGATTTGTGACAGACCCACATTCCCGATGCAGCTGGGATCACCCACTGGAACTTCCCTCCCTTAAGTTTGACAAATTCCTTGCAGACGTTGCCCATCTGCTTTGCCAAGGTTGCATTGCCAAAGCATTTGCCCTGGCCCGTAACCTGACTTAGGGTGATACCTCTCCGGGGGGTGTCCCATCTGCATTGGCGTGGATTGTTTGACTTAGAGAAGATGAATGGGAGATCGAAGGCAACACCTTCGTAAAAAGGGGGTTGTGCATCATAGCATAACCAGCATGATTCTGTGAAGTTCGGGTTGGATTGGTTTAACGATAAGAAGGTAGCATTTAACACGCTTAAGAATGGACTGGAGAGGGTTGGTTTGGTTAAGAGATCGGATGGGGAGGCTAGTTTCGACCTCTGTGTTTCGCGGCTAGAACTACCGTTAGCTGCGATCTCTTCCCTGGGCCTACTTACTACTAGAACCGGATTGGGTCCGACTGATTGGGATATTGAGGCTGGGAGTCTGATAATTTGTATGTTCGCCCAGATGCTGCGGCTAGGGAGATGAGCATACGCTGTCCACACTTTACCTGTGGCCCAGGCTTCATGGGTCGGCTGCAGGATTGTCATTATATAACCTGTGCAAGTGTGCTGTTTCAAGCCTCCGGGCATAAGCGCATACCCATCTCCGTCATATTTTGGTTCGATACAGCCGTGTGGAGTGTACTTAATTTGCAGGAACTTATCTGGCTGTTGAGGCGTCCATCTATTGCTTATCACAATAGTTTCACACCCCCAATATCCACAATATCCATGCCCTGGGTAATTACAATAACTTTTTCCTGGGTTGGAAGCAGGGCACCAGTACATCCCAAATACTGTTGTCTCCTGAAATCTGGGGTGCCCTGTATGCATGGGAAAAATGTCTTTTAACCTGAACTCGAAAGATGGGATGTCAGCTGTAACAATTTCTTTGATGACCCCCTCACCTGAGAGATGGCGTAGAACCCACCTGAATGGCTGGTGAGGGTAATGTTTTGTGTCTGCTTGTCCTCCGCCTACTAACTCTAGAAACAAGATTACACAGAGATACCGGTGCTGCTTTAATTTTGATGGCGCGAGCTTCTCAGGTGATGTCGGGTTGCTTGTTGGCCTCTCTCTCTTTCCCAGTAGTGGGGCATATGAGTTTCGGGGACGTCCAATGATCCAGTCCTGCGAACAAAGTCTCACAATTCTCATGAGTTTCCCTATGAAGGTCTGGTTTGATAGATTTGAGTGGACACCATTTAACATCCCCGTCTTTTTTAACGGCCGCATATCCCCGCCCCGTGAGCACTAATCTCCAACCCTGTTCCCACTCCCCTAGTTCATTTTTGACCACCACCCGTGGGCCTTCCTCTAGTGCCCGAGTGGCCCAGTGTCTCTGAGCTGGACTGTTTGTTTCGTCCCCCCTAGGGAATTGATTTAACGCTAGCAGCGCAGTTGCCAGCATGCGCGCCTGGTCACCCGGGGGAATGGCATTGGTGAAGCCTTCTGCCTTTGCTAGCACTTCCAGCTTAGTTTTCAGAGTCTGGTTTGCTCTTTCGACGATGGCTTGCCCGGTGCTGTTGTATGGGATGCCATGCACCAAGGCGATGTTCCATTTTGAGGCAAATGCTTGGACTACCTTTGAGATGAAGTTTGGGCCGTTATCTGTTTTGATCTGTTTTGGAACTCCAAGCCATGCCATGGCTGTTAGCCAATGTTGGATGGTTGCTTTGGAATCGGTCTTGAGATGCTGTGTGGCCACAATCATGCCGCTGTACGTATCTACGGTAACTGCGAGCCACATTCGGGGTTTCAACAGCTGACATTGTGTAAAGTCTGTTTGCCATATTTCTGAGGCTTTGAGGCCTCTGGGGTTGACGCCACTCGACCACAGTGGCGACTTCTGGCAGTGGGGGCACGTAGCGACGACGTGCTTTGCGTCCACAGTAGAAATCCCGCACCTTTACGCAAGCGCTTTAGCTCCGATGTGAAGGGATTCGTGCAACTGACGAGCTTCCTTCAGTGTCCATACGCCCTTTGCGGCAGCGTCAGCCTTGTCGTTGCCTATTTGGTAGAATCCTTTGATCGGGTCGTGGCTGTTGACGTGGATGACTGATATGGTGCCTTTCCGTGAGTAGAGTGCTTCCTCCAGCATTGTTGCCACTGTGGACACTGACACACCTGGTCCGGACATGGCTAGGCAGAGCTTGGCCACAAATATGGAATCAGTCACAATGTTAAGGTGTTCTTCTGGGAACAGTCCGCACGCTAGCACTACAGCTGCTGCTTCAAGCTGTTGGACCGAAAGCGTGGGGTCGGTTGCCTTGACACATTGCCACTGTTCTCCTGACTGCCATACTGCCGCCGCAGTGGAGGTCTGCGATGATGCGTCCGTGAAGATGGTTGGTCCCGCCCGCGGTCGGTCAAGTACTTTTGGTGGGAGGTCGATATCGATGACCGTGAGCAGCCGAGTCCAAGGGGGTTTCTCCGCGTAGCGAATCTCTCCTCCAAAGCCTGTGAGGGCTATGGCTAGATATTCCGATATTGTTGTTGACTGCGCAGAGAGCTGTTTGCGGAGAGGCAAGCTTATCCTGGAAGGTTCGATGCCCAGATGTCTTAGGGCGAGTTTCCTGCCTTTCATGATGAGGCTGCAGAGGCACTCGACTCCCGGGGAAAAGGCACGCGACGGTTTCCCCAAAACCACCCATAGTATTGGTTGGGCCTTGTCGGGGGGTCCTTGGGCTAAGGCTCCCACTCCCCCCTTTTTTGTAAAGTGGACATACAGATCGACTGGAGCACTTGAGTCCCATCTGGCAAGCATGCTCTCTGACATCTGACGTTCGATGAAGTTGAGCGAGCTTACCGCTTCCGGTGTCAGGGTTTTTTGCTCCCATGGGTTCTTCCCTTTCAAGAGGTCATTCAGAGGGTCCATGACCTCGGGAGGAATCAGGACGATGTTGCGGAGCCACTGTAAGGACCCTACCAGCTGTTGCATGTCGTGGAGCGTCTTGATGTCTCGGCGGATTTTCATCTGGGGAGGAGTTATGTAGGAGCTTGTGATTCCCACTCCTAGGAAGGTCACGCACGGTCCCCTTTTTATCTTTGCGCTCGCTACCTCAAAGCCATTTGTCCTTAAGGTCTCGGAGATGGTAGACACCAGCTGGTCCACTTGTCTCGTGGATGGTGCGGCGATCAGGATGTCGTCCATGTACTGCACGATGGTTACAGTCGGATTGCTCTGCCGGACTGGTGCTAGCGCTCGGCCCACGGCGATCTGGCAGATAGTTGGGGAGTTGAGCATTCCTTGTGGAAGCATCCTCCATTGGAAGCGTAGGTTAGGCCGCTGGCTGTTTGGGAAGACGATGGAGAAGGCAAAACGCTCCTTGTCGTCTTCGTGCAGGGGAATAGAAAAGAAGCAGTCTTTGATGTCGAGCACTGCACAGGGTTGTCCTTTTGGTATCACAGAGTTCATGGGCAGCGAAGTTTGCACAGGGCCCATAGGCTGGATTCTCTTGTTCACTTCTCGCAAGTCGTGCAGAAGACGAAAGCCTTCACCAGATCGCTTAGGTATTACGAAGATCGGAGTGTTCCATGGACTCGTGGAGGGTTCTATATGATTCTTGTGTAATTCACGGCTAACTAACTCAATGAGGGCAGTCATTCGAGGCGTTGACAAGGGCCACTGTTCGACCCACACTGGGTCGGCTGATTTCCAAGTCAGTTTGATGGGCAATGGCGGGTACGTGACAGTGGCCCTTAGAATAAATTTGTCACCCTAACATCCAGCAGGGCTAGGGCATCTCTCCCTAGCAAGGGTGGGCAGTCCGACATCACATATGCAGTGAGGGTAATAGTTCTTCCTGGTCCTTTCTCGGTGCAGAGGGTTATTGCCACGGGTTGGGTGCTCTTGTGGGCTCGGGACAGCCCTCCAATTCCGCCCACCATGGAGGCTACTTCTAGCTTCCATGGTCGAGGCCAATGTATGTCTGGGATGACGGTGACATCTGACCCTGTGTCCACCCAAAAGGGAAGGCAGATGGCCGAGTCGTCGGAGCTGTTGTGGAGACGACACACTGCCCACACGATCAGTGGGTGTTTCCCCACCTTCGCGGCGAAGGCCACCCATGGGTCCCGTTCCCATGCTTTCATGGCCAAAGCCACCCAGGGGCCTCGGCCCCAGGGAGCTGTTCTTGGTATTCCTGAGGTGCAGATGGGTTCGATTGAGCCATTGGCTGGGCGACAAAGTTGGTCGCTCCCTGAGGGGGTGGAGGTGGTGGGCATGAAAGCCCTGTGCCCCATTGGGGGTTGCTGTAGCTGGGCCGCTGCATGTTCCAAGTGGGAGGAGGCTGGATACGGCCCGGCTGCCCCCTCCCTTTCCCGTTTCCCTGATGCCTGGATCTGCATTCCCTAGCTAAATGCCCTTTCTTTCCACATGCCCAGCATGGTCCCCTGGGTCTCCCCTGGCGTGGTAGAGCAGCTACTGGTGGGCGCCCTGACTGGGGGCAGTTTGTTGCCACGTGCCCAGCTTGGCCACACTTAAAGCATGCCATGACACTCGTTATTGCAGTGTGAACTGCTGCTTGAATGGGAGCTAGGTGTTCTTCCTTTGCAACGTGTCTGATCATGGCAGCTAGATTAGACCCTTGCGGCAGTGATCTTAAAATGTCCTTGGTGGCTGAGTTGCATTGCTGGCGTAGGCACTCTGCCAGCACAGGACCCTTTGCCTCTGAGGGTAATGTTGAGGAGTCCAAGGCAGCTTGTAAACGATCCACAAACTGAGTGAAACTTTCACTCTCACTCTGCTTTATTGTGGACCAAGGCGACGGTTTGGCTATTACTTTGGAAGCAACGCGGATGGCTTCTCGGGCAGCACGGGTTGTTGTCATAACCTCATGTGCCCGCAAACCCTCAGCCTGTGCCTGAGGGGTGATCATTGTAGGGTCTGTGCCCATTAGCCTCTGTATGCTGGAGCCGTGCAGTGGATGGTCTGCCCCTGTTACCAGGGCCAGCTGCTTAATACAGTTATCCTCCCATTCCTGCTTAAAAACGATCATCCCTGCCCCATCAAAAATCATTCTGCAAGTCTGCTTAATATCAAAAGGTAACATGTCATCCCCGCCAAAAACGCTGTCAATGAGTGTGGAAACCATGGCAGAATTAATTCCCCTATCTGCAATTGCTTTAGTAATTGCCTGCACGTCTTTCGGGTTTACCGGGGAATAGGTCCTTTGATTCCCGCCGGCTCCCCCCACCCGAACCGGGAACACCAGTTTTGCCGACGGAGTCCATTCGGCACACGCTATTTTTATTTTACGCCAGTCTGTAAGCAGAGTTCGATCTTTCTCCGGTATCCCCTTCACCCATGCAGGAGCGCTGTGGCTAGTGACCTTATATGCCGCTGGTCTCCTTTTGTTAAAGCCGGAATCTGAGTCGGAACTTTCCGATCCCCTCTCGAGGTCGGAGCTCGAGTCCGAGTCCGAGTCAGAAGTCGACTGCCCGGATGTTTCCGGGCTGCTCTGCCTTTTTCTCGGGCTCCGACCCCGCCCCTTCTTGCGAGGGTCGGGCCGTTCCCTCCCCCTGGGGTCCCCCCGCCTCCTGCTGGGGGAGGTCCTTGTCCTATAAGGACCTAAAGAGAACTGAGCGCTCTGATTGGCCTTACGCTCCTCCGCGGGGGCCGCCCCGTCCCCCCGCTCGCCTGCGCATGCGTTGTTAAGCAGGCTGACTGCATTTCCGCCCCCCGTGTTTCCCTTTCCGCCCTGAACACGCGGTTCGGCGCCGTTCTCAGACGCATATGGAGGGGGTGCGCTTTTATCCACCCCGTCGGGGTCCGGCGATTTCGCTGCCTCCCGCGCTTCCTCCGTTAACCCCCGCCAAAACGCCCGCGCGCTTTCCCCCCCCTCTGATGGTAGGGCGGTCTGCTCGGGGGAATCCGGCGCTCGCGGTTCCGCGGTGCCGATCTGATCGAATCCCTCCGTGGTTTGCGTTGCCGCGCCCACCCCCAACTGCGGCGTGGCTAATAACCAAGCCTGCGCGGCTTTCCAGGTCTCCTGTTCTTCTCTAGCTTTCTGCAGAGCCTGCATGACTCTGCCCCATGACTTTAGAGCTTTCCCTGAGCCTGAGGAAATAGTCTCCTCGGCTAAAACCTTTGTACAAGTATCCCATATCTCCGGATGGAGAATACCCACTGGGCTCTCTATCACCCCCAGCTTAATAAGTCTCGGTATAGCAAGACATAAATCTTTTAGCTTACAATCAATCCCCCATTGAGCATGCATCTGAGTTACGACCTTCGCTATGGCCTCCATGGTCCACGCTGGTCCGGGGGCGTCCCCCCCGCTGCACTAGGCCTGCTGTGCAGCCGCCGGTCCCCTGTCCAGGCGGAATCCCGAACTCCGGGCGCTGCAACTTCTTCCCGGGTTTCGGCACCAGATGTTGCCGTTACGGCGTGGCGACCTGGTTCGGGAGGACCGGCACGGTGACCCAAGGCCCAGGGTCGCTCGGTCCAATGCTACATACACCAATGTGGTGGACAGCAAAATGGCGTTTATTGAGGGGTCTTAGGGGGTATTTATGGCTTGGGCAGTCTGTGTCATTTCCCTCTGCTCGCGTCCGGCCGGGTGGGTACAGAGCAAAGGTCAGACTGCAGGATGAGGGGGGCCTCCTTATCTACCCGTACAGCCCGAGATCTTCCGCACGCGGATCCCTGGCTCTCCACAGTTTGGGGGACTTCCGTTGTTACTAAATATTTTCTTTCTAGAAAATATTGTCAATACACTGTCACAAACATGGACTAGTCTATTATGTGTAGATCCTCAGAAAAGGCCATCCCATAAGCTTTGCTTAAATGTTCACTGATATTCAGGTTCTCCATTCATCAAAACAGAAGCTAGGATACTTCACCTTTGAAGTGTCACTGGAGACAGAAATACAAGAGTGGAAGTGAAGGTAGCACTTGGTTTAGAAAAGACAGCCACAGAAACACCAAAGAAAAGAGGGGAAAAAAGATATCCAGAGGTGAAAACAAAAAATTGATTTTTTGAAAATGCAAGAAACCAGGACCTTTTTTTAAAATTATTTCACTAAGGGGTCCATCTAACTAGGCAGGACATACACTGCACTTATTCCAGCAAAGCACAATGAGTGTATTGCATTTTAAGTACATGGGTAGCCTGTGTCACTTAATGTGTTGTGAGTTATACTTGCACCAAAAGTCTTTACTGGATGATTCCCAGAATTCTTAGTGATATTTATTTGTTCCTTAAATGATCCCAGAATGTCTGCTTCAATAAGTTTGTTTGGTGATGTCTTTGTATATTTAAGAGTCATTTGCATGAGAAGTTACAGGGAGTAGTTTCTGTTTGGGTTATGTTTTTGTTGTCATTTCTGGGGGGTTTTTTTGGAACCTGAAGGTGGATGTGTTTATTACATATATGGTCTGTATCTCCCTTTTCTTTAGGCCCAATTTTGCTATTGATTATGAATTGCTAGCAGTTATTTCTCAGACTATAAATTTCCTTGATAATTGTAGCAATGTTTAGGTGATACCATTTCTGAAAAACCTGAGTTGGCACCATTCAATGTTTGAATGGGAATCAAAATCATAAAATATGAAAATTATTTTCTAAGTAAATTTAAAAAAACCCTAGTTACATGGATTTAAAATGAGCTAATGAATAAACCTCAAAACATCATAATGAATGGGAAAGCATTATTGAGTTATTATAATAGAGATCTAAATGATCTGTTGCTTATCTATACCATTTAACAACTTGCAAACAGAATGAACAGCTCCAGAAATGCTGAATTATGGAGAGAGCAGGTCAGTGGTGCAGGAGAGTTAAGCTGTGTTTCTAAGCAGTAAAAACTTTTAATAGTCATGAAACACAGAGTACAATGTATAAAAAGAGGTGTTATTTTTAAATACAGGATTCATTCTTCTAAAAATGTTTCAGGCTTTTTTTTCTGAAAATAACTGGTTTTCATGGTGGATAATCAACTACTGGCCTCCCAGTGTAATTTTAGATAACAGACTTGTGACAATCCAGAAAGCATAAAAAGGAGAATAGGAAGCAGTACGAAGTATATGATTCCTTTAGTTAGAAATTATCTCACTGTTACAGGAATCTTGTGCCTATGCTTGAACCAGGATGTTGAAAAATTTTACGGAAGACTCAAAGAGAATCAAGAATAAAACTTTTATGATCACTAATGATATGCTAAAAAACATTCACTTGGAAAACCAGAAGTAAAATTGGAATAAGGGCAATGCTGGTTAATGCTGTAGCTATTATTTCTCTTCATCAGTTGGCCTGGTCCCTCTTACATTCCATCATTGGCATAATGATATGAGGAACAGCTGCAAACTTTCACAGTAATAGGTACAATCGAATCTGATGTGTCTAATTAATTTTTGGTCCGACAAATTAGTTTTGTTCTTCATTACTCTCCAATGGGAGGAAGACATTATATTTCATTATGGTTTTGTCTTCAGGAACAATGGAGCGTTGCAGGTCGCACACTTCCCTTGTCTATGTTCTAATTAGTTGAACTGACAGCATTGTTACAGAACCACCTGCAGTACATGAAATAGTACACTGGTACCTTGGATGACATATTTATTACTTCTGCTTAAATATTACATAAAGAAGTACAAGACTAATGCTGTTTGTTTCCCCAACCCCCAACAATTATATTAATTTTATCAAAAGTCAGTGGGTAACATTCATCTGTCTCCATTTATTCTTCCGTCATCAAATTCACAAAGCATATGTTATTTTGACATTTAAATGAATTATTACTTTTGCGGTTGTAATTGCTAGGCACAGAAGGGTAAGAGCAAACAGCCAGACTGCAAACTTTAGAAGGTAATTTGGAGACAGATTGTATCTTCCCCTAGAAGAGAGGAAGAGCGTACAATCCACTGAAACCTCTTCCCAGGCACTTTGCAGTTTGCTCTCCCATCCTCCCTTTTCAGAAGACTGTTTTCTGATCCTAGAGAAGACAGGATCCTCAGATGTTTTTGGAGGCTTTAGTGAAAAGAACTCATTCTTGAATCCAGGAGCACCCACTCCCAAAGCTGATGTCTCCAGCACTTCCCTGCCTTGGTAGCACAGCCGTGTCTGAAGCAGTGCCAAGCCTACCTGTTTCCTCACTGTCCCACTGCTTTGGCCTCTCCTCTAAAGGGCACAGAAATTAACTGCAAGTTAATGGTAATTAGAGCAGCTCCAACTCCCATGCTGATTTCTACTAGAAAATCGATTTTGTGTCTGGAAGAGCGTGCCATGGAGAGCCCCTTTCTATTAGTTTTACTGTCAGCCCTTCCTCTTTCAGCACTGGGGTGCTCCTATGGATTGGTTCCATGGGTAGAAAAAAACATGGAAAACCAGATAAAGCAGCCACTGCTGCCTGCTTTCTTTCCTTGCCACAGCTGCTCACTCAGTTTCATTCTCACTGAATCAGGCCTGGAAGCCATTGGGCTTTTGGCAGTGGCAAGACAAAAGATGCAAGTGTGGCAAAGAACAGCTGCAGCTCCCAGAGCCTGCTGCTGGTACAGCTTCCCAGCATGGCCAGTATAGATTGGTGCATGACATCAGTACTGGTGCACTTTTTGTACATCTGACAGCATCTTTCTGTGGGACCTGTTCTGCTTGCTGGGAGCCTGTTTTGTTCCTTGCCCTGAACAACTGAAAGCAAGCCAGGCTCTAGCACAGCTTCCACAGTCTGATTGCCAAAGCAGACAGTCATCAGTACTAAATATTGCTATGGTGCTGAAAGAGAGGAAGCCTAATAAACTCATCAGCAGTGTGATAGCAATGGCATGCAGGGCACTGCATTTCTTCCTGATTAACCCAGCCCAGCTCTGAGCACTACTGAGGGCCTGAAGCTGCATCTTGGCAGGGGCAGTGCTGGGCAGAGGCAGTCCCAGAGGGACCTTCTCAAAGGATCCCCTTCTATAAAACATGGCTGTGTGAAATCCAGGTCACCTGCAAAGAGGTGTCAGTGGAAATGGGGCTGGAAGTGTCAGACTTCTCAGATCTGCTCCAGCCAGAGACCCTGAGTGCTGCCTTTAGGCTGGAGGCAGCAAGCTGCTCTGCTGGAAGAAGTAAATCTAAGCATTGCTGAATTATAGAAAAGGAATATGTACATTTTCACAGCATGGCTCAGTGATACAATGCTTCTAATAATTTCCTCCAAGTGACCATTTCAGTGTTTTACTGCAATGTTCAACTACCTTTATGTGTGTGATAGACTCTCATAATTGAGAATCATATTGTTTACATCTTCTTTGTCTCAATGGAGTAGCTACTCCTGCAGCTCTTCAGCGTGCATGCAGGCATCTGGTAATATTGCATAAACATTTCAAGGATTGAGCTATATAAATGCTTTTACTGGAAAGGATGGATAATCTTTCATGAATTTCAAAACTGCAGATGTGGGCAGTTTACATAAAATATGCATAGAATAAAATTTGGGGTTTTTTTTTAGAAAAATATGTTCTGCATTTCCTAATTTTAAAAGTAACTATTTTTGACAATTTGAAAGTGCTGGCCCTGGAACGATATGCTTTAGCATTTCCTGGATTTCCATTCAGATTTTTATGAGCATTTGTTTTCAAGCTAAATGCCAAGCTTTTTCTTTTGAAAAGTTCCCTTTTAGAGAAAGAGGGGAAAAAACCAACGGGAGCATCTACTGAAATTTGCAGTCTTCTGCTGTAACATGCAATTTAAGATCCTATATAGTAATTTTTTGATGCGTGTCACTAATTGGTACTCCAAGTAATAATTATTTCTTGCAGGTTGATATTAGGAATTTGCATGCATATTCTAGGTGGAAAAAATAGCATCTGTTGCTGTGATTGTTTGGTGCTTGCAGTTAACTGTGCATTTTTCTGCTTTGTGTCAAAGATGGTACACTTAGAATTTGTATGAACTGCTTTCCCCTTGAAATAATTGCTGGAAAATGCATCTTTGCCCCGGTGGAAAGTGCATTTATTTTATTGTTCATTTCAAATTTGGAAGCTAGCATTCAGGGGGAAAAAAAATGAGTTGAGTAAGAATTTTTGGTCGTCTTCTAATGTAGCATATTCTGTATCTGGATTACTCATTTGGAAAAAGTTATTTATTGATTGCTTGATTTATTTTTTTATTAGTTTCCTGTGATCCGTTTTCTCATTATTGAATTCTGTCTACAATTATGGAAAAACAAACTAGCAAATATGTATATTGTTAAAAAAAAAGCTGTGGATTGACATCTGTTAGATTACTTGGGAGTGTGCTATGGGTCTGCCTTTCCAAATATATATCTGCAAAATGGCCGTGGATTTACTCTAGAAACACTGAGATTGTGGTGTGCATTGCTACTTCCTAAAGTTCTTCTACTGTGGGTAATTCTTTTGAGATCTATTACTATTTTTTAGAAGCCTTTAATTTGTGTGTTTAATTTGTTCCACTGTGCGTTGCAGAATGCGGAATAACCACATTCTGCTCAATTTCTCTTGTGCAGGAGGTCGTAACGAAGTTGTCATCACTGAAAATAACAACAGCATAACTGAGCAAATCACTGATGTGGTGAAGCAGCCTGCCTTCATAGCTGGCATTGGTGGTGCATGTTGGGTCATCCTCATGGGTTTCAGCATCTGGCTCTACTGGCGGAGAAAGAAGAGGAAGGGGCTCAGCAATTATGCTGGTAAGAGCAGTGACTTCATTGCCATCTCAGCAGGTGCTATCATAAAAAGAACAGGGGCTACTAAACCTATCTAAAAACTACATTGAACTTACAGCAGAAGTGTCCTGGGTGAATTCTGTATGCTTGTTTTAAATGTATGCTGTGAATTTGCTGGTGTGTGAGAAGCTTTAAATGCATCGCTCGGTACCACATTCCATTATTATCATAAGGCAGTATTTTTACATCTCCAGCACATCTAGCATTAAAAAAGTACAAAGAGGATTAGCTGTTCCTCTTGCTCCTTGCTCAGAAGGCACTCTGTTGGCATTGCAGCATCATTTGTGTGTTCAAATATGAGTTAGACTAGACCCTTACAAGGAAAGTAAAAGAGTTTTTGTCTTCTCCTTCTTCTTTCCTGTGCATTTCCGTGTCTCTGAAGCCATATGCATGGCACATAAATGAAGGTACTTAATCAGTGACTTCATACCTGTAGCTGAAGAGTGATGTATTAGGGAAGTGTTGTCAAAATTTACCTAAGGCAGAAGCCATAAACAGTTTTGTCTCAGAGGCAGAACATCTTCAAGTGTTCTCTTTCATTTAGTGTTTGCTCCAGTTATAAATTAGTTTTTGAAAACTACATTTGGAAAATTAGATACTCTTGCCAAATGAAAATATTTTCACCTTTCTCCAACCTTTGTTTTGTGTATTATTCTGTTTTCAGAATTCTTATGAATTTTTAGGAAGTCAGGTGATGTGTCATAAAATGGGTTATTCTGAAGCCTAATTTAACACACAAAACTTCCAGTTCTTCAAATATTGCAGTAGGTTCTCCTGCAGTTCTTATTAACACTTAAAAAGAGAAAACCTTTGCCCAGTTAAAGACAGCATATTTAATGTTGACATTATATCACATGTAAGTTACACAAGTGCCTTTCTATTTACAAGTCATCAAATGTGAAACCAAGGGCTCAGGTTCCCTAAATGGCTGAGCAACAACTTGCCAAAAACCCACAATCAGTCACAGCCAAATTGTTCCCAGTTCAGCTCAGCCATAGTCAGACTCCTCAGTGTCCTGACTGGGCTCACTAAACCAGCAGAAAACTATTCCATGTTGTTTTACAATCCTTCCTGCTGAATTTGTTTTCCACTGGCTTTGTGAAAGGACAAGAAGACAAGCAGTGGAAAGAGAGGAAGTAGAGACCAGTGGTTTTTGGTCCTTCTTGGTTTTTGTGGAACCTCACTTTGTGTCACCACATGATCTCTGTCATTCATGGGTTGTGCTTTGTCCCAAGGTGTTTTTGTTTTTGTTTCATTTAATAGCAGTAACTTCTACTGTCTGAGGGGTGGGGTGGTTTTCACTGAGAAATTAATATATATATCACACACTTATACATGAAATATTGTTCTAGATCCTAAGATTTTTTCATTCTAGAGACAGCTGTGGTGTTATTTCTCTTAGGAAATAGTCCTACCTAAAGCTTTGGACACAAGCTGAGACTAGACTTTCCTTAAACAGGAGGATTATTAGTCCTGTATGTGAGTTGGCATATTGGGGTGAGGGAGAATTGAGAGCAGTCTGTTATAACTTGGAGAGCATAGCTGTAAATAATTATGACCAGCATGTCTCGTGCAACTCATTCCTTCTCATGGCATTTGCTGCATCTAAGTGTGATGTGAACATGGATTGCATCATGAAATTGTGTATGCTTTCAGCAAGGAAAGTGGGTAACAGATCATGCTTCAGAGCTCATCCTAATGTTTACAGCTTGGAGTACAGCATGTCCTCACAGAGAGTCTTCAAATGTGACTGTCAAACTTCACTGCTCATCTTTCCAACCATCATTTCTCATTGGCTGCTGGCTGGTTGGTGCTTTAAGCTCAGCTGTTATGTCCTGATTATGATATTCAGCTCCAACTGAGTGATTTCCAGAGGAAACTCGTGCCCTGCAAATTAGTGCTTTGTGTCAGGGTGTGTAACTCACAATGTGTTTGCTTTCTTGTTTTGCAGTTCAGTCCTTCACCTTCACCCCTGCAGGTACTGTCCATTAGTCTGTCTCTTACCTCACCAACACACCATTTCAAGCATTAGCTATCAAAGTGTTTATGAACATGTGAGATAGGAGGAATTAAAACCAAGCACAAGGAGAAATACTCTGGCTGCCTATCTGTGACAAAAATGTAGCATTCATTCTCCTCTAGATTCCAGGGAAAAGTAAAATCTACCACCATCAGTGTCTCTGTCACTATAAATCTGCATACTTAACTCACCTAACTCTCTGAAATGCAGTTTTGAAAGTAATTTTCAAGACCAGATGCTTGAACTAACTTAACATAAACAAGCATTATTCATATATAACTGAATTTTGGTTTTAAAGCTCAGACAGTTTAGCAGATCCAAGTGGAGAAATGAAACTTTCTTCTACTTCAGCTCTCAATTATGTACATGAGGTGCTAGATTTACTGTGAGGTGTTTAGACCTTCAAGCAATCTAGTCACTAACTGATGCATTCATTGACTTTACAGGGTTTTGAAATTGAAATATTTGGGGTTTTTTCTTACTACTCAGCTCAGAGCTGGTATCCTATTTTTCTTATCTTTAAAAAGATAGCATATGGTAGACTATTATCATAAGCATGATTTAAGATATGTGAAGGATAAATAAAGAGTGGTTGAAACAGCAGGTTGCAAGCACTTTCTTCAATATATGAATAGTCAGGAAAAATAGAGTATACAATTAATAATTGCTACAAACAATTTGTTTGTGCTCTCATACCTAATCTCAAGATTTAGAAACTCAAAAATAATTATACCTCAGCGTAACAGTGTTAAAGGCTGACAAATCTTGGTGTTTTGCAGAAGAAGCCTGTCAAGTTCTTTGGGTGTAGTTTGGCCCCTCAGTTGCCTTTACCAGAGCTGTCTCCTCATGCTCAGTAGCTGCTTTTACACTCTTGCTTGTCTTCAGCCACAGCTTGTGTTCAGCTTAGCAGGACAGAGCAGATGACCAAAGGTGGTGGTGTGTGCCCCAGGAGCCCATGACACTCTGAAAGAGAAACATCCTTGTGGAAAAGCTCTGGGGGCTCAGGATTGCTCCCCTGGCTTCAGGCAGGTTTGGTCAGGTTACTGCAAAGCATGGCACAACACATCCCACCCTAAACACTTCACTGCCTTTTCTTTGAGACACAGCATAGGGTTTTTTCCAAAACTAAATAATACATCTTTGCATTTGGTTCCTATGACTGTGCCTCTGTCAGCTCTCTTGAACTGTGGTGCATTTGTACTGTTCTGTTTGTGGCATGCATTGGCATGACACAGGGCTGTGCTGGAGCCACAGGGTCTGAGCATGATTTCTTGCTGCTGATCCACATCTGCTGGGCAACTGGGATATATCAGAGGTACTGCCAAAAATGTTCTTTTTTAAAAGCAGTTTTGACATCTTGTGGACTTTTTAGAACTATTCTATTTCCTGGCTTGTACTAATTTCTGGAGGAATTGACGACCTAAGTCCTCCAGTAATCGAGTCCAAAAAATTTTTTTTTTAAAATTAAAAAAAGTACTTTCCTTATGAAAGAACATAGTGCATGTTTCCTATCTTTAGACCCAGAGTTCCATAAGAACCTTTGTTAATTCTCTAATATTTGAATTTGCCCTTGATAATATCATTTAGAAAGACATGCTTGTGGAGGTTTGACACTCACAACTGCATGTTGTTCCCTTCAAAGTTTTATGGTTCATAAATAGTTTGGGTTTAGATACAATTATTTAGACAGTGGTATGCAGCTTTCAGAATCTCCTCAGAGACAGCTGTCAGTGAATTTTTCCTAAAGATGATTTTATCATAATATACTCAGATTTTAGAAGGTACACACCTTTTGTTCTGACATCTGCTTTAAATTCTTTCTTCAGAGAGTTGCAGAACATACAGATTTAACAGTGTGGTAAGGAATTGAATCTATTAGGTAGAGAATTGAATCTATTAGTGTAACAATTATATACTTACTTCATTTCACACTCAGGAAAAAATCCCCTGTTATTTCTGATGTGAATATTTTTGTTTTATTTTTCTTAATCTGTATTTGCCTGTGTGTATAACATAGAACACTAAAAATAGTTGTTTAAAAGTCCAAATTCGTGCAGTTTTTAAATTACTTGCTAAAAATGTTTTTTTTGGGTCATTTGCAGATTATGGGTCATTCACTAGGACGACTTGTTATTTGTATTCTGTTATTAGGCTCCTGAAATGTACAATTTCTGCTCTGAGACTATGCCACTGGAACATGTGTGGGAGAAGAGCAAACAGCAAATGTCAGGCAGTTTGTAGAGATTTGTGTCAGGGCAGAATAACTGATGGAGTTCAATACTTTTAGCTTTCTGTCTCTGGAAATATTTTCATAAGTTCTGATCAATGGCTCAGATGGTCACAGATAAAGTGGCATTGATAATCACAGCTAAATCTTTTTAGTTATTTTCAGTTGAACTGACTCCAGTAGTTACTGAGCCACAATTCTGTACGTCACTGCTCTTCCACTTGCCTTTTCTCCACGACTCGCCAGGCCTTGATTCTCATTACTATCAGTGCTACAAAACACAAAATTTACCTGATATGTTTGTTAGATTAGTGTTGGTAAGTAGTAATGTCACCATCTGCAGCTGTACAAGGACTGTGCATCTTTGTGACCATGACATGCTCTCAGCAAAACCAAATCTGCCACAAGGACACCAAAGACAACAGTCATCCCTTTTCAGCCATTTCTCCTGTAGTATAAAGGATGGATTGGTCTCACTTTTGTGAGTTTGTGTGAAAGCTAAAGTACTGCTGCACTGTTTGGGTGGGGTATTTTTTGGGTGGGTTTGTTTGTTTTTTGGGTTCTTTGTTTTGTTTTTTTTTTAATGCTTATCTTTCCTGTGCCCTAAAACTTGTTGTGCCAGTACCCCCTCACCAGAGTATTTTGGTGTTTTCAAGTGTCTAGGCCATCAGTCATGCAAAAAAAGTAAATATGTATTTTACTTATGAATAGGTAAGCTTATTTAGTGACTAGTGCTTCTTGGGATTAAAGATTTTTTGAAACCCAGTAAATAGAAAATGAATTAAAAATAGATAGAGAATCATGGAATGTTACACATATTATGTGCAACTCCAGAAACTGTTAAATGAGGATAAACTCTGTGACAGAATCATCCAAAGGTAGACAGAAGATTTGATGGAATTTTTATGTGCTGATTATCTGTTCTGAGTTAATGCTTATTAAAAGAGGATTAATCTACATTCATATTTGAGGAACAGCTTATCAGTAAAAGGAATGAGACTTGGCTGGCAACATTAAAGTTTTCATTTGCAGTAGGAAAATGTGGCCTACTAGAGATAGGCATACAGAAAGCTTTCTAAAGCTTTCTAAAGCTTCCTTGCCTCAGAATGTCAACTTACTATACATTCATATTTTTCCAGTTCTAGCAGGCATGAAGATTAAGTTTAACCTTGTCAGATAATATTAGTAAATGGTTTTGGTACCTCCTTATATATTTAATAAAAAGCATGTGAAAAGCTCCTTAACATATGCTGGTTTTCATACAAATATATACAATATAATTTCCTGAAATATTTATGCATTTAAAATGCACTTTGGATTATATTTCTGCATTTTTGCAGTCCTTGAAGTACAGGCTGGTGGGGATTCCTTCAAAATCTCTCTATGCAGAGGTTATTTTTTCATCTTCTTTTGAAAACCAATCTCATCCCTGCAGGTCTTCAGCCTTTCTAAGAACATGTATCAGATGCAAAGACTGCTGAAAGAGCTTTTTTGCTTCCTTGGTGATAAAAAGCAAGGAAGATAGGTGGGTCAGTGATAGGGACATCCTTCCCTCCCTCCTCTTACATTGCCCCTTGAAATTGCTCTGCTGCTTTTTGAAGTGGAGACAGGATGAATAAAGCCAGCTGTCTGTGTGTTTTATTTTTACAGTGACATCTACAAGCCTGCATTGCATTAAGTATGCTCCTATTCAGGCATTTAGACTTGTTTTGTAATTGCAGAAATCAAACTGCAGGAAAAAATGCTGACAAAATGTATGGCAGGAATGATAAACATAGTGCTTTTTTTGGCAGCCTGACCATATCTTCTGTTGTTAGCTGTCTTGCCTTTCACAACATTGATGCTAAAAGAAAGGCACCTTCTCTACCCAGCCTCAGGTAGCCCACTTATGGATGCCATCAGGAATATGGGGGGGCTTTTGTGGCATCCCAGTGACAGGGCCAGACTTCAAGAAGAATTTTGGCAAGCTTGGTTGATATTCAGTAGCATTTTACACCAAGCACATTAAATAAATAAAATGCTTTCTGGTTTATTTTCTCATTGAGATTATAACCATTGGTGTTATAATCTCATGGAGATTATAACCAGGGTGAAGGGTAAACAAAAAAAAACTGTTTTCCTCAGTCTTCCATAGGAAAAGCAATGCCACTGCAAGCTGAGCATTTCTTCTAAAGATGATGCATATATTGAGAGGGTGTAAGATGATTTAACATAGGACATAAAACAAACCAAAAAACCAGAAAACAGTTCCTACCACCAGGACATGCAGAAGAAAAAGGAGCAAATTCTGTGATCGTTGTTTTTTTCTCAGCAGTCTCTTATGCCACAGCCAACCTGCAGCAATTATGGCTCTAGCAAAGAGGTTTTTATGTCATGTCTTCTTGATGGAGCTCTCATGGCATGCCTGGGAGTTTTTCCATACCTGCCTACACAGAAAATAAAATACGTCAGGCAAACATTGCTGAAATCTCCTGCTAGTTCCTCAACTTTAGCTTTGCTTTATAAAGGTACACAGGGATATAAATATTGTGTAGACCACGAATAATGTTTGTTTGTTTTTTTCATATGACATGCACATTTAAAAGCTCACACACCTGTACATGCTATACAAGTGACGACAAAATTACCTAAAAATAAATTCTGATACATGACAGTCTAAACAAGAGCATTAATCCAAGCAGTTTTCAGAAAATATGTTTTATTGCAATTCTCTTAGATCTGTAAACTTTATTTATAAAGGTTGTTATCAAACGAGCCTCTGTTTCTCATTTTCCTTATTTCTTGTCACTTTGACAAATGCAGAAAGTTGGAAAAATCAAGTATTAAATTTGGAGGAGAGGAGGAGGAAGGAAACAGCATCTAATATACTATTGACCAAGATACTTGGAAACAAAGCCAGGCAGTACCCACATCTTTGCATAATCACATATGATATGCACAGCACTTCAGATTATTCACTTTTAAGCAATGAGTGGAAGTCATTTGACAGCCTGTTAGATACCACGTGAATGAAAGTAGCAGTGCCTCTAAAATTAATTACCCACAATGTTTTACCATGTCTTATTTTTCAAAGGAGACCTTTATTTAGTACTTTCCATACTTGCATTTTGATTTTCTTTCCATTAATTGGTTTGATTACACCCTTTCAAAATTCAGCTCTTAACCATTTTGATGTGACATCTGACTGCAGTGATTTTCTGATATTGGTATTAGTCTGCTGTGAAGTGAAGGGTAATTAATCACCCTACTATTCTTCCACCAGAGCTTCCAGAGGGGCCAGTTTTGTCCCCTTTGCTGAATGTACACTGTGAAATTACCCTAGGAGTTAATAAAGTAACAAGGATTCTCTAAGGTATCAGAAGAGTTTTCCCAGTGGCTTTATGTCATTCATTATTTTTTTAAGGAACACAGAATTTCTGTTGGCTGTAGTAATTTTGTCTGATTAGTGTGTAATAGAAAGCCTAATCCTGAGTTCGAGTAGTTTGGACTAATACTTGGAAAATCTTGCAAATACTCTGCGAGCTGTAATTTACTGGTGGGACCACCTGTCTTACAAAGGTAAATAGTATTTCCAAGTGAAGGTCTATTTTAAATTAAGCTGGTCATAAACTCTTCCATTCCTCACTGAAATTCAAACCCTCATCCAGTCAGAGGCCTTTAAGGCTGCAGGTGTCCAGGACATTGGTATAATTTAATAGTCTGCCTTATCTATGCCTGACAATAAATAATGGGATATTGCCACTGAGAACCAGAGTAGTCTGTTGGCCTTGATTCAAAATATTTTTTCAGTGTTTCAGAAAAGATCATCAAATGCTGTCAATTAGCATCTCACCAGTAATGTGGGTTTACATATATTGCCCTGAAATGTAATCCTGTTAATAGATAGATAAGGGAGAGGCTGGTTTTTGTCAAACACCCATGAATGGAAGGATAAAAACAATTGTCTCCCTCTGATTATGTCCTTGGCATCCCCCATGGATGGAAGACTGGAAACACTTTTTCTTCCCAGTGGCACTGGCATGTATGCATTTATGTGTGAGTGCTGGTTCTTAAACTATACTTCTAATGGAAAAGGTGCAGCTGGATGCTTTTTTCCATCCCTTCAGCTGTAATAGAGCTGCCACCTCTTTGTGTTTGTCCTGGGAAATGACATATTTGTGTGGTGACATTATATTACTGCATTACGACATGATGTTATTAACTCACTGCTGCAATGTCATTATGTACTGAAGCAGAAGCATGCCAAGAAAACAATTTGATCACATGGCTCAGACTTGCAATGCAAAGTCATATGAAGGGGCCTGTGGTGGATTCAGGCCTTTTGCCCAGGTGGCTGCTTTGCCTTGCAAGGTACAGAGCAATCAGTAATGTCCTGTCAATCAGTAATGTGCAGTGAAATCCTAAATGAACTGCAGCCCCAGTGTGCTTGAGCCTCTTCTTGTCACTTCTGTACTTTATTATGGGATGATGCCAAGAGACCTCCGACCTCGGACACTGAACAGTTTGACTTGTTTGATTATTACTAATTGATTTTTCCCTGTCTTATATGTGTGTGTATGTTTGTTTGTTTTGTTTTATCCAACCAAAACACAGTCACCTTCCAAAGAGGAGATGGAGGACTAATGAGCAATGGAAGGTATGTTTCTTTGTATAAAAGTCTTTCCACTGTGCTTATTTTTAAAGTAAGGGGTCTGAAAAATTATAGGTGATGCACTTGGGTTATAGCCCATCATTGGGAAGACTGATAGCTCTAGGAGGAGTTAAGTAGCTTACCACAAGGTTTAATGACCTATCTATTGTGCACTTTGGAAGAAACAAGCCCAGATGTTTCGTATCTCCCAGATGTCCCGGAAGAAATGAGTAGTAAATATCAAAAAGAATGTGTTCATTTGTTACTGGGATGTTTATTGCATTAATTAGACATTAGCAAATGAAGTTGCTGTTGTTTAAGACTCCTTATTGGCTCCCCCTAAATTGCTGTGAGTGAACAATTACACTTAATCGATCACAAAATAAATGATTCATGGATGATGAATAGGCTGTAGATTGATAGGACTGGATTCCACAACTTTGGCTACTCAATTGAAATTGATAAAAGCTGATAACGGGCCCATATATCCTCATCTATTTTCCCTTTGCCAATATGGAGATTGTAATTAGGCCCTGGTAATAACTTCCAATCTCCTGTTTAATCAATATTTTAGCAAAAAGAGATTAGGCCTAATGAGAGCGAGTAGCTGTGGCGAGAATGCGGCTGGGCCGTCTTATTGCCGTTGCCATAGAAACCGATGTTTCTCTTAGGGATTGTTCCAGGCAGGGGTCTGGAATGCTCAGTGATGGGAGATGCTGCTCCAACTTCACCAGTGCTTTAATAACCCAGGGAAGATGCGGCACAGCAGACAGCTTTTTGTTTTCATGTGGCAGGAAAGGGTGTGTGCAGCAAATGATTTGTTTCCCCTGCTGAACACGCACACAAACAATCCACCTGCCTTGCTAAATTTTGGGTTTTCCTGGGGTGAGAGAGGCACGATGCCTCGTGGCCCGAGTGTGCCTTCTCTTTCACCATGCTCCCTGTTTAACACTGCTCTCAGAGTGGGAATTACAGGGGTATGAAAGCCATGCAGCAGTGGCAGAGATAGCTGTGGACTTGCCATTAATCCTCCTCAAACCTGTTCGCCTCTAAACCATCCAAGACTGCTCGAAGAAAGAGTTACCAGCCTGTAGATGACAGGCATGCATTTGGGATGCAAGGGAAGGAAGAAATAGTAGCCCAAAGTCCTGGAAATGGCTGATATGGAGCAATCAGTTTGAGTGATGGCTCCCTTGAGGTGGTAATTTATCATTCAGCCCTGGCGTAGGATCCCATGATGGTGCTGCCTAACTCCTGTTTCACACAGACAACGGAGTTCATTTGGATTCTGGCAGAGTCACGACGGATGCCTAGTCCCTCTTCTACTGACAAAGTTGATTTGTATATAACCTTAATTAACTGCTCAAGGTCTTTAAATCATCAAAGGCTATACAGTTGTAATTTGAAATAAATTAAAGTCTCCTAAACTGTTAGCTACCTATGGTGTTAGAAGAACAGTAATATGCCCTCTTCTATCACTACTTATCTCACAGGTATTGTAATTTTATATATATGTATATATTTGTGTGTATATCTCTTTTTCTTATTCTGCTTCAGTCGACCAGGTCTGTTGAATGCCAGTGACCCCAGTTATCCTTGGCTTGCAGACTCTTGGCCTGCCACAAGTCTGCCAGTAAATAACAGTACTAGTGGACCCAATGATCTTGGGAATTTTGGTCGTGGAGGTAGGTTTCCTTTTATTAAGTCACCCGATATTATAAAATAGGCTTCCATTAGTTAACATCTATGATGAATACTGTATAATATTTTTATCATTATAGTTCTTTCTATGTGTTTATTTCTTTCTAGATTTGATTGAAAATTGACTTTAAAATGTTCCTTTTGCTTAATCTCTTTTTAATTTTTAAAAATGTAGGTCTGGTTTGTAATTTGCCCCACAGTGGTGAGACAGGGTCTGATTATGATGTCAAGGGAAATGTGTTTGGGCCTCAACCTCATTCCCTTTTTTGTGGAGATGAGCAGTGTGCCATGCAGGGCAGTATAGCCAGGGATGGAGGATGTCCCTAAGAGCAGAGAACACTGGAGATGCAGGAAAGATGTTCCTTCAGCAGAAGGACACAAGAACTTTGTTGCTGTCACCTTATCCATCCTCTTCCTGCTGAGAGCCTCCTCTTAGTGTCAACCATAATCTGTGAAGAAAATCTCAAAGATGTTAAGCAACTTTCTTTTTCATTGGAGGAAAGGATACATAAAAGGGAATTATTTAGATCTTTTAGAGTTTTGTTTCTATTTTGACTTGAGAGAGCACCTTTAGGGGAGTGAGATAAAGATGCATTGTTACAATGAGGAAGGAATCTTTAGAGCGCTTATTTCATTTCAAACATTTAACTCAAATGGGAATTTTAATATGTAGGATTGGGATTTTTAAAAGTAATAGTAATATTCACATCTCTCTATTACTTCCTTGGTTTCTCAAGGAACTCAGCTAATTGTGCATGCTGGTCAGAATCTGCTTCTGAAGACCATCCATCATTCTGGTTATACATTCCTATGAAAAGCCTCTTGCCTGTGGTTTGACTACTGTGACTTAAAATTACAACAAAACACACTAGATTTATATTCTGTATAAAAATGTTGTAAAGTTCTTGTCAAAAATATTTAAGAGCAAGCAAAACTTTTGATAATATTTACAAGGCAACTGAATTTCTGCCAGCTTCTTTGTTGCGAATATCTTGAAAATAAAACCCTTCAGTACTTTTCCATCTTTTCTTAAGCCTACATAATACAGAAAAATTACCATTTTCTTTTAGCATTTGGCTCTATACAACTGAAATTGGAAGTTTTTTTTTGGCCTCAATATGCATGAAGTATAAGTCCAAATTCATGCAAGAGATATAACAGTTGCACTTTAAAATTCTGCAGCTTAATTCCACCCATGATCTTTACAGTTGAGCTGAAACTTTTATTCTGGGTGGTTTGGGATCACTTATCTCCATCTCTTTCAGAAGCTGAGATTAGATATTTCTGCATAAAGATGGATTGGAAGATTTTAACATGTAGAGATGGAATATTAACTATATAGATGGAGCTTGTGCCTCTTTTACTGGTTAAAAGGTCTCTAATAACATAAAAGTTCTGTAAGAATTTTAAAAAAGAGTTGGGTGACATCACTCACCCTGGAAACTCAGAAGCTGAGGCAGGCAGTCCTAAAATTTCCCTTAAGAGTGAGATCAACTGTCCTAGATAGGCATTTGAGAGCAAGGCTATGAATGGGAAGCACAGGTGAGGCTTGGAGTCATGTAAGGCCACAAAATGGTATTGCATCTCCAAGGCAGCAAGAAAGAGCTTCCCTGCACAAGTATTTCAGCACTATTTCGTTTATCTCAAGAGTTATAGCAAAAGTTGGATTTTGGAGAGTCTTGGGGAAGGTTTCCAGTGGGAAATGCATCTTCATCTTTGGTCTGAAATGTACAGTGTGGTGTTTTTGCTGTGACAGCTTGCTGGGAAAATCACACTTGACTTTGACTCGGTGACTATGGCACTTTGTAAAATCTCTACTTAATAGCTCTTTGAGTGCTTAAATGTATACATCTCACTGAGGTCAATCTGTGCTTGTACTGAAAATTCCCAGAAAGTCTGGAGAACCTCAGCTTATCAGTAAGAATGACTGAAAGTCCTTGGCTGGTGGGCAGCTATGCAACTTCCCTTTCAAGTGTGTACACATGTATAGTTCTCCATTTTTAAATGACTGTATAGAGATGATACCTCTTCAGTTGCCAAAAATATGCTCTAAAAGACAGATGTATGTCTGAGTACTTCAGTGATGAGCATTTTGCTAGTTTTTACTTCCTTGAGTCTTCAAATCCAACACAGGTTGAGCTGGATTTACTTCACTTTATACATCAACAACAGAATTTATTTACTAAACTTCAAGCCATTATACTTTGACAGAGCTGATTGTAGAAAGGAGAAATGTTCATATTGTGGATGAAATGCAAGAAAAATAGGACTGCACTTGTCTCTCACATCTCATGCTGTATTTGCACATAGATGCATTTTTGTTTGTGTACTGCCCCTGGAAAGCACAAACAAAATTGAATATGTGCAGATAGTACCAACATGATTTTGAAATATGGGCTATAGTTTGCATTAATTGTAATTTTTTTGCACTTGAAATTTATCCGCAGATATAAGTTAATATAATTCAGATCTTTTAAATACTTGATTGTGCCCATTTCCCTGCTGTATGCAAAACCAGATCATGCTGATAGACCCAAATTTAATCTCTCTTTCTGCAGTGTCTCTGCTGAGCATTTGCTATTGCCATATTTATTGTTGATATTATTTTGCTGCCCTGAGACTGAAGATGTTATTAGGGCCATGTTAAAATGTTGACTGTAGCACACCTGAATGCAAGAGAGAGTAGTTTTGTGATCTAAATGTTCATCCCAGGAAAAGAAAAAAATGCTAAACCCCAAAAAAACTAAAGCAAACCAGAAATATCAAATCAGTGTGAAGAGATCATGGTGTCACATCTCATTGCTGGATAAGTCTTTGAGACAGTGAGAGAACAGATGTATTTCCTGAGGTTGCACAAAACCCACATCTGAGTTTGGAACGGAGCTTAAAACCTTGACTAGGTGCAAGAATCATCTTTTCTTTCTGGGGCTTAAGGTACATAAAAATGGCTGTTATCCCTAGAATAGGATCTGAACATCCTCCCTATAGGGGTATGCATTATCTCAAGAATGATCTAACAGTTGGAACCTGTATCTGCCATCTGGCTGTAGAAAGAAAATGGCATATAAATGAAGGATTTTTTTAAAGAAGTACATTCTGGAATTGATTCAACTTTTCAGAGTCTAAATAAATTGTAAAAATAGTACCATTTGAGATATTGACTTCTGAGAGAGCAGGAAGGAGGGTTATCTGCTAAGCTGTGGTTCTCCTTGGGACATCATGTCAGTCATCATTAGATTCTTCACACTTCACTAGTTTCAGTTTCTAGATCTGGTATTCCACAAGCAAAGGTCACTTCAGTGTTTAGTAAGGAGAGAGACTGCCAATCTAACTGATTAAAGATACAAATTGCTGTGTGGGATAGGATTCAAAATATTGGGAAAACTCAGCAGATATTTAGTTAAATATGCTGTAATGGTTTTCAGGTAAATGTACTGGAGATTTTGTACAAGTTGTTCTCCATTATCAACATTGCTTCGCCATTTTGAGGGTCTGATCACCTAAATCCTTTCTGAATAGCAAATTATCGTTCATGTATCACAAATAACTTTTTTTTTGCCAGGTTTTTCTTTTGTTGCAAAGAAGGAATGTACTGGCTAATGTCAAACAGAAAGTTAGATAAGCTGATGCAAAAAGTTTCAAGGAAATCAAGGTGATGCCCTTAAAAATTACTTTGAGAGTTTTTCTACATATTTGCTGGGCAAGTTCCCTCTATGATTTGTAAATTCTCTCCTTTCATCATTTCCCTGAAGCCCAGACAGTTTCATTGGCTCTGACATGGAGTGAACAATTGAAAACATTCTTCAGTAGAGAAATATTCCAAACTTCACTTTCACAGTTGAAGGTATGAGGAAGGAAAAAAAAAAAAAAAGATGGTTTTAGGCAGTGAGACGTGAAGGACAAGTGGTAGGCCTGTCACAGCTGCTGAAAGCTTGGCCATGGTTGTACATCATCTTCCCTTCGTTGGCTCATGGGCCTGTCTCAGCTGAAATGCAAACGTGCAAAAGGACACGTTTATTTCTCGGCTTAAACCTTGGTACTTGCAGGCTTCCCATGCCTCAGTGATTTGTTTCGTTCCACAGATGTGCTGCCACCAGTGCCAGGGCAAGGAGATAAAACCGCTACCATGCTTTCTGATGGAGCCATTTACAGCAGCATCGACTTCACCACCAAAACCAGTTACAACAGCTCCAGCCAAATAACCCAGGCTACGCCATATGCCACCACCCAGATCCTGCATTCCAACAGCATCCACGAGCTGGCCGTCGATTTACCAGATCCGCAGTGGAAAAGCTCAATTCAGCAAAAAAATGACCTCATGGGATTTGGTTACTCTCTCCCAGACCAAGGCAAAGGCAACAATGGTAATTGCAGCTCTTATTTTCCAGAGCCCTTGGCTTTGTGTACTGTATCATCTGTGCATGAATTAGAAAATTCTTTTTAGCTTTGTGAGACACTGTTCATGTTGACCTGAACTAATGCCCGCACACCTTGCATGTGTGCTGAACCTCACCTGATCACAAAATACATTGCCCTGTGCTTTTATTTTAATGCTCTTTGTCCTGTGCTAGTCACCAAGCCATCTGTCTTCCATTAGGCAAGGGTAGGTGTACCTTTAAAAATAACCAAGTTAAAACCTGCCTCCCCACGCCATCTGCCCCTGACTTGCTAACTGCATGTATTGCATGTGCTTGTGCTGTCAACTAATCCCACGATGCCACTGTGACCTCTGCCGTTTAACCCTTAGCCTTGCTTTACATCCCTGACTACCGGGTGGCTGAGGGACTGGCTAATAGATTGCCACACAACCAGTCACAGGATTTCAGCACCACCAGCTCCCACAACAGCTCCGAAAGGAGTGGCAGCCTCTCAGGTTGGTTCTGTCGCCGTGCGCAGGGGAGCGAGGGACGGAGGGGTATTGGCCAGCGGCTCGCCAGGGAGGCAGAACACCTCCCAGGCACCAGTTGAGGATAGTCATGAGAGTTCCTGCCCATCAGCAAACAGTGCCACATGGGTCTCTGCTGAAACAAAAAAGTTTTTTGCAGGACCTACTTGGAGATGACTGGAGAGTCCTTCCATGTGTGTGCTTGTCGGCGCAGCTGCCAGCCTGGCCTTATCACATCCTTTCCCTGACACAATCTGTGGAGCAAATATATTTCTGCATCCATCCTCAGTTTATAGGTCTCCCCACACTGAACTTAATGAGGGGATTCTTATTTTTGTTGAGTTGTTAACAGATACCCCATTCCCACAAGCTGTTCCACAGTGAAGCAGGTTGGAAATAGTTGTAGGGCCCTGAAAGGTGACTGGGGTTTCAACAAATTGTGCCAAGTTTGGTACAAACAGGATGTAAATTTTATGTGTGTGCTGCATGTTCTATTGGAAACATGATGCATTTTCATCAGATGAAAATGATCATAGTACATGTGATTGTGTGTTATATCTGAGCACACCTTGTTTCTTGATTCCTTTAATTTTGCTTACTTGTTGCTTATGTTATGTATAGTTGTCCTTTTTTTTTTTTCTGTCAAGGCAAAAACTGAAAAGGCAACAGTTAAGATGAAAATCTGGGATTTCACCTAGCTGAAATATGAGAGCACTGAATGGACTTTTTGATATTCAGAATATATCCACAGCTTTTGGAATTTCCACTTTAAGCTGGAGCAGTTTTCCCAGTAACAGACCAAACCTAGAAATAGCTTCTTTCTGTCAATTTAAATAACTATTCAAACTGAATCTTGAGATAAGAAGCCTATTATCATTGGCCCATGACTCAAATAGCCAAATGTGTTTGCAAGTCTTGTGTTCACAAGGGGTGGCATTAGCTGATTTGACTGAGACCAAAAAAATAGGCTTATGGCATTGTCAGAGAGGTATCTGGAAGCTGAAATACTTCAAGAAAGCTTCTTATTCCTTGCATGTGAGATATATTGACAAGTAGCTTAGGAAATCAGCTTGCTCCCCAGGCTGCATGAAAATGCAGAAATTGATGTGCTGAGGCACATATATGTCAGGAATCAGAGGGCAGTATCACACTTTAGATATGTTAACAGCTAAGGCCCCCTAAGAATTTTCTCAGAAAATAGGAAGTGTCACTGGAAAGTGCCCTTTTTGATCAAAGGCTGGACTTTGATCAAATATTTCAAATGCCACATATTCTGTGTAGTGTTTCTCAGCCAGAAGTGAATTTCCTGATGACACTAGGAAACTTGGGGATATAGTCAGTCATATGGCCAGGGCACTCTTGTTTTGACCAAGGCAGCTCAAAACTGGATGCCCCAGCGCTCAGATGAGTGCCAGATTATTGGACTGCCGAGTCAGTATTTTGCTCTCCCTTGCCCACTAATTATGCCTTTGATGCAGGATAATTATGTCTGTGATACACAAGAAACTGGGGGAGACCTTCAAATAGTGTGATAATTAGAGCATCACTGGAGTCAGAGACCAGCTTTGATTATGTAGTCCCCATCAGGGGTAGCAGGGATTTGTTCTCTCACTTCCTTGGTTAGTACTTTAGGTACTACTTATTATTCTGACTAAGTTTCTGTCTCTCTTACATGAATATCATGAGAATCTCTATCCCACTGTGGAATGGAAAACAGCTAAAACCTCAACTGCTTTATGAGGCAGGGAAATTTTGTAGCTATAGTTTGCACAGATTATATCTGTACTAGGATCAGCAGCCCAGATGGCAAATTCTTTCTCCAGTACCCGATTCACCTGGAGATTTAAACAATATAATTGAATTTCAGTGTGAGGAGACATTGAAGCATCAGGCTTTGTTGCTATGGGGAAACAAGGATTTGGTGCATCAGTTTTCAAACACAAATCAGGTTTTATGTGTTTGGTGTCTGTCCCACCAGTCTGACAGTGGAATAACTCTGTCCATGGGGACAGAAAAGAAATATTCTGCCCAACTGTATAGTGTAGGCTGCTTTCCTCTACCAGTAATGACCTTGGAGTTCTCTTTCATTTCTTCATCTAAACAAGTCCCTCGTCTCTCTGCTTCACTCCTTCTAATATCTCCATTATCTCTAATTTCTCTCGTTGAAACTCCCAAAATCCAAGTGACTCCCATATTAGCACTCCACATGTCAACCTACATTTTACCAGTCTCCTAAGATCATCAAGATGCTACACTTCTAAAATCTTCCTCTCCACCTCAACTAATCTCTAAGCTGAAGTTGTTCTTTGCATTTCCCTTCTCTGTGTGTTCCTAGTTTAAATCCTCCTGCAACATAAAAATATCTGCATGTGCTTCTCTCCTAAAGCAGCCCCTCCTGCCTTAGTTCTTGATGGCTCCTACTCCTGCTGACATTTAAAAAATTTTCTCCATGTCCCACAAACTAAAATTAACCTACTTTCTTTGCACTGTTCAGTGACCCTATTTCTAACTCCACTTTTTTAGCCTTACCTGTGCTTTGAAAGCTTCACTTTCCCTCCAGAAAGTTCATATATTTGGTCCTCTATCTCCACTGTCGCTGGGGTTTCTTTTCACCAGTCAAAATGTTCTTTCCATTTTCAAGAAAGCTGTCCTTTCTGCCAGGCTACAAACGGAAGGAAGAGTCTGTTTTCCATCCTAATAGAAGTAATATCAGCTCAGTTCACACATAGTGAATCACAGGATCTTGTCTGGACTTACTATAAATACTCCAAAACAAGGAAGGAAGAGCTTTGGTCTGGAATTGAGTAGTGGAAAGCTTCCAATGTGCTGCCAGCCAGGTCGATTGGAAATATTACTGGGCTGGTTGCCTGTCTCTAGCAGGCACAACAGGAGGTGAAAATACAAGTTTTGGCTACTTCTGAGTCACAGAATCACCTTTTTCTTCCCTCTCTATTTGTCCCTGTTTTCATCCAGGTGATGTTTGGAGGTAACAGGAGAAAGCCTGTGAGCCACCGTCTCAAAGACAAAAAGTCCCATGATAGGGGACTGTCTTATTAATTAATTCTGTCACTAGAATTGCACCTCCTTCTGTGTTTCTCTGAGCTGTGGCACAGAGGGTGATGCCTGCCAGTGCACATTGTGCCACCCTCCCTGACCAGTCAGTTGTGGCTTTCTAGATTCAGTGATTCATTTTTATGTGAGGGTTTTTTGTTGGCTGATCCTTGTAAATCATCAAGAGACATCAGTGGGTAAGATGGATTAGACTGTGCTTTCTGCAACAGGCCAGGGATGAGTGAGAGCAGCTGGGAACCCCACTGAAAAGGCATCTGACAAACCATTCCTCCACCCAACAAGGAGTTTGAAAGCCACAACAAGCTCCAAAAAATAGATGAGTCCCCAAGCAGTCAAGGGATTCAAAATGTTGAGCCGTTCTTCCTCTTAATGAATTCCTGACAAGAAAAAGAAGTCAGGGAAAAATAAAATAAGCAAACCAAGTGGGATGAGAGCCTTCTCTGTAAGATCACTCTCCCACAAATGGAAGTGTCTCAGCTGGGGAAGTGGATCCAAGGACAATAAGAGCAGAGGGTTTAACCAAAATGCATTGCTCACTGCATTTCTACCTCATCCATTAGAACTGTATATCAGAAACAGAACGTCTTCTCGATAGTGGCACAAGACATTTGAATCCTGTGAAACAGTCAGTCTTAAAATATTGCACAACTTCCCACTCTTTAAAAAAACCCCAGAAATTAGGAAATTCCTAACAACAAAACCCTGTTTCTTTTGTTTTGACAATTTACTCTTACCTTGGAAGTTCTTGACTTCAATGACAGTTTTTTTGGATGGTGTCCTTAACCTCCGTGTTTTCCACAGTAAGTGATTATGCAAAACTGTGTTATAATCACAGTGGATTCTGACATTTGAAATAATTTGCTGTGTTTTATTGTAATTTTATCTAAGAGCGAATTTAAGAAGTTATAAAGTGTACATGAATAAAACAGGAAATATATTTCTTATACAGGAAAACCTGTCTTTCCTTGTTTCTGCACTACTGTGGTGCAAATGTACAGAGGTTTAAAAAGAAGTGTTTTTCAGTAAATATTCGGAATATTCCCCATTTCACTGTTTTATTACTTATAACCTTGTGACAGCATTAGTACGTTGATGCTGATTCTGCTGAGATACAAATACATCTTCTTTTTTGGGGCATGTGCTCTGGAATCAGAATTCTGTCAAAGAAATGTAAATAGCTGGCCTTTTTTTCCACATTATACCTCTAACATTTTTATTTTTCTTTTTTGGATTTGCAGGTGGCAAAGGAGGGAAAAAGAAGAAAAACAAAAATACTACCAAGCCCCAGAAAAATAATGGTTCAACCTGGGCCAGTGTTCCCCTCCCACCCCCTCCTGTGCAGCCACTTCCAGGCACAGAGCTGGAGCACTATGGGGTGGATCAGCAAGAAGCAGGGTAAATTATTTTTTTTCTTTTTCTTTTGAAGAAAAATCTGTGATTTGCAGAAATGAGTCCTTTTCTATTTTTTTTTTTAATTTTGATAAGTGACAATATTATTCTGATTTGTTAAAAAAAAAAAAAAGAAAGAGAACTACTTATTCTGTAGACCGATTCAAGGCTGTGGAGGAGGAATGTTTGAATAACTTCTCTGGATAGTGACTGAAGATGGAAACAAAAGTGACCTTGCTTCATCATCATGTAGGGCTTCAGTGCTTTCTCATGCTGAGAAGTATCTCACTTCACAGGTAGCTTAATTGAATTCTGGGATTGCATGCAGCTGATGGGACTCAGAGTGAGTAAGGATGACATAATCTGACCCTGTGTACTTTTTCACTGCTTTGATGTTTAAAAATATTAGAGCCAACAGAACAAAAAAAAAAAAAACCCACCAAATTGGATTAATTTTTGAAGATCAACCAATGGATAATAATCTTCTCATCGGCTTTTAGAAGAAATTTCACAGTTGAGGAAGGCATGCTAATTATAGGCTTTTTTTGTTATTATTCAAACAACTTTCAAGTTTCTGGAACCTTCAACATAATTTTGCATAGCTCAAACTTGTCTTCAAGGACACAAAATCACACAAGAAGTGCTAAATGAGAGGAAAGAGACATTTCCTACACAGACAACAATTACAAATTGCTTTTTATAAAGTGTAATTATGTTGTATACCAGGTTATCAAATTCTGGAGGTGAATCAGAGTATATAAAAACATAGTTTACTGTGGGTAGCTCTGTTGGAGTCTTTGAGAGTAATTTTTCTGTCAGGGACAAATTTCTGTCTGTTTAAATACATGGATTAATCAATATTTCCCAAGGATGAAACATTTTTAAGAATACATTGTAATAGCCTTACTGAATAAAAATACTTCAATTGTTATCTCAATTGTAAGGGGGAATTGATCATTACTACTTTCATAATTAAAGTTAGAAAAATTCCATATTGTTTCAGTTTATACCAACTCCTTTGACTCTTATAATGAGCAATAAATGACTGTGTTAGTCAGTGAAGTTCTTCTTAAAATTAAGGCCCATTCGGGCTGCATAATTAAAATTTCAAAGTAATGGAAAATTAATAACCTTGTGAGTGTTGTTGAAATCTCAAAACAAAAAGTTCATTTAATCATTGTCTTCTGTATTCTGTTATAAGAGGCTAAAATAAATTTTAAATTGTTTCACCATATAATAATTTTGTCTTTATCGGTTTATATCTTTAAAACACATGTGCAACCATTTCACTAAAACAAATATGCAGTAGAAGGCAAACCACTTGGATTTTCTTGAGAACAATGAAATAGCATTAAAGGTAAATGGAAATACCTTATAGAGAAATCCCTTGTGGCATAGCGCTGGACTCCTCAGTTGCATAAAGCATCTGTAATTTAGCTGGAAGGAATGATGTTGGTCACCAAGACAACATTGGTTATTTAAGGAGAAGGTAATCACCAGCCTCCAGGTTCACAGCCATTCAGACTTAGTTTTTTCCTCTGATTATGCCTTGAATTGCTCTTCTCTGGTTTTTGTAATATCTCATTAGCAGTGGTGGTAGCAAGACTTTGTAACATGCATTTCACCAAACACAGAAAAATTCGAAGGTTGGACTTAGAGTCTCAGTCTGGAGCTACAGTAATTTGCAACCACCTTTGGTGAAGACTGAATCTGCAATGCCCATACTTTCTGAGGATTCTTCCAATACTAATAATCCTTCTGTATTTAGGGGTTGGTCTTGTTTCTGTGCTTTTCAACATGATAGAAGGGAAAAAAAAAATCATAGACTGCATTCCTTATGTTGCCTTGGACATACTAGTTTAAAAAAAAAAAAAAAACATTTTTTAAACTCTTTTATTCCCCTTGTTTTGTTTTGATTTACTCTGTGACAAGGTCAAAGTGTTTTAATTTTAGAGCAATAAAACAAGGAGGGTGGCACCTAAACAGAAACTTGCTTTTCTGTGTGTCTTCCTATAACAATTAAATTCAAATGTGAGTTTCATTGGAATGATTATCACAAAAAAACTCAAAGCTGTTGACACCGAGTTTTGCTTACTAGAGATTAGTGCTAGTGGCCTTATAAGCACTAGTGGACTGCTGAGTTGCAAAAGATAATCCACAATACCAAGTGGCATAAAAAAACCTAAACAAACCCCTAACTTCACCTATCACAGAAAAAATACACTCAGTTTTCTGTACCATCTATTTCCTAGAGGCACTAGGTGACATTTACCTCCCATTTTCCATAAAGTGCAGAAGGAAAAGTGAATATCCTATTCCAGCTAGCCCTGTTATACAATGTGGTAGCTTTGGGGATCTCTTAGATTCCTGTTTAACCTCAGCAAAGAGCCTGTTTATGCCAATTAAGTTTCTATTTTCCTATAGTAGCTCCCAAACTGACATGCTCCCTTTCCAACCATTTTCAGAGAAGATGATTTTGCTTGAGATTTTATGTAAACTTGACAGTAAAGAAATGCTTGTTTCTTACTCATTATCTTTTACTTTGATTTTTTCACTAACAATATGCATGATCTTGAGCCAACCCAGTAAAGGCAGTCAGCATATTGTTATTTGTTTTTTTCTCTTTCTTGCTATTGATTACACCTCAAAATGCAATATTAGCTGCTGAATGTCAATATATTTGATACCTATTATCTGTCTCTAGGAAAAGTTAAGGAAGTAGTACCTTTTACTTCAAAAAGTCCTTTCTGGTGAGTTCCAGGAAGGGAAGCCTCATTTGTTGCAACAATATGTGTAATGAAACACAGTTTTTACAGAATATGCCCTGTATCTATCACCTTTATTTTATATTTTAAAGGAATGAATCTATTAATGTAATGAATCAGGGATTTTAATAGTAAAAGATTGCTATAGAATAGTAGTGCTGACAGTACAATAAAACTTATTAGAAAAATAGAAGCTCATGTTTGTTAACCAGAACTTATTAGGGTCTTAATTATAATGAAAATACAATCAGAGGTTGCTAATGAAGTTAAGGCACTTAGATTTCAATAAGTGTACTTGAAAAAAGTGGCTTTTTCACCACATTGGATTTACTCAAAAAACAAAAAAGAACATGGATATGGCTAATAATCACTATGGTGATACCAGATGTTTCTATAGCTTTATCACTTATGTGGCATGTAGTTACTATGTAGTCTGTTAGGTTTACTTTTTCCTTTTTTTTTTCTTTGTTGGTTTTGGGGGGTTTTTGCTTTATTTTCTTTTTCTCTAAAATTAAGGTTAGGGCTTGTGGCTTTTCAGACACCTTACATTAAGAAGACAAAGGTTCTTGTACCTGAAATCTTGACTCTCAGTGTCCTGAACTTCAGGCTTAGGCTGCTTTCCATTTCAAACAAAATTTGGGTAAAGGTACAGTACTTTTGCAGAATCTTTTCACTGAGAAACCTCTTTACTAAGAAACCTTTTTGCTACCAAGTTGAACATTTGGGGATTTGAAGCGAGTAAGGTCAGAAGGCGAGGACATCCAAAGCTGGTTTATTCATCATTGCAGAGTCACCAGGGAGTGCCTTTTTCCCCTGTCCCTTTTAAAGAAGAAGGCATTATAGCAAAGCATGAGGTTGAGAGAGCAAAAGGAAGCAAGAGGACTGTTTCACTGCACAGTTTTCACAGCATGATTTAGGATGGTCCCTTCAGCCTTGGTTGCAAATGTCCTGAGTAAATATAGTTTGGAAAGACAAATTACAGCTGGTCATATCTTAATTGTTTGCTAAGGATGAATATGTATCATGTAACATTTTCTTAAATCTTTGTGTTATGAAAATGGTAATGATCAATCACTCAACCTCTCCTAGAGGCCAGATGTTAAGAAGCAGCCTTTATTTTCACTTCTGTGCTCATATGTGTTTGAATATCTGTTTATGATTATATCTTCATATATAGAGATTTAAATTTATGCAAATGTGAGTTACCAGATATATCGTGCATGGACTTTTGGATTATTAAATCAGGTTGTTTTAGCTGTCCTGAATCTGTGTGTTTAAATGTAGACTACAGACTTCTGAATAAGGAAAAAGTAGTTTAGTTAATTTAAGAAATCCTTGGGTTTTGCTGAAAGTAAATGTTCTGTTCATAATACAGGTTTTGCAACTTCTCCATTTCAGTGTTCCCAGCTTTTTTATAACCTGGCTTTGCACTTGAGAAAATTGACAGTAATTCATTTTTCTTTGGGAAATTGGTAAATCCTTCCTTCCAAATCAGAAGCTTTAAAGGAGTATTTTTAAGCTGGTTTGAGAAATTAACTGTATCGTGCAATGCACTGCCTGCCTGCATTGCAGAAAAAAGGACCTTGTCAGCAGTCTTTGAAGGTGGGAAGAAGATAAAGTGACTTAGATGATGCTTGGGAAATGGCCTTTAGAGTGTGTGATGGTTTGACAGTGAAGGGAGCTGTGAGAGCTTGTGGCTGTCTGGTTGTGTTTTGAGGAAAAAAAAAAAAAAAAAAAAAAGCAACTGTGTTTCCTGAGTTATTTTGGAAGACACCAGAAGTTAAGAAGAAATGTGTGCTGGTGCTCAGGGGACTGATGCCTGACTGGATGTTTTGAAGATGGAAAAAGTAGACAGTTGAGATTTGAGTGGTGTGATTGTCAGCAAAGCTGCATACAACTGAAGTTGTGTTCAGATTAGGGAATTACTCTGGGGAGGTGATGCACGGGAAATGACCACAGGCACTAAGGCCTATCCACCTGGAATGATGCCAGAGTCTCTAAGGGACAGTATCCCAGGGTGATACTGTCATACAACACTGAATTGAAAGATCCTCTGATGAGTGCAGAGACTGAAAAGAATTGACTTGCTGGCAAAACTTGTGTAAGAAGTGGTAACAAAATATAAAGTTTTTGTTTCTAACCCTGATCAGATATAGCACCACCCCTTACACCTTTGGTATAAGGCAGCAAAAACCACAGACTCCTACCAGGACACCCTTTATGTCTGAAGAAAGAAGAATTTGTTATTATCCAAGAATACTCCTAGTGGTTAATCTTTCCATTTGCTTTGGGCAGGTGTGTTGAAAGTGTTCAGAAATGTAGCACTGTCTAGGTAAGTCCCAGTACAGATTGGTTAGGAGGTGGGGGTGCTGGCAGAGCTGTCACCATGTGTGCTAATGTACCTTATCAGCTGGTGCTGTGACACAACATATGCTCGGGGTCAGTGCTGCTGTGACATGGATGTATTGCACATCATAGGAGACACCCATGTGCAGGGTGGGAAGACCAGAATTTATGAGGAAAGTGTAGCCTTTTCTTAAGCTCCAAACCAGAAACAAATGGTAAATTTATAGACAGATAAAGGGGAGGATGGAAGTAAATGGATAATGCTCTTGGGCTCATGGTGTGACTCTTGGGGATGGTGCTGTGCAGGTCCAAGAGTTGGACTTGGTGATCTTTGTGGATCAATTTCAACCCAGCTTTCTCTGGGATTCTGTGAAATAAGTGCATAAGTGCTACTACATAAAGCTTGCTCTGCCTTTTAAGAATGCTGCTATTTTCATGTCCAGGTCAATATTCATTCTGCTACATTAACGATCCTGGAAGTGAGTTAGTTCATTTTTGTTGTTGATTGTGGTGTAACATTATCTAATCACCATTAATGAATGTGATAATGGGTCAGTAATTTTTCTGTTGCATATCTTGTTCAAGTTGCTTAGGTGTTGTGGGAAAAATTAAACTGACTCAGTAAGGACAATCTAGGCAATTAAGACCCTATTTTTATTAAATTTTAGAACTCACACTGTGTGCAAGGTTTCCAACTGAATCAGTAATTGTGTATACCCTCTACACCTTCTACTGTGCAGCAGAGATGAGTTTCAATATACACTAAGTTTATCTGGTTTTTATTGTAGATATGACAGTGATGGTTGGTGTCCACCTTTGCCAGTTCAGACCTACCTGCATCAGGGCATGGAAGATGAGCTTGAGGAAGATGATGATCGTGTCCCCACACCTCCTGTCCGGGGAGTAGCTTCATCTCCTGCCATCTCCTTTGGGCAGCAGTCGACTGCAACTCTCACGCCTTCCCCACGAGAGGAGATGCAGCCAATGCTTCAAGCTCACCTTGATGAGTTAACAAGGGCTTACCAGTTTGATATAGCAAAGCAGACATGGTAAATGTTTGAAGGGGTCACCTCTGATCAGGGAAATGAAATAATAGTATTAATAATAACAACAACAATACTTCATTCCTTTTTGACGTAAATAACGACCGTATTCAACAGTGTTTCAATTGTGTTTCCAAAGAAGTAAAATGGAAGAAGAAATAGCAAAATTCTACCCACAGTTGGAAGGCCCTACACATCCATATGTGCTTTTTAAATCATAATACTTGGTAATATGCTAAATTTTGTCTGAAAACACATAAAAACAATATTCCTCCAAAATTTTGCACTTGTTTGGCTAAGTAGTTAATACCCACCTCGTGACAGCTTTTATACACTTGTGAGTGCTCTCTTTTCAGGCTAGCAGAAGACAGGAATTTTTTAGGATTTTCAAAAATAATAAGATTCTAAATTCCTGATTAAAAGTAATGATAGTTTCTTGGAATAGTAATGTGGCAGCTTTGACACTGTGTCACATGAGAATGAATTATTTGCATCTCTGTACTTTGAACTACCATGAGAATTTCTGATTTGTAGGAAAAACCCAGAAACAGCAGAAAGCAAGTCGTTAGTAGTTATAGGATGAATCTAGTGTTTCAGAGTGCTTTATGCCTCTTTAAAGGAAGAGCAAGCAAATACCACAGTAACATTTCCCCTGCAAAACAAACAGAAGCAGTCTCTTCAGGGACTGAGAAAGAACTTGTCAACTGCACCAGGCTGGGGACGTGGTGAAGGTCAGTTGGTTCCTGGATGTTCCCTGAGCAGCAGTTGTCCTTTTCCAACTCCTCTACCCAGACAAAGCCCGCGACTCTCGGCGGAGCGGAGCAGAGCTAGTTACCGAATGGCACGCTGCCAGCAGAGGAGCAGCCTTTCTTCCCTGCTAAATAAAGCCACCAAGTTATTCAGCTTGAGCTCCCATAAATACATCAGGCAGGTAGGCAGGCAGTGCCAAACCAAAGCCAGCTGTTTTCCCTGGGCACCGTGGAAGCCTCGGGGCTTGTCTGCAATCTGCACTCGATCAACAGGGTACCCCAGTCTCGCTGCAGCGCCGCGCTGCCAAGCTCTGACCCCAGCCTGCCTGTGGGACTGACCCAAATCCCAGGCAGCAGCTAGACCTGGCCTGGTGAAGGCACTGGCTTCTGAGCCAGCACACAGATGCACACCCACACAGTGTGTGTGGCTGCTGCATTGTGCAGCTGTTACCCTTCCTACGCCCTCCAAAACTTCAAACCAGCGCAGGCGCGGATAACGGAGCAGGACGCCACACCAAAGCCTCATGCAGCTGGCAGGAAAGGTCTTGCTCCCTTTTTGGGGAAATGAAAATTGATCAGGAAGTTTCATAATGTGCTTAGGATTATACAGATTTTAATGTCACTCTTGTGTAAAGTCACAGTAATTGAGCATGAAAGTCTGAAAAAAAAAACCAAAACAAAACAAGGACATAACCTTTTTTTCATACCTTTTGAGTATTGGCTTAAAGTGATTTTTTCATACAAGTGATTTTTATTACATGGAATTTTTTAATATATTTTTGTTCTTTGGCTGGATATGTATCATGCTAGTCAAAGTTGGTAGAAAGTCCTCCATTGTTTTGACTGGGAAGGAATATTTTTTCAGTCTTCTTTTCACAAAGTTAACCTGCCCATTGTAGAGACAGGGGAAAACTAAACAGCAAAATGAGACCTGTCAGGATCTCAGGGTACTGTGGGTGTAGCAACTGAGAAATACAGGCATCAGCCAACTAGGAATTTAAGAAAGAGCCCATTAGAGATTACTGGAAAAGTACATAACCATTATGGCCTTGATCCAGCAAATCACTTAAGTATATGCTTAACTGTGAGTACATGAGAAATTGACTTCAATTGTTCTATCACAAGCTTAACATTAAACATATACTTAAGCATTTTGCTTGATTAGGAGCTAATCACACTGTTTATTAAGGGTTAGTTAGATGGTAGTGCCCTTTAGTGCCCCAGTGTTTTGAACACAGTGTCAAACACTAAAAACCTGGTGTCCAGGCAGAAAAGTGTTCAATAACTGTTAATCAGAAGGGGGTTGTATGTCAGAAAGGAAGGACTTGTTCTGGAAATTAGATTCAGAATAGGCAATAAGTTAAAACCTACACTGAGGTGGAGAAAGTTACCAGTGGTACATAACATTTACCATGATGTTCTCATATCTGATAGATTTACATGATGAAAATTTAAAAAAAAAGGCTCATTGAATAAAGAGAATTCATTCATGCAGGCAATAATTCAGCACAAGGTCTCCACTGAAAATGTATTATAGCTGGGAGCCAAACAGGCGACAATTGTAATTTCTTCAGTTTTACTGATGTCCAAGCAAGAGACCAGCAGAATCCTGGATCCCATCCAGAGTGCTGCCGATTCAAATCAGGTCATAGCACCTCATGTAGAGCCACCCAAGGATTCCCATGTGCCTAAGTTAGCCATTTCAAGTGTGGTACATGCTCTTGTGCCAAGGCCAGTCATGCCTGGGTCCCCTGGCACAGCTTGCTGTGTACCTGTTGTGCTGTGGGGACTGCTGCTCTGAAAGCTGATGGTGCTCTTTTCTCTCAGGGACCAGGCACATCAAACTCTGAATCCCATGCTTGCCTTTGGCCATTTAGCTATCCTCTGGGTGCTTTTTTGTCTTCTTTTTTCTTTTTTTTTTTTTTTGCTTTATGTAATTGCTGCATGGAGTAATTTCACACATGCATGCCCTAATACTGCTGCAATTAAATCCATTAAACTTCTTGGAATAAAGCAAAATGAAAAGGCCTCGCTGATGATGCATTCATTGGACTTGAAAATTTCTTCTGTCCTACTGGCCATTTCCTCCTCTTTAGGGTGACTTTTGCTTCAGGCACTGCATCTGTTTAAGCGGAAGGAGTGAGATTTAACTTTGGTTCAATGTGTGATTTGCAAGGGGGAATATTGGGTGAGACACCTCTGTGCTAGGCTGGGATTCAGAATTGTGCTTTTCCATGGGTTTCCTACCTGATTTATGCAGCCTCTGTGTCTATTGCTCTTTGTCTGTGAGAAGACACTCCTCACTTTCCCCATCCTTGAGGATTTTATCTTTATTCTTTTTATTTTAGATTGGAAAGTGTGCAGGCACTCTGGTCTTAGAAGCTGCAGTGAATAACTGAACTGAATTTTCTTGAGTTTGGCCAAACCAAGCACGTTTTGTAAATGTACTTCAGGACTTGTTGAAAGGCTTGTGTTTTATTGACCACGGGCTGCAAAGTCTCATCCATTCTGACAACTTTTCCTGTTTGTTTGTGTAGGCACATCCAAAGCAATACACAACCTCCTCAGGCTCCAGTTCCTCCCCTAGGATACGTATCTGGAAACCTTATTTCAGATTTGGAAACAGATGTTCCAGACGACGATGACGATGAGGATGATATTGAAGAAGAAACTGTAGAAATCAGTAGGCCACTAAGAGGTCTAGAGCATACTCCAGGCTCCAGTATGGACAATCTAGAGAGCTCTGTAACAGGTAACCAAACACACTGACACCAACTTGTTACTACCAGTAAAAAACATCACCATTTGGACACTTTCTAAGGGAAAATTTATTCCACTCGATTTCTGTAACATTTAAAATGTTAATGCTAAACACTAAAGTTAAAGAAGGATTTGGAAATACTTTGCTTTGCTGAAAAATGATAAGGAAATTCATGAATTTTAAAAAGCTTTAAAGACTTGAAAGAAAATTCAGTTATATCCTGGCTTTCATGAAAGGTTCATTCTAGTAGAGAAGCAAGGCAGTTACATAAAAAGGAGGGGGAAGACCTCAGCTTAGCAATATATATTTCATAAATCAGTAGCAGCATAAAAATGTTATCCTAAAACACTTTTAGATATTCTGCTGGGCAAATGCTTTCTGAGATGATCACAAGGAAGTTAAGGACTTCAGAGTAAGTGTAGCTAGATTGGCACAACATTTATTTCTAGAGTAAATATTTATGTAGGAAATGTGTATTTTGAACATACTTTGTATTGCTGAATTTAACAATTGTTCCCTTTTAGAAAATCTGTTTAATAATTCTGACCTTCCTTCACTCACTCCTTCCTGTCCTTTGCATGCCTTGGAAAGCTACATCATCATCAAAGGGGACCTAGAAAGGGGACCTACTATAATAAATTAATGCATGGAATTTGAATGAATTGAAGTGCTGTTGGTGAAATTTAGGCAGTGAAAGACATTGTTTTTTGAAAACATGGATTCTATATGGACATCATGCACTATGTGTAAGCATCAGTGTAGTTCTCTTTAGGTTGGACCAGGGCCTCTATATAATGTCCTGTGTCCATAGTGTGAAGGTGTGCTGGAGACCCAAATATCCCCAATGTCACAGTGTTAGAGAGTTCTGCTCCAGTTTTTGATCTCAGCAGACAAACACTCATTGCTGGTTTTACCTTAAGGGAGACTTGTTTAGAACACTTCCTACCGTAGCACCACTGAGTTCCTTCTTTGTCTGGCCCTCTGAAATTCCAAGGCTTTTGCACTCATGCTTAAAGATTGCTGTTCTGAAAACACTGCAGGAATATGAGAGTGATGGAGCATCAATACTATCATTTTCTTCCTTTCCCTTCTTTAATGAAATAGTGTGTAGCTTAATCCCACCTTCCATGTTTTCCTTCACCCTAGAGCCAGACTGCTTGCCACTCTAATTAAGATTTAAGAATTGTATCCCTGCTGCTGCAATTTGAAATCCAGATGCAACTGAAGGACATAGAGTTAAAGTTTAAATCTCTGAATTGAGAAGGTTAACTTTTTAGTGCATGCATATGTTAACTCACTTTACTTGAATTTCTAGAGTAATCTCCTTCAGGCTATAATTCTGCATATTTTTGCATATCTCACTAATGGCTCAGAAGCATTTCTGTTAGGAATTCACTAAGAGTTTTAGACTGTAGAACAGTAATAAATAAATTCAAAAAAACAGGTTGGTATACATTTTTCTTTTGGTAGATATTAATATGGCAATGCTTATGTATCTGTAAATCAGAAAATGAATGTTTCCACATTAGCATCTTCACCTTATAGTTTGGATCACCCTCCCTAGAGCAAATAAGGGATAGCTGTATTCCTGCTCCAATTTGAAACTTCAGTGCTTATTAAAATTGATACTTTTACGAATAACCTTCAAAATCTTGTTTAATTTTTGGAGTGTTAAATGTCTAATTACTCGATTGTTAAAGGCTTCTTGATATTTTGGAAGAAATTGGGCAGAACTTCATAATGTAGACTGGGAGTATATGTAAGGTGATCTAAATATGATTCCACTCATCACAACCACTATCTTCATGTGGCCTCATCCAGCTGAAGTTTAAGGTTTTTCTTTTGCTGTTTCTTTTATTTGTTTAATTACTATCTGGATCATTCTTTGCCTCCGGTTCATTGCCTGGCAAGGTGTGTGCTGGCACTGCAGGAAGGGAATGTGCAGCTGGAGGGGAAGCAAAATTACAGACTGCCCCTATAGCACTTAGCCAACTTTTAGACTGAATTATTAAGGAATGATAGCCTTACAGGTGTACACCCAGAGTGTTAATATAAAGGGTCTGTAAGATGGCAAAATCTCCAAATAACAAAACTACTTCTGTTCTCCTCAGTTACTGTATGGGTAAAACCTTGATTTTAGAAGAGTTTGTATTGGGCTTGTTCTTTGGTTTTGTTTTTTTTTTTTTTCCTAAGAATGGAAAGGAATTGCCTATTATACTTGGGCAAATTTTGTTTTTCAAAAGAAAATTTTAATTTTTCTTTATCTGTTTCTGTTAACTCTTCCAGGCTGTGTTTAATGGTGTTAAGGAGTGTATAGCGAATTGCTTCAGTTGTTCCCAAGCTGTTTCTCATTCTTCATTTTGATTGCTTTTAAAATACTGTAGAACAACTAAATTGTTCTTTCATGTGCTGAGAATATATAAGCTACTTCTTTTCACAGAGCATTTGGTGACTTCAGCCAGCATTTTTCTAAGAATTTATAGATCACGTTTTCACTTCTCTAAACGTATTTGAAAAGGGAGGCAGATGAGAACAGCTGACCCAGATGAAGCAATATTTCTGTTCATTCTGAAGTGCCCTGGGAGTTCAGTGTTTGTGAGAAATCTAAATTGACATCCCCTGGACATGACTTCCTCCAAACAGAGTTGCTGTGGCGGGAGCAGGGCGAGGTTCCTCACCCTGTAGTGTTAGCAAGCCTCAGCAATGCCTCAAAGACAGCCACTTTTGGACTGAAATGGAGCTTTGTTCTTCATGGCTGAGCTGAGAACAAGGGTTTCCTGCAGTGCCAAGTGTGGGATTCTCTGAGGGGAAGCACTGGCACTGCGTGAGCCAAAGCACAAACTGCTGGATCCCTCTGACACCACAGTGCTGCTCCTTTAAACTGTTTAAAAGTCAAGTTGTCTTCCAGGCCCTTGAGTTTTAGTCACAGCTAACTGAAGATGCAGACAAGGATTTAATCTGCACTATTAAGCTTTTCTCTTTGCAGGTGCCAGAGACATAATGTTGACATGTATAATAAAGTGAAAAGAAAGGAGGAGTGCACAGGAACTGTATCTTAACAGTCTCCAGATAGCACAAAGAGAATTCAAGGAGGGAGGTTTAAATTTGCACATCTGTGGGATGTAATATGAAATTAAAGCCAAGGTTTTGCTTCATTCCCAGTATAGTTTGATAGGATATTGAGTCACTGAATCTGCTTAAAAAAAATAGAGAGAAAGAACCACAAAACACTGGTAAAATTTTTCCTCACTTGACTTTTAATTCATAGTTATTTAGGGTTATTTTTTGCTTTCAGAGACACAATGAAATACGTTTTTTCTTTCTCTTATGGTTAATGTTTGCCTTTATAATGAATTTCTGTGCAGAGTTATGGCATGAATGGCCACAAAGAGTCTGTTGCATTATTCTACTTTAATAGACTTAATTAATTGCATATGATGATTTTAGAAGAAGTTAATTTGCTTCTCACTGAAATCACTAAGAGCAAGCCTAGGTTTCTTCAGGTCAAAGTGTTATGGTTTGGGGGTTTTCTGCCCTCTCCTTATCTCCTCCTCCTCCTGCAGCACCAGTGAAGCTGGTTGTGAGTTGTGTATCTTCAGTCCTGGTGCATTTTCACTGAGGGAAGGGTTTGACTCATTAACTAACATGGAAATTAGAGTAAGACCTCTTCTATCTGACTGATACAAACTGATATAAACAGAGAGTTATTCTTGAAAACAGTGCCTCAACAAATGGGTTACATTTTTTTTTTTCTCAATAGAATTATATAGATCTAAATCATAAAAATCTCTTCAGATTGTGTAGCTCAGCAAGGAAAAATATCCCTTATTTGACATGTTTTGGTCTTGATTAAAAGACTCACTGATCACTGTCTGTATGGAAAAAGTTGATCATTCACTGTGTCTGTGCACAAATGGAATAATTCCTGAAAACTGCACAATATCATTTTCATGAGCCATATTTTACCATGGCTCAGCTCAATATTTGTATTGATTTGCTTAGGGATACCTATTGCAAAAGATTCTGGTTTATAAGCAGTTAGACAGATTGCATTTAATAGGAAGAATGTGCTTCATGGATTAAATATGTGCTCAGAAAATAGGAAACTGCTACTTTTTGTATCTCATAAAAATGGTAATGCAACAATTAGCAGGGTCATATTATAAAGCACAGACTTTACTCTAGCTTAATGGATCTAGGGATATGCATTCATCAGCAACGATAGATTTAGCATAAAATGACATGTAAATGAATTGATGACTGATCATAAATTAATTTTAGTGCTGAAGAAGTAATAGAGACACAGCAAGTTGCCACTTTATCATAGTATTTTACTGCTCAGCAACATTTGAGCAACTACTTAATGTTCTGTGTGCATTTCTTTTCTAACAGCTTGAATAAATTTGAGATTTTTTTGTGCCTTTCAGCAATATGGAAACAAAAAAAAATCTAAAAGATGGAATGCAAACAGAAATAAATTTGGCTAAGTGACATAAATTCATTTTTCATTAGATGTTTATGAAGGTCATTAATTATCATTGGACCTGTGAAGTGCTGAATATCTATGTATGGTTTTTTCCTCCTTTTTTTAGTGTTTTCTGCCCAAAAATAAAACATTTAAAACCTAGAGGCTTATTCCAGGTGTATGCATTTAAATATATGGGCATTTATGGTGGAGGAAAGTAAAAAACAAACTCTAGCTTTTGGAAGTGTGATCATATTTAGATTCTGCATTCAAACACTTCTATTATTATTCCTTATTTTGGTGGTACAATGACTATTGTCCCTTCTATTCCATCACTTCCACCAAAATCAGTGGGCATTCTTGTTGTGTAATCATGACAGTGGTCAGATAAATCCAAGAGAAGATAAAATCTTCCTCCTGTACAAAGGCTGAGAGAATTCTGTAACTGATTTCAGCTGAAGTAGCATCAGTGCCCAAGGATGTCACCCACACTTCAGAACCCTAAGCAGCCTATCCCTGTTCCATTCAAAAACAGCAGAGGAGCAGGGGCTTAGCATTAATATGTGCTGGATGGTCTTGTAGAGGAAAACACATGAAGTAAGCACATAGAGGCTGGTAGATGCAGAAAAGTATCTAATGGAATTCTCAGAAGTGCCAGGCTTGTTGTGAGCAGCTTTTATTTCACAGGTGCATTCGACTTTTTTATTATTATTTTTAAGTAAAGCAACAGTACACTTTACCAAAAAAAAAAAAAAAAAAGCATTATTATTGCTAGCAAAATGCCACTAAAAGGAGTAGCATGCAGTCTACTGGAAGCTGGCACCTCTGTTCTCCTCACCTTTCCCTGAGAGCAAAGAAGCTTTCTGTTTGCATTAGCACCAAGAGATATTTTATGGAGCAAGAAAACAGAGTTCAACTTTTCACAGAGCTGATTTTTGTTCTGCATAAAGCATTTACTGCTGCTGTCAGCAAGAGTAAAATTTACAGTTGCCAGAAAGCGTAAAAACTCAAATGTACTCTTGGAAAGCACATAGTGAGCTGCATGTAAAGGAGACACTAAAAGCCTGTTTCATCCCATTTCAAAATGCACAGTTGATCTGAAAGGAATGTCAGCATCTCTTATTCTGCCTTTATTCAGAGAAAAACAAATGTGCATCTGATTTGGAAAGCAAGAGGCCAGTGGATGCCTTTAAACAAGCAGTCACCACGTGTGCTGTGTTAACACAGCTTTGTGGTGGCCTGAGGTGCCCAGGCTGGGCTCCAGCACTCCCATGCCTTCTGGGCAATGTCTACACCTCTGCAGGTCAGAGCAAAATGGGATTTACTGCTGCAGGTTTGGCTGGGGAGAAGAAATTGTTTATGCAGGGAAGCTGAACAGCTCAGGAATCAGGAGAAATAATGTAGAGGTTTCGCCTTGAGCTCCCTATATCACACATATCCTGTGTCACACACAGCTGTGGGTGCTGAACGTGTCTCAGGGTGTTTTGCTGATTTCAGCAGTTAGAAGAAGCTTCTATATAAAAAAGTTGCTTCCAGCAACCAGAAGTAACATAGAATGGTTTGGACTAGGAGGGACTTTTAGAGGTCATCTTGTTCTAAGCCTCCTACCATGGACAGGGACACTTTCTACTAGACCAGGGTGCTCAGAGCCCCATCCAGCCTGGCCTTGAACACTTCCAGGACTGAGACATCCACAGCTTATCTGGGAAACCTGTTCCAGTACTTTGCCACCCTCATGGTAAAGAATTTCTTCCTTATATATAATCTAAACCTTCTCTCAATTTGAAAATATTGCTTCTTGTCCTGTCACTGCAGGCCTTATCAGAAAGCCTCTTTCTGCCTTTGTAGTGACCCCACTTTATATGTTGAAATGCTGCAGGAAGATCTCCCTGGAGCCCTCTCTTCTCCAGGCTGCAGAAAACAATCCCAGTTGTCCCAGCCTGTCCTCACAGAAGAGGGGTTCCAACACTAATCATTGTTGTGGCTCCTCTCTGGGTGCACTTGAACAGGTCCCTGTCTGCCTTGTGCCAGGGACCCCAGAAATGGATGCAGAACTCCGGGTGGGGTCGTGACATTTCAGTAAAACTCATGTCCCTGCAAGAACAGAGCTATGTTTGCAGCATGACAGGTCTCTCCCAGAGCAGCTGCTGGAGGAGAGGGGAAGGGGGAGTGACCCATAGGCAGAGCACACTATTCCCAGCCTTACTAGCACTTGCTGTCCATGGGAATGTGGAGGAGCTGGGGAACAGAGCTTTTTTTATAGGGTTAGCCTAGAAAACTGGCAGTCTGATAATAAAAATGTAGGTAGTTGTAGAAAAACTGGTATGTGTATGAGTGTGTAGAACAATAGCTCTATTCACACACTATGGCCTTTTGCAGATTTTCAGTATATTTTATACCTAAAATGAGATTTTTTTTTTATGAATTAACAAAGCAAATGAAAACCAGCTACTACCCATACCCTGAAAAGAGTGACACCCGAATTTCCATGTGCATTGTATGTTGTATAACAGCTGTGGTTATCAAATGGACAAAGCAATGTGAGCAAATAGAAATTAAATGTTCCTTTAAAACATCCATAGTCTCACAGACCATAGCACTGAAAACAAAAAGTGCTCTGTATATGGTTTTATATGTCTCTACATATAGACAATAGAATATATAACACAAAACTCTTGGGCCCTGAAATTAATGGCACACATGTTAAATTTTTAGCATCTAAGCATCATCCTTGGATATGCGTAGCTCTGGTTACATTTTTATGTTTCAGCTTGTGCTCACGTATTTTGTGGAATGTGCCTATAAGTGATTGTTTGAAAATGTCCTCAGTTATAGCATTTCATTTTCTTACATCTTCATTAGGTGTTTTATCTGTAGTATCTCTTTCATACATCATCAATAACTGTTGCTAAGTGTCTTTGCTCCCCATTCTCTATGATGTCCTGTTGCTCTTTGACTGTTAGTTCAGAAAACGTCTTCTCAGAGGAAATTCAGTTTTAGCCTTTCCTTGCTGTTATCTGGGCTCCCTCACATCTGTCTGCATCAGGTCGAGTCTGCTTGGAAAATAACAATTTTATGTGTGCTTTTGGCAAGCAGAATCAAACTCTGTCACTCTCTGTTGCACTTTACACACTTCCTGCCTGTCAGACCTCCACAGCCCTCTTTGGTTTCTTTTCTTGTATCTGAGGAGTGCACAGGTTTTTGTTATTATAGCCTTGCCACTTCTCTGACATTAAAAGGTTTGGTCACTGCAGCATCACAAAATAATCCACTGTTCTTGGGCTTTGTGGTGCAGCATGCTACTGAATTCCAGGATTCATTAATTGCACTCATGACCTATTTTTTGCAGGACATTTTTAATATTTGACACCACCATTAGTTAATTAGCCTATCAATTAACTAATAAGCAGGTCGTTATTGATTTACTACTTAGCAATTTTAAACACAGCAATGCTTTCTTGGACATGGATTGAAAAAAGGCTACTGTTCTGCTACACATTTTGTGTGCATTTACAGAAATTCAGCTCTGCTAACTGAGTAAAGTCAGGGCCATGATGCATCCCTCCACACGTGTCTTCATGTCTTTGAAAACCAGTTCTCTGCAGATTCTCCCAGGTTTACTGGGCTTTTTTCTTTTTTTCCAACATATAGCTATAGTTAAAATGCACATTTCAGGAATTTTGAGATGGGTGTGGTTCCTGTACTATCTCAGAACAGCACTGTTCAATGCCATGCAGCAGCTAAGGTCCCCAAAGCACTCTGGTGGCTCTACACCTCACCTGAGTTTGGTGGCTCATTTCACAGGGCTGCCCTGTTCCTGGAGCAGAGTTCTTGCTGCTGGTTCTTCCCTTTGCCTCCTGCCTCCACTGCACGGTGCAGAATGACCCTGGGGCATTTCAGAAGTACAGAACGCCACCATCTCCATCTGAAAACCTGAAAGAAACAGAATTACAGTACTTTGGGGAAAAAAAAAAAAGAAATGAACCAAGTACTAGCTTTTGAAATTGATGGGTAGCTGATTGATGCTTGATTGGTGCCTCAGAAAAAATAAAAATATAAGTGAAGAGCAAATAAGATTGATTTTTCCTTCTCTATTTTGCTCTTCATATTTTACTTCTGTCAAGATTTCTACATTTCTTTCATGTTTTTCTGGTATCTGGTTTTCTGGCTGCATTTTTATGATGTTGTTATCACTTTCCTCTCCTGCAGTAGTGGTAATCCATAGTTAGAAGGTACCATGGGGTCAGTGCTGGTCTAGCAACTGACTCACTGTTAAATCTGAGCATATATTTGCTCTGCTCTTGAATCTTAATTATTTCTAACCTTGTAAAAAAGCTACTTTAATCCAGTAGAGTGAACTACTTTAAAGCAGCTATTTTTAGGCCATTACAACTGCTCATTTATTTTAAGGTTTTGATTGATAAAATGACATGGGGCCAGTCTTGTTCAGAATAGTCCTTGAAGCCCATGTCTGACTTTAGCCATATCTACTGAGACTTACATATATGCAGTCCAAAATTAAGACTCGGTTTGGCAAATATCAAACTAGATCCATATTTGTAACAAGTCAAGTAAAACAAAAATTACAAAACTAGCCACATTCAATTCAATCACAGGGAAAAAACCATTAATTTTCAAAAGGATTTACTGTGGAACCTTTGAATTTGTAGAGAATATGTATTATTTTGTTTACATGGAGCAAGCTATGAATGAGATCCCACCTAGCTTTGTTGTACCAAACTCTGGCAGATAAATGTTGGGAAAGGATACAATAAGTATGTCTTTAAGCTTTAGATTAATTTTCATTTCGATTTAATTTTTAATTAAAATTGCTCTTCTCTACCAAGCTCTGTCAAATGAATTTTGGGTATCCTGTGGAGAAAGAACATATTAAGTGGGTCTTTAAGCTTTAGATGAACAAAGACTATCAAATGTGCACCACTCACTGGCGCCCTACATTTGTTTTTAGGTTCAATGGTAAATGGATGGGGTTCTGCGTCTGATGAGGACCGTAACTTTTCTAGCCATAGATCTAGTGTAGGTAGCTCCTCAGATGACTCCATCTTTACCAGCGGCACTTTTGCACAAGCACTGGTTGCAGCAGCAGATAAAGCTGGGTTTAGGCTGCATGGAACCAGCCTGACAAGAACAGGTTTGTAGACTCCAAGGTGATGCTTTCTGCATGGAGGGTGTCTCTGCCTATCCTTCTCTCAGTGAAATTGTGTCTCACACTTGTCTAACATGCATGGGATGAGGTGGATGGAGATACTTCTTTCAATATATTTTAAATCAAACCTTGCATTGTGTTTCGTTTTTAGTGGTTTGAAGTAGTGAATAGCACAAGCTTTTAATCTGCACCTTTGGTCTGCTGCAGTTCCCCTCAGTGCTGACTCTGCTCTAGATTTACTGACATATGCTCATTTAATATTTCAGTGAGAAATTACTAATTCTGCCTTGCAGCCTTTGATGATTTCATCTTCTGCAACATCTCCTCACAATCGTTCCCTTTCCAGTGATGAACACCACGTTTAAACTGTTACCTCCATCCCTGCTCTTCTGTTGCATTTCATCCTGCAAAAGTGTGTTTTTCTGTGAAGTTTTTCTGAGCATGGGGTGAATTGGTGTGCTTTGATTGTTAAAAATACAAACTGCTTAAAGTTTAATTAATAGCTGATTTTAAAAATCCTTAATTCAATAAGTTAATGTCTTTTGATAACATTTAATTTTGGTTATGCCAATTGAATCTGCCAAGTAAAATGTAACACAGGTAAAGTGGATATTACATTTGAAAATAGCCAAATTAAATTAATTAATGAAAAGTAAATATAATTTAGTTATTTTTAAAGCTCCATATGTTTTATTTCTATTTAAAAATATAAAGAAATATTATCTTTATTCTGGTAAGAAAAGGATATATTTGCATTTACTTAGTCTTGTCAAAATAGCAGCAATAACTAATTATTTAAATACACAAATACAAAGAAAAGGATACATTTGCATTTCCTTAGTCTTGTGAAAATAGCAACAACAACTAATTATTTAAATCCACAAATCTAATCTAGCAGAGTATGGACTTGGGTCATATTTTTTGTTATGCTTCCTCAGCTAATTCCAGATGACAGGTCCCATAATATTCCTATCATTTAAATTTTTTAGACTATCAGTCTGGTATGAAGTCTCTCCTTCAGTAAAATGTGTGCATTTAAGTGAAAGTCTCACATGTTGGGGCTGGAAACTGTAGGCTTTCAGCATGCAATAACTTCATGGCAAAGACTGCCTTTTAGGAACATTAGGAATAAAGGAAAGAGTTGATGGCAAAGTCCTAAAATCCAGCTTTTTTCAAATCACTGGGATTTTTGTCACTGGCCTTGGTCAGACATACTCATCCTTGAAAGATTATTTCCCCATAGCTGAAGCCCTCAGTTGTTTCCCCCAATTAATGGAAAATTGAGTAAATCTGTCTTATCACTTAAAAAAAAATTAAAAAAAAAAAAAAGAGAAGCAAACCAAAACAAGAAAACTCATAAACTAATGTAGACTTTAGCTTATCTAGTATGGATGCATCTGGCCAAACTATAACTTAAAATACACTGTTTTCCTTGAAGAGTCTCCCAGGTTCTGAGTGAAAGGAGTAAATATTTTCAAACCGTTTTTTTTTTTTGATGGTGTTTGCTCCAGTAAAAGTTAATACAAAGATTCACCAAAATTGCTGTCACTTGTATCAAACCTTTGATGAGTGCAGTTTCCACCACAAACTCATTCATAACAGAAGTAAATGGACATACAAACACAGAATAAATACGACACACTTTAAAATAAATAGGATTTTTTTATTGTAGCTATGTGAATGGAAACTACAATGAAAGGATGAGAGCCCCCTTGTCAGTTGTATTCTCCTAGCTTGATTAGGTCACAAATGCACTTAAAGTGAGTATGTGTGTAAATCCTCACAGACCATTAGAACACAGGGTACAAAAAAGGATCCAGCAGTTGTCGCAGAGACTTTATGATTATTACCCTCTCACTCTCTTAATGATCCAGCAGGCAAAATGAAAATAAAATAAAAACCCACACGTAAGCAAACAGCCCTCCCTCCTTTTCCTCACAGAAACCTCAGCAAATGGTTTTTTTGCTCACTGCAAAAAATCTGCCCGTGTTCCCTGCGGTGCTATCAGGATGTGTCTCCTCTCAGGGCAGGGTGGCTCAGTCAGACAGCCCCGTTGCAGCCCCCCAGAGTGCCTGGCAGTGCAGAAGCAGCAGGGTTATCCTGCTCATTGCCCTGAAGGGAGCCTGCAGGTCCTGACTCTTTATCCCTCTGCAGTCTGGACAGTCATTTCCACCCGTTTAGAACAGCTGTGAAATACTCTCAGGGGTAGATGCTGGAGGAGGTGTCCAGCTTGATAGCCTCACGTGGGAATGTTTGATTGCCAAGCATGAGAGGCACTGGTGAATCCAGATGCAATGTGTCTCTCCTGCCAGACACTTTGATTCCAGTTTCCAGAAGCCATCATGTGATTTGCCATGAAGTTAAAACAGCCTTCCTTTCTAACACCCTTGGGAAATTAAATCAAGAATTAGTGGATTCATCCTTGTCTCCACTTAAACACACTAAATCTGCTGCAGAAAGTCTGACACTGCTCAGCAGTTCTTACTGGCAGGGCTCCACACAAATACAAGGTGCTGTAATAAGTTATTAAGTGCATTGAAAAATGTGCTATGGGAGTCTGCACATCATTTGTGTTTGCCCCATGTATGATTTAGGTCAGTGCTATTTATTTTACCTCATTTTCATGAAGGGATAAAAGAGAATGTTTGGTGTCTATTTCTTTTTAAAACCAGCATTCTGAGTGAATAATCACATCTCTTTAGTCAAAAGAGTAAGTGTGAAGAATCTGTGTCCTGCACTCACTAGTTGCATTTGCATGTTGTGAGTTTATTTTTGCAAAACATCTGTGCAGCGTGCTGTGAGCTGGGATGGAATTTCAGGCTCACATCTGAATTTCTTTGCATTAGGAGTCCTTTTTTAATTTTTAAATGAAATCTTAATATTTCTTCTGTGTTCATCTGCTGTGTTATCCTTATCTGTGAAAAAAGGGCTTGATCACTTGTCTTTGTCTGGCTGCAGCTGTGCCAGCTATAGAGGTTAATGTTCCCAAATGCTTATTCCTTGCTTTCTCCCAGCTCCAGAATTAGCTGCTTGGGCAGGGATTCTGTAACCCAATTTCAGTTAAAATGAGCTAGGTTAGCAAAGGCATTGTTTTTGTTTTGGTTTGGTTTGGTTTTTTTTTTGTAGAGGAGGGTTAGGGAATGTCCAAATGAGGGCTTCAAATGTGGTGACCTCTGATAGCTGGCCCAGATGGGCAGCTGGGGACAAGCCTGCCTGAGAGCAGTGCCCTCCTCAGGGTGCAAAACAGTCAGAAGGTAGAAGATCAAGCCTAAGACAGTCACAAAATCTCAGAAGTCAAATAGTGAAATACTATCCTAACATGTATGTACTAATGTGAAACAGCATGTTAGAGAGATTATGGCTACTTTTTCACTTTGCCCTCTTGCTGCTGAGAATGTTTCAAGTCGGATGCTGAGCTGCATATTACTCCCAGCTAGGCTTTTCTAGATCAGGTTGTATGTGACAGCATGTTGGAAGTAAGCACATCTGTTGGAAGGTTTTACTGGAAAACATAACTCCCTGCAGGTTAGACCATGGTCTAAGCAAACCAGAGGATAAAAATACCTCCTTCCTATCATGGGCCCACTTGACCAGAAAAATAGAAGTCACCCATTTTGCCACATTCTATCATCTCTTACATTATTTGGGCCCACAGCAGCACTGAAAGAGCAGAATTTTGGACTGGCTTGTGCATTTTACACTGCAGATAGCATTTAAATATGTAAGAGTTTTAATTACCAATTCTAAATGAATTAAGATGTTAGCATCTCCAAAATTTCGCAGGAACGACATACACATGAACAAAAGAAAGTCAAAGATGGTGATTTTTAGTTTTCATCAGTTATCATTTAATATGAAGTCTAGTTAACAGAATAAAAATATCAGAATAAGAGGAAGTGAATGTAGTAAGTGAACTGTGTTCTTTAAATTCTGAGGCTTTGAATCATATGCTCCATAGAACAGCATCAAACATATTTCTTTAAGAGAAAATCACACAGCTTGAATAGTGTGTATATACATATATATACACACACACACATATCTATATCTATGAGATATAAAACGATATATAAATAAATCTGAGGTCACAATAGATATTTTTAACAAATAAAAGTACTGAAAATTAACTGGAAAATGTTAGCATTTAAATATACCTCCATTTTTATTTCTTGAGAAAAGAGAGCCTTTAAGTATACAGTGCTACAAAGACACATAGCTTGCAAAATCAGTTATGTTTATCTCACTGGAGTTACTCCAGACATACAGTGCATATGGGAGCCCCTAAAACGAGAACCTGGCTCAGAAAACATGAAAGTGGAAGGCAGGAGGAGATAAATTTGATATGATTGCAGAACTGTTTTCCTTCCCTGTTCAAGGCTGAGGAGTTGTTATGACACATCTGTTCAGCACACAGAGCAGGTAGGAGTTACATGGCATACAGTAGTTTTATCGCAACAGATGGAATAATTGTAATTATAGAAGTTAAAGACAAAAGAAAGCCAAATTTCCTACTTCACTTGCTGTGGTGTGTCTCAAAGCAGTTGTTAGCAGTGGGTACCTTGGGGGGACACTTGCCTGCCTCTGAGAATTAGACCTGCTTTAATATTTCAGAGCAGACACTAATAGAACAGCCCATTTCAAGGCAATAACACTTTTTCTTCTGGTTTCTCTCTTTTTTTTTCTAATTCTTTAGGCAAAGCATATTCTTCCTCTCAGAGACCTCGGCCAGGCAGTCCTTTTTCTACTGACAGCAACACGAGTGCAGCTGTCAGTCAGGGTCAGAGGCAGAGGCCCACGAAGAAACACAAGGGCGGGCGTTTGGAGCAGCCCGCTCTGCCTCATCGCCGCGAGGGAATCACGGACGGTGAGTGCTGGGCAGGGACACCTGCAGCAGGCAGCTGTGCACAGAGCCATCTTTCCAGGAATATCAATTCAGGAATATCAATTACTGCTCCGGTGGAGTTGGGGTCCCCAGGTTGCCGTGTGAGCCATGTTGGAGCTCTAGCCGTGCGGGGCTTGGGTGAGGGTTGGAGGAGCCTTTCCCCATTTCTGCTCTGGATATGTCATCATCTCTTAGGGTTTCTGAGATCTCAATATAAATCTTACCCCAAAATGACTGCATTGCACATGAGTTGACATTGAAAAATGGCCTGTAATTTTACATTTTATGAAAGAACCCACCACTAGCAGTAGCTGTATATATGAATCTTTAAGGAGAAGCAGAGAGTGGCTCCCACAGGACTTGTTTGGTTTGTGCTGGTTTTGACAGACACCCAACAGCTACAGCAACATGTGCCATGTTTTCCCATGATTCTGCCTCACCTCTTGTCCGTGCTGCTCCAGTCCTGACATCCACTGACCTCAGTGACTGTGTCTCCCTCTTTTACATCTCCACTTCTCTCTTATGACTACTTCCCATCTGGAAATTTCAGGCATGTCTGTTCTGCTCTTCTAATAATTAAGATCAGCTCTTTCTTCCATTTTCTTTGTCTACCCTTCTTGAGTCTCACAAAAGACACAAGTTAGTTTTTGAGTAAGACTGGATAGGAAGGTGACCAGCTGGCTACCTCCCCCTCATTTCTTCTGATCCCCTGGCCTTGCACCTGTAGGTGTTGAAATGATCAGAGTGTTCACTGAAGGGATTATTGTTACATCTCTTGCTCTATGGCTCATTCTCCCTCTGATATTATTTGTGGAAATAGCTTAAAGTAGCTTAGACTCTGCTCCTATGGATCCAAGTTCCTTTAAACATTATTTCCCTCCCCTTGTGGATATATTGCAGAGGTCTCTCTATTACACAGATCTATTGAATAGATGTACCTATGAGAACAGTAACTGCAAATTTATGGATGTCACTTGTAGTGGTGGCCATACTCTTGCTGTACATTTTTTGCTAACCCTTCTGAGTGCCATATCCTGTCACCCTGAACTGTGAGCATCTTAGGCCACAAATTCTGTGTACATGTGAGTTTGTAGTCCTCTCAGTATGGTGGACACTAATCCTTCTGCTTCTGAATACTGTTGCTACAGAAGTGTTTTACAATAGCGTGGATACCAGAAAATTAATGGGGATCCAGTTCAGGTCATGAGACAGATGGAAGTGGGGCTCCTCAGAGAGTGACTCCATCATAAAATTTGGCATTGTTTTAAATAAGCAAAAGAGATTCAATTTTAAGATTCATTTAAAAAGAGGAGACTCCTATTACTTTATATTTATCCTTAATAAAATACTAATCTTACTGGAGTTTCTTTCATATATTTAAATCAGAATACCAACGATATACCATTTCCTTCAACCTCTCAGACATGGGCAAAACCATAACAGCTTTTGGATGCCATTAGATTAATATTTGCCTTTTATAAACCTAGTTAAAATTCTTGCTATATGTTGCAAAAATTTATAATGTCCTGGAGCAATAGAGGAACAGTTCCCATCCTGTATTAACACAGGAACAAACAAACAAACACAAATGGAACAGTTTTCCGCTCCAACTCCTACTGAATATGAGTCATTAAAGTGTAATGTCAAGTCTGAGTCATAGTTAAATTTGCAAAAGATCATTTGTCAATTAAGGAAGCTAGAAGTTGCTGCTGCCACCTGCATGTATGTAAACAATTGAATTTAGGAATCTCTGGTTCGCAGAAATTAAAAATGGCAGCTGGGTGCTTTCTGGGGAACATTGCAATGAACTTTACCAAGACAGACAATATCACTATGCTTAAGCTATAGCTAGAAAGAGGAAGTAGGAGAGCCTCAGATAGGTCCAGCAATTCCAAGCCCTAATCCAGGTCAGTCCATTCAGCCCTGGGCCATCCTGATTTCTGTGAAAAGCATCACTATACATTTTCTCTGTTTTTTCTTATGTCTCCAATCCATTGCCTTATAACTGCTTCCTCTTGGATTTGTCTTGTGAGAATATACTTGGTTTGCCAGTTGTTTTCAAATTCCCAAGTTGGATGAGTCCTGGTATCCTGTGTTTAAGTCTCATCACATACCGGATGTCTGTCATTTTCAATTTTCATTGACTAAGAAAGCTCCAGCTTTCTCTGCCCATTCCCACACACATCCTGAGTGCTTCCTCCTTGTTAACTGTAACCATGTGGGACAGTGCAAAAGACCTAAGAAACTGTAATATTTAACACATAGCACACACATCTCAGACTGTGTAAGCACTTGAGGCCTCAACTTCATGCTTAGATTTGACAGCAAACCACACAAATCCCCTAAAACCCTGCTTCTTCATTTCCTTCAGCTGCAGGTCAGAAGCCTCTAGAGACTTACTCTAGATGGAGTCTTCATATTTGTCTTGCTGAACAACTTGTTTTTTCACTTCCACATCCTGAAAGACTATGGAGACAACAGCAAATCCGCAGAGGAAGAATATGTTATGAATCCCTCAGATGGTCAAAACTTTCATTCTGAGCTCACAGTCCACCATAAAACAAAAACAAAAATGGAAAAAAAAAACCTGCAAACAAAAACCTGTGGGGTTTTAGTGTTAGAGCTCAAGGAATAATTTGTTTTCCTAGCAACTATGTAGTCATGAATAGCAAAACAGTAGAATCTGTCATATAGTTTGCAGCACAGTAACTTTGTGACTGAAGTTAAAAGCCCTTCCTTAATGAGCATGATATGCAAAAAAAAAAAATCAAAGAGGAGGCAGAAGGGAAATATGCTTAGAGTTTGAAAAGGAGAACTGGAACATAAGACTTATGTTACCATGCCTTGCTACTCACTTCCTACTGTGTGTTAAAAATAATTTTTAATGTTGAGAAAATACTTACCTTCTGATGCTATAAAGTGTTTCAGGGGCTTATTAAATGTCACAGTAATTATCTCTCCTATGAGAAAAAATCACTGACACAGGTAGAAAGGTGTGTCCTTACAGGTTCTTTAACTTGCTGCCTTTTCCAGTTAATAATGAGAAGCTGTGCCAAACCTTGACTGCTGCCTGAATCATTTAGCCAATGCTCTGCCTTCTAAAGAAGGGCTGGAGTAATCCCAGACTGAATATCCATCTCCCCCTTATCAGGCACTCTGATGTCCTACAGCTCCTCAATCACAGTCCCTCCATTACTGAATCAATAAGACCATCACCTCCCCACCAATGTACTTATGAATTGCCTTGCAGGTTTGATAATCCTGCCATTAGAGGCTTCAAAATGAAAGTCTGGATGACATCCTACTGACCTAGAAAGTTACTAGCTCAGTGCAGGCTTTCAGGTATTTTCTCTACCACCTGAAGGATAAATGAGATTTAGATGGAAGCAGGGTGAATAGGTGTTACCACTCTGGGTATCCTCTCTGAAAATCCCACTGAAGTCCCTACATTTCTAAATTCAGAACTTCTCTTAAGGGATTGACACGATGGAATGCTTGACATGATTGCCTTTATGTGGTAATCGGTCTTCCTCTGAGGATCTGGGACTTCTAACTCAGCTGACATCTGTTACCCCTTTAGCAGGGGTAGAAAAGCCAAGGCAAGACAAGACTGCTCTCAATGGTGTCTCAAACTCATGACTCCAGATGGGATCTCTTGATCAACCCATCAGAAAATGGGTTTTCTGATGGGTTGATCAAAAGAGAGCAGAAAATATTTAGTAATTTACTAAGGCAAAAGATTTACAATGCAGGATGTAAGTAGTAGAGCAAATCAAAAACCACATTTCCAAATGAAGCTCCCTTCCAACTTCTTTTATTAAAAAGGACAGGTAGGTGTTATGTGGCTGTCAGCCTGAGTAAGGAGGTGAAAAAACAGTTTAGTCAGGTGATGTTTGCCTACAATTAGTAACTGTTCTTACAGATCTTCTCAGACACTTGTAACACAGTTCAGTAAGTTTCTACTCAGGCCAGAGCCAGTTAATGTTAATTCCAAAGTACCTGTAGTTCTTCTAGAATTCTATGAAGCTTCATTGCAAGATACATTTTATTTTTCTCTTCAGCTCATCCATAGGTTTAAAGCACTCAAGGAAATTTACAAACATGGTTTTTCATTTCACTTCTATACATAAGTCAGTCTTTATGCTTGTTTTGTGGATGGATAAAAGCAATAATCAGGTTAGCAGTAGATCAACACCGTAACTCTACAGTAATTCCAGGAGTTGCAGCCAGCTCTAGAACATGCAGTATAGTTTAAGTACAAGCTTTCTTTCCTTTTAAGTATCTAATTAATAACAACTATTAGAGAGCAATTTCTGAAGTAGGGTAGTCTTTTTAAACTTTAATACTGCAATAATTTAAACTTTTTTTTTTTCTGTGTTACTACTTGAAAATTTTGCTTATATTGAACGGTAAATATTTTATCTGGGAAAATTGCACAGTCCCATGTCATGTTATGGCTGTGTTTATTGGAGTCAATGCATCTCCACAAAGTGCTTATAAATCACAACTTCAGTGATCTCTATTTCAGATTGCATAAGCAGATGCCAGTGTTGTGGTTCTGTACATTAACTGGTTATGATGGCAATAAAATCAATTATAAGAAATGCCACTTTGGAAGCCAGCACTATAAAGCAATTTTAACATTGGCAAGCTCCCATACCCTCCTGCTTCCACCTACAGTAACTCAAGTGCAGTCATTGTCATGAAAGGTCGCATCTATATTCATAACGAAAAATTTCTCAAATAAATTAGCGCTGAACATAAAGCATGCACCAAGCTCTTTGACAGATTATTAAAAGGCTGCTCTCGCCAGAGGGTGCTTATCTTAATCTGGGGCACAGCACTGCAGCTGTGAGCAAAGGCACAGGAGCATCACTGGGCACAACTTTTTTCTCTTTGAAACACAAATAACCTGCCCATCTCATATTTCTGTAAGAGATGGTGTTGACTGGAATGACATCCCAGCAACTTTGGAAGCATTTTTGCTCCATCTATGAGGCATAAGTATCACTTCTTACAGCAAGGACATGAAAAAAATTCTATGTAGCATTATATAAAGCATTATATAAAGCTGGATTAGAGACTTTGAAATCAACTCCCTCCAAAGGCCTCCTGACCAATTTATAAAATGAATTTCAGTTGCACTAGAGTTATAAACATCAGACTTCCCTGCAGGCAAAACAGAGGTTTACTTTTCCATGCCTGTTAGTGAGCCAAGTTCAATTCCTTGATAAATCTTCACAACACAGTAAGGTAGAAAGGACTAGAAAACAGGTCAGACCCAAATCTGTTGTAAGCTAACACAGGTTTTTGTGAAGTTGGTGTGGCTGCAGAGATTTACTTGGGCTATCCATTGCCCCAGAACAGAATTATCAAAACTGTTCCTTGTAAAAAATATGTATATGATGTAGAAGAATTTTCATTATGATACTAAAGGTGCTTCTATTTTCTGATTTTTCTTTTCTTTTAAATAATCTGGACTATTGAGTCTATTATATCATTTACATGAAAAGTTGCATTTAGAATATGAATTATCCTGAGTTTATAATTACCTTGGGTCATGGACTCATTAAAAAAGTGCAGTTTTTGCCCCCAAAAATGTATTTAGAAGGTTGACCTTCAATTCTACAAGCATCTTAGTAGTCCAAGTCACAAACTTGAAAAGGACAGAAGTTGTTAAAGACCAGGCAAGTGTCTTTCTGTTAGCTGAAATTGTGTTTTAATTGGTTATATTTGCAGGACTGCAAAACTTAAGAGTGGCCATCCTCTAGTGTCTGAAGAGTCTAGCTCTTCATTTCATTGACTAAAATTCTCACCCATTGTTTGCTGGTTCCCGTTAAACACATTGGTCTGAGACGTACTGATGCTTTTTCAATGACAGTAGGTTTCACAGTCAATTTTTTCCCAATATTTGTGGCATTTTATTCATTTTGATGAAGTTGTATGTTAGACTTTGAGTTTACACCTCGAGCTGAAAGTGTAGCCCAAAGCCAGGATGAAGCAAGCCCCACTAGGGTGGAGGGAAATTGTCAACTGGCATGGATCAGTTTTCCACAGCCTTTCTTAATTCCTTGTTGTTACTGAACAACAAGGAGTTGTTCAGTCCCATGCTTGGAAGTGTAAGTCAGGGCTCAGAGCCTATGGTTTTTTATGGAAGTTAGAAAGAGGTAGAAACACAGAATAAAGAGCTAGCAGAAGTCAAAACCCTTTTGTGAATAACATGAAATTTCCTCCTTTTAAAACCTATTTGGTGGCTCGTACCGTTTACGAGGCACTTTTCAGCGTCGAAAACAGACCTTCTGTTCCAAATGAAAGAAAAAAATCAGTTCACCTGAATATTATTCACGTTTTTTAGATCTTCCACCACCACCCGACCCGCCCCCCGGTCAGGGTTTAAGGCAGCCCATAGTGCCCGGCCAGCGCGGAGGCTCTGCCGAGAGGAAGGGGAGCTCTCTGGAGAGGCAGCACGCGGCAGCCAACGTAGATGACACAAAGAGCTCCCTGGACCGGCCTGCTAGGACATCACTAGAGTGGCAGCGGCAAGCCCAGGAGTGGATAAGCTCTGCAGACCGCCAAGAGGATTTCAGGAAAGCCCAACACAAACAAGCCTTCGGATCAGGTGTGTGCGCGCTGCACCAGCCGAGGCGAGGCAGGGGCTGTGTCGGGAGCCAGGACATCCCTCTGGCTGTCCTGGATGGCTCGAGCCCCTGCCAGGGGGATCAGAGACCTTGGCACAGAGCCCAAGACCCCCGTGCCTTTGAATTTGACCCATTTTGACCCATTTTACCACCTTTATATGAAGAATGACAAGCCACGAAAGTTTAAGTAGAATGATAGCTAGTTTGTCACAGGGTGAAAAGTAGATTTTTGAGGTTTTTAGAATGGGATCTCAAGATGGAGGAATTTGGGCTTGTTTTGTCCTTCTTTCTCCTTCTTCCTAGCCTCCATGTTCTGTGTGATGCTGGCACTTTTGGATTGGTTTAAAGTAGGAACAAACTGTCTAACATAGGTGATAGGTATTGGAAAATAATTGTAAATAATGTGCACGTAGTTTTTAGTATAAAAAGACAACACACCCCTGAGGGCAGTCAGTGTGCCTCTGACTGACCTGCTGAACAGACCTCAGCAGGCCAGGGGAAGAATGTTATAGAAAAGAAATTATAAACAACCTTGAAAACCACAGCTGGGCAATCCTGACTCCTTCTTCGACTCCCGGGCTGGGAAAAGAGACCTGTACATATCTCGGGGTCACTGTGACCCACAGAGATTCCGAGAGGGCTGCTCCACCCCTTTGCTGAGGGGTTCTCTGCCTGGCAGGGCTCTAGGGTCACCTCACACCTCTCTGGGAAAGTGCTGGCGAGGGTCAGGCTGGAAAATAAGGAAAGGCAAAGTGAAATGAGAGCTCGTGATCCAGCTATCTTCCCTCCTGCATCGATGAAATCTCATTAGCACCTGACTCGGTGCACTCTTTGCAATGTTCTGGAAATTAATAATGTTCTCAAGAGTAGCGATGGAGAAAATAGGAACAATTTCAGGCCCAGCAGGGAAGGAGAGAAATTTTTAGAGTATCTTTTGTTAGATGTATTTATTTATACATATAGGGCCATATTTTCCAGTTCTTTCAACCTGCTTCCAGGTTGGCAGCAGTTTTCACGTGTCTGCAAGAAGGCTGATCCTTCTAAACTACTGACATTCCTTTCAGCTGCATTAAAAACCCTCTCTTCTCTTTATTCCAGGCTATGACAAAGTAGCATTCATCTCTTAAGCCCAGCAAGATGACAGCACAGGTTTTCACTTTCATACAGGACCTGCACCTTGCCCCAAGCTGACTTTAGCACCTAAATGGATTTCAAGTCTGCACAAATGTGCACAGGAGGGGATGCTAGGCTGGAGCTGGATTTCTACAATATTCACAGTTTCCCTCTCTCAACCTGACCTCAAGTAAAAGCTGCTCTTTTATCCCAGGGCGTTTTCTTTAGCCCATTAATCACCTCATCCCAGTGCAGTGCTGATTAGAGTGATACAGGAGGACAAATAAGATTTAAACAAAAAATTATACTGAGTGTGAAGTTTTTTTGTAGGGTTATACTGTTTCTTCTCTTATCTATGTAGCTCCCACAGTTACACTAGATGTACTCTTGTCATCCATATTTTTATTGATTTTGTTCACTCTTAAAGCTCCTTGTTAATCTAACACACTAGTGCCATTGACATCCTATAAAAAGAAGAGCAGTGTGCAGACAAATCAGTCATAGGGACAGGCTTTACCGAATAAAGTTCTCCTAGGAAAATACTGCTACCTGTATTAAAAATTTAAATATTTAAAATACAATTCACATTTTTAAAAATACCAATAATGGTACTGTTAAAACCCCCTAATTTGTTGGCCGCATAAACAAGTGAGTGGCTGTTCATGTCCTGAAATCACAATGTGAAATCACAGTTTAAAAATAGTGTGTGAAATTCATGCTGCTTGGTGAAATGGCAATTTTAATTGCAGTTTGGAAGATATACAAACACATAGAAAATAGCCCAAATATGCCTTACACTTCTCATTTCCTTGGAAATTATTAAGGGTGCTTCTCTGACCTGCTTACAAAGAAGTCCTTTCTTTTTCCTCTGTATCACAAGCGTGTAAATAGAATTTGTCATTTATTCTGAGATGCAGAGCTTATACAGTAGTAAAATTCCCATCCTGCAGGACGTGCATTTATCTGCCCATAAACAAAGAGAACTTGATCTTGACACTTCCAATACCCTAAACTGAAGGGGTTACAGGTATCCTGTTCTTGTCAAATTCAGGATGCCAAGAGCAAGTGCATATCCTTTATGCATAAAAAAGGATGCCTCTAGGAGATGCTATGAGTTTATCCTGGTGTGAGGAGTTCACAAAGTTTGTGCACAAGACAGGCCAGGGCTTCATATCTCTCTGTCTGCATTGTCATTCCAGCCTTTTGCACTGCAGCTTTCTTGCTCTGCCCTCTTGTCTCTAATAGATTTTAAAAAGGCTACTCTTGTGCGTGATGCTGGTTTATATCACTGAATTTGGGTGGTTTAATAATATCAATTGTGCTTCTTCCCTTTATTAATGGCATAGTTCTTGGAAATCCATTCTGTCACAGTTTTCAATGCATTTCCAAAAAAGAGTTGCTAGTATTAGTTAACAGCTTCCAGAAAATAGATGCAACTTATGGGATTAATTTCAGATGTTACCAAGCGTAAGAGAAATTTTGAAAGTAAGACCTTTAGTTTGAAGTTGAACAGAATAAAAATGTGGGATCTCTGTTTCCACTGGTTGCTTTCAGTATAAACAAGATCTCTGAGTTCCTGGCAGTGGCTTCATTGTAGAACTGGAGTTAAAGCACATCAAATGTGACGTTCTCAGCTGCCCCCCTAACGAAAGTGGTGCTAGATCAGCTTACAATAATTTTGATAGCAGGAAAAGCCTTTTGGTTATTTTCTGAGGTATAGGAGCATTGTTACACACACATGCTGATTTCACAGGGGCTAGAATTATATCTTCAAATTAATGGCTCAGTATTTCAAGGAGTAAGGCACCAGCAAAACCTCCCCATATTCTTTGCAGGCCTGGACATGGGGCACTGTTTGGAGAGTTTAATAAACGTGAGCCCATTCTCAGGACTGAAGACAACTACTTTTCATGTGCTAGAATGTTGTGTAAAACCTAGCCTTTGTTTATGTCACAATTCCTTATTTTATGGATTATGTTTATTTCTGAGGGCACAACAGATAATTTAACATACCATATGCTCTATAATGATAATGCACTTTATATTTATTCATGGTCGTTTTTCCTCAATATTTCATTGAACCCGAAGGAGGCCTTATCCTGAGTCCACCAGCTAGAAAAACAAATCAATTGACAATATATGTCATCTTCCAACTCTTTTGCTATGCTAGTGACTTTTGTTTTCATCCTTTAAAAATGTATCCAGCTTTCTGCTGAACTGATTTATGCCACTTGCTTTATTGCTGCCTTAATGAAAACTGTTCCATATTTTAGCCAGCCTTTGGAAACCAGGTTTGCATCTGACTCTATTGTTAGGTCTTGATGTATAAAAAAACAAGTAACATAATTTAGGATAGACTGTGGCTGTTAAATGCCATTTTACAGAGTCTTTCAAGCATTTCTTTTTTTTTTTTTTTCAGCAAGGACAGCACACAGTCATAGTACAAAACACTGATAATGCCCTTACATCCTGCAGCACAAATATTCTGGTCCCTTGGCAGGACCAGAGGGAGATACTTTGGCAGGGAAAGAAGTCAACTGCCTGCCCTCTTCTGCAAGAGATTTACCTTAAAATCAGGCTCAGTTCAACAGCAGCTCACGTGGGGAATCCCCACATCCTACTCTCTTGTGGCAAATAACGATATCCTGCATTTCTTCCACAAATTTGTTCTCATTTAGCACTTCTCTAAGTTAATTATGCCTCTGCTACAGTCTTTGCAAAGGCTTTGCTTTGTGAATAAAAGCATTTCTTTCTCCTCTTTCTTTCCAACCATCCCCACCTACTTTTCTTTCTGTGTTCCTGCCCATTGTCAAAGAAAGTCCATTTCTCCTCAAAAGGTTGTTTAAGAGTGAAGACAATTGGAAAACCAAAATAAAGAAAACCCTTTGGACCTAAATTCCCTTTGAAAAAAGGCAAGATTCAAGCAGTAGAAATCCCACCGATTTCAGAAGGGACAATGCTGTGTTTGAGGTTAGGCATATATACTCATGTTCTTTCTTGACTCAAACTATATTTAGCAAGATCTCTTTCTTCAGCTTCTGAGAGGGCAAAAGTGGATCATACGCAGCAAAGAAATAAAATAGTGGTTCTACTTCAGTGTTAAATCAGTTCTGCTGTTATGCTTCTTAGATTTGGATTATTACAACAATATCTCCAGGAAACTCTAATCAGAAGTGATGTCTTGTTTTACTTCATGCTATATGAGGACATACAGCCTTATGCCTTATTGCCATTAATCCTGCTTTTGAAAGCAGTTCATTATTACAGGTCTTCACAGAAAAAGAATCCAAGTGAGCAAAAGTAAGCCTTTTGCCCATAATGGAACATGAAACAAGCTACAGGATTATTTATCTGCTCCAAATATTACAGCTGCAATGTATAATATAATATTTTCCAATGTAATTCAACACCAGTTCAAAAAAAAATTGCCAGTGTACTTTGCATCGTTAGAAATTACTGAGTTGCTGGAAGCTAATTAAATTAGCTGATATTGTCGTTCTTTATCTAAACTGATTGGGGTAATGTTGCCATAATTTAAGCTAAAGAAAAGGAAAAAGCACATTTATGTAGGCTTGAAGCAAAAATCTAATCATAGCTTCATTGTTTTGGAAATTGCATGTTCACCTATTTTTATTAAAGTATCTATGATTCATGATCTCTTATTCATAATGAATCTAGACATCTTATAATTAATACAAACTGACTTAGGAGTTCACAAGGAAGCAAGATTTAAATTCATACTGGCTTCTCTGTCCTTGGGATACAACTCTTAGTTGTGTATTTTCTTATGTAAAATTGTTATGCTATAAAGCAAGAGAAAAGACAGACATGAATTAATATGACATGCATAAATGAATAGCTTGTTTATTCCTACTACTCCTAGGACTTCATTGGTATTTATTTTGCTTTGTTTTGCTTTTCTAGAAGAGGCACTCGTACCATATAGTAAACCCAACTTCCCATCCCCTGGTGGCCACAGCTCTTCAGGAACATCTTCTTCTAAAGGATCAACTGGACCCAGAAAAGGTGAAGTCTTGCGAGGGGGTCACCAACGCAATGCCAGTGACCTTCTCGATATAGGCTATGTGGGAGCAAACAGTCAAGGACAGTTTACTGGTGAATTATGTAAGTTTACCTCCAGCTCCAGTTAAAACTCTCAAATAGATAAAAGAAAAAGATTATAAATCTCTTGTGAAGGGAGTAGGAAGTTGTGTGTGATAATCAGATTAAGCTTCGTGCAGGTCTTTTTGCCTTCTGAGGCGTATTGCATGTGATGGCAAACAAACGTCGTCCTTCTGTTCCTTGCTTTGGACCAGTTCAAACCTGTGTAAGCCATGCCAAAGTTATCTACATGGTACATCTCTCTGTGTGTAATGCTAGTGAAGCATGGGAAAAATTGAGAAGGAATTCTAGTAACTTGGAATTTTTTTTTTGGCAAAGTGTAGTGTGCTTGTCTTGGAAATGCCAGTGACAGATTTCCTCAGCCTTCTCCTTAATTTCCTGTTGCTTGATGAGAAGTATTCTCTTAGATGGGAGGTCCTCTTTTCTTGATTGTGTACCCCAGGTTTTCAGTTTTATATCTCCACTTTTTTCCTCAGCATCCCAGGGCAGGGAAATTGTTTTCCAGATTTGTTTCCTATTATCACTCAGTATCTGTTAAACTTTTGATGAAACTGTGTTGATGCTATGTAGGTGCTGGCAGTACCAGCTGCCCAAAGGCTTGACTCTGTTGTTTGAGAAAGAACATCAAAACCCCAGCACACTCAGGCATACTGGTGTGTTTAATAAACTTATTAGTGGTCATAAAAGCAGTGGAGCTGCTGGCATGTCTGCCTCCTCTTGCTGCAGCCAAACCCTCAGCAGCTCCTGGCAGTTACTGCCCTGTAGCTGTAAGAGAGCTAATGGTGACCCAGGAGCCCTGAAATGTGCAGCCTCAGATATGGTGTTGGTAAGTGCTAAATTTTAGCATCCCTCGCTTTTCATCTTAGAAGCAATTAACCCTGTTCTCACAACCTATTGAATATTCATTCTGTGCTGCAGTAATATTGCCATAGGCTTCATTTTGTGTGGTTTTTTTCTCCTTATTACAACCTCTTTCTCTCTCTTTTGTTTCTCTCTATAGAGTAGTTGAGAAGACACATTGCAAGCTGCTCTGATGGACCATCAGGTCTGAACTCATGGAAGTGATGACACTAAACAGTGCAATGAACATTTTCTTTATTTATGTACTATTAAAAGAACTGTAAATGCAATGTAAAGACACACAGCCACACATATCCCACAGATACTTTACTTGTGTTCTTCTCTTTAATACACCATCCACCTTAAGCTATTCCTTGTCAGGAGTATATAAAAAAAAGAAAGAAAAAAAAATCACCCTCCAGGATTAAAAGGATTTCCTTCTGTATATAATTTCTTTTGTTGCATTGCTATGCAAGCTCACCTTCTTTTTAGCTATGTTCATATTCATGTCTGTTTTTACTGGTCTGTTGTACTATATGTGAATTAATAGGCTGTGGTGCCATATATTAACTTTTAATTGTGTAACTTTTATGTTTAAAGTTTGCACTGCAATTTTATTTGGTGATAAGCACAAAACTCTACTCCTCATGACATGAAGAAAAAAAGAGACTGAATGTGTGAAGAAGGTTTACATCCTGTAAGCTACTTTGGATGTAAAGGAGTATGTTAGGTGGTTTTCCATTGGGGTGTAGAAATGAGAAAGTGACAGGCAAAACTGATGTCAGTGAAGACATTAGAAACAGATTTAAACCTTTTAAAATCTAGCAACATAGTTGCTCTTCCTATTTAAGAAGGGGTCAGAAGTTGGAAGTGTGAGATTAAAGAGTGAAAATGAAAACTAAAGGTAGCATGAGATGGCCTAGACCCTTTCACTAGAGTGATACCCTTAGTATCTGCTTTTAGCCATCCCATGCCACTAAGGGGAAGAAAAACAAACCTTGCTACAAATAAAAGAACTTTAAGGTGTTTCACTAAAGCTGTTTTTATTTTTCAGTTTTAAAGGAATTATTACCCTTTATTTCTCCAGCCCAAAACATAGGACAGAGATTTTTCAGGGGAAACAAACCACATAAACACAAGGAATACCTACTAAGATAAGAATGCAATTTATTACTAAGACATATTCAGGCTGCTTCCAAAAAATCGAAATGTCAGAGTATCTTATTTCATCTTTCCAATACATGTACAGTACGATAGAGGATAAAGCTGCACCACTGAAATTCATGACATTAATTGTTTTGATGCAGTCTACACAACCCTTTCTGTTCCATACCTGAAGCCTGCAAGAGCTGAAGTTGGCTCCACTAAATTTGTAGCAAAATGTTCAGGTTTTGGAAGGAAAGCAATGGTCAAATTATTTTTGACTTGCATTAAGTATATTTCTGGCAATACAATGCATCCAAAAAAGTTGCATATAAGTAAAGGAAATCTTTGACCTGTGTTTTAGTGAGTGGCTTCAAACTCTACTATGATGAGGAAATAACGCATGTTTATACAGTTTTTGAATAAACCAGACTCTGTAAGTGGACATTAATGACAGCATCCTGTCTCTTCATTAATTTTCATGACTTTGTCCAAGTCTTCTTTACCTCTCAAATCTCAAAGAATAAATTCTCAAGCTTTTCCTAGATTATTGTGTGTGGCTAACCCACCCATTACTTTGATGCTTAATTTAAATATTGCATCTTACAGCTTATTTCTGTTAGTTATCTGACCATGAACACAAGTTTCCATTGAATACCCTTCTCATATAACCAGTCTATGTTGTTTTATATTTTGCCTTGGAGCTCACCAGTATTAAGAACACTTTTTGTCATGGCAGAATCTTAGAAAAGTAAATTACAATGCTAAGTATGTGTTGCTTTTCATTTCATTAACTTGTTCCATGATAAGATAAAACACGACAGCCATCAACTATAACTCAGCACCATTGAATATTGAAAAATGCTAGTTAGCTCCCTTAAGGTCAACATGTGTTATTTAGCTAGTTACAAACAAAAAAAAAAAGTTGAGGAAAAAAAGTATGAATTTATTTACATATGTGACCAATGAGTATATGCCATTTTCCTGCTTGTTAAAACACTATAGTGAAAAACATAACATAAAAATGTGCAAAAAAGTTCAAGTAAGATAAAGAATGCAGCATAATTACATGTGCCTGGTTTTTATTTTGGTATATACCATATGAAGAGAAGACTATTCAGAGTACAATTCAAATTTAATTCTCTGGAAAACATTTAACTCAGTCACTGATAGTTGTTTTTTCCCCGTTTAATTCAAAAGCTTGTGCTGAGCTTTGGTGGAACACCTTACTCACTCTGTTCTATTCAAAATTCAGTATCTTTAGAGGTTGATAAAGCCATTCCAATTACTTTCAAATATGTGTTTTATCTCTTCCACTGGAAAGTAAATGTGTGTCAGTATTAAAGCTGTTCAGTACCATGATATTCACTAACTTGTCCATCTGCTTCTGTACATTTTTGTTCATTAATAATTTGCTTACAATATTACATAAGGTGTTGTTGTGTATGGCAAAGTGTCTCCATTATCTTACAGGTGATGTCTCTTCTTTTTTTTTTTCTCTCTCTTTTCTATACAGTGTACTTCCAATGAACCACAGTACATATTTTTTAAAATGCCATTTAATTTACTATTTTAAAAGAAGTATTCTTCTTTTTAAAAAAAAAAAAAAGAAAACATTTATTGTGAATAATGTGTTTAAAGAAAAGGGATGTTGTGGCAGCACTTAGAATTGTTTTTTAATTTGTTTTTTTTTTAAAAACTGTTTATTGGCTACAGTTTGTTCACGAAAAAGTATGACCTCTTAATGTGTTTCATTGGTATTGTTAGTGCAGCAAAGTTTAATTGGCATAAGAAGTTGGTTAATAGTACTGTTGAAGTGTGTATTGTATATTTACTGGGGAAAAATAAAACATATTCACATTTCAAATCTATGTTAAAAGACCTTGAGTAAGGAGTCAATATGTGAAAGCCCAAACAGGGAAAATCAGGCAATAATAACATAGACTGAGCTATAATCATCACTGTCCACTTACAGGTGACAAGGAACATTTTATACACTGTTTTTTGAACTAAGCTACGAGCCAGTGGTGTACATTGCCTGTCCTAGGGGTTTCTGTTTAATGTCCTGGCTCTCCTGGAGCAGTTGTACCTCTGTGATTACACTGATACAGCTATTCCAGTGAATATTCTGCTTATAACTCTTCCCTCAGTGTGGGGCAAGCCCTGAGGAGGCACAGCTGGCTCTGCCTGAAGCCCACAGAGCAGTGGATGTGTAAAACCTGGTCTGAACCCTCAGACCTAGGGTTTGGTACTGGTCGAGCTACTGCCAACCCAGTACAGAATACCCCAAAATGTTTGGATAGGTCAATTTTTCTTGATCTTTGTGCTGAATACATGCTCAATTTTAAATGCAGGAGGGCTGAAGGACCAAATAATGAATTGTTCCATGTGCTTCAGTGGTGTATTGCTGTATGGGCAGCCATTTCAGTGATGCAAGGATTTCCTTTTTTGATGTTCCTTTTTTTTTTTTTTTTTCCTTTATTTCTCAAGTACATACCCAAGTCAGTAAACCTTTAGAATACCTTTTGGTTGTCACCTGAAATGCAACAGAAACACCATTCCTTGGGAAAAGCACTAAAGATAAGGTGCATGGAATGTTTTTAAGTATGTTAATTTAGCTGCACACCAGTGCAAAAGGAAGACATGACTGTTTGAAATAATTATGTGCTGGTTTATGCTTGCCTCAGCCCATGCATTGCCAGCCACGAGAAGAGGTGTGTACTGAGGCTGAGAAAGAGTCCTCACAACTGAAAGAGGAAAGGGAATAGGGCTGGGGGAGATTTTGGCAGGAACTTCAATTTAAAAAAGAAAAAATTACAGGCAGCTCCTTTGGCTTGTCTACAATTTATGCAGTTTGGGGTTTTTTTATGGTAAACGGCCTTGTGGAGTTTTAGCAGGGGAACTAGAAAGAAAAAAGTTGACCTTTTGTAAAGATTGGGGGGTACTTCTTTGCTGAGGGAGGATTTTTTAATTTAATTTTTAATTTTTTTAACACATGTTTTGTGTTCCATCTATCTGGAGCACATTAGCTAAAAAATGAGTTGTTTTTTAAAATCATGTGGGGAGCGGACGATTCATTTAGGAGGCAAATTCAAATAGCAGGGAAAAGGGAAAAAGTAATACTAAAATAAGTAACACATACTGGTTTAGAAACAGCCAAGTCCACCACAGTTTCACATGCAATTTTGAACAGTATAAGCAATGATGTGTATAAACTTCATTGCTTTTGCTTTGCATACAAAAAATAATTACCCAAAGTCCATAGGAGGCCTAGATCCTCGGGACACTCAATCTGGTGCTTTGTTTCAAATGTGTGGTTAATCCAAGCTGGTGAGAGTGGAGAATGCTCAGGGTTGAACAGCCCTGGCTGCTCATAGCCCAGGAAGGCTCCAGCAGAGGAGACCTGGTGGCTTCAGGCTCAGTGGGTCTCAGTGGATCCCAGGCAGGTCAGCGCCTGGAGGAAGGTCACATCTCTGAGGATGGAGTTTTCAGGGCAGGGAAGGTTTTCAGTGCCTGTGGCACCACGGGGGTTTGCATTGAGCTCACTTGGGTGTGTCTCACATGTTGGGACTGCCCTCCCTCAGTTCTTTCTCAGTGCTCTCCTGTTGTGCACTCAGTGCTGGTGCTGTTCCCTGCATCTGGGGTGTCTGGCAGGGGGGCTGCAAGAGCAGAAGAGCCATGGAGGTGCTCTGCATGCATTGAGTGGCTGAATATATTTATTAATTCAGGGGGACACAGGAGAGCAGTGGCAGCAGACACCTGCTCTGCTGTGTCTAGCTGGTTCCCCTCTTCCCTCCAGGACTGAGCTCCTTCCTGCCCACACTCCTCCACCCAAATTCTCAGATACAACTCAGAGATGTCTCATGGGACCCACAGGAGATGTAGGGCCATGCCTACATGCACAGTATTGGGTATGTGGGGAGAAGTAGCTCTGAGTTCCACAGCTGGTGTGAGGACTAGAGTCCTCTTTGGCCTGACTGTATTTAGCTGTGTAGCTACATCCAGGAAGACCTGAGCAGAAACAAGTTCCTAGAGCAGAGCTCAGCATTGCAGCATCTCTTCTGGTATGTGGTTCCTTATTCAGTCTCTTGTAGGCAGTCCTGAGTTCACTGCTGAGTTCTCACCAAATCCTGAGCACTCAGATGGTTTATGCTGAAGAGTGAGGTTGTTCCTCTTGCTGTAGGAGAATGGAATAAAAAAAACCAATCAAAAACCAAAAAATGCCCAAACTTAAACCTTTCACTTTAATACAAAGCTTTTAAAACAACGTTCAAAAATCACAGAAAACAGCATTTCAGATGTATGTTTGACAATTTTTTTCTTTTTCTTGGTATTTTGTTTTGGCTACCATTGAAATGATCCATTGGTCTTTTCAGAGCTGTAACACTGTCCCTGCACCCCCCCCCCATCCCCTTCCCTTGCATTTTCCAGTACTTTCATCTGTAAAGAAGTTATGGTAAAGAATAATGGCATTTGTGTACTTACATTGTTCTAACTTTAAGCAACAAGGTGCACAGTTGCATTCAGTTCAATTGATCTAAGCCAGATGGGCACAAAATATTTGTGGGGTTTATTTTCTAAAAAGGCCTGCTATTTGTGCTGATATTTGTTCCCCATTCATGCTGATCAGTGCATCTTTTGCCTTCAAGGATGCCATTAGTAATTCTCCTTTGTGTTCAAAAGCAGGAATCCATTGTGCAGCACTTGGAGAGCCACTCGGATGCAGGTAAAGAATATAACAGCTTGAGCAAGTGCTAATTAGAACCAATTAAAGTTAATTGACCTCCTTTGGCAGTAAAATGCATAATAGAACTTGCTCTGTCCTTGCAAAATGGAGATCTTGCCTCTAAGCATAAGAGTGAAGCAGGGTTTCATGTAGCAGCCCGTAGTAATTATGTGGGTATAACAACCAGGAAGCTGCTTGCTACAATTTGTTCCAATAACTGAGCTCTACTGTATCAGGGCAATGCAATAAAAGTGAGATTTCTTCTCCAGTCTATTTAAAAAACCTAATTTTTACAGAGCAAACGAGCATCCCAAGATACCGATACTAATCTCTAGGAATGAGCTGGCAGAAAAATAGAGTCCCTTTTCTAGGTAAGTAATGGTGTGAACATTAAAAAAAGGCAGTTTTACACCTGCTGGTTGGCAATAGCCCTGATGCTCAGAGGTTGCATCTGTCCTGGACAGTGGGGGAAGCTCTGGCAGGCCTGCACTGGTGCTTTGTCTGGGTGAGGGCTCTGCCCACAGTTCAGAGGGGCTCCCCACTGAACCTTGCCATGAGGTTGCCTTTGGCAGACTTCTGTTGGAGAAGGGGCACTGGCATCCATCCAGCTGAGGTTTGTGGTGCTGCAGGACTACACCACTGCCATGGGCAACACCATGGACATGGTGAGAGGTACCCAAATAAAAGAGAGAGAAAGAGCAGGGGACAGAGTGAAGGGTGGGAAATGCAAAATTGTATGAATTCAAAAGCATCAGTGGTGGGTGCTAAACTATACATCGCTGTGAAAAGTTGAAAAGCCATTTTTATTAGTAAACCAGAACTGATCCAGTTTCCATGACCATGCTTTGATGACTTTTTGCTTGGCAGGAACTGAATGCGACTGATTTTGCTGCTAACTTGGCCTTACTATGAACAGCAATAAAGGTGTTAGTCAGGTGGGGACTTTGATGTGACCAGTAACATCACTCTCCCTTCAGGGAATGTTCTGTGCTGGCTTGTTAATGAATTTCTTTCCTAATGAGTATCATTAAAAACCCTTTGATTAGCTATTTGTGTGAATGCCCTTCCTTTTTCCTCTAAGCTGCTACTTGCACGAGTGGCAGCAGGATTTTGCCCTAGGCAGAAAGTGTGCAGCTCTATTCCTCACCTCATGAATACAAGTCTGAGGCAAACAGCAACAGGAAAGAGGGTGAAAAGAAAAATAAGAAAAATTAAAGAAGACCTCACGGATGAGTTGAAGTTATTTTCTACACATGTACAACCTGAGCAGGCACCAGCATTCAGATGGGACTGTCATTAGGGGAAATGAAGAGCAATAGGTGGTGATGTTGAAGCATGCAACAATAATTTACATACACCTCGAGTGCCAACAGGCAGAGAAACAAATAAAGCTATAACCTGGGGAAAGGGAATGCCAGAGACTAAATGGACCGCAACGAGCAAACAAAAAATGCCATGTCATAAAATGTAGCAAAAAGCCTGGAAAACAAAATTAAAAACAAAGCAAGGCATTTCAGATCCAAGGCACCTTAATGAGATATTGATGGCACAGAAATTGCCTACTCCTATGCAAGACAAAAGAAGACTGAGAAACACAAAAACAATTAGGAAACAGATTTGGCCATCTAAGGTTTAATAGAAAGAGATGTGGCATAGCAAAGTACAATTAATCACCAATTGCCTGAAACACTTGGCTCTCCCAAGCTACTGCAGACCTGTCTCCCCTGCTCCCAATCTTAAAATGACAGTCACCCACTCCAGTTTGTACTTAAAATAAACCTCTGCCATTCCTTCCCCAGTCCCTCAAATCTCCCAGTGAATTGCAGACACTGATAAATAAATATTTTGTATTTACTCTGCTGTCACAGGCTTCAAACTACCTTCAGTCTACCCACCCCCTTCTTCCTTCTCTTTTCCCACCAGGCATAAACTTCATCTGCATATTTTCCACCTTGTTGTTAGGCACATAATGAGGCTTTTCTATTTTTGTCCTTCTTTGCCCAGAAAGCTATCTTAGCCATGTCACACTCAGGGATGTATAAAAGTTCACTTTATATTATATCTATGTGGAATATGAGGTTTAAGTTTAAACTAGGTCACTGGGTGCCTTGAGAGCATTTGTAACTAAGGGAGAGCCACTGATTGATGAGTCCTGATTTGAGTGGCTCAGCCCTGCACTCAGAGCCTGGGAAATCCAGGGGAATGACCACAGTTGCAGAAGGATTCTGGCCATGTGTCCCAGCCCATGTCAGGGGGAGCACAGAAATGCACCTTAAAACAGCTGGAACAGTAAGTCATTCTGAACAGTGATGACCTGCAAGTACATCATGGGTCTGGTGAAATCTGTGGAAAAATTTTAGTCTTTCCTTTAATCAAGATGAAGGATTCATTTCTGTCATGTATGGGCAGATTTTTGCTCGTCAGAGGACTCCCTTTCTACTCTGTGCACTTTGCAGCCTTGGGACACGCAAACACATTCTGATTTTCTCTACACAAATGTCTGGGTACATTAAAAACCTGTTTCCAAATAGGGGGCTTTGAATTCCCTTCTGTTATAGGTCATATGCTCCTTTAGATCTTTTGAGGGTTACCCAAACCCCAAGTGATGTCACAAACACTTAAAAATACTCAAAGAATAACCCTTTCCATATTTTCACATACTTTGCAGTCTCCTCTAGACCCATAAGGGAGAAGAGGTATGATTTTCAGATTTTCATTGCTGATATGTTCCACTTCTGATTTCATGGAGGGATTTAGGAGGCATGATTTTAATAGAAACTGATGTCAATTAGTTAATTGGAAACTTAAGAGTAAAAGTACTAGACCTCTGAGATCTGGTAAGTACCTTGTACCCTAGCTGAGAGTAAAACCTTTCAGTACTTGTACAACTACTTTTTTCATAATTAATTTGATCACAGAATTACAGCATTTGGTAATATTTCTGATAGAGTTTTCTGGGTGAAGAAACTTTACTTTGAAACTGAGTTGCTCTGATGAGAAACTCCTGCTTGGGCCAGTATAGGGAATTTTGTGGGACAAGGGAGTCTCACATGCCTTTATAGCTGTAGAACACTCTTGGGAAAAATACCAAAAAACCAAAACAAAACAAAACTCCAGGTAAACTCAAGCACCCTTTCACGAATACATGTCATAAGCCAGGAAATGTTTGTTTTGGCAGAGGTGTCTTTGTGCCTGCCCTGGCACCTCACTGGTGACACTCAGAGCTGGAGCAGCCATGGGAGTGGAGGGCAAGGAGAAGAAAAGGAAAGTGAGGGGAGAATAAAAGGATATGCAGTATTTCAACAACAGGACAAAAAAATAATTCTTCTTTATGTTTCTAGACAGTTCTGTAGCACATTATGGAACTAGTACACAGAAATTCTCCTTTTGCCCACAGCCCATTCTCTTTCTTTAGATTTGGATGAATTTAAATACTTGCTCAGAAAAGGAAATTACAGAAAAAAAAACACCCTTACATTAAAACCCAAAACAATGTGGGTCTGTTCTCAGTGCAGGCCTCTGACTATCAATTTTAGGATGTGTCAGTGAATTGATTATCGTTTGTAAACTGTTGCTAGTGCTGACAATAATAATGACAGGATTCTCTTAATTGGTCCCAGGGAACAAAAAAAGAGACACAAAATTCTCCTTTTTGTTTTTTTTTTTTTTTTTGTTTGTTTGTGGTAAATAGATGCTTTTTTTCCCTGTACTACTCAATATTTTTGTTGTAGTCTTAAGGGTGTTTTGAAGCATCTTATGCTGTTCACTTTCTTAAATCCGTTTATTAAACTGAATGTGGTTGAGCACGAGGCTGACATTTGGTGGTTCTCCCGCTGTTTCTAATAGCTGCAGGGTGCTCATTTTTGGAAGCAGTTTTATGATGCCTTCTCTGCTTTTGCTGGCACATATCATGCCACATAGCTGAAGCTGGAGCTGTCAGGACAGCGTGTCTCTATTTAGCAGACCATTGTTTGTCATCGAACAGATATTCTTGGAGATTTTTCAACTATAGCATTGTTGCCAATGGTTAAAATTTCAAAGCTTCATAAACGACTGTGCACAGGAAGATGAATCCAGCTGGCAAACTTTCTACTTTTACGAGTTTTGTAGAAGTCATCAACAGGGGAGCCAATAATTTTCACTCTCTGATGAAGCCTTCATTATGGAGCATCTGAAACCTTGTTGTAATGTGGATGACTTTGACATTATATCTGCAGTTATGTGCTTGCACATCTATTAGCATTCATACAATGGGAACTGAGCACCACAAAGAGCCCCTGAAAATAGAGCAACTAAATTTTCCTCTGCTTTTATACAGCGTACAGGTGTAGGGAGGTTCTCTCATGTTATTTACAATGTCTTTGTCAGATTCTTTTTCTTTTAATTTCTATGTATATAAAACCTGTCAAATGTCAGCACTTGTAACTATCAGCTCTCAATAAACACAATCTACAGGGAAGGTGAGTCATGTTGGGCACAAAAAAGAGTAGGTAATGAACAAATGCATAATGAACAACTGCAAAGGAAGGTCAAGTTGGTCCAAGACACTTTCTGTGTTTGTCAGATTTAATTTGAGGTTTTGTCTGTGCACAGATTCAGGAACACTTGTCACAGGTGCTCAAGGCATGCAAAGAACAACTACAGTGAATAATAAGCTTATTGTGCTATAATGGTATCATAACACCTGAAGCACCCATGGTAGTTGTTGTTTCATCCTTCTTCAGCATTGATTTTTTTATTCTGAAATGAAATTGTTACAACTTTGACCTGCTCGTGGATTCTGTGATACTGAGGAAATGTTAGTAACTTTTTTCCTCTGTTCCTCTTCTTTTTTTTCCTTTTTTTTTCTTTTTTTTTTTTTCTTCTACTTCCCTGCAATAGACTCACATTGATCTTACTTGAGGTGTAGCCTATTATCAGCACAATCCTGCTGATAAAGTACTCCTGGATGGCTGCACTGAAAAATAGAAACCAAAAAAACAATAACAATTGGCCAGTGCTACTAAAAGAATCTGTATCTCCTGGTTCTCTTTACAGAACTTGAACTTTTGTCAATTTTCACATCTCTTCAGAAAGGAATTTCTTATTCAGAAAAACAAATAAAGTTTTCCTTCAGAGAAGTAGTTTGATCCAGGCATTAATTCACTGCCAGACAGGATCTTATCCTTATCCTTGCACACACTTTTAGCAGCATCTGACCTACAACACTTCCAAACAATAAGTGGGGTTTGCTCAGAGTGCAGTGCCTGTCTCATCCTGCTCATACAAGCCACCTGGACCTTCCTTACTCATGTAATTAATTTTTCACACCTCTGTTCTTAAATTTATTATTTCCTCCCATCTGGACTGTAGCATTTTTAATGTATTCTGGCTTCAGTATTCTTATTTTTCTTATCTTCAGTTATCCTTATATTTTTTAAAGTATATGATTTTGTTCTTTGATCCCCCTCTGCTTTTTTTGCTTAAGGAAAATCAGAGCCTAATGTTCACCCAGAGCAGACTAATTTACAGGTTGCCTGCACCTATGTACCTGTTAAGATGCCTGTTGCCACTTTTACAGGTGTATCTGGTATATGTTCAGATGCTCCTTCCTTAGGTAACTCGTGTGATGTGAAAAATCCTGGCCAAATAAAATTCTGGCTTTGAGAAGCTTTTTCACACCTCCTAGATAAGCCTATCTCCCTTTGTGATATGTTGTATTTACAAAGTGTAATCAGTGTACAGCTTCAAACAGTTTCACATTTTCTTTTCCAAAATTTTCCTCCAAATACAAAAGTTATACCTGGAAACTCAAAAACCAGCTTCAGCCTCTCTGAGTATGCATCCACACAGCCTGTAAGGGATTTGAGATGGCTTGAGTTCAACACAGCTAGTTAGGGAGAGACAGGACATGGCCAGCATCCTCACTCAGCTGTAGTCATAAATCATCATACAACCTGACATTGACAAATTGATCTTGGCCTGGAGCATCCAGGAGCTTTGTGAGAAACCTGTTTGAGCCCCAGGACAGGGGCTCAAACATTAGCAGCAGGCATCCTGGGACATGCCTTCAAACTTCTGTATGGAGGGGATATGTAACCAACATGCTCTGTAGGCAAAGCATGTGGGTCTGTTCTCAGGGCAGGTAATTTACATGGTAATTTCCAGGTAAAATCTATCGAAATTTTTAATTTCTCTTCAATTGCTTTTCCTGGAATTTTCCTTCAGTTCAGTTGCTATCGTTGTTGCCCAAACGAGCAGGAGCAAGGTGGATCTTGGATGATAACCAGGCTCATCTGTCAGCACTGATATGAGAAAAATAGCAGGCCAGGTGCAACTGAGTGCACCAAACATGGCTGTTAACCATGGGTAACCAGCTCATCAAACTTCGCTGAAAATGATGAGGCTTTTGGGTGGCAGTTTAGGCTGCTGGTAGGTGGAAAGCTGCTCTAATCGGGCTCCCAGGCTGAGTAGCTGTCACATATGGTAAATCTCCACAGAGACTGAAAATAAGCTGAGAATTAATGAGCTGCTAATTTCAAGACTGATGTCTCTTGAATGTCTTCTTTTTTTTTTTTTTTCCTGAGATTTTTTCCTTATCCCTTTTCTCCCCTCCCCAGATTTACCCTTTCTTTTATACAAATTCCTTATCTCCCAAGCAGCCATTGCAGCACTTTTCTGCTCATGTGCCTCTGTGTGTACAATAGAGCTTAACCTGAATGGTACAAGGAGGCATTTTGGTATCTTAATCTACCAGCAAGTGATTGGCAAAACTGGAGGGCTGGGGGCCAGAGCCCCAGTAAGCTATTCTGTGAGAAAAATGGCATCAACTTTGTCCATAAGAACACATTTTTTATTAATCAGTGTCATTGAAATGCTGCTTTCTGATCATTTTAATGTTTCTGCTGGCTGCCCATCTCTATCTGTTAACTTCAGCTTTCCCCCAGATTCTTTACTATGTCTTCCAGTCTTCTATGGCAGTTTTTCCTTCTTTTTCTAATTCTATGGTTTTGCTTTTATCATTCTTCCTGCCCTCTACTAACCTTTTTCTCTCATTTATCTAGGATTTCCAACTCTCATCCTACTCTCCAACACCAGCCTTCCCACCATCTAATTTTCCAAGATTATTCGTTCCTCCATCTGCATTGCTAATGTGAAATTCTCTACTTTAGAGATGTCATTCTAATACATGAATTTCTAAATCTCTGAGCATGCACAGAGAAACTAGATGTCTTCAGAAAAAATGAGGAGAATCAAAGTTACTTGACTGCTAATGTGACTGATAGCCCTGTTTTACCATCCACCTGATTTCTGCTTGCTACAAAACCTTAAAGGATTTTCTGACACCTTGTATGTAGATGTGCAACCAGAGGAGAGGATTTAAAATCCTGCTAAAATCCTTGCTAAAATCATACCAGTTCTTAAAAAAGGTCCTTTTGGAAAACATCAATCTTTTTGAGGGGTGGGGGGCAGAGTATGCTGGTAATGCCTATTTCTTTTTTGTAATCTCCATGGTGCTGTTCCAGAAAGATTTAAAATTGCTTACAGGCCTATTGGCTGGGTAGTGTAAGATGTGAGTACAGTAAAATAGTATTCTTTTTCCTCATTAAAGTATTGTGAGTCCACTTTGACATAAAATCCATAAAACATATGGATTTGGGGAACTCTGAATCATTAATAGCACAATGGCTTGTTTGTGGAATAAATATAAAGGAGAGATGAAGTGGAAATTAAATGTAATTGAAAAGGAAGTGAATTTTTGCTAAGATAATATACCTTACCAGTATGGTTTAGTCTGCTGGTTTTGGGGGGGACTGAGAGGCTATCAGGGTGTTGGAAACAAGGAAGCTGGCTCTCCTTCTCCTTGTCCCATGTGCCAGATCTTTCTTCACTCCCACTGCCTCCCCTTCCAGATCCTGTGGGGTTTGTGCCAATTGGTGTAAGTAATGGAAATGTTTCATCTTCTGATTTTTGCTGCTTGGATGCTGAAAGGTAAGCCTCCTTGGTACAAAGATAAACAAAATCAATCACACTATAGAGATGCTGTGTGCTCATTTTTTCTTTTCCAGCATGAGATAATGGTTTCTGTGTAGACTGGAACCACAAAATTGCATTGACAGTTTCTGGGGTGCTCTTGTCCTCTGGCACTGCTGGGAGCACAGAGATTTCACAGGCACATCTTCATTTCCACGAGGTATTTAAATAATCTGCTAAAATAGTTTATATAAGTAGGTAATGGGATTTTTGGACCATTTGTTTTCTTGAGAGCTGCGCTGCTGAAGTTGAAGATTGGATGGATTTGTTGCTGCTGTTTGTTGTTACATCAATTGCCTTATTCCAGCCCTTCTGAAAAGCCCAAACTTTTCAGATGTGTGCATTGCAAAGTGCTGGAAAAGTGTTTTCTATTGACAGCAGGCTAGTGAACATGCAGGTGAATTGTTTCACAGAGCAGAGTACAGACTGGCAGCACTCTATGAAGGCTGGCAGAGGTACAGAAGTAGCCAGCTGATATTCACAGCATCATTTACCAATATTGGGATCAGGTTACACTGGGTCCCTCAAACTGGCTTTGGTCAAGGTTATACCATGAATTTACACCAAATCATTAAGATAAAAGAATATTATATAGCTAAAAATACTGTATTACTTATCAAAAACATGTATTCTATCTAATAGAGCTCTGAAAAATATGTGAATACACCAGCATTTTACAAAGATTCACAGATAAAATTTGCAACAAAAATTGTTGCTCTCCGTTGCTGTGCTGTCAAGACTATAACTAACAAAAACATTTTGAAAAGAGGCCTCACAACCTGAGTAAAATTTATATTTTGACAAAATAATGCTTCTTGAAGCAGATTTCATGAACCAATCAAACAATGCTTGGATGTCTGAATTATAGAATTGCCTATTAAATGAAAAAAATAAACGCCAGAGGTTTGGGGGAACATTATGTTTGGTGTCATCATCTGATTAATCTGTTTTAAAATGTAAAAGGATTTAAAGAGATCATTACTTAGGCTAGGATTAGTAATAAATAAGCAAAAGCTTTTTTGCCAGAGCCCTAGGTGAACAATGGCACTTGAAAATAAAACACTGGCAAGATGCCCATCTCCTCTGGGAGAAGAAGGGAGAGGCAGCAGCTCCTCTTTGTAAGCAAACAGCCACGGAACGCCAGCGTCTTCCCGGTGCGTTAAGAGCGTGTCAGCAGGGCACACTTTTTGTGTGGTTTTGTGATTACCTGTTTAATCACAAGTGATGGTTAAATTCAGAGGCAAATACAGGGCTGCTGTGTTTTTTCCATCTGCTCTTTGAGGGTCGTATGTTTACATCTAAGCTCATTCTTCCCTCATCTGTGTGTGTTTGGTTTTGGTTTCTTAATTTCCTCTTCCAAATGTGTCTCGCAAGAATGAAAATATTGAAATGTGACCACAGATTTCAAGAACTGATTTTTCTCCCACATGTTTTTAATTTTTTTAATATATATCTTACTGGAACCAGACACATTCCAGCACAAGCACACACACACACAGAGAGGGCAGAATTTTCCTACTGCAGTAGTTCTGGCACAAGACACTTGCATGGATCCTCATAATGCTATACCTGAGTGAATGGGGTGAGGAGGATGCACACATTAAAAAAAAATACAAATGCCAAATTCAGCATTTTGAGTATGAAATATTTAATATTAGGAGAAAATTCTCTACTGGAAGTCACAAGAAGAGGTTGTCCAGAGGAGCTGTGGATGCCCCATTCCTGGAAGTGTTCAAGGTCGGGTTGGATGGGGCTTGAGCAACCTGGTCTGGTGGAAGGTGCCTTCACCATAGCAGGGGAATTGGAACTAGATGGTCTTTAAGGCCCCTTCCAACCCAAACCCTTCTAAGATTCTATGAAATGGGAAAAAGTTGATCATCCTGTGATTTTTGGCAAAACATAACTTGAATTGTTACTTGCATCCATAATTCAAGGTTAAGGTTTCGTGCAAAAGTTTTCTAAGACCATGTATTTAAGTTTTTGATGAAAACAGCTAAAAGGCTGTTTGGTCCACCTCCTTAAAAAGATCAGTGGCACCACAGTATGTATAAACATGACAATAAATTCCTGAAATTCTCCCATATGGAATGCAAACAGCCCCAGTTCCACCAGTGTGTGTGACTGGCATATAGACCCCATGAAATTAAAGGCATTGCTTGCACCCATCATCTATTATTTATGCCTGGTACTATTTAAAAGAAAAACACACTTTAGAACTTAAAAACTAGGTGCCTCAGGGAGCTGAACACCAGAGGAAGGAGCCTGAGAGCCTGAGGAAGCCAATGGCACAGGGATTTTGGCAGCCCTGGCCATTGGGCCAGACCAGACTAGAAGCAGCAGCACAAGGAATTCTCTCCTCCATCTCTAAGGATTGTAGGGCAGGAGGAGCTGGTTTATCCTGGCCTGGCTAACCCACCATCCTGGGGCAAGGACTGCTGGCGTGCTGTGCTCAGGCCAGGAGTGAGTCTGAGGGGAAGCACCCCCATGAGCACAGATCCCACACAGAATATGTTGGCAAAAACCTCTGGTTCTTCTCAGAGCAGGAGCTCTCTGGTTTCTTACATGGAAATCTGAGCAAGAGTTTTCAACTTTCTTTAGCTTCTCAAGAAAAAAAGTGGGTTTGTTTCCACTTCCTGCCGGATTCTGAGCATCTGCTGGTGATGTAGAATCACCTGTACAAGGGTAACCAAAGAAGTACTGTTGTAATGCTTGGGATCTGGTGTGGGGAAAGGCTGCATTTATTTCTACATGGCAAAGGTTCTTGCGAGGCTCATGCCTGTGACTTGCATACAAAAGAGGGGATATGCTACCTTGGTGTAACAGTGGCTTGTACTGAGCATCTGCACTGGGCACATCAGCACTGGGAATGGCATCCAAGACCAGCAATTCCCTGTCCTCAGGGCCAAGTGATGCAGAACAGCTGTATTTGTGCTGCTCTGCACCAGCCTCCCACTGACCGCTCCGCTTGGCTTATCTCTATTGCTGAAACACAATTATTTTTTGCAGGTTTCTCCTTGACTTTACAGTGTCTGAAATACAGTGAGAATCGTGCTGTACCATGGATGTCTTTATAGCCCAAAATTCAGGTACTCGTGGGAGCCAAGGCAGCAGAAGCACTTGGGACAGTGGTGAGAAAGCATGTTTGTTTCAGAGGGAATTTTCTTTATATTGCTTAACCCTGATATGGAACAGAGTAGCAATAGATTTAGATTTCCCCTACAGCAAAACCCCAACAATTTTAAACCTCCCTGAAATCAAAATGCATCTTTTTCTAAATTTCTAGCGACAGATGGGAGGCTGTGTTATCCCCCTGGCTTTGAGGGGGCCCCTGAGGGTGTCCAGGCTCTGCAGTAATGAGGCTCTGAGCAACCTCAGAGGGGTGTCTGGCTCTGCAAGAAAAGTCTGAATGCAACAGTGCTTTGGTCACCGTTGCTCCAGTTCCCCAAAATTGCTCCTATTTTAACCTGTCAATTTACAGACTTAAAGCATGCTGGCTTTGTAATGGATACATATACTCCCCAAGCAGATAATGCTTTCAGATAGGAGATCTCATCCAGTTTCTGAGCCCAATGCACCTGAGTGACAGCAGTGTGACAATGCATAACAGCAGATTTGGATTACCCCTAATAACTTCTTCTGTAACTGGGTGCTTTAGTATACTCAAACCAAGGAAAAACATGGGGCTTTTTGCATTCCCTGAAAATGGGTAGATCTCCTTTTTTGTGTGTTTGTGTGTGGCATGTTTGTAGTTTCTAAGGAACAAGTCAGTGGAATGCTGCTATTATGCTCATGGAACAAATTTATATTTTCCACATGCCTCTGTTCCTATGGATTAAGAGAAGGTTTTAACGTAACATTTTTTTTTCTCTTAAATTCCAACAGTTAGTTGTTTGTTGTGCTGTTTGTCGGATTTTTTTTTAAATGGAACAGAATAATTTCTGTATTTATATTCTGCATTTTGTATCTGAAGCTTTTGGTGTTAAGTATGCATGTTGTGTGTGTTTTACAATGACTGCCCCAACACACACACTCCACATATGTTTCCTCTCCTGATTTGAATAGAAATCTAACACTGCAAGTGAAGTACACTGAACTACTGTTTCACAAGCTGTCATTTAAGTGATAGATGGTAAATTGGAATTTTGCCATGCAAATTAGTTAATGCTCAGATGAAGCCAGTGTTTAACTATTCAAATAAGATCTCAGTCTTGATCAGCTGTTTCAGCTTATATCTCCAGTGAAGCAGACAACTAGCTTTCAGCTGGAGCAGACAACTAGAACTCCACAAAACCATCAACTCTGCTCACTTAGAGCCATCTCAGTAGATGAAACGATGCTCAAACAGCACTGATCTGTAGCTATCAGCTGGAAACAGCCAAAGATGCTGTTTCTTCAGGCAAAAAATTGTGATAGTTGGTAGTGTTTCGAAGGGAAAATTTACATCTCTGGAACCCGCTACATCCAGAAATGTAAAAATACAACAAACTCACAGTGTGACCTTTCTTTTAACAAGAACATATGTAAAATTCACACACAAAGAATGGTATATTTAGAATCTTAGTGGGAGCCAGGAATAACTCTTATAGCAAAGTTCCCTAAGCCTACATTTTAAATGCATGTAACCTTTCTTTCAGCAGTTTGCTACTGCTTTTGTGCACAGGAGACCTTTGAAATCTGGGAGGAAGAAAGCCCCTTGGCTATACAAAATGCCCTGTCTTTACCTGAGAAAAATCCACGCTGTTTCACATTTAGAGCACTTCATTTCAACTTATTTTTCTTGGATTCCTTAGGGAAATTTCAACCTGTCAAGCAACTGAGAAGGAGACATCTACAGAGTCAGTCCTGCTCCCTCACCTGGAGACTTGCAGCAGCCTTGCTTGTCCCTGAGAGGTACCAAGGTCTTAATAAGGATGGAGGGAAGGAAACCTTCTTTCCCACTGCAGATCTTCCTCGTGGAGTCTCCTGGAAAGAATTGCCACAGTCTGTTGGAGGTGAGGAATAACTACAGGTGAATTTAACTGCTCCTGGCTCCTCACAGTAATTCTCAGCAGTTCCAATGTTTGCCTTTCTCAGGGGCCAGAGTGGCAGCTGCTTTGCCAGCTAAGGCACTTGATCCTGCACTGCAGGTGGCAGTGATCTGTGCTGGGAGTTCATAGCACGCTGCAGGTGATGATGGGTGATGGGAGTACAGCAAAAGTGTTCTGCTATTTCAAGAAAAGAGGGCACAGAAAAAATGAGGTTTCTCTCCACTGCAAAAAAAAATGAAATCTCCTCACCTCTGCCTCCAGTGTGATGCCACTATGCAAGTGACAGTAAGGGTGACATTTTGTCATCAATGCTGCTTTGCTCAACCTCCTCAAAAAACATCCAAACTTTCTCTAGAGAGGTTTGTAGCACTCATCTTCTAAAAATTTGAAAATATTACACACAGTAGAGACAAAGCTGGTCTTCTCTTAAGTCCCTCAAGACACCATCAAAAAGTTGGATGTCTAACTCATGTTAGTGGGTGGGACTGGTCCTTCTGTCCCATGGAGTCTGGCAGGGACAGAAGGACCAGTGCCACCCATTTGTTCTTCCTGAGGTGATGCATGTGCTGGCTGCCTCAGCTTCTGTCAGCAGGGACAAGCCAAACAGGTTTATGAAGAAAGACAGAGTGCTGGATTTTCCAAAAGAAACTACTTTCCAAAGGAACTACTGAGGGAACAATGGCAGAAAAAAGGAAATTGGGTTTGAGATGTCCATGAGTGGGAAGAGAAGTGGGAGGAGGAAGCCAAAGAGTGGGAGAAGCACCAGAAGAAAGAACTTATAGAGTGTGGCGTTACAGGAATCAGCTCCAGGTTTTGTAAGATTCCAAGGGGAGGGAAGAGACAAAGCAAATGATGCTTGGAAGGGAATACTGAACTCAATTTAAAAAGGAAGGCTGTTAGTTTATACAGTCAGCAACCCCAGCAAAGTCCTTTGGACAATTATTTTTTATGTAGTTTTATGTGTATATGTATGGAAGGGGCCATTTTCCCCTTCACTAATGTGTATTCTCATCACATCCCATTCTTTATAGGCATCTTAACAGCATCTACACTCTGAAGACGTCTGCTGAAAGTGATGTAGGTACCCAAATCAGTTTGGGCTAGCCTGGCATTTCTCCCAGTGCTCTGAATCAAAGATGAAAAGTGTTGCTATCGTTTGCAAGATGTTCACAAAGCGACTCTGCACAAAAGGAGACTGCACAGAGTGCCACCATTTGAAATCTCTTTACAGTGTTTTTCCATTAAAACAACAAACCTTGGCAGCTACCATCTACTCTTTTCTGATTTGCAGCCAGCCAATTAGATCACTTAGAATGCACTCAATTAACAAGAATGCAAGGTCAAGGCACTGCCTTTGTGTAGTTCTAGTTGTGCCTCAGGAAAAACTTACTTTTGTTTTCCCTTCTGTGTGTTTATTTCCTCCACTGTTTTTGTTAATCCCTCCTACATGCAATAGCTCCCTTGCAAACGTTATTTTAGCAGTGACCTCAGAGTGTTCTGAGTGCCTTCTAAAAGTCAGCTATTAAAAGAATTCAGTTGCCTCAGTCTCTTATTGTGACCTTCAGTCACCAGAATAGCTCTGATGGTTTGAGTGGGAAGATCCCCAAGAGTGAAAATTGCTCCAGTGAATCTGGGCCTGACAAACCATATTCTGTTTTTGTGGATTACCAGATGGAAGAGCTCCTGTAAGGTCTGCAATCAGAAGGGCAGACATGCTGACTGTAGAGGGCATGGGAACAATAGGATGGCCTTCAGCATGGTCTGACCATCCAAGCACGACCAAATGACCTTGCTGAGCATTTATGATGCACTGAGCCCACAGCCGCAGCCTGGCTTCTTTGTTCTCAAACCATAACTGCTCTGTCTGGTGGGGTGTGCCACCCTCTAAAGCTCAGTAAAGAGGAGGCTCACTCCTCTTTAGGAGGGATTTAGGCAGGCTCTGCCCACAAATATACACAGAAACACACAAGCATCTTGTGAGCTGTTTTAGAATTGATGCCTGACAGAGTTAGTCACAATGTTTGCAGAAACTAGGCTGTGGTTCAAGATTGTGATGCAAATATCACAGTTTCAGGGTGGCTCTAGAAGAAAGGCTTTCCCACTGTAATGTATTTTCTCCTGGTGAAGACATAATAGTGATAAATTTCTTATGGCACAGATATTTTTTTACTTAACAAAGTGAGTGCCACAAAACCCGAGTTTGGAACTTCATTTTCCTGTAGTTTCAGTAAAAGCAAGATTATAGATTGTGAAGGACAAAGTACAGATACATGTAGTGACTGCTAACAAAATTTAGGGAAGTAAGGAAAGTTTCAGTTTAGTATTATTCAATATGATTTATTGAATCAAGGGGTTTAAGATTTTGCATTGAATCCTACAGATAAATTAATACAGGTCTTCAGGTTTGCTCTTTATCCATCTGTTTTACGAATTTTTTTTTCTCAAAATGTTTGTAAATATGTGCTTTCCTGTTCTGCTGTCTTGTCTGACCATCTGACATCCCTGCCACATGAGATTTCAATTTTGCAGCAGGAATTCCACTTTTAACTTTGCCTGAGTATGCTCAAGACTTTCTGATTTAAACCTAATTCTCTTGCCTCTAAATAAGATTTAAGTATTAAACACTCTTAATCAAAACTGTATTTTCCACAGGAGGTCCCTGGCCAACTTTTTCTTTATGCCTGTTCAGATTCTATCACAGTGGCCCCAGGCCCTGTCTGGTGACTGCCATAGGAAAATATGATAACAGTAATAAATTTCAGCTATGCATTCAATCCCCCATGAAACCTTTCATTAGCCTCTCTCCCTGCTGTAGCACTGCAATGGGAATGCCAGAATGAGAGCTGCCAGGAGGAGCAGAAACTCAAGTCTTGGCAAGAGCCACAGAAGTGCTTGACAGTGGACGGTGGCTGGGGTGAGGGCATAGGCAGTGGTGCTGCCTCCTGTAAAACTCCTTTGCAGTTTGGACTAACTGCAAAGCAAAAGTGGGGTTTGCTTTGCTGTTAACCCAGCCAGAGAGCACAGACACACTGCCTGACCCTCATGGTTGTGTCCTCTCCCCCTGTGCCCCACAGCAGTAAGGACAATATTCACTGATCCACGCTGTCCCAGGATGGGTAAGGCTGCAAGGGAACACTGTCCAACTTCCCTGCCCAGGCAGGATCATCCCAGAGCTCATTGCACAGCACTGTGACCAATGGTTCTTGAATATTTCCAGTGAGGGACACTCCACACCCTTTCTGGACAACCTGTTCCAGTGTTTGGTCACTGTAAAGTGCTTCCTCATGTTCAGGTGGAACTTCCTGGGCATCAGTTCCTGCCCATTGCCTGGCACCACCAAGCAGAGCCTGGCTCCATCCTCTTGATACCCTGCCTTCAGATACTGGTAAAATTCTACCTCTTTTTGTGCTGTTCATCCCCTTCAGTTAATGTGCCTTAGGAAAGAGCAGTGTGAGTTTGAAAATGTTATTTTCATGAAAGATGTTAACAACACTGTTAAAGACACCATGGAGCTTTCAGATTGAAAGTGTAAGCTGCATGAAAAGCATATCCTGAAAATAATTCAGGTGCTGGTTTCTTTCTTTGTTCATGACACCTTTCTTTTGTCTTCAGCAGCAAGAACACTTTACAGTGTGAAGTTTTCCTTTGTTTGTGGCTACCTTTTGCACAATTTTTCTTTCATGTTGCCATATCCAAGCAGAACAAATCTGTTTGCAAGTAAAGGAGGAAAATAGACTGGATGGTTTTGGTCTTAAGCTAAATGTTTTCAGAAGTCCAAGTATCATAAAAAGTGCAATTTTAGGATCAAATCTGACTTGATTTTATCTCATTAAAAGGTTCAACCAATTGATTTAGAGTGCCTTCTTCTACACTTGCTTTAGAAGTATTTTCTCAACAGATGGGCATGACACTTTTCCATTTTATCTAATGTTTCTTATGAAAACTGTACTAGTATGATCAATTGTCACTAGAAATAACTTTGAATTTTCTCATTACTGCAAGACATTAAGATGTCAGGATATGATTTACTACAGCAAGTGACTTTTATGTCATCTATTTTTCAGAAATCCTGTGACTAGTTTAAATTTCCATTTCCTTGGCATTGTATCTATGTGTGTAGTGAAACAAAGAAGGAATTGACTAACACACTGAAAGCATTAAGCATTTGAAGCTGCCCTGCTAGACAAATACAACAGCAGCACAGTGCACCACATGAAACTGAAGCAACCACCTGGAAGAGAAGGAGAGAAGAGCTTAGGCTATTAGCACAGTCTTTGAAACCATTTTGTCAGCAAAATACTCCTCTTTGGTCTGACTGCAAAGATAAGGAGAGACATGAAAGTGGAAAAATTAGAATACCCAGACATCTTAAAATTCTGAAAATATGCAATGTATTTCTTCTGGTCTTTTGCATCTGATATAACTTTTGCTGACTTCCTGGCAACGGGAATTTTCCCTTATAGAGCTTGATTAGTAGAAGTGCAGTGAATGGCCATGTTAGAGTCAAACCATATCCATGGCTTAGCACACACCATAGGTCCATTCCTCTGGAGTGGCTGCACTGCAGATTCCTCATGCTGCTGTTTGTTGGAGAAGGGCTCTGAAAGATGAGGCTGGTGGTAACTGGTGTCCCTACCACACCAGGTGCATGATATTTAGCTGAGTTCACACAGGTAAAATGCAGAGGTGTGGCAGGAGTCAGGTGGGATTGGTGTTATTCATATCCACAAATGTCTTTGAGGAGAAAAAGTTTAAATAAGAGAGTTATTCCTTGTTGTAAACTCAGACCTCAATATCTGAAAAATCTCCTGCTGATTTGCAAACCAAGTACACTCTGTTGCTTGACAGTCTGGTATGTTCCAGTGGGCACCTTCTTCAGCATCCCAACCATGGAGCAGCTCTGCTTGGCTGCCTGGAAGAGGCATCCCTCCTGTCTGGGCACGTGTGGAGAGCTGCTCTGCCAGTGGCAGTGCTGCCTGTCCCTGCTGGAGGAGACTCAGCCTTTTCAGTCACTGGCCAAGACAGAGGTGGCTATGGCAGGAACAAAGAGGAGAGTGCTGTTCCTGGCATTCAAAGGTGTTTTATCAGAGGGGTTTCATTTAAGAACTAGGCAGGGCACTGGTGTGTGGTGGGATGTTGCACTCGTGTGAAACCAATAAACAGAATTTCTGTTCAGGGTGACTTTCAGAAAGAGGAGCTGAAGTGCTGTGTTTTTTCTGTGACTATTTAGCAATTAACTCAGCAGTGAATTTTCATAGCTACCTCTGTGACTTGCATGTCTGCTTTATTTTACCAGCCAAAGAATTTAAGTCTAAAACCACAGGCAGGACACTTAGAACCTGAGCAAAGCATTATTTAAAACCATTTAACAGTTTCCCAGTTGAAAAATAGCCTTATAGCATTTAGGATTAATAGGGAAGCCAGCTTTGTCACCAAAATATAAAGCAACTATAACAGCACAGAAACCTCCTGGAACACAGAACATTGTACCCTTAATTGGGTTGCAGGTGTACCTCAGTGACTAATGGATTGCTCTGGATGCTGCTTGCTTAGCAAGTTTTCCCTGTAGCTGGTGGAGAAAACGGCTTTCTGTCCCTAGCCTCTGTTTTGGTGAGACTGCACAGCCACATGAGCAAGTAGACACATAAACCAAGGTGGAAATAGTAACTGAATGATGAAAGGATATGCCACAGTGCAGCTCACCCAGGAGAAAGGCTGGGTCAGACCTTTTCTCTCTGACAAACAGGCAGAGTTAGCAATTGGAAAAAAATTATTGTTTCCTTCTGAAACACAAGTGGACATGAAGGGCACTTTCAGGTTTCTTCTGTCCATCAGATCCTCACCCAGGAATGATGACTGTAGGGTTTGTGGTGCAGCAACACCTACTGCAGAGCATGGAGGGAGAACATTTGTGTCCTTCTTGGGGCTGCACAAATTGGCCTGCCAAAAGAGCACCTGGGCTTGTGAGTGTCTTAATATGTTTCACTTGCTCTTTGTTTTCTGCCTGACACTTAGCTTTTTCTCATAAATACCACACAGAAAGTGAAAGCTCTCTCTTTACATAATTTTAGTGTTAATATGGCCCTGAACAATTATTTTGTAATGTACATTTCAAAGTGTTTAAACAGTCTGAAATACTGTGATACTTTGATGACCCTCTAGATATATTTAGTTTGCCTGAAATATGGCCAAATGAACAACTGAGACATATTTGGGGGAAAAATCAGCTGGCAAAGAGAATTAGAGTGTTATCATAGTTAAATATGAAAGAGTCTCACAGAATATCAAAGCAGTGCCTAGACTTCATATATTGTGTGCTGTAAAAATGCTGGACAGTGAGTCTGTAGCCTACAGAATTTAATGGGAAATACTGCTTTTGGATAGGACATAGTTAATGCACACATGAAATATCCCACAGAGGCTGGGTGAAAGTCTCTCCTTTCTAAAACCAGTGAGGAATTAGGACTATGTTGTCAGCACCGGTGTGGGTGCTCTTTTTGTATGGTCTCTGGCTGATAAGGACACTCAGGATGCTGTTCAGCATCCTTTATCTGAGAGGATTTGAACTGAAACCTCCCAGGGGAGTGCCCTAATTAGCACTCTGTGGGCTGGGCTGAGGATTCACACTCATTTCCTTTTGTTGGAGCTGCTCTGACGTCTGTCAGCTTTTATGTTTACAGAATTTATGTTTAAGCACCTGTACATGTCCTGACCATCAGGCCAGATGGTTAAGGTGTGGTGTGAGACTGCTGCCTCATATCAAGCTATGCAGGGGATTGTTCTGCTGGAAACTTTGGGCTGTGCAGTGTTATAAAGGCTAGGGGTAGTTTTTGAGGATATAAATCAGGCATCTAATTGATAACTTTACATGCCCAAATCTCCTCCAATTCCCTGTGGGATGTATTCTTGAGGTTTTCCCAAGAAAGACCTTGCTTTTTCAGCTGAAAAGGAAAATTATGCAGAAAAACATTACCTACAGGCTTATTATAAAATCCTGACTGTGCAGTACAGATGCAGCTGTTTGCAATTCATCATCTAACTTTCCTGAAGGTCTATTGGTGGATGGCTTTAGGAGACACATTTCTGCCAGTAGATGTAGTGCTGCTTGAATTTATATGCAATGTTGAAAAATACCTGTGTACTTGCATGAAGCACACAGGGTCTGTGCCTGTTGTGCTTTGTTTGGAGGTTTTTTGGTTGCTTTGTTGGTCTGGGTGGTTTTTTAAAAATCTAAAAACTTGCATAGATTGGTACATTTTTGTCCACTTGCAAAATGAAACTCTAATTTTGTGATCTACTTGGAGAACCTGATTGGTATGAGTGAGATTTCATGCTACTGAGGCCTGGCTGTGTTTAAGTCCATGTTCCCTCACTGTTATCTTTATGCATGACATATATTGTGTTTATTCTAGTTGAGGTGAGCAAAGCCTTCCTATCAGCCTTATACTAAAGTGCTTTTTGGATTAGAATAGACTAATCAGATGACAAAAAATTATTCCACTGATACACCCCCTTGGGACAAAATCTTTTTCTACTGATACACCATACCTCAGTGGCTGGTTTTGAAATTTGAAAAAAAAATCATTTATTATTACATAATTTTAGTAATAATTTGTTAAGAACTTTTCTGCTGAATGACAGCACTCCAAATGAGACATGATAATTCCTACATTTGCCTCTGTGACTTAGATGATTTGCAAAAATTCCCATGCTATGCTTCAAAATGGTTTCTCTCTGCATGTGCTGAGCCAAGAGACTCTGTTGCTCAGTCAGCTGGAAATATGTGGAGAAAACCATTCTTTTTCTTACAGTAACTCTGATCCTCTGACTGTAGTAGGAGCTTCTACAAATGATGATCTAAATCCTGTTTTGATTTGGTATTAAAAGGAGGTGTTTGTGGATGCGAAATTAGGCATATTTTTCTGTTAAGAAATAAGCTATGTTAGTTCCTCTTGCAGCCCTTGCTCATTTAGCACAGCTACAAGGTAAAGTTAAATGGAGATGATGACAAATAACTTAATGTGTGCAAGATTCCTGTTTTTCTTTTAGTGCAATGCACAGTGTGCAGACAGATGCAAACTGGAGATTCAGAGGATAAAGGACTTCATCTTGACCAGAAAAGAATGAGAATGATTTGGTGATGAAGCTAGGAAATATTCTTATTGTTCATGGCCTTTCACTTCCACATTTAATTAAAAAAATTAAAAAAAAAAAAAAGAAATTGCCAATTATCTTTGGATGAAGCATTCTCAGTATAGATTACAATTTACTCAGAAATCAACCCCAAACTTAATTTCAGTGATTAATCCTTTATGGATTTTCTTTTGTTATTCAATGCAACTGGCTAATGATTAATACCACCTGGGAGAAGGAGATTATGCAACACCAGAGTGGCATGGTGTCCATATACTGGGTCTGGGTTAATTCACCATGCAGCTGTCCAGAAAAAAGCCAACCCAGCAAAAAGGCATATGGAAGGGAGGTAGATGGAAGGGAGGAGGGGAATAATGATAATTGTTTTGACAAGAAATAAAGTAAACCTTTTGAAACCCATGTAGGCTTCTGCTGGGTAGGCAACTCCTGCCCAGCCAGATGTCATCAGTGGTTTCTTGGTATGGAGGAGCATTTGCACTCTCCAAATACCTGCAACATTTGTTCTTACACTGACTGTAACAGGCTTCTTATCCCACAACTTTCCTACAAAATAAAACCACACTTCAGCCACAACTTCTACAGCAGCCAATGTACAATAAGCAATAAGCATTGTATAGCATTTCTGTTGTGAGAAAAACCACTTATTGTCACACAGCCTTAGTTTTAAAATCTCAGAACAGATGGCCATACTTTGAAATCATGAGTATTCTCCACAGACAAAGGGCTTTTGTCCAAATGGATCTGAGTGCCTATATATATGGAAATACAAACTTGTGCAATGTTACACAACAGGATCTGTGGGTACACAGGGAGTGTAAGAGCAGAGTGCAGTGCCACAGTCTAGGTGACAGTGTATATGCCTTGAAGACTCTGCAAAGCTTATTTCTGTTCCAATATAAAGTAGTCTCTCATCCAGGGAGAAGTCTTATTGTGAGCTAAAATTAGGGAAGAAATCTTGATGAGGAATTTTCTCCTCTCAAAACCAATTCAATTATGCCAGAATTTGACTTACAAAATTAAGTCTATAGCAATTATGAAGAATGAAAGGGAATCTTGAGATTATAAATATGAAGGTTTTATGCAAAAATGAATACCATTGTTTTTCACATTCATATATTCTAGACTTCAGTCCCTTGAGTGGAAATTATATAAAGCCCTTAGGTGGTTTTTTTGTTATCACCTTTTCATTTTGATCAAAGGAGTCATTATTCACCACAAATGTCAAGTTTTGCTCAGCGTGGTTTTTGCAGAGTTATTGGGGAATTAGAAAATACCTCGATTATTAAATGTACATAGAAAACTGCCCAGATGTTTGGTGGGGTTTTGTTTGTTTGTGTTCCTTTATATAGCAGGGATCATGAAGGACATGTGAAGGATATATTTGGAAAGTAGAGGGAAAAGGAGTTGGTGAATAATCAATTAAAGAGGTTGAAACCAAGCTGACCAATTTGTGACTCTGTGGCAAGTGCTTGGTTAACATTGTTATTACAGTTGGACTCTTTTTCTCCCCTTGTTTTCTCTTAAACATATCACAAACTAGTGATATTTTGGGAGAACAGTCCCTATCAATGATAGGAAGTGCTTTAAAATTTCTAAGAAAAACCACATAAAAGTTACTTGTTTTGTGATTCTTATTAAATTAGTAACCAACATCAAAATGAAAAGTAGAATTTGTGACTAAGAAAATGTTTGAAGGTCTTATAGGGAAAACATCTTCTGATAGATGAAGAAATGAGTTGTCTTGTCATTAAGTTTGTTTCTTTTAAGTTGTAGAGCTGTAAGAGACAAAATGACAGGTCAGTTTAAAGATTTAGACAGCTTCACAAAGTGTTTCCAAAGAGCAGGCTACATGCTTGTGCCCATTCTTACCAAGAAAATCATCTAAATACCTGAAAATATTTTTGTCATGTTCATAATTCTATGAACTCCAGGTATGCTTCAAATACTGGCCTTTAGGAGTATGTGAATTTGTGATGAACTTCTGATTTGGGACTCAGGAAAAAAATGTGCCATGAACAACGATTAATTTAACTTTATTTTTGTCATTCTTCACTGCCAATAGTCCAGCACCATCAACATAACTTCTTATATCCCTTCTAGTCCCTAATAGCCTATGCAGTCAGACCTGCCCAAACTTATCACATGATACTGTAGAGCTTTCATATATTTAGCAAAAAAAAGTTTATAGACAGTGAAAGGCAGAGAGTGAACATTTAGAGTTATTTTTATAGCACAGAGAATAATGTTCATACTTTTGGGAAAATTACTGGAAGATTCTGTTGTGATCCTCCAGTAGAACAGAATTTTGTAAAGTTTTAATTCTTTGTCAAAATAACTGAAGTACTTTCTTGTCCCATGAAAACCATCTGAGAATTTGCTGCTTTTTAGCAATGACAATCTAAATAGGATCTGCAAGTTTTATTTCAGGAACACAATCCTTAAAATGTCAGTTCACAAGATGTCTTACTGGAAAAAAATGAATAAAAATGAGTATGGGATACAAGTTAGTGGGTATTCAGCATCAGGCAAGTAATTTGATTGAAAGCTATTAATATTATCTCATTAGAAGCAACAACTCCCATTATTAGACTTCTAGTTTCTCAAAAGGACTATGGCTAGGCAAGAGACACTCTTTTACACTCTTGCATTTATTAAAACCTTCACTGAATACCTATTTCTATATTTAGGTGATGATATCACAGCTCATTACCAGTGAACAAATTAGATTGAATCAGAATCCAATCTACCTGTCGTTCAAGGGAATAGCATGCATGGAAAGTGTTCTCAGAGGTGCCCTGCATGGGACCACCTGCATTTTTCCTCACTAGAAGTCAGTAAGGGACAGGAAAGCACCAGTGGGGTACTGGTTTTCCCTCCAACCTGGGATGGGGACATTTTGAACAGAAAAAGTGTTGGTTTTTTCTCACCATTGTGAACTTTTTCTCTTTGAACGCTTTCCCTTAACATTTCCTGGATCAATCAAATCCACTCTCAGAGCAAATATATTGGTGCTGTTTGGGGAATCTTTAATTAATGCTAACCAGCAGAGGAAGAGACATGGCTACAGGTGCAGTGACAAAGCTTGTAGGAGGTTTGGTCAGCCTAGAACTGAGGTTGTTAAAAAGCAGGAAACCCAAATTCATTGAGCCCAGGCTTGGAGCACTGACATTTCAGCAACTCCAGCACTGGGGTCACTTGTCATTGCTGAGAAAGCTATTTTAATTCCTCTGGGCCCCAGTAAATGTGTTGTCACCCCACACCCTGTAGGAAAGCTGTAAGCAGGGGGTATTGTGAGAGATCATGGAGCCTGATGGCTTGGGCCTGCCAGGAGCAGCAGATATGGGTCTAAGCAGAAGAGCAAAATAAACTTTGGTGCCTTCCACATCCTCCACGATTGTCCCAACCACAGCACTAATAGAACTGAGTCAAAGTCCTTTCACAGGGAATGTGAATGTGTCTCTGTGTGTGTGAGAGAGAGAAATCCAGTAGAAATGTTTTGATGGATTTGACCTAGTTTTGCAACTATTTTTCAGGTCAGCTGAACCTGTTCCTTTTTGATGAATAAATCATTTGTCTATATTCTTCTGCTCTGCTCTAATGGGGTGAACAATTGATGGTGGTGAGGTGATGTATAACATTCATCCATCTTGCTGGATGGTCACAATAACTGAGCTAAGCAGTTAATTAAGGTGGAGGTACCCCAGCAGAGCAACTACTTCAACCAGTACAGCTTCACCCTGAGCAAAGGGAGCTGAAGGAATAGTTGAGGGCTGCTAAATGTTTTGGAGATTTTGAAAGTTTCTTAAAGACTGATTGAACATATTGACCAGGATTTTCCCAGTCTAAGCCAGTTGTCAGATATCATACCAGAAAATACTCCTGTTCCACTTTTCCTGAGCAATTGATTGTTTGCAATCAAAGGCAATTTCTCTTTGGAAGAGTGCTTCTCTCTTAATTTATGAAAAAAACCCAAAATATATTTCAGTCACGCAATGAGTAAGGCATATGCTAAAAGTTGACCAAAATTTAAACATTTTGTTCTTTGGGTAAATCACTGTGCATTGCAGATCATCTCAACTGAGTCACTGATTTCCTCTTCTGAGTTTTTGCATATCTTTGACCTTGAAGTTTTGAAATGAAAAAATCCTGGGAGGAAAAGTTGCAGGAAAATGCTGATTTTTTTTTTTCCCACTTATTGCCAAGTAACTCTAACTAGAATAAGGTCTTAAACAAAACCTGAGGCACAAAAACCAAAAGAAACTGGAAAGCAAGCACAATCATTGTTTGGAGCTTTTTTTCTAACAGGCTATTATTTAAAGTGAATATGTATTGCAATTGACATCTTACATATCCACAAACTTGAAATTGTTATGAAAATGTTTAGGCCTTATCACACCTTAATCTTCCTTTTTACAGTTACAGTGTAATGATGCATATAATGCAGTGATGTACAATGCAGATGGATTAGTCTTAAAAATGAGGGAGTAGTATTGTGAGAACACAGTGAGTGGGTTTTATATGCCAAGCAAGTTATGCAAGTATCATGATGAAGATAACTTATGAATTTATTACTTTTTTGCAAGTGCTGTCTGTCAGGCAATGTCTTGTCAAAATAGACTTGTAAAATGAAAATAACAGCAGCAGTCTTGGCAATAAGAATTGTCTTAGAAGGGTAAAGGTACTTTGTTGACTAAACCAAGTAGACTACCCATATTGTATTGGATTGCTCTTGGTTCATGCCCCTTCTTTGCCAAGGAGGGATTAGAATAACTGCTCAAAACAAAGGGAATATCTATTTGAATCTTGACTTCCACATCTCTTTCAGTTTAATTTTTTTTTATTACTACTGCTCCTGTAGTAAAAAAAAAAAGATTTTTTTTGTGCTCTCCTATCACAAAAATGTAAATGGGTTTTAGGCCCAAATCTTAATGCAGGATGTTTTCAAGCCATGCAGAAAGAAAACAATGACAATTAATTTTGATAACAATATTACTGATGTTGTGTGTCATGATCTTTTATATTTGTACTTAATTTTCATCCAGAGATCTGATTTAAGGACAGCACTGTGGAAAGCACAGTATGAACATATGGCACTGTCCAAAAAGAGGTTATTATCAAATAAAAATGTCAGTAAAGGGTGAAATGAGTAGCCATAGGCCAGCTACCAGGATTTTTGGTTTCCATTTGTGCACTCTGACTCACGGCACCTTTAGCAGCACACACCTCAAATCTGCTCTGACTAATTTCTTCTGGGGAGGCAGGGGTGGTGGGAAATCATCTGTGCATTACACAAGTGATCCAACCGTGGCTCAGTTCTCCGATTTCCCTCAAAATAATTCCAATGTGATTACCCAAGCATGTAAAATGGTCAATAAGCAGAACACAGAAAATGTAGTTTCAGATACCAAATTCAGTTGCTCTGGTGATTATGAATAAACTTCTGAGTGAAATGAAATTATTTAGCTTTCTCTTGAGAACAGAACTAAAGTAAAACAATTATCAGCATTCCAGAGAATGCAGAATTTGGAACATGTGAAGAATGGGAATTAGATGTTGATGTTCCAGGAGCAATTGCTCCCAGGGACCCCATACCTCTTAAATCAGCTAGAAGACCATCTGCTCCAAAAGATTTATCAATTACTATATTTCTTTTTAAAGCAGTTTAAAGTATACAGTTGTACCTCTCTGTCTCCTTTCTGTTGAAAAGCTTTATGGCTTTCATGAAAGTTTTTAATGAAAAACTTTAATGATGAATATCCAACTGAAATGTGACTTGATGTGTCATCACCCACCCAGATGCAGGCTCCACTTATAATGATTCCAAAATCTGCAGCATCTGAAACGTACAATGTAAAGATATAAAATTTATAACTGTTGTGAACTAAAAAAATACCACATTCCTTTTGCATCTTATCTTGTGTTAGGCAGTAGTGCAAGGAAAACAGGGCCAGCTTCTTGATTGGGTGCCTGGCTTACAATTCTTAAATACACAGGAAAGTCTGTGTTTTCAAGCATCTGCTATTAAAATAATCTTGGAAACTTTTCCACAAAACTTCTTCCCCAAAATGATTTCAGCCCACAATTATAAGATTTATACATTCTTACAAACTTACTTAAGCTGGACTCCTGGCCTCTTGTCAGAATTGAATATTATAGGTCATATAACTGGATTATAAAGGAGATCTTTACATCCTATCATTAGATCTCAGGGAACTAGGGAATAATGAAAGCACAGTCCTAAAAGTATTTATTCTATAAAACACATATTTTATACTTACAGATCTGTTGTTTCTGCCTGTAATCATTACATCAAAATCTTTGCTATAAACACTTCATCTTTAGGATATTTCTCTTTCATCAAAGTTTTTGTGCTTGATCCGACTTCTTGCTTTAGCAGAGCAGCAAAGGCATGTTTCCCTCCCTGCTGCTTGGGGCTGGGCTCTGGACTGCACCAGGAAATCCAGAGCCATCTGGGTTTGGATGATTTCATCCCCAACCCATGCTGCTGGTTGTTTTCTTCCTGTTAAAGAAAATATTTCTATTTATTAGGAAATGTGTGTTAGAGAGTTTGACACTAGGATTTGGAGCATGTCTTTGGGTTAACTTGGCCAGGTGATTTATAGCTGTTTGTTCATGACCAGCATGCATTAGTGGAAAATGCTGTCCAAGTAAAATCCCATGGGAGAGGAGCACAAGGGGCATTGTTAGGAGCTGTCTGCACAGCCAGCACCCCAGCCACCACTGAGTGCAGGCACAATTACCTGATAGCCTTGTCTGGACATGCAACCATACTGCTAGGGACCTTTTAAATTCTGTTCCTATTCTTATTCTGCTTTCCTGAATTGTCAGAGAAGGATACAATTCAGTTAGCAGCACTGAATAGCTGCTCTGCAGAAGGAAAGAGCCAAATCATGGACTGCAATCTGATGCTGTTCCAGCCATTAGCACCTGATCCTCCTGTAGTCCCATTAAAACTTCCTAATGTAGTAAGCATGAGTAAGCATATTATTATCCAATCCTGGCTGAACATGCACCCTTCACTTCTGATGGCATCTCTCATTTAGCACAAATGAATGCTTCGTCCTGCACATTAAATATGAGATGAGGGAGGGAGGAAAAGGGGCAGTAAATGGTCTCCCCCAGGCTGAAGAGAATGGTTGGATCACAGCCTCCTTATCCTGTGCTAAAGTACTTTGTAAGTGATACAGGAGCTAAAGCATACTACAGGAAATTGAGGAGTTAAGAATGAAAATGGACCTCCTGAATAGATGCACATTAAGTAAGCACTGACTGCCAATTTTGAGACAAGCTAGGTCATGACTGCCTTTATACTTTCACCTAGTTTCATGACTAGGTGAAAGACTCCAGCAACACTGAAATTAATTCAATGTATTATAATAGAGTTTTCTCCTTAAAAATTGTACATCAAGGGGAAATTTCTGATGTGCCAGGGCACTTTTTATCCAGGATTATAAGCCTGTTGGGATAGCTACTGGGCTTTGGAAATAAACAGGAACAAGGGAAACACTGGCACCACCATTTTCAGTTCTGTGACAAATTATTAGTCTGAAAATAAGGATAGTAAGGTTCCTCTCTGTAAAATTCAGCAATTGATGAAACCCATCGGTTTGGGATTTTGGGGTTCTTTTTGTTTGGTTAATTGGGTTTTGTTTTTTGTGTTCTTAAACCTATTTGGGAATTTCTTAGCCAAAAAAATTATTTTGATCCCAATTCCTTTAACCCTCTTCTCCATTTAACTCCCCCTCTAATCAGTACTAAGCTGGTTTCAAATTAACTTTCTGGAGCTACAGAGGTATTTTGAAACCATGGTACCTGTGGTGGTACCCAAGACACAGAATTTAAAACTAGACTTAAAAGATTTAACAAAAAAGGGTATTTCAAGGAAGAAAAAACCCACTAACTTTCTATTACTCTTCTCTCCTGGGAAAAACCTTCATTCCCTGGCCAGCTTACCTTCCATTCAGACATTCTATAAGTATTAAAACATATCTGTGCATAAGAATAAAGAAATATTTCTAAATTTCTAAACAATTTAGAAGTTAAGAGAACCACTTAAATATCTATATTTCAATCTTTTTCTACAGTTCTGTTATATTTAAGAAAGTGCTCTATACTTGAAGAATAATTTATAATGGTTTTTTAATGTCTTTAGCCTCAGTTCAAGGAAGAATATATTTATATGGTAGTTTCTTAATTGGTAAACTCTCTCATATCTGTGATCTAGTACAATAAGAAAAGCATACAGAAAAATACTAAAAATTATTATTGTGGTGAAAGAAGCCCTCTCTATGTTATATTATATATTTGTTTTTGATGCATGAAAAGGTTTCTTTCTCCAAGGTCTCTCTCTTCCCTTGCTCTCTCCTCACACCTGAAACTAAACATTGGCAATAACTCTTCTTGGTGTTCATTTTAAAAGCAACAGATTTTTTTTTTCTTTTTTGGCTTTCTAGAACAAAGTTTAATTAACAGGAAAAAAAAAACAGTTTTGACACTACCAAGTAAACACCTGGTGCACACAACAAATACCTCTCATGTGTGCAGGCAAAAGGGAGAGAACAACTGGAATTGTTTCAAAAGGCCACCACATGAATAAAGGTGTCATCAAGGAATAGCAAATCACTGTTGAGCACATTACGGGAATACTTCACCTTTCTCAGAAACACTAAGCAGAGACCATTTTCAACAACCTCACCAGAACTTGTTGTTAATCTTAATTATGTGCCTTAGCCTTCTTGCTAGGAAGATGGAGCCTTCAGAAGTGCTTGCAGCTGATGGCAATCACAAAACAGGAACGCCTTGCACACAAATGCTGTGTAGCCTTGCTGTGTGTGCAAGGCTCTGATGCTTTCAGTAGAAGATTAGTCTTTATTTTCAAATAATCTCAGGAAAGCTGTTATTGCTATTATTACACACACTTGCTGACTATGTGACAGCATAAAAATTGCATGGGAGTTTTATGGTATGTTGTGGCAGAAAACATAAAATTCAGCACAATGGATGACCAGTGTGTGTGTATCCTATTACTTTGGTGTGCAATTAATAGAAAACCTTGTGCTGTGTGTTTGATTTAGTGAGTTGTAATGCTTTGCAGTAGATAACTGGCTCACGAAGCCTTCTCCATGAAGTCCTGCCAGAAGTAGGTGCAGTGGTAAATCTCACTTTTGTCAATGAAACCTATTTAGGAGGAAAGATTTATGTTAAATTGCCTTGAAGTGCTCGTAGCCCTTCTCAAAACTGTAACCACGTTTCTCTCGTTACCTGCCTTCCACGTCAGAGTAGCTGTTGCTATCATAACCCCCCACTCCTGCCCCTTCCCCTCTGCTGTCTATTGTCTGTTTCCACACTCCTCCCTGCTTTGTAATCGCTCACTCACACTCATTTATCACTGGCTCACCCTGTCCTGCCTACACTATCTCCCATTTTTGTCATGGTGCACTGGTACATTACAAATACAATTAAACCTTTTACGATACCGCAGCTTTTGGCTAATGCATCCCAGCTTCAAGGTTGAAGGATTTCTGATATTACCGCTGATATCAGTTCTTCCCCATTTATCGGCACTGTCCGGACTAATGCAGAAGTGTTGCATTAATTAAAGGAAGCATCCAGTAATGCTGCTGTTTTTGCCAGTCTGACACTGAATTGGAGCTTGATGCCTGCTCATGTTTTAAGAGCCATTCATCACACATGTCATCCCAAAGCAGCCAGCTGTCTGAGAAAAGCCTCATTTGCATTTCATCAGCTACACTCTCCCTCTTCTCCCTACCTTTTGTATGGAGCTTTGGCTTTTTTTTTAAAGAGCATAGTCTTCAAAAGCAGCTTAGCTAAAATTAGTATTCCATTTAGAAAGATTATTTTCTTTAGTTCAGAGGTCTTAGAATTGATCTGAGTGGGAAAAAAGTGTCATACAAACATAGCCATGCAATCTGTCTGTATAAAGAAATTAATGCATTATGGGAGAAGACAAAGATTTTTATGATGAATGGACTACACCTCTATTAGTTCTGTACATTAAGCTGTTAGAATTAATAAAACATTTCATTTATTTTGGAAATTTCTCAAAGGGCATGGGATTTTAAAATCCAAGCAGCTCTGAATGATTCCGCATTATGTATTTTGATTTCCTGTATTGTTAGACTGAATTGTCTGTGTCAGGTTATATTGAAGCCATTTTAGGAGTCCAAAGAACACGTGAAACTCCCTCAGTGTGCTGAAACCAGCTGGAGAAAAGAGAAAAAAATGAAATTATATGCTCACGCTTTCATTCAGTGACTGACTTGACAAACTAATTTTTTGCTTTTGTTGCCTTAGTGAATAGTGCAGCATCTGTAAGCAAACATATCTATCATATAGTAAACTGACCAAAATGCAAATCTATCTAAATATATCTTTATATTTTAAATACAAAATATTGTATACATATGTACATGTGTATGGTCATGTGTCTTTACTTCAACTTTTGTGCACTATCAGGACTTGCTTGGGGAAAAAAAAAAAACCTAGTTCAAATTTGGCTCCTATATCCCTTTAACTAAACAGCAATTACAGAGAGGTTGCAGCTCAAAATGGTGTAGTTTCCAGTTTAAAAATAAGGGTATACCTCATTCTGAACTGTTTAAGATCTCCAAATATTATTTTCCTTTTCAGAAGCATTAAAAATCTACTCTTCCACCCAGCAGAGGAGATGCACAGTCCACAAGCACTGTGATTGAGGTTGTTATCTGTCACCAGTGGAGACAGACAGGGCTGTGTATGCACAATGGGTGTCTACAACTGAACCTAATTGGGGGGTTGGAACTAGATGATATTTAAGGTTCCTTCCAAAACAAACCATTCTGTGATTCTGTAATTCTAGGGGCAGGGGCTTTAGGGAGGGCTGGTCTCCCTAAAGTGAGATGTGCCTTCCAGTTTGTCTGACCAGAATTCATCTCCATGCATGCAGAGGAGTATCTTAGTTCACCTGGATCTTATTCTACCTGCCTCTGGAAATGGCTGGTGGATGCATTTGGAAAGATCCTTAAGTTTTTACATAACTTGGGCTAGATGCTGAATTGTTAAAGAACTCAAGATTCATTGTGTGCCATGTGTATGTTTTATGCTGAGGTATTGGTCAAAAGCCAATACTTACCTCAATCTAGGTTAATATTAGCCAACAAATATATATACTTTATGTGTATATACTCAGGCCCTGTTCATCTCAATGAGGTTTAAGAAGTGTTTTGCGACATAGGCTGGATGGCTGAACTGTTAAGAAGAAAATGAGTATTTGCATTGTCAGTACAAATGTTAACTTTTATTTATTCTGATTTTTCTTATTTTAGCTGCCACATTTGACACCGGATTTTAAATACTTGAAGTTAATTTAAATCCTAGCAAAACTTACTGTAAGTCAATGTCCAATCCCAGCAGAAGTAAATGAAAAGTGAACATCTCAGAAGTCTGGTTTGTTGTAACAATAACTGTGGAAGAGATCCTCAGTTCAGAACAGCTTTGTGCTGGGATTCCCAGTGCTTGCTCAGTCACAGAGCAAATACAGGATATGGCATCTTGCTTCTCTCTCCTCCACAAACATGGATTATTTAATTCTGTCTCCATCTTGACCAGTCAAACACTGGGACTACCCTCAGGGAGCCAGAGGAGAGACTGGCAATGAAGTGAAATGTAGAGGATGGAAGGTGCAGAAACAGCCAGGAGCCTGTGCCATTTCTCCTTTCTGGGAATCAGAAGGTTGTGATCTTAGCTGGTGTCTCCTTTTCAGAGATATGTTCATGATGTATTTAAGCAGAGAGTTGCAGCAAGGACTTAGTTTTGTATGGAGATGATTTAACTGTGTGTTTTGACAGTCATGGGAAAAGATCTCCACCTCAGAGTCAGGTGAGCTCTAGATTTCATCTCTGTTCCTAAGTATATCAGGTTTTGGTGCATGAGGCATGGGAGTATATTGCCTGTAATTCCAGGAGAAATTTCATCCAAAAAAAAAAAAAAAAAGGCAAGAAATATGTCTATACAAAGCTATAAGATGTGCTCTCGTTATATTTCAGACTGAGCAGACTGGAAAGAAACATAAGTCTCACATATATTTTTTATAGCTTATGATTTCTTTAGAGAATCATTTATCATTTTTAGTCAATAGGAAAAGAGACCCTCAGAGATATAATTTTTCTATGATGAATTTGGTTGCAGCCACTCCCTGTCCTATTCTTTCTTTTGCACAGTACCACAGCTGTTCTTTGTGTGACACTGTAGCTGCTACTGCTATTTCTACCACAGACCTGGAAAAAACAGCCATAGTTGGCTTAGGTTTTGTACATGGTTAAAATTTCATACATTTCTATCTGTTGTTCCTTATATAGCTCCTCCACAAAGTTCTTTTATATCACATTTGGGAGTGTGAAGGGCAAAAAATTGAGCATGCACTATAATTCTTTAATGTTTCTTGTAATTTTTAAAATTACTGTCTTTTAAGTAGTATAGAGATAAAGATTTTTAAATAAAATTGATTTCAGTTTCCTGGTTTTAGCATGTTAGGGAGTATCTCACCAATACCTTTTAACTAACCATGTGTATATCTTTATTGTAAAATAGTAAAACATATCATAAGGTCATCTTTGGGTTTTGACACCTGCTGTGAATTTAGAGCTTCTTCTGTTTTGTTTTTTTTTTTAACCCAGTTGTCTCACTGGGTAATCACTTATCCCCCAAATTATACAACTTCTCCCTTGCTCTGCCGTGCACTTAATTTGCTTTACTCTTCACAGATTATTTTCTACTAATGTGATTAGTGGGGTTTTTTTTAGGGATTATTACCAGAATCAGATCTGCTTTTAAATTCTTTAAAAGTTGTCTTCTCTCTTTTGTCCAATTTATCAGATACATAATTATAGAACCTTTTTCTTTTCCAGTCTCAGAGCAAAATATATATACACACAAGCTTATCTCTATTTCCAGCTGGAAAATGGGAATTATTTGTAAAAGTAATTAAGAGGGATTGATTCCTAATCAAATTAAAATACTTGGAAGCCATATTCTGTGAACCCAATTGTCATTTAAATAGCTTCTGAATTGGTACCTGAATAGACTAATAGTTCTGAAGGCAAAGCAATGACTTTGGTCCTTTGTAAAGCAATGGCTTCTAGGCCTGAGCAAATAGGTGACAGCAGCAGCACATATGAAGAATATACGAAGAGTTCACAGCCCATGTGCAGACAAAGCGTGGGGGATTAGGGCCGGTCTGAGACAGGGTGGAGACAGCCTGGTAGGCAGAAAATGAGCAGCAACTTCAGGATAATGCGTGGGGAAGCCACTTTCCATATAAAAGGCAGTCTGGAGAGCAGAGAGGGGGGTCCAGGGGGAGCATGTCTGGCCGAGACCAGCTGGGGGGACAGTGGTGACCTGGAGTGGGAGGAGAGGCACCACCAAGGTGGTGAGGAGAAAGAGAAGAATGAGGAAAAGCCACTGAACTCTCATGGGTGTTCCTGAGCACCGCGAGTTTCAGCATGAGGTGCTGATGTCTGTGGGGAGTGTGTCCCCACGGCCTAGAAGGACAGGCCTCCCTCCCACAGAACTGCTGCAGGCCAGCAGGGGAAGGTCACAGGCCTGGTGTCAGGGAGGAAACTGTGGGTAGCCCCTGGAAGCAGGAGAACTGGATCCTGATCAGAACAGCTCGTGTGCTTGCAAGCCTGGAGAAATTCAATATGTTCCTCTCCAAGTAACTTTGTGGTGAGATTCTTAGGGGGAATTTCCCCATGGAAGATGTCAATCAAAGAATCAAATGGTGCTGAAATTGCAGTAACAACAGAGAGTGCCTCCTCACAGGCAGAGGAGGGGAAGAGAAGTGTCAGAAGCACCCGAAGAGCATCAGGGACTTGTACAAGGAGTGCAGTAGCCCTTTCTTCCTGCCCTCATGCAGATTTTTGGGTTTTTTCTCTCTCTAGCTTTGCCTGTCCTCTCTGCCTTTGCCTTTACTTAGGAGTGAGAATAGCCTGGACAATCTGGCAACACAGTCTGACCAAGGGAGGCTGAGCTGAGGTAAGAAGAGCCCCTACACTATGACAAGAAAATACAGACAATAACTGTGACAGAAAAACACAGGTGCCAGGAATCTTACAATCAGCTTTGTGCAGCTGTTTCTCTTGCCCCACCCCGAGGATGCTGTTTGGCCCAAAACTGCAAGTTCTTTGTATGTCTCTGTGCTTACAGGCTGCTCACTTCCACCTTTTTGTTGTCTTTCTCTCCTTGTATTTCCATAATCATATTTTTCTTGGTCTCCTCGATATTTATTTTTTTCTGATTCTTCAAAAAGAAGACCATATGAAGCAGAGGTAAATAGAAATACATAAAAAGGTTTGTTGATTTTGGCCTTAGTCAATTGCCCTTGGGTATATCCTCTTTTAAGTTTTCTTTCTAAAGAAAAGTTTTTAGATTTCAAATTCCTGATTGTGCAATATGTAAATATAAAAGAGACTTAAATAGCTACCAGGACATAATTAAATAAATAGTAACACGGTATTTGTTGACAAAGAGGATTTGAAAGAATTAATTTTTGTGAACCGAAAATTTCTGGATTAAATTGCCTTAAGAGCTTCTATTTTTGTTTACATTTATATTTCACTCAGAATAAATTTTAGAAATTAAAACTTATATTAAACCACTAGGAATTAAACTACAGCTCTGAATGATTGTCATGGAAATTTATTTTCTTCATAATTACATTTGTTTCACTAAGAGACACAAAAATAAAAGTTGGAAAAAAGCTCTTTCATTTGACAAAACAACACAGTTGCTGTGACTGCTATAGGATAGTGCCCCAGACTGGTTAAAGCTCTGGAATAGTGAGATAATTTCCAAAGTAAAATGCATATGCAAATTAGTTGATCAAATCAGTACACTATTTTTCCTGGTGTTTGAAATGAAAAAGGAAAAGGCAAGACAAACAGTAGCAGGATGACATAATATACGTTATTATTGTTAACATAATGTAATAAATGTAATAAACACAAGGAAAATGAAATCTCCAGCCCTCATGGGGTTATGGACAGCAGCAATTTCAGTGACAATGCAGTGTATAGCTGAGATTGCATCTGATGCACAAGCAGCTAGGGATGGCATTTATTCCATCTGACTTACATTATCTGCAGTGTTGTCATCTGGACTTCTCTTACAGGCAACAGAGAGAAAATAGCTTGTACAGGACAACAGTTCAGGCTGCTCATGCCAGGTTGGTCCTCACAACCCTTGCTGCTCCTCCCTAGAATATTAGTAAATAGATTATTTACAGCAACCTGGCAAATATTAGGTGTTAATTATTAATTGTTATTATATTTATTATAATTTATATATATTATATAATATATAATATATATAAAATATATTATAATAACATATACTATATATAACATATATCATATATATTATATATTATTGCTATTATTGCTATTATGATATATATTATATATTATATATAATATATTATTATATTGCTATTATTATTGCTATTATGATATATATTATATATTATATATAATATATAATATATATAATATATATTATATATATTATATTATATATATTAGAATAACATTATATATTATAATATATATAATATAATTATAATATATTATAATAATGTTGTTATTTCACACCTTTATATGTAATGTTCAGGAGGTTTTTCTGGATCTTACTATAAGGAAAACTTTCAGTGAGCAGAAGGCCTATAATCATGTGACATTTCTATCTGCAATGAGCAAGTCATTACTGAGAATAAGTCCTGTCAGTTTTCATTTTGAAACAAATGCCTGCATTTTGTAGAAGAAAAAGCACATTTAGAGTCCTAACATTTGCTAAAATCAATTAATGTTTGGCAATATATTAAGAAAATGAGATTTTTGATTTTTACTAGGTCAAAAAGATGTCAGGTATTTATTGAAGTAGCTTTGGCTTGACTAGTATGTATGCTGAGGTATCTTATTGTGCAATTAAAATTGGCACTGGAGAGTAATCAATGGAGAACAATGAAAATGCCCATTCTGAATAACAGACATGCTGATTTTTTTTTATCTAGTGTCTGTTCTCCACACCAGAAGTGGAATATAGCAAGGGAATTTTTATCCTTTGTTTGAAGAATAGCTACCAGGACATAATTAAATAAATAGTAACACAGTATTAATTTAAAAAGCAGTAGATTTCCAGGTCTCCACATCTGAAAAAATGTAGTTGTTGCAATTTGGAATGACAATCCTTCTGCTCCACTGTTTACTCAATACATTGTATTAGCTGCTTAGAAAAAGCTGTTTGGAGTTGGACCTAAAATCTCTGGAAAGCATCATATCTGTATGGGATTCTATAAACAGGATAAGATAATTTCTCATGCTGTATACATGCCAAACAAATTAGCATTACTGACTGAAAAATTCTAATGGCACAAAAGGATGAGGTTCAGTTCTCTCGAGAAAACCCAGGGAAGGAAGTGACCATCAAGCCAGACTTCATCACAGAATGACTCTCATTAATTTTAAAAATCTGCTGACTTTTTGGAATGGTTACAGCAAATGACTTATGAAATGAAAAATTCTTTCCCAACCCAGTGAGCTTTTCAATCAATGTTCTTCATGATGTGCTGTTTGCTAGCTGTCTCAACTCAGCAGCCCTAAAAATATTTAGCAATATAAATGTACATTTTAATAGCTTGCACTGATCTCTCTTTTGATATCTGGCTTTCATGATCTGCCTCCATTCATCCACAATCTCTGGTGCCATCAGCCGAAAAGTCACTTTCTCTCCAGGGTTCACCTGAAGGCGTCTGAATGACTCGGCTCCCCCCAGCCCCCACCTCAGCACTGCTCCACATCCCCAGCAGTCTCACCAAATTTTATTTTTTTTTTCCTCTCTCATGAAAAATATAATAACAGTTTCTTCCTGTGCATACTCCATGCCCCGAGGAGAAGATTAAATTAAATTAAAACTTAAAAGAGGCTTTACTGATGGCTTAAATTTCTAGTTAAACTGCCTAAGCTACAAATAAGTTTTATGGAGGTTATTGTTCTTTAGCTAAAGCACCATTACTGTAAGGCTTTGTAGCAGACAGACTAATCACTGCTGAGAGAGAGAGGGTTTGTTTACTGACTGGCCATAATACTCCTTGCTGGCCAACTAGTCCACCTTTTTCTGACAATTTAAATTGTTTTTTTACAAGCGGTCACACAAGTAAGGTCTGGGAAGCCATCAAGTACTGTCACTGTGGGGAAGGAGGGCATTTTGCACCAGGAATGAAGCTATTTGAAGCATATGCTTTACACAATTCACAGGAATCACCAGGGTCAGGAAACGACATTTCCTGTGTGTTTGCTCCGTGTTTTATTTATGGTCGCTATTGGAGAGGTGTTTGTCTGTCAGCCAAACACCACAGGTGCCCAAAACAGCCTGGTGTGAGCCCCAGCATCACAAGTGCTGGTTCAGAGGAGCAGCAGGGAAGATCAAAAGCCCATGGAGATGCTTTGAACAGGTGTGTGGTGCGCTGTGCAGGAGCCCTGTAGCAAAGGTGGCTGCTCCAGCAGGAATCCCTGTGCCCCCTGAATGGCACAGCTCTGCACCCTGGCAGGGAGGGAGATTGTGACAGTGTTCACAGGGGTCTGAAGATGAGGGAAGAGATGAGGATCTGACTCCATGTTTCAGAAGGCTTGATTTATTATTTTATGATATATATTATATTAAAACTATACTAAAAGAATAGAAGAAAGGATTTCATCAGAAGGCCAGCTAAGAATAGAAAGGGAAAGAATGATAACAAAGCCTTGTGGCTCGGACTTACTGTCTGAGCCAACTCACTGTGACTGGCCATTAATTAGAAACAACCAACATGGGCCAATCAAAGATCCACCTGTTGCATTCCACAGCAGCAGATAATCAGTGTGTTTACATTTTGTTCCTGAGGCCTCTCAGCTTCTCAGGAGGAAAAATCCTAAGGAAAGGATTTTTCATAAAAGATGTCTGTGACAGGAGACAGTCCTGCTGTGTTTGCTGGGAGAACACTCAGAGCAGAGGTGGGTGCTTCAGATACAAAGGGATATTGGTTAGTTACTGCTTAAATTTTCTCTGGTGTTCTCTTACTTCTTTTTGAGTAGTTTGTGGGATAAGCCAAGGTTCCCCAAGGGTAATAGTGTCAGGGCCAGTCCTGTTCAATGTCTTTATTGATGATCTGGATGACAGGATTGAGTTTACCCTTCAGAAAGTTCAGAGACAGCACTAAGTGGGAATGTTGATCTGCTGGAGGGCAGGATGGCTCTGCAGAGGGATCTGGACATGCTGCATTGATGAACCAAGGCCAATGGTATAAGGTTCAACAAGGCCAAATGCTGGGTCCTGCACTAGAGTCACAACAACCCCAGGCAGCATTTCAGGCTTAGGGAAGAGTGGCTGGAAAAGTGTACAGCAGGAAAGGACATGGAGGTGCTGGTCAGCAGTGGCTGAACATGAGTCAGCAGTGCCCAGGTGGCCAAGAAGGCCAATGGAACCTGGCCTGGATCAGCAGTGGTGTGGCAGCAGGAGCAGGGCAGGGACTGTGCCCTGTGCTGGGCACTGCTGAGGTCACACCTCAAATCCTGTGCCCCTCACTGCAGGAAAAACATTAAGGTCCTGGAGCAGATGCAGAGAAGGGAACAGAGGTGGTGAAGGCTGTGGAGCACAAGTCTGGTAAGGAGCAGCTGAGGGAGATGGAGGTGGCTAGCCTGGAGAAAAGGAGGCTCAAGGGGAAGCTTATTACTCTCCACAGCTCCCTGGCAGAAGGATGGAGCCAGGTGGGAGCCAGCCTCTTCTACCAGGACACAAATGACAGGATGAGGAAATGGCCTCAAGTTGTGCCAGACGAGGTTCAGGTCAGACATCAGGAATAATTTCTTCAAATAAAGGGTTGAAAGGCATTGGAAAAGGCTCCTAAAGGAGGTGGTGGAGTCACCATTCTTAAAGATGTTCCAGAAATGACTGGATGTGGCACTCAGTGCTGTGGCCTGGTTGACAATGTGATGATCAGTCGAAGGTCAGACTCAATTATCTCAGAACTCTTTTCCAACAAAATGATTCTGTGATTCCGTGTGTACAGCTGGGGGAGGACACTGGAAGATCAAGTACCTTCAACACAGAAAAGCTGTTGGAACAGGTGATTGCTGTGTAACACAGACCAGTTTCTGGTGCTGAGTGTGTCTGAGAATTTTGCACTTGACTGCTGTGCATGCAGATTTCTGTCAGGCACCTTGGCCCTGGATGGAATGGGAAGGCCACAGCCCTCCTTGTCTCACTAAAAACATCAAAGGTATTTCTGCACCAAGAAAAAATGAAAGCACAGAGGGTTATGTTACTAATGAATAGTAGAAATGTGTAGCACTTGTGTATGTAATAAATATTACTTTTCTGTGCTAGGCAAATAAAACTGATTTTCTTGCAATGACTTACATCCTAGGCTATCATAAAAGAACAGGTTTCACTCTAATGAATACGAACTGAGAAAATCTGAAGCAATAGGGATTGCCAGATAACTTTCACCAAAGTGAGCAAGCAAGATGATTTTTAAAACCTGCTCTATTTTGTGTATAAACAATAAATTTTTGAACAATAGCTCCTTGATTGCATATCCCTGTAAGACACATAGGATGGACAAAAGAGCCATGGAAAATTCAGGATTAAAAGAGCAGAGAGGTTTGCACCTTTACAATTGTTTGGCACGAAACTGAAGCAGAATCCTAAAAGTTTGCACTTGTTTGTCAGTGAGAAGGGTCTGTTTGGAAGTACAGGATGTGATAATATAATCCTTGCTATTAGTACAGCATGAATGATGTTCTGCTGTGGATTAAAGAGAGATGAGGAGAAACAGCAGGGTTCAGAGCTGCTGGCCATGGCACCATCAATTACCTGTCTTGCTTAGGTCCCAGGATGTCTGGCATTTTCCCAGCTATAACTCCTTTTAGGCAACATCCTAAAAGTGTTGGAGCTGAGAAGCATCACTGTTCTACCTGCCTGATGTGTGGAAAAGTCCTTGTGCAATAAGTTCAGATCAGTGTAAAATTATGTTGAAGACAGCATGTGTGGCAGCACAAAATTATCTTAATGAATTGGATTTTTTTTCTCCTTTTTTGACAGCAATTGCCAGACATTTTATCAGCTAATCAAAAAATGGCAATCCATAGACTGAGCCAGAATTTAAGCCTCACAGAATGTTTTGAGATTAATTGATTAAAACAACTGGTCTTTTTTTCCTTTATCTTGTATATAAGCTTATACAACAGCAAATACTAAATCCCCAAACTTGAACTGCAGGTTTAACCTTGTTGAAAAACGTGAAACTTGACCCTGCTTACCTTTCTCTTGTTTCAAAAAGGTGCTCTTTTAAATAGGACACAACCCTAAAGTAAGAAAAAAGGATACCAGGTGTGGTTTGAAATGGCATCTTCACATTATAAAAGAGTTTTGAGGGATATCGTGTTCCAGGAAAAGAGATGCAAATCTTCCCCCTGACTTTACATGACAGATCCCTTTCTGAGCAAAATGTCAGAGTCTGTGCCAGAGTGATAGTTTTCTCCAGAAATCTCCACTTGTTTTGTTTTGGTTTTTTTTTCCTTTAAACATGGTGCTGACATTTTCTTGTATCCTTTCCTCTTTCATGATCCCTGAACTCCATGTTTCAGCCCTATCAGCCTTGCATTATGCTTACATCTGTGCTGCAGTAAACACAGGCACTGTTTTGTCCAAAGTCTTCCAGATTCTTGCAGTCTCGGGAGAGGAACATGAGGATGGCCTCAGGAAAGGAATCATAAATAGGTGTATATTTGCTCTTGTGACTGTATACTTTAATCTAATTGAACATTCATGGCAAAAAAAAAAAGTCTGCTTTATTACTTACCATAAATCCAAGATAATTCTATTTAATGTTCCTTTAACTGACAAAACAGGATAAACATAGCTAACCATAAACATGGCATAAATAAAACCTGGCATTCCTCCCATTCCCCACCCATTGTCCCAGTTGGCTGTTTTATCATATCGCTCGATATAAAATTTAACAGTATGGTATATAAATGATCCTTTTTTTTTTATTCTTTTGCATAATAATTGGATGGTTTCCAGTAATAAAGAATAGTAAAGCTACAATTTATTCCAAATCATAAACATCTTTGTTTTATGTGTGCTTCTTTGCTTTTATTGTAGAGAAAACAATACAGCAGCCAAAAGAGAGCTACATCAGCAGAAAGCAATAGTTGTTTGAAAAGAACTAGAGCCACTTGAATTCTGCCTGAATTTAGCTGACTTGGTGTCTTACTCCTTGGCTCAGGGAAGTAGAGGAGATGCTAAAATGGTGACACAAATTGATGTTAATAAATTAGTACGCTCATAAAAGGAGACTCCCAATTTTAGTGCTAACAGCACACCATTATATGGAGCATAATGTAGTTTAAAAGGCACGCTGATAAGTGGCTGTATTCAAATCCATTTCTGTGCCCTTTTGTGTTCTTATCTACCCTGGTCCAGCAGACAATCCAGCTTTTCACTAACCTTTGGCACTCCACCATCAGCAATAATCCTTGCTCTCCTTTATATCCCCGCAGCTCCCATAATGAGCATCACCTGTGGTATGTGACATTTGGAGCTGCAGCAGCAAAAGGGACCTGCTCTGGTGCCTGCTGGTGGAAGAGGCTCCACTGCTCAGGGCCCATGGGAACCTGTCTGTGTGCCCCAAAGCAATGCCAGGGAAATGGCTGAACACCTCTCACCTCCATTGAGCCCCTAATCCTTGTAATTGCTGCTTGCTGAGAGGAAATCACCACACAGGGTCCTGAACTCACACAGGGTGCTTGGCCTGCCTCTGACAAAACTAGAGAATAGCTTGTGTTTGAGATAAATTCCTTATTTGAATAAAATAGATTACCATGGCAGAACCTCAGTTTTAAAGGAATGGATTTCCTTTAAAAATTAAAGGGGATATTTTTGTAATCATCTATATTTTTAAATTCCTCTTCTACATTTTTATACTGAAATTGGAGACTTTTCCCCTCTAGGAATTCATATATATCTATCAATAAATATGAGCATGACCATTCATATGTATGTAAACAACTTTGAATTGTAAGCAGCTCTGTAAGGTAATAGGTGGGCTTGAATTTTTTTCAAAGTAACAGTAGATAATGAACAGTACTTTGAAAAGGATAGGTTTTCTAGAGTGATAAGACGAATACCAAAACTTAAGAAAAAAAAAAGCAGAGTAAGAATTAGAATAAGAAAGCAGAAGACTAAGAAGATGAGTAAGAAAATAAGCAGAATACCAAAACCAGAAATACTTGCAGAAATGTCATTCCAATTGTCTGAACAGCATGCTTTTCAATACTTTCTTTTTTTTTGTTTGATGAATTGTTGTTTTGTTTAGGGTTTTTGGTTTTGTTTGGGCTTTTTTTTTTTTTCAGAAGAAAAATCTAGCTGAGAAGTTTATTAAATACATTTTCTTACAGCAAAGGTCAGTTCAGCACCAAGGCTGTAAACTGAGAGACATGGTGGCATGGTGGCAGGGTTTCCAACGTGGCAGCAAGCATTCTTCCAAAAACAAAAGCCTACCAAAATAAAAGCTTTTTGTTGCTGGGCTGATATGTTGAAAGAAGTAAAATTCAAATCAAGAAATGTCCCAGGCTAAAAGCAATTTCTCTAGTAGTAGAAATACAAGAAGATTACCAGGACTATAGAACAAAACTATTCCATCTCATAATACAATTTGCAATAAAGTAGGTAATACTGTTTCCTCTTTCAGAAATTCACTGAGACAGACAGCAAAGAAATAATGTATTTTGAACTGTCAGATATGCTTACCATAGTTTAGCATCTCATTTCTATATGTCTGACATCTGATTTTGCTCTGGACTTCCCCAAAGAAATAGATGTATGGTCTCAAAATATTGCCTTTTAAAAAGAGAAAAATATTCAATCATGTGATGAATCAGCAGGTAACACAGGCAGAATATTCTGATTCTTGAAAATGAGTGTGACTGACTAGTAATACTCCATAAATTGTGACCCTGCTCTGCACATCCTTTATTTCTTTATTGGAGGAAGTGAATGAGTGGTCATTTAGAAGTATCACATTAACTACTATCTACTGTTGGTTGGTTTTTTTTTGGTTTAAGGGTTTTTTTAAACTCATAGCAGAAGAAAAAACATACCAGAAGGAACTCTGTGAACATGACAACTTAAAATCTTTTACTAACTAAAGGAACATGCTACTCTAAAGCTCAGAGTCCTGGACACTGCTTATCAGAGAACATAAACAATAGTACCAGGATTATATGCCACCCACCAGTATTAAGGATTAGTGTGGAAAAGGTTTGGTTCCCCCATAGTGGTGCAAAATAATTCTGCCTAGCAGGGAAAAAACAGTCTTCTTTTAGCTAATGTGCACATCTGCAAAGCAATTTATATAATTTATGTTTCTTCAGACTTTGCCCCTGGCTTGTGAGTATAGGACTTGGGGCTCCTAATTATTTTACAGACATTAAAAAAGAAAGGCTTTCAGTGAGATCACTTTTTCTTCTCATCTTTTACAACCACCTGACAGTTTTGAAAAGGTGTAGGAGAGCTATAAAAACACCTATCAAATGCAGCTGTGTTGCACTGTAAGGCCAGCCACGTTGCTGCAGCACAGGGAGACATCCACATACATCCCAGAAAAATCTCATGAAACTGGGGAAAATGTGGCTTCTTTACAAAAGAAAGGTAACAACAAAGAAAATGTGTAGAGACCTGTCAAGGGTGGGGTCTTGTGAGTTACTCTGGCTGTCCTGTGGTCAGTGATGTTAGGCTTCTTAGCCTGACCAAGGTTTTTGACCAAAATTGGTGGAATATTCCAGATTTAGCTGTTCACGGGAATAAATTCAGATCTCTATCAGTTGCTCCTTCACTTCCACATGAGAAGTGCAGCCACAGAGAAGCTGTGATGGGCTGAGAGTTGAGGTGAGATTCAGAGCCCCCTGATACTGGTTTCCATTTCTTGGTAAAAATTGGAGGTTACAGGTTTTGCCTTAACTCCTCTGTCCTTCAGAAACAGGAGAACTGGAGCTGCTCACACACACCAAGCAGGCAGTCACAGTCAGTCACCAAATGGTGCCTGCAGCTCACGACCAGCAGGGCTGGGTGAAGCTGGATGTCCTTGGAGCACCCTGGAAAAAGAGGAGACCAAGGTGGGTGTGATAGGTTTGATAATGGGGCAGGAGGCTGACTTGCAAGTTGCTACTGGAGTTTTCTTCTCTTGTAAACTGCATAGAAATTTGCTCCCTTCACAAAGATCTGCTTTCTTGGATCTGACTGATTCATTAGAAGCCTCCTTCTCATGCGCAGGATTTCTTTTGTGGGAGAAGAGGACAAGAGTAGAAGGAATGTGAAATTGTTGTGCAAGCTGGGGTTGTGCAAAAATTGCAGGGTTCCAGTGCTGTTGTTACTTTAATTATTCAAATAAACAAGCAGGCAGTCACAGTCAGTCACCAAATGGTGCCTGCAGCTCACGAGCAGCAGGGCTGGGTGAAGCTGGATGTCCTTGGAGATCCCTGGAGAAGGAGGAGGCCAAGGTGGGTGTCAGAGGTTTGGTACGTGGAGCTGACTTGAAAATTGCTACTGGAGTTTGCTTCTCTTCTTAGTAAACTGCATAGAAATTTGTTCCTTTCACAAAGATCTACTTTCTTGGATCTTACTGATTCACTTGGAGCCTCCTTCTCATGCGCAGGATTTCTTTTGTGGGAGAAGAGGACAAGAGTAGAAGGAATGGGAAATTGTTGTGCAAGCTGGGGTTGTGCAAAAATTGCAGGGTTCCAGTGCTGTTGTTACTTTAATTATTCAAATAAACAAGAGACATAAATTATCTTGACAGTGCCTGCTGGCCACCTGCCTAGCCAAATGTTGGAGAAAATATGCATGATATTCAAAGAGGAAATACAGTTGAAAATGGTGTTGTACTTTTCCAGTAAGCTTTACCTGCTCTTAGTGTTTAATTAGTAAGTGTAAAGAGATTTCTTCTTTAACTATTGAGTGGGATTTTTAAATAGTGACTATACCAAGTAAGGATAATTAAGGAACTATTCTGAATATAATCTCAGCCTTAGTAAAGGTAGTGGGAATGTTTCTTCTTTTTCCTCACTTGTTGTGTTGAAAGAAGCAAAATAAACAAAAGATATGCTTAGTAAGCTCAATGAGGCTTTACTGGAAATACTTTTATCCTTAATAAATAAAATATTTTCTGTAGTGAAACAAAGCTTTTCAGTTAAAAATTAGCAATATACTTATATTAATAGTTTTGCTATTGTTACATGTTTATATCTTTTTAACACTTCACTGGATATGTTGCCTCAAGATATTCTGAGGGGTTTTGTTAATTCCAGGAAGCCCCTACCCCCTGAACTCTTCTTTCTTGCTTAAATCCACCTTTTAGTCTCACTGGTGCCTTCATCCAGTATCCTTCCACAGACCAGGGGACAGATCCTTTCTTGAACTGCTACTTCCTGCTTTCTTGTCCTGTCTCAGCTCACAAAGCTGGCTCCTTATGCTGGAAAAAAGGAGAATTTCTGTGGTGCAGCTGAAACAAAAGCCACACATAGTAAAACAACAACATGACCTGCAGCCACAGTAGGCTTCTCTTGAGTTGAATAGCCTGACACATGGTGATGGTTTTCGGCCAAATTAGTTGTGGCATGTCTTCTGGAAAAGGAGAAATCCTGTATTTTTATGATGAATATCAAAAAAGGACTTCTGCTTATCTTAACAATATTGCAAGGAGAAGAAGGACAAGGCCAGGGTGGAGTAGAGAAGCTTTAAGCAGAAACACTTTAGAGGCTTAAATTATTTCCATATTCACTAAATAGCAAAGATTTACAGAGTTAACTGTGAGCATATATTTGCTTATTAGAGATGCATGGGAGCAAAAACAAGCTGAGGTGGTTTTAGGATAAGCTGTCCAGAAGTAAATAGCTTTTGAATCTCTCTTTTTAAATATTAAAATTCCTCTCAGTTGTATTTGAAGTGTTTAATGAGAAAGAAAAAAAAATGTAGTCTATTCCAATCTTTTCCCCAGCTGGGTTACAAATTTGCTTACAAACTTATTGTTATCATGAAGTTAATAACCACAGTGACAGCAGAGAACAGTTGGAGTGTGTGAGGCTTTAGTTTCTGCTGGGTTCAGAATCCTGCTAATGATTCTGATTTGCTCTCTCCTTCCCTGCTCTTCTGGAGCTGTGTCAGGTGCCACCACCTGATGTGGGATTTCTGTGTGCCCAAAATCCTAATGTGGGATTTGAGAGTGTGCAGAGTTCTGCCCAGTGTCAGAGCTCTCTGGCAGAGGAGCTGTTGGAATTAAAATTGCAATTAACTCTTTGGTGGAATTAAAATTGCAATTAACTCTTTGGTGGAATTAAAATAAAAGTCTAAGACAGAGAGAGCCTGAGGGATTTCTTCCCGAGGGCTTTGCCAGCTCGGTGTCTGCACACAGCCATCAGACACAGCAGGTTCCTGACAGCAAGGAGAGAGCAGGAGTCTGGACTTGTGACTCTGAGACATCTCTGATCACACTTGGTTCCACAACACGTGGTCAAAACTGTTTTGTGAAAACCCATAAACCAGTTGGGAAGTAATAGAAAGGCAGGTTGGAGCCAAGCTGACCTCCTTCAATCGCATAGTAAAGTAGGCACGACTCATATTCAAAAAGTTTCAGTCAACCCTGTGGCTGCTAGACCTTTCATATCACAAGTGAGATTTTTTTGGCTATGAAGAAAAATCTATGGCTTTTCATGTATGAAACAGAAATACTGCATATTGAGATGAAAAAAAATACCAACAGTCATGCAACCCATAAAAACAACCCAAGGTGTTGATGAACATAGCAGATATTTTTCCTCAGTTAGGGAAAATGTTGTTATAGCATTCAAGTGAATGCATTCTTTGTCTCATTCAGGAGCCAGCTCAGCTGATAGCATATTAAAATTAAAGCCTTTTCCAGGATTATGACATAGTAAATACAGCAGTTAGGAGCAGACTAAAGGTGCTTCCAACCCAGTATCTGGCCTCTGACAGGGTCAAATTATGAGATATTTGAGATCATAAGAAATGGAAAACATGAGGTAATTTTTTCTCAATTATAGTCTCCAAATTCTGCAATTTGCCATTCATTTGCAAGTAAACTGTAGTTTGTAATTTGATGAACCAGAAGTTCAGTTACGTAACTGTGTTTCATAGAAATTCATGGAGATTTGCTTCATTTTATCTCATTTCTTCTTTACTCATTCATATTCTAAACAGATTTTAAAAATGCTACTGGCATGAGTAACATCATCTAATTATAGCATGAGTAGTACTTTCTTTCACTGACTTCCCTCTCAGCCTTATATTACAAATATGAATGTTTTCTTCTTTACTTTCTCCAAGCCGTTCTTGATTTTGGGGTGGTTGTTTGATTATATTTAATTATTGTATTACAGTTGTTTTAGTTTATATAATATTTTATTATCTCATGCATGTTCTTTCATTTATCTTGTTTTTAAACCGTAGAGTTATAGCTGGCTTCCATTCACCTTTCTTTTCCTATGGGAAAGAAAGTCTGACAGTCATTCTTTCTGCCCCTTCCCAGTGCCTTGCCTTGCACTAGAGTGTAAACTTTGGAATGGCATCACCAGCTTTGCACATGGCAGTCAGAACATGGACAGTCTTTGCCTGAAGAGATGTAATTTTACAGGGAGCCCAATCCACTGCAGAGAATTTATTCTCAATTATCCTGATTTGACTGTGGCAAATAGATGATAGGGGGAGGGGATGAGGCATCAGCTGAAGACAAACCCTTCAAATTTTTTTGTTATGATTGCTTATTTTACAACCTTAGTAATAATGTTCTAACATCTATTTGCATACTTACCAGAAGGGGTTGTGACTTTTTCAAAATGTGATAATTCACCAGAAGAGAAGGGTAATAAGAGGCTTAATGATCAGGTTTTAAAAGCACTATTTCAGATCAATTCAACAAAAGCAAATATTCTGATTTGGGGGTTTAAAAAAATACAAGATGAGTAGGCTCCAACTGTAAGACAAATTTCAATTTTGCAGAATTTAATTTCTCTGGAATTCTGAATATTCATGTTGAATATGAACATTTATCTTGAATTCATGCAAAAGCATGAAAACCTTGTCAGATCCACTATTCAGAAGGCAGGAAACAAAAAAGCCAAGATTGTGACTTGGTCTCTCAGCCATGTATCTTGTAATATACCAATCTGTAATTACATCAACATGTAGATTATGTCCAGTGACATAATCTACATGTCCATGTAATTATTATTCAGTGTACAAAATTAACTGCACTCCCTTACTGATTCAATATTTTGTTTCATCTTCCATGGTCAATACAAGGTCATAGGCTTTACTTAACTGCAGTCCATTAAAACTCTGCTCCAAAGCAAAAATTATTAATTCCTGATGGGCTTTTCTCTCCTATCACCAATCTAATGTTTTAGTGTTTTAGAGACATTAATGAATGTATCTTGTGCAGTCACTGAGGGATGTTGGGAACTGCCTCACAGAGATAAAAGTTTAAAGCGTGCACTCACTTTGGGGTCAACTTCACATTTATGACTGGCTTTTGAAAGTACTTAATGCTATTTTGGATGTTAAAGCAATAAAAAAATTGATTCAGTTGCAACTGTAGGGCTCAAACATTTTTCTCAGGCAGTTCCATCTCCAAGAAGAAATGTTCAGCTGATCCTGGTCAGCTGCTTGCCTAGAGCACACAGGGAGTGGGAGGCATGTGCAGGCATGGAATGCACATCCTGGACAGGGCATTCCTCTCCATCCTGAACATGAAATTCCCTGTCTCCCTTGCAAGGGGTTTACAGAGGAGTTGTTGATGCATTCCCAGAACAGGAGTTGCTCTCTGAGAGCTTTGTTTCTGCTCTGCAAGGGTAAACTTTCAAGGTGTTTTAGTTAACTGAAGTAACACTTGCATTTACAAGTTATTCATTTGTGTAAATTGCTGTTGAATTGCAGAAGAAAAGCAAAAAAAGAAATCCAGTAAAAAGAGAGATCCAGTGATCTGTAGATCCCATTCCAGCTGTCAGAAAACGGCAGATATCATTGCTGTTCAAAGAGTGTTCACCAAATTTTTCAGGTGAGTGAAATATTATCCATCTTGCTATAGAAATGGTAGAGGTGTGTTCTGTGATAATTCAACTAGAATGGAAAAAACTCAATTTCATTGTTTAAAGTTCAGCAAAATTACATGCTGCTCAATAGGTTTTACCATGGAAAATAAGAGAAAGCTTGAGCAGTGAGCAGTATTAACATGCTTAACAATGAAATATCATTAGAGTTCCATATGAGTTTCTCTGGATGACAAACTTGATTTCCTTAAAAAGTGTAAAAATGTCCTATTGCAGCATTTAATTCAAACAATGAGCTTCAGTACTTTCTACCCCCACCAGGCATTAGAAAGTGCCCTTGAATTTTTGTGTTGTGTATTATGTAAATTTATTTGTTTATGGTTATATCTATCTTCTTATATTCTGTCTGAATCATCTAAATTACAAGCTATAATTAATTCACTATTACTGCATTATGTGCTGAAAACATACATAAATAATGAATATATTTTGGATGTGTCTTGTTGTTTTAAGCATTTCACCTAAGCCTTCAGAATTTCCTCAGGCCTTCACTTGTGCTTTTGCTTCTTGCCAAAAAAATGTAATATTTAATAGTAGCATTCCTTTTTTTTGCTACATCAGTTGCTGAGTTTTATGTTAGGAACTATGATAGCTTTAGCACAGCAGTTGTTGATTTATTGGATTTGAGTGTGAACGCTGACACACATTAAAACATAAATGTTTTAATCAGTTTCTCTAGAATATCACAGGTAAATTTAAGAGTCACCTAACTTGCACAGAGATCAGCTATGAACTCACCCAACTCACTTCCAAATATTTTAAATTACAAATGTTGGCCTAAATTAGGCTATCGCACAACTGCTATAGCTTTTACTCCTGTAAAAAACACCAGAACTCGAGCAGAAAAGACCTTCCCCTCCTGCAGTTGTTGGTCACCCCTCTCAATCAGGTTTCAACAAGCATGGCCACAAGGAGTGCAAACCCCCCAGGCTGTGTTTCACACTCTCCAGTGCAGGGCTGTCAGGTTTTTTCCCACCAGCAGAGAATTCCCCTGGCTTTCCTGCCCACCACATTGTCCTGCTGCTTTGTTCACTCCATTGTTTTTTCCTGCAGAGTGATGCATTGCTGGATCTTCTCTTGCTGCAGCTGAAGTAGAGCCATCCATCATCCCAATCACTGGAACTAAGGACCTTATGGACTGGGAGTAAATTATGTAGCTTTGGGGAGGGAGAGAGGAAAAGAGCAAGAGGGTTTTTTTGTGTGTTTTGTTTTGTTTTGTTTATCTTCTCTCCCTGAGCCTGCTTTTTTTTTTATTACTCTTTCCTTTTGCATAATAATTCTGCCTTGCTTAGGATCATGATAAGGTAAATGCAGCAGTAGTTTCATTATTTCCAGAATGTAAATTTAATCAATACAAATGCAGTTAGCAGCTCCATAGCTGACTCGACTGTTGCTTGGCTTTGATTTTGAGTTTCATTTGTGTCTTTCCTTTCAACTTTAATGTAATGCAGACACAGACTTTACTGAGATAAATGTCCAGTAAACCATAAAATAATGCTGTGTAGGTGTTGAGTCCAATTTACTGTTACAGGCAAGATCTTCTTCCCATTCATATAAAATAAAGTCCAAGAGAGGCTCCTGGTTTTAATTTTAAAGACTACAAATTAATAAAACCTGAAACTTTGCCCTCAATCTAGGTCATATCTTGGCACTTAATTTTAAGACTTAAATTTAACTCATAAACTAAACCAGAGCCCAAAATCTCAGCAGTGTATCCTGTCTAACTTGGATCACTAAAAACAAAGAAGATGATTTGCCTAATTTTCACTCCTATTCCTGAGTATTCCCAAGTGTCTCATCCTTCTGGAGCCTTACAAATCTCTGGCCTTTCACTCTAAACTTCTGGCTTCTCACCCCTCTCTCCACCTTGTCATCTCCCTGACAGAAGAAGTGAAAAGTATCCTTCTTACCCTTCAAAATTTTTCAATGCCTTAAAGGGATTTTTTCAATTTGAACTAAGCCTCAAGTTTATACCAAATAAATTCTTAATAAGGGTCAGAGGGACAGAGCTACAAAGAAAATTGTAAGATTTGGGTATTAAGGTGAGGATTTTTTTCTTCTAGCAAGTCCACACTAAGTTTGATATCCCAGCTACTCTTCAGATTGTGTCGTGATGGTCAGTGCATGTCTGAAATAACAGAACAAAGGAATAATGTGTGAAAATAAATTGGAGCAAGCTTTTGTTGGTATAATTAATGAAACAACCAAAGATGCTCTTATGATCTTGTTGATAATTACCAATGAGTCTTAACACCACCATGGATTCAGAGAACAATTAAATATCCTTTTTAGAGTCTCAAAGTAAAATGAATTTGCTCTGCCTCTGGTAAACTCAGTTAGAATATCTGTTTCAATATATGCTCAGAGAACTGAATTCTGAGCCCATCAGCTTTCAGCTAACCTTTTTGGGAGAGACAGTACAAGGAGCTTCTCTCTATCAGAGGTGACCTAACCTTAGATCCATCTAGCAAAGACTTGATCAAAAATCACTTTTCCTGTGCCTTAGGGTCTGTTTTTCTGGAGGATGAGGCTGAGGAACTGGGCCCTGGTGGGCCACGAGTCGATCACACCTCTGTGCTGAAGCTTTGGCATAATGTGTGAGGAATCATCTGTGCATCTGATGGCACACCAAGTGCTGGCATAGTTACCTGAGAATTTACTTTCTTCTTTGTGGAAGGAACTACAGCACTCTGGGGCTTTGTACAGCTTATAAAATGAAAAGTACTGTGAAATTGTCATTAGTTCCTTCTTTGCTAGAATAGGAGTAAAAACTATGTGTATGATGTAGAGGGTTTTTAAATTCTCCTGTAAGACTAAGATCTTTAGGTGGGTAAAACCTTTTTTTTTTTTTTTTTTCCAGCTGTCATATTTTACACCTTTACTCAAATTCACCCTAGTTGACAGACCAAAATGAGCCAGATTTGCTCCAGCCAAGGAATGTTATAGATATACTCAGACCCACAGAATGTGACCTGGTACCTCTCTGAAGTTTATAGCTCCAGGGCCATGTATAAGGATAGAGTATTGCCCTCCTGAATAAAAACAAATGCATCTACCTTTGTGATGAGTGTCGTGCCTGTTGCCAATAAGTGAAAGAGAGCTGGTAAATGAGATTGTGGCTCTCCTGTCTGTGTAAATTCCAGGATAGATGCAGTAGGATGCTTAACATTGGAGAGATGGCAGGTTCCTGTGCAGAGGAAATGCAAAATAATGGAGAATTTCACACACTGGCGATGAAAGTGTGTTAATTGTCCACCTGTATATGGTAGACCAAATTATATGCCATCAATTAATTTCCCATATTGAGCAAAAAATATTTACTCTAAACCAAATTATTTAGAACTCATTTTTTGTTAAGGTGAATTCATGGGTGCAATTTCCAGACAGAAACCCCTGAAGTCATTTCACACCTCCCACTGAACAGCCATCAGACTGCTTTACTGATATTCTCAGCTGGATTTGGTGGCATAAGGTGCCATGAAACACAGTTCATGTCACTCATTGGAGTCACTAGTCATCACATTTCCCTTTCAGCTGTCAAAGGCTGATATTTCCATTGCTTCACCTTGTTCCTTGATATCAGAAATGAAATTTGTTGTTTTACAGTGATTAAGGTGTCTGTATTTACTTTCTTTACTTAATAAGGGTGGTTTGGTTTTTGTTGGTTTCTTTGGTTCATTTTTGGGTTTTGTTTTTTTCCCCTGACAATGTGTTTGTTTTGAATATTCATTTCTTTGCAGGATCTTGCAAATATTCTTTTTACTGAAAACAGAATAATTACATCTATTTTTGTTCCAGCTCTGCTGTTCTTGGACTTTTTCTGTTGCTGAATTGACCTGACATATTCCTCAGCTAAGTAAGGAATGTTATTAGCAATTCTAATGTGCTTCATTTGAAATCCACATGAAGAAGGAAAAAGTTTTACAAATATAAGGAAGAGTAAGATACTGATCCCTACAGGATAATCACTTTCAAAACAGAGGGAACTACATCATGGTTAGTCGTTTTCTTCTGGAAATAATTTTGCTTGGGAGAACAAAAGGATTGGGAGAAACAAGAGCCATTTAGCTTTATTTCTTTGTTTTCGTACAGATTTCCCTCAATGTTCCAGTTCCATAATCAGTAGTTATTCCTCTTTCTGGATTGGATTTATGGTCTCTAAGTTCTTACATGCTTCACTGTGAGTTGTCCTGTGGCACTCATTTCCTCTTAAAGTGTCAGCCCCTGGGGTCAGGTTATGTCTGAAACATGCAAAACATTTTTTTCCTTCTTTTTCCTTCTTTTTCTTTCTCATTTTTTTTAAAGCTACTTTACCACCTCTCCCATGTTGTTCTGAAAAAGCTTTAAAATTGTGAAGTTTCATCTTCCCAAGACTAGAACTCAATGTTTTCAGGTTTTAAGGCCCAAACCACAACTTGGGGAGATACGAATACCTTAAAATTTCTAAAACCCAGCATCTCTCTTGTCATCTGCTGTATGTCTCTCTTGCCCATGAGGGGTTGAACAGTAGAAGTTGTCATCATCACCTTCAGTACCAAAATAAAGAGGTTATTATGTCACTTCTGACTGCAGGTGTGGCCATAAACACAGAGGGCGACTGGGGAACTTGAGGCACCCTCTTGAGTGAATTTCTGTTGTCTTAGCTGGAAATTCCTGCAAGAATTCAGGAAAATAATGTTTTTATCCACATCTAAAAAGACATTTTTATGGTGTGAGTAGCTATGTTGTCTTCACATACCCTGTCTGGAATTTGGGCCAATGGGATGCCAAGTAAAGGGACAATCTTGCCAGTGTGTGGAAAAAGAAAAAAAGAGGAATATTTATTCTATATGTTAAATAGTATTTATTATTATTTTAGATCTGCCACTGGTTCAAATTTTTCATATTTTGCTTATATGAAATTCTGACAAGACTCCTTTGTGACAGAAGTATTTAGGTATTGACTAGAATTTCTTGTTTGCATCTTTTTTTCTGAATACAGAATAAAATCAACATTTTAAGCCATAAATAGAAGGAAAGCACTCTGATAATGCTCAGCTGGAAGAAGTGAGGGAGGAAAACTGTTTTTATGAGGAGGTGTTCAGGTAAATGGTCACATTTTGCTTCTCTGTTATATTAAATGTCTAGACAGGGAGAATAAAAGAGTAGATTTTTTTTTTCTCTCTCTTAAAACATATAGGTGTGTTTAGACCATGCAGGTCTTTCTTTTGATCTCTGCTGCCTACAGAAACCCCACTGATAAAGCTTTTGGTTCCACCTTCAATGCCTCCATTTCACTGCCCTTTCCCCCAGCAAGGATGTCACTTATTTAGCCATTTTAAATATGGGGAGCTCAGGTTAGATTTTAACATCCATGATTCCCAGAAACAAACAAACAAAAAAAAAACAGCCTCCAGAGGGAAGAATCCCATCTTAGATTATTTTAGCTTACATGCAAACAGAAAAAAATGAATGGTCTAGCCCTGGGGACACACTTTTGGTCTGCCCCTTTCCATCCAGGAGCTGTCCTCAATAGGAGGAGAAGCGCAGCCCTGGGTGAGAGGGCAGTGCACACTGCACTTTCCCAGAGCAGTTTCACTGGCTTGAGCATTGCCTGCTTTGCTTTTCACACAGCTGGCTCGAAACAGTTTAGTAGGGAAATTGTTCTGTGGATGCATCAGGATCACATGGAGCAATTCCCATATTCACACAGCATCTCTGGGACAGCTCCAGCCATTGTTTCAAGGCAGCTTCATACTAGGAGCTGTTTAATGTCTTTTAGCTCTTTTAAATGCAGTTTGGCATGAGACAACAACTCAGACCGGGTGCCATCAGCCAACTCACTGCATGCCAGGGTTTGGAAATCTTGGCTCTGTGGCACCCTTTGTTTCACACACCCACCTCCCAGCTTTGGTGAGCTCTGCCTGGCCTGGCTCTTCTCACCCTCTGGACTGTGCCACAGCTCCTATTTCCCAAGCTGATGTGGGCAGCAGCACTTCTGTGTATTGGCTGGTGGCCTTGGGAGCCCTGGGGGCTGCAGCTGAGCTCAGACCCTGCCTTTCCAGGTTTCTCATTGTCCTCACTGTGAAAGAGTAAGTAATCCGCTGGCTCTTGTAGTTGCAGCATCTTGTGCACTTTACTGACTGTCATTTCTGTCTGTGCCTGGTGTGATGTCCAGCTCTGCCTGGCTGTTATTTTGCCTACAAGGGCAGATCTGAAGAGGGCTCAAGAGCCAGGTGCTCAGCTGGGATAGATCAGCATTGATGTGTTTACATCACTGAAATGTTTTAACAGAGCTACAACATTTTGAAAATGCTTCCTCTAGGTAGTACCCCTGTTGGTGATGGCAGCATAGCTGTGCCTTGTTGCTCACAAAGTGTTTTGCTTGCATTTTTTTACAGCATTTCCACATCCCACACCCTGCTCCTGCTGGTTGGCTGTCGTTGTCTATACAGCTCGAGAATATTTTTCAACAAAACTTGTCTTTCCCAAACATTCATTTAGGCTTGCCTGAATTTTTTGAGACTGACTTGGAAATGCTAAATAAAATTCTGACTTGCAATGCTGTCTGGACCTCTACTAAACCTCCAGGGCAATGTGGATGAGAAGTGACAGCTTTTAAGATGAACTTTTTCCTAAAGGAGGTGTTTAATCCTCCTAAGAAAACCCTTACAAATCCAAAATGGTAATATATTTCCCTAAACTGTTTGATCTATAAGCTTTTCTGTGTTCTTGCTCTCTGCAGGAAAGATTTTGCCTCACATGTATTTACATTTTCATTTTTTTGCTTATGTTTCCTTGAATTTTTTGCAGTAATGGCTTTGAAATGTGTGAAGATAAATGACTGCTCAGAGGTCTAACTACATATTCAGGGACTAAAGTACATATTATTTAAAAGTTTGCTTGTTTGCTGGAGAAGAGTGCTTTTTTTCTGACTTAATTACTTATTTGAAGTAGCTGTGCAGGCAGGTTAGGAAGGCCTTTCCCTGACTGCACTGCAGTTTAGGCTCTTTAATAACTTCAGCATGAGAATACAGGAGGTGTGAATGCCTCATTGGTTCGACTGCTCTGTCTGCTGTTTTATACCCAAAATAAGTAATCCAATGCCTTTTTTTTTTTGGTGAAAACTATGCATTGGCTGATCTGCAACACCCTGTCCTGTAAAAGGTGCCATGAGATGAACTCACAACCAGGAGAAGCTTCTAGCTCCAGCAGGGCAGTGCAGATCAGCTCAAGCTGGCCTGCTCTGCAGTGCCTGGAATATTTCTGTGGGGGTCTCTGCCTGCCTTAATGAGAGGCAGAGACTCCCCAGGAGAAGCAGCAGGGTTCTGATGTTCAGAACAAGGCAGTGGTGGCATGGGTGGTGCTGCACAAAGGGCACCCACCTGAGCAGTGAAGATTTGTAACTGCTGGTGGGTGATGCAGCTCCACAGTTGCTCTCTATTAGCAATTGTATTACTATTATTCACCCTGGTGAATATATATTATATATATTATTATATTATACTATAATATAATATTATTATATATGATATTATATATTATATATAATATTATTATATATTATACTAATATTACATAATATAGTATATAATATTAGTATAATATATACCAATATATTTAATAATATAATATATTACATTATTATATAATATAATAATATCATATTACATTAAATATAATATAATATATAGTATAATAGAATATATAGTACAATATAATAGAATATATAGTATAATATAATATAATATACAGTATATTTGAATATGTTATATTATTATATATAGTATAATATGATATTAATATATTATAGCCCTGCTCAGCTTTCCTCCTGAACATGATGGGAAAAACCCCCACTTCTTTATTCCCACCCCTGCCCCTTCCCCCAGATAAAATGTTTCTTTTTAAGCTTTCAGGGGTCCCTATGTTTTGAAGGATACCCCACTATGCCAAATTTGCCCACCCTGTGTACCCACAGCAGAGACTTCAGCTGGCAAAACTCTGTTAGGATTGCTTTTCCACTGCACATCCTTGATAGTCTACCATTGTCCAGGCAGAAAGAAATGCCCACAAAAAGTGCACATGCAATGGGGAATCTGAAGTGCTCAGGATGCATCAGGACTTCTGCACACACTGCACAGGTGACAAAAGCTTGTGCAGCAAGCCAAAGGTGACCTGGATGGGCTGAATTTCCTGTGCATTCCCAAACTGTCTCCACAGCACACAGGAACTGGATGATCTGTCACAGATGAGCCATTGTCACTACACTTGCACTGCTGTGTTGAGGTCTGGCTGGCTGTCAGCTCCCTCTGAGCTCGTGCTTCTGGGAACTGCTGGTCAGAATAGATGGATGGAAAGAGCTGCCAGGGCAGCAGAGGACTATCAGGGCCATAATAGGGACTAGCAAAAATTCTCAGCTTGCTGAATTCTGATTAAATAGCTTACCCACTGGATAGACAATTTCACAGCCTTTTGTTGTGTGTTCTGAAATGTTGACTGCACAAGTAAATTATTGTATGCTGGGGAAAATTCCACGTGCTAAAGATGTCATAGGAGAAATCAAGAGTCAGCAGCTCCTGTGATCTGTGGGATAGGGGTGATTAACTGGAACAGATGCCTTCATGAATCCTGCAAGGAGCTATTATCATGCTGGAAAAAAAAAAAAGGGAAAAGAGCTGAGAACCAAGTATACTTTTTAAAGAAAGTTTTTTTGTGCCTTTTTCTTATGCTACAGTCAGAAAAGTCAATAAAGAATGACTATAAACAGCTATTTATGATATCCCTTCTTCCTTCAGATGCAGATACTAAAAGGACTCACCCTGCCACTGTAGGGTTAAATATCTAGGTTCTTCTCTGCACCTTGTGTATGCTCCACTGTTCTATGGGTGATGCTGTGATGACTCTCTAAGTTTGTGTCTCTGTTTTTGGGGCTGTGCTCCTTCCTGGTCAATCACTTACACTGAGGGATACTTCTTTGGGTAAACTGTTGCCTCATTATTGTGCTGAGCATAGCTTGGAAGCAAAAGCAAACCAGTCCCATTGGTTTAACATATCCTAATAGTAAAATTAGTGCTGTAGTTAAAACTTCATTCCTACACAGAGACTGCAGGGGAGCATGTGCAGTGAAAAGCCAGCTGTCCAGAGTTCACCAATTTTTCAGAAAGGAGATTATCAACTCTGCATGCCAGTACAAACAAAAGAAATTGGTATAGCCACCTCTGTTTAAATTACTTTTAAAACATAAGTGTGGAGGGGAAAAGGTGTAGATGGAAATAGGCCCCTGCCTCACAAACAGCCAACCCATCAGAATGCAGAATACTGAAAAGGTCATCCTGAAATGGCATAGGACTATATTTCATAAAATACAGGCATTACATTTCTGGAACCTCATTTGTGTGACAAAAACTGTGACAAGAACAGGGGTTGGCACAAAATCAATATACTCTGGCAAGGTTGTAATAAATAATAAAAGTGAAGAACAGCATAAATTTTAACCAGTTTTCATTACAAGTTAAAGCTGGTCTGATTTCCTATGTGATCTCTTGAAGCTACATAATTTCCAAAGAAACATCAGCAAAGGTATATTATTCATTTTGGATGAAAGGTGCTAAGGCAAATATCAGAGAGAGAGAGAGAGAGAGGGATGTTTATTACCTTTACTTGCACTTGGGTGTTACCAGCAGGACTGGAGGTGTGGAGGAAGGGGAGGAGACAGATGGGGGCTACCAAACCCCTTCACAGTCACAGTCCTTGGGGTACCAAGGAACTTTGGCTGTTTTGGTGTTCTTCACCCCCAAGCAGTTTGTTTTACATAAGGCTGAGAAACTTCTCACCCATGAGCAGCTGTGCCATAGCAAAAGCCCCAGTTTCAGCCATCTCTTGACAGAGACAGCTCAGCATCTACATCCTGATGCCTTCATTTTCCAGTCAAATGTACCAGAAATATCAATTAACAAGCATAATCCTCTTGTGATAATCTGTTGCTCTCCTCTAAAATTTCAGCAGCACTGCTGCTGCTGCAGAAGGATAAACCCATTAGTTGCAATTTTATCAGCCCAAATGGACACAAGCTCCTCCACTTGGCTCAGCCAAGGAGGGAATTGTCTCACTAAGCCCTCCTTGGGCAGGAGTGACTCAGCTCCCTGGTATCCCTCCCTGGGGGAGGCTGGGGAATTCCATTCACAATATGTCTCCATTTAGGCTGACAACTTCCCCTGGCTGTGGGTTAACCTTGTTATGGCAGCACAGCTGCACTGGCCATCTCCCTGCCCTGCACAGGAGAGCTCAGCCCTCCCCAAGGAACAGCAGCCCTTGGAGTCATGGATCGCAGCGGGTGTTTCATCCCTGGAGCTGTCAGCCAGCCCCAAATCACTCTGGCATCAGCTCCTGGCAATGGGGCAGATGTGCTTTTCTCTGATCTCTCTTGGACAAGGGGTTTAGTGCCTGTTCTGCTGGTTCTGTTTTGTTACTTTCTAGTCAAAGTCCAATTTCTAGTCCAATTTCATGTGTCTATTTGGCAAGTGCTTTGTTACTTGAACACCATTTCTACCCTGGCATCAATAGTAATGGTGCTCAGCGTCCTCTGTACATCACCATACATTGCATCTACTTCTGCCTGGAAAAAATGCATCCTTAATGCAAATCCTGTTTCAGAATTTTGGTTTTACTTGGCTTTCACAATTTATTTTTTTTTTTAAGTTAAAAGATGGTTTGTTTATATTTTTTTAGACAGACAATGATGTGGCAGAAAGACTGGTGGTATCTGTGGACAGTGTAGTTTTTTTGTCAAAATATTTCACATGAAGGGCATGTTTAATTATAATCCTCACTTTTCAAATTACCCTTTAATATTTTCCTTCCATCACATTACAACACTTTTCAAACACAACTCAACTTTGCAAGATTTGATCTCTGACCATCTTTTACAAATGTTAGCAGACCACTTTTTTCTCTCTTTACTTGCTAGATATCTCCCTAGATAAACACAATTTCTGGATAAACATCACTCTATCTTCTGAACAACTACTACATGATGTTCATAACTGGCCAAATGTCTATACAATGATTTTATGTGTAAAAAATCTGATAATAACTGTGTGCCTTAGGACTGACTAATATTGGACAGAAATAACTTCTGTGAGTGGATATTTTTGACAAATGTGTTGACAAATGTAGAGTGCAGCATTATTAAATTTGTTCAGTTGCCCTCTGTGTCTCAGGAATGTGCCAGACCCAGTACAGCTTTTAATCACTTCACTCTCTACTCAGTAATTTCCCTGCTGTTACGAGTGCAGGCTGCTCAGCAATCACTTGGAGCCGAGACATTTGTAGGACATTCCCTTTGTGTGGTGTCTGTGTCCTGCCTCTCAGCACTCTGTAACTCAGTTCTGCACGTGCATTTCTGCTCTACACCACAACTGGCTCCAACTGCCATTTCCAAGAACTCAGGGAAAACAATTTTCTGCATGAAGCAGGTCTTCTAGCTATGGCTGAGCCTTATGTCTTAGATGAGTGTGCAAGAAGAGCTGAAAAGATTTGGAAGATCTGCTAACACACTGCAGATGTTCAATCACATGGGCAAGGAAGAAAGCAGGAAGGGGAATAACACTGCCCTAGGCTGGACAATCCTGGCCTCTGCAGTCTTATCCATTGTACAGGTCTGTCTATCTATCTATCTATCTATCTATCTATCTATCTATCTATCTATCTATCTATCTCTCTATCTCATGCAGAGTTGTAACCTCTACAGAGAGGCATAAAATTCACAGAGAGGCATAAAATTGATCCAAATAAGGACAAGTAATGAACTGGAATATTTTTTATACAATATATCTTGGTTTAATCAAATTTCAGATAACGCTCTATTTATTGGAGGTTGCAGATCTGTACAAGTCTCCTGACATAAACCCCTGGAGGAACATAATGATTTACAACAATATCCAAGCAATGGATACACAGTGGTTGGACCAAATTCAGTTTTTATTGTGAAGTTCAATGTTAGAAAAATGGGACTACATACCAAGGGGCACTGACTTAGCTGACAGTTATTGTTTTCATTGTTCTGGATACGGTATTGAATTCAGAATGTCATAGACTTTGGGTGGTGGCAAATTATTTCAGTAGAGGTTGGACAACAGGCTGTGGAAGGACAGAGTTTTGTGTCTCTGAAAAGCTGCAAAGCTCCCTCATATTGGAGGGAGGAAAGATTGGTTTCTTTCCTTGAGGCAACCAGCACAAGTCAAAATGTAAATAAGAGAGCTTAGGCATTCTGGAGAGGTGCTTCAGAAATGCATATCATAATAGCAATGTCTTCTCTAATTGATTATGCAGTCTGAATCCTTGGCATTAAGTGCTTGGCAAAAGTATTACACTCTAGCTCTCCCTACTGGATTATTATCACACAATTTCTGTGTCTAATGGGTGCACTGTATTGCTGTGTTAAACAATTAAACAGATAATACAAGTATCTCACCACACTGTGTAGATGTTTCATACCTCACATGCACTTCAACAGATATGGCTATGGCTTGCATCTTCGCTTTGCTAATTATTCTTATTTTGTAATATATCAGAAAGAATATCCTGCTGCACTTTGTGTGAAGTCATAAGAGAAGATGAGAATATTTCTTTTGGTTGTAATTTCCAAAATTACTCTGTGATTTTAAAGAAATTAAGGTCACTTTAAAAAAATGTTTTGAGCTCCTTAGAATCCTGAACATCAATGGCTTTCACTGAAGCTTAGTTGTCTGTCTGAAAATTCCTTTAGTTATGTTTAACTGTTCTATTTCAATTGTTTTTTGAAAGTTAATAGAGAGACTAGTCTATACAGATTTCATGTTTCTGCTATGCCCAGTTGTGACTATCCACTTTTTCAGAGGGAAAAAACAAGCAGAGGTATTTTATGTGAGTTAAAATATGCATAGGTTCTATTTTGCCTTTCTCTCCCAGCATGGCATTTGACATATCAGGGTTAAGCTAAAGAAAGGTAAATTCTTCACTGATAAATATTTGATTGCAATATGTTTATCCACATACTGCAGTAAATTGGTCTTTAATGGCAGCAAGACCTCTTTGACACTGTATGCCAAAGAAAAAAGTGTATACTACACTTTTACCTGTATGTTGAGATAATGATGGGCTTATAACACAAGGTTTTAAGGTTTTGTTCTGAAGCCATTCATTATATTGAACAATAAGTTTTTGAGAAATAAAAGAATTAAAAGAAACTTAAAAGTATATCAAGGGAATCGCAGAAGTTAATAAATAACCTAAAATACACTGTTAGGGAGCCCTAACTTTGATCATATATCTAGATAAGTTAACCAAAACACACACACAGAAGAAACTTTGGAATTAGAATATTTGAAGAGGAAACATTGGAATTAGAATATTTGAAGAAAAAGCAGAAATGGAAGCCAATAAGTTAAAGTGACCTGCCAAGCCATAGAATCAAGCCAACTACAACAATAACTTCTGCCAAGCCATGGAAAAACATGCCAAGAATAACAGGAAACTGCCCAAATTAGGAAAAGCTTAAAATTTAACGAAGGAAGACCAAGAATTCCTGGAAGACTCCGACTGTACTCCTGCCTACCTATGAATATGCATGTAATAATGATGTAATCCTTTTTCAAAATTGTATAAAAACCTGCTTTTGCTGTACACAATTCGGAAATCCATTTAGTGATTTCTCCAACGCGTTGCCAATAAATACCTCCTGCCTATAGACCTCAAATCCAGTCTCTGGGCAGCTTATTTTCGCCTTTTGGGGCAAAATTCGGCATCATTTTTGGCGACCGCGGCAGGACAGAAAAGGGTCCGTCCGAGCCTTGACTCGGGGGACCGGGACCTCTTCAGGGCCCCTGACGGAATTCTGTCAGAAGAGACCCCCATCCCCCAGCCAACGCGCATCGGTGGACAAGGACTTTCTGCATCTCCTGCTCCAAATTAAGAGGTATTTATCTTTGCTTATAGGTTTTATGGTAAAGCGCTTTATTGGGAAACGAGGGTCAGACGTGACCGCTCGAAGGGATTCCGGGGGACGCCCTGGTAAAAATATCCCAGCTGGGTTAGAGTCCCGGTAATAGAAACGCAGGTTAGAGTCCTGCTGGAAGGAATATTTGTTTTTCATTTATCTTGGTATTTTTGGGTTCTTCATATTGTGTGGGAAACTGTTTTAATATTGTGTTTAATGTTATATTGTGTTTAATGTTATATTTACTGTGAATTAGTTGCTCTCTGAGACCGGGAGAGAGGTCGGTCAGTTTGTGGTGTTCTATGTGCCTGTTGCAAATCTTACAGGAGACATTTTCGGTCAGTTTGTGGTGTTCTATGTGTCTGTTGTAAATCTTGCAGGAGACATTTTCGGTCAGCTTGTGGTGTTCTATGTGTCTGTTGTAAATCTTGCAGGAGACATTTTCGGTCAGCTTGTGGTGTTCTATGTGTTTGTTGCAAATCTTACAGGAGACATTTTGTCACTCTATGTAATCTTGTAGATAAAGGTGTGTGGGTATGGATGAGAGTGAATGAGACGCAGCATCGCTGCGAAGCGAGAGGGAGTCCCGCTCCGCAGTTCCTGTTCTTCGCGAGAAGCCAGGTCGGAAACGGACGAAGCGATTGGAAATTGTGTGTGTGGAGTGTTGCAATAAATTGGCAAACAGTACTTGTGGGAAAGGGATTGATCCGGTTAAACAGTAAATACAGCCACAGGGAATAGTAATGGGAGGTCAACAGAGTAAGGACGTAAATATGAAAACCCCCTTAGGATGTATCCTAAAGCACTGGAAGGACTTGGGAGGGATTCCGGGGGGAAACATAAGTAAAAAGACACTCCTTAAATATTGCACACAGTGGTGGCCATTGTATAAGTTAGATGACGATGAGAAATGGCCACCGGAGGGAACAACTAATTATAACACTATCTTACAACTGATGCTTTTCCTTCGTCGACTTAATAAATGGGACGAAGTGATGTATGCTGATATGTTCTTTACCTTAAGAAATAAACCGGAGTGGCAAAAAGAGTGCGGGGTAAACGTAGCACCTCAGGACCCCCTAGTACTAGCCCTCGAAAAAGATAAGAGAGGCTTAAAGCCTAAAGAACGTTGCTGTGATGCATGTAGCATTGGGCAACAATGTCTTAAGTTAACAAGAAGGGACAGTGGGAAGGAGAGCGAAATAAGCCTGTGGGAATACCATCCATTCGCCCCAGGACGGGAAGGGCCTCTTGCCAGGCCAAAAGAGGAACAAGGGGATCCTAGCCCATTAAAAGAACTGGAACGATGGTGGAAATCTAAATTTGGGCACAGCCCTCAGAAGCTTGACAACGGTTGGGAGGGGGGTGGCCCATTAAAATCGGGGACTAACAAGGGGGAAAGCAGCCCACGGGGACTGGATAGTCCACAGGGGTCGGGGAGCTACAGGGATGTTGGCAGCCCACCCAGACTAGAAGTTGAGAGGGAGGGGGGCAGCCCACATGGGGAGGAAAGCCGAGGGGAGACACGCAGCCCACCCAGACTAGAAGTTGAGAGGGAGGGGGGCAGCCCACATGGGGAGGAAAGCCGAGGGGAGACACGCAGCCCACCCAGACTAGAAGTTGAGAGGGAGGGGGGCAGCCCACATGGGGAGGAAAGCCGAGGGGAGACACGCAGCCTGCCCGAACTAAGTCCATGTGGGGATGGTGGCACACCTGGGAATGGAAGTTTAAGGAAATCAGGTACCTGTAGAATGGACACCAGCACACCGAGGACTGGAGACAAAGGTGACTCACTGGGGGGCGACGTCTCTAAGTTGAAATATAGTGAAAAGAATGACAATGATAGGCACCGGCAGATGTGGGAGGAAAGGCGACGGATGCAGAGTGAGAGGTGGTTGGAAGAAGATCCCGGGGAGGGGACTAGTCACTCGTATTATACCAGATCTGTGGCACGGAGGGAAGCAGAGCAAAGAGAGGAGGGGAACCATACGATAGCTCCTCTCCGACAACTTATGCCAATGGTAGGGGAGAGGACTAGAATAAAGGTGCCGTTCTCAACGAGTGACCTGAATAACTGGAGGGATGAGGCAAGGAACTTCAGGAGGAATCCAGAGGGAGTAGCAAAGAGGTTTGAATTAATGGCAAAGAATTTGGATATTGATTGGGAAGATATAGAGGTGATGTTGTCAGAGTTGACAGATACAGAAAGGGAACTCGTATTGGAAACCGGAAAACGACATGCTCAAGTGTTATCGGGGAGACTGGAAGATAATTTCCCCAGCAGTAAACCAGAATGGGACCCCGGCAATGAAGAGCATTATCGGAGGCTGGTGCAGTATAGAAAACTGATAGCGATGGGCTTGCGAAATGCGATCCCTAAGGCTATCAATTGGTCAATGCTATATGACATCAGGCAGGGAAAAGATGAGACCCCATCAGAGTTTTTGGATAGACTTCGGGCAGCCATGAGACAATACACACCCCTTGACCCAGCAACGGAAGAAGGTAAACAACACCTGTTGGGATTAATGATGGGACAAAGTAACCCGGACATTAGGAAGAGATTACAAAAGCTTGAGCATCCAGCAAACAAAAACCTGGAGGCGTTGCTGAATGAGGCGTGGAAAGTGTATAATAATAGAGAAATAGAGGAAAAGAAAAAGGAAGATAAGAGGCTTGGTCGAATAGTGGCTGCAGCAATAACGGCTCAAAATACAAACCATTTGGGACCTAATACCAGGGGTAGGGGAAGGGGCTACCCAATGGGAGGGGGAGGGAGGTTCCAACCCCACCCAACTAGAATAGGGCCAAACCAGTGTGCCTATTGCTTCCAAATGGGACACTGGAAACGTGAGTGCCCTCAACTAAGAGAAAGATCAATGGGCACTACTGCTATCGCACATCAGGGCAGTGAATGAGGGGGACCGGTGGGCCGTACCCTAGCAGACCCACTGGTTAAAATGGAGCTAGGGGAAGGTAAAAAGGAATTGGATTTTTTGATTGATACAGGAGCAACATTTTCGGTTTTAAATCAAGAATTGGTACCTAAGAGTGATGAATTTGTACAAGTTGTGGGAGCAACAGGCCAACCAGAAAAAGCTTATTTTTTGAGACCTATCAAATACAAAATTGGGAAACAAATGGGGATTCACCAGTTTCTGTATTTACCAAATTCACCAAAGCCTCTATTGGGAAGAGACTTACTGGAGAACTTGGGAGCCGTAATAAAATTCAACAAAGACAAATTGGAATTTCAAGTAAGGGAAGAGCAACTGATTACAGCCCTAAGCCTAACAATCAGTTGTATAGAACCGAAGCCTGAAAGTCACAATATTGAGCGTATCCTGAGTGAAACATATCCATTAGTATGGGCTACTGATATACCTGGGAAATCACAACAAGCAACACCTATTATTATTGAACTTATACCTGGAGCAAGGCCGGTAAGTAGGAAACAATACCCACTGAGGTTAGAAGATAGAAAGGGAATTGAGCCCATAATCACAAGGTTTTTAGAATTGGGGTTATTGATAGAATGTGAATCGGATTTTAACACCCCAATCCTGCCAGTAAAGAAACCTAATGGAACTTATAGATTGGTCCAAGACCTGAGGGCAGTAAATGAAATAACCAAGACACTACATCCAGTAGTTGCTAACCCTTACACACTCTTAACTAAATTAAAAGATAATTTGACATGGTTCACAGTGTTAGATTTAAAAGACGCATTCTTCTGCCTTCCTTTAGCTCCAGAGAGCCAAAAGATCTTTGCATTTGAATGGGAATCTGTAGATAGGGGAAGAAAAACCCAACTCACCTGGACGGTGTTGCCACAAGGGTACAAAAACAGCCCTACAATTTTTGGGAATCAACTGGCCAAAGAACTAGAACAATGGGAAAGGCCGCTGGGAGATGGTACTCTTTTGCAATATGTAGATGACCTCCTAATAGCAACAGAAACAGAAGAAGAATGCATTGAATGGACTATTTCCCTGTTAAACTTTCTGGGTTTAAATGGATATCGAGTTTCTCAACAGAAAGCACAGCTGGTACAAGAAGAGGTGGTGTATCTGGGATATGAAGTTTCCAGAGGACAGCGATCCCTGGGAGCAGCCAGGAAAGAAGCCATCTGCCAAATGCCTAGACCAGAGACGGTAAGAGATTTGCGTGCCTTCCTGGGGATGACCGGTTGGTGTCGGCTATGGATCTATCAATACGGGATACTCGCCAAACCACTCTATGACTTACTAAAGGAAAGTAAGGGTGTTCTAGTTTGGACTCCCGAGGCAAAGGGAGCCTATAAGAGACTGAAACAGGAACTCATGAGAGCACCAGCCTTGGGTCTTCCAGACGTGACAAAACCATTCTGGCTGTTTTCTCATGAGCGACAGGGAATGGCCCTAGGAGTCCTAGCACAACAGTTAGGACCACACAAAAGGGCTGTGGCCTACTTCTCCAAACAGTTGGATGAAGTGAGTAAAGGATGGCCTGGCTGTCTAAGAGCAGTAGCCGCAGTGATAATCAACATTGAAGAAGCCAGAAAGCTCACTTTGGGCCAGAAAATGACTGTGTTAGTAGCTCACACTGTGTCTGCTGTGTTAGAGCAGAAAGGAAATCACTGGCTGTCACCTTCCAGATTCCTAAAGTACCAAGCTATCTTGGCTGAGTCAGATGATGTTACTATCCAGGTAACTAACGTTGTGAACCCAGCTTCATTCCTAGAAGGGAAGACTTCAGCAGAACCCATCGAGCACGATTGCCTGGAAACAATCGAAGCCGTTTACTCCAGTCGCCCGGATCTCAAAGAAGAGCCATTCGAAGATGCAGATGACTGGTTCTCGGATGGTAGCAGCTTCGTAAAACAAGGAGTAAGAATGGCTGGTTATGCAGTAACTACCACAGAAAAGGTAATCGAGTCAAACCCTTTGCCTGCAGGGACCTCAGCCCAGAAGGCAGAATTGATAGCTCTGACCCGAGCTCTGGAATTGGCAGAGAACATGCGAATAAATATTTGGACGGACTCTAAATATGCCTTTTCTGTTGTGCACGCACATGGAGCCATCTGGAAAGAAAGAGGACTGTTGACTACTCAAGGGAAAACAGTCAAACATGCAGAGGAAATCCTACGATTGCTAGAAGCAGTCCAACTCCCAGCACAAGTGGCCATAATGCATTGTAAAGGACACCTAAAAGGTAACACTACTCCAGAAGTTGGGAATAGAAAGGCAGATGCAGAAGCTAAATTAGCTGCTGCAAGGACCGGAGAGGTAAATATAACAGCTCTAATACCAGGAGAGCTGGAAGTAAACCTCCAACCAAATTATCAGGAATCAGATCATAGATGGATTCAAAGGAATAAAGGTAAACTGTTAGACAGTGGATGGGGACAATTGGAGACAGGACAGTTGATAATACCAGGGAACCTAATGTGGCAGATTGTAAAGACGGAGCATGAAAAGGCCCATTGGGGTCTAGATCCGCTTTACCAATATTTGCAAGCCAGGATAGCAGGACCGAAATTATTTACTACTGTAAAGCACGTTACATCCCAGTGCGAGCGGTGTCTGAAAAACAACCCAAATACGGGAACCAAGGTACACCAAGGAGCCATCAATCGAGGTAAATTCCCAGGTGAAGTATGGCAAATTGATTTTTCTGAACTCCCAAGAAAAGGGGGGTTTCGGTATTTGTTGGTATTAACTGATACATTTTCTGGGTGGCCTGAAGCATTCCCTTGTAGGACAAATAAGGAAAGGGAAGTAACTAAAGTACTGTTGAATGAAATTATTCCACGGTTTGGAGTACCGAAGAGCATTTCTTCGGATAGGGGTACACATTTCTGTGCAAAAGTGGTAAGAGCAATAAGCAAAGCATTACAAATCAAATGGCAATTACACACGCCTTACCGTCCACAGGCCAGTGGGCAAGTGGAAAAGATGAATCATCTCATCAAACAGCAAATTGCCAAAATATGCCAGGAGACTAATTTGCAGTGGTATCAAGCTTTGCCTATTGCTCTGCTTAGGCTGAGAGTCAAACCAAGATCAAAAGAAAAGTTAAGTCCATTTGAAATTTTGTATGGTAGACCTTATGCTATGCAAATTGTAAATGGGGACGCTATAGACCAAATCGGTAACCAGTACATTTATGATTATGTAATAACGGTGGGGAAACAGTTCGATAAGAATGCTGCTGTGGTGATAGAGCACCAACCTAAACAACCTGATTGCAAATTGCATCCGTTTAATCCCGGTGATTGGGTGTATGTTAAGAATCTTTTAGGAAAACCCCTACAAGAGAAGTGGGAGGGACCTTTCCAAGTGCTGCTGACTACCTTCACCGCAGTTCGGATCAAGGAGCGACCCACGTGGATCCATTACTCTCGGGTCAAGAAGGCTCCGGAGAATAAACAAGAGGAACAGACATCATGATCCTGACTCCACCTCAGACCTTCACAACCCTGATCATTGGACTCTCGATAAGTATAGTTCTTCCCCAAGACTCTGCCCCAATAGACCCATGGTCTAATGCACACCAGTGTATCCACCCGGAGATGGAAACGGAACCGAAGGGATCCTATTTTGAGGTTTATGCCTTACGTAACAATCAGCCATACGCAAGTAAAACGTGGAATCAGCCCGCCTTGGTAGCATACAAAGGAGACCTAATCCAAATTGGGTGTCGAGAACTTGACCTAGTAGAAGGAAAAACAAGGCGGCTAGTATTAACAATTCATCCCTTGATGGCAGCCTCTGAACATAACCTAATTACTTTTAGTCCAGTGAAAATGGGCAAGCCCACCGTCTGGACTCAGCAAAAGGGCCCAATTTCATGTCAGTGGAGTGACTTCAGGGAAGATCCACCCGGATCACAACCCCGAGACTCAGTAACTTATACAGAAGATCCGCTTGGGGAACTACATCCTCAAAACATAACCCTTGACCTTCACCCTCTTCTCTTTTCTGCAGGAAAGATTGTAGCATCTAGTGGTCCTGAGGAAGGGAAAGCACAGTGTGAGATGGCATTTAGAGTGGATCACTCGATGACCTTCACCTGTGAAAGAGAGTTGAAAACTCTGGAACTGGGTTCTGGCTTCCCTAAGCGTGCTGTCGGATATAAGGTGGCATTACCAGAGGACGTGATCCCATTGTACCCAGGTCTAGACTTGCCCCAAGAAACCACTCCACTGGTGGAATGTATAGCAGTACATAACCTAACCTTTATAGGGCCTCAGGTGATAAGAAAATCTAATGAACAAAAATTATTGTTGGACCCCACTTATTCCCTGAAAAAGGTACAGATGAACATCCACACCGATATTACATATTTGCAGAAGGATTGCCAACCATTTATACAGCAAAGCCTTAAGGGATGGAATGCATGGTTAGCAACAAGGTCTCATCACAGAAGAGCACAAAGAGATATAAGTGGGTGGATTGGCACCGGATTTGGTATATTAAACACGATAGATCAAGAGGTGTTAGTAAACAAATTGAGCACTGTCACCTCGAACTTGGGGAAGCTTAAAATGCCTCTCAGTTCATCCATGATCACATTAGCAGAAACACAATCGCTAGTAGTAAAATTGCTAACCATGGTAGCAAACAACACTGCAGAGGATCTCGCAAAGTTTGCTGACTATACAGGGGAACTTAGCAAAGAAATTGCACTAGCTATCCAATGCCCTCAGACGCAACAATGGGTACAATCAGTAGCGGCAGGAATAATGAGAGAAGGAACATCAGGTATATTACCTCAAGAGATAAGAGAAACAATATTAAAGGACAATCATACTACACAATTTGAAAAGGACCACCAAGCCTGGTGGCAATTAGTAAATTTCACTTATGAGCCTCAACAAGAACACATTGAAGCCTATGTCCTCACCATTAGTGCAGCAGAGGAAAGGGCTATCTTTCCTATCCTCACTCTTGGGACAATACATCAAAATGTCATTGTCAGGCCAATAGACCATAATGTCTGGGCCAGTTATGATAATACCAAAAATAGGTGGCAATCGGTTAGCACAGAAGCATGCATTCCTAGAGGACAATTAGGCTATGTCTGCGAAAACGCTGTAGTAGAAGCGGAAGATTTATGCTTAGATGCTGAAAATAGTGTATGTACATTTGAAATGCTTCCGCATAATAAAACACAATCACAAGTTTACTATATAGGGAATGGGTGCGCTTGCGTAAGGACAGCTTGTGACAATATCACTATAGATAATTGCCAAAAGGAGACTAACAATACTAACTTCTGTGTATGCAACTTCACCAAGATAGTAGGTTGTGATTTTCATTATACTGTCCCAATAACTACTCAACAGCTAATTAACGCAGATTTTAACCTCTATCAAGAGATACCGAAATTACAAATAGGGATGGACGTCAAAGTTCTTAAAGCAATGCTCGCACATCCTAAAGTAAAGAAATTGGTGCAAAAGGTGAATCAAACGACTAAACGAATGGTATGGCAGGTAGAACATAATTCGGAAAAAATAAAGAATATCCTGACCGAAGTGGAACAAGTAGGCCAGCATCATTGGTGGGATATCTTTACAGGATACTCCCCAACAGCTACACAAGTCTTCAACTACCTGGTACACCCAATGCTAATAGTAATTGTAATTTTGTTACTATTAACTCTCACAAATATTTGTATGTGGTGGAGACTAAGAATCATAATGAGAAGGACCCAAATGATTTGGGCTATGGTACGAGCGTATCAGCGCCCTATAGGATTAGAATTTGACGAAAGAATTCGTAAGTTATAAGAAAAGGGGGGAATGAAGCCATTCATTATATTGAACAATAAGTTTTTGAGAAATAAAAGAATTAAAAGAAACTTAAAAGTATATCAAGGGAATCGCAGAAGTTAATAAATAACCTAAAATACACTGTTAGGGAGCCCTAACTTTGATCATATATCTAGATAAGTTAACCAAAACACACACACAGAAGAAACTTTGGAATTAGAATATTTGAAGAGGAAACATTGGAATTAGAATATTTGAAGAAAAAGCAGAAATGGAAGCCAATAAGTTAAAGTGACCTGCCAAGCCATAGAATCAAGCCAACTACAACAATAACTTCTGCCAAGCCATGGAAAAACATGCCAAGAATAACAGGAAACTGCCCAAATTAGGAAAAGCTTAAAATTTAACGAAGGAAGACCAAGAATTCCTGGAAGACTCCGACTGTACTCCTGCCTACCTATGAATATGCATGTAATAATGATGTAATCCTTTTTCAAAATTGTATAAAAACCTGCTTTTGCTGTACACAATTCGGAAATCCATTTAGTGATTTCTCCAACGCGTTGCCAATAAATACCTCCTGCCTATAGACCTCAAATCCAGTCTCTGGGCAGCTTATTTTCGCCTTTTGGGGCAAAATTCGGCATCATTTTTGGCGACCGCGGCAGGACAGAAAAGGGTCCGTCCGAGCCTTGACTCGGGGGACCGGGACCTCTTCAGGGCCCCTGACGGAATTCTGTCAGAAGAGACCCCCATCCCCCAGCCAACGCGCATCGGTGGACAAGGACTTTCTGCATCTCCTGCTCCAAATTAAGAGGTATTTATCTTTGCTTATAGGTTTTATGGTAAAGCGCTTTATTGGGAAACGAGGGTCAGACGTGACCGCTCGAAGGGATTCCGGGGGACGCCCTGGTAAAAATATCCCAGCTGGGTTAGAGTCCCGGTAATAGAAACGCAGGTTAGAGTCCTGCTGGAAGGAATATTTGTTTTTCATTTATCTTGGTATTTTTGGGTTCTTCATATTGTGTGGGAAACTGTTTTAATATTGTGTTTAATGTTATATTGTGTTTAATGTTATATTTACTGTGAATTAGTTGCTCTCTGAGACCGGGAGAGAGGTCGGTCAGTTTGTGGTGTTCTATGTGCCTGTTGCAAATCTTACAGGAGACATTTTCGGTCAGTTTGTGGTGTTCTATGTGTCTGTTGTAAATCTTGCAGGAGACATTTTCGGTCAGCTTGTGGTGTTCTATGTGTCTGTTGTAAATCTTGCAGGAGACATTTTCGGTCAGCTTGTGGTGTTCTATGTGTTTGTTGCAAATCTTACAGGAGACATTTTGTCACTCTATGTAATCTTGTAGATAAAGGTGTGTGGGTATGGATGAGAGTGAATGAGACGCAGCATCGCTGCGAAGCGAGAGGGAGTCCCGCTCCGCAGTTCCTGTTCTTCGCGAGAAGCCAGGTCGGAAACGGACGAAGCGATTGGAAATTGTGTGTGTGGAGTGTTGCAATAAATTGGCAAACAGTACTTGTGGGAAAGGGATTGATCCGGTTAAACAGTAAATACAGCCACAGGGAATAGTAATGGGAGGTCAACAGAGTAAGGACGTAAATATGAAAACCCCCTTAGGATGTATCCTAAAGCACTGGAAGGACTTGGGAGGGATTCCGGGGGGAAACATAAGTAAAAAGACACTCCTTAAATATTGCACACAGTGGTGGCCATTGTATAAGTTAGATGACGATGAGAAATGGCCACCGGAGGGAACAACTAATTATAACACTATCTTACAACTGATGCTTTTCCTTCGTCGACTTAATAAATGGGACGAAGTGATGTATGCTGATATGTTCTTTACCTTAAGAAATAAACCGGAGTGGCAAAAAGAGTGCGGGGTAAACGTAGCACCTCAGGACCCCCTAGTACTAGCCCTCGAAAAAGATAAGAGAGGCTTAAAGCCTAAAGAACGTTGCTGTGATGCATGTAGCATTGGGCAACAATGTCTTAAGTTAACAAGAAGGGACAGTGGGAAGGAGAGCGAAATAAGCCTGTGGGAATACCATCCATTCGCCCCAGGACGGGAAGGGCCTCTTGCCAGGCCAAAAGAGGAACAAGGGGATCCTAGCCCATTAAAAGAACTGGAACGATGGTGGAAATCTAAATTTGGGCACAGCCCTCAGAAGCTTGACAACGGTTGGGAGGGGGGTGGCCCATTAAAATCGGGGACTAACAAGGGGGAAAGCAGCCCACGGGGACTGGATAGTCCACAGGGGTCGGGGAGCTACAGGGATGTTGGCAGCCCACCCAGACTAGAAGTTGAGAGGGAGGGGGGCAGCCCACATGGGGAGGAAAGCCGAGGGGAGACACGCAGCCCACCCAGACTAGAAGTTGAGAGGGAGGGGGGCAGCCCACATGGGGAGGAAAGCCGAGGGGAGACACGCAGCCCACCCAGACTAGAAGTTGAGAGGGAGGGGGGCAGCCCACATGGGGAGGAAAGCCGAGGGGAGACACGCAGCCTGCCCGAACTAAGTCCATGTGGGGATGGTGGCACACCTGGGAATGGAAGTTTAAGGAAATCAGGTACCTGTAGAATGGACACCAGCACACCGAGGACTGGAGACAAAGGTGACTCACTGGGGGGCGACGTCTCTAAGTTGAAATATAGTGAAAAGAATGACAATGATAGGCACCGGCAGATGTGGGAGGAAAGGCGACGGATGCAGAGTGAGAGGTGGTTGGAAGAAGATCCCGGGGAGGGGACTAGTCACTCGTATTATACCAGATCTGTGGCACGGAGGGAAGCAGAGCAAAGAGAGGAGGGGAACCATACGATAGCTCCTCTCCGACAACTTATGCCAATGGTAGGGGAGAGGACTAGAATAAAGGTGCCGTTCTCAACGAGTGACCTGAATAACTGGAGGGATGAGGCAAGGAACTTCAGGAGGAATCCAGAGGGAGTAGCAAAGAGGTTTGAATTAATGGCAAAGAATTTGGATATTGATTGGGAAGATATAGAGGTGATGTTGTCAGAGTTGACAGATACAGAAAGGGAACTCGTATTGGAAACCGGAAAACGACATGCTCAAGTGTTATCGGGGAGACTGGAAGATAATTTCCCCAGCAGTAAACCAGAATGGGACCCCGGCAATGAAGAGCATTATCGGAGGCTGGTGCAGTATAGAAAACTGATAGCGATGGGCTTGCGAAATGCGATCCCTAAGGCTATCAATTGGTCAATGCTATATGACATCAGGCAGGGAAAAGATGAGACCCCATCAGAGTTTTTGGATAGACTTCGGGCAGCCATGAGACAATACACACCCCTTGACCCAGCAACGGAAGAAGGTAAACAACACCTGTTGGGATTAATGATGGGACAAAGTAACCCGGACATTAGGAAGAGATTACAAAAGCTTGAGCATCCAGCAAACAAAAACCTGGAGGCGTTGCTGAATGAGGCGTGGAAAGTGTATAATAATAGAGAAATAGAGGAAAAGAAAAAGGAAGATAAGAGGCTTGGTCGAATAGTGGCTGCAGCAATAACGGCTCAAAATACAAACCATTTGGGACCTAATACCAGGGGTAGGGGAAGGGGCTACCCAATGGGAGGGGGAGGGAGGTTCCAACCCCACCCAACTAGAATAGGGCCAAACCAGTGTGCCTATTGCTTCCAAATGGGACACTGGAAACGTGAGTGCCCTCAACTAAGAGAAAGATCAATGGGCACTACTGCTATCGCACATCAGGGCAGTGAATGAGGGGGACCGGTGGGCCGTACCCTAGCAGACCCACTGGTTAAAATGGAGCTAGGGGAAGGTAAAAAGGAATTGGATTTTTTGATTGATACAGGAGCAACATTTTCGGTTTTAAATCAAGAATTGGTACCTAAGAGTGATGAATTTGTACAAGTTGTGGGAGCAACAGGCCAACCAGAAAAAGCTTATTTTTTGAGACCTATCAAATACAAAATTGGGAAACAAATGGGGATTCACCAGTTTCTGTATTTACCAAATTCACCAAAGCCTCTATTGGGAAGAGACTTACTGGAGAACTTGGGAGCCGTAATAAAATTCAACAAAGACAAATTGGAATTTCAAGTAAGGGAAGAGCAACTGATTACAGCCCTAAGCCTAACAATCAGTTGTATAGAACCGAAGCCTGAAAGTCACAATATTGAGCGTATCCTGAGTGAAACATATCCATTAGTATGGGCTACTGATATACCTGGGAAATCACAACAAGCAACACCTATTATTATTGAACTTATACCTGGAGCAAGGCCGGTAAGTAGGAAACAATACCCACTGAGGTTAGAAGATAGAAAGGGAATTGAGCCCATAATCACAAGGTTTTTAGAATTGGGGTTATTGATAGAATGTGAATCGGATTTTAACACCCCAATCCTGCCAGTAAAGAAACCTAATGGAACTTATAGATTGGTCCAAGACCTGAGGGCAGTAAATGAAATAACCAAGACACTACATCCAGTAGTTGCTAACCCTTACACACTCTTAACTAAATTAAAAGATAATTTGACATGGTTCACAGTGTTAGATTTAAAAGACGCATTCTTCTGCCTTCCTTTAGCTCCAGAGAGCCAAAAGATCTTTGCATTTGAATGGGAATCTGTAGATAGGGGAAGAAAAACCCAACTCACCTGGACGGTGTTGCCACAAGGGTACAAAAACAGCCCTACAATTTTTGGGAATCAACTGGCCAAAGAACTAGAACAATGGGAAAGGCCGCTGGGAGATGGTACTCTTTTGCAATATGTAGATGACCTCCTAATAGCAACAGAAACAGAAGAAGAATGCATTGAATGGACTATTTCCCTGTTAAACTTTCTGGGTTTAAATGGATATCGAGTTTCTCAACAGAAAGCACAGCTGGTACAAGAAGAGGTGGTGTATCTGGGATATGAAGTTTCCAGAGGACAGCGATCCCTGGGAGCAGCCAGGAAAGAAGCCATCTGCCAAATGCCTAGACCAGAGACGGTAAGAGATTTGCGTGCCTTCCTGGGGATGACCGGTTGGTGTCGGCTATGGATCTATCAATACGGGATACTCGCCAAACCACTCTATGACTTACTAAAGGAAAGTAAGGGTGTTCTAGTTTGGACTCCCGAGGCAAAGGGAGCCTATAAGAGACTGAAACAGGAACTCATGAGAGCACCAGCCTTGGGTCTTCCAGACGTGACAAAACCATTCTGGCTGTTTTCTCATGAGCGACAGGGAATGGCCCTAGGAGTCCTAGCACAACAGTTAGGACCACACAAAAGGGCTGTGGCCTACTTCTCCAAACAGTTGGATGAAGTGAGTAAAGGATGGCCTGGCTGTCTAAGAGCAGTAGCCGCAGTGATAATCAACATTGAAGAAGCCAGAAAGCTCACTTTGGGCCAGAAAATGACTGTGTTAGTAGCTCACACTGTGTCTGCTGTGTTAGAGCAGAAAGGAAATCACTGGCTGTCACCTTCCAGATTCCTAAAGTACCAAGCTATCTTGGCTGAGTCAGATGATGTTACTATCCAGGTAACTAACGTTGTGAACCCAGCTTCATTCCTAGAAGGGAAGACTTCAGCAGAACCCATCGAGCACGATTGCCTGGAAACAATCGAAGCCGTTTACTCCAGTCGCCCGGATCTCAAAGAAGAGCCATTCGAAGATGCAGATGACTGGTTCTCGGATGGTAGCAGCTTCGTAAAACAAGGAGTAAGAATGGCTGGTTATGCAGTAACTACCACAGAAAAGGTAATCGAGTCAAACCCTTTGCCTGCAGGGACCTCAGCCCAGAAGGCAGAATTGATAGCTCTGACCCGAGCTCTGGAATTGGCAGAGAACATGCGAATAAATATTTGGACGGACTCTAAATATGCCTTTTCTGTTGTGCACGCACATGGAGCCATCTGGAAAGAAAGAGGACTGTTGACTACTCAAGGGAAAACAGTCAAACATGCAGAGGAAATCCTACGATTGCTAGAAGCAGTCCAACTCCCAGCACAAGTGGCCATAATGCATTGTAAAGGACACCTAAAAGGTAACACTACTCCAGAAGTTGGGAATAGAAAGGCAGATGCAGAAGCTAAATTAGCTGCTGCAAGGACCGGAGAGGTAAATATAACAGCTCTAATACCAGGAGAGCTGGAAGTAAACCTCCAACCAAATTATCAGGAATCAGATCATAGATGGATTCAAAGGAATAAAGGTAAACTGTTAGACAGTGGATGGGGACAATTGGAGACAGGACAGTTGATAATACCAGGGAACCTAATGTGGCAGATTGTAAAGACGGAGCATGAAAAGGCCCATTGGGGTCTAGATCCGCTTTACCAATATTTGCAAGCCAGGATAGCAGGACCGAAATTATTTACTACTGTAAAGCACGTTACATCCCAGTGCGAGCGGTGTCTGAAAAACAACCCAAATACGGGAACCAAGGTACACCAAGGAGCCATCAATCGAGGTAAATTCCCAGGTGAAGTATGGCAAATTGATTTTTCTGAACTCCCAAGAAAAGGGGGGTTTCGGTATTTGTTGGTATTAACTGATACATTTTCTGGGTGGCCTGAAGCATTCCCTTGTAGGACAAATAAGGAAAGGGAAGTAACTAAAGTACTGTTGAATGAAATTATTCCACGGTTTGGAGTACCGAAGAGCATTTCTTCGGATAGGGGTACACATTTCTGTGCAAAAGTGGTAAGAGCAATAAGCAAAGCATTACAAATCAAATGGCAATTACACACGCCTTACCGTCCACAGGCCAGTGGGCAAGTGGAAAAGATGAATCATCTCATCAAACAGCAAATTGCCAAAATATGCCAGGAGACTAATTTGCAGTGGTATCAAGCTTTGCCTATTGCTCTGCTTAGGCTGAGAGTCAAACCAAGATCAAAAGAAAAGTTAAGTCCATTTGAAATTTTGTATGGTAGACCTTATGCTATGCAAATTGTAAATGGGGACGCTATAGACCAAATCGGTAACCAGTACATTTATGATTATGTAATAACGGTGGGGAAACAGTTCGATAAGAATGCTGCTGTGGTGATAGAGCACCAACCTAAACAACCTGATTGCAAATTGCATCCGTTTAATCCCGGTGATTGGGTGTATGTTAAGAATCTTTTAGGAAAACCCCTACAAGAGAAGTGGGAGGGACCTTTCCAAGTGCTGCTGACTACCTTCACCGCAGTTCGGATCAAGGAGCGACCCACGTGGATCCATTACTCTCGGGTCAAGAAGGCTCCGGAGAATAAACAAGAGGAACAGACATCATGATCCTGACTCCACCTCAGACCTTCACAACCCTGATCATTGGACTCTCGATAAGTATAGTTCTTCCCCAAGACTCTGCCCCAATAGACCCATGGTCTAATGCACACCAGTGTATCCACCCGGAGATGGAAACGGAACCGAAGGGATCCTATTTTGAGGTTTATGCCTTACGTAACAATCAGCCATACGCAAGTAAAACGTGGAATCAGCCCGCCTTGGTAGCATACAAAGGAGACCTAATCCAAATTGGGTGTCGAGAACTTGACCTAGTAGAAGGAAAAACAAGGCGGCTAGTATTAACAATTCATCCCTTGATGGCAGCCTCTGAACATAACCTAATTACTTTTAGTCCAGTGAAAATGGGCAAGCCCACCGTCTGGACTCAGCAAAAGGGCCCAATTTCATGTCAGTGGAGTGACTTCAGGGAAGATCCACCCGGATCACAACCCCGAGACTCAGTAACTTATACAGAAGATCCGCTTGGGGAACTACATCCTCAAAACATAACCCTTGACCTTCACCCTCTTCTCTTTTCTGCAGGAAAGATTGTAGCATCTAGTGGTCCTGAGGAAGGGAAAGCACAGTGTGAGATGGCATTTAGAGTGGATCACTCGATGACCTTCACCTGTGAAAGAGAGTTGAAAACTCTGGAACTGGGTTCTGGCTTCCCTAAGCGTGCTGTCGGATATAAGGTGGCATTACCAGAGGACGTGATCCCATTGTACCCAGGTCTAGACTTGCCCCAAGAAACCACTCCACTGGTGGAATGTATAGCAGTACATAACCTAACCTTTATAGGGCCTCAGGTGATAAGAAAATCTAATGAACAAAAATTATTGTTGGACCCCACTTATTCCCTGAAAAAGGTACAGATGAACATCCACACCGATATTACATATTTGCAGAAGGATTGCCAACCATTTATACAGCAAAGCCTTAAGGGATGGAATGCATGGTTAGCAACAAGGTCTCATCACAGAAGAGCACAAAGAGATATAAGTGGGTGGATTGGCACCGGATTTGGTATATTAAACACGATAGATCAAGAGGTGTTAGTAAACAAATTGAGCACTGTCACCTCGAACTTGGGGAAGCTTAAAATGCCTCTCAGTTCATCCATGATCACATTAGCAGAAACACAATCGCTAGTAGTAAAATTGCTAACCATGGTAGCAAACAACACTGCAGAGGATCTCGCAAAGTTTGCTGACTATACAGGGGAACTTAGCAAAGAAATTGCACTAGCTATCCAATGCCCTCAGACGCAACAATGGGTACAATCAGTAGCGGCAGGAATAATGAGAGAAGGAACATCAGGTATATTACCTCAAGAGATAAGAGAAACAATATTAAAGGACAATCATACTACACAATTTGAAAAGGACCACCAAGCCTGGTGGCAATTAGTAAATTTCACTTATGAGCCTCAACAAGAACACATTGAAGCCTATGTCCTCACCATTAGTGCAGCAGAGGAAAGGGCTATCTTTCCTATCCTCACTCTTGGGACAATACATCAAAATGTCATTGTCAGGCCAATAGACCATAATGTCTGGGCCAGTTATGATAATACCAAAAATAGGTGGCAATCGGTTAGCACAGAAGCATGCATTCCTAGAGGACAATTAGGCTATGTCTGCGAAAACGCTGTAGTAGAAGCGGAAGATTTATGCTTAGATGCTGAAAATAGTGTATGTACATTTGAAATGCTTCCGCATAATAAAACACAATCACAAGTTTACTATATAGGGAATGGGTGCGCTTGCGTAAGGACAGCTTGTGACAATATCACTATAGATAATTGCCAAAAGGAGACTAACAATACTAACTTCTGTGTATGCAACTTCACCAAGATAGTAGGTTGTGATTTTCATTATACTGTCCCAATAACTACTCAACAGCTAATTAACGCAGATTTTAACCTCTATCAAGAGATACCGAAATTACAAATAGGGATGGACGTCAAAGTTCTTAAAGCAATGCTCGCACATCCTAAAGTAAAGAAATTGGTGCAAAAGGTGAATCAAACGACTAAACGAATGGTATGGCAGGTAGAACATAATTCGGAAAAAATAAAGAATATCCTGACCGAAGTGGAACAAGTAGGCCAGCATCATTGGTGGGATATCTTTACAGGATACTCCCCAACAGCTACACAAGTCTTCAACTACCTGGTACACCCAATGCTAATAGTAATTGTAATTTTGTTACTATTAACTCTCACAAATATTTGTATGTGGTGGAGACTAAGAATCATAATGAGAAGGACCCAAATGATTTGGGCTATGGTACGAGCGTATCAGCGCCCTATAGGATTAGAATTTGACGAAAGAATTCGTAAGTTATAAGAAAAGGGGGGAATGAAGCCATTCATTATATTGAACAATAAGTTTTTGAGAAATAAAAGAATTAAAAGAAACTTAAAAGTATATCAAGGGAATCGCAGAAGTTAATAAATAACCTAAAATACACTGTTAGGGAGCCCTAACTTTGATCATATATCTAGATAAGTTAACCAAAACACACACACAGAAGAAACTTTGGAATTAGAATATTTGAAGAGGAAACATTGGAATTAGAATATTTGAAGAAAAAGCAGAAATGGAAGCCAATAAGTTAAAGTGACCTGCCAAGCCATAGAATCAAGCCAACTACAACAATAACTTCTGCCAAGCCATGGAAAAACATGCCAAGAATAACAGGAAACTGCCCAAATTAGGAAAAGCTTAAAATTTAACGAAGGAAGACCAAGAATTCCTGGAAGACTCCGACTGTACTCCTGCCTACCTATGAATATGCATGTAATAATGATGTAATCCTTTTTCAAAATTGTATAAAAACCTGCTTTTGCTGTACACAATTCGGAAATCCATTTAGTGATTTCTCCAACGCGTTGCCAATAAATACCTCCTGCCTATAGACCTCAAATCCAGTCTCTGGGCAGCTTATTTTCGCCTTTTGGGGCAAAATTCGGCATCAGTTCTTTTTCTCATTACAAACACTGAGAAAATTTACAAATAACGTAGTCACATACTGTGGTTGTAAATGCAACAATTTTCTTTATAAAATAATTAAAGAGAACAATTTTATTGTTTTTTAAAAATAATTGCTGCTTCACTGCAAAAATCTGTACAAAAAAAGAAAGCAGATTTGTGTGTGTGTGTGTGTACCTATGGTCCATAGTAAATATCCCTTGAAGAACTGAAGCCATTTTATTATCACTATAAAATCCATAGGCATGAATTCACTCAGATTAAATAAAATGAAACTAACCTGCTAAATTTTAAAAAAGGACCAGAGACCAAGCCCTATGTCTGAAAATAAGAGTCTAAAGTAATCAAGAATATGGTAGGCGTGATCTGGGCAGTTTGTGGGTGAGGGTTAAAGCATGCTAAAATTTCTTTAATGTTTTACCTTATATAATTCAGTTTTAACCTCAAAATAGCAGTGACATTACTGAAAAATATCAGGACCTATAAATCACTAGGTTTATACAGAGACTCTTGTCCATTCTCTCTTTTTTAAATTTGTCTTGCCCCTTCAAATGTTTATTGCACTTATTAACATGTTTTACGAATGGAGGGAGTTTACACAGAATAAATCAGTGGATTAGATCAATTAAAAAGATTTTTATTTCACCTCAATATTTTTGAGAGGTATTTATAGTGTGAAAATTTTGGCTTGGAGGACTGAGTTTTACCCCTGAAAAACTATTAGCTTGGTTACCTACCATAGGTTTGATCCAACAAGAGCAAGATATTAAAAATCTAGAGAACAGACAGAGAAAGGAGAGAAAATAAAGCTAATCACAGAGGAAAAAATGCTGTGTATTTTAGGAGAAACATGATAGAATATAACTTTAATTTGTGGAAAAGGAGTTTGAGACACTACTCTGATTATATTGATAATCTCATCCAATGGAAAAATGGCTAGGTACTAACTGCTCTGTAATAGGTAAAATGGAAGAGAAAGAAAAGCCAGATGTGCAAGCTATAGTTGCATGGATTAACCTGAGAGTCACAGAATTTTGAGGCAAAGGTGGTTAATATAAGTAATAAATCCCATGTCTAAGTGACATATTTTCCATTTCTGTTGTCTTTTTGTTAGTCTTTATGAAAGAACCACTTGCCTTTCACCTTAGCAGAGCTCTGCATTAACATGGCTCTGCCACCTTTGTGATAGCTCGTTTCACTGCCTGTTGGGCAGTATAGAATTGGATCCAAACCAATAATGAAACTAGTTTGAGCCATAGTCATATGTTTTAGAGAGAATTCAGCCTGAAGAGAAAATATATGAAGTCATCTGTCAAGACAGGGAACTGAATTTGAAATGGGTGTGTGCAGTTCTTGCTGTTCCTAAACAACACTCCATAACACCTTCCAGCTGGTCACATCCTTACAATACCAGGTGCATGAAGAGGAAGAGTAGATATAGGGCTATCACAAAAAATCTGAACTAGTGCCCAATGCTGAGCTTGCACCTTTTTTGTTGAAGAATTTTAGAGTTTCAAGCCTGTCTGTTGTCAAATTGGGCAAGTCCTCTAGGATCCAGGAAAACTCCACTTGGTCACTTGTTATTTATTTTCTTCATTCTCCATTTTAACTCCTTTTTTTTTTTTTTTTTGCCTCAAGAATACTTTCCTCTCTGGCATTCACAGAATGTTACAATATTTATTCTGACCTAATTAGGATAAAGAGACAGAAAGCAAATGGTGCAAAAAGGTTGCCACCCTAAGTAGGAATTGTGCATGGGTAGAATTGGAGAGAATACAAATTTTATTGCAAAGAAATACATAAAGCCTGTGCTTCTGAGTCTGTTTCATTCTTTTCCTTTTCCTTTTCCTTTTCCTTTTCCTTTTCCTTTTCCTTTTCCTTTTCCTTTTCCTTTTCCTTTTCCTTTTCCTTTTCCTTTTCCTTTTTCCTTTCCCTTTTTCCTTTTCCTTTTCCTTTTTCCTTTTTTCCTTTTTTCCTTTCCCTTTCTCTTTTCCTTTTTCTCTTTCCCTTTCCCTTTTCCTTTCCAACTTAAAAGCCTGAATTACTCTAAAATAAGCATTACATCTAGAATGAGCTTCTAGATGTATGTGAAAACAGGAACCATGTTGAGCTGAAAACAGCAAAGGCACCCCAATTTAAAGTAACACAAAGAACCACACCCAGAATTTATGGCTTATTGAATAAACCACCTAAGCTTGTGTACATCTGCTCTGACATGGAATTATAGTGTTTAAAAGCAAAACTGTACACCTGCAAGAAATTGATGAGTGGAAGGACAGGTCCATGGAGCACTTTGTCAACTGCCTGCCACTTTCAGTAGAGCAACCAGTAAAATGTCACTCACTCTGACAAAGAAAGAGTAATTAAAAATATATACATCTGGTGGAGAAACTGGGCTGAAGATGGCCTGCTAATGGCATCATATATCACTGCATGGCCTGGTGTGGAAGAAGAATGACCTGCTGAAAACACCCCTTTAAGAATATTTATAGGAGCAAAATGAACTTCATTATATCATCAGATATGCCATAAACACATCTTAAAAGCATTTCAGATAACCTATTTAAGAGTAATAGTATTTTTAATGGTGTAATCTAAAAGAAAACAGTTAATGTGGACCTGAATTGAAACAATATTCTACAAAATAAGCCCTATGAGGAGTGGACAGTCACCTTGCTGTCAAAATCTGCTTTCACACTTTTATGATTAATATGTTCTGCTGTTTGATTGAACCCATTTTATGATATTTGTGTGTATTTTGTATAAAACCCACCTGTATGATGCTTACATTTATTTTGTGGAAAGCCTGGTAAAATGACAATTTTTTGAGTCTTCTTCTGCATGCAAGATTTGGAAATGAAATATCTGTGGCCTGCTGGCTGATCTTTGATCCATGATCCTCAGTTGCAGAGCAGATTTGGACTTCAGTAAACAGAAATAGCATTCTGTGTGGGCTGTGACTAAACTCATTTCAGCACATTTGGAGGGTGCTAAACAAGTCAGCCCTCGTTTGCAGAGTTTCTGACTGGAATCAGGAAAAGTGAGACAATGAGAAACAGGAACAAAATTTCCCTAAAACATATGCATGAGGCCAATTTTTTTTCCCTTTCCCCCATGGCTTACTGACAGAAGTGACATATCAAATGTATTTCATGCTATGATTCATTAGCACTGGTCATTCCTGTAAGTTCAAACAATATGTTTTTCACACAATGAAAAAATGATAGCACATAAATATATGGGTGAGTATTTGTTCTGAGCTATAGACACAGAATATACAATGAATATATTAATCCAAATTCATCATCTTTGAGAAGGAAAACTTGTTATCAGCCAGGAACCATGTGCATGTTAGAGAGCTGTTCACAGGAGGGATGCTTCTAGCACACCAGTCCAAGGGAGTGGGACTTATTTGGCCCATTTCTTCAAGCTGTGTTTTTCTGGTGTGGTTGTTTTCTTTTCTTCTTGTCTCCCTTTTAGCACATTGAAGATGGACACCAGGAACCGTCGTGCTGCTCACTCTATTTTACCACAAGTTTTGCAACAGTTGTGTTTCTCTTAAAGTTCTAATTAGCTGAAGGCCTATGATTGTGATAAAATGTCAGAGTTTATTTTATAGAGAAAAAAGAGGTTTTAAGTACTGAAGCTGCAGAAAGCATTTCAGAATAAAATCCTTCTGGCTTTAAAATTAATAAATAATAAGAATAAAGAAAATAAAGTTCAGAAATTATTATAAAGTTATGAGTGTACATCATTCAAATGAATCTTAGAGGAGAAAAGAGAATAAAGATAATTTGATTAATCATGGTGTATTTTATGTCAGCAGAAAAATAAGAGCCAGAAGAAAGCAAATCTGAAAAGATGCTGAAGAGGTAGTGACATAGAAAAAACGGATGGCAACCAGGGACAGATAATGAACACAGGGTACAGAAACTGTTTTTATTCTTATCCCAGTCCAATTCTCTGATCATATTTCTGGACTTAACCATCCTTAAAATAAAGCAGAAGACTTACTAATGTCCCAAATAAAGCCTTGAAAAAAATGATGAAATGGCATGAAGTAAAGGAAGAAATTATAGTTGAGAGGCTTTTTGTCAAGTATCTATTCTGGCACAGGAAAAAAGAAAAAGAAAGGGGGTTTAAATTGTTCTGGGAAGAAATGCAAGGTACCTTTTACTCTGTGCATTTTCCCCTTCAGTAGAATAAGAGAGGAAGGGTAGACTGAGAGGAAGAATCACATTCTTATGCCATTCAGTGCAATATTAGACTGAGGCAAACTTCTGGTTTTTTCCCAGGCTTTCAAGTGCCTTTCTTACTGATGTGCAGGCACAGGTCTGAGAAGTGATGCTTTCCAGATATTGAGTTCTCAGTTGTGCATCCTGAAGTTTCAAGTCATCCTCGGACATCCAAAAAATTTCTTTTTAAAATCCACTGTCCAGAATATTGTCCTGATATTTTTACAGGGAAAGGAAATTCACTTTTCATGAATGAGGAGAAGAAATGCTTGATTTTTATACTTATTTTTAATTATCTATCTTTTAAGGTCCACTAGTATTGGTGCACAAGGGCTGGTCATGTTAAATAGATAGCACAAATAAAAATAGAGATTTCTTGCCTATGGCATATGAGGGAAGCAGTAGGGAAGCACTTCCCACTGGCAGCCAAGGAATCAAAACACACCCATGATTTTCTTTGACACTGCTAAATTTAGAGAAGGAATGTGAAAAACTGGGTTCCTGGGCGTGGTGTACCCTTCAAGCACAAAATAAAGTGTGGATTGGACAAAGATAATTCACTTTCCTACTTTTTAGCCTGGGCTGCTAAAAAAGGAAGTTTGTTTTTGCATGCTGTCCTGTGTCTCTGCTCTCCTTCTGCTTTCCATTAACATCTGAACCCATGGGTCACTTTTAACTAAATGGAAAGACCAAGCTTTTCCAAGATTATTTCAATTCCGCAAGTTCATGACAGCTGTTGGGAGAGAGATACTCGAATTTAAGTACTTCTAACCCAGGAAAACATTGAATAAATTGTCTGTCGTCCATGGCTGTGTATGAACAAGTAATCAGCAACCTGTTGCTCCACATTCACCCAGTCCACCCTCACAAGGATGTGGGGAAAAAACCAGAGGGGCAAGGAAGAGAGAGGAGAAGCAGCAAAAGCAATTTTCAAAACAGTGTGCAAATACAAAAGGAATCAGTCTCCAGCATGGCAGCAGCTTACCAGTGCTTTTATTCAATTTTTTATTCCCTTTAATATGTATATAGAAATTAATCTGCCATAGAGATTAGGGGTCTTAAACAGAGTTTTAGAAGAAGCTCCTCCTCTGAAGCCCAAGATTTTGCCCTGTTGGTTCTGGAGAAAGACAAGGTTGCTTGTCATATTTTTTATTAAAGCAACAAGATTTTTAAAATATTAACCTTCAGTTCATAGAAGAAACATATGGGCACATAGATTCTATACAATGTCTCAATAGTCTTTCTATTGACAATGATTGTAAATATTTCTTTTTATTTTATTAGTACTATTTACAAAACTTAGGGTAATACCATGTAAATTCTTATTTGTGTAGTGTGTGCTGTCATGACTAAATTAGGAATTCAGAGGACACCCTCTGCATCAGAATATTTTGTAAGGAAGATTGGGAAAGGTGGCACTGTGAGTTAATAACTCCTTTCAGCTTGTGATGAGGATTATTAAAAATGAAGGGGAATGTGGAAATTTGGACTCAGTTTAAATTGAAGTATTGAGGGGGAAGGAAAAAGTGTTTACCACCTGTGGTTCAGGGTTGGGAAGCACACTCAGAGATGGCTGAGAGCATTAGATTAGTGGCTGCAGTGATATCTAGGGAATTTTAATTTGTATAATTTATTCAATCATTAATAAGGAGGACTAGAGTTTCATGTAGAGCTCATTTTTATATCAGTATGTGTTGCAGGCAACTCAGCAAGGAAAAACTTCAGACTGAATTTTATTAAGTAAAATGGATATGGAAAGTACCATGATCATTAGGGATGGATTTTGGATACAAATACAGGTGTATTAACATGTAAATGTTCCAATTTAATACAATCAGAAATGTATTAAGTAAAATAGATTGGCAGTGTTTATGAGCAAAGAACTCTTGAGGACAAAAAAAAGGTATAATTTGCAAAAAGATCGAGAGGAAATTCTGTAAAGCAAAATCTGGAATATAAATTATTTAAAGCCTCTGTGGATGAGTGATAAGTTGTTAAGCTAATTGCAAGTAACAACAGAGAAGTAAAAAACCTTGTGGACTAAAAAAATTTGATACAGCTCTAATGTTTTAGAAGGAACAGAGGAAGTGTAGAAAAGAGCATTTGAAGAATGAGATAGAAAAATGAGTTTCTGTTGCCTGCTCTGGAGGGACAACCGAGAGGTGAAATATCCCTGTGATGGAGCTGCCTCCAGTGAGTGGAGGATGAGGCAAGAAAAATAAGTAAAATGAGTAATAAAATAGAAAATGCAAGATAAATTTAACCTTTTCCATAACCTAGACTCCTTGGTCACAACATTTTGAGTCTTTCTTCTAAAACCACAAACCACCATAGGGAAGGGCTGATTCTTTAAAGCATCACAGCCCTTCTGTGTCTGTCCCAGACATGGATATGCACCTCTGGGCGACTCTTTGAATTGAGCTTCTTAGACGTCTGGAGATGAAAACCAGAAAACAATGTTTCATGTGATAAAGATAGTTTTCTCCTCCAAAAAGGGGAGGAGAAGTTGGTCCAATTATTGCTGGGAACAAACACAAGAGAGGAAACATTAGAGGTCTATGTATTTTCCAATATGCTCTTAAAAAAAACCCAACCCCACTCAGCAGTTGGAATTCATTTAAGGAAAAATTAAACATCAAACTACTGGTAGGACATTAAGCATATTCTCTTTAGTGCTTGACAGTTTTGCATGAGTATTTTTGTATCTTTCCTATGATTAAAAAAAAAGATGTTAAACATGTATAAAATTGGATTTCCCAGGGAAGATGACAGATAAAGTTGTCAAACTATAGCACAAGACACAGGCCCTTCTCATTTTCTTTGCCACATCTAAGTTGCTTTACTATTGCTAGACATAAAGTGGAACAGAGTAGCAAGATTTTCTGTAGTGGTTTTTTTTTTATTTTTTTTTCTCTTGTGAAGCAGCATGCAATATATGTCCAGAGACAAAATGTGGGATGTGGAGGAATTGCTACAATTCCTATTTATTTCAATATAGGGTTAAAGGGTATTCCTGGCAGGAGCACAAGTTCTTCCTCCTTGTTCTCCAGCTTCTGTGACCAGGAGTGTCCTACTTGGGGAGACAATGAATCTTGAGGTTATCTCTGCTTTTATCTTAGCCAACTTCTTGGACAGCACCTTATGATTACTGGGAATTAAATATTAGTTAATGAAACATGGTCTATGTTGGAAATAAATAAATAAAATAGAAAATTAGAAGAGTGTGTACTATATTGGATAATTATGCTAATATCTTGGCAGATGTCTTGCTAACACTCAAATCAAATCATACCTAGGAGGGATTTTCCTTTAATCTTAGGAGAGGCACTTCAGCTGCAGCTTTGTAAGAGAGGAGTGAGCTTTTTCTGTTCTGGCAGTAAGCATGGCCATATTTAATACAAAAATATTAGGGAAAAAATCATATTTTTAGAAGGAAATAAGTAGGAAATATAGGCAATGTGTATGGTTTTTACAATGCAAAGGAATGTGGAAGAGCCAGAGAAAGTTCTCATTTGAAAGGGGGTAAGGGAGGTGTCTAATTCTGTTACTCCAGATGAAAATTATGAAAGCTCAACTTGCCTATTGTAATGTGCCTATTTTAATTTGCCTAGTCCTTGGGATTGCTGTGGTATGACCAAGAAATGAAGAAAATACTGCATCCTTCTAACGTGAATTTTCCAAGCTTTTAGTACCCCGATGACAAACCAGCGCTCTTCACAGAATCATTCAAGCTGCCCTCACAGCATCTTTTATCACATTTGTCTGCTTCACTGGCGCTTTTGCTCGCTCTGTCATCCAGCTCATGTGTGTGCTGCAGGTGATCAGCAGGCAGTGACCCAAACCTGCCCTGGCTGCGTCCCCCTCCCAGGCTGGAGCCTCCCCTGCAGCACAGCCAGCGGGGCCCTGGCCACCAGGGAGGGATGGTGACCTCCATCAGAGAGCTGGGAGCCTCTGTGTCCTCAGAGGAGAGGTCCCCACAGCAGGCTGTGGCTTCACAGTCACCAGGAGGTGGATTCCTGTGGGGAAAAATAATAGTTATGTGGCTTGCAGTGCCCCAGATAAGTGGTTGTGACAGCCTTCAGTGCTTCAGGCAGAAAATGGCAACATGCTGCTGCTCTGAAATCGTGCTGTCAGCTAGGCACGCTGCTCCTTTGGACCCCTTCATGCCTTGAAAAGGTGGGAGGAATCCTGGATAGCAGACAAGATCCTGAATAACTCAAACATAAAAGATGTGTGAGGCGTGGAAGCAGGGGCAGGTGGCCTGGGGTGAATATAGAGACACTGTCCAGGTGTGCAGAGACAGGGCTGGGACCAGAGCTGGACTGGGTGAGGGATCTGAATGGCCACAGAAAGGGTGTCCATAGACAATTCAACATGAAGAGAAAGACCATGGGAAATGTGGATCTCTTGCAATAATGGTGCAGGAGACCTGCTGGCAAGACAGATGGAAGATAGGGAGGTTCTCAGCGCCTTCTTCACCTTGATCCTCACTGGTAAGTTTTGGTTACTGGAACCCCAGACCCCCGAGACCTGAGGAAATGTCTGGAGCAAGGCAGAGTTGTACTTGTTGGAAGAGGACCTGGTAAAGGAACATCTAAACAACCTGGACACACACAAATCCCTGGAACCTGATGGGATACAGCCAGGAGGTGCTGAGGGAGCTGTCCCATGTCCCTGCCAGTTCTCCCTCCATTATTTGTGAAAGGTTGTGCTGGTGAATACGACTTCTGAGACCTGGAAGAAAGCAAATGTCAACTCTGTCTTCAAGAGGGAGGATTCAGGGAACAGCAAGCCACTCAGCCCCACTTCAGTCTTTCAGAAATGATTTCCAAACAAGGTGATTTGGAGTAGCCAGCACGGATTCCTGAGGAGGAACCATTCCTGAGGAGGACCAGCCTGAGAACCTTTCATGATGAAGTAAACAAGGGTGAGCAGTGGGTGCTGTTTATCGTGACTTCAGCACCCACTAACTTCAGCAGGGGTTTCACCAATGTACATACATACATATAAATATAGATATAAAATGTATATAAATACCTGGTTGAGGAAGTAGAGAAGGCAGAGCCAGACTCTTCTTGGTCTCTCTAACAGGTCAAGAGGCAGCAGGCACCAACTGAAATACAGCAAGTCACAGGTAGCCAGAAGAAAACACTTCATTTTGTGAGGGTGGTGGTTGGGCTGTGCCACAGGCTGCCCATAGACACTATGGAATCTCCATCCTTGGAGACATTAGGAAGCCAACTAGACATGGTCCCCAGCAGCCTCTGTGGGTGATCTTGCTCTGAGCAGGGGCTTGGAGGTGCCTTCCAGTCCCACAGTGGTTCTGTAATATAGCAAAGACATACACTCATTCAAATAACTTTTGTTTCTACTTTTGGGAGGCTTATAAACTTTTAAAGGGAAGGTATGAAAAAGAAATGAATGAAGCTTTTTCATTATTAATTTTAATCATGGAAATATTTTTTTTTGGTATAAATGAAATAAGCTGCCTGCAATCAAATAAGGCATGTATGTTTTTAAGAGCTGAAAATAGGGCTGAAAATTCCTGTGTTTAAAAGTTTCCATGCTGTCATTGCAATAAATTAAGTTTCTAATTAAACACATGCTCACATACACACTCTTGGATGGGAATGCTTTGCTTGATCAATAGCCCCAGGCTACACAGTAGCAGGCAGAATTATAGCAAATGGAACTGGATGAATGGGTTTACTTAATGACCACAATATGATTTATTTCTTTGGCGGGAAACAGGGTAGGAAGACATCAAATTGCTAAAAATATTACCTGAGCAAATTAAGATATGATCTTACAGGAGATAGATTCCCCAGGGATCCCGTGTGAGTACAGTAGATCAGAGCTCAGATCACTGTAAAAGAATCATACTTGATGAAAGTGTGTCAGCTAATCTGCATTCAGCTTGTTTGCCATTTATAATTGAGAAGGCTTTTTTGTTATGTTTTAATGTAGATGGCTTAGCCGTGGACAATTGCTGACTTAATCTCACATTTTCACAGTGTCATGATTTTAGCTGTTGGAGGAGTCTTGGTACAAGAAACAAAATTAATGAAGAAAATTCCCCACACAGTAAAGCAGATCAAAAATACATCTTTGAGTAAACCCTCATGGAATTTCATTTTTTGACCACAGCCCCTTTTTATTTGGCATTTGCACTCAGAGTTGAAGCCACAGCCTGTGAAAGGTGTGGCAGTGCAGGAACGTGCTGGAAGCTTCTGGTGGGGAATCTGGGACTGGCAGCTACATTCTGGTCTCTGCCACTGGGGATCTGTCAGTGACCCCTCTGACCAGTTATTTACCTTGCCAGTGAAGCAAATAAACCCAACTAGAGCTGAGACAGAGACAGACAGACAAGGCAGTTTTCTGAGTTTTGACTTCGTTGTAAATAAAGGTTTGTGTCATACAGCTTATGACCTAAAGTGAGCCGAAATTGAAAGAGCTGAAAAAACTAGCAGCAGAAGAAGTCTTCTTCAGTCCCCCAAAATACACTCACACACATATATTCATTTTGGTTCTGGCTATTTTCAAATGTTCCTTCAGTATCTCTTTCTCCCTACTTATTTATCTGTGAAAAATGCAGAAACTGAATATAAATTAGGTTTCGACTTTTTCTATAATTGTGCCTTTCAAAGGAGATAATTAAATTTCTGCCTCTTTGGGAAAAGGTCAGCAAGTTGGGGTAACAAATATTCGTATCTCTAGGGCATTTGCCCTTATTAGCCATGAATCACTGTTTCATAAGCTTGGAGCCTTGGCTAGAATCCATCTAGCCTAAAATACTTTGAAAACCAATGAATTAACTGAGATCCACTTTAATAGTTCAACTTTATTACTAATTAACCTGTATATGCCCCTGTTTGTTATGTTGTAATTCAGAAACTAACACTATGGCTATTGTCTAGACATATATTAAATGTACAGTGCTACTCCTCCATTTACTTTAAGGATTTGCTGCTGTGCTGATCACTAGTTTTGTACACAAGTTAAGGCTGTAGGCAGTCTAAAGAGGTTAGTGAAGAAGCCTTTGAATGGCTGATGTTTGACTTTATGTTGACCTCCAAATCAACTGACTCATCTGCAGGATACAGCTTGCATTTTTGGTGCTGGGGAGCTTAGTCACAAGCTGGGGAGAACACAGGATTTGTGGGGGTTTTTTATTTTGTGCAATTATTTCTGTTATTTGAACTCATAATTACAGTTTCTGTTCAAATTTTCAACAACTTTTAAACTTCTGAGAGAGCAAAATTTCTTGTTTTGTCACCCGTTATTTCAGACTGAGGTATCGTGACCAGTTTCTATGTTCTTGTGACTTGGACTAGGTCCATAAAACCTCTCTCTGAGGCCTTCTGATGTCTGCTGAGATGAAGCTGGAGCTGACACCAAGCTGGGAATTGCCCATCCATGCTGTTGGAAAACAGCTGGCACTAAAGCATCCTTTAGGCAGTGGGAGCAGCCTGGGGTAGGGCTGAAGCTGAGAGCCCAGAGCATCGTGCTGGCCCAGCTGAAGCAGGGTGACATAAGCATGGCTTTGGTCTTTGCCAGCAACCCCCTGCTCATCTTAAGTGAGGTCCCTAATTTTCATGGAGTTGTACTTAAGGACTCTTGAGACATGCAACTGTCTGACTGCTTATCCTAATTTAAAGCCCAGTGGAATTGAAACACTGAGTTGTTCTCACTTCTCTCACTGGTTGAGGCGCATCCTTAGAAGATAATTCTATATTGTGCTTGTGCAAAGCAAGAAAAAATAAATCTCCTCCTACTGTGACTCTCATTTCTTCTGTGGATTAGCCATTAGTATATGCTTCCACTAGTAAGAGGTTTAGATATTTGAATCTTCTCTTTCTTCTTGGATATGCTTAATTAATAACACATAAGACTTTAAACCCTGGTCTTTATTGTAGCCTTCAGTCTTCATCCTTCCTGCTGAAACAGTTGTGTGTGGTGTGGACCAGAGATGAAGGACTGCAAACACAGCTTGTTATGAGAGTGTTTGCTAAGAAATCTGGGTTCCTCTTGTCACAAGTTTAAGCATTTTAAGTATGGGTTGTAGCAGGAAGAGTAAGAGTGTGTCCTTTTTTTCATGGGCAAGCAGCCTAAGAGTGAACATATGGGGTCACATTTCTGTTTGGGTGCTTGTTCGCCTCCTTCTGCTCTACTGAATAGGGAATATTGATATTATATTTAATATTAAAATGGAACAATCACAATAAGAGGGCATGAGAGCATCTTCTCTCACATAGGTCTGTCATACACAGATTCATACTTTCACCTGCAAGGCAGGAGAAGTGGGTTCATAGCCCTTCAGAGGAAGGAAGGGAAGCTGGAAGCATTAAATTTACATGTGTAAGAGCTCTTTCATGCAGGATTTCTATACTAAATGCTACAGTGACACGCAGTTCACTCAAAGAACTGAAAATTTTGGTAATAGAGAACAAGTAAAAATGTGAGTGTGCCTAGCCATGTGAAAGAAGCAGATGTTAGCAATACATTAAATTACAACTCCAGGCACAGGCATAGTCTGTCTTTTTTAAAAATTTGCTATAGATCTTCAGACCACAAAAAGCAAAAGCTTTCTCATAGTAATTTAGTATTTTTGCAAGTTCTGCCAAAGATGTGACAAAATGCAATGAGTCTCTGATAATAGATAAGTGTGACTTTATCCAAACACTTAAAATGGTCTTAATGCATGGCATTAACTGTGCCGTAGAACTTGCCTAAAAGAACGTGGGTCTGCTCAAGGGGAGCAGAGGAAAATTTAGGTAAATTTAGGAGAAAATGTGTGCATGACCTCATAGGAACAAAACCTACATCAGCTGGTTTAGAAAAGACCAGCAGAAATCAAAAGTTGGAGCAAACCATCAGGTTTATGGGGCCTGATGTCCTGTATGGAAAAGTCTCCAGCAGCAATTGCTTCAGAGAAATGGAGCAAAAAATCTTGCAGTAGGAAGCTGTCTAGGAACAAGGCTTAGTCACTTTTTCTAACCATAACAGTAATTTCACTATTTCAATTCCATTTCCAACCAGTAATTTCACTATTTCAATTCCATTTCCACTAGCTGTGCCTTCTCTGTGTAAGGAGAAAAGGCAAAAAGAAGTCTTGATGTATACTCTACACAATTTACTATTTTGTTTGTTTTTATTACTTCTCCTATAATTTACCTCTGCTCAAAGATTAATGCTCTCCAGACATCTTTCCCGGAAGGAAAATAGAAATGGATTTTTCAATTTAAAGAAGCAAACAAAAACCAAGTCTTCCTCTCTGAGAACAACATTGAAAGTATACAAAACTGATGCCAAATATATGGAGTTAAAGAAATAATCTCAGCTACACTTCTATGACTGGAAGGTCTTCAGTATACATGAGCATCTATATGTATTTATATTCATGTACTTTAAAGAGAAGTGTGTGTGGGGGGGGCGTTATTCTGTTCAGTTTTTTTTTATTTGGAGTATAACCTGAAGGTTTTTTATAAACCCATAAAAATTTTTATATTAGAACATTGCATAGTGAAGCCAATAAAATGAAAGGATTATTTCTAATCAAAGTTTTGCTATAAGGATGAAAGAGAAAGGATCAGAAAAGCGGTTTTCTCTTTAAAGACATCCCTAGCAATGCATAGGTGTCTTGCAGTGGTGCTAATTTAATATTTGGAGTGCTCTGACACCCAGCTGTGTGATGCTCTCATTTGAAGGTGTAGCAACTCACTGAACTTGATGTCACAAGCCCTTTCCCTCGTGTTCACTTGTGACTGCTGGGAAAAAAAGGGGGAATAATGCCACAGTATTTTGGAGGGTTAAGGAAATTAGGCAAGTAAATTCAACAACCCATCAGAGTTTGAAGGAGGTCTTTTCAAATATCCCCATGGTTTTTGCATCTTTGTAGACCAAGGCAGACTCAGAAATGTGTTGTAAGTTAATGATCTGTTAGAAGAAAAGAAGAATAAACATCAACAGTCATAAATCCAATTTTTTTTTCTCTACTATTTGAAGGTTACTTCTTTGTTAAAAAAAAAGTGCTACATTTTCATGGCATTTAGGTGCTGGAAAACATTCTGTAACAGCAATGTTTTTCCACCCAAATTTTTACATAATATTTTCTTTTAAAGATTTACCTATAATTTAAGTTTGACTTTTATAACTTCCTCTGTCCACCCAGCCCTCTTCCTATCAACACTAGAGGTGTTGAATCACTTCATAAGGTAAAAGCCACAATTTTCCATTTTGACTTTTCAAGCAGCTCTCTGGTGGTTACCTTGATGAAATTATGCAATCTAGGGTATTTTTCCAAACCCATGTCTGCATTTTGGATTATCCTTCAGGGCTCCATTGTGCTAAAGTAACCAGTGCTCTCTAACAGCTTTCTGTAACACCTCTAGGGAAATGAAATGGCTTTTTCATGTCTGACAAAAAGTCCCAGTTCCTTGTCCTGTTACCCTTGCCATGAGACAAGGCTTTGGCAGTGCCTGTCAGAGCAGCCTTCTCTATGGTATCAGAAATGTCTGTGTAAAAGCTGCCTAATTTCTGATCCTGTTGGCTATGGGCATTTATATCACCTTTGTGTAGCTGTATATTTTTTCAGCATATCCTTCATCTTAATGGAGTGTGATAGCTTATGAAAGCCAGCATGACATTCATTAGCACACTGATTTTTTTCCTTTTGTCCACCAATAACATCTTTGTGATGGCAGCAGCGACTGTTTACATAAGAAAAGAATTGGAAAATATTCATGATTTTGTAGGTACTTAGGGCAGTTAAGTCCTTTTATTCATTGGAAGCAATAATACCAGGCATGGCCCAGTAAGAGTTCATATTCCTGCTATCACAGGCTAACAAAATAACAATTCTTTTGTCCTGCATAATTCATTTATCTAACTTGTATATAGCACAGGGCTGAAGCTTAGAAACTGAAATGTTCATCAGTGGCCTAAGTACTGAGTGTTTAAATCCCTTTCTGATAAAAATCCCTTTCTGATAAAAATCCATGAAGAGATGGCTTTCCCTGTCAATCTAACAATAAAAGCATTTGTTCTGAATTCAGGAAATACGGGAGCACATGTTTTAGCATCATCAAATGTGTATCTAACCTATTGGGCCATAAGACATTCTTTCAAGTGTTTGCTATTCTGTTTTAGTACACACTGGAACACCAGTCTTGACTGCTTCTTTACCATTCCTCTGCACTTTTCTAATGGTCTCTTACTCTGTCTTGTGAGGATTCAATTATTTCATGCACGCTGAAACAATTTCAGCAGGGGCACTGACTCACATAGGATCTCCTGAGCCAGGCCACATCAAAACAGGGCTTGTAAAATCTGACAGCCTTGTTACTTGAGGTGGCCAACATGTTCAGGAGGAGGTCCTATGGCTGGCTGTTGAGTGCATTTATCCACATTTTTCTGATTTTTTCCCCTTAGCTTTCAAGCACAAGGTACAGGACCTGAGGTTTATATTTTCTAAAATGGTGGGTCACTATAATTGTAGCAGTGCCATGCTGACACATTTGTGTCACAGAGAAAAAACGTATTTAAATGGTAGAAAATCATTCAAACAGGTGGGTGGAGAGCACCTACTCCAAGTGTGCCAAATCAGGGATAAATGCTCTGTTGCTGTGCTGATGGGCAAAAGCACTCCCTGCCACACATCAGCAAACCTTGTTATGGTGGGATGCAAGCAGTCAATGCAGTCTTGCTCTTGGCTGCTTTTGCGCTAGCAATACTCCAGGAATAGGGTTTAGGAATTTTTGGAATCCCATCTTTGAGCTTTTTGGTTTTCTTGGGGTTTTCTCCCCCAGAAGGCTGTCGTGGATTTAGACTTTAGCAAACAATAGAAGGGAGCAACAGCCCCACTGAATCAAGAGAGATGAGCCTGCATTTAGGGGAGCAATTTCTTGGCTTTGTTATCCCATTCAGTGTATCAGGGATGTCAAATCAGCGTTTTTAAATTGATTTGTCACAGACCAAGGAACAGAATAAGACTCAAAAGCTGCTACTTCAAATCCATCTCACTCTGATACCTTCCTTAGACATTTTAATTAATTAAAGATAAATGAAAGAAATCATGTCCTTTTAAAGTAAATAAATAAATACAGTGTGTGAATTTCCAATTGTCTCCATTAAGAGCAAGCAGATGGCTCATTGTAGTGTTTTATTTTGTTATTTACAGAACAGCTAGCTTGTACTACATTATCTCTTCATCTCCAGAATTTCCCTTCCAAGATTATGTATAGGCTCTGTCTTACTGGTAATATTTTAATTCATCACTATATATTTAGCAAACTCTTCTTTTATCACTTGATGACAGAAGGGATTTTTTTTCTCTGACATTTATTGCTTTTTAAACTGTATTTCTGGTACAGTGCCAGGCTTCTTCCAAAATATTGTAAATAAATGTGAGTAATACAGATTTGGATTTATGAAGCATAATGCTTGGATGCTTTAACTATGAAGAGATGCTTTATCATATTCCACCAATGTGTGGGGAAACTTTTAAGACTTGCTTTCCTGCTTTATTTTACTACAGTCCTTATAGGTTTTAAACCAAGTTGCTTTGAGACTTGAACACAATTACAGTAACCAATCTGACATACACACAATGTGAATAAAACACTCAATTATATACAGCCATTTTAACACTGATACATTCTACACACATAAAATAAAGGCACCTTGAAATAAAACTCTTATCTCCCTCACCTCACTTATCTACTAATTACATATAAACTCACACAATCAAAAAAAAAAAAAAGATTCCTGTATGTATATCATTAAGGAATATAAAAGAAAGGCTTGTTATCTTCCTTCATGCTTATCTGTAAGACTCAGTAATGTTCCTATCTGTAAGAGTATATACTCTCTCTATATGTGTATGTTCATATATAGTTTATATATACAAATATAGCTCCCTTCAGACTCTGAAGGATTAATACAGTGGCTGGGGAAATCATGCTGTATTCACACTTTCTGCAATCAGAAATTCTTTAGATTTAAAGCCTCCATTTCTTCCTTTGCAGGCACTCCTTTATGAGACCATGAAATCAATCCTGCCACCCTTTTGGTTAAATTTGGATTCAAAATGAAAAATTGTCTCTCCTGTAATGTCCTTATTCTCTTTCAGCCACTATCTCACAGCCTGGATCATTTATTTTTTATTGTATGGTGGATTAAATGTGCTGGTAACAAACTTTGAAAACATGGTGGCTAAGCAAAACCACCACTCCTTTTCATTTCACATTCCTTACATTTTTTTCATGATGATACATTGTGTGGTTTACCTTGAAGAACATGAACAAGCTTTAGTCCTGAAAAGAAAACATGTGCCTGGGAGAAAAAAAGGGATATTTGTAATCAGTAAAAAATTTTTAAAAAAAAGACTGCCCAGAATCATGTGTGACATTCCTGTCCCTCTCATGATGTAGGGCTAGTTAACCTCTGAGCTCAGTGTGCTGCAGCTGAAGGTGAATATTATAATGTTATCAGCTTGGCTGTGGTGGGTTCTGGTGGAAGCAGCCTGGGAATCTGGATTTCCCCCACTCCTGCCCCAGGGAGGAATAAAGGGCCTCTTGTGCCTCCTGCTGCAGCAGCAGGGGCTGGCATCACTTTTCATACCCTTGGAGGCCACATGCCACACGTCAGACACCATGCAGGAATGCAGGCAGCAGATCCCTTATCTGCCTTCCATTCTGGTACTTAATGATTCCTCTCAGTGGATCCAAACATTGCATAAGACTTCCAAGTAGAGGGATGACCCAGATCAGAGAGATACCATCCGGGAACATTTCCCAAGTGCCTGTTTCGTGGGGATGGGAAAGGAAGCAGATGTTTTCCATCAGCAACTGATGCTGAAGAGCTACTATTACTCCCTCCCTAACCACAAGCTCTGTGCCATAATCATCCACTCCCTTCTTCTGCTCCTACAGATGTAACAGCAGCATGTAATAATTCAAATTCTGTCTTGTTGACACAGCTTGCTTCAGCAGTACAGAAAGCAAGTTGTTTGTTCACCCAGCCTGTGGACACATCAGCACTTTGCAGAGAGCCTGAGAGGAGTTGCTGCTTTCTTGATGGCAATTGCCTGCTGTCATCCAAGCCTCCCAGAAATCTGTGGCAGCATGCTGGAATAGCCACACATAGTAAATTTCTGTCAGTGTGGCATGATTATTTTTGTTAGACAGGATCACAATTTTCCCCTGAAATATTCCTTGGAATAATCCCTATTAATAAAGAAATATTTTCCTCTTAATTCAGGAAGCTGATCTCAGATAATGCTTCTTTATTTGCCTTGAATAATTATGCTGGTGGGAATTTGTAGGGCAATTGTAGGAATTGCTTCATTTGGGTCTGTGTCACTGATGGGGAATGATCTGTCATACACATCTGGTTTTGTAGAATGTAACAGGTATTCTGATATATCAATATTCTGATATATCAAGGAAACCGAATAAATATGAGGTCTAATGGTTTATATTGGACTTAAAATACAGACATGTGTGCAAGAATGTCCCATAGAGAAGATTAAAGATCAAAAAGAGTAGGAAAAAAGTTAAATGGCATTATCATGATAAAAGGGGAGTAGGTCACCTGTTGAACTGAAAAAGGCTGAGGGACTAAACAATTTATTTTTGGATATAAGCATGGTCAAGATGCCTGTTCTGTGAGGATGAGCACTTTAATATTCCATTTGGACAATTTAGGTAATATAGCTGTTATATATTTATTCTCTTAGTGCACAGCTGTAGGTGTTCCAAACTGGAAAGCAAAATCCTTAAAAGCTCTCCCTTTGCAAGCCCACAGAGTCCTGCTACTCACAGAATCCTATGGAATCCTGGAATCACAGAAGAACCCAGGTTGGGAGGGACCTTGCAAGATCCTCTTGGCCAATATTTCATAGGACAGGGAGCCTAGATCAGATTATTGAGTCCTGCCCAGTCACACCTTGAAGACCTCCAGTGATGGGTAGTCCACCACATCCCTGGGGAGGTTGTGGCAGCTACTGATAATTCTCACTAAAAACATAAACAAAACTAAAACAATAAGAAGATAACCTCTTTAAGAACTCTGAAATGCTCCACAGTACAAAGCTTTTCTTTTTTTATTCTTTTTGTTTTTTCCTATCAAAAGGCTGCATGGACACAGCTGTGGCCTAGGCTCCACCTAAGGTCAGTGAACCAAAGCTGACCCTAAATTCCTAGTCCACGTGTAGGCAAGCCAGGACAGTCCTGAGGTCACTTACACAGGGTATGGTCCTATTCCTTCCATAGTGAAAGTTCTGGAAAAGACTGAACTCACTATGAAAGTCGCTATAAATATGAAGAATGGAAGACAGAGGAATGCCATGGGACTCTAAACCCTTCACAGAAATGAAGGATCCTCTTCACTGCAGCTGCATTATGTGTCTTGGATACCAGTCCTGAAGAACAAGGAAGGAGGATTAGTATTTTTACATTTTTAGAACAAATCTAAAACCCGCATTTCATGAAAACATGAAGAAAAGGAAGCTGAGAAAGGAAAGCTAGGAGGGGAAGTTTTACCATAGATAAAAGCAAAGAATACATAGATGCTCCCTGAAGCAAAGCAGATGGATGAAGCAGGCTATGCCACCAGCTTCCTATGTTCATTTTAAAGGTCAGGTTTAAAAGGTAGGAGTCAGGTGTGGAAGATTTTTTTCCCTCCCAAGACATCCCATCAAGAAGTCTTAGGAGACAGCAAGGAAAAGTGATTTTTGGTTTTGTAATATTTTCCCCTGGATTTAACCATTACTTTTTCAGAATAAATATTCTTTATGAGTTTCAGCTTTATTCAGGGGTGACAAATCTATACTGTTCTTTTTTCTTGGGGGTAAAACTCCAGTGATGTTTTGCAGGAAACCTTTGTAGGAAAAACGCTTATGGAGGACAATTCCCTCAAAACTATGAAAGTTTGGGGACCTATGGGATCCAGTGCTAGGACTCGGGATCAATTCTCCCCAAGCACACACAACCCAGTACCTCCCTTGTAAAAGATAAGAAAGAGGAGGCAGCTTCTAGGCTGAATACTCCCAAATTGCTACAGCTGATCAGTGCAAATTTCCTTTGGTGGAAAGATATGACAAGTGACAAGAGGGAGTGGAATGTTGCTTTGTTATTCTGATTTTTCACTGACAAACGCAGATCAGCAGCATGTGTGAAAGGAGCCTCAGAGTCTATGAAACAGGAGAGAGCTCAATATATGATGTATAGACTTTTTTTTGTGCTTCATGGGGCTGCTGGGATATGAAAATGCCATTTTGGGGAAAGCTAATTGCCTGTTCAGCAACTAAAAGCAAGATACCTTTGTTCAGTGAGTTACAATTCCCTGAAGTACACTGCAGTAGCAAAGCAGTAATTACAATGCAGCATGTCTTAAAAGAGCACCATTACACATTTCATGCAGAAAAGGGTAACTTAAGCATTGCTGCTCCCTGGCTAAAGAAAAAAGATTTAAAACATCTTGAGCATGATCTTGTATGTTTTATGAATATAAATTTGTCTCCATACCTACTTATAATGTGAAGACTGTGCTTGAAGCTTGCTTACACTTTTCAGTCTGCTACCAGGCCAGGTTATAAGCTATTTTGTGCTGCTGGCAACAGCGCAATAATATAAAACACATTTTTAATTTTCTTCCTTTACCACTCCCCACCCACCCCCACCACCCCTCCCCACCTTTTTATGTTTTTTTTCTGTCTCCAGCAAAAAGATATTGTCTCACCAGAAGGGAATGACTTGTGGGTATGGCAGCCAGTATAAATTAAAGTGGGGTCTTTGGCTGAAGGAGCACAATGAATGTTCAGAAAAGGATGGTGAAAAAGAGAAGTGGGAGCAGACAAAGGAAACCAGGCAAAAAATACAAAAGAATATGGGTTTAATATATTTTTGATATCCAAAACAGAGTAAGCACGGTTGCAGAATTCTGGAAATCATAAACACCTTGGAGAGTTAAGACCACCTCATAAATGGGAATAAGTAATTTCTTGGGGATTATTTATAAATCAGACTTTAATTAAAAATTTTGGAGAAGATGAACATATGTTTTAATAAATAGTTCATAATTAAATGTTAAATAATTACTTATTGATAATTACAAGCATGCTACAGTTATTTATTAACCACCATTCATTTATTTACCTTTGACAAATGGTACACCTTGTATGCAGAATAAAATTGCCAAAGGGAGCTGGAAAGAAACAAGATATGAATTAGGATTTTGATAGAAATAAGTAAGGAGGGGAACTTGCACACGAATTATATTGTGTTGCATTATAGGTCCCATACTCTCTCCCAACAACTATGTAATTCTCTCATGTCTCCATGGCACATATTTTGTGACTTTTTCATTAAAAAAGCCAACACAAACCCAATCATCGTTTGCCATATAATACATTATTAGAAGAATTGTAAAGAGGGAGGATAAAGGAGCAAGTTTAATAAATGCTGCAAAGCATACTAGTGCTCCTGAATGTTTGTGTTGAATTTCATATGATGTATGAGAAGCTGACATGTCCTTTGGGGGGTAGTTCACATTTTTTTAATGAAAGGTTACAGTTCTCTGGACCTAGAGTTTATTCAGTTTTGCTCTAGAGATGTAAATATTTATTAAGGCTTTCACTCATTACATTTTGTGCAAACCTTGCACTCCAAATCTGTGTGATTCACAGTATCCTGAAAATAGAAATAATACCCCTAAATCACACCTGTCTGTGAAGAGAAAGTCTGCCAGTTCTTTCACTCCCAACTCATCACCTTGCAACAGGCTAGGAAAAAAAAAATTCCAGAAAGAAAACTAGCTGCTACTTAGAAATGAATTCACTGGAAAAATGTTCCTTTGTTAAGAAGGGCTTGGCTGGGATGGCTGGGAAAATGCAGAGCTCAAAAAAGTCAGCATGCTTCTTAGGTCACCAAGCCCCTTATTTTGAAAAATGTCTGTATCGCTCCCTTTGTTTTACTATTTTTTATTTATTTGTTTGGGAGTTTTGGAGGCTTGTTTGTTTGCTTGTTTGTTTTGAGAGAGATGAGTTCAAATTATTTTATGTTAGGGAGACGTAAATCGTGGCTTTTCACTTCTTACTGCATCCATCTTTTAAACAAGTGTGACTTCCACCTTATTTTGTGATGAGCTTGACCCTGTCATAGTCTAAAAATACTTTGATGAGTCTCTCTGTAAATAAAAAATTACCGCCTTTGTGGAATTCAAGTGGTCTCAAGGTTATGCAGTGCTAATCAGTTCTGTGGTTCTTAATTCTATTTTCAAATTTGGCCATGGGAGTCTTTCAATTCACTTTTGTGGCACTTGATTGATTTTGTTATTAACGTTACAAGTCATGGGATCAGATAGCAGTATGTTGAACAGACATGCACCAGCCTACTGAAACATATATTGATTTGCATCAGTATTTTTAGTCTAGGAAAGTGTTTAAATTTGGGGCTAAAAATTACTCTTTATTTAACAAAGATGAAGTTATTGCAAATATTTATGTATACATAAAAATATGTATTTAAATATCTTTATGTCAAATGACATCTTTAGATCTGCACTGTTGCCTTATGCCTCCAGATAAAACTGTAAAGCTGCTGATCTCGAGTACAAGAAAATCCATCTTGAAACTTTAATTAAGGAATAATCTATCAATGACAAATTACCAGAGGATGGATATGTCACTCACAGTGTTGGCACGTCATTTCAAAGAACTCAACTGAAATCACAGGAGAATAACAGATCTGGGTATTTGTTTGCACTTAACAGACAAGGGGAACATAACTAATATAAAGCAATTTCTAGAGAGTTTCTATATTAAGAGATTACTCTGAAATTCCTTCACCCTGAAAGAAAAAGCAGCACTAGAGCAAATCTACCCCCTCTGTGAAGTCTGTAAGACCTCTACTAAAACAAGTAATCACTTGATATGTTTAAAACTACTAGTTTGGGTTTTATTAATTGTGCTCATGAAGTCTCCATACTGGATGAAACCCTAGTATCTTTTCATTTGACTTCCTAGAAACAGTTCTTGTAGCCCTATTTCAACTTACCTTTTAAAATAGTGTGAGAAGAGGCATCTGTGAGGATGTGAGAAGTAGAAGCTTTTCCCCCCAATTCTTTAATTCAAATAAATTAATCTTTGCCTCTCCTCCCTGATCAGCTGCATGTGCACTTCCTCGCATAGGGTCATCTGTGGAGTTCCTATGTAAATGATAATAAAAGCTCTTCTAAAAAAACTAAGTGATTACAATTATTCAATTTCCCACCAAATTTGGATTTTTTTTGTCCATGAGTTTTTATTTTTATAAGGCCTGTAACAAGATAGATTCAAGGGAGAGGCATGTGACCTCAGTATGCATAACCTTAATTTTAGCTTCTCCTGCTTAAGAGAAAACACTGGCGCAGTAAAAATCACCGTGAAAAATAATTATCAGTTTTTTATTCCTTCCCCACAGAGTACAGTTTTACCTTTATCTCATCCAGGAGCACTTTGTGAATCAGGTGGAACAATACTTCTATCAGAATCATGTGGGAAGATCATATAACCTGAAAGCAACTTGCTGGCAAGACATAAACCTATTATCCTGGGCTATCTACGGCTCCCTGACCACCTCATGCACAGATATCCCTTGGCTACAATCCTAGATGTTTTCTGGTCACCATTTTCTATTTTTAACTTTATGGTTTGTTGGTTGGCTTCTTTGTTTGATTATATATATATATACCAACTTTTTGCTTATTTTTGACCCCTAAAACAAATCCAACCTGCTCTACCCTTGCAAGGATGTTAAGTCTAAAATAAAAGCATAGACATTCACATCTAAAGGTCAGAGCTACAATTCTATATTTAGTCTCAGTTGAGCTACATTTCTTTCAGGAACTACTTTGAAGTCTCAACACAAAGGAATCCATTTAGTCTCTATCATGTCCTTTAGTACAAATACAGTTGCATTATGTTTCTCCCAAAATCCATTCACGTTTTCTATATGAAGAGGATATTGGAATAAAAAACTGAAATATGATAAATCTGATGAATTTAGCTTTCTTAATTAACAGCAGTATTAATGATATTGTTGATTAGACTATTCTTGGCCAGAAGCTCCCAGTCAAAGTGTTGACTGACCAGCCACTGCCTACACAGCTTTCCATCATTTTGGCCTCAAGCCCATGGTGGATTTCAAGTCACACCCTTTCTGTTGGGTCTTTCACGATGCACATGTGATATTTGTGGGATCAAAAGCACTGTGAAAGTGCAACACTGGGTGTTGTCAGGATTGATTGGATTCTGATTATTGCCTCCCTCATTAGGTATTTTATTGCACATTTTTGTACCTCCTCTACTGCTTTAACTGAATGGTACATAAGTTTGTGATATTCTTCAAACAGGAATTTCTTCTTCCAGCTGAGGAAAACACAAACATTGTTCTGGAATTATCAGTCCTTCAACTCTTCTAGTGTTGGCCTCTTCTTTGCAGTTTTGAAGATCCTTTCCTATCCTTTTAGTGCAGAGGATGTTTAACACCTTGCAACACCTACCATGTTTCAGGCACCTGAGGACAACAGCTTGGCTTTCTAAATCTTCTGTGACTGGAAATTGGATAGTTTATTTGCAAGAATGTGCATTTTTGTCTTGTTGATTCTTCTTAATTTCTTTAATATAGATTTCACTGTCTGAAGATAAAAGTCTTTCCAACAAGACCCCATGTTTGACAACAATAGCCATAGCTGAACAATTCTAGATGGACTTTTTGTTCCTGAATAATATTTTATTTACTAAATCCTCTTAAACAATTTTTTTCAGGGTGAGACTTACTTTTTACTTAAATTATTTTAATAGTAGTATCTTAATGTTACCCATGGCACTATAAAAGACCTTCAATAACAATCCCTTAGTGTTTAAATAATTAATTATATATATGGGAAAGAGCTTTCTAATGATGACATTATTCCATTGCATGATGAACATAGCAGACCACAATTTTAGCAGGCTGGGCAACTATTAACAGCAAGCTTTGCTATGATCCCTGGCTTTTATTATTAGGAATCTTAATTTAACTATAAATAATAGTGTCAACACATTTATTTAGAAGAATAAAATTACACTTTTACATGAAAATAAAAAAAAGCTCAGAGCAGTTATATAGCATTTAGTATAAATGTTAAGCAGGATTTGAACTGGTAACATTTTGCTTCCAGGACTAAAACACCCTAAGAGGATAGAATTGCTTATATTAAGGATATAGAAGAACTTTGTGTGTGTAAATCAATGCAAAACAAACAAGAAATACTGGTGGTCCTTCGCTACGCAAAAAAGGGCATCTATTTTCAGCTAAGAGCATTCTCACAGCTTATGATGAGTGACAGTACATAATAATGATGCCACTTATTTCTTGGAATCAACAGCAGAAGCACATAGGAGTGCTCATAGATCTTATATTATATGGAGAACAATTTTTAAGTTCACCTATATATTCAGAGACACTTATCTTCATTAAAAATGCAGGGGTGAAAAGGAGAGGGACAGAACTCATGGAAGTTCCATATTGGGTTTAGTGGCACACACTATCCACCATGAACACCTAGCATACAGAGTCACACCTGAGTGCACTTGGTGACCTCTCTCTGCAGGACAGACTGACTCAGGCCCTAGGGCTGGCCATATTTCTTTCCTGAAATCTCTGTCTTGAAGCTAGCACAGTGGTAAGATTGTCTTATCCAGTTCTCGCTCTGCAGCCCAAATACACTTTTTGCTTGAAAACTGAGGGGTTTTCCCTTCTCTTGGGGTGTTTTTTCTCTAGATGGATGAACTGTTTTCTTTTTCTGGGAACTATTTCCAAAGAGAGTCACTTCAAACAGGTTACAGGAAAATACTTCCTCTCAAGGAAGTATTGCCTGATTCCTTCGGGTTAACAGCTCTGTGTTTGCCTGTTAAAGTGAAGAGTTTTGTAGTCTCAAGTCTGTCCATCTAAACAATCATTATCTTGGAGAAATGTGAGGTGCTTTTTACTCATATACCCAGTTCCCTTCTGGTTTTGCTTTGTGGATTTTTTTTCAATAAGAAGGTAACAGACTCAACATAAAATATGTATCTGGATTGTTTGAATTTGAGCAGAAGGTTCTTTGGATACTACCTGGCTGTCTTCCTGTATTGCTCTTCAACAATTTATTTCTCCACCTAAGGTAGTCAGTTACTGAATTTGAGTATTTATGGCATGATTATAAAATGTACAGAAGGTTTACTTTTCCCTCTAGCTTCCATGAGGACTTAAGAAATTTTGGAAATTCAAACTCTGGATTGCCTAAACTAGACAGATAAAATTAATGCAAAGGGCAGTTCTGCTTGTTTGTTTGGGTTTTATGGTCGGGTTTTTGCCACAAGTGGTTTGCCCAAAGTTATGGAGGGAAATGATGTTTCAGTCAGTCAGTATTCAAAGATTGTCTTAAGAAAGATGTCAGATTTGAGATGTTGACATCTGGTCATCATTAAGCATTGCTGTTCACACATGATATTTTACTTAGACTGAACCAGGAGGCAGACAGTAATTTATATCCTGCAGACAGTGGGAAAAAGTCTGGTAAAATGTATAAGTGATCGTGAATAGAAGTCTCTAGCAGGTTCAGCTGTGGGGTAAGGTACGTGAGGAGACAGATTTAAAAAAGGAAATCACACTTTGGTGATTTTCCTGGCTTAGAATGAGGAGGCTCCACCTCAGCTCATCAAATGAGAAGTGGTGTTAAGGTGCCTTTCCCACAGAATGTTGGGCTGTATGCAAAGCAATTTTTCAATACCAAGCAATTTTTCAATGCTGAGCTTCTTTGGAGTTTTCTGTTATTTTTACGTCTATTTCTATAAAATTTTCTGGGTGAAAAAAAAAACCTTACAGCATTTTTTCATTCAATTTCATTTGGCAATGTGAAATGTTAGATTAATAGCTGTCAGGCAGTCAGTCAAATATCCCAAACGTTTGCCTGAGTAGTTCCTTAATTTTGCCAAAGATTAAAATGTCATCACTGCCACTAGGGACATTGGGCATGCTCTAAATTATTCTGTGGATTATACTTTTAAAAGTTTCAGCAGCTACATATATTTCAAATATTCATTTCCTGAACTCAGTATTTCAAAAACTTTATGAATTTTCTTCCTGAACTCAGGCTAATAACTGATCAAAGACCACTAATTTAGCAGACCTCCACTTCAGAAATCCTATTTTAAACTTTAATTCCTTGTACCCATACCTTTATAGTTTTTCATACCTTTACAGTCTTCAAGAGCTTTCTAAATTTGTACAAAGTTCAGGAAAGTCTCTCTGATACTGAAGCAGACTTGGGGAGAAGGATTAAACAGTGAGGCTGATAAAGTGATCTTGTGGGATCAAAGAAGAAGTGGATGACATTGAAACTGAAAATGTTTCAAAATTCTTAAAAGGGAAGGGAAGGGAAGGGAAGGGAAGGGAAGGGAAGGGAAGGGAAGGGAAGGGAAGGGAAGGGAAGGGAAGGGAAGGGAAGGGAAGGGAAGGGAAGGGAAGGGAAGGGAAGGGAAGGGAAGGGAAGGGAAGGGAAGGGAAGGGAAGGGAAGGGAAGGGAAGGGAAGGGAAGGGAAGGGAAGGGAAGGGAAGGGAAGGGAAGGGATCCCACTGTTATCTTTCAGTATGGAGGTAGCTATGGAAGTATAACAAGGCAGGAGAGGGAGAAAATTAAGGCATTTTTGTTTTCAGTTCTAAGAAATTTCAGTGCAAGCTGTAATGTCTCCACAAAATTGTTCTGTGCCCTCCCCTCTTTTTGTGTCTGTGCATACCTGGCATGAAGAGCATCCTTGTATAGAGGTTATCGTGGGTTTTGCTTTGCTTCCTTTCCAGAGAAGCAGTTTGTGGCTTTCATCATTTCAGCTAAGCACCAAATAAAGCCTTCAAAATTTGTCCCCATATCTATTACAGAGCGAAAACTCTCAAATGCCTCAGTATCTGATCAGTGTACCTATTTCATTGTCTTTGCTCCTAAGCTGTGTCCTAATTTCATTAACACCTGGGCTTTTGGGGAGAATTATTTGGGGAGAAATATGCTTAATCATATCAAGGCAAAATAGGCATGGAAATGAGTTTTGTTTCACCTCTCAGTGTTTTCTCTGTCAGTCTGACAGTCAGATAACATCTTGCCGAGGCTGTGAACATATGGACTGTCCTCCAGCTGTGATGCACACATGAAGCAATTCTCTTTGCAGTGATCATCACAGACACAGCAGATGCAGACAGCTACAACAGTTGACCATCACTTACAGAACAAACACAAGAAAAAAAGATATTTCTGGATACCGTGCTGCTGAAAACCTACCACTAAGAACCCCAAAAATACCCAACTTAACAAAGATAAACAAACGAACAAACAAACAAAAAAACAATGCCAGCTCTGGTGAGATTGCTGTGTTGACAAAAGACTGGGAGTTACTATGTTTTTTGTAAAATAATCATGATCATTAAAGTAATATTGCCTTCTAGCAGGAACACCAACAACTAGAAGAACACCAAACATTGACAAACACCTCATATGCAAAGAACCAAAGGATACTCATATTACAGACTTTTTTGGTTCTGTGGTACTGGGCAATTTTATTTTCATTTTGAGTTTTTAGCTCGTTCACTCTCAAAATTAGCACATTTTCACTTGAAGAAACCAAAGACAAAATTAAAAAGACCACCCTAATAGTTAACTGTTGAAATTTTACTTGGAGCATAAGGATTGCTTCCAAAAGTGAAATTATTAATGTGAGCTATTCAAAATAAAAGCAAACTCTGATAAAAAATATTTTATTATGGAATTGTGGATTTTTAGACTTTAGTCTTCACTTTGAAACAGTTTTCTTCTAATCTATATTCAAGCTCACTACATGACTGTCAGCTCTTCATGTGTCTTCATCCCGTATTTCTATTCCTCATCTAAGCATGAATATTTACAAGGTTAATCTTCAGTACAAAGAACATGCAAAAAAATTTTTTTTTTCAAGTATCAAGGAAATGTAGATAAGCCATGGTACTCCAGCAAAAACTATTAACTTTCAGCATCCTTAACACTGATTAGCTCTAAGGTAATTGAGATCAGTTAATGTCTCTCTGGGACAAGAACCTTATTTTTTTTCAAAGTCTATCATCAAAACTTCTGTCTGCAATGAGAACTCCAGGAACTGAATGGGATTCTGTCTCACCTTCTGCAAGCTGCTGAACACATCCCTTATAATTTTAAATTTAAACCTCTCTGGGATAGTCTCATTAAAATAGAGCATTCCATTGGCTGCATAAGGGAGTAACAAAGCTGTTACCCCTTTCTGGTCAATTATATCGATTGCAATCCTGACATTTTCAAATGTATTTCTCCATTTACTCCAATTATACTAAGCAGATTGTTAAGAAGATTGTCTTGGACTTCGAAAGACACGCAATGAACCAGCTCACTTGTACTTGTGTCAAAGTTAATTAATTTTTCTAAATCTAAAATGACCAGGGATGCATTCTGCTTTCTGTTTTGAATTAAAATCACTTTTTCACCGCTGTGTTATTCTGAGTTTGTATTGATTTTAGGTTCAAAGAGCATTAAATTCAATTCTAAATTTTCTTTTAACCTGTGGAGAACATGGAGACCTCAGAAGCTCTGCTTAGAAATTTCCCCAAGGGGCTCATCCAAAGCTTAACAAAATATTTTCAGTAACTTAATTTGACCTGATGTTTTTGAAGAACTTTCTCTTTTATCCATCAGGGTCAATTTTTTTGGGAACGCTTTTATTCAAATGCAAAACATCCCAAACTAAGAGTAGTCTCCTTTTTTATTTGAATATTTTCAAATGCCCCAGAGCAAAAACAACAACAACAAAAAAAAAAAAACCCAAAGTAGGTATTTTAGAGCAATTTTTATTTAAAATAAAATAAATCTGTAGTGGGTTAGCCTTGGCTGACAGCCAAAATCCCACCCAGCAGCTCAGTTACTCACCTCACTCAGAGGGATGATGGGAAGAAAATAGGAAAAACAAGATTAAGACAGTTCATGTGTTCAGATAAGGACAGGGACATCAATTTCATTTGTTGTGGAGAGACACAAACCACAGAATTCATTGCCAATTAAAATAAGTATTTAATTGCCGATACAGGTACCAGTAAACAAAAATAATATATATACAAACTTGAAAACAACTCTTCCCCTCCTTTTCCCAGGATCAGCTTCACATGTTGTCCCCAGACTCCCCCACCTGAGCAGTGCAGGCAGGCCAGGGGGTCACAGCCCAAAACCTGTTTCTCTCTGAGGTTTTCTCCTTCCCACATCTTTCCCCTGCTCCAGCGTGGGCTCTGCAGGGTGGCAGCTCCCTTGGGAATGGCCATCTGCATGGGCTGAAGTGAGTGGGTGCCTTCTCTGGGGCCAGGAACAACCTTCTCCTCATCTTCTTCCTCCTCCTGCTGCTCCCCTGACCTCGCCTCCTCCGTTTCTGACCCTTTTTGTTCTCTGTCTCCATTTGGCACTTCCAGCCCCTTCTCCTACATGTGGCTGCCACAGTGGGTCAGTTGGAATTGTCTGGAATCAGCTGCGCTGGGCACAGGGCAGCTCCAGCCAGTCCTCACAGAGACCCCTCCTTGACACCTGCCCCTGATACAAATTCCAAGGAAATATTAAAATAGAACCTCACCATTAGGCTGGTTCTTTGGGATTTGGCTCCTATGGTCTTGGGTTTGTTGTTGCTGAAATGGCTCCCGAGGTATTAAAAAGTCTCTTTTTCCCAGCCCCGTGACTGAAGAAGAAATCGAGATTCCTCAGCTCTTGTTCTCAAGGTTGTTTATTTTCTCTTATCTATAACATTCTTTTTTTGGCCCTCTGAGGTCTGTCCAGCAGGTCAGTTTGTGGCACACTGCCCATCCTTGGGGTGGTGATAGCTTTTTATACTAATAACTACATGTACTTTATTTACAATAATTTTCCAGTACCTATCACCTATGTTAGTCAGTCTGTCTCTACTTAAACCAATCCAGAAGTGCCACCATCACAGCAGAAGATGGAGGACAAGAAGAAGAAGGACAAGGCACATCCAGATCCCTCCATCTTGCCTCTTGAACCCCCATTCTAAATCCCCAAAATTCTACTTTTTCACCCTGTGACACATTACCTATCATTCTACTCAAACTCTTGTGGCTTCTAAATCTTCACACAAAGTTGGTAATTGTTTCCATGGGCTAAAATTGAAGGCACAGGTGTCTTTGACCCCGTGCCAAGGTCTCTGAGCCCCTTGCCAGGGTCTCGAGTCCTCCAGGGCAGTCAGAGGAATGACCTGGGTTCCAACACCATGGTGTTTTTGCACCTTCAGGCAATTCCATCCAAGGGCACCAAGTAGCTGAAGGGCTGGGGAGGGGTCAGGACAGTTCAACCTTCCAGCTTGCACCAGGAGCATGTGTTTTAGAGAGTAAATTTAGGGGTTGCCCCAATGTACTGTGCCATGGATCACCCTGAGGCGCAGGCTCAGAGTGCTCCATCCAGGTTCCTTGGCAGACTCAGAGTGCCAAACCCTGGTATCCCTGGCCCAGGCACAGGTCTGGAGCAGGGCTGAGCTGGTCTGAGCTGCTGTGCATGCCCGAGCAGGACACGGGCAGGGTATGGAGCATGGACACAGCCATGGATATGAGCATGGATATGGGCATGGCACAGGCATGGGATGTCTGTCCACAACAACTGCTTTGCTGCTGTGCTGCACCTCTGGCCATGCACAGATGTTTCCTACTCTTCTGAGAGCAAGAAACATGCCAGTATTTGATCTGGGATCTGTCAGAATTCTGGCCAGTGTGCCATGATGCCTGCTTGCTGGACTAGATGCAACGAGCTTGACAGTATCAATCTAAAACCCAGTGAGGCAGAAGCCATGTGACCAAAAAGAGATAAAAAATACGAGTAGGTTTGATGCAGTAATTACCTCTGTGATAGCTCTTTCTAGGGAAGGTGAATTGATGATGACAAGGTAGCAAATTTTGCCTTTCTAGTTCTGTTTTCTGAACAAAATTCACCACAGCTGTCAATCAGGTCATTTTCCCCTCACACTAAATTAGCACCATTTACTTTAACAGTGTCTTTTGTACAATGCTGAAAGGTGAACTATATTTTAATTCAACCTTGAGAATATCCTGGTGTGTTAAAAGTTCTAATATTTGTGTAATATGTATTTATTAAAAAAAGGTGTTGGACATATGAGCATCCCTTTCTCAACCTGATCCTGGTCTGAAGACCATAACCTAGCAAGAATTATTTATTCTTTTTTACTTTACAATTATAAGTGAATGATATTTTTCCTTTTATCACAGTTACATAGATTTCATTTTCATTTTTCTGTGTAGCTGTAAGATGTTGTCTGCTTCATATAGCACTTTCCATGCTTGGATATTTTGTTTTATTAGAACAGCAAATGCGTTTTGAAATGACACTTGTGTCTCCTCTGCACTGTCAATAAAATGCTGTGAGACTGACTGATGCATGGGACCTTGCATAGACCTGCTACCACTACAGGCAGTTTTGCAAAGAAGATATGGCAACATAAAACTGAGTATTTCAAAGGTAATTCTCAGAAAAATGACTTTTCTTCTTGAAATAGGAGCTAAAAAATATAGTGTGCTAAAGCACGGTGTGCTAGGTAGTGGTCAATGAGTTCAAGGACGATTTTAAAGTCCAATCCATCATGAAGGTTTAAATATTTTCATGGAAAGAGTGAAAACTTGGATTCCCATTCCTATTCTAAGGACTAGTTTTATCTAATAATATTCATAGTTACTGCTTCAGGCAAAGACTCTACCCTGTGTTTCATCTTTCAGTGCCCTGCTCCTTTGGCTGGAGACTCATGCTCCCTAAGGAGCAAGGAGAAACTTTTTCAGGGAGAACTGTGCCCACTGTTCTCCTCCTGCCTCTCCCACTGCCCATGAGCTGTGTTTGACCCAAAACCATGAAAGCTGCAAAGTTTCTGTGTCACAAGTGAGGCCCTCTCAGACTTGCCTATAATCTACCCTGAAAGATAGAAATGAAAATGGATGTGGGTTCCAGACCTGGAAATGCAACAGAGGTTTCCTGACTCTTTCTGTGTAGAAAGGCACAGCTTTGGGAGAGTGAAAACAGGGAGTTAGCACTTACATAACTAGGTTTATAATAGATCAATAACCTTGAATTTATTTTCTTTATTATTCTTTTAAACACTTAAGGTTGTCTCAGGTCTGTCATTTTTTTCCTTCTACTAATATCAGGTGATCTGGTCGCACGAAACAAGCTGAACCATTTTGATGAGGTTTGCACACAGTATGTTCAATCAAGTTCTCAAGTCTTCTGTGTCTGCCACATTGTTCCAGAGCCATCCACATGCATAGATGATGGGTTTTACAAACTTAAGAGTGAAGCAAAACCTGAGATTCCCTTGTCTTCATGCACAGGTGCAGACGCCAGTGACTCACTGGAGCTATGTGGCGAGCCCAGGCAGAATTTAGCAGTAACTCTGTTTCCTCCAGGTTCACATCTGGAGCCTGCTCAGCCTGTCACAAACTGAGTCACTTAGGGCTTGAAATGGTGATGGTGTCATCACTACCCACTAGTGAAGGATAAAAAAGACACCCATAGGTCAAAAATGGTCTGCAAGTTGCTCCATGTGGCCACTGCCTTCTGTGACTGAGGAAGAAGAGCAGGTGCAGAGCTTGCCCTGTACCCACTCCAGATGCACCCACAGGCAGGATCCATGCTGGGTGCAGCAGGGAAGCAGAAGCATGCTGGCACATGGACAAGCAAACCAGATAGGGGCTGATGGAAGAGAGGGGAGAGGCAGCTTGCTACCATTGTGCAGGGATCCCCTGCCTGGACCATGTTTGAGGGTGAGTGGGGGAAAGGAGGATCAGCTTTTTGCCCCACTGTCAGAATCTCTGCTGGTCAGAGTGACCCCATGATGCATTAGAAAGTCTCTTTTCCCAGCCTGGCAGTCAAAGAAGGAGTCAGAACTCTTCTAGTCTTATTCTCAAGGTTGTTTATTGTTTCCTATCTATAAAATTCCTTCTCCTGGCCCACTGAGGTCTGTCTAGCAGATCGGGTTGAGGCACACTGCCCGTCCTTGGGGCAGTGTTATCTTTTTTATACTAAAAACTATGTGTTCACTATTTACAGTTACTTTCCAATACCTATCAGCTATGTTAGACAGTGAGCTTCTACTCTAAACCAATCTAAAAGTGCCAACATCAGCCAGAAGATGGAAGCTGGGAAGAAGAAGGTAAAAGGACAAATCACACCCAAATTCCTCCATCTTGGGACCCCGAGCCCCCATTCTAAAAACCCAAAAAATCTATTTTTCGCCCTGTGATAAATTCACTATCATTCTACTTAAAGTTTGTAAATCCTCATTTAAGGCTGGTAATTTTTTCCATGGGTCAAGATCAAAGTCAAGGGTGTCTTGGGCTCTGTGCCAAGGTCTCTGAACTCAGGACTGTCCTGAGTTCTGACACCCCACATGAGCAGGTAGGGGTCTGTGTTTCTGTGACCAGGATCAGGCATCCTTGTGGGAATGAAGGGGATAAAAGGCCCTGCAGGGAGGTGAGGCAGGGCTGCTGTGCAGGCAGCAGGAGGAAGGAGTCCCATGGGCACACTTGGCACAGCTGCAGGCTGGACCACCCTGGCCCTGTAAACTCTTGGCTTGCTGAACTGCACGACCTCCATCCTCAAGGGTCTGAGCTCTTCATTAAACCTCAGCTTAACCACTCTGGCCTCATCTGAGCTTCGCATAACTGCTTGGAGACAGGCTTGTGTGATTAAGAAAATTTGGTGGAGTCTCAGAGGTATCAAATAAACCTGAAAGTACTTTAAATTTGTAACTTAAGAAGGCTCTTCTCTCTGGTCTCTTGGTTAGAAAAGCTAATGTATAAAGAAAATTTCTTTTTTTTTTTTTCTTTGAGAACAGTCAGATTTCATTCCACACCACTTTATCCACCATTTAATGAAACTTTTCATCAGACATACAAATTGGATAATGTCAGGCCTCCCTTTAAAAACTGAAATAAATGAGTGAGCCTTTGCTAGTGAGCAAACCTATTCAATCAGCTTCTGTGGAGAAGCAGTTTTCAACATTAGGAACTGGATACCTCCCATTAATGTGACTTAATGCAGCTGTGAAATGCTGCCAAACTTATGTAATACAATTATTATGTGGCAGCATGGTGTAAAATAAACCAGGGCTGCCACTGTAAGCTCTCATTTGTAACAATTCCAGCTCTAAAAGCTGATGAAGAACATCAGGCGATTCTGTGGTAAAAGGTAGATCTGGGAAAGCTCAAAGAGTCCCATGAGGATAAATAAAAAATTGCACTACAAGACATCTTATCAAATTTACAGCCTGTAGCATTTCTGTGTTGGTTCTTGCTTTCCTAGAGAAAAATGGCAAAACATTCTTTTTCTCTGCAATTAAATAAACATGAATTCTCAATATCTGCAAGTCAGAAATCAGGCTGCAGAAATTTATTGTAGCTCCTTGATGACTATTCTGATTAAAAAATGTACCAAAGCCTGTTGATTTAAATAAGATAAACTTTCTATTGAGCTAATCCTCTGTGCAAGGAGGAAAAAAACAGAGATGGTATTTTTAAAATTATGGTGAGTTTTTTCATACAAAAGCCAGGAGTCCAGAGATTGCATGTGTAAACAGATGATTCAGAACAAACTCACCTGATTATGACTTTAAACCAAGATATGTGAATCCAGCCAAGACTTCAGAAATTATGTTTTAGACTACTGAATTGTGTTAATCCACAGCATCTTTACAATGCAGGTCATTCCAAAGGCATTGACTAAGCTATGCAATGCTAAAATTTAAAGATATTAATTTATTTCCCACACATCAGAGTAATAACAAAAGATATACTCCTTCCCTACCTGTTAGCTCATTTAAAGTTTTATGCTTTTTGGCCATGTTTTGGAAGCATTGCTTAGGGCAGACCCCTGCTACTGGAAATTAATCTTAATCTGTAACTGAGTGAAGTTTTAGCAGCTTTGTTCCTCCTTTCATTATTTTCTAAGTCTTTCCTTCAAGACCTTGTGTCTACATTCACTTAACTACCAATGTCACTTGAAAAGACAGATGAAATAATAAATAAGTTCATTCAGTATGCTTTTTCTGGCCAAGGCACAACACTTTTCTTTTTGTTTTTGCTTTTCTTCCTTTTTTTGGAAGAAAAGCAAAAACAAAAATAAAAGAAACAAAAAGAAAAGCTTCTTTTTTTCTTCCTTTTTATCCTACTAAATAACACTGCTATCCAGAAAATGTATCATTTGATTCTGTGATTTTATCACTCATTATTAAGGTATTTATAGCATTCCTCTTTCAAGACAGCATTTTCTCTCACTGAAACCCTTCACTCTTTTACTGGAGAAGTTCTTCACAGCACAGTTTTCACTACCCTAGTGTATTAAGAGGTAGAGATGTGAGGAGCAGTCATCTTGTGTTGAAGTGTAACATCCTGGAACTTAATATTTTGCTCTTTTTCTACCCCCACTGTAGGATGAGCAGCATCACTTCGCTGTCAGACCTTGCAAATTCTTACATGACCCACTTAATTTTCAGGACACAATACAGGGATCTCCAGGGGTCAAAACCTGGGTAGCTCCTTTGTTAGGGCCAGATTGTTTCTGGAGCACTGCTATATTCTTCCTAAAAAGAGCACACAACTTTTAGCTGAAAGGCAAAGGTGCTGGCTGTGGAGTTCTTCCTGCAGTCAGTTTGTCAAAAAAGGCTCTTTGTGCAATGTGATGGAGCAGATGTGATCTCATGGTTTGCTGCCAGCTCCTTTTCCACCACTCCCTGAGGCTGTAGAGTCCTGCCAGTCAACTTTTGCCATTTACAGACCACTGTGTGAGTCACTTCACTCACTAAATATATGGAACAGGATGCAGATTGATTTCTGCTGCATTACTGAGCTCCAGCAAGGAGTGAAGCACAGCAACCTGGGCAGGGACAGGGATTTTTCAACGGATAAATGAAAGAAAAACTGGAGTTGAAGCAAGTCTACATCAGTGTGCGATCTTTCACGATTGTTTGTGAAAGAATTTAGGTGCTAATTTTCTCCTTAATCTGCTAAAAAAATTTTTTAAAAAAATTAAAATCCCAGTATCCCCCTCTCCCCCCTAAAAAACCTCATCCAAAAAAAACCAAAAAAACCAAAAAAAAACAAACAAACCAAAAAAAAAACCACAAAGAAAAGAAGACAAAAATACCCACAATGAGGAATTTGGGCTTTAATTATCTGTAAGGACTCTTGAAGCACAAAGTCTGTTATGTGTTTAGACAGAATTAAAATGTGATGCATAAAAAGGGAGGATTCCCATGGAATTGTATTTGCTGTTTCATCACCATCACCTGGTTGCAGTTATTTTCCCATTTGAAGTCCATAGTGTATGAGTTCTGTAAACGTCAATTACTATGCATCGTTTCTCTATTTTAATTATCTTTGGTTTACATATTTGCATTTTTGTGGAATTTTACTATAATTATTTCCTGCAATCTGGCAACTTCTCACCGCCCCAGCTGCACAGTTGCTGAAGAGTCAAACCTGACAGGAAACCTGGCAGTTAATTTTGTCTATAGGGTGTCCTAAGTTGCCATAGAAATGGTGGGAGTTCTGGCCCTTAATATTTCACTGAAAATCCCAGGATGATGATATGAGCACAAGACACTGTGTTGTTCCAATGATCCCTAAAAGCTGGAATGTTCCCATGGGCCGAGGGCAGCCAGGTGCATCTTAGAATTTGTCAAGAAACACGGGTAGAAGGTGTTGACTCACAAGTTTTGATGGCCTCAGTTTCTGGTATTTGTAAGAGTGTTGAAAAATCAGCTGGCCTTCAGACATGAGACTCCTCTAGGCATAGAGGAAATGTGATGCAGTTAAATCTCAGGAGAAACAAATTTTAGAAAGCCTTGCTGGTTTACTGGAATAAACCTCTGAAATTCTGAACGATGGAAGCTTGTTTAGAAGATACAGTAATTGGTACTCCTTTTTTAGAATGCTTTTTTATTACTTTCCAAATTTTAATTCACAAAACACATTCCTGGTCATACACATGGCACTGTGTTTGTGTTCATCAAAATAAAATAGGTGGGGGCCATGTTGCATGTATGCTGCAGTTGAAGGAAAATCAAAATTGTAACTGAACACTGAGAATTTGGACCCTTAGAACAACTTTGTCACAGAGTTTTGTAAAAAGATTTTTATGTAGTCTGTATATATTCTACTTACTGTTCAAAGGTAAATTTGGTTACAGAAAATACATCAGCTTAAGTATTTGTTATTGATAAGGGAAAATCTCTGGTATTTATAAGGTTATATTTGACTTAAATTTTGTTTTGGCAAACCACATGGAAAGTGCCTCAGCTGTCAAACTGCTCTCCGAGGTGACAAGTTGGGGACATTCTTTACCCTAAAAATCTCTGGTCCACATCCATGGACCAAGAGATTGTTAGGGTAAAGAATGTCCCCAACTTAATTAAAAAAACCTTATATTAATGATCTGCCACAGATCTCTGACAGATCATACCATGGACCAAGCTACACCTGCTTGTGTAAATGTTTCCATTTGCTCTTAGGCTGTTTGATTATCTTAGTGAACTTTAGAAAACACTCCTGACTTCTCCCATTTCCCTGTCTAGCACTTTTTAAATGGTGACTTCAAAGCACACAGTACTTGGGAGACCTCCTAGACTCTAACGCTGTATAACAGCTGTGGACTCAACCTTGACAATCTTTATGGGGAAGTACAAGTTTGGTGTAATGGTCACACATAGGCAAATAAAAATAATTGACAGAAATCAATAGGACAAACAATGTTTTTTCATGCAAGTCTTCCAGCCCAAAACACACACTTTGAAATCAATATTTTTGTTACGAATTTACTGCTTGTTCCATGGCTAGACTGATGCAAAAATTTAGGATTGGGATTTCAGTGGGTTTATATGTTGGATCACTTGCCATGCAATAAAGTTTAGGCATCTCTTCTTAAGCAATCAGAATAAAAAATCAGAACAGATAATTCAAGCCTCTAAATATTAAAAACTAAAGCTAATCTGTAAATATACTCTAAATAATTATATTGAGGAAGAGGAATTGGAGTAGCTACAAAAAGAATGGCATCCACAACTAATTCTTTAAAGCTCCCTTGTAATACAGATTTTTTTTTATTATTGTTAGGATAATTTAAGATAATAAAATAGAATTTATCTATTCAACAAAAGGAGTATCGGACTTGGTACCTCATCCTTTTGTAATACATATGAAATTGCTTCTGCAAATGTTTTCATACAATAATATCAGAAACCAAATTAAGAAAAATTGAATTCTAGATCAATATAAATTGCATTTGCAAGATATGATTTAACAGATTAGAAAAGCAGTTAAAACACTGTTACAGAACAGTGATAAATCCAGGAGCACAAAAACCAGTCTCCATTAAATGGGGAATTGCTACATGACATAGATAAAGATTTGGAAGTTAAAATTGTGCATCAATAACTGAGCAGGCCTTGGACCTGTCAATGTTTGGATAGAAGAGCTCTAAGAAAAGCCCATTTACTGCAGGAAATTTAAGTCACTGACCCTCTGAGACACCACTAGAACAAAGTAACACCGCTGGGTTAGGGAGGATGCCATGGAGCTGTGATTTGTCAGCATTCACAGATGTTATTGAAAATACTATTGATTTGTGTGCTGGGTTTATTTTTTCTTCAGCAACCAAGTGTGTTAATTCTGGTTTCCTGCATAATTTCAAGCAGCTGGTTACATTGAAGGCTATATAAAATAAAAGATGTGACTCATTTTATCGTAAAATATTGACTTTTTTTTGCCTTATTTCAAAATTGTTATTGTCAAGTCAAATCAAGTTAGGCAAACTGATCTTATCACTCCTTGAAGAAAATTTTTTCTTCCATTTTCTGCACAAAGAAAAGTTGTTCTAATGGTTTTCTTTATATATATAAAGAGAAAATAGATTATTTTGAAAACTAGCAAATTTGGAATTAGAAGCTAGATAGAAAGATAGAGTGGCCTTCATCAGAGATTTGTCTTACCTGTAAAAGTCTGCTCAAACTTGATACCTCTTTGGGAAATGACTGTGCATACTTGTTAAATGTTATAAGAGTGCCATATTCTCAAAAGTTACCATCTACACTGGCAGTGCTCCTGCTGAGGACAAGAATTTGGATTGTCTTCCTAAGACACTTCAGTCATACCTGGGGCGGCCAATGTCTGAAATCTGAGAGTCTGCTCTGGTGGACATCCTGGCAAGGACTCAAGGAAACCTCCCAGATCCCAGTGCAGGGAAGGTCAGGTCTAGCAGTAGGATGAGAGGAAGGATCCCAGGGTGGAACAGGGAGAGACAGTGATGGAAATGGCAGTCCTGTGTGGAAATACTGTGATTTAAAGGCAGCAGTGGGAGAGGAGTGGGGGCCTGCAAGGCTGCTGCTGATGGGACAAAGCCTGAGACATGAGCACACTGAGATGTGATAAAGGTCCCAAAGGGAAAGTTTGGGACTGGAGGCTACAAAGAGCATGGGGAAGGGAGAGTAAAAGAAAAAGTGAATGAGAAAGCAGAGATGGAAAATGCCTTATGAAACAAGCTTATTGTGTGACCTCGAGGTCAGGAAACCTCCACACACTGAATCAGTTCCTGCAGCTTTAATGAACTCAGTACTGGAGGGGAGACCATAAGCACCAAATCTAATCTTAGCCTCTTTGTTTCAGGGCCTGGCACTCCAATCCCATTGGGATATCTGCACCATCATTTACACAGATCTGCCTTTCTTCCCCTAAGACCTCCTCTCAGAGGCTGACCTACCTCTTTCCTGGCCTTGGATGATTCATCCTCCCCAGGAATTTTTCTACTTTTTGTCCATAAATCTCCCAGCAGACCTGGCTCCAGGTCAGATGTTCCATCACACAACCTTTACACTCTTTGTCTTTATTTGTGAAAACAGTGCTGCTGCTGGAACAGGCAACTCTTGGATATCCATACAACTCCAGGTGTCTTTATATTCAAACCAGTCTATCTTGTTGTGGACCAGAAAACTCAAAACACACAAAAATCTATTAAAAAATGACCACTAGCAAATGCACCCAAATTCTTCTTAAAAGCAACACAAATAAATGTTTCTTTAAAGGCAGAAGGAGTAACTATAGTCTACTCAAAGCAACTTCCAGAATTTAAGCATACAACTACTACTTACTGTAAATTCTTACTCAGGTAGCATATTCCCTTTAGAAAGCGAGACAGATGGAACAAACTGATGGCAATTTTCTTTTCTTTCTTTCTTTCTTTCTTTCTTTTTTTTTTTTTTCATGTTTGAGGAGAAGGGAAAACACACAGAGTAAAAGACAAAAATTCTAGACTGGTTATGGCTGGTTAGGCAAGAAGTACAAACAATAAGACACAGAAATGGGAATTCCATTCCTCAATTTTGGGGAGAACTGTGAGCAAGCCCACTGACTTCTCTACACCTCTTTTTCTCTACCAACATTGCTTTTTCTGCCTTCATTTAGCTGTGTGGAAAGCAGATATGTACTTGTATGATGTGCTGGGAGGCATTTTTAAGTAGATAACTTGTATATGTCTGAAACAAAGCTCACTCTCAGCCCGTGGTGCCAACCTCTCCCTGCTTGTATTGCCTGAGATTTAAGAAGGAACTTAGCAGCAAACTTTGGAAACATTTACAGCAACTACATGGAAGTGAATAAAAAAAATCACTTCTGATAATCTTGCAGAAGAGGTGAGGACTGATGGCACAGAAATAAAAAAAGACTGCAGGAGCTCCTTTACTTGGCAAATGAGTACCCTTCAATCAAAACGTGTCTCATTCTGTCTCACCAAATGTCAGATACCCGACTGAGAAGTACAAGTGAAACCTGGAGAATGGAGCAGTTTGCCTCAGAAAACAGTGACTCTGAGAGGAATTTAGGGCTCACAGCAGAGAATTATGACTCCAAAAGGCTTTTTGCAGAGCTGTGGGAAAAGGGTTAATGCCGTCCATGCATGGATAAACACAGGAGGAGAGGGAGGCGAGCTCACCTCTGTGTGGTTGTTATTGCAATGCTCTGCACTGCTCTGGCCTCTGTACTTTTAAAGGATGTTGGTGAGGGTGTTAAAAAGAGCCATAAAAAGTATTTAATGGCTGGAGATGTAATGGCTTGCAGTGAGAAATTTAAAGCACTCATTTTGTTAAGCTTATAAAAAGAGAGATTGAAAGGTGATTTGATAATGGTTTATAACCATATGCATAGGGAAAAAAACACCAGGGAACAAAGGATTCTTTAATCTGCTGGAGAAAAAAAGAAATGTAGACAGAATTGGTGACTGCAAGCTGAAACTGAAAATAAAAAAATACTATATATATTTTTAGCTGGAAAGGCAAAAATTAATGAATATTAGCAGTGAAACTGGTGAACACTCTACCTCCTGCTGATTTTATATCAAGACTGCAATCTCCTTAAGAAGCTGGCTTTATCTGAAGAAAATATTTTTAATTATGTTAATGTAAGGAGAAAAACAGAAAAAAAAATAGAGTCCTCTTCAATTTCCAGTATTTTGATTTGTTGCATTTTTTTTCAATCAGCTTGGTAGCTTGCTTGAGCCTCAGGATCATTGTCCTCTAGTGAATAGACAATGCTGAGGGTTAACATCCAAGTCAACTGGCTACAGACTTGAATTTAGCTCTGCAGAGCAAACTGGGTAAAGAAAATGATTTGTGCAGAACTGGATATCAGCAAAAGTTTGTCACCACATTTATAAAACTTTTCATAAGATATGCAGCAAATAACATCTCCCTCCCCAAAATTTAGTTTGGAAGAATTTGACCTCAGCTGTCCAAAAAAGCAAGAGACAAAATGGTATTTAGAATGAGCATTTTGTTATGGAGTTCATGAAACTGAAGGACACAGAACAAAAATATCAGGGGAAAAATTCATAAAAGAAAACTCCTTAATATTTGAAAATAATTCCATGGGCATTTTGATCTGACTTTGAATTTTGCTTGCTAGTTTGTTTGTTTTCACCTTTCCTTTTTTGCTTCATGTCTTCCCCATTTTTCTGGATATTTCTCAATCCCACACAAGGAAACCAGGTTTTAATAAGTTCTTTACAGAGCCTGCCTCTGTTACAGCTCCTGTTCCCCAGGCTCTCTGTGCTGACTGACTGCACCTCACCGACCCTGGTGCTTGTTATTCTCCTGTAAGAGTGAGCAAATAATTCATAATGAATTGCTGATTGGGTTAATTTCACTCCCTCCTCCCTGTTTGTGAGTTATTTATGATTCTCATAAATACACTTGTTGAATAGCTCCTATTAACTATCCCAGCCTGCATCTCATTTCAGGGCATTTCACTGCAAGGCTAACATGTGTGACATTTGAGCTGTGTTATCTGGGTTAAAGTAAGGATTTCCAGTGTCCTTTTCCATCAGATGACTGCATTCCTGGGGCTCCTCACTTTTCTTAACAACTTAGGATAGTCTATCAAAGGAAAGCAAGACTCCTCCTGTCACACACACTGTGATCCCTGACAATTGTTGTCACTTGCCCTGTCCTAGGTGTAAAATGGAGACAACACTTTCCTGCTCAGCTTTCAAGCAGGTATTTTTGTTATAAAGTAACATTCTGTTTTTAAGCAGTGTGTTAAATGAAGCTTTTAAGCTCTTGAAAATGATACCAGCTTTTTTTTTTCTTTTTTCTTTTTTTTTTTTTTTTTCATTCTGAGCTCCTCAATATATTCCTGATGTTCCCTTGGATCTCCAGGTCCTTTTTCACCTGCCACCAGAGGAGGTGCTGCCACCTTGCCTACTCCTTACTGTAGTCTCAATTGCTTTCCAATGCAGGAAAACAGGGTGAGACTCTAAATAAATGGCATGAAATTGTGCCCATAGCACATTCCTCCAAAAACGAACAGAAATCTCCATTTTTTCTGAATCCTGGGCCAGATTTTAGCATGGCAGTGACTGTGTATTGCATTTATAGTGACCACAGTGTCACTGGTCATGTATCACAGATACCCAGGGCACCTGAGAGCCTGAGGAACCAGAGCTGTAATACTTCCTCTGATAAAACTGGTAAATAGACCACCACCATTTTTCTTGCCTGTTCTTCAGCCTGCAAGGAAAATGTGGGCTTTGCAAAAAAAGCACAGGAAGAGGATTTATTTTCATAGATTTGTCCTTCAGATTCATTGCAGTAATCACACAGTCCATTCTTGCCACAATTTATGCTTTTTCATGATGGTTTCAGTCCTACATTTCCTGTTTTTATTCTTAAACATGACCTGATAACTATGGTGGTGGGAGGGAAGACAAATTTGTGTCAGACTCAAGGTGATACTTGGGGTTGTATAGAGGTGGAAAAGAATGAGGAAATTAATTGCTTATTTATTGGTTCTAAACATCAAAGTAATAAACACAAAGAACTGGAAATTCTCCTTGTGGAGAGGTGACCTGTTCTAACTTGCTATGCTTAAAGACAGTGAGAAGGGGTGTATGGTTGTAATGGTGAAAAAACCTCCCAAAAATACTGACCACAATGTTTTTTAGGAAGGACAAGGCAGAGAGAGTCTTTTTTGCCAGGAAACTAGTTCTCATTCAGAACTAGAGGGGCAGGAACATAAATTAATGCACAGTCTAGAAAGGTGAGAGGTGGCTGCTTGTTACAGATAAAAATTAAACTAGCAAAGAAAATGAGCTAAAGCTTCAGCAGTTGTATGAACAGAACCAAGAGCTGTTACAAATTAAAGTGTGATGGTATGAACATAAATAATTATTTCAGATAATTTAAAATACTTTCCTTTAATAAAACTACTACTCTAAGATTAACTAACCTCCTGTTCATCATGACAATGGACAAAGATTAATTGATTCTCACACTGAAATTACAGTAGTTGCCCAAAACCTGCCCAGTTCTAGCCTGATAACATTCAATAAACATGAACAGAGGCCTTGTTTTTTTGACTTTCATACTTAACAACTGAATTATCCAAATCTTAAAAATATTAGAAATAAGGATTGGGAGGAAAAAGAAAGAAGAAAACTTCAACAAATGAAAGTAAGGAATAAATATTTACCCAGTAGTTAGAAAGTAGTTTCTCTGCAAAGATATGGGCCTACCCTAAAGAATGCTTGTATCCAAATGATAATTTAACCATTTGCTGTTCTTCATATATTTATGGAAGGTACTGTTTGCAGAATGAGTCATAGGTTACCAAGATTTCCTATTAAAGTCATTTAGTTTCCATCACTTTTCATACCAACTTTTAACTTCTAATAACTCAGATAATAATTTACATACTATTATATTAGTAAATATTGAGTTATTATATTATTCTTGCTATTCTCTCTGAAGGTTTTCTGTATTAATAAGTATTTTGGACCATGGCAGATATTGCTGTTTCCAGAGAAGAGGGACTCTAATAAAATGAGCATTCTCTCTAAAGGTACTCTCTGAGCATATTCAGTAGAGTCACATGAGATTTTACCTGCTAAACTACCCTAGGCCTAATATAAATGTGGTGAATGAACTTTTGGAGGATTCTCTCATTTGTTACCTCTATCTCTTTGTTGATTGCAGGGCTCAGCCTGGTCAAACTTACCTAAAACTAGGTGTCTGAAGATGGTTTTTATCAATTGCCCCCACACCCCCCTCCAAACAATTGCAATAAAAAGAATTTTAATACATTATTAAGGTCTTAGTGTGAAGCATTTAAAGCCTAGAAAGTAATAATACAAAATTCTAGTGAAAATTTCTGGTATTTTGACATAAATTATATGACAGTCTAAATTGCATGGTCATATTTTCTTTTGTCCTCTATGAGTTCTGTTTTTTGCAGATTTCACATAATGAGCAATTATTAAAGACATCTTTAATCATTAGTGCCCAATAAATGTCTCTAGGATTTATTTACTATGCTCTGAAAAATCCTTCTTTGAAATCAGAAATGTTAATTGTCCTGTGTAGTTTTTCTGATCTATCTTTAGCTTAGCATCCAAGTACTTCATAAACCATACCACAACACATCTTTACAGCTGGAAATAGCATCAGAATTCAGAGATTAAGAATAAAAGTACTCTCTAATTTTAGAATAGACAAATTATACCCTATTGTGTGGGTGGTGTTGTGTTATCTACAAAATCACTTGCAGCACACAGAGATATGCCTGACTCCTCTCAGTCCTATCAGTGGTGCTCATGTACCTCTGCTCTGTCACCTTCCTGGAGGAAACTCTCCATGTCAGATTTAGGTCATTTTAATGCCACTGAGAAATACTTGCACTCTCACACTGCTCTGAAAATGAAGTTTTATGCAAATGAATGGGAATCAGATTGCAGTCAAAGTCTTCAGACAAAATTTATTAGTCTCTGGCACATCAATCAATGGCTGTGCAAAAGAGATATGTATCAGACTGAACCTTTCATAGAGCATGAAATTTACAGTACCTATAACATCCTTATGCATAAAATTAAATGTGAATTGTGAATGTTTGCAATTATCTAGGAAATGGCTTGCTCTTATAATTATTAAAGCAAATGTATAAACCCTGCATGAGAGAAAACACGGTTTTACTGCTATTAAGAGACAATTTAATGTATGAAATCACATTAGCATTCTCAAAAGATGGATTTCAATCATTCACATGAACATTACAAGCCTGTTGTAGGAAACTTCAGAAAGAGGATAGGTGATTTTTCAGGGTAAGCCTTAATGAGTACATCACTTGCATATTGCAAGTAGAGCAGAGCAGTTATCATCTGCTGTCCTGAGAAACTATCAACTGTATAAACTTCTGTCATGTATGAAGGACTGAAACTACATCCATAAAGCTGATACAAACATTTTTTTTGACAAATAATGCTAGTTTCCAAATCTCATTACTTCATATTGCTCAGATGTTTCTCTCCCACTTCAGGAGCTAGAAGTCTGGGAAGAAAGGGAGGGGAAGGAATTTCATCCCTGGGGCCTGTCACTCTGCAACAGAATGAGAGGTGACTTAGACTCCCAGCTTCCTCTGCCTGGGCAAGCTCAAACCAGTGACCAGGCTGGTACCCAAACCATGGGATACCTGGAGGGGAGAGTGCAAACATGGAGTACAGACCTGTCTTGAAATGTCTGAGTTTATGTGCCTGTCTTTCTTCAGATGCCTCTCCCACGACCACAGTCGCCTTGTTTCAGTTTAATCAAGACGACTTCATCTTCTCTTTGAGGGTGAGAACTTTGAAATTTTCACACATTTCATCCTCAAAGAGAAGTTTAGAAAGCTTCCCAGGCCCCTTCCCTCTTTCCATGTGCCCTCCTGCCATATAGCTCCATGACTATTCCAGTTGGTACAATAGTTACAATTTTTACCATGACTCTAAGGCTGATGCCTGCTTTTTATCAACGTACCTCCAAGCCCAGAAATAGCAACAACAAGAAAATCTACTTCCAATAGCATAGACCTGATCCTGAATTTTGAGGATTAGCTGGCTGTTTGTGTATTTTCACTAGAATGTTGCTTCTGTAAAAGTGACACATTTTCTTGAGAGGTGACTTAGACTCCCAGCTTCCTCTGCCTGGTTCAAGAGATCCTGCATCAAAATCAAAGGAAGGTATCCAGAAGGTAAATGTGGAAAACCAGAGACCTCCTATAATTGAACATATTTCATATTGTCTTTCCTGTAAATACTTTGCCTTTTTCATTATGGATTATTTAATGTCTGTCAAAAGTCAAGAGCCAGTTGTGCTGTAGCTGTATTTCCAACTGCCTGATAAATATGAAATCCAGTTTAATTTATGAGAGGACAGGCAAGTGTGAGACCTTGATATAGAAGATACATGAATGACCAAGGTCAAAACCAGTAATAGACTTTTGTGTTTAGAGCTTAAATAATAACTCATAATCAGTAGAGATAGCTGAGGAAATGGAGGTCAAATACTGGTAGAAATATTGAAGCAGCAAGTGCAGATGTTATTCAAACTGACAAAGTAAATATTATTTCAGTGAATGGTATTCATGTTTTTTTTCCCAGTTCCCATTTGTGATATGCAATAAAATTTTACCAGCCTGAACTAGAACTGCTTATCTGTTAAGAAAAGTGAGGCAATGGCATTCATTTAAGATTCATACAGACACAACCTGAGAGGGAAATCTCATTTGTGTAGACAGATCCCACCACTGGAAAATAAGACCCAAGCTCAGTTTTCATTGTTGCATAAACATGGTTAGATTCCGACTTCCATTTTCTGCTTGAATTACCATCTATATCTCCACCCATAAAAAATTAAAATTATTTCCAAATAATTAAAACAAACTCTGTCTTTCTGTGCTAGGGGCTTCCATACTTTCATATTCTCTAAACTTTTCTTGACTAGTACATTGAATAAAGAGCTTCAAATCTGTAGGAAAATATTCTCAACCAGGAATTGGTGTCTCTGTCAAGCTCTGAATCTGTGTCACAAGACAAGATGTCAGGAGAAAGACAAACCCTCAAGCCCAAGTCTAAGGCTATGAAAAGAGCAAGGTGGAGCAACATAGAGTAAAATCTATCTTTAGTCAGAAAAATATATGGAAAGATAAAGGGTTTCTGAAGTGTTGGCTGAGCTGCAGACAGATATGCAGCAGGATGAAGGGGTGCTTGAAGTGGTGCTCTCTCGCTCAAAGCAGAGTAGAGGCAAGCGAGTATGAACAAAAGTAGAATTAATACACTCACCTGGGCACATTTCATAGGGCTGGAAATATTGGAAGATCATTTAAACATGTAGAAAAAAAACCAAGAAAATTACAAGAACAGAGACTAGAGCAAGCTAGAGACTAGAGCAGCTCACTAACCATCTGTATGTCATCCAGCTGTAAGGCTGATCGTCCCATAGAGAATGTGCTCAACAATTTGTTTATAAAGGGAGCTTGGTTATTTATGCTTAAATAGCATAGAGAAAGATGTAGAATTGATATCATTTCAAAATGTTTTTTCCTGGTATATTGCCTTATACTTTTTGGTGGAAATCTAATATAAACATTAATTTCAAACACATAAATTTTACGTGGTGAGTTCCAGCAATGGAAAGAAAAGCTGTGCTGCCTGATGAATGGCAGCCTACTCTTAAGATTCTTGGTCAAACAATGCCAAAAAAAAAAACCCAAACCAGCACCTTATTGACCTGAATTACAATGAAAATAATCTCTTCACTATGCAACTCTAACTACATGAAACATAGTATCACTTAACCAAAGATCAAAGTAAGGAAATCAGTCAATCAAATATTAATTGAGGAGAAGGATGTGAGTTACTTTGCCTGCATTCAGTTCTTTAAAAGCAGATACAAACTTTATATCACCAATAAGGAAGCCTGATATAATTGAATTTAGCAGTGCTGTTCTTGTATCCAGCATGCTGACAAGGTTTTACAAAAATCTGACCTAAATTTATTAGATTTAATAAAATATCCTTACTTGACCTTAGAATATGGAGTGCATTGTGGACCAGCATGACTTCTGGGGTCACTCTACTGCTGCTACTCTTTTAAATAAAGAAAATCAGAGAGCACTAGAACTTGGACAAAAAGGAGCCCAGCTCAGATAAGCACAGAACACCAATCCAACAAGCTGTGGCAGGACAGTTGACATCAAAAGGAAATGCTTTGTTTCATTTTGATGTCATCAGCTCTCCAAGCTGCCCTGGAGTTTGTGAAAAGCAACTTGTATAATCAGTGAATTTATACTGATTAGTAATGGATTCAAGTGTACATAAATGTGCAGGCTACCAACTGTACCCATCAAAAATTAATGATAAGATGTACAGAAGTGCACAAAATTATTCAAGTGATGACTTGTGTGGAGAAGGGAATCATGATGATGTTTTAAATGCATGTGTACTTTCTTTTGACTGCTTTCCAAAGTATCCAAAACATCTTCAGGGTACTTGTCAGCAGAAAAGTATTGTGCTATTTTTGACTGGTATATTTAAACAATAAGTTTCTCTCCTAAATCACAGAAGTTTAGTAGGGTAAGGTATAATACAGAATGGAGACCACCATCAATAGGAAGATCACAACCCATACTCTCATTGAAATTAGATCAAAACAGAGTAATACAATAACACAGTCAGATTCAGAAGTCCTTGGGTCCTGCTCCACCAATTCAGGCAAAGTCATCTTCAATAAATAATTTTTGGAGAGAAGATCTTCCTAAGAAAACTCTGTATTCAATGGGAGGAGAAAGAGAGTGAGAGTGTAAAAAGAGAGAGCGGATCCTCCTTTCAGTCAAAATAGGGCTTGCTTTTATTTATTCCCACCTGTCTCTAGAAGATCTATTGCAAATTAGAGTTTAGTCCCTTAAACTAAAACTAATCTTTGTGAATACTTCCCCATGATCCTAACATGCTGAGCATTTCAGAAAAAGGCAGTTTTCAAGCTATTTATTGTTCTCATCTCTTAACAAAAACAAGCAAAAAAATCCACAAAAATCCTTATTCTAAATAAAGCTTTTTAAAAAATAAAATAATTTCTTGACTGATTTTATGCCCCCAAGCTCCAAATTAGAGAATACTCTAATATTCAAGTAAAGGCAATTAAAAGAGATCTGTGGCCTCCTTAATTTTTTGCAAGACTGCACTGTACAGTGGTTCCATGTACCAGGAATTCCAGAGAAGATATGTCAAGTGGGGAAAACAAACTAGCATGGATATTATAGGCTAAGATGCTGATGACAGGTACAGTTAAAGTGTTTCCAGTGGGATTTATGGCAGCAGTAGTCCAGAAGCTGTAAAAATTCTTACGGGATATTAATGGAAATCACACAGCTGGTTCCTTCCAAACGGAGAAACTCTGAAAACATAACCCTAAGAGCAGATTCAATTACTACTTTTAAGATATCTCTTATTGCTGCACATTTTTTCACGTCTCTGGACAACAATATTAATGTTGTTCCCCCTGAGCCACACTTAGTGGAGCACCATTAACCTTCTTGTATCCCAGGAATCTGATCCCTTGCTGGCTGGCAGGGAGCAGAGCACACACACATGCACGTGTACACACACACACAAACTGTTCACAGGCACACACACTCTCACAAGGCTGTTCAAACAATGGGGGCAAAGTTTAAAATTTTTAGCAGAGGCAGACATTTGTGATCAGATGGAAGCCAATAGATCTAATGCTGCCTTCAAGTACACAAAGTGCATTTAATAAATCTTCAATTTTCAAATTAATTTCAGGCTGCGCTGCACGCTCCTGCATCTACCACTCTCTTATGTACCTGGGTTTTAATTGTTTCTTTCTTTGACATAATGAATGCCAGAATGTAACCCTGAAGCATTCATTTTGCATCATAAATCACAGTATCTTTTTAAAAAGGGAAGATAATTACAACAAAACAGCAGTTCAAAACTGCTTGGAATTTACTTCTTACCTTTGACAAATAGCAGAGAAAATAATTGCCTAAAGACAATGTCGAACATTGATTTAAATGACTTGTTATGCACACATAGAGAATTCTGTGAAAACAACCTTCTTTCCAAAAGACAAAACCAAAAGCAACAAAAAAAAAAAACCCACAAAACACGAGAACTCTTCAAGCTCCTGACAAATTAATTTGTTGAGGGCAAAACACTGCACATTTGTTATTCCTTGTCTATTTCTTAAAAGCCTGTGTGTCACATCTTTTCTACCCTCTGTATATATATGTGTGCTGCAGTTTATTTTAAAGAATGCTTCATTTTTTTTCAGCCTGCTTTCTTATTGCTGCTCTTATTTTTCATAAGGGTTGTCTTTCCTCTGCTTTTTTTCCTCTGTAGCTCTTTTAGTTTTGATGAAGATGCAACAAGATGCCATGGTTGTATGAATCACTGTGCTCTGGTACTGGTTTGTTTGTCTACACTCTTTCTGGTGTGGAATCTGTCTTTACAGATTCTGCTGCTTTTGCTGAAAGCTGTTTGAGGTCATATAAAGTTAAACTCAAATATACAATGATCTCTTGCAATTGCTGTCCCAGACAGTGCATTATTATTTGAATCATACAGTAGCCATCAGATGGTACAAGATTTCCCACTATGAATAGCCAAGAAGTGTTGTCTTCTTTTTACTTTAAGGGAATGTGAAGGAAATAAAGGCAAAGTTATCACTTCGAAGATTTATAGCTTGAAGATTGCTCAGGTTTGTCTCTACAAGTTGCTGTTTATTTTGTAATTACTTCTGCTGTTACTTTTACACAACTATGAATATATACCCTGCATTATACAGTCATTCTGCCTTTTTTTCTGCTTTTCTTCATTCCCAGTCCTTTCTCTCCACTTTTCAGATCCCACATAGAGTGCCTGAAGCCTGTTTCTCTAGGCTAGCAGCTCCATTAAAATCACTGAGGTTTGCACCTCCAAGGAGTCTGGGCAAACACTCTGCTTTACAGGGCCAAGGTTTACGAGGAAATAGTTCTTCAGTGGCTCATCTAGAGCGAGCAGAGTGCAGCTGCAACTTAATCTTAAAGGTCTCCAGATACTATTGAAGTAGAAAAAACACAAAGGATGGAAAGTGCATACACAAAATAGGTAAGAAGGTCCACCTGCTACTTCCCTGAAGAGGGATATGGCCTGAGGGATCTGAACATAACTCTGTTCTCTTTGCTTTCTTCCCCACTATAAACCTCTCCTTGAGCTCTTTTGCGGATTTGATCCTGCAACCCACTTCATTCATGCACATACCAAGCTACCCACGCCTTCTTCCTCTTCCACCCTTCGGTACAGTGAATTTCCAATGGCAGATCCACCATACTCAGGAAATAGTACTCAAGCTGCAAAATAAAGAACACCCATTCTTTTAGCACGTCAAGGTTTCACAAAATACTCTCAGCAGAGATTTAATTGTAGTATTTGTTTTTTCAGAGAGGAAAACTATATGTGCCAATTAATAAGACAAGAGGGAAGGGGCAGAAATGGATACACAGGAAATTCCGCATGAACATGAAGAAGAACTTTTTCACTGTGCAGTGACCAAAGACTGGAACAGATCACCCAGAGAGGCTGTGGAGGCCTCCCTCAGTGGAGATATTCCAGAACCATCTGGACACAATCCTGTGCCATGTGGTCTGGGATAACCCTGCTTGAGCAGGGAGGTTGGACCCGATGACCGATCGTGATCCCTTCCAACCTGACCCCCTCTGTGATTCTGAGAGAGCAACACAATAAAATACCTCTAAGAACTACACTTAGGTTTATGGCTCATTGACCCAGTAGATTTACTTAATGAATTTACAACTGGTCTATAAATTCTCTATCAATTTAATAGTGATTAAAAAATTGTCACTTAAAATGTACACTATTATTCCTTTTAAGGTTTACATGTGGTATTAAAAAATTATTGCCCATTCCAATTAGGAAAAAAAGTAATTTTAAATTTATTATTATAAGACCTACCCAAAATAAATTTTGATTATGCAAATACCTCTGATGGGAGCAATAGAAAATCAGAAATATCTGTTTCTGCTAAACAGTTTGTTATTATGAAGAAAAGCATCAAACTAGGCTACATTTCCTGGACTGAAAATCATAGGGGTAGGAATGTATTACCAGGGCATCAGTGAGAGAAGGAAATAATTTTTTTTTCTTTGGGGCTCATTGGACAAAAGGAAAAGAAAAAAAATAATAAAGTGTACCCTTAGGCAAATAGACAAAATTGGGTAATTTACTGCTGGAGAAGAGGATTGGTTGGAAGCCAAATGTTCACTGGAAGAGAATGCAGAGGGCAGGAACACAAGCTGATTAACCACCTAGGGACAGTATTAAACAAAATAAATGTTGCAAAGAAAATGATTGAAAAATCCAGGAAGGGCAGAAGAACCAAACTTCAAAATCCAACTGGCAATCTAATTTCTTCTTAATCTGCCCTGCCATAGTAATGCTCATCCTACTGTTCTGTCAATGCACAGAAATCGAGCTGCTGTTATTAAAAAAAAAACCCCAAAAAATAGTTCATTGTCAGTATCCTCACCAGAGAAGAATGTATCACTTACAGTGAAACACAGTTGAAATAAAGCCCATTTTAAAGACTTTTTTTTGGTAACAAAAAAGCAACAATCAAACAGAAGCAACAACACTCAGAATACTAAAGTCACAATGGAAATGAGAGCTTCCAAATAATCTGCAAATGTTGAAAGCAAAATTTATGTCCTTGGACATGGTACTACAAAATTCATCATTGCTGAGGCATCATTTTAGTGACACTTTGTAGCACATCTTTTCATTAACAAAATGTTTCTTTTCCGTTGCTTATTTATTAGTTGTGTGGTTTGGCAACAACTACTGTAAAAAAGTTCACCAGAACAAAGTACCACATAGTTTCTATTTTTTTAGTATTAGAATCAAACATAAATGAGGGTCTTTCTCCTCAGCTGTGCAACTAATACTCAGAATAAAAAATTAACTGGCATATCAATGCCCCCTCTTGGACTGGATCCCAGGGAATCCCTCTCTAACACTGGGCAATTTCTTAGGCTAAAGCTCAGCAACAGAATGACTTGCCTTAGACAAAGCTTACTCCAGGCTGTGTTATGTGTTTTATGCCTGAAAGCATAGCAGGGTTTTTTTTCCCCCTCAAACAAACAAACAAAAAAAAAAAAAAAACACAACCAAAATCCATCAAAAACAAAACAAACAAAAAGACACCCACAAAGCAAATATACAATGTCACAGGATGCCTTTGTGGCCACTCTCAAAAACACCATAAAATATCTAATTTTGTCTCACAAAGCTCTCTGGCCTTACTGTCATCATGACAACACATTTTGACAGATACTTTGATCAGTGTAAATGTGTCACTTATCTAATAATCATGTTTGTAGAAACAATTTCTTAAAATCAAGTTAGGTGACAAATTAGAATTGTTAGTGTGGTGGGAAAGGGACATTGACCAAATAAAAATACAAAGGATCCAGACATGTCTGAACAGCACATGGAGTTTAATTTCTGCACTTGAATCCAAATATTAATTCCACTTCCATAAAGAACTGAAGAAGCATTCAAAGTGAGTATTCTCAGACCTTGGAGTTCAAATTTGAAATTCATGCATGTAGGATTTCAACTGTGGTTCCTACAAGGTTAAGTGAAAACACTTCAGTGACTTTTATGCAGGCATTACTCTGCTGAACATTGCTGCACCGATTTTAGCAACAATAACAAAGAGAACATTCATGCTTGGCTGAAAACGTTTTAAGATTTGCATGAATGATGCGCAAAAATGGTTGAATAGAGAAACACTTGAACCAAATGTATCTAAATCCTGATCTCCTGAGGATAGACCTTTGGCTTATGCCTGAATGATATTGAAAGGAATATACTGTAGAAGGTCCCCTCCTTCTCATATTGCAGAATGTTCTTTGGCATTCCATAGTGTTACTGTTAACTTCTCAGTCTCAAGTAGGTTAGGCATGTGTTTTTAACAAATTGTTTGCATTTGATGTATTTTAACACATACACAATCTAGAATTACGTCAGTAGCCATGTTATGTAAAACACAGGCCACACCTTGATACAGGTTTGGCTAAGTAGTTCTGACAGTGAACAAAACAGCAGGAAAACCATCAGGAGTGGCAAAAAAAGAACAGCTTGCTAGAAGAACAAAAAGCAATATGAACTATTCTGCAGTCAGAAAAAAACCCAACTTTTTAAAATTATTTATATTCACCTGAAGAGCACCAGTAATACCTGGCTCTTGAGTTTATGCCAATTGTTTCCACCTTGCAAACCATTCCCATGTAAAACAAACAAAAAATTTTGTTTCATCATAACTTTAGGTACCATAGCCAACAAATTGCTGCCCAGTCAATGCCACTCATTTCCTCCTAATAATAAAATGCAAAATAAGGTTGTCATTCTCCCCCAAACTCTGCTAGCCCAAACCCCAAAATCACTATTCAAAGGATCCTTGACAAAACCACTTTTTCTTAATCAGTTGGTTTCAAAACAAATTTCTCTATCATATTCCAGACAACCCATTCTGACCCCAAATACAATGTTCAGTTCTGTCCCCAGCATTCAGTAATTCTCAGCCAGTTCAGTCTGTCAGTTCTTCCAGCTCCCCATCCCTCCTCACACAATTATATCCAAAGTTGTCTAATCCCAAAAGAGCCAGTATCCAAAACTCCCACCTATGAAAATTTGCTCATGTAAGTAGGTCTATTCAGTGAGATAAAACTAGAATATCAGGCATCATGAAGGAAGTGAAACTGAAACTAACTCTAAAAATACGTATACTCTCAAACCACATAAGATTTAAATGGCATTTAGCTTCTTAAAAGCCTGGCAGAATTAATCAGCTAGAAGAAACAGGTCTCTATTAACTACCAGACAGTGTGAAAGAAACTTTTCAGACTTAGACATAAATGATAGAAAGGCTGTTATCTTGGAGGAAATAAAACCACAGACTTCCTACTGTTTAAGAACAAAGTATGACAATCATGAGCAGTAGAGAAAATGTCATTGAAGTTCTATGTGGGAAAAGCCCTAAGTGTGTATCAATCAAGACAGTATCAGTGGGAAAATGTCTTCAAACCATTGGTGGCTAAAACTGACAAGGTATACTTAGAAACAAATGCTCACCTTGAAAATCTAATGCAGAAAGAAAAAGGTTTAAATAATCAGTTTGCATGCTTAGTGATTCCCAGTGTGCTTTTCAGCCTATCCTGTGTGAAAGTGTATGCTGGGACATAGCTATGGCTCTTGCTGTCAGGGTGCATTCTCATGGAAATTTCCCACTGAATCACTCAGTGGGCACATTTACATGGCAAAAAGCTGTAGAAAAATCTCCCAAAGCCAGAGGAAAGTTATACTGCCAAAACTGTTAAGCCCTAAGTGGGTTTCCAAATAAAATTCAGTTGCTCTATTGGGTGCCACTTGAATGAGTCAACAATAAACTAAGACGCTAGTTTAAAAAAGGCTTTTTAATATGGAAAAGTATCTTTCAGTTTCTGAAACAGCAATCCCCTTGGGAATAAACTGAAAGGTGAGACTTTTGAAAGGCTTTGTCCAGTTTCAGCCCAGTGCCTTTCATATATTTAGAGATGCATTCTACTGTTGCTGCATATCAAGTTTGCGGCTTTAGTGTCTTTTTCATCAGTTGCACAGAGCAAAAGAAACATTTCTTTAGACTTTAGACAGCTTTTTAACATTTTCGTTGTTTGAGTAACCTTCTTCTAATATACAGGCCCATTCATGGACCACTTTCACTCCCCCTCTTGTTAACCTCATCTCACGCCTCTTCCCTGGAAGTTCATGTGTCTGAGTACATGAAAAGTTCACAGAAGGAAAGTTTAAAATGAGCTTCCTTCAGTGCAGAGTTGTTGTGGAGATTGCAATTAATTTCTTGCAGTAACGAGACTTTGGATGCTCACTGTTATTTCATCATGATCTTTGTCATTGGTGTTGATCTAAATACTTTATGTAAGTAAGATTAAAAAGACCTTTTTTTTTCTAAGTCCAGAACATCTGGGGTCTCAGGTTGATATATTAGTGATGTTGACTTTATAAAACAAAACCAAAACAAAACAAAACAAGAAAAAAACTCAACCGTGTAGGCACAACCTTGTTGTTTGCAGTGAATGCAACAAGTCACTTCAGTCGAAAACTCTGGGTTAAATTCTTCTCTAAAAATAGCAGTCAAATACCAGATATGAATTGTGAATCTTAAGGAATGCACTCATGTAAGCTCATCAAAATATTCCAGAATATGATTTCAAGATTTTTAAAGAGCTGTTAAAGAATTGGCCTTCCCACCCTTTAACTGATATGCCATGTAAGAATATTTTCTCTTTGGTAACTTGGATAGTAAGAGTATTTAATATCTTAACAAGAGCTCCCAGTAGCTACACCCTAAGATGAACAACTCCCTTGGTCTGCCAAAATTTACCCTTAAATACCTCAAATCCAGACTTCCATGGAGAATTTGCCCATGTGACTCTGTGCTTCTCTCTGTGATATTTCATGTGCACTGTGACATTATTTCAAACGTGTTAACCAAGCTGTGTACTTGTCATGTTTTATTAAGTTAGCAAGGCTGTAGTTGGAGGGATGGCTCCTAAGAGATGCAAGATGTGGCCACATTTGAGGACCAGTCTGGTGTTTGAGAAGGGAGCAATATTTGTGATGAATGCACATTTCAACCTCCCACAGCATAAGTGCCAAAATCTCTAATTGCCTATTAAATGAAAAACTTCATATGCAATATTACTCTATTTTATACTTAAATATATATTTTTATATATGTTTATTTATGACCTTTTCTTTCCAAAAAGGAAAGTATAGTTTTCAACAGTTACAGCTGGGCAACTCGCCCTACATTCTGCTTAATATTCCATTTGATTACAACTTGGTTCTTTGTAAACCTTTGTTTTTCTGTTTAAATGTTTTGTTTCTATTTAAATATTCCAATTACTGAACATAAAGTCCGGCTAACAACAGCAAGAATTAACATACATAAAATATATAAATAGAGCTGTATACATCATCTTTTCAAGTACAAAAGAAAAAAATCCACTGCCAAATCTTCTTGATACTCACAGCAATAGTTGAAAAAAACCCACCCATCTGCCATGAAAGGAATTTCTCATGTTGATTATTTCCCAGTCAAACAGGATAGATGGATAATAGCACTGAAAACAGGGAGTGAAAAAGGGACCAGGTTTTAAATAGCATAAATGATAGCAGCAGAGAGACAAGGTAGCTTTAATCAGTCAGCCAGCACTAGGCAATTTTAAAACCTGGCAGCTTGCAGTGGTTTTCTTAGCTTGTGGTATTTGAAGGACATTGATATACACATCAAACAGAATTTAGGACATGCATTGTGGAGGTGCCAGTTGAAGCTTTATGTGCAAGCTAAAGTTGGAATTCAATCCTTTTATCATACACAAGACATACAAACTCTCATATCAACATTCCACTCATTTTAAGTGAAGAACAATTTTTGTTGGAAGATTTACAGGTAAAAGCGTTCACTAAAATCTATTCTCTAAACCAAAAATTGTCACATACTCTACACCAAAGATTTAGCATGGCTCAAATTACAGAGTAAGCTTGCAATGCTTGTTTTATTATTCAAAAATTCTAACATAAGAAAAAAAGAAGCTAAATTTCTTAAAGTAGCCCTATTAAAAACCACCAAAAAACTCCAACCCCTTTTTCCAGAAGTGGAGGGCACGAACAAATATCAATTCCCAAATATTTGCTTTTATTTTCTTGTCTGCTTAAACCTTTCCATTGTTTTCTCCGTGTTCCTTCTACTCTGCAGGAATGTGCATGTTTGAGCACGCACATGCCCAAACCCTCTGCTTTTAGTGGTCACATCACCTCACTGGAAAATTTTTCAACCCAAACCCTTCTGTCTTCCTGCAGTGTGACCCTTACTGAAACAATAATTTTTTTTGCCATTATTTATAATAGCCAAAAGTTCACCAATCAGCAGGAGTGGTTGCATAATCTCTTCTCCAGGAGATTATCACAAAGTCTATCTCCCAGTGGTTTAAGGAAAATAGCAAAATTGCTTGTCCTTCTAAAATAACCTCCTGAAAGCAAGTTGGTAACATCACTTGTATTGTTGAAAATTGAAGAAGACAACCATTTTGAAAGATATTTCTTTGTGTACAACCTGCAAAATATCATTTTCCTGAAAACTACTGCTTAGGGGGTGGCAGGGAAAGACCTAATGCATGTGTTCAGGTGGCTTTGTTGTCCCTTTTTTGCATGTTTATGAAGAAATAACATATTTCTCCTTGCATGGGAATTGCAGGATATCTTCCTGAAGTGATATATGCTAATGAGGAAAAATGGAAGTCCCTGAAAATGAAGAAAGGCTCCAGCCCAAGCAGCTATTTACCCAATCTGCAAACTGTACTCTTAAATCATCATATGCAGTCTTTATAGAAAAGTTGGGGCATACCAAAATACCAAAAATTATAAGATAAACTCAGTTGTTTCCTATTTTATATATTTTGCATTTGAAATATCAGGAAATATTTTAAATTTGTTTTTAATGCTATCTGAGGGGAAAGAGTGGGTAAAAAATTTAATGCAGCACACTTTAGGAAGAAAGGTAAGAATGATTTGGAAACAGACTTATAGTGAATGCTTTAAAGATAAAAGATAATTACTTCTAGCTAAGTACTGAATACTTCGCCTGCCATGAAAGGGAACAATAAACCTCTGGCACATATGCTTGGGAAGATGTGACTAAGTGAAAGGCATTGCTTCTAGAAATAAATTTAGGATGTTGCAGTGCTTTGAAGATAAGAAATCCCATCAAAGTTGCAGGTACAGTTGATCCCTGGGGGGAACTGGCAGCCCAGGATGAGGAGGGGGAATAGTGTTTTGTGCCAAGGTGTGCAGAGAGGGTGGAGGCTGGTCCTGCTGGTACCAGGCTCTGGGATGGAATTCCCCTCCACAGGCAGAGACCAGCAACATCCTGCAAGGGCAGCTGGCAGCCAACACCCACTTTTCCAGCACACTAAAACTCTTTTTGTTTTTAAATGTGTTTAATGAATGCTCCATGATTCTTACATGCAGCCACAGGATTTCAGTCAGGACTGGAGAGCAGAAGTTTTTTGTGTAAGTAAAATTCCCTCCTTTCCCCAGGAGGGCAGATGCTGCCACCATGGTCAACAGGAACCACAGGTGCTTCAACAACAAATGCAACACTGCAGTCTTTTGAAATAAAGGTATAAATGTCTGAGTTTATTTCTGGCCTTTACCTTGGGCAATTGCTTCTCTAGAATTGTTTCTCTTCTCTTTCTACCATAACACAGTATAAAACTGGTAAAAAACTGAGGAATCATTTGGGTGGAAGGCATGATTCAATTGTAAGTAATTATTTTCTTTGTTCCCCAAATGTCACATAATCAATAAAGGAAAAGTGTTTCTGTGAGGAATATTACTATTTCTAAAAGCTCAACAATGATGAAAGAGAATAGCCAAACACCACAACTATTCTAAATATTTTTTAACTTCCTGAGATCATGATTCTTGAACCTATACTATGAATATATTTTCTTATCTATAAAAGCAGCACAGAGTCAAATGGAAAAGAGAGAAGAGGAAGAAAAGAGAAAAGAAAAGAAAAGAAAAGAAAAGAAAAGAAAAGAAAAGAAAAGAAAAGAAAAGAAAAGAAAAGAAAAGAAAAGAAAAGAAAAGAAAAGAAAAGAAAAGAAAAGAAAAGAAAAGAAAAGAAAAGAAAAGAAAAGAAAAAAAGAAAAGAAAAGAAAAGAAAAGAAAAGAAAAGAAAAGAAAAGAAAAGAAAAGAAAAGAAAAGAAAAGAAAAGAAAAGAAAAGAAAAGAAAAGAAAAGAAAAGAAAAGAAAAGATCAGTTACTCCCTTGTATCAAAACAAAACATTCTATACTGACTGCAGTACTTGGAAAACCAACAAGTGTTAAAATAAAAATTGAAATTTTCTGATTAATTCAAGATAATAGTTACTGTGCAGTAAGCTAGACTAGGCATTCGTGATGTGCTAGCTACTCCATTGAAATTTCTCAAGTTTTCAAAACTTGCAAAAGTTTACCCTACAAAAAAATCTGAGTAAGTTACCTGACTTATTTGCTTTGGATAGTAGCATGCACAGTTATTTCAAAGTCACTGAATCTTTAACTTTTTTTATCCTGTGGTGGCTTGCTCAATAAACTTTAGAAAAGTTTGGCTAGTTTGTCTGGTGGAGATCACTCAAAAAGATTGATCTAAAGAAATGAAATACCTTTACCATGGCTTTGATAAATCTCATTAAATATTCACTGCTAACTTAAAATATCCCTTTTAACTGAGTTTCCTTTAGTTTTGTTCACTTCTAGATAAAATCAGGTTTAAAGCTGTATAGAAATTGTTTCACTAACATAAACCAAGACAAAGATCAGATGAAGCAATAGTTCTAAGACAGAACACTTTACAAGTATGTAATTTTTGTCTCTTTAATTCTCAGAAATCTTTAAGATTTCTCCTAAAGTGTCCTTACCTTTAGAGCACTAGGACATTTATTTGATTACTGTATAACTAACAGCAGCAAATAGTGCTGGATAAAAGCTAACTGGACAATTACTGCTATGCTTCTCCCATCCTTCAAAGGAATAACTTCTCTTTAGGAGAGTCAAACTTACATTCACCAGCAACACAATCAATATTTGAAAATTTGCCAGGTTTTTTAACATTATATTTGCTTAGGACAAAGCAGAAACATCCAGAGTCTGCAGCAGAAATGTGTGTCTTGTCCTCTAGCCTTTAAGCAGGCTGTTGTGTTAACTACCTTAAGTCACCTGGTGATCAATCAACTGATTTTAAAAAGGTCTCATGAAAAAATCCTCATCATGACACATCCGAAATATTTGCTCCTAGAACCATTTTCTCTGCAAAATTTATCAGTTTAAATTTCACTGAAGCTCAGATAAACTGAAAGATTGACTTTGGAATAGAGTAAAACCATATTGTGGCAAGACATTAGCAAAAATTCTCTATGTGAGCTGCTGTCATCCCACACAAGCAACTGCAGGGACAGAGCCCAAGCTTTGGAAAACACACAGAGATACATGCACAAACCTGGGCACACATGCAGTGTCATAGATGAAGGCACATATATGCATGACCAAAAATGCACAGAGAGTCACACATACAGATGCACAAACACTTCTCCCATCCAGAAAGGCAGCAGATGTTCTGGATCTACCACAGAAGAATTGTGAACAACAACTAGTTGGCCTAAAATCTCAGAACAGTAGAAAACTAAAAGTTCCTTTTGTTCCAAGAAATAATACCAAAGTTATAGAATAAGTGAGGCACTTGGTTTTTCCCATTTTTAAACTATTCCTAGTGGCTGTCCACTAAGTGAATTTTTCTTTTTAGTGATCTCTGTGTATGTGTCAGCCTGTGCAATTTCTTCCTTTAGTATTCTTCATTTTAGTATGAAAAATAATGTTTTGCCTTTGCTGTGCTTGCTTTGCGTTTGGCTGTGCTTTCTCTTCTCAGAGGAAAACTAAATCTCATGCCTAATCTGCTGCCCAACACACAGATCAGTAAAGGTGATTTGGCCAGTGACATCCCCTTTGCAAGTGCAGGTGGGGTTTCCTTTCTGCTGTGCTGCAGGGTCCAGGAGCCCAGCCAGAGCTGAAGCAGAAATGGCAGAAATGGGGAAACCATGGCAGGACTGGGGAAACTCCCAGAAATGGGAAAATGTAGCAGGACACAGCAGGCAGCACATGATGACTTTCATCTTGGGCAGATGTCACTGCCCTTCCAGTCAGTCCTGATCTTTCCCAGGGAAAAGGCAGAGCACCAAGGGAAGCAGCTTCTGGGTTTGATCCATGGCGGTACCTTGACCTAGACTATCCCGCTTTCACAAAAACAGCAGACAAGATTAAACACTAGAGAAAATTAATAAAATCCCTAGTTTAATTGGCAGCTACTGCTGTTATTAAATAGATCCTCTTAAAGAATAGAGTTTCTGAATCAGTAAGGTTGAAATGTAATTGAGAATGTGCTTATGAGAAACATTTTTGCAAAGCCTGTGAAACTGTGAGGATTAGGCTGAAGTATCCCATGTGATCAATATCTTGCAATAGCATTAAGACCTCAGGCAACAGGGGCCTTCATTCCTTTCCATTTCCCATTTTCTGTTTTCTGTTCCTAGGCACCATCATAGGCAAGCAGACATGAACAGAAAATGAATTTGCTACAAGCTAGTAGCATTGTAAGTGGCTTTGATATAAGTGGAACAAGGGTCGGTAACTTCTAAGCCCCAGTAGCCTGATAAGAATATTAAGTCTACCATTTATCCCCAACGAGTACTTGATTAGCCATACAGTGCTCTGCTGACAGAGTTCACTAAAAATACATTATGCTAATAACATCTGAGTGCCAGCAAAACTGGGGAAGCCCAAGACTCAACACAAAGAATGAGTCATTATGGTATTTACCTGGCAGACACAGTTAGAGGCAAAGTATGGGCAAAAGAATGACATCTCAGTCCTGTTTGCAAAGAATAGAAATACAAGTGATTTGCCAAAGAATACTAGGATTAGAATAAATAGAAAGAAATACCCCATATTGTATCTCTTAATAAAGATGCTTAGTTTTCCAGAGCAGTCAGCTGCTCGTGGAGACAAGTCATATCTATGTATTTATCTGTGATGGTGTTCACAGGGGTCTTATGTTGAAGGAAGAGACAAGGATCTGACTCCATATTTCAGAAGGCTGATTTATTATTTTATGATATATATTACATTAATACTATACTAAAAGAATAGAAGAAAAGGTTTCAATCTCAGAAGGCTAGCTAAGCTAAGAATAGAATGGAATGAATAAAAAAGGTTTGTGGCTCGGACAGAGAGTCTGAGCCAGCTGGGCTGTGATTGGCCATTGATTATAAACATCCAAGATGGGCCAATCAAAGATCCCCCTGTTGCATTCCACAGCAGCAGATAACCATTGCTTACATTTTGTTCCTGATACCTCTCAGCTTCTCAGGAGGAAAAAATCCTAAGGAAAGGATTTTCATAAAAAGATGTCTGCGACATTTATCTTTGCCTAAACTCTGTCATATGGCTCTTCACTGGTGGGTCTTTCTGCCTGGATTCACACCAAATGTGTTTCCTCCTTGCTGTGTGCTTGGACCACAGTCTGGGCTTCCCACTGCACTCCCACAGCTTCCTCCTGTTCCCCAGCCCACTGCCATTGCCCCAGCACAGCATTTGCTCTCTTCTAAGGGAAGGACTTGTAGCCTTTCCTTCCAAGGGAAGGACCTGTAGGCTTTCCTTCTAAGCATCAGCTACAGGTGTCACACATCTCAGCAACAGTCCAAAGTGTACTGCAAGTACAGCAGGGGAGGGGATGGTTCACGATGAACTCACAGAATCTGTTTTTTGCTAGCACTGAGCACGCCTGTTCTCCTGCCCTCTGCCAGCCTGCAATGAGCACCCTGCCCAGCAGGGCTCTGGGCTCCTCCACACAAACCTTCTGCAGCCAGCCTGGCTGCCAGCTCCTGCGCAGGCAAATTGGTGCACAGCACTTGGCCATGGCTCACAGCAAGGTCAAGCAATCATTTCACAGACATACAACTGAGAGCTTTGCAAAAAAGGGATCAAGATTGGGAAGGGAAAAAAAAAGGCATGATTAATCTGGCCATTAGAGTTGGTCATTTTTTTTTTCTTCTGTGGATCTTTTACTAGCCAAAAATACTTTTTAAGTCCAGCCAAAATTAAGTTGCATTTGCCATACAGTTGCAAAGGACAAAGAAGACATTTCAAAAGACAGTAGAATGTCTCCTCAATTTAAAAAAGATTTTATTTCTTACATATTTTACAGGTGCCGTAATAATGTTTATGAGCTGATAAAAGTTAAAACCAGAGTTCTCTTTAGAATGTTTGGTGTACCTGAAACATACCTTTATTGTGAGTGCTTCATTTTGCCCAGGGAATGGAAAAACAAAAAATATCTTGGGACTAAACCAACTTTAGAGAAATGCTGACAGTGAGCCAAAACCCTCAGCTACTCACAGTCAACTATTACAAGCCACCAAACAGTTTAAATGCAAAGGTAGTAAAGAGCTAAGTAACCTGATCTATTGTAGCTGCTTGTGCATGGAGCAGTAATGTGAGAAAGGTGCAGGCAATGCAGAAAAGGAGGCACTTCCATGCCACAATTTGTCTCCTGCTAATGTAAATGCCTAAAATAAGGCAGATTAATCATGCCTTAAAAATGCCCATTTCTCTTCACTGACTAGCTGGGAAACAGGTGAGTAGTGCTGGTGTACCCTTCTACCTTATTAATGTCAGCAGTGGGGTGAGATGAATTTCAGTATTTTAATAACTCACAAAAAACAAAATTTAGATATGAAAACCCTAGAACCTGGGTCCAGAAGCTGGAAGACCAGACGGACCAATAGAAAGGACATAAATTCCTTTTCTTACTCTGGCATTCAACATTTCACAATCAGCTTATTTTCCTGTGTTTGTCCTTGGGTTTTATCTTTTGTTTCATTTAATGCTCTTATCTGTCTGTTTTATCCATCCATCTTCTCTCTTTCCTCAAACCACAGAGCTTCAGTATCTACTGTTGACAGTGTCCACCTGCTTCTGTCATCTGCTGTCTGCCTTTCATCACCGCTGGAAAAGGAAAGGGAACACTTTCAAGACCGTGAGCACTTATGCATAGTAGGATATGGGAATTCTCCCAAACTGGCAAACCGTACCCTCAGTAGGAAATTACATTAGATGTGGCTCCAAGCAGAGATTGCTGGTTTTTCAGACTTTAACCCTGAAATTCTGCTTTCATTGCCCTCCATCTTTCAATTTATTTTCTGGACCCAGACCTTCCTTTGAAGTATTGAAATCAAGTATTCCAGGAACCCTAACCTCATTTAATTTGTGTCTTGCTCTTCAAGGGCCTCCTGTGAGTTCCATATGCAAAATTTTAATGTTTAAATTCATCTAGCCTCCTTGCAAGCAAGATAACAAACTCCTTAATGGGACCTCAGAATAATTTTTAGCTGGTCCAAATCTGGCCAATGGTTTCACTGTTGGCTTCAATGTTAACAGGACAGTGAGCAAATTTGAAAAATAGAACTGCTGTGCCCAAGCAGAAAAAAATAGTGTGCAGAGTTAATAACAATACGATAGTGTTCATTCATTATATATGCATATGTATGTATGCATTTAAATAGGCAAACACTGCATCTATATCTTAAATTTTATTTCACTTTTAGCTAGAGGTTTCTGATGATGTCAACTATACCCTACAAAAATAAAGAATCATAGCAAAAATTAAAGGTAATCTGTGTTATTTCTAGTTGTAATAATCATGTATTTGACTACAGGTCTAAGGAAAGAGAAAAGCCTGTATCACCCTACTCAATAAAAGCAGTTAACAGGGACCAGACAACTAAAAAGAAAATATAATCTGAAGGAACCCACTGTATTCCTGGATGACTGAACAGTTGATCACTTTGTCTGGCTGTACAGAAAGTTAAAGCAAGCTGAAAGTTTTCAATTTATAGTGAACACTGTACTTAAGCAGCAGAAAATTATATTCTTACTTTCCACTCCAGCTGTGTGTGATATATGAAGTACAGTGAACTCCAGTAAAAAAAAAAAACGAAATGAAACCAGGTGGTAAATAATCAAACTATACTCTTCATTAGCCTTGGTATTTATTCTGCCACTTTGAAAGCAGTAAGAAGCCACTTGCAGTGTTGGTGCCTTTTATTTTCTACTGTCCTTTATTTTTTGTTGTTTGTACTACTAATATTTCCATACTGTTCCTTTTTTCCTCCCCCTTCTGCGATTCTGACATTATTCACCAAATTTACTTTCATGTTTAGGCTCGCTTTGGTTTATAAAGTTAATTATCCATCACTACAAATATGTCACTGTGAGTTTTCTATAATGTATAATATGCAAGTCTATCCTGTTAACCAGCTAGATTCTCAGTTATTTCCAGGAGTACAGGACAAGGCAGGAATTTTTGCTGAGCACTTCTGAACCTGATTTTTGGCAGTGGAAGGATGCTTTTGGCTACATGCAAGTTACATATGAGGCACAATAGTTGTGAGCAGGTAAAATCCTGGCACAGATACCTTAGAATTTCATCAGGGTGAGTCCACAGAGACTTCAGTAGATACTGACCATGAAGAAAATTAGACACTGCATAATGAAGTTTCATGATAGCAAGCCACCATTCCTCTTTCAGCTAAACGTGTAAAATTATTTTTATGAAAATTTGTGACTTTGACCCCTTTTTGGGTTATTTGAAATCTCTTATCATCTGTCTTTTTACATAATTCTGTGCTGTGCTCTTGGCAAAAGCAGTGAGCATGTTACACTCAGAAACCGTAATTAGTATCTGTTCATACAAATGTTCCGGCCTGTTTTTCCTCATTACTCAAACTCCATACACAAGACATGTTTAGAAGCATAAATTGTTTCCCTACTGCGCTTCTAATTAACACTTCCATTAAGTCCTAGGCAGAGAGCATGGAACATACTGAAAGAAACTGCTGTTTACAGAAACGGTGATAAAATGTATACAAATATGTCCTGCAAAGTGCAAGCCAGCCAGCTTGTGTGACATGTGGATGTGTTTCTCTGTATGTAGGCAACAGATGTGCTACACTCACATGCAAGACTAATTTGTTCATTAACATTAAAAAAAACCCTCTAGATGAATAACAGTCCATTAATTTTTATAATTACTTCTTGCATGCCCATATCATTGCTCAATTGAGTTTCTGAAGCCCTTGGTAGCTTCAGACTGGCTTCTTGGCATGAATGTGCTGGGTACTTGAATTATCTTCCACTGGTTAGTAGATTGGATTTACTTGGATTTTGACATATTTATACTTGATAATCTTCCATCCTTCTTCTTCTTCTATGTGAAATTTGAATAACCTTAAATTGAAATAAAAAGTAATAATTTAGGGTTTTCTTTTTTTTAATCTTGAAAGGCGGAATGAATCGATCAAATGGCTTGCTAAGCATCATAAATAGTTCTGGATTTCTTGGTGGTTTTCTTTAAGCCTTTGAATAAGAACATGCATAATCTTTTCAATTTTGCATATGCTTACTACAAGACCAAGAGAAAAAATCTCCTGGCAGCTGTAACTGAATTTCACCTGCAGAAATCCCATTGTGAGACTCAAGAGTCAATCCAAAAGGAAAGAGATTAAGCAAATAGTCTTGTGACCTAAAGTGCAATAAGCTTTGCACTGTGAGAGTAAGTTGGAAAGCCTGACAATTAACTGCAGCTCAGGGCTGGTGATAGGGAGATGTTGCTTTTGTTTTTAATTACATTTTATTGAACAAGCAAGTGATAAGCATCAAAAGACAAGATTGTCTTGGATCATCAAAGATAGGGTGGGGGATGTTGTTTGTTCTGTGAATTCAGGCAAGCTAAAAGAGCTTTTTCTGTGTTTACCTGAGTAATTAATGAAAGACCAAATTGCTTTTGAGCCAGCAGGCTGCAGCTAATTGGAGTTATGTGCATTCCGTGAACTTAGTGATTTGGCTTAAAAAGGATTTACAGTGTAGGTGACAACCCTTTTCAGAGAAATACAGCAGCTAAGGCTGAATATTAGAAGACAGCTTCCAGATGATTTAACTTATGTAGAAAGCTTTCTCTTTCAGTTAAATTTTGAAAGCGAAAAAGTACTGGCTTATATGAGCAAAAGGCTTGGAAAATATTTAATTATTAATAAATTTAAAAACTGGGATACAGACATTCAGTCTATTTCTATAATTTCTAAACTGGCAAGATCAGTGAATCCAGAGAGGTTTGCCAGTCTACCTTAAGGAAAATTATGCTTGTAAGAGCAGACAAGTTCTAATTTTTGAAGTTCTTACTATAACTCTTTTTCTACTATATCTCACTAAGGGCTGAATACATACTGTGATTCTCTTTATCAGATGTTGTAGCACCTAATAATCTACCACTATTATCAAATAATAAGGAGACAATTTACTTTCAAGCATACCACTCAAAGTGTGAAGAATTGTCTACCTTTCTGTCAGTGATTCTGTCAGTTATTTATTTTCTTTTCCAGACCTGGTGGAAGGGATTCCCTGAAGATATACCTGTGGACAGTGGTTACATACTGGACAATGGATAATCCTGCTGGGCTAAAGGACAGAGAGAAGGGATGTTCCCTTTCATCCTCATGAATGCTGTAAAGAGAGAGTTCCTCTTGCTCTTTGCTTGCTCTATTAAACTGAGAGTTGTTTTATCTTCTTTCTCTAAATCTAAGATTTTTTCACTTATGCAAGAACAGATTTAAAATAACAAGGAGGAAATTTTCTGCCTTTCTTCTTGAAGAAATGAACTTCAAGGCATATACACACTTTCTTGGATCCAGTTCTCATCAAAATACCATGAGCTGATCAGACCTCAGTCTCAGTTCACCTCATGAATTTGTGCACTAAATATTTATGTCATTAATCTGGATATTAAAGTCAAGTTTTTCTCCTTCACTCCTTTTTTACAGTCAAGGTTCAAAACAACCTGAGGTCTTTTGCCAAATAATTCTACTATATATTGTTGTAGGAGGAATTAATTCCCACTTCTCACTGATCTGTGTCTGAAAACCTCTTATCCAGATTTCTTGGAGTTCAGGGTGCTGCTAAGTAGTGTCTCTTTCCATATAATTTTAATAAGAAAAAATGTGAAATATCGTAGTTGGTTCAATTTCACATGGTCTTAAATGGACTTTTCTGCTTTATATTTTACCCTTCTGAAATAAGAGAAGATAAAATAATATACTCAGTGTTCTCAGCTTTTAAAATTCATAATTTTACTCAGTCTTCCAGAAATGATTCTTTACATGCAGTTTCAGAATTCTTTGTTCAAAGACAATAATTGTAGTTCTTCCTTCTCTGTCTTCCTTGTCCTTTCCCAGTAGAAATGCTGATGAGCTGTACTGGTATTTCCACATGCTTTCAGGCACAGAGTAACATGTGAAATCTCCTTGTGATCACTGGGTTAGGGATCAGGCCTCAATGCCTTTACTCTGAGCCCTGCTGCTAAAGTATCTGCAGCACTTTGTGGGAGGCACTAAGATATTTCGACAGTTTTATTTTTAGACTCTCTGTTGGGACTAAAATTGTGCAGTGCATTAGAAAGCTTCTCTCAGCCTCAAGTGCTGTGGCTGTGTGCAGAGCCTGCAGTAAAATCTGTGTTTAAGTTGGTATGGGCTGGATTTCCAGTTGTTTCCTTTCTAATTTAGTAAACCTAAGAGGTCTGTTACATTTTAATACACATTTCATTATTTAATAGAAAAACATGGTATTTTCATAGAATTGTAACCGTATCACTACTTTTACCAATATAATTACATCAGTTTAATGTGTACAATATTATTATTACAAAGAAGGATCAAAAATGACAATTATGAAATTAAGAAAGAAGTAGTAGAAAAAGGTGAACATTGAATATTAAAGCACTCTGAAAGGCCAGATTTACTCTGAATAGCCAAACAGTTTTTGTAAGTCAGTGTTGTCATAAACTACATGAAGAGAAAAAATATTTCATTGAATTATTTATTGCAGGTTTTTTTTGCACAGAACTAATATTTGATATTATTAATCCTGTGAATATATTATTTCCCAATGTAACAGTTCTGCAGAATCTATTGAATATGTGTTTCTGAGCGCATGCAAAAAAATACATGCACAAAGGAATTTTGCACTTTTCGTGATCCAAAATCAGCATAAAAAGCAGTGGTTTTGATTCCCAGTCATCCACATACAAGAGACTTCAGATACTTCCTCTCCTGAATCTATTTGATATGTGGAATTAGCTGACAAAGTAAATTGCAGCTTATGGAAATGGTTCTTTTGTAATTATTTGCAATAATTATATTCTTCCTTCTGGTTCTACACAGAATTATATTCCCCATGCCACATGTTGAAGGTATCTAGACAGGCCAGCAAGGATGAATACAAAGAAATGGAAACAGTTCCATTCAAAATGTGAACTGAGGGATCAAAATCCTAATTCTGACATCCTAGGACAGTAAACCCACACACCAAATGACCTGAGAGGCAACTGGGCTCACCACAAACATATCCCAAAGGGAAAAGTAAGGCTGCTAACCTTTACCAAATAGATCCAGAAATTCAACTGGAAAATGGAACCTTCAGTGATTTGCAAGCCCATTCCTTGCCCATTCTGCTGCATAACACAGGAATTGGGCTCTGGAGACATGTCTGGGTGTTACAAGATTCCTTGCACAGAGAGGGATGGATGGATGGATGGATGGATGGATGGATGGATGGATGGATGGATGGATGGATGGATGGATGGACGGACTGAGTAATGCTTTATGTGAGTGCCCCCAGGTCTCCCTCCCTCCAATTACCTGCAGACATTTGACATGAGGAGAGGAGAGGAGAGGAGAGGAGAGGAGAGGAGAGGAGAGGAGAGGAGAGGAGAGGAGAGGAGAGGAGAGGAGAGGAGAGGAGAGGAGAGGAGAGGAGAGGAGAGGAGAGGAGAGGAGAGGAGAGGAGAGGAGAGGAGAGAGGAGAGGAGAGAGGACAGGACAGGGGAAATCAATACATGGATGGTTAAATTCAGGCACAATATCTAGCTAGAAGGCCCATTTTCTTGCATGGCTTGTATGGGCCTGTGTAGATGATACAGATATCCTACTGCCAAGTCACATAATAAATAAAGCCCCAATTATACTCATCACCTCATATTTTGGTCAGAGCAACCTTTGGTCTCATTCCATCCAAATGGGATAATTTACATGCAAAACAAGCCAGAAATCTTTGCAGAGGAGAAGTTGTTCCTAGGATCAAAGATATGTAGAGTGCCAGAATTCCTTTAAAGGCCTAACAATCTTAAAGTGATTTGAGGATAAATATATTTGTGGCTGCCTGACTTGCAGTGTAGAAAGAAACAAGAGACACAAGGGGTTTCTCTCACACACCTACAGATCGCAGCATATATTTTTGCTCTGTACCTTTGTAGGAAGCAAAAGGTGCTTCCTCAAATATATTTAGAAAGGGAAAATGCATGAAAAAACAACTTTTAAGCTCACTAAACAGTACAAGTGTGAAGAATTCTGTACATTTTTCTGTACATTTAAAAAGGAACCAGGAAATACAATCCTTTTGAAGTTGTTCTGACCTCCAAGTCATGAAATATTGACAGACAAAGAAGGAGACAATGCAAGAATGAAAACTAATATATTAATAGCAGTGTTGTCATGGTAGAATTCAAATTTCTGCCCCATCAATGATAGTTAAGGTTTTATAAAATGTCCAAAGGATTCAGCAAGACAGATTGCAAGAGCCTTGAATCGGAACATGTTGCAATATGGTGATTAGAAAACACCATCCTGGGTAGAAAAAATGAGCTGAAGTAACTGCAATATAATTTTACAGGCAAGTTCTATAATCAGTGAATTGATGGCTAAAAAGGTGATACTATGCTCACCTCAGCTTTGCTTTCTGCAGATTTGGAATTGTTTGGACACTACTTACTAGATAAATTCCTCAAGTGGTCCATACAAAAAAGCATCTACATTTGCATCTCTTGAGCTAGAAAGGGATCAATCTTGCCCTCTGTTTCCTTTAATACCTGCAAGAATATGTCTCTAATGTCCCAATGACAAAAGCTGTTTCTAAACCCTCCACATTAAGACTATCCAATTTTTATTCTAATTTTTTTGTTTGTATAAACTCATATAAATGAGTTTCCTGAAATCTAATGGAATGTAAAGGAAGAAGCTGCTCCTTCTCAGAAGCAAATTCCCAAATAATTTCAGTGTGTTATAGCACTCTATACACAAACTTGTAACAAACCAAATATTTAAAACCATTAAAATATCTCTTGTTACAGAAGTTTTAAAATTAAATCAGCGCATCCAACAGAGGCTGTCAGGCAAGGAAAGCAGCCTGAAGCCTAAAGCTAGGAATCTACTAATTAAGATATGCAATAAAAATGTTAATCAAGTAAACTTAGGGAGGATGGGGGAAAGTGATTACATAATCCTCTTGGCACTGTATAATGTCTCACTGCTCTCACACAGGAAAATGATGAGTAGGTAAACAAGAGAGAAAAAAAAAAACAAAAGAGGTCCTTTGATTGTGGGCCAAAGAAGAAACTGTTCCAAATGGCCTCTCTAACCAACATTAGCTGTTCAAGTAGAAAACATTCAGATCTAAGAGCTCTCTCTAGTGTGCCAGACTGGGGACAGCCAACAGAAACTAGCAATGGAGCATGAGAAACTGGAGTATTTAAGATAATTCCTGGTAAGTGTGGCTGGAGCAATGCCTTTTGTTATCCCATTTCTTTATAACTGTATTCCACACTTCAGAACTGTAAGTAAACAGGATACTTGACTCTGCTCTGTATTCTAGATGTTTCCCTGCTACCCAACAAGGAGGTACTTCACTCAGGCTTGCATGGCTCCTTGAAGGGAGGGCTAGGGTTGGCAAGGTTAGCCTTGCTGCCCTGTACAGTGTTGTTTGGAACAGGTTTTGTGCTAGGACAATAACACAGCTCAGCACCCACCAGGCTCTGCCTCAACTTCTTTTGGCCTAGCTGGAGCCATATTTAGTCTTATTTAGCAGGAAAAAAATTATGTGATAATATGGTCACTGTTACCTACTTTTTTTTTTACTGTATAGGGTAATAGTGAGCAGGTACTTGGTGCAGAATAAACTATTTATGACTTTAGAATAAAACAAAAAAGAATGCTGACAGGGGGTAATTGTGAGGGTGTTGAAACCATGGGCACAGAATGACACCAGTGGCCACAGGGCTATAAACATGTCACCAGTGGTCAGGTAACCCTAATTAAAGGAATGCAACCATGGGAGCAGGGTAAAGATAGCTTTAAGGATAACAAAGAGGATAATGGCCACATCTCTAACATAAAAGTTTAATGTACTACACACAGTAATGTGGAAATATGAACCAGTGAAGAATCAGCAGGGCAAAGATCATGTAAAACACATAAAATTTCTCCAGCCAGACCCAAATGGGAGTAGGAAGAAAACCTACATGGGTGTCTTCCCAAAAAAGGGATAGTCATGCTGATTCTTCTCTCTGTAATCCTTTTCTCTTGCTCTGAACCAATGTCTGAACCTTAGGACACAGAAAAATGGTGGAAGGATAACAGTAATTCCAGAGAAACATGGAGATACTAGACTGTTTAGGTATACCAGCCGTAGCTGCAATTTGAACCACAAGTGTCAACACAATCACATGTGGATTAATGACAGGTGTTTCAAAAAGGTGAAAAGACACATCTCCACCAAGTTGTTAAGCTATTTTAGGAGATAAAAATAATATAAACTCCAAACATAGAGAGAAGTCATCTTTCCAAATTACCCAAGAATCCCCTTTGGTTTGGAAGTAGGATGATAATGAAAATCAAAATTGAAGGTTGTCCAAATTTCTTAATAGATGTACAACTGCTGCCATTGGCATCTGCAGCTCAAAACATGATGCTGGACTGAGAAGTGCTTAGAACCATTCATCTGTATGTCACAGATTCATATATTCATAAAATGTTACCAAATTGTGCAAGCACACATTTCAGAACACTTATAATTTTTTAATATGAATAACTTTTGCATTAGAAATAAAACCAGTGAATCACAGCAACAGGCTAATTTCTGGCAGAAAATAAACTCATTGGTAATAATTTTGATAAATTTCTCATGTTATATTGCTAACACTGTAGCTTTAAACTTCCTGAGCTGAATTTTTTTTATTATGCTTATACTGAATTATTTTTTCAATAGAAAAAATATGATGAATTAGTTTTAACCTTTTATTTAGATTGAGTGTAAACAACTCTGTAAAGCTCACACAGTGTATTTATTCATTACCTGGCTAAAGGTGCCTTGCCATTTTAGGGATTCTGTATATTGATTTCAGAGTTTACCTTTCTGAATCATCCTAAGAGATATTCCAATTCTATCACTTACTTATCAAAATGGTAAAAATTACTTGCAATGTGTAATTTTGATTGCACTGGTGAAACTAGTGTAGCTAATAAACATAGTTATTAGCATATGACCTCTTGGCTGGAAAACCCCCAAAATTAGGTGCAGTTTGACCTCAAGAAACAAATTTGTGTGGGACCCAAATTTTTTTTTTAATTTATGAAAATATTCATATATATATATGAAAAGGTTCCTTTTGGTAAGGTGTGACAATGCAGGTATCAGAATAATGAACATAGAATTATATGAATTAAACACAACTGTCTAATACCTATGTGGAGATCACTCCTCATTACTTTTTTTAACCAACATATTTTAAGGAAAAATATTGAAATAGGGAAAAGAAAAATTAAAGTTACAAATTACATATATTTTAAAAAGAGCAGGAAAACTATGATTTATATTTTCAGGATAGCAAAATATGTATATCTTATGCTAACATTTAAAGGGATTTGCCATAAAATCTACATAAGTGGGGAAAATAAATAAATAAAAATAGTTATCAATTTGTTTTTCCCGAGGTATTAAAGTTAGCCTTAGTTGTTGCTGTTTTATAAGGAAGGTACTCTAGGAACAGAAGAGGCAACTGAATTACTTGTTTACAGGCTTTTAATGCCCATTCATCCTGGTGCACAAAGCAGTTCAGGAAGTCCATCTGAGATAATCTTAGTTTTGATTTCAGTATCTTGCCTTTATTTTGATTGCCAAAAATGTAAAGTTTTCTGTACACAAGGTGATGTTTTTCATGTAGTGCTCTAGCAGATATGGATTTCATCCCAATGCAGGTATTTCCACAGGTGAAATATAGCCCCAATATTGTGAGGTTGGAAACAAATCATGTATATCAAGGAGAAGTCTGGAGAATTAGGCTATAAATACATAGAAACAATGACAAACCTCTAACCCTTAACTGTGTAGCACTACAGCCCAATACAATAATTTATGATGTCAATAAAACTGTATGGAACATCAGCTAAAAATGCCTGTAAGAAGGAAAAAATTCTCTTCCCAAAATATCAGTGACAAAGAAAAGGTTAAACTGCAATGGACATACATTTTTTCCTTTTCAATCTGGAGTTTTGGAGGAAAAAAAATAAATTTACTTCACTAGCTAGTCAGTGATGTATATAATTAAATAGAAAGGTTTTGGAGGATGTGATTTTATGGTTACCGTAGCAACTAGCACCTAGATGGTCCATATTGCTGTGCTCTTCTACCATGAAAAAAAAAAGGAAAACTCCATCTATGACCTTCTTGAAAACAAAGAGGTTTGTACTGCTCAAAGCCCCATTGTTCTTTACAGGCATCTATTTTCACTCAGAATCAGGGGTAATCCCACTCTGGAATTATTCCAGTGGTTTTGCCAAACAGTAATTCGCATGTGGCTTTACCATGGCCTAGCACTGGAAATCCTGTGCACAGTCACATGCAGCTCAGCTGGCCATGCATCTAATTCTGGACAGGGGAGAAGGAAGGAAAGGTTTAAATGGAAGATGAATTTCATAGCTTCAACTTCTTATATTTAGAAAAGTTTTTGACTTAGTTATCAGTGCACTTAACCACTTGATCCCATCCCTCTAAGAACAACAAACCTTTGAAACCTCATTTATAGTGAGCAGAGGTAGAAAGTTTTCCCCCAAGCTCACCTTGGTGTTGTTCTAGTGTGAACTGAAGATGGACTCAAGCAGCAGTCCTGGTATTGGCAGAGAGAATTTTCTGGTGTTCCTATTGCTGAGAAAATCTCCTTCCTTCTCTCATGTTGCACCTGAGAACTCAAGAGAAAAGGGCCAGCAGAAGTGTGGAAAAGTTAATTATCTGTTGTGGATACTAGTTAAATTATTTGCACAGGGCTTAGAAGTTCTCTAATTTCAAATCTTTCTCATGTAAATTTTTCAAAGGATGCAATAGCATTCAAGCACAAGAATAGAAACTCAGCCCAACAAATTATCATTCCATTACACTGACCGTCTCTTCTTCCAAAGACTTCACACATGGTACTCTTAATTTTAAATGTTGTCTTTGATTCACCAGTAGCTCACTCCTACTACCGATGTTTTCTGTTTTCTATTCAAATGTCCGGATATAATTCCGAACAAACTTGAGAGTAATTTCTTAAAATATCTCTTTCTCCCTCTTTTAAATTAGCATTTATTTCTGCAATATCAGAGATGGAAAACAAACAAAAAACCCCAATGTAGAACGCCTCTTTTATCACTTTACAGTAGATGTTGGTTTTAGGTCTAATAATTGATGATAGAACACATCCAAATGTAATAGATTTTATTTTATATTTATTTATTTATTAGCTACATATTTCTTGTTAGAATGACAGCCTCTCTTTTCACATTCCATCACTGTTTTCCCTGTGGGGCTTCCAATTCTCACTTCTAGACATCTTAACTTTAAATCATAATAATTTCCACTCTGTGATCAGCATATAAATTCCCTCTACTGCCAAATAGGCATACAAGAAACTACCTTGTCCTCCTCAATCAGTTCATCCTTCATCCTTTCAGAATAGCAGTAGGAAAAGGTCCAGTTTTAGAAATAGGACTGAGGAGAGGTTTTACACAGTGAATATTCTGCAAACTTCTCCAAAAACCCTCATGTACTCCAAGGCTCTTTGTTGTACCTGCCAATCCATATGCAGGAGACAGGTGTTCATCTTTACACTTTGTTACCTACCCTGTCACAATACACCACCATTTATGTATTATTTTTTGGAGGTTTGGTTTGCACAATTTGGTCTGCATTTCCACTGTACTTGGGCAGGACTGGAGAAGTGCCTGTTAAAGCTACTATATTACCTTATGTTTACATAGCTGGTTTTAATAATTACATTTAGTATTCATATTACACATAAAATATTTTAAGCCTCTTCTGTGCTCACTGCAGGTAGCAAGCCTGCATTTCTAAAGCAGGGATCACCTGGCTGCTTGCAGGATTTAGGCAATGTTTGCATCATATTTTCACTTGGGTAGACAACTGGGAAGGGTTACCTGTAAGTATGGCATCACATACCTTTAAGTATGGCATCACAACCAAGTCACTAGCAGCTTTCTGGCCTCAGTGAGGTGCACTCAGCTGTACCATGTGTAGGCTCATCTGTGAATTTAAGGGAGACTGCTGAATCCCTGTACAGGCATTTAAAGAGTCATCATATGTTAAAAACTTACACCAGGAGTAGTGTGTAGCATTTGATCCAGAGTGCTAGCAGAGACAAGAACAAGACCTGTAAAAATTATCATAGAATCATGGATTATTTTAGACTGGAGGGGACCTTAAAGCTCATCTCATTCCAACCCACCTGCCACGGACAGGGACATTTTCCACTAGACCAGGTTGCTCAGAACCCCATCCAACCTGGCCTTGATCACTTCCAGGGATGGGGCACACACAGCTCCTCTCGGCAACCTGTGACAGGGCCTCAGCACTCTCACAGTAAAAAATTTCTTCCTAGATATCCAATCTAGACCTGCTCTCTTTCAGTCTGAAGCCATTCCCCCTTGTCCTGTCACTCCAGGCTACTGTAAATAGTCACTTCATCTTTCTTGTGGGTTCACTTCAGGTACTGAAAAGGCTGCAATTAGGTCACCCTGAAGTCCTCTTTATTTCCATGCTGAACAATCCCAGTTCTCTCAGCCTTTCCTCCCAGCAGAGCTGCTCCATCCCTCTGATCCCCTTGGTGCCTGCTCTGGCCTGGCTCCAGCAGGTCCCTGTCCTTGCTGTGCTGGAGCCCAGAGCTGATGCAGCCCTGCAGGTGGGGTCTCAGCAGAGGGGGCAGAGGGGCACAATCCCCTCCCTGCCCTGCTGCCCACGGGGCTCTGGATGAGCCCAGCACACGGGGGGCTCTGGGCTCCCAATGGCCAGGGCATGGCCAGCCTCTCACCCACCAGCACCTCCAGGTCTTTGTCTGTGGTTGTTTTTGATCTGCTCATCCCCCAGCAGATCAAATTATGTGAGGGGAGTTTAAGATGCTTCACCTCCATTAAAACATACCCTGCCCTTTTTCTTCTCAACATCAAATAGGACTGCAAATATGAGGCTGTTCAGCCTACAGAGTCATAAAACACAAGCATAAATCACAGATAGATGAAGAAATGACAGAATTTCTGAAGCATATCAACACTCCCTAAAGTGTTCCTAACATAACCCTGTGCACTGTCAGATTCCAACCAAAATAAAAAAGAGGAAGTTGGGGGGGCTGATGTTCACACACCATCAGTCCAAAGTTATTTAACACAATTGTTTCTGTAATTGCAGCTCCCTGAAATGTTCAGTGTTCAATGGTCCTCAAAAATCAGACTTCCAATTGGCTGATGATGGGTTTTGTTAGCTGCACATGCTGAGTTGGGAAGTTTAGCTTCACACATCAAGAGCAGAGATTTTTCAAGAGTGTCACAGGTTTTGGGGTGAAGAGGGTCTTAACATCCAAGGTCTTTTTCTTCACACAAAGATATGTCTCTCATGGAACTAGCAGCACATATGTAAGAATCTAAGCTACAGAAACTCAATAACTGTTTTACACTGGGGTGAAAGAAAAATTACAATGGCAATAGGAAATGCATTTTCTAACAGTCTGAAGGAACTTAAAATTAGCCATTTATATGCCATTAGCCTTGATGAGAGAGTTAAGACTAACTAAATATCACAGACATTACAAAACTGAGGTTACAGGAAAAGCTTTGCAGATACCTTATTTTTATTTTTCATTAGCAACATTTAAAAATCCTTCCTCAATTCCTAATCAAGTTGAGTTGACTTCAGGCTACATCAACAAGAGTGGTGACATCCTTGCAGCTGAGATAGCAGAGAAACTTTAAGGTGCTTTCTGCCACAGGGATATCAGATGACAAGAGTTTGCTTTGGGGGAGGGGAGACTCTTTTTTGGGACTGTAGAGATGGAGAAGCACGTACCCCTTTCCAGGACCACAGACTGTCTCCCCATCTGATAAAGGGAGAAATCTCAGTAGGAACAAAGGAAAAAGTAATGGACTGGTTGCAAAGCTCCTCAAGGTTCTTCTGTATCCTGTAGCCCCTTCTAAATGCATACCTGAAGATAGAAAAAAGATACAGCCTGGTGACAATTAAAGGTTATTTTACAGAGGCTTCCTTTCTGCAGCAACATAAAGTATTGCAGTCAATAACTTTGTTGCCTGAGGAAATATTGTGCTGGGTAAAATCATATACTCGAGAGAACAGAACTCTGTGTTCAGACACTAGATCTTAGTTTATAAATGAGGCAGTTCTGTGGCAGTAAAGAAAATTACAGTCCCTGTGTAGGAGCTCTTTGAAAGAGCATGCTATGAATTTCAGGCTGGGTCTGAGGAGCTCTGCTGACCCTGGCAAGCAGCTTGTTAGAGGTAACAGAGATCTCTGTGGGTTCAGAGCTTCTGCTTTTGACTTGGTCATAATATCCTGGAATATCAGCCCTGCAGGGTGAGGATGCTGATTCAACCTCCTTATCAGGTGGAGCAATGCCCACGGGGGCCAAAGCATCTGCTCTGGGAATGAGCTGCCCAGTGGTGCCAGAGCTGTGACCTCTGAGCACACACAGCCTGGGAGAGGCAACAACAACACGGGCATTCTCCAACAACAGATCTCCAAATGATGTGCACTTTTTTGGGCTAGTGCTTTAATAGCCATAATTCTTCCCAAAACAGATCACACCTATGTGTTACAGATATGTACCAGAGCAATAAACTGTCAAAGGGGGCCAAGCTCATAAGCACTCCATGAACAATCTCTCCTGTTGCCTCCACAGTGAGACTGGCTGCTGTGGCAGATGATCACAACAGCCAGGATAGTCTTTCCCTTGTCCCATCAGTTAAAATCTTCAGCTGTAGTAAAAGTCATAGGAAAGACACCAGCAAATTAAATCCACTACTGATTGGTACATGAAAACTTTTAACCAGAAAACTTTGCAAAGAAATGAGCTGTGCAAACACAGCTTTGTCTATCACCATCCCCTGCATGCTGCCTGGGTAATCTGCATATTTAACAAAGCTTCCTAGTATTTATGCCTGAAAGTACATACTGAGGGAAACTGGAGCCAGATGGTTAGATGTCACAGTGACTAAAAACTGCTTTTAAAAAGGTAGGCTTCCAATAATTAATAGTGCGGATCTTCAGATAATGTAAATCACTGAAGTGAACTGCACAGTTCTGATTTACACTTCCACATAATCCATTTGTGTGTATTCAACCTTTATGCTCAAAAACACTTGGCACAGATTGCCTGGATAACTCATTTCTGAGGTGGGGAGGGGGGAACCAAACATCCGCTAGCTGAAGCCTTTAAGGATATGACATATTCAGAAGCACTCTAAAACATAACTATGTGCTAATTAAAACTTCATATTTTTAAATAATATAGCAGGGAAGAGATGTGGCTCCAGCTGGAATGAGCATCCCACTCCACAGTGCAGACAGGGCAGAGTTTCCAAAGGCACAAACGGCAGTGAGGCACCTCCCATTGAGAACTGGTGACAACAGGTCAGGTCAGAAATCCTGCATTCCCTCAGTATCCTAATGGAAAGATGTCAGAAAGCTTCTGGACTCCAAATGACTGTCATAATTCTTTGCTGATCAAAGAAAAATTTACAGTGTAAGTTTCAGCTTAATTCTTAGCACTCGTGGAGTAGTTAAAAGATATTCTACTCTTCCCACCTGCTGGGCTCTTGTATTACACCATGCATGGCAGTAATGAAGACAGATTAATGCTATTTATTTGCTGACATTGACAAGAGTAGTCTGTCTTTTTTTTCCTGTATTTTATCATTAAAGTCTTGTTTTTCATCCTCAAATAGCCCCAAGACAATGCACTGTACTAATTAAGTAGGAACAACATAAAAAACCAACCCAACCAAGAAAAGCCCACCAACAGTATTAATAGGCTTGATGAAATCAACAAAGGGCAACAAATTCTATTCAGTGCTGACAATCCAGCCTTTACATACTTCTAAGGTAGAGAACAATAGGAGAAGATGGGTCTGGTTTTTTATAAAGGTTTCCCTCCTTTTAATTTATTTTCAGGATCCCTGGACATCAAGCACTATAGGTAAATTATAAAAAAAAACAAAACAAAACAAATCAAAACAAAGCAATAACAGCAAAGCTGTGTGGGTCATGCAGCACAGGAGCACATTGTACAGGGTGGCTGTCAAATCTGCAAATTAGTTTTTCACAGCCCAGCTAGACTAAGAGAGAGCTGACCTGATCCTACAGTGGCTACAAGTCCTGCTTTGTGCTGGGATTTTGACTAAAAGACCTCCAGTGCTCCCTTTCCAGTGGTGTTTTGGTCATTTGATGATTCTGTGAAAACAGCTGCAAGATGCTGTCCTGATGAGGATGAGCTTGGGAGCCCAAACCTTGACAACAGAACAATGCAACTGTGCCTTTATAATCTGTGTGCAGCCTGAGACTTTCCCTGTCTGCCAGTGGTGGTATAACTCTTATTGAAACAGGCAGGCAAAACATCCCACCATGGAAATAGTCATACTTTTAGGTACACTTTTAATTACAATTACTAAGATCATTGATCTTCACACATGGAAATAAATTTACTCTGATGCTTGTGCTTACAAGACCCAGACCCTAAATATGAAATTCTTGGCTTGGTTCTAAGTTCTTGAGCTGGCTGCTTTCATCTGTTTTATTTTTCTTTTATTAAGAATTAATTAAAGCTATCAAGCTCATCTTTCTGACTAAAGTCAGCCTCCTCTGTTTAGATAAGTATAGGCAGTACTTACAGCTGCAAGCAGTATAAATAATTTTTTTTTATTTTAAAGGGTCACTGCCAAGGTGATTAGCATGAAATCTAAATGAGCTTTCAACATCCTTGCTTCACTCTGAAGCTGATTTAACTAATAAAATCTGGCCAACAAAACAGGTTTTCAAACACAGCCTTTGAAGCCATGACATGGCAAAAGGTTTCTTGAAGTCCAAGGAGATTGTGTCTGCTGTGGCACTCCTGTCAGCTGTCATTGTCCCTTCTCAGGAGGAGTTAATCAAATTTGTTCAGCCTGACCTCTGCTTCAGCCAGGCTGGACCTGTCTCAGGCTACACCTGCCTGGTGCTCCCCATTGGGCTCCTGCTCATTGCTGCAGCCAGGCTTGGCTCCCTCCCAAACAGGGGTGCCAGCTCAGCTCCCCTCCCTGCCCAGCCTCTCATCTGCCTCCTCCAGCTGCCAGGGAGCCCAGCCTTTCTGCCTCTTCTGTCCCTCTCATTCCTCATCTAACTTAGAGAGAATGGGAATTTCTGCTTTACGTTTTCCTCTGTGTAGCAGGGTGGATATGTATATCCTTCCCAAATTCAGTGGTTTCATGATTACCCACCACCTCTAGCTGAAATGGAGCTGCAGGGACTATGGGGAGGGATGAAGACCTCCCTCAGCTCTAGGTTGTAAAATCTTCCTTTTATTCCCAATGTTTATTCACCATTAACTTCATTTTCTTTCACTCAGATCAAGTGCGTTTATTATGTGGAGAGCTGGTAGTGATGTTTTTAATTAAGGTTGTCTAATAATTTCCTTCATAGCATTTGGTTTTCAGTATAGTTTATAACCCCAGGAATGTTAATCATTCTGGGCTAAATTTTCCATGCTTTGTTTTTGCCTAAAGTGGAATTGAATATGAGATCATCAGCTACCCTGCTCCTGCATCCTATTTTTCTTCCCCAAAATATTCTCTTGTTTTAATAAAGTGCAGTAGTCTGGGAGCCAGATGATCATAAATTGCACTTCCATAATTTCTACTCCATAATGCTAATAATCCTGTGCAATTGTATCTCTAATCAAGCAAGGTGTTATGCGTTTTTTGCATAGAAAGCAGAAAAACATCAGTCCATCAGCTTAATCAGTGAAGCAGTGAAGGTTTTCAAAGATTGTGCAAGGTCACCAGTGCAAACTGGGATTAAAACTTCATGGAAGAAATGTAATGTTGTCTGCTGTACACAGTTGCTTGCTTTTGTAAAAGATTAAGCAGAAGAGGCCAAGACATGAAAAGATCTTGTGTAGCCATCAGACTTTTACACTGACAGCAGAGGATGCCATGCATCCCATATAACACATCAGAGACTCCTAGGTGAGGTGGGGTTATTAGGCTTTTCCTGGCACTTGTGATAGGTGGCTGAAAGCCTAAAGCAAGTGTACCAGATTAGCATGGGGAGTAGCCCATAATTTCTAAAGGTTTAAATAGAAAAGTTATTGTGATTATTAAAAAAAAAAATATTATTTCCATTCTACTGGAAATTTCAGCAATGCTGAGCTGAAGTCATGATAACATTTCCCTTTCCTCTTTCCATTCCCCTCCTCCTTTTGTCTCTTTCCTCTCTTTCCATGTTTAAAATTACGTGCAAAATGGAAAATCAGGATTGCAGATAAATTCTCACTCTTTTTTCTTCTTCTCTTGTGTCCCCTATGGAAAGGACTGCTCTCAAAAACTCTCCAGAACCTGTAAGACTCACTGAATTCTGGGGCAGACACAGCACCTAGGGCTGCTCAGCACCAGTAATTTGGGTGTGAGCTCCAGCAAGAGCTGTTCAGTTCTCAGAACTCCAACAGTGAGGCTGCTCTCTTTTATTCTATTTACTTCTAATGCCTTCAGTGAGTTGACAGAAAGGCTTTCCTAGCCTATGCTCTCCCAGCATCCCTCAGTTCAAAGCAGGTATCTCACACCTTTTCTCCTCCAGGATTTGGGTGCTGAAAGGTCTGAAGGGACACAGGTACCTCAGATGATGCTGAGCTTTCTGCCCTCTGTGGTGAAGCAGAAATGTGTGCAGCTGTGGCCCAACCCTGTTTGCCTCAGCCATGAAGCAGTTCCACTGAAGTTACCCTTAAAGCACACAGGCTTTGCCCATTGTGAGGAAAGCTGCCTTCACCTTTGGCACTGAATTCAAGATCACTCACTCTCCTGCTTCTCCTATAAGGCTTAGGTCCAACAGATAAGGAAGATAAACTGACTTTAAAGTTCTCCTATTCTGTGAGGTTAACCTTCACTTTAATCCTCACACTTTCCATTCATTTTTGTGAGTGTGATTTCTTGAACAAACCAGGTCACAGTCTCTGGCAGCAGAAAGAGAAGGGATGAAAGCCATTGTTGGACAAGAATGCTAATTCTGAGAGCGAGCATCGAAAGGTTGAGTCAGCCTGTGCCACATTGTGAGCCTTCAGCAATGCTCCATTCATTTGTGTGACAAGCCTCATTATGAAGAAGCTTTTTAAAAGCAGTTCATTCTGAGGGAGCTTTGGATACAGTTCCAAAAGCAGAAAATAAAACCTAGGAGGACAGGGGAAAGCAAAAAGAGCAGGTAGAAGAAACAAGCAGGAAGGCACACAAAAATCAGCTCTTTTGCAAGTTCATTTTTTCATTATGTTTGACATTCTTTGGGAGACAGAACTGCTCTGCACACTTGTGGCCTCAGGCAGTGAAGATGGAAGAAGATATTTCAAGAGATGCAGAACACACACATAGCTGTATAGCACAGAAAAAATATCAAAATTGAATTGACAGGATCGTGATGCTTACTTGCTCCTGAATTACATCAGCCAAGGTAGTCTATTTTGAAGTAGAAAATAGCACATAGTTCTGTTTTACCACTTATTAGGACCTTTGGGTAGTGATGAAAAGTGTGATATGTAAAGTTCAGCTGAAAAATAGAAGTCAAAGCCAATATAAAGAGATTAGACAGATTTCCTGATGAAAACAAGCAGTACCTGCAAGTTGTGTGTGATTTTCTGGGAGATGAGAGATACCATCAGAAACAGTTCTGATCAATTAGAAAAAATATATAACTTGATGAAGACCTATGGGTTCTAGCAACCTTTGTGACAATCAATCATTTTTAAGTTAATCTCACCACCACCAAGAAATTAAAAGAAAACAAAGTGTTTTGTGCTCCCTCTGCTGTTCTGGAGCAGCAGGTAGCTGACAAATGCTATATCCAGAGCTCTGATTTTGACAAAGTTCAGTGATGAAGAAGCAGAAATAGCAAGCTCTGACTTTCAGCATGGTTTTTTAGGTAGCTGATTTTGTTGTAATTAAACAACTGAACTAGAAAGGCAATATGTATTTTAGTTCCCTTTTAAAAGAAAAGTCCATTTCTCTTCTTGAGATTGATAGAAAAATAATTTCTAGTGTTTGTTGAACTACAGGGAACCTTGAAAAAAATTCCCTCCTGGCCAGTGCTTGGGCCAAGGCTGTGAGACTAAACGGCAAATTGAATTGACAAATTCTCTCCAAATACTTGTTGCTATTAAGATTTTCAGTCTCAGTCTAAGCTAATGATTGATTAGGCCTCAGCTAGACTTATTAGCCAAGTAGAATTGAGGATTTAACTCACATGCTCAGAGAATGTAAATAGAAAAGATTTCATATTAAAAATAATTTGAAAGATAAAAGAAATAAAATAGTGTTTTCATAAAAAGGAAATTTATATTCATTGGGTTTACAGGAAAAAAGAAATGAGTTTGAGATAGGTTGAAGTGTTCAAGACCAGGCTGGATGGAGTCCTGAACAACCTGATTTAGTTCATGGCAGTGGGGTTGGAACTAAATGGCCCTTAAGGTCCCTGCCAACCTAAGTCATTCTATGATTCTCTGGTCTTCTGGATTTGGTGCAAAGAAAGATTTTTCTGCCCTTCACAGTCACTATATTGAGGGATAATTCCTGTCACACAGCACTGGTAATTCTGCTCTAGTTCCTGCAGGAAGAGGAAGGAGTGATGTCAGAGTAGAGGGTGACCTCATTAATCTTTTTGGTAAAAAATGAAAAGAGATCAGAAGTCCAATGGGACTTCTTAGATGAGATAGATTTGATTTGTACAGAATGAAGCACCTCTTAACTTTCAGAAGAACAGAAGCTAACCTTTCTCACATAAAAATTGTATCAGTAGATTTTTTTATATCTGATTAAAGATGGGTTTTGGTTCCAGCAATAACTCAAGGGAAAACACGCATTGTAAATACAAAGTGGAATAAGGAAAGTACATGCATAAACATCAGTGACACATATAACCCCAACTTCCTCACTGGGAACTTGTAATGTTCTGAAGCACCAAAGTAACAACCAGCTTGATGTTTGAATACATTCAATATAAAATAATATTCCTCTACCAGAACATGCATAATTATGCTACTTTGTCCTTTTTTTCTACTCTGTTACTATTTCTGCTCTGGAATTGCATCCATGCAGTCCATCTACATGGGCCACATTTGCAAAGATCAGCTGGGGAGCTCTCCTTTGGTGGCACAACTGAGAGCCAGCCTCATCCCAAGGCAGACACAAGGCCCCCAAGGACAACAAGATCACATTAGCAGGGCACCTGTGTAAACAACTAGAGAACCAGGCCACCTTCATGCTGTATCCCACAGCTCTGACCTTATCACGCTCTTCAGAACTTATAGAATTGTTCCTAAAAGCAATTTCAGAGGGATATAAAAAGATCTTCCTTCAGCAAAGAAACATGAATAAAGAGACATGAGAAAATTCCACTGGCATTTTGATTAAATTTAAGGAACAGAACTTGCTAGCATAATGAAGCATGACACATCATCAGGACGCTGCATTTATCTGGAGAAGTATCAAATAGCACAGTTTCATGAAGCATGAATAGTGTGCATTACAGAAAGAGAAAAAGATTTAAGTTTTATTTCAACCTCAGCTACCAGCCCGCCACCCCTAGGGTAGAGATACTTCTATATCCAAGATTGCATAGTTTAGAAAGCCACATAAAATGTTATGGCATGAATAACATTGAAAGCATCAAACCCAGACTTCTTGTTGTTGGAAAGAGTAGGTAAATTCCATCCTTTCTATGATAATAATTTTCTTCCTTTAAGGATAGCCTAAGAAAAATTAATTCTTCCTTTAAAATAAAATGGACAAGGAATAGCACAAAAATTGAACTACTTACATTATTAATTTGATTCAATTTTATAAGAGAAAGGTAGTTTCAGGGAATATTTTCCTTGTGATATGCTGAAAAATGTGTTTTTAATGGGATGTATATGCTTAAGTGTTCTGAGAGTTCAGGGTGATGATGTACAGCTGTGTCCTATTTCCCTCTGTGAAAATTACAACATCTATGAATTATGTTTATAACATCCCAAAGCCAGAGAGAGAGATCAGATCTGGCAGCATTAGGGTCTAATTTTAGAATGCACCCAGTTGCCTGATAATCATTTACACCAGAGATGCTACTATGCTTTCTTATGAACTGCAGCTTATTATTTGTAATATATTACAGAAAATAAACCCTGTCCTCATTTCTGCAGTGACTTTCGAATGGCTAGAGCCATGAGAAAGGAGCCTCAGCTTCCAGAAAAACAGCTTTAATTCTAGGACTAAGATTCAGGTCAGGTCTTAACCCAGGTGATGGAAATCACCCCACAGGGTCTGGGCCCGTTGCTGGTCTGCTCTCCCCAAGAGACTGCAGAGGCTGTGACCTTCACAGCCACTTTTGGGCCATCCTCCCCTTCCTTCAGTACCACTTTTAGTCTGGTTTAGAAACCTTCCTCACCACTTTTTTTTTTTCCTTGCAATGTCATATTTAAAAATTATCTGGTTCCACACTTGGCTTTTTCCTAGTCCCTTTTGATTAATCAGACATCACTTTTTCTGATGAAAATGTCCTTTGCTGTCTTGAAGATTCTACATTTGGCCTCAACACCACCCCAAAATGATGCAATGAGCCATTTTAATGAGAAAAATCTCTACCAAATAGGCAACAGAGCTACTAATATCTCATTCTTACCATTGTCACAATATTCATCAGGGTTATGTTAAGGTTTGGAATTAATTATTTCAAAGAGGTTTCTCTTCAGGAATTTGCAAGTGTCTTCATCAAGGTGTGAGTAAAATATTCCTAGATCATTACCTGAATTTCATCTTCTTAGAAACAGAAATTACACAACTGGAATAATAATAAGCAAAATTAAAAGGAAAAAAAAGCAACAAACCAAGCAACAAAAACGAAATCATAACTGTATATAGAGCAGGCACTATGAGTTTTTTTCAACTGAGATAATCAGACCAATTTCATTCCTTTTGTACCTAATCTAAAACAAGTGGAAAGAAAACATAAACACCTTCCAGAAATGCTGCAGAAGGATTATGAGGTTAGTGATACTTGATCACGGTGCCCAGTTATTTTCTAAATATCAATTCCTGCACAGTATGGTCTGCTTGAGAGGTGTGAAAGATCAACAGCTGTAAAAACAGAGCAATAGCTGCACTGAAGTTTCACACCTGCATGCAGAGACTCCTTCATCAACTGCATGAACTTTGTCCTTTAACTGTAAGGCAAAAGGGCTCCTTAAGTGTCATGCTGCTGTTTCCTCAGTAAACAATGGGCATAATTAAAGCTATTAGGTATCCTTCAGGAAAAAGGGTACCAGTATTAAGGTGGAAAAAATATGGCTTAGCTGGCTGGATTTGTAATTCTTCTACCAGAGATGATAAGCCACTATAAAATTAAAAAAAAAAAAAAGAAAAAAAAAGCAGTAGCAAATTTTTTTTACTGCATGGAAAATGGCTTAAAATACTCAGCTTTAAATGCAGTTCATAGTGAAGTGATATGAAAAAATAGGCTTTTGAGAAGAAAAGTTTAGTTTAGCACAGCATAATGTTTCCTGGGCTGCAGTGCACTTAGTAAACAGAACTACCTACAGACCTGAAATAACATAACTGGAGAAAAATATGTGAGTTAGCAGAAACACTTTGAAACTGTGACTTTAAAAGTAGAACTCTGTGATATAGTAATCACTTGCTATTCTCAAAGGAGACTTAGAAGTAGAAGAAAAAGAGGTGTAATTTATCATTCTCAGAGCATTCTTTTTTAGTAGAAAAATGATGCTGACTGGAAGAATTTAGTTTGGGTTTTTCACTTTTTTTTTCCAAAGCCATCAGCTATGTAAATGATACAGACCATATTGATAAATGATTAAAATGGAATGGAACAAACCCCAAAATAGGAATCTGTGGCAACAGCTGTCCAAAACAGAATATCTTCATCTTTCATTTAGAAGCCTCCAGCAGGTTGAGTGAGTCATTCCATGCTGCAGAAATGCCTTTGGGATGTGCTCCTACTGGCATCCTTGTACCACCTGCTTGGGAAGTGCTGTGCCATGGGCCTTAGCATTTGCACAGACTTGTGTGAGAGGAAAATGTCAGCTTCCATCTGATGTCTCAGTTTGCAGCTACAAGAGCCCTGCCTGCACGAGCCGTGGTGGGGTTTGCGGAGGCAAGACGCACACACGCGGAGAGGGCTCTGTGACCCTCGTCTCAGGCAGGCTGGAATCTGCAGCCTGACTTTTCCACCCAGCAAAGCGATTATGTGCTGAATGAGCAGCAGATTTCATGCATGTGAAATGAGATTTAGTCTATACTAGCTACTGAACGGGGCTCCAGGAAACATTGCCCCCTCAACTTCAGGCTTAAGGCTTTAAAAGCTTCCTATTAGAAACAGTTTTTTTCCCCCCAGATCTATTCAGTTTTTGGTATGTCTTTCTTTTAAAAATATTTCCCATGTCATAGCTGAAATTATTTATACAATGATAGACCTTATGTTCTCCCCCTGGCCTTTTTATAAACAATATTTTTACATCTTGGGGGAAGTGGTCTGAAAAAAGTTTTATGTGCAGTGTTTAGGCTGGGGAATGACTAGAGATAAGGTATCTGGAGAATAAAACTAACTGCACCCAATAGGTTTAGAATAACAATAATATATAAAAAGTAAGGATTGAAAATTGGAGAGGGCAACAGAACTGAAATTGGAACTTTAAACTTCATGTAGAAAAAATGTGTACAACAATCCTGTATTGTGAAGGAACTACACTAAATCGTTATGGTGAATACATTTCTTGGAAGCAGTTGGCTGGTCAAGTAAATAGTTTCCCATTTTGGTTTTTACATTCTCTTTGATTAAAAAATCCACCAAAGGCTGGTATATACCAGCATTTTACTGACACAGGACTGGTCCTTTCACCACAGGAAATATTTTACCTATTTAACACTCACTAACATTTGGTCTGCTTACTCTTTGATGCATCTGCACCACATCTTATTCAGGGTACTGGTGTGTACCCCATGATACTGAGTGCTGTAGCCAATTGCATTTCTATCACTAAACAAAAGTTACTTCCTTCTCAGAGCAGGAGGCAAGAACAACTGAGAGTTTAAGAATCAGTATTTTAACTAAATCAGTATTTCAGAAGTCTTTCAATCTCCTTTGAGTTCTCCTGACAGGACACAAAGTTCAATATTCAGGGAATCAATCAGGAACTCCTCTGAAAAATGAATGTTTGTTAAGTATGGAATCATAGAATCATTTAGGTTGGAAAAGCCCTGTAAGGTCTTTGAATCCAACCATAAGTGCAACAGTGCCAAGTCCAGCACTAAACCATGTCCCCCAGTGCCACATCTACACCTCATTTAGAAACCTCCAAGGATGGTGACTCTATCCATTCCCTGGGCAGAATTTTCCAATGCTTGACAGGCCTTTCTATGAAGCAATTTTCCATAAAATCTGACCTAAATCTCCCCTGGCACAACCTGAGGTGATTCACTCTTGTCCTATTACTGGGATCCCCAATCCCCACCTGATTCCACCCTCCTTTCAGGGGGTTGTAGAGAACAACAAGGTTCCCCTTGAGCCTCCTTTTCTCCAGGCTCAGCCCCACCAGCTCCCTCACAGCTGTCCCTCACAGGATTTGTGCTCCAGACCTTCCCCAGCTCCATTCCTCACCTCCGGACCTGCATGTTGATCTTCACTTCAATGTTTTTCCTACGATGAGGAGCCCAGAATAAAACAAGCAATTCAAGGTGCTGCCTCACCAGTGCCCAGTACAGGGGACAAATGAGCAAAGAATAAACAACAAAAATGGAGGCCTAAACACCACTGAATATCCCAGACATTAAAAAACCCCAAACAAGAAGTCCTCCTAGGAAAAGCTGAGCTACCACAGTAAAAGATGGTTTCTAAGCTTGATACTTTATTGCACAGAGTGCATGGGAGCAGATCCATTCTAGTAAGTACTTAAGTTTTATGTTTTCTTGCTGTTCATTCCAATGCATTTACAGCAACTCACTTAAACTACACTCACTCTGAAAAATTAAACCCTGGTGCTGCATTTCAATCTTAAGAATTTATTTCATTGCCAGATGCCAAAAGGACACAGGAAATAAACACTTGAAAGTAGACAAAAGCTGTTTGTTCCTGGCTTATTTACAGCTCTAAGATTTTCCTTTTGCACGTACCATAAGCCTGTAAATCCCATATTCCAAGATTACTGGAAATAATTTCCAGAAATAATTACTAGAAATAATCTTTTCTAAGATTCTGGTTACTTCTATGTAGCTGGAAGCTCTGGTTTACTGCATTTAAGAAATAAACAAAACAGTTTTAAACAACATCATTTTAAAGACAAATCACCTTTCTGAATCTCCAAAGAGGCAATCTCACTCAGACACAGGAAGATCTATTGTCCTCTCATCCCTAGGCACAACTCCCATTAAAGCAGATCAAGAAAGGAATACATTTTCTCCCATTTGGATTTTTAAAACTATTTCAAATAAGACTCATGAAGAATATTGAGGCTGTTCTAATGGACAAGCCATTAAAAAAGAGAGCAAAGCACATACATTTTATTGAGCAGGAGCAGCAATATGTGACACAAGGGTTGCTACACTAGCACAACCCCATTTTCTGGCTTCACTGTATCACCCTTGCCCAACAGCTCTAAGGTAAAAAACAAAAATCAAGAAAAAGAAAAAAATAATTGTGGTTTAAGATTCTGGCCCACAGCAGAAGATCAACAGTGGGACTCATTCTGGGGTCTCTGCAGTCAACTAGAAAAATCATGGAAAGCAACAAGACACATAGAGTTGTCAGGAACAACATCCCATTCTCCTTGTAGATAACCTTCATTGAAAGCCCACTAACCTGTTTCTGCCTCAGAATCCACAACACAGACATTTTCACTTCCGTGATACAGTAAAGATGACTATTGGGCTAATATAGAAATTTTTCTCTTCCATCGTGGAAGCCACAGATGTTACTTTGTGTTTTTATATGCAGCAGCCTCACAATCAGCTTGAGACAGAACTGGAACAGGTGGGAACTTCAAAAATGTATGAGCAACAATTTGTACCACAGGAAATGCTGACTTAATTTAGAAACATTCAGTGGAAAATTAGATAATGTCACTTTCTTCTTTTCTCACTTTTTAACATGCTCCTGTAACAACCAGCAGCAAATATACACACATAACATACAAATATATCCTACATACCCTATGTAAGCTCTCTGCACTATTTCTTCTGAGAGGTGAACAAAGACCATTCAGTACTCTAGGCCTGACAGATATTCTCAGCACCCCAGAGTAGCTGCCCTCCATGTGCTCCATTTGTTTTGGAGTGGAGCCAGATAAAACACTCGAAACTTAAGTTCATTTTTTACCCCCAAATGCTTCTGTATTCTTTTACACTGTTATGAAGAAGAAAACACATTGTGTAGTGTCCTGTTAATACTATGGGTTCATTGTTCACAGACAGATTGAAAGCTGTCTGGAAATAAATCAAAATAAAGATTTTTTACCAAGTCACCGAAATCTAAACATTTTTTGTTACAACTTTATATTTGACATAGAGAGCATTTATTATATATAATATCGGTGTTAAAGCTCTTTTATCCCTTCCTTCTGTTACCACGTTTGAAAAGGGGCAACAAATCCCAAAGTGTTCTGACTTTTGACCAACTTCCTTTGTGTCTATAGTATTTCATGCCATACCTTTTGGGTCTGAATATGCTATTCAGGAGGAAAATTATGTCCCATCCTACTGATACTTCTGTCCTTTGGCTCAACCAGTTAAATATTGTCTTCTATAATGGATACACTCAACTCCTTACCCAAACCAGGAGCTGTTTGGTACAAGCTCCAAAGGAGGCAAAGGGCTGAGCTGTAACCAGGCCAAGAACTTCTCCAGTTCCAATCTGTGGTCTGAAAACCCTCTCAGGAGCAGAGTGGCACAGGGAGCATCAATGCAAACAGGAGCTGGAACAGGATCATGCCATTAGCACATAAATAGCAGGTGCCTTTTCCTAGACTCATACATCAAGGAACAAAGAAACTTGTGGACAAAAGGAGTCTCATGCATATCTTCTCCGCCCCATGTGATCTGACTTCCAAGCCAAGCACTTTATGCCATGTGCCACTTTATACCAGTTATGACAGTCTAAGCAAGCCTTCTTTGAGTTCTCCCTGCTAAACAGCCTGGCTGCACCAGTGATCTCCCCTTGAGCTCAGACACCTCTCAAGGTTCTCCTTGAGGCAGAGAGAACTTTTAGCAACAGCAAAACTTTGGTAAGTGATCAGTACAATCAGTAACCTTGTATTGTAGTGCGCTATGATTTTGTCTTTGTCTAATTTTGATTTTTGTCTTGTTCAAATGATTGTGCAATACAGTAATGGTAATATCACCACTGATCTTTGTTAAGCTATGCTTTAATAACATATTTCAATTTAAAAAAAGTTTCTGACACTGTAGCTTAACTGCTAAGAAGAATAACGTATAATGACAGTTCATTATTTCTTAGGTGAAATATATTTAGTTTAGCCATTTATAAAAAGAAAACTCACAAAAAGAATTATTTCCCCAGAACATGATGGTAAGAAGGAAAACAATAGGTTTCCTTCCTAACATTTCCAAGACTGTTTCTTAACAGCTTCTGTGTTAGGGAACAGCCCTCTTTCTCCAACTACAGCAATAACAACAATTTCTTTGACATGAGAACTTGCTTCTCTGTGACCCACAAACAGGGCAAATTTATCTTCCTCTCTCCTGACTCTCTACTTCTGTATTGTGATGTACAAATACAGCAAAATATTACTTATGTTAATCAAAGCCACTCCTGTTTTACTCCCAATTCAGCACAGCAGTGAGATTAGTAGCTATTCCCATGTTACCACTCAACAAGTATCCAGAAAAAAAAAAGATTTTCAATTTCTAATGCCAACACCAATAGTACTTTTTTTGCCCAGTCTCCAGTCCAGTCAGTGGTTGGTATGTAGGAGTGTGTGTACTTGCTGCAGACTCTGAAGTGTAAAGGATTTGTCATAACTTATTGGCAGGGCCTCACTGTGCTAATCTGATTTTGCAGTAACTCTGTGGACTAAGTTGTTTTGGTAAAACTCTCCCCAAGGATATTAAAATGCGAGGAACTGTACCATTTGGTACAATTCTTTAACTGAATCAGTCCTATTAGCATATCATAAAATATTCCCCTACTTTATCTCGTACATTATTTTCTTCATTGCACCATCAAAGAAAAGAGTAACTACATATGAACAGTAAAATTAGGGGGCTGAGGTTTGTTTAAGGTTCTTTCTGGTAACTTCTGTGCTCTTTGTCTTTTTCTGTGCTGATTGTCTTTTCTTTTTCTCCTAGGATATGGAGCAGAAAAGACACGCAAGAGATTGACATGAGAATGAACTGCAATAAGTAAAATATTATCCTTATGTATAATTGGAGAGTGCTGGTTTTTCTGCAGTGCTGGTGCCTTTTTCAGATAAAAACATTAGATTTTTAATACCAAATAACATAGCTGAAAAGTCATTATTTATAAATATGCCTAAACTGCTTTAAAGTTTAACATGCATACTTTTGCCTCCTAAGCGATTTAAGGGTTGTGAAAAACCCTTAATAGATATTTGGTACAAGGACAAATGCTGGTTAGGTGAAGTCTCCTCATTTCTTGAAGTCAGGCATGATTTACTGTTATGGATACACAAACAGAGCAGAACATTTTGCTGCTCTCACAACTCCTGTTGACAACAACCAACTTCTCTGAACATTGCTTACAGACTTCCCAGAAATGCCTCAGTGGCTTCACTGGAGGCTTTCACTCTTAGAGAAGCATTGTGAAGAAATACATGTTTAAGTGTTTAAATCACAAACCTTTCTGTGTTAGAGGAATCCATAAGAAAACATTTTCATCACCCCTGGTCATACAGAAGAGTGCAAGAAAACGGGTGACACAGGATTTGGTCATATTACCTACTGCCATTGAGACAATATGCTGAAGATTTTGCCTTTTTGTTCCATGAGCTGCCTCTAACAGCAGGATTTACAAAGTCAAAGCACATACAAAAGAACTGTCCTTTTTCCATGGATGGGGAAGGTCTCAGCTTCAGTAGTGACCCTGTTCCAGTACAGGGGGGCAGAGCCTTCACCAGAAGAAACAAATTAAAAACCACCTTGCCTAGTTCTGCTAGCTGATACAAATATCCAGAATCTCATTATTTAAACCACATTAACCATACATATTTTTCTCTCCTTTGCATTATATGCACTGTGCTAAACTGAATCCATTTCTTTTTATAGTGTGTAGCTCCATTTTCTGACTTGAGTTCTCTGACAATTTTTTTCTTTGTTGCAATATGATCCCTCCCAGTAAAGAGGGCTTCGGCCTTTTCTAAAGAGAGTGAAATTCTAGGTACTTTCATAAATAGAAATACTTCAATTATTCTTTGATTCTTTTGCACCTCTATAACATGCTGGAATTTCATTTAGAAGACCATCTCCACATAAAAACATATCATTTGGCAGCCTTGATGCAGACTTTTCTTCTGTTTATGTGAAATCTGCAGCTATTTCACCTATGTATTTTAACCCAGACTCCACATTCTTTACCATCATTCTTTGGTTCACAAGCTTAAAAAAACCCTCTTTAGATCTATTTCCCTGCTGTCATATTTTCCTTTAGATATATTCTGAAGAAAGCCTCTTTTTGTGAATTGAAAAATGTCATTGCATGCTTTGTACTGTCTAAATTTTTTTATCTTATTAATACCAATAATATAATGTATTTGAACACCACAATATTTTCATAAGATTCATTGGGGGTCTACCTTTCTCCAGCACTACTCTAATGTTCAGATAATGAAGCGTGGGGGCTGAAACAGATAGCCTGCTGACCACCTGAACCCAGAAAGATTAAAATGTATGATTCAAAGCTGTTTGAGGGCTATACCTTCTGGAAGAAAGATTCCTGTAGTGCTCTATCATTAACATCTAGACACTTGGTACTGGAAAACCCTGATGAAAGCAGGAATTCAATTGCTGCACATGGCCAAAAATACACATTCAGGCAAAATGCTAGGGACAGGAATAAGGGTTATTGAGATTCACTTAAACTATCAATTAAGCTTTTTGAAGAGATTTCTTTTTCTTCTGTAAAGATTAAACATTTAGGTAGCTCAAAAATGAGCAAGTAACTGAAGCAAAATACCCCCTCCAGTATTCTCGTGAAAGAGGCAGAAAATGGCACCAACAAATATCAAACAAGAGAACAAATGCAATATGCTGATAATAACACTTCCTATGAAATTTTAACCTTCAGAAATCAGGTGTCAAGAAAAAGGAATAATTAATGAATTGGAATAAAGGCAGTAGTAAGATCAACTACAGCAATTACATTGTTATCAGAAATTATTTTTTGCAAACATACTGGTGACAGACAGGGAACCGCAGGGGATTTTCAAAATTTCAAATTGCAGGTTTTATGAGAGCTATGAAGTAGGTGAAAAACACAAAAGATTCAACAACAGTAATTTTCATCAAAATTGGCTTTAATAATGAAAGTTGTCAAAAACTTTAAATGAAAATTTCATACATGTCTAATTACTTTGAAATAGCTGCAGTCAATGAATTTGGAGGCAATACCTTGTCTGTGTTTTTTTTCAAAACTCCTAGAAGTTAAAGACTTTGTCCTGTATCATAGCCTATAATGATAGGTAGCCTATGACCGTAAGTATTTTCTATAGATTGTCAGAAGAGATCTCCTCTGTCTTCCAACAGTCAAAGCCAAAAACCTCCAGGCTCTTTGTCAGGTGGCTTATTGAGTTCACTGAGGTTGTGGCTTTACTGAATTTTCAAAATAAAATTTACAGACAGCTGAACAAGAGCTGTCTACCTGTACTACTTTAAAGGACTTATTTGATTATCAAAACACCACAACATCAATAAACACTCTTTTATTCAGAATGTAACTGCCCTTTGTTATCTTAAATATGCTTTGTATCTCCTTGTCTTCTCACATCAAACGCACATTGTGATTGCAAAGTGCAATTTCTGGCTTACTTCCTCAATGTTGTGTCCAGATGTATTGCACAAACTCACTGATGAGGACCATTTATTGTACCTGGGAGCCCTGAGAATTTGCTTCTGTATGGAATATTGCTGCCAAGTCAGAGTCATCTGCACTTCAGAGGAATATAAAGTGGTAAAAATCAAATTCTGTTTGACACCTTGATCGTGCCTTGAGGCTACAGATCTGATGGTTTTTGATTAGTGAAAAACATTGTGGTTGTGAGAACAGGTGGAATATGACAATTCAAGATGTTCCTAAAATGTAGTAAAAGATAAATAGACTTCAGTGCCTTTGACAGGTACTTCTAAGAGACAACTATAACCACTCAAAGGCTTTTTGGCCATGAATGAAACTTTTGGTAATCCATAGGCATTGTGACAAATTGTCAACTCTCCTGCCTTATTTTCAGGCTCACTGGAGTTCAACCTACCCTCTCTGCTCTCCAGGCTATTGGGACACTTCTTTAGCAGCTGCAAAGTTGGATGGGTTGCTATTTATCTTGCAGTGAAGGAGAGTTTTCTCACACAGCAAATCATCTTGCAAGGTGTTAACATTCCCATTCCCACTCATCAAAACACTTACCACGAACAGATGCACCAAAGACAAATCAAGTTAGAACTCCCAGTTTAGTTATCAGGCTTCACTTTCAACAGATCTATGTGGATCTGTGTAGACACAATTCAGAGAAGAATGTAAAGCTCAGCAGAGCAAGGAACAGTAATCTGCTGTTCTCTAAGTGCAGCAGCTGAAGTAGAGTTGAGTTCCTCTCCTGTATACTGAAACTATTTTGCCCTGGCCAATCAAAAGGAGAGGATATCAAGATTTGCTCTATTTTTACTAAGTGTTCATGGCCCCATGAGTTATTCCCTCCTACAGCATCACTGCAGAATTTAAATGTCCTGTATGTAGGAGAGTTTTCACTGCTTCTGTGGCCTACAGCAGAGTAGGAACTCTCTATTACGTGCAGAGCCACCAAAGAAAGGCTGTGCTAAAAGATGGGGATGAAATGCAAACAGTACAAAAGTAGTTGGATAGATTTTCAAGGCAAACAATGTGCTTTTGGGTAAAATAAAAATCAAAAGTAGCATCTAAGTTTGGTACCACCACCTAATATTCTCCTATTTGTAGTAATTCATCTTAAAAGAGGCAAAAGAATTTGATTTGCCATAGCTGAACTATGCTGGCTTCTTTTGAAGTATACGTCCTGTTAATCCTCACAAACTCTTAACAGTCCAGAATGATCATTGTTGCCAGGTACATTAGTACATTATTGCCAGCATGCATTCTTTCAGTTGTGAGTCCTCCAGGAATTTTAGCAAAAAGATGTTTGCCAAGGAAAGATCACAAATTGAAGCACCTGCTTTACACTAATAAATTCACTAGGAATATGTCTTTCTTCAGAGCATAATGAGTAGTCATAAGCTTTTATCACTATGAGACTAAAGAGAACTAATTTGACAGTTCTGCCTTCAGTCCTCTTCACACTTATTTTATATCAAAATAACTCCTCTGACTGCACTGAGATTGCTTCTGCTTTGTACCAGGTTTCAAAACTAATCATATCCAAATTCTTTTATTTCAACAATGTCCTCACTTTTCCTACACATTTTAGGAAATCCTGAAGGAACTGTGACTGGGACCACCCTTGGTTTGTGTGTGCTCCTTTGAATGGAAAAGCTAAGCTATGCACTGTGCAAACTCCCTCGATGACTTGACAAGTGTTAAAATTTAGGGCTGCTTTTTGGAAGATGTCTCTCTAACTTAAGGCCTTTCATTAGTACTAAGCAATCCTTTAATCAGTGCCTTCTGTCCTCTCATGTAAGTAAAAAACTCATCCAAAGAGCTGTTGAGGACAGAGACAGGCAGATTTTGCCAACTTTGCAGTTGCACGCCTGCATAATTTCTCTGCTTTGCTGATTTGTACATATGCACCTGAAAGGAAAAAAATGTACCTATAGGAGGTACTGCAGCCAATGCCATACCCAAAATGTACCCAGGCACCTCAAGTGCCAGCACTAAGAAAGGGCACTTTTCAGACTTTATTGAAGACTATATTTATACAAGAGCTTGCTGACCACATTCATGCTTGTTTAGTACATGTAGAGGGTACTAATGATATTAACCAAACTGTAACAGGGCTGGATATTAATGCCAAAGCATTTAATGTAAATATAAAAGGAAAAGGCTTACCTGGGAACTCTTTGTGTAAAAAACCATGCTGAGAAACAGACTGAAGTCCCCACAAATGAGAGAGCACGTGGATGCATCTGTGCCTGTCCGTGACATGGGGGCTCCCAAAGGAGTTTCGCTGTGATCCCCTTATGGATTCATGCAGGTGCTGTTGCAAATTTCCTTTTTTATTTTTTAGGCAAATCCTCACTCTGTCTCTTCATATAAAATTATACCAAGCATTTAGGCTTAACACATAATATGGATGAAATTAGGAGAAAACTCCATAATTTGCCTAGCTTTTGTGGGGGCTGGTTACAATAATTTCAAGCCTAGCATAATTTGATAACTATTTTCTTTCTACTGCTTTATGAAAAGACTCTCAAACAAAGCAGAGCTGATGAAATTTCTTGTCTGCAATCATTTCAGATAAATCAAATAAATTACATGGCCAAAAGGTTACACAAATTATTTAAACATGTGAGTTAAGTCTTATGGGACCCATAAACATTTCTCAATGATGAAACATAACAATAAGAGTTTTCTTTGTGGAGGTTATGCTGAGGTTCTCTTGGATTCTTTATATATAAAACCATAAAAAGTGATTCCTGGGATATATATATTAAATTAGTTTCCCTCCACTCCTTACTTGTAGCTAATATTTCACTAAAATCTAATAGCATTGTAGCTATTAACAATACAATATTGTCCATACAGGGATATGTTGAATGCTTACTACAGCACTGAAAAAATAGAAAATAGTATCTGGTTATTTGACACCACACACACACACACACAAAAAACCCCAAAAAAACAAACAAAAAAAAAAAAAAAAACACAACAAAAAAGAGGTACATATTATAATTTCTTTAAAATATGGTATATTTTTCTGTGTCTGAGTAGTGCGCAGCACAAAAGGATTGTTAAACAGTAAAATACAATGGGAAATTTAAAGATTGCAATGAAATCTGTTGCAGAACAGTGCTTTTATATTTCTATTCCTGGTTTACAAATATCTCAGTCCCCTGTTCTTATTGTTATTTCAAAGTTCCCAAGCATGGCCTCACTTCCCTTTGTAGATACAGTTTCCTCAGTAAGTACAAGCTAACAGCCATCAAACATCATATGATGAGAAAATAGGTTTAAACCATCTTTTCCTTCCTTCCAACCTAAATACTCCTGTGGCTTATGAAATAAGATTAACAACACCAATACATTAAAAATGTTCTGCAACATCTAAACATTGGATTTGGGTGTACAATAGGTATACGCAGAAATAGTAGTGAATGTTCAGATTATTACTTCTCAGAACCTGAACTTCCACCTTTGAAGAAAATTAGAATTAAATCACCACAATTCTTGCAGAAAATGCCTGTCTTGTAAGGTCTTCATACAGTGTTAGTTGTTTTGTAGTCTTTGTAAGGGGTGATGAGACTTGCATCTGCAGACACTGTCAACACACATATCCAGAGGTTTTTATTTCAAAGCATAGACTTGATCACTTGCTCAGGAGAACATTACTACATATTTCAATATGTAAATGTTACAGTATCAATTATTTATGGAAGGAAATATTGAGAATGAATAGCAAAACACAAACAACTGTGGAAAGATGTATAGATTCAGCAAGGCTGATAGACTTTTTCTTGTTGTCTTGGACAAAAATTGCAAATAGAAAATAGCCACAAAATTATAGATTTAAAACCACTAAAATCCAAGCCCCAGCAAATGAAACTATTTTTTCTTGTCATCCCTCAGGACCACAATGTTATTACATAAGGGAAACAGAGGAATAAGACATATTGTTTCTACAACTAATTCTCAGAAATTATTTAGGTATTTTATAACAATCAGATCACCTAGGGGTTGTTTTTCTCTGGATGGTATTGTTAAATTTATTCACTCTAAATATATGTTTCCAATATTCCTGTTTTGAAGAGAATGCAACATCTCAGAAAAAAAAAAATTGAATGTCAGCTATTTTGTGTCATCCTGTTGATAATTTGTCACTTTTACTATTGCACTTTCATACACATGAACAAAGGGATTATTTCAATTGTTTATTTCTTGTCTAATGTTAAATAGTCTTATATGATGAAAAGAAAACTTTTTCAGAAGGGTAAAACATAGCAGGAGCAATATTGTCGTTAAATGACTTGGACGTATTATATGCAAAGGTCATTTATCAGCAGAACATGTGCAGTAAAACTGCATTGAATTGGTTTGTTTTGGTTTTGGTTTTTTTTTTTTTTTACTATTTCATTGCCTATAAGATCCTAAAAATAAACTATTAGCTTAATCTAGCTCATGAGGTATTTAAAACAGTCAATGTTACTGTAGTGGATGCACACTCCTTTTCAGACAGCTATGCCAGACTTATATGCTCTGTTCATCAACACATTAAAACCCAAACCTTGGATTCTCTTTCAGACAGCAATTTGCTGAGCAGATACTACCATTAAATTTCTTTGAAAGAGCATTAAATAGAGAAAGTATCAAAAAAACCCACTTAGTATTTCAAATATACAGAGATTTTGTTTCAAACCTTGAACTAACTCCTATTCCTCAAATCTTATTGCCAAAATCTGGCTCAGAAGCATGAAAATATTTCTTTTGGATTAGAGATATTTTTGTGTCTGGCTCCTTAATGCGGCCATGACCCTACAGATCCTAATAACAAAGTGTGCCTGATTTTTAGATCCAGATGAGCTCCTTTCCAATTCCCCCATAGTTGTAAAGCAAGAGCTTACATTGGTTGCTGCTTTCTGACTCCTAGAAGCCCTTCACCTCATGAAGCTACAACTGTCATCCTTCACATAATTCTCATTTTTGGAATAGACAATCTGTCAGTCAACAAGTCCCCACCCTGGGATCAGTGCAGGGGTTCAGTGAGAGAAGAGTTTCTGCCCATTCATCCACATGACAGCTAATCCTGCCTTGATTTTACCCTACATCTTAAATTCTGACCATACAGGTACAACAATGCATGAGAAAACCCAGACACACCCACAGGTGGCTCTGTCTGGTTTTTCTGGGGGGAAGTTGCAGCAGGGGGGTTGTTGCTTTGTCATTTTTTTGCCATTGTTTTGTTTGGTTTGTCAAGCCTTGATTCTAGCCAAGTGTTTTACATTAAGACAGAGACTTCACACCTGTTGGATGGCCAGCAGAGCTATTGTAAATATAATCAATCTTAACCTAAGCATACCTGTAAAATTTTCTGTTTAACACTATCATATTTATGTAAATAAATTCAGCTCAGCTTGTAATCTCTAACAAAATATGTCTCTAGTCAGTGGAGATGCAAGATTTCCAAGTAGATTTTCTCTTTACTTCTTACTTGGGAGGAAATCACTCAAATTTTGTCCATCCTGCCTTTGGCTTTCCAGCTGTGGTAGCAATTTTTCTGACACTCCTACTCTTTGCAAACAATGCTGGGATGAACTGTTCCACTCATATTTGAACAATGAGCATGAAAAAGATTTTTTATTTTTATTTTCACCAAGCTGGCTATTTTATGACTGCTGGTGACGACTTCCAAAAAGCTTAGATCCAGCTGCCAACCTCACCAACTATCTTGTCCTTAGGTCCATTCATTAGTGGAAAAGCAGCATGTGAGTGATGATGTTTTTCCATAGCTAACGTCCCCAAATACAATGAAAGTTGATGAATTTCCTATGTTGTCAAACTAATTTATTTAATGAGTTGAATATAAATGTTTTACTTAAACCAGTTATGGCGATAGACTTTTAGTGAATACTGCAAATGTGTACAATAAAGGGCAAGAACAAAGAAACAAATCATACAGGGTTTTTACCAAACAGGTCTCCTGAGACAGCACAAAGGAGCCACAATCACCGTCAGGAGCTCACCTTTTATGGATACATGCTCTATGGTGCATGCATACCTTCCATGGGAAACAAAAAAGCCTGGAAAAATCTATCTGGAGACAACCAAGACATTTTTGAACAACGTTTGCTTCTTATTGTCAAAATGTTTATAATTGTGTATCTCCTAAGCTAAAAATATTCCTGTTGCTTGAGTAATGCACTTGGGGGAAAGGCAGGATGGAAGCCAAGCACACTGCTTCCTTGAAGAATTTAACCCAACCAAAGGATTTCCAGTGTTTTAAAAATTATTATTTTGGCTTGCCAGATTTAACATGGGATCCAGCCTGCTGACTTCAAGTGAAACTACACTGGGTCAGTACTTGGTAATCAGTATTTTGGTGTGAAAAGGGAAAACTCTACCACAGTCTGCCAAATGAGGGAAGCTTATAGCCCCAGCAAGAAGAAAGTGTTCCAGTTCATCTTTGCCATGAGGTGATGATAATGGTTCTCCCATGGAATCAAGAACTCTCTGACAGAAGCATAAAAATGAAACCGAGTCAAAACACAAATTGTCCTGAGGTTCACTTGCTTTCCTGATGATACAGGCAGCCCTGTGCCACAAAAAAAAAATAAATCTGTCTGCACACACACTGCAAACCCTTCTATTTATTTAGCTATGGACAATTTATTTTTCTGTGGGCAGATTTTGAATATAAATTGAGGTCCAGATCTGGCATTCTTTGATGGGGGTAATCAGCACTGAGGCCAGTTGCAGTTTCCAAGTAGGACTAAAAGAGCAGTACAAAACCAACATCCTTAGCATCTGAAAGCCTTACCTTTACAAAGTAGAAATTAATAGTGACAAGCTGTCATAGCTTGAGGAACACCACAAAGGAAAATGGGAGAGGAATGTCTCTGCACTTCTCCTGAATTCAGAGAGCTGGTATCACTCTGCATCCAATGTTTATATTGCCTTCAAATCCATACTCTGCCTAACCCTACACTAGTCCTTCCATCAATAGAAAAAACATTCCAGAGTGGATAGAACAATAGTTTAATTGTTCTATTATACACCTTTATACGTGGGTAGAGAGAGCATGGCACATAATCAAAGAATAGTTGGGGCTGGAAGGGATCTCTTGAAATCAGCTAGTTCAAACCCCTGCTAAAGCAAGGTCAGCTTGGGATTTTTCATTGTCTTAGGGATTTTTGTGTGGTTTTTTTCTTTTTTTAAACAAGTAAGTATTCATGATACTTTCATGAGAAAAAATAAATACCTGAGTGTAGAGTCTGCAAGGATGGTATTGGAAGGTTGAGAAGGTAAAACCTGACAGCCTCATCTGTATTTTCTAGCAAAGTGCTCATGAAGAGTGACCCAGCGTGTCACTGGAACAAACCTGGATTCCTTCAAGAGCCCTTCTGGAATGAACTGGTGTTTGTGGAGGAGAAAAAAATGGGCTTCAAAATCCAGGGGTGATGACAGAGCTCCGTGATTTTACCCCATGGAGTCGTGGGGATGCATGACAGAGTCCTGCTAATGCACCAGCACTCACCTCCCTCTGCAAAAAGGGCTTTTCTCACTCTGACTGAGCTCTGTGAGAGCTTGATGCTTCCTGAGCATTTGTTACCCTCCGTGTGTGCTCACACAAGATGCCAGAGGCCTCTGTGCCAGAACAAGTGTCTTGCTTGCTCTTCTGTCACCACAGCTTTGCCTTCACACTCCTGACTGAAATAGCTGTGCTGGCAGAATCCAGGGTGGATCTGTGCTTGGTTCCTGGAAACAAAGGAAAAGCACTTAAGGGAAAAGAATGTTTGAATAAATTTGAAACGTGCTGAAGACTGAAATACAGGATAAAATTTAGATCTCTATTGTTGTTACATAGCTTGACATCTGAATTCTTGCTATTCTATTCAGGTTCAAAATCCCCCACCTCATTGTGATTGCTGAGTGCTTGTTGGCACAGGTTGAGATTTTCAAAGGACTGTAAGGCAGCATGAATTTCAGTGAGATTTGAGCAGCTGATTCTCCCATGATACTTTGATAATGCCAATACACAAAATAAGTTTTTATTATGTTTTAATTAGCTCCTATTTTATTCTGACTTTTTTTTTTTAAGTACTTAGAGTTCAAACACCAGAAATCAGCCCAGGGTGCTGAGAAATTAATTGCTGATGATCCTTTTCTAAGATTAACAATTGCATCACCAAACACACAAGGACATGCTGCTCTTATGAAAATCACAGTCCATCTGAAGGTAAGGGTAGATAGTATTAAATGAACAGAGAAGGCCACTTTGAACAATATGTCCCCAGACTGAAATACAGGACTAACTTTGAAAAAAAATATCACAGATGGCAAGGCTCTGGCTAAAGAAAATCTAGTTATAGCAGAGGAGGAAAACATATGTTCCAGATACATCCTATAAATAGACTAGGTACTCTTATGGGATATATCAGCATTCAAATCAGCAGCAAAAGAAAAGGCCAGAATAAATGGGCAGGTTTTGGGGGGTTTTTTGAGTCCCATCAGTCTCCTGCATGCATCTAGTGGCATTTCAGAAGAGGTTTTTTTTTTATTTCATCATACGTTTTAAAATCTAGTGTTTGATTCAAAATAAAGCTAATTTGCATTGGCACAGAGACTTAACTCACTGGTGTATTATTACTGTGTAAGCAGGTGTACCAGCAACTGCAAATAAATGCTTGCTGATGGAATCTCAGCAGGGTTTCTGATGAGTTTTCATTTTGTTGAACCTCACCCAGGAAATTATTGTGTAAAAGCTTTGCTCTTAGCTCTTTGCCTGAAACATTATTTAGCTACACCTGGCCAAATTCATGGCAATTATAGTAACTGCCCATAGAGGACACAGGAAAAATCCCACCCCTGTTTAAATCACTGCCTCAAAACCCAGGTATGAGCTATGAAAATATCCCTGTCAGATTAATATGCACAATGAGACTTCTGATCCAAGTGCTGTTCACTCTATAACCTACATAGAGAAAGATAAAATGAAAGTTTTAAGGTGGAATCTAGGATATTCACCACTGGAATATTCTAAGTGAAGGTATTTTAGAGTTAAATATGTAATTCAAAGCAAAAGTATTCCTTACTATAATGGTTTTGGCAAGACATTTGATTATGATGCTAGAGTTCATTTTCATTGTATTATTTGGGCTGAGAGCATATCTGAATGTTTTGGTCTTTGAGGCTTATTTGATTCAATTCAGAATACCTAAGAAATGCTGCAATGGGCACTGCATGTCCCATATTCTACAGCCTCCCATGAAGGAGTTATTTAGGTCAATCTCTCATACCTAGAGTAAAAAGGAGGAAAAAAGCTTTCAGTAAAAGGCTGAAGAATAGCTATTGATGCTTTCATATAGATCCTCAAGATTAACCACCAAAAGAACATACAAAATCCACTGCTATATAAAGATTTGCAAGTCACCTTCAAATATTACCAGGGTGATTATTTGAAAGCCAACAAACAAGACTGAAATAAATATTTCCCTTTCCTACACTAGCAAGTGGCCATTTACTAAAGAGGGGGAATTGAAATGAGTTTTCCTATAGATTTCCTTGAATGCTTACGACTTCTTCTAAGTGATAACAATGAAAATTACCATCCAATGTAAAAAAAAATTGATAAAGTTCCTTAAAAAAAGACTGCTATGAAAGGTTCTGTAGAGGAACTACACCAATATTTGTGAAGTATACTGACCTACATTTTTTTTAAATCCCACTCTAAAAAATATCTATACACTCAAGGCAATATGAATTTTTTTCCAGCTTAAAGCTAAATTTACCTTCCTGCTTAATTTCAAAATGACATTGTATTGCACAAAGTTACTTACCAGTGATGTGAACATCACTGGGCAGAGTTCCTGCAGCATCAGGAAGGGACCAGCCCAATCACTGCACCAGCATTAGGTGTCACCTGCCAGCAGCTGGGGGAACTGGTGCCTTGCTATGATTTACAAGGGCATTGTTCTGAGCTCCATTCAATTCAGCACACCAGATTAAACAAAAAACATATAAAACATCCATCCCCTGAACAGTCTCTGCTTCACAGCTCACCTGTTATTACTTAGAGCTTTCAATACCATGGCAAGATTTGCAGAACCATCTTGCCCTGCTGAGAAATCCTGATTTGGAAGGACAAATCAGAGATCATCACAGATGTCAAGCTTCTGGATATCACTTCAAGATGCTTTTCAACTGTGGAAATACTTATGCATGGCCAAAGGAAGAGAGGGAAGATAGCATAGCCACTTCAATATCTACATACAGACTTAACTCCTTTTAAAAACTGCATTCTCCTCAAGGAATATCATAATTCTCCTCAAGGAATACCTTGAAGAGATCCCTGTCTGTATAAAAAGTCACCATTCACTTTGGAAATGTAAATCTCTCACACCATTTAACTTCTTTTTCATGCCTTATCATTAACTTGCCTTTCATTTTAAACAAGAAGCCGTGTGTGAATCAGAGTATAGAGCAAAGGTGTTTTTAGGAAGCGATTATGTGGGCACTGCCTTTTCTAGGATGTGAATTGGAGTTTTTTACTTTTCAGTGGCACCACTCATTTGGGGAATAGTGCCCTAGGTGCCATCACACAGGTGCTTTGGAAGGGCCTCTCCTGGGATTCAGCTGTGATTGCAGCCTCTCATCTCTCAAAAGTACCTGCTTCTGTTCCTCAGCTCCTGCTGACCTCAGCACTCAGCTAAATGTCCTGTTCCCTGCAGGGGCTAGAATCCTATTTTCCCCAGAAAAACAGGCTCCTGATAACTTCCCACAGAGCCAAGTCAGCAGCCATCACCCAGCTCGGTGATCCCACTCTGCAAGCAGGGCAGGGGCAGGAGCTGTTCCCTCTCCTGCAAGCACAATTTCTGTCTATTTACAGAGCTGTGATTCACAAATCATGAGAACTCCAGATTTAGCAGAGCAAATTATAGAAAAACAGAAGTCCTGGTCCTTCTTCCCACTTGGCCTCAGGTCTCAAGAGAAGCCTGAGACTCAGCAAAAGCAAAAACCCACCAACTCACTAGAAGTCATTTGCAGCCTGGGGAAACCTTCTCCAGAGGAAAATTTGCTTGTTTGAGGGGGAGGGTTGTGTGTGGTTTTGCTTTTTTTTAGTAGGTTTGGTTGTTTTTTTTTAAATTTAATTAGTGAAGTAATGAGAAAGCAAGCATGTGAAACATACAGTTCATTTAAGAAGAAACATGTAAACAGGATTTTTATCAGGCCATCCCAGAGGGGATGTGATTGTTACCTGGACAAAAATGCTTTATCTCCCTTACTGAGATCTGCATGATAGACTGACTGGCAGAGCTATTAATTGATTCTTTGTATTTCTGATCTCACTAGGGCCAGCAAGCATTCCTAATGGTTTCTAATTCCTCATCATGACATCCATTATGTTCACCTCTGAGATGTCTAAATGAATTCCGTGTATAATGGCAATGTTATGTAAAATGCAACATGACAGGAATACTTAGAATTGTTCAAAGCTGTGCTCTGGAAACCAACCTTATTTGTGCTAGCCTTCCAATATGGGGTTTGCATCTTTTGGTTTTCTACAGGCACATTGAGAAACTTGACTATGTAAGGGTTTAGACATTGCAGGTGGGATAGTGTTATATCCCTTGTGGCTCCACAGAAAACCAAACACAAACTAAAATAATCTATACAGGAAGAGCAGGCATGCTGACAGAGATTGTTTGACATTAGAAAGGCACAGCTACAGCTGCCTACTCTTTGTTAAAATGCCTACAGTAAATCTGGGCTAATGCTCACACACAAAACAAAGAACTACCACAGGACACTCAAACAGGAGAAATATATTCTGAAAGGTGTCAATTTGAGTAATTTAACTACAGCAAAAGAAAAACAAAACATTTCTTAAAATCTGAGCCTTTCAATTACAGAAAGCAGCTGTGAGAAAATCTAGCCTGTCTGAAGCAGAAAAACAGGACAATTGTATGATATAGGTAAGAAACTGCATTCCTAAAATAAATTCTTTTCTTATATATTAAGGTGTCAATAAAAGGATGAAATCTATTCTTCCTTAACTTGAACTCTCAAGAGAGCAGGGTTGGACTAGATAATCTTTAAAAGTCTTTTCCAGCCTCAGTCATAATTCTGTGAATCCGTGTTGTGGTTTCCAGCATGGCAAAATGACCTCTGTTCATGGAAAGGTGTAAAACTCATCGGTTCGTGGGTGTTATTTGACTCTGGTGCCAAACAGGAGCTCCCTCAAGGGGCTCACCCAGCCTGGGAAGCAACTTGTAAAATCCAGAGAGCCTCTGCAGGTCATGGCTACATAGGAAAACTGGCAAGACACTATTTCATGTGAAATTTCGTGTTTCACATGAAATAGTGAAGAGAAATATTTCATGTGAAATTTCGTATTTGACATGAAATAGTAAATAGAAATATTTCACATTCATATTTGACATGTAACTCAAAAGGTGTGACAAACTGTGCTGAAAATAAACTTAATGTATCCTTCTCCACTGAGGGGAGGGAATCCAAATTTCCCTTGGGGTTACCAAATGGCTGAGAAAACTGCCTGGGCTGAAAACACAATGTAAAGAACATTATGAACACAAAATTAATATCTGTGATGCACCTTTCTCCAACATATCTGAGAAAGGGACCCACAGCATTGCTGACACTCCATTCACAAATAGATTAACTACTAGAATATGAACATGGAGAAGCACTCATTCTTAGTTTTGCACTAATGTAAACATCTGCAAGCCCTATCTTTTTCTTTTTTGTCAGTTAAACCACTAGTTTTTCTAGTGGTTTAACCAATTCAATAAACCACCAATTCTTCTTTTAATGAAGAATTGAGAAAGAAATATTGTATTAAACCTATGCTACTTTAAGAGCACCTAGATCATTGGTTCCATCATACAAAAACAGTAGATCCTTTCCCAAAACATATCAAAGCAAAAATATGTGAAGAACATCTTGGGGCCATAACTGGGAAAATATAAGGTAAGATCAGAAATATTAAATGGTTTTTTATGCATTTTGGTTTTTATTATGAATTTTGGGATGTGGATCTCACTCTAGTCTTTCTCAGCAGAAGCTCTGAATCAATCTAAAGTGCAGACAGAATATGTTGTGGACTGAATACAATAAATGAACAGCAGCAAATTGTCAGGTTCTTCAGCTGCACCTTAGGCAGCACACTAGGTGGAATTTTAACAATAAAATACCCTTGCTACTAATAGTATTGTATCATTTCTTTGCATCCACATTGGGTTACTGGGATGTGGCCAAATATCACAAGGATTTGAGGATCTGATATCTATGAAACTTCAATTTGATAAACCTACCAGGAAAAGAAGTAGAAGCATTATCAATGAACAGATGGATTGCTGCACAAACAGGAAAAGAAAAATCCCCTCTGAAGGGGAAGTCCAGACTTACAGACTTTTGGATTTTTTGAAGGAGTGAAAGCATATGGAAAAAAAAGGTCTGGTTAATGCTAATCTTCATGGCTCCCAGAAAAGCTCTCACAGTTGACTCTAGAGGAAAACATACAATCATTAAATAAAAAAAAAAGGTTTTTTATAGATAAATAATTGTTCAAAAGAAAGGAAAAAGGTAAGAGTAAATGGGAAGTTTTCACAACAAAGGAATAGTCCACAGGGAAAGTCCACATTATTTTGCTTTCCAGCATTTTCATTAGTGATCTAGGAAAAGGCCATGACAAAATTTGTTCATGATACCAAATTATTAAGGATGATCATATAAAGATTGAGTGAACCAAATGAGACAGTGGCTAATAATAATGGCAATTGAAATTCAAGACAGGTAAATGCAAAGCCTTGCACAAAAATAATTCTAGCTTGATATATGAAATGTTCAATTCTGAGATGCCTATTAGTAATTGGGAATGAGAACGTGGAGGGATAGCAGTTCTTAACAGAATACTTGCCAGTTTGTGGAAAAAACCCCAAATAAATAGAAAAGGGAGCATAACTGCAGACATCTGTAATATACACACCATCAGAAATTATGTAAAGTTCTTATCATCTGTAGCCTGGAAAGAGTAACATGAAAGAGATAAAGATTCGGGCAGGAGCAAAAATGGGTGTGAAAGGAATTTAATCATCTAGGACTACTGAGTTTGAAAAATTAAAAACAATAGAAGATGCAATCAATAAAATCATGGGTGGCATTAATAGAATTCTGAAGAAAGTATTATACTTTCCTACATAAGAACTAGGAAAGCAGGTGTTATGTGCAAAATGCAAAACAAAGGATCCTCTCCCCATTAAGATGTGGGACTTACTGAAACAGGATGATGTGAATGTTGAAAATTCAGATGTCTCCTACAGGTTAAATTCTTGACAGAAAGAATTCTCTCACCTTGTGTGAGAAGAAATAGCCTCTGACACAGGTAGTCCTTCAGCCACAAACTTCCAGAGTTTGAGAAGAAATTCTGCACATAATGTAATTACTGCACCCTTCAATTCACATAAAATGGCCAGTGTCAAATGTTACCTCATTGAACTGAAGTATTACACAGTATGACTATTCTTATGTCCTTATCCTAAACATTTCTCAGGCAAATGAGGAAAATGAATCCAGGAAAAAGTAGCAAATTAACCAGACTCTACAGAGGTGAAGTGAAACTTGTAAGATAAATGTAAGAATATTTTAGTGCACGAGACATACTTCCCAGCTCATTTGTATTGGATGTTTAATGACACTTGTTTACTTCTTTTTTCAATAGTTCTTAGCTGTCTTCAGGAAGAAGTTGAATCTGAAGATGTTAAGGAAGGTCAGGTAAAGATCAGAAAGAAAAACAGTAAAGAAAATTTCCAGAACAAAGAACAGCTAGCTTATTCTGAGTTTAAACGACCATGTGAAATATAAAAAGAATAGCAGAATGATACAAATCCACAGCTGAGATTTATAAACAGAAAGGGTGAAGGAATTGTTAAAAAACCCTTTTTTTATCGTTCTTCAGAACTGTGAATCTGACACTACTTACACAAGAAAGGACAGACTAAACCTCTTCTTACTTTTAACCTTCTCTTAAAAGCTTCAAAAAGATGCCTACAAAATTATTTAGGTGAATTGTTTCCAGAGCTTTCAGAGAAATCAATTTAAAACTTCAAATTTAAATGTATCCACAATTCCAACATTTGAGAACGAGAAACAAGTAGATCTGGCTTAGCAAAGCCAGGCTTTATTTTTCCTTCCAGCTACAATGTTCTTTTTGTCAAACACCTTTAGAAATATATATTTCTGCAAGATTCTCTGCATAATCACATCACTGAAAATCCTGCTGGGCAGCTGTATAGGATAGTCACTTAAACTATTCTGCACAGGCACTATGGACTCTGTAGATATGGTATTTTCTAAAGTAAATTCCTATAAAAATAATTTTTACAGTCATTAGAGGTTTAATTTATGACAACAAAAACATTTCGTTTCTCTTATGTGAATAATTATTGCATATGTCATTGTAAAGACTAAAATCCTGTATGTTTCATTAAAGCTGAAAAGGCAGAATCAGAATAGACACACTGTAAGGAAATATAAGGCTTTGAATACAACTTTTTGTTTTATTTTTTCAAAATGCAAAGACCTTGAAGTAGGGGGAAAAAAGGAGAAACTTCTTAATTGTTACCTTGACAAGCTCCCTCTACAGAATCAAAAAGAGATAAGCCTACAAGTAAAGAAGAAAATGGAAGACAATTGTCATAGCAACCAGTTAAAGACATATTTAACAGAGGAAACAATCTGATTAATCTCTGTTTTTAAGAACCACAGGACATACAGAACCACCCAATTAAGCAGCATGACATTTTTTTAAATATAGCATACTAAATCTCACTTTAAAATTTGTAGTTTAGTTGCAGAGCTTTTGATTTTTATTTATTCACTGCATATACAGCCTATAGGGCCATAAACAAAAATAAAAATAGCCAGGTCTTCTGTTTCTTTAAATTCCCTAGATCATAATTAAGCCCAAATATTTTTGTCAGGTGACAAAGAAAAGGTGATAATACTTTTTAAAATCAGGAGTGGATAAGTTTGCACTGAAAATGAGGGTGTTAGAAGATTAAACTAGTCCAGGTGCAGAGACTAAACATATAGCCACAATCATCCTTTCCCATTTTGTTTCTTGCCAACCTACAAAACTCTTGGTAGCGTGGAGTAATACCTTCAATTCATAAAGCCACGCTTCTGTTTTAATCTTGACACCAGCCATTCCCTTAGTTCCAGCCTCAGCTTTACCACATCCATCAATCAAGCACTGCTACCTTTGGAGGTTTAAGATGAAACCCAGACTCTTATTTACTTTCCCTTTGGGTATAGTCCTGCTACAAGTAGCACTTTATGGGCTGTGCTTCTCAAGGAGGGACTTTCAGCCACCAAACACTGAAAGAAAGACTCATTAGCAGGTCTGGCTAAAGAACGCTGCTGCTCATTAGTGAAGCTTTATTGCAAACAGAAGAGCAGCAGACAGCAAACATATAATAAACTTTACCACCCTTCTTAAAGAAAGTGAAAGTATTTAGTATAGAAGAAGCCTGATCTTCTAAGAAAAAGCTAAAAATCTTGCAAAAAGGGAACACTTTTTTCTGTTAGTAAATAATTTGGATATTTTTCATAAGTTTTCAGCACAGGAGAATTTGCTCCAATAATAGTTTGGTATCCCTCAAGTTTTCAAAAACAAGCCGCATTTCCTACAACTCCTTTCCACTGTGTAGCTATTAATACTGAAAAAGTCAAGTAAAAATACTGCATGAGCTAAATAAAAAGGGTGTTTGTTACATAATCGAAGGTTGCAATTACTTTCTAGCAAGTTAAATGCTTCTATTTCAGATTCTTCAGGAAAAAGACCTATTATTGCAACTATTAAACCCTGCATATTTCTGAAGCTTAAATTTTTACCCTTAGGACTTTCTTCTTCAGCTGCAAGAAATCAAAAATGCATAAACTTATTCCAGTAGAAAGGATGGGTTATAAATTTGATCTCAGTCATTCATTTGCTTTAAAATGCTTTAACAGATTCTAAATTTTGAACCTCATTCTCAAATCCAACCCCAGGGCAGAGCCAGAGTGTTTACTGAAGCAGGAGCTTACATCCACACATCTTCCCTCTCCTATACAAACCTTTGATTTCCTCTTTCTCTCTCCCCACTTTTTCTACACTTGTATTCATCTTCCACATCTTTGTTCTTGACTGGTCCTGGAAGGGAAATGAGTCACATTTTTGGAACTACCTAAGGCTCAGTTTTGAACTAAAACTTACAGTAACACAAAAAAGTTCCAGCAAATTCCTAGTGAGGGCAGCAGCTGAAACATGCATTATAAGACAGAAAAAGCTTTGCCTTCCACTCTTTCCTGACATGCTCCATTATGCTTTTCTGCAAATGGCCAAGCTGCTGGTCTAAAAGTAGCAGGGAAGGTATGGGAGGCTGGGAGAATCCATGGAAAATGCATGATTTGGGAATGGAATGGCCATCTCAGTGGCAAAGAGAGTCCTTAAGAAACAACTGTGAATTTCACCAAAAATCCTGGTAACCTCACTCCCCAAGAACACACAGAGAAAAGGGAACAGGCTCTGGGCCTAGAGTTTGTCCATCACATGGTGTGAATGCAAAGCCTAATAAAGATTTATGGCTCACACTCTCAACTGCTGGGTGCCTAAGACTCCTCCTGGTATTTTATATTCCTGACCAGCATAGTTTTTACTTAATGTGTTTAGCCTTTCATCTTGGAATAACTAATTCGTAAGTCAAATGCTCACTTATTGGATTTCAGTTTCATCATTTGTTGTTTCATGTCTTCTGAGGATTTTGTTAAAGCTCTTGATAAAAAGTTCATGCTATTTTCCTTTTGATACTTGACTGCATTTAATGAAGTTGCAACAAAGAATGTGTTGAAAGAACACGCATCTTCAGCTATTGTTGCTTTGTGTTTTCCTTACCTTTCATGTAGGATAAAATGCTATTATTTATTTTCTGTATAAACACATTGATTTGTGATGGATTTATGTTGTGCTTATACAAAATCAGGAATAGCTGAAAATACAAGGGGGATAAAATGTTAAGCTTAGAAGAAAGGAATTAAATTATGCAAGTGCCAAAATTACAAATTGTTACTGGAAAAAACAAAAACAAGTTTAAAAAACCAAAAGCAATAATATTTTTCTGCTTATTTCCCATAGTGGGAACTGTGTATTATATATCAACATGTACAGTTTAGATGAATCTCCAACTTGGAAACCCACAGGAAATTGAATTATTTTACAAAACCCTCAAAAGTTGGTGCTTTTCTTTTTCATTTTTTTATTTTTTAAACTACAATACAGTAATTATTCCCCTTATCTGTAGTTAGCCTCAAAATTATTGTAAACAAAAGCATCAGCAGAAAACTGTAATCACCTCCAGAAGAATCCACATGAATTTATCTCCTGAAACTCTAAACAGAGGTTAATGAATGAACAGTCCTTGAACCTACACTGTATCTTGAGCATACTTGCAAATGAGGGAGGTCTGCAAAAGAGCAGGACACAAGGAAACAACTTCCAAAGGGACTCAGAGGACTCCTCTGCCAAACCAACAACTCTCATGACCAGAAGTTACTCAAAGTCCAACTGTAATGGACGTGGCCACTGTAAAGCTGACAAGCAATAAATACTTTATGTATTTGTGTATTACTACTTGTATTTGTGTATTATCACAGCAATGATCACTTGTAAAAGAAATCAGGGACCTAAGACACTATTCACTGGCAAAACAATTTTTTGACAGAGCATGACTAGCAAGATGACCAATGCAGAACTTTGCTTTTATAGCTAAAGACTAAATTCCATGTATATGTCCTTTCCCTTCACTGCCACTATCTCCAATTTGTACTTTATTTTTAAATGGTTAGCCATTTATACTTTCAAAAACAACAAAGAGATACGGCAAAAGAATCAATAAAAGGTATATCATTTATCCCTCTGAGAATTCTATGTATTCTAGTTAGATCTTGCTAACATTTTTTTCACTGATAACATTATGATCTATTTAAAACAGTTTGTTTTTTTTCTGCAAACTAACCTAATAATCACCAAAGCAGTGAAATTACAGTGTTCTACAAGTGGGAGAAGTAATATTTGAAACAAAACAGATAATGTCACTATCTGTATAAGATAATTAAGAATTTATTATGGTTTCAAATAAGCAGTAAAAAACCCACATATTACCTAAAAGAACAAAATTACCAAGAAACTTGATTAAATCCTTATAAAATGATATATGAAAACTTTCTGAAAAGTGAATCAAAATGCAGCATAAGGAGGCAATCACAGTATTTGCTTTAAAACCACACTGCTGTTACAACCCCTCAAAAAACCTAAAGGAGAGACAACTTATTTAACCTGTTGTGGACACAGTCCCTATTGAAATATGCTTTTACAGATGAGTATATATATGAAGGAATAATCTAATAGCAACACTGATAAAATACTTGTTACAACCATGATAAAATACTGGCTACCTTTAACATAGAAAAGGTGAATTACCACTCAAAATACAGCACCAAAAGACTTTCAAAGCCTACCTCTTTTTCTGTGTCATATAACCATGCTTAGAGCAGGGATTACTAATGGAGGTGAAGAGAGAGAAAAATTCAGCATCTTAGCATGAACAGTGGTACATGTTACCAAATAGAATGAAATTATTTTTGAAAAGTCAGTAGGAACAGAGCATTACCACAGTGGGTCCATGGACTGGATTAATAAAGGCTGATTTCTTACTACCCCTTGTAGTACAAGGATGGGGAGACAACAAAGAAGCTTGGGAGGTAACAGATTTAAAGCAGTGAAAAGGGAGATGGTGCTCATATAATGTGAGCAAGGGTTGCATCTTTTTCCAGGGTGCTGAGGGTGCTTAAGGTTTCAGCTGAATTCAAAGGACAACTGCATAAATTATTAGAAGACATAGTGGTTGAGGAGTGTTAAAGATAGCAAAAAAAAAATTTCACTGGTTTTGGAAGTCTCAACCACATACTGGAAAAATACATTTCTGAAGTATCATTAAATGAGACCTTTGGAGATTTTCTACCTGGGGACTAAATCAACCTGTTAGAAGACATAGCTGCAAATCCAATATAACAATATAACTTAAAATATTCTTGTGTTTAGAATAATACTGAAAACAAGTCTCATTTCATAAGCATATTTTGAAGTTTTAAAACAGAGAAATGCACTGTCCCTTATTTCTTTTCAGTACGAATGAACGTGAAGTCACGTTTTCTGACTTAAATCAAAACCAAAAGAACAAAAGCAATTTGTTTTGTTTGGAGGCTTTGGTTGCTTGGAAGCACTGGAGAGCTGAGACTAAGTCAGACAGCACAACTCATGGTTCATTATGTCTCCTCTGTGCCATTGTGACAGCTCGGTCATATGTCTTTAAATCTGCAAGCAGGAAAAATAAGTAGTTTTGTGAGTAGTAAAATTTCAGAAGCTCACCTTCCTGTGTCTTCTTGTTTTATTTCTGAATCTTACCAATCTGTCAGGCTTTTTTTTTCTTTTCAGTGGGGCATTCACACTTCCAGTGCAGAATCTGGTGTCTGATAAGGCAGTTGAGCTGGTGTGACAGTCTTTATCAGAACATATGGGTTCAAAAATTTGTTTTGGAAAGATGCTCAAGAATTTAAGGTGAAGGAAGCAAACAGGTTTATATAGGAAAAATTCTGACATTCAGTCTATATCTCTATGGTGCTTTTTGTGGGTTTTTGTTTGTTTGTTGGTTGGTTTGTTTGGGGTTTTTTATCCATGATATCTGGTAGAAGATTCTGGGTCTAATTTCCCAGGACTAGAAGCATGGTGTCATCTCCCAAAACAAAAAACTATGTTAAAGTTGTGCATAGGTCAGTGAACAGGAAAAATCTGTGGGAAATAATGTCTAAGTCTTTACTAAGGTCCAGGTAGACAATATCCACAGCCTTTCCATTATCCACTGAGTGGGTCACCCTCTTGTAGAAGGAAATCAGAGGAGAAAAGATTTTACATAGTTATATTTTTAATATATTCATATCTACAGAACATTATAAATGAAGTCACATGAGCCTTGCTAACCTACAGTAAGAATATATACACATACATACCTTTAAATCAGGAGCTCCAGGACAAAGTTCTGTTTATTGATTAAGCCCATTTTTACTAGGCTGGTATGTAATCTCCTGTCCCAGACTAATAAAATAACCAATAGAAGCAGAAAAGTAAAGAATAAAATCTCTGTGTGTGAGAGTGTTTGAAAATCATTCTGTATTTTAGGCATGTTGGGAGTACCGGGCACTGATTTGATTTCACTACACAAAACAGGCTGACAGCAGAGAACTCATTTATCCTTAACACTGAGCCCAAAGTAAATATTCAGCCTTGTTGTTTGACTGTTCTGTCTGGACACACTGCTCACATACTACATCTGACTACAATGCTTTGACCAAGCTCAGCTACAGCTACCAACAAACCTCTGTGATTTAAATTCCTCAGGCATTTTTCTCTTTGTATCTTCCCCCAACCCCCTTGGCATGGTTATGGTGGGGTGTGCAGCCCCCAGAACTGAGAGGGAGGAGGCTGGGGATGGGATCAGCTCCTCTCCTAGCCTCAGTCCTGTGTGGTGGATGCAGAACAGTTTGTTCAATGCTGCAGAGCTGTTCACACCCAGCTGGGGACACACCACAATGCCACCATGAGCAGGTTTGGTTTGCTGAAGATTTAACAAATATATTTTGGTTTGCAGAAGATTTAACAAGTTTTGTGGAAGGGCCTGAACACGCTGGTGTGGTTTGAACACAAGAGACCCACTCCACCCTCTGATGGCCTCTGACAATCTCATGTTGGCACAACTCTAGGTGGGACCCCCTGTAGCAACCCCAGCTGGGCCTGGGATCTGCTGCTCCAGCAGGACTGCAAGCTCCCTCCTCCCTCCCTCCCAGCCTCCTTCCACAGACTGGTAATTAGCACGAGTGCAGGATTGTATTAATTGCAGCAATTGTCATGTTTAGATTCATGGGTTAATTGGTAATATCTGGTGTAACGCTTTCCCCTCTGGATATTTTTGATCACAGTAATTAACCTCCCTTATCCTGGGGAACAGATGCTCGTTGCTGCATTCTCCAGCAGCCCCCTGCGAAGGTCCTGGGGGAATTCCTAAAAGTGATGCACACTTTTAGGAAGAGGTTGGATTGTTATGGCCAGCTCTGCTTTCCTATTATTTCTGTCATGACAAATGTGGAGATGGGACCAGGAGTGCCTTCTACTTCCCCTCCTGCAGTATTGATGGTAAATGATGATGAATGTCTCTCTCTGGCTGTAGCTGGGATTGGAAAGCAGGAGATGGGGAAAAAAATCAGGTTTGAAAAGGTCAGCTCAGCACTCCACCATGGCTTGCTGTCTACCCTCTGATGTGATCTGTAAAGGCAGGTTTGCTTTTCCCACATTTCCAAACCTACTCTCTCTTCCCAGTGTGGGGTACATCCCGGAACAGCACATGCCCAGTGGCTGGAGAGCCAACTCTTCAGCCAGCAGCTCTACCTGGATGATCCTTCTATGCTGCTAACAAGGATTTGGATTTTATTGAATTTCCTCCCACTGGGCACAGCCCAGGAGCTGTTAACTATGGCAGGAGAGTGGATAAGCCAGGATTCTGTGGCTGACAGCCCCAGGAGTAAAACCGTCCTTTGGCAGTCTTTGTGTTTCTATCCTCAGCCTGGGTGAGAGGCTGGGGCTTTCAAAGGTGTTGAACAGAGACCACTCAGGGTTTTATTGCTCCTCACTTCCAACAGAATGGGGGAACCTCTTTTGAAAGCCCCAGCTCAATCTGAGAAAAGCACAACTTGCTTCACTTTTGTGCCTTTATCCATTTTCTGTTGTAAATCGGAGGTAAAGTGACAAATCAGCAGAGCAGCTGCAATGATATGGGCCAGGTATGCATCAGTGAGGTCTACAGTTCACAAGATTCTAAAAAATTCCATCAAAATAGCTCAAAATTCCATCAGAATGGTGCCAAAATCCCATCAAAATTGCCAAAAAAGTCCTAAAAATCCCATCAAAATAGCCCATCAAAAATCAGCACAAATGCCACTAGAAGCATGCAAATCCAGACCAAAAATATTCTCAAATATTTCCAAACTCCCCAACACTCCATCAAACATAAGAAAATTCCACCAAAATACCCTAAATTCCAACCAAAATGCCCCCACATAGACAAAAAAAAACCATCCAAAATGTCCCACCATCCATGTGAATTCACATAAACTCTCACAGATATGCCAAGAATCCCATAAAATTCCTCCAAATTCCACTCAAAATCCCATCAAATGCTGATCAAAATGCCCCTAAATCACCCCAAATGTACACAAAGTACTTGAAGAATCACACAAATTCCCCCAAATTTATCTTACAAATCCCCAAATTCATATAAAAATCCCCAATTCACTCCCAAAATCCTACAAAATCCTGAATTCCATCAAAATCCACTCAAAATACCACCAAATCCCCCGAAAAAAAACAAAAGTAATGCAAAATTTAGCCAGCTCCACCAAAAATATCCCAAAATACATTCAAAATATGTGAAAATTCCCAAAAATTCTCCCTAAGTTCACCTAGGATGCCCCTAAATTTATAAAAAATCTACACATAATTCCCTTAAACATGAAAATTTCAGCCAACTCCCCAAATGCCCCAAAATCACATGAAAAGCCACCCAAACACCCTACAGTGATAAAATTTGTCCCAATTTCCTCAAATTCACCCTATTTCCTCCCCATCCCCCGATTTGTCTCTAAAAATCAGGATTTCAGCCTTTAAACCTGGTTGTATCCAGTTTGAACCAGATGAACCAGTAAAATTCAGATTGAACTGGTTGGATCAGTTTAATCTGGTTTCATTGTGATTGGACTCACTTTTAACCAGTTTGGAACTGGTTGGATCAACCTGTTAGATCAGGTTTGAACTGGTGGGATCTGGTTATATCCAGTTTGATCCTGTTCAAACTGGTTTTATGTGGTTTGGGCCAGTGAGATCTGATCAGAACTGGATTGAACTGGTTGGAATCAGTTAGGACCGAAACTAAAAAGCGAATGTGCCTGGAGCAAATAAAAAATACTCTTAATAAGATTGAGCTATAAATGCATTTAAGTGATTGATTTTCTCTACATGTTTACCATATAATCAAACAGGCTGCTCATTAAAAAATGAGTGTCCCAGGAGTCCAGGTCTCCATCTGAAATGCCAACAAACACGACTTGGCACAAATGCCAAGTGACAAATAAAAAAAGAAATTAGCCATCTAAATAGTATTTAATGAGGTTTAAATGACAAAAAAAGAAACAAAGTAGTGGGAGAAGGTCATGAAAAAAGTCAGGTAAATCTCCATCTGGCTTTAGTACACAAAAGAAAAATTACAGGTAAACAGATATTTAGCAATGAAGATGGGGGTATCAGTGAGCTGGAGGACAAAAGTTGGTTGGACAATGGGAAACATCTGAGCACTTTGTGTACAGTGTAAATGAAACAGAAAAATGAAATACCATTATAGGATGGAAAGGCAGATACTAAAGAAACAGAACTATAATCAAGCTCTCTAGGATTTGATTTTAATTGGTTAGCATCAGCAAACATTGGATTTTTGCTGGGATTGACTATTTCTACAGATACCTTTTTCATTATTATAATTTCTGGACAGTACAGCACCAAGTGTTGACTCCCAGAGAGAAAGTTCTGAGTCTCCAAAGCTGTCCAAAGAAAGAAAGGCAAAAATCACCCCAGAAATTACAGTCACTAATAAGTATCAGCCATCAAACCTTGGTTTTACACATATTTTAAAAGAAAAAAATACAGAATTTAATTCTGAATAGCTTATTTATAGCACAAATGTAAAGCTTAGATGCACTACAAAGTAAAATGTGGAAGTAACAGAAACGGGGAAAGTAGTACAGAATGACTAATTAATACTAGGTACAATTATAAAGTGCAGCTATTTCAGGATGCAGTAGTAAACAGACCACCAAATACCTCCTGAGTCAGCAAGATATGATTCTGTGCTATTTTTAGCTGAGGTTTTGGTAAGTGGCAAGGTTAGAAAAGGAAAGCTGATTGCAGAAAATAACCTTGAATGTGGTGATCATGAGTGAATTCAATTTAAACAGAGATTAATAAACTATGGGTTTCTATTTCAAAAAGACAGACTTTTGGATAGCAGAGTCATCTGAGTTGCACTGATCACTGAATGTAGGAAGTTCAGAGCTCCTCTTAGTCAAAAAGTGAAAGAAAAAATGTGGGATTCATGCTCTAAGGACATGGTCCCAGCACAAATTGTCTTCTCCATTTGCACCGATTTCTGTAGCTACACCAAATGCCATGAGTATTGAAGATGTAATGTACCCACAACAGTTCTGTGTTTGCAGTTCTCCCTGTTCATTTGTATTCATTCATCTTAGAATGGCAAGATTTACTCTCAGAAAGCCCAAGATCTCTGTACTTTATAAATATACTGGTTTTTTCTTAATGTTAAAAAGTCTGATCTTGGCAGATGTGTTGATGAGGCAGAGTGCCAGTCTTTGAAAAACACTTGGTATTCATCATTACCCAGATTATTGTGTCCTTGCATACTCACAAAGGCGTGGATGTCAAAAATATTCTCATGACTGACCACAAAGAAAGATTTTTTCCACTTCAATATAGGGGATAGAAATGAAATGTCTGGAAACCATCTCTAGGCTGCACAGATTTTCCCATGTTCCAGCTGTTGCCATGAGACCTCTGGAATAACTGACCACATGCCAAAAATTCTCAAAAGCCACTAATAGGCTAAAGATGAATGGAAAAAACTTGCTGTAAACAAATACATTATTAGCAGATGGAACATCCCAAATCAGTAACAGAAGAGGATGGTAACTTCTAAACGAACTCATTTGTATCGTATCAGTTTGCTCTGGGCTGTCAGGAGAAATTCTGACATCTACCTGCCTGCCCTGTGAGGACCTAAATGTGTAAGAAATACCATTTGTGCCTACCTGACACAAATGTATGCACAGCCAGAAGGTGACATTGCAGTAAAGGCCTTGATTGCTTGTTTTTTCTTTTTAATCAGAGACTATAAAGGCAAAAACCTGAATTGCTGGACAATCAGTAGGCTGAATTAAAGTAGAACAGAAAGTAGAGGAACATATTTAGCCATTAACTGAGAATTAGGAAAAAAAATGCTAGTTTGAAACCAGACACAAATTTATGTTATTGTTTTTCCATAAGTTCTTGAAGGAACACTGTTTTGGGTCACAACATTTTTGTCATTATCAAAGAAAAGACAAGTGTGTTCACATGGAAGTGGACAAACTATGTGCCAAAAACTACATCCAAAAGAAGGGAGTTTTTTTATCTGCACATAAAAAGAGGGACATTTCAGTACAGTTTTGTATTTCTCCCAGATGGTCACAATGTTAAATTCTGTATAAAATGATAAAAGCATTTCAAAGCCCAGGTACCAGTTCAGGATTGAACAGAATGACTGCCCTCTTCAAATCTCAAAATTAAGACACAATTACTTTTTCTGTTAATACATCATGCTGACATAACATCAATAAGAGTAAAAGTGAAGCTAAATATATTAATGCAGCTGATACATCTTACTACTACATCAATAAGTGACTGTGCCCCAACTTTAATAGATCAGATTGATAAAATATCAGTGACTAAACCATCACTGTAACCATCACCTCTCTTGTAACTATAAAACTGTATTTGAACTGAAACCTTCTCACAAGTCACTGATTTCTCCCAGGATTATATATTAAATAAATAAATAAATAAATAAATAAATGCTACAGCTTTTAATACCATCTATTTATTTCCATACTAAGGCTGCTTGCCAAGCAGCCTTGATTTTTTTTTTTTTTTTTACTGTAGACATATTTACAGGTCTCATTATATAGTTTACCATAATTTTAATAAATTATGCTAAAATATCATGTTACTTGCTTTTGAAATTGTCAACTTTGATATTAGCATTAATGGCACGATTCCCAAAGATTTAATAGATACCCCAATGCTCAGTGGCCAATCTGTCATTAATTTTAACAGGTAGTATGTTAGACCTCTGGTGATGTAAACACTATATATGAAAACATTTTATCACATAACCTACAAATATAAAATAAGTAAATAGGATCCTGTCTTTCTTTTTTTTTTACTATTTTATTTTGATTTTGAAACAGCAGTCTTGTGTTTTTCTGTTTTATGATCATCTTTTCAAGCTAAGGCACTGAACAAAGTCACTACATGATCATGTATTCTAAAAACCTTTTTCCCTCATGTGTAGATAGGCACCAAATATGTATCATATGTGTCTTTTAGAAATAAATATTCAACAGTTTTCCAAAATTACATCCATATTTCCTTTTTTTTTACCTCTTTGCACTGCTTAATTCTTGGATTAGCACAGGGATTAGATGCCAATTTTGATGTAAATGGCTATTATTGTAATGCATTTAGGAGAATTACAGATACAGGAGGGGAAGGCAAGCAGCTCTGAGAACATAAGGAAAGAAGGAATGAGAGGGGCTAAGGACTAAGCAGCTCCCAGAAAGAAGTAAACTAGTTTGGGAACTAATAAGGAGAGACAGGGTGATTTGTTTCCACGTGCTGGGGTGATATCTTCTCTCAATTAGTACAAATCCATCAAAAGGGACCACAAGCAGGACTTGGCTTTCATTTGGCTATCAGTGGAGGAAGAGAAACTGGTGTGGAAAATGTTTGAATAACTGTTAACAGAAAGTAGCCCACAGGTCCCATTAATGGGAGATTATTAGTTCCCAATGAAAACCAGGGGTTTTTTTCCATTTCTCAATATGATTTTACACAGGCAGAAAGAGCCCTAACACCAACTTGTCCTTATTCATCAGCTCTCCTTGATCAGGGAGACAGAGGCCAGGAGGTCCTCAAGAACATGAAGTGAAGAGGAAGAATAAATGGTGTGTTAGATAGGTGAGTGCAGTGCTACAAAGTTAGCCATGGCCTGTGAGCCCAGACCCTCTCCGTGATATTTTTGCCTGACATCTGGGAGGAATGATGCATCTGACTGCATTGATATCAGAAGGCTAATTAATTACTTTATTATACTGTATTCTTCTATGATTTATTACACTACATCTAAACTGAATCTGCACAAGAACCCATCTCAACACAACTGCCCAGAATCTCGGGAGCCAACAGTCCCAACACACACACCTGGATTCAATTGGTCAGTGAATCAAAACCCTCACACCAGAATCCAATTACCAATTCCCTTCAGGTAAACAATCTTCCACAATGCATTCCACTTGTGAACGACACAGGAGCAGTAAATGAGATAAGAATTGGGTTTTTTTCATTCTCTGAGGTTCAGGGAATGTGAATTCCAGAAATATTGTGGGAAGTTATGCCTTGCTTTTCTCTGTGAAGAGAAATGTGGCTACAAGTCTCTCTGCTGTAACCTCATCAGCACTCAGAGGCAGGGGATGAATTCCACCTGGGAAAAGCAGAGAGTGCCCCAGAGGAGCTGTGCAGGGTTCCCTTGGGGACTCCTCTGCTGTCAGTGGCCAGTGGGAATCCTCCCAGGGAAAAAGGGGGAAGGAATTCCTGCTCCTTGCTGAGCACAGGGGTGGTAACTGCTCACACAGGTGGAAGAAAACCCTCCAGGCACTCTTTGCATTCTCTTTTCCTTCTGACATTTTGCATCAATAAAAGGTCTACACAAAATGAGGCTCCTAAAAAAGAAGCTGAGGATTTAGAATGAAGCAGTTACTATTACAGTCACGTTCCCACGGCTTCTGTCCTCACCCAGTAGCAGTTCCTTGGAAAAGAACTTTGATACCTTGCTTGTAAATTGTGTGATATAAAATTAAGTTCCTTGCCCTTCCTTGGCAAAAGGAAATATAAAAATCACAACTATAAATACTGCATCCATCATTTAAAAAATGTATAGCTTTTAAGACTGTATCACACATGGTGAAAACAGATCAGGAAAACAGATTGAGGCTTTTTAAACCATTGGTTTTATCCTGCCAGCTGCACTTATTCCCACTGTCATTTACTATCAGCATTTTAGTGTTCAAAAAAAATGTGCAAAGGCTCAAACATATTCTTGAAAAATAGTATAAGCTGCATGCTAATGAAGGCACTCTTCCTGAGGGTCTGTCTCCTGCTATTTGTCAGTAAAGACATTTAAGTTCCTATAGTAAATACCGTCTGCTCCCAAGAACATATTGCAAAGCAGCAATAAGAAATAGGAGGATAACAAGTATCAGGCATTGTTACTTTGTTAAGAGAAACACTAGAGACTCCCTCCACCAATCACCACCTCTGCCCCTCCCAATCTCCTGAAATTAGCATCTAAGTAATTGATGTACCATTCAAAAATCAGAATTCCAGAAAATGGCAACACAAATATTATATAGAGGACAGATCGTTAAAACAGCAGAAATATTTGTGAACTGTAAATAATGAAACAGAGAAGAGGATTTTGCCATCATTCTCAGCAGCACATAGAGCAATTTTAAGAAGCTGAAGCTGACATCTGACTGACTTCTTAGCAAATATTACCCCTGGCTGCACTGGCAGATTCCACTGGAATATCTGAGACTGAAACACTAACTGACTGCTGCCAAGGCAGCACTGAGCCTTGGCTTTTATGTTGCTACTTACTGTGTTTTGTTCTGGTTTTGTTTGTTGCTTGGTTGTTTTTCTTCAAAAATTAATAAACTGTGAAAGCATTTGCATTTCTGCTTTATATTATCTCAACACATAGTAACTAAGAAAAAAAAAAAGTATGCAAATACTTTCCAGTGGCCCAAATAAGATTTATATACTCTTATCTCTCAGCATTGTTGTTCTGTGCAATAAAAGCCATGAGAAATATGTGAGAGTATGAAGGAAGGGATAGCCAAGAGGATATACAAATAATTTAGTTTTTATCCCTAAAATAAACAGCATCATTTCAGTGTGCATAGATAAGCACTGCTCCAGTTCCATCAGGGGGTTAGGCTGCTCTCTATATGGCTTGATATTTATCATTCATTCAATGACCTTCAACCATTTACTTTGCTACACTACCTTGGTTCCTTCCTAGAATAAAGGCCAAGTTTTACAGAATTAGAAAATATTAGTTTTTCCTCTACAGTAGCTTCACAGAGGTCTACATTTGCCCTGTAAAGCAGGGCAGCACACTTTCACTGTGGTGCATTCACATAGATCACCCAGTCACTGAAATTTTCTTAAGTAATCACAGGACTTAAAGCATTCCTTACTAAAAAGAATAGATTACTTATTAAGGTAATCTTTAAAGTATTTATTTATTTCCCATCTTTCTGATTGGAAATTTGTGCTGCTCAGGGAATGAGACACACACCCCCAGGATGTTTGAGTAGAACAGGACTGGAAACAGCAAGTATGCAATCTAGTTCAAATGAATACACATCCAAGGACATTTTAAACTCTTGGGCAGCGTTTTGCTCCTGAAGCTCTCTAGAACTGGCCCAGAAGGAGAAGCTGGCTTGCAGGAAGTGCCCACCTCCCCCTGGGTAGCAGTAGGACATTTCTGTAAGTCGAGGACATCCCCTGGCTGAAGGCAGGCGTGTGAGTCGTTCCCACAGAAATGCCTTGTGCCACCTGCCCTTCAGTAAGAAGGGAAAGATGAAGACAGAGGGATGTGGCATTACCCTCAGGAGAAGGTGCTTTACTGAGATTGAAAAGGAAGGGGAAAAGAAAAAGAAGTCACACCAAACCACTTGGAACACATGAAGAAGCACAGCCTTTGCAGTCCCACTAGGTAGGATAACACTTAGAGGGGCTATTAGCCTCCATGTGACAGATCAGCAGAAGAGGTCAGGGACATATTTCAGCAGAGCAGCATATCTCAGCTCAGCAGAAGGAAGCACTTTAATCTTCTTTGGGCTAAATCAAATGATATAGGCAATCATTACAGAGTTTAGGGAGCAGGGCTGCACTTTAAGTCCCTGGATTCCTACAGCTGTTGCCAGAAGTAAATCAAAATTAGGGGGCATCCCCAGTGCTAGAGTTTCCTTGAGAAAGACTGAGGGATCACTAAGGATATTGGAAGAGAGAAGTCAGTCTGATTCTGCAGTAGTTGAACAGACCTGCAATGGGGCTGTAAAGAAATATTTAGACAGGTTGCTTGCACACTTTATTTTTAGTGATGGGGTAAAATGATGAAAGAGCTTTCTTGTCCATTTTTTTAAAAATTAAATTTACAGTCAAATATAAGACTCAGAGAAGAGTTAAAAACAGACAGTGCGGATATGTAAAGAATTTGTATTCCTCTAGTATTTCATTTAGGTTTTAAATAAAAATATAATCACAGGGTTCAGAGTCAAATGACTTTGAACACAGTTTTCAACACAATCTAATTTTATGCAATTTAGATCATTGCATGGATGCAAATTCCACTAGGCAATTCCACTCTTATCTCCAGGTAAGAGGGAGGGAAGATTTTAGGGAGGGAGGACAACCTAGCTAAACTGTCCCACTGATTGGGTGGGAGTGGAGGGGACAGAAATATCCTCTCTGCAATGTCAGGAAAAGGCAGAAATAAAGATTACAATATTAAAAATAAATGTGGCTCATACATTTTGAGAGGGATGGTTTTGTCCTAGAGAAATGCAATAATATGAATTCCCAGTCAGTCTGGGATATTTATAAAGGTGTCTGTGTTTTTGTTTTCCTTTATGCATACTCATTGCCTGTTAGGAACATTTATTCAGTTTCACAATAAACATTTGATGCCTCTATGTCTTGCAAGGTCAACTCAGCTTATGAAAACCAAGCCGCTGTCTGTCTCCCTTACCTCATCACTAAAATTCCCAGACAGAGCAGAAACTCCAAAACTCATCAAAACACTATCAGTTAGACTGGAGAGAATTAGAGCTGAATACTAATTTTAATACCTCTATTATGTATGCACAAGATAACTATACTTGAGGTAGAAATAAGCAATACATCTTGAAGGACTCTTGTTTATTCACTCTTCCCCAAAAGAAAAAAAGTAACGATTCCATCTAATGAAGTGAGAAGGTGAAGGTAGTTTTACTTTGCGAGTGAGATACTTAATGAGGCAATATCCTCTTGAATCTTTGAGATAAGCTCGAGGTCAAAAGTAGACAAATTAGCATAACATTCATATTAATATATTTCAGAATCAGATACAGAAACAACCTGCACTCTGAAACCTGCCTAATCACAGACAGCTAATTTTCAAAGGAGTTTTGGCACTCATTATGGTGATGGATGACAGAACTAAAAACATCAACATTTCCTTGAGATCTGCCATGCTTTGTAGGCACTTCTCTTATGTACTTCATGAATTGTATTTTCTATTTTTCATAATTTATTTAGATACTCAAAGAAGTAAAACGACGTTCCTTGAGGAAGATATTTTGGCATGATGCAACACTGCCATTGTGTACTTGCAACAGAGACAATCCAGTGTGGTACTGTATTCTAGTACCCAGAAGCTGTGTTGCTGATATTCTAAAGCTCTTATTATCACATCACAACGAGAAATACATACAGACACTTCTACAAACACACTCACATGCAAAATATTCTGCTATAAGAAAGAAGCTGCTATTATTTAGGAGCAGCCTCATGCACACAGATACAGATGCGCACATAAAAACACCCCTCTGTTCTCAGAGCTGTGTATGCAGACTGTAGCCACTAAAAGGAAATTATTTAATTATTGCCTTCCTTTCCTCTAAAATGAGTTTAAACATTGGTATGCCCCAAAACATTGACAACTCTGGGTTAGCACTACTGATGCTGTCCTGCAAAAAGCAAAGAGGAGGCAAAGGATGTGTGGAAGATGCCATTAAGAAAATCCCCAAATAATAAAATCCAGGAGTGAGAACAAAAAGGCTCCTGTAATTGTTTCCTTAAGTTTTCTTAAGGAATGGATTCTGTTGATGAGACTGCTTTAGGCTGCCTGCAGTTCTGTAGAGCTCATCTGGACTAACTAATATAGTGATCACGATTCTAGGACACAGTGCATTCCTTGCAGCCTCAAAATTCACTGCTGCTGGAAAAAATTAATTTTAAAATATAGTATTAATCCTTAATAAAAATGAAATGCAGCCTTTTGCACTGCAAGCACTGGGTTTGGATAAATAGGTATTCAGGGCTTCATCTTAGAAGTGTGTTAAACATCTTTGGAGTCAATGAACACACTCAGCTTACACTGCCTACCAGGGAAACTGATGTCTTTTGGCATCTTCTGCGCTCAGGCTCTTTTTGATTACAGTGGAAAGGAACACAAAGGACTTGTGCCTCAGGCAGCACAGATTAGCCAAAAGCACATATGCCTAAAAATAAGAAATGACTAGGCATCATTTGCAGGGATGATGGGAAGATTTATCCCACAACTTACTGCAAGACAAGCTGGCCATGGGCCTCCAAGCAGCAGAAACCAAGCCAAGGGAAGGGGGCACATCTTAGCAGATATGAGAGCAGACAGCGGGGGAGGACACAAACCTGACAGCCATGAGTCAGGTCACAGCTTCCCCTCTCCTGCCCCAGGGCCTCCCCTCTGCCTCTCCTTTGGGACAGGAGGGAGCTCTGCAGCTCACTGGGTACCACAGCAGAGGATGCTGCCGTGGCGTTAGGTACAGCGGGCACTGCTGGAGATGGCTTCAGCACCTAAATACTATTTCTGCACAGTTTCACAACATTGCTCCTCTTGCCTGATCTTAAGGCTCCTTTTCTTGCCGGCTGTGGTCATCTCTACCTGGGCTGTTTAGGGCTGAGCAAGTTACAACACAGCAGATGAGACATCTCAAACCTCTGTACATCAGCTCACCTCTGCTGGTACCTTCCTAACATTTCACTGTTGTATTGGGTTTGCAGGACAAGGTTGGGACAGTGGGGAGGCTACAGGGCTGGCCAACACCGGGAAAAAAACCCCAAACAACCCCAAAAAAACCCCACTCCAACAACAAAAATGCATTACCAAATTAGAAAGAAATACATACAATAAATCTGATTCCTCCCTCCTGCAAAATTTTTCTGTGGCTAAGAAAATTGCTTGTGAAAACCTTTTGTTCTCCTCAGAATGTAAATATTCACCCTTAGTAAAGAGAAGTTTTCTATCAGTTATCTAGAGAGGTTATAACACTACAAAAAGAAAAACTCAATTAATGGTTTAAGGGTAGGTGATATTTTTTCCTTGCTATCCTTACAGAGTGTTTAATCTTGTATCTTTAAACATTATAGATTCACAGATATATTTCATTTTATATTTTCACTTTACAGAGTGTTTAATCTTGTATCTTTAAGCATTATAGATTCACAGGCATTATGCAAAACATCATGAGGATAATCGGCACAATGGGGGTTCACTATTTAATGAAAGTAACTCTCTTGTTTTTAATTACATCATTTAAGATCATCTTATTGTCAAGTGAAACACAGCCTTGCCTTTTTGTGATTTGCCTAGGATTTAGGAAATATCCCATCACCTTCTTCTTTTACAATAAGGAGCATCTCCCACATTTTCAGGTTACTGCATACATGTTAAATACTTTCTCTGGGAGCTTTCCAAAGCCAGGACTAAAAAACAAACAAATCAAAGGCCTTGTATGAACTTTCTACAGGAAAATATTTTACTAATTTTAAAATGCTGTAAAAGAAACAGGGCAGATGTTTAGTTTTAGGTCTCTTACTAAAAGATGTTTTAATTTCTGGAATATACTGTTCCTCACTTTTTGCAGTTTCCTCCTCCTAAAAAGTAAGTCCCATGAATAAAAGCCCCAGTGCTAGACTATTTGAAGCAGACACTTCAGCAGCAGGTAATTAGGTTTCACACATTTTATATTTTCAATTATTTCATTTACACTATAATCAATGTTTTTCACATATAAGGAACATTATATTACACTAGAGATTTCTATCTTGAAAGAAAAAAAACAGCAAGCAAACGAACAAAAACCATTATTAACAAAATAATCCAAATCCTGTTTGCATAGAGATATGCACTATAACTCAGCATCAGAGGAAAGGAATTGCATCCAGACACGCACACGTTTCAAAAAGAAAACCATAATTGCTGTGTTTAATGTTTGCATCTTTTGTGTATATTTTAACCATATTCACAATTTGCAGAGCTATTTGCCTGATGGCATTGTTATAAATCTATTAAATCCATCCTTTGGACAGATGGTGCTGTAAAATGCTATTGTATCTGGGAAGAGGTGTTTGAAGACGTAGTGTATGTGTAGGCATACATGTGATGACACCTAGAAGACCACAAAAGCTATTTAAAACAGATAAGTACACCAACTGGGAGGCCCAGTTTCCCAGCATGGCTGATCACTGTGTCTTTTTCATATCAAATGCCATCTTTGCAATGCTTGTAAAATAATACCCACTGGTTTTGGAATAAAGATCTCCTCTGTATCTTTTCCCTGAAAGCTCTGTATCCCTAATGGATGATCTGTTTCAGCAACAAAGAGATAAACAATGTGTCATGTTATTTAGTTTCTCAGTACTTTCAGGTGGATTTCCTTTTTAAAAAAAAAAAGAAAAAAAAATTGAAAAATCTGCTATTGGTATAAAAACCCAACAAAAGTTTAAATATTTCTTTTCATCATACCATTAGCAGTAACAATATTTATTCATTGTCTTTGACACTATTTTCCTTTCATGAAAATATGCAACAGAAAAAATAAAAAGCCAATGGTATATTATCCGATTTGATGTATATAGGAAGCTGGTTCCAAGTGCTGAAATTTGTACAACATGTTGGCATAGTTCAAGGAGAGCAAATTTGCAATGAATGATGATAATTTGCACTGAAAGAAATTAGTGCCTATTTTGATTAGGAATTAGCCTTCTGTTCAAATTTCAGCAGAGTAATGTATTCATTCCTGGTTAGAGCATTAGCTGGGTTGAAAGGGTGAGAAAAAATCTTTGGACAAATGGGAAATTAAAAAGTAAAAAGATCAAAGAGCTATTTCTGTAGTGCAGTAATAAGGTAACTTACATGGTTCAAACAAATCACTACCAGTGTGTAACACTGAAATTCACATTTACCCAGCCTTTCTTGAGGTAGGAACTCCTATTGTTCCATTTTTAGGATTACATTGTTCCATTGCTCATCATGCAGTTTTGCACCTAATCACACCCAAATTGCTCAGTATGAGAGGCAGGTAGAAAAGCTGCCATAGGACAACATGCAGCAGTTGAGGGTGTGTTATACACTTCATAATTACATACATACAAATGATGTACAGCTAAAATTTTCCTTCCTTCCCACTAGCCCTAGTATGGAAAAACAATTCATCAATCATCTTAAAGCAATTCATGTTAAACCTACAGAAACAGGCTTCAGAGCTACTGAAATCTTCAGCTGCCTCACTGCTGTTCCTACCCAGGGAGCCACACTGGACAGGGCTACAATTCTTTCAATTTCTATCTGGGAAAAAACCAGAAAGAATTGGCTAGAAAATCAGCTTTATGCATTAAAAACGCAGCAGAGAACAAATGAATCCTGAGCAATCTCTCCTCAGCAAAAGTCAAAGTGTTGACTATGATGAAGTGGAATCTGGAAGGGTCTGCCACTCAAGTGTGCAAGCTCTTTGAGGAGTTAATCTATGAGAGAAGCTTAAAAAAACGCCAGTATTTCTGTTGTGGTGCCAGCTGTCAAGGCTCTGACAGTTTACCTCGGCACTGAATCTTCAGAACAAAGGAACTAGGTCATGAAACAGAAAATTTAAGCATATTCCCCATGAAGCTCACCTTAAAAGATGAGCATTCAGGTTACTAAGTCAAGGACTGAAAAGTCAGAAAATGACAAATTTAGGGCTGCATGTTCAACTTTCACTCTTCCTCTTTGTATATCTGCGCTGTTGAACTGCTAATTATATGACTGCAGAAATAATTGTATGTAAAGACAATTCAGCTGATGGCAAAAAGGACTGCTGTTATTTAATTTAAAATGATTAAAACATGATAAACTATAAAACAGGGGTTTAAAATATCTCATTGAATACAATGCTTATCCATCAGTGTTTTTGTATCCTCACCCACAGCCCCAATAAGCCTCTACCACCCCCAAGCTCCTTGATGTAGTCATCTACCTGCCCTCTTTTATTGCCTCAGTTTCCCCACTGTCTCTTATCACAGTGCAGTTCTTTGGACACCAAAATGCTCTATCTCCAGTGCTCAGCAGCACCTCTAAACCTCTGTGTTACTTTTTACTCTCTGTCCTGCTCATTTTTCATCACTCCCAATGAAATAAGATGGGAAGGGGCAGCAGCAGAGGAACAGGAGTTCTCCCTCTAGGTGGAGCTGAGCTGAGAGCTCTCCTTCCCATTGCCTCGTTTGTACAACAAGTTCAGGAAAGACAAGGCAAGGACTTTGACTGTCAACAGAGAGACATCCTGGAGCTGATGAACCCTTTTTCAGAAGGCAAAATCATCAATTGCCAAAGGCTTTGACACAGGTCTTCTTCATTCACTGTGAGCCAATTTTAACTTCCTTATGCAGACACTCTTCAATGGACAGCTCCCAGTGTAATTAAGAAGTTTATAGTCAAGAGAGTGCAAGTTTGTAAATGCTGATGCCCTCCACAAGAGTAGCAGTGTTCTTGATTCCCTTCTGTTGTGCTCCAGATGGCAAGGGAAAGGCACAGTCTGTGTTTCCCCTTGTATCCCAAAGTTAACACAATGCATTTGACTTGTTCCACTTTCTACCCTGCCACAAAATGCATGTACTTTGGCAAACACCCCTAAGTTTTGCAAAGTTCTTTCCTCTTTGGGAAAAAATAATACAATGCTCCCATAAATCAAATCTCATCCTTTAATGAATGGGCTATTTCAAAAGGACAGACAAAATCTTGCATGAGGATAACAAAGCTGGGGGAAAAAAGGCAAAACATGGAAGCCTTCAGGAGTACATTCTTCTTGCCATGGTTTCTTCAGATCATGGATTTATGGGTCAAGTTTGTTTAAAAACACCAGCAATGAGTGCATGGTACCATGTACAAGGCCCACAGAAATAAGGCAGATTGCATCGACTGTGGATTTACAAAGCCATCGCTCATAAACTGCTCAGAGAATAAATGTTTCCTAAAGCCATTTTAAGCACACTGAAATATGGTCCCTGACAAACACATTCTTTACAACCTCTTCCAAGTCAGAAATGCTTTTCCATTTAAAAGTAGGAGGTACTGTTTTCTAAAGCAGTACAGAAGTGGCATATCCTTCTGCATAAAGTGCTTGCTTAGTGAAGATAATTGAGGATGGAAAATACATTATTTTTCTGTTCTATCTGCCACAGCAATTAAAAACAACAATTAATTGTGTCAAGGTGCAAAATGATGATTTTAATTACACTACCAGAGAAACATAAGAAGTTCACATGCAGTGACTACACCCTTGATTGGTCTACTACAGAGGAAAAGATAGGATTGCTTCCCTAGGGCAATGTTCTCCACCTCATTCATGCTGATTTACTTCACAAATAACCTCAGTAACTTGTTTTATTGACCTCCCTAGTAGCAGGGTTTTGAAAGTAAAACCAAGATATTTTTTCCTTTTTATGGAACTATTTAATTATTTTATTCTATTTTAAACACTACTGAGAGAAGTACATGCTATATAAAGCATCATATTTAACAATCTGTCTCGTAATTTAAAATTGCTTATGAATGTAGCAAAAATAATTCCAAAAGAATAAAAAAAATGATTCCCAGCAACATTCACAGTACTATTCAGGGCTCACAAAGTCCAGACATCTTGCTCCCACTGCTGTCACACTGGAGCACACTCAGAAAGCAGAACACCAAAAACACCCTCCTTTCTTTAATTATGCCATTACCCTTCCCATCATAGAAATAGCATGCCCTAAGGCAAAGTAGGAAGAAACAGCAAACTCTTTCCTGGAAAGTTCATAAACCAAACATGATCCATATATCTAGGACTCTATTCCTCTTGTACCTTCAGGGAGAGAGGAATATTATTGAAATTATAAGTTCATTTTACTGTCTAGATCCTTTGAATAGTATTGTTAAATTGGAAAAAGAATATCACTGCACTGTTGAAGCCAGGGTCTCTAATCCAGTGCTAGAGGCACAGGGAACTGTACTCACAGGCTGCAGTAGATAGATATAGTCAGATTTATGTTAGACATTTCAAGCTGAGGATGGTAGTTTCACTCTAATGCAATATCCTAGCTTAAATGGCTTTGTCAAAACAAGGTTTCTTCTGGTTTCTGACCTTTATTTGGTTGAACAAAAACACAAATACAGAGATTGTCTTAATCCCTCTTGTTTTTATTTGAACACCTGTGCTGGGCCATATTCATAAAGATGCTTCATATCCCATCATTCATCTTCCAGATGGTTTTTATTACCGATCTTCAGGAAGATTTTCCTCTAACCCCCTTCCTTGCTTCCTCAGAACAGTTAATTAAAATACTTCCATGGAGATGCCCAACATGGACCCACTAACTAGTGTCAGTCATTGTGCAAAAAATGAGCCTGTTTGTTGGATAACTGGTTATTGCAACAATTTTTTTTGTCATGGCAGCCTGCGTTCTTATTGTGATTCAGCAGAACTGCTGAGACATCAATTAGTGTGGTTTCTAAAAGCTTTTATAACTCATGGTTAAAATTCCAGCCTCAACCACAAAGCACAGTAGTCCCATAATCTACAAAATAAAATCTGGGGCTCAGTTTCCATTTACCAAAACTTCTGCAATAATAAAAATGTGTCTGCTGAAGACATCTGTTACAACTGGGTAACATCTAATTTTTATGGCAAATAATAGAGTTCAGCTCCATAAGATTAGAGGTTATAGGCTAGGCCTTTTGGCTGGCTTGGCATTCCTGTTGAAATGTTCTGCCAGCCAACTTAATATATGCATTAAAAAATCCCAACGACTTTCCTCCTCCTCCTAAGACTCAAAATAAAGCAATAGTTTCGTCTCTTAATGCTTTGCTCCATGGCATTGTTGAGCCTATGGCAGTGTCTGTTTGATGGGACTGACAATAATATTATTTCTTTTCACTAAAAATAAAGGCTTAATGAGGCGAAATCCAGAGTAAATTATATGTTGGAAACATACACTCTGCTGGAGAGGAGGTGGAGTAGCAAAAATCACTGTATTTCAGGCCAGCCCTGCTTGTATTCTGGATTTCAGATATTGAACTTTGTCAACTCAAAGCTTGAGATTCAGGGTTTTTGCAGATCAAATTCAGTCTTTTAGCACATGTAAATTGCAAAATAGCACACAGCTATTGTAGAGGATGTTTTTGGAAAACAAATATAACAACATTACCATTCATTACAATCAAACCATCTGTGACTTTTAACAAAACTTTTTCATTTCCTTTTAATCCAAAACCCTGTGAGAGATACTTGTGATTCCCCTGGGCAATATATACTAGTGAAATAATCAGATTTGAAAGGTCTGTGAAAATCATGAGCAGAAAAAGGACTGTCACTTCATCAAGTTTCTAACAGAGAATCCAGTGAATCACTAAGTAGAACTGCTCACTGGGACATGCTTGCACAAAGCTGCAGAGAGCCATTCACCAGAGACTCAAATACTACTAAATAGGTCTCTGCAAAGCCAGAAGGATGTGACAAGATTGTACCATCAATATTACCATAACTTATATGAAGGCTGAGTCTCAGAAACGCAAGACTGGAAAAAAAAAATGGTTATCCAACCTACAGACTTACTGCTGGTATTGCAGAAATCTAAATCCCCTGCTGGGGTTTTTGAAAAAGAGGAGAGCATGACCAGGTCATGTTTGGGGTTTTACTAGCCCTCTGTACCCAGCTGTCCCTCGGGGAATGAGTCCTTACTCCAACTGCCCCTTTCCTTGCTCAGCAGCTTGCACTCCTTCTCTCTCCCTTTCTAGGATGACTTACTACTCTGCTGTTTCTAAGAGACTATGCCTGCAGACAGTACTAAGGGGCGGAAGAATTATCAAATCTGCCACTTGCATGATTCATAAGACAAAAAAATTTGCAATCCAGGAATGGGAGAGTGCCTGGAATATCTTTGTAGACCCACTCCCCCACCTATTGCCATCCTGTCCTCAGCTATCACTCATTTTAATATGCTGTGTTTCTCATTTATCTCTTCTGGTACAGCCATATGCAGCTCTACAAATCAAGTGACAAACCAGTGCCAGGTACTTTTATTTAATTTAATAGTGCTTTATGAACAAACCTATAACACGCTGTTTGGAAGTAAGCAACCAAGTTTTCACCAAAACAACCAAAAACATATGTTTTTTAAATTAAAGCTTAAATCTGTAAAAAAATCACATACCTCTCCATAATCTTTTGCTCCTTCCTGCCTTGTCCTCTGCCTTAGGAGAAGGGCTAGCCAGGGGCACCCATGTCACTCACAGCTGATCGTGTGACCACAGGCACAACAGAGGCAAGTGGACTGCAACCAAGCAGGAAAGGACCCACAGTATCAACAGTTTAGAGGCTCTCTAAGTTCAGTTTCAGACCTGCAACAGTTTAGAGGCTCTGTAGGTTCAGTTTGAGACCTGCTGAGCCCTCTGTGAAGCATTCAGTTCATTCTGAACTTAATGCTCACCTCCACAGAAAAGACTTTTACCACCCACACCACACACCTCCCTTCTACTGGATCTGACATTCACATAATCTTGAGCTACAAGACTTGAGTATTTCCTTCTCTTTTAGTGTGAGTTACTGCACATTCACTTGAGTGCCAAACATGCTAAAGAGAACAGCAGGAACGTGAGCCTGACATGGACATGAGAAAAGGAGAAACCCTTTTTCAGAGGGCACAGCCAATTACATCAGCTGAAGCCATGTCATGAAAACATCCTCAGATAATCCAGCAGACTTAGCTAAACAGGATAAGCAATACCTACCTACTATTCAGTCTTCCCAGTGCATGGCTAGGAAGCAGAAGAAGAGGCAAATACAAGTGGGAGAAGTTCAGGTAGACTCTGTCTCTCTCTAGTCCTTAGGTAGAGCAGCTGAAAACAATGTTTACCAAATGGGATAAAGCACTTACTCAGCTTTACCCCACAGTGGGGAAGGTTAAGAGGATGTTGAAGTCACAGCCATGGTCCATTCTCTCCTCTGCCCAGGGGTTAATTACCTATCTTCCTCTTGTTTAGGATGTGTTGCAAAACAACAGGCTAACTCTGTACAAGTGGAGGATTATTTTTATAATTGTGTTTTTTAATGAACTGATATTAAGAAATACTGTTGTTGTCTTAGTGCTCCTCTGCTGTCTTTAATGAAGCTCTCTGTGTGCTGGATACACCTGCAGAGCTCTTTAGGAATGGAAGATTGGTCATCATCAAGCAAATCTTTCTTCACCTCTCACGACTCTATTTATGATATACTGATTAATCAATCATCAGAGAGATTAAAGGTCATCTTTATAAAATAAATGGCTTATGGCTGCAGCAAATCACAGCTTCGAAATTTATTGGAAAAGGCTGTAAATTGTCAGTCATATTATTACACAAATAAATCAGATAGTTACTGCAAATTGATTAAGTGATTCCAATTTTTTTAGGAACAAATTGTTGCTCCAACGTATTTTTCTCTCTTCTTGGACAAAATGATTGCTTTGTAGTCTGTGTGAATGATTGCCTGTGTGTCCAAGGCCACAGTTATTGCTTTAAGTTTCTTCACACACATTAATGTTTTTTTGAGTGTTGTTCACCACAATTTGTTTTCACATGAGCACCACTCTATATTTGAAAACAGTGAATGGTACAATGGCTGTTTGAGATGCTGAAAATAACACTGCAATAGCATAATCAGCATTATATTGGTACATGGAACAATCATAAAATTAATACAGATAGGCCTTTTCAAGTTTCACAGTAAAAGTAGGGGACCAAATTTAATTTCCTACACTGATAGAGAAATATTTAGGACCCTCTCACTGTATCTTGTTTGCTGTATCAGTGCTGTGGGGTGAGGAGGGGAAAAGGAAACAGAGGAATGTGTCAATAATGGAAAATAAAGTTGTCCGAAATTCAGGACTTTAATTCCTGAGATTACAGTGAATTTTGTTAGTGAAAATAATTACTTAGAGTTACATGAAATTAGAGCTTAAGAGATGACTAAGCACTCTTACTCTCACTGCATTTGTACCATCTTCATGTCTCTAATAAATCCCCCCGCATCACATCTAGTGCATATATCAGTGGAATTTCCACTCTCAATTCAGATGACTCTTTGTTTCATTTCAGCACTCCCTTGCTGTGACCAACCACTCTGCATGCCTGCAGGATCTCTTCTGGAGAAAAGCAGGTAAATTCCTCTCACCAGAAAAAACCCAGACATGTTTCCATGGCTGGATCAGCCCAGGCAGTGCTCAGACAGGTCTGCACCAGGATTTTCTCCTGCTGCAGAGAGCTGTCCTATGCCTCTAACAGGTCCTGCATCCTCACAAATTCTCTCGGCATATCCTGCCTTGGGCACAACATGAAATGTCACCGTATCAGAGCACAAATGCAAAAGGTTGTCATCTCTGGCTTACTGCAAGAAGCACCAACTATTAAAATTCCTTAAAGCAGCTAAAACACCTCAGGATCAGGGAGTGCTTTGCAGGTTTACGAGGCTCCTGCTTCAAAACACCCCAGAACTGGGCAGAAGAAAGAGGTATTCATAAATACAAGAGTGCTAGTGGCCACTTAGGGGAGGATGTATCAGCTCAGCTTGTTGCTGAGAATTTTAGAACAGTGTCACTGGAATGTGAAAAACCACAGGCATCCCATTTGAAGGTACATCCTGACAATTAGCATGGATATATGAAAAGGACAGAATAGGCAAGTTTTATACCCAGACTGTATGACAGGCCAGAAGAGCCTATGAGTGAGGTACAGAAATTTGTGTCAGAGGTATGAGCCTGGCAGCATTCCATGTGCCATCCTCTGTTGCTGTCTTATTGCAAAGCTCCCATACCTTCTTGATGATTTCTCACAGGCATCTCCTCACAGCACAGCCCGCAAACTCCAACAATTCTCTGCTCAATAACCTAATCCACTTTTTTATAGCACTCATCCTCATTGGACATAACTGTGGCCTGTTAAGGGCAGACCTGTTCCTAATATTTGGTGATTAGTACAGCTGCAGTTCCTCAGGGGTGAGACTACCTTCTGCACTATCTTTTATTTTCTTACATTCTATCTCCCCACAATCCTCCAGGACTAGCCAGGTCTCTCTGAAAGATTAATAAAGAAACACACTTGTGCCATATCTTCAATTAAATGGACTCCATCTTCTTGAATATGATGTATCACTTTGCTGGTCATTGTGTATGTGATTGCAGTCATAAAGTTGGTAGATTGCTCAGATTAACAATGAAATATGCTATTCTTCTGCCAGGAAAAGTTTTGGCCCTTTAGGACACAGGCTATCAGCGTCACTGGAGCAGTGTGTTTCTGAAACTTCCATGAGGATACAGGGAGGTGTGCTGCCATTTCCTGCTCTCAGTGAGCAGGAAGAAGCTACAATGCTTTAAAACAGTGATAGAACACAGACGTCCACAAATAAAGATGAAGCAGTCATAGGAGGAAGAGGATCTTGAACAAAAATGTCTGGGGGAAGAGTTTATGCTATCATGAAGCAGCAGCTCTGGCAATGTGGACATCAGACCTGATTAGCAAATCTGATTCATCCCACAACTTCATTAGAGCCTCACCTCTTTGCATATACAATAGCACAACAGCTCCTAAAGCACCCACTCTGCCAACATGAAAATGCAGCTGAAAAAGGGATGTTGTTTGGTCTCCTGCATGCTGGAGTTCCTGTCTCTTGATACTGGATGGCCTCAGCAGCTAGGGGTTGTTTGTCATAAAACAGACAAGCTTGAGGTTAAATAATTTATGGCAAAGATTTTACTGGCACCTGGCAGGTGCTTAAAGAAGAAGCAGAAAGACAACAGAAATGTCAAATTTTCCCTTCTGAGCCTGCACAATGCACTGTTCAGGCAAACTAGGGAACCTGGGCCAGACATTTAAAAAGTCTGGTCACCTCCAGCCTAAGAAAGGTACCAGGCATGCTCTGTCAGCAACCACTGCTTGCCCTCCACTCTTCATTTGCTTAGGAACTCTTCTTTTCAAGGAGGCACAATGGGGAATTTGCTGCTGGTTTTTCTGTAAAAAAATGATCTATGGCCAATTATTAAGACTTGTTTATTATACAAGAGTTCATACCTGTGAAGGGGGTTAAAAATTTCACCAAAATACTACATGCTTGTTATCAAATTTAAAAGCCAAAAGGCCATAGTGGTATCCATTGAAAAGATTAATCTGGTTAGGAGTTCATGTCATAATCACCAATGATTAAAAAAGCAAGTCAAAATTTACTGGCCTTAAAGGATCAATAATACCTAGTAATTACATTTAGGAACTTTTTAGGTAATTTCTTTGTGTGTACTGTTTCACATGCATCCAATATGCCTTATATAGATACTTATTAATGTATTTATCTGTTGTAAAGGAGTGCCATCCCATCAATTAAAAAAAATCTGCCATTAGTTGGAACTAGGTTTGTGCTTCCATGATAAACTCTTTCCTGCTGATGCCTGCAACACCAGACAGCCAGTGTAAGGTTACTGAATTCCATGGAGCAAGGCTGATTATCACCAGCTGAAAGCTCAATCCTTCCTATAAGCATGACCAGTTATTTTGGGTAATTTTTTAAACTGTAACCTGAATAATACCTTTACAAAGTTTGACAAAAGTTTTGTGCTTTTTACAATGGATCCTAAAACATTAAAAATCTCTATAAATGTTTTAAAGATTTAACAAAGCCAAATAAAAAAAAAATCTCTGCAGGTTGATCTGTTCCTATTCTGAAGTTCTCTGTGGGCACCCTGATTCATAGGAACTCTTTTCCCAATGTAACTGAATATCCTTTTAAAGCCAAAAGCTGTATTGTTAGTCTTAACTCTTGGACCAATATTTGCTTTGGTTACATCATGAAACCCTTTCTATAGAAGTTAGCTGGGGCAAAAAACGTCCCTATGGAACTGTGACAAACAGAATGTGCCACCTAGCTCAGTAATTTTGAAAGATCACAGTTATTTTTTCTGATAAATCCAGTATGATGCCTGTAATACACTTTCAAGTAGCACCAAACAGAGCTGTTGAACTTTGCTTTTCAACTCTCTTCTTTTCTTATCTTTTTCCTGTTTTGCCCTGAGGTCTCTGAACTTTGGCAAGGGTATGAAAGTCCTCAGAATCCCCATGATTTTCTCTCTCTTTTTTCTGTTACACACTATTTTCTGGGTTACTAAAAAATGCCATGCTGTTGTAAGCCAGCTGTAAGTGCTCCACTGTCTCTTGACAGTCAGTGAGCCAAAGAGCTGAGCAAATACAACTGCTACTGGACACCTACCCTTTAAGGTGTCCAAATATAGAAACATCCTTCAAAAGACCAGCAACAGAAAAAGCACAATATTGTACTTAAAGAGAGGCTTCATTAACTCAATTTCTCCGAATATTTAAAGTATAAGGAATAAGCAAAACCATCATGTATCAGCTTCCTTATATTGCTTAAGCAACTCAAAGTCTAGTGGACCTATAAAACTCACTCATATGTGTTGACAGAGAAGGGCATCTTTGGATGCATGATATGAATTTAGAAATTCAAATGTCACGCTGTACAGTTATGATGCTGTGATTTGATAATCTGAGAGATTCACATGTCCTCCTGGCATACTGCAGGTTGAAAACAAAGAGTGCAGAAATAAATCCTAAGGCTTTTGAAGTCAATGAAAAAATTTCCATTGTTTTCAGAAAGGATAAAAGATAAAGCTAACTAGGATCTAACACACAAAACAAAAACAACTGTAGAGAAACAAGGTACAAAGTACCTTTCATTTTCCTTCAGACCGCTGTACAATCACACACAATTTTTGTATTCCTTTGTTTAACAAATGCATATCCTATTCTTTTAAAATAAGCTCCAGACTATCTTTAATATATCTCACTACTCCATGAAAGAGTTTGTCAGTTTAAAGAAAAATATTGTCCTTCTTTTGTACAATTGGTTTTAATACTGTGTTAAGCTGTTAAAAAAAAAGTCATAATAGCCTTCCTTAGGTTCCCTTCTTGGTGGCATTGCCACCACTGAGTTATTATGTAAATTATTGCAATCTGGTTAGCTCCTTCCATCTCTTTTCTTAACAAAAGGGGTCTGCAAGTGCTAATCAAAATGTTGTAATTTACATATTAATGAAGTTTTCATAATGGCATTTGCTTCATATGTAATATGAATGATATGGAGACTTTTCACTCTTCTTTTGAGCAACCACTACATTTTGATTTCCTGAAGTAGCTGATGTACATCTGAAAACAAACTGTAAGTGCATCACAGCATATCTCTTTAAATATATATATATATATATAAATATTTCTACATATCTTTGATATCAGAATGATAAACTCCAGTGTTTGAATCTTAAATGTAGCCTCACTTGTGGCTGTGAACTATTATTTACTCGCATTCCTTTGAACAATTTTGTTGCAATCATTCTGAAAATGCCAAAGGCACATTTTTCTGCTGAGAGTGTGAAGCACAATAAGTAGTGAATCTTTTTTTTTTTTTTGTGGTTAAAAATAAGAGAATAAAGAGAAAGAGGGGGATGGATAGAGACAGAGAGATAGTTTTTAAAATTCCACAACCCATTCCTATAGAAAGTTGAAAGGTAAAAAGTTCCTGTGCTGCAACAAATGTCATATAGAAAAAAGCTGGATAGGGAAGAACACTGACTTTCTGTTTTCCATTGTATTTTCTACTTTGCTGTTATTTTAAAATATAGCAAACACAAAATTCTGTTTAGTATTACATCTTTAAAGCTCTTTAATTAAAGATCTGGGATCATATTAATCTGTGACTCAATACAGAGAACTGTATCAATTTCTACTTTCACCTGAGTAGTGAGTGAGAACAGCATTATGTACCTTAAGCTTAGGATGTAAATTATTAGGAAATCTTAAAAAAATATTTGGTATTCCAGGTGAAAAAAATTACACCCACAGTAAAATTGAATGTCCAGTTGGTTCTTTTTACAGCTTTCAGTAATGGGAACTTTTTCTTTAACAAATCTCACTTAAAAACGGAGATGAGATTAACTCTCTACTTGCTAAACTAAACGGACCATGTAGAATCTCTCAGATTTTCTAGAATTTGTTTCCTTCAGGAGTGGACTGTAAACTTGATCATTCCAGAAATGTTTATTCTCAGTGAGAAAACAATCATAATCCTCATCTGTTCCCCATGTTTCTGCTCTAAAAAATCCCATTTTTTTGGTTATAATTTCATCTGGGAGCCCATTTTCATGGGCACAGACAGTAACTTAGCTTCCTGAATTTCTAACTCCATGAGACTGGCTTTTTAAGGTGTTCTCAACACTCCAAGATAAAGAATTCTTTGTCATTATGAGACGTGATATTGGATTAGTTCCATCCTGGATGTAAAGTACTTCAAGCTTTAAACATTGCTTAGATTTAAGACTCCATAAAACCAGAGATTTACCTGGGTTTTTCTAAAACAGTTTAGTGTAATTGATAGATGTTCACAGTACTTTACATTAGCCCCAGCTGGAGTAGGAGTTAGAGCTGAGAACACTGACCCAGGAGCCTACAAAATATTTCTGTCCAAATTTTCTAGAACAAAAAATGAGGTATAATTTTTTTTTGTACAGAATTCCACTCATTGTTTCCACTCACTCAATCCTCACTTTTTCTTTTAAATTCTAATGCAAAGCAAACAGATCCAACATTAGGCACAGTCTAATGGAAGATTGGATTTAAATGGAAGATGTTTTCTATCATTGAGAAAGAGACCCTAGTAATGGTTTCATCTAAAGCTTCATGACAAACACTTCAAAAGCACATTAAAGACATGTGGGAGGTATGGAATGATATTTTTAAAAAAGATAATTTACACTGAATCTCAGGAAAGCACTTGAGAATAAGATTGATTCAGCTACAGGGAGTATTCCCAGGGGTGTTGGTAAGTGTTTCATTGCTTTGAGTATTTAGAACTGGTGCTTAAGAAAAAAAAAAAAAAATTTATTTCAAAGCATTTGAAATTAAAGTCATGTTCACTTTTTTGTTCCTCTTTTTTGAAACAGACATATGATCAATATTTTTAATTTGCTGAAATAACTAGTGTTTGAAAAATGATATATTTCAATAGCTGTTGCAATCACATTTTCCCTAAGCAGATTGGAGAAAATTCAGAAAGGCCACAAAAATTGTCAGTCAAAATTTAATAGCAATATTTTAATTCCATATTTTTAAAAGTGTATTTTTTCAACCAGAAAACCCAACACACAAGAAAATGTAGAGCACCTCCATTTTGAGTTAAGTTAAGCAACGCTTTGGAGACCATGCCTGCTCTTTGCATCTCCTATCCCGTTCTCAATATTTTATTCCCTGAAGGATGAGGCAGGGACAATGCACAATAACAGCCATCATGTCCCTGTCTCAATGCTGTGCAAGGGAAAGAGGAAAAGATTTTTGTGTACTTGTTCTCCTTTAAAAAAGACACAATTTATGACCCAATCAGAGACACACTATCTTTTCAGCCATATGAACTCCTTATTAAAAACAACTAGAAACTCAAAAATTGCAAGTTGACCATCCTGATCTAACTTGGCACCAGCACCTAAAGCAGGAATAACACAACCAGCATAATTTAGCACTCTTATTGCACAGAATATCTGACAACAGATAAGGAAGCAAACACTGATAATGCTGCTTTGAAACCTGTCTTTTTTTCCATCACAAAACCTGGCTGAGATGCTTTCCAACCTTTTCCAACCTTGGCAAGATGTTAATGCATCCCCATATTATGGTCAGTTTATTTAGATACAGAAAAATTACTAAATTCTCATTTTAATGAAGAAAATGTTCTCTCCTGTAAAGAGAAGAGTCCTGGTGTTTTAGTGGTAGGTGAAGTACTGTGTCAGCTTTCTTTGCTCTTTGGAACCAGCGGGGACATACATACATATATACATATATATATATATATATATATACACATATATATATATATGTGTGTGTGTGTGTGTGTGTGTTTATATACATGGCATCCATGCCCAGGAGCCCTCCTGATCACAACCAGTTTACTAGCACAGATAAAAGCATGTAGATATCCAAGGAGGAGAAGGAAATTGGGTGGTTTGTTTTCATAAAACTTAGTGGGGCTTTTTCCTAGCTTTTTTTTTGGGGTTTTTTGGTTTGTTTTTTTTTTTGTCTAGGATGGATACACCATCTTTTTTCTAGGATTCACCCAAAGAAGGCTTTGTGTGCTTTTACCTATCTGTAATGTATTCTTGAATATTGGGGTTCTTTTAATTTTTTATTTATTTTTATTTTTTCCCTTTTACTTTTTACACATTTGGTAGCTTTTTCAAACATATCCCAACCAGAACGAGGGGTTGCATGAATCTTGTCAAACAAGGAATTAACCTGAGCAAGCAGATATCATTCTGCTTTCAGATTCCATAAGAGTGGTGGAAGCATTCTTCTCAAAAAAGGAAGGCTCAATTTTGAGGCATATGAATAATTTTTGTACTTGTTCGTTATTCCAGAACACACAGCACATATTTCAAATACTGGAAAGCAAATTTAAAAGTCACCTTTTGCTGTGATTACAGGGAAACATGAAACACAACTTTGTATAGGTACCCAGAGAAACAAACCACAATGTTTTGAGAAAAGATCTCAATCAAGCATTCCTAAAGGAAAAAAATTCAGTGCTCCATACAGTCTCTGTTACTTCTTATCCCAGATCAAATGGCCCACCAGAATTCTTTGTACAGATAGTCAGAAAGACTTTACAGACAAAATGATTTTGAACCCAGCGGAACTGCCTTACAGAATTTTCTATTTTTGTACAGATCTGTACTACATTCTGCCTCTCAGAAAACTCCAGCAGAGTTCTTTCTGTAACATCAGCTATCTATCAGATATGATCTGCTTAGAACAGATTGAGAAAGAAGTGTAAGGGAAACAGTGAAAGGTTTAAAAGCATTCCCTGGGAAATACACTCTACAGGGCAGCAGCAAGAAATTACAGGGGAGGAAGGAAATGGGAGAGAAGCACAATTTTAGGAAGGTGTTGCCTCTATGACATGCATGGCTGAGGTGTGGAAGGGGACAATAAAGGCTCACACCGGTCAGTCTTTACCCAAGAAAGACTCAAATAATTTAAGCACTCCATTTGTGTGAGTGTTGTAAAGATTAAAGGGTGTATGGCACAGAAGGGGTAGAAGTGGCAGGGAAGAGACAAAAGAGTAGGGCATGGTGGGGAACCTGGATCTGTAGTGGTGAGAGGAACCCAGCTGGTGAAAGCAAAAACCCTTGTTAGGAACTGATGAACCTCTCCGCACTTAGGAATTACAGGGTATTAAGGTAAATGTAACTAGTTCTGTGAAGATCTGCTAGGGAAGAGAACATAAACCTGGACCACCTGTGTTGACAATTTTTCTCACCATGGGAAATTTATTCCCACTAAGTGTTGAAACACATCTAGTACCAAATCCACCTCTGAAATAGGAATTTAAAAGTTCCCAGTAAACATATTTCTTACTTCTGTTACCTACCCTTCACATTTCATAAAGATAAGTAAGTGATTTGAAACTAGGTGCCAGGGATTGGAAATGAGTCTTATACTCCTCTTTGCTTCTATATGTAATGAAAGACAACTCCATGTTTCAATAAAATTAAGTTTGGAGTCCAGCCAAAAACTTTTTCTGTGGTGTAATTTCATTTAATTTAAGAGAGAGGTTCTTCTAGTTATAGCTTTCCAGCTATGGCCAGGAACACAAGGAAGGAAACATATCATTGCCTGACACTTAGAAGTGATAGATGTCACTAGAACATCTGCTTGAGCAGGAAGATTGGACCCACTGTGGTCCCTTCCAACCTGACCCATTCTGTGGTTCAGTGACTTGGGGTGAGCAGCAATGGCAATCTCTTAGTATACTCTCCTTGTAATTCAGCAGAAGTTCTCGTGTTTCCACATTTTGAAAATTGGCATGTCTAATTTATGAGCAATGAGGAATTATGGAAGAAAATGTCAGTGAGAAAAAGGTGATATTTGGAATTTATGATGAGAATTTGAAAAAGAGAATTTACCTGGAATTCTGAATGAACAGATTCACTTTAAAGTGTTTGTACATCCCCAGCTCTAGCTGGGAGATGCAGCCCTCTGACTTGGTTCTGCATTTCAAACATACAAGCAAACAGAGGAGCATTTGGGGCCCATATGTCTGGAGATCAGTTGCTGTCCAAAACAACCACTTTCTCCCCTTTCTCTAACACTTCCCAAGTAAAACTTAAAAGCTATTTCAAGTCACCTTGCACCAGCTGTTAAGAGAAATTTCTCACTTTTCTATAGTATTTCTGTTGGAAACAATTGCCAAAGTGTCCAGACTGTTGAATCACAGGGAAGTTGAGATTTAACCTTGGCAGGAGGCCATGTGATTGACATTTCCATCGCAAGAGTTTGTCCAAATCATTTTGAGACCCAACTAGGTTTCATTTTGCTGTATCTGTGGGTTATCATTCTTACAAGAATCATCTCGTTCTGGCAGGATCTTGATTTAAGGCTTTAAAAGTCAGCTAGGCTCAAACTGATTTTGCAAGGTCACAAACACTGCAGGTTCTCTCCGTAATATGGAATTAGAAGATTGAGTGTCAGTCCTTTCAAGGTCCTATCAAGAGTTAGATGTGCCTCACAGTCTCATTCTCAATTAGGGCAATTTTTAAGGCTGTCAGCAGCTCACAATTTTATCCCATGGTTCTCACCTCCATATTTTTTCCAGGTACACAATCCTGACAAAAATCCACTTCCATATCCAAGCTAGTTCGAGTGCCTTGCTTTGTGTTTTATTTAGATAAGTACACACTCCAAATTTTCATCCAATCAAATAAATTTTACCCTTTCCAAAAAAATATCTGCTGTTATAATTGCCTCTCTCACCCATGGGAGCGCATAAGATGGAATGCCTTCTTGCACCACACTTGCTTATGAAGGATCAGCTATGCAAAATTGTTACCATGTTGGTTTTAATTGCCAATTGTTTTATTAATTGAAAATAATTAGTTATTGTCAAATATACTGCTGCATTTTACACCAAGCCTTTCCCTAAGGAAACAAAATAAGCACTGAATTGTTGGTGAGTAATTGTGGGATATGGCTGTAATGGGTTTACCTGTGAGTTAACTTGCAGATATTGCTATTCAATGATAAATCATTAGCCCCTTTGGCTAATAATTTTTTAATCAATTTCTTTGAAAGATGGTAGCTCACACTAGATCCTAGTACATGTGTGAACTGGCTCTGAAACGCAGAAATCCCACTGTGAGTGCAGTTCAGAACTGATGCAGACTGCATGAATATGAGCCCTAGATGTGATTAGGGGGTCCTGTAGTGAACTTCTTGTAGTTTAGTCTGTCTGTGTTGGATCAGTTTTATGGAGCAGGTAGTGCATAACCAGGCTGCTTAATGCATAAATCAGTCCTGGACGTATGAAACACTGCTAATGTGTCTTGCTAGGTGAACATTTTCTGTGTTAGAAAACTGAGACAAAAATCAGAGAGCCTTTTTTTAAATATATTTTTTTGTTGTTGCCTTTTTTTTAATTTCAAGCCTTGGATAACAAACTTCAGTTGGACATTTCATGCTGACATACAGCACTGTAAACATGGGATGTGTTATGTGAGGTAATGCCTTTTATAGGGATGGGGAAAAGCCCAATCCTATCAGATCTTGACTTTTCAGGTTAACAGTTATTTTTAAATCCCTTTGTTTATACTTATCATTGCTAATTTTTACTGCTTGATCTCTGCCCTTTTAGTTGTCCTGTTAATTGCTACTTCCAAGATGCTCATTAAGACCAAAGGGGAAAAAATGCAAGGAAATGGTTTATTAACATTGCTTCAGAACCTTGAAAGAACAAGGCAAATCTATATAATCTAAAGTACTAAAAAGATGTTTTCTAACCAAAGAAGTCAACAAGCTACATAAAGTTTTATTTTGATAATGACCGTGAAACAGCACAATAATTATTACTACTTACTATTTTCATTGCAGTAAAAGCAACAAAAGAAAGTTTCAAATCCTTCCCCACAGACCTTTGGTCCCAGTCCAAACATGCACTTAAATAAATATACAACTTCAGGTAAACCTACAGAATTCAGAATGCAACTCACACACTTCATGTTAAACAATGTGTTTAACACTTTCCTCAGGATCTTAATACCTTAAGAATCTCCTTTCAAGCTAAGCAGTGCTCAGTTATAAAATGCTTTATCTAATGAAGAATAAAAAACGAAATTTCATTTATTTTTTTCCTTCAGTCTTTTCCAGTAAGAGTAATTTCCATTTAGGTAAAAAATTACTTCCTCCAAAAAAACACCCCACAAACACACATGTCAGGGACATCTACTAGATCATAAATATACCTACTCACAATACAACCAGGCATAGTCCTGTTATTTATTATATACCATAAAGAACATCTTCTTCCCATCACTTTGAATTATACTTGATGTCATGCTCTGTACCTTCAGCAGGGCACCACTATTTGCTAGAAAAAGTCATTGAAACCAAATATGGTGAGCAAACTGAAGCCTGGCCAGGAGCTTGTATTCCAAACAATAGCATTTCAATTCCAGTATCCCAATGGAGATGCCTCTATAGCTCGCTTATCTTTCCTAATGCCATTACATGCAGTCAGAAATTCAAGGACTGTTAGACAATAAAACTCCTTTTTTTGCCTCTTTTGTCTTCAGTTTCCTATAGCTGTTAAGATTTGTCATCCATTTCCTCTCACACACAAGTGAGCACTTTAGCCTGCTTGGGGCAGCTTCAGAAACTGAGGGCAAAAGGGGATATCAAGGCCATATTCACCCTTTTTTGTTTTCTGAAGACAAAAATGTTGATAATTAAAACCAGTATTTTTGGTGTTCTAACTCAATAAATGAGATTATGTTTTCACCTGTTTGGACCAGTAATGTGACATCTTTTGATAACCATTCCTCAAAATCTACCTTGTTTATGGATTTGCTACCAGTAGTAAACTGTGCTGGAACACCCAGCATTGGAACTGGCCAGTGTTCATCAGCTGTCGCAGACATCTTTCATGAAAAATCCTTTCTTAGGATTTTTCCTTGTGACAAGCTGCAGTTCAGCAACCAAAGTAAACAATGGTTATCTGCTGCTGTGGAATGCAACAGGTGATTGGTCTCCTGTGGGTGTTTGGATTTCTTGACCACTCATGGCAGAGCTGGCTCTTGCTCTGTCTGAGACACAGATCCTTGTTATTCATTCTTTTCTATTCTTAGCTTAGCTAGCTGCTGAAGAAACTTTTCCTTTCTATTGCTTTTTAGTATAGTCTTAATGTAACATATATCATAAAATAATAAATCAAGCCTTCTGATCATGGAGTCAACATTCTCGTCTCTTCTTCATCCTGAAAACCCTTGTGACCACAGTCACAATTGGTGACCCCCGACTGAGGAGGACAATCATCACTTGGTGAGACCACCAGAGGAGCATTGCTGCACTGGGTAAATCTCAAATGTGTGGCATTGATGGTTGCTTCACAAGTGACCACAGAAGTGGATTCTAGCCAGGAGCTGAAGAACTGAAGATCCGAATTTGGACAGAGTTCACAGCAAGGCTGACCACAAAGGGAACCTTCTGAAAAGCCTCCAGGAAGATGTTCGGAAAGCTCAGCAGCACCGTGCAGATAGCCAGAGAGTCCTGGACACTGTCACAAGGTACTGTTGGTTTTTCCCCTCCTAAAGATGAGGTCAGTCGCAGTTTGTGGCTGCTCATCTGGAGGACTCCTCCCCTAGAGGATGAGGTTCCATTCTCCCCTTCAGAGGAGAAACTTATTGCCCTCTGGCAAAAATGGGGTGAAGAGGACAGAATTCTCCTGTTGGAGGCAGATCTCTATGAGTTTTTTCGATGGGCGAAGCTCTTTGGGTTTTTTACGAATGTGCTATATGCCCTCGATGTGTTTGTCTGGGAGTGTATGGGCTCCATTTTCCAATTCTTTTTATACCGGGGGTTCGGATGCCCCTTGATTTATCCAACCTTTTTGAAGCTCTTTCTAGTCTTGAAACGGAGAGCAGCTGTTTTTCCCTGGATTGCTAACTGCAAGGGGCAAGCCCCGTTCCCCCCAATTCCGGGGGAAGACCCTTTGGAGGGGGACGATCTGCTGCTTTCCAGCCCCCCCGAACCACAGTGGGGGGGCGAAGTTTGGCCCGCAGCCGAAGTTTTTTTTACTGCGTCTTCGGAGCATGCTCAGACGGAGCCGTTTGTTCCCCCCTCCGGTTGCTCTCAGGGGGGATGGGAGTGGGCGGCGCCGCCCCGGCCAGCGCCCCGAGCGCCGCCCCAACCCGCCCCGCGGGTGCGGGCGGTTCCCCCCGCGGCCCCTCCCGCCGCTGTCCCTCCGGCAGAGCCTGTGGGCGCTCCGGCCGTGGTTCCGCCGGCTTCCCTGCCTGCATCTATCTCAGAGACACCGCTTCCCGCGGCTGCGCCGATGTTGCTGGGCAACAGCGATCCACCGCTCCCCCCGGCCGTCCCGCCGCCTTCTGCGACTGCGGTTCCGCGGCCGATGTCAGAGTCCGGCGCAGAAGAAGCTGCCGACCCCGTGCCGCCCCCGCCACCCCCGCCGCCTCCCCAGGCAGCCCCGCTGCCCGCCCCTGCGGGGACTCCGTTCTCCATGTCTGCGTCAGAGGCTGCCTTGGAGCCGGCGGCAGCAGCAGAGGCGCCTCCTGCATCCAGCGTGACTTCCTCCCCGAGTTTTTCGGGTTGTCCCGGGGCTGCCCCTACGGGGGGAGCTGGGACAGGGGAAGAGGGCGTCAGCCTGTCCTTCCGTGGAGGAGGCATGGCCCGACAGCTGGCTGTGGGCGCAGCGCGACTGCCTGTTTTCAAGATCAGCATACTTGGCGGGTTGGGGGGTGTTTGGTCCGGGTTTTCCCCCTGGGGGATGCGAATCTCTCTGCCGCCCCTCGCGCGCCCCAGCGGCGAGGGGGAGGTGGGTCCCGAAAGTTCTGCCCCTGGTCCCCAGCCCAGAGCGGGTGGCGGTGGTGCCGTGAGGCAGATGGGAGGAACACCTGGTGCATTTGCATCGCAGAGGCAGAGGGCACAGCAGGAAGCGAGCATCGCTTGTCTGCTGTGGGGAAAGGACATCCCCAGACCCGAGACGAAGTTTCTCGGGACAGCTTCTGTCTTCCCATTGCCGGCATGCCTCGGTGATTTTGGGGAAAGGAAGCGTTTGGTCACCCCGTCTGCCATTGTACTGGCAGCAGGGTGCGGGTCTGTGCCAATGCAGAGCCTGCCTCGGGGGCTGGGCCTGGGCTGTCTGCCTTGGTTGCTTGGGCCAGGGCCACCTCCCGGCCTCCTGTTGAGTTTGGGGGCTTTGCTTCCCCCTTCTGGTCCTGGGCCACCTTTCAGTGGGCCAGGTCTGGGGTTCCTGATCCTTCCACATGGGCCAGGGCCCCCAAGGGCCTCTCTCTGGCTCCTCTGCTGCTGCTGCTGCTCTTTCCGACAAGACAAACAAAAAAAAAAAAAAAAAAAAAAAAAAAAAAAAAAAAAAAAAAAAAATTTAAATTGAATAAAAAAGGGTGAAAGAGCTGGCAGCAGCTCAGAGGCATTGAGGAGCCAGGGATTGGCTTCAGCCCAAGTTGTTCAATGAAGGGCTGTGGCAAGACATTTCAGAAATTTTCTAATTTTCTCAAAATTGTTTGAAGACTGTCAATGGACTTTTGATAAATATTGATGGACCTTTCTGTAGCAAGCCTGTTTCAGGACCAAAAGAAACTTTCAGATATGGCAAAGAGGAACATCTTCAAGCCATGGACTTTTCCTGAAACTCAGCTGCTTGGACTTGAATTTTCTTTGCATTGTTTTTGCATTTTCTTATATTATAGAATTGTTTTAGTAATATGATAGAATTTTATGTTCTACAGGTGAAGAAATTCCCAGTGCATTCCACAGGAGCACTTGAGTGGAGTTTGATTGGCAACAGATAACCTGTCAAGTGTTTGTCTTTTTCTTCGGCATGAGTACAGCAGAGAAAATTACAAACACTTTTTCCTTTTAATTTAACTAAATAAAAAAAGGTGACATGTCGCAGACATCTTTCATGAAAAATCCTTTCTTAGGATTTTTCCTTGTGACAAGCTGCAGTTCAGCAACCAAAGTAAACAATGGTTATCTGCTGCTGTGGAATGCAACAGGTGATTGGTCTCCTGTGGGTGTTTGGATTTCTTGACCACTCATGGCAGAGCTGGCTCTTGCTCTGTCTGAGACACAGATCCTTGTTATTCATTCTTTTCTATTCTTAGCTTAGCTAGCTGCTGAAGAAACTTTTCCTTTCTATTGCTTTTTAGTATAGTCTTAATGTAACATATATCATAAAATAATAAATCAAGCCTTCTGATCATGGAGTCAACATTCTCGTCTCTTCTTCATCCTGAAAACCCTTGTGACCACAGTCACAATCAGCCACATGGAAGAAGAGTTAGTCCCTACTGACAGCATCCAGAGATGTTACTGGATGGGGTTCAAGCTGCATGGGAAAAACAACTCTACCCCAGCCCAAACCAGCACATTATCCACCCCCTTATTCCATACCACTTACATCACACTCAGGTCTCACACTTTTCAGTACAATGCCATTAATCACCTCCCCACTTCCTATCCTTTCATATCATACATGCCATTCCCTTTTCCTATGGACCACACCTGCAAAGTGTCCATAAAATATCCATAGGGTTTATTTAGCCCATGACTTTGGGGTCTCTTTGTTCTGGTGGTCACTGAGGACCACCACAGGAGAGGTGTGTGTTAGGTGGAGTTACTGGGCACCAAAACCAGCTCAGAGTGGGTCACTGCTGCACTTGCACTGCTTTGGGCTTGTTCTCCATTGGTTCAGCTGGTTCCTACTAAAGCAATCCCTGCAACATTCAGCTCATGATTTGAGTTATAAAAATTCAAAGCCTGATCCATTACAATCTCCACACCTGGTCCTTTTGGGCCAAATGTTATATATTGCAATGAGCTCTTCCCCTTTTTCCCAGCTTGGCTACAAAAGGGGTTCCTGCTGCAGGAATTGCAGTCTCCAGTGTTAGCCCTCATGGGCTGCAGGGGGAGGCCTCATGCATCTGGAAGCTTCACCTCATCAAATGAGAACACGCTCAGTCTTCAAAGGAAAACAGTAAAAATATCTTTGCTTTCTACACCAAGATAATTCCTGCGTGAAATTAATCACTGTCAAGGTGAAAATGGTATCTATTAAAAAATAAAATTATGCCAATTCTTTCTATACTGAATGCAGACAAGACTACATAGTAAAAAAGAGAGGGGGAAATGACAATTGAATTAAGCCATATCAAAGTCTCATAAATTTATGTTACTTGTCTCTAAAGAAATTAACTACCACAGCATGCTCCATCACTGACCCTACACATTTTTGCTAATATTTTTCCATAATTGATGTCACAGACCTATCTCAGACTAATGACATTATGTTTGCAAGTTTCTAGTGCTGTGCTCTCATCAAGAAACTTGGAAAGTAATTTCCAAAAGACTTCATCAGTTTCTGTCTGTCTTCATTTTCCTGAACTCTCATAACTATGAATTTTTTGCATTCTAGTAATTCTCTTTTCTCAAGATAGTAGAAATTCTCCTTTATGATCAGGTTTACATATGAGGATACAATCCTGAACCATTTGAGAACACAAACTTTTTCTCAAGTTCAAGAAGGTGAGTTGCCTTTTTGATACTGATGGAGAAATTAATAGGAAAATAAAATTACAATTTTAAGTTATACATGTGTTTTACAAACTAGGGTCTGATTTTTTTTCTTGGACTGTACAAGTCAGCTGGTGGTAGGAGCACAGAAAGGAAGGTGGAAGAACAGAAGGATGGAAGGATGGACGTACGGAACCCTGCTTGCTGCCCAGGAATACAGGTTGGGCTATGACTGACACCATCATGCACATTAGCTCTCTCATAATGAGTGTGACCAGGTTCTCACCCCCTCAGATACCCCAAAATATTTGACGTGTTCCTACAGGAATCCAAGATCCCCTTCCTGCAGACTACTCCATTTAGGTGGGAGCCTGCCCAGTGGCTGGCACCACTGTGGCTGTGAAAGCTGTCTGACAGTGTAGAAAGATTCATAAGAAAGGGAGAATAATTCATTCATTGCAACGTTAAGTGTTCATAATTGCTTTAATTAGGAAATGTAATCCTGACTCTGAGCAGCTTGCCATCTCCTGTCTCTTATCAAAACCTGGTTTGTTTTTTTTTTTAATTTTCAGTTCTCCAGTCTCTGTTTTAAGTGGATCACTTTCCCACTTTCTTTTCCATTTACTGTAAATACAGCAGCAGAATTTGTTGCTGGTTAACCCTTACAATTCAACGTTCAATACTGCTAATTATGTTCTTGACTTACTTATGCTTATTTTTAGAGATTTCCCAATCCACCTCTCACTACTTTTTGTATATATTTTTAAAGAAGCCTTCTGCTTATAATTATTTTTACATTGCCACTTAAACAAACTTGCATCTGTTGCCTTTTTCCCCTCTAGACTGATCCAGCATGGATTTTAATTGCATCACCAACTGTTTCTAAAAGACTTCCTAGAGTCTCCACTGGACTTCCTCTTCAAAATACAATCTTGACCAACAATATAATAACCAAAACCTGTTGGGGCATTTCATGTTTCCTCAAAGTCAACTTTCTTCTGGTCCAGAATGTTCACTTGGCTTCCACCAGTTCCCAAGAATAATTTGAACTAATGATTCTGTAATGTCTGGGTGTTTCCTTGCTTCAATCCTATTAATCATACTTGGTATATATCCTAGGACTGGGTCCAAAATAGCCTCTAAGCATCTGAATGCTTCAATAAACTGTGGAAGAAAGCAATCCTGAAATGTCTCTTAAAATTCCTCTTCTTCATTTTTTTTAATTGAGTGGCATCCAAGTCAACATCTGAGTAATTAAAACTCTGCCAGTATCAAATATCCTGCCTTGTTATAGAAATCTCCAATGTATAAAAACATTTGCTGATCCTGTGTTATTTTATTTTAACTGCCCTGGAGATGTAAACTCCCTCTGTAGCATCCTAGAATCAACTTACCATTTCATGGCTTTAATTCCTATACAGATTTCTATGTCAGCCATAATATTTATTTTCACAAATCAGTGTTGTGCCTAACCAGTTCACTTACCTACTGCTTTAATTTGCTTAACCCTTTGGCAGGTTCTTTATTCTTCATATTATATTTCTTTGTAAAATATTTTTTAAATGTATCTTACTTTAAAAATGTATATCTATAAAAAGTATTAAAACCATAAAAGCATAATATAAGAGCACAGAAAAATATTGGCAAGACACATGCACACAACAGAAAAGAATTTGAATAACAGCTTCAGAATTTAATTTGATGGCCATGCTAAGGTCTCCCTGACTTCCTTAGTTGAATTACAGGGTTTGTAGTTTCAGACTTATGATTCTTCCTTGCTGTTGGTAGAGATGGATATCTGTTTACCCTTTCAAGTGGAAAATGGGTGTTGATAGATCAGACAGACAGAGAAACAGGGATCAGAAGACAGTTTAATTAGATTTGAGATCACAGAGTCATTGAAAAATGGGGGTGCATATCTCAGGGTGCAATGCACCAGAGAGGCAGTCAGGGTGTGGAGAGAGAAAAATATACCAATCACTGAAGTAAGGCAGTAACTGAGAGCTGTCTCAGGCAGTGGAAGAGTGCAAGGACTGCTGGAATTGGAAGGAAGTTACTGGTATTTGTAGGATAAAAAGCCTGCATAAAATCACAGGGGTTTTTATAGGATTCAACACAAAGTGAGATAAAATTCAGAAGTTGATAAAAATGTTTGAAATTACCCTATGGCTTCTGAACATACTCATGATTCTTCCCTCAGTTAGTGCTAGTTTCTTCTTTTGCTTCACCTACCATCAGCAAATAGGAATTTCTAAACTATTTCCAGTTGCATATTTCCCATGTGCTGTTCATTTCAGGAAACTAAACAGGCTGCAGGTTCATCCTTCTCATTTCTTTCAACTCACTAATCAACATTCTCATCATCTTCACTAGCATTTGGCCTTTGCTGAATAATCATTTTCCAATTAGGTTTATGTTTCTTTCTGAACTGGCTGTCCAAACACTAATCACTTAACTCTCTTCTGGCAGAACTTCCACAGTGTCCATCTTGGCTCATGACATAACCCCACCCTTTTCTTCCTTTACTGCATGCATCCCCTTCCTCTGAGTTACCTACAAAAGGCTACAAACTCTTCAGCCACTTGGACAATGAAGTTTTTGACATAATTTTTCTAACCAGTGTCTCAGAAACCAGCAATAGGGATAGATTCAGAAATAAAGCTTCAGAATCTCAGGGAAATATCAGATCATTTTCATTCAGATCCTGATGTTCCAAAATGCTGGCACCACCATGCATTTTAAAGCTTTGACATTCCCATGTGTTTAATGGGATAAGAACAGCTTAGAAATACACTTGGGAGAATTTCAGCATTGGGGATCTCCTTCTTGGGACAAGTAACCTTTTTTTGCCTATTCTGGAGGTTGATCATCTATACTCTACCACTGTTCCTCCATCACACATTTTCATTTTGTTTTTACCAACCAGAATGCTGGTAGTAGTTTCTAATACACTAGAAGAAAAAAGAACCTAATAAATGCCTCAAATATAAACATCCTCCCTCAAGCTTAGTTCATTTTGTCCTAACAAGAGAAAAAAAACCACCATAAAACAGCCCAAAACCCCCCATACACTGAAAAAAAGAAAAATACTGAACTTTGCCTTTAATCTAATCTAGTTAAATCAACTATATTTACTAGGTGCTAAAAAAAAAAAAAAAAAGCTAGATGGCAAGGGAGAGTCATCAAGAGTCCTTTTTGTTTTTTGTCACTGGCCTTTGTTCACATCATGATCCTGGTGTAGACATGACCATGGAGCCCTCAGTCTGCAGATGCCCTGAAAAATGACATTAGTGGTCCACATTGTTCTTTAAACTATGCTAGCAAATTATCCACATTGAGTAGATGAATACTTATAAAACCAAAATGTTACTGTCTTTGAAACTCTCATTTTCATTGTGATTTTAATTCAGTGCATACACTGGGGTTAAGGACACAGAGAAGGGGGTGTTCTTTTATATTCATTAAAATTACTGCATTTATTTTTATGTTACTATTCAGGCTACATGACATTTATAACAGCTTTTACCTTGATTTTTTTTAAATAATCCAGCAGGAAAAAAATTTGTCTTTTTAGCCTTTTGACTCAGTCTTTTCTGCAAAATGTAGACACTGAGAAAAACATTAAAACATTTCCCACATTTTGCTCCCTCTAATTGTTATAGCTGTATTAAAGCAAAGCACTTGTCTTCCTTTGATGAAAGAAAGGAAGGAGTAGAAAGGGAAGAAAGACATCAGGATTACCTTCACATTTTACAGTGTTATTGTTGGAAAGCCTTGTTATTTTAGCAAAGCTTATTTTAGCTAATTCTCAGTTTTGCCAGAACAGGACAACAGAGTCCAGAGAAGTGGCACAGATGCAGGAGGTCCCTCCTCATTTTCTGCACTCTTAGTGCTAAGGCTTAGCAAAGGTCTTTCTGAGATGATTAATGGCAGGTTTGACTCTGGGAGGTAATTATAGGTTTTGACAAGAAGTTTGAGACTTTGGGGATGAAAGTGCCTGTGAAGGTTTCACTGAGGAAACCAACCCCTGACAGGGACAACATGCTCATTACAGAAATTTTGAAAAAGCACAGATATCTATAAAATAAGCTAGATACAGAAGAACATATTTTTATTAACCCCACTGCTGCTGATGACATATGCATCCTCCTTGTTGTTTGTGGACTAATGTGTAGCCTCAACAACTGTAGTCTTTTGAAGATACAGAGATTCATTTGCTTATGAACTCCTACTCATTCTCCCTCCTTCACCCCGTTTTCCTTTGAGGGTTGGGGGGGGGAGTGGGTGGAGGGAATATCAATAAATAGTGTCATGAAAAATAAATTATGAGTGCTCAGAAAGTTCTTCCCATAATGCTACTAGTTTGTTTGCTGCATATTATTATTACTATTACTACTACTACTACTATTATTATTGTTGTTGTTATGTTATTATTATTAATTGTTTGGGTTTCAGCAGTTCTGTGAATAAATAAAATATTGAAGTGATACACACATTTCTGTTTGTCAGAACACTAATTTTCAGTATTCTGAAATGTAATGTCTGAGAACTGAAGCAAAGCCTAATTAAAAGGGCTTCCTCCAAGAAAAAGGTCCTTAAAGACAGCAGGGCTTCTGGTAGGAGCTCTTAGTGTTTATAAGTGGTTTAAACTCTTCAGAGCAGCATCTTTCAGCTGCCTCAAACTGCAGGAACTGACCATCGAATTACACAACTCAAAAATACACTGACCAGGGTTTTACAACATACTCTCTGATTTCCCAACTCCTTCAGGGATGGAGAGGGATCAGTCTGCATCACACTGAAGAGAGCAGAGCTCTGTGTCAATTCAAAACAGAACTTTTCCCCAGAGAAATTATTATTTTTTTAATTCCAGTGATGTGAGCCCTAAGAAAGGGCCATGGGAAGACTTATTGTCAAATCGAAATGTATTTACAATTCATACACTGCTTTATGCATCTTGCCACTATGAGCTACAGACCTCGTTTCAGTCGTACTGTCTGGCTCCTTTGTGCCTTTTTGTCAACATAAAGCAGCTGTAAACCTGCCTGCTCTGGCCAATTAAGTTGTTTTGTATTTCTGGAGTGGCACAAAGGAAAGCTACCCCTCCCTCTCAGTATGGTTTAATAAAATAGGGATATATGGGGCACACAGGGATCACAAAAGTCAGAGTGGAACAGGAGTCATGGGCCAGATTCTTGAGCTGCAATAAAACAGTGGCAATCCAAGGGAGAGATGGCAAATTATGATAGCTAGGAGTCTGCCCCTGAGATTCCACAAATTATTTCTGTCACAAAATAAAATGACATTGCTAGGCTGCTTATTACCAACAATCCCAAAAATCATTTGTGGGAGTCTGTGCAAAGGGGGCATACCTCCAAATTAATTTTATGAGATCATTTGTATTACTTTGTATTAATTGTGAACAAATGCCCCCGTGCAGCAGGGACATATCAAGAGAGCCTGGGAACTGTCAAGTACCAAGAGGATTCACCCTGCATCAGGGAGTCAGCATGGGGTCATTTTAGGAGGTTTTGAGTTAAAAACAAATTAGAAATTTGACCTGGACTTCAGATCAGGAATTTATCTTACCTGCAAGTGCAATTCAAACTCTCATAAGCAGGAATGAGGTAAGTAGCAAAGCTGACCCAGTGAGGCAACAATAATTTCGCTTCTCCAGGCAGAATTGGGTCCTTATTGTTACTACCCAAACTCACATACTCTGCATTAAAAAAAACCCAAATAATCTGTGATGTAGATTACTTTGCTGCATTTATTCACTTAACCTAAATTCAGATAGCAATGTAGAAATTTCCCCTTGAGCTGTGCTGCTTTGGGACAAAAAAAAGAACATTGTCTAGAAATTCCTGATTTACTTGGTCCTCTACATGTCAGTAAGAGAAACCCTGGATTTGGCTTCCTGGTCTTTGTCTGCAATAAGCAATGAGATAAAACAAGAAGATCTAGAGAGTAACCCAAAGTATTTGTGATCCAAATTGCTCCTGTGTGATTCTTATCTCTCTCTGCACCGATTGAAAAGCAAACCAAAGCTGGTGGTTATCATGAAATAAACATTTTGAGAGTGAGGCTTACCTCTGGAGGCTCATGTCAAATTCTCAATTAAGTGTCTGGAATTAGGTGGAAGGCATCAGTACCTTTCTGTCCAAGAGGGATCCATGGAATATATAACTTGTATATGCTAATTTAATTATCTGTCTTTATGGAAAGCACACAAAGAACAAGAACAGATGAAGTACTGCAGCAGCTAATTGTTTTTTGTGGTTCACCTGTGACCTTTAGTTTCACCTTCACTCCACAGTGGAAGCAGCAGGTACTGGAAGATCATCATCATCTGTGAACATGAGGAAAAGGCAGATCACAACATACAGAGTAGGGAAAATTATGCAAAACATGAAGCCTCCATGGTGAACTAAGTTAAAAAACCTGAAATGAAAATATCTTTGAAATTTTAGAGAAAGTTATTTCAACCTGTATCTGCAGCAGTTTTTCACAGTTGACCAATGTATTCTTTGGAAGCAGCTTCAAAGTTATACACTTAATTGGCAGAAACAGACTTTTATGCCTGTACATAAAATGCTCACATAAGAATTGCTTGTATTCTCATGCAGGCAGGGCACAAAGTACCGTGGGATTCATGAGGCCAATTGCAGCTAATCAAGGATCAGATAAAAAGCATCCCATTTATTTCATATAATACATAGCTGCATTTTCAAGTAGTGACTGTCAAGACATAAAATAAAAACTCAAAAAGACATCTGTCAAATAAAATTTTAATAACATATGAATCCGAATAAGTTGTGGCCTATTGTTTGAATATTCCAGCAGTAGAAAGGAGGTTAAATTCAAATAAATTATTCATTGAGACTAGTTGCATATCCCTAGTATGCGTCTGTATAATTTAAACAAAAAAAACAAAAGTGTGCCACAGAATAAAATGAGATTTTATAGAAATACTTCTTTGAATCTGGGTGATGCAATTCCCTATCTCATTCCAAAATAATTATTAAACATATGGAAAACTATTAATAGAGCATAAAAATAGATTCAATTGGGAGAAGACAAATACATTATTTATTACTTCAAGTTATTGATGAGCTTTCATACCAGCTCGTCATTCTGTTTTGCTCTGTCACTCATGAATTATAAGATCATCCGTACCTCATAATAAATAATTTATCCATAGCCAGTCTGTACCTTTGGGTAGCTGCCCTTCTTTATCTGGATGTATGCACACAGATATACACTTTCTCACCAAGAGAAATGGTCAGCACGTTAAACAATGCTGATTTGCAGAGGTTTCTAACTTACAAGAAGAGAATGAAACAAGGGATTGAGGATATTAGAGGGATTTTTTTTGTCTATGTGGGTTTTTTTTCATGCTAAGAATGCACTGCTGAATGATATGCAAATGGAGAAGGTTATAAAGGATCTGTTCAAAGCATATGTATGGTAATTCAAAATCGTAATGAAACTCTACTTTAAAAGATTTGATATAAGCAAAGGGAGCAAAATTAATACAGAGATTGGTGTGACTATAGCACCAAAGAGCTGTATTCCTTCGAGTTTATGAATAATATTTGGTAAAGGTTAAGATGGAAAATAAATTCAAGATGCAAGTCATTCTTACAAAAATGACAATTACACACATTATTGAATTGAACAGATGATATTAGCAAGAATAGATGGATTCTGCAACAATACCATCATTTATGAGTAAATCTCTAATACCTTTTCATCTGTAGCACAAGTATTTCTGAATATTTACACTGAAATGCTGACACAGAGTGATCACTGATGAAAATGCCCTTTGTTTTGACCTGCACAATATTTCAAAATTATATACAATGCAGTTATTAACTCTTTTCCCAACTAATGAAGTAAGAATTAGGTTGGTTCCTGTCAACTATACAATAGTATTCAAAATGGTAAACCTGTTAAACCTGAATTACAATTCGCATTTTCAAAAAGCAGCTGGAAGAGACATTTTTTGCATGTTTTGTCTTTGGGGGAAAAAAATTGCTGGGGCCAGGTGCTAGAGTCTCCAACTCTATATGCTGTGTGCTGGATTACATATTTTTCTATTGTTCATCTGCGTTGTTTTATAACTTACTGTGCACAATCAGTGTTTCTAAATGACTGAGGAGAAAATATATTAGTTACATAAACTAAATGAATTGATTAAATGTATAAGTTGAATGACCATGAACCATCAGTGTATTTCTTATTTTAAAAAGGCTAACAGGATTGCATAACAATGTAAACCAAATATTTCCATAGGGAGACACAATATTAAGCCTATTGTATAAGGTTTTGACAGCAATTTATGTAGAATATTGTAGTGATACTTTGCATAGTTCCAGTCATGTACATTCAAGGAAGACAGCTTCATGCTGGAACAGAAAGAAGGATTTCTAGGTTTATAGGAAGAGTTAAAGATCTTCCTGTGTTCTGTTAAGAGAGCACAATTACTATTCATGTAAGAAGATATGCATATATTGCAAATGTGGGGTGTGTAGGGGCAGAGAAGGATAAACATTCAAAAGAAAAGCTATTTACACTAAAAGACAGGGTAGTCTTTGGCACATGAACAAAGAGGAGGAAAGCGCTGTCAGGAATAAGCATGCTCTGAAAATGAGGAGAATTCCAGAAGAATGAAGTTTTAAAGCAAATTTCTAATAGAAGCAATAGGCAGCACAAGGATTCTTACTGGAAAGGGAATTAAGAAAACCTGTGAATGTCATTAGACAGCACAAGGCAGGCTGTGTCTGCCCCTGACAGCCCCAGGAGCCTTTCCTGTGCTCTTATAGGCCACCATATGGTTTCTCCTGAATAAAGGCTAACACAATTACATATAGAACCACAAGGTCTCATCTCTAAGTGGCCACAAGAAAAAAAAAAGAAAGAAATAATTAAGAGAATTGCCTAATAAAAACAAATCAACCAAACAAACTCAGCGAACCTCACGGCTCTCAGCTGCTTTCTCCATGCCCAGCACCGAGCCATATGGCTGGTGTCTTATCTTAGCAAGGCACAAAGAGCTACACTACCGATTTATTCTTTTTGTATGGCACCTTTCACCACAACTGAGAGGTGAGAGGCTGCTCAACGAGGAGAAACAAATACATATGGCTTTTGCATATTAACAGAGGTGCTCACAGAAACAACCGTGACTCACACCCACTGAAGTCAGCCAGTGTACTAGCTGAATACACAGAAATAAAGACTGCCATGCCAAAACCCCTCAGTGCTTCCCACTGACTTCAAAGACTTCTGTTAGGAGAAGGTCCAAATTAATTTTGTATGTGTTATTAAAGTTTTCCATCATCCAGGGCAGAGATAGGCTGAGGCCTCGGGGCTGCAGTGAGCTCTATGAAGGATGTCTTTGCTGAAGCTGGGAGGGGTCTGAGCAGCCTGATCCAGCTACTCCTGATGGAAGCCTTGGCTTGTAAAGACTCAGGGGCTATGACACCCTGGAAAGCAGAAATCAGCCTGTGCTTTAGCAAAGAGGAGCAGCACAGTCCCCTCATATGGGCTCACTTCACACGGTGAGCATAAAGCAACCAATTACAGCAGCAAGTGTCTACACTTCTTCTTCATAAGAATGAAACGAGCTACTTCAGTCCCCCACGGAATCTCATTCTTCCCCTTCTCAAATGTGACATCTGCTGTCATATCCAAAATTTTACACTAGACAGCAGCAGCCTGAAATTTCTCAAATGTGTAAATTTTTCATCTTGCACTGAGACTGCAGCAGCCTTACCTAACCAGCTGGATCTATCTGTCAGCTGCCAAGCAGCACTTGCAATTTGTTTACAGTCAACTGCAAGCAGATATATAAACTCCCCCAGATGAGGAAGATGTTGAATTTACAGAGACAAGTGACAAATGAGCTCGGAATGAGAATGCATATAAGAATAGCCTACAGTGTACCATTATATCATGACATAAATATATGACAACTACTCCAATCAATGCCCATGGCAAATGTTTCTGAGTGTTGCTGCCACTAGAGTAATTTCTTTGTGTTTCAGCTTTTTTCCCTTATCTTTTTTTTTTCCTTGAATGAGACATTCATTCTAAAGTAATGACAAGTAAAAGAAGCACCTATTAAAATGAGCAGATCATGCTGTACTGAAAGGGTTTTGGGACAGAAGTCTGATTAGTGCAGTTGTTGCATCTCACTTCTCACGGAACAGTGTCCAGATACCAGTAATATGCTCCACCAGAAATACATATACACCCTGTGACAAGAAGAGATATATTATAAGAAGAGATAAACTATAATCTCATTATCTCTATCATTACATCTAGGCTCAAATTATAATAAACAGAATAGCCCATCATATGCACCTGTACAGTAATACAAACCAAAGCTTTCAGCACACACGGACAGCAGTCTTTTGTGAAATGAGTGGATTCTGCACTAATGTTATCATGGTATTCAGGCTTCCTTCTGGCAAGTGGCATTTCCAGTTCTTTCAAAGCTTGAAAATCATGCCTCTGAAAGAAATTAAACATAAATCCTCTGGGCACAAGTGAAATCCTCCCTGATCCCTCCATATGAAGCTTACATTGCAGGAGAGGTTTCACAGACCTCGTGCTAATCTGCTGGAAGTGAAGGACCATCTTTGAACACAAGCTAAAAAATGACACCAACCATGGCAGCTTTGCCAGCCTCCACAGATTGTTTTTGGAGGCAAGACAGATCCTTGTTCCAACCTCTGATACATTTAAGAAGAGTTTGCTTTAGAAGATAGAGAAGGGTAAAATCTCCTATCCAAGGCACACCACAAAGGAATTTCAAAGTAAGGATTCCACCTTTTCTGATTGAAGCCCATCCCTGGCATTGACTATTATCCTGCTGTGTTGTTCTACTAGGAACTTAAAATTTAGTTGAAGGTGGTTGAAAAAGAATTTGTTCTGCTGTTTGGTACAAATATATAAACCAAATTTCTCTGCCAGAGAGAGCTGAAGCAGGAGTCACTGACCAAATGCAGGCCAACAAGTATTGGCTGAAATCTAAGTAGTCATGAGTGAATGAATTTGTTTGTTTTTGTTGTCAGAAGAATCAAAAAAATCACATCAGGAAATGGAAAAGGCAGTAAGAAAATAATCTGTTTCTCAAAAACACAAGTGGTAAAACCTAGAGAATGAGAGCTCTAGATTAGATACTTGTAGGAAATAGTTGTAAGCAAGGAGAATGAAACCTAGATTTGAATCCTAAAGAATTCTGAATATAATACTGAGAACATTGCTACTTTTGGTTTAAAAGAATTATTGTTTTCTTCCCTTCCAGCAGACATGTCATTGATTTTTGATGTTTCATGTAACTGTCTACTAAAAATAAAGGAATAAGAGACCTGGAATTGTCCCTGAGTATCAGCCAAGACACTTTCTCTATGCCAAACATATCACCAGCTGCTGCCTGGTCTTTCTACTCTCGCACTGCAGAAAAATAATCTGGGAAGACACCTAGGAAGGTGGCATGGCACATTTGGACCAGGTTCTTTCTGTGGTTAACCAGAGGGCTGGTGGTTTCTATTCAGCCTTGTTGTTTACTGTCCACTCAGTAAAGATCTGACAGTGGCTTGAGACACACACTAAGCATTGTTGTTTACTTGCACTAACAGCTATGGTCTAAATGTGCTAACAATACAACAGAATCATCATTTCTGCCACCAAAAAAAAAAAAAAAAAAAACCAAACCAAACCAAAACAAAAAAAGACTTTATTCTAATAAAAAGAAGTTTCCTTATGCCCTTCCTTATGCTTCATTGCATGAAGCAATTTTCAGCTCCAAGAGTAATATAATTTCCATTTAGCCTTTCATAGCCCAGAAGAGCTGTCCCAGTTGCCAGGCAAAATCAGGGTAACTCAAGCACTCACTGTGCTATCTTAGATCCCCTTGAGTAGTGTCTCCAGCCTTCCCTCCTGCTGCCATGGATCTGCCCCAGCCCTTGTAAAGGTGTCTCAGGTATCTAAGAGCTTCTATCTGAAATGGTCTACATACTTATGTCTAGTTTTGTTGTATTTTGTTGGGGATGTATTCTGGCAGGAGAATCCCAACCACTATGTTTTCCCTATTTTTATGTTGGGTCAGTAAAGATTATAGTCTATGCTTCTTGACAGCCCTGGGATATGTTCTATGCAAAAATACCCCAGTTGCTCCACCTTAACTACCCCTCTGTGTAAAAAAGCAGCATAAAGAGGTCATATCAGAGCTGAAAATTGGGCCAAAGAGAGTATATTTTCCTCTGGATGCTATTCAGAGGATTCCTCTGGATTCCTCTGAACAGCAACAGTTATAATTGCTATTATGTTTAGGGAATTGGTCTTGATCACTGAATGGAAAATACTTTGCAATTAAGAGGGTTGAAAGCATAACTAGATTTGAATAATTGATGTTAATTTCCATTTGCAGAGAAGACTATCACAATGTTGAATCCAAATGCCATGCAATCTTCTGGTCCATTCCCTCATTTCTTGTTTCTATAAATTGCAAGGTAATGCTAACTGGAGGGCCTTGTACAGAATTGCTCTATGGATCACATCCCATTATACCTCTGAAATCAGGAAAAATCCATGCTTGCATCACTCATGCTCACAAGGCAAGTTCTTTCCTTATTTGGCCATACAATTAACTTAAATGAAACTGAATGTAATGCCTTGAAAACAATACTAAATTAAATGGTAATGCAGTAATCCATCAATTACAACAGGGCAACTAATGGCTTGAAATAGCTTTGTACAAGAGTCTCTAGTTGTATTAATAATATAATTAATGCTATGTACTCACCATTAAAGTAGGAAATAAAATATTGTTTTAGTTAATCTCTTCTTGTCGTTGATGGGGAAGTGCAATGCAACCAAAATTAATATTCATCATAATGTAGTGCCTAAGTATGCCAATATCTATCAAAAACTCCCTCAAAACGTGATGACTATTAAAACATAGTTCTTACTGGGATTGCTGTAGGTGTCAGAAATGGCGAGCACAATTTAAATAACTTTCTTTGTTCTGACTGCAATAATAGTCATGGTAGCTTTGTACAGGTTAGAGAGAGAAAGCAAGACCTGAGTGAAGCTGTGAGTTCGTAACCTCAGCATTCAGCTGGTTCAAGTCTTTCAAGGACACCCCCAGAAGCACAGAAAGTGGGAAAAAAAGATGCAAATTATCTGGCCAGCTGTAGCGAGAAGGAACAGAACAGAATCTATATTTGGAGGACTGGAGGGAAGCTCGCTCCTCTGCTTTCTGATGTTACACATGCAGATGATCAGTCACTTGAGATTTTCACACTTCCTGCTGGCATCCAACAAAGCCTGACAACTCTGAGAATCCAAAGGCACGTGCGTGTGTTTGGAGCTGTTCCCATGAGATTCATGGAAAGGGGTGCATGGCAGGTATCCCCCTGTCTATTCTGCTCCATCAGAACCCAGATCTGAGTCATGCCCATCACCCTCCTGGTTTATTTAACTAACAAAGCAATTCCAGTGCTGGCAGACAGGAAACAGCCCCCAGTGCCACGGCACAGAGCAGAGCATCCATAGTCACTCAGCAGATCCTGCAGCCTGACCAGCACTGCCATCGGCCAAAGGAGGGTCAGGGTGTAGAGGGAGGATGAATGCCCTCTCCTACCTGATCTCACCACAGGGACATGCTTGCAGGCCTTCAGGGAGGGGAGGGAGGCTTTTTATCCCTTTTCTTTGTGTTTTGTGCTGCCATGCAGAGCAGCAGACTGAGGGCCAAAGTCGAGGGTGAGCAGATGAGCCCACCCCAAGTGCTCCTGGGGGGGCACAGGGGTGGGGGCCAAAGGCAGAGGGTGAGCAGATGAGCCCACCCCATGACCTGCTGCTAAAGCCATCCTGCTCAAGTGATCCACAGATGGCAGAACTCCTCATGTTCACTGGGAAAGCCTTTCTGAAATGTGTGATGTGCGTGTGCACACTGGGACTTTAAAGCCTTGCTCCCACTTCTTTGAATACCTTTAGATCACAAAGCTCTGCACATAAGGCTGTATTTCAACAGTTGTTTAACACTTCCTGTGCATCTAAAACATAGCAAGAAAAAGGAATTCAAAGCTCTGATTTAATGCTTTTTATGGAAAATTTACCCAAAAACCTGTGAGTATATGATGTGAGCTAAGGGCTCAAAGGTTTAAATGCTGAATCTATAAATAGAAGTAGGACTAAATACACATGCAGAGACATTACAATTCAGTATTTTGTGTTTGCAGTGGCCTTTGAAGCAGACATAAAAAAATCTCCATTGCAATAGGAATTGCTCAGAGGCTCCCCAGGAGAAATTACTTGCTCCTACATGGCTTTGCATCGATGAACTGGAAAGCAAAGATAAGGGTACTGGCTCCTCCTTCTTTCACCTTTCCTTCTCCCAGGTTTTGTCTGGCCTAGCAGTTGAATAGAAACAGTTGTTTTAAGGCTATGGAAAAGCAAGGGAATGGTGCTCCTGCTTTGCTTTCCTAATGGTTTCCCCTGACTCCAGCAAAACACCCCGTGGGCAAATATATTCAAATAGATGGTTAGCACATGCCACAGAGGTCACTTACAGAGTAAAAAGCTATCTTGTATTATTTACAAGAAGTATTAGATAACATTTTGGCCACAGAGACACAAAGAAGCACTGTGAGCTCATTAAAGCTCTAAAGTGCATGTAAAGCAGAAGGGTGTCTTTTTAAGAGGTTATCAAAGGGTCCCACATGTGTATCAAGTCGACTCCAACGGAAGCAGAAGGAAATCTGCCTGTTAACATTAATGGGAACTGCAGAGTAAGGAGAAAGGCATTCCATCCTGGTCTCTCTGAAAGCCAGAGAATGAGTATTTCAGTAATTCTGAGAGTTTAACTTGTGGTTTAAAGGAATCCATACGTTTAAGAGAGGAAGCAGACCTATTAGACATCATGCCTAATAATTTGCAAGCATTTAACAAAGCCACACAGATAGATTGGTTTTGTTGTTTGCAATTTAGAAGGGGGAAGGGTGGTGAAAAAAATCAGCTTTTCTTGCTGTATTTATTTTATGCTTGTTAGGGAAATGGAAGAAAACAACACAGGATGCCATAAAACCTAAGGGGCCAGTAGGAAAAAAAAGGTTAAAATAACTGTATGGGACAGAGTCTTCATTGACCCTGTGCACTCTGTCCTTTAAATGTAAACAGTGCTTTTCAAACCAACAGTATTTTGTATTTTATTTATGCCTGAGGAAGAGCAATAAAAATGCAGAAAGTGTAAAAATCAGGCTTCTGCAGGAGAGCTTGAATAAGCTAAAATTAAGAGCATAACCTAGCCAATTAAGGGTTTCTTTTGTGTTATAGTCATGCCTAAGCATTTTAAAAATATTGAAGGAGGTGATTATGGATATCTGTGGCTAAACTTCTGTGTCACTCAAGAACAAGAAAAACTGTCTGATAAGCTTTGGTTTGTGGGGGAATCAGCACAGAAAAGGGGGTGTAATGAAAGGAAAGGAGGGTGGTAAGTGGAGGGAGAAAAAAGACATCAAGAGGGAGAAAAAAAGTAATTTTGAAGAGTAATTTTGGTTTGAGGGGAATCGAAGTAATTTGGGTTTGAAGTCATTTGGGTCTGATGAAGGAATTGCTTAAGGTCCGTTTTTTTTTTTTTTTTTGTCTGAGTGCCTACAACAACCCTAGGTGTCTTATGTTGAGAAAAGATTTGAATTATTAAGGCATGAATAACCAGCAAAACAAACCCTCATTAAATTATAAAGGAGCATGTTTTAATGTGCTTTAGCAGAAAAACACTCATTCTAGGAGAAATCTTGTTCAATGGTACAACAGTGCCACTCAGAAATCACTGTTCTCTCCTGCACTGCTTGAGGTCTGGGGATCTACAGATGCCCAGTCTGTAGAGGGAATCAGGAATGGGAAGCTGGGAACAGCCCTGTGTGACCACCTTCTACCATAATTTATTGAGTGCTGTCATGGCATGTGGTACTGTGCAAACACTGCCCTGGGGTGTTTACCCTCTAAATCAGACACAGATAATAGAAGCCAGGCACAAAATACCAAGGGAGAGTCCAAAGCAGATGGAGACAATCCATTTTACATCAGATGTGGCTGAGACTTTCTCTTGTGCTGATTACTTCCCTTCAGAAGAGCTCCTAGCTCAGGCATTTAATTGAAAGAGAAGCAGCCATCAGTCCTGTCCAGACAAAGAGCTCCCTTGCAGGAGGGGCAGAGTGGGTGCAACACGGTAAATCAGGCACAGGGAGGCTGCTCAGGGACACCCTGGCACAGGGAGGCAGTCTGGCCATGGCTCTGGATGCAGCAAGGCCACGCCGTGCAGTGCCACCCTTGAGTAGTTACTGCGTTACAGGGAGGCTGGTTTTCATCTGCACAGCACAGAGAGCATTCCACACCAACCTGATGCCTTGCTCAGAGCCAGCTTTTCTTTCTGTGCCTGGTTTTGCACTGCACAGGCTGTGTTTTACTCAGGAGGGAAGAAGGAAACTGAGTTACACTAGAGCAGTATTTGCCTGCCTCAGCCATTTAGACTGCAAGCTCTTCATGGGTCTGAGCATGTTTATGTATAGGGAGGAGGATGTCACAGTCTGACATGTGCTGAATAATTCCAGACCATAAATTTTGGCAAACTTGCTGACACACCTTTAAAATAATCATAATAAATATCCCCCAAACAGAGACATCAGGAACCCAAGGTCTGACAACTTGCATTTCCCTGTGCACCAGAAGTCTTCACCAAGACAGTAACACTCTAAAATGAACTCCTGGGAGATTATTAAAGCACACAGAGCCCAAGTGACTCAAATGAGAGTATTTTCCACTGAGCAACCACTCTCTCAGTGAACTCCCAGCCATGATCTCAAGAGGAATGTGTAAAACATTTCCAGACATGAACTTGGAACTCAAAGATTTTGTAAATCTACTGAAAATTTCATAGCTCATACAGTTATTAGTTAATTTTTTTCCCAGCCTCATGCTTACTTGCACTTGTACAAATGTCTTTAAGTTCTGGAGGGTATGAACAATCCTTTTCTGTTCCTCTGCCTTATCATTCCTCCCCAGCAGTGACATACCCACCCCTCTACTTCCAACAGACCTGATTGCTTTTTATCTCCTGGTCTAACTGAGAATCAGCTAGTTAAACTCAGCTTATATTTGAAGTTCCCTGTTTCTATTTTGGACCTGAAATGTGTGCTAGAAAGTTCAGCTTCTCTGATAACTGTACTATCAGTGTTAGTCTAAAACCTTACAGGGCAGAAAACTAAGCTCCTCAATAATTTCTAGAGGGGAAACTTCCAATTTACCCATATATACACCACCATGAAAAGCAAAATAAATACTATTTAAAATATTTTCATTCTAAAAATGCTTCCTGGTACTGAACAGAGAAAATATATTAGTCTGTATTGACCACATGAAGGAATTTCAACTCCAGTATCATAAGGTCTCATCCTCTCTGATAACCTCAGCTTTTTTTTGCCATATCACATCTTTTCTGGCCTACAGCCCTTCTTATTTAAGAGCTCACTCAGTCCACGCAGGACTCACATCCAGCCATTATACACTAGAGGAGAAGTCACCAAAACAAAATGTATTTATTTCCTTCAATAATTACTACAAACTGGATTCTTTGAATCCTCATTCATGTTTGGCCTATTTTGCTCTGCAATTAGTTTCACTGGGAAGAATGGGACACTTGAAATCTAATGCATGCCTCAGTGGGGGTAAGTATAGTGGAATCAGGCCACAATGATGGATAAAGTAAACACATTCTTTTGTTGCCATCCATCCTGTTCTTAAAAACCCTCTTTAAAATAGCTATCAGACAAAGAAGATGATGAAAAGACACAAAATGAGGCCATGAATAACAACATAATTCAGATTAAGAATCCTAACCCAAATGGCCTTCAGAATTAATAGGCTATTCAAGGAAACAGAATGCCCTCAATAAAAACAACTATTTGTGTGAAATCCTCCCTTTATACCCTTAATTTAGGCAGAGCTTTTGCTCCTGAGATTCTGTTTTGCATGAATCAATGTGCTGCAGTTCACATCCAGAAGGAAAGACAAACTATGTGTTGCACATCCTAGAAGATACCAAATGAGTAAGAAACGTTGCTGCAATTACAGGACACTAAGACTTAGGTATTAAAAGTGCCTGGTTCATTTTGATTAGTTGCATATTAATACCTAGGTTATCACAATATTTGGAAAATACTGACATTTAGTTTGGAAGTCACCGGTAGCAAGAGTGTATGCTATGTACAAAGAAAACACTCAGGCATCTGCAAAGCATAATATTAAACTTTGTAGTTACATACAGAAGTAATTTCAATGTACTTTTTTCCCTTTACAGTGCAGGGTAATTATAAAGTTTGCAAAATCATGCCATAATACTTTGAAAGATTGGGTGACTCACACTTTGTTGCAGGACAGCAAAGACTCACTCCCAGTGGTGACATTTTCCTGGAAAAGGCTTTTACCAGCTGCTCTCAACTCTGCAGTGATTGACAATGTCCACTCCATAGACTCCTGAGCAACTGGCTACTAAAATATATTTTCTAACCATTTGCTATGTCTAATCCCCACAGTGTCTCATTCTTTATCTTTCTGAAAAGCTCCTCAACTCATAAAAGTCTGTACAGCCTTGCTGCTAGCAGGATTTTGTTCAAGTTGCACTGTCTTTTATCTGAGGAGTGACTGATATTATTTCTGGTAGCAGCTATGACTTTCCTGACATACTTGAATGTCCTTAAAAGTTTTCTAGTTAATGCAGGCAAAAGCATGAAAATCACATATTAAAAAAAAAAAAAATAGAGACTTACTCAGTATAAAGCAAAGAAAATGTTTTATTTTTCCCCACCATGTTGTTTCTCTGATTAAAAGCACTTGAAAAAAATATGAAAAACCATTTCAGAACTGGGAAAAAAAAGAAAGAAGTGAGAAACCATACTGAATCTGGAACTACAATTTCATCTAAAGAAAAGGCCCAACTTGACAAAGCAAGAAGTCTTTTTGAGTGAATCAACCTGGAACAGCTGATAGAAGGAACTCAGAAATGAAATAATTCATCTAAAATGCTACAAGATGAGGCATCTGATGAAAAGAATCTCATATGCTGTGCAAAGCTGGAGTCTGTAAAAGATTGAACGTGCTGCTGCTAAAGGAACATGCCAAGGCAATATCCCTTGGTGAAAAGAAAGAGCTGCATAATTTTTTTCAACACAGCAGGAATTTGTTAAATGTATCAAGGGCAGAGTTCATGACCATTAAAGCAGATTATGCATGACATTCCTGAAAAGGAATAAGAAAAGATAAAACTCAGAATAATCTCAAAGGACAAAACATGCTTTTGTGTGCTAAGAACATTAAAGTCCTTGGTCCACTAGAAATTGCAAGGTGCAATAAAGCCACCAGAGAAATTATCAGAAGGGCACAGAAATCATCAAAACAAATTATTTAAGGGATGTGAAAACTAAATGCCAAAGTCCTCCTTTTTCTTGAAGCTTCAAGAAACAGAAAATAAAGACAAGAATCAAGAGGCTCAGTACCCTCCATTATCACTAAAATGTGAGCGGATTATAAAATAAAGTATAAAATACACATATAAAAATGTGCTTATTATATATATTGATAAATAACTAAAAGAATATCACTCAAACAGATCTTTTTCCTGGCACCTTGAGTGTCAGGAATGACCTAGGGAGAACAAAGGATGAGACCATGGAATAAGAAATGAAATCTCTTCAAGAGGATAAGTCAGGTGATCCTAAAATCACCTGACTTGGAATAAAAGATGTTGACAAGAAATTCTGAACTCCATTTGGGACTGAAGCAAACAAAAACAATGAAAAGAAGACTAGAAGATTCTATGTTCATTTCAAATATACAAAAGACATTTTACAACAAAAAATAAGTCATGAGTAGAGCTCTTTTTTTAAAGAAAAATGAAGGTAGCAGTTGACATTTTTGTATCCATTGTGAGAGTGTGTCCTTGTCCAAGACTATTTAGACTTACTTTTTTTAGTTAGTCTTACTAGACAATACTTCAATTCAACAGTTATTTTTGCTACCCACTATCCCTGAAATAGTGGGTATGACTATGCAATTTTCAGCAAATTACATGTTCTGACACAAGCTCCTGAAAATCTAAATACAAAACTTGGAAAACCACTCTAAAGCCAGACTTTTCTCCATATTTAGCAGTGCTGGATTACAATTTGGGACTGGCAAAATATAGGTTGCAAGCTGATAACATCTGGTTGGACAGAAATCATAAAATAAGAATGTCTGCACTTATGTGAGAAGTACTAGAGACTTCTGGATGTACAAGACATAACTCTCACTGTGATTTGGAGGCCAGGAAGCTTTCATTAATTCCCAAAAAAGACAGTGAGTAGTTCTAAGGTCATGGACAGCAGTGACACCTGGGAATTAGCACCAGAGGCCCATGGATTGCTGTTCCAGTCTCTCAGATGCTCTTGCAAAAAGCAAATATCCCTTTCTGCAGTGGGACATAGCAGGGAAGCCCAGCAGTGATGCTCCTGCCATTCTGTTTGGCACAACAGCCACTGCTTGCCCTCAGGGCTTGGAGCGAGCAGAAAAATAATACTGCAGGAACCCATGGAGAAACAGAAATGCCCGTGGAGCAACATGTGGCACTTCAGGGGCTGTGAGAACATTCCTGGTTTATGGAAGGGAACACTCCTGTGAAATCCCAGCCTCCTTTTGGCTGTTACCAGTTGCTGTCATTGTGTTTGCCTGCAGAAAGCAGGGAAGCTTCACCTACAGAAAAGCCATGGCTGCAGCTGAACCACTGGAGCTGGACTGGAGCTATTCTGCTCTTTGGAGCGTTGGACTACACTGGAGGCAGCAGGCAGACTCTGCACAAAACAAATGTCATTGAATTGAAAAGCTCCCATACCTTCTCGGTGATTTCTCATGTGCAGCTCCTCATAGCACTGACTGCTTCTTCACAGCACAGCCAACAAACTCCAGCTCCCCTCACAGGACAACCAACAAACTCCGTCTCCCCTCAAAGGACAACCAACAAACTCCATCTCCCCTCACGGCCCAAGCAACAAAACTCCGTCTCCCCTCACGGCCCAAGCAACAAAACTCCGTCTCCCCTCACGGCCCAAGCAACAAAACTCCGTCTCCCCTCACGGCCCAAGCAACAAAACTCCATCTCCCCTCACGGCCCAAGCAACAAAACTCCGGCTCCCCTCACGGCCCAAGCAACAAAACTCCGGCTCCCCTCACGGCCCAAGCAACAAAACTCCGGCTCCCCTCACGGCCCAAGCAACAAAACTCCGGCTCCCCTCACGACCCAAGCAACAAAACTCCGGCTCCCCTCACGACCCAAGCAACAAACTCTATCTCTCTCCTCACCCAGGTAACCCGTACTTTTGTAGCACTTGTCTTTTTACTGGCCACAGCTGTGGCCTGTTAAGGGCAGGCCTGTTCCTAATCTTTGGGGATTTGTACAGCTGCAACTCCTCAGGGGTGAGGCTACCTTCTGCACTATTTTCTTACATTCTATCCCTCCACACAAAGGCCTCCCACCCCCTCGTTCAGAGGGACTAAGGGCCAGATGTGCCACCAGCAGCTGGGGCTGCAGCTCCAGGGACAGCTTAGCTCATCCAAAGCACATTGCTCCCATGAGGGGAAAGGCCCATCCTGCTCTCACTGCTCCCCTTCCCGAGGGATCCATCCAGGTTTTTGTGGGGATTGCTGCCCACCCATTACCCCCTTAAGGAAGATATGTGCTGGGGGATTCTGAGGAAACCGTGGGGTTAATTCCCCAGACAAGTTAAGGAGAGGAACCCAGGCCCAGGGTTACCAGGGGGAATAGGAAAGGCGGGAATGAGGCCCCCAGCCGCTTTCAGCAGCAAGGAGCTATTAATTTGCCTCAGCCACGCCTTGTGGAACAACAGTCTGCAATCAATCTCTGCTCAGCATTAACTGCAGCAGCAGAGCGTTTCTGACACACTAAATGCACACAATGAATGGCAAGGAGAGATAGCAGGTGCTTTTCCATGCAGTTCTCCAACCTCCAAGTTCTGGAAATGGAAAAAAAAAAAAAAAAGTGTTGCCCCACCCTGTTTCTGAAAAAAGGCCTCACATTCCTCAGACCAAAGTAGACCTACAAAACACTGACATTTTTCAGTGGACCTGAAGCAGCAGATAGTGATTATTAAGCATTACTCAGTAGGGTTGCTGCCTGAACCACATCCCGTCAGCAGAGGACCTGCTGCATTTGTATGTGGGAGGCAGACATTGCTCTGCCACAGGACTGAACCGAGTGTCAAGTAATGCCTGTTCTTGTCACAGCTCCTGAACAGATGTCATTTTGTCATAGCTGCTGACATAATTTTGAAGATAAGAAGATTTGGAGATTTAGCCAGTGATGTTTTAAAGCTAAACACAGACAGGATTAAAGCTTTAAATTTAAACACAAGCTAGATATGGCCTTGCGACACAGGGTTATATCAAACCTATCCCAAAACATGCGTAGAAAAAAAAAATCATCATACCATTTTTAATTTATTGTAATTTTGGTACTAGTGTTACTTCAATTATTATTTTACTATCTCATACATTATTAACCACTCTTTTCACAGAATAATGTAGTCAGAAAATATGACCTAAGATTGCTGTTCTGGAAAGAAAAAAAAAAAGTAGAACTAATGAGGCTTGGTTTCCTTGGATTAAGTTTTATCGACTTTCAGATCTAAGATGATGTAAACTCCAATGCAAGCTTTTCTCTGGGAGTGGAACTGCTTAAATGAGCAGCTCCTGTGTGGATTCTCTGGTGTCTGGTGTGGTGTGAGCTCATGCTCTAGTATTTTTTTTTTTCAATCAAGGATATTACAGAGTTTCTCTTTTCCACACATCTCAGACTTATATTTCCAGACAGCTATGAAGAATTAACAACTTTTGAAATGATAAATTTTTTTCAGTTTTGTCTGGGTTAGCCCAACAAGTTTGAATCTATTTGGTGTGAGAAAAGAGACACAAGTCCATATCTGAAGACACAATGATCACTGAAACACTGTTTTGAATAGACAACTTTTAGTGGGTTTATATTAAAAAGAGAAATAATATATAACAAATAGAGATGCAATAGGAACTTTTTCAGGAATCTCCAAGTTACCTTTAAGCCAACCAGTAAGAGATAAAATGGTTAAGAGATAAAATGGTTATGGTTAGAGAAAAATGTGGAATTAATTGCACAGACCAGGCAAAGCAGAGGAAAGCTAGCCTGTTCTGCTCTCTGGTTTACTACAGTTAACATACTGGCACTCAAACCATTTGAGGCCAATTCAAAGGTTATATATATGTTCCTTTCCAGGTAAACTAAACTTAGAGTTTTGAAAACAGTAGGGTTAGTACACACAAAGCTATATCCCACCGTAGTCCCAATGTGTATCAGTATAAATGTAAGTCAAATAATTTCAATAAAAGGAAATAATCTTTGCTTCAGGAAAATGAGAATTTAAACTCATATTTTAAAATAACTCTATTCTGTGATTCTGTGTCCAAGGAAAAGGAAATACTAAATGCAGTTGTGACAAGTTTTTTTAATACTGCGTGAAAATTTCTTTTTACTCATTAAATAAACTTAGTAGAGAACTCTAATTCTCCCTAGTTATCTAGACTCTACATCAGACCAGCAACAGCTTTCCATGGAGATCTGGTCATGCCCACATGTCCTAGGGTGACGTTATGATGCTTGTATCCCCATTCATGTGTTCTGTTTATGCTGGATATTATGTTCTGTGCCTTTAAGACCGGCTCTGAAGAGTGAAAGTTTTGTTTGGGTTTTCTTATCAGCCTGGCAGAACACAGAGACGGGCAGTACTTAGTGCTGCTTTTGCTTTTTTGCTTTTGCTTTTTGCTTTGCTCTCTCTCTCCCTCTTGCTTCTGCTTTGCTTCTGCTCGCTTTTGCTTCTGCTCATTAGCTAGTTCAGCTAAACAGTCCAAATTTCTTCCTGGACTCTGTTTCTCCTTTCCTTTTTTTCCAACTTGAACCTGCTCCGGACTGGGACCTGGGAACACCAAGAGTTTGCACCCTGTGGGCTGCAGCAGCTGCCCCAACGCTGGAGGGACTGAGAACAGAGCAACCACCACCCCCAAGAGAGACTTTCTGAATTTGTCATCTATTTCAGAGTGGTGTCATCCGGTATTGTTCATTTTGTGTGCTGGGTGGTGCTGTGCCTGTTAAATAAACAGGTTCTTTCCACTCCTCTCCGAGGAATTTTTCCTGAACTGGCTGGGGGAAGAGGCCGTGTGGGTTTCCTTACTGGAGGGGCCCTCCTTTGAAAATTCTCCTCCAAATTTGCCCTAAACCAGGACACCACATATACTAAGAGAGATTTCGAATACATCAAACCCCACCCCAGACAAGAAGTTCAGAACCAAATCAAAGTTTCACATTTGAAAGACTAAAAGAAGGGTCTTATTGCTTTTGACATTGTCTAAACAGGTCTTATGGCAGCTTTGGAATGATTTACTGATATCTACTCAAACCTCTTCTTTGAGACACAGAATCACTATTAAAAAAAAAAATACTGCAAATTTTTGTCAGTGTCCATCACTTTTGATTCCTTTAACAAGACTTTCAAACTAAGACTTCACACAATCGTGCCAATGGCCTTAGCTGGTAAAAATAGTTTTATAAAACCCACAGTGATTAGGCTAAGCCTTCTGATTATCCTGCCTGACATTTTAGTAACTTGACTGCAATCTCCTGACCACAGAGATCTTCATCATTCATGATTATTTCTAAGGTGGAAAGCTTATCCTTCATGTTGCTTTGTGTCTGCACCATTGCAACTGCAGTGCAGACAGTTTTGCAACTTACTGAAATATCAAGGGTAGATTTCTAAATTTCCTTCTAAAATTCCTAAAGGGAATTTCCTTTTGGGGCCTTCTAGGGCCTGGGGTGAAGAGGAGAACACGCCATTCCTGTGAAATGCAAGGTGAAAGAAGCAGTTATGTTGTTCTGCAGAACTATTAATCCCTCAGGTGGCTATCACCTCCCTTAGTTCAATAAACAAGTAAAGGCTTGTATGCTGAATCTTAATTCATGTACTTGTTTCTCTCTATCGATTTCTTGCTATTGAATTTTCAGAAACGTGAATTAAGAGAAGCCTGTAGCTGTAATTTTCTACTCAGGCAACCAAATGGTTAAAAATGAAACCATGGCACAGTGAGAGCCTCATAATCTTCAGAAATTATTGTAAACTAAAATGTTTCTGATCTTAACTTGATTTCCAGGGGTTTTTATATCATTTTGGTCAGAGATTATCTTTTCAGCAAAACAGATGAAGGTCTGAAAAAATAAGCTCTACAATCTTGTTAGCCTGCTTAGGATTGGAAAACTTTACTGGTATAAAAAGGATGAACCAGTGTCTCCAAACCTAAACTAGATCAAAACTGGGGTCGTCACTCTCCAGTGTCCCAGCTGTAGCAGCAGAAGCATCAGCTTTATTTGCTGCTGGTACCTCCATGGGAGGGTAGAATGTGTTTGGCCAAAAGGCAGACAGGGGTTGTGTACCCTAGCTCCTGGATGAATCCTCACCTGCGTGTGCATGGGGCATCTGTGCAGCTCCAAGAATTCCCTTCTCCTCCAGGAGTGCTGGCAGGAAGGAGAAGGGAGGTACATCTCCTGCAGGGATGTCCCTGTGCAGCAGAGACTGAGGCATATTCAAGAAGTAGCAACAGCAGATACACAGCCATACCTTTAAAAGACAGCAGAGAACCTCCCACTGAGGATGCAGATGTAAACCTCTCACATGTGGAGGTTGTCTGTATGAAGAAGTCTGGAAAATCTTTCTGGCCTGAGAACAAAGATGGACTTCTTAGCAAGGGCACAATGGGTGAGATCTTATCCTGCAGATCCTGTGTAAAATGCAAACATTTTAGGTTGTCCTCCAGAAAAACTTTGGGTTTGAGGGTCAAAAATCCCATGATATGAAATATTTTTTTTCTTGAAGAGGGATTCACAGGCCTAACTTGCATTTGCTTTTTAAATGCTGTCCATCTATAAAAGCAACTGAGGCAAATGACTGGACTCTTGTTTTGCTTTTTCTTTAGGAATTGTTCATAATTTTTATGTTTTCACCTTAATTTAGGGAATAGTACCTACTTATCTTATTTTATGACCAAAAAAGAACCATTTCTTTGGAATCATGACTATTACTATTACATCACACACATCATCGGACTCCAGTCCTTTTTAACAGACAAACATGATGCAAAATTATCTAAGTGCACAGGGTCAAAATCTTCCTTGATAGAAAATCTCTCAGAAAGCAACCTGCTGTTCTCATGAACCTCTCATAGAGGACAGACCTGGGTGAGGGTGGGAGACCACTGTCAGTGACAAGAGATTATACCAAGCATATTAGTTTTGTTTCTAATATTAGTTGTGTCTACCAGAAGTACTTAGCCTGGAAAGCAGATTCAAACATGCTGGTGGCTGCAAGCTGCTTTGCATCTCTCTTATCCTGTGGGATACTGAACAATTCCTTTTATTTTTTAACCATAATTATTAAATAAGGATCCCATCCCCAACACTACAGTGTTTTAAAAACGAAACTCTCCTAATAACCAATAAATGTGATCAAATGCTTCCACAAATTGCAAAATTGAAAATATTGTGCTTTCCATGAGAAAAAAACCTCTATGCTTTTTCATCATGTGCCTCTGAACCTGCCTGTCTGCACACACTGATTCACATGTGCCTATCTGCACAGCTCTGTACTCGTACACAGAGCAGGCATTTTCAAGACTCAGCACAACGTACTCATATTTCCCATGACTTCCTATTGCCCAAGAGCAGACTGAGTACAGGTGGCTTCATAATAGCAAGCATAAAAATGACAACCATTTTTTTATTGCAAAATAACACACTGTCAGATGTACCACCATCTGTGTTATTCAGGACTACTGCTCGCTGCCGGCTGCCACCAGCACTGGCCCATTATTGGAAAAATTACAGGAGGAGATGATAAAGCCTGGCTTTATGAGAGAGCTTGACACTGGTCCCAGAGTCAAGTGTGACATAAACCCCAAAGCTGGACTTATGTGTGTGTTCAAATGGTGTGTGCATTTACACCATTTACACTCCCTGTTACACAACCAGAGGCTTAGCCCAAGGGGATGCTCTTTGCTATTTCCTTGTCAGATATCAATGAGTTAAAATAATCAAGGCAAGAAAATTATTTGCATGGCTGTGAGAGAGGAATTAAAGATCCCAGTGACTTGAGCTTACTTTCAACATTTGCCTCTGCAGCTGTCATTACTGCAGAACTGCAGAAACACTCCTCATACCAAGCAAGAATCAGATGTCAAACCTGCACCAGCTCCCACAGCACTGCCAGACTCCTGTTACTATTGGGTGAATCCTCACAACACCAAAGCCTTTGTCACAATTTGGGGACTGTTCTCTTCATTTTCCATTACCAATTTCCTTTACAATCATGCACTAATTAATGCTGGACAACAGCAATGTTAAAATAAACATGCTGAATGCAGAATAATAACTAAGAGGATGTTAAGACTTTCAGTTTCTGTGTTCTGCTCTTTGTTTTCTTCTCTTTTTTTCTTATAGCTCCATTGCTAACAAAGAATGCTTTCTGAAATGACAAATATTGTGGGTAGCAGTTTCATTTCTATTAGACTAGTATCTGATTTTAATTTATTACAGAAACTTCTGTTTTGAGAATGAAAAGGTTATACAACACATTATAAAATTAAAACACTGCAAGACTCAGGGATATTTGCATAATAATTTTAAATGTCTAGGAAAAAACCTATCCAAACAATTACCTTCAGTGAAAGTGTAGTCAACAAAGATTTTGTAAGCCTTTGTTTGGCCATTTTGTACATATGCATTCATAATTAAACCCATCTACTCCATAAAAAATAAAGCCTGCCAGATGGACTAAAGATTTGAGGTAATAATTACAAATTACACATGGACTAGGTATGGTCCCAGCTGTCCCATTCTACCTATGAAGGGCCTGACAAAATATAAGAGTGGCTCCTACACAAACAGCGCTTCCAGGGTGTTAAAAAGGTTGTTCACAGCCATAATATTTTGACATGGTTTTATATGTGAAGCCATAGCATAAAACTTAGGAATTCCTTAGCAGTTAGAGCTGCTATGAGCTCTCCATGGACTACATAATTTTCATATTGCTTCCAAACAGTGCTATGGTATTAGCCTTCATCCATTCCCACATACTCCTCATCTGTGACAAGCTGTATACTTTTTCTTGTCATCCAGATCACAGCCCTTGAAACTTCTGAAGTCAATTGGCCTGTGTTATCCATCCACCAGCAGTTTATCCAATGGGTTACTTCATGATATACAGTAATAATAAATTAATGCAATCATTTCATATGATAATGCAATTGGATGCCCTCTTTTTCTTTGCTCTGAAATAATTTATGAGTGAAGGCTGAAGTTTGATTCCAAAGTTATGTTGTTCAAAGCTGAATTCTCTCTTTACTGTCTCTACTCAGCCCTGCATTACCTCAAGAAAGTAGGGCAGTGTAGCTAGAGAGCCCTGTGTAATATTCTTCCTTACAAGGTGTAATGATCTGACAATGATGATATCAGTTTCACTGACCATTCTTATATTCAGAAAAAAATTAATTTCTTTAGGGTGCTGTGAAAAACTTCCATGTACTTGGTAGAATCATGATAATATATTAACACCTCTTAAAATTAGGAAAAAAAAATAGAAATAGAAATAAAAAATCTGAGCATGCAGTAAGCACTGTAAGCCATGTCTGAAATCACAAAACTGCAATCGATATGGAAAGTAACCCTAGAAGGAGGATGAGTCAAGAACATAAGTAACCATAAAAAAAAATCAAGACTGTTCTGAAAATGCTTTCAATAGGTATAAAATTTCCATTATAATATTGAAACATATAAATTTGATTGCTTTGTCTTTCACTTTCTTATTTCTACTGCTATGGATAAAAAAGAAATGGATTTAAAAAGAGAAATCAAGAAAGCATAAAGCGGAAGATTAAATTATCCTTTTTTAGTTTAGTCTTAGACAAAATGCATCAAATTAAAAATATTAAAAGCTTTGTTAAATTTTCTTGAAAAAAGATAAGTAACTTTTGGTTTAAAAAATTGGCTAGCTAAGTGAACTGAATGTAAAATATTGAACCTGGTGTTTCTCACTGATATCTTAAAAGGAGACTCCAGGCATTAGAACCTCCAAAACAGAATTCCTTTTGGTTGTACACTGTTATGCTGTAGCTATTCCATTTCCTTTTCTTTGTTTAAAAGATGTTTCTTCATCTATATTCCTATTAGTAGAAAAGCATATGCAAACAATTGCACTTCCACATTCTTAAAAATTAATGTATTTATTAAAAATGAAGTCCTGGTAAATCTGAAATATATTTAAAATTAATTTAGCTGTAAGAAAGGAAAAATAGTACCAAGAACTTCACAGAGCATGGAAATTAACTATGTTATGTTAATTGAAGTTGGATTTCAAACAGAACATGGACTCTTGTGGAGCTTCAATTATGAAAATGGTACATTCAGTTCAGCATAATAACAGTGTTCATTCTACCCCTCACTGAAGGGTCTTGGAACTCAAAAATCAAGAATTGTCAAGAAATGTGAGCATCACATCACACAGTGTCTGCTGAGTGTGGGTGTTTCCAAACAGTAAAAGGAGCAGTGTAACTGTGTCAGCAGGAGAGGCTTCGTGAGCACCTTGCCACGGGAATCCATCTATTGCAGACTGCAAACATTACCACATTTAGAACAAATATTTGTCAAGGTTACTTCTGCCAGCAGGTGTCTTTCAGGGCTGGATTGACAGTTTGACTAAGTCCATAATTTTCACAGCTGGAGTTCCCTGATTTGTCATGCAACGCTGGCCAGGCTGGCGCAGCGGGAGAGCCCACGATCCTGCAAATGCCCCAGAGTGTGCACCATGGATTTACCATGGATGTGCTGATCTGCTGGGACAGAGGCCAAGACACAAATCATTCTTTCCACTGGCAGGAGGATATTGCTGCTCAACAGCAGTACAGGGATGCTGCTCCAGTCTGGAGGCTCACTTGTTGTTGTGCTGCAGTTTTTCTGTTTCTTTATACATGCACATATACAGATACATGCTTGCACAGCCTATTGTGTTGGCAATGTGGGTTCAGACTAGAAAACAGTTAGGTCTGGAGTGAAAACAGCTCCTTGCATGCTCTTTGGGCTATAATCTCAGCTATTATTTATTCTGTGGGCTGTTAAACAACGCCATCTCTTCCAAGACAACTAAGAGAAAAGGGTAGTTGGCACCTGGCAGGTCTGGGATCTAAATGATTTGTAAAAGATCAGTAGCTGCTTCTCTAATTCAGAATAATTTGTATTGAGTATGATTTTATATGTGAAAAGGATTTACTAGGCTCATTATAAAAACAAAACACTGGACTGTAATCAGGATTGGCAAGGAAAGTAAGGAGGAAGAGCATTGTATAATGGAAAATAAAATGGAAAAAGTGAAATATATAGAACAGTGAGGATGGCAGAGGGAAAAGAACAATTCCAGTTTCCTTTCAAAATGTCTTCCAGTAGGTCTTCCTTATGCCAGCTACAACATACTCACACAGCATCCCAAAAACCTTTCTCTTAGTAACCTCCATTGAAAGTTGTTGCTAGAAATGTAGTGATGACTAAAAATCCAACATTCTCTGGAGGTTGATTAGGTTCCCAGCCTTACAGCTATTATTTCATCTTTCATTGTTACTCTGCTCATTTATGTGTGCTTCTTTATTTTTCTTCTGGCAACATATTCCTCTGCTTTAGGTTCATTTCAGTTCATGGACCAAGGAATCCTACATCATCTCCTTAAGAGGAACTCACAGTAGTAGCTGAGCCTACCAATTTACTCTTTTGACAGAGATATTTTCTCTGGCCCAGGAGCCAACTGGAGTGCAAAGGGGAGAGAAAGCAGAGGGAGGACAAAAAGTCAGGGAAATAAATTGCTCATAAACAAGTGCAACCCAAAGGTGAAACAAGTGTGTGGGCAGCTGTTGCTCGATTAATGGAAGAAATAAAGGTAAAATACCAGCTCCAAGACAGATAGCTGTCACAGTGTCACAGCTCAGGAAAGGCTTTTCCCTGACAGAACATAAAATAACTTCTCCCTTTCATAACAGGGACATCTTTGCAAGCTTTGTGTTAAAAAGGAAATCTGTTTCTTTAGGAGAAGAACAACATGTTTTTGTGACACAAAGACAATACAGAAAGCTCTGGGGTAGGTAAAAGGGTTGGCAACTCCAGCACTCCTGGTTTTTTATATTCCCCAAACTGCATCTGAGCAATTGCTCAGCATCCTACTCTGCCTACTGGGGAGTGCTGCATTTTGGGCTGAAAACTTGCTAAGAGCCAAACTTATAAGTGGCTACTGAAAACATTATTCTTTCTTTCATCTCTAGATTGCTTATTGAATATTTATGTGGCTCTGACTTTCTACCACCAGCAAAATTCCCCAGCCATATCCTGGTGACAAACCTCTGTTTCAGGATTTTTAACCTAATTTCTGCTCTGACAATTTCCTCCTGGTGCCTTTTTACTCAATACATCCCTTTACCCTTCTGGGTTGGTTTGTTTGTTTGTTTGTTTGTTTGTTTTTGTGAGGGCAGGTTAAGTGCCCTCCTGTTCCATTATAGAGCTCCAGCATCCTACTACTCTTCCATAATTAAATATCTGCAAAAGAAGAGGACAGGAACAATGATGGATGAGCAATGGTGGGGTGGGCACATCAGCAAACAGCCAGCAGCAGTGGGAGCAGGCTCAGGGGAACAACTGGGGTGAGGAGAGATGCAGAAGTACTGTGGTTTGGCAGAAACGAGTGTGCAGTCATTATTCAGATGAGATCTCTCCAGCCAAACAGAGTGCTGGAAACTACATAGCTGTGAAATAAGTGTATGGTTATGGGTCATTAGGCCAACAGTATCTCTGCTCTCTCTCTGATGGGGGCAATAACATCTGACTGTAATTTTTAGATTGTCTGTGGTCACAGGAAGGTTAGATTTTGTATTTGTCAGCTCAGCTGTTGGTTTCTTTCTTTCTTTCTTTTCTCTATAAAGAAAGAAGGTCAGTTTTCCTGCAGGTCAATAATGTATTCTTGACTGCAACTTTTATTCAAGTACCACCTCTACCAACAAAGTTGTTTCTTGATCTAAGCCAAAACTAGAGATGCTCAGGGTTGGGAACTTCTAAAGATAGTGACCTATAGGGGTATATGAGCTTTCTCTCCTTTTCTTTTTTTTTTTTTTTAATTTAGGTATATCGAAATGTGACAGACTCTTCTTCATCATGATCTCACTTCGAAGTACTGCACAGCCAAATATAAGATTTAGAGTATTAAAATGTAGATTTAATGTAGATTAAAATGTCTCTCTCTTGGAAAGAGACAGACATCTCTTCCAATACCTTTAGTACTTCAGAATCACAGTGCATATCTCATATGCCATATTAGTCTAGTTTGTCAAGGTTTGTGCTCTCATGGCACTGAATCCTCATTACTCACTGCAAACATGGGGAAAAAAGCTTTCTATTTGGGATTCAGTTATTTCCCAGCTTTCTATTTGGGATTCAAAGTGTTAAGCTCATCAGTCTTGAAAACCCAAAGAGGCAAATCTCCTTAAATTTTCCATGGTACACAAATTTGCACTAAGCTTTCAGTTCTTCCAGGGAAATTTTTAGCTTTACAAAACATTAATTTCTCCTCTGGATAACGAGTCACATAAACATTTGCAACTCCCTTATCTTGTCTGCCCCTCAGAGGAAGGAAACATCTTTCAGCTCTAGATGCAGGGCAGTACCACTAAGGGATTCCAGAATTGTGATAGCTCCCTAAAGCCCGCCCATCAGTGCAGCAATGAAACACAAATCTTTGCATTATTAGTAATTCAAAATAGCAATCAGCATGACCATTTTAATGGCTCCTACAGCTCTCAACTGGAACTTCGATTGCCATCCATTCCTGTCAATCAGCATGGAAAAGCTTTGCCTGAAAGCAGAACTGATTCTGCTCAGCATGGAAGCTGAAAAATTCAGCTACAAGGCAGTTAGTGGAAATGTGCTGCTAGAAATGACATTAAGATAGTGAAAAGTTCTGATAAATAAGAGTAAACAAATTAAAAGCCGTGACAAAAACATGCTCATACATACACTTACAGTGCCTTAATAGACTTAGTAATGTGTGGCTTTTAGAAACACAGGGAAAATTGGCCTGCTTTTAAAGACATACAGACAGATGTTTTAAAGTAAAAAAATCTGGGCCCTTCTGCATGCCTTCTTTCATGGTTTTCAGTCAGTCCAGTCCTCATTTGTTCCATAAGATACACTTTAAAATGCAATTGCCAGGGAAAAGGATTGGATCTTTAATGTAAACAAAGTCTTAAACAGATCTTCATTCCTATTTTCCTGTTCCTGTGCTAAACATCCACCAGCTCATGTCAGACTGCAGTGATTAGTTACACCCTGCATTAGTCTGCACAAAAGAAGCAAAAGAAAACTCTTCCCCTCAAGAAGAAGAGCAGAAACCCCTTTTTTCCCACTCTTTGGAAGTAGCAAGCATAGCTTCCCTCTTGGCTCAGGAGAATAAGAAACAGGGAGAATTGCCCCTGCAATTTGCTGCTGCAGTTCTGGGATTGCTTCAGTCTTCCCTTCAGACGACCTGAGGAGCAGGGCTGGAGGGCAGTGAGGCCATGCAGGTGCACGGGGCAGACCAACCCACTGGGACATTTTCTGTAATTGCCTCTTAAATGAAGAATCCAGAAGTGACAGGGTCTCTGCTAACTGGGTTAGACCTTGCCTCCTTCAGTACATTGCAGTGATGTCCTTAAACCTTAGGGATAGAGAAGTTTCTTCCTTTCCCTTGCTCTTGCTCTTTTGCTCACACTTTTCCTCTTTCCCCTCTGTCTTCCCTTCTCCCTTTCTCTTTCACATCCTGATTCTTTTTTTGTTCCCTTCTCTTCCTTTTTTAAGCTTGGTGTGGAATATATTCACATGTCCCTCTTCCAGCAGAGAAGAAATCACCATCGTGAGTGCAAAAAGATTCTTTGATGTTGCTGCTAAGATGTTCAAGGACACAGAAATATTTTTCTAAATCTCTATCAGCTCTTTCCCTAGGAGGAGTTAAAGGAACTGAGATACAAAATGCAGTGGAGATCCCTGCAGTTCATGCAGTGTTCTGGAAATTCACTTGTAGTGGCTTATCTCACATTTGCGCCTAAGTTGCAGATAAGTTGTAAAAAGTAACAAGATATACAAACCTCCTATGTCTTCAGCACCACCCACTAGAAAAATGTTTATCCACCTATAGAATACTTTCAGTTAAACTTTTCTGCAGAACAAATAAAACTATTACTTGATCATTAATTCGTACAATACACCAAACCTGTGCCTGGTGCAAATTTTTACAGCTGGGCTATGAAACTTGAAAGGCAGGATCCCTAAAGAAAATTGTGATAGTGCTATTATTCTGCTAATAATATAGTTATTTCAGTCACATAAAATAATGGTGTGGCACAAAGCAGAATAGAACTGCACCACCAGACAGCAAGAATGAGCAAGCAGAAGTTGGTACAACCATATCATCAGACTCAATTACTCACTGTAGGGTAAATATTTCAAATAATATAGAGGGGATTCAGCCACATGATGCTGACATTAATGGGACCCCACACAGCTAAATCCCCCCCATACATCTACCCCCTATTTCTGATATGATAATTAAGCAATGGGTTTCATGCTCTGCTGCCTTCGTTCCTGCCTACCCTGTGCACCTCAGAACAGAAGCCAAATGCCTCCAGTAAAACAGGCTTGGGGCACCAACACACAGATCTTGTACTCCTGCACCCTATTGCTGGAAAGGGAAAGCTGGAAACATTTACAGAGCTACCTGAGCACTGATGTTCCAGGCTGTGGCTGTTCTCAGCCCCAGTCTCTCAGTGGCATGGATGGTGCTGGTTGCTCATGGTTTGTGAGGCTTCCAGGCTGTCAGTGACACAGGAGCTCGTGGGCACTTTATAATTATGCAACAGAGCATTAAACAGAACTTTCACCAAAAATCCAGTATGTATTGTTCTGATTTTTCCTTACTTTATGCAGCTAACTCTCCACCAACATTCCCACCTGGAACTTCCTATTCAAATGTTCCTAGGTTTATGTGCCAGATTTATAGGTATTAATAGGGTTTATAAAATTCCAGCCACTGCCTTTTTAGAACAGAAGAGTAAAATATTCTGAACACTTTGGTAACAGTGAAGATGAACCAAAGATGAAGAATTTGGCTCAAATTCCCCAAACTTATAAAGATGTTTTTTACTTCCATTTTACTTCTCCGCTATTTTCTGTGTATTATGGAGGGCATCAAGCCTTCACAGAACAGCTAGAAATAATTCTGTATTTTAAAATGCCCAAATCTATTTCTTTTGAAAAAAGCTTTATTAATGCTATTAGACTCTATTTTAGCTTCAGAACTGTGTATAGGCTATAAAAATCTCCCTATGTTAATACAGAAGTACCATAAAGCTAGAAAGTAAAAGCAACATAGGCATTCTTCAAGCATTCACTTGAAGAATGTGATGGGATGAAATAACTTTGTTTCCTCAACCACTAAATTAGGGGAAAAAAAAAAACAAAAAAAAAGCAAAAAAAAAAAGAGTAAAAATACCAAAATGTCAGAATGTAACAGTAATCATCACCACCAGTAATCAGTGATAATCCTCAGGAGCTCAAGTTCTGCTGAAACTAAGTAGAGGATTGTCTTCTAAGACTGCTTTGGTATCTCTGCTAGGTGACTCATCCAAGTCAGAAAGTACACGGGATAACAGGTCTAATACTTTAAAATGGTTTGGGAGGGAAACATTTTTCCTGAACTGTGTGATAATGCTATTAGCTCCAGTAACTTGAGCCTCAGGGTGATCCCACACCAAAGCAGACAGACAATATCTGAGCAGCAGAGTCTCTGACCCCATGAGATTTGTAGACAGAGACAGACCTAGACAAGACCAAAAAAAATCTGAGATCAAAGAGGGGTAGAGAAGCTACAAGCTTGTCCTGCTTGCATAACTTGACATTAATACATAATATTTATTCATCACTAGGTACAAATCTGAGTGATTCTGAGTAAGCTTAGCAGCAAGTGATTACTTGTCATTTAGCTATGTATCTGACTCAAAAGGATTATTTTAATACTGATATCAATATTACTTGGTTTGCACAGGCTGAGTGTTTGCCATGCTGTGACTGGAATTGGGGACTACAGAGTGTTTCTTGCTCTCCTAATGCCAGTCCTGTGGCTTGTTCCTGTCAAAGAGAAATCCTCCCTGCAAATCCTTGCTGTGATTGCAATGTGAGCTACTATTATGAAGGCATGAGGGGAGAAGAGTACTTCTGTGCACGACTTGGAATCCAAATTGAGATCTGTTCAGTTAGAATTATTCCACTGGTAAACGAGTTTTTTTTCCATTAGTTTTTATGGCCTGAACATAGGAAATTATTAAGATAAGATGCACACAACTAGGGACTGTCACCCAGTTATCGAACCGAGTTGTGATACAAAAATCATGGGGTAAAGTGAGAGACAGAAAATGTGAGCATTCTACCTGGAGCAGAAAACACCAAAGCAACACTCACTGCATGCTATAAAAGATAATAATCTCTGTACCTCTTAGAAGATATGTAAACAATACATTAAATAACCACAGTGATCAGCAGAGACAATATCAATAAGAAAATAACCAACCTAGAAAAACAATCAAAGGCAGAAAAAAATCCAATTCTTAAAACCAGAAAAGCCAAATATTTGTGAAATAAAGGTGTAATAAATATCCAGGTAGCAAAGAGAACCTATTAAGTGCTGTCATATATACACATATCTCTCTCAAGATTTTTCTTCATGTTGACTGCTTTATTGGTTATGCAGCTTTCAGCTACAGATATTATGTCAATGCACTTAGCAGACAGGAAATGCATTAAAAATAAATAAAGAAAAATCTGTAAAAGTGACTAATGAATGTCAGCAGGTCTGTAAATATCACTGAATTTCTACTTGCTAGAAAATCCATGCACCACAGCAAACAGATGAAATGCCTATGTGCTACTGAAATATATTAACAAATATTTTGCTTTCTTATTGTCATGATGTCCAAAGTCATTTTGTGTTCAAGTGCTGTGACTCTTTATCAAAGACCTCTACTGGTAATTTGGTGGGAAATCATCTATATTTTAGTTTTGACAAAGCATTAATTTTTACATTCAAGTAAAGGTCAAGTACCATAGCCAGATGAAGCTGCAATGAAAACGTGTTCTGCTGAACAATGAAATTGTTCTTTCCATATTCTGTGTCGAATGCCTCTTTAAGTGAGCTATCTTAAAACTTTACCAAAAAAACAAGAAAGCAGCCACTAATTGTTCAACTGTCAGGTATGATAAAGAATTAGTGAGATGTGAATTGCAGGGGCTCAAACAGGAAAACCGCTCCAAAAAGAAAACACTTGAAAAGTCTGATTTGTAATGAAGGTTGGGATTGCTTAAAAAAAGCAAGGACTCCTATGGATGGCATTTTATAGGTTTGTGTGCCAGATTTATAGGTATTTATAGGGTATACAGAACTTCAGCCACTGCCTTTTTAGAACAGAAGAGTAAAATATTATGAACAGTTTGGTAACAGTGAAGATTTGGGAGAAATCTGAGCTTAAAATACCAGGCAGTGTTCTGGAAGCAAAGAGTCTGCTCTAATTTTTCTGTACCTTTGATGACCTCTTCATGAACTACCCTTACATAATCAGTTTGATGTGATACTAAGAACTGGGAGAAAAGTATTTATGAACAAGATTCAAATTTAGTAACATTGGGATCTCATTTTCCAGCTCTAAGTGAAAACATATTCTGAGCACTTAAAAAACGTTTAAAAAGTTATGGTCTATGTCACTGAGTGCTATGCATAATTGACAAATGTGTGGCTTATAATTGCCAAGCTCATAGTCACTTTTAACAGTCATACTTAAGTATTTCCACAAGGAAATAAAAAATTATCTTGAAATTTGTACTCTTGCTAAAGAGACTAAAGAATTACATGCTATAGTGTTTTTCTTCAGGAATAAACCTGTTGAATTTCTACAGATTTGCTGTTAGAAACGTCTGTCTCCCCGTTGTCCTTGATGCCTTATTACAGATTGTGACTCAGTTCAATTTGAAGGCGAGCCTAAAAGACAGAGATATGGATCCAAGCAGCCTGCACATCATTAGAGTCTGGGAGCTATGCAGATCTAGATTCTCAATGAAAACTCTGCTTAGAGGCCGCCAACCAAGATCAGGATTTCACCCGTATTTGCATTTCTATAAAGCCAGAAGGGTTTGGCTGAAATTGTAGACTTTCCTAAGCCAGCATTTTTAACCTTCAGTGTCTCAAGAAATCTACAGCTAGACAGGAAGCAGAATTATTTTTGAGTTTGTTTTAGCTCCCTGTAAGAACCAAGGGTTAGTTCACAAATTTTCCACTGACAGGATTTAAAAAAAACCCAGAGAATGTTGAAATCTTTCAAACCCATAATGTTTCATTTTTGCTATGTTAACATGTAGTGACAAACCAGAATAGATACAAATGAGAAATTCAAAATAACTCATTTCAGCATTTTCCAAAAGAAAATTGCCTTAGAAGAAGAAGAAGAAGCACAGCTCCATAAAACTTTCACCTTTCAGTAAACTAATGCTTCTGCTGCATTTCTTTAGAATTGGAATTATTTTCTTTAGAATTGCAATTCTTATTTTCCCAAGAAGAACGAAGGCAAAATAAGCAGCTTCAAAAAAGAAAGTAAAATCAAAGCTCTTTTGAAGGAACTACTCGAGATGCTCAAAGAGGAGTGTTTTGAGGCACAATGGTAAAAAATAAAGTTTGTATCTTAACACTGGAACTTTTTTTAAGTGAAGATGAGAGAATGGAATGAGCCACATCCAAGTTCAGTCATCAGGAGTGCAGATACTAAAACCTGATCTGGTCCTCCTGGGCCCCTGGCATAGACCATCAGTCCAGAGGAAAACACAGAGCCAGAGCATGAGTTATCTGACTTACTTTAGATATGTATCTTAGAATGAAATTGGTCACACCAGGAAGGGGACGTTTTCTCTCCCTTGCAGGGAGCCAGAACCTGGTCCCAGTTCAGGTGCAGACTGCTGTGGAGATTTCATGTCAGAAGACTCTGACCCGTGGGGTATAGATTGCAAGGGAAAAAAAAAATAAGAGGCAGGTATGGCTGTCCTACCTGTAAAACATGGATTTAAACCTGGCAATTAAAAAAGAGAAACGTACGTGTCATCCACAGATAGAAATGCCCAGTTTATGTGAGGTTGTTGCCTCAACACAGCAGCTGGAATGAAAAAATTCTTTCAGACAAGTTTGCCTTCTCCCTTGCTTATTTCTTTCTCCTGAAGGACAACATAAGATGTAGCTTTGCAATTTAATTAAATGTGACATGTGTTGCTATAAGCCACATACTTGCAAGTACAGAATTTATGCCAAGTATGAGCAATCCTCGAGTAATTATGGTTTATGTTTTACAGAGGGCATGTCACTCAGCAGGCAAGTTTCACGAAAGGACTGAGAAAAAGAAATGCCAAAAAAAGAAAAGGAAATTATGGGCCAGAGGGTTTAAAGCTCCCAGATGAATAAAGTGAAACTGGAAAGTCTCTTAATGACAGAGGAGCAGATATGACAATAATGATAATAAAAAACTAGAGGTTAGAGTTTAAGGTCAGACTGCCAAACCAGACACTGTGCTCAGGCTGCTGAGAGGCAATTACTCCAAGACTTGCCAGGAGAAGTACATTTTCCAAAGATCTGCTCCAGAGCCCTTGGGGTGTAATTCCCTTTCAATGCTACAAGCTGGATACGAAAGCCAATTTCAGGAGGTGCAGAAAGAGAAGCAGTGTCTGCCAGGGGGATACCTGGATGTGTTCATAGGTAGACTCTGTCTGAAAAATCCTGCTACATGAAAGCTTTTGTGCTCTGGTGCATAACATCACTGGCCAAAGCCAGTGAGAGATTGTGACAGTAAAGCAAATGCATATAGATATTTTGGTAGTTAATATAATTTTCAAAAACTCTTAAATGCAAAATAGAATTTTTTGGTCACGAAATGGATATTCAGTTCAGACTAGTTTATAAACTGCTTTATAAATTACTGTGATTACAATTGCACAGGCATTTAAGTATCATGACACTGTACAATACTCCAATATCAATAAAAATATTATAAAGTATTTTAAATCTTCTTTCTATGTGACATTCAGCAGATAGTGACACTGCTACACTGAAATACTTGGGGAGGAGATTAATTACATTGAGATAGTAAAAATTGCACAACCATTGTGTGAAGGAGCTGAAAATATCTGAATGCATTAAAATGTGCTCAGGGGCTAAATCCTAGGCCTCAAAATAATTTAAGTATATTTGACAATTGTTTCTTTTCACACTAAAAACCTCGGGTGACAAAGATGTGCTCTCAGACACTGAATCAATCCAGCAGTCTCACAGAAAGGAATCAAAGCAATACATAAGAACACACAAAAAAACCCCACCATGCCTAAAAAAACCCACCAGAGTGCAAAATTGCAGGTGGAGCCCAGGTGCCTCGATGAACTGCATTAAACTAACCCGTGAGGGAACTTGCTTTCTGCTCCCCAGTTTGTGTATGGAACTTACTTACATGGTTTTCCTTCTCCAGATTCCTGGGGGCTTCCATAATCTCTGAGTTGTCCTCTTTTGTCTTCTGGACTATGCTTCTGAGTGGTGTTTTTCAGCTTTACTTTTGGAGGACTCACGTTTCTCCCTTCTCATATCCTCATTTTCACTTACATTTGTTGTCTGAGCTATCTCAGACGTTCAGATGGTCCCAGCTGTCATCTTTGCAAACAGATTAAAATACCTCTAGTTTACAAGTTATGGTGAAACATTCCACTTTGGATCCATCTCCAAAAGATCAGTCACAAAAGGAATAAAGTTCATTGTTTTCTATCCATTTAATTGTTTGAATAGTGAAACCAAGTTGACCACCATAGGTTATCTTGAGATATTGGTACTCTGCCATTTCTCTAAAACCTCTTAGATAACTGTTCAGTTTTCTCTATCTTCAGATTGAAGTTTAGATGGAAAAGCCTGACTTAAGTGAATGTGAGAGTGAATGTGATAATCACTTCAGCCAGTTTCAGAAGCAGTTTCAGATGTCAGGGGAAAAGTTGTATCCTATGCTTTCACAACTTTCCTGATGAGTCCAGCCATCAACAGATTGCTACTGAAGAGTGAGTTTTCACTGAAATTTTAGACCAATTGCACTGAAACCAAAGTGAAATTATCCTGGATTTTTCACACACAAACATGTCAAAGACCTGGTGTTTTCATTTGTTTATAACAGCTCCTACTAAAATGTTGCACCATGCTATGGGTGAAAGTCACACTGCTACAATCCCTCTGTTTACAAGGAACAGATCTGATTATAGAGTGCAGATACTTGTAATTTTCTATAATTCTCCAGCAGCATCAGCTCCACAAACAACTAGATTTGGGCAAAGCAGCCCATTTGTGTTTTCATACGTGCTGAGACAATGACATCTGCATTTCTCTCTTTCGACTGAAAATATATTTTACTGGCTATCTCAGGTTTGCATTTATTTTGCTTTGTTTTTGTTGGCATCATCTCACTGGGAGCTTCTAGAATTTTCAGTGATCAACAAATACAAGCCAGGCTTTTTTCTTCCTCACTGTTGTTTACAACTGATGAATTTCCAGCATATAATGGACATCTGTATTAATCCCTAAGAGCATGACTTTGCATAGTGAACTGGTTAATATCATGCTTTTTTGATACTCAAGGTGACCCACTGCTCCTCCACAACGACAACTGCTCCCAACTCCTGTGATCAGCACATTTCATTATCAGACTCCTGCTTTTGAGCTAAGTACTTTAATGAAAATATTAAATAAGACTGTCCCAAAATTGATCCTCAAGGGGCTACACTGACAGTCTCAGAATATCATTAGGCCTTACATTTTAATACTAATTATATTGTAGTATTTGCATCAGGGCAGCAATGGTCCTGCAGCACAGCTCCCAGATGGACTCACGACACAGAGCCCTTCTCCAGAGCATCTGACCACCTAAACTGGCCAGACAAATGCAGACAGGCTGTAAGCAGCATTCTACTGCTTTGAGAGGCCAGGATCTGTAATGCTGTAGCTGTAATGAAAATTATCTCATAATAAAGAATTGCTTAAAATTTCGATTTCTGCCACTTGCAGATGAAAAGAGTAGGAAAACATCCTGCCATATCTTACTGAACTGCAAGAATGATGATCCAAAGTTTGTAGAAGATTGAAGTTTCTAAGTTTCTAGAAAAGAGAAAGTGATGAGGATACTTTGATGCCCATTATACTTGAAGACATATTGAGAGTATTTCTTGTATGTTCTTCACAGATCTGTCACACAAGGCTTCTCTGGATGTTTTGAATAAGATCCCTAACTAATTCTAATTCCAAATAAAAATAGTTTTCAACATTAGTTTCAGTATTTCTGGGAAAAAAAAAATCAACATGCTATCTTTCAGCAACACAAAATTGGTTTGATGACAATAATCAGAAATCCGTGTAGAACTGTTTTCTTCTGATTGCTGAAGTACTGCAACCAGCATACACTTAAAGGAAACTTCCATTTATATTTTTCATCTCAGTTTTTATATTTTCTATAAATTGATGGTAATATAGAGATTAATTTTTTTTGAAAATTTATGAATTGAATCATAGGTTTTGTCAAGAACTTTGTCAGTGTATCACTGACAGCAGCAAATTTTTACCATTGATAGCTGGACTAACATCTTCCATAGTCTGCTGTCAACAAGAAGTATAAAGCAACAGAAATTAGTACATATGTGTTTCCCTGGCACTTGGAATCTGCATTTCCCCAGTGTGGGCATGATGTCAAAACATAGTGACAGTGTGCATGCATCCAAGAAAGCAAGCCTACAAGCAGTGAGCGTGGAACAAAAACGAGAATCCACATAATTTTTATTTTTTTTTTCTTTCTAGTGCAGATCTATTGCACTTCAGTAGACTGGTTAACTGACTCAATAAAAGCCCTCCAAAAGTTATTGAGAAAACAGCCTGACTGATTGCAAAGCAAAACTGACAGAAGTGCTCCTACTATTATGGCTTATACAGAAACGTTCATATTCAAAGTGCTTGACAGACATTAAATTAATCCCACTGTATCATAATTCTAATTGCCACAGGGATTCAGGCTGTTCTGAGCCATATCTGCTGCAGAAGTTAAGTGTCTGTAGCACCCTCCTAATGCAGGAAATACAGTTCAATTCATTTGTTATTTCAGTGAGAATATTCCTCCAAAGTTCTTTTCCTAGCTACATTTTAAAACGGGGCTCAGAGGTGCTTGTTGGCACAGCCTTTTTATCTGTTAGCTCTGTAAAAAATGGATGTGGCTGTAATGTCTCATTTGAGGATTTTATGATGGTTACTGTGGTAGCCAAAACGGCAATCCCACCAGTTACTTGCTTCTTATGTTACTCCTGAGCTTTCCTATACAATGAAGTAGGAACAGAATAGTCTTTACTTGTTCTTCTTCCAGGGAAAAAAATCCACCAAAACAAACCACAAAACACATGTAAGCCCAGTTTTAATCCCCTTCTTCACCTCCCTTGTTTAAATTCTAGATTTAGTACATGCAACATTTCTGACCAACTCCTTTCCAAGCTCTTGCACACTCAGTCAGCTCACGACAGGAAGATCAAATGTTTTTGGGTTTGACAACCTGATTTTTTTCATGGTCCAAGACTAATCTTCCAGAAAAAAGTTTCTTCAGGCCCTGTCACCTTAAATTGAGCTTCATGTTGCTGCCCCACCTAACCTCCTCCTTGGAACACAGTGGGCATAGACCTGTGACAGCCAGAGAATTACAAATGTGAATGTGGATGGAAGAAAGAACTGTACCAGGCGCTGCATTCCCAGAGCATCTCTATTTGTGGCATTTGCTTATGTGGAGAAGAGGAAAATACTGCAGTCATTCAGAAACTGAACATCAGCTCTCTGCTAGCCTTTGTGATTTTGGTAAATTCTCAGAAGAGCTACATAGGCAGGACTGGGTGTCTTCAGTGTGTGCTCTGGATTAACTGCCTGCCTTCATTTCAGCCAGCCAAAGTGAGCTCTCAAGTATTAGGTTCCCAGTGGAGATGTGTTTTGGTTTCCTACTAGTAGGAAAGTAGAGTTTTAATGGAAAAATTAAAAATTTCCCCTGAAGAGAAGCATTTGCAAAATACTCACCAAAATATCAGAGTTTCTCAACAAACAGAAAGGGTTTTAGTAAGCCAGACAGTCACAGCCAGAGACTTGGGTTTTGTAGGAAACAAGGTAAAGGGCAAGTGAAGAATGTCAAAATGCAAGCACGGGAGGGCAGAAAAATTTAGGTTGATGAACAAATGTACAGTCTTTTCCTTTACACCTTGTGCACATAAAGCTGATGATGGTTCTTGGAAAGTCCTGCCAAAGAATTCAACCTACAGTAGCAGAAGCATGCTTTAGGAATGTGTCCCTCCTAAATGAATCACATAAGCATGACATTAGCTCCAGGAACAGACAGATACATCTATCTGTGTAGCCATTTGGCACTCATAATTTGTTTCCATGTGCCTCAATGGATTTTGTTTCCTGTAAGATTGGAGTCCATTGGCACCTTGCACTGTGACACTATTTCAGGTATTAGTATCCAAGAACTAACAGACTTTGGGATTATGATGGCTTGTAAATGTTAAGCTGCCTAAGCCATCAAATGCTGCCACCTTTGTAGTACAATTAACAAACGCTATGGGAACTAACATTTTATTTCTATTTTAATTCGTACTAGTAAGGTGAGTGATTAGTGGGGTAAAGACTTGGCATGCTGCTGACAACTCTGTTGTCAGCTTCACTTTTTTCAGGCTTTTTCTAGGTATGAGGAACTGCATTGCTCTGTACTCAGCTCAGCAGAATGCAATTTCTTGTACAAACATCATTTTCAGGAATATAATGAAATCTTTGATACTGTGACAATTAACATAGCAGAAATAAAGGTTTCTGGCCATTATTTTCATGCTATCCAAACAGAAATTAGAAGATAGAGATCAGAAATATCCTATTAGTTACCATTTGCTGAAAGAAGGGGTGGAGGGTTTTTCTTTTAATTTTTTTTTTTTATTTATTTTGCTTTTGTCCTTCTATGGATCAAAGCCCATAAGGGCTCCTTTACTATTATCCCTTGCTGCTGACTTTGAACCTCATCAGTGCTTTAAGACTGGTGGGAAGCCACAGAATAGAAGTCGATACTAAGTAGTTTTATTCTACATTTCCTGATGCTGCTTTTGCTAAAAATATCTTAGGCTTGGAAAAAAAAAATCAATAAGCACCACTTTTATCCTCATGGCTTTGATTGTCATGCTCCAAGAAAAATCTGAAAAGCAATTGGCTCCACTTTATGGCAGATACAGAGAAAAGAAATGAGCAGGTCCCATCCTCATCATCTCATGCCACAAGGTGAAAACCATGGTGAATTAAAAACTCATTTTTTTCTTCTAGTAGCTTAAAATGAAGCCATTTTGTGTATATTTAGCAAGGACTCCAAACAAAATAAGCATCCAGCTTATTTTTTTCCCAGGATTTCACTCTTCTTCCAGTGTTCATTGCACTGTGATGGTTGCTCTCTGCCATTCCATAAGCAGGTAATTCACTTCCAGAACAGTTTAATTCAAGACTATTTTTGCCATTAGTGTCAATGAGACTTGGGTTCCTTGGTGCCTCTATTTGTTTTTCCTCTTTAAATCCCTTGATCCATCTTCTCCAGCCTGCCTCCCTGCCTTGTAGCTTTCATAGAGACTGGATTGCAGTTTCATCAATTCTTCTTTCTCTTCTGAATAGGATGGAATTGCATCCTCAATATGGACAGCAAATGTATAAATATCCTCATTTCCATGGTGTCATCTCAAAATGTTTCAATGTTTCTGTGATCCAACATTCAGTGGCTTGCTAAAAAGAAAGGAGCAGCTTAAAAAATAATAATCCTAATCTTCAGATATTTCACTGCCACAGACAACATTGGCTTTTATGAAGAACATATTTCTAGGCAACAGGAAAATCATCATAGACAAGGGAAAAACCCCTAGAAGAAAATAAAATCTGGGTAAACAGTTCACATTGAGATGCACAGTTGGTGCCAATTTTAAAGATTCATTGTGTGGCCTGAATTCTCAAATTTTCACTCAGTCCAATACAAAATGACACTGTTGAGGGATATGTTCAGTGAGGATGATGTCCATGGCAACACTGGGAGTTACTCATGTGCAACCTCAAGGCAAACCTCAAACACCCAGAAACAACTATGCCTTTCATCTGTTTGGAACACTCTCATTTCCCAGCCTTAATCTCAGCAAATACAAAATTCCATACACATGAAAATCTGCATTTTCAAATACCAGAATCTTCCTTTGTACACACTAAACATATTACAATATACACAAGCAGTAAGCTTTTAGTTTGCAAAGAATTTTCATCTGTAGCATCAGCAAAAACAAGGTATAAAATAATTTTCTCCACCTGTAAGTATATCCTTTAATTAATTTGTAAACTTCACTTAGGGGATGCAGCACTTTAAATTTTTAATAGAAGGTTCTGTTGCTGACAGAAAATCTTTTAGGAGCTGTGAATACAGAGGTGGGATGTTAGCTTTCAAAGAAGCATATTGCACAACAGATGCTATGTTGGGCAGATCCTCCAGTTTTCCCATGGAAGCTCTTTCTCCCTTCAGTTTATTGAAGGAAGAAAATAGAGTAAAGAAAAATAAAGTAGAGGATGTTAGAAGCAAAACACTGTATAAAATTTACATGCTAACTAAAGCTATAAATTAACCAGGTTGTTATTTTAACAAATACATAGCTGGTTCTGGTATACAAGTGAGGTGGTAGATATTTTATATTTACAAGAGTTGAAGCAAAACTAATTGCTTAGGTTTCATGATCAGTTTCAGCTAACCTACTCCTGTACAATTTTTCCAAATGCAGATCTAGGGCATATTTTGATTACCCTAAAGTAAAAGCACTTTCTCATTTACAAACCAGAATAATTACTCATTGGAAAATAAACTCACTGGGTAAAAAAGGCTAAAATATATGCAAGACATTTTATAAAATTTTATAAATATTATTTTAAAGCTCTTTCATAGTATATTAGCAAGTATTACTTTACTTCAAGTGAAATCAAATTTAGCAGGAACTATTACAAGAGAAATTTTCCTACTATTTAGCAGGAAATATTACAAGAGAAAAATAAAATGTCTACTTACATAATGTTAATTCAGAACAAAAAAGCTATGGATCTTCCAGCAGAGTACTTGATTTTTCAGGTACACAGCACAATCAAAGTCCCTGAACACTACTTTGGTTGAACTAACTTTCCAATCACTTCATAATTCTTTAGGAAATGCAGCTTTGTGCAAATGACCTCATTTGACTGTACCTCAATGGCAAAGACTAAAGCAGGTGTGTCTCTACGTTGACTAACAGGAGTCATAATTTCAAGATCAACCTTGTACACATTTTCTCTTAGTGACATTGGTTTTGGTAAGACCAGAGTGCACCAAGAACCAAGTGTGGGTGCAAGAACCCTTGACAGCTCCGTGACACGCTCTTCAAGACACTGCCAGACACAAGTGAATGCAAACACAAAACAATCAAAAAAACCTCTTAGGGAACACCATCAACCATCAACAAATTTATAACAACTTCTTAAAAAGCCTCACAGGGCAGCATTTCCCACTTACTGCTGGCTGAGGTCAGAACTTCATCCGGAGCCTGACTTCCAGTGAAGCCCCACAGATGGACGTGGATATCACTGGGATCCAGTGCATGGTTTCCAGTTGTCACCGTGCCAGCAGAGAATGAAGTGAGTACCTGTTATTTTGGGCATGCAGCACCAGTGTTTCTGGGCAGAAACACCTTACAGAGGTCTGCACACCACAGCTGCAGCTAGATCCCAGTTTTGAGATGCTACACAACACCTCTGGCAGCAGGTTAAGCTTTTGTGCCAAGGGGCTGACACGCTCAGGGACGCTTCTTTGGGCTCCCCACCTTGTTCCCCACAGCCTGCTGAGGGAATGGCTTCACCCCAAACCAAAAGGCTGTTTCTTGTGCCAGGAAAGCCTTTCAGCTGTGCCTGTAAAACCTCTCCTGCCTCCTCCAAAGGAAAAGTGCAGCCAGATGGATATAGCCTGTGGCACATCCCAGGCTGTCTGTGGGCTCCTGCCTGGATAATGCTGGCTCTAACACACGCTGGTCTGAAGCACGAGGACTGAAGATATCCCAAAAAAATCAACACAGAAAGGCTACACATTTAACTTACTCCTGATTTTCATAGTCACTTCAAAGCTGCAGTTATGAAAAAAACCTGTACCTGAGAGTTGTACCTGTTAAAGTTCTAGCAGTGTTCTGTGGCTAGACAGCAGAGAAACATGTCAGCCAAAATCAGCAATTTTTAACTGGGAGGAAGGGCAGAGGATAAGGAAAGGGTGATCAGTATGATTACAGGCTTATGAAAATACAAGAGTGGAAAAGGGGCCATCACCTACTCCACCATGACCCACAGCAGGGCTCTGCCAACCACAGAATGGCCACAGCACAGGACAGCAGGCATGAAAAGGAAACTTGAATTTGTGCAGGTCCCAACAAACATCCTAAACACTCATTCTCTTCTCTTACTTGGATCTTACCTCCTTGGTAGCCAATATGCCTCACCCCCGAGGTGAATGCTTTTGTTGGTACAGATTTTCTTCATCAGCTCCCTCTGGAAATTGGCAGGCTGAGAGAAGTTTTCATTGTCACAGTCCATGAAGCACCCAGAAATGAGATCTTTAAGGCAATCAACTGTAATTATGTAAAATTCTAGGCTGCATTCAGCTCTCCCAATTTGCTTATGCTACTGTAGCTGTATGATTTCAGTGGAACAGATCCTGGCTCTTGCCAATAGGATTAGAAATAGGACTAGAGTTGCCCCTAAAATTATGCTTCAGGGAACACAAGAAACTACGCAGGAAAGATAATGTATTTGAGAACATTTTTAATAAATAATGTGACAAAAATTACTTTTCTGATTATTGGATCCTCAGTATGCAAAATTATGGCTAAAATATGAGGTTTCTTACATGAACATAATGAAAACATTAATCACATGGATTTTCCTTTAGTACTGCACACCCTTTCTATGGAACCTTTCTTTAAAAATTAGCTAAATGAAAAATTTCAGTCCTCGGTAAACACCAAAACACTTTTTTTTTTCTTTTTTTTTTCCATTGGGGCTAGTCCTGATAGCTGTCAATAAACAAACACACATTTTTCCATTAGCACCAATGACAAAGAAATTTTATAATTACAAAAAAGATCAGAAAATCTACAGACAGAGGACATCATTTGGCAAATTCAATGCAACTAATGCCTCTATTTCAGCTTTAATGATAATCCAATGTTGAAAGAGGCCACAGAAAAATTGGTAATTTTCTGTAAGTCCAGGAAAAGTGAGAAGTGTTTTGATTATGGCCCACATTAACATTTGTTACTTTACCATCTGTCATCATTCAAATATTCCAAATACAAACATAGAGCATTAACAAAAAGATGAAAAATATCCCAAACAAATGCTTAACATTTTCAATAAGACAAAAAAAAAAGGTTAATAGTTACAATGGTTTACAAACAAAGTTTAGTGATTGTGCTTTTAAAACCAAAAAAAAAAAAAAAGATAAGCAGTGCATTACAAAAAAATCATTGCCAAGATCAAACAAAACTTCTTTAAGTGGCACTTCTTCTTTAAGGTGAATTGACACAAGTAGAGGTCTGAGATTTGGGCCAGTAGCAGTTGATGATATTACCTAATTGTTATTAAAAATGTCCATTGGTTTTTTTCATAAGCAGTGTTGAAGCTGAAAATTGGAAAAAAGTTTTATATAAACTTGCTCATGCTATGATTAGGCAAATAGCAATCACATTGGCTCACCTCCTGCCTATCCCAAAGGACATTTTTAATAAGAATGTATTTAATGATGAAAATGGAAAGACAAATCAAAGTACCACAGGGGTTTAAAATGAGTACATATTTACAATAAGAGCCATCTCGTCCCAAATTAATTTTACTTTCATTTGTCAAACTGTATCATCTGCAAAAGGTTAGCAAGAGACTGGCAGGCCACAAGACACACAGTCTGTGTTGAAACTGCAAGATTGCATTTGCAGTGGCTGCAGACCACAGAGCAACCCCGAGAACCAGAGGATGTTGTGCACTGTTCACCCCGGGGAGCTCTTTGCTCACGGCCGCGCGCGTCCCTCGCGGTGTCCCCGCCTGGTTCACTGCAGAGCTGGCGGTGCGCTGAGCACCGCCTGGCTGGGGAGAAACCTGGCAATCCCAGGCCCTGGAATTCCCTTCTGGTCTAATCCTGGAGCAGCAGCTGGCCCAAGCACCTCGAAGAGCAGCTTCCCTGCCTCCTGGGGCAGCGAAGGTGACGCGCTCGGCATTACGGAATAGGCGAGGGCCGTTCCTAGTGAGGAGGGTTTACAAAGAAAAAGTAAAATAAAAACAAGCATTCTGATGGCATGAGGAAAAAGGAAAAATTGTACACTCTGATTGCACTGAACATTATTTCTGGCGTCAAACATCATCAGACTTGAGGCATCTTAAGTGATTTATTTTTTTTCTGATTAGATTTTAAAAGCCTGTTACAGTACATGTCGTTGTCTTCAGCTTTCTGTTTCCTGTATTAAAAAAAGAGGATATTAATTACCACACATTACCCGTTATCATTTAAAATTTGTTTTACATACTTAGAGAATTTCTATCTTTAAATGATAATTAGTACTTTAAATTATGCACAGCAGTGCAACTGTGAGTTGGCCACCCTTTCTACAATCAGTATATAAAATTGGATCAATAGCATTAAAAAAGTAAAAGTAAAAAGTGGAAAAAGTAAAGAAAAACGTTTGTATCTTACTATCTAATGAAATACAGAATGATAAACTGTCAAAAGATGTGAAAGGCAATGCCATGGTGTTCTCAGATGCTCTAATTCTTTGTTTTCAGTTTTGAAAGAATCTGGGTAGTGTAAAGTGCTCTTCAAACTATTGTATTTCTGCAAGTCCTGTTCCATAACTTTTACTGTGGTGAAAATTACATTATACTATATGTGATTTGTTTTTTATGTTTTGACACATTCCTAGTTTGTTTACTTGGATTTGGCATAACATTAATGGATAGATAAATGCACTAATTTTCCTGAACAGAAATATTTCTGGTTCAAAACTGTTTTTTCCTGGCATCTGTCTAAAAAAAAACAAACCAGCTTTATTGTAGCGATCTTCAGTATTACAAATGCAGTTACCTCCATCTCTTCTTCTTCTTCCTCTTCTCCTTGTTCATAGGCTCCCAGTACTTGCATTTCTGCAACATTCCTTCGGGCTAGATTTGCTTGATCTGCCCTCTGTCTGCCTCCTGACCCTCTTGACGACATGGAGCTGGAGGAGCTGGGATCTCTAGGATTATTTGATGTTGGAAACGTTGGTCTAGAATATGGCAGGATGTCCTCTGTATAATGAAATGCATAACATTGTTATGTTTACTAGCCCGGAGACACTGTGAACCTAAAATTTCTGCATGCAGTTGATTTACTTTTTATGATTCTCAGGAGGTTTAAAGTGGTGCCTGACAAGAAGATGAAATATGCTGCTTCCATAGCAGCACTATAGAAGCTTTCTCAAGGAAATTTATAGTCTTTACATGGTAACGTTCACTACAGAAAAACTAATTCATGCTTAGTGTCGATTTCATTTCAATTTAGGATCCCTGGTCCATGTTCTACAGGGAAATGAAAAAAACCAAAACCAGTCCCTGTATATATTTGATATGACAGAGTAGGAGGAAATGAGAATACAAGTATGATACAGGGAACTCACTTCATCTAAATACTGGACCCTGCATTTCTCAGGCTGAATTTGAGACACAATCAGTGGCCATGTTTTAATATTTCACCACCATCCTCTATAGTAGCATTCTAATAAGTTTTCTCTACAGCAATCCACTGTAATCAAACTTTTATTTACACCCCCACTTAACCAACTTAAAACCCAAACACTCTTGATGTTATCCCTAAATACATGTAGGTAGAAAGGACCAGACATTTGTATCAATCTGTGCTCTTGGTGAACTCTTGGCATGTTCCACTAATTAGTAAACTTACCACTTTTCACATATAAGAGATCTCTTGGATCAGGTCTGGCTCATATAAAGCTGTATGGGTTGGTATTTATAATTAACCCACAACTACTAGGCCTTCCTTGCTTCCTCTTGAAACAGGACCAGGTATCATTCTGGCCCTTTTGTCCTCTACAAATTGGCAAAATGGGCCAAGTGTTGATCCTTTGGTTGGAAAGTTAAGTTTCTGAGTTACAGATCTACTGTCTGGCCTCACTCAGTCTCTTTATAAAACAGACTATAATTCAATACATTAAATATAAGTAGACTAAAGTGTATGGTAGGAGCAGGGATACTGATCCTTACAACCCTTTTTGGTTTTCTCAACATTAGCTTTAACACATAATGGGTCTAAAGGCAGCAAAATAAAAAAGGAATGCTTTGTAAGCTTGTAGTAAGCTCGTCTTGCCCTAACAAGCTCCTTCAGCGTGACCCATATTAACACCACAGTTGTGATAAACAGGGGCAACTCAGCAGCTCTAATTCCCCACCACCAGCCTGCAGAGTGCCCAGTGACCAGCACCCAGCACTGCAGCCCGCCCCGGGCTGGCAGAACCACCTTGGAGAAGATGACTTTTTGCTGGTGCGCCGTCCCGCTTTGGTGCTTTGCTGGCTCGCGGTTTGCCGTCTCCCGGCGGCTCCAGGGGCTCCCGGCGCTCCGCCGAGCCCGTCCGCAGGTCGGGGTGCTGCCTGCCCTCCGCCCCGTCCCTGCCCTTGTAGCTGGCTCCCTTCCTGTCCGCCGATCTGTCCGTCCTGCCGTCCGCGGAGGCCAGCTTGGGCAGCAGCACCGGCCGCACCTCCAGCTGCGCCTTGGACTGCGCCGTCGGGGACTTGATGGCCGGAGGGGGCACGGGAGGAGGGGGCAGGTCTGGGGGGCGAAAAAGAGTAATTATGGTGACATCGAGCACTAGTGAAATGAAGAAATAATATTTGACTTTGAACTGAAGAAACAGATGCTCTTGTTTGCTTTCTGCCCTCCTCTCTCCACCCCAAAAAGTGTTATGTTACTGTTGAAACTGCTGATGGGTGTTTTTCCAAAAGCTTGAGCTTTAAAAACACAAAGGACGACCTCTCCCTGCCTTTTCAAGTCACAATATTTTCTTAAAAAACATGACCAAAAACTGCAATAAACTTTGGGCACTTGGATATCAGTTATGGATAGCAACAAAGAATTAAGGATAATAACATCTCCTTCCTGACATTTGTAATTGTTTGCTAAGTCCATTCAATAATACAGCAGCTCGTGCTGCAATTACTCAAAGTCTTCAGTGTAGTGAGCATTAAAGCACACAAGGTGGGATGTAAGAATGTGTATCAGATGCATTGCTGACATATATAAACTATATGCATTATTACACTCTTCCTTTAAAATAGTAGGTTAAAATAACACACATATCCTTGATGTCTGTGGCTATGTCATGACATACCAAAAAAAAAAAGAAGAAAAAGCACAGTCAATGAAATAATAAGCTCTCAGAAAAAAAAAAAAAAAAAAAAAAAAAAAAAAAAGACGCACTAAGATTTCTGGATTTGTCTCTTTAAACTAGCACAGCTTAAGGGGTTCTAAAATTCTGAACATTTTAAAAATGCTATTTATTAAGAATACACATTATTTACTTCATTATATTTTTCTATTCTTGCATTAGGACATAAAACTAGAAAATGTAAAATGTTCATCAGGGTACGACAGTGCTCTGTAGAATATTAACGTGAAGAAAAAATATAGGAGTCAAGTAAGGGAGTGGCAATACAAAAGCAGTTCACAATAAAGCTATAGGCTTTCAATTCACATGGATTTAAGAGAACAACAGGTTAAAAAACGTGAGATGAGGTTAATATTCGCAAGTGGAACTGCTAGAAAAAAACCCATCACTATTAAAAATTTAAATGTAAGCATTTTGTAATAGTGTGCTTTCTACTTCCACAAAAATCAGGGAGCAGCTGTCTTTTACAAACACCACTATATATACACAGCTAATTTTGAGTCTATTCAATAGAATGTTTCAACTTAAATTTACCTAAATTGGGTCAAAAATAAAGGTACTGCTCCTGAGTAAGAAAAAGTACATATCTAATATATACATGTAAGTTCAGATATGGCAAATGCCCGACATTTTTGAGAGGTTTTCCAGTGACACAAAGCATGAGTGACTTGATCCAGCCCTGTGGAAAGATGAAGCAATGCAGAATTCAGTGCTCTGTGTAAGCTTACTGGGAACCATCCAACACACACACCTGATGACATATCTTGGAATTATCCTTTACCTGTCTTAAACAAGACTGGAAATTTTATCAAGTGGCTGGACTGGAATGATGAGGAAGAAAGATGTCAAAAAGTATGGTTCATAAGGTTGGACATACTTCAGGAAAATTATATCCTGCTGCAATAACTCTACTGTCTTGGTGGATAAAAACCCACAACAAACAAACAAAGCAAACAAACAAAAAATCCCATCATGGTAGCTTGTTTGTTGAATATAAGCAGTTATGGAGAGCAACTAAAGGTAAACAACTGACTGTTGAGACTTAATTTTGAGTATCTACCCAACACTCAATATTTGCAGGTATCTTTTAAGAAAAAGGACTATCATTTGCAAACCCTAAAAAGGAATAATGTAAGCTTGGATAAACTAAGTGGCTGAATCAAAATGAAGGGGAGGTTTAGATTGGATAACAGGAAAAGGTTCTTCACCCAGAGAGTGGCTGGGCACTGAAACAGGCTCACAGGGAAGTGGTCACAGCACCAAGCCTTACAACATACTTGGCAAGAAAGCACAAAATTATTTATGCTGCATTCCTTTGTTATCTGTAACTGTTAAACATGGTTTAGAGAGGTAACTTCTGTTCAGTACACAGCCTCAGCAGTCAAAGTCTGTAATTCCAGCCATCAGAGTAGCACTCAGACTACCTCTTCTGAAAATGTCTAAATTTGGTGGCAGGTGAGGTCCTGCCACCAAAAGGAAAACCAAACTACTTTCACTGGGCTGCCTAGCCCTGTAGATGCAAATTTGAATTTCTGGATCACAATGATTCACACCCATATGATCTTAAGAGTCAACACCTGCTGCAGAAAGTGTTGTTCTCAAGAAGTATATAACCTCTTACCAATCAGCAATCATGTGAAAATTCATGTGAAGTTGGCCTAAGACCTCAGAGTTGTGTGTAATGTGTTCCTTGAAAGCTCGGTGCATAAGTCCATGTCAATCCAGACTAAAGCTTATTGAGCACAAGAACTATTCTTACAAAGCAAGGCTGAAGATGGACCCCACCCCTCACAGAACACTGTTAGCAATTACAGAACTTGGATTAAAAAATAAAACAAACTCCGAATTAGTCTGTGGAGATTCCAACAATTCTTTCCTTCCTGAGGAATGCTTTCTTCTCACAGTATTGTCTTCCCTCAGAAGAGGATACACTGACTCAGAAGTAGATGAAGATACTTAAACTCAGAAGTGTAGACTTTTGGAACCAGTGCTTTTCTTTTAAATCCCTCTGGTCAGATTTGTCCTTATCTCAACCCTTTGGGGTGCGTGCTGGGCACCAAAAAGGACTGTCATGGTTTTAAGCCCAGCTGGAGAGGAAATTCCTCTCAGCCACTTGCACAACCTTTCACCTCTCTCACCCCAGTGGAATGGGAAGGACAATCAAAGTAAAAGTTGTATGTTGAGCTAGGAGCAGTTTAATAATTGAAAAGGAAAATAATACAATAATGGTTAACAATAACAATAATGATAACAATGAGGGGGGAAAAAAAGTGATGCTGAATGCAATTGCACACCACCCACTGGTCACTGACCAATCAATGCCAGATCCCCCTCCCTGAACCCCTCTGGGTAAATCCCCACTTTATATACTGGACACAACATTCCATGGTGTGGAACATCCCTTGGGTCAGTTTGGGTCACATGTCCCAGCTACGCTCCCTCCCAGGTTCTTCTTTGCACCTCCTCACTTGGCAGAGCATAAAACAAGAAAAAAAAAAAAGTCTTTGACTTAAGATAAACACACCTTAGTAAAAAAAAAAAAACAAAACATCAACACCATTCTTATTCTGATCCAAAACAAAGCCCTGTAACAGCTGCTGACAAGAATTTGACTCTACCCCAGCTGAAACCAGGACAATGTGTCACATGCTCCACTCACTTTTCTTCAATAAAGCACTGAACAGCCCTTCTCTTGAACCTGCTGATGTAAAGGGAGTGTAGATATCCAACATCAGCTTTTTCAGCCTCCCTTGGAGCCCGTGTCCAGCAGATGTGCCATGGCTGAACAAATATGAAGGGAAGGAACATTCCCGTAGCCTGTTAAATACAGCTTGGAACAAACTACTTTATTCAAGAATCCTCTACAGCTACACAGGACAAGGAACAAAGTGGTGTTGAATCTTTACTATGGAAAAGAAAGATGCACTGATATAAAATATTTCATAAACTGGCAGCAGCTCTATGGTAGGTACAATAGTAACTAAAGAATAGTGATATTTGCTTTCAAGAACATTTTTGCAACCTGCAGGGAAACTATAAAAATCTTCATTATAACACAGTGCTTCTGACTGAGAATCCTTAACAGAGGGAAAAAAAATCCCTTTCAGAGGTCAACACTATTACACCCCTGTGGTATTTATTTTAACAGCTCAGATCACAGAGAAAATCCAGATTCAATCTGCCTCCTCGAGTACAAACTGGCACACTTCTTATTAAAAGCAAAACAGAAGCTTCCATTGTAAGGAATAAAAATAAATCACAAAGCAACATCAAACCAATGGAAAGAACTCAGAAGTATTTGTTAAAGGTCAGCTGTGCTCACATGTTTCATTCATGTCTATGTATTACTGTTATCCTGCTTCCCATGTAACTCAAACAATTAATGGATGCCATTTCATAGCTCAGCCTACAGGAGAAACCTTCCATTGGTGTCTTTTGAAAGGGCAGAGGATAATTTTCTAAATGAGAACACACATAGGAACCAAGGCATAAGCTAAACAGAGTTGAGGAAAAATAATCTGCTAAATTAGTTTAACACTAAAGTGGAGAAACCACAAATAAACACAACAAGATGAATTGTAAGTAGTGACCAATGAAGCAATTAGGCTTCATTAGGCAACTCTTTTAAACTCTATCAAGCTGTAGATTTTTTCAGTCATACCCTGAAGATAATAACAGTTACAGATTTGATGCAATACTAAAGACAACCCCTGGAAGTGTTCAAGGCAAGGCTGGATGGGGCTCTGAGAAACCTGTTCTAAGGTGTCCCTGGCCATGGCAGGGGGTTAGAACCAGATAACCTTTGAGGCTCCTTCCAACCTAGACCATTCTACCATTCTGTAAGATATGAAGTGAATTTTCAGTCTATTTTATGTTCATGCTGGTAGGCAAAACTCAAGATTGTTCCTGACTTGAAAAAGCCTTAGCCAGCATTTAAGATTTCCAGACACATCATAATCTGAGCTATTATTCATGTAGTGAAGTTGTTTTCATGCTTTGTCTCTCAAGAAACATGGCTCACACTGTACACAATAACTGAATGGACAAATTAATACAGCAAAGCCCAGTATGATGTATAAAAGCTGTTGCCTTTTTTTTCCTTTTATGTACATTTGCATAATTATCAAAACAGTTTTCACTCCCAAAACCTTCCTCAAGTAAAAAATTCTGTATTTAAAAATATAATGGACTCAGAAGTAAGGACTGAGAAGAGGACAAGCATCTGAAAATTATTACAATTCAATATCAAGCTGATTTTTAGCATAGTAACAAATGCAGTCCTACGTTTTTTGTACCTTGCTAAAATTTGCTTCATACAGAGTAGATTGTTTTGTTCTGCACAAGCAGAGGGAGACAAAAAGTACAAATGATGTTGGCATGCATAAAGGCTTAACATTTCCAAGTGAAAATTCAAGGAATATTTGGCAGGTGTTCAACTGCCTTTTGTGAGAAATTCAGCTGCCCTGACATCATGTCATTGGTAACACAGCTAAATAACTCAGTTACAGTCTCAGCCAGTTAGTTGCAAAACTGTTTAGTAATTTTTCCTCACTCAGAGATTTAAAGAAGAATCAGGATTTAAAATCTCATGTGAACTGTGAAAGGCATAATTTCTACTGAAAGACCTACTGAATCAGAACAATGGCAAAGTACTTTTATCCTTTTTATCTAAATGCTTACAATTCTAGGGTTTGTAACAACTGATAAATCAATTCAAGACAGTTGAGAGGAGAGTCTCCCATATATATTTTTAGAAAAGACAAACATATCCTTTTAAAGTTTGTTTTTCTAAATTAAATATGTAAGTAGGTCAGTCAAGGTTGAGAAGGAGGGTACATCTGCTAGTTGGTTCTTGTAATGCATTCTTAGTAAACCCTCCTAAAAGGCTAGATGAAGAGCAATTAAAAATTCATACATTTTAATCCTTACCACCTACTGTGCAAAGATTTTTAGCAACAAATATGAAGAACCTTTCACTGCCTGGATGACGGTCAAGGAACAAAACAAGTGAGCTGAAATCCCATCCCACATAAAGTGGCAACTGACTTGAACTAATGCTCATGGAAAACACAAAATTGTTACTACTTGGACTGTGCAGAGTAGATTAGAGAGAACTCATTTAAAAATAGGTAGTAGTAGGCCTTTTATTGCTACATTAATAACAAACACACCTTCAGAAAGACCAATCTCTTTCACAGATTTGTCTGTATGATGAAAGTAAAAAAAGAGAATTTTGAAAGATTTATATATATTGCTGCTGATAATACTCCTGGCATTTTCTACTATTCATGAAAGTCTTTAATTTACTTATATATTTTTCCTGTCAACTAATCATTTAAATTCTTCATTACACTTTTATTTCATAGAAGTACTAGCAAGTACTTATTCAGGTAATTTGGGAACAGTAGAAAATTCTTTATATGCAATTCTTTAAAATTCCATTTCAGAGGCTGAGAAAGTCCTGAAGGAATGTATTTTTCTCTTTTTAGTATTTATTGAATGTTTCTGCCTTTTATTCCTCCACTACTACAAACATATATATGTTTACTCATTATGAGGAAAAAAAGCAACTCTGTATCAGGCACTCCTTTATAAAAAAGATAAATAATAGTCATCAAGCCAGTATAAAAACCTAAGTATATCTCAGAGAGGTCAATTGTGCTTAAATGTTTCATTCATTCATCCATACCACTTTTTTCCACCTAAGGAAAACAATTACTATATGTTACTTTATAGCTAATTCTAAAGAGTCACAATATACTAGATGAGGCTATTGAAGTGAATGGTTAGAATCTACTGTAAGGTTCCAAATATACTTATGCAAATAGACTGAGGGGAAAAAATAACAATTAAAAAATATCAAAACCAAACAAGTCCTTCGACCTTTGAACTGGATTTTATTAGCTCTGCCGGAATTAAAGCCATAATTTGCTATTCCCTGAATGACCACACTGTATTGCACTATAAAAAGGTTAGTGGAAATTCTTACCTAATTAGAAAATATGCTGAAATAAGCAGGTGCTACATAAGACAAAACAAATATTGATCATGGTTGTCAAATCTATATTGTAAAATTTAATGACAAGGGCTCTATGATTTAACTCTGTATAACTACTTTCACAAAAAACCTGTCATCAAATACAGGCCCACCTCTTATTTATCCTCATGTTAGAAGCAAATGGCCACATAAAACACCTTTATTTATTTATTTCTGATGTCCTAGCTATTGCGTTTGTATTGAGGCTTGATGCTCTGCCAATTATTCAGTTAAGAGCATTCTCTTCTAGAGAATAAAAGCTGATAAAATGTCAATAAAAATCCAGTGAAACGCCATTACAAGAGTCTCATAAACGTAACGTTTCTGGTACAGTTTTGGGATTTACACCTTGTGTTGTCCTTTCACAGAAGCAAACATGCACAAAAGCACTGTAATAACCTCTTGAAATCAGATAATATTCCAACAGCTCAGTTTGGCTGACAGAAGGGGCCTGGGCACAAGCCAAGAGGCCCAGGTGCACTGTGTCATGCCAGCATTTAACGCAGCCTAATATCAGATAGATGCTACTGAGAGAAAATACTCCCAATAAAGTACAGATAATAGCACGGACAACCACTCATTGCTAAATTACTTCTGCTCATCGTGCTTTGAGCTTTGTATTAAATTTTTTCGTCAAGTGGCAGGAATCACAGGGAGAAGTGGTTCAAAACTCCCTTCTTGTAACCCTGGATAAGGATCTATAATATTAGCCTTTCATATGATAATGGCAAATGATGCCCCTCTTTGAAAAAATTCAGGCTGGTAATGAAAGTCCTAATCAGATTGTTGTTGGAGAGAAGCAGGAGGTGGGGAGCTCTGCCCTTCTCTCTTTTTCCCTTCCCTCCCCTCCCCTTCCCCCACATCTCCCTCCTGTTAGCAAATTCCGCAAACTTGACAAGATGGGTTAAGTCTTGGGGAATTTATCTTACATGAATTTCCAACAAAGCCCACGGATTGTTTCATACAACTGGAAGGCAGTGCTTTAATAAAAGCTGCACCACCTGAGGCATTTTCATTAAAGGCTCTCTCTAGACAACATCACAATGTTTGCATTATCATCCTACACCCCCAAGAGAATACAAGCACTACCTTTTCAGCAAGAGTTGATATTGTGTGTGAAGGCATGAGAGAAGATGATTAGATTTTGCTTTCACTCACAAAGTAACCGCTTGCAACAATGCTGTGGCCAGGATTACAATTCACTGCATTTGTGCTGCCCACCATTCGAACGGTGAATTGCTTTTTTCCAGGAAAGGACAAATTCTGAAGGTTTTAATAGTCAGTCACATGAACAAAGATTTTAATCCTAACCAAGCATTATTCTCAATGACTGTACTATTTAAGCTATCTGGGCTCTTAACTAATGATGGTAATTAGCCGATTAGGACACTATAGAAAACAGGTGCAAGGCTCTGGAGTGGCAGCATCAATGTACAGTATTAAGGAACTCTGGCATTTAAAATGATTAAACTGTTCAGCTTGTTTAGCAACAGGAAACACAAATCACTGAATTCTGAAACGCGGCGTTATCTCTGCGGAAAAAATTTCACGCGCACACACTGAATGCACATTTAGGAAGGTTCACTGAGGCTTTCACCCGTTTCAGTGGACTCACCATCTGTGTAGACTTCTCTGCGCAGATGTCCTGGCTGGTGTTTTTGCTTTTTGGCAGGTCGGACCTTCTGTATTACAACAGCACTCATGTTGCTGTCGGTAGATACAGGGCTGGTGGGTCTGGGACAGTGCGATGCATGAAAATGTCTACGGCCTGCAAATGGTTATAGAACAATAGCAATTATTCTTCTTACCTAAAATAAAGAGATCTTTCATACTTCTTCTTTTCACATCAGAATGCTCTTGCTGTACAAAACCTAAAAATACACTGTTGGAACAGTAGTAAAGCTCATCCAGTTTTAGAATGAGCTGCAACTAAATCGGGGCATTTGCTATCCTATCATTAGGCAGGCTGGCTTGGTTGCACAGAAATTATCCAGCTGCTTGGTAGCTGGTAGCTCCTGCCCCAGGAGCACAAAATCCATCAGCAGGCAAGCAGAAGCAGGATTCCCACCCAGCCAGTTTCTGGAAAGAGCAGAACATTTCCCTTTCAGGTTCCTCCTCCCCTAGCTTCGGCCACATGAGGTCATCCCTGCCATAAGCAGAGCAAGTGACCAGCAGGTCTTGGGTACAGAAGTCCCCTCTGCCACTTTGAGTGAATTTTCAGGAATGCACTGCGGCTGGATGGCTGGCATCTTATCACGGATTATTTGCAGATTAGAAGTGTCACATTTTAAGGACATGCAGTCAGGCACACACAATACCAATATATATAAATCATTGCATAACATGAACTTAACTGTCGCAAAAAATATTAGCAAACGTATGTAAAAAGACCTTTTCTAAACATATAAGTCTCTACACATATTTATAGGAATTTATTTGTACAAAAGGGATAAAATCCTGGCCCTGTGGGTACGAATGGGAGTTTTGCCACCTACTTCAATCGGTCAGGATTTCATCCAGAATTACTAAATTACCTCCCCTCTCACTCTTCATGATGAACAGCTGTGTTGAAATGAAACAAAGGGCTGTTAACTGGGAGAGGATATCTGAAGTGGGAGGAAGGTTGAAAATCTGTGGAGTCAGGGTGGACACAGTTGTGACAGAGTACCCTCTTCTGCAGGTCTGGCAGTTTAATAGGATTGATTGTCAAAACATTCATGGAACTGCCTGAAACCTTCATGCCAGCCTGCTGTATTCTTATTTTTTAGATGAAGTATAACAATACCCACTTTGCCTAGTAAGGTTACTGTATATATCCAGTATACCTGTATATATCCAGTGCTACTAGCATCCAGTATGTTGTAAAAAATGCAATATTTCAAATATCATGTTTTATATGTTCAGTGGTGTTTCAGGAGAAAGGAAAAGTGAAAACACTACCATGTGCATAAGGCCCTGCTGCATATGCATAATCTATAATTTAAAATGCAATTCATAACAGCTATCAAAACACGAAACCAACACAAAGCCAGCTCATCCCAATAATAAAACAGTAAAAGCCTGAACAGAATTCCTCAAAAAAAAAATCAAATCGAAATCCAGGGAAAATATTAATCTAAAGGTTTACTATTTGTTTGGACATTTCAAGAGAGAGGGATTAAATCTTCTTCTCTTGTGGCTGAAACACTCTTCAGAGTAGCTGAAAACACTGGGAGCCTTATACTGGGAAAAGATAGACTTCTATAATCCTTTACCCCCCCACCCCCATTCAGTTCTGAGTACAAACCCATCAGCAGGGCTGGTGTTTGTCTGTGATCAGTGAGACCAAAGAACTAGGAGCTACTTATGAGAAACACTGTAGAGCAGCAACTTATTTGAACTGTTTCACCAAAACTCCTGTCCTGCCTCTCCCTGACTTCTAAACATCCCAAGAACGGGAGTTCAGAAGGCGCCTGTGGACAGGTTCATTGCACAGTGGCCACTTTTTTGGTTCTCCCATGGCAGGACCCAGGACATCTCTCTGGCTGTCCTGAGCAGCCAAGACCTCTGCCAGGGGTCTCAGAGACCCTGGCTCAGAGCCCAAAATGCCTGTGGTTTTGATTATCACCCATGGAGAAAATTACCAACCTTAGATGAAGATCTGCAAGCCACAACAAATTAAATAGAATGATAGTGGATTTATCATGAGGTGAAAAAGTAAATTTTTGGGGTTTTTAGAATGGGGGTTCAGAAGGCAAGTTGGAGGAATCTGGGTGTGTCCTGCCTTTCTTCTTCTTCTTCTTGGCCTCCATGTTCTGCTGTGATGTTGGCACTTTTAGATTGGTTTAGAGTAGAAGCTTACTGTCTAACATAGGTGATAGGTATTGGAAAGTAATTGCAAACATTGTACACGTAGTTTTTAGTATAAAGACATAAAACCACGCTGAGGGCAGAGAGAATGCCTCTGACTGTCTTGCTGAGTGGACCTCGGCAGGACAGGAGAAAGAATTTCATAGATAAGATACAATAAACAACCTTGAGACTGAGAAATGAAGAGCTCTGACTCCTTCTTCGAGTGCCGGGCTGGGAAAAGAGACTTTCTAACTTTTCTTGGGTCACTCTGACCAGCAGAGACCCCGACACTGCCGTGGAGCAGAGGAGCACTCACCTCCTGCTGCCTCGTGCATTTGCCTCCTGGCCACTTTGAGCCCGGCGTACTCGGCGGCTGCTGCCACGGCCTGTGCAAAGTCGGCGTCGGTGAAGAAGGATCCGTCGGAGGAGCTGACGCTGGAGCGCCCGCTGGAGATGTTGTCCTCCTCAGAGGCCGAGCCCCAGCCATTGATCATGGAGCCTGTCACGGAGCTCTCCAGATCCCCAACGCTGGAGGCAGGGGTCTGCTCCAGGCCACGCAAAAGGAGCCTCCTGTTCTGCATCTTGGCAACCTCGATATCCGCCTCGTCCTCCTCCTCTTCTGGGGCGTCGGTATCCATGTCAGAGACCAAGGGCCCTGAGATGTATCCGTAGGTGTGTGGTGGGGAGATGGGCCTTGGAGGGGGTGGAGGACTCACAGGTTGACGTCTGCATAAAAACACAAGGGTGAGAACAATTGAAACCGTGTAATGAAGTCAGAGGAAACAGAAGATTGATGAAAATAGTTTTTTTATTTCCCAGCAGGCTTGGCGGGCCTTTTTAAATCCACCTAATTTATATGTGAAATGCTCAGGTTTGTTTTTTTAGTTTATACTTTCGCTGTAAATCAGAACTGACAGCTATGTAGCTTGAAATCTATCACAAAGAAACCTGATTTTTTTAACACGGTTCCTTTATCACTGACTTTAATGATAAAGCTGTTCGTTTTCCCTAAATAACACATGTAGAGCTAAGCAAAGAAAATGGTAACCAAAAAATTGGTTACAGATCATGTGGCTATCAAAAAAATTATTTGTGCACCCTTGAGAGTATAAGCAAAAGAAATAACTGCAAACATATAGCTTGAAACTACTAATGCCAACAGATGCATCTATCCAAATACATTGCTCCATTAACATTATCTTCCCTCCACCCACCCTGGTGATTCAGAAAGATATGAAAAGAGAGACTGCAACTTCGTTATTTTTAAATTGATCTAGGTGATGAAATAAAAGCATTTTCTACCATACTGTTAGTTCTAGGCCTTAGGGGTACCAACATGAATACAGATGTATGGGTTAACTAATTTTGATCTTAATTTGTCAGTAATGGTATCTTCAGCTTAAGGAGGCAAAGTATAAGATATCAGATCAATGTTCAAGATTAGTTAATACTTCACTCAGAAGTTCCAGGTAGCAACACTGTTAACAGTTCTTCATGGGGTCACAGACATGCTCTTTAAGTGCCATTTGTCTGCAGGAAAACACACTTTTTGCAGTAATGTCTCTCCCATTCTCTGCTGGCTGTGCTCATCAGGAATTTCTACTGCAGTCTGCTTTGAAAAAAATTTTAAAGTAATTTTCCTTCGTCAACTTTGCCCTCTTATTATCTCATTGAGAAATGGTGACTCTCATGGTTAAATCAACTCTTTTGTATGGACAACATGCAATTTTTGTTTTTTTTTTTTTTAATTTTTTATTTTAATAAATGGGAATGTATGTTAATTTTGGAAAGAAATGTTAGCATGGAAAGACCTATGACTCTATGGGAAGAGACAACTGGATCCTCCCTGGACTACATCATTACTATTTCTCACTTGCTGCATTAAGTACTGAACAGAACGAAAAATAGGGATAAATATCCAATAATAATTTTACAACAGCACCCCCAAATCTCAGAAGCTGTTGCTGTAATCTGTACCTGCTTTGACTAGAGACCTTGCCCAATAAAGCCTTACAGCCTGAATTTAAAGCTCTTGTGACAAATGTCTTTGTGATATATTTGTCTATTCTCTAGGTTTTGGTATAAGAAGACAGGCAATTGGTTATAAAATATGTTAGAGTTCTTGAAAATGTAGTTTAGCTGCCAACCTTTAGGGATAGGCTAATTCAGAGCAGCTGGTTCACGGGCATACAGAATTAACAATTCTTCTTTCCCCTTTATCTGATGCAGGTTCTCGCTTTCACAGTGACATTGTCTCCTATCTCAGCTCTGGGTTCAACATGATAGCACCTGCTATCCCACTAAATCTTTAGTTTTTTTTCTTTGCTTTTTGACTCTTCCAGACCACAGGTTTGTATTTCAGTTTGCTATACGTCCAGCAAGCTCACCAGACAGAGAAATATTACAGTACACCCTCACCACCAGAATCCTATTCTAGATGCCTGGTTCTGACCAGCAAACGAAGTAACACCCAGCAGAACTATGACTAAAGCTAATAAAATTATGACAAACAGTATTTCAGGCATTATTTTCACTACACACCATTTAACATTTCACTATACACTGTTTCCAAAACACCCAAAATCAATGTGGAAGGGCACCACTTGGAATGTGTTCCTAGTTTGAAAGTATTGCCACACCACATTCAAACAGGACCCCACCCATCCAGAACGGGTTACAGCTGCTGAGCACAGGACACCCAATTCCTCAACAGCAGCCCTGGGTTGTATCAACACCAGCAGATGGAACAGATAACCAGCCAAGCCTCAAAAACCAAATAAATAGAATTACATGGCTACTTTAAAACTGATGAGATGGACGCAGCAAAAAGAAAAGAAACGTTTGGAAAAATAAGATGGAAAAGACAAAATTAGTCCCTAACAAATTCTAAGATTTTCAGCAAAGCTAGATTTAGGCATTGTAGGAAGGACAAAATAAATACAAATTTTATTTTTTCAGTCCACACAAAGAGTAAGTGGTATGGCCTGGAAGCTTAAATTGGAGCATCCTTCCAGCTCCCTCTGCCACTAAGTTTTGATGGCATTGATGGTGACCCACCAGGAGTCTTTGCATTGAGAAACTTTCTACTTTCTAGACAGCTGCTGGCTGGTTATGCATGTTTGTGTACATCTGCTTCTGTGCCTACTCCATTCTGTATGTCAGGACACATCTCCCAATCTCCAGAAAATCACAGAGATTCTGGAACATCGCTCATGACTATTGGTCACTTAGCTTTTCCCCTTTTCATTTATGTCCACTTTAGCTTTACCTCTCAAATAACCCAGAAAATTTGCCATCCAATAATGAAAAGAGTGATTTTAAAGACTCGGGAAGATAAGGAAGAGGAAAGGAAAGAAGAGGAAAGGAGGAAAAGATACACAGTACAAGTGTTACCATAAAGAGTAAAGGAAACAAACCAAGGCAGGTCAAGTACGGGGAGCTAAAGTAAAAGCAGATATAGGCCCATTTAAAAAAATATGTATAAGTACTGCCTACATACAAAATGGGAACCATAAAGATGACCTAACTTTTAAAAAAGATTCTGGAAAATACATCTAAAAATATTCAGTAACTTATGTTGAAAAATCAAAGCTCTACAGTCTAATTAAAAAAATCATATAAATTTCATTTTAAGAGGCTTACATTTTGCTAAAAATAGAAATTCCACATAGAATGCTGCTGGTAAGTTTATATATTTGTGGCAATAAACAATATGTGCAAACCACTGGAGGAAAAAGATAATAGAAGCCCATCACTTGGGATGGAAAAGCTGTGCCTTCTAAACAAAAGCCAAGAGATGTAAGCATCATACATAAAAGGGCTCATTCAGAATTCACTGTTTTATGGGAGAGAAGCTGTGAGAGTTTATATGCAAAACAGTTGTAAAAAGCAACTCGGAGAAGAAACAAAATTTCCCTGTAGCAAATATCTGTCTTTATTAATGTTGGTCATTCCTTTAAATAAGGTTAGATGGAAATGTTAAGAAAATTTTGCAAGCAGTAATTTCCCGTATTAGGATTTAGGAGAGGAGGAAAATCTATAGGTTATATAAATTATATATTTATATATATTCATACATATTGGTGACAAGTTAATTGCACAGTTACTGTGAAATAATGCATGCTATTTTATGGTAATAATGCAGTAAATCTATTGGAAACAATGGAACTGTAATTATATGGTAAGCTGTGCTAACGATACCACTTTAATAACCTGATGACTGTGAATTTAACTTATGTCAGTATCGTACGTACCCTAAAGTGATATACTGCATTTCTTCCCATGGTAGAATAACAAAGCAACTTAATTACTTATTTCTTAGGTTAAAATAGTTCTAGCATCCTGGATTAGCAGTTAAATAGCAACAGAATAACGGGGAAATTGTTGGCCTCACTAAATTCACCAGGAATTTTCAGTGGGGCTCGGATGACTCTTGTCACATCTCTCTCGCTACATTTGCATTCACACACCTCCGGTCAGGTTGGTGTTGTGTGTGTCCCAGATCCTCCTGACAGTCCTGTAACATGGGCTGGAGTTCTTCCTGGGGAGAGGGGGTGAGGGTGGCAGTTGACTGATGGCTATAGGAGACAGCGGCTGGAGAGGAAGCTGCTCCTCGGACAGGTGGAGTAGGACCTCGCTCATCTTCTTCCTCTTCCTCTAGCTCATCCTGCTGCAGATACATCCTTGCAGGTGGCACAGGACAAGGAATTTCTTGGTCATAGCTAAAATTAATTTTTTAAGAAAATAAGGACTTAAATTTGTACTGTGTAATTAGCATATCTGATACATGTATTAACAGCCCAGAAACAAAGCACTGCTCTCTGTGCCCCTGAGAACAGCTTGGTAAGGATGTGCTGAGTGGATGCACACCACTGTCAGTGGTGCTCTCCAAATTGCCACGCTACAGCTCCACGAGCAGCACCAGAGAAGTGCTGGAGGAAGGTCTCACTGCCAGCTTGTAGGGCAAATCACACTTCAATTAACTAGTGGTTAAAGTGGGAGGTGCACAGTCTTACCCTTCATCCACCGAAAGACTGTAATCCTCGCTGTTGCTGTGGGGAGGTGGGTGTGCTGGAGGGGGTGGGAGAAGATCTGCCCAGTTCATGCCAGCTTGCTTGGGAGCCTTTGGGGTCCGAGCACCCTTCTTGTGCCCTTGACTCCCTGGGAATAAAAAGCAGCACATATTTGTAATGCTTTGAAGTCTCTCCTCACCACTAGTTATGAAAACAAAAACAACTTCAGTCCCTTCCCAGATGCTCTTGCATTCTTTGAGAATTTATTGTTTTGCTCAGTTTTGAGCAAACTGGCATTCCTCCTTTTTACACTGGTTTGTGCTTGTAGCCTCTTTGTAGAACTGATCTACATTTTAAGTGCTTGAATTTAAGCAGGAACTTTACATAGCATGAAACAGACACATGGGATACAAAACTTTAATTTTTTAAATAAACAGTTAAAATGCGATAAGACCATAAATGAATTTTACAAGCAATGTCATTAAGAGTGAGCTTCCTACTTCTGTTAATTACATTAAAGATTATAATCAAAAACAAATGAGCTGTAGATATATTTTCTGAAGTGCCTTTATCCTATTTAATTGCTAGAACCTAAAATACAATATGATACAGATATGATCTATTAAAGTTCTACTGTTGCATTAAGTCACTGAATATAGGCAATTTGTACTTGTCCACTGAAACATTTTAGGCACAATGAAATTACTACTTTTAGTCTAAATGGCAGGTGCAGTTGAAAATAATTGCTGGAAGAACTAAAATAACAGAAAAAAAAAAAAAGATCGATGAAGTATTTCACAAATGTTTTCAACTGCTATTACTGGAAAATTACAGCTCATAATAAAGCAATGCAGCTTTAACAGTTCAAACAACTGTGAATAAGACCAATTATTCAGGTGGTAGCAAATTTTAAGTTTGGACATGGCTAAGATGAGAACTGGCTCAACCATTGTTCCTTGTTATCTATACATTTTAATCCTTTTTTGCTATTGTTACATCTTTCTTATAGATAAACTCATTTTATGTAGATAAAGTCACTGTGATTTTGAGTATGTTTTAGAATCATTCACATTTCTCTCTTAAACTGAGGCATGATTTTATATTATCACAGTAAAGCATTATATACATGATTAAATATACTGCAGAGAGATTTAGGAAGGTTTTTTTTTTTTCATTTCTGCTGTCTCAGATTTTCCACTCTTACTGACAGTAGTTCTGGTAATTATCATCCCACATGAGCTGCCAGATACACATGTTTTAGCTATGTTAAATTGTTTTTGTGCTATCTTAGTATGTCAAGGAAGACACTAACTATCCCAAGGCAACCTGCATTCTGTGTCCTAAGCACCATGATATATGCATGGTTCAACACAATTAATTTATTACTTTGGTCACCTTGCTTCATTCCTGCTGGATTCCTTGGCATACAACTATGAATTGTTAAGAGTTATGAATAATCCTAATAGGTATCAGCATGGAGAACAACACCCTCTCATTTTTAATTTGCATGGTTCATACCCCTGAGATGTTTCATGCTAAATTTCAGGTCTTAACATTAAGAACAGGCTCAGCACCACATCCTGATCTTTTAGATCTGGGAATGGGCAAAAGGCTGTCTCCCAGAACAACACAGCTGAGCAGCTGGGAGAATTGGGAGCTGTACTTATCTCCTCCCAGCCACTGAGAATTCAGATCATCCAGAGGCACAGCAGGGCTCATCAACATATTCATGTCTCTGCTATGCCTTAGTCAGAATCAGTCAGGACAAAGCACAGGTTGGGTAAGGCAACTGTACTATCAAAGAAAATAGCAGAACAGAATGGGAAAAGTCTGCATCTTGATTAGTAGATGTAAAGTTCAAGGCACTTGTGACTGTGGCTATAACTCACCCTGAAACTGGTTTGATGTAAATAAACACAGCCTAACTACCACACTTACAGTAAAGCCCCAAACCAAGCCTATGTTTTGTCCCTGGTTTAGCTCATATAGAGCTAAACCTCTACCAGAAATCAAACCTGGAAGTGAAAAGGTTATACTACAATGATAAAACATAACTTTTGAATTAAAACATATTCTGTGGTGCCAAAGTACAGAGTGCACAAAAAGCTGTTTTGTTTCAAGATTTTTACAAAGGATTTTTAGATTGTTTGTACAGGAGATGCCAATGGGATCTACCATCTATATCTAAATGTTGTACATAAATAATTTTGACATATAGTGACTGAAAACTATAAAAATTTTACGTACGCCCGAATGCTTTTTTACTCAATTAAATACATGGGTTTAATTTACAAAATGAAAAACTTAAAGCAGAGTTCTGTTGGGTATCACTCAACTACTGTGTATCTTGAGTTGGCTCATGAATTGCGTAAGTAGACCCCAGAGAGGAGGAAAAAAGTCACTAAAGTACAAGTACAAGGAAGGTAACACATAAATGAAAATCCTTTTTTTTTTTTTTGGGGTGACAGTTGGAAAGAAATTGCTATAACTTGCCCATCTGGAAAACACAACATTACCCAGTAACCATCAGCATTAGGAAATCCAACCACTATTTGAGTTCGTGACTTTCACAATTTCAGAAAATCAGTCACTTAACTGACATTTGGATGACACTAAGCAATCCTGAGGATGTAACAGAAATACAGGCACCTTTTGGGACAGTTTTTGTGCTGTTCAACATCTTCTGTCCGTGGATTCCTCCCCATCACTCCTCTAAGCCCAGTAAATATTGCTATCCACGGTTACAGCATCCAGACACCACAGAGCCTAAGGCTTCTTGGAAAACACTGCAGGTACTCACCAGATGTACTGCTGCCTCTGTCTGAGCTGTTGTAGGATCCACCTGTATTCTGGTCATAAGACTGGTTGTAGGGAATAGTTGGAGCAATGTTGTCATTTACTCGGTAATCTGCAAGTTCAATGGTATGGTTAATGCTGCCCTTCAGGAACACATCTACTTTTATATACTTGCTTTATAACACAAAGTAAGATCTCCTTTAAGTGGTGAACTAGAAACAAATTCATTTTGTGAAGGAAAAAAATCATCCTGCAATCGTGTTTTATTTTTATCTTGCCTCTTATTGTAGGCTTAGAGGAAATCATGGGAATTTAGTAACTGCACAGCTAAATTGGAGTAAAATGGAATTCTGTGCACAAGTTTTCCACAAAGCCTCTGCAACCATCAAGTCTCAATGAATCTATCTATTTGTCTGTCTATCTATCTATCTATCTATCTATCTATCTATCTATCTATCTATCACCTGCGTGAGCATCTTGCACACAAATACTGTCACCTTGACTGACGGTCTCTGCCTAATTTATGCATGCAGAACAACCAATGGACTGCAGTAACTACTTTTGGTATTTCAGAGGTGACACACCCACATAAGAGTCAGCTCTGTATGACAAGGGCTGAATGATCTGCTGAAGCAACAATGCAGCTCCAACTGAATATGGCTTACAACAGAAGGAGTCTTTGTTTCAGGTCTGCTGGCCCCAAGAATATTTTTATTTACACTGGATCATGCAGGTTCTACAGGCAGGGACATTTTTGCTAATGGCTGTTACCATAACTTTGCTCTCCAGTTCCAAAGCACTTGGTATACACTTATTACTTTTAAATCTAGATCTGGCAACCAGATCTGTAAAACTTCATCAGAAGTAAAATGTTCATCTGGAAGAACAATACCCTTGTGCTAAAAAGCAATTACAATTTACAGAGAACAGAAAGGAGGCAGGTTACTCTTCATACAGCAAATAAAACTGCGTCATAAACAGAACCACTGGACATAAAGTAGTGACAATGAAGCACAGCATGTAACTCATGAAAACAGTTACTTCCCATCACAAAAGCTATAGGTATAATCAGCAGCAAGATGGCTTTGACTTGGGAAATGAGGAAACCAAGATCAGAATATCAACTCATAAAATAGCAAATCAAAACAAAAATAAACAAAACTAAGAATTCAGTTCCCATCTGCTGCAGAAATGTTTGTGGTAATGTAAGCATAGGAAAAAGAGCAAAATGATAAATTTCACACCAGAGTGTATTCTGTAATAGTTTCTCAGCCTAGTTGCATTCCACAGACCACGCTGAAGCCCTACATACCGCATATGTTTACACAGAGGATAAACAGTAAATCAGCACTCTGAAATATGTATATATGACTGCCAGCAGACAATGCTTTAAGGGGGCCTTTCCACACTGCAGTATGCTAGAGAATATGCAGCTGTAATATACACAATTTGAAAGATGCAGTATCTTCCAGCACATAAAAATCAAACATGTTTTAATTCCCAAAGAGGCACGTAATACACAGTTCATGAAAGAGAACAATTACAAAAAATACAGCTTTCACCCTCTAGTAAGGAGCCAAAACCCTTGAATTTTCTTTTGGCATGTTTACGCCAAGGGAAGGTGTGACATTTTATATTGCCCTTTGAACTCCTCTGTGAGTAGATGGGTCCAGTAGAGAAATCAACATTCCTGTAATGAAATGTCTCTTTTTTACTGGATCACTTATCACTATGCAATCACTTGAGTTACAACCTTGCAAAAAGTTCCAAGTTAGAATGGGTCCAACTCCTAGGGATACTGTTTTGCAAATCAGGTTATTAAGAGAGGTTGCATGGTAGCCTGGAGGAGTAGAAAGAAGAAATCACATACCTATTTCTTCCAGCTCCCACACAGTATATTAAAGAGACATGCCTTCAAGGCCTCAAAAGCACATTCTGATATTTCCCGTTAGCACTGAAATCAATTTATTTTTAGCTTCTGGATCCACAGACTTCAGTCAGGGTAACACAGGAATTTAGTTTCCAAAACTGTGTGCGGTAGCATTGCCTCTCAGTATGAGAACTGAAGGCTTGCTAGGAACAAGTCTAAAATGAATTGGATCACTCCATTTGTGCCCCCAGTGTACAACACAATACAATTTTACAGAGTTTGATATGCAAAATTTCATTCGTTTACATGAGCATGTAGATTTAATGAGTCTCCATCCACAACTGGGAAGAGTAGGTTGACCTATTTAAAATTTAAGGTAGAATATAATGTGACTACCATGCATCTGGCTTATGAATAAAATATCTGGCCTCTGTCCTAACCAATCCCTTAACTACTATTAAATTTAAATTAATCTCATATCCACAGGAAATGTATTTTATTTAACTCTTTTCTAAAGACACAGCTTGTTATTTTTCACAATAAATTCAATATCAGAAAGGTTATCGTGGTGCTAATTAACTTTCTGACACTGCAAATGGTGTATTTCTGCATCTAAAGAGGCAGAAGCCTAAAAGCACTGCAGAAGCCTGTAATTGCTGAACCTGAAAGCTTTAGACTTCCAGAACCAGAAGGTCAAAACTCCTCTGACGCCTAAAGAGGAGAAACAAGCTAAAAGCTCTTCACCTTTGTTTAATTTGTTTTGCTCCATAATGTTGTACTGTATGGGTGGAGCCTCTTGCTTTTGCTGAACAGAGGGTTTCCAGTGTTTCTCATTGGTGTCCCCGCTGCCACTGTTAACATTATTGCTGATACTGGACTGGATGAGCTGAGTGGTGGCATAAGGAGTGGGCTGCCCAGGCTGGCTGACAAATCTTCCATCCTTTAGATTGGGACTATTGAAGGTTTTCATCTCATTGATTTTGTTGCTGAGGTCCACGTCCCCATACACAGTTGGCTCAGGCAACATCAGGTTTGTCTGCTTGTTGTCCAGCTGATTGTTGTAATTTGCTATACAATCGGCTAACCACAGAGGAGAGAAAAGAGAAAAGGTCATTCTGTTCGCCCACACCAGACTTTCCACGAAACCCCCTCTAACATTTCCTCACTGCACAACTACATGGCTTGAACCCATGTAGCAGACACACTGAGGCAGAGATACTGCCATTAACTATGTAATTTACAGAATAAGATTTACCTTATACACTACTGCTCTGAAAGCAGGGTCCACTGTTCTGATTCACTGTAAATTCAGACCTGCTGAATTGTATCTACAATGACTTACCTTGCTGGGCTTTTCCATCGTGGCCATATAAACATTCATGGTTTTAGACATTATTCTCATAGCAGTATATATATTCAATTAGTAATTGTGATTAAAATCACTTGCATTGCAAGGGAAATTCAACCAAAACTTAACAGCAGGAGTAACTAAATAAGACCTTCAACTCATGTCACCTCAACAGTATCTAGACACTCTTGTATTTGTTGTAAGAAATAGACATACAACAGGTTTTCACGAAGCACACTTAGAAATGATTACATGTAAGAGAATTAAAGAAAAACAATAGTTTAAGAGAATTAAAGAAAAACAAGTACAATGTAAAAGGTAACTCCGTACCCAGTAGCAAGTCTTTATTTGATCATTGTTTGCTTGTACAATCTTATATTTTAATTTGAAACAAAAAAGGCAGAAAAGCAATCTGGAATTTTTGCTGATTTTCAGTTGCTTTGGGTATTCCAAAATACGTTATAGCACAGTAATACATTGTTCTGTATGCTAACGATATTTCATATAAACAGCATGAATTCATTCTTCTGACATTTACTGCATCCTGAGACCACCACTTATTGCAGACAGTAAATTGGCATGTGCTGATGCTCTGGCCACTGCATGAAACAGTGTCCCTGCCTTGCCACGTTCTTTTCCCACTGCGTGACACCAAGCCCACAGATTTTTTTCCTCTCCACATCCAGTCCACTGGGAGAATACTGAATGAAGTAAAGTAGTCTGTGGGTCAGCAGTTAGAAGGCTTAGTGGAACCAGCATTCAATGATCCTTAAGCAAAAATTCTCATTTTCCAGTTGATTAATGCATCAGTAATTACATAACACTCACCAGGAATATAGTTTTCCTCTTTTAAAAGAAGTGATATTTATGCTAATGAATTTGATTCAAAATGCAAAGTCCATTTACCTGTATCCACAATGAATTTACTGGAGAGGATGGCAAGTCAAACTACATACAGAATTCAAGATTTTACCATTACTCTGACTGAAACAACTAGCAAACATAGAGGATTTTCAATCTCAAAAACATTCCCTAACACATACACATTTTTAGAGATATATTACCCGAGAAAGGGGAATAAAATAATGCTTGTGTAAGAAAACCACCGATCCACATTTTCAGTGACTAAGGAACAGTATCAGAACATGCCACATAGAACTTATCACTGCACATTTCATGCCCCCCAGCCTGTGGGTTTTTTTGAAGGCTTTACTGTTTGATATATTTTTCTTTCTTATGTGAGGTGTTTTTAATGCCTCTGTTATTTATTGCTTCACAGTCTTCAACTTCTTGATTTCTAGAGTTTAAATGTTTCATTTCTCTCACCTACTGCATACTAGCCTTTCTTCCCTTCAAAGTCTATTGTATTATACTGAGCAATAATATATACAGTATATTCTTCACTCCACATACCTCAGGCTTTGTTACATATCCTTGCAGAGTCATTTCGAACATATGTTTTTACTTCCTTTCATTTGCAGCTACATCTGATTTGTGTGTGAGGCAATATAATCAATACCGTATATGCAGTAGGTACATTTTTTACATAGACACATTAGAATTCCTCATAACAAGTACTTAAAACTGGTTTACCTATACAACAGAAGATTTATCTAGTTAGATTTTTTTATGGCATCTACTTTTGGAATGATCGGTTCCCGTTCTGTAGACTTGGAAGACAGTGCTATACTTAAAAGCAATTAAAAATGCAGCTACTTTGCATATTCACAGCTACTGAGGGGATATCCATCGCTGCTGCTTCAGAGCATAAACCAGCCAATGATGACAGAATTAAGAACATTTGGCAGAATTTCCAGGAAAGAAGAGATCACTCTGAGCACATTGTCTGACCCACAAGCTCTGAAGTTCTATTTGAAAGGAGGGAAACACTTTGCAACAGAACCAAGCTTAATATGAAAGTTAAAATGAGGGAGAATCCACTGCAGTTCAATAGAAGATGTTATAATAGGTTGCAACCATAAAAATGTGCCTTTTCTTCCTTTTCTGAATTTTTTATTTACCAGAATTGCTATGTCTGTCCTTGCAATAGTGAACCATCCCTGAATCACAAACCTTTTTATACAGGTACTGCCGGATGTGATATCCACAGCCAGAGTGAGAGACAAGCCTCTAATGCCAAAATCTCACACCTTGCTCTGAAGCAGCTGGCACTGGTCACTGTCAGACAGCATTACTGCAGGAGATGAATTGCCATTACTGCCACTCATGAATTACCAGCCATTTGAGCTGGTTTCACATTAATTACAGGAGGTAATGCTGCTTGGCACTTACGCGACTCCACACACTTCCCCTCTGGATTGCTGAGACATGCTACTAGCAAAAACCAGCAAAAACCAGTAGAGATACTTGTAGTGGAAAAGACTTAATTTCTCACCAGTAACACAAGGTTAAACCAAAATGAACCTAAGGTCTGTTTGAAATGAAATGTGCAACAGTTAGCACTCTGAGATGTATTTCCTCAAATGTCTTCCACAGAACTCATGAGGTTTTATTCCAGAGCTCTCTGAGTCCTGCTCAAGCTCCCAGGAACTACCACTTAATCCAACACTTTGTAATGTTTTAATGCTTTAATGTAATGTTTTTAATGTTTTAATGCTTTAAGTGTGTGAAGTTAACTTCTTTATTCACACACCCTAAACAGAACACCAGCTATCCAATTTTGTTCAGAATGGCACTCAAAGTGAAGTTCTGAGTGTGCCAAAACAGACTGACTTTGTTGCAAGCACTGTAGCAATGTTTTATTTCTTGCTTCCCATCACATCCAAACCAGAATGAAAATCACATTGGCATAGTTTTGGTCTTTGTCCCTCTCCATCCAAGCAACAAGGATGTACAGAACAACCCAAAAATGACCTTATCTGCTCTATTCAGAAGCCAAAATGTATTAGTTCAGTCTGAGTTTTGGCAGTATTGAACTTTGAAAGGGCTCCTTAAGCCTGCTACAACTATCCAAATAGCACCAAGAAAGGATCCAAAAAGGGACCAAAAGCACAATCATGACATAGAGCAGACACTATATTAAGCCTAAAAAGCATTGGAAATGAAACCCAAACAAAGCTGTACACTCTCTCAGGTATTAGAAGTGTGTACTCTGTAAAGAAGGTTCCTTAGCAAGGTAGAAACAGATCTAACCTGGTCGACTGTACGTTGTGAGGTTGCTATCACTGTTGCCATTGCCAGAGGTGCAGCAGTTGATGGAGCAGTCATTGTGATTGTTCCCTGTGTTAGGCCAAGTATCTGCTAACCATGGCTGAGTGGCTGGTTCACTGATGTTTAGGAGTCCAGGCCTTTAAAAACAAAGCTTGGTCATTTCAAAAATTAAACAAAAGCATTTTCACATTGCAGTGACACTCTTCCCAAACGGGTGAGATGTTACAAAATAATACCACATACCAAAAGGCTTGAGTACTGAAAAACTCAGCTTGATTCAATTATTTAGCATTTTCAAGTCCCCTGTCTAACCTGTTCCTTGTTATATCACTCAGGAGTGAGCAGTCAAGATCAGCATCAGTTCATTTTGCTGGACTACACTATATGTTGGTGTGCTACATCTACTTGTCACTTTGACTTTCATATTTTAATTTTTTTTTCTCTTAAGGGGTTGCACTTCTATTTTTCTGCCCCTTCACCCTTTCCTAAAGAAAGCAAGGTAAAAAAAGAGGAAATTGGCAAGTCAAATAAACAAAAAAATTCATACATGGAAGCAGGATGGATATGCATAAGTAAGAACCAAATTTAAATGTGAATATTCCCAAGTTCTTGGTTATTTATGGAACAAGTTCTCCTCCCCATCAGATAGTACTACTGTGGTGCATCAAAGGGAAAAGCAGATAACAGAAACCACAGTGGCTTGGGAGCTTTTGGATCTCACTAAACATGCTGAGGAGGTGACACAACTTGTTAATGAGAAAGCCACTCAGAATACTGACCATCTGAAAAATATCCAGATATGAATGCTGCATGCTGGCTGCATTTGGAATAAAGTGTATTCCTGTCATCAGCATTCCTAGTCTTCCAAGTTGCTGAATTTTTGTAGTGAGTGTGAAAGTCTCTCTGAATGTTCTGTAGAATCCCTGGTGGCTCTTGAGTTTTCATGTTAACAATGCAGTGGGCCATGTTACAGCCCCACACAATTTAAAATTGCCTTTGATCTTTGATAACTAAGGTGCTTTTAAAAAATAGATAATTTTAGCGACTGTCACATCCACATATATGAAAACAGCCCCCTTCTCTTGGGATTTAACAGGCAACTTTCCATTTGAAATAGTGCAGAAACTATTTTCCATAATATTAGATGTGATGATCTTCAAAAATAAAATATGCTAATCCTCTTAAACTGCAAGTTGAAAATACAAGCTGCATGCAGTTATTTGTGGGGGATAGAGTCTGTCAGTGCTGCAGGCTTAAGTCATAGACTCAGAATGACATTTAAAAGATCTATACATATATGTGTATATATTTCTGTACTGCATATGTCATCTGACAATTTAACATAGGAGGTGATGAGGCTTGACTTGCTGTCAGGCTTACAAACCAGCCAATATGCATTCAGTAAAGAAGCATTTAAAAAAAAATTCTGAAATAAATATACAGCTGTGTAGGCCTATGAGCATTTGAAATTTGATTTGAAATTCCCTGCTTTTTTCCCTACACTCTGCTCTTACAATGAACCTACACCTCAAGGCATTTAGAGGAGACAAAGCATCCCAGAATGTTTCAGCACTTTAAAGATCTGTGTACTGGTTTGTTGCACAGAGAATTAAAGATCCTTTGTTTCTAAAATTTACTTTGCATTCACACCTGCTGTCATGTAAGAAATGTGGTGTGATGTATACAAGCATACGAGAATTCTACTAATTGGAGACATTTAGGCAAGAGATGCTTGCATTACAGATCCAGAACCTGGTGATAAGGTTTGAGGTCATAATTTCCAAAGATCTTTAACCCTGGCAGCAAATTTCTTGACTCCCTGAATTACTGGACAGGATCTGAGGCAGGGGTGGACAGAGCCAAGCGGCTGTGTGGGTGCTGGCTGGAGTCAACCCAGCACAATTACCATTACTCAAATCCTGTCTAGAAATGGGATTGCCACAGAAATGGGTATTTTTTCTGCATCACACAAGTGGGGATTATGTTGAAATATATCACTGTGACATTTTGAAATCTGAAAAATGCTTTAACATGCTCACATAACTGCGCTTGGCAAAAATGCTGAACCTTTCCAAAACACTGCAAATATAAAGTAAGGGAGTGAAAACCTTAGTTTTGGATATCAGAAGATGGTTTCATATGCAAAAATAACATGGGGTTTTTATTTGTTTTTTTTAGGTTTTCTTTTTTTTTTTTTTACATTGCAGAATTATGTTTCATATTCTACAAAATAAGTTACATCACACAAGCTGTCAATGCTGCATATGCAAATAAAGCCAGCACAGATGTTTGCACCTTGAATCAATTACATTGTTAGATTCTGGCCCTGCTGCTGAACACTAGGACAGTAAAATTGAAGTTGATGCTCTGGAAGTACCCACATTACTGTGCACTATGTAGACACTGGTGGGTTCATTTCTGTTCTCTATGTGAGAGTGCTTCATCTAGCCTGTGCTAAGGGAAGAGTGAGAAAGCACAGTGGCACAAAGAACACAAAGGATGTTAGCTGAGCATCTTTTTGAACAACTCTCAGGGAAAGAGAAGGTTCATCCCTCTTCTCTCCTATTTTCTCACTCTCCTGGAGTAAGGACAGCAACTCAGTGATTTACAGATTTTTCCATTCAAAAATCACATGGTAACTGTTCTAGAGGCTTCTCTCCATGCTCCTGTGGCCATGAGTACACAGCAGCACACAGTGCTGGGCAGAGATATCTGCAATTGCTCATAAAATGCCAGGTCCAGCTGCAGCAGGAGATGAATAGCCTCACCTCTGCACAGCACTCAGGTAGACTGGGAATGCTTTATTCTATGCCTAAACTTCACAATTACCAAATTTTTGCATGGTCTTGCAAATTAGGAATCACAAAATGCCACTTGTGAACAGGAATTGTTACAGGACTTTGGTGCCCAGGTCTCTGAGATTTTAGCATGATTTCAAGCATCATGGCAAACCTTTGAATGTGACCTAGAAAAAAAATGGTGTGCTGCTAAAGCACCACTGCTCTGACCTGCCGTTTTGCTAAAACCATTATTTTTCTTCCTGAAGAAAACTTTACCCCTACAGAGGAAATGTGAATTACTGTTTTCTCCATGGCCATTCATTAAGTAATAACATAAAGGCAGTGAACATGCCTTAGTTAAATCCTCACTCTGGAATGGACCTGGTTCTCACAGTGGTGGTTGCAAATTTACAACCTGCTTCCCTTTCCTTCAGTGCCCCATCTATTTTAAGCAATGATTTAACTGTTTTGCATTCACAGAAACATCTTTTTTCCTAAAATGTCACCTTGTAAGCCATTTATGTCTTCAACAGTTTTCACCAATAAATGTTTTCTTTCTCTGTAGTATTTGTGAAGCAGCTATATTCCTTGATCTTCATAAAGGCCACGACTTAATTGCTTTTACTCCCTTAATCAGGTGGTAAGCCAAGTCTTTATTTTGAAGTTAAAGCACTCCCTCTGCTGCTCAGTTTTTGAGATGCAGTTTTTACAGGTTAACAAAGCTAAAAATATTTCAAATCATTTTGAAAGTCAACCTAAAAATTCAAACCATATACCCTTCTCCTAGACAGAAAATATAAGGCCAAAATGTATACAATACTATAATGAACTAAAACTTATCTATGCAAGTAATTATTCTGCCATCACTTACAAGGACAATTGAATTCCTGGAATCCTTCAATTTATTTGCACACAATTTATACCTATAAGAACAAAGCACATAATTACCTGCCTCCACTGCTTACGGCCTCTCCTCCTCTCTGATATGTTACTGAAATGGTCAAAGATAAAAAAAGGAAAAACATTTAAAAATCATACAAGACTCCTTCAACAACAGTATTTACTTTGCCTTTGTTTCATTTTAGCTAAGACAATAATTGTTCATTGTTTATACATTAATTCTGAGTCTCATTCTGCAAGCTACTGCTTCAAATCCAAGTTTAGACATAATACTTGTGGTGCTTGATAACTGCTAGTCCTAGCCCCAACAGGGTTTTATATTTCAGTGCTGTTCTGAACACACACACACACACACACATGTATTGCTTAAGAAAGCAGGAAGCTATACATCAGGTTGAACTTATTCTTAACATAACTCTGCTGACTTCAGTGGAGTTGCTCTCTGGAAGAATTTAGGTCATATATTTATTTCATGAATGGCTGGATGTTAAAGCTTTGCTCTACCTTATTATTTTGGCAAGATTAAAGAGGTATCATGATTCTATAACAGACCTTACTTCCAATGTAAATAATGGGTCATTGCAGCTGAAGCTACTGCAAAAACAAATGCTCTTTCTGAATGCTACTGCAATACACTCAGGGAACAAGCACACTCTAGGAGTCCACAGAAGCTGCACATTTTGTAACATTTTACAACTGGATTTATAAATTATACTGAATAATATAAAAATTCAAATATATAAATCTTGGTTAAAAAACAGTCTGGCAGAAAGAACACTTTCTAAATTAGAAGGAACTGTTTTTCTAGCACTTCAAAAGTATTCTCCATGAACAAAGTGGATGTCCACATGCATTTGTTTGTTGGTGTGGATTGCATATCCTTCACAGGAAGTAAGATGTTTGAGAAATTAGTTTTTAGGATGCAAACATCCAAGAAGAAACAGTGCTATAAATTTTGCAGGTTTACATTGGATTTGGCAAAGGGTTAAGGAGACTGCCTCCTTGCATGTGCTGATGGATTCTACACTTTCCAGCTAGGAATGTGCTGAAAACAAGCAGCCAAATTCTGCTCTTTAGAAGAACTCCAAACTGGGAGTCTGCAAGAGAGAGATAAATGCTGGCAGTGATTACAATAACAGGATTAAAATGTAGGATGCATTCCTACAGGTAAGTCTTTTACTGTAGGTAATGCTAAAGAGGGAAGCCAGGTTCAATTTAAAGTCAAAGCATGACTGAGATTCTGGGTAGAGAAACAAGGATTTTTTTCTTTTAAGTGTTTTACATGCCTTATGTTTTCTCCCATTTCTTTTTTAAAAATCTCAAGGCTATTTATTTCCCAGCTCTGACACATCTTAAGAAACCCTGATATTTTCTTTTAATGTTAAGAATCCATTGGAGAGAAGAGATGTCAGCTTCCAACCTCTGCAGAATTTCAGTGGCGTGCTACGACGGAGATTACAACAGAAGCCCTCTGTTTAGCCAATTAAAGTAACAGCAAAATAATAAAGAGCTTGAATTATTCTCCAGGCTCTGAAGGCACTCAAAGGCCTACAGAAACACTGAGGGCCACTCTGGCTCATGCTGAACAGGAAACAACTGCACTGAACATGAGAGGCTGGCTTGTGAGAGCAGGCACCCTCCAGTTTGATGAACAGCACGTGGGCAAGGCTGACCCAGCTCAGCCCGGTCTGGGGGGACGAGTGCAGGCACTCGGGGCTGGCTTCCTCTGTGGTCCAGCCTGAAAGATGCAACTCAGCTGCTGCACAGAGCCCACATCAGCACAGATTAGGAGCTAGCATTCCCTGGGAAACTTCCCAGAGCTGGGCTGGGTGGGTTTTACCCTGCCTGGATACACACATCCTGCAAATCTCACAGGTCTCTTGTGAACAGGGAGGATTTCGAACAAAGGAGGAGGAAACAACCTGGCTGTTCACTGCAGCTAAAAGAAAAGCAGAACACTGATGGGTACAGAATGTGTTGGGTTTTATCTACTGCAGAGGATGAGCTGCTCAGCTGCCAGACTGTAGGACCCACTGAAGGTCAGCTCTACAGGATGGAAAGGCTCTCATGGGCTTTGGTGGGCTATGGTTCAGACTATGTCGTATTTTGCACATTTCTAAACAAAACAAAATAGAAAGTGATTTTAAACTCACTCTGAATTTGAAATTCACTTCTTTTTAAGCTGAACGGGATCATGATTTTAAAATTTCATAGCGAAATACAATTTAAGGCATCAAGCAAAGAAATCTAACTGCTGGAACACTTTGATTTTCTGTATCTTCCAAAGCAGAAAACTCTGAGGGCACTGGATTAGTGCAGATTCAGAGGAAAGAAAAGGAACAAATATTTCACCAGCTATAATCTCACTGAATCTCTTTCAAGTCAGCATCTGGGCTGTGCTAAGTCATTCATTCCCCACCAGAAGCACCTTTTGCATCTCTAGATGTGGGAGGCCACACTACTCCCTTGGAATATGCAGGAAAAGAGCCCAGGTTGTACAAACTGACAGGATCATGCTACAAAATGGCATGCTGGCATGGAATGGTGTGCTTTGAAATGGCACACACAAATAGAAAATATTGTCAGCCACAAAGCAAATGCACACTACTCAGAGAACAAATAATGATACCTGTCATTAATGACATTGCTTAAAAAACCCCTTCAGAACAGCTGGGCTGGTTGGTTATGTCAGAGAAAGAGAAATAGTACCACAAACACATGCTTAAGTAACAAAGAAGGGGGGAAAAGTGCAAATATATACCTGTTGGTGTGAAGGTAAAAGACGGGACTGAAAAATCAAAACAAAATACAAACTGGTTATTAAGCTGAAGAGAGAAAGGGAAACATACCACATTAGTATAAATCTAGCAGACAGCTGAACATAAAACAAATAAATATAACTAACCCACTAGTTCAATCACATTGATAAAAAAAATAAAACTGAAATTGCAATTCAGAAAGAAGATTGTCTCTACAGGTACTATTCTGAAAAAAAAAAAGGCAAAAAAAGCAAAAAGCTTGGTATTCTATTGTGCTCCTGTGGTTTAGCCTTTCAAATCCTTCTCAGTTTGGTATTTTAAGTTTTTTTCTGAAAATCCTAGCACAAACAAAACCCCCACACTGTTAATCATTCTAGAATGCAGAATGACAAATTCCTTAACAAAGCCTTATCAAGGTCCTATTGAATCTTATCTGCAGTTCACTAAGTAAATGCTCATTACACTGAACTAATAGGCACGCTTAAGTATTCAGTAAGGAAATAATAATCATAAAAAGGAACAAAGAGAACTGCTGTTTTACTGCCTCTGAATCAAGAATGGCACCAACTCTCACTGCAATGAAGACACTAAAATCTACTGCAGCAATTAATTTTTGTTTTCAGAGATGAGACTGTTATACAGAGTAATTATCTTTCTTTTTTAAATAATCGCCAAAGAAAAAAAAAAAACCTCCCTAGATGTAACACCTTTCTACCTTCCAACCCTTGGCTTTAAGAGGGAAAGGTTAACAACAGAACAATGACACTGCTTGACAATCTTCTCTCTCACAGCTACTATAAATCCTCTTTGGATCAATAGGGTCTCTAATCCAAATACAGAGCAGCAGCATCTGCTCTTCCTATTAGCACATGCTCCCCCTCCTGTTGACAAGACAGTATCGTTTTCCTCTCACTGATGGCAGAACAAGGCTAACACTGCCCTTTCTGATCTAATCACAGTGAAAGGTAACAGAAACAATCAAATATTCACTCAAAACAGCCTGGAGACAGAAGGTGATCAGCAAAGCCAGAACAGAAATAAAAGGTTCTGGCTAAGAGAACATCTTCTTAATCTTATTTATTTAAGAACTCTGAAGTTTGTGGGGAGTGCAGTGTGTCTTGTTGTAATTTAAGACACTCCTTATTACCCCCTTTTTACCAAGCCAATTTATTTCCAGGGATATGATACTAAGAAAAAGACAAGAAAAATGGAGTATTTGGACATTTTAGGCTCCATTTCTAGCAAAGCTTTATTTTCTTGGGAATACCATAGTATTTTCTTTGAGCTAGGCTTTTTCACATAGTTAAGTTTAATTTAGTTACATTCAAAATATAGAACCATAGTAACAAGCTTTCATTAAATAGAACTGGCATTCAAACCTGAGCTTGATTCCAAAGAGAATCAGAACCTCAAAATAATTTGCAATCACAGGGACATGAAAAATAATCTTAAACTACTGTCTAATTACTCTTCTGTGAGTTTAGTACTAAACCTAGTTTTGTTTCTTAAGGAACTGAGGAGGTTCAACTGAAAGAAATCTGATTGCTACCACATGAAAGAATGACTTAATTCTTAGAGCTTCTATTAATAAACTCTTCTGAGTGTGTAAGACTGCTAGTACAGCATGTATGTGTGGGAGTAGTGAAGTATTTTAACAGATGACAGGCCTGAAGCTAAATATAAAAATAAATAAATGCAAGACTGAAGAAAGTTTGGGCTTGCAGTGATGACTTGATGAACTGCAGAGTGGCAAACTACTTTGCAATTCATATTTCACTAAAGATAGGTTTTGTCTTTGAAGAATACTTATACCAGAGATACATACCCTACTTTTCTGTACACTTTCATTTAAACTCCCCCCAGATTACACAAAAGATATTTTTACAGATCTTGAAAAACACAGCTGTTTTGAACAATAGCTGATGTCACTGAAGTAAGCATTTTTAAGGACAAATTGTATGCCTTTTGCTTAATCATAGGTACTGGTGAAAGCACAGTGATGTTAGTGTGATAGAGCTGTAGAAAGGCAGTGTGGCAGCATGCTATTAGTAAAACAAAACAGCACAGGCCAGTGCAGCACTACGTGGGGGGCTGTCCTGCCCCAAATCCCAGCAGAACACAGTCAAGGGTGCAACTCCTTCCCAATTCCCTTGGGTGCAACTCCACTACAGCCACTGTGCCTGGAGCCCACAGTGAGCACTGGCACTTCAATAGCACCCGGGACATCTCAGCTCTGCAACACTCCAGATATATTTCCATGTTTCCACTCACTCATTTGCTATTTTTAGCACTGCTTCTTTTACACAGCAACATATTGCTGCTGTTTGAAACCATTTGTGTTTGATTTGCCTCTCCTGCCCATAACACATTCATTCTTGGGGACTAAAGAATGTAATCTCATTACACCTTTCATACACAAAGATGAGTTCACATTTTAAACCTTGGCCTGTCTTCTGATTGCTAAATGTCAAATATAATCCCTCTAGTTCTTCAAAAGCAGGATCTCCCATTTTCTGATTCATTCCAAAATTTATGGTTATCACTCTACAATTACCTATGAAGTACTCCTTTGAGATGTAATGAACTGTAGCTCACTGAATTCAGCTTTAATGTCCAGGCTTAACCTGGAAATTATTTGATCTGGAGGTGTCAAGTTTTTATTCCAGAAGATCTTCCAGGTAGAGATTTTAGTTTTGTTTGTCAGAAAGTATACTGAAAAGCACTGCTTTACCTCTGGCAATGTGATATATAAGAAGTATCAATAACATGAAATAACATGGAAATGAGAAGTGCTTTAAGTTAGCCCCACTGCTGCCATTCTAACTAAACACAGATGCAGGATGGGATGGCCCCAGAACTCAGTCCCAGCCAAGGGTCTCACAACAGCATTTATGAAAAGAGTCTTGGAAAGCAGACTGACCATTGTGCTTTTACAAAGAACCACACTTCCCCCAGAACAGGAGAAATTCAAGTACCCACACCCAAAGTGTTACTGCAATGGACACCACTGTTAGCACTCCCAGCAGCAGGCAAAGCACTGGATGGGGGACAAGGAGCTGCCATCCACTGCAGATGGCTCCTCTTCACCCGAGTGTCAGAAAGCAAGGGCACATTGGAAACCATTCTTTAACCTTCTCATTTGTAGGAGTGTCTTTATAGAAAGCTACTCCTGGTGCTCAGCTCAAGACTTATGCTCTAAAGCCAGACTTAGCACGTTATGTAAATATTGCTGTTCTCTGCACTGGCTCCTGACCCACACTTCATGGAAGTACTGAAGCAAGCTGATAATTCCTTATTTGAGCCTGAGAAGAACAAGAGGCTGATGACAAAATAAATAGGCAGCAAACAGGCATTCAGCAGCCTGTTTGCTATCCTATTTCAGACTGAAATAGGTAATAGGGCACCTTTTCTGATACCAGCGTAGGTACTCGTGAGTCCATTCCTCTTCTTCCTGTGGCGATACAACCAGATGCTGAACACCATGAGGATAATCCAACAGGCTGCACCAATTCCAGCAATAAAGGCAGGCTGCTTTACTACATCAGAAATCTGCTGGGCTAAACTGACTTGATCTTCTGAAGACACAGGGTTTCCATGAGAATCTGAAACAGAGACACCCGTAACAGCCAATTAATTTGAATGAACAGCTGTAAGAGGCAGCATGAAAAGAGCTGACATCGTTGCAGTCCAGTTTCTCAAGGTAAAATCCTTAAGACTGCTCTTCAAAATCTCACTTTTACAGGTCTAGACAAAAGTGTTATGTTTTCTGTATAAGAGAGGTACCTCCAGTATCACTGACTTTTGTTTGCTTACAAACGCTGCTATGATCAGGCTATGTATGCAAATAGAAAAGCTCCTAAATTACAAACCTGTGGACTGCTATTTTTTATTTTTCTTTCATTTTAAAAAAGCAACATCAGCTTCAGAAAATTATTCAGAAAATCAGCAAAAAACACACCAAGTGAGAAAAAGCTCTAGTATGAAACATGAGTAGCAAATGTGAACGGGTACAAGTCAGCTCCCCAAACTTCCACTCAGAACTGACAATCACTTACAAATTTAAACTACATTCACATGAGGTTGGTATTGAGGAAGATATTTTCATCTGGCAGTTCTTGACAGATTACCTAAATCTTGTATTACACAGCCTAATGTACTGCTTGCAGTCTCTCACTTTGACCCCAATTAAAAAAAGATTGAATATTTAAATGATGTAGAAAAGTAAAACTACCAAATAACCAATCCTGCCCCCTTAAATACGGATGAAAAAGCTAAAGGATAACTAAAAAATGATTTATGAATTGCTAAAAACAGCCAAGGAGTTTCATTAGTAATGAACAAGTAGCGCTTTTCAAAACCATTTAGCCTTAAATACCCCATATCAAAATAAAGAACATGCATTTTTCCACAGACTATTAATTATTTTTTTCATAGAGACAGCACCTTTCAGAATTGGTCTTTTCTGCTCCTTCTGTACTGAACTTTTGCAGGAACCTTCTGGGAACAGCAGTAAGAAGACCCAGTTAGTGACCAAGCTTTCTGACTGAAGTGAAGCAACTCAAAGCCAAAATTCTGCCTTCTTGATGCTTTACCACCACAGTGAGTGCTCACTGGAAATTTTATTACTGCACAGGGCATGGGCAAGAATTCAAAGCCTTTACTCAGAGCGGATATTGCTTTACACATTCCACAGCTTGGTCTTTGAAATACCCACTTTTACTCCTGTATAAATCCAAGAGATAGGTGCTTTATACTATTGGTAGGGACATCAAATTCAGAATGAGAGATTAGTGCTTTAAGGAGAAAGGTGCTGTTATTAATTCTATTAATATGAACTATATAAGAAATAAAAATCTATTTGCTTAAAATCAGTATCTTTTCCCTATGAACTAAGCAGTGAATGGAATTTTTTAATGATGACAACTTGCATTATGCCAAAACAAGCCTACATAAAATATAAAAAACTGCAATACAAACAAGAGATGGAATCACAAAAAATTATTTCCTCTGGAAAAGGATACCTTTTTGAATGGAAAAGGTTGAATTAGTAACAGATTCTCCCAGTGAAGGATTCCAGATTCCAGTTTCTGCGACCTTGAAGTCCAATACCGATTTTTCTCAGAAATCACCCCCACCCATGACTGCTACCTTATTGGAAACTGTATTTCATTTTTCAGCTCACTTTATCTTCTAGGATCCTAAGTGCACTGCCTAGCCTAAAAGTTCACCAGGCAGACTCATTCTTTTCTTACTAATACACTCTTTGTGTCTGCTGGGTTTATGGATTTCACGCCTATTTGTGCAAGGTTAAGATGGGTTGCTTCAGATTTTATGGAGACAGCCAAGTGAAGTTCCACACAAGTGGCCAGATGGGCTTAAATGTATAAAGTACACTGTGACCAATGAATTAAAGCTGTCATCTCATCTTTTGTCTCTCTGCAGCTGAGGCCATATTAAGATATGAAAACTTGCATCGTCAGTCTCCTTTTCCAAATGAGTAATTTCTGTGGTTTTAAACAGCTACAGTCCCTTATACAACTTAATGGAACAGAATAAAACATTTATGGAGAGCCTCTGGTCCTGAATAAATAAGAGTGATAAATATTTTTTGTCTCATTCTTAAAATAGATATTTTAAAATAATAAATCCAGGAGAAAAAATAATCACGAGCTCAAAAACCAAATAAGAATGTTTTCTAAACATGTCAACAATTCAGTCATAGAGAAACACAGCACTTTTATACACAGTCTGCATTGCTCAGTCAACATGTGCGTGAATATTATAAAATCCTGAGGAATCTTTGACTGTTTATTATTTTAATTTTAAATTGACATTAATTTCATGCCATTATTTTACTTGCAAGCATAAGAACAGCATAATAATGAAATTTCTTTTAAGAAATTAGGCCTCAGGCACATTGAATATGGGTGGACTGTTAGAGTCATTACATAAGCTGGTATATACCTATGCATATGGGAAAGAGAAAAATGCATCTATGTTCACATACAGTCAAACAAACAGCACAAGAGGAGATGGAAGGGCTTTCAAGAGGTCACATTTGACTACATCCTACTCCTCTTGTAATTCAAAATTAGCTAAATATAAAGAGAATGAAATTTAGTGATCTCTTCACAACTAAACACTTACAGGAACATTATCATGGAAGCCTTTCTTTGAGAAGGGCATCTTCCCTCTCCCTAATAGCCCAGTGAGATCCTGAATGATCAGTCTTGGAAAAAACTCTTGAATTAAAAAAAAAAACCTAGTTTTTCTTAATCCGAGGAAATTTCTGGAACTTTGACTGATATATAAATGGTTCATAATGAACATTCCTGTTCCTGCTTGCACTCTTCAGGGAGTTGTGCCAAAACAGTAAGGGAACATAAACATTCTATGGCAAAGTGCATCCCACTGCCAGAGCAGCAGCCCCAGCATTTAATGGACTTGGAAATGCCTCAGAGTTGTTGGAGCAGGCTGATCCCACAGCTCCCTGAAACCAGCATATTATCACAGTGACTCATCCCTTCCTCTAGCCCAAGATAAGAGCTTGCTTTTTAATCACAGACAATGTTGCTGTGGCTATTGCTCACAAGCTACTTGATTTGAATGTCTTGAAGCTCCAAGTTTCCAACTTCAATGGAAACTAATTAGAATTTACATGGAGAAGAACTGGAACCTCTAATCCTCTAGTGTTAAATATTCACATAAATAATAATGTGAAAACTAACATTGAAGTGGCTAAATGATAAATAAAATATTAATATCCATTTAGGACTGGAATGCCAAAGATTCAAAAAAGACAGGAAATTCCAGGCTCAAAGTTGTGCAAGTAACTTAACTTAGCCTTGTACAAGTATTACCTATGGAATGGTACTTTTCCATATGTATGTCTGATTCAGTATACAAAATGTACAAACACTGAGTAGGAATATATAAATGGTGTTGACATTGTTAATTCTGGCAATTAAAAACTTGCAAAACACCTGAAACCTGTAACATATTGTTTGAGTCTTATCTCAAATCCATGTTCATGATGCAATATGAAAATTATTTGGTGAAACATTACCAAGGTAAGAATATGCTATTTTGGCTCCTTTCTAGATTAATGTTTCCCAAACTGGTAAAATATCAATTGTACACTTCAGTCTTATAACATACAGCCTGAGGTGACAGCACCAACCTGATTTGAAAGAGTTTTCTGTGAAGGGTATAAATAAAGATTACTTTGTTAAGTTGTTTGCAGACCACAAACAAAAATATCAACAAAAAACCCCTCACAACTATCACACTCCAGGTACCTTTAGGGCTGACAGAATAATAACCTGAAGGCATGCTAGCTAGTTCACAAATCACATCTCCTAAATGTAGCAGTTAGAATAATAAAGATTCAATGAGACTTTCTTGTGTTTTGTACACTTGAGACATCCTCTGGTGAAATAATACACTCAATATTTACAGTAATTGTGCAGACATCTCTTAATAAATAACTGCATACCATATATTCACACAAATTATGTGTTTAAGAGTAACATTAACTGCAGTTGTGAGGCTTCTCAGAGCTGGTACCAGAAACAAATACATCACAACATGTTCCAATGTTACTACTTACCTGTCAACAAGCATAGGTAATGCTGCCAAGCCACCACAGGCAGTATCCCATCACTCTACAAAAGCTATGCTACAGATCAGCAAAAAATTGCTAATTCTCATCTTTCTGTACATTTTTGTGAACAATGTCTTTAAGTTACATGTTGTGACAAGGAAATAAAAGGTTCTATTGAAATTCTGTGATTTTGTTTCTCCACGGCACATTGTTATAGGCATAATATAGTGAGCTGTGGCCAGGTCTCATGAATTTTCTTTCCTTAACACCAAAACTTTTGCAGTCATTCTTTATGTAAAATATCTTTTCTTTTTAAAAAAATAAACAAATATTTCTTTAAGTCCTTGGAATACCACAGAAAGCACTAAAAGCTCATTCAAAAGCCAAGATGCAAATTCAGAAGCTTCATGCAGGGTGTTTTAAGGAGACCCATAATTTTTCATTGGATCTCACGATTTTATGAATAACAAGCAAGTTATTTCGTTGGCTTGTCCCTGGTGGCACGGGAAGTCTGGGGTACCACAGCTCAGTGAGCTGCTTCATGTCAGCAGGGACGTGGAAAATGAAAGAGCTTGGAGATTACAATTTGTACCTGTCTTTGTAACAGGTTAAGTGTGTGCACAAGGTCATTTATCACAGCTCAGCTGATGCGTGGGACTGCACTGCACGCCTCAGCTCCCGGGGAATCCAACTCCTCCTGTCCCCCCCTCTCCTTCTGGAAGGCTGCCCTGGAAAGGTGACACTTCCTCCTGTCACACACCCTGCTGAGGCTCTGCCCAGGCATGTCCCAGAGTCACCAGCCTGGGAGCATCCCACGCAGGCTCAAAGAGGAGACCCAGCCACAGCCCAGTCGCATGTTTTTGTACAAAAAACACATTATAAGGAGACGGACGTTGGATTTTAATGAGAAGGTCTTATTTAAAAAGTGAACCTCAGAATCACACAGTGTATTCTGTTTTCACACATGAAATTCCCATTTATATTTTTTTTAAATGAAGAATTGCACTAATTCAGGTATCAGGAAAGGAATAGTTGGGAGCAGGGCAGAAATACTGTAACTTGAAGCTGTCACACAGTTCTTAGAGCACATACGTACAGCATGTCAGGACTGTTTCAAACCCTCTACAAAGAGCATCTTAGTCCTCTTTCCTCCCCCTCCCTGGCCTCCCTTCCCTCTCTCTGTAATAATGTAATTTATTGCTGGTGAAAAGTGCCAACTGATGACATCAACAAATTAATTTTCTTTCTTCAGAAAGCTACCCAAAAAACTCTGCTCCACCCCCACGCTGGGAGCACTTCTAAGAACTAGGAATCCAATTCCTTGAGGGGGCTGGAGGAGAACTTGCATCACAGGGCAGAGATGAATAATCTGCAGCCGTTCTTCTACCTGGATGATTTAGGTTGATCTGTGCTACCAAAGAGTGCTAACACTTAAATTTAAGCACTAATTTTCAGCAGCCTCCTGCAGTTGCCGAAAGGGTTGGTGCAACATCTAGACATTTCATCGTTCTGTTTCTTGTGGCATGGATCTCCACAAGACTCCTGCCTCCACATCTTTGCCATGGAGCAATTTATGGGATTTGCCATGTAAATTATGGGATTTACTAAAATACATCTGGATTTGGCCATGCCACTTAATTAGAGACAAGCAGTGAAACAAAGTCCAACCATGGGGAAATATGTGCATTCTGCCAGACTTGCACACTGAACACCTTTTGAGGCGTGGGATCTCTTCTTGTTTTCTAACATAGTAACAATAAAGGACAGGAACCCAGAAGTGGGCAAAAACCTTACCCTGACAGTCTGATTTGCTTCTTTTTCAACTTCACAAACCTCAAAGTGATTAAGTTTCATTATTAAATTCACCTTCATTTAGAATTTGCTTATCTTCAGACAAAAGGAAAAAAAAAGAAGTGGTTATGGCTGTAGAAAGCTGTGAATGGTAGCTGGCTGTAGAGAGGAACAATCCAACAAATAACTACATGGTTTTCCTGTAATAATTCCATATTAATGGAATATCATACAAGCTGTGTGCAATTTTATTGTAAAATCTCCATCGATGTAATTGGGAATCATATACCTGTCTAATTTAAGTAAGCTAAAGAAGGCCCTTCTTTTAATACCTAAGGAAATGTACAAGTAATTTTCCATATTAGTTGCTCTGTCTTGTTTTCACATGCTCTTAATTATAGATTTTTAAATACAACAAGTGAAATAAGAAGGTAGATCTACTAATGATACAGAGACAGACAGGACATAAAGTCCAAAGCAACATGCTGAGCTTGCTTTCATAATTACACACTGTAATGATAAGGTATTTTGCTCCAGGCATACTATAAAAAGCAGCATATGACTATACTTAAAGCTACTTTAAATAATCCTCAGCTAACCAATAGCAAAGATGCATTTTTCCCGGAAACATCCAGGAGCAATGTCCCTGGTCAACCTTTATGACAGCAATGTTTGGTGTAAATGAGATTAGAAGGTCAAATTTTAGTAAATTATTTGTGTACATCTTTTTTTCCTGTACTCAGGTTATTTACTAGCTTTCACACGTAGTTGATATTTATTGTGCCTAATTTTAGGATGCTTTTTTTTTTTGCTTCAATAATGATAATATCTGGTCAAGACAAATTACATCCTAAAGTGGATCAACACCTAAAGATTCATACTCCCTTACAAGTTTTTAAGGGTGAAAATTCACTTTGAAAAGTCCACAACTAAAAAGCACTGCTGAGCTGGGAGATTTAAAAACACCCCTGTGTTGTTTTAATCCCACCTTTAGAATGCAGTTCTAAGGCAAGTTTGAAACCAGAAATGCCAAACCCTGCTATTCCTGAGATCAAGTAACACTATCTATTTCACTTGTCTCCAAAGTATTTCTGGTGCCATAAAAGACGAAAGCAAACAAACAGAAATCACCCACACCAAGGGGCAGGATTACCAGGAAGCTTACCTAGCTGGATAAACTGGGGATCACTTTTCACCCCAGGTCCTGCCCCAGTGCTGGCAGCCACCTCCACGCTGTATCGGATGCCGGGCACGAGGGAGGGGATGACCACGGAGAAGGTGGTGCCGTCCACGGTCTTGTTGATGTGGTATCGGCTCTCGTTGCCAAGGCACCAAACCTGCAGGGAAGCAAAGGCACAGGGAAGTGCTCAGAATTCGGCTCTGAAGGGGAAGAAGGAGGGAAGTTGATGCATTCTTTCCTTCTGGATGAGGAAATTTACACTTTGTCACTGTTCTAACATCTGCAGTTGTGGATTGCTGCCCTAGGCCCTCCATGAATACTGAAAAGGCACTCCTTGTTCCAATGAGCTGCTCCAACTACCACCATTATGTGGCTGCATTTCTCTTCTCAGAGAAAAGCAAGGCACAACTTCCCAAAGCTATTTTCTGAGAATCGCAGTGAGGAACCTCAGAGAAAGGAAAAACAATTCTTATGTCACTTTTTGCTCCTGTGTTGCACCAAAGTAGAGTGCAATATGGAGATTGTTTACCCAAAGTGATGGGCTTTTGTTTCCTTGGCATATTAGGACCAAGCGTGTCTCCAGACTGCTGGTCAGCAAACAGTCACAAAATTTTGTTCAGTTGAGTTGAGTGCTTGTGCCATTTCAGTTTAGATGTAGTGTCATATAGTACAGAATAATATAATATAATAAAGTAATTAATTAACCTTCTAATATAATAGAATCAAATGTGTCATTTCCTCCCTTCGTCGAGGGGTTGCTGCTTTTACCATACCATTATTTGATGAGTTTATCACAATTCATTTAGAGTTCAACAAGTGCTAATGAAACTACAAGCATGGGAAGCCCCACAGCCAAGAACTGTTCACATAAACAACAAAGTAAGAGCATTCAGTTAAATGAATTTGCAATTCTCTTCTTCAGGAATTATGTGTCACTCAAGTGCACAAGCAAGTCTTTCATCAAATGACATCTTAAGAGAACTGATGTCATGCTGGAATCCAAATGGTTTTGGTTTTTCTTTTTTTTTAGATGGCAGCTAGGGGCAAATATTGAGTGATATGCTGTCTTCTAATTGAGACAACAGCATGATATCAGATTTCATCCAAGATACAGGCCTAGTGATTTCAAATCACAGCTTCATATATTACACCAGTGACATAAAATGGCAAGGAGAAACAAAATGATGAGATATCTTTGTATCTTTAGGCCTGAACCACTGATGTGGCAAATGCTTTTAGGAGGATGGCTGAACTCCCAACTGCTATTCAAGGTGAAGTAGGAGCTAATCTACATCTGCTAAAAAAAGTGGTGCCTATTTCCTTTTTGTGCCTTTTCCACAAATGTATTGCTCTACAAAGAACATTTATTCAGAAAGTTAAATTAGTTAAATTCAATACTTTATCTGTAAAGAAGCAAACCTGGCTGAGAACAGCAGCACATCAGAACCTGGGCTGATTGTACACAGGAGGGAAGATTTTGCTTTCAACATATGGAGCTCCTAAAAGATTTAGTACCCAGATAGCTGCTTTAAATCCCTCATGCAATTCTGCTGCTGTGGAGACTGCCAGGTGAGGGGGATAGACTTTCACATGTAGAACAATTGCTACAGCCCCTCCTGTACTGCCCTTGCTGCCCGGACACTGGAAAGTTTATCTCACCTTCAGGACATTATAAAAACCCTTTTTCCTCCTCTGGATGCCACGGACTGCAACAAGGCTAGTGGGACACTGTGAGGATGTGAAATGCATTTTAGGTTCCTTTGAAATTGAATCCCAGCACAGGATATGTGTAAGTGCTGCTGCAGAGCAGGTCAGAGCACATGAAGAGAATCTCCTTTTTGTGTTCTGACACTACATAGAGACTGTTTCAATCAGTGCTAGGGGTAAAACTATTACTCATACTGGTCTTGAATCCTAAAGGATGGGCACAAAAATGCTCATATATAAATAAGAACTCAATTAAGTGAGGAACAAAAGACTCAAATCTACATTTGGACTAAGTCAATTTCACAGAAATTATTACTGCTACCTTGTAAAATGGTGCATGTGCAAACGATGAAACATTTATTTCATTATGTACTTGTAATCATGAACTACTAAGTCAGAAAAAAAAAGCTTTTGTTTTTAGGCACTCAAGTACATGGAGAAGTGCATGAAACAAGAATGTCAGGTCAAACATCAAGTTGTTCAGTACTTGCCACCCTGCGTTTGACTGTATACATAAATAGGCAAGTGAAAATAAACCTTTAAAATGTTATAAAAGAAGAATGAATTCACATCATAACAGACACATAAGGGAAGAGAGAATTAGTAGAACAAGAGAATTTCTAACTTTGTGTTAGGGAAGGAGAAAATTACTTATGCTGTGAATTTGAATTTCTGGGGTTTTGTGTATGCTACTGACAATTCTTCAATTAAGATAGTATCCTTCTTCCTATTTATTTTCCTTTAACTAAAGTAGGTACACTCTTGCCTTTGATCTGAGCTGCTGAGAAAATAATGAACTGCCCCACATATGCATACCTTTTTTTTTTTTATTTTCTGAGAGAAAAGAGAAGATAGAAAAACAAAAGGGGAAGAGAAAAGAGAAAATTTCACAAGTCTTCTATTTGAATTTTTTCTTGTTAATAGTTCTTAATCTAAAATCATCAGTTCTGTATTTCAGTAGTTTTTTTTGACAAAACCAGCAATTACATATAGCACCTTCAGTAGGAATGGCATATATATTTTCACAGATATTTTTATGCTGTTTTTCTGCCCATGGTGAAAAGCACAAAGGAAAACCATGGCATCAATGCAACAAATAAAGATGCAAAACATGCCACTGTGCCATCTACTGCCAAATAAGCACTACAGTGTGCTTGCTCCAGCACTTGGTAACCTGTCCCCTCAAAATCCTGGGATTTGGGAGGTGGGGTATGGACTATATCCACTCAGAAATGTGAATTTACTGACTTTTATCATTGTATCATTGCAACCTTAACATGCCTCTGATGCAGTTTCTTGTAAATAATTCTCAAGGTCTAGCTTTAAATAGAGTAAACCAAGTATTTTTTCCAATTACATTGTATTATATATCTGAAACTAGGTCATAAATAGATTTTATTTACCAGTTGACCAGGTTCTGAAAAGGGTTTTATTATTCTAAATTGACCATGAAGCTTATAAATCTCTTACCTTTCCCATTTTTACTGAGAAGAAAAGAAAATCAGAATGAGTTTTGATGGCTAGGAATATAGGTTTATAGCACTGTGTTTAAACCTAAAAAATAGCCAAGACATTCTCATTTAAAAGATTTTCTCAATAATGTGCATTTGCAGGGGGCTAAAACCAAAGCTCCTGCCCTTCCATGGTTACAAAGCTTACTTGAGATCTACATTTAAAACATCTCTAGCTTGCTTAGGAAAAATAAACTTCATTTACTTTGCTATGTAAATTACCACCAAAAAATTTGAAATGCAAATACAGTCTGTGTTCATAAGTGAATGACAAACAATAAATATTTTTAATGTACTTTCAATTTGTTAAAAATTAAACAACATAATGAGAACTGTGTTTGGAAGAAAGGAAAAAATTTCTATGCAGTAATAGATTTATTATCATAGAAGCACATTCTTTCCTTGAAAGTTTTCCATTTGTTTTAACTACCCAGTTACGCGTAATTTACTCAGATCTTAACACTGTTAATTATTATCCCTGAGCTTTTCAACTCATTAAGCCTGTTTATATTTACTACCTTGGCCAGTGTCTTAGAGTCACAAAGTGGCTCTCAAACAGGTATGATTCCCTCTCTCCTTGTGTGTGCTCTTCCCAAGTCATAATGGAGGCAAGGCAGGAGCTGTTTTAATTAAGAGTGTTGACCCTTTGCTTTGATTTATGGAGGCTGTTTTAATTGCCTGACACCACCTAGGCAGAATCACTAAAAAGATGGAGTTTGAGTCAAAGCAGTGACTTTCTCTCCCATTTTCTCGCAGTAACCAGAAGATGGAGCCAAGCACCCACGAACAGCCCTTCCCTCACTACCTGGCCATGCCAGCAGTACCTTGTATTCCTGAACCATCCCGTTCTGGTTGTCCTCAGGGGGTGGCTGCCAGGTGACCACGATTGCTGTCCCGTTCCCATCGTTCTTAGTTACTGAAACACTCTGAGGTGGGGCGCTGGGAGCTGTTTGTTGGGAAAGAAGAATTGAATAGTTATGTCTGTCACACCCACAAATGAGCTCAAGTGGAAGATGAATTCTAGGCTCTACAAATACAATCTTTTCTGCCCCACTCTTCACTGAGGGCAGTCTCTGCCCACAAGATGAAGTGATACAGAAGGAAAATGTGTGACCCAACAACCAGGCTCTGAGTTCTGCTGTAGTTTTGCTGCACAGGCCAGGAAAAGTAACATTCCAAATTGTACTCTCAGATATCCATTACCTGCACGTCACAGTTCTGGGCACTGAGTTCCTCACTGGTCTCAAATCAGCTCACCCAGGATCAACAGTTTTGAAAAATAAATCCTATATAGTCCCCAGTCTAAATCTCAGTTCCTCTAGAGTGTAAAAAATAATGAGTAATACAAAACTTACTAAAATCTGGACATATTGTGTTAGTATTAACATATTTATAATAATAACTTATGTTTTGAATTTGAAATAATCCTTCTAAAAAGTGGATGCTTACCTGACGCTTAGTATGAATGCAGCTATGCACACCTTCTGAACCACATGCAGAAATAAACTGGAGCTACACCCCTTTTCTAATGGAGGAGGAAGATAGAAAGGGAAAGGTTGCACATCCTAGCAGAAGCACCAAAATCCCTATTCAGAGGCACTGGCCACCTTGCATACTTATCATGCCTGTGCAGCAACAAAAGGAAGAGCTTTATGAACCTTGTCTTTTTAGCTCATGTATGAGATGGAAATACATAATTTAGTCCACTCTATCTGTTGCCCTCATTCATCTTTGCATTTTGTCTCACTGATTGATCCACATATAAAAGCCTTCTAAAAACCATGGTTTTCATTCCCCCAGCTACACTGCTTTGATGATTTCTGTGGTGTCTGCTATCTACTCAAGATAGTGATTAGCAAGTGCTTGAATCTGACAGAAGTCACTTGTGACCAGCCCATGAACTCAGCAGGGAGGAGTGCGCACACTGCAGGGAAGATAAAAAAGCGCATTTCTCATTGTGTGTTGGAGGGGATTTTTGCACATCCCTCTCCCTCTGTCTCTCATGCCTGGCTCAGAATATTTACTTCTGTGTCACCAAACAATTCACATAATGATCAGTCTCCTCTGCCACAGATTGCTGCTCTCAAACAGCATGCACTTCAAACAAGATCAAATAATGAACATATCAGAGGAAAGCTGGCCAGGCTGCTACTTCAAAAAGGAAAGATGAAGACAGTCTAGCTCCTACTTGCCTTCTTCCAGGGTCTTTGCAAATTTCACTTCACTATCTGCTCCCTGAAACTCATTAAAGAAAGGGCGGGCCTTGATTTCGTAGTTTACGCCTTTCTTCAGCTCCGGAATGATAACGCTGTTTTTGGTGGGAGTCCTCACTTCAAAGATCAACCACTCTGATTCTCCATAGGATGCTGGTGTGGGCCGGTACAGAATTTTATATCCTTGAATATACTGGGATTGCTGGTCCACCTGGCAAGAGAGCAGAACACAGAACATATCCATAAACAGGCACCAGGGGTGATGCCCAAGACACCGTGCACGGCCCCTGGACTATCCCTCATGCTACTCAAAGCAAACATCACTGCCAAAGCAGATAAAGGCTCCTTGCATTACAGCAAATTACAGGCCTGACTCACAAGTGCATTAATCTCTTTGATGCTGGTAGAACTGTGCTGGTTTCCCTGGATTTAGGCAGGCATTAAAGGGGGATAATGAAATTGTATAATATGCCCCAGCTCCATGAAATGAACAGTCTCTGCATCCATGGAGCAAAAGAGCTTGGCACAGGCCAGACTGCTGCCCAATTGAATCTGGAGAGCTGGGCTGGACACGTAGAGAAAGGTAGATCTACAGTGCCACAGCTCAGGGTGCTGAATATGGAGATCAAAGAGAGGGCCTGTCAACTCTCCTGAGGTGTGGAAACTTCCCAAAACCCGTGAAATGAGCACCACTTCCTGCCTGCTCCTTTGTGGGGAAAGCAAATTGAGTGGGTGGCCAGCTGGCACTGTGGCTGTGTGAGAGGGCAGAGCTCTCCAAAGAGTTCCCCCATGTCCACCCACCAGTGGGAGGCCCTCTGCTAGAAGGAAAGGCCCAGGATGCAAGAGGGAACATAAAACTCAGTATGGTAACATGGATGAGACTTGGAAAAGCAAATCAAGCTGATGCTCAGTGGTCCCGAGTGCTTTTCAAACTAAGGTAATTTTATACTAAATGTATGGAGAAAGAGATCTGAGTGTAATCAAGGGCAGGTGTGGCTATATGTTTGGCTATAGCTGAAACAGAAAGCTACCTTATACAACTGATCTTTTGTGGACCACTCACTATCTTTTTAACTGCTGGTTTCAATTTCTGATGAATAAGGAAGTCTAATAACAAGCACAATAAAATTTTTAAAGTGCATCAGATTTTCCTGTTTTCAAAAATCTCATACAATGATACATAATAAAACTGTGTGCTTGCAATTTTAATCCAAAGAGCAACACATTTCATTTTTAATAATCACATAAAGAACGCATGTGTTAGCTGAAACTGAGGTAATGCTTATTTTTGAAATTGCAGAGAAGCCACAGGCCACCCAAAAGACTGACAAAAGCTGCCTGTCTGGAAAAGGTTGTTCTGTAAGTAAAGGTCAAACAAAATTTGCTAGGAACCTCAAAGATGCATTAGTTTAGAACAGGAGATTGCCTGCTGCAGGTGGCCATACTGCAGGTGAGAGTGTAATTACTGTGCAGCACAACAGACATTATTACAGCATTGAGGAGCCCTGGGTGTAGGTCAGGACTCCTTTGGGCTACAGCTCTTGTACAAAGTCAAAATGCCTTTTGTTCCTGTTCAAAATATTCTGCTATGGCATGGCCAGCCCGTGCTGTCCCACACTACCCCTGCCAATATATTGGAATGTTCAGATGCAAGACCCACAAAGACCTCAAGGCTCACTCCTTATGGTTTTATTTTTGTACATGGTATAATTATATCCCCAACTTTTTCCTAATTCTGCATTCCATTTTCAAACTGATCATTGAGTTACATTCCTGACTCTCTCAGTTCCTCTGCTATGACCTCCACGTGGCCAACCTTCTGCTTTCCTGCTGCCAGAGCAACACCAATGTGACATTGCCTTTTTGACCTCTTCTCCCTGCACCAGGTGTACTCAGGGCACCACAGGAAAGGAGAGGTTCAGTTGAAGGAAATCTGATTTGGGTGTGTTTGTCAGTGTGTCTGTAGCAGGGAGGTAACACTCTCAAACAGAATTATGCAGTATTTCTCTCTACAGGTGACTGACAGAGAGAATTGCCCGTGTTATCTCATTAAGGGACTGATCCATGTCCTGCTGAAAGCAGTGGAAAGGCTTCAAATGATATGACTGAGGAGGTGCTATAGCTTCCAGAGGAGGACTCTGAAACCCTTACCCTATTGTAAACAGCACTCTCTATGCAGACAAAGATGGAGAAAATGGGTAAAATTTAATGAAAAAGCGGAGCACAACTAGCACTTTTCCCAGGGAAAAACATTTGCAAGCATACAAACTACTCAGCTTCTTAAAGTGTGACCCCACTGCAGTGGAAGCAGGACATCTCAGCAGCACATGTAACCACCAGCAGGGTACAGGTTTGTACTCACAGTCCAATGAACTTCGATTGAGGAGGAAGAAAGGATGGTAGGGTTGTGCAGGTGTAGCACCACGTCACCCAGCTCTCTCTGGACCTGCTTGTGATCCACACCTTGACTTGTTGGTGGAACATCTGCAATAATTTAAGATTCCATTCTCACAAGTACACATGATTGTTGAAATAATACATGCAAATACAAATGAGTGTGTCAGAAAGTATACGATGCTATCACTAACGAAGCTGAACCTAACTACTTCCTAATCATGTCAGAAAAAACTACATGAAGCATTTTCTTGAGCAAATCACCAGCATTTAGGTAGTACCAAATCAAGACACTGCACTTTCTTTGACTGTGAGGGTAATCTGCACGAAAAGACACACCACACTCAAGGAGAGCTTTGTTAAATGCCTACAGCAGCAACTCTTTATTCTTTCCTGCTGGGAAAACATTCTATTGCCCACTGCCAATTCCAAGAGACCAGGAAACCTATAAAGAACAGCAAAAGCAGAAGCTGTATCTTTAGATAAATTCATTACAAACTTACTTGGTGTCACTACAAAATAATGTTAACAACCAGAGAAAAGATAAATTAGTCATATGGCTGCAGCTTCTCTAATGGCAAGAGGCTTCTGTAAACAGGAGGCAGAGCCCAGTTGAGAGCTGTCTGGATTGTCTGATTTTTGGTCTATCTTATAGCTGGAAGGATTATTCATATGCATGAAGGGACAAATTCCTCTCTAAACACGCAATAGTATGACGAAAACACATATTTTTTGCATATTGAGCCCTTGGAAAGCACATTTAACTGAAATGGAATGACTGTCAGACATGTGAAATTTAAAGGGTAATCACTAAGAGGGTATCTAAAACATGTACTATGGAAAGCAGAATAATAGCTTCTGTTCTAGGTTCACATCTCACTCCTTGGTCACCTCATTTTAAACAAATACCATGCTGACTATGGCTAAAATTCTATGACTGGAAATTCATGAAAAGTACTTGCAGTGATTACTACTGAAGTTAGTGTGTAGTCAGTGACAAATCTGGATTTTTAGCAAGCAACATTGGTAATAACAAAAGAACAAAACCAAAAAATCCTCCACTGAGTCACTGCTATATCCCCATGTAGTATGTTCTGCAAACAGTCCATTATCACAGTATTTCCCTCCTCCCAAAGTTTGAAAGCATTAAAGATAAAAGCTTCTGTTTGGGAGCATTGCCTAAATAGCACCGTGCTCAGAATGTAACAGGAAAGCCAGTGGAATAATTAGTTCTAGCTTTGCTAGTCAGAAGAGATGAGTCATCCACAGTATGGATCAAACTATTCACAGCCATTTGCACTTCTGGGCTATAAAATGATGTGTGTGCTCTCTTGTTTCGGCTCCAAGCTTCCAAGACAGGGACTGTCAGTGAAAACACCCAGGAATGAGGTTGTTAATGCCTGTGAAGTGTGAAGATGAAGGTACTAGGAAGGCAGTGCTGAAGGGATGAAGGCACTGAAGGCAGTAACCTACCTTCATCTTGGTTTATGGAATGAACAAGCAGCTAGGACCAGACTATACCACCCTCATGACAAAAGCCAACTGGAAATTCCTGAACTTTCTTAGCTAGACCACAACTTAAACAAAAATGAAATTATATTGGAAGAAGAGCAGAACTGGTCTAAAGGACTTGACACTCAACACATTTGACATATTTCTTAAAATTGGAGAAAATTTTATGTGTTGGTTGTTATTTTCACTGAGTTATTGTGCAGCTCTTGGGTTTTCAGCTCTACTAGGTACCCAGAGAACAGTGAAGCTTCTCCATGTCATTATAAACCATTCAGCTGAGTGAACAGAACATTTGCTGCTCCTCAGAATCAGTTCAGTAATCAGTTAGTTTGGGACAGACACAATACTTCTCATCTCCAGAAATGAAACTACACTACATGAAAAAGAGGCTCGTGCAGCTCTATTCCCAGCAATCAGGAATCACTAAAAGGTTATTACATCACTTCCTGGTAACAGACTTGGGAACCTGTGCAATCCTGATATTCCATGGGGCTGTGACTCTGCTGTCCATACATATCCACTGAAATCGTCAGCCACCAGGAGAAAGGCATAGTACCAAAAGACAGCAATGTGAAACTGGTCACTCCCCAGGGGACATGAGAAAGACTTGCTTTCAGACCAGCTACAGAAAACATGAGAAGTCACCAAAGAAAAACCCTTTGTTTCCTTTAGAGAACTTCCTTTCAAAAACTAATATGTACTTACTTACACAAACAAAGAAACAAACATCCAACACAGACACTCTTAATAAGCCAGTGGGTCAATTTCTCCAGTAAGTAGGAGGATCAGAAAAATAAACAAATAAAAAAAATACAATGTCACTTTTTCTTTGAAAAAGAGTGTGTCTATTTTTCCCCTTCTTAAGAATCTAAGCTTTTCTACTGGACAAATGCAGGCTTCAGAGCTTCAATGCATTGTTTTCTTGTACATCATCCTAAGTGTCCTTTACTGGCTACAGTGAATACAAAGATAGTTTTAATTTTACATAGCTGGACTCAGTCCATAGCTGGACTTCAGTCACAGCTGGAGTCAGTGGGTGACTCCTGACTCCTTCATTCACTTCTACCCAGACTTTTCTTCCACTTGGCTATCTGTAAGCACTGCTTTCTGCCCTATTTTACTTCCAACAGTTGTACTATGGAAACACTTGTAACATACTGCCAAAACCTCTTTACTCGTTCGTGATGCCAAATTCCTTCAAATTTTCAACTTTTCTCTTTCCTATTGCAGCAGAAATCAACTTAGATTACATGCTGCTTCTCTCCCTGTCTCAGTCTTAAGCCTTATTTGATTCACTGGACATAGTAATAACATTTCCATGGAATTTGAGGATTTGTATGGGAACTCAAAAACACAGGGATTACTTTGGTTGCTAGCAAGAGCTATTCTGCAAGTTGTAACTACCTTTGGATGAGAGACACCAGGGTTCCCTTAGGCAATGCAACATGCTGTCAGAGTCTGTGTTTTAGAGAAATGCAAGTTTAAGCACTGTATTTTACTGTAGTATATATTATGGCCAAGATAGGTAGACAGTTGAAAGTTACCAAAATTCCTGCATCTGGTATTGCTTAGGCAACTTGTGACAGCTGCAGTGGACACCCAAAATGTTCAGTATCAAAAACTTACCTTGAGTTTTCACTGGATCAGATATTTGGCTCGGGTCGCTCAGCCCATATGCATTAGCTGCTCTCACAAGGAAGAGATAAATTGCATTAGGTTTTAGCCCTTTAACTGCAAAACTCTCAGTTTTCACATTTTCAGCTACAGTTTGCCAGCTGCTCCCTGATGCATGGCTAAGGATAAAACACACAACAGCAGGTTAGCACGTGGTTCTTTAGCAACACATTACACGTAAACATAGAGACAGCAAGATCACACGAGACTCACGTACCTGAAGGCCTCAATTATGTAAGAGGTTGGTGTTGCACCTGAATTCAAATTAGGTTGCCATGACAATGTTACTGTATTTCTGCTGACATCTGTAACCTCAGGCTTTGATGGAGCACTAGGAATCAAGTTTGGGTCAGTGGGTCTTGGTGGCTGCACTGGGACTCCAAACTCTGACAAAAGGAGAGAGAAACGCTGAGCATGGACAGGAAGCAGCTGTAAGCTAAATGCTGCTCACATCTGCACTGGCAGTTAATGACAGAGTCAGATAACTTCTACATTTCAATTTCTTCCTTTCCATCATGTATTTTCTCCTGATGGAGTTACCTTGGACCTCTATGAAGGCGCTCCACGTGGCTTCACCACTCGGGGTTGAGGCAATGCAGGTGTAGCGGCCGGTGTCGCCCAGCTGAATGGGAGAGGAGAAGAATAAACACTTGAAACGATCAGGCACTCAGTGGGCTAGAAAAGCAATTACAGCTCTCCACGTTCCCCCATGAATATGGATAAAGGTATTAGCCTGCAAAAACTTTGCAGCAGAAACTCTCCTTCCATTAGAAGTTATGATTTTGCCAAAGCAAAAATGGGTGTTTATTTCTGAGCAGATTCTAATTTAATGTTAACTATTCTGTAATGAGCAAACTGAAGGCCATTTCCTGTAGCATTTATTCCTTACTCTGCAGAGGTCCTAACAACTAAATTGAGAAGGAACTCAGATGACAAGACCCCATACAACTGTCAGCCTTCTACATATATAATGCCCGGGGATTTATCAGGACTGGAGCACTGGAGAACACGTCACCCTTAAGCAAGCTTAAATATTGCACAGGGTACATATGAGGCTCCCTGTGTTAGTATAAATTTCACTCTACAGCAGACCCAAAAAAGAATCTCCATATGCTATCCTCATCCAGTTCTCTGTGTTGGATTATTTGTCCATATGTGACTTAATCACATTTCAAAAGTGTTTCTTTTTTTTCTCCCAAAAAAGAAATGTTATCCTCCTCAGGTCCCAGCCTCAGCAGATGAACTGAACGGAAGTGATCAAAAATCAGAGATTCAAGCTCTAAGTCAGTCTAACTTGTAACTGGCAGCAGGGCAACTCTAGGGAATATGGTAAAGTGATGTATTCAGCCTAATCTAAAACAAAATAATTACTTCATTTCAAACCACAGAAAAGATAGCAGAGAATATCTAGTATGCTACAACTTTCCATTTTAGAACATTTTGAAGTGTGAAATGCATGACCAAAAGCAATACTGGCCAGGTACTATAAGTCCCTGAGGAAGTCAGGCATTTGTCAGGTTAAGCATTTTAAGCTATGTTACACTGATAAGTGAGCATGTTTAAACACTAAAAGCTCTGATGAAAAAGCTGCGTATGTGGCTCTATTACTGAATATGCTAAACAAAGTTTTTCTTAACAAAAATTTTAATTAACTAGATCATTTTAATCTATTAATGCTAAAGCCCAGATAATGTAACAATTTGTCTTACCAATACATATTCCCCTTTATGTTTTAAGTGCCAAATAATTCCCTTAATTAATACCTTTTTAGAACATTTTTCATTATGAAAATAATGTGCCCTAGGCAACTGTTAAGCATAAAGAACGTACTATCTGAAAATATGAAGTATCAAATATTTTAGTTCATTTATGTAACCTTTCATTAATTCTAAACATAGGGTTTACTGCATCAAAAATGCCTGGAGGTGAAAGCACAAAATGAAACAAAGCAAGAAAACCCATTTGCCAGTTCAGGCTACCTTGGCATATCTGATCTGCAGTGCTCCTGTCTCCAGCTGCTTGATGCGAGAGTCTTGGGTGGAAATGAGGATGCCATCCTTTTTCCAGAGGATAGTGGGCATTAAAGTGCCTGTGGCCACACAGTTGAGTACCAGAGTGCCATCCACAGCTACAGTCTGGTTCACAGGACCCTGCCGAATGACAGGGGGCGGCCGGTCCGCAATCACTGCCAGGAGGAACAACAGGAATGACATCTCTGCAACTGGAAGCAATTTTCTAATCATCTAAGCAACAGCAGTTGCTTGAGGCTTTGAAACAAACTAAAAATAATTAAACAAGTAATTAAAGTTGGAGGCATGCATAATTCAGGGCAGGGTGCATTATAATGATGCAGAGCTAGGGATGTTTAAAATGATACATAACGCAATATTTTCAGAACAGAGAAAGGACTGCATATTACACACTGCTATCCTCCAGGCATTCTCCAAGTCCAATGTCTTTATGAAGTGATAATGGAAAAAGAAAGGACTTCCCAGAGTCTTTGGCAAGGCAGAGATTTCACCTCTCACCATTTCTCATCTTTCACCACTGCCAGGCCTGTGTAATACAGCATAAATACTTCCAGCATTTAAAGACAGAGCAAAAGGAGGTAGGCAATCAGAGGGTAACCTCACAAATACTCCACTGCTTAAATAACCATTTTGTATGTGCCACCAGCTCATCTTGGTGCTGTGTTGTAATCGTGAGATGCCGAGCAGTAGGGTAAAGCTAACACAAATGGATAGAACCATTTTGGAAAGTTCCTAAAGAAAGTTCCTTCTTCTGTGAAATTTTTTTCCAGTAGTTTCTGACTTTTATGAGGACTTCAGAGCCACAAAGAAATCCCACTGTCTATGTCAATTTTAATGCATCTTTCACACAATGGAAATTAAGCGCTATTGATGGGTTATTTAATTATACTGCACAGAAAAATATAAACCAGTCTCAGTATTCACTGAAAAAAAATAATTGGTAGTATTCCATTATGCAGAAAAGAGGTAAAAGTTATATTTTTGTGTTTTGGGGATCCACTTTAGCCATAATTTTAAATGTCATAAATCTGTTCAGCAGTGGCATGGGGCTCACGTAACTTAAAAACTGGTTTGGTAGCTCAAATATAAACCTGAAGTTCTGATAATTTGTGAACATTAGATATTTCTAAATTACTTTTCATAACAACAGACAGGATGTTAGCATTGGTTTTTTGGCTAAATTCCAACTCCCATAATTTCATTTGCATGTTCAAATAACACTCTGTTTTCAACTGCATTATTTATCCTTTAGTTCTTGTCCCAACCTGTTGCTACAAACTTTAAGGCCATTAAAATCCCTCTCTGCATAGACAGACATAATAAGCCTACTTATAATTTGCATTTGACTTTGACAAGTTTGTAAAGAACTTTGCAGTTGGCAAAGGTAAGGAGTTGACTGATCTGCGCTTTATAGGAGAAATCTAATGACACTGAAATTCATGGCTCATTTAAGGCCACTGAAGTTGATGGCAACTCCTCCTACCTTTAGGAAAACCATTCATAAAGTTATTCTAATACCTTTACAAATATTCAGCATATTCCGCCTTCGCTTTTACAGAAGTACCAAAAACTGTCTCAAGACATTATAAAAAAAAATCTACTCATCAGATCAATCCAGAGCATACAGTAAAGAGAATGCATTTAAAATTATTATTTCCAAGTTCAGATGGCATAGGTCATTAGCAGAAAACTGTTGTAAATATACTTCTCACCCTGCAATGGCCTTCTCCCCAGTGAAAAAAAATGGAAAAAAGAGGATTAGGAAATGTGGCTTACAATTTGTGAGGAGCCAGAAGGGATGTAGCCCTATTCCTCCTATAGGAGGGGAGGGGGAGATAAATAAATAAACAATTTTATACTACAGGTTCACTGCATGTTTCTAGTACTTTATTATTTCTATGTTCTCTACAGGGCAAAGGGCTATTTTATAGAAGCTTCTCAGACAACAGCTTCCCTCTGCTCAAATCCTCTCTCTTATCCTCTTCCTCTGTAAATGCTAAAATTAGTATTTTCCCCATGTATCTCTGCTGTTAAAAATAAGACGTATTTCTGATAATTGGCCAACTGGTCTCACATTACTGCTTGTAGTCATGCTCCCTGTAGCTTTCTCATCTTGTATTCCTTCCTAACTACTCCTAAAAAGGGATGCATAATTTCTGTTATTCTGCTGATCTCCATACAGGTTGACAATTTTTTTCTTCCTAGCTAAAACACAGTCTTAAGAAACAGGGGGCAAAAAACAGGTCAATGAAGGGCTAAATGAATGGCTACACAATAAAAGGGATAAAGAACCAAGCAGCAAGCAAACTGAGAGTAAATTAAATCAAGTGGGAGAAGTTAAAAAAGAGTCAGGTAAAAATTAACAGATCTGACAAAGATCCATACACTGAATACTTACCAAGAACAAAATGGAAATATAGAGTTACACATCATCCAGAATTGTAAGCCCCTGACAGAGATAGCCAAACGAGGATTTTTATGTTCAAAGAAACATGCAATCCACATTTATGCAAAACAGATTTCAAAGTAGTGTCACATCACCGCACTGCTGTCTTCAAACAAAAATAAAAAAACTTGGAAACGATAAAATGAATCTATGATTACCATCTGTAACTTCCAAGTAGGCTTTTGTTATGATACTTCCTGCAACATTTAAAGTCTGGCAGATGTAGTACCCCACATCAGATCTCTGCACATTGGTGATGGTGAGGTCTCCTGTCTGGGAAACTGAAAATCTGCTGGATGACTGAGGGGGCTGGTATGAGAAAAGCAGATTCTAAAAGATATACAGGAAAGAAAGTGGGGAAAAAATAGGTTATAAAAATTCAAATATCAATATGCATAAGTTTAATACAGCTAAACAAATTAATCTTTTCATATTATACAGAAAACATTCTGCTCTTCATGTCTTAAGCTTGTCTACACCACAATGGGCATAGCTTCTGTAGGACTTTTTAATGGTAAAATAGGTGCAGATGTGCACATAGAATTGTGTAAGACCTTTGAGATTGCTCTAACACTGTCTAAGATCGATACTGGGCTTTGCACCAAGAGTAACAGAGTCTAGTGGAGATGTGAAATGTACAGATGCCACAATGGTGCAAGCAACTGTGGTGAACCTCAGTAATTTGCTTCAATGTTCTTTTTTAGAACTTGCTCCAGGGCATTCGTTTGCTTTCATTTAAATGCAGATGGTGGTTTACTTATCTGTATTTTAACATTTGCCTTCCTACAAATGGAGCAGTTTTTAAAAAAAGAGATGCTCTGTAGGTCTCTCTGAATAGAGTGTTTGTGTTTTCTGAAAAGTTGTATAATACTGAATTAAATACTATACCTATTTAGATAGTTTGGGTATGAAGTACACAGTGTTTACCAAAAATTAGTTGGGGGTTGAATTTCTACCTCTGGTTGAACAACTTGTGAATAACAATAGTTTAGGAGGATATATTTAGTTCTTTTTCTTAGCTAACTATATTTTGCATGTCCAAAAATTGTCCAAAGGAATGGGACACAATATCCAGTACTAGAAAACCCTATCCTCAACCTCCTCTTTCATTTCTCTCAATCATCACAAGTGGTCACCACTCAGCTGAGTCAAAAACGAGTGGGGAAAAAAAAAGATGTATTAGACAGCATGTGGCTAAATAAATAAAAGAAAATAAAAAAGTAGATAAATAAAATACGAGCATAATATACTGCTATATATATACCACTGAAGATTATAATCTAAATTTGGTCGGCAGTCTAGTTGTACGTAGGTATTCAGACAAAAATGTTGCAAATGGAGTAAAGAAGCCCATCTCCAAGTGTTCTCAATTTCTCTGCCCTATTGTTTTGAAGCACAAAGAACCCTGTCATATACTCTTGCACCATTCAGTCCTTCATTCACAGGAAAACCAGAATCCCATACTCCTTCTTTCCTTCCAATAAAGAATACTTTGTGCCACATACCTCCTTCAAAAGATGACTGAAAGAAAACTGCAATTCTCTTGCTGTGCTATATTGTGTTTCACCCACTAGCTTTCAAGGTCCTTTACAAAGAAGATGAAAATAATTTTCCCTCCCATTCAAATAAGGAACTTGGGAGAAAAAGTGACCTATTCAGGTATGATCTGTCAGTCAACTGATGGAGTTGGAAAGTAGTTCTCCTCAGCCCAGAACCAGAGTCCTGCCCATGCAGTGGTGCAGATCAATGCAGCCAATAGTTTAGTTTGCCAGAAACTCAAAAACACATGACAAATTAACAGCTGCACCATAAAGCCAGAGCCAAACTTTCTGAAAATCTGGGATTGTTTGGGGGCTTCGACCAAATTTCAGCATAAGTCATCTCTCCATTTCTTAAAAGTTCTCCCTGTTAGGTGAAATAGATTATCAGACTAGTGAAACATGGAATGTTTCTAGCTGATTCACAGATTTATTTTTACATTCACGGAGGAAACAGGAGACAGCAAAACATAGATTCTATCTAGTAAGACTGACATCACCTAACGTGCACATGCCTCAGAAGCAAAGAATAAGTATCCAGCATCTCCAAACTCTAGACTTGGTTTACACATCTTTAAAACAATAATTAAAACACTTTTCTGTCACATGAAATAATTTCTTGAAGAAACTGCCAGGAAGGAGGACAGAAAGGCTGTTTCACCTGGCTCCCTTCTCTCCTCCAGAAGATGGCTGGCTGAGGGTTCCCCGTTGCTTCACACTGGAAAGTCACTGTCCGCCCCAGTGCAGCCACCTGGTCTCGAGGCTTTACAACAAACTGGGGGGGCTCTGAAAGGAAAACACCAACAACAAATCAATCACACTGCCATCAGCTGATTTGAAAGAGCAATTTGCCTCCTGAGTTTTAATGGTATAAACCAGAACAGTTAGGTTTCTTTAATAAGGAGAAGCAGCACAAAGACACATTGGTCTCTAAAAGCCACAGCTTCAGCATCACTCAGATCATCTTTTCTGTCTGGACCTCCCAATTAAAACTCTGACTGTGCAACACATGCTTTTAGTGCTTACCCAGTGTACAAGGAAATGAGTCCCACCAGCTTGATGAGACTGCTGCAGAGCAACAGTCACCAATACAAACAAATCTGCTACAATTTGGTTTTTAGAGGAGGAATAGGGCTGTGAGCCAGAATGGAGAAATCTTTGAGGGACAACTGGCCCAGAGGTCACACTTTGTTAAGGGCTACAAGACACCCTGCTGAGCAACTATGAATTCAGTCTTACACACACAAAACTCATCATCTCTGATTCAGGAAAGCTGAGGGGAGAAAAAGCCCTTAAGTGCTTATATAAGAGACTATTGATGTAGTCATGATCTCAAAAAAAAACTTGAAGTCAAAAGCCCAAGAAATACTATTCAAATTATAACCACTTAAAATCTCCAGTTCAAACACACTGAGAAGGAATGATTTTAAAGGAACAGCAGAGCTAAATGTCTTCCTCATTTACATATGCAAGAGCATGTTCAAACAAAATATATATGCAAATGAAGGCAAATTTGAAACATCTGCTCAGTCTAACATTATAAATACTGCCAGCATTGTTTGATTTATACTGACTTCAACAACCCCTTCATCCAGTAGTAAGGAGAATGTCAAAAAATCATGTCAGTCACATAAAATAAAAAAAAAAAATCAGCATAGATGGCATTGGTGATGCTAGCACAGAAAAAAATCTAGCATGTTCTATAGGCTGTTAACTCTTGCTTCGTGAAAAATGTGCATTAAATTAAAGCCCATTTATTTATTAATTTCCATTTTTTCTGATCATCTGCCTAAAACTAATTATGCTCTTCCCTTTCTTTGGATTGAGACTAAAGGGGATGTTTTGTATCTGACTTTAAGAAATCAAATGATTATGATATTCATTTCCTTTTTTTCCCCTTGCAAACATTGATGTTTTCACAAGATTTTCCTTGTAAAACAGTGCAAAATATGTAATTCAAAGATGTGTTTGGCAAACATCAAGCGGTACTGGCTTTATCTAGAATAAATTCAATAACACTTATGTCCTTCTTTAAAAAAAATGCTTTCAGTGTTCCTGTGGACCAATTCTTGCAGTTATCTGTTCCCTCTGCCTTGTGTCTACTCCCTGGTGAGCTCATATCAGAATATATTCTTCCTACGACCCTCCTGCTTTGAGAGGAATTTTTGAAGCATAGCACTATTGTCTATATTTGGATGCAAATGCTACCTCTCCTAGCATTTCCTTAGATAAGAAACTATGCAAAGCAAGGCTAAGATTGACCCACTGTAATTAACTGACTTCAAAACATTTAGCTCTGAAACATCCAACCAGTACCTCCTCGGCAGAAGATGCGGGAAGACTTTGACATGACAGCAGGTTTAATTTGGGAAGGAGGGAGAACTGGCTGGGGGTTGTGAGCCATGGAGAGGGGGAAATGGAGATGAGGGTGAGGCACCTTTGTTATGCTGCTAGGTTCTAGTAACGAGAATAAATTTAGCATACAGTTAAATGTAGGGCTTGGCAGGTTCTGTCCTAGCCTCTGACACAATGCCACGCAATGTGGAACTGAGGGCTTCTAAACCCTGAGCTACTGCAGAGGATTTATGAGGCTTCAGGTTTTGTTGGACTCAAGGACACATACAACTATAAAGGAAATAAAATGGTTCTGATCACTGGAGAAATAGCTGGGTGGTTGTGATTATAGTGCCTCGAGATGACCATTCAGGGACTACTTAACACAAAAAGGAAGGGGAATTTAGTCTTATAGGCAGCCATGGTAGAATTTATTAAATATAAACAGGTACATATTTGTCTAAGTATTATTCTAAATACATAGTTATACTATGTAGAGATACTACTCTATTATATTTTTATTATATTATATATTTTTAGAGATACTACTCTAAAAATATATGCATATTGCCCATATATGTATTATTCTAAATCTATTGCAATTAAGGTAAATAATAAAAATCTTATTAGCTTCAGTGTCAGAAGAATTAAACAGGGTTAAGTAAAACTATTATTAAATTCCATTCTGTGTTAACTGTACTGAATTCTTTTTCACTGCCTCTTTTTTAGCATCATTTAGTTTTATTTCACACCTTGGGTCACATACATGCGGTATGTAATGATGAGACTGTAAAAGATGCCAAAATAATAAATCCCTGTAAGAAAATCACAACTTCTATCCTAGAAACCTTTTAACCAAACACAATTTTTTCAGCACACTTTGAAGTTCAAGCCATGCAGTCACTGAAGAAAGGAGACATTAGGATTTGACTCGCCACATAGTATAAAAACAGACAGAAAATTTGCAACCCGTTACCTTTCTCTTTGCCATTAAGTTACCCATACTTCATGCAGAATTTATTCTGTTCGATGTGTCTTGCCAATAACAAGTGAAAGATGGGAGCTGAGTGGTTGGAGGACATGGAAGGGGATGGATGGGAAGGGGAGGAGAAGTTCCCGTCACAGTGACACGATGACTAGAAGATGGCCAATAAAATTTCAACTTACCAGACACAACTAAAAACAAAAACAAAACAAAAAGAAAACATGGAATAAATAAAATTGAAACAGACATGAAACAAAGCAAAGAATAAAGCAAAATTGAAAAAAAAAATTAGAAAATGGATCCTTGGTAAGGACCTTAGAAAGCAAACACATATTCTGATATATGAAAAATAGGTTTATAGTGTTGAACGACATTTTTGTATTTTGATTTTTTAACAGCAGTCTCTATCACACACTGAAAAGCAGGTGGTAGAGGAAAATGGGTAACAGACTGAAATACTGGCCAGGCAGTCTAGGTTCTACTCCAAGCCTTTCTGATGAACTGATGCATACCTTGAGTAATTTTTTTTCCCCACATTATTATTATTCATTCACATCAAGTTTTTTCCATGGCAAAATTAACTTAAAATCTCCAGTAAATATCAATTTGCAACATTGCCGAAATGGACCAGTAATATTTACAGCCTTTTTAAAGCATCCAAACATTTACAAATGGAATATATTTTTCTGAAACCAATATCTGTTAAAAAAAAGTTTTTTAAAAAAAAGAATAAAATGCTAAGGCATTTAGGCCACACACAAATCTCTTTAGTATAGGATTGCTGAGTCAAGGACATAAGGCTCACTAATAAACTGTAAATGCAAAGTATACCACAATTAAAACAAGTTTGAAAAGATTCCTAACCCTGTTCTTTGTCCCCCAAACTGGAATTTCATTAAAATATTCAAAACAAAACATTTATTAAAAAACATTAGATGTTTTGGAAATTATCAGTGGTACATTATCAAATATTAAATTATCCTTCAACCATAGTTCAAAATTTTCATAAACTTTGAAATGGCTCAGATCCTGGCAAGATAACTTTGCTTATAGAAGATAGGCATGTTAGAAATTATTCCAACCTCATATCAGTGACGGAAGGAACAGATTGAAAATAAAAAAAAAAAACCCAGAAGTAATGCATTTTGAAAATATACACAGATACAGACCAAAAAAGAAAAAAAGTTAATTAAAAAATAGATTAATTGGTGATAATTACAGTAAAGGTCCAAAAATATATAATTTTTTAAATGCATGCTACACTTTGGTCTCATCGCTTTATGCTGAGAGTAAACCAGCTCTTGTTCAGCATGGGCACACTTTCATGTCGAGTAGCTAAGCACCCTCAATTCACCATCCTCTGATAAACACATGCAGGAAACCAGAAATATCCACTTTGCCAACATTCATTAGGCATGAGGAATCCTGGCTACCTGTTCTAATAAATACAGAGGACTCCAGGTGTGTTACAAAAAAAGGCAGAAAGAGAATCAGATAGAATATCAGAATGTGGAACATGTTGAAGACAAGAACCTGCAACTGCATATGCCAAACCCAGATCAACCAGATTTGAGTTTCATAAGAGACATTTTTTTTATTTAGGAAATAATCTCAAAGAGAGGAAGTTTCAAATACCATTTGACAAAGATTTGAGTTTTAAAGAATTATTCTGGATATGCACTAGCCTTCTTTAAATGGTATTTCTCAAAAAGAAAATCAGTGTGCATTACTGTGCTCAGTTTATCTGTAAATCTACAGTTCCTAATGACCAAGAAATGCTACACACGAATTCCCGAGAGAAATCTGCTCTTCCCCAGGATTCAGCTCCCAGCTACTCTTGTTCATGTGTAAGTCTGTATTTCCCAGTAACTGTTGCTTTTCAACTGAAAAGCTCTTTACTAAACTTGCAATCTGACGTGCTCTGGAATTAGAAATGATTCTCCACAAAACACCACTCATTGTACACGAAACAGCCTGATAAGAGACTTAATGGAATGAAATTCTTGCACAGAGAAAGCAACTCTAAATTTTTTTTTTTCATTTGTTGAGTAGTGCCAAGAAGAGGAAAGTTCAGCCTTCTCAGTAGCAATGCAGAGCTGCTCAAGTCCTCTACTGTAAAATGCCTAACAGGGTGCTCAATTATATTTCCACAAATTAAATTAACTTTTAAGTGCTGAATTTCCCCTTTTTCTTTTTGTTAGACATTTCTTACTGTAGGTCAAAAATAACCCTGTCAAGCAAATATATTTTTTGGTCCACCTGTGAAAACAGAGGGGACACTGATACATGAAAATAAATCCCTGTAGAAACAGGGCATCACATTGGTTGCAAATCTGTGGAAAGGGCAAAGGGTGAAGTTTCATAGAAAAAATTTGAACAATTCTGTCAGAAGGATATCATGTGGTTTAAAGGAATAACAATAATAGCAACATCTACAACAAAGACCACATTCTTAGTTTGATTTGCAGCCTATTGATATCTAAGGTTACTAAAACTGAAAAGTAAATAGTTTTTCCTCTATTATAGCACATTTTATTTGACACCACTTTCAATTAATTTTCCCTGTGTTAATCATGGCTTTTCACATGGCAATTAGGTGGAATAACCTGTTTGTAAAGGCAGGAAGTTAGCATGTAAAACCGCAACTACCAAAGGAATAATATTTTTTGCCTTTCATATAATTTCCTTGACATGCAAGGCTTTTCATGGAAGACGTGTCCAGTTGCTGAACAAAAACCAAAAGAAAAGTGGTTTCCAGTCTAGCGACGTGATCTTTTAATGCCTTATTCTTTCCAGCAATCCTATCAAGCTCACTGGGACTATTGGTATCATTAAATCCACTCACAGGAGTAGGAATTTGCAGTTTTAGGACTTAAACTACAGCCCTAGTACAGTTGCCAGATGTTAATGGAGCAACTATTACATTTGACAGATGTAGCTTTGTAGGTTCACATGATAATCAGGTTGGAAAGAACCTCAGAGGTCTCCATTCCAACCTCCTGCTCAAGAGGGTCAGCTACAGGGTCAGTCAGGGCTTGATCCAGTCAGGGCCTGAAAAATTGCAAGGAATAACAATGCACAGACTCTGGCAGCCCACTCTGCTGCTTGGCTGCCCAGCCAGTGGAGAAATGCCTTTTCCCATCCAGCCTCAATCTGCCTTGTTTCAACTTAAATCCATCCCATCTTGTGCTCCATCCACGCACTGCTGGGATGAGCCTGGGTCTGTCTCACCCTCGAGTCTCATATGAGACCTCAACATGCTGTGTGCAATGCCTACGCCTCAAAAAGGCCCATTTTGTGCCTCATTTTGTAGCTTTCCTCACAGAGGAGAAGGTAAATGTTGATCTAGTGTTTCTCTAGAACCCACTGGGTTCCTCATATTTAAAATAAAACATTACAGCGTTGCATCCGTTTTTTTCGCTGCCATTAGGGAAGTTAAAAGCTTCAAGTACACCACTCTTGATAGCTTGGTAGCAATTATCTATCTCAAAAGGAGTAGAATTATAGACATTTTAATTTATGTATAATAATAAGATGCTTTTGAGATCTTGGGATCCAAGGTGGTACTTAACTACTAAAGAGTATTTTGTTCAGCGTGTTTAATACTCATTAATTATTGTTCTCAATATACTATTTATAAATATCTTCCAGGTGCTTGGAAGATATCCTGTTATTTAACTGCCACAAGTTGAACACTTTTGATTGAAGCTCAATGTATTTCCCTTTTGATTATTTAAAAAAAAAATCTTCATGTCTTCAAGGACTGCTGGACACCAACAGAGGTTATTATAAAAGAAGCAAGAAAGTATAACTCTACACCAGAGAAATTAAACAATCCCAATTTTCAGGCCAATAATTACTCACAACAATCAAGCTCATATCCAAACTTTAGCTTCTGTATAAATAATTGGCCATTATGACTAATCTAGAAAATGGCAGTCACAATGAAATTCGGATTCCTTTCAAGTGATTTTGTGATACATTAATCCCAGTTCAAGTGAAATATATCAGAGATTGCATGTGCCTGTAGGAATGAAGTGGTAGGAGATGGGACAGGAGTATGAGCAGATGTGCTGGAGTAGACAGTGGAGTGAGAAGCGGAAATTTCCATTGGGATTGGCTGGGTCCAGACTAGACAGTGAGAGGGGAGAAACTGCAGAGCTAACAACAGAGACAGCACAGAGATTGCTGTGTTATCTGTCACGGAGCTGAAATTCAGCTGTTTGTCATCTTCACATGAAATAAACAGGAAACCCACAGTTTATGACCTCTATCTGAATTTTGTGTACCCACACATCTGAAATGTGGGGGTACAGAAAATTTGGGTACTACAGTCACATGTAGAGGAAATATAAGAGTCTGATTATGTTTAGCAAACTGGTCAAACTCTGACTTTTCACACCTTAAAAAACAAACTAACAAAGAACACTGAATAATTCCAAACAAAAACTCTGCAAAAAGCTGCCAACATCTTCTCTTCAAAAATGTGTTTAACTTCTAATCCTGCTAAATTCTGAAATCTAATGAAACACTTTTTATGTTCAAATATCTGAATGAGGACCATTGAATACCTCCCTGCAACATGACTACCAGATATTTATGTTGGTGTTTTGCAAAAACTATTATTAAGGGAGATAGTTTAAGACAATGTGCCATGTTCCACTTCCTATCTGGTGATTTGTAGGCTATTTGTTCTTATCAAAGCAATCTGAAACTCTCAATATCCTTGATATGCACATCTCTCTACAGTCATTTGTGGGAAGTATCACTTTCTCCAGAGAAATAAACAAAAGCCTGAATCTCTTGTCCTGAAAAGATATAAAGCTGCCATTCAGCTGCCTCCTGGCTTCAGCCTGTGAAAAATACAGGAAAGCAACACCAGGTACAGTACAAAAGAACTGGGATATATCACTTTCCATCCTCCCTGGACTCTCTATTTTCAGCTGTCACTGCTAGAGGTATAAATACATATCCACACAATTCACAATTTTTCCCAGATTTTCTGTTGAAATTCCCATTCATGTGGGACCAGGCTGGGCCACCCTTGCTCACTGTGAATGCTTTCACAGTGCGTGGTCCCAGAGCACCAAGTTTGACACAGAGCAGCACAAATGTCTGAGCAAAGTCTCACGGTCTGGCGCCGAGCACGCCGCAGCCACAGCGCTGAGGTAAAATGTTTACATGAGATTTTTGATGTCTCAAATCAAAAGTGATGACTTGTAACTCCAAACCCCCAGCAAGGGAGTGATGGTGGTTTATTGTATTTATGATGAGTGGAAAAATTCTGTTTTAGACTGCTGCTGATTTGTCAGATAAGCACTTCTTAAGTTTAAAGGAACAAGTGACTACATTAATTTCAAATTTACCAAACCTGAGAAGATAAAAATTTGATTTGAAACAAACAAACAAAAAAAAGGTATTAATTATTTTCTATAATTGTAATGTGAAGAATGAAATTACGACAAAAACAAGTGACTTACTAGTTGGAAAAATAGTTCTGATATTAAGACCACTTTTAGAATTAGTGAAACCCATAAGAATGCTTCAGTGTTACAGACAGAAAAGTGAACATGGAGAAAATCTCAGTATCAATTAGGTGCTGCTTTCCTCAACATACTTTCAAAGAGTTTTGTAGTTTTTTAAAATTCGTATTTATTTATTTTTGTTTACAATTGATTCACATTCCCTCTTCTGCCTGAACACTGAAAACCAGTCCGGTTGCCCTGGTTCCAGCTGGGATAAAGTTAATTTTTCTTCTTAGTAGCTAGTGTAGTGCTGAGTTTTGGATTCAGTATGAGAATAATGTTGATAACACACTGATGTTTTGGTTGTTGCTGAGCAGTGCTTATCCCATGTCAAGGACTTCTCATGCTCTGCCAAGTGAGGAAGGATACAAGAAGCTGGAAGGGAGTGTGGCTGGGACAGCTGACCTGAACTGGCTAAAGGGATGTTGTATGCTATAAAATATATTGCCCAGTATTTAAACTGGTGGTAACTGGTTGGGAGCTGCTGATCACTCTCCAGGGGAAAGTTGGCTGTCCTTCAGCAGGTGGTGAGCAATTGTACTGTGTATCACTTGTTTCTCTTGGATTTTATTTTTTTCTCTCTCTCTTCATTACTATTACTGGTTTTGTTATCATTAGTATTATTAGCATATTTTACTCTGTTTCAATTATTAAATTTTTCTTGTCTCCACCCACAGATTTCTGGATTTTTGTTTGCTTGATTTTTTTCTTTTCAGATTATTCTCCTCATCCCACTTGGTGGAGAGGCATTGAGGGGCTGTGTGGTATTAGCTGTCAGCTGGGGTTAAACCACAACATGTGCTGGGCAGTAACAGAGAAACAGGCTGGCTGGAGTTTATGCACTGCCCAAAAAGTGCCACTCTCAGGGTACTGAGGGGCTGCCACCTGCATTGTCACTGTGCACTTCCTCCAGAAGCCTCAAGAGAGCTGCAGTCTGGAAAATTGGTGGTCACATCATCCTGACACTGCCTTTGACCGTGCAGGGCAGGATATATGCTCTCATTCCCAGCACACGGCACATGCCTGGCAGGCTGGATTTAGCCTGTGCCTCTGGGCTGGAAACATAAAGAAAGGAAAAGTTCTGGCGCCTCTGTGCACTCAGGAGAGCTGATGTGCTCCAGGGGAAAGTGGTCTGAGCAGGAAAAAAGGCACGTGTCACTCCTTGGTGCTGACAGGACAGACACAGCCTTGGAAATGTCAGTGCTTCTGGAGCTGCTGCACACACCAGGGAGAGAGACAGGCCAGGGTAAGGCTTTGGAACACCCCTAAACACAGATGTCATAACACATGCAGACTGGCAGCTCAACATCACCAACTCCAGAATCGATTCTAGAGATGAGCTTCAAACACCATGAATTCAAAATCAATGATTCTCCTTTCTGCAGCAAGCAGGAATGTGCCTTCTCCCAGCTTTGCAGTGGCAGCAACAAGCAATTTGTTTAGAGAGCTTGTTGTTTCCCCTATTGGCATTAAAATGTCTCCAAGCTTCTTCCTCTCCTTGGTGGTTTAAACTCCACCCTCTGCTGATAAACACCACCAAAAGATCTGTGCATTAACCAAACCTCCTGCTTGGGTGCTATGCTCATTTCAAGAGCAATCAAATGGCATTAACTCCTTATGGATTTCTGGCCATTCTGAGATTTAGTTTAAGCTGAGAGGTGTTTCTTTCCTCAACTCTGATTCAAAACAGCAAAATCTGGCTCTGTTTCAGCTGTGTATCAGTTCAGTTGTGTAATTATATGAAGTCTCATTTTAAGAAGGGAATGAATTTTCCCTTTAAAAAAATCAAGATGAAAATGGCTACACAATTGTGCATGATTGTCTGTATGTGTGAGGAACCCACTACAAAAATTTGTGGGTGAAATGTACTCATATGAGACCTTTTGCTTTGCAACTGATACTAGGAAAAAAATGAGATAGACCATAATCTGTCCTTCTGCAGGATTCAATGAAGATTTTTATGATAAAAAACCAAAAATGTGGAAAAAGGCTTTACAATGCAGCTTTAAAGGTAGCACTTCTCAGGTTAATAGATGTAGTACACAGTTTAAAATGTGTATAAAGCCCATAGTCACTGCCTTGAGGTGACAAAGAGAAATCTGAAATATGGAGGGCAGAAGACAGAGAGGGAGAGAGGGGGATTTAAGATTTTCCAGAAGCTCCTCTCCCAGTCTACCTTCCCCCTCCCTTGCTCTGGATCCTCCTAATCCACACTATAAACCAAACATAATTTAGAGAGCACTCTTATGATGAGTCTAATTCCATCTATTTAAAAACTAGAGTAATGTGGTACACTGTGAAGTCCTGTTTCCCAGGCTTCTCTTTTCAGAGAAGAGAAGTTGTCTTCCCCCATGTTTTAAATGAACTGAGGTAATTTTAGGCACTGCTGCAATCTAAGTAGTCGTGGCTACAAATATTTACACTAAAGCCTTTTAAAAGAGTGAAAAAGGATGAATTTTAAATAAACTGTGCAGAAGTACAAAAAGATTATGATAGATAGATAGATACTATTTGAAGAATTCTTAGGAGCTTCCTACTGCATTTTTTGACTTACAGTTGAAGATAGTAGAACTGAAAAGGAAACTGAGTGGGATTTTTTTTCCCCAGCTGTTTATGATAGCACAGAGTACTTCTTGGAAAGGAGAACTTGAAATCCATAGCAACCTTCTTATAACAAGTTAAAGCTATTTGTGAAAAGTGGCCAAGGCCCATGATCAACGGATACCAACACACACTAAAAATGGAAGGACAATAAATCTCTGCAGTGCACTAACTTGTGATCATTAAAAAATGTTGGTTTGGGCATGCAGTACTCAGTGAGGAATACTCTCAAGTGAAATGTATTATTTCAAAAGAAACCTGGATTTCTTCTCCTGGGGATGCCATACCCCCCACATAGATACAACCAAGTCTACACTGACATCCCAACTTATGTTTCAATAATGTTAACAGGAAGCTAACTGTGCCATATTAACAAAATTTAATTATAGGCAGCAAAAAATTACAATGTGTAAGAATTCTATGCAAGCCAGGCTATCCACCATGTACCAAGAATTTTTACTGTCACTGAGGCAGAAATGGGAACAAGATGCTTTAGGAAATAATGATGATCTGCAAAAATAAAATAAAACTAAAAAAATCAGGGATACTTAGCCTGGTTTTCATACAGTTCTGTCAAAAGATGACAATGCTATCAAAAGTTGCAGGTAGTCTGAAAGGGCCATCAGACCTTGCTGGTGGACAGCTGGAAAAAAACCAGAACTCTCAGGTGACCCCCTTCTCTGTACTGAGACCCAATGTGTGACCTTAACTGTGTCAAAAGAGAGAGCAGCTCTCTAATATGAGGAGGTGCAAGTCCTAAGTGGGCTCCTCATAGGCCAGAGAGAGACAAAAAGAGAAGAGAATCCCTGCCAGTCCTGTGTTCAGAGAGCAGGGAGCATTTATGAGAACAAAACAAGCAACCTCATCCATTCAGATGAGGACTTTGTTTTTGCTTCTCTGTCCTGTCATCCTATTTCATACTTAGAAGGGTAAAAAAAGTCATCCCAAACTTTGGGAATTAGTGTGTGGTCATAGGACAAGAGAAGCATGCAAACACCTCCTGCAGAAAATGATAATTTATATATAACAATTCAACCTGAACAAAGAATTTTTTTTCTTTTACTGGAAGATTCTGATACTGAGCCTACAAGGCAATCAAGTCCACACATAAAGACAGAAAAAATCCTTATTACTAGTTCTTGAGTGTTATTCAGCACCTAGCAACAAAGCATTTTAGTATTCAAACAAAACACAACTCGTAGTAACAAATGGTACTCAAAACAGCCTACCAAAATTATGTTTGAAATATTAATATCAAAATTATGCACTGTTATTCAGCATTTTTAAATTCCTTGAGACCAATTCAGAAATTACTGATGCCAGTAAACTAACAAAAGCAAGGGACTGTACTGCATCACTGTATTACTCACGGGCTATGAACTAGGCAAAAAATAAAGTGTGTATTACCTTTTTACAGATGTTTAACATAATTTAATAAAGCTGATGTTTATTTCAGAATGAATGTATAGCAAAAGTAGTGCTTGCTGAACAACCAATTAAAATCATTATTCCCTGCACTCTGATTTTATTCATTAACCCAAAAATCTTAAAATTATACAACTTGTAGTAAAATTCTACTTTGTCTATTCCAAAGAAAGAATTATTGAAATGTTATCTTTAGAACAGCAGTCACAGTAGTCTGCAGCAGTGAAACCTGATACAAAAACAATTGCTTTTTCCACAGCCATGGGATTTAGGAAATTTCAGGCACTAGAAAAAAGCCTTCAGGTTTTCTTTACTTTTTTTTTTAAATTGAGTGCTGAAGTACACTACACAAACCTACTTGCTTCAATTCTTGCACTGAGTGATTAAAATGCCCAATTTTTGAGAACTATACAGTAAATAAACCCCTTTCAGCAGTAAAAAGCCTCTAGCTTCAACTTATTTCTGTAGTAACATTTCTCCAAATTATTTGGATGCCTGTTTACATGCTTAAAAACATCTGTCTCAAATCCTTGTTTCAAAGCACCCAACTGGAGGAAGGAATCTCAAAAGTTTTTATGTGTTATTCTCCTGTAAAATATTGCTGCCACTGTTGTGAGATTCTATGTAAAAAATCAAACCAAACCAAACCAAGCCAACATCCATTTAGCACATAAAAATCATGGAAGCAGTTATTCATTAAAATACTTACAGAATGCTTCTTTTATCCATATTTTAGAAATGCTTCAGGAATCTTAGTGTTCATCAGTTGCATCAGTTAAGACAAGAACCTTCAGGGCTCTAATCTCCTCTTCAGACATTTTTCTCATTTCCTGCTGATTAACTTTTAAGATTTCTATTCTTTCACCAGAAATTGGTGGCAGCCAAACTCCTCAGATCCTTGATAGAAATCTGACGTGCTATCAGAGTTTACTGCAGTCATTAAGGGGGAAATGGGCTCTTTAAGCTATTGAAATCACAGGAGATGGTCTCCTTCATTCATCCTGCCAAAAGTTTACTAATTAAAAAAATCCTGAAGTTCATTGGACAATCATTCCAATTATTCTTCCTTCCTTTTTCAAGGGACTGAAGGCAGAATATTGTATCAAACCAGTTCTTTCAAAGGAAGAAATACTGATTTAAACAGAGAACATGAAGACAAGTTCAGACCTAAATACAATCCTAGTTTTAAAATTCCAGTGGTTAAATTCAGCCCCAAGCCTGTGAAGGGTTCACTACAATGCATAATAATTGCTGTACAGCAACTGCTCAACAGCATTTCTGTAATCCCATAAAATTCTGAATTTTGTCTTTGTTGTTTTAATGCTTAATGCGTTTGCATTTACAGCCAACTTGTAATGTGTACCAGCAGCCTGACACAGTGGAAACATTTATGTGGTATCAGACAGATGAAAGAGCAAATCCTATTCGTTTATATTCCGGGTGGTATTTGCAGCCCTTTCCAGAAGCCTTATCAAATAAATGTCTTTCACTGTGTGCCTTGAAGCTACCTTGCACAAAGAGGAGGTGGAAGGAGGAGGAAATTCCAGGCCTGAAGCATGTGCCACCTTTTCAGATAAAAATTCCTTGTCAGTTGACTCTTACAGCAAAATCACAGCCAAGAGTCACTTATCAAAAGTTCCACTCTCTATCTACCTTGCAGACAAGCTCTGTTAACCCTAAAATTAAAGACATCATAATCTAAAAAGGCTTGGTAATCAGAGATTGCCACTGTAAAATATGAACTGGCCGCTACAATTTCCATAGGAATTCTTCTTTTTTCCTGCCAAACAGATAAAGCTGAATGTGCTTAGTGCCTTTGAATTGCAAAATTTACATTTTACAGTTCAGTCACTGCTGCAGCAGGTTTAGGTGCAGGTTAGGCAGGGCTCTGTGCTAAGTAGTGTACACTCCTCCAGAGCCACTGCTTGAGCAGGGAAAGCTAAGAAGAATTCAAAAGATTCCCGTTCGAGGAAAAGATTCCAATCTTCTGCTGACTGACCACAGTCACCTACAGCCAGTGCTGTTATTCTCCTGAAGTCTGAAGCCAACTGAGCCACCTGAGCTGACTCCTGCTGAGTCTCACCCACACTGCCACTGCTGTGATGGTTCCTGGCCAGCTGCAGAGCAGGGCTGCCACTGGAGCCCTACCTTACACTGCTGTGTTTCAGAGAGAACAGCTCATTTCACCAGAAGTTATAAACTTATTACAAAATTACATGTCAAAAAAGCCAAATTAAGTACCACGAATGGGAGCAATGCAAATGGAAGTAGGTGAGAATATGTAAAACCTTTTGTTCTTAGATTTGCTTGAGAGCATTATGGTTAAATGAGAGCATATGGTTAAATGAGGGATTTGCAGATTCTTGAAGATGCCCTGCTTCTATTTGCATTAATGGCAAAACTAATTTTCTCTTGAAGTATGCATTTTTGGTAATTTTGTGTGTCTTAGGAACATTGTTTTCAATGATATATGTAGTAATGAAATATATAATAATGTATTTCCTACAGTCCTGCTTTGAGACATACAACTAAGCAAGTCATGTAATAGAAACCTACACAAAACATGAAATGCATCTTGTATATATATCAAATACAATATAATATAAATACAACAAATATATCCAGCTTGCTTAGTGCTAGAGCAAGAGAGAAGTCCACTGGTTCCAGTGATGCCATTTTTCGGGCAATTTTTTCCTTTTCTGAAGTATATCAGCTACTTGGTGAAATATAATGTGTTGGCAAAATATAATGTATTGTACTCTGGGCTGCTTCCTGGCATTATGTATTGACTGAGGTATTTATTTAATAATTAATCATCTCCTGAATGAAATGCTTCCACATGTATTTAGCAATGTCTCTAGATGCCTTACAGATGCAGTACACATTGCTGCAAAATGAAAACAGAGGCTAGAGAACTCTCCAATTTTAGGTATATGGAAACAACATCAGGATTACATTTCCTTAACTATTTAATTTTCCAAGGAGACAATAAGATATCTTGACAGTTTTAGGGATGGAAATGCTTCTAAGCTGCAGGAGTAAAACACTAAAGGAAGAGTTCAAACTTCACTATGTGAGTACAGAACTCCAAATTTGGTTTATGAATATGGCTGAAGTCACAGTAAGAACATCTGTATGTAGAAAATGCTATGGTGCCCAAAGTTAGGAGCCTGTACAGAGGAAAGTAGTGATTCCAATAACCAGCATCTGTGACGCCAGTGCCACGAGCAGGAAGAACATAAAAATGGAAATGATGTTCCCTCCCCTCTCTTGTATTTTCTACAGCTAACAGTTTATTACACAGAGAGAGAGGGAGAGTTGAACTATCTGAGCTGACAGTTCCTAGCGCAGGGGCACGGCCTGGGCTGGCTCCCAGCTCGGAGGCAGTGCTGTGGCTGGGGCTATGCAGCATTCCCGAGCATTCCCAAAACAGGGAGCCCTGCAGGGCATGCATCAGGCACCAGGCAGAGGTGAGCAGCAGGAAAGGGTCCTGTGGGATCCAGGGCAGCTCCCTGTGACACCCAGGATAGCTGCTCACCACCTCCCATCCACACCTCCCCGACAGCTGCATATCTCAATGGCCCTGGTGCCGCACGCTCCACCTTTCAGTGCCCAGATAACCCTGCACAGGAGACAGGCACTGGGCTCAGCCGTGGTGTGAGTGGAAATGATGAGTAGAGAAAAAGATAAATCCTTTTCTTAGTGCTGCCAGCCCCGAGGCCCTGAAGAGCACTGCTTGTGGCCTGCCACATTTCACTCCCTGCCGCAGCCCCTCTGTGCAGACACTTGACTGTAGCCATGATATTTTCTGAAAAATCCTTTCCTTAGGATTTTTTCTCCTGAGAAGCTGAGAGGCCTCAGGAACAAAATGTAAAAAATTATTATCTGCTGCTGTGGAATGCAACGGGTGGATCTGTGATTGGTCTCATGTGGTTGTTTCTAATTAATGGCCAATCACAGTCAGCTGGCTTGGACTCTGTCTGAGACACAAGATTTTTTAATGATTCCTTCTTTTTCTATTCTTAGCTAGCCTTCTGATGAAAGCCTTCCTTCTATTCTTTTAGTATAGTTTTGAAATAATATATATAATAAAATAAGAAATCAAGCCTTCTGGAACATGGAGTCAAATCCTCATCTCTTCCCTCATCCTGAGACCCCTGTGAACACAGTCACACTTGACAGATGGGGATTGTCCCTTTCCTGACAAGGACACACGTCTTGGGTCACCACTGACAGCTCTCATGTTCCTCCTCTGGCACAGAGTCTGGCACAGGAATACCACAGCCCGTTGCTGAGATACTGAAGGGGAAAAAACCCAAACCAAAGCTCCACAAATAACCCGAACCCACACAAACCCACGCCAAGCCCCCTCCTTGCCCTTTGCTGAATTTAACATGCCTGCACAGTGGCAGCTGTAATGTCTGAAGCTGTGATTGGCAGTGCAGCCCTCTGTTTACAAATAGCAACAAAAATAACTCAATTTGGCACTGCAGAACACACATTTACTAAACTCTACAGTCAACAGATCATGTGATGATAACCAAAAGTGCAGAAAAGAGTTGCCAGTTGCATTCCTTGAATCATGCAGAAAAGAACCCCCATAAAATCATAAAAAAGCAATGAATCAACCAAAAAATTCAAAGAGCTGCGTGTCCACAAACAGTCAATCTTATTTTAGTACTGAAACAAGATCAGTCTACTTTTCTAGATATAGCATAGTCAAAAAGCTGGCCCTTTAGGAAAAAAAAACCAAACACGTTTTAACAAGGGAAGAGGAGAGGAGGGAAAAAGAGGAGAAGGCAGAAAAAGGAGGAAAAATGTGAAAAAATCTGAATGGAAAATCCATTTGCTAGAGGAGTATTTTTTTCCCTCCCATAAAAACTGGTCTCTTGGATACGCTAATAAATGGATTTTGATCGCAATTTATTTCATTACCAACTACAAATTGTCCCTGCACATTACAGTTTCTCACATCAATCCCTCCTATGAAGACATTAGTGCAGACAAATGGCTCAGGAGGTAATCCATTCACACTGGGAAACAAATTATCCCATAACAATATCCTCAGAGCAAAGCTGTCACAGTGTAAATATCTACTGTGTAATACAAACACTTAAAAATTAGGATCTTGATGAATCAGGACTTAGGCTATGATCTTGTTCTTTAAAAATCCCAGTTTATTATCAAAAAGATCTCATTCAATTTCTAACATCTACATGCTTAAGTCATTTTATATCTATTGCCATCATTAATCTAAATGGGATTTCAAGTATGTTTTTGTTTATTATTTTGAATAGGAATATGAAAGTTTAGGGCTACCAAGAGTTTAATTTCAGAAATGTAACTGCTCAACCAGTCATCAAAGCAAATTTTCTTAATAGTAACATTTTACAGGAGTAACAGTTGGTTTAAGAGTGATCTTCAGAACAAATCATTATTTAAGAAATAATTCAGCCTTTTTACTTTGGATAGAACGTGCTTACTGCTCACAAGTTTATCCTTTATTCTCCAACACTGAGCATGAGAGCTGGTTATTTTACAAACATAAGGTATGAGTTTTGATGTATAAACATCACGGTGACGAACAAAACAGAACATCTCAAAATTCTTGGTTTTATGAGATTTTCAACGAAAGAATTCAATACTTTCCTAACAGAGGGACACCAAATGTTTCTGGTGGAAAAAGGAGAGCGGGTTCAGGGCAAGACCTTTCCTGTTACAGTAAATGTGTCAAAATAGAGGCCTGTTACCAAATAAAATACTTTTAAGCCTATACTTCCCCAGAACTCCATAATGACTAATTCCCACTGAACAGAGAAAAGGACAGAAGGACCATCAGCGCCCAGAAAAAAGCATCAGGATGACATCATTGCCTGTCTGCTAGCCAGGAAAGGAAGAGAGGGATTATCTGAACAGTGAACATCTGGATTGTGTATATAAAGGCAGTGAAGGATTTTTATACATATTAGTTCACTGAGTTCCACTGAATTTTTATCTTACAAAGAAACAGTAGTGCTACGATACGCTTTCATAATGAAAAAGCAACAGGAATTCCAGTGGTCTGGGTTAGTGTACTAAAAGATACACAAACAGATTTATCATTCACTGCTTCTCTACTGTATTTAATTGGAAAAACTTGGCAGATACTTGAACTCACAACTCTTCCTTTTGGAGTTAAAATAATGCAGCTTAGTAACACTGTCTTTCTTCTTTCTGTGTTTCAGATATAATGATTCTAAGTGACTTGATTCTGAACTTGAAGAAATGAAATTTAAAGCATACTCAGTTCTCCATCCCAGCATTGTAAAGACTGCTTAAAAATCTTACATGCGAAGTGTTTCCATTTCCTCAGAATACAACCCAAGACAAATTTGTATTTTCACTTTTTTTTATCTCTAGAGTTGTTGTACAAAGAAAAATCAACTTATTCTAGTACAACTTTATTCAACTTCATTCTTTGCAAAGAAAGATTCTTACCTTGAACTGTTAAAGTTGCTGATGCCTCAGCTTTTCCAACCATATTTTCTGCAACACAAGTGTATGATCCCATGTCTCCTGCCATAACTTTCCTGATTTTCAAGGTATGATCATCACGGATTTCATATCTTTAAATATACATAGTAGTTAACAATGAATAACAGAACTTTGCACAATTTATGTAATGGGTAAAAACATGGGGGATTTGCTCTAAAAATATTCTCATTTTTGTATTTCCCACAAGGAGAAAAAAAGTATAGATACTTATAAATGCAAAATGAAGTTTTAAAATCAAAATATACCCAAGTATTTGAAAACCTTATTCTGATATTATTTGCACATAATTGCAAAGCCCTAATGCAGTACACTTTAGTTGTTAGAATTATTTTAACAAGTCATTATAACAGTATTTATTATCCTCCATCTGAATGACAGGCTTTTTAATATGGTTGAAAAGAAAATATTGTTCCAAAAAAGATTAGAATTGCTTGAAATTAAAGAGAAATCACAATTCATTCTTTTTTTTCTTTTTTTCCTGGAGGACAATGTGGCCTTTTACCAATTTCTTTCCTTTCATCACCTTTCTCTTTTATATATAATGCAGTCAATGTGTTTCTATTTATGGTAAGTAGATTTTTCTCCTAAAAATGATAGTTTTTTTTAAAGCTATAGACTACATTACTAAGAAGCTGTATTTAAAAAGTGGCCAACTTATAAATCCAACCCTGTTAAAGTGTTTCTTCTTTCAGTCCACTCTCTGAAAGTTTTTTAAACTGATAATTAGAATTTCAAAGTAAATAAATAAGTATTTAATCTATCTCTATATCAATCCATCACAGGATGTGTTTATTTTTAATAGTGTGTGTTACTTTTTGGCCTGAATTACAGCAATAAAAAAAAAAGTTCACTGGAAACCTAGCAACAAAAACATGTATAACCAAGGCCGCTTTCTACATTGCCAGACTACATTTTACATCAATTGCAATTCCAATATGTACCTTTTGATGTTCTAATCTCTTTTACTATTTGTTATACATTCTCCAAAACTTTTAGTAATCACAAAAGACTCTTCAGGTGAAGAACTAATCTTTATCTGATACTACTAGCTGCACTTGGTTGCTTTATATTATATTTTATATTATATTTTATTGTTTTTATATTATATTTATATTATATGTTTTATGTTATATTTGTCAGGTGTTGTCACAACAAAAACTTGAAAACAGATCGTTCCTAAGTTTCAACATAACTTGTAAATTCAACTAGAGCTAATTAGAAATGTTTTATTGGATCAAGCCAGGCCTTTTGCATTCAAGACAAAGAAATACTAGGTGTCAATCACTGAATGGCCCCATCATACACCAAACTAGATTTATAACTAGATGTTATAAAAAGGGTGACTGCAAGTACTGTACCTTGCTTTTGGCAGCTCTCCGTCATCTTTCCTCCATCTCACTGTAGGGACTGGGTCACCTCTTGCCTCGCACTTAAACTCTGCGCTGTCATCCACAGTCACTGCCAAATTGCTGGGTCTCTTCACAAAAGATGGTCTCTCTAAAGGGAAAGGAAAGGAAATCAAGGGTCAATCCAGCAGTTCTGAGTCCAGATTGCACAGGATCTCTGTGAGGCTGCTCGCAGGTGTCAGCAGCAGCAAGCACCTCATGCAATAATTTCCAACGCTGCATTTGAAAGGCAACTTTTTCTTTCACCAGCACACATGAAGTAAAACAAGCCAAAAAAACCCCAGAATGTCCTCTCTGTAGTTTTTGTTCATCAAAACTGCTGCCTATCCCTGACTTAAATTGCAGGACATAGATGACCCAAGTCCTGGCTCACCAGAGTCAGATTAATTGCTGCACACCTATGCTCAGACTTTCTGGAACAAAAAGGTGACCTCAGTACAGGCTGTGTTGTTTTGGCAAACCCTGTGAATTTCAGTAAAGGTATTGATACACTTTTCTACCTGTAACAGGATTCAAAGCTGTAGGTTGCTGGGCCATTCATACTTTCATAATTCCACACCAGGCTGAACTGCAGTGAGGTTTGCACACTCCCAAGGATAAAAGTGGCTTTAATAATTTCTGGAATATTCCAGGAATGACCCATCTAGAAGAGCAGCACCAGATGACAACAGCATGTCCATAAAAGAACTGGGAAGGTTTAACAGGAGAGTGTTTGGCAGGTTCCTTTGCCTAAGGCAGATGAACTTTTTGTCTATAAACCTGTGAAAGCTCTGAGGGAGTTGAGAAGGCAGTTGCATGTTTTGACTTGTATGTACTAAAGATATAAATATCATCCCCCTGGAACTGCAACAGTCTGAGGCCATTGGCACCATCAGGAAGTGTGAATACCCAAAAATACACCACAAATTTCTCACAGGAGTACAAAACAACCAGACAGAAGGATAAAGAGAAAATCCCATGCTCTTCATGTCTCACATTTGTGTCTGAGAAAAGCAGTTCTAAATATTACTCTGGATTTGCAGACACAGAGATTCAATATTACAAAAACTTAATGGTTCAAAAAGGAAATGTGACCTGAACAAAACCTTATTAAAAAAAAAAAAATCTTCCTTTGTTCTAGAGGATGTCCAGACCAGCTGGACACTTGTGCTGTAGAAAAATTAACTTTGCTGGCAATGGTTGGAAATAATGTTAAATGAAATAGCAAGTTGATCTTTAAGCTGTCAGTTCTAGCTTGAGTTCATATACAAGAAGTGAGAAATAAAACAGAGATCTACAGACATAAATCTGGTTGTGAATTAAAAAGACACAAATATAGACAACCCCCTACACTGGCCCCTTTCTTGTAGATGCCGAAAAAACCAAACCTGAATGTAAGAAAAGAACATCCAGATTAAATCTCAGAGTAGGAATCGTTTGGGGAAGAATATTTAACTGAACTATGGCAAGAGAAAAAAGACTGATCTGGTAAGACCAAGGGTGCTGCCCACAAGAGGCACATTGTTCTCCAGATCAGTTTCCTGAAGGAAGAGTAATGGACTTCCAGGAGTTTTTGTCTGCCCATTTATAACACTCCTACTCAAATGCAGAAACGGATAAGGGAAATCAACACTGATTTAAGAATCTCTCTTTGTCACATGATTATTTGGTACGTACAAGGAAAGCTTAGCAAGGATCACTTTGAAACTTTCTAGTATTACAGTTTCTGGCACACCATCCTCTCTCTGATCTAAAGCAGAGACCTAGAAGCAAAAGTTCAACTTCTAAATAACCAAACCTCATAAATAGAAGATTAATGTAGAAAAATTTAATATATGAAGTCAGCATGTTACTTGTGCTTTTTCACGCATATCCAAGTCTGAGTTGAAAGAATAGGGTGTTTTAAAGATTTCTAGACATGGGCTGGTAAGAAATTCAAACCTTTACTGACTCATTTGAAAACAAAACCTTGCTAGTTTCCCCAGGCTGAAAATCTGAAATATGTCTGAAAGGAACAAGAGATGAAGAAAAAGCCAGACAGAGCTCTGCCTGCAATGCACCCCTCTCACAGTTTTTTAGCAAGAGAAGTAATTTTTCAGCCTAAGTTATCAAACAGTCCAGCCCATGATTCCCTGGCTGGCAGCAGACTAGTGATGAGCTATTACATGGTACAGTTAAATAGGAGCCTGGTGCCAGGACTTGACTCATGTAATTACAATTTACTCTCAAGTTTAGATTTTTCTTGGAAGTTCTGAAAGTCTATTTGACAATAAACTTCCTCCACTAGTGCTTCAAAAGTGTTTATACAAAACCAAAATAAACTAGTACAAGTTCCTCCGCTTCTAAAGAGTTACACACCATTTTTTTTCCTGGACATTCAGTTTGAACAATTTTAAGATGGCAAAATACCTTGTTTTATTTAGGAAACCCCTGCTTCACATGAAACTCTGAACAGGTCTTCAAGTTGCCTGAGTCCTAGCTCAACCATGTAGGGAAGACAGATAAAAGTGCCCAAGACAGACAAGACAGCTCTTAAACACGAATTTAACAAAAATAAAGCCACCAACAAATTACTAGTACTGCAGCAGCATTGTGATGGAAACCAGTGTGCTGTGAACCAGGGCTTGGATGGTCTCATCCTGCAAAGATACAACACCTATTTTTGATTTTTTTTCAGAATCAATCAAGCTATCTCAAGCATCCTCTACTTTAAAGTAAAATTGGACATATTTTGAAGGAGAAGCACCTAAATTCTCCTGTGCTGAAGGAATACTGAGACTGCACTTGGACTTACAGCTTCCCTCCTGATGTTGCAACAAAACATGCAATTTTCAGCTAAGCTAAGCTATCTTAAAGGAAAACATATTTTTTGATGTTCAGACTATCACTAGGATCACTTGAACAAGCAGATCTGTTGTAGTTTTACAACACTCAGCACACGTTCCTATAAATGAAAGGAAAATTATTCTAAACAGAAATTTAGAGTAATTCTGATTCTCTCCAGTAAGAAGGACATATAAGCCTCTGATTCTTAAACTTGGTTATTTTTGTTTTGCTGTTATTTCACAATACTCATCCAGTCATGGACACTGGAATTATCTTCAGTTTGAGAATTAAATACAAAAGCATCTTCTAAGAGGAATAAATTGTCCAAGGTGGGCTGCAGAGCCATTACCTTCCTTCTATATACTAGATCACAACCATGAGAAAAACATTTTCAGCACTGAAAGGGAAATGGATCAGAATAATGGTCAGAGAAAGGCTTACTAGGAAAAACAAAAGATGGACATTTTCATCAATGGAGTCTAAAAGGAATTCTTACCTAGAACAGTGAGCTCTGCAACTTCACTTTCACGTTCTCCAACCATATTTGTTCCAACACAAACGTATTTCCCAGCATCATTCTTTCTTGTGTATGTGATCATGAGCTTTCCTCCTCTGATCTACGACAAATCAAGGATAATAAAAATACTTCAGTATGAATTATCAATTTAATAACAATAGCTTAGAAAATATTTTGTTACAGATAATAAAACAGAACAAGCCATCTCTGGTTTTCCATATCACATTAAAAAAAAGTGAAAAAAAATTACTATTAGTCTAATTTCTCTCTCTTATGCAAAAAGCTTGTGTTTTAGTTTTATATCAGTATTTTAAAATCTCTGAGATTTGGAGACTTGTTAGTTTTTTCTTCATTCTGTGTAATGTATTGCTGGCTGCACACCAGCCTGTTTAATGCTTGTTAGCCAGAAGGACTACAATTCCTTCCCATGTACTGATACAATCAGGTGGAGAGTAAAAATTAGCACGAGACATAAATCTCATTTTCACATCAAGTGCTGCAATTACTTTTTCTTGACAAGAAATATGTGCATGCTATCCTGCTGCTGGTCGTGCTCATTATTATTCATGAATTTTGTGTTTGTTTCGGTTTTCATTTCTCAAGGAAGTGAAGAAAATTCTTTATTCTTTAATTCTTCACCTTAAATAAAGTAAGTTTAAACGCTGACAAGCAGATGAGCGGAAGCAATTAATTCTTTGAATTCAGCTTTTGGGAGATAACAGAATTCCAATAACCCCCAAATCAGAAAACACACTTACCTTTGTGATTCCAAATCTTATTATATTATATAAAAATGTACATTAAATGCATATGAAAATACCTGATCTTTCTTTAAAGGATTTATTCCCCCATTCTATAGACCAAATGGTTGAACAAGTTACAAAGTTCACCAAAATGCAGCAAAATTCGTATAGGCAGCTGCATGTGTACCATGCTTACTTTGATATACAAAGAAAGTTCCTTAATTATAAAAGATACATTCTGAAGTACACATATGCTTACAAGCCCTATCACTTTGGAAAATCATTGCAGTTCAAGCCATGGGTGGAAGCAGACAATAAATAAAAGCCACATATGAAGCTACATGAAAGGCTCTAATGTGGTCAGTGACAAGGAGGAGAGTGTTCTCAATATGAGGTATTTAGCTCCAGTTGCCTGCAGCTAGAAATCTATCCCTGGAAATTTGACATCTCGAGCAGTGTTGGGCTCTGATTGTCATTGTAGGATGTACAGGCACAAAGATGACAGTCAGTTATTGAGATAAATGGACACGCACGTGGAGCGTAGACAGTGTTGCATACAAATTTCATTCTGTTGCCTTTGGCACTCATTGCTTGAGAGCACAAGAGAAATGTCCTTTATCATTCAGAAAGCTGGTAATGCTGAAATTTCAGTGGAGATTTGAGGCATGAGGAATGAAAAAATAAAGGTGACCTGCAAACACACATTTTTCAAGAATCGATAAGCAGTTTTGGATTGCTGACTGCCTGAACTGGTGAGCAGGGGAAGAGGATGTAAACTATAACAAGAAGTCTATCTGTATTTATTTCTCTTTTACATGTCCCTAAATCACAGAAAGCAATGATTTTCCAAATAATGTATGCAAAGGACTAAAAAAAAAAAACCCAATTTTTGAATGACTTTCACTTGCATTTTGGGGTATTTGTATATTCAGATACATATGCAGAAATATACAACTTATATATATATAAATACTGACCACACTGGATAGAACAAAGAAATGTATTTATACGTCACAAGAATTTGCCAACTCATCTGATGATTTCAAACACATGTAAACTGAAATCAGTGATTTTTGTGTATGTCTTCAAAGTCTAAATCCTAGTGACATTCAGTAGCATTTGTGCTCCTCTGTTATTTTATCACTTAAGAAAATCCCATTCAAATCCACCACAATTTGACACAACTGCATATCTTGCACAAACTGTAACCTTAAGCAAGAACAATCCTAGGAATTTCTTGTAGGAATCGCTACAAGATTCTCTTCAAAGTGTAGATGGAGAGAAGCATTAAAGCAGAAACATATGAAAAACTAAAAAGTCATTGAAAGCTGCTTTTCTTGCAAGCTGAGATTTAAATAAAGAAGGAGACACAGAGGAAACATTCCCTCATGGACGTTGAGGCAGACTTCCTATGATGTGACATGCATGCTGAAGGAGGCCGTGCTCACAACATGGAATTCTGAATGCAAGTGTGCAAAGGGGTTTCTTTTGTTAGGTTGGTTGATTTCCTTAAAACATGAGAAGGGTTCAGAACTTTAGCTACAGTGACGGTTATTCCACCTGGAATTGTGATAAATTACACAGCTACAATAAAATGTCCCACCACTGAATGTGGAATTACACGTGTCTGTAACTGGAGCAGTCACAGATGGCTAGAAGGAAGTGAACTTCCCCTGGTGGGCAACTACCAAAATTCTTCATTGCATTTTAAAAAAATTAGGTACCCACCATCTCAATAAGACTGGACAATTTCTTCAGTTTAATATGACATTGCAAAAGAAAACTGCAGCTATGAACAATTTATGTTGGCTATGTACAGTATTTCTTCTCAACAGACAATCCCAGAAGTACCTATGGACCACAGACTTTAAGTAAAGAAGTACACAATGGAAGATATGCATGCCAAAATTTGGTAGGAACACATAAAGAATCACTACTGAATTTGTCTTACTAAGTTCATATCCAGTATTTAGAGCTGTAAACAGTCAAATTACCTTTGGAGACAGTACATGAAATCTTGCAAATTACAACTATTCATAATCTGTGTATGCTTAAAAGCTAATGAAGGCATTTTAATTTGAGTGCTCTGGCTCTTCTCATATTTTTGCCCTTGTCCCAAAGTACACCAGCTGGACTTTATAGCAGCAAATGATATAATTTGCAAAAGTCACAGGCAGCGAGTGTACCATTATATCCCAAACTGCCTGAAGAGTTGTGACCATGCTGAATACCAAGAGAAGTCCCTTTTTCCTAGTAAACAAAGACAGAAACCAGTTCTATTCCACTACTCTAGTAGATATGGTTGTGTCGTGGGAAAAGAACAGCTTTGCTAACTGCTAAAAGCCTGATTCTGGAAGTAAGTGTCATGTTTCATTTATACCAAAACGAAGCCAAGGCACTTTTTGACTTTTCATGCCTCTTCAGTATTTTGTTCTGTGCCTACCAGCAAATCTATCAGGGATTTCCAAGTAGGATAATACAAGAGTAGCACTAAATTCTAATAAGAGAAAAAGCCTGTGATCAGCATTTCACAGATGATCTTCAGCTACCTGTAAGATGTATGAATTACTGTATATATGCTAAGAAAACATACGATGGCATGGTGAGTTACAAAGACTTTTTGAAAGCTATTTTCTATTACCTGCCTGCCTGACCGTATTTTGCTCCTCATCAGTAAATTGCTCATTCAAGCAAGTCCACTTCATTTATTTCTTTAAACAATAGTTGGAGATGTTCATACAGAAAACTCTAGGCACCCACAGAGTTAACTATGTCCAGAATTGTAAATTATGACCACCCAGCAGCAAAAAATCATATACAAATAATGAATCAGCTCAGTCAGCCAATAAATCAAATCCATAAAAACTTACCCAAGGGTTCTACAACATACCACCAAGAATTCAGTATAGCTGTACACACATATATTCTAATTCTGAGACCATATTTTATATACCTATGTGCGTTGTGTATATGTGTGTAAATTTCTGCATGTATAAATCCATACCCATCTGTCTGTGTTATGAAATATTTTTATATATGTGGGTGATTCACTTACTTTTCACAGAAATGTGGTACAAAATATGAGACAGAATGAAGCCATAAGAGAAATGCTTGGGGAGTCCAAATATAAATGAGTAACATTTTCTTTTAACTTTCAGTTTCTAGTTTATTTCTATTTAATAAATAAAATCTGCTCTGTTGCAAAATAATTCGAAAGCAAACAAATTAACAGAAAAAGCAAATTTAGACTGCAGAGTGAAACACTGACTTCTTTTTGTATAGCCAGTGTTTCTGCACATGTGATATCACAAATTCAATATATTTCAGTCTTCTACATTACAGTGTACACAACAACCCATTTTCTTTCATTTTCTAAATTGAAAGTAGTGGGCATGTAATATTAAACTGCCAGACAGTGCCTTTGCTTTAAAAGTGTCCTATCTAATTATGAATAACAATACAACAGTCAAAGTACAAGGTGAGTCCAGGCAGTTGTAATTAATAGTGCCAGCAATCCAAGTAAAATGGAGCTTTTATTTCTTAGTTAAGAAACAGAATTTGTTCATTTCCTTCTGTCTGGTCTAGCATCCTAAAATATCCGTATCTCAACTCCCCACTGCACGAGAGGCTGTCAGGCATGGAATGTCAGCAATAAAAGGCAGCTTTGCAGTTTGAACAAAGTTGAACAAAAAGGAGTACAAATGACTATCTATCTTAATTTTTATTTAAAAATTTGTATCCTGTTCCAAGCCTTGTGAATCCCATATATTCTTCCCTACCTATTATAGCATGCTTAAATATCACACACTAGACATCAAAATGTGTTTGGAGCTGGTCCTCAACAATGACTAAAGTTTGTTCTTGTTTAACTTCAAAGTTCAGACGGACGAGTCTGTCCTGCTTTCTGTTCCATTCTCTGGGACCCCAGGAAGGTACATGCTGCCTCCTCCAGATCAAGCACACAAAAATTTCTATTTGAAAGTAGTCTGAAACATTCTTTCAAGTGGTCTTCCTGTGCTGTAAATCTGTCATGACAAAGTGCAAGTCAATTGTTCCCCGCTACCCTACAGACCAACAAAACAGCTTTGCAATACAGACAGGCCTGAAGGCAGCCTAAAGAAAGGTGCAAAATGCATAGGAAGGTGGCTTTATGTAAAAAGAAGGTATTTAAGGTAGGTAAAATGACAATAGATTCAAGCTGCTGCTTCTGGCACCCCTGCCAATCTCATACATCAGAGGCAGAATCGGATTCAAGTCCGTTCATAAGACTCGTTTTCCCACTTTCCTGGCCTCATTATTAATGGCTGTAACTACAAGAAGGTGGATATTTACAAAGGCTTAAGGGTTATCTACATCCTGAATTGCTTGGTGAATTCAGAGGCAGCTGACAGTTATTCAGCCATTGGCATTATCACAAGACGCCAAATATCACAATTACTTTGTGTGTTTGATGCTTCACCCAATGAGACTGTAGAAACAGCCAAGATACATGCAGAATTCCATAAATCAAGATCAGAAAAGAAAAATCCATGCCTCAGCATATGTGATTTTCAGAAGTTTGAAACTGCAACAAGTCCAAATTAACTTTCTATAAACATTTGGCTTTTGTTAATCACAAAGGAAGATTTAATTCAGAGGAAGATTTACTTCACAATAATCCGTATTGGCTCACATTAGTCAGAACTAATTTCTGAACAGACAGCTTTGTTTATATGGCAATATTTGAACCAGTGAAATACTTCTCTGAAATGCTTTCACAGCTACAGTACAAAACATTTTCTATGCAATACTTCCTTTCTTACTATAAACCAAGATGAAAATCTTACAACAAAAGCATGTTACTACTATATCTGGTCTGATCTGTTCGACAAAGATCACCAAAAAATATAAAAAAAGAAGAAGCAAATGCTTCATAAACTGTTTTTCATATTGTTACTTATTAAGTCCAGAAAACACACTAAATTCAACTAATGGACAACACTTAGGCACATTTTACGGGTCACTAAAATTATATCTAGAACTATGAATCTTTCTGCAATGTCCAAAGAAGGCCCTGCATGGGAATGATGAGTTTACAATGACAACTGTGAAATTTCTGTAAAACTGTAGATTTAACCCCATGCATAAATCTCCCCGGGATGCACTGGTGCACATGTAGCTTTCACTACAATCAGTGATTGAAATCAGAAGTAAAAGTGAACTTGAACTGAACTCAATGTCTGGTATGTCTTCATTTGTCTTCCCTTAAGCAAGCCAGAGGATTTGAAGTATCAGTTACACATGAATTTTCTTTTAAGCATCACCACTACTGTGTTATTTACACACCTCCAAGGATAAAATCTCAGACCAGCCAGGGTTAATTTTCCACACAAGATCTCTCAGTTTTTAATTACCTTACCTAAAGAATCACAAATGTAATAAAGAAAAATAATACTAACAAACCACAAATTTGAGAATATATAAAAAAATCCTACCTGACAACCATAAAAGAAACTATATAACCCAAATCTGCAGAGGAATTTAGCAGCCTGTTTCCCACTGTAAAGGAAAGACCAAGGTGACTCTGAGGGGCTGTGCTAGAGTCACCAAGGATGAAGGCAAAGGCCCCACCCCAGACCTGACTCTGCATGTGGCAGATCACACCTACACCCTGCAGACAGCACCAGGGGTGGAGGGAGGAGAGTACAACCACGTATTTCCAAAGGGGCCCAGACTCTGCTGCTGATTCCAAGGCAATTTCAGTTCCTGACTGCCACTGCAGGTATTGACAATTTTGTCATGCTTTTCTAAGTCTGGAGCTAATGTTGGCAGGATGACAACATGGATTTAAGACAACTGTATATTGTGGGGTGTATTTCATCTATAGAAAATTTCCTACATCCCCCTAAGAAAAGAGCAGCTGTGCAGAGCACAAGTCTTCAACAGCAGAGTCCTAATGCTCAATTTCAAACTTTAGAAGGATGGGTAGGTAAAACTTCACCAAGACTTGTAATCTGATGAAAGACATTTCTCAGAGTGCAGATTTCTCACAGCCATTGTGCTAAAATACAGCGTTTTTCAAGGTTCTTGTGTAGGGTCTTCTAAAGGGAACTGCTCTGACAGGACTCAAGTTATCAAGAGATTTGAAGTGGAAGTTTGTAGGTCTTCTCCTACCATGAGCTCCCACAAGAAAATGAAAGGCCTTCAGCAGGCAAAACCAAGGCTCTCCTAGACTTACAAGTACAATTGTGAAGCAGCAACAAAATCCTCACAGTCCGAGAGGAGGGAATAGAAATGAATTATTCACATTTTTCTCCTGGCTGGTCTGTGCAGCAGGTCATTATTTTCATCTGTGGCTTCAGTCACTCCGTGACCTTCTGAGATGCAGCAGTTTTGGCTGAGACTCCCACTTGTCTGGAAGAGAAGGCACATCCCCTCCGAGCCTGGCTGCCCACTGCTGGCTCCTCACTGGAGGGACGCAAATCTCAGGCTCCCGGATCCTTCCCGTGACCGCTGCACTTCCTGCACTAAATTGCCTGTGAAAGCTTTCCTCCCTGGAGCTGGCACAGCAGCTTCCCAGGGGAAGAAGGATTTGCTCAGTTCCTCTGGGGCTAAACCTGAGCTCTTTATGGCAGAGAACACGCACTGAGAACCAAACTAAGCAAATAAAATTAGTCACAGGTAACTAAAATGCAGCGGATTCTTTCATACATTGCCAAATTTGTATTTTGACAGTTTTAAATTTTGAGACAGATTGGACTTCTCATTCAAAACATTTTCTGTAAAAACTTAATAATAAAATTAACTCCCAAAGAAGTTTTGGCCCTGCCAACTGAACACTACAAATAAACAAGTATTTTGCAAAAGTAACCTTGAAAAAAAAAAAATGTTTTCTAATGTATCTAAAAACCTACTGATTCTCTGTCTTTTGACCAAGATGACATGCCATGGAAATGAGACCACACTCCAAAAGAAGGATATAAACTCATGTTAAATTCCTATTGCATTTATCCCTGAGTGAGCCTAAGTTCAGTAGAACTCTTTTGTAGTAAATGCTGGACATTGAAAGTTGTGAAAACATTAAACTTTTCCCATCATTTGGCAAAAAGAGGAGCATATGCACTGCAATGCTGATTTTCCATGAAGAGTTAAACACAAAAGTCATACATTAATCTGCCACATTTCACTCTTCCATCACTGTTCACCACAGCTCTCGTGACTGCAGCACATGCAAATCATAAATCACAGATTTCCTTGTATTTTTTGTGGTTTGCACACAAGTCTTGTGTTACAGGACTGAGGCAAAAACCTGCAGTCATAGGCAACCACAAGCAAATCTTGAGTGTAACTTTCATTATTTCTGAAAGACTGCTGAAAAACCACTGGGCTTGACATTGCAGCTACAGAAAGCCTTCTCCTTGGAAGATGCTAAAATTAAACTCACAAAGAACAAGGAGCAGAATGTATGCACAGAGAGGCAAAGAGCAAATCCCCCAATTTCCCCAGCTCACAGAGCAGCCCAGAATCATTATTTTTGTGCTCAACTTTAGATCCTCCAGAGAAACTCCACAGGCAGGGTGTGACCTGCACATCTTGGTCCGTCCACAAATGTTCTTTATTGCCACAGACTTAACAACACAAGGCTGATCTTCAGCAACACAGAGCCAAGCCAGAGGCTACTTGGAGCTTCTTTCACTCATGAAATAAGCCAGCCCAGGCTGCAACCAAGCAGAACAAAGCCTACACTGCTCCCATGCTCTACATGAGCGGAGAGCAGCGCTCCCTGATGCTCACATATCCATCCTTTAGCTGTGATAGCTCTGAGTGCTGCTGCTCATGGACACTGAGAACACATTGCCCTCTGCTTGGGCTCTCCCCACCCAGCCCTATGCCTCTGGAGCAGCAAACCCTTATTGCTCAGTGCATAGATGGAAGTGAAAAGCCAGAGAGAAGGAAGAGAGTGAAGCCCAAAAAGCAGTGCTGGGGGCTGCCCCAGCTATTCAGGCAGGCTCTGGAGCCCTGCTGGGATAATTGCTTCCTGCACAGCAGCTCCTTGCTATTCTTCCCAGATGCCACAGTGGGTTTAAACTTCTGGCACAATTCTTGTTGGAGTTAAAGGGTTATTGTAAACTGCACCAATGGAAAAGGCTGAGAGGGAAATGTGGCTGCAAGGGAGGGAGAAACTGTTCTGGACACTGAAATTAGTAGCTGCTCAGCTTTTCACATTTGTATTTACAAAGCAAACTAGCTGGCCAGGTTCTGTATGGAAATCAGTCTCATGTTTGTGTAATTGGAACAGGCTTGTAAAAATGGCAGAGAAATTGAAATTACTCTGCACTTTATTTTCCTGTTTCATCTTGTGTCTGTGTGCACATCTCCTTTAGAATTAGCACTATCCTGTCATAAATGAGAAGCTTTGACAGCTTCTGTATGAGCAGTGTGAAAAGAACATAGTGAATAAAAAGTAATCTTTACAGAAAACTAGAAGTGTTACTTGATCAGATTTCAGTTCACTTGGTACAAATTACCTTTTCATGACAGTGACAAGAAGCTAAAAACTGCATATGCCCCCCCACAGCATACTCTCTTCCCCAAAACCACAGAAAAAGCCCACATTGTGTTTCCAATACATACAAATACAAACACTGAGTCTGAAGTAAACACTTCACTTTTAAAGACATTACTGTTTCTTTACCAGCTACTTAGCATGACAAACAAACAGACAGTTATAATTTTGCGTTTAACACACATCTATCTCATGTTCTGGCTCAATATTTCAAAAGTAGATGGCAAAATTTAGGAGTCCATTACTGCTGGAGAAGGTGTGTGGTAGTCAGCATTTCTGCCTGTCAGATGGACATATTGACATGTACAATGAGTTGAATTTGCAATTCCACTTTCCAGACCTCATCCTGAGTGCTGATCACCAAAAGGAGCTGCCAGTAGCCCCTGGCATGCAATGCACCCAGTGCCACCACGGCCCATGGGGACAATTTACAAGTGGAAGGTGCCCTCCACAGAAGGCCTGAACCTACCATTCCAGAGGCACTCTCTGACTCCAATCAGTGTCCCAAATATGCAAAAATATTTAGAGGGGAAAATATTTTAGAGTGACATTTCTTTGTGTTGTAAAGACAACGATGCAAAAAACCACACACTAAAGAGTGCCAGGGAAAGCTGACCCAGGTGAACAAGGAAGGCAATATTTAAAGGAATATATTGATAACATCCATGAAAACAAGAGACCTTATCAATAAGCTTCCCTAGTCTTCTTGTCTACTTTTCTAACACAAACATTAGCAGGATACATAAACAAATTACAGTATGTCACATGAGTACCCTGATGTCTGCACCAAGGTATAAGCTTACAGAAGAGTTTGTGGAGAATAAAGATCATCCTTGTTTATCTCAGAGGACACACATTCACTGTTTGCACTTATTTATAACCAGAAAAGCTAAATAATTTATATTTGCCACTCTTGCAAAATGATTCTTTATGGAAGACTCACATTATGGTTTTCAAACCCTGAATAAGCATTCAGAATTAAGGAGAAAGAATCAAAGAATTCTCAAGTAGGATAAATATAAAAAGAAATATTCAGTGAATCTAAGAAATCATCAAGTGTGCTTTGTATTTTGCATTGTACTATTAGTGACTATCCTTCATGTGTTTCAACCAGACTTTTTCTAAGACAGCCATATTATTGACTTTGGAAGACAAAAGAAAACAAATTTCTTCTGAAAGTGGAAGTCAATCATGACCAGAGAAGCAATCATTTCAGAAAATGTTTGATAAAGAGTGAAAAAACATATTCTGATGATTGTCTTCTCCTTTCCAACAGTTCCATGTGTTATTGCACATCTGACCAAAGTGCCATAAAATCATAAACAGTTTTGTCATTTGATGAGATTCACTTTTAGTGGATTGCAATAAAATATTGCACATTTTTCCAGACCTAAAGTTTGGCAAGAAATGTTTGTTAGAATATAACATGAATATTTTTGCTATATTTCAGAAGAATGCTTAAATATTCTTAAGTTTCTGAAAACAGGAATTCTGGATAAACCTGCTAGATTTAAAAATTTCTTCAAGATCTGGCAGGCCTAAAGCACAAATGCTGTATTACAGATATTATTACTGGCACTTGCAAACATGCATGCCAAGAACAATCTGATATGCAGGCCATTCTATGCATGGAATATTAAAATAATAAAATATTAAAATATTTGCTGTATTTAGAGTTGCCTTTAATAATGCATTAGATTTGGATCTTGGCTCATTTTGCCAACTAATTTCATAGCAGGATTGCCTGGAAAGTTACCACAAAGGTATTGCTTTATGATCCTTTAGTTTATGATTAGTTTATGAACTTTTCAACAAATGCTTAGGAGGAATTCACCTTGAGGCAGAGGACTGGGCTTGACACACTTGTAGCCCAACCAGCAACTCTGTCCCTGAGACATGAGAGGAGACAAAAACCAAAGCAGGAAGAGGGGTTTAATGAGATGCACAGTTCTGTGGGGACCAAAAGAACATAAGTTCATTAAATGTGGACTTGGAAGAAAGAATGTATACATACAGGATTCCATTGGAAAGGAATTTTATATGCCAAATTAGTCAGGTAGGCACATAGATATCAGAGTGGCTTCCAGTGTTTCTTTTTCTGTAGTTAAATGAACTTAATCATGTAGTTAAATGAACAATACTCTGTCTTTTCAGAACCCTCTTTCATGGAACTACTCTTCAAACACTCCCAAAGGGAGAAACCATTGGGTCACCCCTAACTGGGGTTAGTACAATTGTTATTATTATTAAAAGTTTTCAGACAAGTCTAAGAGAAGGAAAATTACATACACCTAACTGAAATGAGTGATTTAAGGCTTGCTACCTAAAAGAATCTGTTCAAAGCATTAATGGAGAGCACAAAAAAGGATACAACCCTGTCCCAGTATCATCTCAACTCTCTCACCTGAATGTAAAGTGGACAGAGAGAACCTTGTATGTTATTTGAATGCTGCAAATTGGTACCTAGGTGTAATGTGTGTAGACTTATTTTAAAGACTGCATTTTGTAGCAGGTAAGAAGCAAAGAATACAAAGGTAAAAACTAGTTTACTATGGGCTGCTCAGGGTTAAAAGTAATCTCCTCCACAAGCAGAAACAAAAAATCCCTTCACATTCTCCACAGCACCTGAATAAATACATCATCTTTACCTTATAAAACTTGTCAACACTGGTAGTATCAATTCTCCAATGAGAATTTGCTGAAGTCCTTTGAAACAATGTTCAGAGAGAGAATTAATCGATTTTTCCATCTCTTGGTGTCATTATTTCATGAACACAAAACTGATGGCCATTAACAGCATCCAGAAGTAGGTGTGGCCAATCAAATGTGTTTTATCAGAGGACAATCTTGGGGAAAAAAATGAACTCTGCTAAGAGTACATTTAGAATCATAGAATTGTTAAAGTTGGAGAACTTCAAGATCAGTGAGTCCAACTGTTAATGTACAATATATTAAAACAATATTGTGATTCAACTTGAATAATCTGTGTCAACAGGCTTCTCTTACAAGAGAGTTCTCTTGGCTGGTTATCAGTGCCACAGACAAGTATTTGTAGATACCATTTACTGGATTAACAAAACAAATCCCATTTTAATTATAATCAGCTTATTATCCAACATGATACCTTGCTAAGAGAATTCCACATAAATAAAGAGTCCTTAACCTGTCAGTAACTAGAACTTAGCCCACAGAACCAATACTTAATGCTGACATTTGTCTGTCACCACACACTTTTTTGCACTGGGCGGCAGGTATGAATGTGTCTATTTTCAAATTTAAATAGAAAATGGTTCTTTATCTTTTTATTTTTGTTTGTAGTTCTAATTATTAAAATAAGTTGCTGTTTTAATAAAAGCAGAGATAAATCTGGAAGTTTTAAAATTTCATGTCTATTTTAACACAAAATTAGGAAGAAACACGATTCACTCTCAAAAAACAAGACATATTCCTATGAAAAAGAAATGAGGAGCTGAGACTTCAGTATAAGTTGTGTGTAACAGTGTAGGTTGATAAAGGCTCCAAAAGCACAGGTATCCCTACCATCAGAAGCTGTAATGATGTGTTAACCTTGGTGACAGTCAGAAGAGAAGGGTCAAAGGTTCAGCTGGCATCCCTGGGGGGGATCCTTCCAGGTGAATTTGAGACTCATTTTCAGGGCAGCACAGTAAAACTGACACTGCAGTCTGAGAAATGTACATGCTACAAAGGTGAAGAACTGCCTTTTTCTTGAACTTGCTATTCATAGAAGTAGAAAAAATGGTCTTTGTTGAGATGGTTGAAGTAGGGGGAACACAGTTTGCTACCACACGAGATAGTAAAAGATAACATTTTTAAAGATCATGTCTCTTTTTAAATTGGAAATAATTATCAGAGCAGGCTTGCAACTTAATTTTTTCTGGTTGCTCCAGCTACTCTTAATTTTGTGTATTTTAGAATTTGTTTCCCATGTCCTACTTAAAAGGTTCAGATTGCTAAAGTTAAGGTTTCTCCTCATGCTGAAAAACCCATTACATCTACCTACCTTTATTACCTTCAAGAATAAAAGATAGAACAGATGACCTCTCACAGCACCAAAGCCTTGGATTATCAGTGACAAAAGCAGAGTAACAGTTGCCACCACCAGTCATGTAATTTCTAATATTTAAAAGTGACAATGCAAAGGATACAGGCAAAACATGGGAATCTTCTTAGCAGAAAGTCTCATTAGAACAAAAATTGAGAATCAATATGTCCAAAAAGCTGAAATACCTTAAGTACCTTAATGACAAACAAGCCAATAAAAAGAAGTGAAGCAGTAACAACGTTAGCAACAAAAAAAGTGAAGAATGTCAACTCGTTTAGCACATCAAAAAGAGGCCTCTTCTCTTGCTATAAATTATACTGTATACTTCCCTGGAAAGTATTAGTCTCAGGAAATGCAATGGTAAAACTTACACTGATTTCAGGTAATGCCAGAATTCCACCCTGAGAGTTCAGGATGTGTGCAAAGCCTATTTTAGTGAAACATGCTAACCATGCAGATTTCCCAGGAGTTATAATCATGCAAAGTACCTGCTCTGCAGACATTCCTAAATTATTACAAACCCCCAAGATCCTTGAATAGAAGGGACAATAATCTCAAAACCACTGTAATGCTTCAGCATATAGTTAAATAATAGAGATGTTTTCTTTGTAATCACAGAAAATCTCTAAGTTACTGTAGCTGGGCGAGATCCTGCAAGTATTATAGAATCACAAACACCTGGAGTGGAGCATGGCCTGAATATGAAAGCGAGGATATGATTCTACTGTTTTGTCTACAAAAAAAGAGCCTATTTATGATTTAGGATGCAATAACATTTCACACTTTGCAAGGTGGCACAACACAGCTTTGTTGTAAGTGTCAGGCTGCTTTACATGTATGAATGAATTCAGGTCCACAACTCGTGAAATGCTGAATAAAAAGAACTGAACAACTTCAAGGCTTGCCCAAAATCACACAGGAAGATTGCAGCAGCAATCTGCTCTGCTTAGCTTGCAGACTCTCTACCTCAAGGCCATCTTTCATTTACTGCACAGTAATTTTCTCTGTAGGAAAATGTTTTGCAGCACACTTCTAGAAATCATGCTGCAATGACTGTAGAGTCTCATGGCAAAACAGATCTTCTGTGATTCTGTTAGGTGTGCAGGTCTGCCAGAGAGCACAAACACTCATTTCTGGAATACCTGTAATGCACCATGAAATTACTTCAGTCAGGTACCTGCAGCTTCTCTGGTAACACTTTACCGTGAATGAGTAATTTTACTTTTTTTTTCCTTCTTGGTTTTCATTAGGTCTTACTCCAAGAGAAATGCCTCAAACTGAACACCACAGCTCAAAGAAGTCCTAAGAGACAAATGATTTCATATGAATGGGGAGAGCAAGAGGTGCAGAGCTTGAAATGTGAAGTGTGCTGGAGTTTACTCTGAGCCATCTTGCCAACATCTTTTACTTTCAAAAACCTGACATTCTGAATGGCATAGACACTTTGGAAAACAATGATGAAAAACCCCCACAGACGTACAGTTAAGAGATCTTGATTCGTCATCCTTTTGTTCAGGAAACCAAATTTCATATTTTGTGAGGGAGGACAAATTATTCAAGCACAGATATCTCTATGGCTAGTTTCAAAATTCAGTATATTCCATGCGGCAGTAGAACCAGGAAAGCTTTTCACTTTCTCACGCTTTACTTTTTTAACAGCATTATTTTCCATGCCAGTTTTTGGGGGTTTATTTACTCTAAAATTTACTCACATTTACCCCTCTTCTCTCAGTGTAATTTATTCTCCCCTGTGCAGCCAGAACCAGGAGGCCAAGCAGAGGCAAGCAGACAACTGACAACAGCAGCAGACAGAGGCAAAAGCAAAGCTGCTGACTTAGAAAAAACAAGATGAGTATAAATAGATCCAAGTGTAACTAACCACCCACACTTCCACGTTAAACAAAGGAACAATCTTCATGTGACCATGTGCCAAAGAGATTCTTGTTAGATAATGATTTTAAGAAGGAAAAAAAAAAATCAATTAATTGCTTAGAGCAGCCTGAGTATGAGCAAGAATTATCCTACAGCTAGATTAAGAAAGGAAGCAAGTTTGTTGTTTTTTTTTCTTTTCCTTTTTAAAGAGGACAACCTCTTCCAGGCAGACTTGGCCCTGCATAATACTACACAGGAGTCTGGAATAACACCCTGCAATGTGTGTGTGAATCCCTCACTACTGCACGTGGTGAATATCTGAACTTGGCAGTAAGTAATTGTGAGTATATTATTACCTGGAGAGAGAGAAGTACTCTGTTGGGTTGAGGAAACCCAAGAACTGAGAAATTATTATTTTTGAAGTGCTGTGATTTGGACTAGACTTTTCATATAACCAGAAGCATCACAGGAAACTCAGTAAGGCAAAACTATCCAAACAAAGTGAAATAAGCAAAAGTGAAGTTGACAGAACTTTCAAAAAGTAGACCAAAAAATCAAAGCAAACCAAACAAGAAGCTCTAATCACTTACAGCTGTTAAAGGCTCCAAAAACAGGCACTGTTCTTCTCTACTATTTTTATTCTACATTTTTCTTTTGATTATGAGAACATAATATGTGCAAACTCAGCACACAGATTGTTGAGGTTTTATTACACATGCTTTTAGAGTTAGTGTCATTTTTACTTTACAGAAGTAATTCCTAAAATAAGCATGATACACAATAAAGTCTCAGTTAGCAGTTATCCGATATTTAGATTTTAAGTGACAACATGTGGCTGCTGTGGTGTGCAAGCAAGTAGGAATATCAAAAATGCCAAGTACAATCAAATTTATAAGGTCCACTGGAGACTTTCAAGAACAAAAATGTACCTTTTTTTTCTCTCTCTCCCATCCCCCAAAATGGAGAGGGCTTCAGTGTTTGGAGAAGAGAAAACACAGTGAGGAGCTGGGTTCCTTCACTTCACTGTACAGACTTGCCACAAATAATGCGGGGATTTCTGCAGGGTATCTGTTTATTAAAACATGCTTTACAAATGGAAATATCCCTGTATAAGAGCATAAAATAAACCTAAATACAATAAAAAAAAAAAAAGGCTGACAGGTCCAGGAGGCTGCATGAAAGAACCTTGGAAGGCAGAAAATTTGTTTTGCACATTTGATCTGTAGGGATCCTAAGTCCCATGTCCAATGGAATCTTCTCCGAGCACTTTTTCTGCCTGTACACAGGTTGCCCACTTCTCACTGTGAATCCTAATGTTCAGTGTGTCAGACTCATAAAAGCCTAATTTTTTTCAATATTACTTTGCCATCATTGTTTTTGCTCCTGAGGAGGAATGAGGGAAGGCACAGCACTCACAAAAGGGCTGGGGAAAACAGCATTTCCAGAAATGGGTTTTTGATTTAGAGGAGGATGCCCACAGTCTACATTTAAGACTTCCCTGCAGCTGATGAAGGGAGGGGAAGGGAAGAATTAGCTTTCTAAGCCCAGTCTTCATCTTTATTGTCTGTAATATAAGCAAAGGCTCCTTTCCTGATTGCTTAGAAAAACTAACCAAACAGAAATGTTTCTTTTTCATTAGCAGAATAAAATGAATGAAGAAATAATTTCCCTCCCACATCCTTTTTTCAACTCTCTTATTCATCCAAAAAACCCCCAACAACGAGACTGTCAGCCAAACAAAACAAAGAATTTACTTTCTCAGCATAATAAATCACCTTTGCTCCTAACTATCCAAATCATAAAGTCCTACACACCCTGGATAGCTCAAGTAACCTAGTCTGAGATAACAACCACCTGGCTTTTTATTATTTTTTAGGGAGAAGCTTCCCAGACACCATTTCTATAATTTCACATGGTCCCAGAGGTTCAAAACTCTCAATAAGCCATTTTAACAAGAAAATCCTGATAGTCTAATATCTAGGCCTGTAAACATCCCAAAACTCAGAGATCTAACACATACTCTATTTGCTGCAGGCATTTATTTTGTTTTACTATCTAGGTCATCAGTTCATGACTAGGGACAAAAGAAATCCGTAGAGAATTTTCACTCAATGAGAAGTTTTCAAATTCCTCTAAGTCCACAGAGTATCTGCAAAAGAGCCCCATTCTTTTTTGCTTCACTTTCACAATGGAAAGTAGAAATCAGTCTAAAATAAAGCTGACCGTAGAAAAATACACCCTTATTTCACATTAAAGAAGTACTTCTCACTACTGCTGGGTGAAACAATACTGAGAAACCATAGTTATGCATGTCTAATGCTGAACTTTTTAAGTGTTAAGAAGACAAAAATAGCTGGAGCAAAGGACATCACTGATGCAAAAGAAAATTTTTCAAAGTAGTGAAAAAACCAAAAGGAACGGATAGTCTTACAGCTCTAGGGTCAAATATGATCAGCAATAACTTGGTTTAAAATGCCAGCAGATGAATGACCATAGGGAGCCTTTTAATCTAACACTGAATTATGATGAGTTTTAATTCCAGTACTTTTGGTTAGTGTGAACACCATCCATAAATCTGCTAACCTCACACAGCGGATGACACTACTACCCAAGCATGCCCTTGGGAACATGGGAGGTCACTTTGGTCCCAAATGCAAAATCTAGCTGCTGTGATAGCCAGCACAAGCCAACAGACCCTGGTGTTCTCCTCAGCTCACAGATGCCTGACATTGAGCCACCTTCTGCCCTGCATCATGACATTCCTTCCCTTTTCCCTAATTCCAGAGACCATCATAACACTTTGGAGATGTCTGCTGGGAAGACATATCACATCAAGTGTCAAGCTATGCACGGTTTACCCTATGCAGCACAGAAGATTCAGGGTTTATAATAAGCCATTAACAACTTTGAAAAATCTTCTTTTGCATCAGTAATGTCCTTTGCTCCAGCTATTTTTGTCTTGAGGACCAGGCTGGTGAAGGAGTTGGAGCACAAGCCATACAAGGAATAATTGAGCGAGCTGGGGTTGTTCAGCCTGGAGAAAAGGAGACTCAGGGGTGACTTAATCACTCTCTACAACTCCCTGAAAGGTGGCTGTAGTCAGGTGGGGTTGGTCTCTTTCTCCAGGCAGCAATGACAGAACCAGAGGACAGTCTTAAGCTGCGCCAAGGGAAATTTAGATTGGATGTTAGGGAAAAGTTTTTTACAGAAAGAGTGATGAAGGAATTGAAAAGTGATGAGGAATTGTCTGCCTGCGGAGGTGGTAGAGTCACCATCCCTGGATGTGTTCCAAATTAGAGCGGATGCAGCACTCAGTGTCATGGTTTAGTTGAGGTGTTGGGGCATGGGTTGGATTCAATGATCTTCAAGGTCTCTTCCAACCTAGTGATTCTGCAAGAGCTGCAGAGAAGAAAGGGACATCCGCATGGGCATTTTCAGGCCGTTTGCCTTGGTTTGGCACGCGGATGGAGACGCCAAGCTCCTTCTGCCCGCAGTGCCACGGGGGCTGCGTGGCCGTGTCAGCCCCGCGCGGTGCCGTCTCGCAGCAGGGCTCGTTAGCCTGGGCTTGGCGCCGCCTTAACCACTGCCAGATGGCTGCCACAGCCAGCCCACAGCCCACACGTGCACGACAACATCTGCACAGCCACGCTCCTCACAATGGCAAACCCCAAATGCAGGCTGCCAGGGGAGAGCCTTGTAAATAGGTCAGGATTTGCAATCCACACCAAGGTGTAGAATTTGAGCTCTCGCTCTTGGCAGCTGTGGTCAGGGCTGCAGGCTGCTCGTGGATGTGTTAGAGATGAGAAGTTTTGTTTCATAGGGCTGAGTCTGAAAAATGAAGTGAGGATGGTCAGACTCCAAGTAGGATGGAAGAAGTGAAAGAGGAAAATAGATACAGAAATAAAAGTTGGTGTGATATTTCTCCACTTCATTTTAGTCCAGGCTATTAATCAGATTTTCTACAACCTTCCAAGGTGAGCATGGTCCTCTGCAGAAGGTAACGTTTTTTACAGCTCAGCCAAAACCCCGACAAGCAACACACAAAACAATGTGACAGATGATAATCAAAGACTAATGGACCACTGAAAAGAGTAGCAGAAGATACCCTGAGAAACCTTTGTCTTAACAGAGAGTGGTTGTGCAGATGCAGAAACATGAGTGGTTCAGACATGGCAGGGGAAGAGGCAGGCATGCAGAGAGAAGTGAGGGCAAAAATGGGAAAGGTGTCCTCATGATAAGGCAGGAGACAGCACAAGCACTTGGCAAGGAAAAGAAGGGAGAGATGGTCCAGAAGAAACATCTTCAAAGATTTGTGGAATCTGGAGAGCAAAAGGGTTTCAGCAGGAGCAACAGGGACCCTGAAACAGAGCTTTAAGTGTGAACACAGAACAACAGTGTCACATTTTGGAAAAAAACAAGGAGAAGAAACAGAAGGATTTAGAGGAATTCTCACTATCCTCTGCGACAGCTGTGTGGTTACAAATTGTTTTTCACAATTTTTTATATTTTTTTCCCTCTTGGGGTGCCAAGTTAATTCACAGCAGCTCCAGCTGTGTCACCTGTGGAAATAACATTAAGAGCAGAAGAAATATAAATCATTAACACAAACTACTCTTGATCCTTGAGGAAGCCACCATTGTAGGGATCAGGAGATGAAGTAAAATGAGTGGTAGAGTGGGAAGCCAAAGCTCCCAGGGAGGAAGAAAAAGGACTTGGAAGAAAGGAAATTGCTGGGAGGCAGCACATATTGGGAATCAGAACAAAAAATACACTTCTCTTTCTAACCCTCTTGGGGCCTATAGGAAATTGCTTCTCGCCCTTTTATCTGCCCCAAAAAAGAAAAACAATTAAAATGAAATAAAACCCTGAACTGTAAGTCCTTGCTCCCTGCCTTCCCCTCACCCCCACTGCTTGGTGTGCTGTGCACCCAGGCCATGATCTCTCATGCAGCTCTGCACAGCAGACACAGTATTGCCATTAGAATTACAGCTCCTACAGGAGTGTGCATTCTTTTGCTGTGTATCTAAAATACCTAATTTGGGGAAACGAAGGTGTTAAGAGATTAATGATCAATAAATCAATGAAAAAGGAGGAGGCCAGAAAAAAAAAAAAAAAGAGAAATGGAGAAGAAAGAAATAAGGATAAACATCTTGAATTAATTTGGAGGGGCACCGCAACAGTATGGTTTCTGTCAGGAGCATTGCTGCAGTAATGGGTTAAGACTGTTACTCCACACAAAATGCCCCAACAAATTCAATCATTTTTTTTCAAATTCCTCTTGATTCATGTCTGCATTGCAATTTTTCCTTGCAATTTAACTTTAGGAAGAAAGACCCCTTCCTAAAGAGGGAATTAATTTCTGCTCTTTTCACTGTTCCCTCCAATACTAACAACACTTTCTCTTCTCCTTTTTAACTGACAGGTATAGCAATTTCTTCCACTTCCTTGTTTCTTATGATCAAGGTCATGTTGGGATCCACCTATGTAGTTTTAAACTTGCTAAAGCATGATGAGGCTGTGACTGGTCCCACCAAGAAGCAATGAAAGCATCTCTCTTTGGCAATTCATTGACAAAAAAAATGGGGAAAGCACATAGAGCATCTTCCGGTGGATGGTACCATTAAGAAGGTTTTCCTGTCACAAAAGAAGATCAGAAGGCTTTGTTTTCACATTTTGAAAAACATTTTCATCACACACTCATGTAAAAATAGCATTGTGTAAGATCCAGTAGATGCTGCACATTTGTGATGTACTATTTAAGGGCCAGGAAAGGAGATGGGAATTGAAAATTTAAGTTGCAACTCATCTAAAATAAGAGTGTAAGTCATTCAAAACTGTTGATGTCACAAGACAGCCACACAAAAAAGGAATGAAAACCTGTATGCATTATTCATCTTCTAACTTTGATCTTTAAAGCTAAGAAACTTGAACAAGGAAAGATAAATGGCTTTTCAAGCTTTTTCTTTTAAAAATCAAATGAGGATGATTCAGGATAAATGAGAGATAAGAGTTAATACGAAAGAGGGGGAAATTGCAATCACAGTGCTGCATGGAAGTTTCAATGCAAAGGCTTTGCTTTTTGTGTTCAATTACAAAGGATTTCTTTCTTAGGTACCAGCATCCTTTTTCATGTATATGTAAAAGATTTTACCTATTAAAATTTCATGTTCAGTATGCATAGCTTTTTTCTTCTACCACCTATACCATGACTTGATGTGAACAATTAGGAGGCTTTCTGAAGCAGGGGCTCCTAGTGGTCATGGGGCAGGAACAGACTCAGCTGTGAAATCCTGACCTCCAAACCTGGCTCAAGCATCAGCTTGGTCTGGAACTTATGCAAGATATGTACAACTTCTCCCACTGGGAAAGCACTGATAATTACAGGCACTCTGACTGCATCCTGATTTCACTGAGGTTAGTCAATTATGCAGGCATTGCTGCTAAAACATAAGACAAATTGATAGGTCCAAAAGCACATGGAGGTTGCCCTGGAAGAGCCACAAAATCCTCTTTGAACGCTCTGCGCTCCCGAGAGTTTGTAATTATTGCCATTTTTTGCCTAAAGATATGCTCAAAGGCCCCACCATCTTGGCTAGATTACTGATGTCAGCATCTTACAGAGAGACAGCTACATTTGGGATTCACAAAGCAGACAGAGCAGCAGCACGGCCCCTCGAGGGAGGCTCTGAGCAAACCTGACACAGGCAGACACTGCCACAGCCATCACAAATCACAGCTCACCAGCCATTTCCAGCAACAGCAAGGCCCAGGGAAGAATGCCTTGACTTCACAGCATGCTGCAGGAGGGTTTGCTTATCTGAGCTTCCAAATTGTTACCTCCACACAAGCAGATATCACTAATCAGGTGACAGAGCCAGACAGGCTGGGTGGATGCAAGCACCACCATTGTGAGATGGAGGAAACGGATGGGGAATGAGGTGGAAATTTGGGGGGATGTGTGTTAGGAAGGCAGTGAGAACACCATTTGAAAAGTAGTGGGACATTTCTGGGATACAGCAGAAAGATGGGTGAGAAGTGAATGGAGGCACACTGAATTCACAGGCTGACAAGCAACCAACACTGACTGTGATTACTGTGAGTGCCTGAGCAAGTCATTGCTAATGGCACTCACAGCCACTGACACTCTGCCAACTTCATCCAGACAAAATACATTTGGAAAGGCCAAACCCAGTGATTACAGCAGTCAGCAGAAACTCCACTGACTGCACTTCCTCCTCAGCCTGAGGGAATGCAAACTCACAGCTTTTGGCACCAAGGTGACACACGTGGCCACCTTGTAATGATGCTGTGCTGCCATGCAAAAAAGATGGCTAGACTGATGGGGCTGGGAGCAGGGCTGTTCCTGGGGAGGATACCTGGAAGCCTGGAGCCCTGGCCTAGATCCTTGCTCCAAGCAATGGGTGGGTCTAGGAACTTCACCACTGCCAAATGTGTAAACAGCAAAAACGGCTGGAAACAGAACCAGGAACTTCCACACCCTGCTGCGCTCCCTTCTCCCTCTCTCATGGACAACACCTTGCACCTTCCTTCTCCACCAAGTCTCAGCTCCAAGAGGAGTGTCCCACAGCCTCTCCTAGTGCAGCTGGATCATGTAAGAAACTGGAAAAATATATTTGAGCTTTACACTGTTTGCAGTGAGAAATTAGAACTATTCACTGGACTGAGCTGAGGCACCCCTTATTACAGGAGGAATTCCTGATTCCACATTAGGAATTAACTAGGTGAGAAAAATTAACTAGGTGAGCATGGAATCATACTAGCTCTTCTCTGTCCTCATGATAACTGCTTTCTAATTCAATACATTAAGCTAAAGGCAAGTGTCTGCTTCTCAGGCAAGACTGTTCCAGCTTCATTTGTAGTATCTGGAGAGGGATTAATCACATCAAGCATTTGCTTTCATACCACGGTGTACAGAACACACATGAGGAATACCATGTTGAGCCCCAATGCACTGAGAAAATACAGACAACACACTCAAGAGTAGAGAGAAAAAATATGTTGGTGTTGATTCTTCATCATGTGCACCCAGCAGACATTTGTGCACTGAAGAGCCTACGCCAAGTGACTAAAACTGGGCACTACTGGGAGAGCTGTGCTCAAATAAAATGCTTGCTTCTATAAACCCCTTCACAGATAGCTCTGCCCTCACCCTTAACATTCATTTCCTATTGGTTCCATTCCCTAGTTTATAACTAACAGACATATACAGTTTTTTCTCTTCATAGCACATTTATTTGCCCTACAAATGGACCAAAAATATGAAAAGACTGATTTTTATTATCTCACCTACATAAACGCATTGATTTCCTTAACTCTACCCAGGACAAAAAAATGTTTTCTTTTTATTGCATTCCTGAGGAAGTCATGCCTTAACTTAGATCTTATTTATCTACATCTCAGTCAGGAAAAGAGCTTCCAGCTCTGTTGTTCTGGCACTCTTAGGACTCATTCTGAAAAGTCCAGTTTTTCTGACTCATAAATGACAGTGTCACTGCAGAGGAGAAAAAATGCTTCCATATATTAAAAATAGGATTGCTTCATGGAGATACCATCTTCCTGAAGAAAGTATAGATATGAATCAAAAAAAGAAGATGTCAAGCATCATGCCTCATTCAGAAAAAGTACAGTCCTAATGTTTATTTTATATCTCTTGCCAGAAAGGAAAGCATTAATACAATGTGCTTCATGCAGCCTTTGACACTTACAGAACTCTTAAGATTGCAATGAGTCAAAGATCAACAAACCTATAAGAATGAAAACAACTGGAAATGCTTTAGAAGTGGAGCCACTGAAGCTTCTTCATTAATTAAATGCCCACTGGTATTACATATGCATTGAACACCAAGACATATAGGTTGACATTCCCTGATCTGCTAATTTCATGGCTTAAAAAGAGCAAAGTCACACTTGTATTATGGAAATTTACTGCCACTGAGTCAATCAAAATTTTGCCACCACATGAAAAAAAAAAAAAGAAACCTGTCACTTAAACCCTGTAATTTCATCCTTATTTCAGCTTTTGTACTCTTCTAGGTTTTTTTCTCATTCCTGTTGCCAAACTGAAATAGAAATGCCTTTAAGGAGATAAATGAACAGAAATGGAATTATTCTAAGTCAGGTTTCACAATTAGCATTTCATTCCCATCTGCCCTTTAATAAGTTGTCCATTCCAGGTCCCAATCCCCACTCCCCTCCCAGCCACTAGCAAGATCATACAGATGGTTACTGCAAAGCTGTAAAGAGGTACATCTGAATGCATATTTATCCATTTGGCAAGATCCTGCTACAGCTGTAAGAGGATGCAAATCTGCATTACAATGCTGCTTCAGGCTCTCTGGCCTGTGTCAGGGAGCCCCCCTGATATCAAGAGTGCTGCTGAGGACAATGCCAGGCACATATGACACAGCTAAGCTGGGCTGTGGCAGCTCTGTTAATTTACACCTCTGGAGACAAACCCTCATTTGGGTACCTGAAACAAGTGTGAATCTACACCTACGTCAAAACTCACTTTCATTTGTTTGTTTCTGGGAGGCAACATTGATAATGAACAGTAACTCTGCCAGATGACATGGTGAAAGAATACTGTGTGGGTGAGCATTTGATACAAACACCAGAAAATAAAACCAAACTGAGGGGCTTTATTTCATCCTAAGAAAAGCTTTAACACTGCCAGTCAGTGATAGCTACCCTTGTTCTTGGTATGTCTTTGTTCTGGCAGCTGGAACAGTTTTCATCTATAACAAAAGAAATGTACTTAATAGGCAACACCTGAAAATCCTCTGCAAGAATAAACTACAGCAATAAAAAATGCAACTTTAGAAAGCTCTTCCTGGAGGAAAAAAACCAACAACATAGGTAGCACTGGAATCTTCTCTTTATCTCAGGTCAATTGACTTGTCACGGTTGGAAGGAGATTTGAAAAGGAAATTGCAAGTTCTTAGCAAGTATGATTGGAGGAATAGAGTTAATAGCCAGCAATCAGTATAGGTTGGGAAGGGTACTTAAAAATTTAAATGTATGCATACAGCACAACTGCAGAATGCCTGGGCTTTGTGCTGTTTGTAAAAAATAAATGGGATAACAGGCAATTTCAATCTCAAACCAAAATGGTAATTTTATACTTAGGTTGCTGGGGTCTGAGAGTACTTCCATTAAACATTTCCCTCATTTTAGTATGTGATCGAGGCATGTAAAAGGTATGAGCCTCTAATCCTGCTTTACATTAGAAATCTTTCCAGTACCAACAGGACAGTAGGTGCTTCCAGATGATACAGTTTCTCTCATGTGGAAAGATGTTTCTCCTATCACCACTTTGGCAGCAAATAAATGATTTTTGAACCCCATTTTTCACTGCCGTTTCTGCAAGGCCTTTAGGCTCACCAGCTTACTGTTTCAAAAAGATAGTTTTATGATTTGAGGAGCTGCTTTATCCATACTCTGGAATAGTCATGCACTGTATTCAGCAAGTTACAGATACAAATGAGTATGACAACACCTCTAATGAAAGAACAGATTTATGTAAGATGGTGGGATAAGCCATTATCTCCCTAAAGAAATGTGTCTATATCCCCAAAGCCTTTTAATCCTTTCTAACACAACACACAACTTTCCTGCATGTGCTATTTTCAGCAGAATTAAAAAAGATCTCACTGAGACTACTTGTAGTTTTGCTTTCCAACCAAAGGCAGATATTACAGGTTGCAAAAATGTGTAGGTGGATGAAAGGTATGAAAATTATAGGACAGTGATGAGCACGATGAATTTCATTTCCACAAGCTTCCAATTCTTCTAAGGAAGAGAAGAATATAGGTTTTGCATAGGCCTCTTTAACAAACAAATGCATACCCTGCAATGAAGTACTAGGAGATGAGAGGTTACATTCCAAGCTAAATGCAAACTAGCCCTTGCCTGTGGGGCAAAGACAGGACACATCCTGGAAAGGACAGCACAGCCAGAGATGCCCACAGGCTCAAGAGACAAGAAATTAATTTGTATTAGTTGATTCTTGTGTTGTTTGGGTAAAAACTTTTTATACTTACTGTAATTCTCTCATCTTTGTCATCCAGAGGGGTCCCATCTTTCTTCCATGATATAGTTGGCTCTGGGTGACCTCTAGGGGGCTGGCACTCCATCACTGCAGGTTCCCCCACAGCTACCATGACGTCTGAGGGGTTTTGTCGGAAGTCATCCCGTAGAACTGAAAGAATAAAAGCAATGAAGCAAAAAATTACTCAATAATATACTAATAGTGCAGCAAAGTGTTTTGTATTGGCCTTTAATGGTGCCTGTTGTCACTGCATTTTACTTTAACAAACAGATCAGTTAATCAACAGAGCTGGAGGGGGATGTTTAACAAGAGCATGTTGTGAGAGAACGAGAGGTAATGGCTTTGGACTGAAGAGGGCAGGTTTAGATTAGATATTAGGAAGAAATTCTTTACTGTGCGGGTGGCAAGGCCCTGGCATGGACTGGAGAGGCTGTGGCTGCCCCATCCCTGGAAGTGTTCAAGGGCAGGCTGGATGGGACTCTGAGCAACCTGGTCTGTGGAAGGCATCCCTGCCCATGGCAGGGGGTTGGAATGAGATGATCTTTAAGGACCTTTCCAACACAAAGCATTCCATGATTCCTGTCTCAGCTGGAGATGGCAGAGTATCTTCTGCCCAGGTAGAATGTGACTTGGGGGAAAGCACTGCAGAGGTTGCTTTCTGTCCCTTTTTCCTGAGACACGAGGTCAGCCTGCCAGTAACTCAGAGGTTTATGGTTAAAGGTTGGCCACTGGCCATACAAATTGTACCCATCCCTCAATTTAGGGCAAGAAATCAATGAACTAAATAAACTTCCCAGTTCTTTGATGACATTACAAATCACTAAACATTTGCCCAGCCTTAGCCAAACTCATCTTTGCAATTTGGCTTGTGTGTTTTTAAAGAAAAAATATTAAAAACCTTTCCTGCTCTCTGGTAGTTTTCACTTAGCCTAAACCAAGACCACACCCTTCATTTATAAGTTGATTTTGCACCTTTTGTCGATTACCACCTTTGCACACAAAGAAGCATTTTTATTGTAGCTTCATTACTAGAATTTGTTCTTTCTCATCATTTGGCCAGGCCCAGGCCTAGCAAACTCTAGTTTCCTCCAGTCATCCACCATGGATTTTATCAATAGCTGTGTGATTATTTTTCTTTCTGGGAAAGTACAGACATCATCCTGTGCTCAACAGACCACTACACAGGGACATGGTTTAACAGAATAATGGCATTTCTAAGCCTTGCCAAGTAAGTGGCATTAGGTTTAATCTAAAAATAAATAACTCAAATGATAACAAATAGAACGTTCTAGTCCCCTCCACTGCTGTTCCTCCATCCGCATAGAACAAAGGTTATGGTAATGGAAAAGCACACTGCACCCAAAGGACTCTCAGGATTTTTACAGAGCTGTATGTCACTCTTGCTACCTGCAACAATCTTGTGCCAACAGTAAATAATGCCAAGAAGCTGCAGCAAAAAAAAAAAAAAAAATTCTCCAAGCCATGGGCCCCAGATACATGGACATTCACTAGTGAACAGGGGTTTGGTTGTTAATGCTGCTTCAAGGGGAAGTGGGATTTATTGTCAGCTGTTAAAGAATGTGGTTGTTCTTACAAACTGGCAAGTACAGTACTACCACAAAGCCATCCCTCTCTGTAAGGTCCTTCATGCTGATGAGACCTTCCAAAGTGGTCTGAGGGCAAATGGGTCACCTGCTTTGGGACAGAGATATGTACACCTTCCTCATACCTACTTTTATTATAATGTAATGTACAACTGGGAAAGTTCCACACGCATACAGAAGTGTAGGAACAAATCAAAAACAATAAATGAAGAATATTTTGCCACTTTTCTAGCTAAATGACATAAATTCCAGAAATAAGAAAGAATATCTGTGTGTCAAAAAGACTTAGATATAGTACAGATCTCACCAAACATCTGAATTTACTAATCCCCTTCCACACTGAAGCACTCACATTTCTAATATTTCAGTTCAATTACTGAAATTTCTGGATGCCCTGGAAAGAGGACGTTCTGATGCTCTGAAAGAGTATAGTCAAGGATAAAACGGCTCAATCACATTAACAACACAAACTAATAGAACAGAATTATGGGACTTAAAGAACATCTTATAGAATAATTTAGATTAGAAGGAGGCCCTGGAGGTCATCAAGTCTACAACAATAAGATGCTTTTGAATGACCATGTTCTCTTGGACAGATTAGGTCTCTTCAACAGACCTAGTGTACAGAGTTTATTAAAAAAAAAACAACCCCAAAACCAACACAACAAAACGTACCTATTTCTTACTGTACAAAAACCTGAGAAAACATGCTGCACCTAAGATTAAAGTTATGTATCTTCCTAAAAGCCAAGACTCATGGATATTTTCCTTCTACAAACTTGGGAAAAATGGAAAATGTTTTCAGCTATAACATCATGTTTTTAAAAAGGGGAATGATGTCATTTTCTGCTATTCAGCAAGGTAAGTCAAAAGACCAATCCTTTAAACTCCCTTCTGCTTTCAACAAAACTTTATTAACTTCAACCCACATTCTCTTACATCTTCCTTACTGTATTCCCTTATATATTGATGCACCAAAATTGCACTTCAAATTCATCTTTGGTTACGGAAGTGTTAAAACATTACTCACGTACACTGAAAACATTACATATCCTTGTTCCGCTTACACTGAATTTGGCGTTAACAGCCAAAGACAATTTCTTGTGTTCCCAAGAAACCCTCAAGCCATCCAGACACATGGACCACTATAAATCATGTAGTGCAAATGGATAGCTGGACACTGTCTCTATTGAAGTCCAAGAATTTTTTCTACTCAATACTTTAGAGACTTAATCTGGCTTGGAGCCACTGATCGTATTATGACTTTTTTTTGTTTTCTTCCCACTTCTTCAAATTAAAGAACATTAAAGAAGAAGACACAGAAGTTGCCCTAAGTTACTAACCCCTCCCTCCCACAGATCCAGCTCCCAGTGCCAACAGCACATGAAAGTGCAGAAGAGTTTATTTGCTATGCCACAGTTCTATTGCAACACAAAAAAAGAGGTGCTTTGACCATGAGTAAGAAGCTTCTTATTACTGCTGAAGATTGTATCACTTGGATAAATTTAAGAGACATAAAAAGAAGCAGCCTGAAGTTTAAAAAAATTAAATCAAGTGATCTTAATAAAGCATAAGTGCTTTTCAAGTCCAAAAGACCTCATAAACCTAAGAGAAAGGACTATCAGATAGCACCTCAGATGGCTTTAGCACCTTTGAAACAACAAAGAAGTCCAGTACTTACATAATAAAACCAAATTACCTCTGTAATTTCTACACTCCTTAGTCTTATAATAGCTTGACAAGCATAGTACCTTGCCTGCAAACCAAGACATTTCACAAATTAACCAGTTCTAAATAGAATGCCTAGGAGGACATCAAAGGTCCAGGCCACAGATACTTCAAAACAAGTATTTTTTTTCCTCATTTACTATGAATTATTTTGGCTCTAACATCACATAATGAAATGCTAACAAAATATAATCCATTAGAGATTACTCCACAGATAGTCATCGTAATTATTTTTGCAGCTGTAAAGCAGATACATGCTCTGTTTTGTTTGCCTCAGGCCCTGGCAATCTTGCATGAAGTTATAAATCTAAAATTTTCATCCCTTACTGAAAAAAACCCTAACTTTTTCTTTCCTGTTCTTCATAGTCAAGGCTTACTGTAAATTGAGAAAACATTTCCTTTTTAATTTATATTAGAAGTATACTTTGCAATCCATGACAGCAAATGCTTTTTGTCACCTAACAGTGAAATTTCACCTCTTTCTACATATATGCAGCTGGAATAAAAAAGATATATTAAGAAGACATTTGATTTTTTTCTTTTTTTTAAAGCATCTTTATAGATATAACATTCTCCTCCCCATTTCTGCCAGACCTTGGTTAAGGTTTTCTAGCATTTCCCCTGATATTTTCTGAAATCCAATGAAGGATGATTGTAACCATCATCACAGCACAGCTGGGACAAGTCCATTGCTGTGTCAACGTGTTGAAATACTCAGGTTCAAAAGCAACTTTTGTAGCTCCACTCAAAAGTCAACTGCTCACACAACTACTTCATATTGTGCACTCTCCAATCCACTAAAGAGGATTCTCAGGGAAGAAGGGAACTGGAAACCATTTGAGGATAAATTTTCATTGATAAGCAACATACATTTTTATTGATAAGCAGAGATGGCACCAAAACAGTGCTTTGCAAAATGCAGCACAGTGCTTTTTTTCTTAAGTTCTTTGTTGCCTTCTATGAAAGAGAGCAGGGAGACACTAGAGGGTGAAATGGGAGGAAGATAGGCAGAAATTTTTTGCCTATATAAACTGTAGATAATTCAGAAAGGTTGCTGTTGCATTTTATCTTTAAATAACTGTGATTTGAAAGGGACATCTAAAATGCAAGATAAAATAAACCAACCAGAAAGTTCTAGTCAATACTTAAAAAGAATGAATTTGTAAGGAACACACTAATTACCATCAGACATTGTGGATATCATGCCTTAACAGGTGGTACCATTTGAGATCTGGAAATCAGAAAATTTCCTGAAAATTTGGATTACAGGTCTGTTCCAGTCCAGACACTTCATGCCAGATCAGTTCTAAGAAATGCACCAGAATATAACTGGGATTCCTAATCAACCAAGATCTTACAGCCATGGTCACCCAGTGAACAGAGGAAGAGGGAAATGCTGATGCTTGTGCTGCAAGTTTCTGAATCAGACCAAGGCAATTTTAATCCATTTTAATTCTTATACAAAAGCCTCACTCAGACTTCCTTCCCATTAACTCTCTTGCACCATCCTCCACAAAACACACCATTTTACAAGTCTGCTTCTTACAGAGAGACTGGTGAGCCAAAGCACAGCACAATTATTTAACAGAAGACATCCCAACAAGCTCCACTCTTTCAGCATGAACATAATTTGGATCTTTCTTTGAATGTGCCTCAAAAATGGTGGAAAAAGAAAGTGAAATAAACAGAAGAAATTATCATCACATTTCTTTGAACAACTAGACCTCAGCTAATGAGCAAGTTTCCAACAGCAAACAAAACCCTCCTGACATCAAACAAGCTAAATACAAACCTTAGTGGCCCACTGCCCTGCCTTTTGGCTAATTTTGTTAAAAGTTTTAATAGATTTTAAATTTTTTTAAATATCCACCAATTCTACTATTTTTATTCATTTAAATAGATAAAAAGTATTTCTGTGTTTCCCTTTTCCTCCCCAACAAAAGAGCAGTATTTACAAACTAAGTTTCCACCTAATACTTCATTTGACTAATAAAGTATGATGAACAAAACAACAAAAATGAGAGCTTGCTTTGAAAGCCCGTAAGATAAGGAAAACAAAAATAGGATTCAGGAGGTTATATAACTCTTCTAATCCCATGAAGCTGTAATCAAAGAGAAACTAATTATTGCTTAGTCAGGATTGAGTTGTTATTCAAAAACAGAACTCTTCCTGTAATTTAGGATCAGCAATGATCCCTTTTCCCCACTACCTACTGAACTTGTAATTCAAATTTACTGAGACACACCAGACATTTTTGGCATTCAAACATAAGATGGTTGTCAGTTGGAACAGTGCTTCAAACCAGGTGCTTAATTTTAATTACAACTAGCTTAAGCATCAGCCAGAATTATGGTACCTTGTTTAAGGACTTTGCTGGCATGAAATTTATACAGATGTCAGGATATAATTTTTAATACATGCATGCCACTAACAGGAAAGTGTTAGAGCACCTAATTAAGCAAAAAAGAAGCAAACAAAGGTATGCATTATCAAATTTAAGTCAACCCATGTGTTACCATATTATATTTTAGACCTCATTAAACTGTTACCTGGTTTGACCAAAAAGCTTGATCATTTACAAATGAGAAGTAATATTTCTGAAGAGACCTCCCTAAAAGTCTCCATGCAGCCATAAAATGTTAAAAACTTATTCCCTGAAAAAATGCTTTCTTTTCCTTTCTGAAGGTGTTAAAACCAGGTCAGCATTGGTGTTAACTAAAATAAATAGTCATTAAAAGGGAACAGAAGGAGTAGAGCTATAAATAGTCAGAAATTACTGTTGTGATCATCTAACAAGACCACTCATGCAATGCAGGCAATAATTCCGTGCAGTGACCGGGTCCAGCAGTGCCGTATGGAATGCTTCAAAAGATGTCTACACTTCCACAAGGCTCCAAGAGGCTGAAAGTCACAGCCAGCATGCCCAGGGCTCCTCACTTCCATCATTTCCAGTTCTCTTATGTTTCCTACCTTGCAGCACTCTGACCTCTTGCTACCCCTGCTCAGTCAGACAAAAGCCTACTGCAGGCAGGCAGATGCCAATTAGTTCAGTACCCACATCTCTGATATTCTCTCAGCCTTCTCTGAGCCTCAAAACCCAAATCAGCACTGGACACGTGGCCAATGCTCGGAGCACAGCCCCTCTGGCTGTACAGTGTGAGAACTCACAACAAACAGCTTCCAGACAGAGGAGGCTGCTCTCTGCAAGAGGCTGATTCTAAAGCAATAAGGCACCAGCACAGCACAGATCGACTTTTAATCCTTGGCTATACAGCTGTGACCACACATTCAACATCATCTACTCATCCAGTGCTGTCCTGCTCTGCTTTAAACTCTGCCCATTAGCAAACTTTACCACCCCAAAGTCTGAAGAAACAAAGAACTTTAAAATCAAATGGATTTTTGCTTAGCAGTCACATGTATTTGTATGAGTTAGTGCAGACTCTTACCTGAGTCTATGTAATTGAGATCACATCATCATACATATTTCTATTTCAAGATCTTTAGTGAAAGAAAACAACCATTAAAGCGCCTCAGTAAAACAAGTGTGTTTTTTCTACTTTATTACCAATGAGATAAACTAATTTAAACAGCTGGTTCATAAATACTTCCTCCATGATGTCCCTATGGAAGAAACTGAAGGGTTAATGAATACAAGAAAATAATGAATGAAGGAAAATGAATGCAAGACCTTTCTTTTAGACACTGAAACAATTTAAGAACTGTCTTCTATTATTATGCTTGTTCTCATTTTGTCAATGATTTATTTTTAATTTTGAAATGACACCACTTTTTAGATTCTGGTAGACATTGTGAGAGGCATATAGAAATTCTAACAGTAAATTTGGAAGAGTTAAGAGTGCTGAAGAATAGCATTTAACTTGAATGACTGAAAAAGAATTACTCAAAGAATTAATTAAAGAATGAATGGTATATACAGAATGCTTAGGTTCAGAAAACTTGCATTCCTACTACCCAGAAGAGTAAGGCAGAATTTCCAGCAATGGGAAATTGCCTCTCATCAAACACGCAGATCTGCTAAAGATTTTACTGATTTTTTTTACTGTGATTTTACCACATTCTGCTGTAAGAACATTAACAGATTAAAGGTGTCAGAAAGCAGCATTAAGTTCATGTTACCATCCTATGTAATTTAGTACAACATTATTAGCACCACCTGGCTGATGACACCAGCAGAGAGCACCGACAGTCAAAGCAGCAAAGAAACATGGCTTTGTTTTAGCACTGACAAACAGAACCAAGACAACAGAGCTAAATATAAGTGACAGATGTAGAAAACAGCAGCAGTGAAATCAGACCACACTTCTAAAACATTAACAAAATGTACTGTCTCCATTACTGTAGCCTTTAACTTGTTTTAAAATGGATTCTCTCAAATAAGTCATGGCTTTGATTGATTTTTTTTTTCTCTGCCCACCCAAAAAGGATCTGGGGGTGCTGGCTGACAGCAGCTGAACATGAGCCAGGTTGTGTCCAGGTGGCCAAGAAGGCCAATGGCACCCGGCCTGAATCAGGAATAGAGTGACCAGCAGGACCAAGGGAGTGACTGTCCCCCTGCACATGGCAATAATGAGGCTACACCTTGAATCCTATGTCCAGTCTTGGGCTCCTCACTCCAAGGAGATTGAGGTGCAGGAGTGTGTCCAGAGAAGGGCAACAGAGCTGGGGAAGGGCCTGGAGCACAAGTCTGAGGAGGAGCAGCTGAGGGAGCTGGGGCTGTTTAGCCTGGAGAAAATCAGGGGGGACCTGGTCACTCTCTACAGGTGCCTGACAGGTGAGAGGTGGGTTCTGGTCCCAGATAACAAGGCAGGACAGGACAAGAGGAAACGGCCTCAAGTTGCACCAGGGGAGGTTCAGGTTGGGTATTAGGAAAAAGATTCTTCACTGAAATGGTGTTCAGACATTGGAAGATGCTGCTGAGGGCAGTGGTGGAGTCACCATGCATGGAGGGATCTAAAAGACGTGCACATGTGGCACTTGGGACATAGTTTAGTGGTGAACTTGTCAGTGCAGAGTTAACAGCTGGATTCAATGAGCTTAAAGGTCTTTTCCAGACTAAACCATTTGATGATTCAATACAGCATCATCCAATTAGGATCTTTGTATCTATTGAAGGTTAATAATTACCATCTCTGGAAAAGTGTCATTCCCTAAGACACTCTGCAAGACATGTCAGCAAATAAAAGACCACCCTGCTTCTAATCCATTGCAGTAGGAGGAAATCAAGGACTGCTGCACCAACTGGATCACATATTTAAAAGGTGCTGATGGCAAATACATGTCATATGCTTGAATCAAGCAATATGTTACACTGCAAAAGCAATTAAATATTTAGGCATTTGGCAATAAACTTATGACTGCATAGAAATGCTTTAAAATAAATATATTTATTGTCATTCATTACTGTCATTAAGAAACTCCCAATTGTTAATAGAAAGAAAGGCATTCTTAAGAAGCAGTATCCAAGAAAATAAAAAAGATTTCTTTAAAAACCAATGGCTGAAAGTTACTGAAAACCATTACAAAAATTATAGAAACCACTCAGAATGTCTGAGCTTATTTCACTCATTTAAGATTTGGGGTTTAAGTACAGCCTGGAATCTCACTGGGCAGCATAGCTGTCAGCCTATAACAGTATCTCCATGTGTGGAAAGGAAATTGTAAATGGATTGGATGATGAATTGAGAATCAATTAAATGACCAAATCTGATAAGTCATATAAAGAGTAATTTTAACTCCTGTGAGAAAGGGTAACTGACAGGCCTCAGAGAGCATGCTGCAGCACTGGGAAACCTAATTAAATCCTGAAGGATCTGTGATGCCTCAGGCACGCAGCTCTGAGAGTATCCCTTAGGTTGATTGAAAATTGAAAATAGATAAGGAGAAGGGAATCTAATTATTAATTTGACTGACTGTGTAGGAAGAGCAATCCCTCTCAATATCTTCCATATATTATGCTCCAGGACAAGGCATCTACCAACTGTAACTAAGAATTTACCTCCTGGAAGAATAAATTAATTTCTACAGACTGCAGAGATTATTTCCTTTCACTTATGATAAATATCAAATATTTTCAGGTATTTTCTGGTAGTAGTAGCAGCAGCAGTAGTAGTAGTAGAGTCTACATTTTGTTTTGGGGTTATTTGAATTGTGCTGGATTACAGACAGTATTTTCAGCGTGACTAACACAGCATATTTCCAAATTTACAGACACAAACCAAGGGGTTTTAGACACAGCTCAGCCAAGAAGTGTCCTTCATCACAAACTAGTTTTCATATGGCAAAAAAAGGGTGTGCATCTTTATATCCAGGGATCTGTCCACATTCTGTATAGAAAGATTTTTCTCTCTACACTCCAAACAAAGATTCTGATGTTTAGTTTTCAAGGAGCTGCTGGCTGCACTGGCCTTCCTTCAGATCAGATTACAATGGAGAAAAAGAACCAGATTAAGAGCCTGCATGTCTTGGCCATGCAAATTACCTCATAAAGAGATAACTGAAATCAATAAAAATATATAAGGACCAAATAGGGAAAAAGAAAACGTGAGAAGACACTTCACCAGAGCTCCAGTGCTTTCCTTAACTACTCACCAAACTTATTTCACAAGCAGAAGAGAGTTCTTTTTCAAGGAAGAATACAACAACCAACACAGAAATGTCTCTATCGTCTAATTCAGGATAAAGGAATTCAGGTAGCAAGGACAGAAGCAACCATTTAGCTGCTTTTCAATGAAAGGTTAAAGCAAGAATGGCAAATGAAGCTAGATTGCAATTGATTTAAAAGGTATTTCTCTCAAATAGCAAGCTATGCTGACTTGTGTTGTGAAAAACTTCTTCCCATAGTTCCTAAAATGAAAGCTCCCTCAGTAGGCCAAATCTGAAGGAACCTCATTTGTTGTAACCTCTGCTGTTAAAAGAGGAGAAGCAAATGCTCCAGTCTTGCCAATGAAGCTGGCATCACTTTTCCTGTAGTACATGAAAGACTTAAAAGCTGACCATACTTGTATGTTTTCTTATAATCATCCTTTCGCTCTGAAGGAGTCAAAAATTTGTAAGAGGAGAAATGTGCAAAGAAATAAAGATTTCCATGCCCCTGATAAGAATTTTTCTGCAGTAGTTCTAAATCTGCATATGCCCTGTGTTAGTATTCTGCTAAAGGTGCTGCCTCCACACAACAATTTTAGTCCCGTCCTTCTGCTTAGCATGCAAATTCTAGGGTGTTATAACTGTACCACTACCATCAACATTTTATGAAAGGACCCTATTTCCATGAAAAAAAATCCCCATTATGCTCTTAAAGTGGTTGAAAAAAATGACATTTTAATATCAGAGAATATACAGTATCATTATCACACTCAAACAGCTAAGTTGCTTCTTTAATATTCTGGAAAATTATATTCCCCCATTACACATGAGGTCAAGCCTGAAACATCAGTCAGAGGGGGCAAGATGCAGGCACTTCATATGGCTGAGTGGCTCATTCTAAATAACAGCAGAGCTAAGAACAGCAAGGCCACAGCTGAGAAATGTTGCTGAACTCTATTACACACACTTTTATTCTGTTCTATTGTTCTCTTATTGTGTGCAATTTTATTGTCTTGGCAGAATCTAAAACCACAGAGCTCCACTGTCTTTGTGCAGCTCTCCAGATTGCTATACAGCAGGATATACCTCAGTTAGATAGTAGATGCTTCATCAATTATACCCTGCATTCCCCAATGTGTGACTGCATCATCCTTGTGGTAATCCTGTCTTGTTTTTCACATCCTAAAACATTCGAGACGTAAATTGAAAAGAGATTGCCATGGTAGAAATGGATGAACCATTTCAAAATTGCATTTATGCCAAATATCATATACTTTCCAAATTACTTCTGCTGGTTTTAGAAAACAATGCAGGGAATCACCTCAGGGGAAAATGGCAGACAGCCTTACACAGAGGTCACAGAGAAATATAGTCCTCATCTAATTCAATTAACTGCTTTCAGTTAGATCCCAAATGGTACAGGCAAACATTTGTTCTATTTCAGGCGTATTCTAAGAAATTAATCATTCTGCTTTCCCACACACAAAGGCACGGCAAAATATCACACACTCAATTATTTTATTGTTCTGAATTTGAAAAATCTCAAGGCAGATGTCTTTATGATTTACAGTGACATCTTATAATTTAGGAAACCATCTGAAGACTTCAAATATAATAAAATTCTATGAAGAGCCTTACAAAAAGTAGCAAAGTTAATAGCTAAAACAATGAAAAATGGTTTTGAAAGCAAACAGACACACCAAATTCACCAAGCTGGAACTCCGAATTGCAGCTCTTGGAGATTTATATGCTACAGTAAATGGCAAAAGACAGTAAAATCACACAGAAAAGTACTTCTGCATTTGGACTCTCATGCTGGCTTCAGCCCCTATGAGATATTCGAAGGCAAAGTGCCAGTTGATCAATATGTTAGTATTTAATGTGCAGTAAATGCTACTGAGGAAAAATCAGAGAAACATTGCCTGTTAGCAGAGTCTGCTGTACTGCTGGCAGGAAGGAGTGCATGGAGCTGTGGATCCCCCCATGTGGTAAGGCAGCAGCCAGAAGTCTGAATCAGAATCAACAAAAGGAAACAGAGGGCGATGCTCAGCGTGAGCACCAACGCGCATACAGCCAGGCACATTTCATTACTGAAGATTTTAATTTGGATTAAATGCTTCCTTTTATATCATGTCCCATTCATTGTCTTCTACCCTGTGTTTTCATTAATACTTTAATACACCAGGAACATTAAGTTGCATAACTGCAGCGTTGCAGCTAAAGATAGCATCTTTAATAACATCTACAAAAGAGGTGCTGGCATCCACCAGTGTCCAACTTTGGGATGCTCTGAGGCACAGGGGGCTGACTGTGGCATGCAGGACAACACATCAGCACTGCCACCAGAGCAAAAGGAAAGTGGATCAATGCAAGTGAGCTTAGACTGTATGAAATAGGAACTTATAACTGCATCCAAAGCAAAGCAAACCAACACAATGTGAAAGGCAAAAAGTATCAAGGTGGCGAGTACATATGGGGGAAATATTGCATTTCCCTTTCTTTCACAGCCTGGGAGAAACTGCAGTACAATGCAACTCCTCAAAAACTTCCTGGGAAACTACAGCAGTAACGTGACATTTTAGTAATTTGCTTCTTTCCCCTTGCTTTTGGTGTTTCTACCTACAAATGATGAAACTTAATTCTGGACAAAACTCAAAAGACCACACTTTTTCTTTATTCCATATGAGCATAGCTACCCTTAGCAGAAGTTCTTACACTAAATTTCCCGTCCCCTTCCAAACCTGAACTGTGGAGTGTATGGTACCCTCCACAACGACCTACCAACTCTGCTAATTCAATTCCCACCCATGCTGAGTAGCCCCTCCAGGTTAATTTCCTAGATTTTCATTCAGAATTGTTACAGAGAGAAAAAGCAAATGGGGTATTGTGCAAGACCAGGATCCTTTCATTTCTACATGAACTCTGAATCAATTTTCAAGTCAGTTTAATGGCTTGGTTCTTTTCTGTGTTTAGGCACAAAAAGTAAGCTTGAAAACATGATGAGACTTGGTCTGGATTATCAGTAGATGCCAAAAATATGAATGTCATACCTCTTCAGGATGGTTTTAAAAAAGGAAATTATTTGCTATTAATTTTGGCAAACAGGATACTTGGAAGCCACTGAACTTGCAAGATAAAACTGATGGTATATTGTAGTAGTTCACCAAGAAACAACTGCTTTGACTGGGGGCAGGCAAGCAACCCCCAAAATTATCTGGATTGCCCAAATCCTTACACTTGTTGTTCTGATATACAATGTGACAACATATTTTTGTTGTTACAGGATTTTCCAGTAAATTAAAACTCCAGTGGGTGATGGATGAAACTAGACCTGAAGATGAACACCAGGTTCCAACAGACCCAGCTGGAGTCTTCCTGAAACATGCACAGTGTCGACATTTCTTTTCAGGAAAAATGTTTCTTTTCATAAATACACCTCTTTTGGGTTGCACTACCTTGAAACTCCTTTCTGCACACAGAGAGAATATAGAGCAGAACTAACAATACTTGATATCATAAAATTCCTTAATAATATCCACTGCAACAATCTCAGAAATGTCAGGTAAGCTTTGAGTTTACATTACAGTGTATTTATTTATTGCTTAGACTTTGGGTAGTGATTACAAAACCACCAGGAGCAAGAGGACTGAACGGGCAACGTAAGCCTTACCTTGTCAGGAGACAAGAAAACACACACCAGCAAATAAGAACCTTCAAAGTCACTGTGTTCATTTATATATGAGAATCTAAAGCAAAAAGAGATGCTGTCTTTGCTGGGAAAAGTGCTTTGCTGCTGTTGTGTGCTTGAATGCATTTCATTGGCACCTTTCAGTAGATTACCACAACAAGTCATTACTCAAAAGCTTTCCTGAGCTTTCAGACTGAGACAATACAGTTAGTTCAGGCAGAAAATGCTTTTAAATAGTAGACACTTCTAGTGTTTTTACAAACTGTAAGGTGCATATAAATACTTGGTCTTTTCTATATTTCTTGTTGGCTTTACAGCAATGAGATACTTGTCTCAAAACTGAAATATGTAGAGTATTATGTAGTACCAAATGCACAATATTTGTGCACTACTGCTATCTGTTAAAACCCATTTGTATATTTTGGAGTTTTTTGGGGGAAGAAGAATATCTGTTGTGTCCTTACTAAAGCCACAGAAATAGTATTATATAACCACAAATCCAATGAATTGATGGACCTGGTCAAAAATGGGAACCTTTAAGAGTGGAACAGTAAGCAGGGGAAATAAAGGGAGTTATAATGAGTTTATAAAAGTTACACTGGCTATCAGAAGTAAGAAGTGCCACTAGTATTTATTCCCATTATTGTGTCAGTCTTTTCTTATCACTATATCTGTACACATCCTGCCTGGGTAGCCTTTGCTATTCTAACATGTAAAACTATCACAGACAAAACTATCTGATCTCTGAGAGGAAAACAATTTCCAGAGGAAAGGGGTAGCTCTATACATATTCATTTAAAAACACCCAGTAACAAAAGCCTCACTAAACTCTGCCAAGGTTCATGGAAACAATTGGGATTTGTACATACATCATTTGGATATGGGCCATTATCAAACTATCTAGAGAGTTAATCAACAGAGGACACTCTCAGCAAAACAAGACTGATGCTACATAATCAGAAACACCAGAGCTGTAAACAATGGGAATGCACATTATTCCCAAACAGTATAAATAATTTAAGACTTCCAGAACTGAAATTAATCTACATACCATTTGAAGCACACAGAACAACCAATTCAGACAGAATAATGAAAGGTAAGGGAAAAACAGATGGATAATTAAAAAGATACTTCTCAAGTGGGAATAGTCTTAGCTTTGCACTGATGGTAACAAGAAATAAATATCAAGAAAATCCTATTACATACATGTATATTTTATATGATTGTTTTTCCAGAAGCATTTGTTGTTTTTTTTTTTTTTTCCTTTTCCTACCCTCTGATTGGACAATAAACCTCCTGTATCCATCAACATCTATCTGATTAACTCTTCATCTCTTTGAAGCATCATTGTTTTATAGGGCACTGTTTGCAGAGAGATGGAAACAATCTCATTTGCCCATATTTGAGAGGAGCATTCTTCCTTTAAGCCCCAACTGGCCTAGAAGTCAGCACCCTTTCATCCCCAAATGAAGTCTCCACAGCACACTTCAAAGGAAAAAAGATACTTATGGTGTCTTAACCTTTCCTTTGAAACTGAATCTGTGGATCCAATATCATCTAGCAAGGCTAATTGCATAGTATGCAAGGGAATTACTATTATTTCAATATAACCCACCATAGAGAAATGATGAAAGCTAAGGCACTGTTGTAACAGGTTTTACATAAAGACAGCACCACAAACACACTGTGGAAGGCAAGTATCTTGCACAAGTACAACAGGAAGATTTCCCAAATTATCTGTATAATTATCTGAAAAATTACATTCAAATATCAGCCAGCTTATTCTGCAACGAAAGCCTTAGGTGGAGAGAAGAGATAGTGAAAAAAACAAAAGAGAAAGAGAGAAGGTATGTGATTTCAGGGTTAGATGTTCCCATAGCTCTTTCATCTTATTAACTTCCTGTACTCCATGTCCTAATCTCCTTACCCTCAGCGAGTTTTACATTTTCCTGTAACACAGGTCTAAATGAATTCAAAAGCTGATTTAAGGTAAAGTAGAAAACATGAAAATCCAACAGAGAACTAATATGAACATGTCATCATTAAAAAAAAAAAAAAAAAAACAAACCAAAAACATTTCTGATTCAGGAAACCACAGTGCTTAAAAAGAGTGGCCTGTGCAAAAGTAGAGTTTGACCTAAACAGTTTGGAAAACTCTTTACTGCATTAAACAGCTTCTACTGAAAGAATGCAAAGGAAAGCTAACTAATTTAGGGACAACTGTAATTTTTAAATTTGAAGAATAGCAACCTTCTATGCCTCATCATGAAAATTCACATATTCCTTGAGTTCCATTAATGCAAAAATAAGACAGAAATATTGAAACCTAAGTTAGAAAAGTGCTTAAGCATGTTGCAGTGTTTCTGGAGCAATCATAAGTTTAGATATGCTTAAAAGTTTTTTTTGATCAGGGACAGATCAGTCAGTTCTCCCTCTAAATGCCAAAAGCAGGGAAAAGGTCTTGAATTTGGTAAAAGTGCATGAACAGTGTTCAGGTAAAACCCAAACCAAGCCAAAAGCTCACCAAAAACAAAACACAACAGAAAAAAAAAAACCAGAAAAACCTTAAGTAACACTAACAATCACATTTTTTACAGAATGGGAGCTGCCTTTTTTATTACTTCCTTACTGAAGACGGGAGGGGTGCAATTACACGACCTACATTGAGCACTGCTTTGTGTTACCTGTGATTTTGCACCAGGGACCATCTGAGTCAGAATGAAGCAGTTGAGCCCAAATTCACCACAGCCTAGAATGCAATAAGAGCATCCAGCCCCACATGAGGTACCAGGGATTGAAAACAGCTTTGTCCATTTATGAAAAAACATCATAAGGTATTTATTTTTGTTGTTACTTTTACCATATGAGGTTGGAAAATAGTACATGAGTACGTTTTACACACACACATATATATATATATATATATATATATGTATTCCCACCCTGTCCTCACACTCTATCAAAACACCTTTTGTTTCTTAAATTCCCAAATACATGTGGAGCACTGACATGTGAATGCATTGTTTATCACTAAATAAAATGCATCCAGAATTTATACATGTTTACTTTAGGCAACATGATCAGTCAATAACAATCAGTCGTGTTTTTAAAGGCAGCCAAGTTCGTCAGAAATGAACTTGATATTACTTGGTTACTTCAATAATTTTTCCATGTGAATCTATTAGTAGCACCTACACTCAGCAATCACTAAAACAACCACCCACTACTTTTAAAGACATTTGATGTCAGATATAAAAGTTTCAGAGGAAACAGCTATGAAAAAGAGCACAGAAAATAAGGTTACTTTTAATTATACATAGAAATTAATATCTAGCACAGAATAACACATTATTGACGTGGTAATTAAAATATTGTATTCTGAAAGATAAATATATCCAGAAGCCAGAAGGACCTGGCCTTATTTTATTATACTTTAATAGAGAGGAAATAGAGTTAAACAGATGGCACTCAGTATTTCTCAATGAATTCAGCATCTGTGAGTACATGTTGCATAAATGCCAATTAAAATGTGTCCGAGTAAATTTAATTCCCTTGCTGATAGAACGTAAGCCAATCTAGCTGGCTAAAGATCAAGGTTAACTTTAATCATCTGCTCAACTTGTAGCAAGTTGCTCTCAAATTGTACAGAAATTCCCAGAGAAATAATAAAACAGTGTTCCTATTGATTTGTATTCATTTACATTCATAATTCTCTTCTCAAGTGTTGGGCCAAAGCACAAAGTCGGAAAAAATATAGTACTGTGTGAATCATTTGACAAATCTAAACTGAAAAAGTATTTCTTTGATTTAAAAAGCTTCTGCAGAAACGTTCAGCAGGACTTCTCCTTAGGGTAATTTTATGAAGTAATTATTTTAGAAGTGACCTGATAATTTTTATGAGTCACGCAAGACACTTTTTAATTTCCTCTACTGTCTTACTGAAAAACTACCACTATATTATATTAGGTTGTCATCTAAATTTTTCATGGAATGCAAAATGAATTTTGATTATTATATGATCAAATACAAATAAAAAAAGAGTATATTGAAAAGCTAAAGCAATACTGTTAATGCAACCCTATAGCAGTTCTAATTTAATTTGGCGTTTTACTATCTTGTAATAATGAAGAGAAGGACAGAAAAAACACATTCAGTATAAAAAAAAACCTAGCAAACACCATCCAAAGGCAAAATTCTGAAAACTTTGAGATTTTGTGCCATATTTCAAGAATTACAAAGTGCAGTCTAGTGGGTTTGTACCCAGGAAAACTGAGCATCCACACCCATGAGAAAAGAGAAGGCATTTTTGTGATGGTCTGAGCCATCCTTAAAAATTCGGTATCATTGATTAAACTGGGGCAAATGTACACCGAGCAAAGCTTGGATCTTTTGCACAGCTAATCAATTAAGTCCCTTTATACATAATCCATGTGTGCAGTCTTTTCCCATACCAATTATTTCATGCTGGCAGCGTTTTGTTGAAGGAAAAGCCAGTCAGAAACTATAAAACATACAGCCCAACAGCAAATGAAATTAAATGCCAGAAGTGCAAATTACTATCTAGGAAATGAAATCTGAACTATTCATGCATGTATACATACTAGCAATAAATTAAATTATGGCGGTCAGGGAAAAGACCTAAATGTCATTAGAAAGAGTGCAATGGAAACAGTGGTGCCACAATCAGAAAATATAAAATAAAAGCTTTCCTTGAAAGTGGGAAAACAAAAGGTTTACTGCTGTTCTCTACAATAGCAGAAATAAAATGACTCAGCAAGACCTCAATGCATTGTTAGATTATAGAAATCATACTGGATTTTGAACAGTTCACTAATTCAGCAAAATCCACTTATTGGGCAGTTCTGCAAGACTGGCTGGGGAAGACATCATTGTGTCTTTTATAGGAGGTCAGTGCTCAACAGAATGCACACAAGAAGCCTCATTTTCAGACTGATTAATCAGTGAACTATTGAAGCTCTGGCTGAGGAGCACCTGGAATAATCAGGTCCCTAAGCATTTTAATAACCACAGACAGTGACACTGGAGAAGAAAGAAAATAAAAATAAAAACACCCAACACAACGCCATGGTCAACAACAGACATGCTTCCTAAATTGAATTATGAATTGGGTAATGTCAGCAGAATTCTCAAATATGAATTTAAATATGTAGGGTTGGTGCACTACTCTTGACTGCCTTGTCACTCATAGTCCTTTATTGCAATAGAGGCCACAGAAGGAAAAGGAAAATACTAAAATCTTAAGGTAGTTAGAGGTTCTGTAGTCCAACGTGATTGACTGTATAATGTACTGGGGAAAGACTTACATGGTCCAAAAATAAGAAAACTTCTCATTCAAAATAACGCTACTGGTTAAGATAATTTCTGAGCAGAGCCAGCATTCAGCACAGAGGCAGGCTGATGGAAGGAAAGACAGATGGACAAGGCAACTTGAGGGTGAGCAAACAAACAATGGTGTCCCCTTCAAGCCTTTCCTGGTCCCTACCTTCGCCTTTCGGGAGAAGCATTTTTGCTTGACTTACCTGAAAAGAGGATTTGTGGGGAAGAGCAAATTCCAAGGGACAAATGAACAGCCCCCAAACATCTGATTTGTTTTAATCCCCTGCAGGAATGCACCAGCGAAGAGGCAGAAGAGGCCTGTGTGCAGTGTTCTTCTTTTGTATTTCTTAGGCTGTGCAGTTGTTGCCCCTGATTGCAGCTGTCCTTGATTTCTGCACCTGGCTAAGTTTCCAACCCTTTTCAGAGGCTTCATATCCCTGCACTTAAAAGTCTCACCAAAGTCTGGATGGGTCCATTCCCACAATCAGCCAATAACAGCTGAATGTCACATCCATCACAGCAAACTGCAAGACTTGTGAGAGTGGATTCTGAGCTTTTTACAGCAGAAGCATCTCCAGATTCACAAACAAGATTCGCTACTGATGATTCAGACATATTTTTCACAAGCTCTTGGAAAACAAAAGGCAGAGCACCTAACAGGATGGATCAGGCCCTACTAAGCAATAATCCTCACAATGATTGTAATAATACTTGGATTAGATTCTTTACTCCAGCTTGCAATGTGCAAAATAATACAGTTCAACAATTGCTGTAATTCTTTGCAGATGCACAACGAATGAGCACTTAAAGATTCAACTCAGCAGCTTCCATTGTTTTCTACTGTAACTATTGCTCTATTTATTTAGAAGAGGTGACCTTCTAGTAACCTTGTACAGTGGCTAGAAATGAATGGAAATTTGACCTCACTTTAAGACCTCCATAAAAAGAATTATACTATAATGATTTTGCATCTTTATGTCAGCATGTCAGATAAATATTTTATTTAGTTGCTAACTGGATAATGCATTTTCAAAACAACTCACAATGCTGAATGCATTTTAAAAATATATTGCTAAATGAAGCACAAATTCAACTAATTTTAAAATATTTAAATATATTTGACATTTAAGAAATATTGGGCATATTTTCCTTAGTGCAAGTGCATTATGCATTTAAAAAGTTTTAGCTGCCATTAGGAAGCAGTGCCTATGAATAATACATCTTTTTTCTGATGTCTTTTCATGTACACAAAAACATCAATTTGTACCTAGCTTAAAAGAAATCTAAATTACAGGTAAGCCATCTAATGTGTCCCTTACTACCTTTTGGCAAGATTAGTCTAATCAGAGTTTTTCCACTAAATTACCCAGATCAACAGAACCCTTGCACAATTATATCCTGCTCTCTAAAACAGCACATGATCTTTCCTCACGTGGGTAATTGCCAGGGTGGAAAATTGCAGTGAGGATGATGGTACAGATGTTCTTTTTCAGTTGACCAAACAAAATGAAAGAAAACAAGGAATTCCTGTTTCATAATGAATTCTGTTTAAAGTCCAGTGGTTTATACATATTTGCACACACATAAACAAATATAACAGGAATTTTCAACAGATTTTTCTAACAGAAGATTGCATTCTTCTGTTGATGGTACAGGAAAAGATTAGGTTTTAAGGAAGAGAAAGTATTAAGAAAGCATCAACATGTGAAAAACAAATGTTCAATGTTTGCAACCTGTAAGAACGCACGCTAGGTTACTCCTTAAGTTAAAGTTCTTGAAGGGGATTTCAAAGCAGGGTAGTTACACTGGAGCCAGGCTTTTTCACTTGTGAACATGGACAAAAGACAAGCAATCTTAGCACTGACAGAATAATAATAAAAAAAAAAATCTGCCTGGAACCCATTGTTACTGCTGCATTTACTGATCCCCATGGCTGAAAGCAGCAATTGCACTTTAGGGGGATGAAGGGAGGTCACTGTGAGGGATGTCCCCTCTATTCACTGCTGCAGAGCCATGCTCACGCAAGGGACAGCTCATGAAATCTGTTTCCCAGACCTCACAACCCCTTGCCTTCCTCCTGTCCTGCTCTTCTCTCCCCACAGGTACTTCCTGCTGTGTATGCCTTTGGGAGCTGCTCTCCATTAGATGCTTGTTCAGTGAGATTGTACCAAATTGTGGGCTTTGTGGGTTTTTTTTTTCCTTACCATTAACTATTTTAAATTGTACCCAACACCCATAATTAAACAACACTGCTGTTAGAGTTGAGGATTTTTAACATTTAGGTTATTTCCAGAACTGCTCTGCTTGTTCTCAAATACAAAGCAAGCAGACAAACAAGGCCTAGCAATGACTAATTGTGATTACTTTGCACTGGCTTATATCAGCACCAGTCTTCAATTATGGCAATACAGAGTGATGGACATTGTTCTACAATACAGGGACACCCAACAAAGGTCTCAAAAAAAGGAGACATGGAACTAGGCAATGGTGGTGGAGAGCTGAGAAGAGCACCTGTCTGAATGCAGAACTCCACAGAATTCTTTCATGTAAGTAACATTATTTTGCAATGTTGTAGGCACTGTTATGTATGCATATCCTGTATAATTTCTAACCAGGAACAGGGATGGAGCTGTTCTTCCTAACCTCAAGAATGTATTTTATTTATCCTCAGTTAGAATAAAGTAATTGAAAACATCTGTTTTGATGTTTTAACAGTAACAAACAAATAACTACTGAGAGTTACAGATGGAAAGTGTAAATACACTCATTTTGAGCACTACCTAGTGTTACCTGTCAGGAGGGGGATCAGTTCCCATTTGTTTCCTCTACAAAGCACACAGCCAAAATTACAGGCTGGACTCACCCCTTGTTTTGCAGCTCAGCTTTATGGTAAACTGAGACAAAAATACAGCATCTTTTGGGCTACATTTGTCACTAAACCAGTCTGTCAAGGATCCACCACACAGGCCAGGTTCCTGAAATGCTGAGCAACTCTCAAAATGCAAGTGACAAAGAGTCAGAAAACCCATTTCATTTCTATGTAAAAGCCTAACACCCACAGACTTAGTTGGTGATTACAGGACCTATCATCCTCTTTTCAAATATTTCCTGCAAGAGAAAAGGAGAGAGAAGAACAATGTAGAAAACAACTTATTCACTGCCCCATAATGAAAGAAAGTAATTTGGATTATCTTTCCCTCTTTGCCAATCCAAACCCCAGTTTGGGGTGCAGGATTTTAGCCATTTGTGTCTAGTTAAGCAAAGCACTGAACAACAGATTTCTCTTTGCCTTGCCTTGGCTTGAATCATTGAGTTACTTCAACAAATATATATTTAAATTTCAGGACTTTCATAATAATAATACTTAAACTGCCTCCCATATAACACTTAGAAGGAAAGAGTATTAGCACTGACATCCACAATATATATTTGGTGGCACACACAGGTTACCTCTCACACCCAAGAGGTCAGCAATTAAGTTTATTTCTCCTTGTGATTCATGGAGAAACTTTTAAAGCTGTCTTTCTGAACAATGTCTCAAACACTAAGCATTTGGTTTATGTAAGCAATAAAATTGGCAGCTCCATCCTATGCTTATTTGTGAGTTGTGTTCTCCACAAAAAGTCAGGCATCCTACCAGAGTAATTTAGTTTGCAGCAGATTTAGGCTTCAAGCTGCTTTAAGTATTTAGTGTTGAAAATCATCTTGTTTTACAGTGATACTGTCAAAATTCTTTCCCTTACCAAACATGTCAGCATTTAATTTACTAAGTAGTACTTGTAGCTTACAATAAAACTATCACATTTTTGATGCCATGTTCACAGAAACAGCTGGATGTGCACACTACAGAATTTACGATGCTCCATGACACAAAGAGGGACTAAAATTTTCTTCCAAGAAAAGTGAGGTTTAATCAAGAAATATGTAATTATCTGTACAAAAATGAGAATACTAGGACTCAGGTTAATTTACTGATGTTACACGGCTTTGTCTAAAAGATTGCAAAAAACCAGCAGTGTTAGAAAGGGATTATTGTCCAGGTGTGAAATCTGTGACACCACATAACCCAGCACCTGAAGGGACAAAACCATACATCAGCATTTACAAATTTGGGAACAGAACCACGCTGATCGACTGTACTGTGCAAACCTTCACTTTCTCTAGTCCCAGGTTCCTGGCTGAAAAAAACCACATGGCTTGCCACACAGCCAAAGGTCACAAAGCATTGGAAACATGAGGGCTGTATGAAAACCTCAATTAGATGTAGAGCATGAGCTAGATCTCAACGTAAATACTGAAACGTAGATAAATACTGAGAGGATTTAGATCAGTGAGCCCTTCAGAAACTAAAATGGGTTTATGTTAATGAAAATCCTTCCATCCTCTTCATACTGCCACAATTCTACTCACATATGTTAAGGAATTTAACTTATTCTTAGCTTTCTGTTTCCTAGTGTGTTTGCCACAGACAGACACATCTTCCTTGACCACATTACCAATATGTTAACCTGACAAAATATTAACAAGACACTTCCACTGTATTTTCATGCCCACATTAACTTCTGACATAAAAGCCTACAAACCAGCCATCAAATAGACTTAAATCATACTGAAATTGTACAACTGAGATTTTTTTATATGGTCTGTTTATAACATGAAAAGCATTTATTGTGATACGGATCTGATCATTTCCATTCACCTTTTCCAATGGGAGCATGAGGTTAATAAAAGATGCAGATTTAAATAAGAAGTACCATAATTGGAACTTCATCTTTACATTTGCTCTCATACTATCAAATCCTGCAGAGAAAATGTCTGTCAGGTTCCTGGGGCAAAATATATGAGGACTTCACATCACTGACTTTTATTTAATAATGAGGCTGCTGCCATACCTGGGCGTAGGCAACCATTTTATGTGTGCTCAAATTAAATTTACATTCTTTAACAAGCTCCTTGAAGCCCTGTTGACATTAGGTATACTCTAATTACTGTTGGAATTTAGAGTTTTAAATAATAGTGTTAACTGGAATTCAAGTCAGATTGTTAAAGTTCAGTAACAACTAAAAGAGATGACAGGAAGGAATAGGAAGGCAGTTCAAAATATTCACAGAAATGTGAATATACTCTTTCATAGGTTTCTGTGTCTTCATATTGCCTAAATATTAATAGTTTTCAGTAACAAGACAGAGATTTTAAATTGTCTCAGAACCTGCACCAACTATTCAATTCCAACTAAGAGCTGAAGGAATCATTTTATTGCCTCCCATCCCTTTTTCATAGACAAAATCCCCAAAAGATTCCACATGCAGCAGCAGTTCCACATGCTTAAAAATCACATATCTATATATACATATACAAACAAACATGCACATTCTCACTTCTTGTTTGTCAGCAGTCCTAAAAAATCTGAAAGTCCTGGCACCTCTCAGGACCCTGACAGTGGCTGTGTGTCCTTCTGATTTCAGATGAGGCCTTGGGGCTGTAACAACTACTCAAGGACCAACACAAGCATCTGATTCTAAGCAAACATGCTTGCAAGCATATTGTGGGATTTTTTTTTCCCTGGTGGTTTGCTGCTGATTTTATAAAAGTAATTTTAAAAGCCTCATTCACAGGCCATCTCCTGTGGAATTTACCTGAGAGCATTTTTCAGGTAAATCATGGCTGCTCCTGTGGTTGTAGTTGTGATTCTGTAACACTGCTGCAAACTGGTTGCCAGACATTAAAATGTAGGATTTTTATTTAAAGAAAGATATGGAGAAGAAAAGAAGCACTGCTAAAGTAATGCCAATCACCAAACATATGCCAGTAAAGCAAGTTCAAAATTGAAGATGAAATGTAGTTCCTGTTTACAGCATTGAATAATTATCTATGATTTTATATTTGGGTACACTCATAGATCATACCAAATTTAAAAGCATTGTTTAAAGTCACCTCCACAAAAAAGACAATTGTTGTTTTACAACTGTTGGTTTTGTTTTCTTTGGTGGAACAGGTTAGTCTGTTATGATTTTGAAGTGGTTAAAAACTGTTTCTTTAAACAAACTTGTAGCCCAAGGACAAATGCATTCTTATGTGTAGTGAGTGCAATGTGTTTCTAACAAAACCAATAAACTTTCATGCTAAAGTGCTTTACCACCACTAACAGATGATTCCTATATTGTATGAATTAGGTCATTCTACTTATTCTAGTACATATTCTTATTTAAAATATTGGATTTTTGAAAACTCCAACTCTGCTCTACATTTAGTTTTGCATCAGGCAGCTATAATTGAGTGATCAAATAATTTTCTGAAGTTAAGCTTACACCTAGATAAAATGAGTGACTCTTGGGTTTGTAACAGCAGAACCTCCACAGAAAGAGAGCCAAAGCAGTAATTTATAAAACTCAACTCCATTTCAGTGACACTAAAATTACTGAAGGATTTATGAATAGTTTCTCTCCTTGTTCCACCCAGATCACTGTGTCATCTGGGTAAGGCTGAAGACTTAAGAGTATTTCACCTAAACTAATAAAGCTATTTACTGAATCTGAACTAAGTGCTGAAGTTTACTGCTAATGAGTGTTGACTGATCTTGGCTAAGAAAGTGAATCAGAATACACATAGCTGAGCCAGACAAGTCATCACTAGTCAGTAAGTCCCCTGGGACAGAAGGAAGAAAAATTGTTTCTCAGCTTATTTTTTTTCTGAAGGATCACCACAAACGCTCATGTTGATAGCAGCACTATCTTGACATCCTTTCAGAGCTGTTCTTAGCACTGGTAATATCCTGCCCTGCTGAGAATGTTTTTTTTACAAGTTAAAAAATGAAGCCATTTTAACAGCTCATTTTGGTTTTTTATCTATCCAAACACTTATAACACACTCATCACCCCCATGTTTGCAAGGCTGTGTTGTCACACAAAGGATTAGTGTGCAAATCCCTCAGGGCCTGGAGTGCTCCACATCAAACTGGTTTCCAGTGCAGCAGCTCTGGGGTGGCAAGGGGCTCTGCTCCAAGGGGTGCTGGATTGGTGGTCTGAGGGTCCAGCTGGTTTGACTCAGCTTCTCCTGACACCCTGAACAACTCAAGGCACATCTCTCTGCCTCCATCTCCAAACAGAACAGAAGCAGCAATTTCTCTCAAAACCTGTGTCTAGAAAGCCTAAATAAAAATTGTCTCCACGAGTATTCCCAATAAAAACAAACTAAATATCACCAAAAGGTTCAAGGTGTTATCATATCTAATTCCTTCTACCAAAAAGCAATGCTGTAAGGATTTTATGTCACCAGCACTGTCACTCTCATGAAAATAGGAAAAATAGTCTCAACCAAACATAAAGTACCATATATTTGAAAGTTTTGCTTCTTTCACTCAGTTAAAGTTCATGAAGCTCACAAAGAACAGCAAGGCAGAGGGACAACACTGAAGTTGTAACTCAATTTACAGTTTCATGTGTGCTTATATTTGCGCTGCTTTAATTTGGTTTTGGTAAATTTTACAGCCACTCTCACCCCGTAATTTTCTCCATAGTTTAGTTGCCTTTAAAGTAAAAACAATTCATGTAATGTGTTACAGAGAAGTGCTGCTAGAGCAACATAAATCAGGCCTTCTGTAAAACTTTTTAGGTGTGAAATCAGAATGAAAACAAGACAAACTCTTCCAAAACAATATTTGAAGGTTCAACCTTATATTTCAGTTGTGTAAGTTGAAAGCTCCAGTGACATTTGGCTAAAAAAAAAAATAAAAAATTAAAAAAAAAAAGAAACAAAACAATATTTAACAGTTCAGTCTTATATTTCAGCTTTCAACTGTGTAAGTTGAAAGCTCCAGTGACATTTGGCTAAAAAACAAACAAAAAAAATGGAAAAAAAACCAAAAAAACCCCAACAAAACCACAGCAAAAAACCCATAACCCCTCAAACCCTCTATTTGGCAATGACAGATATTAGAGGCAGATGATTTGGAATACAACACCGATGGGACCACATTATTCTACTGACCATATCAGCACACAGGAAGCTGGAACTCCTCAAAGACTATTTTGAAGACATCAAAAACATTGGCAGCCCAATAATTTGATGATAATAACAATAATAAAAACAGCATCTCCCTTAAAGTAAAAGTGCATCTGCTAAGCCTCTCTGTGCAAATGACACAGCTCCTTTGCTCCCTGAAGATTTTCAGCTGAGCCATGTATTTGCTTGAATACTCATAAAAATAAGCAAGTATCACCTGCCATGATTATTTCAAAAATACATTGTGAGGTGGTCCTGGTTTTTTTTAACTATGCTTTTTGTTACCTCTACGTTTCCCAGATTAGGATCCAAAACCAAAATATTTTGGGTAGAAATAAAAAGCCCCTCAACACTGGTGAAGTGTTGGAGGAGGTAATTAGGTGGTCTTTGGCATACAAGCTTCAGAGAACCTGGAAAAAGTAGAAGGAATTGAGTTTTCCTCTAATTGAAACCTAGTATCCAGATAAACTTGCATACATCTAACCTTTGTTCTCTTACTACAAAGCTGCTCAATTACACATGGAAAATGGGGCACAATAAAAGCTAGGGCATCTATTCACACCACAGGAATCCATTTTAATTATTCCCACTAGCAGATATGAAGTATTTCCTAATGCAAATGCTGGACTCTCAGAATGCTCACATCAAGGAGCTGCACTTCACAGGGGTGAAGTATAAAAGGGTTGCATTTTACACTCAGTTTAAGCACAGCATTATCTGATGATTCTGCTATGGAACTGAAAAGGCACAGTTTTCAGTGATCTAAGTTTTCAGCAAAGTTGTTGCAGATCTCCTAATGTGAAATATGAATATGAACATCAGATTACAGCAAAATATTTCTGTAAACAGCCCAGGAACACAACACAGTACATTCTGCATTCATTCATTCATGGATCTGCCATTGAGATACAAGGACCTTTCTGCAGGCCTCAAGCATTTTAGTGCTTCAAAGAGTGCTTTAAACAAGAGAGTAAATTGATCTACTAATGATTTCATCAGCAAGTCAAAAGATCTTTATGGCATAAAATTCAGAACTGAAGATTCAGCCTAAGCCAAATTCTTATGTTTGAAGTCCCTTCCAACCCAAGCCATTCTATGACTTTGATTTATGGCAAACACTGAATGAAAGCTCTGAGTTCCATGTCTGCTCTCTGCCAGTGCTCCCTGTTTGACCTTTCCCATGGGCCCCTCCATGTCCTCTCTCCTCAGCTGCTCTCACCAGCCTCCTTCTCCACGCTCAAGTTATCTCCAGTGTCTTCTCAGGTGAGCAAAAGAAAGAGGCAGACTCCAAGCAGTGACTACAGGATGGTAACCTCAAGTACTGCAGAAATACAAATTTATTATTGTCTATGTTTTAAAATAAATAGCTAAAAATAAATATGAGGGGAGTAAGGTCCTGAATTTACAGATTGCCATACAAAGAGTCCCTGAATCTTCTCAGAGTCTGTGAAGTCCCCTGAAGCAGGGACTGGGTGCCAAAGCACACATCTGTCATGAGGAAAAGCTTTTATTCCAATGACAGAATAGGAAATAGAGTTTAGGAAAGTATCTGTGTATTTTCGTTAAAAGCATCTACCATATGATCTTATGATTAGGCTACACTAAAAAAAAAAAAGGCACAAAGTTTAATGGCAGAGGAAAATTGGGATTTACACAGTCCTCTGCTCTGTGCTAGCAATCCAAACATTTTCACTTATACCAGAAATGGTCTGGTTGCAGATCACACTTATAAAAGTAAATTGATTCTCAGTATCTGAGGTGAAGGAAATACATGCATATGTAAATTAAAAATATGCATATATATTTCTTCATCCAAAATCCTAGAGCTAATGTAGGGTCTTTGTTGAGAACTCTGTTCAAAGGTCCACTTAAACACAAAGAAACCTTTTAAATATTACATTTTTAACTTGATATATAATTCAAAAACATGTTGGATAAATGAAATGCTTTAGGCAAATGTGGCAGATTCACCAGTTTAACTTCTGTGCAGAGACATATACACATCTTTGCCATACACACAGCTCAAAATTACTACCATGTGCCAAAATAAACTTTTACAGATGTTCAGCAGCAGAGTTCAAAGAAACTGGATTGATATATACCAGCCAAATATATAAAAACAAAGAGATGTCAAGATATCAAATGAAGTGTCCATTTGCTGATGTTCAGATAAATGAGAGATGCAGAGCTGGTAATATTCCTTCTTTCCCATTACTTGAATTTCATTCAAATGATACTTTGCAGTTATTTTGAGCTTCCATCATGAAGCATTCCAGCTAAGCTATGGCATGTTTTAAAGTGACTTTTCCTTTGGCTTTTTCTACAAAAAAAAAGGATATTTCTACATTACAGTACATGTGTGAAATACCCCCCTGAGAAACTTCTGTGTGTACACATAGAAACTGTCTCTCTTTCTCTACCATTATATGTATTATTTAGAGAAAAACACACTCTTTTTAGGGTGGGGTCACTTCTTGAAATTTGATCACAAAAAAATTAGGGTTTTTGCTTGGTAAAACCAGTAATATCCTAGAAAAGGTTAGCCTTAATAAGGCATCACCTCTGCTTTTATTTTTTATTACTTTGAAGGCAATTACACTGCAAACTCCTGTAATAAATCTAAAAATCTTCTAATTAAGTCTGTAACTGTACATTAAGTTTAATTCATCATGTCCTGTTGACCACTCACACGTTCCATACTTGTGCTCCCATTAATGCATTTTCCCTTAGGCTATGTCTAACACTCCTGCCTTTTGAACATTTGAACAACTCCAATAACTTTTAAAAAATAATGTAAAAAAAACTCCACAGAACTTTCTGCCTTCACCAGGGAATGTTTCCTTCTTCTTCTTCTTCTTCTTCACCGTGGATTTCCCACATACCTCTCTATCCCATGCACACCCTCCTAAATTACACTTCCCTGAGGTACAGGACAAGCAAGATTCAGTCCCAGAATAGTGACAGGTTCAAAGTATAATATGTCACAGCCTGTCAGGGCTGGAAATAAAGGTTTTTTTAAGTGTTTAGTGAGCTACAACTTCCCTTTCCAATAAGAAAGATTCTTCTCCTACTCTGCTATTCACTCTCTCACTATACCCATGTACACACACACACACACATAGACATGCACCCGATCTAATATATATCTCTTTTTATACATCAAACACAGGTAGATTAGGTAACTTTTAAAGATTTCTACAATCTATTGCTTAAAATTTTCCTTTATTTTCTAGTATCACACAAGTGGATCTGTTCCATAGGAGGGGAAAGATGAGAAACACCACCAATGCAACTAAGAAATAATTCAAGGGAGTTTTCTGAAGCCAGATTTTTTTTTTTCCATGCAAGTTTTGTCATACATTGCAAATTCATGTAACATAAAAGATGTAACTTAATGGTTTTATTCTCCTTTCCTTAGGACCAACTGCAGAAGTAATTTACGGCTTTCACACCCAATACCATCCAAAGCTTTTGCCAATAAAAACTAGCACTAACCTTTCATGCTTTCTTCCTCTCTTAAATCTAAAATTTCCTCTCCTAAAACAGAGACTAGGGTTATTACTACTAAAAAAATGACCATGTTTTGTGTGCTTTTTTTTTTTAATAAAATGAGAATTCATCAGAAAACGCAATTTTGTGAGCAGTGAAATTAATGAAGACAGATTCCTTGCAGATTTGTCTCTCACAACCAGTTACTCCAGCACCTAACAAGGTAGCTTTCCATTAGTTAGATCATTTCCAACACCTCTGTTCCCTGGTGCCTCACAAGGGCTGAACTCATACATGCTACTTCCTCCAAAGTCTCTCATTCTCCAGCTGTCTTTCCTAGGTGCCTGAATTTCAGGAAATTTGTAGGAATGGATTGTCTCAGAAACTGGACCCTGCCTTCAGATTTGGTTGAATTTGGCCAGTGAGTTAAAAACCCTGTTGTTGTGGGAAGCACTCACATTCATGTGGACGCACGTGTGCACACACAGTGTAATCACATAAAACTCATTTCCTTCGGAAACCAGGCTCACAACGATTTAGCAACAGCAGATGTGAACACAGTTATGAAAAGCAGCTGCATGGGTTTTCCATGAAACAAACAAACATAAGGTCAACACGCATGCAGGTTCCTTTAACAAAGCTCAACTGGCAAGCCTTTGAAATATTTACATAAATATTTTAAATATCCTCTTTCTGTGGGGCAGAGGACATACATCTTGACATCAGTTCATGTAAGGCGTGTTTCTTATTTTCTCTGGGTCTAATTCTACCCAACTGAAGTCGACAGAAGCTTTGACTTTCAGATCTCAGTCAGGATTTCTTTCTTGGAGTATATTAATATAATTTACCAGGGTGTGCTCATACTCCTCGTTCTGACTGCACTTGTATAAATAATATTTTCATACATATTTCATGCAATGAATATATCTGAGCTACTCCAAAATCTATCAGTGACAAAATATGTAAGGAAATCTTTGTAACAAAATGAACTAAAACCCCTGAGACATTTGGAACCAAGTATCCCTAAAAAACAGCCCTATGGTTTTAACTAGGGTTATGAGCTTTTCACTGCTTCTGACAATGGAGCACAGTTTGGGCTCTCTTCTGAGAGCCATTTAGCAAATACTTTGCTACATCTAACTTCAAAAGCCATCTGGAAATTATACTGGGGCATGTGTCATCCAGAGAGAACTCTGAGGGATCCTGAGGGGCAACAGAATCCAGCCCTATTGTCTCCTCTTTCACGATGCAAGAGACATTTAATCCAGAGAAGTCCACAGCACACCCACATTTTATACTCCTCAGTTCTCTCATCTGCTTCAGAAAGCTCTAAAAGAAACCAAAGTAAGGCTCTAATTAACCAACCCCCTCAAGACTTCTCATACTCAAGAATCTGTGCCAAATATTAGCTTATACATGGTTTGACAATATTGGGTCCCACTACATCACAGGAGCTACATTTCCTTTTCAAGTGCTCCTCAAGGAAAGCCTCCTGCACTGAACTTCCATAGTTAGAGTACTTCACCTAACAACAGTACCACTTGCTGGATTTATACCACTTCCAGGAGTAAAAAGGGTTATCTTAATCTATGAAAAATGCAGTAGAAGACAAAAAATTGCAACCACATTTTGTAATACTTTACTACTAATGGCTCAGTTTTGTAGTGTACTGACCAGTTTCACAGGAGATGAGAGGGTTTGGGCTGTTACTTTTAGCTCTCTGGCTGATCTCTTGATGAATAAAATACCTACCCCCCTCTCCCAATGGGATCTAGAAATAATAACAATTTTTTAAAAAATAAACAGTCAGAATTTTAACAGCTACCTCAGTTACGGGCTGCTTTCCCAAATCTCCTTTTTGTATGAAGTGAGACTCAAATAAAACTCAAATTACCTCTGCAATGTAGATCTGGGTAAAAGTTAAAAGAGATGAAGAGAGAAATGCACCCACTACTGAGTGCACTGTCAATCACATCTCCTCAGCCTACAACTTGAAAATAAAGACCATTATCAGGATTTACAGTGAAGCACAGATACTCTACAGTACCACAACTTCTCAATATCAGAAAACAAATAGCCTAATTTCAGTACAACCTTGGTGATTACCAGCCACAGTTAACTGGGATCAGTTATCTAAACTGAAACACATTCCGCTCACTCTGAAGTTTCCAAACACTGCTTTGCTCTTCTAAAAAGAAAAAAAGGGCCATGTACTTTTACTGCTCCAATTTCTATTTGGTAGAACTGAGAGTATTTTTCTGGATTTGAATAAATAAACCAGTTGTTGAGACTAGGCCTCTTAAACTGAGTGCAATTCTGTAAGTATCTGCATGTATCCCTGCTTGAAACACCATTCTCAGTTTTACTCCTTTTTCCCATTCTGTCACATTTGATCCTTCACAAATGCTGGGGGGTCAACTGGACTATTATTAAGAATTTGAATAGTAAACATTTCTTAACAACATGTGAGATTTAAAGTACTTCAGTAGAGATAACAATGCACTAAGAGCTTTGCCTGGTAAAATGCATGCCACCACCAAGGTGAGCACTTACTCTTCCCTTTACTTAAGGAGGAGAGGGAAAGGCAAGTTCAAGTCAGAAAATGAAGATACAAAATGTAAACATCAGAATTAACACCATCTAGGATGACCTACAAACATTTTAATTGCATTTTCAGCAAAACACAACTCATAATTAATGAGGCCACCAAATTTGCTGAGACACAAGTAGAGCACCCCGATTAATTCTGGAGGCTTGTCTGCTGCCAGTGTTTATCTGATGTATTGGGAATATTCTCAGAAGCCAGTAATCATGGAAGGAGGTTGATCTGAGAAGTTGGTCTGCCAGTGTGTGTGCTTGAGAGATGTTATCAGTGCTCCCTGCTGAGAAAGATTACCAGTACCCAATCTTCTGTAGTGTTCTGGATTAGAATGGTGTTCTAATGACATCCTCTTGTCTTTTCATCAATTCAAATTCTAATTCAATTCTAATTCTAATTTTAGCATATGCCTATTTTTTTACTTTGCTAGAAGAATATACTTTGTGTCTACGATATTGTAAGATAAGAGAAAGACTAACATAATCTGACAGTTATCAAACACTATCAACATTAACATTATTTCCTAGAAAGATATCCCCATCACACCTTGAACCATGTTAATATTATCTGGTGATTTTTCTTTTCCTCGCAGATGTTTTCTGGATTCTTGGAACCAGGGTGTGGATTTTTAGCTTGTGGCTGCTGTCAGAGCAATGAAATGCCACCTCCACTGAAACTCAGAAACTGACACACAACTGCATGTACTGGACAACACAAAGCCAGGTCACAATGCCAGCAGCACCACTTTGACCTTGCAAGATAGTTATTCACCCCACTGAGAAGTTTAGCAATACTTCCTAAAGTTTATTTGAAAGAAGAGGAAAAAAAACTGCCCCAAATTGTTTTGGTTGGTTTCATTTGGTATACTCATGCATATAGAAAATATTAAAAATTGGCATAGTGTGGATTTCCCTGCAGTAAAACTCACACAAATGTTTTCTTTGCCATCAAAATGTCACTCCAGCCCCTATCTAAAGAAGTAATGACTACACAATTTTCCTAGTTTATAAAAGCAAAAGTAAACCAAAACCTTAAATATAGGAAAAGTTCTGCTTCCTTAAGTGAATCCTTACGGTAAAGCAAATACAATTGATTTTATACCTATCTATCTATATCTATCGATATAGACAGATAGATAGAGATATAGATCTAGATTTTTTTTTCTTTTTTTTTAATTTCATCTGCCTCAGGATTGGTACATTCCAGAACAGCTTGCCAGTGCTTGGCTGCTTAGTTCACTAGAAGGAAAGAAATTAAAAATGGTAAAAAAAAGTTTTAAAAAGTAATTGAAAAGCCCTCTTTGGTTCTAGCAAAAGTTCTTCCCTCCTGGAAGCCTTCCCAATAGTTTGAGTCCTGAAGCCTTTTTGCAAGGACAGCTCAGATGTCTCTGGGCTAGCCCACCTTCTGCAGTCCTCTCAATTTCTTTGCTCTGCTTCTTGGATCAAGTTCCCAAACTTTTACACTCCTAAGCATTCTCACAAGTCCTGCCTCATGCGTGGCTGCTGGGCTGATTCTGGCACCGATTTTCCCACAGTTCCTTTCCAGCAATGAGTCAATCTGTGGTGCAGCACAAGTCTCAGCACAGCAGCTGCCTTCATCTTCCTCTTACTTTAACGAGCAATACTCTGCTTACCATCTCGCACAAGGCCAAGCTTTAAAATGAGTTGTAGAGGTCAGCAGCAGCTCTGCTGCCTTTTTGTCTGGAGCACAGGATTCCTCCAAGGCTTGCTCCTCCTCTCACAAGTAGTGTTCCAACACAGATAGATTTTCCTTTACCTTTCCAGCAATTTTTTAGATGTAGGTGCCTACTCAGATGGCAAAGCCAACAGCAGAGAAGATGTTAGCAGTTTGATAAGAAAATTTGGCACACCATACTTGAAAGATGGGGGGTAACAATAGATTTCATCTACTGAAAAAACAACTCACCTGCACATAAATACTCCCTCTATTTTTTAACCCCAAGAGCCAATGTGGCCATGGAATGTATCTAACTTTGTATCCTAATGGGCCCAATAGTTCGAAACCTTGTCCCATTTTTTGATTTGTATTTGTTCAACTTTAAAGAATTTAAGGAATCCAGAAATTCTTCTGTGAAACTAATGCTGTTAGTAGGATACAAAAACTAGAGGAAAAATAACCTTATAGGAGGCAGAAAATTTATTGTTGCACAGATGAAATACCTGACCTATAAATCCAGAAATAGTTATATAAAATACTTTTGCTTGCTGCTGTTACAGAACAACCTCTTAAAGAAAGACCTCTTAAAGGCAGCTCTCCCATTTAATATGTTCAAGAACAAAACCCACACATCCTATCGTTTTCCTGTGCCACCAGTGATCCATTCACTTTGGAATTCAGCAATAGTCACAAAGCCACTACTGAAGCCCTGAGATAACAAGCACCATCATGCACCCATCTTCAAGAATGCAAGGAGGCCATTTATTTTAATGTGGAGCACAGGTGTCACTGGCACATGTTATCAGTTCAATGTGCTGTTTTATGCTTTCAAATATTGAAGATACCAGTACCACCATGAAGATGGAAACAAATCTTCCTTTACAGTTCCTTACACAGCTTTTTCCTTTCTTGTGCATTACAATGCAAAGTTCATATGCCATCAATCCTGCTTTCATGTCTTCCTTATTAAAATAACTTTTCCTGAATAAAACATTTTCTTTTAATTAGTCAATCTTTTCTGTTGCCCTGAATTGTCCTATCACAGAAGATGTGTATGAGATTAGGAGCTGAAGTGCAATCCAACATAGGATTCTGGCACTTGAAGGTTATTTGTCACATGGAGACTCATGCCATATCAGCCTTTTTATACATGGCTACAAGGGAAACATCTGCAAGGTCTAAGAGTGATAAGGAATAACCTGCCCTGCTACTGAAAAAAAAAGAAAGCTGCATTCTATTCAAAGGCCGCAGATAAGACTTAATTAACTGAGATTTCATAATGGAGAAATGATGGATAATGTAGATCTAATATATTCCACATTCACAAAAGCACCAAGAAAATATGTCAAAAAGAGAATTTTAAGCTTTGTTTTTTCTTCCCCTCAGAGGTATTTGCAGCCCTGAATAAAAAATATGGCCAAAACAATTTCAAGCAACTCTCAATATCAACTTTTCCAGAGATGCTATTTTTAAGTTCTGATCTTGTGATTCCACTCCTTCTCCTACACATGCTTTTGCAAGCATTACTAAAACACACTATTTTAAACCACGAGATGGAGAATGCAGAGAGGCCCTCGAAATATTAGCTTTGCTGGCCATTTTCACAGAGAAGAGGCTAAGCCACATAAATTTTAATAGTACTCTTGCTGCTCATTTCAGAGAGAAACAAAGCTGGTTGGTGGCACAGAAAAGAAGGATGGTATTAGAAGTTAAAGGAGGAGAAAACAGAAAAACCTTTTCAATGACAATAAACAACAAGCTTGACCTTTTGGAGGAGGGTAGTCCTTCCTAACACTGCATCTCAAATGAGCGGAAAAGGAGATCTTAGCAGCACAGAATGATTTATAAAATAACAAATCCTGCAGCAGGAGAGAAGAGGGAGCCCAAATGACAAAGGAATTAATCCCCATGACTGAGGGCAGTGTTTCACTTCCAGTGGAGTCTGCAACCAAAGGCATTTGCATCTGCATCCTGACTGAACTCCTCTGCAATTCTGTTTAGCGAAGGCCTTGCTCCACATCTCCACTGGAATGAAATGAAACCCATATATTGCTAAGTAAGTCCCTGACACTTCATCTGGCTACAGCCAGTACTATATAGGCTGGTTTTAGTTTTGGAGGTATTGAGACGTATGAGTTTCAAAGCCAACAGAAATCTCGGCAACAAACAGAACTTCCATTCCTGATCAAGCCCGTAACAGCTCAGCCCTTCAAAATACTTGCAGCCTTGTCAACAGTTTTCCTTTCAAAATATATTGCTGAATCCAAAAGTTAATCTAAAACATTTCATTTGGCTGGGAACTGCTACTTCTCATGCCAACCCTAATTGTGCCAACTTTTTTTTTTTCTTGTCTCAGTAACTTTGAGTTGGATTCTTGAAAAGATTGTTAAAATATGTTACAAGACTTGTCCTTCACAGCAGTGATATCAGAGTGGCAAGCAAAGAGGCTTTCATCGTGTAACAACTCATAGCTGCCAGCTTGCTTTACTGCATATTAGTGAATAAAATGAGATAACCACGTGTTGTACAAGAATAATTGGCTGAAGTGATCAATATGATTGGCTTCCACTCGTGTGGTTTTCGTAGCCACACAAATCAGTCTGCATTTGCCTGATCTCTCAGTTGGCGTTAAATAACCAAACGTGTAATTTGGGATTGGCATTTAAAAAACATTAGAACTAATTAAGGGCAATAAATGCTCCCAGGAATGCCAAAGGAAAAAGCTTGATACCAAGATTTCAAAAATGCTTAAAGAAATTAGGAAAAAAATTAAAAAAAAAAAAAGCAAGGAAAAATTCTACGTAAGCAAATGTATCTGGTGAAAAAATTATTCTGTAAAATGCACTGGAAAAGTTACTTTGTTTTGTAACTACCTTCGTAATTCAGCTCTTATATTACCGGAATGCTCCCAGGTCTGTGCAGGACAAAGGGAACTCTGCATCCAAAAAAGTGATACATATGGTTTTAATTGCTTTTTGCAGGAAAGTCAGAGTCCAATGTAAAGAAAAGTTATTCCAAACTCCAGCTTGCAAACCAGGTTTTCATGTGAAAATTTCCAGTAAAAAAGCAGCAACAGATGTAGCTGAGGCTATAAACTGGCTTGGGACAATTTTATTTCAGTCTGTCCACTCCCAGTCAACTACCATCCACTTCTGCCTAATCAACACTGGTTTTACTTAGCGTAGTCAAGGCTTCCCTTGCAAAACTCTTCCCAGAAAGAATCAGCTGCACTCACAGCAATGTCCAATACCTTCCTTCTCCTTCAGTTTTCTTTTTTAAAAGTCATATATGCCTGTTTCTGTTTCTCTTTAATTCCTGAAATCATAGATTTAATATATAGTATCCTTTTAAAATAAGGTGGTAAAATACAGAAACACAGAAAGCTACTGCACAACAATGAAGCTGTCTCTTCTGACACTTAGAAGAGCAAAAGAAATTGACTTTGAATGTCTATAAAATATAACTATATAATATAATATAGTGTTTTCCTAATATGATTCCTTTGTCTTGGATAGAGTCAGGGCATTAGGCACTGAGTAAACCTTCACTTACAGAAATTGTATTACACAGTACAGCTTTACTGCCCTCAGAATAAATGCTACCTTTTTCTTAAATAAATAAATCTAAGAATTTCCATAGATGAGGAGCATCTGCTATTATTCCTCTACTTTTCCAGCTACCTGTAATGTGTTTAATTCTGCATAGGAACCACACTTCTGGGAGAGGAGAGCAAAGGAATGTAGACTCCAAATCCAAAGCTAAGTGTTGGGGCCAATGCAAAGGTTAGCAGAGGATACGAGAAGAAACATTTCAAACTTCAAGAAAGAAGAAAGATGATGTGAGAGATAATTAAGATATTATCATAGAAACAAAAAGGTAAATATATTATTATGAGTGAAAGTTAAGATTTATTAGGTCTGATAAACAAATAGACTAAGCACACCAGAATGGAATAAAAATAATAAAATAGAAACAATCAAAACAACAGTAAACAAACCTGCTTAGCTTGTTGAAATTTTACAAAGTGCTGACAACTAAATTTGAAGAAGATACTTCCTATTTTTTTAAAATTTCCTGTCAAAATATAAATATAAATATTTGATTTTGTCATGATTCACAGAAGGTCAGAATTGTTAGCGTCCGTGATGGATACAGAATAAGCAACTAGCACCCAAGTTAAAATTCTCATACACTTTATGCTTGCAAGCAGCCACTACAAAATGGCATCTGAATGAACTCCCTCCAGAACAAATCTTCACTTGTATTTTCAATAAAAGTATGGATGTGATGGTTAAAGTATGGAGTGAAAGAAAAAATTTTATAAGCATGCATTTGTTCATGCTTTTGTTCTCTGTGAATGCATTCTTTAACTGCTACATACTTTGGGCTGGATTATACTTTTCTCAGGTCCTTTATATCTGTTTTTCTGATACATTATTAAATATGTTAAGAATTTAGACTTTCAAAACAACATTCAGTTTATAACCAAGGAATAAAAAAAACCCAAAAAAACCAAAGCCTAAAGAAAAGAAAACCAAACTGAAATGAAAACTCTAAAAATATCAGCTTAATATGCAACCCCCTGAAAATGTATAAAAAGGTTCATTTTAACCTATAGTGGACTTAATGTCTTGCATTTAATGAAAGAGCATTTGCCAGTAATATCTTAGTGAACAGGAGGATATGAAATTCCCTGAAAAGCAATGAGGCTTTCCTTTCCTTCATATTCTTACTACACCACTGTGCACGTCCTTGGCTCAGCACGAGAGAGCTTTTCACATGAGAACACCTGAACAGAACTCTTAGTTCAACAATGCTTTTTTCTGTCATCAAAATTCTTGGTAGTCATCTCAGTAATAAAAAAGCAGACTCTTTCAGTTTGAAACTGAACTCAGAGAGTATTTTATGTGGAAAGATATCCCAGAACTGATCTGATGAATTGTACAATTCTAGCAAGCTGAATCAATAGCAGTGATATATCTAAAGATAATCTGAGAAATGGTTTTTGCTGTTCTTAAGTAAGTTTGCACTCCATTCTCTTAAGGCTTAGAATAAAAAGCAAGAAAAGAAAGGAACAGACAAAATTCCCAAGGTTTTCAGATGCTTTTCCCTTTACCATTTCAATTTCTTTAAGGGCCATTCACAATCTATGTATAATTCTACTATCATTCAATGACTTAAAATTGTGAATCCTACCTATGACTGTATCTTCAATCTGACAGAAAAAAGTCTGAATTGCCAACACTTAGGTTGTTAACCATGTATTTTCAGTTGGTTTTAAATCACAGGTAATCAAATTAATAGATTCTGGCATGAAAAAACCAAAGCAGCCCAACACAGCCGTCTTCTAAAGCTGTTCAAGAAACATTCCCAGTAAATTTAACATACTTTAAAAAGGAAATTCCTGGATGTAACTGGTGATATCCAGCTCTTTGGAGACTGCAGAAACATATATCCTCTTGAGCATTAATTTGGCTAGAGGTTGGAAATATCAACAGTTTATGGACTAAAGCACAAGAACAAGAAAAAAGAAATCTTGTTTATACGAACACAGCAGCCATCAGACTTTTGTTAATGTTCTATAAAGGGCTCCCAAAGTTCATTAAAAAAGTATATAAGCCTTTCTGCTCCCTTGTTTGAGAAAAGGCATGTTGCCTCTGTACGTGATGACAAGGATACTGGAAAGGTTTTTTGGTATCTACAAATTCCTCCACGAAGAACAGCAGCGTTGCCTCCATCGTGTGCTCAGAGAGAGGTTGCTTATCACTTGACCACTGGGATTTGTGTAATAAGTGATAACTTCTGCAGTCCATCCCTGCTGTTACTTCCATTTTCTGTGCCTCTGTTTCTCCTCTTTGTCTGCCTCTGCAGCAACATTTAAATGTCTATTCTCCTAGAGGGAAAAGTGTCACACAGGAGAGGAGTTTGGATGTGAAAATAAAATAGGTGGGTGGGCAAGTGTCCTATCCTTGTGCTTTACAGTCACCAGGGTCAAACATCCAAAATCACATAATACAGGTTCTACAACTGCCCCACATCACCTATGAGGCTGGTGGTTTAATATTTACAGTGCTTCTCTACAGGATTTCTCAGGGCAAACAGCAGCAGAAGCCAGACAAAATGCTTTCATAGCAGGAAGCTTTGCAGGGTCTAAATCTGGGGAAGAGAACCAGGCTATCTTCCGTCCATGGGAATCTCTGCTGACTGCCAGGCAAACAAGAAATCTCGCTCCAATAGCTAAACATTTTATTTTAAGACAATTCCTCCACTCAATGCTTCTTATTTTTATCTGAATACAGGCATTTTCCTTAACCTGAGATGAGAATAAGTACCTGAAAGAGATAATAATGTCCTATGGTCTTAAGGACAGCAAAAAACGACTTGACCTTCACCTGTGGGGAAGGTTTGGCTTAAAGAACCTCTATGCAAATAAGTCAAGTGTACAAATAAATACATTTTCAACTCTTCCTTTTATACAAATCTAATTTCTAGACATCTAAAGTGTGTGTAACCATGTGTGATCTTCTGATGCGAATGTTCCTAAAGTCAGCATCAGGCCTGAGAAATTCTGTGAAACCCACTGTTAATAAAAGCCATGAACTGAAGTATACTAAGAAAGTGCTTGATTTCTCTCTTAAATGATTGAAAACAATTTATTGAACAAAGGAACAGAAGCAGTTCCGATAATTATCACCAAAATAATTACAAAACATTGATGTTACCATGGGGCAATAACAGAGTGGGTGAAATGATGACAAATTTGTGTTTGTTCTACTGAAATAAAGAATTCAAAATTCTGATTCTGCTACCGTGAACACTTGGTTGTGGGATCTGGCTACTTTCTGTAAATAAGTTTCAGGACATCTGTGCGGTGACCACTTTCTAATTTTTTGCTTTCTTCTAAAAGGGAATTAACTTATTTTTTTCTTTTCAATATAAGCTTTCTTATATCCACTTATTCACAATGATTTTATATTTTAACTATTTTATTTACTTCTAGTGCATATTTCAATTAATCCAAGATTGATTTTTCCCTTCTTACTTTTGAAACTGATGGTCTTCATTACTACATGTATATCAAGATTAAAGAATTCACTTTGTTCTTTTGTTATCAAATTAAAAAAAAATACAATTCTCTCTCACTGGTTTTATTTCCTGTATTTTAGTTAACACTCTCGATTCTAATAACATCTTTTTTCTTTCCATAATTCTCTTTCCTATCTGAAAAACCTAATACCATAGCATACCATAATTCTATGTTTCTCATGTGCTTGTAACAAAATACAGTGGGAAATATTTAATTTTATAGCTTCATAATTAAGATAAGTGAAGCTGAATGAAGAATTGGTCCTATACAACTAAAGAAAACTAAAGAAAGATTTGTTATTAGTACGGACTCATAAAGATGCTATAAAGAAAAAGTGCATTTTTGTACATTACAAAACATTTTTCTAAGGCCAATGGAAATTAATATTTACAAATTGTTCTGAATCTTTTTTTCTAAGTATACAATAGTTCACTTGTTAACATTGACATATTTATCTGGCCTCTCCTAGTTGTAGGAAAAAATTATGTCAATTTTCCCTCAGACTGCCTTCCTATTCTGTCACACACATTATTTCATGAAACATGAATCCAAATGTTCTGTTTCTTTTCAATTTCCTTTCACCACAAATTCCAGAGTCCCTCTCTTCATGGCTTTTAGTAACAATTCAGCCTTTCTAGTCTAATGGCAAAAACTCAATACTGCTGTCTTTAATCAGGCTACTTTTCACTTCAATGTCTTCAATACCGAAGATTCAACCCTTTGTTAGAGCTACTTTTTTTCCAGGTCAGATGTTATGTCTGTGATTCCACATTAAGGGTCTACGCTCATAGCAAATAGCAAGCCTTGACAAGATGTCTGAAAAGCACAGACACAGAAGGAAAAAAAAACCAAAAAAAAACCCCAAGTAATAGGTTTTATTAAAGAACATCTTTTAGCAGTTGTAATAATCAAGTAGTCAAGCACTTCTAAAAGATTCAGGTGATTTTGTACCTGAATATGGTCCATTAAAATTTTAGCAACTACAATGCAAAGCTAACCCGTTTTACTTGGAAAAGCAAAAAATAGTGATGTTTGACTAATTAGAGGGAGTAGAGTATGTTTGTCTCTTCCCTTTCCAAATAAAAGACCCATTGGTTAGTTGGTTCAAATTGTCTGTGACCACAAGCTTATGTCAGACTTGTGACAGCTGAATAGAGGAAGGTCCAAAGAAGCTCTGTTCAAATTATGATCACAAAACTGACATGAACCTGATACTTTCTATGCTAATGAGCTCACTAATAGAAGATGCGACAGACTGTACAAATAAGGGGACACCATTTACTCATGCATTGAGGACAAAAACAAGTACATGGATTTCCTAATTTCATGAGCTGTGGCTTTTGAATGGCTCGTCCTGTGGGCAGTATACTGCAAACTGTAGCCTCAGTGTGACCACAGGAGCCACAGTACACAGGCAAACCCCTCTGAAAGTAAAGAACGGAAAATCATTTGATGAGAAGAAATAGCTGCCTTTCACATACTGCAGAAAGGCAAGCCCCAGCCTGTGGCTGATTTTGATTTAGGCTCAACAGGCAGCTTACACTGTCTAACTCATCTAAGAGCATCCTTGACTGAGAAGGACGAGCACCCTTGATCAGCCATGTCTCTTGATCCCAAGGAATTAAATACTCCAACGAATGCCTCCAGAAACTTCACATATGAATAGAACATAGCAGCAACCAGTAAGAGACATAAAAAAGCCTACACTACAAACTGAAAACAGCGTAAGTAGCAGACCTCTTAATAACTCAACATACAACAGGGACACTGCCTGTTGCATTGGATTGTGTACATTCTGGGATTCTGCTCCAGAAGAACCAGATGTTTGGTATTAATGCAGATACATTAAGCTCAAAATTGGTTACATAATGAACAGCAGAGCTGATTCAAATGTGTTTATAAACACAGAGGTTATGTTGAAAGATACACAGGCATTTAGGAATGCTATGTATATTTGTGTATGATTCTCTGCATGCAAACTGGCCTCAAGTATTACACTTTGATTAATCGCTATAAATCAGACTTTCAAAACTAAGGATAATTTACAGTAACAGCAACCACAGAAATTATACAGGAAAAAACAAGGTTTACCTGTGGAAAATACTTGTTTCTTTAAAACTGGGGATTCAGCTCAGACATCCTTCCTTCTGCAATACCATGCCTTTCTAAGGACGCAGGTGGCAGGAACAGATTTGCTTCAACAGTGTCAGTACCAGCAGAACATTAGGAAAATCATGATAAATATGGCTCTTCAGTATTCAAAATGTGCAGCACCTCACAGAGCCACTAGCAAACAAAAACACCACTTTGTGTCTTCAATGACTACATGCTGGTTGGAAATCAGCTGAACTCTTCTGGGTTTTATCTTACCAGGTAGCCTGAAATCTGTTCATATCAGACTATTACTTCATGGGATATAAGCAATATTATTTAAAACTGCAGTACATTAAGCAACAGAAACATTCACCATACTCATCTTGTCCCAAGGGATCATCAGGCAAAACAAGAACAAAGCTGAAAACAGGATAACTCACCATGGAGAGCCACATACCCATTTCTTAAGGGGGTACACAAATTACACCTCTCAGTCACTGGTCTGCAAACAGACTTGATTTTCAGTGGTTTAAAATTCTTGCCACATGATGGCAACTGGTTGCTTTACCATTGAATTATAAAATCAGGTATAATATCCTAATGCATAACCATAGCTCCTTTTCATGGATTGATCATTATTGGTCCACTTAATCTGTATATATAGTTGCAGTTTTGGAACAGCAAAAATGAATGGTTCCACTTTCCCACATTCTCCAATGCCAAAGACCTTTTCATATATTTAAAATGAAGGAAGAAAAAATAAATATGGAAGCTGTCTTGGACTGAAAAGAACTCCTGAGGTCAGTGCTATATTAGAAACATGACTCTCGTGAGTCAAAGAATTAAGGCAAAAAATGAGTGACATATTGTAACCAGGTAATTGCACTTAGATCTGATCCTAAGGATGAGAAAGAAAAAAAATCAATAACCCTGAAGACAGCTATTAAAAGGTATAGCATTTGTACAGATTCATTTAAGAAGGCTGTAATAGAATATACCATAATTCCCTATTTCCTATTAAAACAGTAAAGAGATATTTGAAAAGACAAAGCACTTTTAGCACAATGTTTAAGTAGATTCTCACATTTCCAATCCCCAGTTAGAAATAAAAGTGCCAAAGTTTCTGGTAATTTTTAATAAGACTGTGCAATTGAATTAATCTCCAGGTGAACAAATGGGAAGGAAATATTCATCTTACAGTGAACAAATGGGAACAGAAAAGAAGAGAAATACTAGGAGTGCTATTCGCTCTTGGAGCTTCCCAAAGAACTGATGTCTGAGTACTGTAGTTAGAGCCAAGAAGGATTTTCACAATTTGCATCCAGGGGGTGCAAAACTCACTGTGTGTGATAGGACGAGTCCATTGCTCTGATCTTCCTTGTCACATGCTTGGAGGTTTAAAAATAATACTTTGGCTAAGAAAACAGTTTTGTATATTTTCTACAGGCAGAGAGATCTGAAGCACGTGTGATCCTACCTGTCCACAGTCACACAAATTGTTAATGAAAAGGGAAATCAGGACAATCAAACATCAGAGGAGCCGACAGCTCTTCTGCTTTGGAGACCACAGAAAGGGTTGCTCAGCATTCACAGAGAATCAAGTCTGGAGAGTACCCAATGTGCTATCTTAATTCCTTTTACTCTAAGTTTTGTACTATCCTAATCTGGAGTGAAACTACATGTAAAAGTGATGTTAAGCACTCTATTTGGAATAAGGTTGAACAGATTTTTTTCACAGGGTTAAGGTCCATGTTCTGTTGATCAAACAAACCCAACTAAAACTGGACTGAGTTTTCAGCATATTCAGCCACAAGTTTCAAGGCAGACTTGTTTAACAGAACCTGTTTTGTCTCTCCAGCTCCCTGGCATCCTATGAATGTACAGTACACCTTGTGCACTGAGATCTGTGTTTGACTGAGAATCTCAAAACTGTACATTGTCTAACAGGTATGGACAGAGGCAGAGGTTTCCTCTTTACCTTGATCCAGAAAGCTACAACCTCACCTATTTCACCTATGCACAGCTTAACTGAGATCAGCGCAGCTCCCTCTGTTTGCTCAGGCTGAGATTTATACTACAGTAAGCCTCCAAATGCCTCCCCTCAGCTGTGCAAACCCACTTTTACCAGACACACTGATCATTGATTCCTTTTTTCAAGTGTTAGGCTGTGCCCACACAAATGACCCCGTTCTATTTCCTTGTTTTTACTTAAGAGTTTGCTGCTAGCAACCCGAAACTCCCTCCCACCACCCCTTACTCGTGTTTCTGGTACCAGGAATGCCAGATCCACTCTACAAAACTTGACCCATGTCAAAGACCTACTCTGAGTGTTCTGACTTGGCTTTAAGCCAATATGATTATTTTTCAGGAAATAGACAAAACTGGAACATATTTTCTATTTACACTGATAAAGTCAGTCAGACGGAATATATTAAAGAATTTGCTGCTGCTAAATTTAATTTTCTAGTAACTGCATCACCTGAATGGAAGCAACAGAATTTTTCAATTATAGTGGTTTTATCTGTAGATCTGTTTCTTACAGATTTTATGACCAAAATGATGAGACAACTTTAACCCTGCTTGATGCTGCACAGCTCAAAATCAAGCTTATGCTGTTCTGTGGCTTGGAGTGAAACTGCACTCAATATTTAATTATCTATGATAAGAAGCATTTGCTAGTATACTTGTCATCATGGCTCTGTTTACAGCAAGAGTGAAAGTAAGGGTTTTTTTTTTCAATAATATATTCATATTTGTAGATCCTGAATTTTAATTTTCATAAACATTGATAATTAGAAAAAGTGAAATGCAATACATGTAATAGAAAAGTTGATTTCTTAAGAAATAAATCATGGTCCTTAAGAAAAAGATGGAGCTACTGAGACAAAATATAGTGATTCTTTGTAAACTTATTTTAGACATGCTATTGAATAAAGAATTTTAAATTTCCAAGATTAATTTCTAACTTTTCAGTCTACCTGTATAGCTAAAAGTAATTTAAAATATTGGAAGACATACACTACTGAAAGAAAAAGAAAAAAAAAAGCAGGAAAAGAAAGTCAAGAAAACAGTATTCAGCAGTAAATCCCCAAATACTTAAACCTTGGAAACTATAAACAAGTAAAGTATATTCATTGTTCTAAGAATAAGTACTTAGGGCCTACAAATACCAATAATGTCAACCAGCAGGACTAGCAACCAATCTGTTATATTTTTGTGATGGTGTTAGTGGTCTCTGTTGTGTTGATATCTTAGATTTTCATTTCCACCTTAATAGCTGAACTTGATTTTATTAAATACTCGCATTATATGTTTTCTTTTTTTATGACTTTTTGGCTCACAAAGAATAAAAAGAAGTGTGTTAAGGACCCTGGCGACCTGTTCTTAGTACATTGCTGTTTCCAGCTGGTTTAGTTGTAGGTTTGATTTGTTGGGTTCATTGTTGAGGGGTTTATTTTGTTGTTTTTTTTGTTGGAAACAATGATCTAAACATAAAATCTCTATTGGAAGCATGCAAATGACAGAGAGCTTAGTAAGTACATAAATAATTAAAGACTTAAAGTAACTTGGCTACTGCTACAGTATAACCTACTAGGTTAAACAACTGCAACTCACCAAAATGTATTTTATACTGACAAATAAAAAATAACGCCTTTGAGATTAAAATATAACTCTTGTAATAAGAGAATAAAAACTAAAGCTTGGAAGGTCTTCACAGAGCACTACTAAAACAATACAGGCTGCAAGCCCTCAAATAAACTCCTCTTGGACAGGGAAGAAGCCCAGCCACAGCAGCGTGGCTCCATGCCAGAGCCAGACTAACCCCGGCACAGAACTGCTGGGAGAGACAATCTGGTCACCAGCAAGTGAGACTAATCTAACATTACACCACCACCATAAAAAAGGGTTACAAATTTCTCCATTTCTGGCTGGGAGGCAGCTGCAGTGCTCCTGGTGGGCGCTTGGGTCGGCCCGGCCGTTCCGATGGAGACAAGGGCGGTTTTGTTTTCCCATGGCAGATTTGGTCAGACAAACGGACTTGATCCACCATGAGAGGGCAAGAGCCAAGGCAGCCAGAGAACGGGGAATGTCTGGCTATGGCTGAGGCAAGAACAGCCCGTTCCCTTCAGCAGCAGCACAGGCTTTGACCAGCTTCTAAGCCAATAAATAGCTGCACTGCTTCCAGAACCACATCAAGACAAACACGCCGTGCAGCAGTGCCTGGAGACACTGCCGTAACATGTGTTTCTGATGTAAGACTGTGACCAAAAAAAAAAAAGGGGGGGAAACCAAAAAAAAAAAAGGGGGGGAAAAAAAAGGTGCTGCAATCAGGCAATCACTGGTCATGTACAAAGAGGAATTGCAAATGCAAGTGAAGAACTGGCTACTCATTTACACGGTGGTAGAAGGCAACCCAGTTTTGGCTCCCGGAGCTCAAGACAGAGACTCAGTCCTCACATTAAAGTCTTAAAAGAGAATCTATTTTTCCAGGCTCAACTTAGGATTTTAAGGAAATTCCATGTGATTCCCAGCAAGCCTATGTAAAGCAATCATACGTATTCTGGTCTAATCAATAAAATTTTTCACATTTTATCATTTCTTTTAATTTCTGCAAGGTGGAAAGAAGGAATTAGAAGGAAAGCCAAAATTCCTTTATAATTGTTCATATTGGTCACCAAGTACTGAAGAATTACTGTTCCTAGATAGCTGCCAGTGTGCATAGGTTGTCCATGGGGAGTCAGGGTGATCCCTCCACGTATAATCAGATGGGATGCATACCTCAGGTCTGACTGACAGGAAGGAAGGGAGGAAACAAATCATCTCTCCTTTCAGCATGCATGATGGCACACCTGCTGAGATCATCCTAGCTAACTAATCACCTGGCACAGACCTCAGAAACTGCTAATGCTCTACCCTCTGCTGTCTGCAGCTGCTGTAAAAAAATAATTTTACTTATATAAAGTTGCCAGTCTTAGCATGCAGAGATAGGTGAAATTTCACTGGGTGAAATTTAACAGATGTGACATGCAAGGTCCCAGTGAGACTAAATGGTTTATTGATCCTTTCCAATCTTAAACATTATGAAAACCAGACCCTGTGTGCACAGCAGACAGATCTGACTTATGATGAATCCCCAGGTGAAAACAACAATTGTGGCTAATGACAACTGGGGGGTGAAGGTGGGGGAGGAAAAAAAAAAAATCAATGCAATATAAAATAATTTCCACTTTAAGTAATTTCATTTGCCTGAGAATGCAGCCAGATGGATCCCAAAGAGTTTGAGAAGCTCTTTGCTGCCCGTACACTTAGAGGAGTACATGGAGATATGTGTACCATCAGGGGGAATTCATAAACCGCTGAGTGTCCCTTGCTTCCTCTAATGACACTCATCAAATTAAAATAGCTGAGTCACAGACAGCAGCACAGGGGACAGCAAAAGACTGAATATATGCCAGTCTGGTTTGGTTCAACATGCACGAATTAAGAAAAAAAAAATATGAAGCCAGAAAAGGACAATTTCTGTAAATATTTTCCTTGCTCCTGTTCTGACATCAGGCAAGCCATGGACTGCTCTTGCTGCATTTGTACAGGATTGAGCATAACAATGTCCTGGCCATAGAGAAATCCCCAAGGCCTGCTGTAATATATGTAATGAGTGGTAATGCAGTCTCCTGCTGTTTCCTGAGTCTCGAGCTGCTGCACTGACCTTCTTCTCTTGATACTGCACATGTCAGCTGGCTCCATTTGCTTCTGGAATTAGCATTAAAATGGCAATCCTTAGAGATTATGCTACAGCCACAGCAATGACAATGGAGATTTTTAAATATTTTCTAGGGGCTTTTAATTGTGTACTGTAAAAATACGACACTTTTCCTATGAACATAGGAAGCAAACTTAAACCACACTGATTTCTTTAAAGATAATAAAAGATTACTTTTAGAAATTTGTGTCAGGAGATATATTTCTCCATCTCCATCTCTTGTTGCCAAGACAGCTGTGGATGCATTTCTCAAAGCAATGCCGTTAACGAGATTTTATTGCAAGTTTATCTTAATTAAAAGAATGGATGTTTTTTCCTTTCTAAAATAACTGCCACAGACATGAAAATTCTTGCAGTCTTTCATCAGATGTTAAAATAAAAGGCAGACTAGTTTAAAAATCTGATCATGACTTCTAAGACAGATGGAAGGAACATAATATTTGATAAACTATAATTTTCAGGTACTGAAGTGATTGGCTAACGGAATTTTGCATGGGGACTGCATCTTGGAGGATTCCTGTCATACTATATGTCAAAGGTTTTATGTATTAAATCTAATTCCTTCTATTGAACTAAGCTGCATTTCCTACATTTTTATCACCTGCCCTTTACCTGAAACTAAGTAGGAAATATTGTCACAACAGATTTGTAAAACAATATGAAAGTTCAGGGAGAAATAAGATTAAGAATAGCACACAACAAAGCCTGTAAAATGAAATATTTTTTTGTTCTTAGATGAACCTTTACATTTAAAACTCTGAAATCAATCTTAATCTGTATGTTTATATTTATTGTTTTCTTGTGAATATATCTATTTGAATTTTTTTTCATATATTTATGATGTATGGAAAATGGCAGCAAACACACTGAATTAGCACCACAAGATATTAACAAGATATTAACAAGATATTAATTTAAAGAAATACAGTGATGCAGTTAAATACTGCACTTACTGAATTTTTTCAATATCATCATCATTATGTTTGCAAGATGTCAAACCTAAACCACTATTTCCTAGTTGAGTACCAGAAAATAGGAATATTTCTAGTTAGAAAAAAAAGTACAGCCTGGTGAACAGAAAGATGAAGTCCAATTGCTGAAAGTTGCAGTTGGACATTTCAGTCCAGAATATAGAGAACACTCCACAGCCAAGGAATGTAGTAGATTCTCCCTCATTTTAAATCTTTTAATTAAGACTGGATGTCTGTCGTTAAGATATGCCCTAGTTCAACCACAAATTGCAGGTTGGATGTTGAAATTACTGAGTGACATTCTAAAGCCTGTGTTATTCAGGAGGTCCATTTCTGGTCTACATTTCCACTGAGATGAAAGGCACTCTAAGTAGCACTTAATTTGATTTCTGTGAATTTTGGAGTCAATGCATGTTCTCAGGGGTCAGAAGGAGAGAAAGGAAACAGGCACACAAACTGCAGTCTCTCCTAAATGAACAGGGCATTTTACCTTTCTTTAATGACAACACTATTCTGGCTGTAGTAGCAGTAGTAGTACTATCTCTGCTTTAGGAAACATGTCAGTTCACAAGAAAAACTAATTTACAGCATTTTAAAAATAGGAATATATGTAACTTATCTGATTTGTGATTGTGTCATTCAGACATCATCTCAGCTAACTATTTTATCATCCTGTGGAACAACCTAGAGCAATACTGCTAATTTAAAGACCATGGGATTACCTTCAAGACTTATTTGGTAGGTATGCATTTTCTTTTCCATTAATAGAAAACAGAATTAAACTGGATTTCTAATAAATGCATGCAAGATACCAAGATTATAATCTCTTTCTATAGAGTGCTCAGTGTGTTATGGAGAGAACATTCCACAAAATAGCTCAAAAACATCTCAACAAACTGATGAGAATTGGAAGGCAAAAATAAAAAGGTATTCTAAGACTTAAGAGGAACCATTATGCAGAAAGACACACACACCCCCAACCTTTTCCTTCACTAAGACAACAAGAGCTAGAGCTACCATGAAAACTCTCTGGGTGTCAGGGGCAGAAAGGAGAGGGTTTGCTGGGCCTGCACAAGTCCTGTAGCCTTGTTTACATCCATAGACATGCTGAGCTTTGAACTTCAGGCTGAAGCTCAGAACTCCCATCCATTATTAAAGGCTGACTGTGGCTCAGGGAGCCCCCAGAGGCCACAGGGCTGGAGGGGATCCTGGCTGGGCTGACTCAGCTCTGCCCACAGGTTACAGCACCCTGCCCTCCCCTCCCCTCCTGTCCCCTGACTGGGCTGGCACCAGGCTGGCAGCTGCAGGCAGCTCATCCCTATTCAGCTGTCAGAAGGATGTGCAGTCAGGGTAAGCAATGCCAATCTCATGCCCATGTCATCAGCAGCACTCAGAAACAAACTGCTCAGGATAACCTGCTCTCCCAGGGTAACTTCCCATGCTGCTCACCAGCCCCTGAAGCTCATCTCTGTCTGAGCCCTCCTTCTCATCCTATCCATCCAGCATTTGTTTGTTTATTTTTCCCTGCTGCTTTCCATCTCTGGCCTCTGATTATTACTTTATCAATCTCTGAAATATCCACTGGTGGGGAACAGAGAAAGGGCATCTGCTGTCCAGACACAAGGATCATGAAGAGAATGAAGAAGGTTTAGGGCTGACCATGTGTGCAAGTCCTCAGCCCTGGCCCAGGCTGTGTGGACATGCCAGCAGTGAAATCCTGGCTGCAGTCACCAGCTGATCAGCAACTCCTGTGCCAACCCTGTCCCCAGCCCTGGCTGGCCCTGCCAAACTGTCCCCAGCAGCCCCTTGCAAGCACACAGACCCACGGGACCAAGGAGGAGCCGTGGGCTGTGCAGAGCATCTCACTCCTGAGGGCAGGGCAGAGGAGCTCTGCTCCACTGATGTGAAAGATGCGCTGATGTTTAAGTAATTTAAACATCAATTTAATTACTCTCCTTTGGGGAGTAACTGCACTGGTGATGGGATGATCTTACAAGTTTCTCTCTCCTCTGTGAGGCTTTGGAAGGAAAAGCATTTTATTTTAAAATGCTTACTTGCCAGTGCTATGATATTATCACCTGTGATCATTCTTATGTTACCAGAACCATTTCCCTATTCCTACTCAACTTTTAAATAAGATGTCAAAACTGTAATTTTCACCAATAAATAAAAATGCAATGCATTTTAAAATGGCAGAATTACTCATTAACTTCACAGACTCCCTTATCTACTACTGAATGGCCATCCCTGAGCTGTCTAACTGAGATTGCCTTAGGGAGTTGCTCCACTATCAGCTGAAGTCACAAAGTCTTTGAAGTCCTTCTCTTGTAACATCAAGTTAAAAAGAAAACATTGCCTCCAAGGAATTCTAATTACAGTATTTCATTTCCAGGAACATAGTTCTATACTGACCCAAACAGTTCAAGGTACACACATCTTTTTTCTTGTCACTATGATAAATTAATAAAGCAAAGTGTACTTTAAATATTTCCCAGGCCAGAAGGTTTTAAATATGTGGTTACAAAATAAAAAATCAAGGTCAAAAATCATCTCCAATAAAAGAAATTATACTGTAATGAGGATTAAAAATGAGGTCATTCATCCGCTTTGCAATTCTATTTACAGTGTGTCTAGGTAGACTATTTACTAGAGTGGGCATAGAAACAGATTAATGGAAATGGAAAAGAATACAATAAAATCAGTAATAAGGAGAATGTCAAAAGTTTGGGTTATGGTTTTTGTTGCTGTAGCTAAATACAAAACAGTTAAGCAGGTTGTATGATGTTTTATTTCTTTATGAAAGGCTACTTTACCCTTTTTTTTATCTACAATTGGGTAATGGAACTACATCTCACTAAAATCTACATTCTTTAATTTGGTAGTTTGGAAAGCATTTCTAGGATTTTCCCTTTCTGAAGAACTCAAAGAGAAGCATTTCATTAGATATTCAGCAATGACTTTGTGTGGACAGGTTCTAGTAAACAGAAGTAAAAGTTCCCTGATAAAATATTATTCCTCTTTGGAAAATTGTGCCCATTAACTTAAAAAGAAGTGATTCAGTGTCACGTACTTCACAATCAGTTTTATGAATATGGCAGAAAAACAAAGAAGACTGAACCAACCCTATACAGCAGTAATCTATATTGTTTACATTACAAGACAGCACTCTAATTTTTCTACAGGGAGCACTTAGTGTTAAATTATAAAGCAATAATTTTTTTACATAAAAATCCTACTGGGAAATTTCACGAGCTGAGTATTACAGAGGCAGTATGTCTAACTGATTAATTGTACCAACTTAAGAATTCCAAGTTGCCTGTATTTAACTGACTGAGAAATGCATATTTCACTGTATTTTTAATGCTGTATTAATCTCCAGTATTTCCATTTACCCAGGCAATCAAATTAAACATTTTGGAACAGTGCAGTGATAGATATATCTTAAAATTGCATTAAGGATATTCCCTGCTGTGAAAGCTTAAGTATTTATCAGGAATTCAGGTGCAATAGAAATAACCAATTAATTAAAATGAAAAAGGTATTTGGTTTGACGACTTTTTGGAAAGAAAGAAAAGAAAACAACAGGAGACAATGAGATGTGCTTAGCTAGTTTCCACTCATATGACAAGTTACTTATATGTCAAGTTTTGCTGAGCAAACCCCACTCCCTGAAAATTCCATCTCACTCCCACAACTTTTCTGGTCTTAAAACCTGAATCTCTCTGAGCATAACAAGAAGTTATTTTGTGTTTTGGGAGATTTAGGAACAAAACTTCTCTTTCCTGCCCCGCTGCCTCAAATGGGCTCGGACACCAGCAGGTGTCCTTTTCAGAGAGCCTGACAAGCAGAAGAGCTGTGGGACAGCCCGGCAGAACTCAAATCACAGACAGAACAATCACAGAAGTAGACAATGGAGGAAGTGAAGAAGAAAATGGGAGAAGTTTACCAATCTCTGGTTTTGGAGATATTTTCCTACATAGATGTTCATGAACCCAGGTGTAAATGGCCCACTAATCACAAATTCTCCCCAAATTCTCACTTGAGCAGATGGCAATGTTTACTAGTTATGATATTATTATTTAGATATACTCCTATGTATTTAGGAACCTACTAACCAAAAAAACACATTTGAAGAGTAATATTTCATAAAAGAACAGCAGAAAGTAAATCAACAAAACCAGGAAAATGCCATCAGCTTTGTAAAAGCAATAGTCCTTTTCATCTCTCACCTCAATGCTGTTCTCACAACTTAAGAATTTAGTAAATATATTCATGTTTCATCCAACTTTCTCACGATTTCAAAAACTCTGTCTCCTGAAACACCTTAAACACTTCAGTCAATTAGTCTGGCAGGGTTCTAGCTGGAAATTGAGCTTTGGCAACAAACTCCAGAAAATATTTCAGTTTAATACAGAGTTAAAAAGAGAGTGGAAAAGGATAACTTAACAGTCGAGACGTGTCTTTAGAGGACAAGAACTAAGGGTGTTCTAAAGAATGGGTAAGACTGAAAGGGAGCCATGATAAGCCCTTGTTTATGCAAAAATTCCATTCCTGCAACTTGGTAATATATCAGGGACATTTCAGTTTGTTAAACACTGCTGGCAAGTTTTACTTGGACAGAGTTATCTGTTGTGGGATTTGGGAGCAGACCTGATGGGAAGGGTAGGAGACAAGTTATCTTACACCTCCTGCATCTTATTACAAAGCATGCTTCATCCAACTAGCCTGCTAAATGTGAAGACCAAAATTATTGTACAGCCAGACTTATTTTGGATGACATCCTCAGGTGTCAAAACCTCTGCTTTTGATTTGCTTAATTTTGATTTTTCAAGTTTAAACTTTCTGTCAGAATGACCCCTTGAGGCTAAGTATTTTTGGAGATATGGATTAGAAGAATGATCCAAAAATGCTGTCATAGAATGAATTAAACCTTGGAATTGTGTAATGCAGAAAATGTGGCTTCTGTGATATTTTATTTAAGTGGTTTTCATATTTACTTTGAATCACAAACCAAAAAAAAAAATATCTATAGCCATATATTTTTCACAAACAAGTCACTGATAGAGTCAGTCTCAACTTCCATGAACTGCATCCCATAATGCTTTGCAATGACTCCAAGTAAACTCAGTTTTGTCTGTCATGACAGTATCTGGAGACAGAAGACTGATGTCTTTTTTATTTTTACTCATTTTTTAATTTATTCTGGATAAACCTGAAGATACATCAGCAAGTTAACAGATGTTAAATGCTAATTTCAGATGTTTCACAACAGTTTGAAAAATCACTATATTGAAAGGTTTAACAAGTTTTGTGCAGTGAGACACGTAATGCAGCAGACCTGACAGGGATGAGAATTCCAAAGACTTTCTTCATATTAGAAGTCATTATGGCTGATAATAAATCTTTCCATTTCAGATTTGCATGCGCAGGTATGGGTGTGAGAGTGAATAAAAAGTCCTAAAATATCAGTCAGTAATGATGGAAAAACACAGGTCTAGACAAACATGCCCAAATGAACAATATGATGTCAATGGTTAGAGTCAAAGTTACCTGAAGAAGGGAATTTTTTCCAAGTATAGGACTGTTCCTATGAGGCCCCTTTGCATCCAACCGTGTTTTCACTGGGCATTTTCCTATTTATTTCTAATATATGATAAAAAGGAATTAATAAGAATAACTAAGTCAAGTATGATATTGCTACATCATCCTTTCAGAATAGGGCTATGAGAAACACACTCTGGGATTTTGCATAATGCAAAACTCCAAAACACTTAAATGGTAAAGGCACTCCAAAAACATATACAAGGGAGAACTTTCCATAATGAAGACTTAAAATATTGCCATTGCTGCAGGGGATATTCCCACCCTACACGATGCTGTCTGTAAGAACAAGTTCCTACACAGTTCCTACCTATTATAGCTGCAGGACATAATGAGATTTCAAAGACTTGGTGTTGTGTGAGCGATGCTTTCCAACAGAAGCAGCGTTCCTAAAGCAGCAAGGTTTATATGGATAGATTGCCTATCTGTCTGCTTACCTGTCTCCTCCTAATAACTTTGTGGAATACAGTCATTTTCAAACCAAATTTAACATCAAGTCATGGTATCCGAGACAATTATGCTCCTACAAGTTCTGTGAAAATGAGCAGCGAGAGCCAGAAAATTCTAAACCAGTGTTTCCAGCGAGAAGAGAGCAATTAGAGCTTTCAGGCAGTGGTTGGCTCAGAAATCAGCATGTGCATACATCCATCACAACAGCCCATGGCTCACCTGAGCATCACAACACACAGTATTTAAGTGGGGTCACAGGTCCACCTATCCACACGGGGGGAAAGAATCAGTAAACAAGCATCAGAATTTGTTTTTTCCTCTTTAAACAGTATTTTTGCCTGTGACTGGCTGTAGATTTGAGGTTTGAACAGCAGAACTCTGGATACCAGGACAGAGCACTCTAGTGTGCAACTCTAATATTGGAAAGTTTTCCATTATGCTTCCCTACAGCAACGATGAGAGGCACAGAACACCTCTTCCCAACCCCTTTCTCTGTTGCTGTAAGAAGCACAGCTCCATTCAGAGTAAAAAAGTCTGCAGCAAATACAAGGCAAAATTAAATAAACATAAGTTATCATGGACATTTCAAAAAAATCAAGCCAGCAGAATAGCAAGAATGTTTTGGGTTAAATGGAATAATTACTTTATGTTATTGTGCTGTACTGAGTTTCAGTGAGCACATGAAATGAGCAAAGGATTGGACAACAAGGAAGCCACGAGTCCCTTTCAATGCAATTATACATAAAAACAGTTCACATCTACCTAGCCTAGTTTTCCTTTCTCTTAATTAAAAGCAATAAATTAGGATTGCCAATTGCCATGTTTGTTGGGGTTGTTTTCCAAAGAAGAATGTTCTGTCTTACTAGTTTGACACGCTCAGCATCAGTTACTGGACCTCAAAAGGGCATTTTCTGCTACGAAGTTCAATTTCAGATCCCTTCCAAAGCCTAACAACAAAAGCCTGTGGACTAAACTCTTGCTAATATTCAAAATGTAAAGCAACAAGACTCAGAGATATGGCTACATTTTTTCAGAAAAGAATTAAGAAATAATTAAACAAAAGATTTGAGTAGAAGTATTCCTTGGTTTTTTAGCATGTCAGGCTCTGTCCTTCCAAAAGACTACGGAGGAGATACCATAAACTATCCCTGACTCAAATGAGCCTGTCAAATTCACAGCATAAAACATGAGAGATCCCACTTTATGTCTTGAAAGCAAGTCTCATGGCTGCAGCACTGTGCCTACAAGGATAATTCTATCCTCTCCATGAGAACACAGATTATTCTAAGGCCATTCAATACAGCCATTGCTGTACTGTGTCCCATAATCCAGATGCTATTCAAGGGTTTCTTTTTTCTTAACCTAGATTTCAACCATAATTAAGCAATTTATATTAATAGTAGAAAATAAGAATAGGAAAAAACTAATTCAGTCAAGTTCAATACTTGTAATACTAATATCCTCTTAAGATCACAGATACTGTTTAATTCAATTGTTGAACTAAACCACTGTTTTACAGCCCATGAAAAACTATCAGTTTAAAAATATGTCTGGAGTATCAGTGATTGCCTTTTTCTCTTTTCTATCTGCACGGTAAAAATCGTATCAGGATCTTGTGCTACATTTTAGTTAACTTTTAAATTACTTTTAAACATGCACTATCTCCACCACAGTCATGACTTGGAAATTTCTATTATGAAAAAATACAAAGAAGTTAGATTAAAGCAGTAAAATGACTTAGTGATATAGCATCCAAAAAAAACCTGTTTCAAGAACTTTCAATTTTACCATGCCTGATAAGCCTTTGCAGAAAAAAAAATCAGGATTAGTGCAGAGCTACAGTAAGTAGCCAGAAGAAGTGAATTTGCTCAAGGTGCAAAAAGATCTATGCTACTCATTTGAGCAAACACAGGGCTCATTTAGCAAGTCCCTTAATGAGCAAGTGTTCAAAGAGCTGAAACCAGTTTTAGTTATTTGACTCTGGTTACATTCAAGCAGAGTCTTGTTGCTAAAACCTCAATTGCCACTTTGAGAATTGAAGTGTTGATGGAGGCTTTGTTTATGCCGTGTGCCTTCTGAAGGCTGTGTGTAGCAAGACACTTTCTTTTTTATGGAGCAAACAACCTGGATCCAAAGAGCAGGACAGTGACCATGGCACTTTTCATGATCCTGCTGGCAACACCTTTAACTGCTCAATGCTAAATATCTCAAGATAAATTCTAAACCTGGGTATGGGAATATGACATTATGAAATGGCATTATCAAACTGAAACGCCCTTTTTGCTTCTGGTCTGTCTCAAATAGAAAGATTTAGTAGTGACAGAGGTCTAAACATGTGGGAAACCCTTCTCTGCTGTAATAGAGAATAAACAAAAATAAGAAGTGACCCAAAAAAATGTACTTTTCACCACCCCAAACCCAAAAGATTTGAGTACAAAGGCTGAACTAGGCAGCAACTACAGTACTTTACTATTTATCAATTTAGCAAATGTTTCTACAGCAGTACAATGAAATTAAACATTTAGCTTTTTTATCCTAGTTCTCAGATAAACCAATTAGGATTACTCCAAAAGGCAAAATTGCTTTCACACAATTTTTTTTTCATTTCAGTCCTACTGTAACATATATTCTCTTATTCAGCTGAAGTAGAGCGATAGAGACAAATAGACACAGGCAATAGCTAAAAATACCTGAGCTATGTCTAACAGATACATAAAAATATATGTATAGACAAAGACAGCAAGATTGCTTTATGTGGTTCAGTGATCCTACCTATTACTGCTGTAATAAAAATAAAACATCCAAACATTAGACTTGTTTTGTCAGAAAGAAATTTTGCTGTACCAACATACACCACAACCCCCAAATATCTATCCTTTATGTACTTGACTACACACACAAAACCTGCTTCTAAACCTGCTTGATTTGAGAATGTTAGTGACTGGATATGGTAAGACCACATTATTTAGGAATATTAAAGAATATCAAGACAATTTAAAAAAAATCTACACATCATCAGGTACATGATCTCTCAGAACTCAGAAAAGAAGGTATAATTACAAAGGACAGGGGGAACCTAGATTGATGCCTTGTTTTTAACTCCTCTTTGACATCTACTGTTTATACAGTCAGAGTATTTACCACCAAATTAGGACAGGGTTTTCAAAAGCTCTCAATGTTGGTTAAACCTGCTACCACTGAAGTTAATGGGGGCCAGATTCACAGATGGTGTAAATCGGCTTAATCCTATAAAATCCAGCTTTGAGTATTTTATCACTAACTTCACTGAGTACAGATGAGGCCACTGCTGAGTCTTTTGAAAATCCCACTCCTTAATTCTTCTGCACACAGTAAATTTAAAGCCCAGTAATTAAAAAAAAAAAAAATTAAAAAGAAAAATCTAGGCAAAATGAGGCTACTAGCTCTAGAGGACTCCCCTTGTCCTCTCAACAAACATCTCAGCTGAGGCCTGTAATCCCAGCTTTTAAAGACATACACCTATATATATACCATTAACAAATAGAATCCTGGCTTTTTCTAATGGAAATTGAAATATACTGACAAATTTACAATCAGCTACACACCTGTGAACTAAATATTCTCAAAGCTATTTGATGAAATAAAGAGAGGGCAACAACAGGTACAATCTCTAGTTTTTGTACTCTCTTTATCAAAGTCAAATTCAGACTGTAATTATAATATATTCATCTCATGATGAAACTGCACAACTGAAAATATTGGTCCATTTCATCTACCATCAGTTTTAAGAAGATGTAAATCTATTAGCAAATAATAAAGAGAAAGCAAAGGGAGGGTCTGTTTGCCATAAGAGCAAGAGGGATGATGTCTTCTGTGAGGGTATCAACTTCTGGGGGAATAAATTTCACAGTAGAGAGGGAGAAGTGAACATGGCATGTGTGCTGTTAATTTTCACTTCAATAGCATAATAGCAAATCCAACAGCTTCAACTACGCCAAAACACTTTCCTTTATCAGAAAGTTTTGTTGCACGAACAAAGAATGGGAGCGACTGAGCTGCTGAAGAACTGAAATGTCAGAGAACTGAACAGGTAACATGATCAGGACTCTATGGGGCATAGTTTGTACTTCACACTGTTTGGAAAAGCAAAACCCTTTCTGCAGTTCCTTCCTACCTTATTTGCAAACCCTTACTGTACAAACCCTTACTGACAATCATTTTCAGCTCACGTATCAGACTACAGGGTATCATCTAGATTTGAAGAAAGTGTGGGTTTGGTCCCATCACATCTAGCACTCAATGCCTGTCTCTGAAGATATTTTGATATTCCAGAACCAAAGTGGAAAATGAATAAACAAAGAAAATAAGATGCATTCTATCATGTGTGTATCAGGGAACAGTCTAAGCTCCTGGCTGGGTGAGAACAGTCATTGACTGAAGGGTCAGGCTTATGAGAAGGCTGGAGGCTACGCAAGAAACTCTGCTCTCCCCAGGGCCCCTGAGGCAAATGCAAGGATTTCCTAGGCCTGTCTCTCTCAGGAAAAGCATGATGTCAAAACTGTAATAATTGCTAACCAGTGTGTTTTCTTGCAGTTAGAAGGGCACCATTCCTGCTCTATACACATACAACTTCCTTACACTTCTGTGACATTTTCTCCATGCTCAATGTCTCCAAAATAAGTGAGCGAGTCATAGAGATGACTTGGAGATTTTCATGTTATAAAGACATGGAAGATGATAGGAAAATTGATCCTGAGGTTTTCACACTAATTTAGTTAAACGTTGTCAGATGGCATATCATCATCATCATATGTCAGTGGGATATCATCAGGGCTCTGGCACAGAAATACAATGTACTCTTTAGCTGAGATTGAAGATAAAAAATGACAATTTCAACCTCATCAGTCTTTGAGACTGAAACCAGTCCTACAACCTGTTTCACAATTGGAGTCAGAGAATCTAGACCTCTTTATCCCCTCTTGAATTTAGTCACCCAAATTGAAGGGTGCCTGTGTCAGTTTTGCAGTTTTATTATGACAACAGCTCAAGTGTTATTCTCTATGATAGCTTTTGAGGCCCCTTAACATCTTACTCCTCCATCTGTCCTCTGCTTAATCAACAGTTCCTCTACTCTATTTTTCCCCACAGACAACTTAACTCTGTGATTTCTAAATAGCACCCCTGTAAAAGTAATGCTTTCCACAATATGCTCAAAGTCACAAAGTGCTTTTATTACACAGAACTCAAAAATTGCTGGGCTGGGCTGCTGATGGGCTGACACCGTCACGTACCATTTACTTCTTTCATGATTAGCTTGTATTCTCCCTGGCTGTTTTCTCTTTACCCATCTACTACTCTCTGACATTACCTGTACTCTGCATGGTCTCATGTACAGCACACACTGTGTGTAGTTTAATCCCATTTTCCTTCTCTGTTTAGCAATTAAAATGACTAAACTACAGCAGCTGATCCTTGCAGTACTAATAAATGACAGCACAGCAAGTGCCCCTCCCAAAATCAAGAACTATCTTTTATACCCACATTCAAATTTTATTGTCTAACCTTCCAGCGAGTTGAAACTTCTAAAATTTATCAAGGAGGTCATACAACACTAGAGCAGGAAGAGGTGTTTGGTTTTTATTTGTAGGTGTACCTTTGCACTTAACTCCTATGAGTAACACACTCCTTAATTTCAGCGCTTTCAGATCTCGTGGTCTGCAGCAACCCAAAGTAATGAGCACTCAATTTCCTTCTTCGTTGCCTTCCAGGGAAATAATGAAAAGGGGCCAAATCTAGTGCAAAAGAATCAAACAAGAGCTCTACCATGATGCACTCCTTGTTAACCACACGTGTTCCAAAGCTGCTTACTAAAGGTGAGATTTCAGAACACTGTTGAATGTTGATGTCCATAGGAAAATGTAAGTACAATAAACTCCACTATAGTGTTCATAGGGATTTACATACAAAATCCAGAACAGAAATTTAAAAAAAAAAAAATCCCTCTCAGGCGTTAAATCTTTAATCCTTGATTATTTGTCCAGCAAGGTGACAGATGGCAAATCTACTGCTATTATTAAAGCTCTTCCTCTGCATTGGCATCTGTTTTCCCTGGGGTGAGCGGGATGAGGGAGTTTGCCTGCCTAACCAAATCAGCCAAGCTAGATAAGACTCCTTCAGTATATTAATACAGCACAGAGCTACATAGCCTCACACTGTCCTCTAGCACTGTGCCTGCTACTTACACACTGGGTGTCATGATAGTCTGTTCCAGTCTTTGCATAAAGGAGGCTCCAAACTGATATTAATTTACACCTATCTACATATTTCCAGTACATGAATTGCTGTCACAAGTAGGCATCAAATTTACCAATCTCAGAGACCTGCAATTGTAGTCATGGAAACAAGATCCAAGCATCAATTTGAATTTGGAATTCAAAATGAATGATCATTAAAAGAAGGTTGGTATTGACAAACTCTTTGATATATCTGTGTGTTCCTGCAAGCATATCTAATCCCCTATCTTACAGACCTAGACTGAGTCCTAGGTAAAAATGAAGCTGCAAGGATTCATCCATTTATCCATCTATGCATGGGCAATCTGGGGTGGGGGTAAAGAGGTGCCCAGGTTTAAGAACACTGAATCAATAACAGAGTCATTTGCAATAAATAGAGTATTCCTGAATGTAGTAGGAGAGTCACCTGCTCTTTATAACAAGATTTACTATATTGCTCAAAGGAAACAAGAGAACACTGGTTTCTTCATGTAAGCTATGTAAAAAAAAACAGTGGAACAAAACAAACTTGGTTAGTTTTTCCTCACAGCCAATCATTTTACTTCAGTTGCACACTCTGGGTAGTGTCTGGCAGGAATATAGTTCTGTTATCCATTGTTTCAGAAGGAGAAACTACGATCTAGGTCAGAACTCTGCCAGTTAAAGTTTTTGTCTTCTCTAAAATCCAATTACATTCTTCCCTTTAAAACATGAAAGTTAAATTTTTGCTCTACATGATGTACAGCAATGATGCAAATTTTGTCCACATTATAATGAAAGTATTTTTCACTCCTAAATGTGGAATGTTAGAATGAAATCATAAACTAAAAGATATTAAGCTTTGAAATGCTGATGATTATTGCGTGCATAATGCTACACTTCCATACAACCCCAATTATAATGCTGTAACCTACTTTCTAGAAATAATCAACTGGTATTCAATGTACAAAACTGCTCCTTCTTTTTTTCTTTCGTCAGGGGGAGGAGAGGGGAGAGAGCAGGGCAAGGATTATAATTCATTCCCATTAGTTCCATTAACAGCCTTTTACAAACAATTTTAAACAAACCAAATAGAGACAAAGCAAAGCAAGCCACCTGCACAATTAAATGGTCAGTCAGCATATTTAACTTATATAAGCCATATTACTGCACAATGTAAACACTATCTCCCTGGGCTGACATCCTGGCAAAAAAAAAAAATAGCATCTTTCATGTGCTGGATGTTAAAGCTGCTGTGAAGTGGTCTACCTTGCTCTAGAGAAGAGGGCAAACATTACTTTATCTGTGAAGAAGAAATGGGAAGGAAAGAGATCCTCTCAGTGGTGTTCTGTTTGTGAGCAAGATTAAAAAGGGGAAGCTTAAAACACAAAAAAATGCAACAATCAGAATCTTTTCTACCTTTTATTTTTTTCCCTCACTTGGTACAGATGTGAGATGAAAGACAAGTAAGAAGAAAGAAAAATGCACGTGGTAACAGAAGGCAGATACCCATTGTGAAACATGCACATTTACTGTCTCCTGAAAAAACTCATTGTTCAGTTCTGAGAAACACTTCTGGAAGTCAGGTTTTCTGAACTTAATTATGGACAATTTGCTTTCTCCTGACACTTAGATTATTAAAGCAGCTGATTTATTCAGAATGAGTGTTTTGGCCTTTTGCATATCGAAAAAAAAAGTATTAAATAGTAGGACTGAAGCATGTGCCATAATTTTTCCAGCAACAAAACAAAAGGTCAAAGGCTGAGCTTAGAATTGACAGGTTAGCTGTGCTGTAAATCAATACTAGCCTTTGTTGACCACAGCGATCGCTTTATGGATAAAGGTCAAATCATTTAGAAGGTTCAAAGAATAGTAATGAAACCCTGTGCTTCAACCCATACATTTTTCTACGTTCCCAAAATATACTTTTCTTTTATTGGTCCTTTGCTGAATGGAAATATGATATGATCAGTGATAAATCATTCTGTTACCAGTCATAAATGGGAGAGAGACAGAAATCATCATCCATAAACTCCAAAAGTTCCCCTGACACCAGAAATTAAGAGCATGATGCCTTTCCCTGCTGGCCTAAGAGAGCGATTACTGGCGCGGTGCTGGTGCTGTAAAATACCACTTAATTTGAAATTCACCATGAGACTACTAATTGGGTCAATAGCCAGAAAGTGAAAGTCGGCAGTGACAGTCTGTCACTCAAGCATGCTTTTGCTGTGTGCTCAGAGACATTTTATGCATCTGAAACAAGCCACCAGCAGCGGGATGCAGCTGCAATGACAGGAGGAGGAGAAGCAGTGACTGGAGCAATCCTGGCTGAACCTGCATGGAGGATGTGGGGTCCGTACCCCACAAACCTCCTGGTGCCCAGCTAATGTTTTCTGACTCCCTGATCATCCCAGCACAAAGCAGTGCTCTGAGCCAAGCAGGGGAAAAGTTCAGGGCTAGGCTAGAAGACAATTTATTTTGAAAATAGAAGGGCTCAGTGAATCTAGAGTGGCTCTAACTGTCCTTTGTGAGACAGAAACATGCTCGTTGTCTACACTGAAAAGACTGAGCTAGTTCACACAGATCTTTTCAAACAGACATGTCTTATCTTGAGATAAAATGCTGCAAATAATTAGATAAAAATAATCCTAAAACATTTAATTATTTAACCTTCAGGGAAGTCATCACTGGTTCCTCTATCAGTACAAATGCTGTTTCTGGGCTTTCCAGTGTTTACTTCGCAAATGTATTCAGAAAGGCAGCACCTTGTCTGATCATTTCTTTTGATCTCTAAAGTTTAGTAAGTTTCAACAATTTTTTGCTACTGTTGCAGCATCCTGATTAGGTACCACTCAGCTACTATCCCATTGACAGATTCCTATTAGCAAGAGTTTAAGCCACTTTGTCACTACACTGCAGGGGAGGGAGAGGCTTTCTCCGGTATTTCATCAGCTTGGCAATCACAGATTTAGGATTCAGAAGAAAAGACAGATGCTTCTCTCTGCTTTGATAAAGGTCAGCAGCAGGAATTTGTCCCTTCCTGGAAAGTCTGGTACTTCTACTATTTTACACTTCACTGGAGTCAGCCAAGAAAGGTTAAAAAGTCTGAGGTTCCCTCTGAGGTCAGAAAAACGAAGAAGTCAGTAAAGCACATGGTCTTACCATGAGGTCTCAAAAGTTCTCCTCCCACTGCTTTACTTTTGTTTAAAGCTTTTCTGCCCATCCTGTCAATGCAACTTCAAAATGTTTGTATGTCTTTAAGGAAGGTTTTTTCTTCTCTTTATAGCAAAACTGTGTCTGAAATACAATTCTGCAGGCAACCCGACTCAAAGGTCATACCTTATATGCAACTATCAAAAAGATTTAAACAAACCTCTTAAGCTCAGTCTTTACATGCCATCTGCCCTGCTGGAATCACTGCCCTTTCTTCCTCATTTCAATAAGAGCACAAAAATTCCTAACCTGGCTGTAGGATGAGTCTACCAGTTCACAACAGCTATTGTATACAGATTACCTTAAAATGGCAGCGTTTGTTTCAAACGGACAACACTACTGAAAAAATAATAATATGAAAAAAACCCCCACAAAACCAATCTTCCTGCGGTTTTCCAAAAGCATTCCAATGAGGTTACTTACACTGCTTTGAAATTGCTTTGAGTTATGGGAAGGCCACAGCCCGAGACCAGCAGCTGAGACAGCAACAGAGATGAAAGTTTTTTAGCTTCCAGATCCAAGGGGGAACACAGCTGCTCCAGCTGGTCCCCTCAGATCTCAACACTTATTAGAGCGATCGAGAAAGCGATAAAGTTTTATGTCTCGGTTTGAGGAATGCATTAATAAAACCAGTCCTGAAAGAGAATGAAAAAAAAGGCCAAAAAAATTAATCAAACCCTAAGCTTTCAGCTCTGGAAATTGAAGTGGGCTGATTTTAGGGAAGCTAGGTTCTTCTACATACAGAATTACCACCTCTGCATGAAACTCCAATTAGTGTGAGTCAGCCCTAATTTATTTTTTTTAATGACAGTCATCTGTTTATGTTAACCCCACAAATGAATTATTTGATTATTTGAAATAGAGCACCAGCATATATACATGAAATAATAATACAAGTTTTTTATAGAATACTGGTGGGGGTGAGGGAATTGATGCCATTAGATGTGGACCAAGACAAATACAATAGGAAAATGTGGTATGAAGTACATTTTCAAAGAAAACCAGCAGCAATAACCTAAATGGAAAGGACAGGCATTTTAAAGATCAACAGTGATTCTGTGATATTTGCACAGTCCCCTCTGAGAACTTCATGAGAAAGCTGGAAGATGAGGGAGAGGAAATACAGAAAATACACAAATTTTGGAAAAAAGAAGCATCCTATTTCCTATGTATAATTTCAAATACACTGCCAATTTCAGAATTTACTTACAAACAACCACCTGTTTTAAAACAAAAGGGCATTGTGGTTATGGTTGTTGTTAAAGTATCCAGGTCTATTTCAATTCAATTTACCCAGATTCTGGAACAGAAAACAACTTTGTTAAAGCACAGAGGAAAGTAGGAAGCCAGAAACTCAAATTCAAATTTTCAGGTTTCTTGGTTTACAAAAAGGTTACAGTTCCCAACTGAGGGCAATGCAAACCACTGAACTTAAAGTAATAATGATAATGATGATGATACTAATTCAATTTAGGAGTTCAAATAGGAACAGAACACCTTTGGGAATTCACTTTCTGTAGTGCTGTGGTTTTGGTTGGGACAGAGTTCATTTTCCTCACTGCAGCCAGTTCAGGGCTGTGCTTTGGATTTGTGACCAAAAGAGAGCTGATAACACAGGGACATTCCAGCCGAGCTGTATTTACACAGCGCCAAGGCACTTTCTGCTCCTCCTCTGCCCCACCCCTGAGTGGGCTGGCGGTGCACAAGGTCCTGGCAGGGGACAGGAGACCTCACCTGACCCCAGGCATATCCCAGACCATATGGCATCGTGCTCAGCACAGAAACCAGGGAAAAGAGGAACACAGGGACATTGGGGGCGATGCTGTTTGTCTTCCCAAGCCCTTGTGATGTGTGATGGAGCCCTGCTCTCCTGGGGATGGCTGAACACCTGCCCAACCACGGGAAGTGGAGAATCAATTCCCTGTTTTGCTTCACTTGCCCACGCGCTTTCTGCTTTACTTATTGAGCTCCTTTATCTCAACCCATAAGTTTTCTCACTTTTACCCTTCCAAATCTCTCCCCCATCCCTCTGAGGGGAATGAAGAAGTGGCTGGGTGCCTGCTGGCTTAAGCCACAACAGTCAGGAACAAAGCACCTTTAATGAAACAAACACTGTCTTCAAAAACATAATACTGCTAGAATTATTTCACACTGTATTGCAGACAACTTTATGAAGGAGAATGTATTTCAAATGAGGCATCATTTTTTAAACAAAAATATTCTTTTAAAGGAGATTAAAAATTATTTTCATATGGAAGATATTCTGGAAGAATACTATCTAGCCAAATTCTAGAACATCTTGAGGACTGAAATTCAGTCCTGAAATTCAGGATGATGTGATGACATTGCATCAGATCAAACTGTATTTTCTTTCTTCAGTCATCTCATATATCATACAGTAGTTAGGAAGCTGAAGATTCATCTGACATTGGCCAAATTAACATTTTATTGTATCTTAAATTACCCTTCTTTAATTTTAAGCTTTTTTTTTTCTTTTATTTTTTCATAAACTACTCAGTGGCTACGAGAACAGGTATCCTTCAAGACTTTATTCAGAAATTTGCTTTCCCAACAGCGAAAAAGCTGAAAGCCAATGACCATTTGTATCAAAGCAGTCATGGTTCTATTGAGTTGGCGAAACCACACAGGCAGCTGGAAATCAACAGGAACTAAGAGCTGCAAGTCAGTATGCAGCAAAGCACACATTTAGCCAGCCAAGACTCCAAAACTATTTACTGACAGTTTGCTTGTTAACTGTAATGTGATCAGTGTTGCTTCACGTCACAGTATGGATAATGGAATTGTACAAAACCATCACTCTTTCTTCACGATGATTAATTAACACAGTAAACAAATGAAAAGTCCCTCTGCACAGTAAACCTCATTTCAGAACCACCAAGCAACAGGTATGGCATAAAGTACTGCTCTAACACAAACAAACCTGATATGTTTAATTATGTACCATACACATAAATCTTAAGATGTTTGGTTTGAATATCCTGTAATCTGTCTTGTCTGAAATGAATCTGATCATGCTTTTTTCCCCTCAATAAAGCAAGCTTTAAAATAAACAGAAATTAGCCTTTTTTCCCCTTTTTCTGTTACTAAATCACATACTCCTTTTTTTTTTAAGCAGAATCTTTGTGTCTACAAAATGATTTTGTACATTTTATTGCAGTTGCTCAAGAAATTAAGTTTACAAAGAAGTTAGTGATAATTATTATATGCTTTCAAATGCAGGTGCAAATTCTTGAAGCTTTTGTTTCAGCATTGTGGGAAGTGATTCATTTTTGTACTGCTGGTTTTAATCAGCCTATATTTGGAAAATGGATTTCAGACCTTTCATACACAACCTCCAATTTTAAGAGTTAGTCAGGAAAAAAAAATCCACAACCTTCCTGAGTAAAGTGAACGTAGGAAGTAAGTATTAATTTGTTTAAAGTAGTATTCTGGATGTAATTAAGTCAACAATTGGCTATTGTGGGCCTAGAATTTCTTTCTAACCTTCAAAAGTATATTTCTTTCTAAGCTCACCACTGGACCCCCACATTTTGGACTCTCTTACTTCAGAATCTTCCTGTATCAATATGGCAACACTGCTGGTATTTTATTGCAAAAGGCAAAGCACCCACAGAAGGGGACTGATCCCATCCAGCACTCTGTAGAGAAGTAAAATATTGTTTATTTAAGTTGTTATCTCTAACAAACCATGTCAATAACTAAGCAGAGGTCGTGGAGCACCAGAAACAAGAAAGTGTCACAGAAGAGCTGGGCAGGTTCCACAGAGCAGAGAGTATCTGTCTCCAACAGGGAAAAGCCTGGGGAAGGATGAGGAATTTTGATTTCCCGTAGGATCCATGTGCAGTTCACACTGCTCATGTCATAAATCCCCTGGGGTCAGACTGGACTTCAGAAATCAAAACCTGGCAAACGACCATCATGCAAAGTGCAGGTCACACCCAACAGCTCTTAAGTCTCCCTAAGACTGCTGCCCTACCTGAATTTTTCAGGGCCACAATCAGTTTCTCATCACTTGCACTCCTGGCCTGCCAGTGATCTCATCACAGAACAATATTATGGTGACAGATATCCATGAAAATAAAAAAAAAAAAAAAGAACCCCAAAAACCCAAACCATTTTTCTCTCATACATTGTGCTGTACATCCATGCACAGCTTCAACTCTCACCTGAGGAATAAATATCAGAAAAAAGTATTTGAATTCAGAGGGCCAGAATATTAACATGTCATAACCTTAGTAATTCATTTGAATATCTGATATTAAAATACTATTCATTAAATGTACTGAACAGCTGAACAGGTTTGAAAAAATTACCATTCTGCCTTACCAAAAATAACTGCTACATGGGTTTTATATTCCTTGTAAATCAAGGGTGGCAGCAGCAGGTAATTCCATTTGGCTACTGAATGATAAATGTGATATTTTCAGTAAGGAATGCTTCAAGACAATTACATTGCCTCCTTCAGAACTCACATTTGGGATACATCCAACAGTTCACTACCTCAACTACAGCAAGGGAACTTAGAATTTAGAACCAAAAGCAAATCCCCACAACTTCAATGTAAGAATTGGTAAATAAAATAAGATAGTAAGAAATACTCTTTTATTTTCTCAATCCTTACTTAGATCTACTTATATTAATGTAATATATTATTATGAGATCACTCATTTTTAAAAAGTTTTAATTTTCCAAAATAGAGAAGTTTTTTTTTTCCTAGTCTTAAAAAAACTGTGAACAATAAGGTTATTGTATATTACAGTGAAATTGATTTGCTGAAGTGTCAAACATGCTAGAAAAAAAATCGCTAATTCAGAAAATTTGGTAAAACTGCTGTGAAACTTGGATGAAATAATGGAAAGAACTAGTATAAAATTATGCCACCTAATTTACTCAATTATCAGACAGAATTCAGCAATTAGTATCAGGTAATTTTAGGAAAATGATCCTATTAATTAGACAGTTACTGGAATTTAGGTCAGAATTACATATTACATGAGGCACTACTAGCAAAAAGACTGAGCCCATACCATTTATGCTAAGGACAAAAACACAGATGTACTTTAGAGTTTGTAACCTAGAACACAGAGCTTTTTTTAAATGGTTTTAGATTTTCCTAATGAAAATATACAGCTAGTCCCCTTAAATAAGGCCTTTGCAGTTGGAGCACTTGCTCAAGACTGTTAGACTTACTTTCAATAAACCTTTGAGATTCATAGGAGACTTAAATTCATCTCTCCTACATCTTATAGTCTTACTGAGCAGGCATTCTAGTATACCAAAATGAAAATTGGCTTTTAAAGCCATTACAATTCTAAAATAAGGGTCATTATTGAAAAAAATCCCATGCTTTTGGACCCAGCCCACATAAAAGAGATAATACTTAGCACCAAACTTTTCAGACAGCACAGCAGCATTTACCTTGCTTTTCCCAAGCAATTGGAGACATGAACTCAAAATTTGATGCTCAGCAATTATGAGTCCCCACAATAATAAAAAAGTAGACAGCTGATAAAACCATGGGCAACTTGACAGAGCTTTTTCAGAAATATTTATACGAGTTAAGAAAAAAAACCTCTGGTGAAATTTTGATTCAGCTCTCAGATATCATCAGTACAATTTATGTAATTGTTTAAAAATATTTGTATTACTTTCCTTTTTGATAAATAGAAGCATGATAATAATTAAAGCTGTGCATTACCACCAGCACATAGTTTGCCAGAACTTTTTCTATGAAGTTAAAGCACATCTTCAAGCTTTGTTATTGCTTTTACAGCATCTTGTGGGCAGCGGCAAAACTGTCCCTAATTAAACCAATGCCACACCACTGCTGAGTCAAATGCCTGAAAATAAATCCAAACATGAAGAAAGTCAGGAAATCCCATTATTTGTGGAGAAATATGACCTCAAATCTGGTGTTATTCTGGGCAACCAAGACCAAAAACTTGAAACTGGGGGGAAGAAGTCATGCACTGGGAGATGGAGATGAATAGCAGAGACAGAACTTTGTCTTCCTTCCTCTGTTCTCAGGAGGCTTTGCCATGGGAAAGAATTTGAAATCTCCTTCTCATCTCATCCTCAGTGTCAAAAGAGAAATACTGGCTAAACCCAAACCCGTGATGGAGTGAAGAAGAAGGATCTGATCAATGCCAAGTGCCAAACCTAATAATTGGTATCGCAAGGACACTGGGCTCTGCATGAGGTTACGGCCTCCAGACTTCTGTCTCCCACGTTTTGAAGCTCTTCCCATTAAATGACACTTTTTAGTCAGACCAAGCAGACAGCTCTCCAAGTGGATGATCCCAGGGTTTCTTTTCTAGGATAACTCATTAAAACAACAGTCTCTGCAATGAAGTGATAATGGAGTGAAGTTTAACAAACTTATGAAAAATTAAAGCCAATGCCAAAGGTGCAAACGTACCGACTTTATCAGATTTTTGCTTGTGTTCAGACAAAATCTGCTAACTCCAAACAGGTTCCAAAAGCAAGTGAATGGAATAAGCCAATCTGTCACAAACCTTACAACCACACTCCAAAAACGTGTATGAAAGACAGAAGAATAAAAAGTGTCAATCAAATGGTAGGAGAAAGGTAGAATTATAGTCAGAACAACTTCCTCATTAAGTAATCTTAATTTACGCTTTCCCTTCTCTGAAAAGTCTAAAATACTGAGATATTCCAAGTGCCCCAGCCTCACTTCCAGGCAGCATAGAACCCATCTAAAATACCACACATTTTAAAAAGTCATCTGTAAATGAAAGCCATATTAGGACCTAAATGCATGAGAACCTTGTTGGTTAACATCTGTAACTAATCTTTTTCCCCAAGTTAGTTCTTCCCAAAAACCTATAATATTAAACAGATCTATTTCTTTCACAACTAAGAATTTCTTATAAATATTATAACTAACTCACAAATGTTCTGCATTATATAAAACATGATCCATACCTATTGCTATGGTTCAAATGACCTTTCTGCAAATCAGTAATGGATTTTAATCTGGTGCAAGAAGCTGGCAAAGAAGACACTTCTGGTAGGCAGTCCAACCTTTTAATGCTTTCTACCAATTTGCAGCCACCCTTGAAGTCATTTCAAGGTTCTTATTTAGAACTATGCCACATTTATATTTAAGGTAAGCGGTTTAGTATGTTTTATGGAAGGTTGAAAATATCATTTATCAAAATACTCTTTTTCTCTCAAAATATATTTGTGTGATTCAGTCATTTCCAATTAAATCACACTGATAACCACCCTGAATGTCCCCCTTTTTTTAAACTGTCACATTTGTTTTTATTGTGTGAAGATTATTTTAAAATATCATTAAGACTGTGAATGATACAGTAAATATTTTTAGCACACTAACAACAGAACAACCTATCTATGTTTTCAAGGGAAATAAATTCTGAGAGAAGAATAATCTACAAGTGATCCAAAAGTCACCAAAATGAATAGCAACACTATGGCTCAGGGCCCTGACTTCAGCCCTGCAAAATACAAATATTTAAAGTCTTACAAATAATTTTATTTGACGTCCTTTCAACAATTCTCTGACAATGACTGCAGCTATTCAATGAATGTCTGGAAATGGAATTTTCTATTTACTCATTTACATCCAAAAGTTTATCATCGTCTAAATAAATAAACCACATGCTTTCACTAGAGATAAAAAAACTATCATTAATTTCAATCAGCAATGAATTTTAATCATGCAGACCTGCAGTTGTTTCATAACCTGTCTGCAATTTCAAAAGCATTTATCACTGCCATCATTTGTATATATTTTTAGGCTTCAGTCCTGTAAAGATTTATGCATGAGAAACTTGTTCCACTGCTGCTTTTTAATTCCCTTAGAAAAAAGTCATAATCTGTACTTAAAGTCTGTAGCATGCATTTAAAAATATAATTAAATTATAAGGGAGTTGTATCCATTTTTAAAGAAAACTGAAGTAAAATCAGTGAAATATTTCTAGTCTTTTCTTGGTTTACAACATCTAAGAGGTCTATTACCCCTCTTTGTGGTTTCATATGGCAAAAATATGGTTTCATATGATGCAGAGCTTTTGGCTAGGTACAGGAGTGATGACCAGTGGCTTAATGCTGGCTCTAAAATTCAAAGGATGGAAAACATCTTGCAAGTATAAACAAGAAAACCAATTAAAGAATCAGATATGTGTTGCCATTTCTCAGCCTGAAAAGGTGAGTTGCTGGTCAGAGGACAGAGCAGTGCCTGCAGCAACTGGCCCAGAGGGCTACGGCAGCCATCTCTTCCTTCCTGGGAAGAAATCATTGCACAGCCAGCTCCTGAGAAACAAAGTTCATTTGTTATTTAAAGGCAGGATTTTTCCATTCAGGTACTCTCTAGTGATAGCCAAGGACTCCTGATCTCATGGTGCCACCTGTTAAGTGACAGAATGCCCTTATCAAGGCAAACACAGTAATTCATTGTGCACCAACTGATATAAAGTTATATAGATCATGTCTTTTATATACTATAAACTAATTTAAATTAGGATTTATGTACAGTCTATTACAACATTCATAAGACATCAGTGATATCATGTTATCAAAATGAACATTTTTTTAAATTAACAAAAGATCAGCATTCATGTAGAACCATCATAGGTACTTACAAATATAATAGTTAAAATGCAACCAAACTCCTTTGAAGTTTTCAGCACTGTTTTGCTAGTAAAAAAAAAGAAAAAGCAGAAACAAGAGGGAATTTGAACATGCTGTTTCTTCTGAACTATTTTATACCTCAGCTGAAATTCAGCCCTGTGAAGAAGCACTGTGGTGCAGACAGGTGAACACAACCATACTGGAATAACCACTTAAAACAAACACTGAAAGAAAACATTGCATGACTCATAAAACAAGTCTGACCATCTCTCATAATTACCTGTACAACTCAACAAGATATGAAGATAGAAACTGCATTGTTTAGCAAAGCTATTATACTCTTTGCTTCATATTTCTGAAATAAACCAACACAGAAATTTTAATTTCATTAAAAGCTATGTGTAGCATTAGCCTACAATACTTAAGGGCTTTTATATATTTAAGATGACTTTGTAAAGCATTAAAACAAAAAAACCCCACGTAATTCAAATTATATTTAATTTAAAAATTATATTCAAAACAAGGAGCAATCCAAGTCCTTATTGTGAACACATCATGAGGGGTGTTTTTATTGTTTTTTTTATTTTTTTAAATAAAGTACTTGTAGACTGTGGGGCAAAGATTTAAAGGGCAAAAATGGAGAGGAAGACTTGGCAAAATGGAGAGGAGTTCATTGGAACAAAAGGAGCTAAGAGGGAAAGTTACCCTTACCATGGAAATGGGATGGCCACTAACAAGAGGCAGAGGAAATGGCAGTACATCTATTTAGAGATGAGGTAACAGACTTGGAAAGATACCATGAGACCACAACATCACCTGTATCCTCCCAGGAGACAGAGGACAGAACAAGAGCAGAGGAGTGCAGAAGTGCTATCTACTTTTGATAAAAGACTGAATACTAATTATTTCTTTGGCTGTGAGACAATCACGGATGAATTAAAAGTAATGTCTCTTCCCTCCTAAAAAGCACACTCGTGATTAATCTGCAAAATTTCAAAACCTATCCAAATCAAACCAAAATAGTCGAAAATAACTCAGACATTTGAGCACTCTCTTACATGAGAGTAATAAATTTTCATTTTTTAGACTTTGTAGCTTGGAGTAATAGCAATTGAGCTGTAAGGCTTACATTTTTCATGTGTAGAAGAGCTAGTGCTTGTACTGATTTGAGGAGACAGCTAAGTGAAAGTTGTAGCACTTTCATTAAAGTGTGTCATGGCTATTGTCCAAAAGGACTTGAGCACTGCTCTTATCTCTAATTAAAATGTAACAATTTATTCGCCGTATCTGTCAGTTCAGAAAGGATAGGACTCGTGAAGCATCAAAGGAGACAACTAGAAAATGCATTAGAGCTCAGAACAAGCAACAAGTGCCAAAGAGCCGCCCTGCAGTTCATCATCTCTGAGTTAATAACGCTGTCACTGCACAGCAGCAGAGTATGGGGAGCACACTTGCCAAAATTAACTGGGCAAAAAATACTCCAGGAAACAAGTGACAGTTGACAACATACTTTTCTTCATATAAGAGGAAGAGCAGGAGAGATGGGAGACACAACATCCCAAGAGGAATGGGAGTGTGAATATTTTGCTTAATACTCTGATAATGTTTCCTAGAAGGCTGCCTCAGTCCTACAACTCATTTGTGGAATTTCACCAAGGACTAATGAGGCAAAACTTTCACCCACTGGGATACCATTCTTTTGGGGTTGAAAAGAAATAAAACACTGAAAAAGTGGTCAAAACCCTCTGATCCTCCAGCCAGTCTTCTGCAACATCTCCACTGCAGGACACATCAGGGTGGACTTTGCCATAATATGTAATAATTGTGTGTGCAAAGCACTACATGCCTACAGAGTATTAGGCTGTGTCCTTAATTACTGGTAATTACTTTCTGCAAAAACATATTTCTTAATATCATAATGTTGCACAAGAATATTTTATAATGACGAAAATATCTGAACCTGAAGGTGCCTTCATATTGCACAAAAGTAGAATGGAATTGCTAAAAAAGCACCCTGGTCCACCAGCAAGCAAGTGGGACTCTCTCTCCAGGCAAGACCTAAGAAGCTCTAAGGTCAAAGTGTGTAAACACCACTTGTTCCACCACAGAAAAGTTCAATTAATTTACAGATCAGCAATTTCACACAAAATATCAGAAGTCAAATCACACACCATCACAGATGTGCACAGATATTTGAAGACTTACTCCATGACTACCTGGAGGACTCCTCCTTCATCCAGGAACTGGTTAAAAAGAATTGCTGCAATATTTACATCTGCTGAGATGATGAAAGAGCAGTGAGGCATGATGGAGTGTATGACTTTGGAATTCAGACTGTGATTTAGTGGATTTTGCATGAACAAAGCATTCTGAAATCAGCGCCTGCCACATGGATCACTGATGATTCAGAAAATATTTCGGTGGAAATGGTACACACATAGGCCCTTGTTAACATTTTGGCAACAGACCACTGCACTTTTTCTGCCAGACGTGCAGAAGCTGAACTGGCATAACATCATGCTACACCCTGTACATCCTGCACGTATCTTTCAGCTGTGATTGCTCTGCTGTAACAAATGGCATCTGAGAGCCCATAAATATCAGTAAACAGTTCCAGCCTATTAATAGCTTGTCTCCCTCTTAAATTTGGCATTTCATACAAATAACATCAGGCCATTTCTGCTGTTCTGATTAGAGGGTATTTGCTTTTGGGAAAGACAGACAGAAAGACATAAAAGAAAAAAGTCCACAAATAAAAGAAAGAAACATGCACATCTTGCTTAAACCCTGCATATATGCAGGGTTTAACTCCTGGGTCACAGCTTTGCATATGTAACTGAGTGATTGAGTGCAACTAGGATAAAACAAACACTTAAATTTTTGCCACTACTTCCAGACAGGAAACACTAAAGCCATATGAACTCCATAGGCTGTGAGGAAATCTGGTCAAGATGTGTGGCTAAGTCTCTACTTCTTTATCACATTCATTTTTGTGTGCATTGCTGTTGCAAACCCAGTAGCAAGTCTATGAGAAGTCTAAATCTCCTTCCATCCAGTGCTGAAGCTCATTAAATGTCATAAAATGTTTCCAAATGGAGAAAGCAGAAAGGGCAAGGTTCATAATAGGATTTACAGAACAAAACATCCCTTTCATTCCCTGTAACTTGGGAGGACACTTGTACCAAAAAAAGAAACAAATCCACCACCAAACAACCCCCTAAATGATCAGTGGAAGAAGTTCAGTCATCTGACTGCCCTAAACGCTGTTAAACAAACCCCATAAAGCCAACCTATTAATCCTCCAGCAGGGCTACTGTAGAAATAATAATTTATGCAAGCCCCCTGGTTACTCTGATGTCTTTATCTGTGCAAGTGCAGTGACCCCTGAATGTCTTTGACCTGTTAAGTGCTAACAAATCAAACACTCAACGGCTTTTAATATATTTTCAGGCTGGAGTCCTCCTAATCAGATGCTGACTCTTGAATTCTCCAGCAATGAATATTTCATAATATTCAGCCAAATAGTGTTAGAGTCAGAAAGTATCAGCTCCTGTGGATTATATGCAATCTATTCTCTGCACACAATTATAATAATTTTGTTTCCTAAGTTCTTATCATTCAGCATTATCAAGTGAATGGAAGGAATGAGACCAGACATGGCAATAATACTTAAATAATAAATCACTATGAAAAACATATGGAAATTTTTGGTCTGCAGAATTACATAGTTATTTCATAAGCAATTTTTCTTTATACCTGAAAGGTACTTTTGATATATTACATTCAGAAGTTTATACTGATGGGAAGTATGAAGTGAAAACACTAAACTTTTTTCCACTGAAATTCCGCATCTGTGGATTTATCATATAAGCAAGAAAATGCGCTATTCTTAAGACAGCTCCAAATGTGATATCATTTTTCAAAATTGAAGACATCTGATTATAAATTTACCAACTCTACTTTATCAAAATGTAAAAAAACAATATAGAAGTACAATAAAAAAAAAAAGTGGAGTGGAAATTAATGATAAAAGATTATCCAGCACAAAAAACTAATGACTGTAAATGAGATTATTTTCTTCAGTTGTTGTCTTCAATTGCCAAAGCTGAAGTAATCAATTTAACAGGTCCTAATCATGACAAGTTTTGTTAATACTTACTCGGTTCTGCTGGTTTCCTTTGTCCTATGACTCATGGTATAAAAAGGGCTTCATAAGGAAGAATACAGAAAAGATCAGGACAAAAGTTCATTGGACAGTGACTTAAATGTGTACTGAAGAGTAAGATTGCCATTCACCATGCTAAACACAACCCAGCAGATCATCCTTCCTTAGGTTCACTTTTACTGTCATGGGAACTACCATGTTATTTCAAGCTTGTCTCTACCTAGCAGAAATTAAATGCTAATAATGTTTAATGACTCATTTTCCAGTTAATCTACTACTTGAATGCAAAAAATACTACGCTAAGTAAAATCCTTCCAAACGTGACTATTAAATAAATCCACAGCACTCAAAATCAGGATTGAGGAGGCAAACATAATTTGCAATGTGTGCCAGTAAGTAGCTTACCTTCTCATGAACTCAGATTTGATGATTGTTTCATTGGTTTCTCAAGCCAAAAATGGCTTGTACTTTAGCAGTTTGCCAGAGGGAAAACAAAATACAGGATCTTATGAAGTGCAACAACAGAAGAACAAGCAAGTGCTAATTTGAACAGTCACTAAACTGAGTTATCAATAAATAATCAATCCTCTCTAAAAGATGCATTATTGGTCTCTCATTTTAATATGGAAACTATATTACCTTTTCAACAACCTCTTACTGAATTAGTTTTGTGCATCCAAATTTCAATAATGCAGCTTAAAATGGAAAAAAAAAATTATCTTGAACTTTGGGCTTTGTTTCCCTTCCACACACACACTGGGAGGATTATAAAAAATTCACAGCCTGACTTATCCTTATTGTCTCATCCTGCTGAAACCTAACTGCCCACACTCACTCACAACATCTGTCCAAAAGCAAAGCTGCTACAGGAGACAAAAATCCTTCAACACTTGATTTTTCTCTCACACTTCACACTGTGACTTGCATTGAAAAGGCTCGAAGGCTCCCCTGAACCTCCTTCCCCCTAAATGTAGAAATATAGACCCAAGAAAAGGAACAGGCTGCAGTAGTCAAATCCTTTCTTCCTAATGCACAGAATATGCATTTCTTAGAAGCCAGGAGGGGAACTCAAGTTTTGATCTCTAGCTGAAGAATCTCCTTTTTGAAACACAGATTTGTAGCTATTTTCAAACCATTAACGCTGTCCCAACTTGCTCTAGATGCAGTAGTACTTTCTACTTTCTATGATGGCAGTATCTCCTGCATTTCTGGAATTTACACAGAGTGAAAAAATAGCAGGAAGCACAAATAACAAAGTTCTCTGTGATCTATATGTGAGCAACAGTCCCACCTTCAAAGTAATTAAATAATATTTACAGTTATTGTAATAAAACTAACAATGTGAAAAGTAAAAATGACGGGGATTTCCACAGCTCACTCAACACTTCACATTGTCTATGTCCAAAACCAAAACTTACTTTTCATTGCTAACGTTTCATTAAAGAAAGATTTCCCAACTAAGCATGGCCGCTTGTATGGGAAAATTTTCTAAGGCATGAGGGGAACTTTCATTGAAATCAGGGGGCAGATATGTACAGCATCCATTTATGCATATGAAAGTGTCCCTCCTGTAAAGCTTTGATAAAAACAAGTGTGAAATACTTCTGAACATTGCTGCTCACTGCTGAGACGAAGTGAAATAATTTATTTCACTAATAATGCTGCAAATGCAATGATTCTCATCCTGACCTAAAGGAAGGCTGATGGAGTAGATTTGTCTCAGGAACTGTATAATAGCTACTACGTCCAGGCACTCTGACTGCTCTCCTATGAGCTACCACCCTCCACTAAGGCCAAATCTGTAAACTTCTGACTAAAAGGAAGCTGTGTTTTTCTGGCTAATTCGAGATGAGCCTGCAGGGCTCTCTTGCAGCTGGCAGGAGACTAAACTGAAGCCTCTCCAAATATTTTAATTCAGAAAATATTCGTTTGGACTTGAAAGTATGTCCTTTCCAAATCCTGAGGAAAAAATGGCTTTTCCTCTAGATGAAAGAAGCAAAGCTTAGAATAAAGCAATAGACTTGAAATATTTGGCTTTTTTGTCTAACCAATAGATGCTTTCTGAAGTATTGCTAGAATGCTAAGAGACACTCTGCTAAATACAAACATCACAAAGTGGTTGAACCTGTGACCTTGGCCAAACATCTTATAAAAAGTCCTAAAGGCAGTATGACAGAATTCCAGAGCACAAATCATGACTTTCCATGTATTAAATTTCATCCCATATCCAAACTGGTTTTATTTCCATTTTATTTAAAAGCTGGCAGAAAAAAAAAAGAGTACTTATCATTTATAACACCTCTACTCAGCAAGGACTTTTGATAACCTTTTTGCTACTTTAGCATGAAGACTGATATTGAAATAAGATGCAGCACAAAGTTTGCTGGCACTGTTATGTGAAGCAGTGACTTTTTGCTCAAAGGCATGAAATGTCTAATACCATAACTAGACAGTAACCACATTTCTTTTGTGCTGTTCTTGATTATCCTTCATGATGTGGAAATTAAAAAGAATACACATTTTCAGTGCTTATGTGCTAATATCAGTTTCTTCCAGAAGTACATCTATATATACTTGGATCAGATTCAGATGTACCTTGTTAACCTTTAGGTAACAGACTTGGATCTTTATCTGTAGTAGAAGGTTCATTAGTATAAATTCATTGATAGTTCATGCTAATTTGTGTATCTCTCTGAAATAACTAAGAAAGACAGAATTGGACCAACACTAGCTGTATTAGTCTCCATGCAGAAGCCCTTTTGGAATAGGCTTCAAATAATTTACATACCACAGAAACCCATTAGGAAAAAAAAGTAATCTGAGGCACTAAACAAGATTTATCTTTAATAAAACCAAATTATTTAACTGTATTAAATAAAATGTGAAACATCTGATTCAACATTTTAGAGATACCTTTCAAGACAGGCCTTTCAACGACAGAGATTTGGATAGGTTCAATGTTCTCTTAGTTATTTCAATTCTCTTAGTAATTTCAATTTGTCAGCAAACACTGTAGAATTATTCTTTAGTCATTTACTAAGAAATAAAAACCATAAAAACTTCAGAATAGTAGAGTCTGGAAAAATGATCCAAACTATCATGTGCTTTGTCTTCTTTATGGTTTTTCAATTTTCATAGAAGCACTGAAATGAACACCATGTTGGAATGTGTTGGATGGATCATCTTGTCCAAACCTTCTTGAAAAACAAATCATGCTACAATTTAAAAAATCATACTATCATTTTCTACTCCCACTGTAAAATAAACACAAAATGCCTTCATGTGGCATTCAGTATAAGTGAAACCCTTCAGATGTGAGTCGATACTGTTGAGATTTTCCTCTTCACTGCAGCAGGTGATGACAAGTCAGGCAGAAGAGAAATTGCAGTTGCAATTCCACACGTGTTGGAATTGCAACTAGCATACATCAGGACCTGCAGGGTTTACACCAAATCATCAACTTTATTATTATAATATCATTATCAAAATTCAAAACACAGCCCTGAGGTTCTTCAGACACAGAGACTTAACATAAATAGGAACACCTTGTGGTAAGCTGTGTATTTTTATAACAAACCTAAGCACTAAAACATAGTAAAATCTTGAGGTAACTCCTTTATTCTTGTCAAAGCCAAAGATATTTCCCTCTTGGATGAGGCCAACAAACCCAGAAAGAAGAAAAAGCTTAAAGGCTATAAATTTAGCAAAGGTGAAGAGTGGTTATTCTCAGTTTGAAAGTATATGCACAGGTGCACATACATACACACACAGAAGGTCTTTATCAGGCTTATCCTGTATTTTCCAGCCTCAAAAAAGGTGCCTCGCTAACCAACAGAGTGACAAGCCATCATATCAAGATACAATGTCTCCAGCCTGCCCTACCAAACACTGCACACCCTCAGAATTGCCAGAAAATGGTTTCTGCAAGATGAAAGTCTGTCTCAAATTGCTAGTCAAAAATTCCATCTCACGCTCAGTGAGCAGACAGAAAATACTGAACATGCTGGGAAATGAGCACATTCAGCTGCATCTTCCCTGCATTATTTTACATAAATATTGGATTTGGGGGCTTGACAGTGTTTTTGTAAGGGGTTTAGAAAAAAAAAAGAAATGAAAAACATCATGAAGTTGAGAGGAGGATGGGAGACAGAGAGATGGACCAAGTCACACATATTGTTCTTACAAGCTGGAATCCACTACTGGAATGCAAAGCATTAGCCGGAAAAGGGAGACATCCTCTGGTTCTCATTGGATTATTTCCTGTCACAGCATCATCCAAGTTTCACCCCATTCCTTTCCAGGCAAATTTTTGCACTTCATTAATGAGAAACAGCCTATCTAGTTGGTCCAAGATAAGTGCCAGTCATGTGCTGGCTGAGAGCCTTAGGAAGAGAGAGGGACAAAAACCTGAATATTTCCAAAGGCTTGAATGCTGATTAGCTGGCAACACACTTTAAGAAGTATTTTTGGCTAACTTAGGTAATTATCCACTCATCTAAATGCCCACTAAGGCATTTTTGAAGTCACACATGACATCTATCCATGTAAAGCAGGAAGCCCCTAGGTGTCTTTAAATACTCCAACATTCCACATTAAGTTTACTTTTGTGTAAAGCATTTGTGAAATGATTGCTCCTTCAAAAGTGCTTCAATTACAGGGATAAATACAATCCAATCAACCAACCTAAGTAGTGGAGCAATAAAATAAAACCAGAATCTGACCTGCAAGCTCTAGATTCTTTACCTTGTATACACTAATAACAGTTTCATAATTTATTGGGCTTTTTCTCCTCAGTGATAAGTGCACAACTTTACTGTCCACAAAGGATTGCCCTTGTGATGCTGGGAACAATCCTTGATGTCAGTGAAGTTACCTTTCTAAAATTCATGTTAAACTTGCAGGCCAAAACCAACACACGTGGGACAAACCATCTCCAAATCTACAGAGTAGATTTGAAAAGACAAGTTCTTTTCTGAGAGAACACATCTAGCCATGTACTGTGATGTACTCAGACTCAAAACTCTGAGAAGTTCATAAAAGCAGCATATAAAAAAAGAAATTTAGTTTTTAAAAAAAGAAAGCAACACAGGCTGTACCATTTAAATTTAGGAGTATTTCAAAACACAAATAGGTCTAACAGAACAATGGAACCTTATTATGTATGAAAGTACCATGCATATTGAAATTTTGAACAGCCTAAAATTAGTTACAACTTGAAAGATACAAGAACAAAATTGCAAATATAACCTGCATGCATTACATTATGTAAGTAATTAGTATGATGTTAAGTTCTATCTGCAATTTTAATTATCTTACTGTGCAAGTTCTTCCTTCTCTTAATAAACAATCATATATTCTGAAAAGAATATAGGAAAACTTTTACAATCCACTTAGGACAAAAGGTGTGAAATGCAGTAGTGGAAATAAGATTTTTTTCATGTATAAATATATATGTATATATATTTATACATACACACATATATGAAAACTTCTTTATGTGTTTTCTGTCTTAAAACTATCTTCTTTAGGCTGAACACATATATTACTCCCATCCTTTAAGGAGAGAAGAACAGAAAGTGGGAGGGTAGGAAGGAAAGTAGGGAGGAAGTAAGGAAAGACTGAGGGAGGGAACAAAGCAAAAATTTCAGTGTTTGCAGCCTTTTCACCTTGATGGAAAAGAGAAGGAAAGTTTTGTCTTTGTTTTTCCCCTTCTATAGCGACTGATTGAGCTACAAAGAAATTAACCACACGTGCCTGTATGTATTCCATGTTTTATGTATCAACAAGCATACACCTCAATGCTTAGGGATGCATTCAACATTCCCAGATATAATTGCTGCTGACAAACATATCCCACTGATTTTAGCATCCATATTAGTAGCCATAACAAAAGGCCTGGATCTCATGAAGATTCCTCTTCTTTTCTAAACTCTCACGACACAATCCTCCTGGCAATGAGCTGTTCAACAAAGCAATTCTGTCTCCCTCTAAAAAGATACCAGTCAGGAAGTCAGATATTGCACCAGGCAGCCCCCAAACCAGACCACCCTCCTAGCCACCCCATCAGATACCAGTCCTTTGCTAGAAGCCCAGTCTGCAAAAACTTGGCTCCAGGAGACAAGGAATGGAGACATCTGACTGAGCCTTGCTGCAGTGCACGGAGCTGAGATTTTCCCTGTCATCTCAGCCGGGTCCATGCTGCGCTGGCAGACAATGGGACTATTCTGAGAATGCCTCCCCTCTATTAAGCTGTGCAATTACAGCAAACTGCCAACTGAAAAACAGATTTGTTTATGTGCAAGCCTAAACATTATTTATCAATCAGATGGGAAGTATCCTGCAGCTAAGTTTCCTCTCTAATTAGGTTTCCTCTTTGCAGAAGAGTTTCCAAATGCTCCAGTTAACACGATCAAAATACAGCATTTCTCTTTTTCTGTCCTTAAACTCTGTTCTGCTTTGTAAGGCAGCTGACAAAGTCAGCTTACAGCACTACCTTCAGCTCTGGCTTTGCTTTCTTCACACATGCAAGACAAAACCCAAGTAAGCTGCTCTTCCAGCTGTAATAAACACGTCACTGCACTACAACCAAAGGCTTCAGCTCTGAGATGATGTTTTATTTTGTTCCTTTATACAGTTTCAGGAACTGTTCAATTCTTGCTGGGATCATCCATGAGCTGTCCTCTCCACCTCTGCATGTTTTTTTTTTTCAATGTTGCTCTCAAGAAACGAGCTCACAAGACTTTGGCTCATCAAACGATCTAGCTTTGTCCATTTAATGCTTTATTAAAACAAATTTTTTTTCATGGCATTCAGCAGGGTTAATTCCTAGGCATAGACTACTGTTTTTAGTAGAGAAAAAAGCAGGTTTTTGAAAACTTTCTAAAGTTCAGCTTAATTCTTCTCTGTATCTCCCAGCAAGGTTTGTCTTACTTAGATTTTCATCTCTACAGGTCAAAGCTATTCTAGTGGCTGGGTTTCAGCCAGACACACCATCAATCACTGTGAACAATCATTAAATAATCAACAGTGTAAGTTGTTCCTCTTCAGAAATGACCAGTTATTGACACTGGCTAGCTGGTTTCATACAAGATAGCGTAAAACCTCAAGAGATAAAGCATTTGAACTACAAGCAGCAGAAACTCAGGTAATCCCCAAAAAGCACTGCATTTCTAGGCCCAGCCAGAGGAGTCACAGAATCAGAGATAAGAAAATGGATTTAATAGTTTAATTTTAGTTAAATAACTGTATTTAAAAATTCCTGCTACACCTTGAAAAATACTCAATGGAACAGGATTAGTAATAAAAGGACAGACTTCTGAAGAAAGTTTTCTGCTCAGGTGCATTCCCTACCACTTATTTCTGCTTCTGAAGTTTCAATTTTGACATATAATTAATCAAGAAAAGGCCCACAGTAAATATAAAATATGAGTGAATGGCACTTGTGAGGTGAAAATTGTAAATACAAAGGGACAGTCTCAGCACTAAGTGAAGCTATTTATCATCACCACTCTGTCATACTAGACTATCCTGACATGCAGAGAGAGTAATATCTTTCCTATATTTAACACAAAACTTTAGCTGAATTTTTGAGTTCTTAAAAAAAACCCCAAAAAGTAAAAAAAAAAAATAAATAAACAAAACCACCAAAAAACTGATGCATATGGGTTTTTCATCAAAAACTGCTATATAAAACAAAACACAAGCACCAAAATTATCCCTGTCTAAAATTTCCTATTTTTATCTCTTTATCCCAAAAAATTGTTACCTGCTCTGCCTAGAAAAAAAGGAAATCATCACAACTGAACTACATTTGCTGATGTGAACAGCTGAGTGCAATTGTGAATTTAGCAGTGTGCTTCCCTCTGCTTTGGATGAAATAGGACAGGAATACTTGCACACTCTTTCCATTTCAGTTCTTGTGCATGAACTGAAAGCCACAGAAAATTCAGAATTACTTCCTCTAGAGTAGAAAACGCTGCATGTAGGAAAGCAATCAGGATTCAACAATTAAAACTCTCAAAAGAGAGTTTTCAGCTAAACTTTAAAAAATGGTGACTAAAAAGAAACCAGCAACCATATTAAACTAATTATAATGTTCAGAGATAAATAGGAAAAGTTAGTTCAAATTTTATCTGCATATGACGTTTCTCTTTGAGGTTTTAACATCCAGAAATATGTTTGTTGGATTGTATCCATTTTAGTAAACCTTCTCTTGCCAGAGAACCTATTAACTCACATTAATAATTTTGTTAATCTATGAACTAAGAGTCATGTGCATCTGCAATAGAGTTAGCTATAACCATCCACAGTAAACTTACAGTTGGGTAAGACAGAATAAATAAATACTTGGATTAATGGATAATTTTCTTTTTAGAAACACAGAAAATGAAAAGCACCTGGAATCTGCAGGATGGCTCTGTACACAAGGCAATCTTAATACAAGCTCCATCAATGCAGGAAGAATTTATCTTGCACTTTATTTGACAGAGGTGGCTAAACTTTCTGACTGAGGTGACCAGGTTACTCAAACAATTATCCAGACTTCCATTAGCATGAAACAAAAGAAATGCTGGGCCCCTGAAATCTCTGGGGTTTTTTTTTAAAGGATGGACACCAAAGTTTGACTAGACATACAGAGAAGATAAATACATGAAAAGCAGAAACAAATGTTTTACCTATTATCTTAAAAAAATGGTTGGATTTATTTTCTTGAAAATATGCATCATAAACATCTGAGAGCTACTCAACAAAACAGGTGTGTAAGGAATATCTGTAATTTTAATTATCTGTGCCAAAGACAGTGCCATCTTCTTTCAAGATGAAATGCCTCCAATAACAAAAAAAAATTATAAAATTACTTGTGCATGTGGGGTCTCACAGAACACTACTCCAAAATTTTAAAGTCTGCTATTAAAAGACAAAGGAAAAAAAAAAAGATAGCAAACTTGTTAAAGGCAGCAGAAGAAAAAAATGAGAAGAAAATATCAGGCTTAAAATGGAATTTTAGTTGTAACTTTTAACCATAGCTTTTACATTCAGCCAGAAGATAAAAGGGATGCTTGGTACATCACTGGTGCCTTCCATTACCTGTAATTATCCATGTTCAGACCACACAGGGAGAAAGAAATATACATGGGACAGTCATTAGTCTTTCCAATCCATGGTGCTCACTTACCCATGAAAATCACTAAGTATCTGGAAGGATACAAGGCTTTGCTTTACCTTGTAGATGTTGTAACCAAATGCAACGTAAATAAAGTGAGTTTTAACAAGTCTGTTGTTTTGAGGTATGTCCCTTGTTAAATTTTATTCAAGGATGTATCCTTACAATCACGTACTTTGTAACAACTGCCAATTAGTACAGATGTTCTGAATTAATGAGGCTAGACCTCAGTTTCAAAGCAAAGTATGCTTTTCTAATATAATTATTGAGATCTGTCTTAGAAAGCAACACTTTTCCTCTCAATACTCTAGGCAAAAATCTGCTTTAAAATGCTTACATCTCTTATAATTAAACTTCCTTTCTGAAGTTCCAGTCAGGTTTTATTTAGGATCATTTTCCATTCATTTGTTTTTAGGTAAAATCTGGGGTTTTTAAACTGTAAGGAAATACCTTCCTCTTCTACATCAGTCATACCATATAGATTTTTTAGCTCTCAATTTCACTAGGCCAAGCAAAGCTGCTTTTACAGTATCTTCTTACAACCCCAATTCCTTTTTCTTCCAGCCATTCTTGTAGCTCTCCTTAATATTACTTCCATTCACAATTCATGTCTCTGAAACATGTGAGATAGACGTTGAACACAGGATTTCAGATGAGATCTCACCCAGTCTTTCTACAATGGCACAAACACGTGTCCTTATCTCCTTAACAATAACATTTTAAGCTGATTTTCAACAGATGATCTGTCATCTTCTGATACCCTCACAGACCTAATTTTCAGTCACTTTTGTTTCATAAGATGACTGATTGTATTTGAAAATTCTGTTATTCCCCTTAAATGCACAAATTTCTGTTCATCATTCTAGCACAGGGCTACAAGCTCCAGCCAATGCTGAATTTAATCTGTTTTCACCCTATCTGCTGGATGAAGTCCTAATCTGTAGATTCATGTTCTGTAAAACCAAAGCTGAAAATGTTTGAAGCGACATTTAGGGGGAAAACTGCATTTAATGACAGACTATCATGTCTTTTCCTTAACATATACTGTCAGTAAGAGGGAGAGTCAATAAAGTATGATCAAATATTCACCTGTTTTGTTTTTTGGTTTTTTAAAAATCCCTTACAAGTTCCAAAACTGAAAGCATATGACCTTACACACCCACTTTCTCTCCTGCTTCTGTACTATTGATAGTGCCATACTACCATACTCAGTCAGTATTGAAACAAAACCCCAAAGACAAGGGTTATGGCAACTCAGACATCCTCAACTCTGGGTTAACCTCTTTCCCTTAAACCCAAATGCAGCAGTTTTCACCAGACACTAACAACAAAGTAAGAGTATCTTTGTAGCAGGATGCCAAGAAGTCATTACAATGAATAAAGAAAATCTATTAAGTTAACATGTTCAGCAGAGAAACTTTCCTGTCACTAAGTAACAGAAATGCTGATGAAAACAATCTTAAGCCCCACCACTAAAGCAGTCACCTTGGATTCTCCTTCTGTAAGGAAGATCCTGGTCAGCAGCTTACAAAAACTCAAATTCATAATAATAGTTCATTACTATAAACCAAAGAGTAATTTAAAGACAGACTGGTCTTTTGGGGTTTGCTTCACTCTTTAGAACATAAAACTCACATTGTTCATGCTATCGCTGCTGTAGAGCAGAGGAGGATTTCTATGTCACATCATCTCTTTTCAAGATACAACTGCAAGATGTCCTTTCCATAAAATTCCCGCCTACTTAGAGGTTTCTAACTTGGCCTTTCCACTTGTAGAACTATGTCCCAACTTCTGCTGTGGCACATCAAATATATTCAATGTCTAGAATACTGAGAGAATTTGAGAAGTAATGTGCAGGATAACTATTCCTTCTCACATTTAAAGTACACTTTAAAGTTTTTCTACCAAGAACTACTGCTGATGCTGTACACTTTTCAAACTCTGCTTTTCAAAACCAGTTTCTTTGTAGCTTTCTTTGCTGCTGCATATGGCTGGAAACACTTTTCTCCTCTTACTAATTTACACAACAACATCCAAAAAATTTTCCTTTTTCTGTAGTTGATTTTTATAAGTTAGCCATCTAATTTTACTTCAAACTTTCAATTTTCCCGTAATATCCTTCAGTCCTGGGGGAGAAAGGACACGGAGCTAAAATATTTAGCCATAGTCCCCTTCTCACTTCAACATTCCTCAAAAATTCTTTAAACATTAAATTACTCATAAAACCCTTGCATTAAACCATCAGACTTAATTAAAAATATCTTCCCTCTTGTCATTTCCTTCCATCTAAATGTTCCCCTTCCTTTACAAGAGATAAACCACTCGACAAAGAGTGTTATTCTTACATGTCTGATTTATTTTATTCACCTTTCAAGAGAACTGAGGTAACTGTGACTTTCAGAAGGATTTATTGTCTCGTTTGCACTATTATCTCCCTCTGGAGGTATCAGATTTTGCTGTCTCTCTTCTGCCAGAATAGAAATAGATGGGCTAGCTGAACTGTTAGATCTGATTTCTGGCTTGTCCCTATTCCTTTGTCCATCGACTGAAGCTCTGTCTGCAGCAGCAAGCCTGCACCAGGTCTCCTTCTTTTCCCAGGCTACTGTACAAACATTTCAATAACACTGGGATCGCTGAACAATTGCCTGAAAAGTTCATCATTCCAAGGTTCCTTTATTGCTTATATCCAGCCCTGACAGTTCTTTACTTAGATTCAAAATCAGACATCTAAACAGTGAAGCCCTTGTCAACAATCTTCTGAATCAGCAGCACGTGACCCTCCTCTCACCAGTGTGACTACATTAAAATGGCTCAAATCACCTCCACTCAATGTGCTCATTACATAAAGCAAGTGTTTTACCCCTCAGTGAATGATTCTACAATTGTGGCATAGAGCCATGCTTGTTCCTGTGCCACAAGTTTGGCTACTTTTTCACTTCCACTGTTTCCAAACACTTGTCTATCTCTTAAAAGCGAGCTAGAAAAATCCTTGCAGTTCCACTCACCAACCTACTATACTGAGATCTCCTTAACAAAGCAGATCCCACTGGTTTATTACACAAGCAGAATATTCTGGAGGGATATTGAATGGCAATACTATGCAAGAGAGTGCTAGATCCCTCTTTTGCCTCACCAAAAATCCATTGTTACTCACAACTTCCCAGATGATCACAATTACCAGAGTTGTGCTTTCAAAAGTTTACTTAGCTATGAGAAAATTGTGTTCCTGCTTTTGCTATTGTGATCACTGCACAAAACTTGTGAAATCAGATTTATGCAAAATGATATTAATCTTTCACAATGTCTCAGTAGCTGGAGAAAAGTGATGTAGGGCCATGACAGCAGGTTTCAAATATGCAAAGGTTGCTGCCAACAGAATGATGACAGTTCTCAGTGCCCCTAGTGGACTGCACAAAGAGTAAAGCATTAGAGCAAGGATAATTCAGATGAGATGTTAGGGAATGAAAAAATGAAACAATAAAATGCATTGCATTTGGGAAGCAGTGGGGTTTCCACCCCTGCCACATTTTCAGAACAGACGATGGCTCCTCCTTGCACTTTCTCCCAGGCTTACCCTTCAGCTAGGCAAAAAGCACGCCATTTCTGGAGGTAGCTAGAAGACAAGTAGATGTGACACTTAGGGACACGGTTTAGTGGTGGACTTGGCAGAGCTGGGTTAATGACTGAACTCCTAAAGGGTCTTTTCAACCTAAAAGATTCTATGATTCTAAAATATATTCTTATGATTGTAAAGGTTTTAATGGTAACCACAAACACTGTTTGTTAATCTGATCATTTAAAGAACAGTTTATTTATTTTTTTAACATATTCTAATTGCAGGTCTACAGAGAGTTTAAAAAGTTTAGATTATTGTATTATACATTCTCATGAGATCCCTTTATAGCCTTCAACTTTTTACTATTTTTTTATTATCTAAATTTTACAGATGAAAGAAAAGAAAATATAGTCTGGTGTCCACATTCCTTTTCCCCTGATCCCTACAGTATGACTGTTCTCTCTGCCTCATTGTTAAGTATAATAATACTCATTTTTCTTACCTGGAGTAGGAAATCTGTTAATGTTGCTCTTTTTCTCCCCATGCATCATTACTTCTCTGTTCATCCTGAAACTCCACCCTCTACTGTTAAAAAAATACCAGAACTCAAATAATTTTCTCAAATTCTGCTAGCATTGGATTCAGGATATTCTGTTATAACTGTTATTTCTTGGATTTACTTTACCTCTCCCTTATCTTCTGCTTCTGCCCTCTGAATGTTCCTTGAATGTTTTTTTTTCCCTTTTATTTGTTCCTTTGAAGTTTTATGAGAATCTTTCTGACACTTCAAGTACGTTCAGAAACAGTAACAAAACATGGTAAATCAGTATTTTATCAAAACAATGTGGAAAAATCCGATTTCATTTACTGGAAGTCCATCTTGGACAATTTAAAGGCTGCAATTTCATTCCAATTGCACCCTATAAATGCCAGGCAGAACAAGGAACTGTCACCATAATTGGCAAGTCTGATAGAAGATATAAACACAGCAAGTCTCTGCTTTTATAATGGCTCAGTTCTTCGTTATCTCTTGGTTCTGTGGGTGATGCAAAAGAAAATTGAAAACACTGCCACAAGTGGAGTAATTTTTAAGGCAAGTATGTAATTTTTCTTATATTATGTATAAGAAATATTGAGGCCATTTGTGTGATAAGTTTACCAAAAAAATTCTCTGCCAACAACTCTATGACTTCCCAATGCAAGTGCTTTACAATAACGCATCTCCCCCTGACACTTACATTAAATATTCCCTTTGTCCAAAATGCTTAAACCAGTCTAAAGGAAATTAACCTCCAATATATTTTAACGGTGAAAACTCAGTATGTCTTTATCAGCATTTATTATTCAAAACAAAAGTAAAACATAGTTTCTTTAGATATATATACTCTTGTATAAAGGGGTATTGGCATGAGTGCCACAGTGCAAAGTTTACTGAATTTTCCTCCTTGGGGTCAATGACTGAAATAATGAAAGAACTTGTTGCATTGTCACAAATACCACTACAATGGTGCTATGCACTTACTGATTTATTGCATGCTTCAAAATGATTTGGTAAGAACTCCACTGTGTACTTAGGTTCAATTTCACATTTGTTTCCATCCAGTGGCCTGGCCCAAACGCAAGATTAAGAAATATGCAAGCAAAACCGACACAGCATGTTTGATCTTATAAAAAATTCATGAATATTGTTACCACATGCTTTCTTCACGCAGAAAAAGAAATCTAAATACCATCTGTGCAAGATAGTCTAATTAGGGGATTAGGACCACAGAAGTTCTGCTTGCTCACATGCTCAGTGCCCGCTCACTCGGCCACCAAGGCAAAAATGTAGGAGAAGAAGAGGAAAGGGAGAGCAGCACCCTTCTGGCTCCAGTGTAGACAGGAGTTAAGTACCCTCCCAGAATTAAGTTGTGCAGCTCTACCCACGGGAGTTCGCATTTTTTTCCCTTGATGTATAATGCCTGGCCCAGCACAAGGCCTGTGAATAAACTTGGCACTAGATGAATCACATTTTAATAAGTTCAAATGATATTCTGCAACCAACTGGTATTTAATGGCTGCAGCATACCACTGGGACCAATTTTTCAGGATTTGGCAGCAACAATAGAAAACTAAATGATAAAAGCACATAAGTAGTTCTTAAACAGAATAAATGAGGTATAAACATAAGTAAAGGCTGTACTGAATATATAAAAAGTCTGACTACACACAAAACCAAAGATCCATTTGGAACCACACAATTTTAGAAATAGAAGTGATAAATGTACACACCAATGTTCTATTACAATCGTCCCTAACATGCTTCCCCATCCGTTTAAAACTGTTTCCCATGTCATTTTTTTAATCACAGGACAATTTATGAATGCTAGTAACAACATGCAACTAAAGCCCTTAAAGGAAAATCAGATCCTTTTATTTTGAACATGAATTCTGACAAGTTTCAACAGCTTATATCATATTCAACAATTTGACAGAAATTTGTAGACCTAAGCAATGAACTCCCTCAGAAATATCAATTCAAAACTTTCTTCTCCCCCTTGGCTCACAAAGTGCTCAGAAACAGATGGATTCTATTTGTTTAATATATTTCATACTTTTATTTTCTTGTTTATTCTTTTTACCATTTCTGTAGTGGCTGCTGATAGTTCACTTTGAGCAAAGAAAAATCAAAATGTGAGGCTGGTCATGAATCATAATTATGCAACTAGTCTGCTCCTTTACTGAATGCACATGTGTATCTCATGTATCACCAACTAAAATTTGCATTCTGAAAACATTTTCCAATCTGAAGCTAAATCAGGATATCTTTGAGAAGCAGTGTATTTTTCCAGACTGTGAAAATGTTAGATGCCATGCCCACTGCTGGGCTGATCTCAGACTTAGGAGAATGCCTATGAAAAATCAAAGTGATGCAGCAACATTGTGCAGTATAACCAAGCAGGGAGGGAACACCAGGTCTCCAGGACCTTGCAGTAGCATTGCCAAGACAGGATCAGGTCTTTACCACTGCTCAAATAAAGCACAGATACCTTTTAAAAGCACAGCCTAATAGTAAAAATGATCAGTGTTGTGCAATAATTGAGCTGGAGAAGGAAATTACTCAAGTCAGTAAGTGCTGAGGTATTTAACATGATTATGTCACTGACCCTAATTTTGATTTTCAATGTTCTCACTTGTTTAGTCTAGCACTGCTGTGGAAAAGCAAAGACTGACTACAACCAGTGTCTTAAAGTGATTTTCCAAGATCCAGCTGGCCATCCAGAAGAAAAGCAAATCCCCAAACATAACTCATTTAATTACTTAAGCTTGATTTTAAAGTAGCCCTGAAATATCAGGGCTCTGCTAACTTTCCTGGAAAGATTTGCTTTGATTAGTGTTTCATTAAATTCACTCAAACAAAAAAAAACCCAATTCTTTAATCTTTAATTCAGTAATCGGCCAAGCCAGAACGGACCGGCTTCTCCCAGCACAATGACCTTTGGTTTTCCAGCTGAGTTCCACAAGCATAGGAGAAACAGAAGCCAACAAATGCCATATCCACACTCCAGCATGTGAGCACAGCTGACTCCAGGTGCCCACATCCAGAGCTCCCTCTTGCTAGTGGCTGATATTCCCGCTCCCATTCCGGACGGGCTGATGCCTCCCCAGACACCGGATTCCGCGCCGAGCTCACGCTGCCAGCAGATGTGAGGGTGCTGCTTACTCAGCTTATGAATGCTTCCAGAGCTGCCTTCCTGCCTCAGGCTGCACTGAATTAATCCCAGCAAACACAAGGTTTATTTGCTTCTCCAACAGTTTCAACAAAATACTGATGGCGCAGTTCTGAGCAAGGCTAAGGGTAAGTGACTGCTGGAGACAGCCTTGGAAAAGCCAGAGCTTGGCTGGAATGCTCTTTCAAGTCCACGTTACCTACAGGGTATTCACCTCAGAAAATGCACTTACCCTTTACAAGATACTGCTGTTTGCTCTTCAAATGTTTACACAGAGAAAACTGTTACTAACAGTGCATATATACATTTAAGTCAAGGACACAGAGGTAGCCAGTCAGGGTAATAAAGTCAAACAAAGGGCAAGCTACGGAACCTCTTTCCCAAAGCTCTAAACTAGAAAGAAGACAACAATATTTTCAGCAGAAATTCTTTTCAAGATGCTTGCCATTCTCACAAATTCAACTTCTGCATGGTTGATTTTGGTTTAGATTTTTATGATCATAAAATCAAACCTAAATTAAGAAAGGTAGATCTACTCGGTTTCCATTTTCAATACCTTACCTAGAAGAAATATCTTGCTCTACATTGGGAAAATGAAGTTTCTCTGTCTGTTCTGAAAGCCAGACCCATGCTGTTACTAAACTCATTCATTTTCCCCCTTTTACCAGTCAAAAAACTGCTACAAATTGTGCTTTACATCCTGCTTTCCCCTCTTTTTTGCCTACCAGATTGCACATGCTGAAATACCTTACATATCTACACCACAGCAAAATTCTAACAGGTACATAAAAAAGCCAGCACAGCAGTAAGTTGAATATTTTTAATCTAATAAAATTTAATTAATTAAAAAAAAATAGTTGGACAGCCAGAATTGGCAAAAAAACTAAAACACAATTTTAGTTGGAGAGCCAGAATTGAAAAAAAAAAAAGAAGAACTTAGAAGAAACTCTACATATTTGTAAATGCTTAGAAATAACTCATGTATTAAGACAGATGAAATCTGATATTTAAAACTGCAGGTATTGCATGTGAGAAGGAACTTCACCAACATTTAACATTTATTATTATTTATGCTGATAATGGCATTACTGCCAGTGGGAGCACTCAAATGCTAAATTCTAGGCTAGGCAATAATAAAAAAGTTTGTCTGCTCCTGGTGTAGCCGAGAAGGAAAGAAATATTGAAATTTCTATACTCAACTTTTATTTTATTTATGTACACATGGATTTTCTACACCCAAGCCACACAAAATACGTGCTTGAACAATATCTACCAGTGCAACATAGAACTTGTACAGTACTTTGGGTTTCAGGAAGTTTTCAGCTTCCTGAAGAGTACTTATGCTTTTTGGGTTCAGCCTTGAACCTCATTTATGGCTTTTCCATGGCCATTTATAAAAATTATTCTCATGGAGTAAAAATGTCTGAAGAGCACTCTGTGAGTGACACAGACTCTGAAGAGCTGCTGACATGTGGGAAGAAATGGAACTCTAAGTTCTGTCTGCAAGACAACTGAAGGGAAAATATTTTCAATCTTTTAAATAATAATCTTCAGTGGTAAAGATACAAAATACTCATGTTTATTCATAAATAATAAAAAACAATTCAGTGAGTAGTTTTTTTACATTAAGAAAACCCCATCTTAACTGTCCTTGAAATATCCACTAACTCAAACCAGCAGATTATTCACTAGCCTGTTGGAAGTCATTACTTTTAAATTCTTTAAGATTCCACATACAGAAACATTCTACAGGTAAGCTGGAACCTAGTTATTTTTTCTTTTTTTCCTGATTCTGCCATGCATGCTTTTCAACTAACACACTCAGCCTTACACTCATCCTCAAGGAACTGCTCATTACAATCTTTGCCAGCCTGAGCTTCCTGATATTTACAATTTGTATAATTATTTTCTCAGAAATACAGCAGTAAAAAAAGTTTTTAAGCTAGATAAATGAACTATTTACAGCTGGAACAAACCTGACAGATTCTACTTCCTCCACCAACACTTAGAGTCCCACAGTCATGATTTTGTCACAGAGGGCATCAGCAGGGTTTAATGGGAATGTCAAGTGTTGGTACTCAAGCCTTGTGGCAGAAGCAGCGAGAGTGAATGAAGGACAAAGCAAGAAGATGATGCTGCTTCATTTTCCCTTCTCCCAAAGGCGAATTAGTATAAGGAAGAAGAGTTAGGCTTAAGTTATCAAGCCACAGGAGATTAAATTCATGAATGGTAACAGAAACACGGGAGAATTTCATCACTTCTCCTTGTGGATCACCTCCAGAAGTCAGTAACTCTTCAGTTTTAATACTGTACCCCATCTCTTTTCAATCATGTTTCTGAAATACTAGCTCTGAACTTCCTTTAAAAGATGCCACTGTCTTTAGTTCAGTAGCTGAGAGTGCAGTTTGGAAGCTCCTGAGATCCTGCACCCTTGGGAAAGCTGGCACAGCAGAGGACCCAGCAGGAGAGCTCAGGAATGAAACAGAGCCCAAGGCAGCGGAGGGTCAGAAACCTCAAAGGACCTCTAAAGCCACTGCACTTTGACTCCAGGCTCTTCATGCCCCTTTTTGAACTCTCTTGAATATCTAAAAATGCCACATACTATAATTTCCTTTTTTGTTTCTCCATTAACCTCTACAGAAGAGTACCTCTAACAACAAAATATTAGAACATAAAATATTTCTTTCCATGCAGGACTAGGCTCAAATTTCCCCAGTACTGCATCCCTGTCAGTGGTGAGTTGCAGATGCTTGAATTTAATAGAATTATTGTTTTCCTAATACACAGAGATAGACTTCTGGCAGACAGAAACTGTGGTTTGAAAGTGTTTGCATCGGGATTTACGTATTTAGTAGCCATTGACAGACCTATTCTTCAGTTATTTATTTCCTTTAGGAAATAGTTTGCACCAGTATATTGCACCATCTCATCATGCCAGAAGGAAAAAAAAAAAAAAAAAACCAGGCTGAGATTTTCCAATTCACTAAGCTGGCAATTTTTTTCAGAGTTTCTCCAGAACAATGCCTCAATTAAGCAAAATGATAAATCATTCTCCATTTAATGGGAGTGAGAGAATAGACACAAAAATAATTTTCTGACAGCCATCTCAGAAAACATGCAATCTTTAAAAATTACATTCTAATTAGAAATGATAACTATAAAGGAGCCATGGAATTTTTCTTGATTTTCACATGCTGGTTGTCAAAACACAAGAAAAGCTTAGAAAATGTGCTTTTGCTTTCTATGTCCATATTGAACCCTTAAGGCTTTTGCTCCTTAAACTGCTTAATCTGGCCAAATGAAAAAAATCTTCTTTTCCAAAGCATTTCCAAGAGAGAAATTGCACAAGCTCCTCCTTGAACAGAGCTTTTCGAAAAATGTTACTTTGAGTGTTATTCCAGTGAAAAAGAATCTCATCAATTTACCAGGAAGTAGCCAGTTAATAAATCATTCATCACATTGCTTTGCAACAGCCATTTCATATATCAAAATTTTAGGGTTTATGCGGCATTCTCTAGTACAGCAGAGGATGAGCAGATAATGAAGAAAAGAATGTCTTCATCATAGTTCTAAGGCTGTTCTCCCCTTTCTATAAATGCAAATTTACATAAAAACACACATAAACCAAACAAAACAAAAACCCAAATGCAATTAGTTCAGCTATGAGGCACAATAGTCTAATGAATGCTTCACACAGCAAAATCATCTAAAATATTCCTGGTGGTCTTCTAGAAGAGAGAGAGAGAGAGGAAACAAAGGAAAGGAAAAGAAAGTTTAAGAAGAATTGATGACACCTTCCATTAAAAAAACCCTCATTTCTCTCAATTGAATAATTGATAGGAATGTGATTTTTTTATTGAAGATACGTCATTCAAATATAAACACTTCTTACTGGCTGGTTTAACAGCCAGTAACTGCCAGACAAGGGGTCGGGGCTACCAAAAACTCTTCATCTCACAGCAGCCTAGAATTTCGACTACTAGAGTTGATAGAATTAGTACAACTACAACATCTCTGTAAAATCCCCTCAGCTCTAGAGCTAATTTGGAATAATAATTGTCACTATTCTTCCATGCCAGGACCTTTTCCCCTGTTTCCTTTTAGTACATCCTATTAATTTTCTTACTGCTTTTCCACCAACAGTACAACTGTTTCCATCCTCAGCTTCTTTGTGATGTAGATGAGTAGGGGTCTCAAAAGCAATGTGCTTCACAGACACACCCTTGGAACAGGTGTAATTAATTTTCATACACTCTGGACAAATCTTGAAGCGAGTTCCTCAGAAGACACTTAAAGGAAAGAAAGAAAATCCTTCCCACACTTTCTCAGGGTTTAACCTTCATTTTAAAACCCTTGTTTTTCCTTTTCAAATCTAGTGCAAGCAGAAAAGAGAGGAGGACAGTCCATCAGCTGCCTTCCTGGACACATAAAGAGTTATTTGAAAGCTTTATCAACATTTTGCAAGAGACTTCTCTTCAAAATCCAAGTTCCCACCACTTCCTTTGTGGTTCCACTCAAACTGTGGGCAATAGCATTAATTAAAACCAGTCAGCCAGATTCAGAGTATGCGCTCTGTTTGTTGTTTTAAATTGTTGAATATCAATTACCTTATTATTTTGTGATTAGCATGAAACATATGCATCTATGTCTTGTGGCTTTTGGCAGTGATTTAAAAAAAAATTCAGCAACTTCGCATAAGGCTGTAAACCAGCATGTTTCCAGGCATTTTTAGCGCTGACTAGAGCCATTCTCAATCTGCTCACCAGCATGAAGTTAATTAGGAGAGGCATGAAGCTTATGGCCGGGTGCAGAAATCAGCAATGGAGCAAAATTATCCTTTTTTTGGCATCAGCCAGTAACTGCCACTGTGTCTACATGATTTTTTTTTAATGCTTTTACTGTTAAGTATCAGTTTAAGCTTTAACTTTGTACCTTATCCAATTTTCTAAATCCTTCAATGAATGTAAATTGATGAACACATGAAAACGTAGGGAACTAATTATGTGAAGCTCAGGGAGGTACAATAATGTACTAATTTCCAGAAAATCCAGTTTCAGACATGGCCTTGGGATTCCTTTATCAGCAGTTCATTTTTGACCAGAGTGCAACTGGCCATTTTATTCACAGAATGGCAAGCCAAGTTTGTCCTCCAACACAAACCCCTTAGCAGAGAATATCCATGTAAAGTGGAAACTCCCTTAAAGCATCATTACAGTCCACTTAGGGAAAAAATCACTGCAGCCTTGGAGAAGTGGATTTTATCAAGGCCCCATCTATTTTTCTTGTTACAAGATCACAGTGAAAGCAGAGGAAAATTATGAAAGAGACATAGATAGGAAAATCTTCCTACAAGTATCCCTATTAATATATTTTGCTCCTTATATCATATTAGATAAGAGATTTATTAGGAAAGAGGGTGCATTAAACAAACAAACAATAATCTAGGACTAGACGTAATTCAAGCTCCTTTGTTTTTGCAAAGAATGGATTTCCTTGGCTAGGTCACCTTTTACAGTAAAAGGACCTCTCAGCTATATAATAAAGCATTTATTACCCCTGCTATGCCTCAAAATGTGTGCAAAACTAATACATTAGTTTTTCAATTTAGACAGCCTGCTTTTGAAATTACTCCCGCAGATCCACCTCTCTACTGTATTTTAGTTTGTAGTGCATGGAAGTCCTGCAGGGTGTGAACTGGATTCCCTTCAGATGAAGCCAAGACAGAAGATAAGGTCCTGGAGAGGAGCTAAGGTCATTCAGGCCAAACATCTTGCCCAGACCTCGTTTGAAGTGGAAGCCCCAAAAATCCACAAACAGCTGATGCTGGGGCCTTACCCTAACCCTTTAACTACCATTGCAATGAGTGTCTGTCAACATCAATACAAACTGAGTCTTGTTCTGTGTCCTCTCCGGTTTATGCTAGCAGAGCTCCACCAGAGAAAGCTGAGCCTCACATCCAATACAGTTCTCATAAACCAAGGAGACAGCATTAGCTGGGTGCACGAGGACACATGGGAGAGTGGACTAACAGGAGTTCAGATGCTTTCAACAGGAGGAAGATTGGGATATTCCAAGTCATCCCCTTTGTTCTCCCCTTTGGAAAAGAAACATTACAATGGCTCTTTTTCAGAAACTGCTATTGTCTCTTCCAACAATGACATATGTTTTTATTCAGAGTACTTCTTTAGGAAGTGCCATGAGCTTATCACACTCAAAAAAAGACCATTTTGTTAAGTGAACCTTTCTCTGGTTGTTTAACCCTCAAAACAGTCTCTGACAGAGGACCCACACTCTTTGGAACATTGATTCCAAATTACACAGAGGACTAAACACCAAAAGCCAGGAGACTTAAGATGGACTCTCATCCTCCCAAAGCAAAATATATTCAGCCCATTGACATCTCTTGCATCAACCACTACCTGTGCACTTCAAAGCACAAAGCAGGACTTGGACTTTGAAACTAGATACAAGTTCAGACAGACCCACCAGCTTATTTCAAAACTTCATAATTACAGCATTCCATCATGTCAAATTCACATTAAAACATAATTAGAACATTAACATTCTGCTAGATAAATACAAAAGATGAATTTTATAATGGGCACATCAATCAAATATTGGTATGTCTGACCTTAACTTTTTTCTCTACTTTGAGAAAGATTTAAAGACAGTCAGGATATCACACGCAAAAACCCCAAAATGTTACCCACAAGCAGGAACTAAGACAGTCCTACAAAACACGTACGTTTCCAAAAGGAAAGAAATTTTACCAATAAAGCAGATAAATACTGAAGAGTAGAGATAGCAAAAGGAATCAGAATTTAGAGTTACAAATTCTATTAAACCCCACCATTTTTACCGTGCCTTGCTTGTCGCAAAAACATGCATATCTATGATAAAATTTTGCCAAGAAATACAAATAATTTACCCTCTTTTACTCATTATTCAGACAAGAGCTCCTTGAAGAACTCTGGGTTTGGGGACAAGATGAACACACAGAGGAAGCTGATGCATTTCTCTAAACTCAGAAATAACACAAGAAGAACTTCGAAGAAGAAGAAAGCAAATAGTGAAAGCACATCCCTGAAACAATGAGAACTCTGGAATCCAGTGAAATTTTGGGTTCTAATGAAACACCTTCATATTGATTCTTCTGAAGGTAGAGATTTAAAAAAAATCATGTTTACTCAAGACAATAATATATGATTCATGAGTGACTAAACAGAAAGAAAATGCACCATATTTACCGCCACACTTAACTCTAGCAGTAATGTTTCTTTATAAACATGATGGAAATGCAAAAATTAACATGATTTAAATACTGCACAAATACTGCATCAAGTACATTGTAAGTACACCCTAAATACAAACCACCATGCCCATTACTGATTTTAGAAGAATCACATTACACTGCCACCATTTCTGTGCATATGAGGGATTTTTAAAAATACTTTCCCCTCATTTATTCTTTTGTTTTGAAACAATTTTTTGACAGTGGTCAAGCAAAACGAAGGATTCAAGCTGCTTGCTGGTAAGGTAAAAAGTTTTTATACTACATGCTTGCAACTCCCTATCCTGACTCTGATTTTACTAGGTAGTCCCTACTTTGTAGCAATCATTTTATGTTCAGGAAGGAGCTGTCATACTACAGCTATTTTACATAAGCTTAAATTCTATATGAAGACAATTACAAATAAGGTAGTGGAAAGCATGGGCGAGTTTTAAAAAGAGTAACAATACTCTTCTGTTCTGTGTTGGCTTTGCTCCACTAATTGGCTGAATTGTGCAGGATTGCTGGGAAGATTAATTGAGGCTAATGAACTGAGGTGCTTGCAAAGGGCAGGAAAGGCCCAGCTCTCCAAGGCTGGTCACAGGGGCTGCTTTCAAAGCAAAAGATATACACAAATAACCCTAAGTAAGGAACAGGAACTTGTCACAGGGCACGACAACAATCAAATTCACATACCCCATTCCTTATCTCTACGTGCTTTTCCAAACCTAAACCAAAAGTTGGCAATATTTAAAATTAAAAAAAAATCTAAGCCAAACTAACCAACTTGCTCTAAATTTAGTCTTAGTCATTTAGCCACCTGCCAGCTGAAGCTGTTCATCCATTTAGGCCTATGAGATGTCCTCAGATGAAGAGGACATCCTAAAATGCTGCTTGGGAGTCCTGGCTGCAGGTGGCCTGGTGGCTGTGAGGACCATGGCCGGAATATGTGCCACCTCTCCAGAGCAGAGAGCAACACTTCCAAAGGCTCTCATCAGCCCTGCAGGCTGAGGCTGAACAGCCTGCCTGAAGCTCTGCTAATCAATTAGCCCAGCTCCAGGCCAGCCCAGAAGGGGAATGGTTCAAAGGGAAGGGTGGGAGCAGCAGGACAAAGCTGTCTCTTGCACTGGAAGAGCTCTTCCTGCGCCTCCGTGCCTTGAGCATTGTTGTTCCAGCACAGAGCTGCACTAATCAATGTTCAGGGCTGCTTTAAGCACAGAAATACAGAGCTGGCTATTCACTGGTGATTTACTACCAGGCCCAACACGAAACAAGCTGGCCCTTTGGAAGCTGCCAAAGGGAGACAGGAGCAGGGGGACGTGGCACCTCCGTGTGACAACCGCGCAAGGGCGGCGCGGGCCACCGCCCCACGGAGCATCTGGATTAGCAGAATTGTATAATTGCTGAGAATCCGGAAAATTAAAGCTCAGGCAGCCATGAATGCTGCCATTATGTACACACAGCGTCCTAAGTGTCATTTAGAAGTGCCTGCAGCCGAGGCTATAAATTAAGATATCCACACCTCCCTCTGAAGGCTGTGGATGTTTTAGAGCAGTGGGTGCTTACACAGAGGAAAAAAAACCCCACCAGTTTTCTGTGTTTCTATGGCTCTAGATGTAGTCTAAAAGCGCTTTTCATTTAACCCTGAGAGAGAAGTTTCAAAAGCATCTTTCATTGATGAGGGAATTTCTATTTAAAACTTTGACCAAAATGATCTCAGTTGTCTCTGAAACCCTTTCTCTGGTCATACACTTATATCCCACAGCATATATGACAATCTTCTCATCAAAACCAGTACTCGTAAAAGATTACTCAAGAAGAGGGACATAAAGCACTCTGACCTCAAAGACTCCAAAATTCTAATTTCTTATTTTTCCTCATGAATGCTAGAAATAACAAATATATATTTCTATTATTACAAGGCTGTTAGTACTTACATTTACTTACATTCTCAGATATTTTTAAACCAAAACCACTACTACAGCACACCCCACATTTAGGGTGCTCTTGCATAAGATACAAATTATTATCATGCAGACAAAAAGAACATAAATGACATGGCCAAATTCTTAACACACATCCATTGCTCAAAGAAGAAACAATGAGAAGCTGTTTCAGGAAGAAGAAGGAAATCGCTGCAACTCAAAATACAAAGACCATGACAGCAGCCAAAGGTCAGAAGTTTAAAAGTGTGCCAAAAAAGCTCTGACACCAGCCCAAAATAGGCATGCTGCAAAGTGCCATCTGTGCAATGTATGCAAATGTAAATGTTTTTGTGATCTGTCTGAAAACTCAAAAGAAATATAACTACAGCCTGTGGACAATTACACTTTGCTATTTCTAGGAAATTCAGGTGTGGGATCTCTATTCAAGGAGTGAGTCTTCACACTGGCTTGTATTTTGCTTTAAAAGATACAACCCCTCTGATAATTCTGCTTTGAATACAACACACAGAAAATCTTCAGTGCCTTTGCTGGCTGTTGGAAAAACACTGCAAAACCAGATGTAGCATTTGGCTGTACAGCATTGAATCTACTAATATTACACTAACTGGATATGCCTCAATGTCTACTGAGTGTCCTTAAAATAAATTTAAAAATTTTAAGAAGTATTCTTCTTCCCAAATTCCACATCATTTGAGCCAACATTTTCATCCAATTAAAGTACTCTGAATTTTTGTATTTAGTCCTCACAATACATTTGTATTCACAAAGCTTTAGGGGAATACTTTATTATATTTTTTTAAATAAGTAGGGCTTTAAAAAAAACCTGGAAACTTTTCTTAAAGCAACAGCAATACATTTCAGAGCCTAAAGAATTAATTCATGAATTTTCATTCAAAATTCTCTTTAAAGATATTTCACAAAAAAAAAAAAAGAGAAAGAAACCCTGAAATCTCCTCTATGCTTTCTGAGTTTTACTTGAAAGCACACTGTAAGTACACAGAAGTGTACATAAAGCATAATACACTGATTTTTCTAATTGCACTGCAACTCTGTTGACTGAGAGTCCTACAACCACACCATTAACCTAAGCACTAAATTTCAGTGCAATGGCTGGTTAGTGTAATATTGTACTTCAACTGACCTGAAGGTTTAAAATGTTCCCCAAAGAAGGGACGTAGCTCAGAATTTAAGACCAAAGCAATTTAAATTTTATGGCATTTTTCTAAAATTACCCAAATTAAATATGAGAAAGTGAAAAAGTACCTCAAGGATTTGGCTACGAAAGTTACATCACAATTTATCAGTAAATCTTAATATATACACCAACATTATATATATATATATTCTTTTAAATACCTTAACCTACTTGTCAGGGGAAGAATAAAACAAGGTATAGCAATTAAAAAAATAATAATAAACATGAGTTACAGAAACTAGAAGAAATTATCTCCCTGGGGAACAGCAAATTTAGGTCTTACAAAACCCAGGAAGAAAGGAGCACTGTAATCATATTTGCAAATTGTATGGAATCACAGAAAGTAAAAGCATTGAAGAGCAGAAGCAGAGAAGTATCAAGTCTGAAGAAATGTATGAACAAAATCAGGCATGTGGGTGGAATATATTCTGCACTGAGGTTAAAAAAACATATTCACTTTAACTAGGAACTATAGGGGGAAAACTGGAATGAGCCTGGAAAATGTTCAACATATTCACAAGAAAAACTTGCATGAAGAAAAGAAGATTGGTGATTCCAGGAGAATTACAGGCTTCAGGCAGCCATTAGTAAAATTATGAAGTATTCTAGATGAGGATTCATTAGCTACCATAGTATTTACTTGGTTCAGAGAGAGACTGGAAAGGACACGAGTGTAAGATTCTCTACTACAACTGAATGTACAAATTGGAATCATAATGAGACAAAAGGCAGAGAGGATTATTTGGGTCAATTTGCAGTTGATGCAAATCTGGATGGAGTTACTCACTGTGATGTTTATTTAAATAATCTAGTTTTTGAATGATGGAAACACAAAGGAAAAAGGGAAGAAAACCAGAACAAGTCTCAGGCCTATCATGTATAAAGTATACAGACTTTGAAATCAGCCATGAAGAATGTGTATTAGTTACTCCAGTGACAGCAGTCTGAGGCTGAAAAAAAAGACAAGAAGGAAAAGGATTATAAAGAGCCAAGAATCCATTGTTTAGCTAACTATGGAGCAATTTAAAAACAAGTGTCCTTTTCAAAACCAGATTACAGGATAAAGTATGAAAACAGAGGATAAAATTTACTAAATCTCTTGTAATACACTTGGAAATCAAAGCTCCAGCCATAGGAAATCAGGATGATTCAATCTAAGTTTTTCAAATACAAAGAAGTTTCCCTCACTTAATCTGGTTAAGTTAGTCTATAGCTGGTTCTATAGCTCCCTGCTGGAATTCAGGGTGCAGGACAGGAAAATTTAGGCTGAAGCTTTGCATGCCCACACCTGTTTAGTGATTTTCTAGAAGAAGAAGCCCTACAGCTAAATGCACATCAGTGTTGCAGAGATACTTGAACAGGAGTGGTCTGGTTCAGTTTTAGACCAAGCAGGCCATGCCCACTGCATGGACCCCAGTGAGAAACAGGGCAGAGAGGCAGTTCCCAGCTCATGGTCTCTTTAACAACAGTTTAATTAAAAACTTAAAATTATCAGTGGGACTGCTGGTCCTTGAGAAATCTGGATGGTTCCTTATTGGCCATCACCCCTACTGGGAGTCTCTTTACTATTCCAAAACTTTAAAGAACTGTGATTTTTTAAAGAACTGTGATTGTGGCCTCCCAGCTTCAGAACCATTATTAGTTCTTGAGTCAATGTCAGTAATTCATAAAAGCTGCAACTCAGTCTTTATTACCTGGGCTGTCACAGGAGAAGCATTACAAAAGCTCTCCCCACAGGCACATGCTTTGGTCACAAAACAATTCAGATGATTTTACTGATACTACTCTGAGGAGTAAGAGTTACAGGAAGACTGCTAACCCTGCCCATAAATCAAGACTGCCATAACATTTCTATCTGTAAGAAACACAGAAATAAATTAAGTAATAAAAAATAATCTTTCAAAAACAGAACAAGAGCAGCTACTGGCCTTGCCTCATATCCTGCCAGCGTAAAGAATTCCTGCTCACAAGAAAAACAGTCCATGTTGGAAGCAAGCAGAGAGGCCTGTGGGAATGTGAAAAGTGTAAGGCCATTATTTCTAGATTTTCATTGCTAGAAATGTGATCAGAGCTCCAGGAAGATGCAGAAACCAGAAGACAAGGCAATTTCAATGTTAACCACAAGAACGCCAGAAGTCCAGTTATGCACCGCTGTGGCTCTTGAAATCATATCAGCATTACCACATAAGCCTTCATAAAACAGATAGATATTTAATTTTAGTACAAGAAAGGTTGTCTTGATAAGGTAGCCAGTTCTCCAAAATGCACAGAATGAACTCAAGTATGTAGAAAAGAAACCCAACTAATTTATTTGCTGGTTAATAAATGGATTACTTTTTTTCATTTTCCTACCTGAACATTAGGAGAAAAACACCTTGAAAAGTACATATTTGAATTCATTATTCAATTCTCAGTTCTAATACTAGCAGCAAAGATTTGCAGGGTGGGGAGGCAGACAGGTGGTACAGGGGGGAATTGTCCAAAGAATATCCTTAAAGAAACAGCAGTCTGGTCCACATACAGAGTTGGACTGTTTGAATAAATCAGTTCAGCTTCACATGTTGACACATTTTAATGGCTCTACCACTGACTTGTATATTTTAACACGTGTCTGTAAATACACAGAAATAAGCCAAGCTGACACAGGCAGTTAGAAACCAGCACAAATATTCAGCTGGGATACTAAACTTATTCAGCTAAGTCAGCTTCAAAACCTACTTTGAAAAGTAAACAAAGCTTAGCAAGTGCATATGCGTGACTGTAAAACACTTATAAACTCCCCATGAGTCCAAATCCTAAATGTGAAACAAGTCCAGCTAGGGTGCAGCTTCTACAAAAAAAAAAAAAAAAAAAAAAAAAAAGAGGAAAAAGATTTTTTGGTTTTGAGTGTGATTCATATGTATTTGAACAGAAAAGCACTGATATGTGACAACCTAGTTTCTTTAATTTGCTGTTAAAGGGCTACAAAAAATCACTTTATATTCAAAGCAACTGTGCCAACAAGCCTTTGACAAAGTATCATTCCTAAATACACACAAAATAATTATGCAAAGTGTCATTAACAGTAGGCCCCTGCATCTCCTGAACACTGCTCTACTTTATTGAATTCCCCTCAAACGTCCATGGTACTGGTATATATTTCAAAAAAACCACCAACTTTATAAAGATGGTTCCTGAGTTTGAAAATGCAACTTGCAAGGCCAACCAAACCAAAAACCTAGGAATGACTGACCAAAGGATAACTCCATTCGCCTAATATAATAAAGATAAAACTATTTCCTGATCATTCAGTTTTCACAATTGAAAAGGATATTTTTAAACTACAAAAGTCCAGGCAACAGTAGAAATCTATTACCTGAAACCTCAAAGCAAATGTTTGTATTTTTGATGTAATAAAACCAAAAATAAGACAGAAAAAACTAAAAATAGGGACCTTCATAAATATTTGCTTTATTGTCTTAGATTTCTTTTTTCCTTCTGCAATATTCTCCCCTCCAATTATTGTTATAGTATTGGAGTGGAAATTCCTCCCCATATAAATCACTATTTAAGGTAATGTCATAAATGTATCTTTTAGGTTAACTGCTGCTATGAAAACCCGATATTGCAGTGTAGACATTGCAGCAGGATCCCCAGGAGCCAGAGGCATCAAGTCAGCATGGAATCTCAGAAGCTCCCTCTGACAGGAGCTCGTAGCCAGAGCTGTGTCAGCACTTGATGGCCATGAGAAGTGACAGTCATTTCTGCACGTCATGGAGAGCTGATCAACCAGCTCCACTTCATTACAGCACAGCCTTGCCGTGGCATTCATTATCAGAACCAAAGGGAAGCCCTGCCCTGTGCTAAACACAATACCTTGAGAAAGAAGAAATTTTAACATCGTAGCAAAGACAAAATCTTTCGTTAAAGGAGTCAAATTTGAAAAGCCATTTTCAAAATGATGGAGCAGCATCTAGAAATTAATTAAAATTCAGCACAAAACAAAAATCTTGTTGAAGTGGAGGAAAACAATCTTGCACAGAAATTCTTTAAACCTGGTAAATGTTATTGGCTCCTGCCTTCTTACACGTCGGAGACACACGAGCCATCATTTCTTCACCCGTTCCTCTGGTAAATTAGACCACATCAAGTGTCTCCTGTAATAACTTTTGTGATAGCCCAATTTCCCCTCTGTGATGGCCATTTTCATGCTTGTTTTCTTTCTCTCATTATGTCAGTTTTTCCCTTGTCTGCATCATCCTCTCCCCATACTGGTTTAATAAGAAATAAAGAAAGAAATTCAGCTGTTAATGGCCATATCCAAAGGAAAATGAATATGCTATTTGATTTGCCTATGAACATTTAAAAAACAGAACACAGAAAATGTTTACTTTTTTTCTAGTCACTAGGCCAACCTTTATAGACTAAACACTTATCCCATTAATTCATCTTTCACTTAAAGATTTACCAAGCTCAGGAAGAAAAAGTAAAGCAAGTTTCCAGAAAACCTTCAAAACATAAAAAAAAATCATTAAAAATTAAACACACCTACTAACTGTACCATGCTATAAATATTAAATTGGTCTAAATATTACATACTTATTGACACAAATTTTTAGAGCTGTATTTTATTTTTTTTTTAATCTAGTGAGAGTGCATATACTAGAACAGGATGTACTTAGTATTAAGCAACCCTATATCAGATCAAAGGATTTCAGAGCCATTTCTAGCCAGAGAATGACATTATTTATACTACTGTCTCCACAGAGGATAAATCCATTTCTTGTTTGAAAAGGTTAGGCAATAAAGGGAGATTTATAAAACTAGTACAAATAATTGGTTTCCTTTTCCTTATCCCCTGTTGGCTGCAGTGCTCGTTGGATAACCTTAAACCTCCACCCAGTCTGAAGCAAAATATTTTTACTGAGATTTTTCTGTACTGTTTTCCTAAAATATCTACATAATTATCATTATGTTTCTAGTGAAACAAACCCCTATTTTAAAGGGAGGTACATCTACTAATGTTTTTTCACAGTGTCCCAAAGTTCTTATAATATAAAACTGATTTTTCACAACGTCACCTGTACTATTTCATTCCTCTATGGAAAAAAAAAACCAGCAACAAATATTCAGGAGACAAAAGATGGAAAGATATTTCTACGTTTATAAACACAAATTTCAAGAATCTATTTAAAAGAGAGTGAAATGCTGCAAAAAATAAGAAGGCAAACAGTGACTTTAATAATGTCTGAAATCTCTAAACTGATACTAGGTTTTATTGTGGTTTACTTTTTAGTTCAGTTCTTGCCTAATATCAGTGTTATGTCAACTAAAAACGACAATGAAAATATTTAATTTGCTAGCTCGAGGTAGCCCTTTGGGAAAAAAGGAAAAAAAAAGGTTTGACATGCTGTGGCAGTCATTAAGAAAATTTCCAAATAACATTTGTAAATCAAGAGTTCCAAGACTTTATTGCATTTCACACATTGTCATTGATGACATCACCAACAGGGATGACCAATTTTTAAAAGTGTGCCAGACTTGCTGATGACTATCACCAAGGACACCACATGGATAAAATCACTGAAAATTGCTTTTAAATAAATATGAAGTGATGAGACTCTGAATGAAATCTTAGGTATCTTATATTCTGTTTATCCATAATGGAGGCAGAACAATGCCAGCAAAGAGCAAGAATTGTTTTTCTGTGTAATTAAAAATGAAATCCAACAAAACCATAATTGTACAGGAGGAATTTCTCAGCAAAATGGTTCAGTGCAGGTTTTCATGATCTCATTTAGCAATTTGATCCTGCTCAGCAGAAGACTTGGATACCTACTTATTAGGAAGTTTCACGTACTTAAAACTTCTTTATTTCCGAGTCACAGAAGAATAAGCTTCAACATTTTGCCAAATTACTACTTAAATATTTGGTGTTTCGCTGATGACAGGTTGAAAATTAATCCAAATTACTACAGGACTTAATGCACAATTTTACACCTAGGCACCAAAAATTAGGAAATATTTACTGGAATTAATTTCACACAGGCCTTGAAGCAATAAATCAGGCACAATGGCTAGAGTGCAAAGTTTTACCTAAAATGGATAAATGCAATACAAAAAAGAATATTTGAATAGAACAAAAGAATATTTAGCTTGCCTATAAATAAATGCAGCTTTTGAAGACTTATTACTCTCTATTGGAAATGCTCCATGAATATCCAGCCAAAGGACTTATGTAAAAACTACAGATGTTAGGAGGGAGAATGCTCCCGTAGTTTTCTCCACTAAATCTGTGAATAGCCAACTGCCCCTCTATAATACATAGAGCAAATTGCAACAAGCTAACAATTGGTTAAACAAAATCTAGTCAGGCACAGTTGACATTAGGCTCAGAATCCTGAAAGTAAGTGGTGCTCTTCTAAAAAATGTTAAGAAGGAACTTAAGTTGAGTTGGTCACAAGCACAAGAGAATCTTGGAAGAACTACTTACTGCAGTGACAGTAACAAAATACATTTAACCTGCAGAGGGGAAAATAATGAACAAGAATAAAGAGGTGTACTACAGAAATCAGAAAGAGTATTTTTGCAAAAAGAACATCAGGAGAGAACTTGGAAAGGTAAAATGTTTGTACTTGACACAGAACTATTCAAAGATCCCATAACAGAGCCCTCATTTTTGGATCTCTTAACCAAATAGGTGGGTATGCCACCAAAAATACCAGAGAGGACACTTGCTTTTTTCTTTCTCAAAGTAAGTTTTCTGGGTTTGCTTTGTTTCTACACCCCATTATGTTCTGTAAACAGCTCCACAATAGTGATAGTCACTGAGGGTGGAAGGGATCTCTCAAATCTTCCAGTCCAACCTTGCTGCTCAAGCATGGTCAGCTAGCACAGGGAGCTCAGGTCAACCACATCCAGCCAGGTTTGCAGTATCATCACAGAGACTTCATCACCTGTCCTGTTTCCCCCTTTCAGTGAGTTCTTCTGGTCAGATGGAATTTTGTGTGGTTTTGTTTGTGCCCATTGTCTCTCCTCCTGTCACTGGGCACTACTGAGAAGAGTTTGGCTTCCTCTTATTCATTCCTCTCCATCAGGTACATTCAGACAAGGATAAAGATCCTCCTGAGCCTCCAGACCTTACCTCTTCTGAAACAGAACAGCTCTCCCACATTTTTAGTGGTTACATGCCTGATCTCCACTTTCCAGCTGTCTCTCAGTAATAACTCCTACTGACCCTACCATTTGTCTGAATTATTGAAGCCTATTCTCACTCATTCAGCTCTTCAATACTGCAAAGTATCCACAGTGGCTTTCCAGTGCTATATAACTGTATTCCAATCCACTTTCTTCAAAGTAATATTAAGTCATCAGAACTGAACAAAACCTCCAAAACTGTAACCAGGGGCAACATATTACACAGTACTTCCAGTATATTACACATGGGACCTGTTTCTGATATTATCTCTGCCTTGAAGTACTCCACTATTCAGAGAGAAGCATGCAGCACAGTTTCTAGCTGTTTGTTTAGTTTTGCTCAAATATAAATTGATGGAATGGACCATTTTTAAAGTCAGAATCAAAACCATTAAACTTGACAGTACAGCATTTTTTTCTAAGCAAGATTACTAAGAAAAAAAAAAATCCCTTTTTTTCTACTTTAATCCCATTTTAATTATCTTCCAGCTAATGGAAGTCTACTCCAAATGCTATTTCCTTCTATTGTGTTTCCTTTCAGCTATACTGCAGTGCTCATCTTGGCTAATAGATGCCTGCAAATCAACCAGGCTGTCTCTCCCAGTATCTACTCACCAGAAGGTATAGCCCAAAAGCTAATGAGCTGCTAAACATTGCTGCCATTGAAGAGAGATGTATTGTGAATTTGCAATTTTGCCAAACACCACACACATAACTGATGGTTCCTGTCAGTAGCTGTAGTGTGAGATCACGATTGACTCCAAGATAACAATTAAAATGGAATACATTAAGGAACTCATTATGGATAGGAGGAGCATAAGGCTTGTCACTGACTGTGCCTTCATTTCTTTGATGCAGACACCTCACAAAAGCCTTAATGATTTGCCAGGTATTGTAAATGATCAGTCCATGTATAAAACTTATTTGGAATAGTCGATAGTTTTGTTTACGGTAGGGAAATCACAAATTTTATTTATTTTGGAACATTAATCTCTTGCATGCCCAGACAGAATAACAGCTAAATCACTCAGAAGAAAAGTATTACCATACAGTCATTTCACTTGTTCAATTAAAGACCTGATTTACACACAAGAGCCTGAATTAATTCCACACTGAACTTTACTCCCAAATGCCTTAGTTCCCATTTTACTGCAGAAGAGGAAAAGGCAGCTCAGAACTAGATTCACACCCAAGTGTGAATTTGATAATGCCACTCCTGTACTCAGTACAGAAATCCTTGGTGTTTCCTTTAAACACCAAAGCCCTTTCATGAATCTACACGTTCACTAAAACTTTCACAGCAGAAGAAGCTACGAAGGGAGAACATGAAATTTCATCATTTTCAAGATGTGTTTTGTCACTGTATTCATAAACCATAACTGTCTACTTTTAGATGCTAAAGATGCATCTTTTTCAAGATAAAGGCAGCAATTCTTTCCAAATACAGCAACACTTGAAAGTGTCCTTTATTTACATTCAGTAACTCAGTGGTCAAAGCTCTTGTCATATGCCATGACATCCTCAGGGACCATCTCCCTAATCATCTGGACTTTTACAACAAAGTGTCAGAGATGTTTATTTTTGTTTATTCATTTTAAATAAACTAATAACTAAGATTAAAAAAAGATCAGTTCACTCATGACCACTTCAAAATAATATTCACATTCACTTTGCTCTCTTTCAGTGAAGCTGTCCAGAATGTCAGACTGAAGATTTCAGTATGTTCTTCCAATTATAACTTTTCCTGCCATTTGAGTTCTGAGGTGCAGTGAATTTTACATAATGAAAAGAAAGCTATAACAGCACAAAGCTCAGGCTTCTTTGGAAGGCTGCTAGTTTAAATGAGAAATGAAAACAAGGCAGCAACAAAACCAGACTCATTTCAAATCAGAGGTAAAAAAAAAAAAGCAATACATCAAGGCAATTTCAGAAATTTTCTATTTTTAATGTATTTTAACTCCTCACACCAGAGCTGATTGATCTGAAGGTCTTAAAATTGTACTTTTTATTACTATTATTATTTTTACTAGCTTGCTGTGCTTCATTAGATAAATTCCAAGCTTGACTTTTTGCACCTAACAAAGCATTAAAGACTAAATCTATGAACCACTGCTTTCATTATACTCTCCCTTTTAAGGCCAAAACACAGCTTTCAAGCAGCACTGAACATTATCTAAGTGCAGTGGCTCATGAAATACTGGACATTAAAATCAATCAGAGTTTATCCTGGGAGTCTAGACATAAAATGAGATGTTTCTCATGTAACTTTTAGAAATGAAATAGAAGAATTTTCATCACCGCAGCTGATGATCACTGTATGGGTGAGAAACACATGGGCAGAAGAGTACAGATATTTTTCTGTGTAGGGAATACCTGTTAAATGTGGATCTGTGAGCAGTAATCAGACAGAGATTAAAAAAAAGGCATTTTCCAAGGACATATATGATTAACAAGCTGGAACCAATTAAAGACAAGTGAAATCCATTAGAACAGAAGTTCCTCAAAGTTCTGTTCTTACCTCTCTGGCTGGCCATGTGCTGCCTAGGCATGTACAAAAAATCTAATGTTTCAAACAACCAAAAGCAATAATATAAAGCCACCCTAGATAATACTCTATGCGGGAACTCTAATTTGAGCATCGAGCAAAACTCTAATTTTGAAAAGCAAAAATCACTCTTTGGTGACATGAATTGAAATTAAAAAGTCATCCACAAACCCCAGTATTTCTAGTTATAAAATCAAATAAGATTTATATATTTTTTTTCTTTTTATTCCAAGATGATCTGTAATAAAGATATATATATATATATACACACACACACACATATATATATATATATATATATATATATATATATATAAATAAAAATCTGGTTTTGGGACTATCTTTAAAAGGTTAACTTGAAAAATCAGAAATCCATACCTAAACTTGAAAATACTGTTGACATTTTCTAACTTAAATTGTTTAGGAGAAAATCATATCCACAGTGGTCTTTTACATTAAAGCTTAGTTGTAACAGTTATTTTATCTGATGTTTCTTCTACCCTTAGTTTACACACAAAAAAAAAAAAAAAGTTTTACCAAATGACAATTAACTGGACAAAATGCTGCCAAATTTTAACTTTGCAAAGCAATATCATTTCATCTCTTCTGTCATAGACTCTCTAGGTAATCATTTCACTCTAGCAAAACCATCAGAACACCTCTTCCAACTCTACATGGGGCAGCTCTGGAAGACTTCAAAGTAGAGGCCACGTTCTTGACTGATATGAAGGTTTCCAGCTCTAATGTTAATACACTGCAATTTCTGCAGAATTTCTGGTTTGGTCTGTCTCGTCTTCTTTGGAAATTCAAGCCTCAACAGCACTCTACTAGAGTACAACTGCATAAAACTCATGCTCCTTTTCTGGACAGAGCCTTTCGGATGTTGCTTCAAATCTGGGTGGGTTTTTTCCTCTAAGTCCATTACATTCATTTTTATTAGAAGTCAAAAACAATTTTTAAAAAACAATGTCCAATCATAGGCATGTTTTTTAAAATAACAAGCACCACCACTAGTGGTCCTTGCAGATAATATCTGAATTTATTTTTAGCTAGGGATAAAAAATAAAGTGTCTGAGCACCAGCCTCCCTCAGACTCTGCAGTCACTGCCTTCCCCTCACATCACCCTGTCTCATCCAGGTGTTCCTTTTTCCCTTCCTTCCACCAGGACTGCTGTCAGCTGATCTCACAGACATGGCTTTAAAGACCACATCTGTGATGGTAATTCCTAGAGCTTCCTGCTGCTCCTTTCCCATCCACGCCGTGTCCCTTACGGCAGCTCAGAGTCACCCTCGTCTGGGGCTCCAACCACAACACTGGGTGTGATGAAATAATCAGAGGCTGGCTCATTTTATCAATTAACTGAACACAGCCACATGCAGAGACAAGCAAATGTGGCTCCCACTGGCCAGGGCCCAGAAGCAGAGTTCCATGGAAGCTGTGCCTGCTGCTTTTCATGGAGCATCAATACCTGGTTACTCCAGAGCCTAGACAGTTGCTAAATATTTAAGAGAAATAACAGCTGTGACTAATAAAGCTCTTCTTAGAAAGAAGAAAAGCAAAAAAGGCATCATACTCATGCTGGGAACCAAATTAGTGCGTTCAGAAAGGAGAAGTTACTCATTGCTGAATGTTAAGCAATATGGCTGGAAGTAAATACAAGTGAAGTTACAAAACAATTTTCTCTCTTTTCCATATGACCTTTCAGATTCTCCTGAACTAAATGAAAGAGGGTTGATTCTCGCCCCTTCCTTCAGTATGGAACTTAATCAGACATTTACAACAAAAAACCTATATAAACTGAAGATTTTTATCTGCCATCTGCTGATAAATATCACAGCAAGGCATGTAAAGAGGTCAGAAAGCCAAGATGAACACAGCTCTATTACTAGAAATATCAAATCACCGAGCTTATCCACAGGTAGTCTGACACTCCCTCCCCTTTGGAAATCAAACAGAAGTAGATCAAAGGGTTAATACACACTTGGCATTGTTGTAACAAGCAGGATATCAGCTGGTAGGTGAGAGCACACAGAAAGGCAGCACTGACGCCCAAGGAAAATACCAGCTGTCTGTGCTCAGAGAAGACAGATTACCACCTGTCCCCGTTATCTTCCACACACAATACCAGGCACGCTGGCCATTTTAACAGGGATAACCGGACCCATATGCTGTTTAATTTTGAACTGCACTCTCCCTCCTTGTAAATATCCGTGATGGATCAGTCTAAAGTGTAGATTAGCTCAGTGGTGATGTTTAGCTAGAGGCTGAACTCCACACCTTTAGCTCCCCGAAGCCTTAATGTACAGTGTGCTGCGTCAGCGTCACCACTTCAGGCAAACAGCAGAAAGCAAACACATATGCACATGTTTGTGCACACACACAGACACACAAAGAGAGAAAAAGAGTCTTAAAAAATATTAAGATTTTAAAAATATTTTTATAGAAGAATTTTTTAAGCCACATCCTGGCTGAAGAGCTTTGTTTTATTTACTGTGAGATGCGCTGCTCACCTTTTAAGCAATACATCAAATAGTGGTGGTACAAAATCAGAAATACTGCTGTAGATTTCAAAACAAGAAAAAAAAAAGGACTAAAAAGAAACAATCTTCCCACAATCTATACAATTAGGTAAAAAAATACATCTGTTTCGCTAAGTTTTACAATGGCATTTTTGAGAGAAACACATAAACAGCACTTCCTTTTTTTAAAAAAAGCTAATAACTAGAGAATCTCCTCAACAACTGTCTGTTGGTTGGGACACTTGATTCTTGCAAGTTAACTGGGTGTTTTTATGTTTGAAATGTGCCTCTGAATAATACCTTTATGACACAATCTGATTTTATAAAGAAATAAGAAAAAGAACAAAAACAATCATCTACAGCGTAACGCAGCCACCTTCACAACCACAGCTCTGCCAAAAAGAAACCAGACTCAACCCAAATCCTCAAGTCCCATAGGAGCAGCAAACTTTAGTAGAATATTCTGGCTCCTCTTTTTATTCTCTTTCAGCCATTCTGCATGTTGAAGCCACACCAAAAAAAACCCCAAACAAACAAAAACCACACCAAAAAACCCACCAAACAAACAAATAAAATAAAAAAAAATCCCAAGAAAAAAAGCACTTCAGAGTTGCTGGCATGGAATACAGCTGGCTGCTGTCCGTCAGCCAGATGTCAGTGGCTAAAAGCTGCATCTCTTGGAGGGAATAACAAGGGTGCCTGGCTAGGAGGCAGGAATACATCAACAAGCAGTGGGATGAAGGACCTTGAATTGTGAGTGCCCCTGAAGCTTCAGAGATTTGCAGAGCTCTCTAGTCTTGCTCAATCCCTGTGAATACTTCACCCTAGCAGCTGTTCAGATGTTTGTTTGAATAGATTTTTTGTGAAAAATGTTGAAATAATTATTTTGTATAAAGCTCTTGCATCATGGTCTAGGCTGCTAGTTATTGCAGGGCTCTGAGACAATGCACTGCGGTTTTGACCCAGAATCAAGTATTCACTTATGCTCCTTTTGGTTTTAAAAAAAAATTAAAGACTCAAAGACATGAAAGATTCACACTGAAAGCAAAGGATCATAGATTTCCTCTGGTCACTCACTCCTTCAACTCACTCTGTTCCATCAGGCGTGAAATTCGTGATAGTTGAAAAGAAAGTTAACACCATATCCATCTCCGTGTTTTTTGCTAAAAGACCAAAACACATCAAAAGTTCACCACTACTCTTTTCAGCATTTCAAAGCTCTCAATTTTTCAAACTAAAATTTCAGCACGTTATGTTAATTCGTAATAAATATTTTAACTCCTTTCATGTCAGCACTTTACTTGGTATTGCGTTGCTGAGCAAACACACAGACACAAAAAAAAATTCCCAGCCAAAAATCCAAAAGCCTACAGAACAAAATTATTTTCAAAACTGACATATGATTTCTCATTTGAAATTCACAGACTAGAAAACACATAACTTTCATAAAATTAAACCAAGGAAACTTTTAATTTTTAAACATGATGCAAGAGATGCACAATTTATTGGCAAATTGTCTAAAGATATCTACTCATTTAATTAGCTCCCACTTCACTGAAGCTAGTAAAAATTTATTTTACTCTCAGCTGAAGCAAAGCAAGGCTTTTCCTGTGCTGTTCAACAGAGCAACTATGTTGCCTTTAATGAAGATTCAAATGCTCTGAAGATGTGTGTCTTTAAATATAAATGAATTTACCTTGTTAAATTTGTTCCTCTGTCTCATAAGGGAGGTATACAACCCTTCCATTTTAAAATAAAACTTGTAAATCGACCAAAAGAGCATTCATATCTGAACTTCAGACTCATCATTCATTTATATCCTATCTCCAGAAAAACTCAGTTGACCATGAAAAAATTTATATTGTTTCCCAGGTTTCATGCATAAGTGTTTACTCCCTATAGAATAGTCCTATTAATTTGACCTAAACCCCTGCAGTGGGATGCAACAACATAATACTAGAAAGTAAATATTGTAAACAGAGATTTATTCAGATAGCTAAAACACCAAGTACATTTTTCTACAGTTAGTCTAAACAAACACTTTCCACATGGTTTTATGAATTGACAAATTCTCTTTAGTTTAGGAACTTTAAAGAATAAATCTTCCACGCAGTGAAAATTTGATTGCTTCAGCTTGCTTAGATTTTTGTTTCAAGTACCCAAACACAGTTGTGTAATCCAGCCAAGAAACATTTGTCCCTATAAAATGTTATTCCTTAAGGTAAATATAACAGGTGAAAATAAGGAACATCAGCAGGTGAAATTCTAAAAGTTCAGTTCATCATTAGGCTAATGTCAAACAAGAAAATGTACCTATAGGCATAAATACTGTAGAGAGAAATCACCAAAAAGATGACATAATCTGAAGGAATATTATTTTTTCCTGCCTTTACCAAATACATACTTATAGTCTGGCAGCAATATGCCACAATCTCCCTGCTTTTTATCAGTATTTTTCTGTGAGAAATGCCCGGAACCCCATCCCTGTATTACACTGGTAATTAAGGAAGAATACTGCATGCACATCTAGCATACTTATTTATGAAAGAATGCTGAAGAAGTGCAAAAGGTGAAGAAGTACTGCAAAAATAAACCCTCAAAAACCAATCAAGTCCCGACAAAAGTCACCCTGCCAGAATTCACAATTTCATCCAGTCTCCTCAGAAGGAACACTGAGGGGGCAATGACCTTGTTCCAGTCATGGAGAAATGCTGGATATTAATGGTTCTTCTGACTTGGAGAAAGCATAACAGTAAAATGTTTACTAGCCTGGAATTGAAAACCAAGAAAGATATACAGGAGACCAATTTATAAATTTTATATGGAAAGAGATTAATCTAAGGGAAGTGACAGAATATAGATGTGTTCTGGTTGTCTCAGGCACACGGGGTATTTTTCTTTCTAATACTGACTAGAACATAAGTATAAATTCAATGGAGTCCATGGTGTGATTGTTGGGGTGTCCTGTGCAGGGCCAGGAGCTGGACTTCATGGATCCTTGTGGGTCCCTTCCAGCTCAGGATATCCTATGATTCTAAGCAACTCTTGACAGTAAGATGAGATTCCCACTTTCATCTTCTTATTCACCCTCCTTTACCAGGAGCTCTCCTCCCTGAAAAACACTTATAAAAACGTTAGCCTGAATACAGGCTAAGTATCAGCTAGCACATAGGCTTTCCTAACTATGTTGGGTCAAAAGAATTCTTCACAGTTTACATAGCATAATTCAACTCAGATTTTCTCAAAACAGGTTGCCTTGATGGTGGCACACATGCAGTCAGGCTGCCTCCAAGCAGGGATGTAATAATGGTAGGGGAGGACAGAGGCAAAGAGCTGCGACCAAAACCTCTGAACTTGGCTAAGCAGTAACCAGAAGAGCACATCTGACCTAATTTAACAAGAAAAGCAGTTCATGTCACATCAGCCACCTCCCCACCTCTGTGGGGCTGCACATACAGAGGAAAGGGATGAGGTTATCCTCCAGTCCCCCCTTTCTGAGCCACACAGTAACAAGAGCAACTGCAGGATGGGGATAATGCAGCCAATACTTCAGCAGCTGCAATCCAGAGAAGTGAACTCCACAGGACTGGAATTGCTTGTGCACTCAAAATAGCCTGTGCTGGCTGTGCATTTCTACATGTAAGAAATCCCTTTTTGTTTTTTTATTCTTTGAGAAGACTTACAAAGAAAGAGTAAGCATTTGAAAAGGAATAGTCTGCTTCTGCTGCTGTTCTTTTTTGAGCCTATATAAACTTTCAAATATTTAATTACCTGTTCTATCTTGCAGCTATTAGATAGATTACACCAGGTTTGAGTTTATGTGTTGTGATTGAGATAGAGCAAACCAGAGCAGCTACAGCCAATCCCTTCACTGGTAAATTTTCTTTGCAGGCTTAACAAAGTACACAGACATCCAGGCTGAGCACTCTCACATAAAACTGATAATAAAATAAACCTTTCCAAACTATAGTCAGGTTATTTATTTTAGAGGGAGACAAAATCACTCCCATTAACATCTCCTCTATCTTCTTGCCATTAATGACAATATCCATGCACACAAACTGTACAAAGATTTGCTGATCTTGCCACACACAGAGCGAGTTGTGGCACAGCTCCACGGGACTGGCACAGAAGGGTGGTTTAGTCTGCATCTGAACTGAAAAATCCTGGAGACCCAAGCAGTAAAACAGCTCTGGACCATGTCTGGGACTCACTTCAGACTGCCAGCTCAGGTGGGAAGCACAACAAGCTGCAAACCGGTGGGAAGAAATCACAGGACAAAGCCCAAGCTCAATTTCCAAAGGCTGGAACTTGCCACCTCTGCCTGGGAAAGTGTCTACAGCAGCCCCTTAAAAGTACATCCCTGCCACTCCCTGCAGCTTGTTCAACTCTCCCTACCCTCTCTTTCAACATGTTCACTCCTAGACTAGGCTGTAAGCTCTATTTGATACTGGGAATGCTGGATTTCATTCTATGGTCAGTACAGAAAAGGGTGAAAACCAAGCAAATTTTCTTAATGCCTTCTTGACTTGCTCAGTATTTATACCTATAAACTGAAGGGGGGCAGAGGGGGTGGTGGTGAGTGTTTGACAAATTAATTAATACTCTTCTAGGAGGAAAAATAAAAAAAAAAAAAAATCATTAGGATAAAATTATTCAATTTATATTTTCATACTGAAGAATTTTCTTACAGATAAGAAGAGAATAAACTGTCACATATTATGAAATGAACACAATGAAGTAATATAAGTAAGCCAGCCAAAGACATTATAACCAGAATAGGGGTGGTGACCTTTTTCTTGTAATTTATGACATCTGAAACTCGTATTTTTGCAAAATTCATACAGGAAATTAAGTATTTTCTCCTGTTGCTCGGTGTAACATGGGCTGAACAAAAATTTGTATTCGCATGTGGTTTAGACTTTTGTCTACTTCATGTCTTTGAAATAATCATGCTACATTTTTAACCAAAAATTAATATATTTTTAAAGAATCTAATTTAATTAGCAGAAAACATAAGGCAATCTGACACTGCATTTACCAGAACTTTCATTTTCTCACACACAAAACCAAAAATCCACTCAGAGAAGTCTGAAAGAGTACAACTCTAAAAACACTTGCTGGATCAATCTTGACTTTATGGGCGCATCTCTTGATTTCCCCCCTAAGAAAACAAGTGGTGAAGTTATGAGGCACAGCTAAGAGAGTCTCTTTACTGCATCAGATTTATAACAAGCTGAAATCTATTACTTTCCCTTATAAACTCAGGCATAGCTTGGGACTGACATTATTTTGAATTCTTTCCATATGATTAAAAGCTGACAGATTTTGAGGAGGGGGACCTGGATGATCCATTCTCCAGAGAAACCTTCCAAGCATGGTGATTCTGAGGCCACTAAAGATACATCTTTGAATACATTACTAGAAGTACTTCTAGGTTTATTTTTAATTACTATTCTTAATAAATGAACCTTGCTGCAAAAGACCTTCATGCACACTAGAAAACAGATAATTCAACCATGTTCAAAGACTATAAACATGCAAGGCCACCAATCACACCAATTCAAATCAATCATCTTCTCTTGAGGTCTGCAGAAAGAGACAGTGCACAACAAACACCTCACTGAGAGCCCCTGCTTGTTTCAAATACAAAACGAACTAAACTGAAATTTGCACTAATGGTGCACAAATCAAGGAACAGACCAGTGCTGACCACTCTGAAAACACTGACTGCAAAGCATCTAGGATGTTTGTACTATCTGAAATGGAAAATATCTCCATTGCTTAGCTTGTTAAATGCTGACTGATGTGGTCAAAAATTACTCTGAGCTTGCCTAAGTCAAGTACGCAAGGTGAGTAACACGGTCCCTTCCAGCAGGTGTTATCTGCTGCTTGATCAAACTGTCAACACGCCACCCAACAGAGATGGTTACAGCCCACCTGGAGTAACAAACAGCCCAGAGATACAACACTGCCTCTGTAACTAGCATTATCCTAATGACATAGGCTATGAATGTGCAGAAGTTTGATTGAACTTTGCTGTAGACACAGCCTTCCTCCTCAAGTAATTTATTTTTCTTTTGCAAATATTCCATATCAAACCAAGATACACTTTGTAGACTTTGTGCCAGTCTATTTATACAGACTAATTTAATGTAGATCACCTCATGGAGAGATAAACCCCAGCTGGGGAACAAAAATCTGTAAAGAAAGAAAAATAGCAAATAAAAGTGAACCTTAAGGACAGACAAGTTTCTCAAGATAACTAGGTCTTCAAAAGACAAATGAAAAATAGTGGTAATAATAGAGATTAACAGCTCCTTTACTGGAAGTATGCCCAAGGCTGAGGTAAAAGCTAAGTACAGGATTCCATGAATAAAAGCCAAATATTCTCCCCATCATTAAAATAAATTAAAATCTGTTCACATTAGAGTTTTCCATTTTTAACTAAAGAGGAAAAAACCCCAGGCTATTTCTGTATCCTGCTTACCAGAAAACGATTAAATAAATGAGAAATTATTGGATTTAAAATTAACTTTCTCTCCACTTAGTAACAGAAGAGCATGTTTGTATCACCTAATGACTAAACACAAATCAGTTTTGTACTCATGTACAGCCATTTGCTAACCACCTTGAACTAGAATCCAGGTATTTTGAACAGCAAGATTCCCTGCCCCCTTAAATTTATCATAACATTTATGCTGAAATGGCAGCTGAAGGAGAATTCACATTACAGTCCCTCCAAAATCTTCCTGTGCATTACAAGCACTGGATGCAGAGCTGCAGGGATTTGGCCTCTGCTGCACTAATGAACACGTTTAGGTGCCCACAGTCACACCATAAAGCCAGCTTTCCCCAGGACATACACAGCACGTCCCACAGAGACTTTTATTGGCTAACAGGTCTTATTTCACACCACCACTAATCCTTTCCCCTGAACAAAGCTGCAAGAGAAACAGTAATTCTCTACCCAGGAACCTTTTATTATGAATTAGCTCCAAATTATCAGGACTATTACTTTTCTAAACAAAATGGCAAAGCCTGCTCCAAAAGCATTTGTGTAACTTGACCATCCTAACAACCAGCACTGAAATTGCATGCTAAACAATATTTAGAAAAAATTTTACTACATTATCAAAAGAAACCATCCTACCTTATATTCCATGGCTGTCACAAAGAAACAATTACCTTCCCATCACCATAAAACTGCTTCTCCCCACTGCAACAAAGCACAGCATCTGCCAGCATTAACTTTATTTCAATCCATAAAAAGGGAGAGGGCTTTGAGACAGTACTTTCCAACATATTTTGAATGAAATCCTCTTCCATAAAGAGTGCTTCTCTCCCTCTAATGAGCCCTAGTGTAGCACTATTCCTTCCCAAGTCTTGTTGTAGAGGGTCTCTTATTTCCACACACATCTTGAAGTTCCTCAAGAAGGTGAAATCTGTACCATTTCCCAATCAAAGCCTTAAAAATAAAGCTGCAAAGCCCGCCATAACTTTTTATAGTGGCCATATTACTTCTTTTATAGATGATACAGTAAATCTAAGATACAAAAAAAAAACAAAAAAACCTGCACAGGCCCATAAAAGACCTTTATTGCATGCAGTAATTGAAAATGTATTTTGTATTTTATTTTTTAAGGTAGAATTTCTCTGTGTATTAAATTAACAGAGTTTTCAACAAGATGCCTGAATGAATTTCTGCAGAATTTTTATTTAAAGTAAGATATGCACAAAACTTATATAATGCACACAAATATGCTTAATTAAGCAATTTAAATCATAATACTAGTATACATTTAATTTAGAAGACCAAAAGAACGTTATATACAAATTCAAAATTATTTTACTTCAAGCAATTGGATCTATATGAACACTGACATATCTTAAAGTTCCATGCAGTTGTTTCCCTTGTAATTAAAAAAAAGCAATGCCATGTGTTCCAAAGTGTGATAGTCTGCTAGGCTTATAGGGGAGCCTACCTGTGATTTTTCATTCCCACTACACACATATATTTCAGCTTCAGTTTCAACTCATCAACCAGAAGAATCTCCAATACATCTACATTGGGAACAATTAGATGCAAATAATCAACAGGCATTAGGCAGACTAAGCCATATATCTCAACAAATCATCTTAGCCAAACTAATACCCTCCAAGGGAAGTAATTATTATCTCTCCAAATCATTTACATAGACAGACAGAAGCCCATATAATTAAAAGTCAAGACTCAAGAGATCATTACTCTTAAACATACCCTCCTGTGCTTTAGGTCTCAGCAGTGCTGAACTTAGAGCCAACACCACACATCCTCAGGAACAATAACCTGTTGACTTTTAGAGGGGCAGAAGTTACTGAATTCCAGAGGGGCTGTCAACACAGTTTTAAAAAATATAAATCCTTGGAAAGAACACATGCACAGAATTTCACCTAGCTTGGACAGATCCATTAAAAAGAGTTTCTTTGGTTTCTTTTAGGTAATAATCCTATTTCCAGGCCTGCCCTGTTAGTGGCCTTTCCTTCCTTCCCTAAACCCTCTGGGCAGCTTCAGGAGCCTTTGTTCCCAAGTTAAGCACCTGCAGCTGCCCCAGCCCTACACTCCAAAGAATACCAAAACCCTGAGATCCAGAAGAGAAGACATAAGGTGGCCAATTTAGGACTAAACCTGCAGGTATAACAAAGAGCATTGTCAGAAAACAGCTACAGTTTTAAGGGCCCCCAGAAAAAGGTGAAGAGAGGATTAATGTGAGAAGGCATGAAGCCCTGAGGGACTGGCACCTTCAGCCACTGGGCAAGACTCTTCATTTTCTTACAAGATCCCAGCTTGATATGATGAAGCTGAGTGCCCACAGGCTGAGGAATTAAAAAAAAAACAACTTTACCTGCCTTGTGCTGTGCACACATCAAGACAATTTTAAACAAAATCTGCTGAGCAAGACTACTGCATAACCAGCTCCTTTCAACTGTTTCCTGCTCTTTTGGTGGTCTATGGCTTTCACAAGATGCCATCAAGATGAATTACAGACAGAGACAGTAACTGAAGTCTGGTGAATAGTTAATGCCTTTGGATGCAGACCACAGACCAATTCAAACTTTCTGCTCTCCTCTTTAACTCTAAAGATACCACACAGAGCTTCATGCAGTCTTGTGTTTCAGTTCATTTCAATATACAAATACCTCAAGGAAACATTTTAAAAAACTAAAGAAACACAAACCCCAAAACTTTTAAAATATACATTTCCTCATTTCAGTATGACATGACCAAAGAAATAACATTCCCAATGAAAGAAAAGCTTATTGAAAGCTACTGCTTTTCCAACAACACTTCTCAAGTTCTCTTCTGCCTCTTCTGCTTTGCTTGAATTCAGTAAAGAATAACAGTATTTCTTCAAGACACTAATGTTTCATAGGAAGCCTGAATAGTCTGAACAGCAAACTGCACACTTACTTTCTCATCCTGTGGCTTCCCTTACTGTAATCTTAATTGAAAAATAAATAACAGTACTGAAATAAACCCTGGTGCTGATTTAACTTCCCAGAGCAGTATGAAAGCTTAAGTACAGCAAAATAAGCAGGGTTTTACCTACTGATTTACTTCATAGGCACAGAATTGTTTATACCTTTTTCAAGCTGTAGCTGTGGTAAGGGTAGTACACAAATATATATATAGTTTAATGAAGACAGAATCCCTGCATCTACAGTCATGGAATTACAGTCCTCGTCGGCATTTCTACACTGTATGAGTTGACTTGTAGCCTCAGGTTAACTCTAAACATTTGCATTAATAAAACTACACTAGGTTGAGCAGAAGTCTCATGTATCCCAAACTTTTGAAATCTGGAATAATCTGTGCAACTTTTCTGAGCCTGTTCCAACTTTCCAATGTCCTTTTTTGAGCACAAGTGGATTCAGTAATCGTCTCACTGATGAGTCACCTGTACCTTATCTCTGTACTTGTATTTCACAGCTCAATTAAAAATCTTCTTAGACTATCTAATATGATTCCAGATCCTGTTAAGCATCACTCCCTTAACAGACTACAGTCCCCTAATGCAAAACTTCTGAACATATTCCTTTCATGTTCAGACACATGATGTGGCATTTCAATGCAAGCATATACTTGCCAGGCCATTCAGTTCAATTATGGAGAGTGGACTTCGCTTTACCACTACTGGTTTTATCTAGGTTTTTTATCTTGTTTATCTTACTTGTCTTATGTGCAAATCCTGCAAATTGTGACTGATGATTATTGGGTAAATGCATTTTGAAGTATGCAAGCCTACTCTTTCCACCTCTATCTACCAATCCAGTGGGTCTGTGTATGTGTGTTTAGGAGAAAGGGTCACTGCTTGACTCTTTCCACAAAGTAGTCAGATAATTTGAAGAAAAGTAAGTCAATTTTTTACCATTAGTTTACACTGCTCTTCTATGGACAAGCTCTACTCACGCTCATCTAATCCCCTAGGAAGACTGGTTTAAATCAGGTTTCTTTTTTGTCATAATTGAAGTCAGGAAAAAATTAAGCTTACTTTCTTCTTTCCAGTAACAAAATATTTAAATGATGACAGCACACTGAAGGAGCAAAACCAGGGACTGTAACTGCTAATTACTGCTCCCATTTTCTACCCTCCTAACTTTGAAGCTCTGCATCTATTCCATGACATAGAGCAGAAATATGCATGAGTTGCAATTCTCCCTCTACAACAGGGATAACTAATTGACAGCCTGAAGGCTGAATCCAGCTCTGCAAGATGGTTTTTCTTGGATCCCACGATGGCCTAGAGCAAAGACTGCACATCATGTACTGTGCTAAACAATTTGCTTAGCCCACAGGAGAGCGGGAAAGAGAGAAAGGGGGTGAGGAGAAGTAGGGTGTGGGAGGAACAAAAGGACGTGGGTGATGGCTGAGGGGCTGGAATGGAAGTGTAACACTTCCAGCACTTCCCCACGTTCCCAAGCTGCCTGTCCAGAGAGCAGCTTGTGTGGGGCAGAGCTGGAGCAAGCAGAGCATCTGCCCCAAACTGGGCTAAGCCAGAGGAGGGACCACAACCACACCAGGCTCTTGAGCTCACGCACCTTTTGTGATGAGCTTTTCAGAGATAGTTTTGCCAGACCTACTACATAATCAGGAAAGATCATGAGTGAACTGGTGCCCCAAAAATCCCTACAGCAAACAGGGCAGCACCAGTCCTGCATGGAGACTACAGTTTCTCCAATGGGAAGTCACACTGCCAGAGCAGATACTCTGCAAGTTCCTGGCCTGCACACAAATCTTCACATCCTCTATCACAGAACCACAGAATAAACTAGGCTGGAAAAGACCTCTGAGATCATTAGGTCCAACCTCTGATCTAGCATTACCTTATCAGCTAAACCATGGCACTGAGTGCCTCACTGAGTCCATGTAACAACAAAGCAAAGGGCCAAAATTTGAATTTAGACACCATCCCCGAGCATCAGTGAAATTAAAATCAATGACTCTCATCTGCTTCTGCAGGAGCAGTCCTAATCCCAACAGGAACTAATCCCAGCAGTCCTAATCCCAGCAAAATGGAAGAAGAAAAGCAAGTGTCCCTGTTTCCTGCATCTTCTACAGCACCTACATATTTCATTTTTTGGCCTTTGCGGTCTGGGCAGCAGAGGGTTAAAGACTCAATCATCTTGATATATTCATCTGAGCCATGAGCAGCTGGCAGGGAGAAAACAAAAAAATAAGGAGGCCCATTGCCATAGGGAATCAGCAATACAGGCTCTAGAGGAATAAATCCAGGAAAATGGAAAATTACAAGTTAGAGAACTCATTTTTTATCCCAGCACCACCCAAAAGGGGTAATTTTTGGAACATTTCAAAGGGTTTCCAAAGTTATTTGTAGTTAGTGCTAAAAATTGCTGTGAAACATTTCAATTAGTCCTTAAAACAGAGCAATGAAGAGCAGTCTTGTGAGGAACAAACAGAACTGCAAGAGAGCTCCCAATCTCTCCAGAGCTGACAGATTTTTTGTCTGAGATGAAGATTTAATTTCTTCCTGCCTCAGTTTTTCTGTCTAGAAAACAGCAACAGTAAGATCACCTTCATTCCCAAATATGGGCATATTTAAATATTAGAAAATGCCTTGAAGAACTTCTTTTGAAACACCTACTTATAAATGGAGGAAAGAGGACTTTTTATGGTATTCTTGCAAAAGGAAAACAATGCTAAAGTGCTGGAATAGAAGTATCCCTTGATTCTCTTTCTTCTGTATAAACAATAATTTACTAAAGTGAGCTAACCTTTATGATGTTATTTTCTACTTTGGGAAAATATTGTGACTATTTTTGGGTGTAAAAACCTAATTACTTCAGTTACCATGTTGAAATGAAATTATTTGCAATGCTTAACATTACACCTTTCATTAATATCAAAAGATTGGTTCATCCCATTCAGAGTGAAAATCTCACATATTGAGATTTTTATTGTATTTTACTAGCTAATTCCATGATGGCAGTTTTGAATATTTCAGCGGTCACTTCTTCAGTAATTATTACTACAAGCCTAATACATTTTATTTTATGAAGAAACTTTAATATCATATGAAGTATCTTGCCAAAAATGCTGCTTGATGCCTACTTATGAAAGGACAGACCTTTACACTGGATTTTATGTTATTCAGAAAGTGAAACATAGCTAAGTTTTCATGTATTTTGAGAAAAATAGTCTATTAAGAAACCAAAATCATAGGTATTACAAAGACCAGTCTAGAAGACACCACTTTACAAAAAAAAAAAAATCTCAGTAAAGTCACTTTATCAGGAGCCTTTTCTGTTTTAAAACCACATCACACACTACACCAAAGAACTAATTCCACTAATAAAACTGGAGCCATACAAATTCTCTTCAGATAAAGATGTCTACAAGAGAGACTTGCAAGTGTCTGACGAAAAATTTAAGAACAGCATGGTATTCAAGGAATCTGCTTAATTATTGCCATCTTACTCTTGCAGGATTTTTTTGCATTCTGTATACTTTCAGGTGAAAAAAATCATTCATTTATTTTAAAATCAGAGAAAAGCCTGCAGGTTTTTTACAAAACAATCTATCAGAAGTATTATTGTTAAGTAAGGATAAGTCATTGAGCTGAAAACCAGACTTTTAACAGTTTCTGCCAGGAAAGCATTTACTAACAGGAATTGAGGAACAAAAGCGACCAAAAATGCCTTTGCATCTGGAAATGGTTACCAAAATGGCAACTGTGTATAAAGTAGCCCAATCACATAACCATAAGACTTTTTTTTAATCTTTCTTTTAAGAGCATGTGTTACGAAAAATATTGACACTTCCCCCTTTTTTTTTCCTTAAACTCAAATATTTTCAACTTATAAATTAATTCAAAACTAACAAACAAGATTTTTGTGTGTGTTTTTTCCCTCCGCCTTATTGTGACCTTTTGGAACTGAATTATATAGCATGTATATAAGTAAAAAAATTAAATTTCAGTCTAGCCAGCTCTACCACCCAGCTCCTCTCCCCAGTCAATTTTGATAGCATGGAAGCACAAAGAAGCCCAGTTTAGAGAGTCCACATGTGTTTAATCTTTGATTAATTGAACAAAAACTAAGCGCCTCCAGACATATTTCTTTTAATCACAGGAAAGATATCTTTTCAGTTGCTTTGCTAGTAGGAGAGAGTCAGCAGATGTGTGCCTGGTCTAAAGGGAATTTCTGTTTCTCTGGAGAACACAGTTTAAATAGGAGAGGAACAGACATATGCTGACTTAGCACTGCTGAACAGATGACGTAGAGAAGCATCTACCACCTCAGGGACTGGAACGGGGCAGTTTTCAAATTAAATTTCTTTCAAATTCAAAGCGATCAGCTGAAATCAATTTACATACAGGATGCGAGTTAAGTCAGACAGTCCTCATCAAAACAGCTCACAGACACAAAGATGCAAATCTGTCTTTGTCAGCAGTATGATATCAAAGACAGGTTTTAACCTTATGACAGAAAAAAGGAAAAATAAAAATGAATTTCCTCAAAAATTTAAGCTTGGCTGATACTTTTGTTTTCTGGGGAATGATAACTCAAATTAATATTTCATTAATATGGAGTATTTGCCAAATAGTCTCAATTCATATACAAAATGTATTGGCACAACGCAAATTTATTTCCAAATAGTAAATCAGATCAAGTCTTTAAGAACTTCAGAAAAACTTTTTTTAAAGTGTCATACTGGGGAAAAAAGCATCAGAACAACCAATGTACTAGTCAGCATTTTACTTGTCTGACTTTATACTTCTGCCTACAGGCATATGTCCTGTCCCATCAGCTAGGAAATGGAAACACTTATGAAAACAGAAATGATCTTCACTTCATCTAGTTCCACCAAGATGTCTTGGGGGAGGAGGAGAAGGAGGGGAGGAGGTGGGGGAAGAGAGATCAAGAGTCTAAAGCAGAAATTGGGAGAAAATGTACTAGGCACCTCTTACATGAAAACACCATGTAAAGACTCCCTTGGACCAGAGGAAGCTCACAACCAGGAATAAAGAGGAGACAGCCAATGGTCCCAGTTAATTTGATAACTTGCATTAAGGAGTTCCCTCTGAACTCTGCTCAATCCTTCCCAGCCCAGAGGCACACACACAGGGTGGAGAGCTATTGAACAGCACATCACTTATTGCCATGGGAAGGGAGGAAAAACAAGCATCAGACACTGAAAACAAACTGTGGTATCAAAATGTCCTTCTCCTTCTTCATGCAATTAGGATATCTGCCTTTATTTGCATTTACACTTGCTGTTAAGAGTCCAAATTGTTTTCCACAGGCTTCTGAATACCAAAACTAAGGAGAGCTTTGGTATCAATTCACTATGTTAGCTGGATTCAGGAAAAACACTTAAATACTTGTCTCAGACTCATGCTTGATATAGTTGGACCCTTCAACCTGAAAAATTTCAATTCCATTTTTTTCTTTGAAACTAACCACTTGATGACAAAATGTGCAAAGGAAAGCTTTCACCTCATTTGAAGAGCCAGATTCCCCAGTTTTGGTTCACGGTTTCAGATAATCTTTTACCCATCAGAGCTGCCATTCCAGAAAAGACTGGCACCACATTGTTTGATTTATGAACTCACTGAGCTGCACAGCAATTTCTGGCAAGACTATAAAACGTCTAATTTTGCTTAATCATCCATCCCAGCACGGCTGCTGTAACATCCTAAATTACTCATCAGCTTAAGAATAATCTGTTTATTCACAGTATCAGAACGCATCAAGAACTGTACTCCTAACTTCCTCTGTTCTGCATAGTTTCTGGGAAAATACAGACGTGTAAGAACAATTTTCTGGCAAAGTGTGCATTATTTTGCCCTGATCTTGGCAGGAATAGATAGAGATTGAATAGGAATCTTTAATTTATGTGCTCTGTTTCCACAGTGGTTGAAAGTCTCATGTAATAGCATCTATGAAAATTTTTTGTTTTTTAAGTATTATTGTTATCCATTGACAGTAACACTCACCTGTGAACTGTTTTGATACAGAATTAGCTATAATGCTCAAATATGTTGACACACATCTGCAATCAATGTCCTCTCAGTCTGCTTCCAAAATCTAGTGAATCTTAGCACTTCAGGTGTACTATGAAAGAGGCTTCCAAACATACCCACAGAACAACCAAAACCCTAAAATACAAATCTCATGATCTTTAAGACTTTTAAGAACTAACTTACAAATATCAATAAACATACAAGTTGCATTTTAGATAATAAACATGGAAATTTCCTTTAATAATAGACTTAGACATAACAGAATGAAGTTCTGTCATATCAAACTTACAGGTAGAAGCATATTTAAGCCATAGCTTTTCCAGTCAAACCTCACTGCTTTAGTTTTTGCTAGAGTATTTTTCGGTTGTTGTTTTTTTAATAATCTCTAGGGTTTTCTTTTTCTTAAATCTGTACATAAGTTTATTCCTTAATGCATACATTAATCTTGTAACCCCATCTACAGCATGCACAGCCAGTAATTCTATTGTTTTGTCATTTATTTCATGAGTGCAGGCAAAAGACTCAAAGAAGACAGACCTTTTGTGATACCTTAAAACCAACCACACACTTGAAACAAAGCCCTGACTTTTGTGAGACTTTGCCAAATAAAACTGTAAACAACATAAACAGCACATGCTTGCCATGCACATGGGTGCCTCAAATGATGGAAGCTCTGATATGTATCCAAAATGTTTTATTTGTTCTCATGCAACTGCAGAAGGGAGGTATTTGTCCCACTCTCTTAATGTGCCAATGATTACACATAAGGTCCATTTATACAAACTTATTGTTTGAATTTTGACAATATTGCATAATTTGCAGGTAACACTACAATCAATAACTCAGAAAGGCTGTATATTGCCTAAAATTAATGCAAAGTGCATTAATGCAGCTAATTAAGCAGCTCATATTCTACATAACAATAAAATGAACTACAGGGAAGTCATCACCAGTCTTCAGATTCTATAATCTTAAAACTGTAACAAAGCATTTTTAGAACTAGAGCCGTCATCTTGCATGCCCTGGAAATTATGTTATGGTGATGACAAAGCTACACATGAAAGAATCATGCCAAATGCCTTGGTCATAAATAGACCCCTTCTCTAAAAACTCTCTCTGACAAGGCAAGGTGTGAGGGGAAAGAACTTGTGGCAAAAGAGAAGTAAGTTTATCTCAGAGAAATATGGTTTGAAAAACAGATTTGCAGAGTCCCTGACTAGCAAACATAAACAACTTCATTTGCATTTGTTTTTTTTCTTAACAGCCCGAAAAATCTTTAGAGTGGAGAAAGGAAGATGAATATACCCTTGCAGCTATTGTTGCCACTCTTGAGATGAGTAGGCTTCTACAAAATTGTTACTTAACAGACATTCACAAGATCCAGGGATACCATTTTCCTCAAAATGGAACAACATTTTAAAAAAATTAAAATTTGAATCAAACTATCACACACCAGTAACTGAATTTGGTCTTAATCAGGTGGTTTCATTCACCAGACAATCCTGAGAGACTCATGCTTGTGAAGCAGCTTGCAGCCACTTTCCAGTCTGCTAATGCACTTTTTCAGAACTGCTTCTATTCCCCCACTCTGAAAAACGACTTTGTTTTCCAACTGTTTATGTGATAGCCAAAACAGTCTTCAGCCTTTACTCTGAGGATGAAGTATGACTCCACTTTCTTCTGCCACCTGTAAAAGCTGACATTTATAGAGAGAATTACCCAGCTTCATTCTGACAAGGACATGCCCTGTCCCCGTTCCTTAGGACCTTTCACCACCGGAGAACATGTCACTGGTAGGCAGTAATCCAAAACCAGTTACATTCCTCCAAAACAAAACATGGAGCTAATTTAAGTAGGTCTCCAGTGATCAAAAGGCTGAGTTCAGGAAGTCAGGGAGAGGGATGGAAACAGACTTGGAGCAGCCTCAGTCTGGAGGATGCCTCCAGCCTGATTATCCCATCACTCAGCCCTTCTGGGCTACACTGCAGAAACTGCATGCTTCTGCAAATTGACTCTGAACACATACAGCCAGTCTCCATTTCAAAAAGTTGTGGAAATGGAATTTCAAATACAGATGAAGCCAGTCAACTTAAAAAAAATAAATCCCCCAGTTAAACAGGAGTTAGATCACTTATTTGACTGACTTGTGATTCACATTTTATGCAAATTTATCTCCTTCCCATTTATCACAGATGCAAATTACAAAGAAAATGTCAAGTAATACTAAGTTACAAAGCTTCTTTGCACAGTGCAACAGAGAGTAGTTTTACTCATCTCCAAAGTGTCTGAAAGATTTTAATTCTTGAAATATCAAGTCACTGGCTAAAGCACAGGTTTGGTAGATTTAGGATACCTCTCTTGACCAGTCAGAGGATCATCTTGTTTTAAGGATTTTTAGGGGATGGTGCTTGGTTTCAAAGAAATAACCAAAGAAACTTAAGCAAATAAGCTGCACAAGTATTTTATACAAAATAAAATAGGATTATGGAGAAGATACAACAAATCCTTAATGCTGTGAGTAGACACACGACACCTTCCAACATTCTGAAAGGGGTCACAGGAGCCACAGATTGAATAAGAGGCTTATTTAATTCAATTTGCTGATAATAAATGTTATTTAGGTCATGTTCAATGGTATTAATTTAGGACTAACACTATCATTGCTTAGATATATATCAGTGGAAGAAAAGGCAGCATCCTCTGGATTAAATGACATGCAAATGTCAGTCAAGTCACCAAGGAGAGGCTGATAACTAGAAAGTGACAAAGCAGAGGGAAAAGCAGATAGAAAACCATCTTCAATTCTGATTTAAGTCACTACTCCCCTGTGGTAATCAAATCTAAAGCTGCTCTGAAAGTTCTTAAAACACACAGGTATTTAAAAAAAGATAAAACAGCTTTTAATACAGTGCAATCTTCTGAAATCTGCAGCTTTGAAATCCCCCGACATTTCCTTCTTTGCAACTGTGGAATCTGAGAACAATGTGCTTAAGGAAGATGTCCACCTGACTACATAGGCAACAAATTCCCTTTGTGGATGGATCTCAAAAGATGAGCATGGGAACTGCTTAAAAAGTTGAAAAATAATTGCATGAAGGCATAACAGACATGAAAACTTACTTTCGTATTAACCTGAATCTAAAGTAAAGTGTACAACACCCATTGGAAAGCGAAGGAACTTTGTCTAACAATGTGTTACTATATGAGATGATGGAAGAAAAGCCATAAATTTCCTATCACATTGTAAAACAAACTGGTGCAGACATGAGCTGCCTCTTCCAGTCAAGATCTTGCAGGTAAACTGCAAAACACGATGCTGTCTCCTGTTTCACAAATGTTTTTGGCTAAAATTGTAGCATCAAAGCATATAATGAGTACTCTTAATCATCTTCTGTACTTTGTGGAAAGTAGAAACCAAGCAAAGGCAATTTGACTCTGCAAACACACAAAAATTGAACTAGAACATAAGGATTTCTAAACAAGCAACTGTGTATGACTAGAGGCATACAAATGTAAATGCTCTGGGGCTCAGCACAGGTGTACTGAGAGCTAAACAGAGCAGTTTGCTGATTTGCAGCTGTGAACACAGCTCCAGTTTATAATGATGATAGCATTACACCTATAAGGTAGAGCTTTTTAATTTAATGCAAATTTATTCCACCAGCCTTCAACTCTTTCCTTGTTCCTCACCTCTTCTGTGCTATTTAAAGTGGTTTGGTGCTATTGCACTGTCAAATCAGTACCTTTCCACTAAAATAATAACCTTTACTGTTAAAGTTCTTTGTCTACAATGTCCTGGTATGCAACTGAAACTGTATCTCATTATACCTACAAATCTTATTTATGAATATAGACTGTGACTTTTCTTTACAGCATTGTTGCTGGTTATTTTTTGATAAAAGCCCTTGATACAAGGGCTAGTGAGTTCCACTTTGAGGAGGATTAACAATTTAATGCTACATTATTGTTAAATAGTGTACATTTCCACACTTTAAAGAAGTGTTTTTTTGTCTCAAGGGTTGGCTGAAGCTCTTCAAAAAATTTGTGGCAATATCAATATTTTGCATTCAGCCCCTGTTGGTAAGACTCGCTACTATAATCACATGAAAACTGTTTGAGCCAGGGGTGACAAACACATTTAATAGCTATGTACCAGTTGCATTGATGCACGCACAGTGCAGCAATCCCTCAAGTCCACCTCACATTTCTGGGTTCTGATGAGAAGCGTGGAAGACACAGAAGCACTGCGTGCACTTCAACATCACTTCAAGGTACACCACAAACCAAAATAACGTGAAGCAAGCAGAGAACATTAAAACCCTTCTAAGAACCAACATGAAGTGCTATAAAAGAAACAGCAATTAGATAAAAATCAAGATCTCAACCATTAATGCCCACTCAAAATTACACTTACAAGATACCAGATATGACATTTGGGAGTAAGTGTGATTTAAACAGTTTACACATTTACTGGATAAGCATACTTCCAGCTACCCAGACACTGATTACTTTTATCACTAAAGTGGTTAACAAGGAAACAGCATGATCTTAATCATGTATATCTATGCTGTTGTATGTGAAGCTTGAGATCTTTCTGGTGTAGTTACAAAAGTCCTTGGGATTGTCTTGAACGTGAGAGACCAGACAGAGGGCTCAAGCAAATGCACAAATTTACAGTCTATTTCCTTGGTCTGCTGTGAGACTTATGAAAATCTATAAACCCTTCTTCTAAAACTATACACCAATGGTGGCACTTAACCTATCTAAGAGATAGGAGCCTCTTCAGAGCTCCTTAACAACATGAATCATTCAGTCAACAGAGATCAGTGCTTCCAGAGTGACTCACCCAGTTCTGTGCTGCTCTTCAACCGGATACCAGGTGAATTGCTACACATTACAAAGGAAGCCTATAAAAGCCACTTCAAAATAGATATCTAACTTTGAATTGCAAGGCTTCCTCTCATACTTTAGTACCCCCAAAACTGATTTTTTTTTGACCTACGCTTGGCCCTCCATATGAATGCTTAAACCACTTTAATGTACATTCTCTTCCTCTACAACAAGTAGAGTTTAAAGGATATACAGGAAGAGATAAGCATTACAAAGTGATGTGAACATACTTGACTGCTCCTTCCGTTGGCCACTACTTAAAACCAGAGAGATAACTTTGTGAGCCAGTTCTTTTAGAGAAAAAATAATTAATTTTGTGTTTCTGAATCTGCCATTCCTCTTTCTAGTGCTTATTTGTGCAACAACAACAACCACCCCGTTAGATCAAGTCCTGGCTATCCTGCCTCCTATTACACACTAAATTGCATGGTTATCTGGAGAGGAAAAAACATGTATAAATTGAAACTAATATACAAACTCTTACAAACATAAAGCAATCATAATTTTGTGGAAGCATAAAAGTAGCAAGGACGCACAAAATCATCTGAATTTCTCCAGTGATATGATACATCTCCTGACTCCCCTTCTACTTTCCTATCTCTGCATAAATAATAATTAACCGTGTAACTCCTTCATTGCTTTCAAGTCACTGCCTCAGAGGCAGCTCACACTTATTTTTATCTTCAAATAACATCAAAGCAAGCGGCTGTTACCGAAGGGGGGAGGAGGGAAATGCACTTACTTGCCACCTCCAGCGATGCATTGTGACTCACGGCTTCCCCAAGGTAATTCCTGGCCACACACACATAGACCCCTTCGTCCGGCCGGCTCTTGCGCCCGTGCACGATGCGCAGGAAAAATAAAGATCCGCTGGGCAGCAGCATCCGGTGGGAGCGCGGGTCATCCTTGTCCGTTTCCACCCTTTCCCCGCCCTTGTACCACTCGATGGTGGGGGTGGGCCTTCCCTCTGCCTTGCAGTTCAGAGTGGCTGGTTCTCCTTTGGAAACAATCAAGTCCGAGGGGTGTTCCACGATGCGAGGCGGGAAATCCTCCTGTCGAAGACGGGAACCTGCAAGGTAAGAAAACAAAAGTTTTCTTAGGAAATCACTGCCAGGTACAGTCACGGTGTTTTGCAAAACAGCTACTTAACCATCACCTTGCAGCACACCATTTGACAAGAGCAGCTATTAACATCCTAAAGTACACAAAAGAAAACCTTAGTGCACTTCACTATGTGCAAGGTTCTCCCAAGTGAGTATGTTCAAAAGCATTTTTTCAAGAGGGGACCTAATACTAGAGGACAACCAGATTCCTAAATCACATCCATCTTTACATGGATCTATTCATGTACATAAATTTATACATACATGCATATGCACATTTAGAACTACAAAAACTAGTCCTGCAGACACTCCACGGAGATCAGACCACCTCAACCAGAAGAACTGGTACTTCTAATCCATAACCCATAGCCATAGCCAACCTCATGCAACTTCCTGCAAGGGCCATTAATTCATGCAATGTCTACAGAGTAACTCTAACATTTCCAGGGCCCACAGAGTTGCTTTATTTCACTTGTACTATCATCTCTTAAGTTCCTTGTTAAGCAGTGCCATAGAAGTATAAATACGTGGAGGGCTTGAATGTTTCTTATGCCTCGTGCATCAGGGAAAATTTTTACTTTATAAAATTCTAGATGTCTCCAATCTAGAAAAAACTGTGAGACAAGAGTATCCAGCATAAAAGAAAAAGTTGCAAGCAAATAAGATACTCTCCTAGACAAGGTACTTTTAAACAAGATGCTCTTCTAGAAAAGCATTCAACTTCAGACTATTTAAAAATTCAAGTTGATAACCTGCATTAAAAAAACAAAACCAAAACCCAAACAAAAAGAAAACAGAAAACAAATGAAAAAAAAAAAAACCAAATAGCCCCAAAACTCCAAAAAACAAACAAACAATCCCAGCAATAGTATGAATAGATATATACCACAGACAAATATGATAAGATACCAGGGACCCAAGAATTCCAAATTGGGAACACCTATCAAAACTTTCAAGGTTTTAAAATGCTGATTCAAATTCAAATTATTGTTTTCCTTATTTTCGTCTTTCTTGAAGCACAACTTTGCCATGGATAAAAACTAGTCTCTCGGGTCACTAATTCCTGATTATTAAAATCTCAGATGCCAAGATTCTTTATTAACATTAATAACATGGCGTTTGAACAGCTGGGAAGCACGAGAAACACAAGATCTATTCACTGCAGGTTAATAGACCATAAACTGATGTGGAAACAGGGAAAGGAGACAAGAAGAGGAGAGTTCCAGGGACTGCTGTTTTAAATACATGCTAATTATGTCATACAGGCATATATATTTTTATATATGTATATAAAATAAAACTATCCTAAAATGTGCAATTTTCATTTTATTTCACATTTTCTTCACGTCAAGATAATTAAATGTTCAACTAAGCAGCTAGCACTACCACACACTCCAAAATCGGTCAGTATGGCCAGACTACATTGAAATACATTTGCATTCTGTATGTAGCAAAACAGGGTAGTTTTACATGATCATTACTAATCATTAAATTGATCACAAAACATTTCAAGCAGCAATAAACCTCCTCTTCTGATAAGGTTTGGGTAGAAAAAGCAGAAGCCAGGGAGCTTCCAAACCCTTCTGCTGGCCCAAGCAGCCCAAGCCTGCACATCACACCAAACACAAATTTTAAGCAGCACCTCCGAGAGGTTTGGCACAGGCCAAACCCAGTGAAAGGAGCACAAGAAAATTGTGTCAACCAGCGCTGGTGTTTTGCAGCAGCTAGAAAAGCCTCTAATAGACTTCTGTGCTCCCTGAGAACACATCTCAGTCACTGCAAAGCTGCATCTGTGTCTACTCATCCCAAACTTTCACACAGCTTTTGTGAAAAGCCCCTCACTGAATACTTCTGCCCTCACAAGTGTGTTGGCCAATTTCAAATCCCTCTTCCCAAGGTAAAAATGCCCAGAGAGGGATTATAAACCTTATATTTTTACTCACTTCCTATGTAATTCCCAAAGAAAGGCGTTGAAACAAAGGATTACAGAGCTAAAATCAATTGCTCTTAAGATGCTCTGGAAGAATAAAACGTCAATTTCAATGTAAGATGTTTAAAAGGCAGTTAAGAAGCCTTTTAAAAAACAAAGTTTTGACATATGCTAGCATGTACTGTGTTTGTATTTTCACAGGCAATTCTAGCTAGCCAGCACACAATACAGTACAAGCCTCCTATTGTTTCTGTCAGCCTGGCCCAGACCACAAATAAATGAAATACCATTGTCAGATATACTGCATGCAAGCTTTCCAGACTGACATTTAACTGGCTGTACATGTACTTCAGGCACTGTACAGAATGAAAGCATAAAGACTGACCTCTACCTTTCTTGAAAACTGAGACTCAAAACCCTAGCCGGGGAAAAAATCCTTCAGGATCATCCAGGAATGCTCATATATATTTTTTATCTTTGCTGGATAATATTGGAGAAGATAAATAACAGAAATGTCTATTTTTTGTTTTTAATCTTAGAATTCTATAAAGTAACATTCCTCTAGCAAATTTCATAGCACTGCTTAGCTCAGAAAGGGACAGAAGTTGCATGATTAGTTGACTGGCCCATAGTGAGCAGTAAGCACAGATTTAGTGACAACTGCCTGAGGGGTATAATGGCCTTGACAACCAAGTTATAATCTTTCTACATATCTACACTTTTTCTTTTTTTTTCCATCTTCCTTTTCTTTTAGCTAGTTATTTAAGCTGCATTTATGTTTTATTGAGAAGAAGCAGCTTCAATTATCAACATAAATCTTAAGAGTGGGCACCAATCCTGTAATTTTCCTGTCAAAAATCCTTTGCAGAAGATGTTTGATTAAAAAAAAAAAAAAAGAAGAAGAAGAAACTCCAAAAGCTGAGCACCTAATACATACTGGATCTGCCATTAAATACACAACAGAGCTGCTGCTTCTTTTCCACAAAGATGACAGCACTGGGTTTTAGGAACCAAGCAACTTGTGTTCTCTGCTTTTATTACGATTCAAGTCTTTTATAAAAAGTCAATTGGATACCACCAATTAAAGTACCCCATACTAATTATTTCATGCTGCTGCTTAAAAGAACAATTATATGAAATCATGTTTCCAGTTTCTGGAAACCGTTGTGCTGCGCCACAACAATTTTTACAAGAATTCAAACAATGACATAAACAGATGTGAAGGTTCAAAGAAAACTTGCATTAGATAAATGACAAACTTGTAGAAGCTAAGATTTGCCTTTATTCCCACCTTAAAACATCCTGTTGGTAGCATATTAAAACTAAACTTATTGATAAACAGCAGGGAGTGTATTTAAATATGAAAGCTGCTGGTATCAGGGGTTCAAACACTGTGTACCCCTTGTGTACAAACATGCTCTCCTTTGGAGGAAAACAAAAAAATTTGTGCTATTGGAATAAACTGCATCAGTCCATCTAAACCTGAGCTCAGACGGTCATGGAAAACCTCATCTCCCAAGATCTATATATCTAAATAGTAATTTAACATAAGTATTATAAAATACTGTGTGACAGACTGTATCCTTAGCCAAATTCCTAAGGGCCAGTATACTCTTGGCCCTGTTTCTTTTCCATTTCACAAATACTACATTTAAGGTTGATTTTCAGAGCACAAGAACCTTGCTCTTTTTTTCTCATCACTGAAACCTTATGTAACATCTGAGAAACTGCCTGAAACCTAATTGCTATCAAAGTTATTAGTAAAATGCTAACAAACTAAACCACAAGTTAAAAAGCAGTGTTAGGAGATACTTGCAAACAATTATACTTCATCAGATCATAAGAGCTCCCCCAATTCCCCAGTGTTTCCAGTAGTAACTTAACCTCTGTCAGAAAGATTTTCAGAAAGAGGAGGGGAGTATCTTTGTGGGTTTATGTAAGTTGGCTGGAAAGATGCTCCATAAGTGTCTCGCTCTAGTGGTTAGAAATCTTTTCTTTTCTTTAACCCTCAGGTTAAACATACCCCCAAATACTAAATACCTTGTTCTTCTTACGCTGGAAGTGCCCTACAATTCAGATCTCTCCACAAACTTCTTGGACTTTTATGTCTTTGACATGTAAATTGCAACCTTTTCCTTTTTTACCAGCCTCTTGGATTCTGTTTTGTTGCTGCTCTTAGAAGTCATAAAATTAATTTCATCTGGTTTTCCTCCTTAAGATTTGTTCACCTTTTCTTTGTCTCAAATTCTAGTTTATCCTTTTTGAAGATGGAAGACCCAAACCATACACACTCCAGAGGCAAGCAGACTCTGAGTACGATTTCAAGCACACACTGCAAAACAATATCACGTTGTGCTACAGGGCAAAAATAACTAAAGGATAAATCAAAGTATTTTTCTGAAAGTAGCTTTTCTGCCCCTATACCTGCAGCTAACCTAACCTATTGAGTTTGCTTTGTTGCACACACCACAAATAATTTTCAAGGAAAAACAACAGAACTAGGAAGATTCACTGAGATTTTGTCCCATTCATTTTCTTTCTTTCAACTTCTCCATTCTTTTAATATTCCTACTTTTTGTATACTACCCTTGTGCAGCTTCAATAAAAAACCTGATTTCCTGAGCTTTGTAGGCTACAAGAACTGCATGTTAAAAAGCAATTATTTTGACATTTCCAGGTTTATAGTCGTCCCTCCATAACCAAAGACATGAAGTAATTAATAAAGATAGTAATGCTGTGCCTATTTGGATTTTCCCAAAATAGTTATATCAGAACAGAAATTTCATAGTCTAATTCTACTTTGTTATAAATCAAAAGAGTAAAAAACTGCATTTAACTGATATTTCTGAAACACTGATTGGAGAATACCACCACTATCACTTTGGACTGAGGAAGTGTGCCTCTGACACAGAATTTTATTTACAAAAGCTGTTCATTTCTATCACCTGAACATTAAACATATATTCTAGAAAAACAAAGTTACACTTTTCATCTAAATCCTGTCATTACTTTGCACAGTCATAGCTCCTTTAAAAAAATGCCACCTTTATGAACCAAAATGTTGCCCTGCAAGTGAGGGAGTATTTGTACACTAAGGAGGAAAAGGCATAGCTGGAATGCTACAGCACTGTCACACCAGCTGATTAATGCCCACCCGGGACTGCAGGTTTATTGAAATGCATTTCAAGACATGGTAAATGGTTCCAAAGACTCATCTGGGAATAGGTCCAGTTCTTTTCAATAGATACCATAAAATGTGACAAGCAGGGCTCTCACTTTGGATCAGCAGAACCTGCAGCTATCCTATGTCTTCCCAATGAAGAGAAATGCTCCATTTCTTTTTCTGAGAACACAGCAGAAAACAGGTGAGAAGGATGTAAATAAAAAGAGAAGCCCTGAGCACTACCTGATCACTCCCACCATGAAACCACAGTGATGTTCCCTGAAAAAGAAGTTGTTCTTATTTCAGTTTACATCACCATATCAAGGAATCCTTTTGTTTCCCTCCTCTAATCGCTATTGAAATTTTATTGATAGATGAAATTATTCAAATATTTTTCTTTTAATTATTTCTCCTACTAAGGGATATCTTTTGTGTAAGCAAAATAATTTGCTTTAAAAACAAAATCTGATTACAAAATGTGGGCCATGGCTTTTAAAATAAATCTGTAGACATCCAAAAACATTTTTCCCACTCAAAAGACAGCAACAAAAAACATTTCAAGGTTAAGACACCATGAATTACAATTGCATTTCTGTCATAGCTACCACACTATCAGGAGATGTCAGAAACCAGTAATTTACTGTACACTTATGGGGAAAAAAAAACTAGGGTAATGACAGAGTGCCTGGAGTTTTAAGCCACGTCTGTCTGTCTCTTTGAAATAAGAGATTAAATGGGAGCTGTACTAAAAATGCCTCAAATCCAGACTGATCTCGTGCCTGGCTCTTACACTGAGAGATGTTACCCAAACACTGGAAGCTACAGACATTCAATTTACACAATATTCATGACCTGGTCAACTGAACAGGAGTTAGTTGTATTGTAGCAATAAGCTAAATAAATAAAGGAGAAAAATAATTTAAAAAAAGTTTATATATCATGGGTGTAAATGGTTTGCTTCTGTTCTTTATTCAGCAGTTCTTCTGGACATATCCAATTAGGTCAGAAAAAGCCATGAGTTCTAGGCAAAAAAATCTTCTGGAAAGCTGTACATTATCTTATAATTATTTAAATACTCTGCCTAGTGGGAATGGGGGGAAAAAACTGGCAAATACTGCATTGCTCAGATATTAACACTGAGTCTCCATTTTCGTTTCTAAAGACATATTTCCCAGGAGATGCTAAGAAAGACCTGCTCTCTGAAATAATCACTTTCAACAAAGAAGCCCAAAGTGGCAACAGTAAGAGTCATGCTTTAAACCAAAATTAAATTCAACTCTTCCAAATTGCTCTTGAACAAACCACTTATTTTCAAGAGACTCAGCTTTACACTCAATCTTTGCTACATGAACACATGCTACTACTTTGTGCAGCAGTTAGCATAAATAAGTCCTGACCTGGTTATTCATTAAATTAGCTAGAATATAAATTTAAAATACTAATATTTATATTGCACCATGTAAGAGGCTGACATTTACATAAAACCCCAGGCAATAGCTAATGTTCCCAGGGTAAGAAACTGGTCAGTTTTATTTTTTCTTTCCCTCAGTTGTGCTTCCTGGTAAGATATTTATCTCATCTGACTTTGGTGGATACTGTAATAGTCTGAGATGTCAGGATCTAGGGCACTGACTTTTGAAACTAAAACTCCCTCAATAAAAACAACAACATCCCACACCAAACTGTTAAGCTGGGAATAGTATTTTCCCTTAAGGGAAACATTAATGAAATTACAGAAATACTTTCATTAATAATGCAAAATCAACTAGGACCCAGTCAGCAACTCCACTATATTCAAAAACAAAAAACAAGCACAATGGTAATAAAGTCTATTTCATTATTTCTTTTTGTCTTTGAAAGGGCTGGAGTAATGCTGGGAGGTATTTTCTACCCTGGGATGGAGAAGTGCACCAAGACAAGACTGTGAATGGCTGAGCTGCATCTGAAGGCAAGCTCCTCTCTGGAGATTTGGGTGTGACAAGCTGGCAGTGACCACCCCAAAGTGCAGGGTGAGTGAAGCAGTGGGGTCAGGCAGGTACACAAAGAGAGTGACAGTGGGAGCTCACAGGCCCTGGGATGGCTGCCAAGAGCATGGGGAAAAGAAGTGGCAAAGGATTATGGAAAGGATGCAAATGTTAAGTAGAGCTGGAGTAAAGAGCAACTGGAAGACAACTAAGGAAACAGCAACTGGAAGCCCACTAGGGAAACCATATATATAATATAGTTATATGCATACCTATATTATATAACTATATAAGGTATTATATCAATATATACAGTAACAGGATTTGATGAAAACTATGGATAATTCTGCTGACAGCAGAGCTGGAAAGATACTGAAAATGACCACTGGTTAAACACACGAGTGGGGACACAGTGGGAAGATCTGGGACAGCTCAGAGCAATCATTGCTGCCCTGTCCTCCTCCTTCCCTGGCAGATGGCATTCCCTACAAAGGCAGGCCTGACAGCTCTGATCACCTGTCAGCAGCTTGAGAAGAAAAGCCACAGTAAATGGAGAGTGTGGGGACTGAGACTGCTGTGAGCCATCAGAATTGCCACTTCCAGGGCTTGGTTTTCTATTGAGCAGGGAGGGAGGGAGGGTTAGGAAACAAAGAGGAGGCAGTCAGGCTCTCCTCCATCTTTGATCCTTGTCCTCAATCATGTTTCATCCCAGACTGAAGTGTGTCTCATTGCCTGTGAACCACTGGTTTGCCACTCGGGACAGGAAAACAGAACTTGGAGAAAAACAATGGGAGTGCACCAAAACCAAAGGAGGACCCTCAGCTGAAGGGACCAAATTGACTTCCAGTGGAGTGACAATGCCCAGGAATCAAAATTATGTAGATACATTATATAAACTATAATAAAACTAATATAGTTACATATTTTATGTATTTTCTTCATATATGTGTTGATAAACCAGATATCAGACATACTGATGCAGGAAGCTTTTATCTCACCTGCAGGCTTGTTTGTCTCTAATGTTGTCAAAGATTTCACCTATTTGTGGCATGATTACAGCACAGTAGGCTATTTTATTCCAAAGCTCAATCTACAAAGACTTATCATTAAAAATCTAAAAAGTATCCCTTTGGATGCTCATACTCATTCACAAAAATAGATCTAAATAATCTTTTTTAAAATGCAAAAACAAACAATGCTTCCTCTTTATAATATTTCAGATGGGTTGCCCCCACATTCTTCCAGACTTTTCAAAGTCACCTCCTACCATGCTTCTAAACTAATTTCCACTTCCAGATTTCCATGTGAGACTGAATCTGATATTGATCATCAACTGCATGTTCAGATGTCTGAGATGCTGAGAGAAGGGAAAAAGGATCCTCATTTCTGCAGGGCTATTGGGAAGCTGGAGAAACAGCAACCCTCAGCAGGACCAGGGGTTTCCTCAGCTGTGTGAGGGAACATTCCTCAACTCTGAGACAACACAAGGATTGTAACTCCACAGTCAATAGCACTCCTAGGCTGTGCCTGGGCCCATTTTGGTACATCTCATACAACTGATACTGCCTTTTTTTTTTTTTTTCTTGTTCCCAAACTGGATTTAAAGAGAAATATGATGATTCAAAACACCTGTCCAAAATCGTACTTTTTAAGACTGCAAATCTGTTTCAGATGCAAACATCAAAACTGCCCTCAAGAATCCAAATGTTAGCTGTTTACAGGAGATGTATGCCAGCTCAGAAATAAGTCTGAATTTAAATATTTACTGGTTAATTACTTTAGAAATTATTAAGAAGGGAAAAAAAAGAATTATTATTGAGCAGTTTAGTTTCCCTGTTCTTATTATTATTTTAATGGGCTAAAAATTTGAACTGAAACAGCTTTCTTTCGTTCCATTTAATACATTTGACTTCTTGTGTGACATTAAGTTTGGAAAATTACAAAAAACCCAGATATTCTGAATTACAAGTTGCTACTCACGCAACAAGACTGGCATGTTTTTGTTGCCTATGGAAGGATGAAAGTTGAAAACCAAATTTATAAAAACCCTGAATTTATCTAAGTGTACACTTACATAAAGCGTACAGATCAGTAAAAATTAAACTATTTTATCACAGTTGAAAAATTCAAATCAAATAACCTTTTACTGGAAACTTGTCTATCCTTACCCTTTTTTCAATACATATTTTTATTCAAATATAAAGCTAAGTAAATGAACACAAAAAGCATGAAAGATAACATGCTTTTAGAGAAAAGTAATAAATATCTTCTCCCAACTTAATCTGCATAGCAATCAACGTGATATTCACTGCAGGACGACTAAAGGTATTTTTTCATTCCTGCTTTTCCCCAACATAAATATTTGTCAAAACAGCAAAATTTCACCTAAAGTAAACTTCTATCCATCAATGCCATAAAAATAATATTTTGCTGAGAAACACTGTAAAGCTTTCCCTTTGACTGTGTTTGAACTTCTTGTACCCAAGAGGCCATAAAATCACAGAATCTTTTGGGTTGGAAAAGACCTCTGAGATCATCGAGTCCCCCTTACAAATGATCTCCACCTTGTCAAGCAGACCATGGCACTGAGTTCCACGTCCATTCTTTCCTTAAACACCTCCAGAGACAGTGACTCCATCACCTCCCTGGGCAGCCCATTCCAATGCTTAACAGACATTTCAGTGAAGAAATTCCCCCTGATGTCCAGCCTGAACCTACATGGGTGCAGCTTGAGACTGTCCCCTTGTCCTGTCCCTTGTAACCTGGGAGAAGAGACCAACCTGCCCCTGGCTGAAGCCTCCTGCCAGGGAGCTCTAGAGAAACACAAGGTCTCCCCATGCTCCTTTTCTCCAGGCTAAACACCCCCAGCTGCCTCAGCTGCTCCTCCCCAGACTTGTGCTCCAGACCCTTCCCCAGCTCTGCTCCCTTCTCTGTGAGCACAGAATAAATCCCAGCACACCAAGTTCTTTCCTGTTCTGAGCAGCCCAAAAGTGAACACAGCACTCAAGGTTGTGACCTCACTGATGCTGAGTACAAGGGGAGTCCACTGGGTTTGGTTTTTGTTCCTTCAAAGCCATCTTTGGTCCCAAAAATCAAACTGAGAAATCTGAAATCTCCCACATGGCCAACTCTTTTGCCGTTGTTCCTACTTACACCTTTGCAAAAAGCGCAATTTTGCAATGCTCAGTTGAATCCAACTGCAGGTGAATGGCATCACACACAGAAAGCCACATTCCAGGGCTTCCTTAAATGTACAAAAGTATGGGCCCAGAAGATTCATGCACCAAGTTTTCTTCTCATAAAGAAGCATTATCATCCTGAGATCTGAAGCCCTACCCCACGGCGTGACTGCTGAAAACTTAATGAAAAATTATCAAAAACGTCAACCAACATCCCTGCCACCTTTCCAGCTGGATTTTAGTTCTGGTTGTGTGAAAATGGTACAACCACCTGAATACACCACAGAGAAGAGCTCGTTCAGAGGCTAAAACCAGGCCTCTATGTCAAACCGACAGGAAAAAACCACATACTTATCAAGCTGTTTCTAGTAAAAGAAATGGTAACAAGAAATACTATCAGATTATTTTCCTGAATATTCGTAGTGGATTCTTCAGAAAACTTGTGGCTAAAAGCCTGAAGTGTGCTCAAACATGTAAAACAAACCTTTTGAGATGCTCTATATGATAGGCACACTTAAGTAAGATATTTAAATAAGACCAGTTTTCAGCAAGTTATTGACTTTTTCAAGACAAAGTACCAAACCACAATTTCAGGGATAGTTGTCTGAAGTCACTTCTACTTTAAAGAAAACAAAATATTTGAAATGGCCTTTTAAAGGATTAGTAACAAATCCCTAGAGGAATGCAGCCCACCTCAGTCAATTTTCAACCTTAAAAGCAAATTTTGACATATCCAGAACATTAATGAAGACAATGTTTATGCCTTACATAGCATGTTAAGTGTGAGAACTCTACAGATAAAAATGCTGTTGAATGTATACTGAAGCTCATAATGGAATGTAAAATGAAGTTGAAAAATAGCAGTAGCTTATGGTTGTTGATGATAAGATTTAAAGAAATGAAGAAGAGTTTTAAAAGTAACAGAAAAAGTTAAAAATTTAATTACTTCATTAAAACAAATGTCAAGGGTCTATTTTTCATTATTTTAATTATTTTATAACTAATTTTTAAAAGCTAGCTTAACGACTAGCTTTTGAATAGCTATTATAAGGGGTTCTGGTGAAAGGATCAGTACTGAGAAACACAGATCAATATTCAGTGATCATAAATGGAAAAGGGATGGAGAGGGGAGAGCTAAGAGAAAAATAGTGTTACACAACCACAAGGCTGAGTCAAAAGTAGAGAAGAATATTCAAGCATGGGAAAAGACAAAGACCTCAAGAGCTCCATAGAGCTGTGCAAGAAAGAAAAAAACAGTAAGTGAAAAGAAGAAGAATGGAGCTGTGTGATTTGAGAAGATTTTAATGCATAATATAACATCAACACAAGCAAGCAGGCAGAGGTTTGTGTGGTTTACACATATAAATGCAAATGCTGACAAAGCCTTCAAAATTTTAAAGGAGAATAGTAGTTTGAAAACAAGGGAAAAGAATTATTATTTTTTTATTATTACTTCAAGCAACAATCACCATGACAGGGGCAAGGGTTCAAGCAGCAAAGAAAAATAGGTTATTGCCAGAAATGAATAAACCTCAGAGGAATCTGAGTGCCCAGAAATGCTTTCTTTTTTTTCAACTTTATCAATAGCTCTGGTAGAAGAGATTACTTCTCTGCATCAGGCTTGTTTCACTAGTTAAGATATCCCCACACAGAGAAGCAAGTGGAAAAACAGCAGCAGCCACCTACAAAAACATTACATTAAAAGAATTCAACTAAGTATGCTCCATCAGCTCAGGAAAGCCATTATTCTCTGTCTGCAAGACTCTAAGGTATGATTATATATTGGAGTTTCCCTTCCAACAAATTAAATTGTAATTTACAAGGATGTAGAAATGCTGATTAAAAAAAAATAAAGCTACTTATATTCATATAAAGAAACAAATTTTATCTTATGTACAAGTATATCTGCTTAGGATTAAGGTAATACTTCTATTGTGAAGAGAAGCTACCTGTTCACTAAATTTGCAATAAACTGGAGAACTCCTTTCTCCCACAGTTGCTCCATGCAGGATTTGGTCAGTGCCTCCTGAGAGGGGGAAGTTGGCTGGGACCTTTACTGCCAACATGTAACATAAATATCACCACATGCTCAAGCAGCTACACCCAGCACTGCTACAGCACTGTCCAACACTCGTGGGCAGGTGGGTACAAGGAACTTGAGGATTTGCTTGGTTTTATCCTTCCAAAGCACAATCCAAGGTTTTAAACGTCCTTTTTTTTTTTTTTTTTTGCAATAGGATTTTCAAGGCTAAACTGCCTTTTTTTTTGTATCATGATTATAATTACAACATAGTTTCCAAATGCTAAAAGGCAATCGGTATACAGACTTTTCCACTTTGTGTAAAGAGCTATTTGAAACAAAACCCTAAATTAAGGCTTCCTGAAAGGCTGAAAGCCTTCAGTGGGACTAATTAGACAGAACCACTAGGCCTTGAGGCTCACAGCTGCTCACCAGTACCCTCTGCAAAGACTGAGAATTAAACACATGGTTAGGGGTTTAAATTGATTAACGGGCATCAGTTGTTCCTCCTCTACAGGTAAAGCCCTAATATCAATCTTTTTATTTTCTAATATACCATTATATGACTAATTAGTAGGCATTATGGCACATCTATCAGTTTAAATGAATTTTTAATGACAATTAATCTGCCCTTTTTAAAAATTCTTACTTTAAATAAATGGGAAATTCTCCCCTAGTGTTTTGATTAAAAACAAAAGCTAAGCAGTACTAAAAAAAAAGTCAATTAAAAATGAATGGATCTTTTAGGGAGAGACTTTACTGCAAACTGTCAGTCCTCTACATGTTACACAGGAATTCTACTCTTAATTTGTTCTGTAATTTTGTGGTTGCTGCAAGTATTTATAAACTGGTATATCTGCATTAGTAACACCACATTGGAATAGTTACAGGACTTTACAAACAGAAGTGAATTGTAAGTAATCAAGATACAAAGATTAGACAGTATTTGATTCTTTACAAGGACTGTGGTAAACCACTCACTATCAAGACTATCAGGCAGGAAACACCAGGGAAGGACTTGGAAATCTTTATTTCCATCAACTGCATCAATCTGCCAACACAGCACACCATCATCACTGAGAAACATTTTCATCAAGGGAGCAACTCATTCATCAACTTTGAAAACAATGATCCAACAAAACATAAATGAAGAAGAAATCAGTGCTTAAGACTTAGAAGAAGGGAAGCAAAAGGTCTCAAAAATACATCGTCCCAAATCCCATATTTTATCATTGGGCTTCAAGGATAGCTCAATGCCCTCACAAAAGACTGTGTGCCACTCAACCCCATGTTCTTCCTTCAGCTCAAGAGTGATGTGGTGAAAAGCCACTCCATGTCCTCTCATGATAATACCCCTAAGAGAAACCACTTGATGCAAACACCAGGTGCACGGCCTTGACAGTATTTTTTTAAAAAGTATCTAAATATTATTAAAAAAAAAATTGAAATTTTCTCTTAAGTACATATAACGCCTACAGAGTGCAGAGGAAAGACAAAATGACTCATTAAAAATATTTTTCTTAACATTCTAAGCAGAAAATTATGCAGAATTAGCCCGCTTGGTGTGAAACCACCTAACTAAGCCAAAATCAAATCTCTCACTTCTTCATGCCTTGCCACTTTAAGTAATGGTAAATTAGTCACTTCCTTCCATCTGGAATGAGCAGTCCACAGACTTCAGGTGTCTTTGGGGTGTTTAAGCCCTCTCCTTCAAAAGCAGACAAGAATACTTATTCCCAAGAAGGATCTGAGAAAGGTGATGAGAAGGCCGTTTATACCAACAATTACAGAAGTCCAGCAGATGGAAAGTTTCTCCTCCAAGGGTATTGATCAATTTTATATAAGGCAATTAAAGCACCAATTCTAGAAGAAAGCAGTCGTTACTTGTCTTCAAAACCCAGTCTGGTAAGTCTGAGAAAGTTACAGAACATGTTAGTGGATGGAATGTCCTCAAGACCATTAGAAACACAAGCAGGCACATGGGGAACGTGAAGCTCAAGGGCAGCCTGGGCTGCAGTGACCATGGAATTGTGGAGTTTGAGATCCTTGGGGCAGCAAGGAGGAGGAAAAGTGCACTCACTACCCTGGATTTCAGGACAAAAGAGGGTCTATCCGAGAATCTCCTTGGTAGAGTGCCAGGGGATAGAGCCTTGGTGGGAAGGGAGAGAGCTGGAAGACGCTCAAGGATTGCCTCCCCCAGGCTCAAGAACAATGCACCCCTACAAAGAGAAGTCAGGGAAGATTGCCAGGAGGTGTCCATGGATTAACAAGGAGCTCCTGGACAAACACAAAGAGGTAGCTCAGGGAGGGTGGAAGCAGGGAAAGTAGCTTGGGAGGAACACAGAGTAATTGTCTCAACAGGCAGGGAGATCATTAGGAAAGTTAAAGCACTAGCAGAAGCCAATCTGGCCCAGGACATCAACAGTAACAAAAAAAAAACTTTTTAGGTATGTCAGCAATAAAAGAAAGCCTAGGGGAAATGTTGAGTTCCCTCAGGAGGAATATGGGACACCTGGTTACACAGGAAACGGAAAAGACTCAGGAACTCAATGATGTTTTGCCCCAGTCTTCACTAGCAAGTTTTCCAGCCACACTGCCCAATTGCAGAAGGTGAAAGCAGGGATTGGGAGAATGAAGTCCCATCCACTGTAGGAGAAGACCACGTTTGGGAATGTCAAAGAAACCCAAAGGTACTTGTGTCCATGGGACCTGATGAGATACATCCACAGGTCCTGAGGGAACTGGTGGATGAAGTGGCTGAGCCACTATTCCTCATATTTGAGAATACAGCAGTCTACTGAAGTTCCCACTGACGGAAAGGGGAAACATAATCCTCATTTTTAAAAAGGGAACTAGGAGAGACCCAGGGAAACTCAGACCAGTCAGTCTCATGCAAGTGTCTGGCAAGGACCAGATTCTTCTGGGAACTGTTAAGGCACAGGGAGAATAAGAAGGTGATTGGTGGCAACCAACATGGCTTCACTGAAGGAAAATAATTCCTGACATATTTGGTGACTTTCTACAGTGGGGTTACAGCAGTGATGGGCAAGGAAAGGGCAAGAGATGCCATCTTCCTAATCTGAGCAAAGCATTTGACACTGTGCCACATGACATCCTTGTCTCTGAGCTGGAGAGCCATGGATTTGACAGATGGGCCATAAGGAATTGTCTGGATGGTCACACTCAGAGTTGCAGTTGATGTTTTAACGTCCAAATTGAAAGTAGTGACAGTAATGTTCCTCAGGGGTCAGTACTGGGACCTGTGCTGTTTAAAATTTTTGTTGGTGACACTGTAAGTAGGACGAGTATGCACCCATAAATCCAACCTTATAACAAATGACAAACTTAATCACTATTCTAAAGCAAAGCAACATATCCCAAAAACATCTTCCATCCTAGTTAAATGTCTTCAATGCTGAAAAGCAAAAGGAACACTCATATAAACATGTAGCACCAAGTAGTAGAGATCATCCCTGACCTTGAAAAACACCTTTCTTGGTATACTTCAGTAGGAAAAAAAGGACCATTTTCCTGTTAATGCTGTCATAAAGCCCACAGTGAATTACTAAAAATCATTACTTTTATGTTAAAAGCTCTCACAATGACAAGGCTGAATTAGCAGGGGATGGGAAGTAAAAAGACAAGTAATGCTTAAGAGGCCCATCTCCACGGAACACTGCTGGGAATGCAAATGTCTAAAGCTTTGCTTATCAACGTTGCTCGTTGTAGTCCCATCTCTTTGCAACAATTTACCTGCTCTCCTTTGCTAATGTACAATCTCCTTTCCCCCCCCACACCCATTAGGAAGATTCTCTTCCTTATAAATACCTGTCACTCACCCCACAGCATGCTGGCTCTCCACTCACACAGAACTCTACTAATAATGCTATTAATAACTACTGGTGAAAAAAAAAATGTGCAGGGGTAGACAAAATTGTAGTGGCAAATAATGCATTGTTTCCAACATGAATGAGACAGTGACCTACTATGGACAATAAGCCAGAGGAACTGAAGTTTCCAGTCCTGGAAAAAGGAATCTACTCCTAAGAATTACTTCATGTGAGGGGGAGAAGGTTTTTTTTAGTTTATCATTTCAGCATGTAAATGTAAAAATTGTTCAAAATTTGAAGTAATTAGTATCCCTCCTTCACTGAACAGTAAAACGAAACTGCCTTAAAATTCTGCAAACAGTCCATACATGTTCACCAAAAACTACTATTGAATAGTAATCCATACAACTTAAGAGATTTCTACAAATCATAAAAGGTAAACATTACTAAAATAAAACAAACCTCGTAACAGTAAAGCTGGCTGGCCCATTTCCTCCAAGTAAATATGCTTTAAGTTGCTCTTTCAATCAAAATATGATAGATGGCATTATAACTAGGTACTGCTCTCAGGAGGAAAGATTTCCTCACACAGCTAAAAAAGAACATTCCCAACAGGGATCCTTTTAAAAAACGCTAATATGTTCTTTATACTTGTTCCATTTTATTTTGAAGGTCAACAAATTGCTGCATTCAGATGACAGATTTGAAAGGCATCTGCAAAAAAGATTTTTATTCATTATACCAAATCTTTATACTTTAAAAACCCACTATTTTTCTTGTCCTCCTTAAAATCACTCCCAAAATATTTGTTATAGGACCTTCTCAGGTGTGTAGAACCAACTGAAGAGAAAGATCTGACCAATTCATTTTTTTCATGAAAATGTCTGCTTAAACAATCAAGGGGAAAAGATATAGGATGGAACTACAAAGACATCTATTATGTCTTTATACTGCTCCCATCATCATGCCCAATAGCGAATTTTAGTGCCATAAAGGCATAAATTTAGCTGGGTACAGCTGCTTTCCAAGTCTAGCAGGATGAAGAAATCTCACGAACTCCTACAGAAACAGCAGGTCAACTCTGGGACAGGAGAACAAGAATCTAGGGATATTACAACATTGTCATGAGGAAGATCAGTACAGAAACCCTGGAAAGAATGTATAATTTGGTTGTTTCTCTGTGATCCTTGAAGAAACTCAATGGAAACAAACAATAGCTATTTTCAAGTAAATTACTGCAAATGACGCTCATAGGGCTAGAATATACTTGTGGAATAGAGTTACGAACAGTACTAATAAATTCTTGTCATCCTTGTATTTTTGTTAATGAAAAAGTACAGTCTTGCAGAACTTGTCAGCAGATGAGCTTAGATTTCTCATTACCATTAAATTACATGGGTCAGGTGGCTCATTTCAATAAAAAAGTACCTACAACATCAGTATTACAGACTTCCTAACTTAAAGACTCAGCTTATCTAATATTAACCCAAGTTAAACATTACAAAAGGATCACACAACATCCAAACACAAGAAAATTGCTCATAATGAACAACTAAATCCCAAGTCATTACCTGAGAGAAGCTGTCTCCCCTTCCCATCACCTCTAGCACTCACAATGGCACCATCACCTCACTTCCAGTGCTCATAGTCGGCACCTTTATTTTAACTTGGGGTTTTTTTCTGCCTTAACCCCCACACACATTTTTTTTAACGTAATAAAACTCCTCAGATAAATTCACAACCTATTCTCCTGTCTTGGCTAGATCCTCACTTACAAAGCACAATTTTTGCTGGGACTCACCACAAGTTCCAGCAAACAGAAGTGATGATTATTTCTCTGGAGACTGACCTTACATTACTTTCACTTCACAGATATCGGTAAATGCCTCAGTGAGTCACAAACAAAAGCACCACCATGCATCAGCACGTCTTCACACAAGCATAGATTTTAATAAAAATATGTACCAATGTCCCTCTAAGTCATCACCATTAACAACACGATTTGCTAAGAGCATCAAGCTGTCTCTGCCAGCCACAAATGGCCAGACTGAGCAGTGTTGGTTACCACTGGAACACATCATCTCAACTTACGTGTTCTTTCTTCCTCTTCCACATCCTTATATTCAATCAGAATAATTTTTGAAGAAATGGATATTCCAACTACCACTGGCATAAATAAGCCTTCCTGCCACTGAAGTATTTCAGAAGACACACTATTAAATCTGGGTAATGCATCATCAGTCCAGTTGTGAAAACTTTATCTACACACATCAAATAGTTTCCAAAAGAACAAAACAATTTAAAATAATGATCTGCAAAATTAGCTATTCATGTTTTATTTCTGTCCAGATTGCCCTACAGCTTCTATACTGTGATATAACTTGCCAACATATCATACAATACTGGAGAACCAACAGAGAAATTCACTGGATGTACAGAAGGAAAGGGAAGTTGAGGGAAATTCCAGGGTGAATCACCATTGAGGATTCTTGGGAGGGGAAGCGGAACAGAAGGGAAAAAAGGAACAGAAATAGTTCCTCCATAAAGAATGCTTTTCTATTAGAGTTGGAAAGGGGGGCATGGATTCCTCAGACAGATGGTGTCAATAGATCTGTCTATTAGTCCCTTTGGCAGCAGCAGTATGGTGATGGGGCTCACAAAAAGCCACTTAAAAACTCTATATAAACAGAAAAGAATTACATTAAGAAGTTGCTTCAACTTTTCAGTACAAACACTGTTTCCCACATACGGCACAAAACCCACTACCATTCATTCCAGTTTGCAGCTTCTGCTGCAGTTTTACAGACTGTGGTGGATGTGGACTCACAGCAAATCCCAATGTGGGAGAGATCAGCTTCCCAGGTGAACAGCCCATACCTGAGGACCTTCCTAAGTCCTTCTGCACCTTTGCTTTTGTGTAGGAACCGATAACACGCAGGGCTCTTTGCTCAGCGATTTGACACCTAAAACTGGAAATCATGATGGCCAATGCTTCTCCCTCTGGTACTGTAGGATGTTAAGCTCTTACTAACATGATCACAGAATCATTTAAGTTGAAAAAGACTTTTAAGAACATTGAGTCCAACTAGTACTGCCAAGTCTTCCACTAAACTACGTCCCTAAGTGCCACATGTGCACATCTTTTAAATACCTCCAGGGATGGTGACTCAACCACCTCCCCAGACAGCCTGTTCCACCCTTACTGTGAAGACATTTTTCCAAATAGCCAATCTAAACCTTCCCTGGCCCAGTTTGAGGCCATTTCATCTTGTCCTATCATTTCTGACCTGGGAGAAGAGACCCACCCCCCAGGTGGCTGCACCCTCCTTTCAGGAAGCTGTAGAGAGCCATAAGGTCCCCCCAGCGCCTCCTTTTCTGCAGGGGAGAAAACACTCCCAGCTCCACCTCATCAGCCTGGTGCTCCAGACCCTCCCCCAGCTCTGTTCCCTTCTCTGGACACACTCCAGCCCCTCAATGTCCTTCCTGCAGTGAGGAGCCCAAAACTGAGCACAGGACTGAGGTGTGACCTCAGCACAGGGCACAGTCCCTGCCCTGGTCCTGCTGCCACGCCACTGCTGATCCAGGCCAGGTGCCATTGGCCTTCTTGTCAACTGGGCACTGCTGGCTCATGGTCATACTTACATACTTACATTTTAAGTAACCAATTCTTAATTCTTAAGTGCTTTAACTTTAAATCTACCTGGTTCAATTTTCTGAATTGACATTTCAGAAGTGCGGAATGCCAACAGATATAAGTAAGACATTCTTAAGTAAAATCACTTGAATATAAAATCCTTCACAAACCCTATCAACTTGGTTCGTTTCTGCTGAGAGGAAGTCTAACAATGGAAAAAAAATTAAAAATACATTAAAAAATAGAATGACAATATTACTATTGAAAAAAAATTATTTTCATAAAACACGGTAGGTTAAAAATAGCTAAATTCGACAAAGTTGCTAAATGCAATAGAAACATAATACCAAGTCAACTTTGTATTATGCATTAGCTATTAAATGGCATTCTATCTAAGTCCAAGAAGTATATTTTACTCTATAAGAAATGAAATATACTTTAAAAATACATATTCTTAGGATTACTCTCTTCCTCTCTGTTGGTTCACTGATTAAAATAAGCTGTAGCAGTAATGTTAAACAGTCCTTTTGGTGGCAAGGAACTCAAAAACGCATTTTTAATTCTCAGAAATATTCAGAACATTCATGAAATCACAGTCCATCCCACTGTCCTACTTTATCCCTCCAATAAGAAACTGAACTGAGAGAAGCAGGAGCCGAATCCTGTTTTTTTGGGGTTTTTTAAGCAGAGGCAGATGTTGAACACAGTTCCAACAATCTTGGTTGTTAGGCACGTAGAAAGGAATGTATAAGTCAAACAAAGACAAGGTTGGTCTTATCACAGGTGATGCATACGGTCAGAAAACTCCTTGGAAAATGATCAAGAACTAAGAGCCAAAGAATTATAATTTAATTACCCACAACAAAGCATTCCACCTGCCTAGCACCAAATCTGAGTCATGCAGTTGCTGCTTTAATTACAGAAGATTCATTGGTTATAACTCTGCCTGCACTAGCAGGGCAAATATATCTTCAAGAACATCTTTCTTCTTTTTGTTTCTGTGCTAGAAGGGGAAACTCCTCTGGAAGAATCCACAGAACCCACCTGAAGACAGGTCACAGCTCCTGGGGGTGAGTACAGAGTCACACCCAGGCTAAGGAAGGCAGTGAGACCTCAGTCTGCTTGTATGATCCAAGCCTGACCAAACCACCCACACATATGGGGAAAACACAGTGTGTAAAATACCAATGACACAAGTCTCCAAAATTCCTTTCTGTCACTCTCCACTGTCTGTCACTGAAGTCCATCTTTGGTCTTTCCTTGAAGTTGGGTCCTGAACTGCAAGCCTCACGTGAGGCTTTTACAGGGTCAGTCTGGTAATGGGGAGCCATCGTTACCTTTAGTGTCTTCCATTAAAAGTAATTAAAATGGGTATATCTAGCCATCTACAAGGATTTGTTTGCATTTACAAGAAAGGTAAAAAACACCTTCTATACTTTAAGACTATTGCTATAAGCAAGTTGTAAGATACTACACTGCTACTTTTATCAACCATCTCATAAAACTTAATTCCAGGTTTTGTTTGCATGTTTTCAAGCCAACTATGCTCACCTGAAAAATAATTTGGTTTTTGCTGAACCACAACCTGACAGAGACACACACACACACACAAAAAGGCAGCTTCTGGCATTTCCTGCTGTTTATACAAAAGGCAAGAGCAACACTGCTCTGTAACCAGCGTTATGCTAAATTTTAATTTACTCAGTTTTATGCTGTTGGACATGTACTTCCTTTAGGGAAAGGGAAGGAATAGGAGCAGTGTGGCCTTATGTTCACATGGCAGAATCAAGCCAGGTACAGCAATAAGAGGATGTGGATGCAAGGGGAAGAGTGGCATTTCCTTAGGAAACTGAAGCATTACCATAGCAATCCTCCAATTAGTGTCTAAAACAGATGTAGAAGGAATCAAACAGAAAATGCTTAGCAATGTGCATGGGAGGGACAATGAAGCACTTGTCATTAGATATCTTTTTAAATGGCACTTCTATTCAAATGGAACAGAAAATTCACTTTATAAACAACGTTCTCCTGTCTGAATTTTCCCAAATTGTAACAAGCTGTTTAAATATACATATTCAAGCTACACTTTTTTTTTTCTAAATAAACATAAGTGTCATTATTTTAATAACATTCTTCATTTTTTCTTTAAGGCTGAATATTTTCTCAGAGAAAACATTTCCCCCCCTCTCCAGCATGCCTAAACCTGAGTTTGTAATGAAAGAGACAGGCAGCAGTAGAGGATTAAAGGCTTGTCTAAAAGGAGTTGCTGAAAATTGCCAAAACTATTGGCTATTCATGAGAAGGATGAATGTGCTAGGGTAAAAAAAATGAATCACAACAGACTTTTATCTATGCAGTGCAAGGGTGAATCTATTTCAGACTAAAAAAGCTGGGTATCATGACATAAAATATGGCACTTGGTGATCTGGAAGAACAAATACAACCTCACACCTATCTCAAAGAAAGAATTTGAAGAAAGACAAGATTTTGGAAGGAAGATAAAGAAACTTTTACCTCAGGACAATTGATTTGCATTTGGGATTAAAGGATTCACTAAATAATCTAGCTCCGTAGCTTGAACACTAGAGCACCAAAGAAGTAAGAAATTTAATTGCCTATTATCTTTAAGAAAAATTCCTTGTAACACAGTAAACTCTGCTATTTAAGAGTACTTTGAACAATATATTTGTATGTATAGGATAGACCAAAATAAACTAGCAAAATTTATTTCCTTTCCTACAAAAGCATTTGGAGAAAAGTGAAGAAAGCACAGAGTCATGAGCATCTGCACTCAGCAATCAACAAAATCCATATAATAGAGAGAAAGCTAAAACACATGAAGGATGTGAATCAGGAAATAGACCAATAACTGCATATTTATGTACCTGTTCAAAAGTACTGTAAAGCTTCAGCTACCTACCCTGAAATATGTTGGACCTGAAAACTCATACTAGATTAGTCACGTTAGCAATTCCCCAAACCAGCTCTCTCTCAATTCTGACACACACTGAAGCATGAGTGCATCAAAATAAATTGCCATATGGAGCCTCTGACTTGATTCTTCTAACAAGTACTTAATGATTTGTGCATGATTTTATTTATCAAAATTACGAACTGAACTTTGAAGTCTATTCCCATGACAAATTGTTTTCATTTCACAGAAGGCAAGGAAGGGAAGAGCTTATCTTTAGAAACTAATATAATTTTTGCTTACAAGGTTTACTCCTTAAAACTGAAAAAGTAAGATGAAAAAATATAATCAAAATAGTTAAGATTTTATCACTCTGGTGAGGATATCTTAATACAGTGAGAGGAAATATACTGCTATATATAACTTAAAGAATTCTTGTCTTCTTGATGCTCTTGAAACTGAAAAATGCTCCTTTTTAATTATGTTGAGGAAATGTGTAATTTTGTAGACTTTATTTCAACTATTATACTACAAGTTACATGATTAATACCAACACATTCCAAGCAGATGTGACACTTCCTACACAGTTCCAAAATAAGGTAGTAACAAATATTACTACATAAAAGCTCAGATTTTTCTTGTTGGCAGCAATCCTAACTATTGTAAACCTACCATCATGTCAGCACTCCTATATAATGCACAAATAAATCCAATCCATATTTCCAACTGTATCTGAAAGTATCCAAATCTTATCACAGGAAGAGCACTTGTAACATTTAACAATCCACTGTCATGTTTCCTGTAATAGACACCAACAGGGAAGATTAAGTGAATATCCAATACTCCTCAATTATCCCTAAAAGGAGATAAATGCAGTGAGGATAGATAAAGAATTCTGGGGTGTTTTTTTGTTTTGGGGTGGGATTTTCTTGTTGTTTTTCTTTTTAAATATTTAAAAGCACACACATACAGAGAAAATCAAACTGAATGAATGAGTACTTCATTGTGAAAGGATATATAAAATATTTATCCCTAACACAACATTCCTTCAACTGTGAGTCTGAACCCACTTCCTTATGATGGCAAGATAATACTGGCTACACTCTAATTTTGCATTCATGCTGTTGAATGGAGTCTTGTTCCAGGGCTACACCCAAAAAGGTAAAATTATTTCAGAAGTCAGTGCGTAGCTATTTTAATAAATCTTGTTCTTCAGACTCTCTATCAAGTTCCTTCATGCTAGAAATATTTCTTTAAAAACCAAATACAGCTAGAGAAGCACCTACTTTTTAATGAATGCATATAATTAAAGGTGGCCAATGTATCAGAGGGCTAATACAGATGAATTAATTAGCTCAAGTGCTGAATACTTCCCAGACTGCTATTGCTTCTGATGGCTGTGATCTTCTTCCCTGGCTTTCATGGCATTCTAATTGGTGATTTCTTAAGCCCATTAAAACAAACACACACACACAATAGCCACAAAGAAAACCCCCCAAAACAACAATCACCAAACCACAACATAACCACAAAAAACAACACAAAACCAACCTGAACCTTAGGTTAAATGGGTGGCTATTTACACCAGGTCAAACCAAAAGAGCCCATAAAAGCATCTTTATATCCATGAAAATCAAAAGTGAAGAAAAATCCTGAATCATCAGTCTTTCTAGATTCCAGCTAATTAAAACACACACTCCCTAAATTACAGCTCTGTTGATATCCCACACATACCACACTAGCAAGAAGAGATGAATACATGTCATTAGCAGCTGTTAAAATGCCAGTTTCCAGAAGAATCTATTTGAAAATTCTGATGCCCTATATCAGGTTCCAATTCAGAAATAAACTTCAGTCTTCACCTTTTTCCCCAAATTTCTTTTCATATATGAGCAGAATGTTTTTAAGTTTCAAGGATTTTAAGTCTACATGCTTACAAGCCAGACATAGTCCCTAAAACTGAACCAAATCTATGAAAACTAAGAAACTTTACATGCAATCTTTCAGGTGTGTGGGCACACTAGCACACAGCTTTTGACACCTTTCACACCCAAACTGGAGAAACACTCCTAGATGGCCTGGGTTGGAAGGGACCTTCAAGATCATCCTGTTCCAACCCCCTTGCACTAGACCAGGTTGCCCAGAGCCCCATCCAGTTTTGTCTTGAACACTGCCTCCTTTGGTTTAATTCTCCCCAAAACCAAACAGGACTTTGATTCTCTTACTTTGTGTGTAACAACACAGAAAACAGTGTAGGAGGAAAAGAGTTTAGGAGGAAAAGAGTACACCTCCCCTGAAACTGGGTATTAGCCCTCAAGACTGACAAGTCATTTCACTGGCTACAAATATTAGCAAAATTGCAGTATTAACACTGACAATATTTAACCCAACTTCTTAAACAGAAATGGCTTTTGATCCCATTTTCTCCCCAAGGATATTACTTCATATTAAAAAAAAAAAAATTAACTTGGTATGTAACTTAAGACTAAAATAATAATTTCCTACACTACAATATACATAAAGGCATAATTTTGCTTAACAGTTGCCAGGGAACTATGCACATTCCAAAACACACCAGATAAATTATATAATATCTGACTTTCAAAACAAAATACATATTTATTTCAGAGACATACCTTACGTGTTCAAAGAAAAGTTAACTCAGGCTGTAATTAAAATAAATAGGGCAGGGCAAGCAAGACGTCTGGAGGAATAGACTGCTTAAAAGAAAAAAAAAGAAAAAAACACCAAAAACAAAACAAAACAAAAACAATAACAACAAAAAACCAAAACAAAACAAAAAAAAACCAAAAAAAAACCACCAACACCTAAGTGAAGCACTAAATGACAGAGCAATCACATAACCAACAAGCCAAACCAAGAAATGTTCTGTTGTCATCTCCCACAACACTATGCATGCTAGAGCTCAGATCAGGAAGGAAGGAACTGCTGAGGAAGTGCTGCATACAAGGCTTGTTTCTGATTTTTCTGTGGAGATCACACGTGGCTGAGGTCCTCTCTGTCCCTAACCCTCCAGCACCCTTCTGTCACACTTGCTGTGTTAAAAACTGCTTCACAATCTGCTGACATCCAAGTGCCTTCACATCCCCACTGATCTGGAGCTAGAAAATTACTTCCTAATCTGCAGGCTCAGGGCAGCCTTGGGACCACCACTGCTGCTGCTGTCCAGCTGATGTACACAAGGCAAGAGAATGCCCATGCTGTGAAGAAGACACCAAACAAAACAGGTACCTGTGCTGGAGGATGTGCCCTTATTACAGACTAATGTGATAAGAGACCTGACTCAGCCCTGATTGCAGCCCTTGAGAATTTAAGGCCATACTTGGCTTACCCTAAACACAAAACCACATAGAATCCTACTTCCTTATATATAAAAAGAACATTACAGAGCTGGGAAAAAAAGAAATATTGAGGAGCCTCTCTTTGCATTTGGCTTTCTTTACAACCCTGAATTCATACAGCCAGAAAATTAAATGTCTGGTGATTCAAAGAGGACTCTCTTAGGAGTCCCAGATACAAATGGCAACTAGTTTACACAGTCAACCAGGGTGCAACCTGGGACAGTCATTCACCAAAAAAATCCCACAAACACAAAACTCCCACAACATACAATGTGATGATACTTGATACTGTTTTGAATTATCCAAAAAAATTCAGGCTAAACGTTTAATTTGAAGTGCCTGTGGACAGGGAAAGTAGCAAAGCTCCTGATCATGTGTTTATGAATGTTTAAAAAGTAAAATGCAGGCATATTCCTGGAGCTATTTGATCACAAAAATAGGAAATACACATTAAAGAGTAAACATTTTGCATAGTTGCACCTAGTGTAAACACAGAGCAATTGCTATGCAAAGCACCTCATATAAGAAACTTCAGTGTATCTGCTTACAGGAGGAACCAAAGCACTGAGCAGAGAAGAGCTGCTATTCAAACTGAACAAAATAAAATTTCCCAGGCATGCAGACACTTAGAACAACATTAAAACCAGGTAACCAAATAATCTCATCCGCTGGAAGAGTTTAGAGTCCCTGGCTAGAACTGAATTGTTGAGGACAACAATAAAACTGAGTCAGTTGGCATTTTCTTTCCTCATTTAATGCACACTCTTCCAATAGGCACGTATGTAGTACATATGGAATTAAGCTTTGATTTGTACATTTTTAAGGAGTGCACAGTCTAGTCACTAACAGCATCTGACCCCTCTCAAAGATTTACAAACAGCATTATTTGATGACATTAGATTAGGAAACTTTATTGGCTTAGTTGCTCTGACACAGCTTTTGCAATCACCAGATTTTTCATTTAGCTTGCCAAAACAGCCCTAGTTTTCATTTGATCTGTAAGGTTATTATTTTTTGAACAATAGAAAATTGTAAGTGTTACCAGTCTTGCAATTTCCTGTGACATACATTTGCATTTATAAGGACCAGGCTGACCCAAGCCTGCCTTTGATGAAGTGGTTTTGAATGCACAGAGCCTCATGAGTGCACAGAGCCTCATGAGCCTCATCAAAGGTGAGCCTACATCCTGCTCTTTTACTATTTCACAGCATCAGGTAAACACCAGCTACAGCACAGCCAAGTAAGCTTTTGGGGTAAAACACAGTGTTTATGTAATTTTCACTAGACACACTAAAACCCCTGGGTTCCATGATGCCTCTGCTCTGTGAGCAGGGCAAAGGCAAGTGTTAGCAGTCTCCACCAAAAGCAATCTTCAACCTCCTCCAGCTAGAAGCTGCTAATTATGTCAGTCATGCTGAATGCTGACTGACAGTTTTGTGCTGTGAAGTGATACCCACTCATTTTATTAGCAAGGAGAGGATCTGGAGTGAGCAGTTGAAACACCTATTATCCCTTTATTTCCAAAACAGCAACAGTTTACAAGCTCTCTCACGGTGAATAAAATTCTACTTTCACTAAACACCATTGGGATGTAGGAATGTTAACTTCTTCCTCGGAAGAAAGGGAGAAGAAAACAAATACAAAACACCTCTTTGGTTTTGAAGTTCTCTTGCTGGATAAGCACTTCCCTTTGAGTTTTCTAGTTGCTCATCTACTCAAGTGCAGTAAATTAACAGCGGCTCATTGACTTCACTAGAACTACACTCATCTACAACAGTTGAAGCTGACCTACATTAAAGCAGCATCTCACACCAAGGAAGAGCTGCCCAGAGCCAGCTGGAGCCAGGAACTGCAGGGTGGTTCTTCCTCATACTTAATCACTATATTGAACACCCATCTTCCTCTCCTGCAAGAGCCTGCAGCCCTCTTTAGTGACAGCTCATACAACCAGACATTTCAAACTGGTCCCAGCCAGCTCACAGCTGGGGGATGGCTGCACAAAGCCTCTGAAAGCCTGAGCAACTGCCCTGGAAACTTCTGGGAGGGAGTGGTGCCTGTGCTTGCCAGACTAAGTTCCAGAACTCCATTTCCAATTTAAGTCTTAATGGGTTTTGCCAGCCCTCCTTCTTTAACCAGTCAGAGACATGTTCTGTCTGGAGCTGCTGGTTCGCTCTGACTGGTGATGTACTGTAATGAAAGGAGGCTCAACACAAGGAGTCAGAGATGAGGCAGGGGGGAAAGCAACGAAATTCCTGTCATTCAGAAGGGAGAACTGTCAGGATACCCCTACACCCTTTAATTTCTTCTCTACCATGCATAAATGTAAGTCTGAATACATAATCCAAACCGCTAATGAAGAGAATCAAACCCTACAACCACTGAAACTAAATAAAGATTTATTATAGGTGGGGAGATGTACAGCAACATTTGAGGTCAGGTCAGAGCTCTGAGCAACCTGATTAAGTTGGAGATGGCCCTGCTCACTGCAGGGGGAGTTGGACAAGTACCTTCAGGAGGTCACATCAACTCATACAATTCTAGGGTCCTACGAGTCATGACTGCAAGCAATGTAAGCACTTGAACTCCCCAGCAGAAGAAAATAGTATTCAATGGACGTAACTAGAAATACAAAATTCTATGAAGAAGTCTCAGTCTGAAACAGAGGCAAAAACAAACTGCCTACCGGCAGATTTTAAGGAATAGGCTCAGGGAAAGCTAGAGAGATGTGACAGCACAAAGCCAAACACCACTGAATCACTCAGCAGCAATAGGCATCCCCAACAGAAGCCCATCCTTCACACTTTTCACCTTTTGCCATCAACTGGTTAGAAGAAGATATGGAAGCTGCACTCAAATTTTGGTATCAAATGAATACACCTTTGAGACTTGTTTTCTCCTAGGTTGCTTGTTTTTCCTGGTGGCTTTTTTATTGTTTGAGGGGTTTTGTTGCTTTGTTTGGGTTTTTTTTTAATTATCTTAACCTCGTTAAATCAATTCTTATACTTACCAAGGCATGACATTGTTTACATAAGACTAAGTGCAAAACCCTGACCTCTGTATTTCCACCATGACCTCAGAGAATAGAGCCCACTCACCTTACCCCAGTTCTTACAACTTTAATTATATTCGACAAGGCTGCTGTGCTTTAAAGGTATCATTTACCGAGACTAAAAGATGTTTATTTTTATTCCCACTAATCACTTCCCTTTTGTTTCATTCCATTTATACACCCTGGCTTTTGCACTCAGAATGGCTATCAGATTAGATCACTACAGATGCAGCTGAACAGCTTCTTATGCTACTATGCAGTCCTATAAAAATCCACACTATTTAACTTTTAGCCAATGTACATAAAAACCATCACAGAAGTTCCAAAGAGCTTCCCAATTGCTCGGCTATTTAAGAAATCTTTAAGGCTGAGGGAGGGAGATACAAGAACATAAGGCACAGACAGACCCTACCTGTGTCATTATTTACAATTTTAACATCATAAATCAGGCTGATACCTTAAAAAAAATAAATCCTGCCTTTGTATATAACTTCCCTGTCATTTAAAAAATGGTCATTCTTTTCCCACATGCTGTTGAACTTACAGTTTCAGAAATACAGCTAAGTCAGAGAATTGAGTGAAAATCCAAGTTATCAATACTACTTTAGAACTACCTAGAAGTAAAGCTTAAACATAGTATGAGCATTTTATGTGTTACTTCAACAGGTTCTTCTAATTATTTAATGACATTATGAGGAAATCTACAAAAATACATTAATGCTAAAAGTTAAGCTATAATAGTTTAAAGCCATTATCATTTAGTTTATCATTATCACTTAGTTTAAAGCCATTTTCCTTTCACTTTACATTTAGATGATGAAGAGCCTAAAAAAAGTTATTAGATTCAGTCTATTTAATGGAACTTCCAAACTGAAGTAAAAAGTATGCACTTTTAACTTTATGGCAAACTGCACAATAATCCCATTTTCTTTTCTGTACCACAAGCTACTTGCTCATTAGACACAAATGGGTAGAAAACAAGAGTTTCTTTGTTTGCATACATTAACTTAAAGCTGTAAAAGTCATTCAGCCAAACTTTCACCTTTAAACCTTAACCTGATTTGTAACAACATTTGTAGCCTCTAAAATTACACTGCGTGCACCCAGACAGAGTTAATCACCCTTCACTTTTGATGCGTAGAATAATGATCTACCACTTAAACTTGAGCCTTTAAAAGCCTGAAGAAAACTATGTACATATCTGTGTCTTAAATCAGTAGTGAAATAACAAAACTCTACCTAGCAGTGACTAGTTGAAAAGCAAAACAAAAAGAAACATCCAACTTTTAGCCTCATGGAAGCTGTAAATAAGAGCATTTCAAGTCTGCTCAGATGAAATTCTTGCTTCCCAGCACATGCTATTGATCAGACACCTGGTAGTTCTAGGAAAAAGGACAAGTCACAGCGAAAGGTCTGGTTTTATTTTTTGTGTAATTTAAAACTGCATAGGGGAAAAAAAATAGTAGAGGTTTGAAAATAACATGTTCTAAAACATGATGAGCTTAGTGCCATCTAAGTAAGAATATATTATGGCTCCTTTCTCCTTTCAAATACTGGCTAGAAGGAATCAGATTGTACTCGCTTTCAAATCTGAGTGTTGAGCATTTTTGCTATCTAAAAAATCACAACTACAGAAAACAAACTCTTGGATTTATGTATTATACTTCCCTAAATGCAACCAAAAAAAAAAAAAAAGAGTATATTGTACAGCACAGGAAAATTCCAAACCAGAAATGTTTAGGAATAGCTATCAGACACAAAAATTAAGAAAATAAATAAATAAAAGACAAAAATGAGTAGCTAAAACAAAACCAGTTTGGCTGTTCTGGGAGCAGGGGAAAGATTGGCTACCACATAAAAGACATCAACAGCACCAACAACACACAAGAAATTCAATCTTACAATGAACGAAAAAAGGGAACCTAAATCACAGAATTTTAAAGGCCATTAAATGCATCTCTTTTTTTAAGTTGAGAAGAACAATTTGTCATCGTCTCCTTTTTTCCACTGTTAAGGTTTCTATGCAACATCATGTAGAGCAAGCAACACATAACTTGAGCTTCTGCAAAGCAAGATAAAAACTGACATCAACAGTTAAACCTCCTTTGACTTTAAGGGGCTGAGAACTCATCCGAATTTTGTTTTATTTCCTCAGGTCACAAAAGGAATGAGCTGCTGCTACTCTTTCATTTACGCTAATAAAGGAGAGGGAGCTATTTTTATTTTCCTTTTATTACTGCTTTAGAAAAAAAAAAAAAAGGAATCCTCAATTTGGAACAAGTTTTAACGAGCATGATAAAGTCTGCACACATAATGCACTGGGTGGAGTAAAAGCCCTCAGCAACCCTGCACAGAGCCAATAATGGACCTGTCGCCAACACCCTGTGATTTCATGACTGCCAGAACAAAAACAAATGCCACGTTCAGTTCACTGCAAAGAAAGGGACTCATTAACTTGATGTGGCTTTTTACTTGACCTTAGTAAGGTGAGTAAAATAAAATTTCATTTTATGAGATTCAAAATGATCAGTTGCATGCCTACAGGAATTGTGACGAAATGGCCAAGTGAAATTACTAACTCTGTTTAATTCTAATTATCACTAGACTGTAGGTCACTGTGAATTTCTAGCTGAGGGGTTGCTGCCTTCCCTCCTGTAACAAGGTAACAGAAAAACAAACTCCAAGTGTCTTTCTGGGAACTGATGTAAAATAAAATGTAAATTTCTGTCAAAGACCTAACTATCAATTCTGAAGACACAATAATCACAATGAGGACTTGATTCCAATCTTTTTGAAATAACTGACTTCATAGACACCTTAACAGTCATTTTGCTGCAAAAAAAAATCCTAGTTATTATTCAAAAATCAAACAAACACACATACTCTATCAATAAACATTATAGTAAGAGAATTGGGAAAAAAAAACAAACAAACCCCACGAAAACCCTCCAGAAAACAAACAAAAACCCAAACAAAAACCCAGGCAAGCAAACAAAACCACCACAAAAGTTGCCTGTGAAAAGAACATTCACTCCTCCTGGTCACAACATTAAAGCACCAGGTCAACTGCCCTACCTTGGCTGTCCCAGCAAATGCAGGGGGAAAACAAAAAAATCCCCACCTAATATGAAGCACTGGAGAGTGAATGAGGATTAAAAAGTCTCTTCCCACATTATGGTCATGGGAACCACATTAGAGTATGAAAGATGCATACCTTTTGCTTAAAAAAAAATTATTTCTTCCTTATTTTCTGCTGAATACACCACCATCCTCTCCCCAAATAAAAGCAAGATAGCCAGTAAAGAAGTAAAAAACCAGCAGTCCAGAATCCAAAGCTGTTGTGAGCAGAGATTTTTCACCAGTGCATTTTAGGGAACTTCATTCCCTAGTGGATAGAACTTCATTCCCTAGTGGATAGAAATTAAAGTGGAATCCTGTTTTAGCTCCAGAGGGATAATTAATACCTTGCTGTAGCTCCCTTTTATTTTCTACCTATCTGAACTTGCTGTGGAAAGGTCAGTTGTTTCAAGCAATAGCTCCATTAATGATGGCACTATTTGGGTTCGGTTTTTTTTTCACAGTTCTGAAGGAAAAAATCTAACAAACACACACTTCACTGGTTTCTGTACTTGCTCCACTAAAAACTTAAAAGTAAACAGAAGTGTGTTCCTATCAGTACTGTAATCCTCCTAGAGAGGAACAGCCTTTGAACATTTTGAACATTAATTCCTGATATGACACCAAGCTACATCACCATTCAGCTCAGCAGCTGCCAGAGCCACACTCAAGGAAAGTTAAAGTGCACACTACGCCTCTAAGCTTGTTTCACTTTGTGTGTTTCAATATTTGCTTTCCCTACAGGTAACACAGATTAACATTCGTGAGTGGGAGAGAAAACAGAAATCACTATTTTCTCAAGTTTTCTAAAAAGCAAAGTACTCACCAGCAGCAAAATCCCATCCTGCACACTCCTTCCCATTTCAAGGTCTGCATTGCTACATATGCATTTGAAAAGTCACAAAATGCTCCTCAAAACAATTACTGAGAAATTCACCTCTTTGTTTCCAAGCTTAACAACAGCACTTAACAGATCTCTCCTTGTATCAAAAGGTAGGGAAGACTTCATTCTGCCTTCTGTATTTAAAGAGGAAAATAAAGCAATCGTTCCTTCTTTCTGCTTTGCATCTACTTTTAAATTTCTCCTTTTAATTTTTAAAGGCTGTACAACCTGAGCAATGAGCCTCATTAATCACCACTGAATGATTTAACCCAGCCATTCAGTTCCAGATGCCACTCGGTGCTAGAGATATGCTAATTCCTTCCAAGCTTCACCTCCTTTCACAGTTGAAACCATAATTTTCCACAGTGGTGAAGACAGGATTTTACTCCATGCATGGGGCCTCCTGCCAATCATTTTTACAACTAGCACAGCGCAAGTTTCATTCCACAGTTACATCAGACCTTTGTGCTCAACCTGTTCATTACAAACATCCTCTCTCCAGCATTTTGCTGCTACAGCACCATAGTCCCAAACTCCAATCTTTGCTCTGCCAACTCCTGCTCTGAGAAGAAAAAAGTAAAAGAGTTTGTTACTATCCCTACTTACCTTGTTTCCCCACACTACTTTTATTTTTTTTCTCCCTTTATCACCTCCTACCATTAAACACTTTGATTACGAAGTATCTGTCAGCTGCAGTACCTTGGGCCTTCCACATATTCCAAACCCAGAAGGCTGCACTGACAGAATTGTTTTGCGAGTGGGAGGTGAGGGGAGAAGCATTCAGAATTTCCAAATCCCAGTTCTGAACCTGCCTGGCATCCAAGAGATCTCCTAGCACAAAGCTACACCAGGTGCCAAGTTTCATACCAGGGGCCAAGAGGTTTTGATAAAAGAAAAAGCCTGGTGACATTGCTGAGCACTTGATCCAAAACTGGTATTTTAGGGCCTTCTATTACACTTTCAACACAAATACAGATCCACCTGTGGATTTGGGGGCTGCTATCCTCGTCTTGGGCTTACGTGCTTGGGCCTATTTGGCCAACAGAAGATGTCTGGGTTGAAAAGTCTGCTTTTGACCAGTGTTAGTAAAGTGCACTACAAAAGTGGTGAGCTGATAAGTTCCTAAAAGAATACATACTCAAATATATTTTTGACTGGCTTCTCACCCTTCACATAGCTAGTGAGGCCCATGCAAATTTAAAGATATTCGGCTTTTTTCAGTTAATTGGCTCTTAAGTTGATGTTGACTACAATCTCAATTTTCAGGCCAGCTAAGAGCCCACAATGATCCACAAACATTTGCAACTGAAGATAAAGTCAAACACTTTAGGCAATTTCATTTAAACACTAGAATCAAGATTTTCCACAGGCACTGCTGATTTTAAGTGGCTCCAAATTTAGATTGTAGGGTCCCAACTTCAACATATCACAAGGCCCTGGATTCCAAAAATATGAGGTCTAGTGTCTACTTAAAAAATCCAGCCACTCTTTCAAGCATGTCCTCCTGGTTACCATCAAACACCATTTAATTTTCCTTTCACCTGCTTCCAGAATGAAGTGGAGCCAATGCACATCTCTAGGCCTACACTAAATCCTTGGCCATGTATTAAAACCTAATTTCTAAGATAAAAACTGTTAATGTCTGTTATGCTACTGTAGAAGTAAGTAGTAAAGCTAAAGTCTTCTACACTTGAATTTATAACCATGAACTGCTATATGTGTCTAATCTTCAACATAAAGGCATTTGAGCAATTAGATAAGAGGCAATATAACTAACCAACAATCTAAAATAAATACCTTGCCTGAGGACATGCAAATTTCAGAAGGCACAAAAATGCCAGCCAAGCAAGTTTTAATGCAATGCTAGCATGAAACAGTTTAACAGTTCTAAAGAAATCACACTTCTGATTTATGTACAAGACAGCCAAGGCAGCAGAAGACAAAGAGTACAGAACTGAACAACATGAAGAGTACACAGACTTTACAGTTCTCTCAGGTGGCTGTCATGGATGACTCCAGCCCGCACAGGTTAAACCCTGATCCTTGCCCTACCCTGCACTGCACATCTGAAGACATAGGCTGTTCCAAAACTGAGCTTATTCCACTGCTAACTCACTATGCAAGATGAAGAAAATAAAATATCAAGTTTAAGATTTTAAATCCAGAGCTCAGCACAGGCTTGTCAGATTTACAGACCTCTAATCTACAGTCAGGGGTGTTCATATTATTTTAATCATTCACAATATTAGTATTAGACTTAAGGTAATGCAATACCATATTGAGCAAATATTTCCCAACAGAAAAGGGCAGCTTGAATAATTTTGCATATCCGACTATTCATTTCTTCAAAGAAAGAGTATGTATTTTAAGATGGCAGCAGTCCAGAAAATATGCTTGTTTTCTATTAAGAATATTCTTACCACTTCAATAATAATAATGTATTCAACTACCCATTTTGGTCTAAGCTAAATTTATAGGAAGTCGTACTAAAATTAAATGTTCTAATTATTTAATTTCCAGTTATTTACTTACATGTAAATAAATAGAAACATTTAATGTAGTACAAAAAGCCTTATGCTTCTCTAGAGGAGCAAAGACAGAAAAAAATTACTTAAATAGGAGTACCTTGTGGAATTTACCTCTAGCACCAGTGAGCAAACCCCTAGAGGTTCTCTCCTGTCATTTAGATACGAAATCCAGAATTTTTTTATGGAATTTCTTTGAATGCTAAGGAAGAAATCTTCAGCTACACATTTACTATTATGTGAAAGTACATATGCTAATACAAGCAGTCTATACATGTCAGCCTGCTGAATGAGAAGATAAATACCTAAGTTGCCTTTACTTAAAAATGGTTTTATGCACCAGCCATATGGAGTTAACACACATATAAAAAAATCCCTTTAGAGAAAAATGTGTAAAAATGAGGTAGGAGATGACATTAGGCTACTGCTTTTACCAAAACCCATGTACTGAACATTGAGATCTGAAGTGCATGCCCAAGTTGCATCATGAGGACCTCCACCCCTCCAACAGCACATCTGTTCACCAAAACTTTGATGGAAAAACACTCGAGTTCTGTGCAGGTCTTTGGGTTCTGGGGCTGAAAGAAACTATGAGTAAACTTGAGGACCTGAAATGCAGCTTTCACTAAGACACCAAATTGTTTTATAAACTCGTAAAACAAACAGATTTGTTATTTAAATCCACAAGTACATTTTCTGCCTATTAACAGTAGATCCTCCTTTCTAATTTTCCAAGTTTCTGCTCCCAGAAAACACAATTAACATTATTTACCACTAAAATACAATGCAAAATGTTTTCTATTCCCCTTCTGAGCATGGCTTGCCTCCTTTTGGTAAGGCCACCTTAAGGTTATACCACTCCATAAAGCATTCTGTCCTCAGCAAAGGTGAAATGACTTGGCTGCTCATGGGTGTGAGCAGAGCACTCTGCACCTTCCCTTGGCTGCAGCTGCTCAGATGGCAAGCAGGCTCTAATTAAAAAGACTGGCCTGACGCCACTCACAAATCTCATTACTGTCAATTTATCAATTTTGTTTTAATCAGTCATACACAGACACACATGAGTCTTAGTCAGAAATTTTCCTAAGCTTCAGAACAAGAGAGGCGTGGAAAATAACTGCAGGTCTGAGAATAGTTCTCAGTATTTGACAGTATTTAACGTCATGGATTGTTCATATACTCCTTCACTTTCTCATTAAAAAAAAGTTTCCTCACTTTGTTTTCAAAAGATAGGAAAGGAAATAGAATATATTTTCCCTGAGTCCCTATTCATTGTTTTATTTAAGTGTAGGGCATTTCCCCTACTATTTACACCTGAAATGGACAATCTCACATAAACAAACATCTCATCCTGTGTGCTGTTGTTTTAACACCAACTATATTCACACACATTCCTGGTTTGAAAAGCCCACCATCATGATGTTCCAGAGCCATATTTCATCATTTTTGTGGATAAATCTGGGTAAATCCAGCATTTTTTCCTAAAGAACAGTGAACAAACAAAGAAATTCTGACATCCAGAATAAAATTCATATATTGAAATTCTTATTTCAATAAATCTGGATCATCACCTTCAGGGTAAGGTAACTCACAGTACTGGCTTTTGTTAATAATCAGTATACCAAAAGATTTAGCTCCTTAAAAATGAGAACTCGAGACCAACAACAGAATAACATAACTCTGCACACCTGACTGAAAACACCTGGGAAGCTCATAATGACTTGAGTTACACGTTTTCTCTGTTGAGATTTTCCTTAGTACCAAGTCTCAGCTGTGAGAGTCCAACACAGCTGGTTGCATCTATGTCAGCATTACAAAATATTTGTGCTCGTAAAATATTTTTTTTCTTCACATGAAATGTCCTTCTACTCACAACAATTTAGTGCTGATGCTAAGGCTGACACAGTAAGCCAAGAGACAGCACTGTATGACTGAAATATATGTGTATAGAATAAATGCACATCTTTCTCCTAAAGAAGATATAAACTAGTAAATTATCTCCCCTTAAAAGCATCTCTAGCTTCCAAGATACTTAACAATATTTTTTTGTTGCTCTACTCTCACCTTTTGGTCAACCTGCTCATCACTAACAGAAAAATACTCTTAGTTCTCTATTTACACAATTTATTGGACTTAAAATACACCTTGGTTGCTACTTCAGTTACCTCATTATTTACCTTACAATTTTATGAAGAGGCACTCAGGTGAAAAGCTAAGGAAGGTTATCACCACCAAATGAGATTATATAACAGAGCACACAAATAAAATGTGTCAAGATCTCAGCATATTAAATTCTTAAGTGCCATTTTGTTTGCTTGGGAAGAGCAAGGTCACAAAATAACCTCAAAACACTAACAAAAACCTAACTAACTAACACTAACAAAATGACTCGTTCCAAACTATTCAAATACACAAAACCTACAACAAATCCACAACAATAACTTGAACATTGACAATGGGAATCTTCCCTATGAAAGGCAAATTTTTGAAGGCAACTACCAGGACAGGACACCGAGCCAAGTGACCGTTATGCACAAAGCACATTTAACAGCAACAGAAATACCACACTGGCAACTGCAGCAAGTGACCAGACTGGCTACACCCAGCAAATCATCATTATATTCATTAGGGAAAGCTATCCCATAATGAGACATAATATTACAGCTGCTTAGGATTGTGAAATAAAACTCTTCCAGTTATTTAGGAAAATTATGTGCCAACCAAAACCAATGTTATTTGAAAATGAGGGAACAGGTTCCCAGATATTTTAAGTACAACCATAGATTTTCCTGTCTTGAATTTCTAAATTATTTCTCTTTCCACCTTCTAATGAAAACTAAATTGGTCCTTGACCATCATTTCCAAAGCATTTTATGTTCAAGCATTGCTTGGCAAAGGTTTTGATGTCTAGTATTAACATGATAACACCGCTACCTAAGTGTCACTAGTTTCTGATAATATTTTTAATGGCCCTTCTATTTTTGTAAATGCAATCAAAACCTTTATCATGTACCCTCAGGAGTATTCTTCACATAAATTCATATTTTCCAATAAAATCTTATGGACCATACATATGATTCCCCCAAAATTCAGTATCCTGAACATTACAGATGATCCCTGCTAATGAAGTTACTCTGTAACGTCAACAGAAAAAAACATCTGACAAACAACAGTGACTGCAGAGAGCAAAAATCAGCTTGAGTGTTCCTCTGGTTTAAACTGAGATAATTGACAGGTAACAGGAAAAAAAAAGTGTCTCTCTCTAGCTGAAAAATAACAAAATTCACACTTATGCAATTTGAAAAGAAAAAAAAAAAGTCTTCTGCTCTCCACAGATCCTATCAGTACTCATAAGTGGCTTTGTATCAAATACCTGGATACTTGGAGAGTATTTCATCACAATTATCAATTTTACAGCATGTGGTTATTTCTTTGCTAGCTTTAAGTCTTCAAACACAATACAAGTGGGGCAGCTTCTTCATGTCTAAGCTGCTGGCTCAATCTTTCTTAAATATTATTCCAGTAAAATTACTTAGAACAGCACACAATGCATTAGGGATAGGCCAAAAAAATGCACATTTTTAAAGTTTTCTTGGGTGATTTATTTGCTTTTACAGATTAGGCATTTAATACTTCCATAATCCTTTGAATCAATGTGTATTTTTTTAAAAAATCTCTCCTAATTTATTACTATCAGACAGAGAATCCATAAAAGGAGTACAACCATTTCCAGAAATGCTCTAGCACTCCATGAGGGAGCTTTTAAGTACAAACTTCTGAAACAAACAAACAAAATGGATCAAGGAAGTGGCTGATTTATTTACTCCAATAGGTAGCTTAGCCAGCTGGAAAGGACTTTGGGGACACTCCATGGGCACCCTTAAACTACTAACCATCAGAAGATAACTCTCCCATGAAGGAATACAAGAGACAATTTTGCCCTCCACTGGCTAGAACTATCACTGAATAACACTCCTGCCTTGCTGTGTCAGTGCTGCCTGTTCCACACAGCATGGAAAAACCTCTGGAGCAAAGGCACCAATCCCATTTCAAGTGCAGTAATTAGTAAGGGATAACATGGGCAGGAAAGGGGGAAAGGGGTGGGTGCTGAGCAGATGGGAATCAGCAATGCAATGAAATAACTCGTCAAAATATAAAGATTTCAACGGAGGGAAACAGAAAAAAAATCACACAGTAACATATTTAGCCTTGAGAATTGCTAGAGCAGTGAACACCCATGTGGAAAAGCAGAACCTTGACACTCATTCCCAGCAGAAATGTTCTGCATGTTGCCCTTCAGATAAATGAAAGCTTTTCTTTTCCAAACATACTCATTTGATGCTGCTGCTTCCTGGGGAGCAGAGAGATGAAAAATCCATGGAATCTGAAGCAAAGGCTGCCTCAGAATGAAGGAGAAAGGGCATAAAGTAGGTGAATACTCAAGAAAACAGGGATACCAGAGAACTATCCCTTAAAGCAATTCTTATTCTGTATGCAAAGAAGCATTGAAATTACACTGGGAGAATAAGGGAGGAAAGCAGCTATATTCCAATTTTCAACACTATTCAAATTTAAATGTATTCAACATTTATTAACCACAGGCTTACATGAAAGAAGGTACTTCACAGGATCCCACAGAGACAACACGAAGGTAAAAATTAGGGGTTTTAAATTTTAAGTGGTTTACCAATTACTGTTTTAACAAACATTAACCCTCTTACTTTTCCTATTATAATTTTTTTTTTCTCTCTCCCATCCCCCAATCATTTCCCACCTCTCAGCAGAAGTTTCTAACATCCCATTTAGAGCGTGGCCACACAAACCATTGATTCAGTAGTGGGTGTAAGTGAGGGAAGTGAGACCCTTCAGTGGAAGAGGGAGGAAAGGATCAATCAACTTGCAAGATCAGCTGTCAGCAGAACTCAAAGGATTTCAGTGTGGAAACTGCTGTAGATGACTCCTGTCCTTCCTTCTACACTGCAGCCATCTGCCCTCAAACTTCATCCTGCCAAAGGTTTCTGGCATCTCCATTGTTCCAGACACAAGACTAAGCATTTGACCACACTCTAGTTGAGGGGAAAAGAAATTCCTCCTGGTGAAGGAGCTGAAACAGCGTTATTATCTGGTGCTTGTCTCTTATCTTTGTTACTGAGTTTGCTTACATGACAAAATTAAAAGCCTTCATAAAAAAACATGGTTTTTTTCCCTTTTTTTTTCCTCTCCAACTCAGCTGGAATCATCATTATTAGAGAGAGCATCCCCACCCTGGGGGGAAAAAAAAAATTACAAAAAAAACATTCCATGCAACTTTAGTGAGCATTTATACAATTAAGAGATGAGAGGATTAAAAGATAAATTAACAAAACTGTTTCTTAACTTGGGAGTTTGAAACATCCCAATACATGATCAAGTTACAGAGTACACTATCCATGAAGTCAACTTTTCTTCATAGGTGGGGATGATTGCCATGAAAGATGCAGAAAGAGCAATTGGGTGCAAAGGCTCTTCCCCATTCCATTTGTTTCTTCCATCTTCCATTTGTTTCTTTCCATGTATTGCCAAGGAGGCAGTACAGAGAAAAATCAAATTAAAGATGGCATGACTGACATGGTCAAAAGTGAACAGGGCAAGAGCTACTCAGGGATGCAAAGTTTGCCATATCCAAAGCCGCAAGGAACAAACTAATACCTAAGAGCAAAACTTCAGTAGTTAAATTTATGATATAATCTAGAAACAGACGTAACTTACTACATTTAGTGACATAATTAAGACTTAGAGCTTCAGGCAGTGAACTTAAGCCTTTCAAAAACTTCATTCATTCATTCACTGACCAGATGTCTCATGCTACCATAACTTTAATGACTCAAAGGGTTCCTCTGCAAACTTACAGGAATCAATTAAGGTAGAGAAGTCAGCACCCAAATCAACCTTCACTATGGCACAAGCATTCACTGCGTTCACTTAGCGTGTGACAAAAGGCGTTCCTAAGAACGAGAAGCAACACTGCGGGGAGACAAACCCGTCCTCCGGAGGGAGACAAGGTCCTTGTGCAGAGATAAACCCGAAAAGCCCCCAAGCCCCCAAGCGCAGCGCGCCCCGGCAGAGCCGCACCCGCTCCGAGCCCCGCTCCGCTCTCACGGGGCGCACGGAGCCAAACCCGCCCTCCACAATGCCCTCTCAGATCTGCAACCTACAGGCACGATAAGATGCCCCAACACGCATAAGCCCCGCGCAAACTGTGCCTAATGAGCATTAATCCCCCCTATCTCCTCGGCCATCTCCCCCACGCCCCCTGAGCACGCCGCCGCTCCACTTCACACACACGTGCGTAAACTTTATTCACAAAACCCATCCCCACAAGCCCTCCCCTGCCTCCCTCACCGCCGTGGTGCCCCCCCACCCTCGGTGGCGGCTGCGCGGGGTTAACCGGGCCAGAGGCTGGGAGGGGGGGATGCGCCAGGGACCGCCCGGGCCAGGGTGCGCGGTACCCGCGGGCAGCCGCACCGAGCGGCACCGCAGCCGCCTCCCGCAGGGTCCCAGCCCGCCGGAGCTCAACACCAGCCGGGGTTACAGCAATGGACCCTCGGGAGCCGCCGGCGGTGGGAGCCCTGGCACCAGGGCAGGACTCGGCGCCGCGCATCTCCCCCGGGCGCCGCTCCCGGCCCCGGGCAGCCCCCACGGCCCCGGGCAGCTCCCGGGGCAAACGCGGGCCGGGCGCCCGCAGGGTGGAAGCCGAGCTTCGTTCCGAGCAAAGGAGGGGGCCGGGAGCTGCGGAGGGGCCAAACTGGGGGAGCGAAGGAGGGAAGGAGGAGAGCGGCTGCGGGAGCGCTGCCACCGCCGCGGCCGCGTATGTGACCCGCCTGCGTGAGGTGGTTACCTGAGGTGACACATATGAATCCAAAGAGGTAAAAGTGAGCAAACTCCGCGATCATTGTCCTCGGGTGGCGCCTGCAAGCAGTCTCATGCCAGAAGAGCGGGGGGAGAAAAGAAGAGCCCCCAGTTGTAATTCCACAGAAGCTTAAGGCAAGCGAGGTTCCCTAATCCCGCCGGACTCCGGGGCGAGCGAGTCCCCTCCGGGCACGGCGCTGTCAGGTCCGCGGGGCTCCAGCCGCACGCCAACTCCGGCCGGCCTCCCCTCTCCTGGCCCGGGCTTTCCTCAGCAGCGCCTTGACACTTCCCAGGACTATCCAAAGCGATAGGAGACAACAAAAGATCCTCGAGTTCCCGCAGCGGAGGTCCGCCGCCTCCCAAACACAAGTTGCAGCCCCGCCAGACTCCGGGACGAGCCGGTAACGGAGCGCGGCCGGGACGGGCAGGACCGGCCACCGCCGCCCTCCGCGAGGGTGAGGGGCGGGCAGGGAGCTCCGCGAAGTGTCCCCGCCGAGTCACTGCGCGCCCGGCGAGCGGCGGGCAGAGCGCGGCGGCGGAGCGGCGGCAGCGCCCGCTCCCATGGCGGGGGGAGGAGGCGGGCGCGTCGGGGGCCGCGGCGGAGCCCGGCCGCGGTCAGGCGGGGCGGCGGGCAGGGGAGCCCCGGCGGCTGCCCCGAGCCCAGCCCAGCATCGCCGCCGCCCCCGCCCCTGCACGCGGGAATCCCACGCTGGCCCCCGCCCCAGCGCCGGAGGAGGGCACAAGAGGGGCGATGGAAGGAAAGAAGAAAGAAAAGGCAGGGAGAGAGAAGAGGGCGAGCAAAACTTCCCCGGGCCAACGCCCCCGAGCCACCCACCCCAACCGCCCGCCCTCGGTGCGGCGGCTGCGGGAGGAGGAGAGGGAGGAGGAGCGGCTCCTCGCCTTGCCCCGCCGCCGGGGCAGGGGTGCACGAGTCAGGCGGGGCCGCGCCTGAACTTTCTGCTGTCACGTCGAGCCGCTCGCCTCCGCCGCGGGTTTCCCCTTCCCCCTCCCGGCCGCCTCCGCCTCCTGCCCGCGCTGCTGCTGCTGCTGCAGGTCTGGTGCCGCCTCGGGACACCTTAAAGGAGCCGCACCTACACGGCCCCCGCACGCCCCGGGCGGCGCTGCCCGGCCCGGCGCTCCCTCCCCGCCCGCCCCGCCCTGCGCGGAGCCGGCGCCGCCTCCCGCCCCTTCCCCCACGAAGGTAACGCGCGGGGCGGCTCCCGGAGCCCACCGTGCCCCGGGCACGGTACGGACAGAAGCACAGGGAGGGGATGGGGGTAGCCCTGGGGGCGCAGAAGTTCAGATTCCCCTCGCCCACCCCCGCTGAAAACAAGCAAAGACACAAAACCCCCGCGCGGGTCTCCACCGGCATTCCCGAGACTGCGCTTCGCCGGGTGGTTCCCAACGCCAAGGCCTGGCCGTGCTCCAAATCTCTAGGAGAAGCATCCTCAAATCGCCACTCCTGCGGTCGAGTGCACGGACAAATACTACAAGAGCAACTCTGCATGGCCATGTCACACCATGAGATGTAGTGGTGGGGAAAGAAGGGGAGCACTGCAGGGAAGAAAGGGAAGGTGGACCGGGAAGAAGTTACACTACCACCTCACAGAAAAGCTCCAGCTCAATCTATTCCTAGATTTGATTCATTGAGGATTGAATGAGGCTGAAGAAGAAATTTCAATTCCAAGCAGCTTATTGAATATATTAATCCCATTGCAAGCAAGTCTGCAGTGGGATAATCAAACTATATAGAAAGACTCTTGATGTACTTCCTGTCACAGGATTTATACGGACCCCACGCTGTTATCAGCCAAACAGGTTTGGGTGCTGGCAGCCACCACCATCAGTCAAACCACAAGGAATGTCACTGAGTTTGCCCCATGTTGCATCCCTCAGGGCAAACTGAACCAAAAGTCCAACAACAAAAAGGTCCTGTTCATTGCACTGAGTCTGTTTCAGTCCACTTTTATGAGTATGAGATACATAAAGACAGATTTTCAATCCTGAAAATCAAAACTGGTTTGCATTGGGAAAGGATTCCTGGTTATATGTATACAGTGTATCTGTACCAGCGGCAACCACATCGGCAAGATTTTCTCCTAAAACTGATGACAATTGATGGACATCCAAAAGTTAGAAAAACAATCTAGTGTTTTACACCAATTAATTTTCACAGAGAAAAATGGATTGGTGTCCTACTTCAAACACATTTAGAAAGCAGTCATAACTGTGGAATCAGTAGCAGTGAATAACTTTGAATGCGAGCAGATTTCTTCAAGCTGTACCTAGCCAACCATTTCTCTTCCTGTTGTGACCTCATGCATCATCCTGCACTTCATGAAAGAAAAATGCATTAGCACCTCCGCAGTTAAAACCACACGGCAGAAACAGTGAAGAGCCCTGAGATAAGCCTTGAATCCTAGTGAGAAGTTTGAGATTTCAATAAATTAGACTTGGGGCTGTTCTTTTGTAATTGATTAAATAAACAGGAGTCACATGCAGGGCTGAAAATGGGCCTCAAGAGTACATTTATTTCACCTCTGTTCCCAGATAGGGTCAAATATAAGTAAGACCCTAACTAGCAGGTATTTTGTAACCCCTCTTCTATCCATTTCTCATGACTGGAATTTCATACGATATTTAGTTAACCTGTCCCAGTTACTGTATAGTCAGACTCCTTTTTTTTAAGGCTAGACTAAATACTCTTCTGGAAGAAAACACACCACTATCACCACCAATTACATTTTGAAGACTTTTTTTTTATTCCTTCTGTAGTATCAATACTTGGCAGACTCACATTTTGTTGTACCAAATTTTGTACCTATTTTAAGTGATTTCATCTCTTTAAAAAGCAAATATAACATTTACCAGTAGGCCACTCTAAAGGGAATAAATAGGTTCACTTGTTCTATGAATGTACCTTCACACATCTATTTTATGTGTGTACATGTATTTATTTACTTCTAAAGTGTCATTCTTAGGTATTCCTCTGTTTATATGGGATATAATCTATTTCCTCTAATTTTTAATTATAAAACATAATTTTTAATGCATTTCTTTGGCATATGTATTATCCAGCAACATAAATTAGCCCATTTACTTTGTAACTGACAAGAAACGTACAGAATGTGTACAGAAGGTAAATAAAGCATTTTCCTAATTCCCAGAGAGTTTTCTCAACCCAAGATGAATCTGTTTCCTGTTCATTAGTGCAATAGTAGGTTTCTAGATTCACTCACACTTTTGCTTAGGTAATTCAAAAAAAAAATAAAAGGGCCAGTAAAATTTTATGTCATGTCAAAATCTTGTTGTTTGCTTGTTTGCAGTCTTGCTGGCTGCTAATTTGAAATTCACATGCAGAGAAATTCTCCATACAGCAGTGGATTAAATCTCTGAAGCTTGAATGACCTTACCATGTGATCATGAGATGAGCCTACGTAAAACAGTTTAAAGCTTTTGTGTCACGGTTACCCCATCTTTAATGAGCCTCTAAGACTGTTTCAATCACTATAAAGAATTTTTTAATCCTTTGAGAAGAACAGAGTCATTCTACTTTAGGTACCTCTAGTGAAAGTACAGTAGAGCTTCAAAGGCTTGTTCAATTTGTACTGTCTCAGATACTTCATAACATAATGTTTAGCTGTCAGTGCTTTCTTACTTCAGAAAAATTGCTAGGAGTGAATGTATACTGCTCTAATTATCTTTCTTAAAATTCATTTAGATTGTAATAATATATAACAGCTGCTCGGCTGAGTGAATCTCTTCAAATTGTAAGCCTACAGAATTTCATCAGAATGTCTTGTAAGTAATTGACATCATCTTTAATTCTGCAGATGTTCTTACAAAATGTGTGCTATTAAAGCACCCTTATTGTCCTTGATACTGAGACATACAGACATCCGTGTGAGACACACACGTATATGTGTGTCTGTCAGAAAATGTTTCTAGGAAAAGAAACATGGCTTTAACCTCTTCAGATGTGGGGAACAGTACATCGATGACTATTATAAAGCAGATGTACTTGCTGTGTTTATTCTGTAATATTTTAAGACTTACACAAACATGTAATTTCTGGGAGAACAGAACTACTTCGAAACACAAAATTACACACGCTGCCTGAGTTTGAGTGAGGCACAGGACTTGCATGAAACCTCCAACAAAAAAGGTTCTCCAGAACTGATAGTTGTGATTCAGCAGATGGCACTCTTCCCTCAAAGTGACTAAAATCAGTTCTGCCTTTGATACAAGAGATGCTGTGCTTTGAGAGATTATTCAGAAGAGCTTGAACTTCTGTAAGCACTGCAGATCCCAGGCACTTCTCTCCAAGGGCCAGAGACACGCTCACGACATCTTGGATGCGCTGTGGGGGCAAACAGGGTGCCTCTCCACAAACCTCTTTGAACTTCAGATGTCTCTTCCCCCTTCCTGATCTCCAAACTACCGTGTAGCCTCCCGGTTATCAGCGGGGCTGGCTGCCAGGAATCCCTCTGTGCGTGCACTGCGCGGTCACGCGCGCTCGTGTCTGCAGAGGCTCACCCAGTTTATCGTCCCGAGGCTGGCAGCCAGGATTACTGAATCGCTGCCTTTATTCTGCAGGCTGCAGCTAAGCTCCCATTGACATCATAGGGATTATATAGACACAACCAAGTTTCAAAAAGTCTTTCTTCCAGACTCTTTAGGACACCCTGGAAGCGATGCGTTGCATTATTTAGTGAACTGCCTTAAAAGAACTATTATAAATATTTTTTTCTAAGTGTAAGTTGAAATTAAGGGGAAAAATACGAGGAATTATATATACGGGGAATTATATATACATCTCTCTTTGTGTATTTGTCTCTAAGTATATTATGGGCCTTAACCATGGCAGGAATCCTAGCTGAAGTCAATAAACAGACCTGATAGCAGAACAGTACATTATTTCAGTGGTATTTTCATTAGGAAAAAAAAAATGGATTTTTCTACATTAGGTCTAATCAAGCGCTGAAATGTTAGAAGAAGGAGCACTGTAAAGGACAGCTGAGTATGAAAAGTGCATGAATAGCAAAAGTTTGAAAACCTACAGTTGCCATATAATTAATTGGGATACTTATTATGAACAAACAAGAAATGTTATTATTTCCATGCCCATATAAGTAAATTTCTGTCTCTTTCTTGACCTGTCTGGTTACTGTTTAAACATGCTGTTCAAAGACATTGTTTTCTTGTGTTTGATTGCTCGACCTTACCATGATTTTGCTTTTATTTACATTAATTTTGTGATGTAATCCTTATTTTCTTTGATGTTACTCCTAATTACACTACTAGTGAATTCAGACTTCCAATGTCTTTCACTACATACAACATTTAGAATAGCACTCGAGTCATTGCAGAGCAAGGAATAATAGCAATAAAATATAATATTTTAAAATATAATATTTTATTTGCTATGATGAATTCAAAGACAGAGACCCTAAGGAAGCTCAAGCCTCATTATGCTAGGTGTGTAAAAACGCCATGATAAAAGATGCTTTCTTCAAAGGATTTATGAAGCATCACTATCAACATAAAGAACTTAAAGAAAAAATCACCACTGGCATAAACATGCAAAATCCCATTGAATTTTATCCTTTAATATTCCTTTGTATTAGGGGTGAATGGGTCTTTTCATTTCTGTTCAAAGATGCTATAGCACATCCCCACTGGAAAAAAAAATCACTGAAGCTATATTCCTTCTGCTGCCCCAGTAGAAAATGCTAAAGGCATATTTGCTATTCAGTCTACTCAGCAGACTAGCTCAAATGCTTTAAAAATTGTTATAATTTTAGGAAATATTGCCTAGAACTCCTGCTTTGTGGTTTTGTTCGTGTTAACGACAAAATGCTAATCTGCTTAATATGTAATTTATATACAAACAACACAGTATTTATTACAAAACCGGTGTTATCTCTGATATTGCCAAACAAAGAGAGACCTGTCCCTGAAATCTCAGTATTTGCTTTAAATGTTTAACAAATGAGCCATTCAGTGCTCACGATCTCCTTGCCTCAATACGAGGAGTATGAGGGTGTCACCTAGTGGATTGTTCTGGCTGCCTGGAGGAGAGCTCACAAGCCAAATCACCCAAATGGCATTGAATGAACTAACGAAATGAAAGAGAAAGGCTTCTTTTTTTTTTCTTTATTTAATTACTCCGGGAATTGTGAGAGCTTCAACAGAGCGTTATTATTCTGTAATATCTGCCTTTGGCTTCCCATTCATGCCACAGAATCTGTTGGCACTGAAAAGGGCTGTAAGAATGATGCATCCAAAATTTTGAAGAGAAAATTGCCTATGTTCCTGGATCAGAGGAAAGGTTTAATATTACCAGAGACAACCATTTTAAATGAGTTGCACAAAACTTTTGTGTGAGATTACAAGTAATAAGTGGAAGAAAGTGCCTGTACATTTCATCAATTATATTTTTAGAGAAGGAACTATTCCATGGTTTTCAGCAGGCCATCAAAAAAAGGGGGGTTTGCATGTTATAATTTGAGATTGCTGTATGCATTTATAATTCATGAATAGTTAAGGTTAACCTTAGCAATCTGGAGATGAAAAGGATTACATAAACTATCCTTCTTATTTCTTTGATTGAATTACTGCACATGTTTAAAGCAGACGCCACTTAAGAAGTGAATACCTGCAGTGAATTAACTCAGTCAAATGCAAAGCAGATACCCAGCCAGCTCACCCAGTACCATTGCAATTGCATGTTGAAATTTAAAATAACCAGCATACAATTTATAATTGCATGATGAAAGCCTATCTGATCCCATATATTTAACCTCTTTTAATTAAAAAAATGCTTACTATAGTTTTAATATTGCATTCTGCCCTTGAGTGGAGGAAGGGAAGAAAGCAAGGATGGAACTACAGATGATAAAGACATCCTATTTTCGTGCCTAGAGCAGGCATTTGAATTACACCCCCTGAAATTCTTCAGTGTGTGCTGTGTGACCAGCATGGGAAGAGGAGCAAGTCTTTGCCCCATGATGGTATGATTATTTTTTTGTGTCAGGAGTACATCCTACTCATCAGCAGACACAGTAGGCTATTGGAAGCAGCAGCAAAAATCTTGCATTAGCAGTACACTCTGCTGGCCTTGTGGCTGGTGCCCTGCCATAATATGTCTGTTTAATGAGCAAGGGGATCTGCCTTCCTCTGTGTAGGAGGGCCTGCACATCCTTAGCCTTTTCTCCATATACAAAATACACACAGTCAATCTAAAATTCCTTGAAAAATACCCCTGGTGAAAAGGTATGAAGACCCCAGAAATCCTTATCCATATTAAAAGCTCTCAGAATCACTCTTCAAGAGAACTGTGAAAGTGTATATTACTTAACTTAATTAGAAAAAGAAAATGTATAAAGGCATTTCAATTGTTTGACTACAAACTACCTCTACTTTTTGAGGTAGGAAATGAAGAAAAGGAAAAAAAGGTTAGTTAAATTCCTCACCCTCAAAACAGAGGACAGAGTTCTGTTGATCAGAAGCATCTTATTCTGCTAGATATTAAATGTTTTCTGGCCCTTAGAAGCATTTCTCCACTCTTTGGGACATAGAATTATTTGGGGATTTTCTTTTTTCATGTATTTTGTCTTGTCAACACTGTTGGTCTAGATCCTAGTGGATTCTGCTGTGAAGTGCCCAGGTGATGCACATTGAGTTCAGTAGGAGACACTGCAAAGTACTAAACCTGCAGGGCAAGTAAGGATTACTGCTGAGGGAGGGAATACTGTCAATGAGCCTTGTATATCCATTCATACAGCAAGCTATTTCATTTTGAAACAGTTCCTTCCAGCAGCAGTACCAGGCTTCCATACCTCATCCATCTCCTTCTGCACAGAAGGTCAGACTGCCTTCAGAATAGGGGGGAAAAAGGAAAACAAGCTAGAGGGAAGGCCTTGGGCCCCAGCTAAATATTTCATTAAAAAGAAAACTGGTCTTGCATGTGTTCTCTTTAAAACCTCCCAAAGGACAAATCTGTCAGGGAACGTCTCCATAGTTAGGAGCATCCAGTAACACAACTATTCCTCCCACTCTCCGAGACGGCCTGACACAAGCCAGCTCCAGTGCAGAAGCTGAGTAAATATTCTCTGCTGGTGCCAAGGCTGAGCTAACACAGGTTGTGTCTCAACAGGCCTTATTAGCTCAGGCTCATTACTGTAATAACTGGGCTCCGTGGCAGCAGGAGCTGCAGGAGCTGCTCCTGGCGCTGCAGACATGCCGTCAGCGCGCTCCTCCTCTTCTTCCCGGAGATTCGCTCATTGCATTGCGAGCCGGCAGCTGCTCCTCTCAAAAAGCTCTCCTGGCATACGAGACCATTTCAAAAATTGTGGGGTAGTGGAAGGTTGTGAAGTGCTGGCAGGGCAGGGGATCACGCCTGCTGCACTGTAATGGCTTTTTTCCCAAGTACAAAGCACGACCTTAGGCAAAGATCACGCAGGTATACAACTTCCACTTTCCTCTTCTGTCACCTCTTAACAGAGAAAATTAACACACTGAGCACCTTAAAAATGCAGCAATACGCTTTCAAATAAAAAGTTGAAAATTCTCCCATTTCTTTTATATAAATGAACAAGTTCTGCACCATCCTAGTAGTTACTCAGTAAACATAATTTAGCTTTTACCCTCAGCTGCACTGCTGGACAAACAGCCTACTGTTTAGCTGGAGTGCACAGTCAGAGCTTCATGGGCTCACAAAACCCACTTCAAAGAACACAACAAGAACAGAAAAATTGCTTTTTAAATCTTACTGCTGTATGGGCACAGGACCAGCATGGCAGTTCAGATAGCAGTATCAGACTAAATAAATATTAAGACTGAAGAAAGTCTCAGGCAAAGTTCCTACAGACCACAATAGGAGAGGATACTATCTGGGATCTACACCTTCCACATATGATCCCTGTAGCTGTAGTTCTTAGGTGAGTAAGAGAGCAGCAGTGAGACACAAACATTATGTGTCAAAACCATAATTTGAAATTTACACCTACGCACAAAGATGAAGAAAATGATTCCAAATAATTTTGCATTATTTATTTATTAAATTATTTCGGGTTTTATTTCAACTGACATTTTGAGGTGTTGCTTCATAATGATGGAGCTGAGAAACCGTCTGTTTTTGTGTGTTTTAAAGAGATAGTCTCACATGGAGGTAATAACCTTAGGCCAGGGGAGATTTCATTGGCACTCAGAGGGTTTTTAATAATGAAATTTTGCATATTGCCATGGAAAATTTCTACAAACCAAGAGGGAACTCTTTTTAAGTGGTAGAATAAGCTATTCGCCTGAGTAGAAGTTGGAGAGATTTTATTCAAGCATATTCAGTTGGTTCTCATTATGAACAACTTTATATTTAATTGTAAAATTTTATATTTGCCTCCCAACTTTTAAGAAAATATACACACTTACTTTTTGACACATATTTTGGTATGCAATCTTACTTGTGCTGCAAGATTTGCATTTTGATTTATTGAAGAAAACGAGGTTTAAAACCCTGACTTATTATAATGGGGAAATCCTCACAATCAACTCAATGTGATGATAAATACATGTCTTTCAGTAAAGTACTTATCTAACCTCCAATGTACTTTGTTCTTATCTGGATGGATTCCAAAATATACAGTTTCACGTGAATTATGCTGTAATGCCCTCTGCTGGTACTGAGCTAGTAAAAGCACTCTAAATTTCCTTTGTAGTTCACCTGAAAAGGTACAAAAATGGCATGAAGACCTTGGGTTCAAACCATCATAAACTTCTACCAGTACCCTAGGCTGATTACAGACTCTAATAAGGCATTTTTAAAATAAAGCCGGCCAACTTGATCTTAAAAAATACCAAATTTGACATAAGCTTTTTACAAAGTTGCCAAGACCCTCAAGGTTTCTCAAGAAAGAATATTTGCTAAATTCTCAAAATCCTGTGAAAAATTCCATAGCTAAAGGAATAAACTATTAAAGATCGTCAAATGAAATTTATTTAACTTCAAGCACTTGATACTGCATTAGGAAGTCAAGACTGAAAATCTTACCAGAGTGATAATGTTAGATTTCAGAATTTCAAAGCCTTTGGCTTATATTGTACCAGTCAAACACAGGCCAATATTCATAGGCTGAAGCCACTCTTCAAGTAAGAAACTGAATATATGTACTAGAACTTACATTGTAACTTTGGTTGATATTTTAAATGTCTTAAAAATAAAAAAAAGGGGATGACAACTCAGACAGTTAAGTACAGCTGTACCAAAGGATCCTGCTTCAATACTTTTATGGCATGAATATGTGGAAAAAAGGAAATACTGAAAAATCAACTAAAGTTTTTCCCTGCTCGACTTATTACTGCCTGACAGAAGGCTTAGTGAGAAGCTACCCATTCCCAAGGAGTTAATTAGTACCTTCTGTGAATAAATACCAATCACACCAACATCTTATATGCAGCAAGATTAAACAAGTAATGTTTTTTAAAGTTCCGTATCCTTTGAAGTATGCTTGGTTAAAATTGCATTAATTAGATAGCATAATGCTAAAAATAAGGTTAGGGTATTCTTGTTTTTGTCTTTCTTTTCTCTCTGAACACAGAGTAAAAATTATAAACCTGGCCCAAATTTGGCATCATGGAAACATGAATGAGATTTTCAAAAGTGCTTTGCAGAGGGGGATGTTCAACTGCCACTGAAAGACCTCCCCTTGGTATTTTTGAAAATCCTACCCTTAACCCTTTATTAAGAATCCCTTGAAAGAGATTTTTGCTTGAAGCCATAAATCTGCCCATCACATATGCAGGGAGAATCAGCAATTAACAGGAGACATGAAGGATTTTCTTGATTACAGTTTGGACAAGCATTTCTCTGGAGAGCTGCTGCTTTTGTTCAAAATCAGCCTGTCTCCTCCATGTTTGAACAGGCTGTATGCTTCACCATCAGAACCCAGAGAATTTTAGTGCCACAGAAACACAGCCTTGAATGGCCAAAAATGTGTATGTTATAGATCAGGCAAAATCTTAGTGTTGTTCCACATCATTTCTGATGGCAAAAGCTGGCATCTGAAATGATGCTCTGCTTTTGTGGGACACAATGGCATCGCACACAAATGATGACTACATTCAGTGTGGTAATAAACACATTAAAGGCAAACATTTGCTCTCAAGACTATTGTGTAGATTTAGCCTAATCCTGAGAGGATTTCAGGTTCTTGGATCTGCCATGTCCTAGGCTGGCAGTAGCTTGAGGTGACAACCCACTGCCTGAGAGCAGGTGTGGGAGGCATGCCTGCCACTTTCCAGATATGTGGGAAAAGCTGGAGTCCATCTGTTTTCTTCCCCGACATTTTTAATGATTTGCCATGTCTCTGATTAAATATGTTATTTAAGCTGAAGAGAAGAGACAAGTTTTAAACAGCATAGTGCAATTCTCTTTGAAATCTGCTTTATTACCATAAAGATTGCAGTGACTTTTACTTCATCTGTTTGGGTTTATGTTTGAAACTTCACTTTCTAACTACAGGAAACAGTTACATCAGTGATCAGATTTCCTATCAATGAAATAATGTGATGCCTAGCTAGCCTGTGAGAAATCTGCTTTGTTGCTACTTTGGAAGATATTTCCCAATGTAGTCTAGAAAAGTAACATTTATGAATTTTCTCTTATCACTACTGGTAACTCTAGTCCCAATTATATGTAATCATTTCCTACTTAATAAGTTTGAATTGTGTGCAGTGGTTAAAACAAGACATGCTAAAGAAAAGCCTATTCTTTTACTACCCACTGGATTCAGGAGAAACTATTCATTTGGCACTGAATTTTCACTTAAATGGCAGAGAGACTGAACTCCACTGTGAAAAAACCCTGTTACAGAGAGGGGAGGACATATTTTTAGAATCTTGCTACACAAACATAGACTGGTGCAGAATTTTAACAATATAAATAAACTTGCTCCTCAAATGCTCCCATGCTCATCATGACAAAACATAGGTCTAGCTCTGAATAACAATAAAACAAATCTGTCTTGGAGTGAACCTTGCTGTTCCAGGAATGGCAGCTATTCCCATGGCACAGCAATATTCCCTGTTTCTCAGAAACAAAAACACACTAGCAGCAACAGGCAGAGGGGAGGACAGGAAGTCCTTGACCCCTCTATTTCTAGGCAGGTGACAACCCCATAAGTCTGACTGAGATTCCATGGCCATAAACTGGAGCCAGAAAACCCATAGGATCCAAAATCTTTATGTTCTGTCCGCTCATCCTTGCCATCTGAAACACTGCCATGTCCAATATTAACACAACAATTCTACCCCAAGTGGCCTGAGGTCATGAGTTGTGGGGTAATGTCAAAGTCTTATTTCTGTCATATTCTGGAAAACCAGGACCAATGTATTTGTACCCACGGGGAAAAAAAAAGAAATAAAACCATATAAATATATTTTGGGGCACATTTATGCCTACCTGTTAACAAGTTTAGTAAGACATGAAATAGATCTCTATTTTGAAATCAAGCAGCAGGTTCTGGAAGTGACACTTACAAACAGATTATTAGTACAAACAGCCTCTAATAACACACTACTGAAGAGTCAAGGGAATAAATGGAATTTTCATTTCTTGATCCCTGCAAATTAAGATAAGGTGCTTTTCTGGAAGCCTTAAGCAAATACCAGTGTGTCTTATGGATCCCAGCAGAGGGGTTAAATGGGTGAAATTTAAATGCCTTTTATCACAATTTATCAAGTGATCCTTTTTTTTATCATAGATGTCACAAGTTGAATGATACTAGACAATATATTATTTATGAGATGAACATAAGTATTTTTAAAATTATATATTACAAGTGATTTAAAAGGTTTTATTTATATCTGTAAGTATAACCACACCACAGCTTGCAAGTGATTCTTTTGTAGTCTATTGACAAAAATGAACATAGATCCAAAACATGATAGCCCATACCTACAAAATGGGGATGAATTATTCCTTTGTCACCCCTTCAGTTTGTGGTTTACAGACTACAACACAAGCTGATTATATTGATGCTCCTAATTATGAAAGTTAGGGGAATTTTCATATCTTTCACTGAAGTAATGTCTTCAGTGGATTAGAAGTAAGATTGGAAAACAAATCTTTTAATGAAATATGCAACACAGAGTTCTACTAAATACAATCACACATTGCTCAGCAAAGCTGCCAATAAAGTGAAACAAATACAACTCCTCAAATATTTCAATGAAATGAGTAATTAACAGTTTTCTAGTATGGAGCTTCATAGAGTATAAAGAATAAATCTCATAAAATAAAGGCAAGATACTAACAAGCCAACTTCATGCAGAATTCCAACTCCTGAAAGGTCTGAAGCCTCAGGCACTTAGAATTTACTGTTCTCATTCACAGAAATGATTTGCAGACCTGAATGAATATTTTAGAGTTTTTTTCTTGGAGTCAAATGATCCATCTGTTTACTAAAACAATTCACCACAAAGCCAAAGGGGTCATTTCAGGGTAAAACCTCCATCTCAGCAAAGGGTAAACCAAACAGGGTGTCAAGTTGAACTATTTGAAGTATAAAGTAACATGAGATAACATTTGATGATGGTCAGATTGTATGATCTTTCTGCTCCAGCATTTTTAAGACTGAGATACAAAGAGTTATTTTCTTGGAAGGTATCAAATTAACAGAGATTTGTATTTCTATGGTATTATCCCAGTTTTCCACTGCTGAGCAGTGTTGATAATGAACATTATTTGTAAAAATGAATTTATTCTCCAGCTTACAGCCTCACCACCACACAAGGGAGTGTTTTCAGCAGGCTATGAATGTGTAAGTTGAATCAAGGCAAGAGGCGTAAGCCACACAACTTTTTCATCTTATTCCATGAGAGAAGATGAATGGAAGAATGAGAATGAGAGATACTATTTATTTTGAATTGTTAATTTGCAGTAAAATTGCCATGTTTTATGTGGGACTTGGTGGCAAGGGAAAACCAATAAAATAAATACAGTAGGAATATGTTTGTCTGAACTGAAATGATACCGTATCTCCTAATTTCAGCATTACCAAAGATTTCAGTGGTGTTAGATATACAATACATCTCTACTATAAAAGGGTGAACTCCCTATTACTGGCTATATTCTCAAAATTAGGACCAATTTTTGCTTCCTAAAATAGAAAAGATAATAGAGTACTTGCCATAATTCTTCAAATACAATCATCATTACCAAGAATTACCAGAATCTATAGAAAATAAAATCTGTTCTCAGTGACCTGATTCCCTCCAGTTGTGGTGCTTCTTTCTACTAATCCTTGCTCTGGAAACAGGCAAGTAAACACTGAATGAGATCTCAGTGTTCTGGGTTGGAAGAGACCCACAAGGATCACCAAGTCCAACTCTTCCATGAATAGCCCATATAGAGATCAAACCCACAACAGTGCAGAGTCTAGTGGAGGAAAATAAATTAAGCACAAAAACCTGCATTGAGTGTATTCTGTATAATCTTCCAACTTAAAACCTTATCTGATGGGTAGAAGTACAGCTCTGGGTCCTCATCAGAGTATATTGATGCATTTGCATCATCACACACAGTACAGCTCCTGGGACCCCAGGGACTGTTCTGGTTAACCCAGATTTCCTTTCCATGAACATAAATATCAGTCATCACCTCCATCAAAAAATTCCAGGATAATTTGTTTTACCCATATACTTTTCAAAAGGTTTTTTGTTTTTTTTTCCCTAAAGCCACAGTGGAAATTTGTAGACGTTTTTGGTTTTGTTTTTGGTTTGTTTTTTTTCTATTTTTTGGTGGGTTTTTGTTTGGGTTGTTTTTTGTTTGGTTTTTTTTTTGGGGGGGGGGGAGTGGTTTGGTGGTTGGTTTTTTTTTTGTTCTTTTTTTTTTTTTCATTAAAGGATTCCATGTACCTTGTTTGGAGCAGTGTTTCAAATCAAAGGTCAGTTTTCTATAAGCGAGTTCTGTGCTGGTTCCATTTGCAGCCAACACGAGAAATAGGCTCACTCCAGAGGCTCTCTAATGGATGATCTTAGCATTTGTTTTAGAGCTGGTGAATCATCTTCTGCAAGTGCCTCTTTCTGCCCTCTTACTGCCAGATTGGTTTAGACTTTTCACACACCTAAAGTTAGGCAAGTCCAATCTTTACATGTAATACTCGAGTGCAGAACTTTCCTTTGTTTGGAAAAGGTTTTCACAAAAGGTGTCTTCAATATCTTATTTTAGATTTATTTAACACAGCACTTTGAGTTAGCAGTCTTTGCTACAAACTCTTGAAGAACCAGTGAAACTCTTTTTTTAAATAAGAGTGCTGAACTTGAGCTGTTTGGCCGAATCATGGATTATCTGATTGGATCATCTGAAACAAGCAGCTCAGCTTCCTTGATTATTTTCCCTGAATATTCTACAACAGTTGTTTTCCCTGAATATTCTACAACAGTTGTTTGTGTTAATTAATTAACACAATTAATTAGAAACTGAAGTAGCTAAAGAAAGGGGTGGACTAATTAACCTGCAGTTTCCTGTAACACCATAACAATTCTCCTACTATTATGCAAAAGACAAACAATTTCTTTTCCTAGCCAGAAATTTTGCGGTACAAGAGGAAATTGCTCAAGTCACAGCAAAGGACCTCTACTGAGTCTATTGAGAAGGAAATGAAGACAGAAGGAAAGGAAGAAGGAAAGGAAGAAGGAAAGAAGGAAAGAAAGAGAGAGAGAGAGAAAGAGAGAGAGAAAGAGGGAGAGAAAGAGAAAGAAAGAGAGAAAGAAGAAAGAAAGAAAGAAGAAAGAAAGAAAGAAAGAAAGAAAGAAAGAAAGAAAGAAAGAAAGAAAGAAAGAAAGAAAAGAAAGAAAGAAAGAAAGAAAGAAAGAAAGAAAGAAAGAAAGAAAGAAAGAAAGAAAGAAAGAAAGAAAGAAAGAAAGAAAGAAAGAAAGAAAGAAAGAAAGAAAGAAAGAAAGAAAGAAAGAAAGAAAGAAAGAAAGTTAATTATTTAGTTGTGTCTCCTGGCTATGAAACCACTGGAGTTTCCTGTGTTTTGCCGTGTTCTGTACAGTACATATGAAGTGTGATGACAATGATGGTGGTAAGGAGTTGATTCTTGCTTTAATCTGTTTTCAAATCTCTCTTGAGTTTTAACACCCAGACAAGTGTTTAATCCTTATGTCTTGCCTTCAAAGCCACAGATAGATTCCTACAAAGGTCTTTAGATAAACAGTAAAAGCGCTGAATGTTGTGAAAACATACGTGTTTCTTCTTTCAGATCCAGTCCTTTGTATATTTCTTTTTATTAGTTTTGAGATTATTAGACACAGTGGCTAGAGATAAAATACTGATATTACATAGATTTAATCTCATAAGAATACAGATGCCATCTTTAAAATGATTTAAACCATACAGGTGCTTTATATTAATCAAATTCTTTTTTTCTTTGAGTATAACTGTGTCAATTGAGGTGCTTATCTGTTCATGTTCTGTTCAAATAAATTACTGCTAATCATGTTTGAGGGCATGTTTAAGAGGTTTTAGACTGGTAATAGATATCACACCTTTTCAAAACTATCATAAATATTATACTGTAACAGCCAGAGTGCATCTGGATAACATGAATTTAATTGAATTGATTCATAACCATTGCCACCTACTGTGCTGCAGTAACCAACCCTAAAAGAATGTTGATATTAGACTGTGCAGAGTACACTTGAACTACACAGTAAATATTTTTGAGGTGGGTACCACAGCCTCACCCATTTGACAATCACTTTATATTCCCATACTACAGTTTTTAAGTATTTATTGCAAGATTGTGACCTGTGCTATATATTCAAACTTGTTGTGGGAGTAGGCTGTTAGCAGGAGAAGCAAAAGAACCAAAGATATGATTTTCATTTCTCATTGGGAAACACAGTTTTAAACTGGAGGAAGACACCAGGATTCAAATTTATTCAAGTGAAAAAAATCAAATTTTTGAGACTGAAAACACGGAGGTTCATGTGAGGTACTTCTACTGAGCTGTAACCCTGCTGTTTTAAGTGTCGCCAACTAAATTATTTTCAGAATGGAAAGATTATCAAGTTGAGACTAATAAAAGTGTTTGCAAGTAGCAAAGAACACAATGGAAAAGATACAGTGTGATTTGGCTGATGTCACAAGGTAGGGCCATACAAAGTGCTCACTGAGAGAAGGGAGTAGGAGAGGGAAAAAGGATTTGGAAAATTTGACCATGAATTTCATGTGATGATATTAGGCTACCAGAAGGAGATAAAGGGGAAAAGTGAGGGAGGGAAAATTGGAGAACTAATACTGAGAAGAGTTCAGTTAGAATACATTGAAGGGAACCAGGGAACAGGCAGATGCAGAAGCTGAGAAAAAGTGACAGCCATGCCCTAATGAGAAAGTGGAAAGGTTTAGAATGGCTTCAGTATGTCTAGCAGCACAGCATTAACCTGAAAAACCTAATGACTTTTGGGAACTTAAACAAGGCCTCATATCTAGTCTGGATGCTATCAAGGCAAATGAAAATCTTTAGCAGCAGCACCACTTGAGTTCTTATTCCAGTGTTATGACAGTTACTGTTCATCAAAAGGCTGCACTGTTGAGAGCAGGACTGGCTTATGCATTATATATCTGAATAGAAAAAAACCCTCATCTTCTGAGCATACAGGAGTTCCTACCCCTTTCTAAATAATACTCCCCTCCTTATTTCCTTTGACAGGAGTCAAAATGTTCAGTGTTTGACAGGGACTGAGCCTTAAGAATTGTCTCCAATCATCACTGTCTTTCTGCTTTCCTCTTGGCTGCCTATTTTGTGAAATATGATTTCCCAAGCCCAGTGCCAGCCACCAGTGTTCTTCAATCAAATTCTTCGTAGAGACTCACAAGTGTCACATCAACCAGTCCAGCACCTCATTATAAAACAGAGGGTGAAACATTGGGAAAAGAAAGCAAACAGAAAAGAAAAATGTAAATAGCATCACTTCTTGGTTACCAGGTGCATTTTATCTTATCTCTCTCTGTCTCCCAGGCTGTAAATTCCTCCGGGATAAGGGCTGTTTTAACAAGTGCCTTTTCCAGTGTTTATCACAGTATCATGCATATGTTCTAGCACAGTGACAAATCTGTCACAGAGCTACTTTTCAGCTATTGTGCATTATCTTATGCGATAATTCTTTGGGGCTATTAATTATTATGTCACATGATTTCTCTTTTGCCATGGTAAAACAAAAATCAAGAAATTTTGATTTCATTGTCCTCTTTCTAAGAAATTTGTGCCAAGCCTAACTTCTCATCAGCCTGAAACATTAGGCATTGCATGAATAAAGTAAGTATTCAATCTTTTCACTCTCACCTTCTTTATGCTGATATTTGCTGCTGCTTTGAAAAATTTCACCATGCTGGTCAGATTACATGAGATTTAGCACACTGAACTATCTTTATATCAAATTGCAGAAGATTTCTAAAACCTGTCCTAAACTTGCCATAGAGCCCTGCATTCGAAGCAATACTGTTCACCTATTAGACAACAGCACAGTCAAAGCATCGGTGATTTTATGTTTCCATCCAATTTCTTCTTGGTTGTATTCCTGCACAACCTTTTCACTTTAAGTGTTCTGATTTCAGGTAATGTCGATGTAATTTAATTCCAAATTCATGGCATACTGTGTTTTTTAACCAAGCTCTGTCTAATACTTATCCTTGGGGCAAAGGTGTGTGGGCGAGCACTTTCTTTGCATTGTTTATAGCCCAGATTTGCATTTTTCCTCCACCTAACAGGAATTAAAACTAAGGAGGAATTTTGCCATTTTTGCTTCTTTTGGTACAGTGATCCTTTACACCTTCTATTCATAATCCAAAATTTCAATGTCTGTATTTCTTGTTTAATTAATTTATTTTCTGCATTATTATTATTTTCTAAAATTATTTAATTAATTTAGTTTCCTAATCTGTTTTTTTTTTTTACTATCTCAGTGAAGTGGGTAAGTTGTATAGGTAAAAAGAATTTTTCCTGGTGGTTTAATTGTGTCAGATGGTTAAAAAAGTATGATTTATTGTCTGAGAGATCACAATTTAAGAAGGTAAACTCCAATTGAATTTTACAGCAGCATCTTCTACGCATATAAAGTGGAATTTCAATTTGCATACAAGCCTAACAGTCCACTCACAAACCTATATGTCAATACATGTTTTATTCCTTCAGGTAAACTAGAGCATGTTCATACTAGGACCGTGTGAGAACAGGTCATATGGCTTATATTCAGTGAATGAGAGCAATATTTCACATTTGAGCTAACAAGACACAGGAGAGCTGTTCCACAGCTCTCAGCCTCTTATTTCTCATGTATAGACTTCATAGTTGCTGGTATTAAGAGCAGAGCTAACCCCAAAGTTTCAGTGGGCTGACAAGCAATGTCACTTGTGTCACTCCATTTCCTTGGAGAGGAAATGGGTGTGCTCTTGCATAACTTCCCTCAAGCATCCATGTGGAACAGAATTACGTATTTGTAATTTGTATTTGTACCGCCATTTTGTGGCCAGTCCTAAATAGAAAGTACACGCCCTTTTTTGTGTGCCAGAACGCATCCATACACTTTCAAGTGATAAAAAGCAGCAGAGAATTTGGGGCTATGTATTTTTTTTTTCTTCCTAAACCTCAGGTTTTAGAGTCCTAGTTCATCTAAAGCTACTTTAAATGAAAAGTGCTGCTGATAAGCAGGACTCCTAAGTCCTACTGCTTGCCAGAACCAGGAGGTCTGAGATTACTGATTACTTAAAAAAAACTAATTTGGAACCAGCTGCAGGCTACTGAGAAATAGTGCAAATGCAACCAATGGCTTATTTTGTTAGGGTTTGGTTGGTTATTTTCTTAGATGCTGCGTATGAAAGATTTAGGGAGCTGTAAAGGAGGGAGCTGAGATTTCCTCCCATCTGGTGTGGGGAAAGCCAGCCAGGGAGTTAGTGTGGGATAAAACAGGCTCTCCAGTCAGGTTTTCCTTGGTAATTGCCATGAGGAAGCAAGGACTCACTAGGATGTACATTTTGCTGAACATCCCCTGTGCGGAAGGGGTAAAGCAAAGGTAATGCTTATTTAACAAGGTTCCATGCCTATGAATAACATTTTCTGCCTCACACTGAATTCCAGGTCTCAACATACGTGACAGAAATATATCCATTTGCTACAGGATGAAATGCTGCACCTAACCTATAATCACCGGAAGGCTTATTTTTTAAAACTCTCCATTTGCTATTGATATAAGACATTTTCCCGTTAAAATGAAAGAACACTAAAGATATCATGCTGTGGAAATTATGCAAATTTAACAAAGTCCATACAAACCAATTAGTTTCAAGATCAGAGGTGACATATTTTCTAATTAATACCAGTTTAAGCTTCTATTTATGAGCCTATAAATAAATATACCCTCACAGGAACATGTACAAAAGAAGACAGACTATCTACAGAAGAGGAACAGGTTATTTTTTGTACCACTATGTTATAATAATATAATAAATATTTATATTATACCATATATATATTATACTATATATACTATATATATCATACTATATTATATATATTATATTATACTAATATAATACATATTTATAATCACTATTATTATAAATAATAATTCTGAAGAACAGCTTATTGATCATTTACAGGATTTCTATTATTGCCCTGTATTTATGAGTTTACACAAGAGTTACAGACTCAAAATTTGCTAAGACCATGGACATAATGGCTAGATCCCTGGGGAGCCTTATAACAGAGCCTTTGATTCAGGATATACCACAGCAAGCATTCATTTGGGGGCTTTCCTTGTGTCCACAGTAACACCACCTGCCTTAAAATGGCTGCTTTGAGCCAGCTCTCCCCCAGAGCAGGCAGTCAACTACTGCTCTCCAGTGCATTGCTGCCTCTTAATAGCCATGCACTACTTTTTTCCCAAATTCCACAGCATCTATTCATTTGGGAGTCTGTGGCAAGCTGGACCGAGGCCAAATATTAGTCCCCCTGCTCTGCCTGCTTCTGGCAGAATGGCCATCCACAAACCTGTTGCTTGGAGCAGGATTAGCAGAGGTGTGTGGAAATTGCACTCATGGCTTCAAAGGGAACTCGCAACACTCTCTTTTTTACTATTCAGGAAAATTAAGAAATGAAGACATGAAGCTTGAAGTATTTGGTAGCTGAAGAGGATGTTCTTTAAATTTTCTCTTTACTGCTAAAGTACACAATCAGTTCCATGAGAAGCATTTAAAAAAGGAAAACTTAACTCAATCTTTCTCCTATTAAATCACTGCATTTTTATTTTCTCTTTTTACCCTCTTTAGATTATTTTTCACTCATCTGGTATGTTTTGATTTTGATAAATCACCATTTCAAAGGAAAAGTTGTTTTACTAAACATTAATTCCCATTTCACACATTAACTTTCCTGCCAAAGAATTTGATTTTGCACCAGCTATCCCTGTAGAAAGGCTGTACCAGAATTTTACTCCTCTGATGCACAGATGCATTTTTCTAATTTATAAATCTATTTTTAGCCATTTTATGCCTTCTTTGCATTGTGCCAACATCACCTTTATGTTTGATCATAACCTTCTCTTTCTCTGATGTATGCTTTTGGGAACAAACCTTCTTCCTCAACTTTGTTTCTGCATCACTGTTTACCAGTTGTCATCTTGTGATTGATATGTACACTCAGGTGTTTTTCCTTTATCATTCCACAATCCTGAATTCTCAAATTTGTGGTAGATAATCTAGGCCCTCTAGCTTATGACCTTGTTCTTCACATACTCATTCTCACTTCAGTTTTGGTAGTCCTTGTGGTCACTACAAATTTCTCTAAATGTTGTTCTGGTATCCTTCTCTATTTATGATATCTCCAAATCTTGCCAAACATCATATCCTTATACAAGGATGGTTAGGAAAAAAGTAATCTAGGACTGAGCAAAGACAAGTTTTTGAAAGGTAACTACACTGTTACTTTATTTCAGCTTCAATATTTCTATAGTTCACCCTTCAGCATCACCCTTTGGTTTTCTGATTCAACTTACTGATATCTACACTAATTTCAGTCTTCTGCACTGTACTTTAAGTTTTGGTTATGTTAAAAAATAATTTAAAAAATGTACCCAAGTCCAGGTATATAGAGTCTCAAGGAATTAGAGTTTCAAGGAGTTTCATCTCAAGGAATCTGTTATCAAAGACAAATATGGCATCTCATAATTTGTCATCACAGTCATCAAGTATATAAAATCCTATCACACTTTCCTTTTTCCCCTTGCCTTTGTCAGTCATAAATATGAATTTCATTAAGCAAGACAGTGATCACAGCGTTTTTCACAGTAAAAATCTATATCCCTGTGTCAACACACAGTCTTTTTCCATCCACCAGAGTCTAAACACAATCCATGCAAACCCTCAGTTTCTCTTCAGCTGAGACCCACTACTACCAGTGCACAGCTTTAAATGTGCCAGGCAAGTGTGGGGACTGAAAGTCATCTCCCACCTTGAGTTCCAGTTTCCTGCCAAGCCTTCCACAAAGTCCCTGGGCTTCTACCACCGTGTCCTTTTTGTCTTCCTCAGAGAACCTCAGGCTGATGTCCACTCCCTCTGCCTCCATCAGAATCCCTACTGCTCACCTCTCCTCCCAGGAGCCATGCTCTGCACCTTCTGCATTTCACTACCTTGGCTCATGTTTCTGTACCCTCAGCTGCTGCAGGAAAGCAGTTGTGGGAAGGGCAAAACTCATGCCCCTCACCAAAACTTTGCTTCTAAACACACTTTTACTCAGAATGAGCCTCTTTCATTTTCCAAACATCCATGCTAACATTTGTGGCATCTGGCAAAAAACAAAAAAAAAAATCTGTTAAATCTGGTTTTAATATAAAAAAAGCTGAAAATGAAATATAAGATTCAGCTGAAGTATTCTTTCCAAATTTGGTCTTTCCAGGAAGTTTGCTTTACTTGTACCAGGTCCTTGTCAAGTCTTCAATCAAAGCCAGCATATCCAAAGGAATGAGCTGTAGCACCAGATGAGATCTCTTATTAATCCTTATTCAAATTAATTAAAAATAAATCTGAAAAATTTCAACACAAAAGAAAATAGATAGGGTAATAGATAGGGTAAAATAAACAGAGTAGGTAAAGAATCCTTCTCATGACCACTGTAACTAAACAGCAAGATTTTTTTCCTCCCCACCCCAAAAGTTTGTTCTTAGCATCCCCCAAAATTCTACAAGTATTCCAAGGGACCTTGTTGTCTTTGCAATGGTAGATTCTGTAGAACAGTGGAACAGCTAAAGCTTCTGAAAAGGCCTGATCCTTTGGGAAACAAATAATCCATGTTTGCTTTGCCTTCCTGATTTTGTATTCTTGTGAAAGATGAGACCCCAAGAAAACTGCAGAGTAACACCCCCTGCCCCAAACACACACACACAGACTAAAACACTGCCACTGGCTTAGGGACCAAGAGAATAGGCCAATGGTTTTGGGGGCATCCCGTGCCTGGGAGCAGTTCCCACACTCAGCTGCCTGTCAATGGTGGTGCCAGTGAAGCGTTACGCAAAGTCCCCCGAACACTTTGTGCGCCGGGATCCGGCGGCACAATGGCAAAGTTCAGTCCTGGAAAGAGATAGTGTGCTGAATGCACAATGCCAGGCTTTGTCTGAGGGGGCTTCTGTCGAGGAAGAGGGCTACTTAATCTCCCCACTTGCCCTGGGGATTCTGGCTGTTTTAATGTGTCCTTTTTGAGAGCCTGTGAACTGTAGAATATAGGCTGGTAACAACTTTCTTTAGGACTGCCTCCGCAGAACCAAAAGCTGCCAACACAGAATACCAGCACAGTGGTGTTAATGAGCACAAAGAAGACCTTTAACTGTTTTTACAGCTACCATGGCTAGAGTTTCATGTCATTCCTTGGTGAAGGAACTAATTCTTTGGCTTGTTTTATAGGAGCCTAGCTTCTATCATGCTGCAGAGGATGGCCTCTTCACCCATTTTTCTTTTTCTTTCCCTCTTTTTTGAATGATAATAAAGCCTGATGCATCTTTAATGAACTGTGGGGCTTTCAGAGATTTTTTCCCCCTTCTTACTATAAGGTGTAGATACACAGTGCATATTTACTGAATGATAGAAAAAAGAAAAAAAAATATGAAATTACTGATTTGTTGAAGGATGAGTAGCAAATGCAAATCAAAACCACTGATATATTTAAACATCCCAGGATAAACTCCTGAAGTCACTGAAATTCCTAAAGTCAGAATAGAATAAATGAATAAGCTTTACTTCAGACATTTTCTAGTATCTCCATTTTTAGAAAATAGTAATGGTTCGTTTTACGTACTTTGGGCCTGTGGCTATTTATTATCTACTACAAATGAAACTGTGCTATGTCTGAGAAAGATACTGTAAAAATGATGCTATATATTAAAATGGATGCACAGTGCAAGCACAAAGACCCTAGAACCATAGAACAACATCAGAGACACCTTTTAGAGGAATGGCAACCCAAGGCAATTGAAAGAGTCCTACACCTAAACATACCAACCCGAGGGCGTTCCACTGTCCAAACAAAAGTGTTTTCTTTATTAGCTGCATACCACATTACCTAATGTGGACATAAAAAGTATAAATCATTTTTACTTTAGGCTCTGTGAAGGGTTCTCTCTGCATCAATCTATTGGCTGCACTTGTCAATTCACCCACAATAGCCTACATGAACATTTGTGTTTGACTGCTCCCTCCTTCCCTCCAGGTATCCAGACACCATGTGAAACCTCCATGTGCATATATCCATATTGGTCTCTGAATATGCTTTTGTTTCCTTTTCATCCTCCTTCACTTTCCTTTTCCTTGCTACTTCACTCTGAATTTTTGCATTAAAAATTAAATAGATACAGCGCAACTAAGGTTGAAGTGTTAATGAGCTACCCGGGGCAAAGGACACATTTAAAAGCTGCAGTAAGTAGCTTTTTGCAGCAGTAGCATAAGACAAAGAAGTACAGTTGTTCTTTGTATGCATATTAGCACTTCATACCAAATAATAAATGGACCATAAGCAAGGGATTCTTGCATATGCAAGCCCAAAATGCAGCTGCATGTTTCGAAACCCATTAGCTTGGTGCTTGTGTCTTTGTGAATGAATACACTTTATGGCCTCATGAGAAATCACAGATACTTGCTCATATAACCAAATCAAAACCAGGCTGATCAGACTGACTCCATGAGAAATGCATGTGAGAGTTAATCTGGAAGCATTAAATTAACTTTACTTTTATTACTTTGGGGCTTTCTCTATCTAGAATCATTTACACACCACTAACTTTTTATGCAGAAAGCTCAGCTGTGAAGCAAACCTGCTTTAACATATCCTGATGCCTCCTGAGACTCTCAGCAAGGTGAGAACTCATGCTGAGACACTGGCTTTACACCTGTATGTCACGAGCCAAAATCACAACCTATTTTAGTAAATCGTTGCACACTTCTCACATAACGGCGCAAGATGGTCAGTGAGGTCAATTAAATAATGTGGTTTAAGAAGAAAAAAATGCCATTAATAGAAAGCTGTAAAAATTTCCTTCTAGTTTATATTAGAATCATAGGATACAGATTTAGGTATTTAGCAAAAAGATAAACTATGCATGGGATTTTACAGGCGATGGAGTTTTGATTGGCAGCAAACATTTACTGAGAACCAGAAGGTCATACAAAACCAGCAAATCAGACCTGTTGTAGGAACTCAGATAAACTGTTTTGCTCAAGAATTTCTAGGGAACTAAACCAAGTCTACAGGGTCAATGTTCAAAGATGTCTTTATGCAGCTAGGCTGACAGATTAGATTTTCCCTGGAAATTGTTGTCTCAAGTCAAGCACAAGCCAGTTGCTCTCATTTACTTTTTCCTAATGGTATTTTGAACCAAACATGTTCCTATGGAATGTTACTGACTGTTTCAAGGATGACTCCAAAACACATAGCTGGGATAACAATTATGTTAGTGATGCCAGCATTTAATTAGTCACAACCTCAAACAAAATAAAACAGAACAAAGCAAACCAGATTGTGTTGGTTTTTGAAGACAAGAGGAAACATGCAAACATGCCATAAACTACTAATGAAAAAACATGGAATTTATTATTCAACTTTGCAGGTAAGCATAGGTTATCTAATCAATGCAAAAGCTGTTTGATGAACCTGAAGAACAGGGGGGAAACACCTATTGTTTAGCTTCCTCATGGGATAAAAAGTCACAAAGAAGTATGTATTAATGCAGTTAAGTGTCTTTGAAGTGCTATTATGCCACTGGGTTAGCTTATATTTGTCTGGAGAAAACGAACACGAGAAGATGTGATAGGTGTAGAAATCATCAGTGGCATGACATTTCTACAGGCAGGTTTTCTGTCACTTGTAGTCACAGGTCCTGGGGCAGTGGAACAGAAGTAAATATTTGGTGAAAGGAGGATGGATGTGACTGGAGCGAGGTCATGTCCATCAGCTGCCAGGACATAAAGTGGGTGGATTGATATATGTCCTTGTGTTTGATTACCTTGTGGCAGAGAGGCTGCTTTGGATAGCAAAGGCTAAAGGAAAAATCTTTTTTCCAGACTCCAACAGTGAAAATTAATCTCTATATTAGCGGTTTAATTTCTGACCTAAAAAGAGAAGTTAGTTGGCCACAAGAGATTGAGTCTGGATTCTCATGAAACAAGCAAAAAAGTGAAGAGGCAGAGAAAGGGAAATTAATAATATGAAAGCTACATCCACATTTCCCTCTCTGAAGCTGAAGTCCAAACAGAAAAGCTTCTGTGGCTTTGCTTTCCATGGAGCCAATGCCTGTGACTCTCTGTGGATACAGGGAGCCCCTAGGTGACTATAAATTGCAGTTACCTGCATGAACACAACTATAGCTACATTCACACATCTGTGTTTTATTAGATCGATGTTGGTTGCCAAAATAAGTATTATTATTTCCACTAATAAGTAAATAGCATTCTTAGTACTAGTCAAATTCAAACTCAATTTTTAGACAGCCCTGCTTCCATAGAGAAAAGCTAAGGCCTTGTACTCATTATTTTTATGTACAGAAAGTTATTTGATAGTGGAGTAATACAGTTTCCAGAAATTATCTGCAGCAGAATCTTACTAATTCATCCTAATAAACAGCATTGTTATTTGTGATTTATATCTTGTCTATATGAGGAAATGAATGCACTGTGAGCTAGCATGTGAATTAAAAGTATACTTGCTACTCAACACCAAGTCCTTGTATGGATATGCTAAAATCTAGATTAATCCACCTAATTTTGGGCATGTAACCGAAGAATCCAACTTAGGAGTGTAATCATTTGTAGTTTTATTCTATTGCCAGTGAAGAATCCATTTCAAATTTCACTTGCGCTCTATAAGAAACTCTCTTTAGCTATTACCTGCAGAGAATAAGTAAATAGGTTGCCTCAATTGCCTCAATTTGCCTCAATTAAATACCAAAAGTTAGCTGAGATGTATCCTGGAGGGAGGGTGCTCTAAAATGATGAGCCAAATGTATGTGCAAAGAGGCACCTTGTGTAGGTGCTGGGCTGGCTCCTTAATTGTTCCTTTTGTCCTCAGCTCAGCAGTGAACAGGGGTTTGTTTCTGTGACTGCTGATGTTGTGCTGGCTCTCTACATGAAAAGAAGACCTCTGTCTTTGGGGCTGTCAAATCAATACTTCTTTTACAAGCTTCAAAAGTTTACAGATTTCTATGGAAAGAGTATAAATAAAGAAAATAAAATCCTCAGGCCCTTCCCCTCTTTCACTGCCACTCCAAAGGACATTAGTATGTTCTGTCTGGTCTCTTTCAGCTTTAACATTTCCTGCTACACTCAGTGAAATTTAAACAAAATCACTTTTACAAACACTTAAATGGAAAAGTATGGAGTTTTGTCATTTCCCTCCTTGTGTAGCACTAATCAACAAAGCCTTTTTGTGAGAGCGAAAAGCTTTCCTTTTTTAGACCTGGCATGCTCCTCTTTACTGATTCCCAACTGTGGTGGCACAATCCAGTATTTTTGAACAATGATGAGAACAGAAATAGATGGAATTCAATAGGAGCATGAATAATGGCAACCAGAAACCGAGTGGTGACATAATCTATCCTCCAAACTGCCTTGAGATATAGTCAAGAAACACCACATTGTATCTTGTATGTTGTGATCATCTCTGATAGGTATCACCAAATAGTTTTCAGGGCAGATTTATCCACCCCAGTTAGCCATTTAAACATTTTTTAATGAAAGCTAGCTTACACACTTATGTCATATATGCCTTCAGTTCCCACTTCCTAATGATTATCAGCTGTTTATTTTCCCTCTTGTGCTTGAAAAAAGTGGAGGTTCTACAGTGTTTTTTCCATGTAGTGGTTTCTGAAAACACACTCAGGGGGGATAAGCCACATAAAACCCATATTGAATAAACATGTTCAAGAGGGCAAAAGAGGTGTAATGCTCAGGAAGTGTAAAGATGCATGAATATACAGCAGAATACAAGGGAATAACCAGAATGTGGTAGGAGGCTGTTAAGATTTCAAATCTGAAGGAGGTGGAAGAATTCATTTTCAAGAGAACCAGCCCTGTTTCCAGCTGATGCCATGTTTTTGTTCTAGCACCTAGCTTTAAGTATGATTTCTCAATACTATTTTAGGGTATCAGAAAGATGGAAATATTTTTAGAAGTGGTATCATTTTGAATGTCTTTTTTTTTTTTTTGTAATTAAAAGCCACTCTAATCCATTACTAGTAAAATAATCTAACACAGTGAAGATGCAAAATATTTTAATACTGATTGAATTTACAGTCCTTGGAGGGATATGAAGCCTTACAGTTTGCCTATTATTATAGCTTTTAGGGGAACAAGAGACGCATGGCTGTTAAAGCTGTGCTACGATTTATCACAGTCTCCTGTTTTCATTTGTTTGGGACTTTCTGAAAGAGTCTTTTTTTGGGCTGAGACCTCTATAATTGGTCTCAGCACAATGGAACTCCTCCTCACTCATCCCTCTCTTTTCCCATCCCCCTGCCTTCAATCTGTTCAACATTTTTGTGTTAGTGGTGAGTGGAAAAAAATAGCACTTATTAGAGACTTTTCTTTGGGCTTCACTGTGATTCAAAAGCTGTCTAAAAAGAAACCAAGAGAATTTTTCTTTGGCACAGAGAGCTGTGCAAGCTGCCCAGTTTAAAGGTGCAGCTGAAATACACTGGCAAAGTGCCCTAGGAGATGTTTTAGTTATCTTTGCCACAGACAGGTAAAATCCTTCCAGTTCCTTCCTGCTCACTGACATAACATCATGCCCACAACTCTAGAACCTTTCTGATTGCAATTGCCAAAATCACCTCAAACTACTGGGAGCACACAGAAGTCAATAAAGCAGCAAGATCGAATAGAGCACAGTGAAAGAAAAGGTGTATTTGGAGAAACCGCCAAGGCTTGCCAGCTCTTTAAGTAAAGACCTCTCCCCCTTCTTTCAGATGGATCTGTACGTGATTTTCATCTCTATTTCCTTTACATGCAGCAAGTGCTCCAATTGACCCATCCTCTGTATTTTTTCCTTCTTCCCATAATTTCTTTCTGATCCTTCTTCTCCCTTTTCTTCTACCCCACTGTAGAAGAAATTTGCTCCTTGGATTTTGGCCTTTTTCACTTGCAAAGCCATTTTGTTTGGTTTTGTTCTACTGCCAGTGTCAGTTCATGAGGGGTTACATGCAGCCCATAGTAACACACCCTACAAAAACTGTAGGGCTCCATTACATTGATAAAAAAGGCAACTCTGAAAGAGAAGAGAGTTCAAACCCCTGCCAAAGGCAGAGCTATAGTTCAACCATACAGATCCAACACAGGACTGCACCAGAGGGTGTCTATCAGAATAATAAAATTGTTCAGGTTGTAAAAGGCCTCTAAGATCCTCGAGTCCAGCTGTTAGCCCAGAACCACCATGTTCACCACTAAACCATGACCTCAGCTGCCACATCCAGATGTTTCTTTTGAACACTTCCAGGCATGGAAATTCTACCACTTCCCTGGGCACCTTGCTCTAATACCTGGCCATCTTTCAGCGAAGAAAGTTTTCTTATTGCTAGTTTTAGCCTTAACTGGTGCAACTTGAGGCCATTTCCTCTTCTCCTGTCCCTTGGTACCTGGGAGAAGAGCCCAGTCTCCATCTGCCTGCACTCTCCTGTCAGGGAGTTGTAGAAAGTAATCGGATCCTTCCCTGAGCCTCCTCTTCTCTATCTAAATACCCCAGTTCCTCAGCTGCTCCTCACCAAACTTGTGCTCCAGACCCTTCCCCAGCTCCATTGCCCTTCTCTGGATGCTCCAGTGCCTCAATGTTTTCCTTGCAGTGAGGAGCCCTAAACTGAACACAGGTTTTGCAGTGCAGCCTCACCAATGCTGAGTACAGGGGGAAGGCCAGGTTGGCTGGTAACTTGTTTTGCACCCTGAAGCACACCCAAACCTTTGTCTGTAATAACTGGCAACTCTTTAGAATGGTTTCTCAGTATATGGAAGTGCAAAATTTAGAACAAGAAGACACTGCTTTTATTTGGGGTCCAGTGATATGATTTCCTTGCCTATAATTAATCATTGCAATGTTTGATGTGGGTTCAAACTTAAGAGTTGCTCCTCTTTTTCCTCTGTCTTGAGTTTTGAGAAGCCATTTGGGCAAAGATGAGCCCTGGAGTTTCCTTTCATGTCAAGTCTGCCCTAGTGGAATGGCCCAGATTTCACTCACATTCCTCCTCAGCTGGATGAGGTCAAGGGGAGAAATACTGACAGTGCTGTGTTGCTTGCACTTGATTAAATACACTGACACTACCATTAATCAAAGTTATGTTTTAATGGTGACTTCACTGTGAAACATATGATTAATGCTGTTGATATCAGAAGAATACCCTTCTGTTATCTTGCAACCATTTTGTCTTCTTTAGAATGATTGGCACTTCACATTTGAGGGTATACATACATGAATGAATGAATGCACATGTGTATTTATTAACTTTTATGTGTTTATCTATAAATAAAGCTGTTTATTAGCTTTTATCTATTTATCTACAGTATCTGTAATGCAGATTTGCTTCTCTGGGTCTCAGGCTGCCACAAGTGATATGTGCAGAAGCAATTTTGTTATTTACAAGTGTGAATCAGCAGTGGATGCTTCCAGAGCAGCTCACCACACCATTCCCTGGCATCCAAGGAAAACCTGGGCCAGCTGAGCCCCAGCACCCTGCAGCAGGAGCTGGGGGCCATCCTGCTGAAGGGAGCTGCCCTCCTCTGAAGGCACAAAACAGGGGTGTAAAGGAAAGAGCATATTTGGCATGACGTTGATTTATGGGGTGCAATGTACTCCTTCTGCATTCCAAACACCGAGTGCAGGCTGGCGTGGAGATTAGGGGAGGTGAGGCCATCCTGTACTTCCTGTCTCCTTGAGAGTCTGCTGGCCCAGTAAGGATGAGGGATAAAGAACTCTCTGTAAACACCTGTTTCTCTCTTTTTCCCTTTGCCTTCTGCACTGTTGTCATAACCACAGCAATCTAGCCCATATATTAATACAATTCATTTTAAAAAATAAAAGTGCAATCCATAAGGAACAGGTTTAGCAAGCAAACAAGTTACATTCTTAGCTGTGCTCTAATGGGCCTGCTTCAAGGCTTTGTAATTCCTGTCCCCATGTTTACTTCATACACTGCTTTTCCCTAAAGGAACTGACAGAATTTGTCTTGATTACTGAAAACAGATGTTTGCAGCACATGCGTCATGTGTTACAGATCTGCTGCATGAAAAACTGTGGAAATAAAATTCAAGTTTCATCTCATGCAGAGTTATAGGATTCCACTAGAGGGAGATCAGTAGATAGCAGAAAAAAACATCCTCTATCCAGAAAGAATGACAGCAGCATGATCCTATTTTCCCCTAAATTGGCAGGTTTAGGTATGTTGCTCTTTCTGCATACTTGAGTAACTAGAATCTACCTATATGTACTTTTCAAGGTGTTTTCATATTTATGCTAGAATGTATGGATTTCAGTTGTTTCAAAATTGTCTTCTCTATGAAACTAAACTATGAAACTAAAATATCTACAGCAAGGATTGCATATTTACCTTTTTGTGTTGAAATTTTGGTGTATATGTGTCTTGCAATTGAAAAATAAATATCAGTAATCAAGAAATACAGCTACTGGTTCACACTGATGTTTTTCTTTAGTCTGACCTCCCTAACTTTTATTGCATGTACTGTAATTTGAGATTTCATGAAATAAACTTGTAAAATACTCTATATATATGTATTTTAGATTATGTTCCTTATGAAAAGAAAAAGATACTTCTCTGGAGGAGGGGAAATCACTTCAATTCTTTTAGCATTTAGAATATATAAACAGCAATAAAAATTTGAAATTTGAAATTTTGCTTAATAATGACATATCCTACAGTTGATAAAGGGAAACCAACACAACACAGACATTGTGTAGGACACTAGAGAATGTTGTATAACCATGTCCTGGAACTTACAATTTTCATTCCTTGTTACAATTCATATATAATCACATTTTGGGTGTGCTGCCCCTTAGGAACAGAATATTTCCCTGGACTCTGTGTGCATTCACATGTTTTTCTAACATCCATGCAAGAGTAAACTCCACTCTTAAAAGTGGTGGGACAGACCTCACTAACAGACCTCTGTTGGCTGTTACTTCTGACTATTTTAGGCAATAGCCCGAATGTGGCCTGGCTTGCATCCAGAACAGCTATAATTTTTAAGATAAAGTAACTGGAAAAAGGAAGAATTCTTTCATGGGCATTTTCAAGCTAGGTCCTTTGCCCACAAACAGGAAACAATTTGTGATGCTATAAAAATGTAAAAGCCTCTTTCATTCTTATTGAGCATAGCCTATCTAGTCCAGGACCTGGTCTCTGGGACTAATGAGTAACAGGGATCAAAAACTAATGTTACTTCATAGTAGACAATGAAGTTAATTGAATGCTACAGAGAAATATGGGCAGTTAGTCCATATTGGGAAACATGGTCTAATATTTTCAAGAAACTGCTTTTCTACATCTGTTATCTAAAGCTGTTTGTGTATTTTTACATTCCATCCTAAAATAAGCAATTTTTATGTAATCATGCTCATTTAATCTTTATTTCATCCAACTCTGATTGTTCTACCAGAACTGGAATCAAGCTTTTGGTTTTTAAATTCTTATGTCTTAATGCCAATGTCTGTTTTATTTGAAATACATGTATTAACACACAAATAAAAGTAACACAGCAATCCAGTAGATCTATCTACAGTTATGTGACTTGCTGTAGGAATAAAACAGAATATTTCATTTGGAAAGAACCTCTGCCAATCCTCTAGGCCAGCTGCCTGACCAAGTTGAGGCTGAGCAAAAGTTGAACCCTGTTGTTAAGGGCACTGCCCAAATGCCTCTTTAACACTGACAGGCTGGGAGCATTGGCCACCTCTCCAGTGTCCAATCTCTTGGTAAAGAAATACTTCCTAAAGTCCAGTCTGAACCTCCTACAGCTTAAAATCACTCCCACTCATCTTATCTCTGCATCCCAGGGAGAAGAATCAGCACCTCCCTCCCCACTCTCCCTCCTCAGAAACCTGTAGAGAGCAACAAGGCTCACTCCTCAGGCTCTTTTATCTCAACCTGCCAAACCCCAAGTCCTCAGCTCCTCACAGGCCATTCCTTCCAGCCCTTTCACAGCTTTGTTGTCATACTCTGGGCTCATACCAGGACTTTCACATCCTGCTTAAATTGTGGGCTCAGAACTGCACACAGCACTCAGGTGAGGCCACAGCAACACAGCGGGATAATCACCTGTCTTGACTGTATTTGATGCACCGCAGAATGTGTTATTTTTGACCAGCAGTGCCAGATCTCTTTCTCCAGAGCTGCTTTCCAGCCACCCCTCTCCCAATTTATATTTTTCATCTGATGTTACTCCACCATGGGTGAAGAATCCAGCTTTAGGCTTGTTAAATTTCATCCCATTAATCATTGCCCCTTGCTCCAATCTATCTGGACCGCTCTGCAAGGCTTTTTATCCCTCAAGAGAGTCCACAGCACCTCTTGGTATCATTAGTAAACTGTTTTGTTCCCCACATTTCTGTGAGTTCCAGTAAAGATGAAGGAATCATTTCCCTGAACTTTGGACAACACCTTTCTTAAGATCTCCAAATAATTTTTCCCCTCCTTCCAATATGCTTGGTAGAAGCACCATTCTTTTTTCAGAAAATAATATAATAATGAGAGAAATGAAAAAGAGGGTGTAAAACTCCTCCTTTGGCAGGAACTTTGCCTCAAAGTACAGTCAGTCATGTGATTAATGGCAGCATGTCTGTGGAGATAATGGTGTCCCACTCAAAATTACTTGGGAACCCAGTGGCTGCCTTTGTAACGTCACAGGTACAAGATTCCAACTTGCTCCTGGGGCAGGCAGCGACTCCAGCCTGTCCTAGCAGCAAACACCACAAACAGCACCAGGGCACTGATGGTGACACACTCAGAAGTGTCCCCACTCCTTCTGTGCCTCCCAGCAGCTACAGCTGTGTGGCAGGAGATGGATGCACTTCATTGTGAATTCTTCAGAAGAGCACAGCCACTGAGTCAGCAAGAGAAAATTCACAGTTTGTGTTGAAGCGCACCAGGGACAATGAATCCTGGAAGGCAGATGGCTAAAGTTTTGTTAAACAAAGCTATGTGAGATCAATTGGGTTCACTCACTGGTAAACAGATGTTATTTTCAAAAGCTGAGATCTCTGCCTGGCTGTCTTTCCTTGTCTCACTCAAGCAATAACACACACATGGCTAGCAGTCAATTTTGCTAATGTTTATGCTGCTTAGATCTGGGACAGGTGATGCTCAATTGGTATCCTAAATCTTGATGTATTGTGCTTCCTAAAAGCTCTTCTTTAAAAAAAATCTATTTTGAGACCTGTTTTACATTTTTAGTTGCAAATTTTTTATGAGTTCAGAATAAGAAATTTCTTAGAATTTGCTTAAAATTCAGAAATACTAACCTACCCATAAGTTTAAGCTAAACAAATATCTTAAAGACAATTTCTTCTATCACGTGACATTCTCTTTCGTGGGAAACAAAAAGGCAAACTTTGAAAAGAGAGGAGAGGAGCCAAGGAGAGGAACCAAATCATTTACCCATCTAAAAGGTGACAGAAGTAGATTGGAAAAGTTAGCATGCAAATGACAATCTTATATATTTATATATATACACACTTTATATATATATATATGCATTACATTATATATATAATGCAAATTCATTTTTGCTTCTATTTACATTCACAGTCAGAGAGATGATTCATCAGTTTCATTCCACCATGTATGTTGGGAAAGTTGATGTTAAAACAACCAAAATAAAGCTGAAGAAATGTGCAGTTTTTGTGCTACCTGACTGTGGTGATGATAGATTTTTTTTTCTATCCCTTGGGAACTTCTGCTTTCAGCAGCATGAAACATGCATGTTCTCCACTTGGCTGATTCCTGAATATATTTATTCATAAATATGGGTATAGGCATTATTATATATTCACAGAGGTGTCTCATTATTTGCAGCACTGTGTGTATATTATCTATGGTACTGTAGCTTACAAACTTCATGGTGCACAAAATACAAGAGATCACTGCAAGATACAGGAGGAAGAGTAAAAGTTGCACTGATTTGCTTTAGGAGAGATAGTATTAATTTACACAGTGATTTTCATCCAGCTTACAGTAGGTGCTTACAACACAAATCTTCTTTCAGCTGAAGCTGTGTCAGCTGGGGAAGATTTATCCATGAGTCAGTGCCTAACACTTCCCAGCTGGAAGTCAGGTTCCTCTCCAGTCGCCCCCTAACCTGTCCAGTGAAAATGAATGATGTGAGCTAAGCAGTGACTTGCAGGTCTCCTTCACTCATTGATTTGGAAGCATTTGCAGGAGCAGCTGAGCCAGCAGCTCCCTACTCTCCAGCAAGGTGAACCAGGGAAAAGACGGGGAAGAGCAGAGGGGTGAGCTGAAGATCAACCAGTTCAGGTAGGTTCAGCTGTCAGCAGCAGCAGACTGTGAGACTGATGTGAAGTTTTAGGAGCAGGTGCTCAGTGAGTATCCCTGTCTCTGCTGCAGTATTTCTGCATGGCATCCTGCAGGAAAGCACCAGCCATGAACATCCTGGCGTGGTCTAGGTCACGAAAACTTAACAAGAGCACAGGAACACTGGCTGCTATTTAATCCCAAAGACTGTGAAACCCTCTAAGTTATGTAACAGAATCACAGAGTAATTTCTGTTGGAAAAGACCTCCAATAGTGTCCAGTCCAACCTCTGAGCCATCACCACCTTGTGAGCTAGGCCATGGCACTAAGTGCCATGTCCAGTCATTTCCGGCACACTTCCAGGGATGGCGACTCCAGCATCTCCCTGGGCAGCCTGCACCAGTGCTTAACAATCCTTTCCATGAAGAAATTCCTCCTGATGTCCAACTGAACCTCAGCAGCTTGAGGCCATTGTTGACTTGTCCTGTCACTCTTTGCCTGGGAGAAGAGGCCCACATAAATAAACCCCCACATAAATAAAACAGCCTTTTTTTTTTTTCTTCTCAAACATGATCTAAGCAACCTGCATCACAGAATGAACTACACTGCACATTTATTTTAAGCATTTGAAATATGAAATGATGAGGAACTCAGTGCTTATTTGGTCATTAGGTTAAAATGTGTTGCTTCTTTCTCAATCAAATATCTGTTTTTAACCACCATTCACTGTTCTGCTCTGTGCTGCCACATTCCACATCAAGAGCCCTTTAGTGAGGATGGTAACACACTCTGACCAAATTTCTCCTTGATCTTACTTGAACAAGCTAATTAAACTTGGCTGATTAGTCTTCCAAGAAGAAAGACAGAACTGACTGATGCCCTCCTGCATTCATTTTTATCAGTATCTGCTGATAACAAATATTGAAAAAAACCAAAATATAGAACTTCTTTCATCATGTGGATTTGCATCTAAAATCCCAAACTACATAAATTGTACCACAGGCAGATGGAATGGACACAAAACAACAGTTTAGCAGGCTTTCTATCTGCTTCAGATTCTGAAATACTCTTTTCAGGCTGGAGAATTGTTTCACTCATCTACTTTCTAAAGCTGAAAGTGGAGAGTGTGTTATATGTCAGCTATAGTGGTAGGCATTTTGGGGATGTATAATTATATTGTTTGATATAAAATTACAATAATCAAGCATAAGGGGTGGATCATTCTGTAGCTTGAACACACAAGTGCTGTTTACAATGAGGAGTGAGATCCTAGGCTCACTGAAGCAAATGGAAAAGTTCTGTTGACTTCAGTGGAAGGTCTAATTCCAGAGAAAGATTAGCAGCAAAATAATTATTTCTTTTAAGTTGTTGTTTTGGTTTTTTTTTATGTTCTTACTGTACTACTTAAGAATGTTCACAGATTTGTCAAAAATGTAGACATTGAATACTGATGAAGGAAACCCACCATGCACACACAAGCTCCTATCATTTTACCTGCAGACCATCCAAAGAAAATTTGGAATGTTAGGTGTTGCTAATAAAGGAAGCTGCTCTAGCCACAGAGGCGCTATGAAGGCTGGAATACTAAGAATTTTATTAATTTTATCCTCTTATAAACTATGCTTTTTATTAATATAAAATTAATTCAATATAATATTACTTTTCTTAGCTCTTTAAAGACTGATCACTCCTACCAGATTTTCCCATATACATGGATTTGATAATATATAAATTGCCAACAGGAATTAGCTGAGCCACAAAGGCTGTTTATAATTCTTCCGTTTCAGTTCTGAACCAAGCTCTAGAAACGCATAGTTTTGCTTTCCAGTAAGTCAGTTTTTATCCTATAAGCCAATTGACCTGAATATTTTATTTTCCTTTAATAATGGTATAGTCCTTTTTAATCTCTTAACTACACACAACATTTCATATAAAGCTGTGAAAACTCAAGACCACTAATAACATGATGGGTCTCTTGTTCCCACAACAACAACAAGAAAAAAAGAACACCTGTATGACTTTTAAGCCACAACACTGAATCATTTGGCAAGAGATCAAAGAAAGCAGCATTGTTTCCAATTGCTATTCATTTATGTGCTGCCAAAACACATTATACTGCTTTAAGAGTGTTGTGCTGATTACCACTTCCAAAGGAGATTGCATTTCTACAGGTGATGAGCTCTGCTTCACCGACTCTCTCAAAAATGAACACTTGCATTGTAAATGCTCTCTCTCACAGGTTCTAAAGCACATAAAAGGGCTTTCAAAGTTTGTCAGAAATATGAATAAGATTATTTAAGTGGTAGTTTTTGTTGGTATGAGATCTAGGAAGCTTAACCTAAATAGCACCTAGGCAGGTGTTGGTGTTGTAATTTTGTAGTTTTCTAAAAGATTGTGGTTTTGAGACAGCCACGACAGACATCAACAGATAATTTAACAGAGCATTTTTAGTCAAGCCCAGAAACCCCTTTCCAAATGAGCAATATACTAAAGTGTATGAATGGATTGGTTTTGTTTGTGTGGTTGAAATTGTACACGGAATCAGTGTTATGGTGAACTACTCCTTCAGCTTTCAGATTTTCTGACTAGTCACATCTTCAGAACTTCAGGACACCTATAAGTAAATTAAGATTATTCATACACTCAAGTACATTGCATGTACATGACTTGCAATTACAATGTGCCCATGATTTTTGGACTTCTTAGTGTTGAATTGCCATCACCCACTCAAATTGCAGGGCATCTGCCTCTTGACTAAATGGTTAATGTTAAAAAGTGTCAATTGAATAAAATTAAAACACAGCATTTCAACACTAATTTACACATTGTATCTAAGTAATTTTCATGAGTAGCATTAAGTGCATCTTAAGAAGCAGGTGGAGCTTTCATGGCTAGATTGTGCCTTCTGGATCAAATTGAAGGAAGAATATATCAGTAAACAAACTGCTATGACATACAGAGCACCAGGAAGGATTTGTGATGGAGCATAAAAAAGGTGAGTTACAGAATTTAACAAGGTCCATCTTTTCAAAGTAGACCTTCTCTTGCTTACTTTATAATAAAATAAAATTTTTAAAAAATCAAACCAAAACTGCAACAAAACAACCTTTTTCCATGGATTTATGACATACCTTATAATATGAAAGGGAATACAAAAATTACTCCATTTCTCAGGAGTCTACAGCCAACCAAAATTGTTAACAAGACTTCCAAAGTGTAGAGAAGATTTAATAAAATGACAGCCATAAAAAGCTGTCTTAGATGTTCTACAAAATGAGCAGTTATGATTCTTTCTCTATAGAGTTCCTAATCTTTGAGACAACTAAGGATGAAGAGCCATGGAGGAAAGGAAAATTATTTTAAAGAGAAATACTATGGGATCTCTTTGCCACAATAATTTCTGGTTGCCTGAACCACGTTGTTACAATATGTGAAAATCTTATGTTTTTCAACTGAGCTGTTCATAAGAGTCAAAAATTGAATATTCATCACACAAAGCTGATAAAGAGAAGCAATCACTTAACAAAGATTGATCAAACTGAAGTAATCTCTTTTTTTTTCCTACTACAGTTACATGCCTGCACACTTAGATCTAATACACTTTCATTTTCACATCAAGTAAAAACTACATATAGTAGAAAAACAATTGAAAAAATATCTTTAACACAGTCAAAATACATTTTTTACTAAAATATCCATGTTTTCACGGAAAAGAAGACAAAGACTTCTTCCAGAGATGGATAGCTTTTATGAAAAATATCTGAAAACACAATCTTGTTTAAATTAGCGTTGCAAGGAAATTTCAGTCTGACATGATAAGAGCCTAACTGCAGTTGTCTAAAATACATATGCATAAATGAAGAGCACATCCTGTCAGAAAATAATCCAGATTTGGATAAATCAAAGTTTAAAAAAGTCCCAACTGCCGCATTTCCAAAATTTAGGGTTACCTACTACATTCTACAGCAAACTCACACTCATATTGGGACAACCAGTACTATTAACCTCACACAATTAGTGAATGATTGTGGGGAAACTACTTTCTGTTAACTGTTCTAAGCCAAAAATTGTATCACATCACACAAGGGGGGAGATTTCAGATCCAGTTTCCCTAGAACATAGCATGCATCTGGATGTACCCATGGGAAATGTTAAATGTCAGAATCTGCCCTAAGGATTTTTCTTTTGGGACCCACCCAAATGGGGACAGAGACTCTTCTCCTGATCTGTTTTGACCAGCTGTTTTCAGGGTTTTCAGACTAAGATAAAAGAAAACTCAGAGGAATAAATGACCTCATGAGATTTCCACTCCTTAGGGTAGAAGCCTACTAAGAGCAGTTTATGATATTTCCCAGCTGTCAAAGTCATAAGGAAAGCCTTGCATTAAATAATTTAATATAAACAAGAACCTCCAGACTCCATTGACTTGGCTAACATCAAGTTTGCATGTAAAGTTGTTCTAAAAATTTAAAATCTGAGCTCATTTTCGAGAGATATATGTGAAGCGATTCCACAAAATATAAGTTTTACAGAAAACATTTGACATTTCTTTCCATAATGTATCTGTTTTAATTAGCTGAATGTGATAATGGAACTGTCTCAGTTTTCAGGTTTCTAGCATTTAAACCAAATATTTTAGTTCACAAGGATGGGAGCTGCTCTGTGGGATATTTCTGTGGCAGGTGGCAGCCTGCTTTCTTTCAACACACACCCTGCATGCATTCATTAAAAAAAAAGAAAATAAAGCACTGTATAAATTCCAGTTTGGCATGATTATGTGATGTGTGGCCTTGTGTTCATGGAAACTCTCACCTATTGGCACTTGCAATTTTAGTATCATGTAATTAAATTGATTTTTTTGTCAAGTCAGTTTTAAACTATCTCTTTGAGGTAAAAGGCCAGTGCATTAATCCACTGTGGTATTTATTATTTAAATACTAATCAAGAGGTCAATTAATGTTTTCATTGCTTTTGCAAATGAGTAATGGAGTACTGTTCAGAGCTCTTGGGATAGTCTACTGTTAAATAGAAATCCAATTTCATTCCTTCTTTTCAAATGGCCCTAAATGTGTGTTTATGCAGCTCTTGCCTTTTTGTGACTGGAGTGTTTCACTTGAGCTCTAATGCCTACACTGCACATCCAAAAGCTTCTCCAATATTCTAGGATTCTAGGTCCACTTTGCAAGTCTGTATCTATTTTCCTATAAAAGGGTGTGATGAATACACAGCAGATTTAAATATATGAATCAAAGTGCCTCCCTGTGCCAGACATGAACTAGGAAGCTTCCATTTGATTCATATTATCCACAATATTGAACAGAAGGGAAATTAAGTCAGCAAGGAATGATTTTCCCCTTTGCTAGAATTGATTTATGTGTATGGAAAAAGAGGTTTTGATATAAACCTTCCCGTGTTTGCTAAACATCTATATAAGCTCTATTTTCCCCACTCACTAGGGATAACATTAATTAATGCATTTTGTGTTAAAGTCAGAATTTCAGTTCCTTTATCCTACAGGAGTCAAGCTTGCACAGCTATTTCATCACATAATGGAACTCCACATTGCTATAAAGTGATTTGGGTGAAATGTTCTCCTCATGATTGTCTGTTTCATGATGAACTGTAAAAATCTTTTGTCCCCAAAGCTTGCTGGTTATCCCAGCTTGGAGCAGAGATGCCAGATGTCAGCAAAGGAGAGGAACAGGTTCAAGATCTTCATCCTACCACAGTCTTCCTCACAGTCTCTGTTACTTTTAGCATCTGTTACTTTTTGGTCTATTCCCTTTGTTCTCTTGTGCAAAGTAGAAAAATCAGATAGACAGTAATACCACTTTCTGTGAAAAACATACAGCACTTTTTAGGAAGTGATAATTTATTTCTTCCTGCTGCTGCATTTGGGAACAAGGTTGATTGACCAGCTAAAATCTCACTTCACTAGTGTTTCTAATGTTACACAAGCAAGGAAAAGCTATAGAAACAGCCTAGAATCTCTTAAATTGTTCAAAAGCATTCTTCAAGTTAGGTCTTTTATATGATTTTGATAAATTGGGCAGTTACACAAGATTTTTTTTTTATCTAAATGAGTAACAATCAGTAACGACAAGCAAAATTTGGTTCTCTGTAACATTTTAGTGATTAAAATTATTTTTTAAAATCCCGTAAAATACAGTTAAGAAGCCATCACTCCTATACTGATAAACAACTCAAACCCAGAAATATATACCTAGAAGTGAGAGTTTGGGAAGAATTTTAAATATTTTAGCCCCTCAGAATATAAGATTTACCGTAGTAGAGAAGAGAGTAGGATGCAAGCATAACCATTTAAAAAGAAATGAAAAAAAACCAACGAACACTGCAGAACAGGAAGCGTGACTGAGCTCTGCACTTAAACACAGAAAATTTCCTGCATGTACTTTGTGTAAAACAAGCTCTTTTGCTTAAGCTGAGTTGCAGACTGTCTGCCTCTTTTTTGACCTTGCTCATCCAGCCCTCATCCCTGCTGTATGAGGTGCGAGGCGAGGCGCTGAAATGCAAATGGGGCTCCGAATGAGGATCCCGTCTGCACGAGGGGTGCTGGGACCTTCAAAGGGGCTCTGAGAGCAAATCTAGCACGGAAATCCAGCACTGCTGCTGCTCATCAGGACAGGCATGCTCTCAAGGCAATCAAGGAGGTTGTCTATCACTTAGCAGAGGTAGTTAATTGGCAGTTCTCCACATCCACTTGAAGAAGGGTACTCAATAATAGGATTTTCTGTCTTGGTGTAAGGGATGAAGCTTCGTCACTGTGCAACAGATTTTTTTTTTTCATTGGACTTTTATCTGGAACTGAAGCTTTGAAGGCTAGGGTCCTGCTGTCAGGCTTATTTCTTTTATTGGCTCTTGCTCCCTTTCAGACAAAGCAGCGCAAAAAATTTGAAACCGACCTTTTTTTTTTTAATTACTAATTATTTTTCACAGTTTTTGGACTTCATATTCAAAGATTTGCTCTCTCAGGAAAAGAATATTGTGTTCAATTTATATCACAGTAAGACCCAAAAGCTTACTTTCAGCCAAGTGCAATATGATGCTCTTAAAAAGACAATTTTACAGTATTTCCAACAGTTCTATTTCTGAGTGTGCTGAATGCTTAGCCAAGATACATTTTGACAAATGAGGTTCAGAATATGACTACTGCTAATTAGAGGCTGTTAACAACTGAAGAGAAGCATGTGGTACCAATGCTCCAACGCCAGCAGAGGGAAGGGGTTTCCTACGTGATGAGAGGTTACTCACAGGGTTGCACTGGCTCCCTGAGCAGGTCTATTGTTGTTGGCATCCATGCTGGAGGGACAAGGATCTCATGGGCTGAGTGCAGGCACGAAGCCATCCCAACAGATGGCTCCTGTTGTGGGTACAGCGTGTGTGTTGTGTGCAATATGTCAGGGCAGTGATGCCTGCTCACAACAACTGAAGTGTCTGCTTCACCTTGATTTTCCACACTGCCACGAACTCAGTTCTTGAGTCAGTGCATTTCAAAAACCTGTTCAAAGAGAGGTTTGTTGTATTCCTGGACTTGGCAGAAACCTTGAGAGGCAAGAAGGGTAACAATGACAAACCCATCACCACCTTTCTTCCTTCAGCTAGAAGAATCCAGCGGTACAAGCCAAAAAATTATTGGTAGGCCTGCCAAGGTTTGTAAATATGTCAAGAAGGGGAGGAAACTGTGTGACAGACCCTGTGCTTGAACAAAAATCACATGTGGACAATTGACTCTCTGGTGCTTTAAAGGGAGAGAGCTTTCTAAGTAACTGCTGCTGCACTCTGGCAAAGCACTTCTAGACACTGGAGATGCTTTAGCTAAGTGTGCTTACTCTCCACTAAGAAACAACATTATACTGAAAGCATTATTCCTGATGTTTTGTCTGTTTACCTGCTTCACAGCAGAGAGTAATATAATGCTCCTGGAAAAAAAAAATAGTCCCTAGACCTGAGAATGGATAAATTATTTTCCTTAATATGATGATAACTTCACCTTTCTTTCAAATTATGCAGTAATTGCCCAGTGCTATTGACCATGAATAATACATGACAGTTCATGGCATGAGAACAAATGGCTTTCTGAACAACCAGATCAATGAGGTTTGGTTTCCTAAGAATTTGCCTTCTTCTTGCCCAGCATTGATGTTGCCACAATTTGGTGCTGGCTCTTGTGCTTTCTCCACTCTGCACAGTATAATGCACCCTCACCAGTGCTCCCACAGTGTTCCTTGCACATCAAAACACTCAGCTCCCTCCTGTGCCTCCCTTTTTCCATTTTGGAGATGCTGGCTGGCCAAGAGTCAGTCTGTGCTTGAAGGCAGGCTGCACATACAGATCTGTTCTTTTTTCAAGTAATCCAAACAGAATGGGACCTGCCTTCTGGAGAGAAAACCAGGATCTCCCTCCTCTGTCAAATTCAGTTGACATTCAAATGTGAAAAGCAGGACTGCAATCACAGAAGTTTTGTTCACATAAAAATGCAGACAAGACTGCTTTTGGCCTTGAATCTAAAATATTTGTACGTATTATTCTACCTTTGAAGCAACTCAACATTCACTTTTTTTCTTTGCTACTTAACATGCCATCATAAACATTTTATTGAATCAAAAATGTCTGCTTATTATGGTTTATGTTCTGTACAGAAACAGCCCCTGATGCTCTTCCTTTGCTTTTCAACAGAGATTTATTAGAAAAGGCTGAAGAGCAGTGCTAGGGAGGTCTTGGGATATACAGTATATCATGATTTCAAGCACTTATTCCATTTTCATTGCTTAACTGTGCTTTCCAAACAAACTCTCTGTCATATAACAAAATGTAATGTACCTTCAATAAATATTTTCCTTTCATTTAGATTCTATTTACTCCAATGTGCAACAATTGCACCATCATTTAAAATGAGGTTTTCCTTCAGAAGGAGGAATATAAGAGGCTCTTTCCTATTCAGTTGGAATTATACAGATCATAAAGTCAAGAAGAAATGGAAATCGAATTAAATTGTGAAACACAACCTGCTTATGAACCCTTGTAATTCATTGCTTGTGGAGATCATTCTTATTTAACCAGAACCCAAGAGGGAATATTCCAGAGACAGAATGTAAAGCTCATTTCTGTAAACCTTGCTATATGTGATACTGTATAAAACTAACAACATCATTAGATTGCCAGTAGGTTGTTGAAGTCAGTAAGGACAGAGGTTTTCTGATGTTTGTTTCACTTGAGAAGCTTATTCTTGGTTTCTATTGATTCTCTCTGATATACAGCAGCTACATCAGGAAATATTCTATTCTCTGAGTTCTAGACAAAGGTTACTTGGGAAACTTCATGCATTTCTCTTACCATTTTATGCGATTATCTATGAAACTCACATTGAATATTTTTACTATAAATAGCCAGGCATTTCTCCATCCACTGTAACACTTTCAGTGCTCAAACCTAATATAAATCCATTCATTCAGACATACAAAGGAACAATATTCATTTCATCGTTGATTTCTGTTTATGCTTACTGTTCATCAATGGAAATGTATTTCTGTAATGCAGTCATCTGTGAAATTCTACATGCTTTAGTCACAGCTTCATTTGATTAGTGCTCTGGACAAATAATATGTGTACCTGTCTTGCAAAAAAGTAGATGTGTGAAAATTAGCTACTCTAAAATCTTACTGGCCTTGCACAGAGGTTATTTATGTAGGTCTTTCTAATTTACCTTATTTTCATTTTTTTTTCCTAACCAATGCCTGTATTTTAAGAGGAGAATCCTCATTTATTCTAAGACAAAAATGTTACAGTTTACCATCTGAACAGATTGCTGGTCAGTCCCTCCTCCCTACCCTCAGAGGCTGCTAAAGGAGTAGAGAACTGGCAGCTGCACAGTGAATGAGATGTTCACCACTTCAGTCAGATAACTAATTATTGTTCTATTTGCACACCTGTCTTGGTAAAATTCCTTTGATTTAAATCCAGCTAGTTCTATTTCTGCTAGTTTTGCTATACAATATATTTATATATATATATATATATATATATATATATATATATATATATATATATTCTATATGTATTCTATATCTATTCTATATTAAAAACAGATATATAATATAGGTATATAATATATATAAAAATATATATTATATATACCGTTTTCTATAGAATATATATATATTATGTACCTTTTGCTATAGAAAAATATAAATATATAAATATATAAATATATATATATATACACCTTCTTTTTCTTTGAGGAAGAGGTGTGGAGCTTGCAGAGGTCAGATCCATGGAATTTTCAGGCATGGATCCATATAAATCCTTGTCCTTAACCCTTCCTTTGAGCCGTACTGAGTAAAGGACTGGCAATCAAAAGCAATACCCCCTGAATTTCTGGCCACTTGGAACTGAACCACATCTCCATAAACAGTTGTGAATTCATTTGTAACTCTAGAGGTTAGAATAATCAGTATAAACGGGACCATGGCATTCAGTAACACACATGCAGCATTTTAGTGTGGAATAATTCAAGACAGCACTTGGCAAAGATCAACAGGCCCAATCTAACTAAATTTACCCATGCCAAAGGGGGTCTTTAATGAGATTTGGATGCCACATAATAACTTTTGCCAAAATAATGCTTCATCTACTGGCGTTTCATAGAAATCATAATGATTTCCCAAAGATGTAAAACAAAGATTATATCCTTGTGTTCAGCAGTCTATTTTTTTCAACTGCTTGATAAAAAAAGAAACCCCCAGGACTTTTATTGAGAAATCCCTGTATTCTTACTTTATAAGTGGCAGCTAATAATACCAACCCTTCAATACTCCACTCACTTGAACACAATGAAAACCTCTGGGGAGATCATTTAAGAAAATTAATGATATGGAGCCACCACATAAAATTCTGAATATCCTGAATGGGTTTTTTGAAAGAGATTTTTGATATATATCAGGCATTACAGTAAAATCTCTTTAGTGAATTAGAATTTTCCATCCTATCACACTGAGAGCCATACAACATGTAACAAAAAGGTATTATGCTTGATTTGGTAGCCATGAGGAACTTGTATCTATCAATCACAGATGGACTGAATGTAACACACACACCAGGCACCTTTGGGGAACATAAAGCTGTGAAATGTAGTTAGAGTGTAGCAGTACAGTTAATTTCTACTATTTTTGTATTATACTCCCAGGCTGTCTTTAGGCAATCATTCTTTAAAGGAAATTTAATTGTTTCAAATCCCTTATGATTCTTGCCTGTACATTAAAGGACACATTGAAAATAAAAACAATTTCAGAATGACACAAAGCTACTGCTTACTGCTTTTATTCTGTGGCACTATTCTTGGCTTCTTATTTGAATATTATATATTTAACTATTTAGTTTCTCTGCCAGAGGAGGTACTTGTGTTGCCCACAGGTAATTTTAATTAGAAAGAACACACCTAGGAAATAATTCTCATATTATATGAGCATTGAAGGCATTCTGGCCTAATTTTTTTGCATCCTTAGGTTTTGCTAAAAGACCTTTCAATGTTAAAACATTGAAGGATCAGCTTCAGTGGAACTATTTAAAAGAATATTTATGTAGTAGGTCTGTTTATTGCATTTAAAATGAAGATGAACAAAATCTTCATATTTTATTTACAAAATTAAATTAATCGATTTAATGTTTTTTCTTATATATATATTTATATGTTCATAAATAGCATTTTATCCTTTCACTTAAAAACCTTGACAATGAAATGCATAAATTGTTACAATCTTAACATCATAGCTAACACACTTATTCTTCTCTCAGATTATTTTCTGAATGCTCTTAATCAAGGAATTTATTGATTTGAAAAGGAAAATAAGGTGTGTTGTTGTTTTCATTTAGTAGCTAATATGATAGATTAATAGACTCCATTTTAAAGAAAATGCATCTGCTGTAGAGAATTTTTTTTCCCATTTCTGTCTCAGGAAAGTAGAGTTTATTGCGCTAATGGCAGCATATTTTACATATGCCTATTAATGTAATATCCTTGCACGGATAAAGGAATATATTAGTAAAAAAACAACAACAAAAAAAAAAGAAGCAGAGAAGATCTACTACTAGATGAATCAGAGTAGTATTTCATTTCCCAAAAGAAGGTGATCTTTTCTAATTCCCTGAAAAACTATTTAAATGAGGTCTCATTAGCCTCAGTGATTGGTGCTCAAGGTGTGCTGCTAGGTTTGCTAACCTTTTGATGAAATCCCTGGAGGTCCCTGACCTAGTTCCTCTGTGCTGACCATCTAAAATATGTTCTGATGCTTGCTGTTGTTAAGGTAGTCCCAGCACCAGTATAATTAGTGAGCCTTAAGCTATTTAGAGCTTGAAAAGACAAGAAACCATTCATATGGAAACTCACACCCCTGGTGTCTCTCCAAATGCAATCAACAATCATCGGGTGCAACCCTGGGAGCTTTTAACATACCTTGTGAGATTAATTTCCTATTTTACTCTCTTGCTTCCAAAAATATTGGCGTTTATAAATACAAAAAATTATGTAGACAAAGCAGAGTTAGACGTTCTTAATAATGGTGCAAAGAAAGGACATGAGAATAGTAATTGACAGCATTTTTTCAAATGCAATTGTTATTTAACTCTGTTGGGAACAAAAGATATTCAAATGCTATGAAGGTGTTTGAATTTTGTTAAGTTTTATGTAAGTTGGAAAGACTTCGTCATCTCTAGCTAAATAAAAAAGAAGTCCCTCTGGGCTTTGTTTTGAGCAAGGTCACTGAATGTTACAGGAAAATCAAGTCAAGTTATGGCTAGTGTATCAGTTTGATTTATAAAAATAAACAGTCATTGAAGGGTTTGGGTTTGAAGGCACCTGAAAGAGCATCATCATAAAATTCCAATCCCTTGCCATGGGCAGGGACACCTTCCACTAGACCAAGTTGCTCAAAAACCCCATCCAGCCTGGCCTTGAACACTTCCAGGGATGGGGCATCCACAGCTCCTCTTTGTTATAGACCAGTGTGTTCTAAAAACACATATAAAGAAACCTGGAAATCACACAGCTGCATACCATATTGTCATGCCATGAGTCTTAATAGTTTCTCTAATTTCACCTCTATGGAATACAAAAAAAGTACAGAAAACATCCAAACTGTTCCAGTCCTCTACAGTTTCACCCTCAGACTCTCAATTTCCTTCTATCCTTGTAGTGGCACTAAGAAGCCAAACTCACTGACTCAGAAAGAAATGCTGACTAAATAATTTGTAAGGAGCAAGGAAAACACCAGCTAATCACTCAAGCTCTTCTCCACTGCTGCTCCATTACAGCAGAAGAGGCAAGTGGCCAGTGGGTGTTTGCAGTGTTTCACTCTCTGACTTCTGTGTAAGATGAAAATAAATGTGATTCCACTTATATGGAATACTTCACTTTATTATAAACTACAGGTTATTTTAGAGTTATATGTAATACTTCATTTTATTATAAACTACAGGTTATAATCCAAGTTCTTGTCCTGACTATTTGACTGCTCCAATACAGCCCTGAACGTTCTTTATCCCTACTGGAAAAAAAAAAAAAAAAGCAAACAAAAACCTCTAATTAAGAAATACTCTGAACCTCACAGGACAGGACTTTCCACTATCGTGGTAAAAAAATAAGGAAATTACATTTGAGAAGCTGCTGGAGGACTTAGGGCCCTGTGTTGTTCTAGATGGACTCATTCTCTTAACTCAGTTTTAAGTAATTTTTTTTTAGCTCTTCCTATGGATAGTATTTACTGAATCCACTGCTTGCTGAAATAATTCAACTGTAGTTGGGTGGGCATTGGATCAGCCTTACCATGAACAGATGTGTTACGGCTAGAGGGAAATCAATAAAAGCAGCAAGAGATTGTAGTGAATTATAATTTCTCACTATGTTCGGTTCAAGCTGTGTCCTGGTGGATGCACAACTCTTCCTAGAGCTGTGTGCTCTGCCAGCAGCACTGCAGAGCATATCACAGGGACACAGTTTTGGGAATGCTAACTCAGCCTTTTCAAACTGCATCCCTTTGATACACTTGTCTGCCTAAATACAGCCTTCCAGCTTTGATCAGGCTGCCAAAATAACTGTGTCGTGACGCTCTCTCTTTATCTCAGTGCAGCTTCTGGACAGCAGATTTTAAGAGCATCTGCAGCTACAAAAAGGCCTTAACCTTAATACAAGGGCATTTCCCAACGAAAAAAAAAAAAAAAAAGTAGAAAAGTCATAAAGATGCCATATGGGTATTAAAAAAGAATTAATTATTCAGAATTGAAAACTAGAACCATTCACTCTTCAGAGAACTTTTAAAGACCCAGATGAGGAGAGCTCAACAAGTATATTCTTTCTAGATATTATATTTACAGTCATGTGGGTTTAAAATAAAAATAAATAATTTATTCTATTCTATGATATAATTCTATTCTATAATTCTATTATATAATCTATTCTATTCAATTATAAACCATTCTGTTCTCCTCTGAGACCCTACTCTCTTGATATTTGTAGCTGCCTTGGTTTGGATCAATATTCAGCATGTAGATAGATTACATGATATTCTGTGTGAACACAGAAACAGACACAAGCTATCCTGAAACACTTGTGTGTATACAGGTGGATAAGCCTGTAACTGACATATTGAATTTATATATCAATTAATTAGTTTATAAAGCACATGAAGAGCCATATTCTAACACACTGGCATGGCAAAAGCACATCCCTCTCACTAATAGGGCTGTATAACTCTAGCTTGTGCTTCTGGAAGAAAGAGAAAAGAGCTCCTAATCTTGGTGATGTTTTCCATAGTTTTCTGTAAAGAAAATGCCTCTGCATTCTGGACTTTATGGGCAGACAAACAATCTTGCTGTTCCTCACATAAGTTTTAGTTTTTCAAGGAACATTTTTGGCCAAGATAATAGTTATCTTCAGGCAGGTTAAGATCTACAAAGCTTTTTTTTTTACATTATAAAATCACAGACTGCTTGAGCTTAGTAGGGACCTATAGAGTTAATCTTGTCCAGTCCCTCTTCTCAAGCAGGGCCACCTCTAGTTGGGTGCCCAGGACCTTGCCCAGGTGGCTTTTGATTATCTCCAAGGATGGAGATTCCACAGCCTCTCTGAGAAGCCTCTGTCAGGGCTCAGCCACGCTCACATGAAAAAGTGAAAAATCAAAACATTGTGGTTACTAAGAATTTTTTTTTTTCCTCCAAATCTTCAGTTCTTGCAAAGTCTTCAATTATATGTATGGAGTATTTGTATACAGTATACAAATATACATTTGTATACTCAGTATATAAATTCTGAGTGTGATGTCTATATCTGCTATCTTTTAAAATTTCCTTTTTTTTACAGAGGGTTTATTTCATTGCTTGTTGCATAATATCTGTTTTTTGATCATGTTCTAGATATGATTTTATTAATTCCTAATAAGGAAAGAAATAGAAGTACTTCTATGTATGCATTTAAATTTTGCATAAAAATCCAGTCAACTCATGAGCGATGCTGTGTGCTCCAGAACTGAAAATCATTTGAGTGCATATTGCACAACAGTGTTCACAGTATTCCCACAGATTTCTACAGTATATTTCACAGATAAATTTCCTATTTGATGCATCTGATAATGGTCTGGATGTTGTAATTATACAGCTGGAATTGTGAAGGAAAAGTAAGCCTAAAGCCATTTTCAGCCTCTTGTGATGCACTTACTGTACATTAAACATGGTCTATAAACTTTCTGCAATACTTGTACACTGCACAGTAGTTTTCCCAAGTGAAACAGGCATCTTCCTTCCCACCAGATTTTATGCTAAATTTGCCTTTTGAGGTTTTGGAAGAACCTCTTTGTAATCACTTGATCAAAAATTTCCTTTTACCTTCTTTTTCCTTTATCTTGAGCTTCCTGTCAAAGCTTATAATTGCCATTGATGGAAATGCAATACTATCCACTTGTTTTTAATCAAAAAATAAAGTAATCTACATATGAAATGATGAAAGGCCTCATTACACACCAGAACACAAGTAAATTACCTTGCTGAAATGGAAGAAATTATACTTTGCTATCAAAACTTTAAATCTACTGAAAAGTGATTTGGTCTCCCTTGGGCAGTACTTACTCCTAACAGAAAAAGAAATTTTTTATATTTGGTTTTGCACTACTCCAGAAACAAGACAGAGAAATTTGTTCTGCAAAAGATTAGACAAAAAAAAATACAGAATAATGGTTCTTCAGTGTTTTTGGAGTGGTTAAGTTATGAATGTATGAGCGGGCTGGTCACTCTATTCCTTCTTTTCCTGGTAGTTATTCAGAAACAAACCATGAAATGAAGGAAATAAAATTAAAGAAAAGGGAAGGAGGATGAAGCAACTGGTTCTTATTACCTCACAAGGACCATTTGATGGGAAGAAAAGGAAGAGTCTAAGCAGAGGCAGAGAATCTAATAAAAAGGCTAGTGGTTTGGAAGAGATTATTTCAAAGTACTCACAGTTAAAAAACAACAGGGTTCTGCTTATATTTAGGAATGAAAAATAATTTGGTATTTTCTGCAATAAAGACAGCAGCAGTGAGTTTTAATAGTAGCTTTTTGCCTGCCTTATAGGAAGTATTAGACAAAAGCCCTATAAATAATATGTTCTCCAGTAAATTGTACCACAGAAAAACATCTCCCACCTTCTAAAAGGGTCGCTGAAAATCAATACAGTTCCTTCTAGAAAGCTCCCTAAAATGTTTTAACACTAAGAGGTGATGGTTCAACTTGTTAAGGTTTATGGATAAGCAACACACAAGGATCACATACATGCACAAAGCACTGAAAAGAAATGGCTGGCAGCACTTCCAGAGGGATCTGACAAAAATAACTGTGGATCTTCTGATAGATGTTGATGTATTAACTCTGGGACAAGAGCTGCAGTTAAAAACAGTGCAATCAGGGATCAGTTTCCCATCAGTTTTGATGGCAAATCCTGAATCAACAGTCTATTTGTGTTTTTAGACTTCCATGTATTGGGTTCAACACCATCTGCCCCAGAATTCTTGTATCCAAGCAGGGATGTTGTGGTCTGGATGGGTGAACTACCAAATAAGCAAAAACTTGAGGACACACCACCTCAAAAGTTATTGGTTGATGGGCTGCAGCCCACCCAGAGAGCTGTGCCAAAAGAGGGACCTCCATGTCTGTCCTGGGACCCGGCCTGCTCAAGGTCCTTATCAGCCACCTGGAGGAGGAAAGGGAAGGCACTTTCCTCCTGCTGGCAGGCAAAACCAAGCTGGAGGGACCAGTCCACATGTCCAACAGCAGGGCTGCCACCTGCAGGGTGCCAGGCTGGAGGAAGGGCCCAACAGGAACATAATGACCTTTAACAAGGACAGACGGAAATCCTGCTGTGGAAAGGAAAGAAGGAAGAACCCCTTGCACCCAAACAGTCTGGGAAGCAGCTCTGCTGGGTGGGCACTGAGGCTCTGGGCCAGCAGCAAGTTCAGCCTTTGCTGGCCTCCCAGTAAAGCCATTGAATACCTGGGCTGAGTTCAGCAGAGGGCCAAGCAGGATGCTCAGGGCTGGAGCACTTGCCTGGGGGGCTGAGGAACCAGGGCTTGCTCAGCCTGGGCAAAAGGCAGGCACAGGGGGATTGAAGAGCCACAGTTCAGCCTCCCTGCCTGCTGCCAGGGGGCACTGAGCACAGGGAAACACGCTCCTCACAGGGGTCTGTGGCCGGGAGAGGGACGACAGGCATAAAACAGAGCAAGAGAGGTTCAGACTGAACAGGAGAAAACTTTTTTTCCCTATGAGGACAGGCAGCCAGTGGAGCAGGCTGCCCAAAGAGGCTGTGCCAGCTCTGTCCTTGGAAGTTTTTGAGATGTAAGTGGGTGAAGCCCTGACCAGACTGGTCTGACCTCATACTTGACCCCGCTTGCTTAGCAAGTTGGACTTGAGACCTCCAATCATTGCTTCCAACTTGAATTAGCCTGCGCATCCATGATCCTATATAGTAAATATTGTGATAAATAACCAACCATGGTAATATCTAAACTGCATAAAATACCTTTCAGTGCTTTTCTTTTCCTGTACTACTCATGAAAGTGCATTATTGTAGACACATAAAATTAATGTTCTCATCTATTCAGGGCTTTTCACTGCTATGCATGTAATGTAATCATCTGCATTACTAACTTCCTGCTTTTTTAAATAAAACAATTTGCCTGGCTAAAATCAAAGACTAACTTGTCTAACACCCTGATGAAGATGATGGGGAATGATGTCCTCTTACCTTGCTCATCCTGTGATAATTCATACTCTTTTGACCTAGTGGCAGAAATTTGCACTTCAGAACATCTTCACAAATTGCTTTGCATACTTAATTCACTGAACTGACAGCAGTGTCTGAGGGTAATTTGCTCTGTCTTTGCTCTTGCTAGGAGGCCCTCAGCAGAAAGCCTCTCATCAACTCCAGGGGTTCTTGTCTGTGACAGCCCAAATGGAAAAGAGAAACTATAATATGCTGTGAATGCATTTTATTTTGATTTTACTTGTCTTATAATTAATTAGGAACATGTGAACTCAAGATTAAAATGCTCATCCTGGGCAATCAAATCGAGCATGCACAGCCTCTCATAGCCTGTCACAAATCTAAATATATGGAAAGGAGATTTTAAACTCCTGGCTGAGAAGTGCTCTAGAATCTGCTCCTGTGTCACATCCTAAATTTCTATCCTAAATTTTTTAACTGCTTCCTCTTTTGTCAAGGGCTAATATGAATAAAAGTTTAGAATCCCCTATTAAAAAAGCCCAGATTTTGAGTACTGTTTGAAGATAGGCTATTTATCAATAACTGTATTTCTCCAAGTTAAAAAAGCAATGTGCTTTTTTTTCTATTTTCTCTCTAAAAATCACAAGGCTGACAACAAAGCAGTCACATCTCCCTTTCATTAAGGTCTCCATCAAAATAAACTTTCCATTCCCTAACTAATTTAATAGCTCTTCCCTGCACCTTCTCAAGCTCAAATTCATCCTCCTGAGATATGGATGTTTATGAAAATTCCTAGCACCTCAACTATAAAGATGCATTTACTGCTGCTAAAGTCAGTATTAGACAAATTCTTCACACAATATTCTGGCTCTCACGGATGGAGAAACATGGGACATTGCCATGCTTTCTGTTTTAATAAAAACCCTGCCTTGATGTATAACACAATATTTGGAGGAGATGATTTTCTATTAACTCTTTTCATGAAAATTGGCAGTGCAAGATTTATGTAAGTGGGAGTACTTGTGCTCCAATATTGCTAATATGAGTTTTGATTAAATTATTATTGCTTTAATATCAGTGTTGCCTGCTCTCAATTGACAGGCAATTCTGTTGAATTTTTTTTTTATATTTACATCTATATTTTAATACACATTAAAAGAAAATCCTCAGTATCTGTGTCAGAAGACTGCCTGCAAAGAGAAGGATAAAACTGAAAGGACTTTTCTAGCAGTTTAGATTGACATGGGGAACAGAAAGCTTTGCTGATAGACAAGAGCAGGAGACCTTTTTTTTTCCTTTTTTTTTTTTTTAATAGGCATAACAGTACCCATCTGTTCCTGGATTTAGAGTGCAGATGTACTCTAAGAAGTAACTTTGTAAAATTGGAAAATTGGTATCATGGGGCTTTGTGTTCATTCTCTCAGTTACTCAAGAGCACACATGCTCAGTTAGGAAGTTTTAAAAAAAGGAGAAAGACTGGGAAAAGGGTTTTAACTGCAAGCTTTGTACATATCCTGAGATGTAAATGCCAGTTGAAATCTACTGTGTATTACCACTAGCAATAAGAATTCTGTAACTACAAAAAACAAAAAAAATCTTGCTGCTATCTGATCTATGGTTCATTCATCCCTGTCAGATGTTTGTGGGTTCTGCAGTGCAAACAAGTGTTTGTTTTTCTCTACAGGTGGTAGCCCTGATGAAAGCAGTGCAATATGAGACTTGCCAATAGCTCACTTTGAATTCTTGCATGGAAATGAGATTTTTGCTTTGTTCAGACATCACTAACTACCTGCTTCCCATCTGAAATTACAGCCTCCTCCAAATCAAAAATATCCACACTGCAGCCTACACCTTCATCCCTCACTTTTTGCAACCCATTAGCTAAACTGTTTTTGCTGTGTGTTTTTTTTTTCCCCAATATTGGTCTTTCTTTCCAACTTACACAAAACAAGATAATTTAGAAGGAATATCAAATAGTAAATATTTATTTCCAAAATTTTTATTTCTCATCCTGTTGCATATCACAGCTTTTTCTCCTCTCCCCTCTTTCTCTCAGCCACAAAATCTGTATGCACATTTACTGTGTCTATTAATCTTAAAAAAAGAGAACCATACTCCCACTTCTCACAAGGTATTAGTGGAGATTTCCACTTTGATGTCAAAGAAATATTTTTTTATGTGTTTTCTGAACTACCACTTCTCAAAACAAGCACCCTATAATACACCTATGCAAAATAACTGGACTAGAGCAAGAAATGTCTCAGACATGGCCATGAAATGAAGATAGATTTCCCCTCAAAATGCTCTCCAAGGTCAACCTCTCCTCTTTCACATGGGACAAGCAGTGACCCACTAAGAACAATTCTCCTGATGACATAGCAATGTAGTATTAAAGAAGAAAGGCAATGTGAGAAAAAAAGAATTTTTTGTTATACAAAAGAATACCACCACAATATTTTCAGGATTAAAATCAGGGGGAAAAAAACTGAAGACTAATTTCAGGTCTCAGTTGGGAACCACAGGATTTCTTTGCATATTGGAAGAGTTGTCTGAGAAAACTAGGAATAAAAAAGTATTTGGAAATATCCCTTCAAAAAGTTATGACTCTACTTAATGAGGAGTGGTGATCCTTGCTTGCAAATGTTTGGCTGTGTAGTGTTAATTTAACAAGCCATCCTTCTGGTCTCTGGAACACAAGTGATACTCTGTGATCTGTTAAATGATCCCCAATATTTATGTCACAGTTGATTTAACAGGAAATGTGCTACTTCCTGGGATATCCTGCATGCACACACTTCAATAGCACAGCACAATGCAATCTCAGAGATGACTCTGCAGCCATTGATTATGTGGAAAATAACTGAGGTTCATACTTGACACCTACTGCCTTTGCACTGTTTTGGGGGAGGAAAAAAGAAGCCTGTGAGCCAAGAGGAAACATTTCTTTACCATTCAGGCTGGCACACCACATGTGATATCTGATGTGGAAATATTAATTACTTCAGTCTTTTCTTGAAAATCTGCTCTAACAGTAAATATTAAACAGAGACATCTGTTTAGTAGCTTTAGTCAGGATGGTTTTATCCTATGCTGTTCAGGCTCCCCTATTCCCTGGTGCAGAGCTGTGCCTCTCAGAGCTTCTCCAGTGCTATGGGACATCACTCAACACATCATCTGCTCCATTTAGTGACTAAATACAAGCCCTTCTCTTGGAAACCCTGATGTTTTTAAAGGCATTTCCTTCTATGACCTTTTTTTTTCCTAAATTCTCCATTCCCTGAGTTCCTCTAGTATCTTTCAGATGATTTTCCATATTCTTCCTCTGATATACAGTGGTAACTCTGCTAGATCTTTTCTCTTGCTTCCTTTCCTCTTCTGTTTGTCCTCATTATTTTCTCCAGGAATTATTGAAAAAAAAAAAAAAAAAAAAGAAGAGCAATGATGGGTAACTTCAGGATTTCTTTCCCCTCTAAAATAATTGCCTAAACAATAGCTTGGTCTGACATCTCCACAGCTAAATCTGACTGAAAAAACTGAATTCCTACTTACATCTTCCATTCCCCTGTCTTCCTTTGGTGATCAAATTAAATTTAATTCTATTCTCTCACTCCTATCCCCTGGTTCTCCTTTCTGAACTTAGACCCAAGCTGATGGGGATGTGAAATTTCTTGCAATCATTTTTCTTAAAGTCTGTAGAAAGAGCAACAAGTGTGCTCCTGCAGCATTTCAAAACCTACTTTTGTTGTCTTCCTTAAGACAAATTAAATAAAACACAAAGTATCTAACTCATATTCCTTTATCCTATTGAATCTCACTGTGATTTGGCCTGTTCTTTATGCATATTGTTTGAATAGCTATTTAGATTTTTGCTGTTACACGTCTTAACAATGCACTTATTTTCCAATCTGGCCTTGTCACCGTAGAACTGATCTTTTGTGAAGATGCAGACAAGGTAATCTTCCAGCCTCATTTCTTTGCACTGACAGAGTTACAGTTAAAAGTTCTTAACTTTTTTAACCCTGAATTCTTTGCTGAATCAATCCAACTACATCTAGAATCTATGCTGCCTATGGGGTCACATCAGCTTTTAGATTTTTTTTCCATTCTTTGGTATTTCTCTGGTATTAAGTATGCATGAAAAAAAACAACAACCTTCCTGTGAACTCCTTCAGTCTAATACCATTGTCATGCATATGGAACAATCCTCAGTGTCTGAATTTCTTTTCCTGATTGTGTAGTTTATTCAGCCCCTACCTATGCACATTAAAAATGCTTTCTGAAAGTGATTGCCTTTAATATAGATGCATATAAAGCTTCTTCAGTTGTCTACAGTTAATGACTATTAATAATTGTTTTGTTTATAAAACCCTGATGATCTATAAAAAGTGTAATGTCTAGAGGACGTCGCTATACCATAATGATTAAAAAACATATAGAGTTCAGTCCTATAATATACTGGGAACCATGAGAAAGCAAACAGAAGTTCATAATTTCCTTTTGCAATAATCTTGAAATGTATTAACAACTTCAAATTTATCTGAAACATTTTGGGTTGTTATATTTAGGAAAGAGTCAGAATTTTCAGTACAAACAAGATTTTGGAATGATTTTCATTTTGAAGAATAGAATTCTAAAGGTAAGAGAGAACAAAATGGTCTAAGACCACTTCTGTAAAATTCATGAATTATATATTAGGCCCATATGAATGAGCCCACAATAAGAAGAGGGAAAAAAAAAAAACAAGGTTGCATTCTAATGAATATTATTTTTTAAACTTTTACTGATTACTAGAGAAACCTGTTGGACTAATTGTAATAAATACCTCAGGGCTTTTCCATATAAATGAAGGTATGCACACAGTGCTACTGATTACTATTATACAGAGGAGAAAAAATACTGGATCATTAAATCTTTAAATGTGAAAAACTTGGTCTTTCCTTCACTTGGTGCTCATTCAAACAGAGGCACAAAATATCCAATTAAACAAGACCAGTCATCTTCTAGGTGTTAGTTTTTGTTCAGCTTGTGTTTGCCTCTAGCTCGATCCTGACTTTTGTGCCTGCTTGGAAAACACCTATTAAAATATGGCCTAGAGTTAAGAAGTGGAGCCTCTGGGGAGCTACTGGAGCAGGGTTGACTTTGTCAGTGCTCTCAAGTGACCCCATGAGTCCCTCAGAGGCAGGTTAAACAGCTGCAATGCCCTGCAGAGCCTTTCCTGGGATGCTGGGATGCAGTGCCTAGCTGCTTGTGCGCACCACAGAACAGGACAAGGATCCTTGGGGGTGCCAGATGCAGAAGGGTCTGTGCTCTGTTTGGGACACTTTCCCAAGCCCCCAGGCTCAGAGTGCAGGTATTGTCTTAAACACTGCCTTATTTGCCTTAAATATTGGAGCAGGAGTGCCTGCAGCCCTTGCACCCTCTGCCTGCCACCACCCCCCCTTGCACTTATCATGGGAGTGCCTGCTTAAAGCCTTTAGCCCCTGTCCAGTGGAAAAAAATGATGGAATCCTCTTCTAAATTCTCACCCCTGTTGCTCTGGTGCCTAAGGGGGTTTTGGGGTGTATATGGGGCAGGTGTGAGGCTGTCAGGTGCAGGAATCTGCCTGTAGGGCACCAGCCCCAGACCTGGGATGGGTGAGGAGGTTGGAGGGGAACTGACAGCTCATCTCCAGGTAAAATTAAACCAGTTTATTATTAAATGAATCTGACTCTCTGTTCCAAGTAAATTAGGGGCTGTTTAAACACAAGAACCAGGGATCATGATTCCCATCCCTGCTTCCCGAAGCAAAAGTCTAACTTACAGTAAGGGAAAAAAAACCATTTTTAAAGCTGTATTTTGTCAATATGATCATCCCATATGCATCAGAAATGAGCCCATAACAAACGTGGAGCATGCAAGGGGAAGAATTTAGAACAAAATGAGTAGGAATATTCAGAATGCAGAAAAGTGTAAATAATCCATGTGCAGCAAGATTCATGTGATGTTTTCCTAAAAAGGCATCTCTCTCGACTAAGGCAAAATTTGTATTGCTTTACTTTTTTTTTACCTTTTTAGAAAAAAAAAAATTTCAAACTGAAGTAAAATTATGTGTCAAGGTTTTAAACCACATGCAGAGATGATTGTGAGGGGCAGGTGATGAAAGCTGCAATCACTGTAAGTGGCATATAGCAGAGCCTGAAGTTTTATGAATAGACAAGAAATTGCTCTCTCCTATGTACCTGCCTATGCTCTGCTTGTACCCTGCAAGACTGTCTTAGTTAGGAATATCTGAGTCACACTGGACCACCAGTAGTTCATGAAAACCCGTGACTGCAGCTGAGACTGGGCTGTGGTCACTGACTCCTGGAGCTGGGAAACATTTCAGGCTGCAGAGGAGGTACAGGATTGGGTTCCTCAGAGATCACTGCTGTGTGGTGCTGCTTATTCTGTGGCTTTTCTTATTTGGCCTAGAGACACATTTCTGTAGTTTATGTAAAGCAGAAGTCAATGAAACACGCTCTTCTCCAATCACATTTAGTCTCATTTGGGTTTTCTTCCCTGCTGCAACGTATTTTACTTTTGTTTATAACAGAAACAAAGCCAAAAAAAAAAAAAATCCCCAAATAAACATATGGAAAAATCCCCTTGGTCTTTGGAAAATTTTCTTTGAGATGATACATTGCCTCATGCACTAATATATACAGTTCAAAGGAAAATAATGGGTGCATTGTCTCAACAAAGCAAATTTAAACATTTAAATCATTGACATGTACTAACACACACACAAGGACACTCTTGGTTAGTTAAAAGGCACAGTAATATTTCCCAACAGTGCTAACAACGTTGAACTTCTAAAGGCGATGGAGAAAGAGAGCCAGCTAGCAGAGATGATTAAAGGAACGTGTACAGGTGGCAATGGCAGATGGGGTGGGAAGTGTCAGGAGAAGGCAGTCAGGAATATTTTGGAAAGGTGCACTCTACCTGTGTAGCCCAGCGAATTGTCGCCGTGATCAGAGGTGGGGAGTGGCGTCCCGCTGTCGTTCCCCCTCTCTGCGTCCTCGGAGTCTGTCGGAAACAACACCAGAGCTGCTGATGGGGTCACAGGAGTAACAGGAGTTGCCATTTTGATCACAACACGTCCAGACACAATTAAATCCACACATGACAGCAAGAGCCACAGTGCCAGCGCACGGCACACCTCGTCCTTCCCCCTCCTGCGTGGATGCGCCCGTGAGAGCATGGTCCAGGCTCCCCAAAAAGCTGTCCCCTCTTGTCCCCTCTTGTCCCCTGTGCCAGTGTCGCTCTGCAGCTCTCCAGGCACGGTGGCCACCCTGCTAAGCAGCCAGCGCAGGCTGCGAGGAGCATATGGGGACGGCAGGGCAGGGGAGCTGAATGCTAGCATCGCTAATTTCCCACCTTATTGTTAATCAAAGCTATTGACTGTGATCACTCCCCATCATCGCTTCATCTCCTGGCAATTACAGACCCAGGGGACTTCACCTCTTTGTGGGGAGGAGGAGGCAGGGGGGCGGCTGGGGCTGGGCGAGCACCGAGGGGCTGCGAGATGGGGCAGGGGATGGGGGCTCAGCCCTCCACCCAAAGGACAGGCTCAGCATCACCAAGATGCACTTTGCGCTACAAGATCCTCGCAAGGAATCGCTCCGTTTTCATGTCACATTGGAAAAAGGAAAAAAAAGGGAAGGCAGCTGGTCAGCTAAACACAGAAATGAACAGATGTTTTAAGACCTTCATAAATGAAGACATGTTTTAAGGGATAAATTGCAGATCCAAACACCACGAAGCAAACACCATGAATATAACTCATAATGATGAACTAAATAATTCGAAACAAACAACAACAACAAAAAAATTAAGTCCCAGTTGCTCTGAAAACAAAACAGCACAACTCAAAGGAATTTGTTGACAATATCACTGCCCCTTTTTCATCTCAATGTAAAATTGTTTATTAAACTTAACTCCTATTTTACTTCTGATAGTGCACTGTCCAGCAGATAATAACTAAAAAGAAGCATTAGTGTTTTGTTCAGAAGAAAACTTCAAGAAGCAAATGTCTTTGCAAAAATAACACTGCCACAACAATAGGCTGCTTTTTTCCTTTTTTTTTCAGTTGACAGGTGTCAGATAATTTATTAATTATTGCAAAGACGTGTTTTGCTCTCACAGACATATCCTGGACTTCTATAATGATTGAAAATAACTGTTCATTTTGAACAAAATCCACAGTGCTAAAAATTACTCTGAACTTTGACAAAACACCAAAAGCAACTGTATGTGAAACTAAACTAGAAAAAAGAAAAATAAAGCGGACTCTTTTTTCTGGATGCTGGATTTTACTAGCTCAGTCATTCTCATTTTTTAAATGCAATGCCAAAATTTATTTCTCCATTTGTTTTCTAAACAATCTTAGAGACACTATCTTTAAAATCAAAATCTTTTTAATGAGTTAGAAAGGAAAAATATTAAGAAAGCCAAAATCTTCAAGACCAACCCACTCAAGGGGACTTATTGGAAAAAAAATATTTCTTTAGAAAAGTCAATTAAAGGATTGATAGCGTGCCTTTCAAAATACTGTCGTGCAAATTAAGAAAATAAAAGACCAAACAACAAAAAAGCAGCCAAACACCAAGATGATGTTTCATCTTGGCAGATGAAAGAAGTGAAATATGTTCGTTTATTGGCCCATTCATCTTTGCTGGCTCACTAATGGCCAATGTCACGTACATCTTTAAAATCTGCTCTGAAAATGGCTGCAGATTGACTGGATCAACACTCTCTTTCTCCAGATTGCTCACTCATTTGCATTCAGGGGTTGATTGGGTCAAAGTTTTAAATTACTGAAGTAAAGGACAGAAGGACGGGTCTTCTTATTAATTTAAGTGGCAGAGGCTGTGCCTACCTTTTTTAGTGCAAAGCTTTATAATTGAGTACAGGGAGCCCAGACCAAATTTAACCAATGAACCTGCTGCTCATCATTCTGAGAGATTGATTGCATTCTAGGAGATTCAACCACACACTGCTCAAAATGATTGAGGGGGAAGAAGATGCACTGAAAGCTACTGGAAGTGTCCTGTGTGTCACTGGAATGTTTGGTCTCATGTGCAAAATATAATTGCAAAACGAATCTGACTTTTTACCCAAGATAGCCCCTCAGATATGGAATTCCAAGCAGTGGGCCATCCTCCTCACGGCACCTCACAACCAACCAATGCCAAAGCTCCTATCAAAGCTCACTCAGGAGCTGTAACAGGATCAGTCTCCAATAAAGAAATGTGACTTCAATAAAGCCAACAGGCTAGGAGAGCAGCAGCTGTAAAAACCAGGATACAACTACTGGCAGCTATTTAGGCTTGCAAATCTTGGCTCCATTCACTCAGTAAAAGTAAATGAGAGAGGGAATTAGTCTCTTTTTGGCACTACTGATACTTACATGGTATCTGTTAGTGACAATGCACGTGCTATTTACAATCTAAAGTTATAGAGACTTTGTTCACTCTCATTCTTTGAGAAATGCTACTTTTCCACCTGATACTGAAAATTATATTCAACTAATGTTAAATCATGGTCTCTGCCTGGAAATCACTTACTAATGATTAATTCTAGCCATTTCATTGAACAATAAGTGCTACATTTTGGGCTGTTGCCCTCTGTGCTGGGCTGAATTTAATTTCAGCTCCGTCAGAAGTTCCAGCTTTGCTTGGGAGTCTCTGTAATAACTCAACAGAGGTAAGTAGTGTTGACTTAAATAACACATTTCACTGTAGGACTGCTGTGAAGGCACTTTGTTGAATGGCTAGTAAAAATCCTGAATGTTAAGACATGATGTATTTCTTATGACTACCATGCTGTAAGATCAGGCAATTTTCAACTTGGCTTTCCTAAACATAATAAACATTTTTACATCATTATACTTTTTGGACTTGTTACAATGCCAGAAAATGTGAAGCAAATGAACTATAAACCCAAGAACAATTCACCTGACATATGAAGAATTTACAGTTCTGTCTGAGACAAAGCAGAGACTGAATCTGGTGCCTGATCCCTCCAAGAAATGTCATAATTAGTCTTTAACAGGTTTTAACAGAAGTGAAAGAGAGAGATTCTCCTTTAAAAAAAAATCTCTCCAATGTGGTTGGACATTTTGGTTGAATTTCTATATCAGACAAGAAATATTTAAAGCAAGGTTTCTATTTTTTCTTAGCTGCCCAAAAAAAGAGCCCATTTTCACTGAAATAAAACTTAAACTTTAAAAAGATGCCTAGGCCATAATTGGTTCATTCATTATGTCAAAAAAAAAAAAACAAAAAAACCCAACAAAAACTACCAAAGAAGCCCAAAAAACCAACACACCACACCCCTCCCTGCAAAAAATAATCCAACAGAAAAAATACTTTTATCTATAAGTATGCAAAACTTCAGGAAGAAGACAAAATTAGTTCCCCTCCTTTTTTTTTTTCCTTTTTAATATAGTTCCAAATTAGTTTATTTGGGAAGAGGAGGTTGAAAAGTGAAGCCTAGAGTAACAAAAATAAAGATCAAGTGACCCCTTAGCAATTGCTACTACCCTTGGCTTTTTCAGGAGCATTTGAGATGTTCTTCGTTTGAGAGGGAGAACACCCTCATCATGGTGAAAAAATCTCATTCCCTCTTTCCACAGAAATTTCCAGGGTCACCATTCATTAAGTTGGGCAAGATATTTAAAAAACAAAAATAAAAAAAAACCAAACAAATATCTACTTGGACTTGAGAGGAGAATGTTAAATTTACCAGCACTGAGTGCTCCAGCTTTTTGGTGGAATGTTTTCAGGCTTAGTCAGCCCAAGCACACATGACCCCTTCAAAGAATAAAGAGGATTTTGCATAATAATCCAGGTTCAGAACAATTTTAGGTGCTAATGGCAGTTGGAGAGCACAGATTTACATGAATGTGAGGAGCCCTTTCCAATTAAATTTCTACTGAAATCTCTAAGTTAATCCATTTTATTGGATGGTCACACCATTCATGCTTTAATTTACCTATCTTTAGCTCTTCAAAATTTTTAGAAAATCCAAATGGTAAATATTTATTATTGCTATTTATTCATTTGGCTCCTAGAACACCTCAAACTAGACAGACACATTTATTTTCATACTATTTATATTCAAGTGCATTTTACAATCCTAACTTTAAAAATTATATTAAACATATTTTTAAACATGGCTCTGCTCTTCATAGAAAAGTCACCAGTGATTTTTTTTTCCCACTGGTAAGAGAAAGTGATGCCATCAGTTATTGCTTCTTTTGAACCAGGAGATATATCTGGATGACACATTTTATTGATGATGCATCTTTAAAAATCCCCAGATGATTCAGTATTGATGCCCTGGCCCAGCCTCCTGGTAGACATAAAGAAAAATTGAAAAGATGTAAACAGACACAACTCCTTACTTCTGTAAGAATTTAATGTGTCTGACTTTCGACACTGGTCTTTGCTTATTTAAAATTAAAGTCACCTACTGAAAAACATCTGACTACAAAAAATAGTAACTTTTAGCACATTTAATTCCAAAATTTATAACTTCATTATTTCTTGTTATGTTTCTCTAAATTTCATTATCATCAGCAGCTTGGGGGTACAAAACTGGAAGGAAACAGCATGAACAGCATTTTGCAAATGAGCATTAATAAAAGATTAGGATGAAGCAAATGAATATAAACTACTATCAATATTAGAATTGTGTTCTACAAATTGGATCAATTCCCATTGATTAATTTCTAGTGATCTAGACGAATTCAGGAAGAGACATGAGAAAAGAAGCGCAACTGGGACTGCATCAAACCACAGCCTAAGCCGAGGAACTAAATTAGTAATTAGTAGCAGAAGTTTTTTTTTCAGTGTTTTGATTTATTCTAGGTCTTCTTTGGAGTTACAGTAGAAATACACTGTAATATGTCTTAAAGAATATTTAATTTATTCCTATTTCTTCACTTGGTTGTACACAATGACAAAACAGTTTATGCTCTCAGAGTATAACTGAGGCGAGTACCTAAAGGAGAACTACTGATAAAAGCCAAATCATTAAATCCATGAGAAGCAAATTTGGCACAGGGAAAGTATTATCTAATAGAATATATTTATTTAGAAAACTACAGACAAGCTTTCAAGGATGTAGACCTATTCTTTAGATCTGGACCAACAAGGAAAAAGTTCAGGCTATGTGCAGAACTGGGAATAATTCGGCCACCTTTAGACTATCACAGCTTGGTGAACACTCACAGGTCTGTATCAGAAACCTGTTAATCTGATTAATATCCTCACCAATATTTCATAATAGCTCAAAGGAAGTATTCTTCTTCATAAGACTTAATACAGCATCTTTCTAGAGACTGGCACATTCAGCCAGCTAACCTCTTTAAGCTGGATAATTTAGCAAGTTATGACCACTTTCATCAGCTAAGAGTCTCCACAAGTAATAAGTAACTCTTCATTAAACATTTACACTGCTCAGCTGCCTCATTTCAGAAGTTAAGAAAGATTCAAGCTAAGGGGAAAAGGCAAGAATTTGCTCTCCCATAATGTCCTTAATGTGAGGATTTGGCTGAAGTAAATGGTAGATAAATTCAAAAGGATGTTTTTTTATTAATATCTTGTACAAGTATGTTCCAGCAATTCAATAAGTAGTCTAAAAAAAGAATGTACACTTACACACTGGTACAGAAATGTTATTCATTACACTCAAAATATTCTTTTGATGAGAAAAGAACACTTTATAGTGTAAAAGAAACCCCTTAGAAATAATTTTTTTCTAAAACAAGGAAGAATAAAACATTTATTTAGTGGTTTGAGTATCTCTTTTTCGCTCATCTTCAAAGAACAGTGCATGACTGAAATCCTGACAAAACCTCAGTGAGGATGCTGTTTAAAAACCTTTCCTTCCCTTTGTTTTCACAGCTCATTCAATAACATCCTTTAATGAGAACAAAAAGTAAATGAGTGAGGACTTTATTATGCATAAGCAGGAAACAACCTTGTTGTATCTTTGCAATTTATTTATTTATTTATGCAGTAGGTAATAAACAAAGGTGTTGAGCAAATTCAATGCAGATCCATCAAATACATTTTACTGAGTAGCAGAACCATACGCAGAAGTCTTAGGTGGGAGCAGTCACTGCATGAATCCAACCACAGAGAAACATTTCTGACTGCACATTTGAATTTCTCAAAAATTAAAATCTGGCAGTGAGCACAACAAATTGCATGCAAGACTTTGATGCTGCCAAACCTACCTGCCTGTTCTCTCTCTACCTGCCCTTGCTCCTTGACTTTTTCTGGCTTTTCCTTGCCCTTCTTGGGCTGTCCCTTGTAGCATTCTCTCCTGTTTGGCATCTGCTCCCATTTCTTTTCCTGCCATACAAATCTGAAGGTAACAGCCACTCAGGCTAATTAAATGGTGCTGGAACTGAGTTAACAGGTGGTGGCCCCAGCTGCTTTTGTTGCAGGGGCAGATAAGAGACCCATCAGTAGCCTGTGCAAGGCACTATGATTAATTAGGACAAGAAGCCATTTTCCAGGGAGGGAGCACAAGATTTACAACAGAATTTTCCACACCAAGGTAACAAGTAATACTTCTTCAGAAAATGCAAAAATAAATGACTTTTTTGTAAGTGCTCACCAGTCATCTTGACTATGTGCAATATGGAATATGCATAAGACCTACTTGACATAGACTTGTTCATACCAGTATTTTATTCATACCAGTATTTTCTCTCCACCGCAAACTATAAGTTTTACTTGCTTCAGGAAATGTTCTCTCCCTCAGAAGACCCCTTATTTCATTTTCTTCCAAGTAAACTTACATGTTTGTTGAGAAAGTTCTGACTGCTGTGGGAACTTCTATCAAGACATTTAAGTAATAGCAACTAATACCACGTACAGCTGAAGAACTGGTTGTGCAAGCTTCCCATGCAATCCTCCAACTCTACTGGACTTCTTGCAGTAATCCCCTGACTACTGAATTAAACTCTCTGAGTCTACACCCAGTCCTTCAGGCATTAACCCCTGCAGCTCCTCTTCCATGGTTTCAGCTCTGCAAGGATGTTTTGAGGCTGAATTATGCAGCTGCTTTACAAGAAGCTGCCCCTAAAATAGCAGCAGAAATTTGGGTTCCCTTGCTCTTTGCTGTAGAGCTGGAACACAGCAAGAATCCCACCATGCTTAATTACCCCTTATATTTTTCAGCTGAGTGGTGAACTTTGGGAAGGTGATGAATTTCCCTCATTAATGACAATTACAGACAAACAAGAAAAACACAGGAACTAATTCAGCATACCAGCAGCCTTGCAGTGACATGATTTGAAATTAAAACTACCATAAAAATGAATATTGGAGGGGATGTTACACAATCCAACAGCTGAGAAAGTCCTTTCTCATTCCCTTGCTTTTCTGAATATGCAAAGTCATCTTCTGAGTTGTCAAAGACATATCTGCAACACAGCTGTGTCATTTGCATTTTGCCAGTCTATCTGCAGAGCTCAGCACGAAGAATAATGTTAAATCAATGTATGTCAATGCTTGCTTAAAGAAAGAACTGACATTCTTGCCCTAATACACTGCCCAGCAAAGCAAGACTGGCGCATTAACTCAGCCTATTAACACAGATACTTAAGCAAGAAAGCCTCCTTGATATCACAAGAATCACAGCTGATTTGCCTTCAGAAGACACTCCTAGCCATTCTGAATTGGTTTGACGCCCCCCTCCTTTAAAAAGGGCTACATTTTGAACAAGTTTGCTGTTTCCAACACATTTTCTACCTTCCAACAGTGACTTCAGCCACACTGTGATTACTGATGCCTTTAGCATATCGATTTCTTAGAGGATATATGTCTGCTTGTTGCTCTTCTGTGCTTTCCCTTCTTTTTTGTCTCCCACATCCCAGTTCTTTGGCTACGACAAAGAAGCCAGCAGACAGGACAGGCTGTAAAGGTTTCTTGTCCTTCCATACTTAGAGCCAATCACATTCTATTTACTTTATGTTTTGTACAAAGCAAAAGTACGTTATAGCCTATGGGGTGACTCAAGGATTAAAAAAAATGGAGGTTTAACCCTGTTGTAGTTGACAATTAAAATCACTGTGGCCTACCAGGAAAGTATTTGGTAGGTAATGTACAGGGAGGATTTTGAAGTGAAGTGAAAAGGTGACTTACATGGTAAACAGATATTCACAGTGGCTTGTAAAAAGGCATGGAGTTGAAAAACATGCACTGTCAGTCAGTACCTCTCTACAAGGATAAATTTACAGCAAGTTACAAGCATCATCAAACCCCACATCCATACAACATGGTAGTCAATCAAGCTGTCCAGAATTCCCCTTCCTATTCTCCTTCCAAATATATTAAATGAAACTCACTTGCAGCAATACCTTTTAAAAATTCTTTTACAAATCCAAAGATTAAAAAAATTGTCTTCTTTTATTCATGATAAACAGAGGTAAGGACTTCAGGTATTTTTTTTCTTTTGTTATTTGATCATTCAGGTACTCCGTCTGTAAAGTTCTTCTGAAGAATTTCTGCTTTTTGCAGCCTAATGAAATGCATTTTCCAAAGTAGGTTTTTGAGTTTGTGCCTTGGAGAGAAGCCGTACAACAGGTGTTCCTGCTTGCTTTGTTTACCTGAGCTGACTACTCACTGCTCAAAATCATATCCTTAAGAAAACAAATGATGGAGCATGTAAGCATTTGCCTGGAAAATTTGATATTAGGCTTGAAGCCCTTTCTTGTTAAAGCAGCAAAATGCTCCCATTGACTGGATGCGGGGTTCTGTTAGCACAGCTGTGAATACTTCAGGGAAGTGGGAGAAAGAGCCACAAATAAAGAATTAGCAATTACTGTCTAGCTCATTATGAAACATACAGATATGTCCCAATCAACTTAATAATTCTCAGCCTGAACCAGGAAAGATAAAATAGTGGTCAGTTAATGTAATAGTTCCTAATGGTTCTTTAGCATCTTCCAGCTGGGAATCTCATTTCTCAGTGTGATTAATGTCAGCCTCAAAAGAAAGCACAAGGTCAAAAATTACTCCAGGTTTATGAACTTAAACTTCAGACAAAATAGAACAATGATGAAATGAAATAGCTGAGGAGGAGAAAAATCAATAACTCTTCTATCTTGTCAGAATTCAACTCTGCAAAATTAATACCAGATAAGAAATCATACAGCACAGCAAGGGGTACTTGGGTTTACAAGGATCTACAGATTTCTCTAAATATTGTTAATTTGTAATGCTGTGTACATTGAGATAGGAATTACTAGCTAGAGGCAGTAATTTTGAAACAAAAAGGGACCTCGAATAGATCCACAGGAATCCCAGAATTAGAGCTATAACTGGAAGCAAGCACAAATTCCAAAGCAATCAGGTATGAACACTGAAGAATAAGTTTTAAACTACACAAATATGGTGAGAACAATGCCAGTGCAAATAAGAAAAGCAGCCCCATCAAAATTTTGATGGATAAGATTATCAAGATGGTAAAGATTAACCAAATTGCACATCTACATTCAAAAACCTACCAGACCTCTGAGATAAATAGACAGAAAGACGCAACCTAATCAGAAGCTTCAGTTTGTGCATTGACAGATAGAGAAAAACAACTAAATAGCAAATGGAAGGAAATATTTGTATTTTGTGGTTTGTATTTTGTACCAGCTATGCCCCCCTTAAAAAGCAAAACCAAACCTTCATAGTGCTAGAGACCAGGAAATTATGCTTCTTATAATAAGGGACTCATTTATCACCAGTAATGAACTGAAAATGGAAGCACAGATGACTAAGAATTCATTGTGTCAGATTTATGTGTGGAAAGTTTCCCAAGTATATCATTGCTGACTGGGTCACAGCTTTAATATCGCTGACCTAAAGTACAACACTGCAAGAGTGACAGCTTAAAAAAAGAAAAAATTCTTTATCAAGCCCTGTTTGTTTGTCCTACCTTCACTTAATGTGTTGGTGCAGCTGCTTTGGGCAGGAAATAAAAAATACTTCTGAAGCAACATTATACATCTCGTGTATTTCTAGCGTGATTGGTTCCATATTGTTGGGGCCCTCAAGCGCCTCTAGCAGAGATAGATCCTCAGCAAATTTAAACATGTCAAACTGGATAAAATCAGAAATAGATGCTTCATCCCTACAGGCTAGGATGACTGCTGCCCAACACTGAAATTCCAGCAGGGAAGATGATGCCCTGGCTTCGATCTGAGCGCCGCATGCTGCCATGGGGGGCAAAATGAGCACAGGAGCTGAGCCCTGGGGTGGCTGTCAGCAGCAGCCCTGCCAAGCTCCTGTGTGCCCCTGGGGCTCCTCTCTGCTGCTGGCTGACACCTCAGCCCAGGGGTGGCCCAGCTGTGACACCAGGGACAGCGGGGCCAGCAGTGCCCAGCCCTTGCTGGGTGCCGCAGATGGGCTCAGAGAACTGCGGATGTGACACTAGACCACGGAGAAATGTCCTTCAGCAACATTTTTACTGCCTGGTCAGTGGGGAAGCTCAGCATTTTGTTAGGTCTCCAGTGGAAAACTAGCTCTTTACAAAGGGCCTTTAAACCTAAATCGGTGGAGCAGAGTTTAAGTATCTTACATAGCAGAATTTTGGAAGGTCTAGGCACCGATAACCACAGAGTCATTGATCTAGACCTGGACCAATAACCTATCAATCAAAAACAAGTTATGAGGCTCAGAATTCATTGATACACCATTACTACTACTACTGAATTCAAACAACTGCATGCTGTATCTAAGGGTTTGCTAGTTGGAAACTTCAGCATATTATGATACTAAAGATTTTTAGGTGTATCCAAGATATATCTAAAAAAATAATATATACATATATACACACATGATATATTTGATATATAATATATATACACATTATATCTATATTTAATATATATTTAATATATATATTAAATATAGATATAATGTGTATATATATTATATATATATCAAATATATATATATTGTGTATATATATATATCAAATATATATATATTGTGTATATATATATATGTGTATACTCCAACTAGTATACTAAACTTCTACCATAAAGCCGAACAATACGAAAAGAAATTTAATATTTTTTACTGGCTTCAAGTTTATTTGTTTTGGTGGGAATATAGGTATGAAAACTATGGGAAAAGGAGACAGGAGAACAATACAAATGCACAAGAACCTTAGAGAAAGAAAAGCATTTTTAGTGAATTGAAGGCAATTAATCATATTTCCTTTTAGGAGGCCAGACTACAGAGGATTCCTGGAAAAGCGCTGTAATTTCAGAAGGTGCTGGATTTGAAAAAAAGAGAGTAACACATTGGATCAAATAACACACCCAGCTAGAGACAGATCTGACATTGAACACTAGTTAGAAAGTAAAACAACAAAGAATGCTATTATTTTATATTTCACAAGGAAAACAAGTCTCAGAAAATACTGAGAAAATTTAAACTTTAAAGCAAAAGACACTACTGAGTTTACCCCATTGTTCCTCTTACTCAAGATGTACAGTTTATTCAACTCTACCTAAATTTTATTGCTGTTCCACAACTGTAGAGTGACCAAGGAGATGTGATATAATTTTGAAAGCTTAACACTGGAGATAAATAAGCTGTAAGTGCACATAAATGCTCAAATTGAGCAAAACCAAAGCATGAAAGAACTCAGGGAGAAAGACTTTGCACCTGAAGTGAAGATTATTTCAAATGCCCTTCAGGAAAAGCTTCTAAAACTGTTAAATGTTTTAGAACTTTTACCTTAGCTACAAAACACTGAGCAATAAAAACAGAAACATTTGTTATTAGAAATAATAAAATTAAACTCAATTTAAGATGTTTTCCTTATGGTTTATATTTTTCAAAATGACTATGATTTTGAAAAAGCATTTAGTCTTAGAAAAGTGACACATATAATATAAAGAAATTTATGTTCAATGATGAAGGGAAAACTGGGTAAAAAAATTGCAATAAATAAACAAAATCTACCATAAACATTGACTGAAATGTTAACTAGTTTTACACTGATTAGCACTCATGCCTAAGAAGGCTCCCTAGGTAAGCTCCTATTTAAGCTTTCCTAGCTTCTCCTCAGCTTGAAACTTGACCATAATTATGTTTGACTAGATTCAGGCTGAGTGTCTCAGGGTCCTGCTCCCCCAGTCATCCCAATCAAAGTCCTAGACAACACCTTTCCCACTTTTCCTGTGAAACCTCCCGCCACAGGTATCTTTGTCAAGACAACCACAAGAGAGAAGTTGGTGTATAGCAAAATCTTGTCTAATATGCAGACAAAATGCAACTGCACTTCACATCCACTAGTTCAGGTATAGTTTTGAGACTCCTTCCATCGTTATTTAATATGTAAATTAAGATTAGCAAGTGAATTCAGACAAGACTAGAGCAGCAGATCCAACAGATGCTCATTCTGATAGCAGAATCCCTATTCTGTAAAAAAATCACACTAAAGTAAAACACTTCCAGGCCCTTCCTCATCCCATTCAGCTTATTTCATCAATATATATTTAATAATCTGAATTTTTGACATTAATAGAAATTTCATATTTCTTAAATGTGAATGAATAACTAATTATACTATTTGGATTCTTACAATTGAAAATAAAGGCCATTCATAAGTAGTAAAAAAATGCCCTTGATGAAAAATGCTATAGGTAGATGAAGATTTTTCTGATGATATACTATCAAGGAAAATTTAGTAGAATTTAAACTGGCCCCTCATTTTTCATATCCTGTGGGCAAGTCAGTTAATAGCTATATTGATTCTCTTCTGTGTTCATTCTTATATACATCATCCAAGCAAGGTGAAAGCAACCATGAGATATTAATTTTGGAGACAAATATTTAAATGATAAATGTTTGAAATTGCAGTTTAGGAATGATTATTATACAATGGATTTGCTGTTCTTAAATTACAGGATGTATGGATATAATCACACCAGGAAATATCCCATTAATAAATACTAGGTGATCCCTGGATGTGCTGTACTGCTGGGAACTCAGAGAGACTCAAACAGAATTGTATCAGCTGAGGATCTGATACATGTTGAGCATCACTTTCACACAAAACTCAGGGTACTGGGAACCTTTGCTCAGTCAAAGTGCAAAATGAAAGAAATATCTGAGACCATGGTTTGTTTGGCCTGCCAGTATCTGAAGATTAGAAGAGGGAAAAATACTCCATTTCTATGCACATCTGATTTCACAGGTGTTTGTTTTTTTGCTCCCACTAAAAAGTAAAGAGCAGAGCAGACAACTCCCATCCCAATGTTTGCCTGTTCTGAAGAAGGATGATCAATGAAAGAAAGTGAAATTACCTTCTTCAAGGTCAGAAAGGATGCACTGCACTTTGTTCAAATGGATCAATTTTTTTATTTTTTTTTTTCTGGAAGAAAAGGTATGGAGCAGACAATCAAAAGACAGCTCAAAATACTAGGCATTAACACAATATGTCTTTTAAAAATACTGGAGGCAGTGTAATTTTTTTTTCCTTTGGGTCCTCCTAACAAAATGTAACTATTCTTGTGCAACTGGTTTTTCTTTTTCAACTTAACAGTTCAACTAATCCTTCATTCCTACACTAATTCAATCAGTTATTATTTTATTCAATGTGTATTTAGAAAGTTGAATCTTTGTAAGGATCATTTGATATTTTCTTTATTTAAGAAAACTCTTTCTCAACAACATTTTCCCTAATCAAGCCTGAAGATTCCTGGCTTTTTTTTTTTTTTTCCAATGCCTCAGGTTGTTCAGTGTTACAAGTTTTGTTAGCAGAAAATAAGACAAAGTTTAGGATGCATTTGTGTAAAAACTGTTCACAGAGGCTTCCCTCAGCTGCTTCAAGGTCAAGGGGAGCTGCAAGGTGGGAGGTGAAGTTTATTCTAATCTCTTTGGAGAAAAGAGAAAGGGAGCAGAGAGAGCCCGAATTTGGTGCAGTCTGTGGCTCCTTTTAAGAAAACAATTGACTTCTTTTGTATTTTTATGACTGGAAAAAAGTGAAAACAGATATCTGAGGAAAAAAAGAGCCAGACCTCCTGTTGCAAGGACACTTGGTGAAACGCGGCTGGTGTCTCCCGCAGCGCTCAGCCCCAGGGAAAGGCTGGGCTTGGGAAGAGCCCCCGACGGCTGCAGCTGAGGCTCCTGGAGCCCCAGCAGGGTCAGGGAGGTGCCCCTGGGGAGAGCTTCCAGGGGCCTTTGGGGCTGAGCTCCAGCTGCTGCTGCTGGGAGGGGAGGAGATGAAATTATAGCGTGGAAAGGGGAGAAAAGCAGAAAGTCTGAAGGGATGAAAACACAGAGTTTTGCTTTCATCCCGCTAATATTCTCAGGAATCCCTTTAGGGGGATGAAAGCCAGCCCTTGTAAGTCTGATTCCTCTGTCATTATGTTTTGCAGGCATCTACAGACAACAGAAATAAGTGATAATGAATAAGAATTGGAAACAGTACAGACTGCTGCCTGAGTCTCACTGAAATGAGTGTAGCAAGACACTGACTCTTTCAACAAAGATCCTGTGACCAGTTTGTGCTCTTTCAACAAAGAGTTTGTGACCAGTTACTTTAGTGAACAGCAACAACTAACGTGCAACAACACCCTCTGCAACTCCCTCTCCAACACCCTCTACAACTCCCAACCAAAAACCTCTGCAAGTGAAAAGTAAGCCTGTGTACTCTTATGGTCACAAAGACTTGAAACTTAGGAAATTGTAGAAGTGAAGCTGTATGGCTGATCTTACTACAGCTTCCCAAGGCAGCTCTCAGTCATTAATTTCATGACCCTTTCAGAGTGTTGTCCCAGTGCAGAGAATAGATAACAAGAAAGAGAAGTACAAAGTGCTTGAGGTGTATGGACACTGTATGATCAGGAATTAAACTTATTTAAAACCATTTAATTCACAGACACCACTGCTGAATGCTCTCAAAAGGTTGCTCTCAAAAGTTTCCTCAGAAGTCTGCAAGATGGAGAAGGTAATATTATCTCATTTTAGCTGGACATCTCAGATGCCATTGTGGCTAGAGACAATTTTTCTGAAGAAAGTTGCTCTCCAGATTTCCACAGCCAAGGCTTCCAGCCCCATGTTTAGAAGCCTTTGGTGTTGGAGCAAATACAAGGAGAAAAGGACATTGGTGAATGTCCCAAAACCCTGATGATCTTTCAGAGCTTTCACTCTGCTGTCTGTACAAGGCTGACTAGTTTAAAAGTTTAACCTAGCTAGCCCAAGGCATCAAGCAAGCCAAAGGTATTATTAAAGCCTAAATGGGGCCATCTCCTGGCTTCATGAACACTTCCAGGCCAATAAATGACTAGCTGATTAACATAAAAAGGAGCATTTCTAATACTTATGAAAGGATCAGTAAGCACGTAATAAATTTTTCCCTTCCACTGACTGTATTTAACGTGTTAAACTGTAATATTCTGAATAAGACACAAATTTTAATGTCTGCTTTTTCAAAACACATTTAAATGGTGTATTCATTTTTTTAAATCTGTTTTTGTTTATATGACTTACGTGAAATAAAATATAAAATGCAGGCTTTGATTGCTGTCTTCTATTTTTCTCTCTTCCTCCTAGTCCTTTTCCCAGCAAAGCAAAATGTGAACCCTATTTTGCCATTTTTAAGTATGCATGTGAAAGAAAATTGATTCCCCAGCAAAGTTCTGTATGTGCTGCAGAAAATAAGATTAGACTTACAAAAGTTCTTTTAATTTACAGGAAACAGTTTGTGACTGATTGCTTGGGAAAAAAACAAAGGAAAAATTTACTTTAGAAAATCTCTGGCTCCTAGAATCAAGACAGCTTAAAGCAGAGGAAATCTTAAGGAGTGACAGACATTTTGAAAGCAAGACTACTAGCCTGGAAACCATCTCAGCTGCTTACTTTTGAAATCAGATATCTTAATCTGTCACTTTCTTGCTGAGTTACCACGATCAGATCAAAAGAGCTCAAATTCAGACAGGTACTAAGATGCCAGAGACCTCTCTCGATCTATTCATGAGCCTGTCTGTACCCCTTCTATCAAATAGAAGTAAAAGACTAATAAATCATACAATTTGCATATCCACAGCAAATTGAAATATGTCTTCATGTCTTTGCTATTACTATAAATTAAATATATACAATGGTTTGGAAAAAAATAAACTAAGTCAAGTTATGAAGCATAGATTTATCTTAGACATTTCTTATCCACTGAAACTTTCAATACTTAAGAAGGTTAAGAATTGTGTAAGCACAATTCTTGTCTTGCTACTCTTATACTTCAAAGATGACATTGTATTTGCATTGTAATTACATCTTCAGAAACATCAATTGTTGTACTCTAAAAAAGGAATAGGTTTTGTGAGCTTAAATTTGTCACTACTCCTGAAACCCAGTGTTTTTATCAGCCTGTATAGCCATTCACTATTTTGGAAAATAATGATTTATCTCACATAACACCATTCACATCTTAGGAACAACAGGAATTTTCTTTAGCAAAAAGAGAAATATTAATATGTTAAGCATTCAAAACATGTTTTCTGCAGTTCTCTTAAGTGGTTAGCAACAATTTAGCCTTACAATCTCAACTTCCTTAGCACGAGATAACTAAGCTACAAAATAGAACTTTGTCTACCAAATACAAACAAAAAATCTTAAGAGATTAGGTCTTATTACTACAAACTAGTGTCAAAATGGTTATATTTCTGATATTTCTGTGGTACTATAGGATACCCCAGAATCATTTAAACATGATGTTTCACAACATAACCATGATCCTGAAATGATACAAACAAGATAGATTTTCATTCTTCCCAGTGTCTCAATGCACACAAACCCCACATCTGCAGAAACCTTATAAGCAGCTTCTAAGACTGTTGACTCAAGTCCTGCTAATTATGAAATGAACTGCAAAATTAGGGGTTTTTTACCCTCCATTGCATAGAAGCATCTCTTGTCACTCACCAAGCTGATTTAAGGGTTCATGTCTAGGTGAAGAAGCTACAACAGCTTGCTCTTTTGTAGTTTAAGAAGTTAGTGACATTTTAGATACAGCAAAAAGTCTATTTTGGAAAGAATAAATAATGTGGTCTAAGTATTTTTACTTCATGTAGCTGAGCTAGCTGCAGTGTACCTAGGTTATTCTAAAGACAAAGAAGTGCAGACAAAAGAAAAACCTTGGCATCTACAACTGCCATATGGAGGGCCATGTGTCATTGTTGTGTGGTAAAATTGTCTTCCAAATTTTTTTCCCATGTTATTTATAATGTATTGACATTTTCCCAGCTCTTTTTCTTTCGAATCTGAGAGGAGGAGAATCACATTATTTTTCAGTCCAGGAGCAGAGAAAAAAAAAAATTAGCTTGAAAAACTCCAGCCAAGGTATGAAATGGCTGTCACAGGCATAAAAACACTTCCTCTTAAGGCCCAGTGCTGTGGGACTGTCCATGGTTTGAGGCTAATGCTGTCCCCAGGCAGAGCTGAGGGTCCATCCTTTCTCATGGAGTGATGCTCCTGTTTCTAACCTTCATGGTTTGTTAGCCAGGTGACCTTCAACCTCTGATCCTGGGAAGACTATTAGTGGTGACACCAGATTTGCCTCAGGAGCAGGGCTGCAGGGTCCCAGGTGCACCACAAATGCACCTTTATCACATCACTCTGCACTTAATCACTGGGATATCAAAATACACTCAGAATGTGCATATATAAATATATTATAAATAAATACATGGGAATACAAATAACAATTGGCATTCAGGGGAGATAAGTCAAGCTGCAGCCATTATACTGCTGTGACCCACTTTTATACATGTATTCCCCACTTATCCTAATCCAAAACAGGATTTATGTGTGTACTTTGCTTCAAGCAAAATCTTAGTGCTGTGACTGGGAGTGTTCTTTAAACAAAGCTGTAGAAATCAATGACACAAAATTCTAGAGAAATTATCTGTGTGTTTCAGAAGCTTTTGTTGCATTGGGGTGTAATCCCAGCTCTTTTTAATACAAAGTAATATTTCAAAACTTGGGACAAGTTTGACTACATGTCAAGGAAACAATTCAACACCTGTCATTTTTGGGTCATTATTGTAATACCAATAATAAATAACATCCCTGAGCCTAGAGCTGTTTAAAAAAATTTCCATTGAGAAACAAAAAAAAAAAAAAAACCCAAAAAACCCAAACAAATATGTCTTTTTCATTGTAATTCTCTCTGCTTCTTTCCTTCAAGATTTGCATGGGTGTCCTCTAAAAGATTTCTTTCAGGATAAAAGACCAAAAGGAAGCTTTCTATGGTGAAAATGGTTCACAAGTTAAATTCTACTGGGTTAGATGCAGCTGTAAAATGAAGATATTATGATATCTTCATTTTACTTCATAGATACTAATTTGGAAACAATCCTAGAATCACACTCTTTTCCCCTTCTACTTAAACCAGAATGAAAATGAAAGTATATGCTTAAGACAGGAAGAATAATCGCTATGACAAGAAAAGAACATGCCAAAATACCACGATTCTCAAAGCAAGTAAGACAAAACAGTATTGTTTTACCAAGCTTATGGAATTTGAAATATATGCTTCACACACAACACACCATGATTCAAAACAGCTGACCTATTCTGAAAGAGAGTCCAGAGAAGGTTTTATTGACAATTGCAACTTAAAATGGCTCCATTGACAAAACTGTAATGTGAACCAAAAGCCTCATCTTACAAAGTCTTTTGTCCTTTTTATAATGTGCAGTGGGAAGTCCCATTGACCTCATGGCTCTGCAGGTTAAGCAGGCAACTACATGTTCTCCTCTCTATAGCTGAGTTTGCCTGTGATCCAGTAAATGAAGAGCTAAGAACTACCAAGCTCAAAACTCTGCATTTTCATTTGGGGGCCAATAATTATGTGGACTCAAAGGGAGGAAATAATAGATAAAGAGAGGAGAGTCACAAGGAGATAAGAGACAAGAAAAGAATTTAGCTGAGAAATGAGCTCCAGCTGCTGACTCACAGAAACATCTCTCAATAAAGTTCATGAGGATGTTGCATAGAAATTCAGTATGTGTCTGTGACAGCTGAATAATCCATGGATTAAGAGTCATAGACACAGTTAACATCCTTCCTGAGCTTTAAATTGTAATGATTATCAAGCATGAAGGTTTTCCCTCTCACTTTTTTTTTAAAACAAGACAATTTATGGATTGTATTATATACACTTAGAGTCCCTAGAGACTTCCCATACCTATTTTAGCTGTTTCTTTACACTTTGGTAATATTATTATATAAATAATCATAAAGAAAGGGGAAAAAAACCCGAACAACCTTTTCCCAAAATATTTTGTGAACTTAAGTAGTTAGAAATAAATATTAAGTCTACATAACAGATACCTTTCTCAGTACTGAGGGAAAGGTAAACTCTAAAAAGGTATAAAACTAGCCTCCAGCTTTCTGCTCCTCTTATTCCACTATTCCCAGCAACACAGGCAAAACCTTTCTTGGAATTTCTCCATCATCATTCCTAACAGGCCTGCATCCCTGACAACACCACAGTTTAAAAGCACCAGGACAATCATCAACATCCTTTGATACTGTCTTCATTTGCATCTAGTCATATGACAAGATGCATAAAATATTACCACTTCAACAGAATACTGAGTTTTATGCCTTAAAACAGCAGTTAATCAGATACTTTGTTTATTTCAATAGGCCTTAGCCTTGCTAGACAAGGAGGAAAGTGCTGAGAAATTAGTATTAGTTGTATGTTTGCATTTTCTGGTGCCTCCAAAAAGACAGACTTTGGAAATGGTTTGTAAATACATTCATTTATTATTACATGTTCACTAATAGACTTGTTCTGGGGACTCCTATAATAGTGCAGTGCAGATTCCTCAGATTATGCAAAAAATCAAAATACCTATTATATGCAATGTCTCTCATGTAAAATGATATGCCAACTTCCATAATCATTTCCTATTCTCTCTTTAGAAAAATTTGATATCTTTTAAACCTCCTAATTATAATAACAAATAAAAGACCTTTGTAGTAATAAGGAAGGAAACTGGCACAGAATCATAATAAAGAAAAGCCAGCTGAGGAGCCTGCTAGAAAACAATACTGTGTATAATTGGTGTTTAATTATGCAGAATTAACAAATGGCAGCAGCACTGGTTGTATTACTTGACCAGGGCTCTTTGCCAAGTCAACAAGCTGGTTTTAATGTAGGAAGTAACCCATTCAGTTATCTGTGCCTTTGAGCAGGGCCCTGACTGCTGTGTTCTCCGTCTGTGTTGCCAAAAACATTTAGCAGAAGAAAGAAATCTGTTGATTTGCTAAAGCGTGATAAATTTTGGTCATTGATATGGGTGAATGCACCAATAAGATCATAAAAAAGTTTTCTAAACATTTTATTCATCTAGTGCCAATGGTTTAGTAACACCATGAGAGCTCAAAATACTAATTAGTATGAATTTGCAGGGTGGATATGTTATACAATAGAATATTGAACATGTTTATTTGAATATATTGCCTCCACTAACCCCTCCCCTCTCCATACACACATATTTGAATGTATTTAAAAACATGGTTAAATATTTATGTTCTCTAGAGCCTCATTACATAATTTTCCTCCTATGGTAAGCAATTAATTTGCATTTTGGAATGAGCACATCTATGAAAATGTGTAGGAGAAATTAGTGGAAAGAATCTGCCAATGTGCCCACACTCACAACTGACCCCTGTGATAAACCTGAGCACTGCCTCACCAGCAGCATTTACTGCTAAATGCAGATGAGAAAAAACCATTGAGGGAAGGAGAAGGCAACAGAAACCCCTGGAGATCCCCAAAAACGTGCAGCAGTCTGCCCTTCCTGCTGAAGTTCTCTTTCATCTGTGGGTTTGTTTGGGGGTTGTTACCCTGATAACTGTGAGAGTAGCAGGTGTACTGGTAAATGAATGAGAACCTTCAAACAGAATTGCATTGACACATCTATTTCTGCTGTATATTTTTGCTGGAAGACACAAAACCTAATGAAAGCCATGGAGAGAAAAGCAGAATTTGGGGTCTGATAGAACAGAGAATTCAGATATAAACTAAATGATTGGGAAAGTCTCTGTCACCCAAACTGCTCTACAGATTTGCAGAGATTCAGGTTCACCTGCAGTTGGTACTGATAAATCCTAACTGATTTTCTCTTAGGTCAGGCCAGGATTTAGCTTACTGCAAGATATGATGAGCTACTCGCATCTGAAACTCTGGGAGAAAGACCAGGCAAAATTAAACTTTCTCATGAAGAGCCATTGTCACAGAAATCTTGTTGCAACTGAAGAAAAACTAAGAACAGAAGACTGGTCTTTGCTTTCAGTGCTTCTCAGGATGACAGAGAGCATGCCAAGGACAGCAACCTGTGGAGCACCAAATGCAGGACTAAATGGGGTCCTCTTTTACATCTTTAAAAATAATGGGCTTTAGCATTCAATACTCATTTTAACACCCACCTTTACTGGCAAAGAACAGTGGCTCACTCTTTTTTTTTTTTTTTGCTTTACTTTTTCAATGACATTCAGCATCTTAAAAATCAATTCTTAAGTCCACAGAGTGTTATGTTTGGAAAGAGAATGTTAAATAAAAATGCTCCTCAGCGTGTGCACATACATCAGCACACGACTTTACAAAGCTGAGCTATTTCCAATGCAAACACAAGTAAATCTGGACATCCTCATATATTCACTATTTTATAGGCCCAGTAAAACTTGATCAAAATCCACTTATACTTGTGGGGTGTGTGACTTAACCTTTAGGGTAGATTAATTAGATTAACAGAGCACATACTGTAGATTCCAGTACTTCCTCAATGGCTATTAAGTTACACAGAAGGAATTATGTTTTAAAGTCCTGCTTCCTTAAATCAAATTCCAACCATCACCTTTCTCTCATTTATTAGCCTGCAAAGCTCTTGTTCCTTTCTTAATAAAAACTGAACCTCTGTTAAATTCCATCCTTACTACTTGATGTTGTTAGTCATTTCTGTGCTCAGGATCAGATAACTGCAGAACCTGATCTACAGATTGAGAAACTGAGAATCTACTGAGAATCTGGGTCTACTCTGAGAAAATACACTTCATAACAGGGTATTCTACCAAAGGAGTGAAAAATGTGTCACTTAATTTTTAAGGAGTCATAGAGTAGAAGGGTATTCTTACTTTAAAGTGACCAGTTTCAAAATGTTGTCCAGACAGAAAATGAAAATTCTATACTCTTTCCTACTATTCCCAGACACCAGGGAATGTGCACAAACATGAGCAGAACATCCAGTATTTCTCAAAAAGCAGCAGAGATACTGCACTTACAACAAAACAAGGTGAAGAAAATAAAAAAAGGTTTTGAGCTTTCTTGCACTAGCATCTACCTATAGACTGTTCCTAGCATGTTATTAACAGCACAACAATTTAGAAAATATGCCAATCTTTAAAAACTAACATCTAGCAGAGATCTCTGTTCAGCTGGGAGGACTAATAATAGAAGTGCCAAGAGAAGGTCACCCTTCTGCACTCCCTTGATGCAAGAGGGGAGAAGGTGGAATCTAAAGATCTGTGACACAAGATCATCACAATGGATACAGAATCTACTGCCCACCTGCCTATGTGTGCTCCTGCTTTCAGTATTCCTAGAAACATTGAGAAAGTATGGAAAAGTCTGCCACAGTGTATTTTTTAAGCTTTCAGGATGCCAATAGTAGCTTTGAAGTAGTACCACACAGTCCAGCACTAAACACACTGGTGTGTGCCCAACCTTGGTCCCCATTAGTGCTCCAGGCACCCAGGACTGTCCCACAAGGACATCAGAAATGCTTGTCATCATCAGGACACTGCAGTCTTGTTCTTTTTCTGCAGCTCCTGTCTGGCTTGTGATTAATTTTACAGCACACTCCCAGCTTTCTCGCTGCATTTGCTGCTGATGGATGTTTTTTCTGTGCTCCCCATGTTGCTGGAAGTGGGTGCTGGCAAGTGCCTTTGCAGACAGTACAGTGGCTTTAGCAGCAAGGCCAATCCATGGCCAGCTGTCTTTCAGGGTAACAACTTACCCTCAACTTTATTTCTCCAAATTTATGTACCTAGAGGCAGTGAATTCTGTTCTTCAGTAAATAGCAAAGCAGTCTTGGAGAAAAAGCTTGATGAAAAAAGACAAAAGAATCCTTCTTGCATACATTTTTAAGAGAGAAATTTCATTACATTCCTAGCAGGCAGGCAGAGCCTCTAAGCAGACTGAGACAAAGAGGGTTTGGGACAATGGATGACAAAGCAAATCCTGACAACCCTGCACTTGTGTGATCAGGTAGCAGAGCCCAGGAGGGGAGCCTGCAAAGGCAATTAAGAGCAGGCGACACTTGCCGAGAGACTTCAATCTTCAGGCAATTCATGTTAAGAGAGACTTTGACAAATCCTACAGAGCAACCCAAAGCTGCCCCAAACTGCTCAGAATTTCTTCAGAATATAAAATGGAGTCCCATGTCTGGCACAAAATGACACAAGCTGTGAAGAGCTCTTACCACAATCTTACCACTGCACAATGGCAGTGCATAAAAACATTCTTTAAACAGTGTTATTTTATTCTATTGGACTTTTATGCCCTGCTGATGCTGACATCTTTGTGCTTTGCATAGCAGGAAAAGGAAATGCACATATTTTACACTATCTATCCCTGCCGTCCTAATTTTGATGCCACCTCCATAGTGGTCTGAAGAACCTGAAGTAAAACGATGCCTGGAAGAGCCTGTCCTCATTTGTCAAGTACTTGTCAGCTAGAGATAAGACCTAAAATTGGTGACATGATATTGCACTGTAAATAATCCTAGAGGGTTTCTGGCCCCAAATGCCTACAGCTCTAAAACAGAAAAGAAGCAAAACAGAGAGGCTTAATTTGCTGTATGGCACAAGTGAGCAGCAGAGATGGAAACAGTACCCAAAGCCTGCTCTCCATTCACTAGACTTCATTTGCACAGCCAAAGGTCTTTGTAGAATCATATTTTGAAGTCAAGCAAAAAATCCCTTCCAAAAGAAAATTTTACCATGAATATTAGGGAAAAAATTCCAAGGAAACGTTCTTCTCTTTTCCTCTCATCTATGAAAAATAAAATTCTTTAATGCCTTTGCCTTCTCACTTAAGATAGAAATCTGCATTCTGGACTCCATTTTTCTCCCACCTGATTACCATATTGAATCTGGGGGGGAAAAGGCACACAGTGAAAGATACATCCTTTAAATGAAAAAAGGAAAAATTCTTAGTGTCACAGATGGCTGTCAGGATGAAACGGAGCTTGTGTCTGCTGAGGGAATCAGACCTTAGTGTGAAATCTGAATAGAAAGGAACATAGCAGAAGGCAACATTTCAAAAGGAGTTCAGCACCAACTGGCATTGTGAGGGTTAATTTACTGCCAGGAACTGCTGGGCTTTTCATTCTCAGTAGACACACAATAGACAGCTCCCAAAAGTACCCATCATAATCACAGATGCTGGGGATTAATGCTAAAATGAAAGCTTCATGAATATTAAAAATATCAAAACTGCTAATGATGTAGCAGAGTTTGGAATAACAACCAATCTGAAAATCTAAGAGTGTGCCATGCAGACATAGTGAGACACTGTCTTTTTAAAACTGATTAAACCTACTCAATTTGTAACAGAAAGAGGCTTATGCATATTAGGAGCTGGATTGAGTGCCAAACTTTACAAATTGCACAGGCTAATTACCATAATTAAGCTTTGGATTGAAGAAGAAAATTCCATTTATCTCAGAATGACTCAGTGGAACTTCAACAAAGAAGGCAAAGTACATCAGATGGTTTGGCCTTTTTTTTTTTCTTTAACTTAAGGGGTGTTTCAAAGGCAGTTGAGAAAAAAAAATAGTGACAGCATAAAAATACTTTTTCTTGAAAAATTGGGAAAAAAAAATCACTGTTTAGGGATTTGATTTTAGAATTTGTTGTAAACACTCCTCTACAAACTAATATAGTAAATTTTGTCCTGTAATTCAAATGCAAAAGCCAAAGAGAAGGCACTGGGGAGGTGTTTGACACACTGGACTCTCCTGCTGCTATGCTGATCTCCTGTTTGCCTCGATGCTGATGCAGAGAACTTATCTTGAAGGATGAAATATCAGCTACATTTTGTGATAAAGATTACATGTTATTGTATTACTCTGAGCTGGACCCAAGGACTTCCACTAATCTCAGATGGGATTTGGATCTTTTCCATAGGGAAGGCTTAGTCTGCAAGCAATCACAGCACAGCTGTGAAAACTTTATTACAGGCTACAGAAAAATGTCTTGCTCGATTTCCTTTCCTAGCCCAATTTAGGAAAAATATAGAACATGAAGGACTTCCTTAAACTCACCTAGACTTTTTAACATGTGTGAAACTATATGTGTGAAGCATAATGAAAATGAGAACTCTGAGATACTGAGGGAGGATTAATCCTCCCACCTACAATGTGACTGACTTTTCACCCATCAGTTACTTCAGTTTTGTTTGCCTTTAGCTAACTTTTACTTCTATGGTGATGTCTATACATTTTCAGTTCTCTTTACAGAAGGCATGCCTTTGAAAAAAATTATCCTGAAAAACCCTTCCCTGCATGTTGAGGTTCATTTCTAGAAAAGAAGCTCTAAATGCATTAAAAAAAAAAAAAACCAACCCAACAAAGCAAATTAACAGGAATTGCACTTCATTCACTGTAATAGATCAACTATTCTGGACATGGTGTAAATACTTGTAAAAAAATTATGGATTAAAAGCATAGGTAAGTATATGACAGAAAACCAGGCAAAATAAGAGAGATCTCCTTTTTTAAACATAAGAGATCTCCTTGTTATGCATCTAGTTCAGAAGGATCCTGGGGCCACCAAAACAGAACTCTGCAAAGGGAGACCAGAAACAATTTCAAGTGCAGCTGCTTAAATTTGAGATGTGTGACACAAAAGAAGAGAAGAAGGATCTTGTCATGCTTGGGTATTAGCACAGATGCTTGCTGGAGCACATTTTTATTAAAGAACCACTAAAATTACAAAAGAGCATATTTATATATAAGTAGAGAAGAAAGTACCAGCAAATTCTAGTTCAGTATTTGCATCCATCAAGACCAATTCAAAAATTTTAATGTGGTATTACTCATCTCATTTGTGCAAACCACACAAAGCTTACAAAGTCTAATCTCATGTAACAGTTAAGACACAGAAATTACTACCACATTGATTTATTGTGGAATCAACAGATACTATATTAAACCACCAGATCATGGTTTCCTACAAAAAAGCCTTCCATCTATGTATGCCATGCCTGTCCCTCTCTCATGTGGTTCAACCAACTCTGAGATAGCCATCAGCTGAAATTCCCCACTCTGCAGACTCATCAGCCTGGCAGAAACCCGACTCTGCGTTCTGAATAATCAGAAAGCACTCACTTCACATGCCCAAAATTAAGCTTGTGTTACTTTGTGTGGTGTCAGAAGAAGAAAGACAAGTTGTGGAGACCCTCTCATCATGAGGAATTTCCAGAACTGGGATATGAAAGTGATTATGCTGAAGATGCATGTGTGTGAGACGTTTGGTCTGTTACCAATTTTGTACATAGAAATGTATCACACTCCTTGCATAAACTGGCAATGTACTCAGCTGATGTGGTAGATATTCAAGTAGTAAAGGCATAAGAATCACAGATTTACACCTCTCTCATAATTAAAGAGGAGGACACACCATTAATTACTAATGTACATCACAAGAAAGATTATCTTTTCTCTTTTTACATCATTATAAGAATTTTCTTCTTTTTGTATGGAGCTATTCCAGAAACACAGGCAGCTGTTACCAGATGAAATAGTAACAGAAAAAACCACACTTTCAACTGTCCTAATATGATTATGTCTGATTCTTACACCAATCTGTTATCAGAGACTCCATTTTCTCCTTTTTTCCTCACCAGCCCTGTGTCCAGTAGGGAACTCAGTGGCCTGAAACTGCACCAGCAGTTTGTGTCAGGGAAATCACTGAAATGTCCAGGCCCTGATTTTTAAGTCTTCCTGTGGCATGAGGAATAGAATTAATTACTGAGTGGCTTCCAGAGACAAAATTATGCTTTTTCATTATTCAAACAGCAAGACACTTGTTGACTGAATTGAAAACCACTAGAAGTTCAACACCTTGGGTATAAAATGCCATCAACTGAGATGTGTCCCTGCTTTACATGATCTCTGGTTGGGTGGACCATTCCTTGGGTACTTGTGGCTAGAATGAACTACGTATTGATAACGTGTTACTTAGTAAAACAATCCCTGTACTTCCTCCGAAAATTTGTTGTTTCACTTACTTTTGGGCCAAGAAAAAATGTTTTTATTCATAGGTGTGTAAACAAGCTCTTAAAACACATCTTACTTGATGTGTTTACAGCCTTTCAAGAAAAATACCCATGTGCAAGATGCCCTGCTGTAGGTGCTCCCTAGTGTTTATTCTTCAGATAAGAACAAGAAAGACCAATTCTAAATTTTAAGGTTTGGGTGACTGATTGCTCAGTTAATGTTTCAAGGTTTCACATAGTCTGTTTCTTTGCATTTGCCTGTTTGTTTTCAGTTTTTTGTCTAAACTAGCAAAATTACTTAAAATCCCTTAATACAATCTATATTCTTGAGAAAGAGGCACAGGAAAGAACAGCTACAGTTCCATCATTTATTACCTGCAGGAAAAAAGTCTTCAAAATATTTTAAATTAGTACGGATACAATAACTGTGCCTTGTTGAAACTATATTAGTAAAGTAACAATTCAAATGGTTGTTCTATATTTTGAACTTCTAGAACTAAAATAAAGGTGTGTGAACATGTTTTTTAGAAACTGCAAAGTTAAAAAAGAAATAACCAAAACAACCACAAACACAGAGAAGTCTTAAATATTAATGTTTCACCAGCTTAACAAAACATTAAGGATTTTTAGAGGCTGGTATATTATTACTCAAGAATTATTATAGTTTATAAAATGTCTGTAATTTCTACAATCACTCAGGATTTTCTTTAGTTTTCTTTACATATAAACATAGGGGCTAAAAATCTTCAAGCTTTGCTTTGGTGTTCAGAATAGAGGTGCTGAAGAGCCAATTCTTGATCCTTCAAAGGGCTCAAAGAACCTGAAATATGCCTTACTTAAAAACTCTCATTCTTGTGCTGGCCTAGAAGGAACATGGCAATTTTACCACCTGATGCTAACGAGGCTCTGGAAGCCTTCCAAAAATTATACTATAGAATTGAATGCTTGGATGTTAACCTGTCAACACAGTAGAGCATAGACACAGAGGTTTTTAAATTCTTGCTTATTTTTAAAGCATTTCCAGACATAGAATAGAAAAAAAGCCACTCAAGTCACCTTGAACCTTTAGTATGAAAAACTGTAGACATGATCTAAAAGATATATGTAATGCTCTTTAGAGGGAGAAATTTGGGAAATACCCTCAAAGAGCAGAGTAAAATTTGGAAGAGAACATATTTTTATATTGAACGGTGGACTATAAATATGCTGAAATGTCATTTATTCTGAATCTTGAATTATGAACAGAATAGTGGCAGGATCCAAATACCCCAAGAATTAAGGAATATATTGCCTATCACCTATAGGTTACTGGTTCACATTCTGTCAGTTAAATAGTGACAGAAAGTCAATACAAGGCAGTGGCTGTTCCATGAACTACATGTGAATCAGGTAAATAGCCCAAGTTCCTGGTACTGTACAATTCCTGATGAGTAACAGCTGGCACTTGCAGGAAAAGGGTGAAACTGGACACTCTAACAAAGACTCATGTTATGAAAATATGCATTTGGAAGCAGGGTCTGCACATCCTTTATGCTGTAGGTTCCAAAAGCCATTTACCTTCAGCTGCTGTTAATGTGGCATGAACGTGTATACAAAATCAATATCACCAGGAATCATATTCCAGAACTCTGCAGAGATTGCTTTTGCTGCCCAGGGAAATGCATTAACTTCACAGGAATGTTCACTTCCATGAATGGCATTCACCAAGGCTCTTCTTTGCAAAGCAATTAGTGAAGATGATAACTTCAGAAAGGCAATATTGGTGCTAGATGACTGTTATAATGAAGACAATATAAAAACAATGCAAAAATAACACTATTAAGTTTTTTCATTCTAATACAACTCTATTATATACTAATAGGTTTTTAAAACCTAAAATTAAAAGCTTTAAATTTGTTGGTTTGGTTTTGTTTTGTTTATTTTGTTTTTGAAAGTTGATAAAAACAGATGGAAGACAAGACAGGAAGATAGATGACTTTTTTTTAAGAGCTTATTATTAGCAGCAATTTTCTGGTTTTAAGTTAAATTTTTTCATTCTAGAAGTCCATTTCTGGTATATTTCAATGAATTACAAGTTTCAAGTTAGTTTCACTCCCAGGAACCCCAAAGTAAAACTCTTTTGGTGCTAGTGGGGCCAGAGCCTTGGGGAATATGTCATGGAAGCAAATTCACTGGTGCTGTAAATCAAGCTGCTCTCTAAATTTAATTTCCCATGCTGGCAGAGTTTTTTAGAAAATAAGAAAGCCAGCTATTTACCACCTACACTGCAGATAATGCAAAGGATTCTGCTAATACCATTTGGAAGCACAGCAAAAAAAACTTGAATTATTTAAGTCATCAGAATTTAAAAGACATGTTTTTGGAACAGATTTAAGTGTCTATCAAGGGAAAAAAAAATTAATAGGTGCCAAATAAAAATAATTTAGAAAAATAAGAGATATTATCAATGCTTTTATTCATACTGCTCACAGCATTGTCCTCTTAATGTCATATTTTCACTTTATTGTCTCAAATTTTTATGAAATACTGTTTATTTCAGAACCTCCATCACATGACTAATATAACACAGTTTTCCACTAACTTCAAGGCAACAGCTTTTATGGTGTTCATTTTAAAAGAACCTCAGGTATTTACTCAGTGAAAATCCTTTTAAGTTACTCTTTTTCAGTAGATCTAGCTGCTTCTATGCAAATTTTCTACCCCTTCCACAAGTTATATTTTCTATTTCATATTTTCATATTTTGAATATGTCTATTTCAAAGACACAAGAATGAACCTCTGCTATATTTTTATCACTGAACTTTTTCCATTGGGGCTGAGCTGCAGTTTTACCTAAACAACTTTTTGTACTACAAAGAGAAGCTAAGTAGCTTTATCTTGGTTATAGCACAGGAGAAATGCTTTGAGGGAGCTAAGGAGTACTTGCAAAGCCATTAAAATGATAATGCAAAATAGTTGGAATATTTAGGGAAAAATCTCAAAAAAGAAATCTAACAACATGCCTCTTCCACAAACACTCTGTTTAGTGGGAAAGGACAAACTAATTTCTAATAACCTGTGACTTCAAGGTGTCTATACTTACCTAAACCTCTTTTTAAACCATAAAAAATTGCAGATATCTGTACCAAGGCTGGCTGCTATTCTCCAACAGTGGACAATAATATTAAACACCTGCTTTTACAGCCTTCTGGACAAATATGGCTCTTTCTGAGAGACAAGTACTGGAACTGAACCATCAAATTACAAACCAAATTAATCTTGGGAGGAACAGAAGAGAGGGAGAGAGTGGAAAAGTGTACAAATGTCTATCTGTGTGTAAGCAAGTGATAAATCATGGAGCACAACATTATTTCTTGGCATCTTTTTATAATGTGACTAGAAACTGATGAAATACAGGACCAGCCATAGTAAATCTGAAAACTGGTTCTATCAAGCCCAGATTTCTGTCTTTGCTGGCAGTTCAGACAGCTAAAATATGCCTAATCTGTTTGACCCTATTCGAGATGCAAGAAAACTTATAATCCATCTGTGGTTGGAAGAACGAGTTAACTTTGTTATTTAAGAGAAAAGCCTAAAGAGAAAAGAAGTTCTAAAGAAACTATATACACTGCACATGAGAGAGACACTGAACATTTCAGCAACTGTTGCTGATAGGAGTCCCAAACAGCACACTTGGAGTGGAAATCACTGCCACATGTTAAACGTATTTAGGATGTGATGCAGAAGGGCAAGATTAGTACCAAAATTCTAAATATGTGTGGGGAAGGAGATAACCCCTAAGGAATTCCAGCTCCACATAATAAAGGTGAAACTGCCCTGCTCAGGTTTCTCCAGGCTGGCTGCAGCTACATCTGTGCTGCTATTCCCACCACTGTTTTCACGTGCAGCTGCACCAAAACCCAAGTGTGGGGAGAAACCAAGAACCCATCAGTGTTTAGCACAATATTGCCACAGGCACTGGAGTGGCAAACATGCAAATGAGAAGATTAATCAGGAGGTAATTATGCTTGGATTACTCTTTCTGTTAGAGGACTGCTTTGATAGCAAGATTAGGTATTATACATAGGAACAGCTCGTAGGGGGAAATGTTACAGCACCCTGTGAGACAGTTTAAAACCCTTTACAAGCTCATTTTCTGTAATATTTAGATGAATGCTTCATTTATGACAATAGGTTTATATGTCATGAACTAAATGAATCTTGACAGTGAGAAGCAAGTCTATAAAATATTGATCTTCAAAATAAAACATTAACATGGTACCTTCCAGCTGAGGTAATTCCCTGCCACATAGTACAACCTATTTACTAATTTCCTGCAAGAAATTTTTTGTCAAATTCAGTGATTCTCAAATCTTTCCATCTTTTAGGAATCTGCTGTTGCAAAACAAAGTAGGAGTCACTAAAGGAAGAACAAAACAAAACAAAAAATAAGGAATAACCATCTTCACTAACGATACCAAACATCTTGGTTAGGAATTCAGATGGGTTAAGTCAAAGTGCAATAAATCTGTAGCACTTTAGCTGCAGAGTAATAAGCAAAATTTTTGTGCCCACAGTGTAAATATAAGGCACTGGAGGATTTCTTCTTCAATTTTGACAAAAATTGCTCTGGAGGACCACCAGTGATATCTCTGGCTATGATGGATCAGGAACTGGCTGATTGACTGCCTTAACTCCCTGGTGGGTCCTCTCCAAGCAGGAGTTGCTGCACTTTGGGATTGGGTGTTACTCTGCTGTGCTTTACTGAATATAAGTACATTCTCAAGATGTGTTATTCTTATATTACACAGCATTCAGAGCACAGCTGACATTTAACATTCATTTCTGTAAACTGTTTCATTCCCTGCACGTTACACGCCCACATTTCCTACTTTTGAACTTTTACAGGATCTGGGCGTAGACTTCAGGAATCAGTGGAACAGCATCCATGTGAGTGCTAATTCACAAGACAAAGACTTCAATGCTTAGTTGCACTGAGGACAGTAAATCTTTATGGACTCCAGCCTATGCTGTCTCTATCAGTTAAGGCCATTTTCCCTGCTGAGAAGATTTAGTGCACTTCTCTGTGAGGGCAGCGTGCCCAAGGAGGAAGCAGATTTTCACAGATGTCAAACACAATAGCCCGTTCACAGGTGAGAGTTACACCATGATTAGGATCACAATAGCAGAGGTTCCTGTTTCTGGAGGGACTATTAACTGCCCCAGGATGCATTATTTATACCAATGATATTTATGGGTGTGCAGGTATCGTGTTCAGCTTTGCCCTCTGCTTTGCAGAGCAAGCTGAGCTGAGGCACGGGGACTTCAGCACAGCCAGAGGCAGCACAGCTCCTCCATCCCTCACCTGCCACCCTCCTTGCTTCACTGGGGGGAAATTTTGAAAGATTTGTACTCAATATTAAATACTGCAAGGAAATGAGGATGAGGTGGATACATCTAAAGTATATTATTTCTCCTCTGCTGGGATCTTCTGTGCCTTGCCTCTGTAGTGAGATGTCCGTGAAGGGTGTTTAAGGAGGGGTGTGTGATTACTCTGGCACTCCTACAAAGGCAGCCTGTGCAGGTTAACTACAACATTCCTCTAAAACATTTTGCATGCCCCTTTTCCTGTTGCCTGGCCTGCTCACTGATGTGGCTGATTACACCTCTGATGAAAAGCTCTGCCAGTGATTTTCCAGTGGGCTTGCTCAGAGACTGGGTGCTGGTGGCAAACATCAGTCAGTTTGGAACCTAGCAAATTCCAGATGGGCTTTGGAACCCCACATTCACCTTGGATTCACCTTAAAAGAAAAAAAAAAAACCCACACTAAATGTGCAGAGCAGCCATTGACAACCTTTCTTGTGAGCAGTCTCATGGCAGCTGAGTGGCTTTGGGAGTTGTTCAGTGCCTGGAATTGCTGGATCAGCCTCTGCTGTGCCTGGGCTAAGGCTGGTGATCCACTGGGTCCTTGGATGCTAAATAAGCTCCTTTGAGTTCAAAAACTCTTCAGTCCTTTCACCTGAGCACCCAGGCATTAACCTGTTTCCTATAGAATGTTACACGAATTAGGGAGATGAAGAAACACTGAAATAATTGTAAAATTCAGTGCTTTTGTTAATGAAGAGGCTCTTATGCCTCCCAGATGCTCGCTGGCACCTTTGAAACAATGCTAACTTCTGTATCAACCAAAAGAAAAAGTAGCAGCCAAAGATAAAAATATTGCTTCTCCAAAATATTGCTCAGTGCTTTTTTACCAACTGTGGCATCCTTAGTTAGTTAAACACTTGTATAATTCCACACAAATATCTGAAGCAAATCACAACATTAAGATAAATAAATAAATATAAACTCAGATGAACCAAGTAATATTTGCCAACTACTTAATACCCCTGCTGAGTAGACAGGCCAGACTGTCTTACTGAAACTCAAACAACTTCATTTTGTGGAAAGATGAAAAAACAATAAATTTGCAGTTGTGATGTTCCATCACTTGAGCTTTTCTTACACTTCTTAGGAGGTGAGATGAGACAGACCTTTAGGGTGAATATGTTTAAAACCTTCTTTTATGCTGAGTACCCAAAGTGGACCAGAGGATGAAGAAAATTGGTTTTATTCAAATAAAACCTTCAGTATTTAAGAGAGAAAACTCCATGGACAGAAAAGAAATGCACAAAGTGATGGATAATTCACACTGCTCTCTTTGCCATGGCATATTTCTTTTGCCCTTTGTTTCACACTCTTTTTCATAAGATCACCTCTGATCAGTCTGTGGTGATCCCCAGAAAGTTATTTCTCTCCCTGTTATCAGCAGTAATTGATTTTTAATTTATTTCTTTTTACTTTTACATGAGCTCCCACTTGTATCTGTGCTGTGACTATCTGCTTTTCCTTTTCCTGTCATTCACCCACATTTTCGAGACTCCTTTCCCTTAGGAGAATAACAATCCATTGACAAAACAAGTAACTTTTTGTTCATCATGGCTATAATTCTGAAAGAAAAAATGTTCTCTGTGAAGTCACTTGTATAATTTGAAATCTTAGAAAAGGTCTCACACAAGATGTGTTGAAAGTCAACTGAAAAAAATAAGATTAATTAAAGAATGACACATCATGCTAAGTGAGGCTTTACAAGCACAAGTTTTGCCAAGAGTGGATTATGCATAGTGGATTTGTGTGGCAAAACACAGTAGAACACATTATTCTACTTTGTGTTATAACTTCTTAAAGCAGTTTTACAGAAAACAAGAATCCCACCACATTGAAACCAAAACTAGGTGATCGTGCTAAAACTCTACAGAGGTGAAGCCAGGGGGTTTTGTTGTTCACCAGCATAAATCAATGGGGCATTTCAAAAGATTTGGCTCAATTTGTCTGCCTAAATTCAGTAAAGGTGAGTTCATATCTTTTCAAACTGCCAAATCAGCCAAAAGGATTAAAGTTGTTACAGTCATAAGTAATCCCTGAAAATACAAGGCTTAGAGTTTACCTTTCTTCTCAGTGACCCTGTATGAATTATACCACTTTTAAAATATGGTGCATTACACATATTCTTCCTTATCCAGAAATCTTTTCAGATTAATTCTGAATGTAGTAATTCACAGCACATGCATGAGGATTTCAGTTCAGCTAAAGAATAATAATGATGTGATTAAAATGACTGTAAAATAATATAATTAAAGCTCTTAGGTGATCTCTAGAAGCTGCACTAAAGCACTTTGAAAGCACTCAAGCCACAAATATGTTTCTGAAAAACACACTAAGAATATACTATTTTAATTTAATTTCTTGGCTATTAAAGAAAACAGCATAAACCTCCCAACATCATTTGTGCTTAGTTTGGTTTCAAATGTAGCTTTCATCAGATATATGTGAAGCTGATACAAATATAATATAGAAATACCATAGAAATAAAAAATATTGTCAGCTGCCTGGTATTATTTTCCTGTGAGTGGATGATTACAACAAAATGTGGGTAGATTTTTAAAATGAAAATAGTTAAATTTATCAGTATTCTTAGCTTAAATAGAGAAATAGTTACCAGACTGTAGAGAGCTGTTAAAGAAGTGGTAATGAGGCAGCTCCACGAACAACTGACTGCCACAATATTTGTTATTTATTCTTAACAGGCTGAAATGATGTAGAAATAGAACTGAAACCACACCAATATAACAGCCAAGGGAAGGCTGCCTTTAAGTGATTATTTTTTTTTTAGTTAGCATTACAAGAAGCTTCTGATACTTTAACTAAAGCACACGGTGGATTTGCCTGTGAATTTTACCCTACTGGACAGAATGCTCCTTCATGTTATTGATGTCAGAAGCCCCAGAGGAAAAATTGGCATTTTTTTCACCTTTTTACATAGATTAGAGCTCAGGTCTTCCCAGCACAACCTGTTATGTACCGTTTACAATGTGCAAATCACAAGTGGAAATCTGTGAAACCCTTTGAAAATCTGTGCTTTTCTCAGCCTGGGCAGATCTGATGCTCAGCCATGTCATCCAGTCCCTCTCGTGCAATTCTGTTTGCTCCAGGAACTCAGCACTTAGTGGCTGAGCAGCAGCCAATGTTCTTTGTGCATGGAATGTAGCACATCAGTGATCACGGGTTTGTTTTCTCTCTTACATCTGGATTTTAACAAAGGAAAATGGAGAAAATTCTTAGGTCATCAAGTACAGCCTTCTGATATTACAGGCAGTCACTGTTTGTAAACCCTTATGTAAACTGATCAAGCTCCCTGAAATTCATAATATTTTTATGACCTTCAGAGATGGCAGCAGTATATTTATTTATTTCCTTTTTTTAAACACTGCATAAACTCTTCCTATCTTTTGCTATTGCCAAAGACTTAGCTCCCCCCCTGCAACAAACACAACAGAATTCATGACAGAAAAGTAACAAATGTACTAAAAAATATCTGTTTCAAAGTTAACCATATAAGTTTGTGTGCAGAAAAAAAAGTAATACTATGCTGTAATATTTCTGATAAAGTATGAAAAAATACACCTGTAATCACAAACTCATATTGAAATATTAATTTTTGATAAGAACTGTTCCATTCCAAGGTACAGTTACCACTACAATTAGGAATAGGCCTGACCAGTCAAAATAATTCAAAGCATTTGTGAAGCTGAAGTAGCTCAAAGGTTGCAAGATTTGCCAAAAATCCAGCTTAATTTGATTTTATCTAAAATCTGGAATCTGCCCTACTGAAACCAGAAGAAAAAGAATAAACAATACATTGCACAGCAGAGTGATTCAGCATCAGAAGAGCTTAATGAAACACTATTACAAGTTCCATCTTGAAAATTCATCTTTATTTAAATTTTATGATTTTTTAGTTATTTTTTGAATTATTGATCTTTCAAGACAAATGTACAAATTTGTTTAAGACCTGGGAACAGGAGCAGCAACAAATATTTCTGAGCAGTCTAGATAAGAACATAAAGAAAAAAAAAGATGACTGAAACAAGACATATAACTTTTCTATGGGCAGCAAAGAGCTGATAATTATTGGCAGTAGCACGTCAGACCTTCCTCAAATACATTGAATAGAACATTTAGTTATATTTTCACATCACACTTTTGTGTTGTTTAGAAAGCTGTCTGAAGAAAAGCAAACACCTGCTGCACTTGTGTTTGCAGAACAACAGCTTTATTTGTGGTCTCATGAAATACCTCATAGCTTGCTGATGATGGAAAAATGCCTGAACTTCTCACTCAAAGGCAAGCTGAAAAATCAGCACTTTGGACCAGGAGATGTGTAATGAAATGGTGAGGTTCAAATTATGAGTTTAGCAAGCACATGCTCAGTTTTCAATAAGCAGAATCTGCTAAGGCTTTTCTTAGCTGTAAGGTAATTAGTTACATATTGCAGCCTTCTCCAACGAGTCTGACCTGAGGAGTGAAAGGGTCCCAGACCTGGCACCTGAGAGCAGGGGAAGGGCTGCTCAGTGTGGGGAGCAACATCTGTGCTGTGTGTGCTATGCAAGACCAGCTTCAGAGGCAAATTCAGAGGATCAAGATCAATTTTTTGGCAAAGACTGTGGTGCTTGGCTGGGGAGAGGAAGATATTTGACCTGGTGGCTGTTCCTGTCCATCTCTGGGCTTGGAAAAAACACAGCAGTAGCTGCAGCATCCTTTCCTTTGCCAGCAGTTTTTTGTTGCACTTCATCTCAGTGGTTCATTTGCAAGGGAAGTGATGGGAGCATGAACTGTGGTAACATTTACAGACACCTTTACCTCGTGCCCTCAATCCATCCAAAAGCAATAGCCAGGAGTGCAAGAGAACGTGTTGAGCCATCTCATATGAGCTCCATTTCTGTCACTAATATCAAGCACTCCAGACATATTTAATAACTAAACTGTAATAGCCTTACTTCTATGATTCCAAAGCTGTGGAAACCACTTAAAAAAAAATAAAAATTGTGTGAAAGCTAGGGCCAACAGCCAAATTCAGGCCACTGCAGCTCTTGAAATACCAGCTTCAGCTTTTATTGAGAATCACAGATATCTCACCCAGCAATCGGGCTCTATTTGTTTTGCAATTTGAGTGAGTCAGACACATAAATATTTAAGTTTTAATTCAATTGCCTCTCCTGCGGTCGATGAGTCACTACTACTCTGATATCTGAGGAGTCTCACTAGGGGAGGTCCTGGAAATATGTTATGACTCCCAAGTGGGTTCCAGCCGGAAAGTCTGTGAGCTGTACTTTTAAAATGTATAAACTTATTTTCCTTTCAAACACTCAAAATACATGTAATGAAGTAGAATGTGTTTGCTTCCTGGACAGCAAACAATCTTGCAGCCAGAAAAAATGTTTACTTTGTAAACACTGTTTTCTTTTCAGAAAACTGTTTTAGCAGGAGGTTCCATGATGAAAAACAGTTTAGGTCATAAAAGACCTAAAAGAAATAGAAAGCATAACACTTTTCCTTCTCTCTAAACCCCTGAAAAATTAACTTAGAAGAACTTACAGTCACTCTAATGTGCTAAAAATATAGAACATAATTTCTATAAATGGATGATGCAAGATAATTTCAAAAAACCTTCACTCAAATAGGGGATATTATGAATATGTCCATACACGAGCTGCAAAGGAAGACTAATTACAAACTAAAAAGCTGCATTCCATTGGCATACACTTTACAAATCAAGTGGGTAAGTCAGCTGTGACTGTGAAATAAAAATAATTAATGGAAAGGTATAAGAGGTGCACTCCATTTTCTATACAGCACTGTAATATTCCTGTAACCTTTTTGAGCCACTACTTTGCATGGAATGGGTCATCATTTACTCACTTCTGACAGTGCCAGTTTTGACTAATACTGGATATAATTTGGGGCCTGTACCAAAGAAGCAGGTAAACATTGAATTCAGTTTCTGCCCTGGATTCAGGAGAATTAATTTGTTTCGTCCATGGGGGTACAGGTGAGACAAGAATAACCACGATGGAGCTCAACAAATTGACAGCAACGACAATGGCAAGACAAAAGTCAATTCTTCATGGCCTTCCTGGCCTTGTGAACCTTGCAGCCCTGGAGATCCCTGACCCTAGCTGTGAACTAAGCAGCTACATCTCAGATAAAAAGTAAACCTGCTGCAGATGTCCTGACATGCACCAAAACCCTGAGGCCTCCAGCTGCAGGTTATGGAGCCTGTGCAAATGAGCTCCCTGTGGTGTGGGTTTGACAAGTCCCAGTCTCCAGGAAGAGGTTCTTCACACACCTCGTGGGGACGAGGCCCAAAGTGGCGTCACAGTGCTGCACATCTGTGAGCGTGGAAATATTAGGTGTGAGCGCAGGATTATTAAATCCTCCCCCACCAACAACCATCTGTTGTTACACCCACTAACCAAACTCTGTGTTTGTGCATGAAACTCATGGACATGCACATGCTGTATGTGCTTTGCCCCTAAAACAGGGACAAAGCCCTTTGGTTTGCACCTCACTTAACATTTTGAAACTAGGATTGGTGTTTACAAAAGTCCAGGCTGTCACAGGTCGCTTGGTGAGTTTTGGATGTTTGTCACAATCTAATGCCTCATACTTATGGAAGCACTGTTTTCCACTGCTCAGTAGGGATAACCCAGGAAACACCCAAACCTCCCCTGTTCTTACAGAATGCAAAAGCCCATTTCACTATACATGTAGCAAGCCTTGCACATTCTTCTTCATTTTTCTTTTCCTCCTGCCAACCTGTATTAATGAGGTGGTAGATATAGGAAGGAAATTACATACTGCCTACACATGTTATTTCAGAATAAGGATTCCAAGAAGAACTTGGAATAAAATGTCCTCCACATGCTTTAGTTTAAACCCATCTCTCTTCTCTAATTGTTATTAGACTGACTTCTCTTTTACACTTCGCAATAAACATATCAGTTTTCTGGATGCTACAGTAATTTTATATCATGTTTTGTTCCTAACCATTGCATCCACCTTCCATCAATTGCATTTTTTCTGAGGTACTGACAGGCAGCAGCCACTTTCCTGAACACAAGGAGAGGGAAATACATGCCATGGGTAATTTCATGGACATGGAATGACATTATGCCACTGGTGCCTGAAATTCAGCGGTTAAGTGTGGGTGCTGCAGGGCTGCTTTTTATCACGGGTGTCAAATTTACAAGAATTTTACCACAGAATCCCTTTAATGTTGGCTACAGTTTTCAGCTCTGGAAAGTATCAGAGGGATGCAGGGCAATGGATCCCTCCCCATGTACAGGGATTTGTCTTTCAAAGCTGGAGCCATTATGGATGATGGGCTGTAGTTCACCAACAATCAAGAAGTCACAGAACTACAAAGAATTTCTTTCCTTGCATGTCATATAAGTAAGATAAAATTGAATTTTAAACTAAATAATTAGTTTAATTTTTTTTTCTTTCACTAATTTAATGTTCAGATCTTGATGGCGACTTCTAACTCCACAGACTAAAGAAATTAAGTGACATAATTTCATTACTTGGAATCATGATCTTGTCCTCCATGTTCACACAAGAAAACACTAAACATTTGAGTCAGATAATCACAACTATGCTACATTTGTATCTAAAAATGTACTTTTAATCATTAGAAATACAGGTCTAGAGTGTTATCATGCATAAATTAACCCTTTTCCAACAATAACTGCAGACTCTGTCCAACTTAAAGTAACCAGTTTATTAACTAAATATCCAAATTAAAATGGTAGGAAAAAGTATTTGAGTGTGACTTATTACCACTGTTGCAAGAGTAGGGATTTTACATGCATTAATTTGGCAAGATTTGACATACAGTAGTTGTATTTTCCCAAAGGGAGAGGTAAAATCTGGCCAAATCTGTCATGGTTTTGTAAGTGTGCCAGATACGACACAGAAGAGATGTGATTAATTATCTGAAGAATTATACGTGTGTATTTCCATGAAACAGCCACAATCCCCCTTACACAAATTCTACCAACAGCCATCTTGCTGGGTGATCAGAGAAATCTTACAAGAAGCAGTAAATTTCTACCATGTACTACAACCTGAAAAAGTTCTACCAAACACTAAAAAAACTGAAAAACACCAAAACCCAAATCAAAAAGGACTTAAACAAACAAAAAAAACCCCAAAACTTACTGGCACTTATTTATTATTATAGAGTGAATTTTAAATTGCTTTCTAATTCAGTTTGTCCTTTTTTTCCAATATAAAACTATGCATAAGAAGTAGCTTGAGTATTAGAAATCCAAGAAAAAATGTGTTTCAACAATTTATTAAGAAGGAAATATTTTAATTGGAAACAACTCTAAGTGCTGGTTTTTTAAAATTTCTCCTTTCTTTACCAACTATAATAATTGAAAATACTTTTGTTCCCCTATTTTTTGTTGTATCTAGGAGAGGAATACAATAGCTTTCCAAACTGAGCTACACGAATAATTGTCATGATAAGTCATAATGATTACAACAAAAATAAGTTTAAAGATTGTATTTTAGCAGATTTGACACCTAAAGACTCTGTGTGTGTGTTTACATACATATACACACACTACCTCGTTAGATGATACTTTCCAATTAAGCTTGAGTTACAGGAAAACAGTATTTTAGACATGTTATCGTGCAGCCTCAGTGTTACTGTGACTATAAAGGAACTCCAGAATTCCTTAGGCACAGTTCTGATTTTTGTGCCTTGGGAAAGACATAAAACAATTGTTTTATGGTCAATCAGTGAAGTCTTTAGAAGGCCCTGCTGGGGAAACTGCTACTGCCATCTGTAGTGAAACTGTATAGGCATAACTAAAATGGAGCACAAGATATTCTTCCTTTATAAACTCAGACCTGCTGGAGTAATTCCTGTGAACAGCCACCTGCTCCTACAAGCCATTTGTTCCATTTGTAAAATGGATGTTAGCTCAATTTTAACTTCTAAATGAGAAATTCATGACCATTCACGCAGCGTTTCATTGTGAAAATCACGAATATTGCTACACTTCAAAATAATAACACATCATTCAGTTGTCTTCCACCTTAGATGGTGCCATAGAAACATTCAAACTGCAAGATATGAGAATGCAAGACAAAGAAAGATTTTGTTGATATGTTTTGACCCACACACTGTATAGTAGCCCATATCCAACCTCCCTGGTCATCTCATGGCCTTTGAAGCCATAAGAACATCCAGCAGCCACAACAGAGAGGACGGTTTATCCTTAGCTATTCCAGACGGATTGACCACTCTAAAGTTTGGCATTTTCCCCCTGGGGAATGACATAATCAAACTGCCCTGAGATCCCAGCAGTTGTTTCCATCAGACAGCGTGAGGCTACTTTGGACTCGCACTTCAGCTGTCGCCGTGCTGAGCTGCATCCCTACGGCTCCTCTCATAAAGTGCTGGAGTTGTGCTCCAAAGTGGAAGAGCAAAACACACTTGAAACAGGTAAATTGCATAAGTTGCATTTAGTTTTGCTTCCTTCTGGATATGCAACAAATATCAGAGAACATCTGGGAATGTTAAGTGGGAATTTTCTGGCTAAGCACTACAGTCAGCATGTAGAGTAAATCTACATCAAGGTAGGGCAATTATGGAGGAGAAAGGAGCAGGATAAGGTGTAGTTCACATCTGCAATGGCAATCCCCATCTGCTGTGGAGTTCTTCTGGGATTGTGAAATCTAGCACTTCCAACCAGTCCCAAATGCATCCCAGGACCTGCAATCATTGCTGGGCCTGAGACTGCCAAGTCTTGGCACTCACTCTTTATGCCAATGTGCCAATGGCACTTAAGTGCCAGCACATAAACAAAGATCATGACCTGTTTTGTCTCTAGCCAATGAAAGTGAAATTCCACATTACGTGATAGCCAACCCAATAAACAGAGTCTCAACTGTAAATACAAAACTGTTCCCTCACCTCCCTCAGAGTCATTCAGACTCCAACATATAAATATGTCTCTTTTTGTCCAGTTTCTGCACGTTTACACTCCTCTAATGCCTAGAATTAGCACCTGTAATATCACTGTTCAACTTGTAGTACATTCCCAGGAGATGATCCCAAACAAAAGAATAAAGATCTCTTTTGAAGGATGAAGGATGTCCAGGTATTTTGTACTCACATGACACTGCTTTCTAAGTGGTGTAACTAAAAAAGATGGAAGGTGAAAATCAATTTCACAGCTTTTTGTACCAAAACACACTTACTAAATCACAGGTATTATTTCAACAGTATATTTTTGAGAATGTGATCTGATGCAATAGATTGGTTTGATGCTAGAAATATGTTATATGTGTTTGATGTCCATGATTTTAAATGTTCTGGTGGCTGTGTCCTCCCTGTCACCCAAACAGGAAAAGACAATTTAAAATCCTTTTTCCACTTTTGTTATATTTATTGTGTACTCTCAACAAGGAGGTGTACACTTAGTCCCAGCTGATTACCAAATCACATTCATCAGATTATTTTTAAAGTAGTAATAATGCCATTTCTTTAATTTTTTTTTTTTATTATTCAATAGTACATAGTTTATATCTTCAGAATAAAATTTTAAACCCTGAAATATTGTTCTTGTTTCAGTACCTAGAGGTCTGGAATTATTTCTAGACACTGGTCTGAATACTTGAAAAAGAAACAGAGAATTAGCAGACCAGATTTAGCCAACAAGTAACAACTTCTATAAAGATCTTGCTATATTGAGACTACTTACAGTGAACAGCCTTATCACTGCTGTAAAAGACATAAAATCATGCCCTTGGGGGTGTGGATCATTTGTACTTGCAAAAAACATCACATGTACTTTCATGTATGGTAGCACAACTGGGAAATTTGGTACTCCTGCCTTGGGAAGAGCTGGCAGGCAGCACCCCACTGGAACTGAGCAGCTGCAGATGCCAAGACTAAAGCAGGTTTCTAAAATCCTCCTTCTCCCTCACTTTTTTAATAAATACCTCTGGTATTATCTGTTCAAACACACTGCAATTGGAGAAAACTTGCATGGGATGAGAAACAACAGAGGAAAAAAAACTAAGGCCATCTTGTCCTCAAAATATAAGAGTAAAACTGCCAGAAATTGGGCCTTAATCTGATGAAATTCAGAATTAAGACAAAGACTTCCTCTCTGACCTTGAAAAAAGTCAATTTTCTACTGAATCAGGTCTTAAAGTGGGAGTATTGACACATTCTCCTTCATTACCAATAAGGCCTGAAAGTCTGTCAGATATCCTGGGAACAGAAACTGTTAAAGTACATTAACATCCGTGTGACTTCTCTGAAATGGATGACTTCAAATGGATCCCCGCTTTACTCACTGGGGCTTTACTTTTAAATAAACATATAAGTACATACATGCATCTCTTTATAAAAAATGCTTTCCTCAGGTTTTTGTATTTCCCTGAACCTCTGAAGTTTATTGTTGCATGTGAATGTATGAATTGTCTCCTGTATTTTTTTCCCTCACTACCCTTACCTTCTGAGAGGTCACATTAACTGTCACTTACATGCACAGTTCTAGTTATGTTTTGTTTATGGCTTTTCAGCAGCTCTGTAATCCTAGAGGATGAAAATATTTTCCATTTGCCACAGTGACACGTGCTGCAGAGGAGAAATACGAACAGCTGCCGACTTCCCTAATGGTGGCATCAGATAACACACTCTCCAGGATTTCGGGTTATCTTTTTTCCTTAAAGGAAAAAGCAGGCTGGCTGCTTCATCTGTGACTGCTTTAGGACTATCATCCTCTGGATCAGGAGCTCACTGGTACACACTCAGCCTATTTTAACCATCTTCTCCTGACCCAAACTTGCTGGCTTTAAATTAACCATATGTGCTCTGTGCGAGTACTCAAGACTTCCGTCCTTTTTGCAGTTAAACAAACCCTTCAGAAGAAAAAGCAGCCTGCAGGTCAATGAAACTGAGGTGGTGAGTTACCATTCCCTTACTGAAGAGCTTTCAGTATTTGTCAGTGATATATTAGGTTCATAAAAAATAAAATTTCATTATTTAGGATGTTTACTTTAGCTTGGCTCTGAGAGGCATTTGTGACCTTCCAGAAGTACTTCATTGGAGGTCGTTATTTAGACTAAATTCCAGATACAGAAAACAAAGAGCTCTATTCATAACAACTAAGACAGCAATGTATTCACAAGACAAATAAGCAAGAATTTAAAAATGTAGACTAAATAAAGGTCTGAATCTAGGAAAGCAACCCTGTAAAGCTAACTCTTTAAGCATATAATTATTTTCATTCTAGGCAGCAGTTTATTCCACACAACTTTAAATACATTTTAAAGTAATGTCTTCAGTTGAAGACCAGATTTCCTCTCAGGTTCCTTGATTACACATATGATACACTTTTTTAGAAAACAAAAATTCCCACTACAATATCCGTCACCACTGCAGCTATCAAGAACATCTTATTCATGGCTCAGACTTCCAGTTATTCTTACCCAATGGTTGGAAGCACAGGTCAGAAAGTGATGCAGCTTGCAGACAGGCAACTGGAATTAATTGAATCAACAATAAATGAGTGAACCAAGAGAAAGAAGTTTGTATTCCCAGTATATGCTGTAGCAGAATACTCTGTAAAACCTTGAGATCTGAATGAGCAGATCAGTTTTTAATGAATAATTCATCTTCCTATCTTTTCAGCAATCAGCTCTACTGAAAATATCGAGTAAAAAGAACAAGCATTACTGGGGCAAGGACACTGTTCTGTTTTGTCATGGAAGATACATCAGTCTTCCTGAGGAATTCATAATCACCACTTACCTCAGGTGATCTCAGAAATATTAATGTGTTTCAAAGTACCTGCAAACAGTCTCCAGACTAACGAGACAGGTAGAACACAAAAATTGAGAGGAGAATTACTAAAGGCCAGAAAGTGTACAAAGACAATGAACTTTTGACTGACTCCATTTCCTTTATGGAAGCTGTGAAGAGTGGGTCAGTGCTGGAGAGGCCCTGGAGACTGATCTGTCAGTGAATATCAAGTGTAAGAAAAGTTTGTGTATGGGATCTTTTCTGAGAGTCACCTCAAGAAAATACTCACTGGTCATCATTAGCTTCCCCTTATATGAAATGGGAATCCCTGTTCGGGCTGTGTAGTCTTATACAAACGATTTGGTTGTGAAAAAAATGAATCTGTAAATTTCACATTTGTTCTTGAAGATATAAAAGAATAACAAAAGTTCTTGGTTCTTGAGAACCAAGCTAGCTTTGGATTAAACAAACTTTGCCATTAAATATTACCCTGAAAGACCTTCAACAAATACCATTTTTAGTAAACACCAGTGATTTTCAAATGGAATATTTTAGCTTCTTCTGAAGTTCATCCCTTTTCCATTCCTTCCAATTTTGTATGCCTTTATAATGTGAAGGCTTTGTATAGAGATGGTTATTAAATGGTTGTTATGCATCCTGCACCAAAGGGCTTACAAAGCCTTGGAGATATTTGTGGTATTGTGCTAATAATTAGTGAGACATGATAGCAGGAATAAACGACTTTCTAAAGAACATCCTTGGAAATCCAACCCTCTTTCTGTCCTTGTTGAATGCAGGGGTTGAAAAGCATTACAAAGAGAGAGGAAATAGTTTTCACTTTTACAGACATGGTAAAATGAAACCTTTGTAATGCTTATGGGACACACATTTCTGCATCTATATTTATTATTTTTAAGCCTTCATGCTATATAAAGACCACTGCTTTAACAGTGTGACCTAGTCCTTCCTCCTTCCAGATTAAAGAACAAAGTTGATTCCATTTCAATGAGGTTAATTTTGTTTTAAAATCACTGATTTTTTTTTTTTCTGTCACAGCAGGTTTAAAGGGAAGAAATTCTTCTATTCTCCTATAAGTTATTCTAATGTATTTTAGTATATTATTTTTAGTCATTAAAGCAGATCTCCTGATCCTGCTGGATTTTTGTGTATGATCAGCATTTTTACACTGGAATGATGTTGATCCTGTAAAGAAGGAAATATCTCATTTTCCAGAAGGAATGCTAACAGAAAATTGGAAAACCTCTTTTTCTTGCTTTGAAAGGAAAGAGGAAAAATCTTTGCTACAGCTGCATGGAGCCAAGAATGTACTTTTCCCTGTATGTTCTCCACCTAATACAGAGTTGTTTTGTTGTTAACAAGTCCCTTTGCCATTGTTCTGGGGACTCAATATTTCAGATTTACTGACTGGCTTCGTTGCAGCAGGGGAAACCCTGACTTCACTTATTTCACTTACAAGTGTTTACAAAGCTATAAATCCTCGTTCCATGCAATTATCACAGTAAACACATATATAAATATATATTTTAAAAATCTCAAAGTTCTTCAGGAAAAAAAAGCACAGTCATTAATAATATATGTGCTTGCAGTGCAATATACTGGAGTACAAGTAATAAGGAACTTAATACATTTTCAACAGAATATTTATATCTTAAAATTTCATTTGAAGCTTTCTGAGATACCATTAACTTTGGGATTGCTTTTGCACTGTCTGGGCATTTTTTGAAAGTTTAAGATTCAGCATTCTTAAAATGAAGGAATCTTTTGCCACCTTCTCAAACAAATAAAAATTCAAACCAACCCTTAGCAATTACACTGTTGTGATGTATGAAAACATCAATTCTGAAAGGAAAATTTCATTAAAGAAATAGAATCCTATGCATACAGGAACATGAGAAGCTGAAAAGCACGGAACTCATTTAAGCACAGTTTCACTCTACACCTAAAGCACATTACAAGTGCCTTAGAAACCTTTAATCCTAGCTGCAGTCATCCCTCTGCCCTGTGGAGTATGAATTATCGGAGCACATGGCATTAACCATGTTTTACTCTCTTTTTCAAGGAGCCCCTAAGATTTCAGTTTGCTGGTGCATAGAACTACTGAATGCAGATCCCAATTTCCAAATGCAGATCCCAATTTCCTGACCTCACTGTATCTATTGTACAAGCTAACAGGATTAGCCAGCATTAGCCCAGCATCCACGGGAAGCGCGATGCGCACTAAGACATGAGGAATTTCCTAGGGAGGAAAAAGGTCCAAGTTGAGGCATGCATGATTTCAAAGCAAATCTTGGCACAAATTAACTGCCTGACCTGCAAGATGAACAAGCATATCATTTAATTAATTGCCCACCTTTCTGGAGCCACACTGTTCTTTTTTTTATAAGTGTAAGATAATATACTGCTACCAGTTTTTATGGAGACAGTCAAAGAAATCACACATTAAATTGCCTGGTGATGAATTAGGACTGCATTTCACATTGCCCTCAGTCACTCTCATCAACTCTGTTGATGTGAGATAAATATTTATGTAACTTAATATTGCTGCAAAAATGAAGCAACTCTAATAACACAGAAGTACTTCTGGTTCTTATGGAGGTTCTTCTTTTTTGTCTCCTTGAAAATAAAGGTAGAAAAATAAACCGAGAATGAAAAGATCTTAAAACCCTTGATTAGGCAAGGTGTGAAATACTCAAATAATTCTGTACCATAAATTTCTGTAACTTCTGAATTCCTACAAATATAATCTAGGCTGGCATCTGTACAGTCTAGAGCCTGCAAGTCAGAGCAAGAAAAAAGCCTTTTTCTCCCTATATAAGTAAATTCAAGGAATTTTCTCTTGTTTTTTTTCTACAGATACACACAGGTTTCTAATAATTTATTTAACTGTTATCTGCTTAGAAGCAGAAATAACCCAAGTATTCTTTGGGTTAGTGGCACACAATGCATTTGACAATCTATTCTTTAACTTACAGTATGCACAGGGAAGCACATATGTTTGATATTTTTAGATAGTAGCTCATAAAATGATGGCCAAAGAACGTAAGAAAAAAACTTACGGAAAATGATAATTTCTTGTCCAGTTTCTTGTTCCTTCATGCAGTATGTTTACAAACAGAAGACCTCCTTTACTGAGCTCCTATGATTTTTATTTTGACAAAATAGGTAGATGTTTTGTTAGCCTACCAGACAATTTTAGAGGACTTTGTGGCTTTGTCCCGCCCAGGTGAGATTCCACCTGGAGTACTGTGTCCACCTTGAGTTCTCAGGACAAGGCAGACACGGACGTGCTGGGGCAGGTCCAGAGGGGGCTGCATAAATGATCAGAGGGATGAAGCACCTCTTCTGTGATGAAAGGCTGAGACCATTTGGGCTCCTCACCCTGGAGAACAGAAGGCTAAAAGGAGACCTTACAGTGTCCCTCCATCTTACAGACATTTCCTTGTCTTGTCACTTCATGCCCTTGTGAAAAGTCCTTCCCCAGCCTTCTTCTAAGCCCTTTTTACTGGAAGGCTGCAATAAAATCTCCCCAGATCCTTTCCTCCAGGCTGAACAACCCTTATCTTTTCAGTCTGTCTCATGGTAGAGGTGCTCCCACTCTGTGATTAATTTGGTGGCCTGCTCTGGCCTGGCTCCAGCAGGTCCCTGTCCTTGCTGTGCTGGAGCCCAGAGCTGATGCAGCCCTGCAGGTGGGGTCTCAGCAGAGGGGGCAGAGGGGCAGAATCCCCTCCCTGCCCTGCCGCCCACGGGGCTCTGGATGAGCCCAGCACATGGAGGTTATGGATGAGCCCTCTGGGCTGCAAATGAACATTGTCAAGTCATGTTGAGCTTTTCATTCACAAATGAGTGAGTGAAAGTCCTTCTGCCCCCAAAAAACAGGTACAGACTTTTCAGTAGGGACTGCAGTGTCAGAATGAGTCAGATGGCAACAGTTTTAACCCAAAAGAGGGACAGTTCAGAATAGATATGAGCAATTAACTTTTCACAAGGAGAGTGGTGAAACACCAGAATAGATAATTATCCCAACCCTGGAAATATTCAAGGTCAGTTTGGATGGGAGTTTGAGCAACGTAGTTTACCTAAAGACGGCCTTCCTCATTGAAGGGAGAGGCTGAATTTTATAACCTTTGAAGATCTCTTCCAACACAGACATTCTAGGATACTATGACTTAAGCAAAATCATCCTAAAAATCTGGTTTACTCACAAAGCTTGGAAGAGCTAGGAAAATGGTTTTGTGCTGTTACAAAGATAAAGTTTTTTGTAATCTAAATTCTGCCTTGGAATCTCTATAGCTATGTCAGAAGTTCTAGGCAGCCCTTTAGTACACACACTAACACTTTGTCAGATTCTTCTTAATTGCCTTTAGTTTTCCAGTCAAATTAATTATAAAAAGTGATTGGAGTCACCAACAGCTGCTTTTTAATTTCCAGAATTTCTTTTAATTCTTTTTGGACCATAGTGTCTTACTGCAGTTCTTTCTCCCCATCCCCAATCAATAAACATATAATATTCCTAGTTGATACCACCTATATGAAGCTCACTATAAATATAAAATGAATGAAACAGTATTTAAACAACTACTTTAACTAATGTATTCACATGACCAAATTCAGCAAATAAAAAAATATGTCTGCTTGAGATTCACTTCCCTACATCTCCTAAAAGGCAAAGCAGAGACCCATCTGTATTTTTTTTTTCATTTAGTCATTTAGAGGAAGCAACACTTTTTTTCCAACTTTTTGGTTTTGTTTGGGTTTTTTTTTCATAACCATATCTTTGTATAATTTAGATGGTAGGTGACAAAACAGTTTTTTCTTTTCTTTTTAGAAATATATGTACTTCTGTATATGTAATTCTATATTTAGAAATATATGTATTTTTTAGAAATATATGTATTTAGAAATATATGTATTTCTAGAATTGTAGAAAAAACAGAGCATACCTAAGGAGCCTCTAGCAATAAGATTTTTTTCTAACACCAACCTTATAGTTTAAATAATTTATCTTTTATCAAACAGCATCAATCTGTTGTAAAACCTGTTGCTTTTAAGAGCTAGTGAAAGCATAACAAATTTTCAGGATGGCTTAAGAGTTTACAAAGGAATATATGAAGATAGTGCAAATAGCACTGACTTTAATAAAAACATAGTGGAAACTGGGCAGGGAGATAAGCTGCAGGGATGGAGGGGAGTGTATATGTCTTTAGAGACTGAGAAAGTCAGCCTTTGGTACCTCTTTTGGTCTCAGAATTATTCTTCCTGACAGCAAGAGATTTGCTATTAAAAGCATTTCACACTTCTCAGTACTTATCATTTACAAAGCTTTAAAGATTTTCTGTGACCTTATCAAGTCTCCACTCACTCAAATTCACCTCTGCTCTTAAAAGTACCAACAGGAGTTTTCTCTTTAATTCCCTAATATAATTAAGTTAAGCTTGAAGCAACTCTTCTCTTCTGTGATTAGCTTAAAGTTTTCAGTTTCTGACCTTGGTGCCTGAGAGCCAAGGAATCTGTAGTTCCCAACTGTGTCAACTAGTCTAAAAAAGAATTACAGAATCCCCAACAAGACTTTTCCCTGAAGCCAAAACTCTCACCCAATTCAAACTGATTTATAAATGCACATTATTTCATAACGTGAAGCCCTTAACACATTCTGATGCTTTGAAACTAGTAAATTGATGATCTGAAGAACAGCCACTCCACTTTTAAATTATCATGGATACTCAGAGACATCAAGATCCCAGTGAACTACACCAAGAACACATAAATAACACTAGGCAACAAGTGGTAGGAAAGTTCCTGTGTAAAAAAGCAGGTTTCTACACAAGCGCATCTGAAAGAAGTAAAAGAAGGAACATATCCAAAAAACAAAGCCTTTTTCTCTGATGTACAATTTTTTCCTCCTCCACCCCTCTTTATTCACATATATTTAATCACAAGACCTGTGGATGTCAGAGGAGATCAGAAATTAGCAGCCTGCACTGCCACTCCTTTTAGCTTACAAGCCTAAAGGAGTCACAAGACAGACACAAAGAAAGTGCAAGACAGAAAAGTAGCCCTGGGCTGCCTCCTGCTCTCTGATCTTTGGTATCTTGTGGTCAAGAATATTCATTAGCAGCACAGAGAAACCCACTAATGGCATGCAACCCATCCATACCCCCCTGTCAAATATTGGAAAGGCAGCCCATTGATTTGTACAGGTCATTGATCGACTGCTTTAGCAATGCAACATCACACAAAGAAGGACAAGCAGGAACTCTGACAAATGAGCCATGTATTCTGCCCAATTTGTAGAAAAGGAAGTAATAACATTTTTTTATTTCATAGCTATCCAATAGCTTCATCTTCCAGTGCTTGGACTTATTTTTAACAGCTACAAATGCCAACATAATATTCTGTTTAATATCAGATTTGTACAGTTATTTCAACTAGGTGCAAAAAAGACAAAAGATGATATTTACTACTTGGAAATCCTCTGGGCATATGAAATACCTTATGACTATTCCTATAAGTTTTACCTGTCCTATCTTCAGTGACTAAAATTCTTGCTTCAGAATGTCCACAAAGTCCACCACTGTCCCCATCCTAAGAGTGACAAAACATAAGCCATGAAACTCCAAAGAGAATCATGTGGCAAATTTTGAACCAAGCAGAAACCTCTTTTTTTCCTTTTTAGGAAATAAAAGAAAGGAAAACATTTTAATTTTCTGCATACATGCTAGATGTCTTTTGATATCACCCTAACACTGCTTTTAGAAAGGAAAATGATTGTTGCAGTTTAATTAGTTAAGGTAAGGAAATTTCCTAAAGAGCACAAACATATCTATTTGCTATGTGATGTTCATTGTGTCTTCACAGAAATGGATGTTGATTTCCACACTTTCCCAAAATTTGGCAGAAAGTAAAAATAATTTTTTTCACTCTTTTATGCTTTTAAATTTTCAGTGGAACTATGGCCACTTTGTGCCCAGTGCAGATGCCCAGACACTGGGCTTCTTTTCAGTTGGACAAGATTTTGTGTATGGCAGAAAATATGTGAGAACTAAGTGTGGAACTGGGAAAGAACCAAGTCTGCAGATCAAAGTGGAAAGATGAGTTGGATTATTTCCAGTAGTGGTTCATTCTGACTTTAAATAGATCCCAGCCGCTTGTGACATCACATCCCCACAAAAATGTCAGGTAAAATTCTGAAAATGTACAAAGTGACACATATCCTGTGAAACTGTGTGTAGCTCCCAGACAGAACTGGTCAAGTTTTTCACCTGAACTCAATCTACAATACCTGGGGAGAGCTAAATTCACAATGGTATTTACAACAACCATTAGCAAAGAGCAGAGTTTATTTTAAGTAAGTAACTATGGAATCCTGAAGAAGTTCTCTTCATCCCCAGGCATAACCAAAACCTGATGGGATATGGCCCTGACCAACATGCTCTGGCTGGCCCTGCTCTCAGCAGCAGGATGGACCAGGTATAATCTCCAAAGGTGCCTTCCTGCCCTGACTGCCCTATGACTGCCAGTGCAATTCCCACCACCAAGGCCCCTTTAGGAAGCTGTGCAAGGGCTGGAAATCAACATCCCACAGACAAAGAATTTTAGGGGTTCCTATTACTTTCATTCTAAAAATAAACCTCTATCTGATAAAAAAAGTAAATGCTTTTAAAGAAATTCTCAATAATTATATTTCTATTATATTTCTATCATATTTCTATTATATTCCTATTATATTTCTTTTATTTTCTGAGAGGTAAATACACCACTCTGTTTCCAGTAGTAACATTTTAACTTTATTTTGGATACCACTACAACATGTTAACTGATTAGGAATACAAAAACCCAAAGTTATTTTTATCCTAACAGATATCAAACAAACAAACCAAAAAAAACCTCACCTAGCCAAATGCATTTTTAAATAAGACTGAAAACTTTCTGGCTATACATTCTTTCTCATAAAGGTGCAATGATTTACTGCTTTCATGAAACTTTTTAGTACAACTTCAATCTCCAAAGAATGCTATTTTATATTCAGTACTACTTCTGGCAGTCCTTTAAACTACTCTTTCTCTGACTTACAGACCTATCAGTCACTTTTTAAAAGTCCTCACTAAACTAAAATCGACTGCTCTGAAAGAAATCCATCAATCATATTGACTAGCTCTGAGAAAGGCCAACACCATGTTAATTGTGTGCAAAATTAACAGGAATTTGCAAGTGATTTTCTCAAGCAGAATCCCTCCTCTGCTTTCCATGTCTTGAATTACTAAGTATTCTTACCATAAGAAGTAGCTCAGGAAATCACTAAATATTATCAAAACACAGAAAAAAAAAACCAGTGGGAGATGAAAAAGTTCTTCTTTTAAAAGCTTTGACTGCATCAAATAATAGCTACCACACTTCTCTGAGGCTTTAGGGCAGGGCTGCTTGTAGTGTCTGCGCACCTTCCAACATCCCGACAGCTGCTGCAGTCTCAGACATGGGGCTCACAGAAAACCTTGGCCAACTGAGTGTCAGTGTTCAAAATGCAAGTAGCAGTAGCATAACATACTCAAAAAAAGGATGAGGTGTTCAAATTTTCTGAGAAAATGCCCTACCCCCACCACTGCTATTGCTGTATTTCTGAATTCCAGAAATGCCCGCTTTGGTGATCACACGATTCGTTTTGTAGAAGTCTTAGTGTAATTCCTTATGAACAGCATCAAAATTGTACACACAGCTGTATCCATTTTAGTCTGACAAGCCTTTGTTCTTAGTTTCAACCCTCTACTTTTTCCACATTATAACTTGGGGGGATATTCTCATATTGATGAGTTCAATGTTTCTTCTACAACTCTTAAGAAGATAATTATCTTCTGAGTAAGGTTTGACACCTTTCTTCCCCCCCCCCCTCCTTTTTTTTTAAAGAGTGGGTAGATGAAAGCATGCTTTTTGGATTTTATATTGTATGTAAAATAATCATACTTCTTTCCCATTTGATCTATATAATCTTTATCTAGCATCAGTCACATAAGCTTAAAAAACAACAGGGGCAGATCACATGAAAGCATTCTAGAGGGGCAGATGTGGAGATTAACAGCTAAGAGAAGGATACATTTTCACCAGCCTTCCAGACAGATCATAATGTCTTTTAAGGCATATTTTTAATCCTGAAAGTAACAGACTGATGACCTGAAACATTCTCAAAGTGCAATATTTTGTACGACATCTACATGTGTTGGGAGAGTTTAAATCCAAAAACATACAAAATCAAGTGTGAGTTTTGGGTGGTTTGGACTTTTGTTTGTTTTAAAAGCAGCCTGTCATCACTTCATGGTCTGTTAAGAGAGTCATTTTGCTTTCTAGTTCAAATTCTATTTCTTCTGGGAGACTTTTCCCGAGAACAAGGTGGGCCAGACTGTGGGTCACACACCCTACACTGCATGTCTGTGCTGGCACAAAAAGGCTGTAAAATTCAGGGCCGTGGCAGGCAAGACAGCCCAGCTGACCTAAAATGCTACTGTAAGTGACAGTTCACCCACTCCTTCACTGTCTCCTGATTTACTCCCAGGCATGTGCTTGTGCCTCTCTCACACTGACTGTGGTACTGATCTGACTTCCCAGCAAGCTGGTGTGGCTCATCACTAGTTCCCTCAACTGGTTATTACTTTTCTGCTCCCCTCTGAGCTGCTTTAGTTTACCAAGGGGTTAACCAAGCATCATCTTGATCAGCTACACCCTTGTTTTCCAGTTACATCCTAATTCACCTAATTTTCAAAAGCAAATGGAATATATTGGTAAAGTGAGGCTCTCTAGAGAGCTTTGCTGGGTGCACTCACAGGCTCAGAGAGTCATTTGGGTTGAAAGAGAGCTTTAAAAGGCATCCAGTTCCAGCCCCCTGCAGTGATCAGGGACATCTTCAGCTAGATCAGGTTGCTCAGCTGGAGTCCACCCTTGTCATGAGTCTCAGACAGAAGAATGAGTCTTACAGATGGCTCTCCCAAAAGGGGGCTGCCAGGTGTGTTGGAGTCCTCCAGAGTCAGAGGATATGGGTCACGGACAGAAAAACTATGTGCCAAGAGAAGGTAACTGTGCTCTGAAATCCTCTTTAAACTAACTTGCAGAAGAAGAAAACTCATTTAAACTATTCAAGACTTTGAAACTGAGTCTGAAAGTACCCCTCAATACCTAGAAATCAAGTGATGGTTAATCTTGCATTCTACTAGCTCAGCCTGTCTGGACCCAACAGTGTGAAGTTCTGCATCCACTATAGCAAGAGGCAGTGATGATATTACTAAAAGGTGCATCCAATTAGTGAGTGCACCTGGAATCTATCAGAGGACAAGGAAAAGAAACATAATCCTTAATAGTGAAGAGCAAGAAAAGTAATGTGTTTGAAAAAATTACAACAATCTTTGAAAGACCAAGCTGAAGACATGGTATATTCATATTCAAGAATCCAGGTAAAATCAAGCACATTCAGGAGGTCTTAGATCTAGACATTATTATTTTTTTATAAATCAATAAAAACTGAGCCTCCTGAGAGGCAATTCTGCTACTCTCCCAGATAATTTGATGATTTTCCCTCTACAGAGTTACACCATTTACAAAGATCACTCTGGTACTGGCTCTCTTGGGGAGCAGAGTGGGAACAACTGAATGCACTGATAATATCAAAGTATTGATTTGTTGCTCTAAACAAACTCACTAGCCATCAATACCTTTCACAAAGTAGTTTCATGGGCAGAAATTCTGCCTGGAAGATACTTTCAAACCTGTTTGCCAGGCAACAGTAATGCTGAAAACTTCTCTGCTCCCATGCTGTCTGTCCTTGGTCAGGCCAGGACAGGTGCTGGCTTCATGAGAACCACACTTGATAATGGACTCAGGCCTCCAGTAATGTTTTTGAGCACATCTTTTTTCTTCCTTTGGATACATTTTCTTAGTAAGTTACTTAATCCTATGGAAAATAGTGTTCCTCATGTGGTTGAACTGAACCAGATTTTTCTGACAGAAAAAAGCTGCTGGTTCAGTCCCTGCCCAAGCCCCTACCCACAGACCTTTTGAAAAGAAAAAAATGCAACAATTTGGTTATATTACCACATCAATAACTGTGTATGCCCTCTACATTAAGAGCTCAGAGAAGTAAACTGAACCTTAATGAATGATTTAATAAGTATCCTCTTCAACTTGTTGCATGTGTATTTTAACTGTAGCACTGATTCCATAAGACTGACAATTTCAGCAAGGCTGAAGTCTCCTTGAAAATACTGACACCTTCAGTGAAGTACTGGAAATTAAATAAATACAGTATACTGCAGAGAGACTTTCTCTCTTTAACCCATCTATGCCTGCAGTGGAGCAAGCACAGGCTCAGAATAACAGACTACTCTTTTAGGATCACTGAAGGATAAAGACACATTAAGAAAACAGGAGGAAGTCCAAAAGCTGAAATCACAAGAAAGATGAATGGATTAAGTACACTTTGTTAAGCTAAAAAGTCACAGCAGGACTCAAAATTCTCCTGATCAAATTGGCATTCTCTGTTTACAAAATTAAGAAAAAATCCACATGAACCATTAATGCGCTGAACATGTGAACCCCTTCATGTGTGCAGTCTTGCTGCAGCCCCTGGAAGTGGACAACCCACTCTGCTGGGTCAGACTTGCTCCCCCTGTAGTATTTATCACTCAGTGCCCCCATTCTCTGGCACCCACACTGAAGGGGAACCTCTTGCTACAGACACGGGGATATGGAACATAAACTGCAGGAATCCAGTAATCCCAGAGGAGCCTTTCCCACAGCAAACAGGAGAGCTCAGTTTTGGGGAGCACAAATACAGGACTACTTAAATAAGTGAGGCAACTTTTCCTACCACCTTTTCTGTGTAGGAATTCAGTGAAAAATGCACTAGGTTACTTATTGAAGTTTTCCTCCTTTAGGATAACCCCCTCAGGCTCGCTTTTGCAATAGCAAGAAATTTGAGCTTGATGAAGGGCAGAGCTGGCTGCAGTCAAATGGAATCCACATGCTTGTGCAACATGAAAAGGCAGAATAATAGAAAGAAGTTACTACATGTCATGACTGTAGAGTTTCCAGCCCAACTTCCTCCCCATTTTCCTTACTGTCTGTCTCATTCTCATTCACATCACAACTCTCTAAAAAATAAATAAAACCAGCTGGGCTTCTTTCTGCAGCATTATATCCAGGAAAGGATAGCTAAACCCAGTGTTCAAGTTACACAAATTTAGATCAGCTCAGGATGAGGTCCATAAAACTTCTGAAGTAACTCACCAGTATCATAAAAGCTCAAAACCACTGGCCAAGCCAAAAGGTCTTAAAACACTGGGAAGCAGCTGAAGCTGGCAAAATTATAAGCAATTGAAAACAGACGTGGTAACAGAAAGTGTTAAGAAACTTTAGCTATAGACATTGCTGCCAACTGCAGCTATAAATCAGACAAGTAAAATGGGAGGGAAACCTTCAACAGTCTGTTCAGAGCTTTTTAGAGTAAGAGTATGTCTGTTTATATACTTTTGTATGGTGCTAGAAAAATATGGTAATTCAAATGGAAATACTGAATTTTGCTTTAGACTCAGGAAATTACAGATCTTCAGAATTTACAGTAAAGGACAAAATCACAGAACTAAAAGTTTCCTTTCAATTTTTCAGCATTCTCTAAGGTTGTGTTAAAGTTCCAAAGTTTGGAACAAACTACATCTCCCATCCAGGTTTGTTCAAAGTGTCAGCAAGGCATGCTCACCTTCATCTAGAATATCAACAATTTTCTTAATGAATTTCATTCAAATTATCAAGCCTAGTCTTTCAAGAATATGTTGATATTTTGTATAGAACTAAGGAAGAGCTTTCGAGTATCACAGGGATACTCAAGTGAATGGGAGGTAAAGGAGCAAGGCTCCTCCTAATGTTGGTGCTTGTGGTTAACCTTCCTCACATTTGGTCCAGAATTTTTTTTCTTTCCATCTTACACCTGAAAAAATAATACTGCTTGCCTCTTTCAGTGTTCTATATCTGAGATCCATTCACTCATCACAGAAATGCTGTCATTCCTCACCTTGCAGATGAGGAACGAAACGATCTACCCTGCTTCCTCAGCAAGTCAATAGTTAGGTGAAGAGATGGACCAAAACAATCCAAGCAAGGGACCCCACAAACTCCCTCCCTCTGCTGAGCTCTGCCTCTCCCGCACACCTGAGTGGCACCACTCCCCACTCTGTTCCCAAAGCATCCTGCTCTTTCACAGGATTGCCCTCATGTCATTCCTACTGTTGCTGGCAGACCACCATACTCACAGATTTTTATGACTTTTGATAATGCCAGTCCTAGATAACAACTGTGAATGACACTGCAGCAATTACAAGCTTTGATCCACAGCCATCACCCTTGAGCTCCTCCAACAAGCCAGAGGCAGGCAGAGAAAAGCTGTGATGAGGATGTCAAGGGAGAGTGGAAAGAAAGTGAAATAAGAGGGCAGAGGCCTTGTAGTTCACTTCTTAGTACTGGTGATTCAATGATTATGAATTATATGCCAACTTTTTTTATATGAAAATAAGAGGTATTTCTAAAATGTAATTTACCCTCAGCCAGGACTTCTATCATTAAGGCCTTTATTGAAAATATAAAAAGAAAGGGGCTGTAGAAAAACATATGCAGTTGAGTTTTTATGAACTGTTTTACTTATTTTCATTAATGACTTAATAATAATAATATTTATTCTTCCCCAGATGGCTTGATAATAAAATGCATTATTAGTTTTAAATAACTCCAGATTATCCTAGAGGTTGTTTCTGTAAAAGCTAAAGTAAATCTGTCACTGACCTTGACAGAATATTTAAGTCAACTAAGCTTTTTACTAATTTTTCAAATTCTTATCTTATTTCTCCTAAACTATATCCCTGTGTTTGATTGGATGGCTAAATGCAAAGTAAAGCTCTGCAGCTTACCTATTTATTTCAGCCAGCTTCTCCCACATACCTGCTACTTGAAATGATTCTTGCATAAGTTTTTAAGAACCCAGTATTTTTTTCTCAAAACTACTGGAAATACAAAACACTTGAGCAACTCTTTTCTACTGTAGTAGGTAGCCAGAACAACAAATAAATAAATAAGTGATGGTTAAATGCTTCTTGGACATGTTTGAGTTTCTATTGGATCTATTTCAGTGAATTCAAGAGTATATTGGTACACAGACACTAATTTTGGGTTTGCTCAACTAACATATGTACAAAAATTCTCTTATATGAAAAGTACTATAATAAGGGACAGTTTCACTTTGATTTAATCAGGAATATAGAAATTTTCTACAGACCTGGAAAACCTAAAATTAGTCCCATTCACTTTGAAATAAATCAGACAAACTCTTGATGGCACAGTATAGAACCCTTTAATGCAGAAGACTAAAAGAATTAGTATCTATATTAGAACACCTGGGATCATCTAGAATAGATATATTTAGTAATGAAGTCTGAGATTAAATTACAATAAGAACAGCAGAAACATTGCAAGAAGTCCACACTAATTTTCTATCCAAACACTGTTTAAGAGTCAGTATTGAATAAATCTTTCCATGCTTTGATTGACTATAAATGATGTGAAGTTAGGTATTCATGAGTGAGAATATACAGAGTCAAAGAGTTCTGAATGTGTTTTTTTGGTTGGTTTTGCCTTTTTCTTTTTCCTGCCAGTGATACAAATTAAGTAGTTAAATGAGAAAAATAACAGTGCAATAATAGACTGTATTGTTTTCTTTAATTTCTAGCTTGGCAATGCTTGTAACAAGCAGGAAAGGAGAGCCACTGGAGCAGCATGTCTTTAAACAATCAACTTGATCAAGGTCAGTGTGTTCAGTGTTTGCCAGGACCTAAAGGAATTCAGATACTGAATAACACTACTTTGCTTCATAATTTGTACTCCGCAGCCACAGGGAAAACACAAGGCAAGGTATTACTAAACAAGATTTAATAGATCATAACTTATTAATTTACCACCCATTACTGATTAGAGGGGCAGTGGGCTCTGACCCAGTAGTGACATAAGTGTGTTTTAGATATCCATGCCTGCCTCCTGTATTCCTTATCTTCCCAACTACAGCTCTGTGTGACAGCCACTCTCTCCTGGTACATGAATCCAGGCTCACACTTAGGAAAGGGTGAAAGAAAATGCAATGGAAGAGTAGGAAAAGAAAAGGGTCTAAAAATGATGTTTTTTAAAAATGTCTTAGTATGTTTTTCTTTTCTTTCATAGACTAACCAGCTGCTTATGCTTCTCTAGCATGTATTATTAAACATGCTTTTGACTTGGTTAAATCCTTCTGTGCTAGAATGATTAAACTAATAGAATCCCATCATAGTTATTATTTACAGAGCACATGGGAACAGCTTAGCAAAAGTTCAGGTTGAAAAAAGCTCAAAAGATGACTATTTTTGGCACTTGTCTTGTTTGCAGAAGAAACAATATCTAAGGAAGTGAAGTTAATGAAAGGAGTCTGTTTAATCAGCATAAAATAAACAGCTAAAAGCAGGTTGCACAGGGAGAAGCAATAAAAGAACAAGTGGCTCGCTATGGTATTGTTTTCTTTGCAAGATCTGCTCACAACAGAAGGTTTTCAACAACTGTACTTAAATGCCTGCGGTTTCAACACTGAATTCCATAAGGAAGGGAATAAAGCTTTCAGTTCTTTTTATTATGGTGCTCACAAGCCACCCTGGATCTTCCATAAGCCTCGTGGCATGCTTGTCTAGTGAAAGGTAAAAGCACAAAATCGATAAAAAAGAGCACAATTTGTACACCAGATGCAAGGAAAAACACTACTGGAGCATAAAGACTGAATTTTTACTGAAAAGTGGTGTTCTCTGAAGAAATAAGCTCCTCTTACCACTATGTATGTAGATTGAAGAGTACACGTTGAATTTGGGAATGTACACGTTGAATTTGGGAATGTGCTGTTCTGCTGGAAATCTTTATATGATTGAATCTATTTAGCTCAGTGAGAGTTACAAAATGAAACCCTAGATTTTCTTCCAGTCGTAAACAGTTATGGTGCTATTTTGATCTTAAACTGCTACTAGAACCTGACACAAATAAAGCATATAACTGTCCTTGGAATAATAAATACAAAACCCCAAACCAAAACAACAAACAACAGCAAAGCCAAACTCCTTTTCCCTTTCAGCAGCCTTTCTTTCTAGAAGAGATAAAAATAATCTGAAATTTAATTAAGCCACCAGAAGCAGAGGACTGTAAAAATTTGGTTTTAAACTGAACTGTCTTTAGCAAACTCCTTTATTAAGATACCAAGGCTTCAAATGCTGCCCTTCTAAGGAAATTAAATTGAATTATATTTCCATCGTTAAAAGAAGTCTGCACCATAAAAAACCCCACCTTTTAAATCTGCTGAGCTGTCTCTGGAGGCACCACATGCAGGAGTCAGCAGAGTCAGCTGAAGTATCCAACTGAGCTATAACAATGTGGTACACATGAGTTGCTCTCTTACTGCTATAATCACATAACAATCTCAATAACCTCTGGTTCTGTGATCTATAATAACAGTTCCATACTACAAATATGTGCCTAGAGTGTGTTTCATCACACTAGAAGATGCACTTCTGCAGAATAGTTTGTTTTTCAACCATAGTTTAAGGTTTTAAGTACAGTGGAAGTAGTTTCACTGGTGATGAAAATGTAGGTGAATGTTTTTTCCTTAAAAACTGTCCAGAAAGATTTTGAGTAAGAAGTAAGGCCAAGGATGAAGACCACTCTGATCTTTAAGAGAGATGAATAAAAGGAGTCCTACATCACACACCACCACAATGAAAAACAGTACAGGTAAGACCTCTGAGCTTTCCAGCTCATTTTATCTCACACAAGAAACAAGAGAAAAAACTGGGAAGCTAAGAGCAGTTGAAAGAGACCAATAAAAGAGACCAAGAAAATCACTAGCCAAACTGAGAATTCACTTAGGAGACTTGGACATAAAGCTTTCTCCTTTTCCTGTTAGCTTCTTAAGACAATCACAACCATTGCTAATGGTCTGTGATGCTGCAAGATGATTCTTTTCCTGAGGCCCACCTTGAAAATATCTATGCTTTCATTATTCAGACAAAGTTTGTTATGCCAGATATAGCTGCAGAATAAAGCTTTTCATTCATAATAACCTTGAAGAGTGTCACTGTGATTCTATACCCTGGAGTTTAAGGTTTCTGAATTTTGTTCTCAGTTCCTTTCCTTAATAAAAAACAAGCAACTAAACAAGAAAAACAACAAAAAAATCTCTACAATTTTTCCCTCAAACCACTCATAACATTTAAATGAATCACTGATTACTGATGACATTCTGGGCTCTAAAAAAGAATCAGAATAGGACAAAGGAAACTTCTGTCAGCTTAATTTTCTCAAAAATTTAAAGCTGAATACATCTAGAAACATTTATTCCTTTAATTTCTAAAAAAAAAATAAATGTTCTGCAAATAGAGAAATATCCTATTCATAAGGAGTCTAGGATATAATCTATGATTAGCCTGAAGAGCCTGGAAGGTAGAAAAATGGTAAATACCCAACATCCACTAGCACAGCACAGAAGAAAAAATGAGAAAATTGTGATGTTAAAAGAACTGCTGCTTCAAAGCACATACACTCTCCAGTGAAGCAAGGGAGGGCAACATGTGCTGACTTTTCCCCTGTAACAAAACACAGGAGGAGTAAAACTGACTGTAATTGTAGTGCTCTGTACTGACTGAACAGCTGCACACTCAGACATCCTGGACTGGGGCTCGTACAGGAACTCAGCAGCTCACGGAGAAGTTGCTGTGATTGCAACATCTGAATTTAAAGTAGGGCTTGAAATAAAACTGTGTCACAGATAAACCATGTTCAGTGGTCTTTGGTTCAAAATAACCACAATATCTGTTATGCCATAAGGCATTAGTGCTGTGGTAGCATATTGATTCAGTTCCACTGTGTCTTTGGTTTTTTTCCTTTAGGAGATGGGTCACTAATTTCCATCTGGGATCTTTGATTTTGAGGTATTTTTATGTGCTGAACTACTACTGAGTTGTTCCCTGGGAAGGAAGGGAAGGAAGGGAATTTTGTCTAAAGCAAGACTTTTAGGAAAAGAGGTCACTGTTGGAAAAAGATTCCCATGGGTCAATAGATCTTAAATTTAAGGTTTTACTTTAGGAAATGAAGGTTTTCACCATTTTGTATGCATTTTACCCTTTTTTTACAGCAAAAAATGTATTACCTTAATTTTTGATCATGCTGGGCATGTTTACATTTTAAATGCATATACATATCAACTAGAGTTCTGCCAACTTGTTTTCAGAGCAAGAGACACTTGGGAGATAAAAAAGGGAATATTTTACTCAGTAGCAGCTGTCCACAATTGTTTCAAAAATGTGCTAAAATAGAAATGAAAAAGAGGACATTTTGTGACAAAAAGTGGAAATTTTATGACATTATGACATGATAGGAATAGCAGTGATAATAGTATAATTTTATCCTATGGCAACATATGAATAAATAGAAAAAAAATTGACCTATATAGAGTGAAATTATATTTTCAAAATCTAGAAAAAAACTGCATTTTTTTCAGTCTTTCTATAATTTCCTTTTTATGAAAAATGAAAGCATCTTTAATTCTGAGGGCAAATTAAAATAGTGACAAAGGATTTCTAGCAGCTGAAACTACACTAGGTATTACTAAGCCAACTTTTGAATTTATGCCTATAAAGGTGTATATTTAGGGGCTTATCAAAATGCTGACTGCCCTGCTTTAGAAATGAAACTCTGACCTAAAGAAATGCATATTATCAATTCAGCAATCAAATCTGAATTGATAGCAACAAACTTCTCAATAACTAACTCAGGACTAATGCAGACCAATTTAGTAGCCACATCCTTGGAAAAAGGATCTGTAAGCTGTCCCAACTTTTGCAGTTTTGTCCTGAAGAGCAGCAAGTCAAGGAGTTGGAAAAAGTCTTTTTCCACTCAGTCTTTTCCCTTTACCAGCTTCAAACTCTCTCAAAACCACATGAGAAGGATGCCTGCTTCCAATATTGACTTGTACCTTTTGCTGCTAATACCAGAAAACAAGAATTGTCCAGGTCCCTGATTTTAAGTCTAGTCCTCACATACCTCTAGCTTGTCAGCCTTGACATCCAAGATATGTTACAGTAGAAGAAATTAAGCAATTTATTAATTATACTTAAAATACCAAGCATGAGGAGGTCTACAGAAAGGCATATGTGTACAGAGGGCTTTGGCTTAAATGACCTTTAAACCTCCCAACTCAGACTATTCTATAATTCTGTACAAGGAAACAAACTTAAAAATGCTTGCATTTACAGCTATTCCCAAGCAGCTTCATTCCTGCTTTACCCAACTAACCAGCTGCTTAACAAATGATCAGAGGCTCACAGCTGGCTGCCCAACCTTCACCTGGAGACATTTCTCCACCAGAGCACATCTTTGCTAAGATACACATAACCCTTTATCTTCAAAGCCTCCCCAGCAGGCTCCTCACATGCAGACCTTCCACCCATGAATATTTCACAATTCATAACTTAATCGGGTCAATTTTATCACTTTTCTAACAAAACTATCAGCTGTCTTGGCCTAATTTAAGAAATATGTGTTCTTATTGGTAATGGCAATTTGGAACCAATAAATCTGTATCATGTTAAAAGATGTGACCTCTTTTTAAATTGAAATCAATCTCATACTAACATATGAATATAATATACTGTATAGTTCTGTGCAGAAAAAAAAATGAACATAGGCTTCATTCTCTTTTATTTTAGGAGTTAAAAACACTTGTAAATTTTGGGTGAAAAACCTCTTAACTGATTTTGTTCTTTATACTACTTCCTTGTGATGTTTTGGTTTAGACAGATACAATTTCTTTCCACAGAAAATATCCATATCATGGATTTTGTAGATTTATGCAATTTTAGGGAGTGTCAGAATTAATTGCATGATTCTTCATAACTTTTTCAACTGTAAAGGCTGTTAAAAATAGAATCTGTAGAAGGAACAGAAAAGGTTAAAAATCTCAGGCTGTAATTTATAGTGTAGAAGGCAGCCATGAATGCAAAAAAAGACTCAATTTCATACTGTTTTGTAGAAAGAATAACTTAGGAAAGAAGGTGCTAGGGGAATTCACTAGAAATAAAAGAATATCTTTGCCTTGTAGCCATGCTTAATGAAGGTATTAAATTTTTCTCTTCTGAGGCTGTCAACTTACCTAGCTGAGGTTCACAAATTCTCCCTTAAGAGACATTTGTGGAGCATGCATATCAAGAAAATGAGCTGGAAGATGGATATGAAGAGGGTGTCTTGTGAACAGCATGTGGGGAAGCTGAATAAAACACTAGATTTGGCTGCTACAGTGTTGTTTTCTCCCCTTGCTTTGTTAAGGTACCAGCATTGCTCTTGCACAGACTTAAAAGAAAAGACCAGATGAAAGTTAGGGAAGGCTGAATATGCCAGTGGGTTAAAAAGAAAAAAAAAAAAACAAACCATAAAACAGAAGATACTGATACAAAAAGCCCTGGGAATTAATATGAGAGAAAAATGAAAACAGACATGAAAATAGCAGAAGACTGTGTGGCAAAAAAGAGTTAAGGGAGACAGGAAAGAACTAGATACAACTGGAAACATTAAAAGAAGACAAAATTTTAAAGAATACAAAAGTGAGTTTGGAATATAAATCACTTGATGGGATTAGCTTAATATTTAGTTCAATGATTCTCCAAGTTAAAGGCTTCTAAGTAATTATATCTTCTGAATATGGGAGTTGAGCTACTTTGAAAGTTTTATTCAAGGACAGAAATTATCTTGAGGAAAGGGAAGGGATTTTCGGAGAGAATAACAGCTTTAAACAACATGTACAGCTACAGAAAGGTTAAATTGGAAAAATGAGCTAAAAAAAAGATCAAAGAGAAATTAAGATAAGAAAGTCAGCCAGAATAAGGGACTTTTTAAGCTTTTATACAAATGCAGAATGAAGAAAGGGGACAAGAAATGAATACAAATCAGGGACTTTCTTGACACAACAAACTTGAGCATTAAGGCAGATCAGTCATCTCAAACTCATGTGTTTTCACTCAGTTTTGAGACTTTAATTTTTAGACATGACCTTCAAATAGAGAATTCTCATCGAATTAGTGACATTAAGCAAAATGCATCCCTTAATTCAGCATGTTACTGGGGCAATAATGTGCTTCAGCTTAGGCTGATACATGTGCCAGCATGTCATGACATTGCTGCAAAAACCAGTCCATGAACAGGAGGGTGGCTCAGCTACAGAAACCTTTCCTATTTGCTAGCTGGCACACAGGACAAGGTACTACCATTGGCTATTAAAAAAAAAAAAAATCAATTTTTAGGAATACAGAAATTCAAGTTCAGACAACCTTAGGTGCAATGGAGCAGAATGAATACATTGCTTACTGTCCTCAGTTTTCTTCAGCAGTTCCCAGAGCACCAGGATAAATAAGAGAGGAGTGCCAGCCAGTGAAAGCTGACTCCTCCCTCTGCTAACTTCAGGGCATGCAAAAAAAGAGACTGCAGAAAGGCTGTGTGGAGTCAGTGACCTTTCTAATTTCTAGCATAAGTTTGCAAGAGGTAAGTCATGAAATTATTTGTTGAAGTACCCTAACTCTAAAATATTTCAAAATGTCAAGACGTACCAGTGAAAGTGTTTTGTACCAGTAAATATTTCAAACCATTTCTTTCACACTACCTTAAAACAGATTTTAACAAATTTGCCTTCCTAAGGATGAGTTGTTCATCTAAACCAAAGTAAAGAATTTATGTCAGGGACCATAATCAGTGATAGCAGCCTTGGTTATAATTTGTAGGAAAATAGTCTAGAACCAGAGAATAAAAAAATGAGCAGAGGCAGCCTGAAAAACAAAGAAGAGACCTGTGGAGGCAACTTAGCAACCTCCCAGCTTAGCAAAAGACTTCCATGACTGGAAGTGATGCAGACTCAGTAGGATCTGTAGAGCCATGATGCACAAACCCAATCTGTCTTTATGGATGGTGATTAGATAATCACGACCAGGACATCTGCTATCCTATCAGTCAGGGCTAGGAAATGACACAGCAGTGTAGGCAAACCTTTTATGTACAGTAAGGATTCAGTCCCCCCTTCCCTTCCCCATTTTTTTACCAGCTTGCATGATTTTGATAATCATTTCCATCTGTCTTAAAACTGCTTGAACTATAATGTTGCAAATGAAAGCACATCCAGAGTCCTGCATCTGCAATTACATTTTCAGCATAGCTGAAACCAGAAGCAAAAATCTTGATGACAGAATTCACAGAGTGAAATCTTAGTTTAACCTTGGGAAGATAAAAATGCCTTCATTTAATATTCATTGACCCACAATCCTAGTTTTGATCAATATTAATTTCTGATGCTAATAAATCTTTACACTCTGCCAAGGACAGGGGAGTCAATAATTCCTTATTATAGTTAGAAATGAAAATATAATCTGGCATTTTTATTCACTTCACACACAACAATTTCCAGGCAGCATTAAATTTTATAAAAACATCTATCCCAGGATCCATGAGGTAAAAACAACTTAAAACTTCTTAGAGAGCCATGGTTGACTTAAACACTATGGAAAATTAGAGTTTTTGCTCAATGAGCCACCAAGTACCACCTCATTTAATACCTGCTATGTTGCAAGGAGTTTATTTCATATGGACAATCCATAGACACATGTCCCAGAACAGCTTCTCACTGAGAAACTGTTTCATTGACTTGGACCTTAGAGCTGAAACCATTCTTGAATTTTTAGGCTAAACATTTCTTTCCAAGATTTCATTCCCTACCTCCACTTAGGCATGAGGCATTGAAAGGGAGCTCCTGACTGTTCTTAAGGCACTGCCAAAACTCTTATTGATTTCAACTTTGACAGGATCTCTCGTTTGGGAAACAACGATGGCTGTCAGCAATCTTGGGAGAGAAGACCAAAGGCTCAAGAAGCAAATAGTGGATAATTGTATTTAATTTCAAAAGTATCCTGGTTTTGGCTCTAAGAACTAATGCCTGCTCAGTCAGAGTCACTTCTGGCCAGCACCAGCAAATGAATATGTTTTAATGGGATGGTGGTGTCAGGACAGCAGGTCATGCAGATGAGAAGGCAATATATAATGACTTGACATATTGATGGCTTGGTTCCTTTAATTTCACTCCTAAAAGGAATTTTTAAGCCCACGTGGAAGGCTATACACAAATCTTACTGCACAATTAACTTTAGCCGGCAAGCCACATTTTCAGTTAGATTCCATATAAGTTAGTGACTTTTGACTTTGATGATTAAGGTTTTTAATGGGATGCCACGCATTCACAGGGGCAAACAATCAATCAGTGCAATATTGAAACCATTTCATCAATGACTGCAGCAATTGCTTTTTATCACACAGTCAGCAATCTCCTGCTTTTAGCCATCAGCCACACAAGAGCAGCTTTAGTCCACTGCCATTTTTGCCTCCTTGACACATCATAGTGTGTCATTTTTCCTTAACTAGAAAAGAGGCAGTTATGGATTCTCAGTTTTCTGATACTTGGGATTGGATTTTTTGTCTTTTCACTAAAAAAATGAAATTGTCATCCTATTTTACTGAAATCTAATTTATACCTATGTTAATTATGCAGCCAACAAGCCTCAAGGGATTATGTGGTACATTCTTTATCATCATAAATATTGCATTACTTCAAATGCACTTTGGAAATTCCATTCTCAGCATTTCTTAATGATATTCAGAATTCCAGGAGAGAGCAGACTCTTGATATTACAAGTTCTATTGCTTGTGTATTATTTTTCAATTAGTTAATCATTCTTCTTTTATATTTCAATAATTCAGTAAAAATTAATGCTATTTTCGCTAATCAAAGGGTTGCTGAAATTGCTATTTAAATGCTTTTAATAAAGAAAAAATGCTAGCAGTTGCAAAGCTGTTACTATTGGAGGAAAAGGCCTCTACATGTCTTAATTACAGGAGAGGCATCAGGAGGAGGAAGGTGGAAGAAGGTTTTATATCATACGTGTAAAATTAGTACACAATGTAACTTATGTGTAAGAATTTTTTTATATAGAAGGAATTTTTAATGGACTTCTAATCATGATTCCCTTCACTATCTTTCTCAAGTTAACTCCTTCATTTCTGATGTGTTTGCTCCTGAAAGTGTTAGGCATCTCAACTACTGAAATGCTTCACTGTTAATTTATTCCTCAGTACTGATATTAATAAAAACCCCACACCTTCATGCAAACACCTGATGTGCATTCCTTTGCCTTTATGACTATTAATCAGTAAATGCAAAGATGGAACTTGTTTCTATTATAAAGCAAATAATCCAAGTCCTCTAGAAGGTAAGAGCAATGCAAATCATCAAGCTCCAGGCAGAAGAGAGAAATCACCTGTAAACTGTATTTTCTGTTTCAACTTACTGCTGTTCATTATGAGGCCTCACAATAGAAAATGTGAGCTGAGAAAATAATGAAAAAGACACTGTGAGAGTGCCAAATAGAATTCTACCTGAGTGTTTGGTGATGGACTGCACAGAGAACACGTGGAGCTGTGCTGTGGGAGGGTCAGAGACTTGCTGTGCACTGTAGATTGCTTTCATACTCCACAGCTTACATACCTCTCACTTCTATAAATGCTGCTTTTTTGGGCCATAAACCACATTAAAACTCTGACCCACAGCTGTGGCTTCCTCCTTGGCTCTTCAGGGACTGGACAAGGGTTGGGAGCGGAACTGGACTTTGTCTTGGTGGCTTCCCTCTGACCCCCTCAGCACAAACGTGTGGTTTCCTCCCAGCTGCACACAGGTCTGATAAGCACAACTAGCAGGACTAATCATATCCCAAAAGCCCTGTGGAAACACTGCTGAAAGCTTCTTAAAATTCAGATACTTCCCCTTGCATTTCAGAAACAGTGTGGGGAAGAGGAGATCTCTTTATAAAGAACGTCGTTTATGTGGGTTGAAATGGATATATCCATTCCTCCAAACCAACACAGAACATGGCAAATCCAAATTCAACATGGCATTAGAATGACAGCATCTAGAAATCTTTCCAATATTGTGTCCCTGCCATAACTCAAGCTACAAGTAGAAGTCATGTGTCTCAAAGAGGAGAGAGAGAGAATGAAGCATGCAGTGTTTCTGAAATCAGTTTCAGACAGCATTCCAAATGGAGTGAGTTCTCAAGTCTCACTTGCTTATCAATTCTTGCACCCACTCTATTTGTATCAGCACATTTCAGATTTTAATGTAAACTTAACTGTATTTCATCTGAAGTGTGACAACTAATATCATTCAGGTAATTTAAAGTGCATGTTTAAGGTTTAGTTGTTAAATAGGAGCTAATAAACAAGTAATAGGAAAATGAAATGCAATGATAAAAGCAAATGCATTATGCAAAAATGAAGATTTTTCCACAATTTTTCCACAATTTTTCCACAATTTTTCCACAATTTTTCCACAATTTTTCCACAATTTTTCCACAATTTTTCCACAATTTTTCCACAATTTTTCCACAATTTTTCCAGGTTTGGAAATTGGTTTGTTTAAAAGGGCTTTTGTTTCTGCAATTGAACAGAGTAGGCTCTGCTTAGGTTTTCCCTATACTTTCAGATAGGGACTACTTCTTTAAAGGTTTTTATTAATCATAACACAACCACATTCAATATTAGTCAAATGGAGACTACCATGACAGAGTTGATAGATTGCACTCTCAGGTAGAAAGAATATTTTCTTTTTTAAACAAAAAAAAATGCCTCCACTTTTGGAAGGTTTCATTTGTTGAGGATACCATATTGCATTTCTCCATCTCCAGGAACCCTAGATCTCTTTATCTAAGGACATTGTCTGTCTGCACAATAGAACCATCTACTACTTTCAGGATCTAGAGTTGTTTTTCAGGATTTTCCTCCCTAATTTATTATTTATTGTTTATTAGATATGTTTTTCTAAATTGGCATGATTTTGGTGTGATGGCTATTTTGGCAAGGAAAGCTGCAAATAACCCAGGTTACTTTCTTACAGGTCAGTAGGGATTGAAAGTCCTAAAAATTGCCAACAAAGACCCAAATCTTAGCTATACTCTTAGCTGAGAAATCTTCAAAAACTTAGAAGATAAAGATGGGGAACCATTCACTGCCTTCACAGTGCTCTATCCTGGCTTTGTGCTTCATTTCACTGGGTTTTAGTCTGTTACTTAAAACACAGATTTATATGTGGGAAGGAGAAGCTTTTCAGTTAAGCTAACTCCCACATTTAGCTTCATCTCGAGCTCCTTTCCTGCAAAAACACCACACCAGCTCCATTCTGTGCCCTCAAATGATCTGTCCACACAGCACTCATAGTCCCAGTGCCTGAAAAAACCCAAGTGTGTTCATCAAGTGAACTACCCAAAGTCAAAATTCAAGCAGGGGGTTTGACCAAAGCTGCAGCAATTCTGCTGTTTCCTGCCTCGGTCTGCAGCCCTGGTGCCTGCTGGCCACGCTGCCCTGAACTAAGGGCTAAGGAGCTGCATCCCTTTGGATTCAACTGCTTTGAGCTTATGCCAGACCTCAAGCCACAACACCTCCTACCTGCCCAGCTCCATGGAAAATGCAGCTGGAAATGTTTCTGTCACCTGTCTAAGTCTCATCAGCTCGTGCAAGTCAGACGTCTCACCGGTGATGACACAAAACACTAACCTCGCTCACTGCCAACCTAATGTCACTTCTTCTAAATGAAAAATTAGGTTCAAATTCGCTGATTTGAGAAGGTACTGCTGCCCACTCATTGTGTACTATCAGAGCTTATTAATAAAACACCACAGATTTACATAGTCCTTTTCAAATATCTCTTTAAAATCTTGTAAGAGTTGTATGACCACAACATGAGCTACCTATCTGTCACAGAATTGCTGATTCAACATCCTAAAGCTATCCATAAGTTCTCAGAGTATTTCTTGATTTCTGCTGACATTGTGTTTTTTATACTGCGTGTCTTCCTTTATTATATATTGATTTTTATTCCTATTAACTATACAATTGTTTTCATCTTTTTTATTCTCCTTTATAAAGTGCTTACATCACATCAATTCATCTGTCATAGTTGTAGCCAGTCTACTTTAGTAAATTATGATTGACTTCTAATATATGGAAAGAGTGGTTTTGTACAACATTCAAGTATTATGAAAAAACAGCAGAAGTTAAAGAAACTATAAGTGCTTTCATATGAATATGGATAATTTCAAACTGATTTTTTTTGCAGTGTAAGTATTCAATCAAGATACTTCAAATTAGAAAATCTACTATTAAAGGCTGCAATCCACAGAATGAAGAGCTCCAGTCCTACTCTGTATAGACACCAAGACATGATGATTTTAATTCTGCAATTAACACCACAACTTTATTGTCTTGAGCATATGTTTTTGAAAATATATTAATAACTGGCATTTGAATTGCATCAAATTACTGAAAGCCAAGCTCTTGAACACCTTAAAATGCAATATTATAGGCAGGCATAAATTGAAAGTGAGATAGGATGGAAAGTAACAAAGCACAAAATATTTTGATAATAAAAATATTTTGAGAGCATTATCAGAGTGCAGCTAAGGAAGATGATTTTCCCAAGTGATTGGACCTGTAAAGCAGCACACAAGGGGACAGACATGAGGAAGAGCCATCAGTGAATGACCAATTCTCATCCAGCACTCTTTGCAGTGACTCCTCCCCACTGATTCTGAAATCAGCTGGGCCTCCCCACCTGCAATTTGAACTTTGGACCCTCAGCATACACAATATATATTTATTTAAAAAATTTGACATGGAAAACCTAGATTAACATTTGTGAATGAGGAAATAGAAATCCCTAACCTAAAAAAAAAAAAAAAAGCTCTATTTCATTTCTTGCTAGGTGGTATTACTGAAAAGTGAGACTATAAAATTACCTTGAATGTCTCTGATCAGCTTTGGGATGAACACACAATATGATCTTTGCACATTTGTGATTTTTTTCCTCTGTGACCTCTGAACCTGCACCAAGCTGAAAACCCTGAGGGCGAGAATGGTTTGGGTAAGGAGGTTTTCCTCTCTCCCTTTTATCCAAGATATGAGCTTGGCTGTTTCTACATCCCTTACAAAGCCACACTGGGAAAAGTGGGACTTGTGTCCTGCTCCTTCAGAGGCCAGAAGACAATCCTTGAGTCTGGACAAGGAAAGTGAGTGTTCCCTCACTTGGGCTCAGCACATTGACTTTTTGGCTTCAATTGTTCAAGACCACTGATCCCTAAAAGAGCAGTGTCCCTGGGTGCTTACCACTCTAAGCTTCCTGGCATGGAGCTCCTGATTTTGCTTTAAAGAAATTATCCAGTGGTTCTAGGTTAATAATAAAATCTCACAAGAAAAAATACAGACTTTTAAAAATACTGAATTGCCTGACTAGGCATATTTTTTCAGCTATTTCTATAATTTCACAAATCATCCAGACTAATGCAGCTTAGTTAATAATATCACAGGAAATTAGACTTTGGCATCTAATGTTCCAGAAGAGAAGATCTTTGAAAAAAAAGTAATATCTTTATTTGAAAACTCTTTTGTACCGTAAATTGTAGCAAATGATTTCTCCTATCTGAGAATTTTCCTATTACAATAATCACAAGAGGATATTCTAGCAGTACTAAACACCACCCTTAAGTACCTTTGAGGACAACAACTCCAAGTTAATGAAAACATCAAGGAAGGCAAAAAAATCCTACTAATCAAAAATCCTACTAGGCAAATACTGAAACATCCTCAGATCCTGTTTCCTTGCAGGGCTACTGTAGATAGGCATTACCCAAAACCATTACTAGACACCAAGAAATAAAAATGCAGACCCAGCTGTTTTTGAGTTTGGTGTCAGGAGAAAAAAGCTGCAGAACTGGAAATGAATGGGACAGTTTGCACTGCTGTGTTTTATTAGATTTTTCTTTTTCCCCCACACCTCTCTCCCTCACCCCACCATCCTGGAGAAGAAATGTAGCTCATTCAGAAACTCAGCTTACTGTGAGTCTGGGGTGGGAAAAGAGCAAGGCTAGAGCCTGACTGGAGCACCACTTCCCTGATACAGATACTTGAAATTGCAGATGTACACATAATAAAAAAATTCTATTTTTCTTTTGAAGCCTAAAGGACCATCTGTGTTCTACTGGTACCTGAGGTCTGACTGACCCAGCTTTGGGGTTAAGACCATTTTTGCTGAAATTTTGTCAGCTTTCCCATTACCTGTGGTCAGGAGCTCAAATCTTGCCATTTTGGTTTTGCCTTGGGAGCTGGGGTAATATAACATAAATATTTGGGTTAAAATCAGTAGTCATGCAGAATAGCCACAATCTTATTTGCTATATAAATTCCAGATGTACATTCCACACAGATATTTCCCACTAATTGAAGATAATACTTTGATGAATGTACCATTAGGAATTTCACCTAATAATTACACTCCAAACTGTTAAAAAAAAAAAAAAAAAAAAAAAAGACACATTAGGAGATACAATCAATGACTGCATCTACATAAAACCCTCTTATTTAATGTTTGGTATTTGAAAAGTATCTTAAGCCCACTGTAACAAGAAAATAAATTACTTGAATTCGACATCATCCATCTATTAATTATGTTGCTAAGATATTAACAGGAAAGAATTTGGTCCTATGGCTCTTAGAAGCTTGATTGTTAAATTCATAATGATATGGGACCTGTCTTTCATTGAGCAGAGAAAAATGAAAACAACAAAAACCAGATCCCTAAAATGAATATGTACAGTTGAGGAGCCTAGTTTACTGTCACTGAATTTTATTCTCCTTTTCATTTTCAGTAATTGCAGCAAAATAGCTGCTCTTCAGGGACATATTAGGCAAAGAATAGTAATTAGGCTTAGGAAGGTATAATCTGTATAAAAATGAATTGCAACTGACTCAGTCTAAAACTAATGTATTACAGATTCAAATGAAAACCTAGCTGTACCTTTTGAATAGCTTATTCAAAAACACTTCCAGATTTCTACATGTCACCTCTGTCACTTTGGGCACATTTATTATCCTCTTCAAAATGTGTAACCTTTCAATGTGAAAAATGACATCACTGAGGAGTCAACACTTTTCCTTCCCTAAGGAGCCATGCCTGGGAATGCAAGAAAAAATCCTAAAACCAGATAAATAGAACCTTTCTTTATGAATGAGTCTGGATGGTTTATCAAGAGAACCACTTAAATGGCCCACATTATTTTAGCAAAACACATAACCCAGCCAAAACGAGAGAAATAAACATCCCAAGGGCTTTCAAAAGTTAGTTTTGCAGCACCAGATTTTGAATTGAAGCCCCTTATTAAAAACAAATATTTTCACTGATGAATAGTTCCTATACTTGGTTTCCAGAGAGTGAACAACAGAAAGAGGACTAAAAATCCATAACCAGTCAGGAGCTTTTCCACAAAATGTGCTTGACAAAGCAAAGAAGTAAAACATGTAGTTGGATGCATATTATAGGACCATCTCTCCTGCTCCAAAGAAAATGAACAAAAATATTTATGGATTATTAGAATCTACATTATCTACAAAAATTTCATAAAATGGCACCATGAAAGATACCATCAAGTTCACTAGCCTTTACATTCCTGTGAGGTCAGAAGTGGTGTACTTCCAGCTTTATATGACACTGGAAGAAATGAAAGCAACCTTCTTTCAACTGCAGTTTTAGGCCTTCCCTTTTTTATGGGATTAGAAACCCACAGCTTATTCTGTCAAGTCTGCATACTAGATTAATCATTAAAATTATTTTAGTCAATATTTGCACAACAGAAAATAAAAGGACTTTAAACAAACCTCTTGGATTTCTCTGTTATAAATTATAAAACCAGAAATATTAAACTGAAAGCAAAATAAAGCATGACCCTCCCTAACCACTAAATCATCTGTAGCAACCTGTACAGACGGATGCATTTTGGAATGTTCCCAAAGCCAAACTGTTGAAGCTAGCTTTAGAACAAGATATGAATTAGCTTGGCATGCTCCACCCTTGACTTAACCCTCAAAGATGTGGTCAAAAGTTTGCTGGACAAGCAGTGAGGGAAGCAAGAGTGGTATCACTGTGAACAACTAGCACAATTTCTTCCCTAGGATTTTGCAAAGCCCTGACCTCTGTGTAGGAAATTTAGGGAACAGAGCACATCAAATGCTCTACTATCCCCAGAAAAATATCCTGTGAGATGATATTACAGCTTAATTTTAATTGAAACTTATATTTAGATGATTACCATGTTACATTGCATTTCTGAGCATCATGCACTATTTTCAGCTTCCAGCTTTGAATAACATGTGAAAATTCTGTGCATAAAAATTGATAAACCTGTAGATAAAACATTTGAGCATGGCTTCTAGGATGCAGCCCTAAGACTATCAAAAATGCATGATATTATGTAGTAAAGATTTACTATCCAACTAGAAATACTGGTTTTAATTACTCTAAAGACATTTTCAGCAGAGTTGTCTAAAACTGAGGAGATCTGAAATGCTGTGCAGTAACATTCTGGTTTATGGATGCACACACAGAACAGCTCTGAGTCCCTTAATGCTGATGGATAAGGGATTATTGGCACAGCTCCAACCTGACACACATGGGCATCCACTGCAGAATGTCCTGGAAAACAGGCAGTTGGGTTTGGAGAATGCAGGGCTAGAGAAGCTCTACCTTGTGGAGAATGCAAGACAGTAAAAGGAGGTTTAAAATATAATATAACCAGGAGTCCATAAAGTAGTCTTAGTTTTATTTATTAAGAATTTGGCAGTGGATATCAAATGCTGGAGTATATCACAAGTGGTTTGACTGCATCATTTATTTGTAGTGCAGTACAAAATGAGAAACATGCCCCAGCTCCTTATTGTATGTTAATATTAAATCATTACACATGGCAGCTGTTTTGTGTTCCATGTGGTTTTCAGTTTCATGCTGACAGGTGTCCAAATCACAAAAACTATCCCCACATGTAGTGGCAGCTGGCCACACTGTCATCTCTGAGATACCAGAAGTGAATAAAGAAGCAGTTTGTATACTGGAATGATTAATTCAATCATTAGCTGGCTCTCTGTTTGGTTTGAAAACCAGGCAGAATTTAAAGTAGTGTATTTTTAAGTGTTCAAGGCAACCAGCCTTTCTCAAAGTATAAGCAGGATCTTGGTTCTATATGAAGGAAAAGAACCCCAAACCCCTGATAACCACTTTAAATATTAATCAAAAGATGATATATAATTTGCAGAGTTTTTCTTTAGCTTAGTAACCTTTCCATAACACGACTGTGCTCAAGTTGGGCAATCCTGTCACTGCAAGAGTTTATTATAGTACACAAACACACCATGTCATTCCTAGATATCCAAATCCAGATTGCTGTGTACCTTTGGAGGTTGAAGCCAATTTTTTGATAATAAGTGAAGAGAGTTAGAAGATGGAAGAGGTTTAAATTACAGAGTAGCACTAGGTCAAGCAAGTATTCTCATGTTTTTACTTCACTTGCACTGGGCACACAAATCAAAACTATTATTTTCAGCTGCCTTTTGTAGCTTTTGTAGCAACAGGCTATTGCACAAGAACTGCTGATATGCCCTAAAAGATGCAATGCAGCAACCCTTGCAACTCCCCAAAAGGCAGAAGGTGAGCCCTGGGGGCTGTGACATCCCCACAGGGTGCTGTCCTTGTGACCAAGTGGTGAGATGGCATTGCAGTGAAAAAAGGGACAGACCTTGTTTGGCCTCATAGAAACAGCTCAGTGGTGGAAAAGAGGCTGAAGAGAAAAGCTCAGACTGGGCAGCCCTTCCTAAACATAGTATCTGCCCAACATGCCACGAGTCAAGCTTTTCCAAAGCTTAAAATTAGAAAAGAGAAATTGAAGGCCAAATGGGCTTCGAGTCATACAGACACTCCATTTTCCCTGTTAACTTCCAGGCTTTAAAGGGTTTAGCAAACTGTTACCATCTTGGTTGCAGTCTCAGTCCCTTAAGAAATTCTAAACCTGATATTGCAGAAAGACATGGATATTTCATCCTCACACCTGCTAACCCTGGAGGGAAATATCTTTAAAACAATCTTCTGGGAATGCTTTAAAAAAAATAAAAAAAAAAATCCTTAGAGCACATTCCCAAGAAATTTTAGCAATCTTCAAGCAACACTATGCCTTTGAAAAGAAAAGGAAGCAAAAACCCCCAGCAAAAAAAAAAAAAATGCAAGTTAATTCAAAGCATATTTTGAAGTATCAGATGTGCTTAACTGTAATAACTTTTGCTTCTATCACATAAAGTTACAGTTGAGCAGTGCCATCAACATGTACATTTCAAAAAAAATTCCAAGCAGAAAAATAGCTTACATTTTATTTTAAGTGGTGACAAGAGAAATAAGTGGGTTCTTTTTAAACTCCATTTCTAATTTTGCTAATAGGCGTATATAAGAATTAATGAATTCTGATTATCTGTAGTGCACTGTGAAAATTACTTTTCAAAACACACAGAAAATTCTACAACAGCAGTTCACAAAATAGTCTACCTTTTATTCAGAATTATGTTTAGAAATTGTTATTATTATAATGGGTAAGTTTTTAATTAAAAGGTACCTACATTTATAACAAGCATGGAGGAATCTTCTAAATATGTCAGGAAGCCAAAATTACATAAATGGTGCTCAGTTGTATACTATTTACAGACCATTTCTAGTCAGGGAAGGGAGAAGCAGGTCTCCCTTTCTTCCTGAGTAGCTGCTGAGGCAGGTGGATGCCACATGCAGGAAGCTGCTCAGTGGCATTTTATTCCTTCCCTCAATCCAGTGTCAGCTAGTGCTGTACCAGGAATCATTCCTCAATATGCTATCAGCAATTCAGCACAGAAACCAGCATTTCTGCTACAAACACACACTATCTGACCTGATGAAATCACAGTCCCACAGTGTTTGCTGTGTCTGTGCCTTATAAAGAGATAAATCCTGCACCTACATAAGACAGAAAGGAATAAGCTTGGATGGGAATTGCGTCTCAGTAGTCAAAGTCACGTGCTGATAAGCAATCCAAAATTCCAGGTTTGGATCCATATGAAACCAAAGAGAACAGATGCAGAATCCACTGGTCTGGCAATAAATCTCCCCTGCCCCCCAGCACTGTGGTTTGCTCTATTGAACTGGCTTGCTTAGAAGTTCACAGCTGCCCCCTGAGCCTGACCTTCAACCTTCTGCCCAAGTTGGTGTTGCAAGAATTTTAACTTTTGCACTTTTAGTGCACATCAGCAGATCCTGTATTTTATTTTGTTTTTCTGGAACCTGCTCTTTTCTCTTCCATGCAGACATATATCTGTTGAACATGCCATAAACATTCAAGTAATTATTGCTGTCCCACTCATGAGTATGTGCTGAGAAGCAGCACTGATGCTTGGCATGCTTAATATTATAGATCAGGTTAATGCAGTGAGAAGAGCCTGTTGTGTGATTGCAGGAAGCCCATTCCTACGGGCCACTGAGAGCAAGATGTGCAATTGCACAGCAGAATTAAAAAATATACCCATCAAATTAGGAAAAAGTTCTATTTATTTATTTAATTAATAAAAGGATACCCAGAAAACATCACTGACTCTTCCCAGTGCCCCCATTCTCGACAATGAAAACAAATGCATGGGAAATAAGAGTACACATTCTATCCTTACTGTTGATACAGAATCCTCACAGATACAGATTCACTGAGGCAGAACAGTGAATCTTGCAATCACTAGTCTCAAACAGTCTGGGCAGGTTTCAGACTATCAGACTACCTGACCACATCCTATAAATGATGATGTTTCAATTACTTTTTTTTTTTTTTCAGTACTGCAACTCTGGTTTACCTGACAAAGCTGGAGAAGCTCACAGCTCATTACTTACTTACTGAGACTCCCCTTTTTGCTACTACAAAGTTATCTTTGTGCTTTCATAGTGGTAGGACTCTTATCTGTACATATCATTAGCTACCATTTAAAAGTATTAACGAAAAAGATATAAATAATCTAGTTTACATTATTCTATGGTTCTGTTTATTTAACCTGATTGGCAATATAATCTGATTCTGAACTACAAACATTTTTCTTATTTTGATCATAACACTCCTTCTAATTTCTTTTGCAATATAACAAGATTCCTCTCTATCCCAGAACATGCTTTAAAGCATATTTTTTTCTCTGTATGTGAAACTAGCTACATAAATTTCTACTTTCCACGAAAGCATAATTCAAAATTGTTTACTAGATGTTTTATACTGGTTCTCTGTGATCAGAAGAGATTTAAGCAACAGTTCAAGTAAATTAATCTTTAGATTCAGCTTGCCATTTTAAAATACCCCAATATATCTCTATTAGGCCAAAGTCAAAAGTCAACAGAAGTGCAGTCTGCCTAACCTCCTTATTCCTACATTAATCAAATCCCATCCTGCTTAATTTTCTTTTTGGAATAGGAAAAAAGTGAAATAAGAGAGGAGCTAAAGAAAAAAAGAGATGATTACACAAACATACACTTCAAGGATATAGATCCTCTGTAGCTACACTGTTGAAAAATATTGAATAAAATAAGGTAGGATAATGCTTTCTTTATGTAAAGGAAAGATCAGTCACATTAATAAAAGAACCAAATGGAACCTTCAGGCCTAATGTAGTAAATCTCCACTAAATTCCAATTAGTATTGAAGTAATAAGTCTGGAAATTATTTTTCCTCCCTTTAAGTAATGCATATGCTTACAGGGAAAAAGAAAAAAAAAACGCTTGGATGACTTGGATGCCATCAAGGACCAGGTCTTCAGATCTCTAAATTCATCATTTGTAGATACTTCATAATTCAAAATATCTCTTTAAAAAAAATAAACAAACCCAAACCAAACCAACAACAGCAAACCCACACATCAGTAAATCAGGACCATAATGCTGGCCCTTGGAATGGTGCCATTCGATGGCCACTTTCAAGCTGGCACTATCTTTCACTAAAAAATAACTTCCTTTGTCCAGCAGTAGAGAAGTCACTGATGCAAATTAAAGTCTTCAACAAAACAAAAAATAACAACACAAAACAAAAATAAACAAAAAACTCCAAAATCCTAAAAAGAAACAAAACCAGAAAAACCCAACCGAAACCAGAAAGCAGCAGCCATGTTGTACTAGTGCTTTTTGAAACAGTGTATAAATATACTAAAATTATCTCTGCTGAAGAGAGGGCTATCAAAAATACTTTGTGCAAAATTAATTTTTGACAGCTCTGTTCATTAAGGGTATTTTTAAATATCAAAATTTGGGACCAAATGATGCTCTCACTCTAGCAGGTAAGTGCTGTAGACTTCTGACAATACTATACTGAATATTCTTTACCAAGTGAACCTAGGATCTGATTCTACCTGCATCAAGTGGTGGTGAAACTGCAAGACAGAGATGACTACCACTCTCTTTCACATATTCCTACTCCATTCTCATATGTGTAATACAAAGGTGGAGAGAAATCCTAGATTAACCCGGATTGGAGACAAAATCTTATGGAATTCATAAGAATCAAGAGTTCACCCCCAGGTCTGGGCATAGTCTTGAGAGGCTCAACTCAAAAAGCAAGTGCCTTTTTAAACTAAGTGTTCTGCACAATTTTGCACAACACAGAACACACCCACACAAACCCCACAATAAACAATCCAATGAATCACCTAATACATTTGATCAGTAAAATAAATAATCAAGTTTGCTTCCCTTGCCTTTGCTTTCTTTCCACATGCTGGCCAGTAAATCAGAGCTAATGCAAGAAAAGACTGCCCAAGAAAATCTGCCCCCAGAAGGGCCAGAGTCTATACATTGTTTCCAAGACATCCCTGTAGCAAGATTTTGCCTTTCCATGGACTTTGCCATAAAAGCAGTCCAGTCACAGACCAGAAAAATAAAGCAGTAGCTGTTTACCTCTTTCCAGCTGCTCTAATAATTTAATTTTTTAGATAGCATAGACTGAAAACCACTCATTGCACTCCTTTTTCTGCTTCTATAGACATGTTTAACACTGAAAGAAAAATGGGTTTAACTCTTGCTGGTCCTCAGCTCCTTCTGTTTATGTCAGCTCACTACTGCGTTCCTCCAAAGACCTGGGCACTCACAGACTGCATTTTTATGTCACTGTGATTTACAGAGTGCAAGGGGGACAATTACATAACTGTTTACTTAAACTCATAATTTCTCAGAAGCCCTACACAATCCTTTTGTTATCATAATCTCCACGAGGCATAAGTAGCATGGATATATCATGGCATGAAACTGGATATAGCTGACTTTGCCTGTCTGACTGGTGACTTACAGAGTCCTGCATATCTGAACTTCTGGGAAACAGCTGCTGGTCCCACACTGAAATTAGAACATTTGAGCTCGTCTGATTTATGTTAATTCCCGTGGGAACAATGACATGAAAAATGAACACCACTTGTAAATAAAGTACCAGTTCTCTCAGCGGTGAAAAAGAAAAAAGAAATCATCTATTTCAGTACACACTGATCTATTTACCACCTTGCTGCACTGAAACATAGGCAGCCTAATGGTTATCACTGAAAAATGGAGCCTTGAGCATACAGCTATTCAAAGGTTATCTGTCCCTATTTTGCCATTATTCGAAGAATTAGTTTGCAATAGCTCTTGGCCTGGTTTTAGTTTTAGAAGAAATATTTTGATGTTGTCCGGCAGGAGAGAGGTGAGCAGAAATGAAGTTTATGCAGAAAAAGGCAAGTGACCCAATTATCAAGGAGTGCATGGTCTCCAAAAACTAGAAGCCATTACAGTTTATCTAGTTCTGATTGTTCAGCCTGACAGGTCAAGCATTTGAAATCTGCTTTTTTAACATACTGGGCCCCCATGGGATACTCCACAAAACATTATATTGTCCACAGATCAAAGCTGGTATTCATAAGACCAAAATCAAGGTGGCTGGAAATGACTCCTCGAGGATTTGATAGTTTTCCTGTAGATGAGAAGACTAATCCCTCCAAATATTTAGTGTATCACAAAAAGCAGTTTAAGCAAAGTTGTCTCTGAGACCAGCCTGGATCATTTAGTAGCATAGCTGAGATACTGCTCAGACATGCACGTATAACAATGTGATATCTTATGTCTGGTGACCTTTTATCATTCAGGATTTGTTATTTCTGAAGCATTAGCAAGAAAATCTCCAGCAAAAAGTCCTTAAGTTTTACCTTTAGAGCACAGAAAACATTTAATTGACTCTGGAGGTCCTGCTGTTTGAATTACCTGAGGTAGCAGAGCACAGACAGGATTACTTAACAAGAAATTACCCTTAATTTAAGGAACTTCCCTTCAGGACAAAGTCTTTTGCTAGGCTATCTTGGAAAAGGGGGATCAGGGGAAGAAAGAGGACCAGTCAATGTGTTTGCAGCTACAGGTAGAGCCATTTCAAAATAGAGAGTACAACAGACCCTTACTACTTTTTGAGTTTTCCACAACAGGCAAAAACTTCTCCCATCCCCCAGGTTTGCTGTTATCAAAATTTCATTTCATTTGTCACCTTCATGTTTGAAAAGGCCTAAGATATACAGAAAAAACCTACAATGATAGAGTTATGAAAATTGCAGATTGTTTACTTAAGGACCTCCATGAAAAGTTGTTAGTTTTCATGTCTAAAATTTGAAAGTGACAGATGACAGTTTTACTGCGGTGCTTAATGCTAATATGGATAGGAAGACTGAAGCCAAAAAAACAGGATGATGCCTTCATAAAAAGTGCTGAAATACTATAATGCTTAAAAAAGCCCTCCTCCCCCCACAGAAAAACCACAAAACCATACAATATATATATATATAAGACTGACTGACTACCTCCTCATTCTATAGCTCTTTGTATGAGACCTTTTTGTAGGCACAGAGTGACTTGAATTTAAATTTTGATGTGGTCTAGCACAGTACAATTTGAAAACCTATGGCAATGGCATAACTGCAAACAACTCCGAAAAGGAAGGGAGAAAAAGATGGCTTTGCCAAAGGAGTGGGGAAACCTACAAATATCAAAGGACTGAAGCAAGGGCAAGGGAACAAGATACAGCACTTCATACAGATGTTTCATTAACGATTGCCAATCCAATTGTGTCCCTCCTCAATGTGCTAAAGGAGATTAAAAACTTTACAAGTCTTCAGGGTTTGGAGGTAAATTAATGTGAAATAGGACTTATTGGAACTGGGAATTGGACTAAAAAGCATAAACAGAGGGAAACAGTTAACAATAGAGGCTATTAATAACAACTGAAATTTGGATTTTTAATTTTGGCTTTAATTTTTTTTTCAATAACTGCACCGACTGAGGAAACAAAACACATGCTGGAAAGAAAGCTAAACAGAAATGAAAGAGAATCTACTATCATTTGAAGTCTTAGTGCCTTAATTTTTCTCAAAAATGTAGGAATGGCAAGATGTAACACAACTACTTGGTTATTTCAGGATGTAAACCATGGGGGAAACAATTGAGGTACAGTATTATTTTGAAAGATGTAATAACAATTTGTAACCTTATTTTAATATTTACATGCCTTCCTCTCCAAAACTTCCAGCAAAAGTAAGAGGAGAATGTGGGAGGCAGAACAGACACATATAGCCCATACAAACATTCAATTCAGCTGTGTTTCTCTACCCTCACACTGCTTTTTATGGTTTCCCTGAAATTACATTTCATGACATCGGCTTTCCAATCTCTAAAAAACATATAAAAGAGGGTTTTGCCTTCTGCATTTTGAAAACTCTTACACAAATATTTCTTAGACTATTAGGGCAAGTTCTTATTTCTTTTTTCTGGGTGCATCCATTGAAGAACTATATAAATGTTGAAGAACCTCACAGTCATCATGATGCTGCTCCCAGACACAGAAGGTTTCCTTACTCTTATCAATAGAAAAATTCCTCAGGAACTCAGAATCACAGAATTACGACATAAATCCCTCCAGAAGTTTCATTTTGAGCCTTTGTGTCAGCACTGATTTTGAGGGAATGCATTTTGTTCTTGGATGTCACACGTGGCATCCTCTCACTGATGAAGCATTCCCGTCAACAACAATGAAATACAGATACTTTGTACATATATTATCTATTAAATTAACAGTTATTAACTATTATATATTACCTATTAACAGTTATCTTTTTTTTTTGGTAAGTAGCATAACAATTCTCCCTCCAGTAACTAGCCCAGAAGACAGCAATTAGAGGTTAGGCTCTAATTAGTGTTTATGCACTTCACCAAGAAAGCTGGAGTCCATTTGCTCATTGAAAATGCAATAGCTACAAATCTGATGAGTGAAGACCAGATTTTTTTCCTTGTGTCCTAGTGCTTTGTTTCCTCCAGGAATAATGCTCAAAAAGCAAATTTCATGGAAATTCACACCATCACTTCATCAATATTTGGATGAGGTGCAACAGTAACAATTACACTCCAGAATTCTGTCAGTTCTTATTCTTGTTTCTCAGAGCAGACACATAAGGGAAACAGTTATTTTTGAGAAGAGAACAATGAGACATTAAAATTTTATGTCTACAAGTTGACTTAAACATCAGAAGTAGCAATATTCAACCCCATCTATTTCATGGTCAATGCATCCATGCCATTACATGAGTACTCGGGCAGACAAATCCTGTTGCCAGATGCACTGGGGCAAGATGCAGCAAACCAGGAGCATGTAGTTTTTCTAGATTTACTTGAACTACTGAAGCAGCTAAAGAGAGGAAGGGATTAGCAAAATGAAAATAACGAGAGAAAGTCATCCTTGACCCGAGCAGATAATGTCATCCTGAGGCACTCACTTTAGAAACTGGTTACAGATTCCTGTGTTGCAATCTGACAGTTGAAGGTATGTTTACAAAAATCAATCAGAGAAGTAGAAAATGGAAAAAACCCCAAACCCTCAAATATTCCACCAAACATAAAATCCCTTCACCTCCAAATATTCACACCAAATTGAAGAAATAATCTTAACTATTCATCCTTGTACAACAAGCGTGGTAACACTACACAGCAACAGCACCAAGTGCTCCCCTCTCTTTTTGTCCATGTACATTCTAGAGGACGTATTTCCTGTAATGGTCCAGAAAAGAAAGTTAATAGTCTATGTTTACTTTTTTTTAATTAACTACTGAGAGTAAATTCTAAGATCAAAATACTGATGGAAGCAATGTTAAAAAAAGTTATCCAAGTATTACTGATTAGACTAGTCATTCATTTTTTAATTATAAATTGACAGGTTCCATTGTGCTTGCTTTCAGAGATTGCTACTCAATGTAGTTGAATATTGAGCATTTTCTCCTTCAAACTGAATACTTCTCCATTGTGACAAGGAATGTAAGTTACTAAGAATTTGACTGATTTTTTAAAATTCTTATTTATTTACTAATAAAACTTGAGACAAGATTTACTGTATTTTCTTTTAAGTTGTTAAGGTTAGGGTTAGTACTGAGAAGGTTTTGAGGTTTTTTTCAATTTCTTTTCAAATAATTTATTTTCTTCAGCTTAGATAGGACCCTTGAAATCTTCAGTATGCTGCTTTGCTTTGACAAATAGCATAATAGCTTTTGCACAAGACCCTCTTATATAAGGGATGTTTTATTTGTGATGGAGCTGCATGTCCCACAAAGCTCCTTTCTCTCCTCTCTGCTTGGAGAACTGTTGTTTCAATGAGATGCATCTTCTTCAAGCTCATGGGAAGCCACTCTATCAACTAATAATGGAAACAACATTCAGTATCTCACTTTTTCTTCAAGAAAGCCATCCTCAGTTTTTTAGCATTTCCCTTTTATAAATCTATACTAATCTTCACTTGAGGGCTGATAAGACTTCCAAGAAACTAAGATTAATCATAATTTTCCTGTATCTTTCACATCTTAAAAGTGCTCCTGGAGCAAAAAAGAAATGGAAAGATGCATGCCTATAACTAACACATCAATATTCCTGCTTTGTCTTGATCCATTATCCTACTATGGCTGCTGTAATTCCTGATATTTATGATGCAATTATAATCCAGTTGCTCCCAGCAGAATAATCTTTTGTTTCTACCATATCCCCAATAAATAGAGTTACTTGGATGCAGCTATAAGTAGTCCAGAAATACAGTGAGAGGGGAAAAGGAGCTGGGCTGAAAGACCAACAACATAATTTTCAAAAGCCCTGGTGAAAAAAAACTTCAAGGTGGAACATGTAGGATTCATCCACTCTTCTCTTTGGTTCTCAGAGTCCTGAGTTTTGACCAAACCCAACACTTTTTCTACAGATTAAGACCACTAAACAACTTCCTGCTTGTACATCTAACAACATTCCAGGCACTGTCTTGTGAGAGAAATTATAAATAAAGTATATCCTTAACCTGATATGTAGTTTATGCACGCAGAGGTACTCAGCTGTTCCTCAGAGCCTTTCTCTTTCAAACAGACATTAATCTTGCTGCCACAGAGCAAATATTCAGTATTTTGCACACTGTCTTGCTTTCAGAGTTATTCTCTTTGGCTTGGGGGTCTTCAATATGAAGGACATGCCCAGGAAAAAAAAATAGGAATAGAGTCCATCCTTGAATGAAGTCCTAATTAAAAAAAAGAAAAAAAAAGAAAAAAAAAAGAAAAAACTACACACACACACAAAAACCCCACAAAACAAAGAGAAAACAAAAGCCTAGACCCAAAAAACCCATACCAGTGAAGAACTAACACTCAGAAATCTGCCAGAGAAGTTGAAGTCCTTCACATATTAAGTATTTTTCCCCCACTGAAATTTGCTGAGGAAAAACAAAGTCCATTGGAAAGAAAACAGAAGAGAATGTGCTATGTCCTGCCATCCCACATGAAATATTGATGATAACTCATGTGGAAAAGACTGTAATGTTGAAGTTTATCAGCACTTGACATATGATACATTATAAATAATTAGGAATTATTGTAGGTGATAAATAGACCAGACCACAGAGTCAATAGGAAGGGTCAGTGTCACAGCAGCCCTAATCTGTGCAGGCGCAATCACAAAGAAATATGCTACCAACATGAATTTCCATTGAAAAGAAAAAAGAAGAAAAAACGCACACACTGACACCACACTGACACACACACAAACAGTTTTTCTTTCCAAGCAAGACCTGATTCACACAGAGTATCCAAAACAAGGAAGAAACAGGAAGACCTACAAAGCTGCAAATGCCTTTACACAGAGATCAAGGTTTCAGTGGCTGCAGCTCGAAATTAAATAGAACTAATTTTAAGAAAACATATGGGACTGGCAAAATCTCTTGAAATCTTTTCAGCTGTGGAATCAAAGAGTATCTTCTTACCATTTTCTATCTTTATATAACCTCTTTATAACCTCTCCTGTCTTAATAGAAGGGTTAGGAAATTAGAGCAATTCACAGACAGGCTAATAATTTTAGAATGCCAGGTTCTGTAGGAAATAAGTTTTAAATCATTAAATACACACCTTTGATATTGTACTGCACAAAAAATTAGAATAGTTTGGAAGGTGCAGAGGTACAAAGGAGCTTAGAGCTTCATTTCTGTAATTCTGAAGTGAAATATTATCTGAATAAATATGAATTATTAAAAAATTAGATGTTATTTATGATACTTCACAAAATAGGCTGTTATGCAAATTTCTAAGAGATTGTTTAAATAGAACATAGAAACATCTGCCTGTGCATTTTTCACTGCGCTTTTAAAAGGAATGTTGACTCTACAAATAGCTTCCTGTGAAATGTCCTCATTTTTTTTTACAGAAATAAGTGTTCTCAATTAAAGCCATTCTTTCCCATCAGTTATTATAGAGCACTGAGTCCCATCATCATATGTTCCCTTCTCCACAAACTCTTGGAATAGTTAATACTCCAAAACACATTTGATCACAGTATCATATTTATAATTTCGGGCCAAGAAAGGGAAAGAACAAATTCTTGGAGTTATTTTCTAAGAACAGAAGTTACTGAACATTGTTTGGCCAAGCAATATGCCTGCACCTTTTACTCTAGACAACGTTATTTACAGCACATCTTGAGTCATCAGCACAAAGGGATGATAACTGAATGTTAGGGATCCTTTTCAAACCTGCTGAACAAACTGGTTAGGCTTTCTTCAAAAAGTCTCAGCTTGGAGTCCCTTGACTGTGATTTTTTTGTGAAAGAATGGCAGAAGAAGGACAGAGCACACACAGAACTGGCACAAAGACCTGGCAGAGTGTTAAGGAGATGGAAGTGGGCACAAGGTCCTGCGGGTGTGGACAGAGCTCCCACTTGGACAGGGATACGGGACCAGCCACACGCAGCTGCCTGCCGCTGGCTAACTTGGCTGGGATTGCCTCTGTCAGCCTCCTGTATCTGCTGTGGAGCTGACAGAGACTTGCAGAGACCATGCAAGGCTGCAAATTGGAGCAAAGGGCTTGGTGACTAACCCCAAACAGCTGCCATTCCTAACACAGCTCTGGCTCCCGCTGTACGGATGGGTGGGGATGGCTCTGCTGCTGTCCGACAGCCAGTACTATAAATAGCCATGCTCTGCTTGTCTGGCCACACACTCAAATCTCAGCCACTCAATCTTTTGAAACCTAAACCAAAACCTCCAGAAAGATGTATGGGATCAATGCAGTTGTGTGCAGTTCACGGGTGGGGACTTTTTTGTGCATGTGCATTTTCGTTTGAATTTTCATTTCCCAGGCAGTTATAGCTAGTGCTAAATCAGCACAAGAGAGGTTCAACATAATTATTTGCCATCTCTTAGGCTGTCTAATCCCCCGAGTGAGGGGGCAAGCCTGTTGTGCAGCCCTAGGAAGATAGGGGATTGAGAGCCTTCTGGCAGCAGATCAAAGAGTTACCCTGCTAGCTTGAAATGCTTAAAAGTCAGAATCATCCAGTGCTTTCATTAAGGCAGTGAAGGTTTTTCCTGTTCTGCCTCTTAGCTGGCCATTGAGTTGACTCTGCTGCTTGCCTGAGGGAGGCACAAGTCTGGAGACAAGGAGGGTATACACAAGGGAACCTGTCTTTCCATCCCATCAGAGAAAAAACATCCAGCCAGTGATGGTTTCTCAAACCAGCCATTAAATGACGTGAAGTTTGTACAGCTCTGCACTTCTTTGGCTACTGCTGCAAAAGCAAGTTGCAGCATTTTGTGCTTCTTTTTTTAAAGCAGGCAGCGGGTGCAGATACCCAGGGGTTGACACAGGACAGGCTGCCAGGTGGCCTCTGTGAGGAGGGGCTGGGATCCCCTATGACAGACAAGGATGGTTCCAGACAACCCAGCACAGGGCACAGCTGAGCCCACAGCTCAGCTTTTCCCACAGGGAAAGCCTGGGTAAGAAAAGGCAGAGCACAGCTCAGAGCCAAGGGTGAGGGAAAAAATGTGACAAACAGCAGAGGCAGCACACGCCAAAGTCAGCAAAGAAGGAGATGTTCCATCTGGTGCCCAAGCAGAGGATTCACTCCAGGCTGTAGAAAGCCCACATGTGTAGAGGAGAAATCTGTGAAAGGGAAGAAGTTTCAGGGAAATCTCTGTGCTGACTGTACCCTCTGTACAACTCCCTGCAGGCTGCTCTGAATGCAGAGAATTTGCGAACCAAGGACTGATACTGACCCTGGGAAGAAGAGGCAGCATGCAGAGAAGCTGGTTTTGCTTTTTCTTTGTTTCTCAACCTCTATTTTTTCATTATCATTATACATTTGATTTATTTTCCCAAGCCAAGGCTATTTTGCCTGTGTCTTACCAGGGTAAGACACCTTGCTGTCTTTCTCCTCCTGTGCTCTCCCTGTCCTGCTCATGATGGGGAGAAATGGTGGGCATTTCTAGCCAAGGCTGATCCAGCACCACACAGATGTTATGGTCACGTTGCTCTGCACAGTGAAAAGGCTTCACAGAGCTTACACAGGCTTTACAAATTCGATTTGGGTAAAGAGCAGAATAAGGGAACTCTTCAGGAATGTTTTTGAAAAATGCATGGAAAAATCTAGATTAAAAGTATGTTGCAATATTAGGATTCCCTGTAGGTTGGGAAAAAGTTAGTTAGATCTTCATTGCTAACACATGCTAATCAGTGCAGTTTTAGGCTCAGAACCTCTCTTGTTCATGTACACATGTGCATGCTACAAGCAAGAGCACACTGGATTCAAAGCAGAACCCTCCACAACAGCAGAACTTTTCAATACACTTTGTGTGTATGAATGACTTCTCAAGGTAGAGTGAGAACTCCTGTTTTATAACAAAGAATCTCATTGCAGAGATGGTATTGTAAAGAGAAATTAATGAATTCAGATCCATAAATTCTGCACCAGAAAAAAAGGGAGATCAGAACTGTGCAAACTGGGCATGACACAATCCATGGTAATTTATGATAATTTATAAGACCATATGTCAAGTCATACTTAGAAATGAAGGTACCACAGTCTCTAGAATGAAAAAGCCACTCCACTGCACTTTGATTGCTTGATAGTGATAGATGAAAGCTAGAAAATATGGCCACCACATTTCATATATCATACTGCAGATTGATGCATGCACATACTGCACTTTGGAAAACATCCACAGTATTTTTGTCTCATGATAAAATAATCTAGGAACCCTTTGCCCTTACAGTATATCAAGATGAATTGTGGCAAGTAAAGCTAACATCAAACAAACAAATGGCTTATTTCTATATATTTAGCAAATCTCCATGAATGGAATCCACCAAGATATTGAACATTGATATAGGTTTTCACTGAGCCATGTGCAATGGTCACATGCTTTTTTTTTTTTTTCCTTTAAATGCACAGCTGTCTAATTGAGCATTAACAATCTAATAAGGTACACAACAGGACCTGAAATGCAACTTTCTTCTTTCTTCAGGCCCAGCAGTGCACAGGTTCTGTATCAGTCCCAGCTTTTCAATTAGATCATAATTATAACATGCCTCATTTAGAGCTACAGGAACCCTGACCTTGTCAACAGTACTGGACCATAACGCGTCTGTCTTAATTAGATCTGATTAGTTCTGGGCCCAGGTCTCATTGTGAATCTCAGCTCTGTTAAAAACTGCTCATCTGTTTGGCAGCTGGGTGCTGCTGAGCCTTTTCCATCACCCTGCATGGTTGTGCTTGGCTCTTCCCAACTCTCCTGGGAATGCAGGACACTTTTGCTCGGCCCTCAGAATAAGGAAAAATATGGAAAGTAAGGAAAAAGGGGTAGAAGAGAAGTCTTGGCTTTATGGATGATTTCATACCTTATCACAGGGCAATTACTGCTTTAAAAGGCTTAAAATCTATAGCAGCAAGTCACATACTGGAAAAAGGAAGGATTTTTGTAAGAAGTAATCACAGATATGCTGAGATTGAAGACAAATTGCAATAAAGGTCACATACACCATCTAAAAGTGACAGACAAGTGCACAAATTAGTGGTGTTGCATTTGGTGTTTTGTTATTGTTTGGGGAGCTGTTGGCTTGTGGTTTTGGTATTTTTTTCCTGGTTTTTTCTGCCTTTTTTTAACATCAAAAGCAATAAATACTACAGCATTAAAATTCTGGGGTTATTTCTCTACTGCAGCGTTTTGAGCATATTTTAAATATTAGCATTTATAAAACCCTTTGTTTTCTACAATGATTTAATCTAACCTTGAGTTTTTACAACACACAATTGATACAAACAAGAGAAATCACATCCTTTTTAATACCCTTCTAAATTGTAGTGGTTGATTTTTCTTCTGTATCACTTTTTTTGGGGTGATATTGAAAGACCAGTATGATTTTTCCTCTTATTGAAACAGTTATATTGACAGTTATAACAGGCATTTTCTCAGAATTAGTTTTAGGACTCTATACCAAAAGCTCTATTTCCATATTTAACTTTCATAGCCATGTGCGCAAGTGAAAAACTCGCAAATTTCAAAAACTTAGTTTACAAAAAATCCTGCTACAATCTTGTGCTGTTAATTTTTTTTCCATATCCAACCACTCTGACTGCAAATCCCCCCTTCTTAACTCCCACAGTGATTCTCATGTACTGGCTGTAATTGCAGTGGAAAGCTGAAAAGTCCTCAGCGTTATAAATACAGACTTCAAAAGCTGTCACTGCGTACAATACGCCTACAAATCCATTGGCTAGGAGAGGCATTTCCAAGAGCTTCCACTATTGTCAAAAATACTGACTTTTATTTAAATAAAGAGAGAGCTCAGGCCCCTCACAGAAGGCCTGTCTGGGCTACATTTTTAGACAAGAGCTGTAGTTTCCAAACCTCACTCTCTGCACATATCCTGTTCTTAGGAAAAGAAGAGCTATGTCCTATGTGCTATGGGATTGGTTTACATGCGTTCTGTATCACAGCAAGAGGAATTTGCATCTATCCAGATATAGCTAATTTAGCATGAATTCCCAAGGTCTGTAAAAGTTAGGAGTGTCTGAATAACTTCACTTGTGAAAGCATGGTACCAGAAAACTTACTGTTCTAATTGTAGTTAAAGAATGAATAAAAGTTGCAGTGAGACATTTTTCAGAAGCCAGAGCTAATCAATTCGTAAGTCAGCATAAGATACTAGATCAGAGTAAAACTAATTTGTTTTTAAAAACCCACAAGTAATACTAAATGCTTCATTATCAAGGCCACATGCTGCTTTATTTAAAAGGCTGAATTTTCTTAATTCTGTTTTCTTCATAAATCTCCTCTTTCTGTTGGTGGGCTTTTTGTCCTCTCTACATCACAATAGGTGCTGCAGGAAGTACAAAAAGCCTCAAATACAAAACTTCCATCACTATAGCTCCCAGAGGTCCATCTTGTTTTGAATATGAAAGTATTGAGCAGGAGGTAAGGAAGAGAAATATTTAACTACTACTGTAGTATCTGTATAAAAAGAATTAAAATAAAGGCATGTGAACTACAAGGGTTGTAGACATGTTAAACAGTAATTACAGTTTTGCTACTGACCTAAGTGACTTGAAAATTTTAATCTTATTTGCATTAAAGAGGTCACCATTAAAATATCTACAAATTTTTTAAACAAGTAGTTACACAAACATAATATTTATTAGGTATTAAATACACAGAACACCATGGTAATCTTTGCATGTTTGCCCCAGTGAATAAATATGAATCATTGTACATCTGTGCAGATTTCTGCCTGCTCACTATTAAGAGTGTCATAATGTTTGCAGAAACAGAATATTTACCAGACTCCATGCATGGAGCTTACTATGAATTAACACAAATCTATTTTGAATAACAAGATCACCAATTTTGCAAAACATTGCTGTAAACACTAAAAGTTAAATAAGTCACTGTATCAAGATACTCTGACATCACTACAGGAACTATCATAAAAATAGAAAGACTTTTCCCAATTTTTATGCAGTACTTTTTGCCATTAATCATAGAAAATAATATTTCCATGGAAAGATCTATGTGTTTTATTTAATAAACTCTAAATAAAAATGATCATTATAAATCACTGGGAATTATTTTCTTGAACTTCTCTTAACTAACAAAATACAGTACAAGTTTATACTAAGCCCAGAACTCACACTGCATTGTTAGTTTATTTATCTACATTCCTTTTGGTTCTGTTGAAACTTCAGTAGTATTGTTTTCCATGCATTCTTAATTTCAGCTGACAGTGCCATGCTCAAGCACTTTAAGCTTTAACAGTAGTTCACAATCACAGAATGGTGGAGGTTGGAAGGGACCTCTCAAGGTGATCGACAACACCTCTGGGCAGCCTGTCCTAGTGCTTGGTCACCCACGAACAAAACAACAACAACAAAAAAACCCCCAAAAACATAACAAAAACACTACCAGCAAAAAAATTCTTTCTATTCAGAGGGCACTCCCTGTGTTTCAGTTTGTGCCAGTTACCCCTTCCTCTTGACACCCACTTTTCAGAGACTGGCACACATTGATGGTATCCAGGCTAAACAGCTCCAGCTCCCTCAGTCTCTTCTCATAAGAGATGCTCCCATTCCCAAACCACTTTCCACTGGACTCCCTCCAGTAATTCCTCATATTTCGCATACTGAGGAGTCCAGAACTGGACACAGCACTCCAGGGAGTCACCAGGATTGAGTAGAGGGCCAGAATGACCTCCCTGACTGGCTCTCCCTAACACACCTCATGATATAATTGGACTTGTTGACCACAAGGACAACCTGCTGGCTTACGGACAGCTTGGTGTCCTCCAGGGTCCTTTTCCACAGGGCTGTTTTCTAGGTCATTCCCCAACCTGTACTGGTGCCTGGGGTTATTCTTCCCCAGGTTCAGGACCCTGCATTTGCTGAATTCCATGAGGTTCCTCTCTGCCCATGGTCCAGCCTATCCAGGTGTTCCTCAATGGCAGCATGGCGTTCTGGTGGATCAGCCACTCATCCCAGTTTTGCAGCATCAGCAAAGCTGGTGCAGGTTTGGGGGCTCTCTGTTGCTTCATCCAGGTCACTGAGGAATAAATTGAAGAGGACTGGACCCAGGAATGTGCCCCAGGGAACACTGCTAAGCCCAACAGGACTCTGTGCTGATAACAAGCCTCTGAGCTGATAAAAAACAAGTCTGCCAGAGGTAAGAACACAGGGTTTTTCAATAAAAACTTTCAGAGCTATCTTTGAAGGCAGCACACTGGACAAATGCATGCTAAAACCAAAGTAAAGAAAGTGAATTTGGAAGTATGACTCTCTTATGTCTAGACGAGCAGGTGAGAGTTATTGAGAATACTGGGATGAACACTGAGCAGCTCCATCACCTATTCCTACAATACATTGTCTGCAGGTTTGGCACTGACCAGGGAAGGAAGGAGGGTGGATGTCAGAAGCTAGAACAGCAGCAAAGAATTTAGTCCTGCAGACTCTACCATCCCTTTTGAAAGTGTAAGCAATGCCTCATTTGGATAAAATTTCACTTGATGGAGAAAATTAATAATTATTAAAAGTGTTCTTTTTGTCCCCAGTGATACAAATATTTTACATGGCAGTAGGCAGGGACATGGGGGAAGAAACGTGGGGATCAAATATACAGATTTTTTTGTTCTTTTTATTCCCTTTAAGGTAAGTCAAAACCACAGTGTTAAGCTATTAAAATTGCCTATGAACTACTGAAGCAAGAAAACATCTTGATGATAAAATAAATTAGAAGAGTACTTTCAATTTCTCTCCACATTTAGCTTAAAATATTCCAAGAATTACCATGAGGAAATGGCAAGCCTCTTTCCCTTATTACTGTTGTGATAATCTCTTCAATTCCCCCAGCATTCCCTCTCCCTTTCTTCCCTACCCACATGAAAACACAAATGCAAAAGTATAGAAGCCATCTCCAGCCAAGAGAACAAAACCATACTGGCTACATCTAAATACACTTGTAAACAAAAAGAAATACCTACATGTAGGAGAGGGCTGGCATATCAGGGTTTTAATTTGTTTTCTTTGTGGGTTTTCTGTTATTTCCTTTGTGTTTTTGTTTAGTTGTTGTTGGTTTATTTTCTTTTTAAACACAAGGGTGATCATGAAAATGTGTTTTAATCCATAACATGGTGCATAAAATAAATTCAGATGTGTTTTAAATGTTAATGAGTTGTTAGATTTATTTATTACTGCTCTCAATGTTATCCCCCCAAAATGGATGCCAGGCTTCATCTATGTAAATATAGAGCAAAAATAAATAAAACTGATCCATCATAAGGGAAATTAAATTGTCCCTAAAATATAAGGACTTCTGGAACTGATGAGGAAGAGAGAGTTCTGGCAGTCAGATAGATTAATAGCGTGATAATAAATTAAACATAAACCTCCAATCCCAGCTGTCTGTGATCCAATGGTCACTCAGGGACATTGCAGAGCTTTAACATCTGGTGCAAGGAGGGCAAAATTGCCACTACACTGGCCTTTCACCTTCTAAAGACACTGGGATTGCATATGGCACAGTTGCATGTGTGCCAGATGCTCACTCAAAATGTGCAACAAACTCTTCCTAGCAAGCCTAAGGTTGAAGTGACTTTAGTCCAAAGTAAATCACAGTGATTTTTAAAGAAAACAAAACAAGAATACTACTTTTCCCATATAATATTTCCGACTCTGGAGATCTATGCTTAGATAAGAGAGGCACTTGTTTTCCTCCAGGTCAAATGAGAGGGCTGGCCCTTAAATCCTGGGAAAAAGCTTTGAAAAGCATTGTATAACAACAGTCAGGTCTCTTCAGCACAATTTCAGTATATCCCTTTCAAATGAAAATGGCTATGCTTGAAAGCACAAAGTTGCAATTTAAAAAACTAATGCCATAGCATACAAAAATAATGACGTCCAAACCAATAAAAATGTAAATCCAAATATAATGGGAGATTAAATACATAAGGAAATTAACATTAAAGAAACAATTTTATCCTCCATACAATATATTATGTTTTACTCTTTCTTAACATTTAGGGAAAAGAAATGTGTGTAAAAGATTTATTGACAATACAATGTAATATATCTTTATGCTCAGTAGTTCTGCAGCATTTAATCCTTATATAATGGCTTATTTCTGTTCACTACCCAAATTATAACGTGTATCAGCATGACAATACTATATCAGACTAGAAGTACTTGTTTTGAATAAGCCTGATCTTCATCAATAAGCATGGGAATATTACAAGCTTTTGTCTTTTTGTGGTTTTTTTTTCCTTCATTTCTTAAAACCGTACGTTTTTTGGAATATCTTATTACTCAAGCTCTCCTTTATTGTTTAGCCAACAATTAATTGCCTAACTATTAATACTTATAACTAACTAATTCAGCTCAGGAAGTAGAAGTTAGCTGGACAAAGCAGTAAATTCTTAACGAGGCCTTCCCAAGCTGAACAAACAGATCCCACCCCTACAAGTCCATGAGCATTTTGTACTATGTGGCAATGGGACTCTGTTTCAAACATGCTTCTGGATGGGATGACTTCTGTGAGAACTTCATGCACAATTGACTTCATGGAAAAGGTCGCTTAATTCTATGTAAATCTTTCCAGAAATCGCATAAAAGCTCGATTTGTTTTCTCATTATGAGTTTTCTTGTCATTTATTGCCTTATTTGTACAGCACCTTACATAATGAAAACACATTGGGCCTAGGTAACCATCTGTAATACCGCATTATAAAAAGAAATCAAACATTTTCTGTTCTTGAAGAACTGCAGACAATTGTGGGACTGTTTGCTTCCATGCCAAGGCAGGTGTTAAGACAGGCATTTTGTTAATCATGTCAAATATCAAGCTCCTAAGCTTGCAAGATTGTGAAATCACCAGAACTTAATTGATTCCTCCAAAAAGGAGGGATGCATCTGTTACTCTTCCTCCTTTTAGAGGGGGATGATGAGAGGAAGGGATAATTACAAAACTGTAATTATTGAATTGGGAACCTTTTAGGAGACAGTACCCTACATTATTAACCTGTTGGGTTTTTTTCTTCCTTCCTGACTGTGCAAATCCAAAAAAACTCAGAAGCCTTAAAAAAAAAAAAACCAAACCAACAAAAAGAGATGTGTTTCAAAACCATCTAACTCCCAAAAGCCTAATACAGCACTGGTACACATTAAAAGTGGGCCTATTTGACTCAGTAACTGTGAGCCAAACCCAATTTTGTTACAGTTGTAGTTAATCTCTAATTCTGAATATTATTGAGTATAGTTTAATACAACACTGTTCTGCATCTATAAGAACTTAATGTAGGCATACAACTACCCCATTCTGCTCAGTTTTTTACATATTTATCACTGTGGGCCACCATTTCCTCAAAATCAAAGATGGAGGCTTCAGTATTGACAAGACAGAGGTGACCATTGATCAAATAATGATTTTACAATTATCATGCATTACCCTCTGAGATCTTGCAGCACTGTCTAAAGTATGATTTACATTTAATAGTTTAAAATCCATATGCTCAAAAGCAAATGCCATGCAACTGAAGTGAAAAATACATTCCCCAAATTTTTACAACTCCAAGACACTTAAACTGACTTCCAAATTTACTCCCCATTATTTAAAATCACTCAAGTAGAATTCTACCAAACTAGTTGAGTTTTCTCAGCAAGGACATATCCTGACCTGAACCACAAAAGCAAAGAATTTTATATTGAAAATAGGAAGGCAAGGGGCTATCATGGCAGTTAAAACCAAACAAGTTTTTACCGTCTCTTGTTGAGTTTTATCTTATTCTTGTTTTATGGTTTCTTGGTTTCTTGTGGAATCATATTACTAAGGGAATGCTTTGCATATGAGCTAAATGCATGAGACAACATCTGGATGTTACATTCCATGTAATAGCATTTGCAGAAATGGGCTGCTGGGTTGAATCCCCCTCATGGCGAGACTCTCCATTTTATTTTGCTGTTGGGCTCCTGTATAAAAACGTCTGGGCAAACAGCACCCACATATGAGTTAAAGAATATACAAGAAGGTAGCAACTTTTCTCCTTTTATATGTTTGTGTTACATTAGAGAAAATAGATCTACACCACATTTAGTGTACTATAGGGCACATCAAGAGAGGTGACAAATGCTGGTGAAGTTCTATTATCATGCACTTTTGCTTAGCCCTTCGACTTCCACATGACTCACTAACTCTGTAGAACATTAAAAAAAAATTGAATGCTTCTGGACTACATACCCTGCACAACATAATCCTTCAAAACAGGGAATCAAGACAGCAAAATGTGAAGATGTCCAATTAGCTACAGTTTCTCAATCAGACTGCTGCAAATATTTGGTCACATTTTATGCTATTTTGGCTGTTCTACCAGAAAACAATGAAATCTTAATGGCTTCCTAAAAATTAGCTACCCTTTAAGCTTTCAGGTACACAATGGGTTTCCATAAATTACTCACATGTCAAAATTCACAGTCCCTTTTCAGAGATTTTTTCAGTAGAAATACTAGAAGCAATAAAATGCTTTAGTGGGTTACTTACATTCATCTTTTTGAAATTTTTAAATTATTGAGTTTACTTTAATCTTCATACACAGACATTTCTATGAGGAAAACCCTGATATTTCTGAAAAGTAAATTAGGGAATGGGGAGTACAACTACTACAATAGAAAAACCAGAAATAATGTAATTTGGGTTTGACAGCAGCTTCCTCCCTTACAGACCTCAAGGCATTTGATTTTGATGTTCCTGTTAGGACATAACCTACTGACTAACCAGCACCTTTTCAGTGACAGCCTGAAAAAGAATCAAGGATCACAAGGAAACCAAACAGAAATCCACAGCACATTATAAAATAATATTTATCAGTCATCTGTTTATGGAAGGATAGCGTGGAAATAAGGAGAGGTTAAGGATACAGTATGTGAACTAGTTTATCTACATGCCCTCACATTTAGCTGCAATGTGATTTTCAAAGCCATCACTCCAACCTTTCCTTTTTATTTCTGCTTATATTGCCATTGGGCATCCAAAGCTTTACTACAGTCAATGTGGCACACTTGAACAGAGAACCACATCATTTTTCAAAGCTTGGGGGTAGAAAAAAAGAAGAAATAAAAGGTGCAAGAAAAAGAAGAAATAAAAGGTGCTGTGCTAGCTGAGAAGCATGTAAGAACCTGGATGAGAATTTTAGGTACGTGTGTGAAGAGCAATTCCTACACTTAGGTACAAACAGGTGATCACAACAGAGAGCTACCATGGCTTCACGAGCTATTGTTTGTTAGCTGAGCAATAATACCTGAGCACACACAAACTCCCAGCCTGCTCCCACCACAAAGGGTGGTGTTCTCACCACGGGACATGCACTGGCAGGCCTGCACTCAGCCTGACACAGGGCTCACTGCTGACCTCTCAGCTAGGAATGATCTGTCATTGACGTGAAAATATCGTGTCAGAGCTTGTGCGTTCCGGCAGGGCACACTTAAGTACGTCCCCTTGATCTTTGAGGTACATAACTGATCTCTGCTAGAAAAAGCAAAACAAAATCAGAGGTGTCTCAACCCTGCCATTTGCCAACAAAGGGGTCAATTTGCTCTGAACACAGTGTGCCAATACATTTCTCTCTGAATTGGCCCCCTCAAGATAAAGAAAACAAGAACTTAACACACGGCTGTATGAATACTAAAATCACAAAGAAGAAAACTGCTGAAAGCAAGATGTTTTACTTTGGGTACTCCTGACTTCTTTACAATCATAAGAAAGATATTTCATGAATATGAAATAGAAACTATTTCATGTGGGAAAGCTGGTGTTTAGTTATTGCTTTCATTTCAATAAACAAAAAAACCAATGCTATATCTTTTTGTTCTTATTTGTCCTAATATTAACTGCTGAAGTTCAGTTGCAAATACTGTACATTAATTTGGGAACGTCTGACAGAGATGAAATAATTTTTTTAAGACATGAAAGAGGATAATAAAATTCACTTATACATTCCACTCACATACAGTAATGCCATCAATAATAGATGCTCAGAGACTTTTGGGTTTCTATTTTATGCAGCTATGAATAACCACTTCTTATATATTTATCGTAATCATGATATTTTAAACCGAGAAACTTTTCAGAGCTCTATTGTCAATGACAAAGTAAAATTTTTTTCTGGAGGGGGCAGGTGTGGAATACCAATATTGGACAAAGCAATCATTTCACAGAATCACAGAATGATGAGGTTGAAAGAGACCTCCAAGATCATTTAGTCCAACCTAAAGATCATCAAGTCCAAACATGTTTCACCCAAGTAAAACAAAATGAAAGGTTTTCATAATTAAAAATGGCTGTCAAAGCTTTGTCAGGTAGGAGCAACATGAGTCTAGGCTGTATGGAAAGCCCAGAGGGAGACAGAGGGCCTGGGATACCCGCAGGGGAAGGCAGCTGATCTTGTCTGCCTGGCACCTGGAGAGAAGCACTGGAGTGCAGGTGCTCCAGAAGCAGGCAGCAAGTCTGGATGCCCATCAGGTCCAAGTATCCAGACAAGTCAACTAAAACAAGTTTGGTGAACCAGTGAACACGACAAACAGCAAAGCTATCTAAGATGCCTTGATCTTGTACTACAGCAAATCTTTTTTTTTTTCCTCTTTTCCATTTGACCTTTTTTGTATTTCTTCTCAGAGGCCTTCAGCTTTTGCTGGTGCAGATTGTTGCCAGGGCCCAGCCCATCCCTGCTCCCCCCACCACAAAAAAATAGTGAAAATTTAGACTTAATCTTCAAAGAAAAAGTAAATGGCATCAGCAACAAGCACCTGGCCTTCTCAGAGCTGAAGGTACATTGGAGGTCTGTGCCTTCCAGCCCTGCAGCAGCTCTTGAGCAGCACAGACCTGTTCTGGCCACTACTTTGGTACAGGCTGAGCCCCATGTGAGCAACAGCTCCCAGAAATGTCTTTCATTGCAGAATGGGCAGGGTTGGGACTCTTCCCCCTCCTTGACACGCAGAGAAGGCAAATAGCACCATACATCAGGAATAAATACATGCATTTGAAATGTAAAGCTGTTCACCACACTGGCTGTTGGGATTGTACCTCTCCAACACTCATTTCTTGGTGTAAACAGAGAACAAGTTAAGCTGGATCCTAAGCTTGGCCTGAGTGGTTTTGCAAAGGTTATAACTAGCACACAGCTTCATTTGAGTTTCTAACTTCATAGAGCTCATTAGCACTAATATTTATTTTAAATAAATAAATATTTATTGAAAGCAGATTTTCTTAAAGGTGTTTACAGTCAAGGTTATTATCAATGCACAATATTAACCTACTGCTGATTATTCAGATGTTAGTCACAAAATTTGTCCTAAGCTCCTCAGTTCCTGGACAGCTGTCCAAAGTTTGAGGTCAACTGAGAATCTGAAAGTTTCAGCATATTTTCCTGGGGAGAAGAGCATGGAGAAATTACTTCTAGCACATAGACCATATGATATATTTAGAACATCCATAAATAATGGCATGAAGTACTTTAATTATCATTTATGATTCTTAATATTACTGATTTCCTGGTGTCATCTTCAATCTTCTGCTTTGTAAGACAAGTACCATTTCTTCCAGTCTAAACCCTGCTTACTAGCACTGGGACCAACAACTGGCCATTAAGTTCTAAAAGATTAGAAATACCTTATATGAGTGAATTTCCCTTCAAGAAAGAAAGAACCCTCAATCAATAACAAACCTGGAAGGAGTTATGTAGCAGGCCTGTGTGTTAACCAGAAACAGACATCAGAAGTCTTACAGCTGCTTGTATACATGGGATTACTTTATGGGCAGCCATAATTTTTTATTCACAGAGGTTACTTCCCAATAGACAAATGAATTAAAGAAAATTGCATTCTATTAACTATTCTTCTTCCAGTATTGAATTCAAGAAATTCCATCTTTATCTGCTGAAGTACTTCCAAAATAATAGAAAAAAACCAACTCAAACAGTATTAACATCCAAACCTGAAAAATTTTCTTTTTCCTAATGTCCTGACCCCATATGGGGGCTGATTTAATGTAAACTAAATACGTAAGTAATAACTGTAATAAGTCTTCAACCATCAAGTAATGTTAAAAAAAAATAAAATCAGGAATTAAATAATTTCATTTGATTGTTTTCATGAGAACCTAACATTCGTATCATGGGAAAACCAAACCACAAATGTGCACACTGGGAAGTATTTCCAAAGTCAGTGATAGTATAACCTAAACAACAGTGCACAATTATTTAGGGCTGTCTTTAAGCCCCAAGAGTGAAGTTATTTAAAACTAATTTTTCCTCAGTGCACCTTCTGGATTCTTTTGCTCACTAAAAAAGAGGAAAAAAAGTTCTTAAAAACTCTTTGTTCCTAAAACACTACTCATATTCTTTACAAACGAATTATTTTGGGTACACTTACTGTAGTATTTTTAATACTGTTAAAAGTTTTTGACATTTGGGGAGCTTATTTGTTAAAATCAGAGCAAATTTTGTGAGGTTTTAAAATTTATATGTGGTTCCTAAAAAAAAAAACCATCAGCAGGGAAGTTTTGTAATGAAGACTTTTTCACTCAAAAACACATTTTTTCACCTTCAAAATCTATATCTGATAAGAATCAAGTAATAAAATACTTGACTTTTTAGAAGAATTTTTTTGTTTGTCTGCTTCAGCACACATCCACGGTGAGGTACATATTGACTAGGTTTTAGCACAGCCTTTATCATGGAGTAACATTTCTACAGATGTAAAAAGTTATTTTATACAAATTCTATCATGTTCCAATTTCCTATACAGAAAAATAAAACCAATATAAATGTTCCTAAACATTATAACTTTCTCAAGTTTAAAATGTCCTTCATCACAGACAGAAAATGATGACCAGCAGAGATAAGGATGGAGAATTTCTACATTTGGCAAGCAGCAAGAATATTCAGTCTCTAGGTGTTTCATTACTGCTTTCCATAAAATCAGAGGACAGTATGAAAGGTAGAATAGAAAAAACACAAGAAAGGCAAGGTAAAGGTGCTTGCTGTGATCATTAATTTTCACTACTTTTCTACACATCAGAAACTGCACAAGCAAATGTGTACCAAGACCCACAGGAAGGGGAAAAAAAGGGAAAAAAAAAAAAATCAGGCATAGGTCAGTGGGATATGAGCACTCTCAGTAGTGTACAGCTCTAGGCTGTGCAAGACACCTCAGCTTGGCAGCTCAGAGGCCACAATTGCCTCTGAAGCCATAGATAATTGCTTGGATGCATAGATGGGGAGTTGCAGATATAGTTACAGATATTTCCTCCTGGAGAACCCCTACAGCCAACTAAGATGCTAAACCTGGTGCTCAAAATGGCCAGATTCCCAAACCAATGTGCTATTTGGTTTCTCAAAGGGAACTCATGTTTTTGGAATGTACCAAGAGTCTCTTCTAAACTTTGGCTTCAGTCATAGTCCCAAAGTCCATTTTCCACTCTTGAGCCATTTCTAACACAAAGAACATTCCCCCACAGGTTAATAGGATTTCTCTTCTGACCAGCTGCAGACACAGGCTGAATGAAATGAAGATTTTTTTTTGCATAATGCCTAATCTAAAACATACTTTCACATCAAGTCATGAGCTGGGCTCTCTGCTACCTGTACTTTCTTAAGCCAAATTATAAACCACTTTCTGCAGCTATATTCCATGTCACATGGTATCAGCCTGCAGCTTAGAAACTTTCCTGATCCTTCCCTGCAAACAAGACATTTTAATGAACTGATAGCTCATCAACTCTAAAGCAGGATATCAGAAGCTGTCTTAAGCTCCCTCTTTTTGGCCTACAAGCCTGCTTTTTAAGCCTGAAAACTTGGCTGCATTAAGTACAGTCCAATATTAACTTCCTGCCTAGTTCCTTTAATAGATGTCCATGAATAGAAGCAAATAAATGAAGAAACAATTTGCAGCAAAACGTACACAATTAATACAAAAATTTCCCTTTGTACACAGCTTCACAGAGGAAGCTCTTACTTATAATATTGCTTGCAAATAACTTCAAATTAAAAATTTCCCCTGTAAGGGCTAATTGATTATTTGAGCAACTAACTGTACACATGACAGGAATAGGTTGCTTTATTTAAAATTATTAGGCTTAGCCAAGGTACTTCAAATACCATGAGTGTGCTTCTAATAGAAAGCACAAAAATAATTTTAGTTTTAGACTCTTCCCTCATCTAGACTCAGTTGTAATACACAGTCATCAATAAAATGCATTGCAGAACCTATTGTTTTCTACAGTTGTTAAGAGTACCTTTATTTTCCATAGAGAAAATAAACTGTCCTAATGGGCACAAACAAGATCTCCTCTAAAGCAGAAACCCAGGCATTAGGCATGCAGTTGTTCAGTAAATATCATTAAATCCAGAGGCTTATATCAAACACCTCTCAACTATAAGTGCAGGAAACAATCAGTAAAAAAAAAAAACAAAACCCTGAAGAACTCTGGCAAGGTACAGTAAAAACTGTTTTGCTCATTGTAGATGAGGAGAAAAGCCTAATTCACTTGAGATTCAGGCTGGAAAAAAAAAAAAGGGTTTTTTTCTCCTTTGGTGCACATGAATCAGAGCTCTTTGCAAAAGCCTGTGAGGATGGTGCTCCTGGGTTCTCTCCTGTAATCAGGAGAGAAACAACCCTAATCATGTCCAGGAGAGCTTCTCCCCAGCTGCTTTGAAAGAGATGAATCCTGCCCTCGGAGGCCATTAAGCACGAGCACTTCCTCGAGTGGAATGACCTCCTGGACCTGGAGCAGCCCAGCCTCCTGGTGTGAGCTGCAGGACCTGCACCACGTGGGGCACAAAGAACATACCAAACTCCTAACTCCACTCCAAAAACAAAAGCAAGGCTGCAGTTAGGGATTAAAGCCAAGGGTGATGTATGAGGAGGAGTCGGCACGTCGGGTCTCTGCTCGTAGTTAGCACGGTAACATAAAATTGCAGCAGTGTCCTGTATGCACTGCAGTAGTCCTGCAAATAATTTTCCGTGCTAGGAGCAAGAATTCAGGCACATTAAACCTGCTCTGTGATATTAAAAAAAAAAAAAAATCTTCCTTATTATACAATATTTGAATGGAAAGGCAGTAATGTAACATGTAATTCCACATGACATGATTTACTGTCCTGCCATGCAAAAATCTCCATTACCAGTACCACATGGAAGATCATCAGAGCCATTTCTTAAAATCCTTTTTTATTTTGTACATCAGCCATCACCATGGACTGATGGGGATTTCCAAGGCAAGTTCTCAAATCCCAGTAACTCTCTGTTGTTGGAGTTATTTCTGTGAGGACTGATGGCAGTACAAGACAACCCTCTTTTCTACTATGTGTATATAGACTACCTCCATCTGGTACAAAAATTAGGGTATAAATGTTATTAACTGAAGTGCAGCAAGGTGACTGTGAACAAGACTCCAGTGGTTTAAGTATCAAAGTCTACCACTGCTGGATGTGATCTGACCCTATGATAAAAGAGGCCTTGGTTCCTTCTGGGGTATGGAATTCAGCAGTTTTTCATATCACTGTTTCTACTCTTTCCCAGAGCACTGATTTTAAACAAAGGAAGTGTTACAATCTGATACCGTGCTTATCATTCAGTAACATCCCTTTGATAAGCACATTGTCCTTGAAAAGAATAACACCAAGTAAAAAGTTGAATATTATAGAATTTATAATATTTTCTGGCTATAGCACAACATTTTAAATCATAGAAGTACAGTTTCAAAATAGGAAGGAATTTTAGTTAGGCAAAGATTGTAACTTCTTCATTTTCCTTAAAACATACAAAGTTCAAGGAGACTTGAATTGAGAGCTATAAGGGAACTCTCAATAAAAACCAGCAAGAGACAAACAGAAACAAGAAAATTACTGTGCATATTCCACCTTGTTGAACAGATGCCCATGAGAAAAATCTTTATGGCAGTTATTACATAAAAGTAGTTCTTCTTCAAGATGTCAAAATGGTTTTGCTGGAGTGCCCTCTCACACTTTGGAAAAATACATATCAAAACAATTTTCTAGTATGTTCTCCTGTATTCCACTGTTCAACAAAGTCTTCAGCATTTTGACTTAAAGAAACAGCAGGAATGAAAAAACCCAAACACCACTGCATATAAATCTCTGGAAAAGCATATAACCTATGGAAAAAAATAATAAAAGGATATTCTGGAGGGACTTGGACATTCAGAGTCACATGGTAAAAATCTGCAGCCATCCAATCTGGGTGTAATTGAGCTTATCCAAATCAGCTTTGGAGAGAAAACTAAAAGTCAAACAGGACTCCAAAAGAGCCTGTTTAAAAAAGAAATGCCTACTGCATACATTATGGTAATCCTTCACACAATGTGTGATCTTCTATTCTCCAATCAGATACAGGGGACTGTTATTTATTCAGACAAGGAACAATGCACAATTGCAAAAAAAAGACAAATATTTAAGTTCTCAGCCCCTTACATATAAACCTGCCTATCAGGTTGTATCCTTGATTTAGAACAAGATCAACTTGCTTTAGGTTCTGCTCAACCCACGCTAAAATTACTTGATAATAAGGCAGTAATTTGTTTGCCTGTTCAGCATTTTAAGAGAGATTAATCTGCTAGCGACATTTAATGGAAATTAAATCACAGGCATATTACAGGATAATTGGGAAGCATCAAAGGAATTGCTAAACTATAGTCATGCACATCCTGTTCTTCAAAATTACAGTACCAGAGACTTGTCAGAGCGCCTTTAAATTTCTCTGCGAGGAGAAGGCAGTAGAATTTAGCGCCTAAAGGTTATAACAGTAAGTGACTATTGAAGACCAAAATACAGAACACAGCTTGCAGCTGGCTGATGCAGGAAACAGCAGGATAACTGCTGGGGGAAGTGGGCAGCGTGTCCATCCTCCTGCTGGACCGGGTGGGGAGCACAGCCAGCGCCCAGCAGAGCCAAGGCCAGGCACATTCTGCACGGAGACCACACTGCTGTTGAACCCTTGCTGTTTTCATTCTGTCTCACCAAGGACATTCCAGTTTTTTTGAGTTATCTCAGGGTTGTTTGACTAAAAAAGTCCAACACAGGCTTCTGCACAGTCATTAACTCTTTCATAACAAGAAGTCTTCCTCTGCAAACCCCAAATCTATGTAATATAGACTACTGATAGTTTTATCTCCTTCACATCTTCAGATAAACAGACTCTTCTGAAATTTCAGTTGAAAGAGACACAAAAGACTATGTATTTAATTACCCATGTCCTGAAAATGATTTGCAGTCTTCTCGAAACACAGAAACTTGATACAGCCCTCTTTGATACCCTTGATTATTAACAGAGAGCAGTTTCGAATCCCAATTGAAATAACGAAACAAATCTGAGACAAGTCTGAGACAAAAACGTAGTGAACTACAGGTACATGAAAAACTTTCAACAATTGTTTTGGCCCCACATTACACTTGCACATCATTGTTTTAATATCTCTATAATAAAAAATAAATAAATGATAACAAGAATAAAAGAACAATCATTTTGAGGTAGAGCTAGCTGACTTGCAGCCAAGAGAGAATGATAGTAGCCTGAAGGGAGAATGATGGTAAACTGTATAAAATAAGGAATGCTGCAAACTTTTTCCTGCAGTTTTAATACTTGGGAGGAGAGAGGTAGGGCAGAATGGATGTGTGGGGCCTGACTGAAGGCAGAAACAGCTGCTGTTTGGGTAGAGCCTCCTTTGATGGTGGCACCCAAGCAAGCCAGACTTGTGACTCTCAGGTAAAATGCATAAAACACAGATGAGTCTGCAGAGCCCAGTTAGAAGAGGAGGATGCAGTTCCTTGGGTTCTCTTGCAAGGTGCACCAGCAGTGACTCTTTGCCTTTATGGCTCAGTACCTTTAGTTGTTATCCTGCTGTAAATAACAACTTGTCCCCCAAACCACGCATCCAGGCAAAATCTGAACTTCAGTAAGAAGAACAAAAAACACAACTAAGAGAACACCAAGAGATATCAATGTATTTCACTTTAAACAGAAGGAGATTTGGAAATTGCTTTCCATTCATTTGCCTTTTAGCAGCATAACACCAGCTACAAAGTGGAGTAAGCAAGTCCTGCTTGGACCTCATGTCAATGCAAACAGCACACTCGTGGATGGCCATCAGCTTGCACACCATATGCACAAGGAGGGTGGTTGCAGGTCAGGAATGCTGTGCCTTGGTAAGATTGTGTGGGAAAACACATGTGGCACCTACTGACACCCTACAGGCACTTTCCAATACCTTACTCCTTCAAGAACACTACATAAACAAGTGAAATTCCTCATTCTGAGATTTACAATGTACGGGTGGGCAGATTGCTGTGCCCACATGGTGCCTCACTGAAGCCATGCAGGTGCAGCTGTCATATGCATGTAGTAAACTGCAGGCTCAGAGCTCATACTTACTCTTATAAAACAGAAATAAAATCAAAGAAACAAGAAAAAGAAACTGCTTTACACTTGCCCTGCACTCTAAACAAATGAATTTTCTGGAGAGAAATAACAGAACTGATGCTGGTTCAATTTCTCTTTCTCTCTGGATAGATGCCTGAGGAAATGTCTCCCCAGAGTAGCTTGAAAAAGGCAGCAGCATATATTTTTGCTTGCAAACCAAGGATATTGGAGTAATGGTGATCTAGTCAGAGTAAACTATAAAGAAGTATGATTCACTACTGCTGAATCTATTTTGACTTCTTTATGTATACATGGATCCTCACAAAGAAAAGATCTTGGCTGCAATGTGCCTCGCTTTGTCAGGTCCTCCAAGTCTGGCTCGGGGAATGCGTGGGAGTGGCACAAAGCAGACAGCTGTTCCTATAATCTTTACTAACCTCCTGTTTCGTAACTGCTAGGTCATATTATACAGCAAGCACATTGTAAGGATTACCTTTCAAAGCAACCCTGCCTATACAGTTGTTGCTATGAGGATACTCTATGCTGGCATACGGCACACAAAGCAGAGCCTCTGCTGTCTGAAGAAGAAAGGAAATGGGTCAGAACCTCTGTCTCCTCTCACACTCTCAGAAAATACAAGCCCCATTTTAGCCACCTGAATTCTCAGTTCTGAGGCTGGGAGTCACAGACTGCAGACTCATTAAAACAAAGTGTTTCAGTATGCTGTTCACTTTGAATGATGCCAGTTCATCACCTTAGCATTGATTCAGAAGCCCCTTCCCATGAGCCAGCAGAGACTTGCAGAACTTATTTCATCAGTTTTCGCATTTAATTACTTAGTCTCATTTGCTGCTTTGGTGTTTGAGAAACCTCAGAGGACAGCAAAGCTTAGTGTCATGACAGAAACCATTTTCAAAGCAAGATTATCTCTCCCCTCCCTTTTCTTCCAATTGCATATAATTTCCAGTTTTTAAAAGGGAGGAAAAAAAAAAGAAAAAAAGAAAAGAAACCAACAAAAAGCAACCTAGCCAGCAGCCAGGCACATGTCACCGTGATATTAGGGATGCAGCATCATTGTTCTCATACACCCCCTCAGCATTCTTTGTGTGGATTTCCAATACAGGCAGATCTTCAAAACAGTTTTCCTCAAACAACATCTATCTTTTGACAGAGATAGCAAGGCTCTTAGATGGCAAAGTCAAGCAGCCAACTTTGCAGCCACTTCCACATTTCATCTTTGTGGCAGATATGCAACCAGACACTTTCCTATCACATTTGAAGTTAATATACTGGGGAATGTATTCTTTTCCCACTCCAACATACACATGACAGATAATGCAGAGAATGCCAGGGCAGACCATGATTCCACTCTGCTGTGGTTTCAGAAAATCACTTCAGCTCAGAAACACCATACACAATTCTTTTGCCGCTTCGTATATTAAATATATATTGCATGAATGAATTAGATTTAGGAGTTTTTGCTTCACTGGGTGTTTTAACAGCCAGAATAACACTTGTGGATTAGAAGACAGTTCAGACAGGCTTAGCTACAGCAGCAGGGCAGAGCACAGCCCACAGACCTGCGTGCGGCCTCCACGAGCATTCCTTTCTCCCCGCCTGAAGAGTAATCCGTCATGAAAGCTTGTTTGATTTCCATAATAGAAAACAGTTCAAGAATATAGCAACATATTTTCCAGTCCCTCAGTTGAAACTGAGTATTTTCTGGTTTAAAAAAAAGTTGTCAAAGCATTTTGTGAGAAAGTCTGTTAAGCCCATTGTTTGGGGACTACTTTTAAGCCCCTGTTCTTCAATTTCCTGAGTCGTGCCTTAAGCGGCAGGTTGTAATCACTTCCATACCTCACAATATTTTAAATATGCCCATTTCAATCTACAGTCATAAAAAAAAGAAGACAAAAAGAGTGAAGTACAGCAAGTTTGATTTTCTAACCATTAGCCATTTTACAAACAATATGGAAAGGGTATGACCTGCAACAGCTTTTTTTTTTTCCAACTCCTTTTTAATAATGTTTTATATAACAAATACAAAACACTTGAAAGATTACAGCATTTAAGATGTCTTTTCTGTTAGATATTCATTGAGCAAGATGACTGGTAAAAGCCACATTTTCTTATTTTTTACCCTCCCAATACCCTCTTTTTTCTCCAAGTGAAGGAAAAGGTTCACCGCTATTTTGTTTCCCCTTCTGGAATTAGTGCTTTTATGAGCTAAAGATGCAGAAGAGTATCAAATCATCCACTAAAGCTCAGTGCTCAAAAGGAAGAGAAACAAAAGCTTTACTGTGTCTGTGATTCTTCCTCTCTTCCAGACCAAAACCCTCTGAAGGAATTTTTGTTCTATATTAAATGATCAAAAAAAGTCAACCATAAGTTTTGTCTGTTAGTGTCTTCTACAGGAAAAAAGCTATTCTAGATTTATGCAAAAATGTACAAGGTGTGAGCGAAAACAATTGCAACATTCTTAAGAAAGTGGAGTAATTTGAAGACATGAACTACATACAAGCAAAGCTAAGTGTAGTCCTCTACATACTAATTTTTGAGAATTTGGAGTCAATTATCAAAATCTTTAGGTAAGTCTAATAACACATAAAACAATTCTAGCTAAGAGCTTTTGGACTGAATTTTGAACACAGTTTGCAGTACAAAGCAAAAGACATTGAACATATTCTGAAGTAGTGCAAAAGCAGATGCATTTTATAGTGACCCAGTTAAAACTTCTTCCTCTGTGAAAACCTGCATAAATAGGGTGCACTATGTTCCTAATATTCAGAGAAACAGGCTTCAAGCATATCACTCATCTCTTATATTGGTCTGCCATCTGTAGGCCACTGAGAAAATTCTTTCCTCCTGGAATTTTAGATAGCTTTGTTCTTTACTCTGCATTTTTGAGTAGATAGCAATCTGAAGCATTCCCATCCTGTACACATCATAAAGACCTGATTTGCAAATTACTCCAGATACTTGTTCATCGCTAGGCACATAACACTCCCCACCCAAGAAGCCCCGAGATGCACAGTTAGTCTGTTAGCCTCAAATCTAAGTGTAGACCAGGATTATTAAAGTGTGAACTAGAGCCTCGGGAATGGTCATTTATATCTCCTCAGCCTCATGTCTTTAACCAACTTACCCTTGCTATGCTGAATTGTAATTTTATTATTTATGCATGTGCATTTATATTTTTGAAAACACATTTTTGCATCCTGCATGATTTCCCTGTGGGTTTCTTCCAAGTGTCACACAGAATGTTCTTGAGAGATGCCACATAAGTAAAAGAAAAATCCAACAGACTTACAATGCAAAATACTCTCTCTCTTTTGAATGTCCTCAGTCAACCTCGGCTGCAATTAGATGTGAGCACTCAGATTCTGCAGGAAACAGGAACTGCTGTGTCTGCATGTCACGCTCACAGATGTCACTTAGACTGCTTGGTAGGAACAAGTGTTCCCTTGGAAATTACTCCCTTTCTAGCTGTTAGGAGAGAAGAAGATTAAAAAAAAAAAAATCACCCTCCAGAAGAGTTGAGACAGGGCACAGGTAGAAGTCTTGGTGTCAGAATCTCCCAGATTTGGGAAGGTTGTCTGGCACATTCCAGGGTGTAAATTAAGTTATGGTCCACTGGGATTGTTGTGTATCACACCAGCACAGACACACAAAAATTCTCCTTAGACTCACGTGTTCTGCACTGCAGTGACAAGCTATTTAAGGATAAATTACTTGGAGGAACTTTTTAATCCATATTTCACAGCCTTTATGGAGTGAAAAGCAAAGGAACGCTTTAGGTTTAAAAAATTGGTGAATAGTTTCATGCAATATGCATCAGTGATAATCAGCAATTGTAATGATCACAGCTCAGTGCTGAAGCATGGAAGAAATTGGATACAGATTTATAATCTGTAAAATCGGAAACTCTTAACAAGTCTGTGGTACTGATGAAGCAAGAGATGATCTTTTTGTTCAGACATTTCAGACCACTAAAATCTACTTTACACAGTCTTGCCAAGTTTCACACAGCAAAGAACATCTGCACTGCACCATATCTTATTGATCTGTGTGCAGAAATGTCTTGGCTGGTGCTGAACAGCTGAATCACTGGGGATACAGAAGTAGCTGAGGAGTCCCTGCTCAGACCAGTTCCAGTGGGATTAGGCTCCTTCCATGGCTCTGGCCACTGAAGCTGTCTAAAGCTGGGCTGCACAGCACTGACGCATAAACATTCACTTGGAGCATCTTATATTTCCAGCACTCGGATTTTTTTCCATATATTGTGCTTTTACTGTCTCTTTGTGTGTCTCTACAGCTGGTGGATGTGGTCAGCACAATTGGAGTTTGTGCCCAAGTCTGAAAAAAGTCAACTATTACAAAGGAACAAGGAGAATTAAAATCCCTACACACAAAACCTCCAAAAATTACACCCTACTTTGTGATTCCCCACACGTATCTCTTCATATAATGGACTGCATTTGTTGGAAACATAGCTGTTGCTGAAAATATAGACCATTATCTGTTATTCCAGCCTTTACTCCCTAAAATTTAAAGGTGAAATATTTAGTCAAATCACCTATTTCAAAGCATGCTATAATATTTTCTGTCTGAGAGCTGCATTGAATTTCTCATCCAGAAATGCACTTTAAACACAAGGCATAGAAAGGATAGGCTATACTGCTAATTTATATTTTAAAAAAATTCAGAAGAAAACCCTACCAAACTTAATGTCACCAATACCATGTGCTCCATTCTGCCTTGGATGGCAGAATCTAGAATTTTACCTCACTTTCAAAAGAGCAAAGAGGAGTTTTCCTACACTTCCAAAAACCAAAGCAGTGCCCCAGAGGAAGAGAAAGGGTGGCCAATACTCTTGCAGCACATCCTATAGTGTAATTTCTGGGGATTACCACCGTCATTTGCAGAAGCAAGTACAGACAGCCTGCATCTATCAAATGGGCATCCTCATTTTGTAGGGCACTTTGGGCTTATTATACATCAAGAAAAAACAATACCTATAGCTTCCCAATCCCATCTGAGCACTTAAGCAGCAAGATGGATCTAGTTGCAAATTAATTTAGAAAACCCTACTGTATTGGCATGGTCTCAAAAAAAGACCAGTAAATATTATAATGAGGATTCACCAGTAAATCAGATCAAAAAGTCAAGAACACTCTTTCAGACAGGTGTCAAAAACCTTTCAGCACTTCAATACAGAACTGATACTTCCCTTGAATTATCAGTATCCCATACATGGTGATCAGCTTTAGAGGTATTTACTCAGTGTCATTTTTTTATTAAATATTCTCAGGGCTTTGTTTCTTTCCCTCCTTCTGTTCAGTCCTAAAGATATTGTCTTCAGAACTTGTTTGGAGTCCTGCTAGTTTCCAGCCTCCAAACTCTCCTTTGGAAGGGAATTCTACAGTGCCACTCCTTCTGGTAGCAGAAGCATATACTTTCATGCATAAAATGAATAAATAAAAAAACTAAAAAATCTCTTCCTCTCTCCCACCTTGCCCTACCCTTCAAAATCCCAAAATTAAAAACCCAACATAGGCCCTGATTTTCACCTAATTTCTTCTGGACCCTGGACTGGAGGTTTGCACTGTGCAGAAAACTGAGCACTTTGGCTCAGACTACCAGACAAGTTTTTTTAATCTAATCCTAAATTGCCTCAGGAACAAAGAGTGTTTCAAAATACCAACTGCCATAGCCAAAATACAAATTTAGCCCTAATGCGGAGAAATGTTAAATCCAGAGGAGGATTTTTCTATTGTGCAGAGCACAGCTGTGGGCTGAAGTGTCCCACAACAAGACACAGCATGTGTGCAGTCCTCAGCTCCAGCAGGAACGTGGCTCATGTCCTGGCCAGTGACAAAAAATTCCTAGTGACTACCACATGATTATATCTGTCACAAATCCCAAGCTGAACAGGAGAAAATCTGGGTCTGGAAATTTGAACTGTCATTCAGACCTTGAGACAATGAGGCATGTTTCTAATCATTCCACTTTTCAAACAGACTTTTTTTCCTGTAGAAGCCTGGCTGTGGCAAATAAATTGGAAACAAATCTGAAAGTTATATCCTTGCACACCTGTGAGCTAAGTGAGCCTCTGCAAGTCTATTCTCACTGCTTGAAAACTGAGAGCACATAAACCTGCTGTGATCTCAGGTGAGATGAGGTGATCTCTGATGAAGGACCAATTGGATTATTATAAACAACTACCACTTAAGGCTAGCCCTTTTCCTAAAACACTACTATAAATACAAGTTATGGGGTTCAGTGTCAGGATATCTGGGCAAGTACTCCATGGTTTGTAGCCCAGTGAAAGCTAGGCTACATTTTCTGATTACCTTTTTGGAATTCTATAATTACTCCTGTATTTAAATATATTGCATATTTATACACACACAGAGACTTGCTAGTCAATACAGATGTCCTGTGGCCTAAATAAAAACCATTTATTGATTAGATGGAAAACAAGAACAATATTAATTTTGAGAAGATGACAAACAGTATTGTCCGAAGTTTCACAACTTCTCTTGCCTCAAAACTGCCAGACCCCAATATATTCCAGTACTTGACTGTTCCAGCTGTGAAAACAAACTTTTCAAAGTTCTCAAACAGCAGGCTTTCACATTTCTGGGAAATGAAACACTACTAGTTGTTTTATTTATGGTATCTTTGCTTTATGACAGTTAATTAGCTGTAATTTTATAAAAGAGAACAAAAACAATACTTCATGCCATCACAAATAGCCATCAGCATTATTTATTGCAGATGCTTTAATCTATTGTGGTAATAATGAAACATTCATTGTTTTGCTACCCTGAGCTATCTGTGAGAAATTTAAAATGACAAAAGCTTGCTCTCCCTTTCCCCACCCCGAAGCTTTTGCTCCTTTCCAGAAGATTCTGTTGTGGAAAGGATAATGACACGCTTGGTAAAAATCAGCATCGTGGAGGAAACAGCCAATGTAGGAAAATAGTTTCCTGATGAAGTCTAACCAATGCCTTCTGGAGAATGCAACTGTTTGGTAGACAAACAGGACATTACATTTGTGATTAGAATCTATTAAACCCTCAACTCCATGATATTAATGTGAAAGAATGTTTGACAGTATTTAGTCAGTGGTTTTAGTATTGTAACTTGAAGACTTCAAAGAGCACGTTGAAAACCATCAATTCAGCTGCGTCCAGTCTCTGTACTGATTAGGAACTCCCATGGTTGCTCAGTGATCTTATCAAAGCCAAGGAGACAGGTTCACACATGCCAGAAAACACCTGCCAGCTGTGGCCATGCTAACAGAGAATCGACCTAGTGTCCCCAAATTTAGCCAGCAGCTCTGCACTGTAACCTGCTTTGAATGAGCAAAAAGTTCAGTGCTGGAACCTGCCAAAAGGCAGCTCCTTCATGGTGATTCTTTGGCTTCCTACCTACTAAGCAGTGATAGAAATCTGGGATGATTTTACCACTTGAGCTGCCTCTACTTTCTCTCAAAATCATCAGGGACAAATAAAACACAACCAAAACCAACCAAGTCCCTGAAGACTTGCAGGACCAAGTTCTTGAGCTGTGTTCCAGTGAACATTCCAGATCATTCCCCCTGTTTCTCAGTTAGCTCAAATATTGACTAATACAGCCCCACTTGCCTGGTAAAACAAGTAGACAACTTAATTTATAGCAGGTTTAGCATCTGTCAGGCAAGTAACAAGACAATCGTTCACAAGGCTCTGTACCTAAGAGCACGGGCAATTACTCAGCCGTCTGGAAAAGACAAAACTGAGAAATTTCGTGTGGTGAGCTCAGGTTCCAGCGGTTGATTTTCTGCAATAACACTAAGGAGCAGGGAGCCCAACTTCCACAGCTCTCAAGTGTTTGCCAGCATTGTAGTTTCATTTGAAGCCAAGTTTAATCACAGAGGAGAGAGTGAGCTGCAGAACATGGAGATGTGTTGGGGAAGATGACCTATAACCTAGTTGAGGCTGTCTAGATATCATCATTACATTCTTATTGTTATAATTCAGGCATAAGGAAGGGAATAATTTGTTTATATCACAGCTAAAATTTAACTCTTCAAAGATTATTGTATGAGCTTTTTATTTCAGTTTCCCTGAAAATTACTCCTGTGTTCCAGCTGCAAGGATGCAACACATGCTCACAGAATGCAAAAAACTTACATCCAGCTCCTTGCCCAAAGGAGTTCCAGCAAGGACCAGCTCCAGACTTATCCTGTAGCTATGAATCTTAGCCAGAGTGACTGAGAGTGCAAGATGAAGCACAACCCTCCACACCCACATTCTTACCCTAATCCCTCATTTCCACTGCTCATACCAACCAGACAGTGCAAGACGAGCACCAGGCAAGCACAGATCATACTCTTCATCACAGCTCATCAGAAAGGGTCTTAAACACTCAAAGAATTCACTATGGAAAAAAAAATCATGTCTTGTGAAAGAAGGCTGCAGCATCAAAAGATCATTGTACCTTAAAAAGCTCTGCTTTTTTTCTCTTAACATCTTCTGCAGCAGCTATAGATAGAATTTAACTGTGAATCCTGCTCATATAAAATTACAATTAAGCTCAGTATTGTTATAGTTGGACTCCATTGCACCTCTTAAAGCATTTCCAAGGATTTCAGGTACAATTTCACCAACTTTCACCCTAGTCATAAAACAGGTAACATCTCAGAATAGCCTGGCCTACTTTTCCAAGTGGATTAAAAGCCACAATCACCTAGCAACTTCCATTGCAGAATTTCCCTCATTCAAGCCAAGTCTCAGGTATGTCCTCACTGTCATTATCTACCTCCACAACAGCCCTATCTCCACAGCTCTCAGTTTCCCATTTGAATAGCTCAGTGATGCTATCTGCTGCAGAAATGCCTGGCCTCTTTAGTTTCAGGTTCCACAAACCTAACTTAAAAATTTAGTAATATTCCTGTTGCAATGGAGATCTGGGCCTTGATGTTTGATTTACAGCTTCCTAGAGTTTGTTTGCTTGAGCCAAGAGATCTTTAAACACGTGATTTGCATAGAGGTCTTTCACCAACTGTTTCCAATAGGGAGGCTTTCAAATGGAAAACAAGGTAAATGCTACTGACTTTTATCAGTGGAAGGAGATTCCTTCCCTGAACCAGATGAAAGTCTTCAAGAGAGTTAATTACATTGCTAATAGGATAAAAAGACAAAGTAACATTCAGAAATGACCTTAAAGCAACCACCCTGGTGCAGAATCTGCAAACAGCACTCATTGCCCCTTGTACTTGAAGCAAAACTAGCCCCGTTTCCTAGTGTTAGGGGTAGCGAGTCTAACTTAGTTTATTTATTTTAAGTCAAAGATCCTGTGCTTCCACAGGTGAGCTAATTCCAGAGAGCAAGAACACCAAATACTTAGGTTCAGTAAAGACTTTTTAAAAGTGTAAATACTCAACAGAGAATGTTGGTACATTAATGCTAGACATTTAGACGTAGACATGGAAAAGTTTCTGATAGTGTTGAAGATATGTCAGACCTAAAGGTCACTGTTCCCTGTAGGTATACTGTGATCTGCTATGCAAGATGCAAATAAATATTATTTAAGAGCTGAAATTTTGAATTCTAACCCTTAGCTAAAGACATGAACTGCAAAGCCATCATTACATGCAAAAAGACTACTACAGCACAAGGAAAAAGCCAACCACAAAACAAAACCAAAAAGAAAAATCAGTAAGCCAGGTGGTCACTCTGCCGCATGGCTTGCAGAACAACCTGGATTCCAAACTTTAGACTGCAGTGGATTCAGTACCATCACAAGCAGAAAGTGGTGAAGGATGAAGGCTTAAGTCATGAACAAGTGCCCCTCAGAAGCTGGAGGGTCAATCTCATGCTCCACAGAGCTCTGATGACTATTTAGAAATGCTTTTTGAGACAGCAGATCTTGACACGAAAAACAAACCAAAGAATACAAAATAGAATACACCATTAGGTAATCCCAAATTGCTGTTAGAAAAGGTAATTGCTAAAGAGATTCTTAGATATCTTTATGTCAAATTTCTCACCCAAACCAATTACCTGCAAATGTGCTGCTTTCAGCTGGAAAATAGCAAACCTGAAAAACAACAGTTTTGTGGAACCACTCCCTCGAACTTTTATAAATGTTTTTATAGGAAGAATAATGGAGGATTTTCCAGTACAGCAAGGATTGCTGTTCCCATAGCTTCACAATATGAGCAACCTAATACACCATGAATTATCCTTTAAGAGCTTTTAGCACAACTATTCGTAGCATTTATATGGCATGTAAAATGATTAGGAAGAAACTACAGACAATGAAGTAAAATGCAATTATTATTTACCCACCCTAAGATTAAAGGCATGATACAACTTTGACTGTTCCCCACAGAAATGTATATAACTTATTTAGCTGTCAGGGCCCCAGTTTTATGTGTTAGATATTATAATCATCAATTCCACCTCAATGTCTTGTAATGAAAAGGGTTGTTTTGCTTTTCAGCAATCTTAATCACCTCAATGAGATCCAGAAGCTTCAAAGTCTGTTAGATACCATTTTTGTGAAGCTCAGTGGCAAAGCTTTGTAAAGACTCACTTTGATATTCTGGACTCAGTAGCAACAAAAGTTTTTTGTCTAGATTAACAAGATCAGAGCAAGATATATGCATATATGCCATGTGCCTCACTACACCTAGAGACCTGCAACAAAAGTAAGACAGCAGTAAAAAAAAAAAAAATCTCAAAATAACAAAGCAACCAACTAAAAGCAGTCTACAAGGTAAGCTTTAACCACAGAAGTTTGAACAACACAGAGAAAAGGATTGAAGACCAACAATGACTAAAAGAATAATTTAGTTTTGCTTTGTCTACCCCTGATAATTTAAGTTACCAACTCAAGGCTAAAACAATGCTACTATTTCCTCAGAGAAAGCTACCTGGGCAACCTGTTCCCACTTCAATGTTTTCATCTCCCTGTCCCTGCAAGGGGCCACACACTAAGATTTCCTGCTTCTCAGATTGTTTCATCTGTTTCCCAGCACAGTTCAGCAGGAATCTCTCCAGACTGGATTACAAATATCCACAAATTAACCATCACCACTACAGTTACAGTATGTAAAAATGCCCAAAACCTGCTCAAGAATAAACCAAGCTCAAGTTAAATTAACAGTGAAAGCCACCAAGCCAAAACCAACACATGGCATTTTCATAATAAAAATAAGATATTTTATCTCTGCTTTACCAAACAGTTCTGTAACACTTACCTTCAGCTCCCACATAACTCTAAAATCTTTAATTCTGCAAGACCAGTCCACTGATGAGCTGTTGTCTCTACTGCCACTCTTCTCTCACAACGACACAGCTCCACAGCTGGCATAAATCAATCTCATCATTAAATTTATTCCTACCAGCTGAAGCAGGGGCCTCTTTTTACTCTGTAGCTTGGAGTACACTTCATCTACTGTGCCATTTGTCATCTCTTATTGCAGCAGCCTTAGCCCAGAAATGGTTATGTTTCTGATAGACAGCCACTCTCCTTACTGTAAAAGGCACCTGACAACACATTTTCCTGTCAAATTCTTGACAGTAAAAGTAATTTAAAGATCTGCAATGATTTATATTATAGTTATTGAAATCAGATTCAAGTCTTGAGTGTGATGAGTAGGGGTTTATTACTTCAGACTGGGGGTATTCTTACACTCGTTTTCTCCATAGGTGGACTGGAGATAATTCATAGCTGTGAATCAAAACACTTGGCCAATTTAACAGCAATCTTTCCTTCTCGTTCATAAAGTGTGCACAAACCCTCCACTTATTTAGAACCCAGAACCCTTATAGACAGCTGATTACCCCAAAGTCTGAAAATTCCTGAACCATTCTTTTCCCCATCACCTCTCTTTTTTGGTTTGATGATCATATGACTCCTGTTGCATATACAACACATTAAAAAGGGCAAGTTCTGGTTTAAGATCAACACCTTCTGATGCTCATCCTATTAAATATACTACTGGCATTTCCATGAGATGAGAACACAGTGAGCTGTTTCCTGCAGCAGGAACCTGGGAGGGTTTTTCTCTCAAATGTTAAAATGCAACTGTCTAGATAAGTATTCTGTACAAAGACAGATTTACACTGTAACTTTATACTACATACGAATAACAACATTATAATGAATTAATGCAGGAGTTGAGTTTTTCTACATTTTTTTCAACCTTCTTATAACCTATGCATGTACTTTTGGCAAATTCAGAAAAATTTCCTAGTACCAGTAAGTTGATTTCAGCTCACCAGAATTTTCAATTGCAGCTGACAGTTATGTCAGTTATGTTAGCTGGAATGGCTAAGGTCGTAGATTAAATGTTTTTTTACTTGCTGTTTGAGAATTAAAAACTTTTTTGACTTTTGTATATGCATTTTACTATAAAATTGCATTACTGAGGCTGAGGACAAAAATAAATACAAAATTGCTCACAGTAATCAAAGTATTACATTAAAATAAAAGTGCATTAAATTCTATGGCATATTATCCCAAAATTAGTTGTTAACAAGTATTCTTTAAGGAGCTCATAATTCTCCTTGCAATCTCATCTCTACACTGTCTAACTCTCAAGTGAATTTGATAATTTGCAGATATGTATGAATGATATTGATAACAACCAAAGTTGCAGCTTGGCAAAATCGAACAACTGTTCCCTTTTAGTGCCTTTTTTCCCCAAAACTAATAACTTTTTTAGAACTTTCAGCACCGAGATCTTGATATTTTTTCCATTATGCCATTCCAGATGAAAATGAGAGGTGTTAATTAAGCAAAACTGGCCTTATTCCTTTTGAATGAAAGAACTATTTTTCTGTAAATAAGCACACAAGTGTGTTTGCTCTGAATAACTGCAGCAGGTAAAGATAAAGATAAAATCTCCCACAGCCATATATTTCAGCAAGTACTTGTGGCCACCTAGCTCTGGACGCTACTGGTTCTGTTACTGTATGAAAATATGGAAATTGTGCACTACATACACAAAATACAGTTAGATTCAATGATCTTCAGGGTCCTTTCCAACCTAAATATTTCTATTATTCTATGAAAGTGTGATTCTTTCTCTGAACTTGGCAATTGTATCCTAAGAATGTGCCGTGTGAGGGTGCAGGGATAATTTGACTGCACAAGTGAATTGTTAATGTTAGGTATTTGCATTTTTCTGAATGGGTAAAACCACTTGATTTATTGTAGGCTTCTTTCAGATGCTGGAGCACAAGATAAGAAAGAACTGAAGAAGTGCAAAAAGTTTGAAAAAGCTTTTAAAAAGCACAGGAATAGCGTCAGGCTGAATTTTTTTCAGGAATTGGCACTGACAAAAGAGATTGAGAAAAGAATACATTTTAAACGAAATCTAATTAAAACTTATTTTATGAATACTCCCCCTCTTCAGGGCTGCAGCCTGAGTCTGTAACTGCTGTGCTGAAGTATGGTAGTAACACACAAGCAAAGAGCTTGAACATGTCTCTATGAATATTCACAGAGCAGAAAAGGAGTTGTATGAATGTGAAATCGCATTCGATGTACTTGGCAGCTTTGGTGTGTTCTTCAGTAACTTATAGTTTTTCTCCAAATGCTAACCTTCTGAAATAGGTGTAACTCTGCTGCAAGGCACTGACATTTGGATGTAAAATACCATACCTGTTAGAATACAACATATTTTCCAAGAGCTGTACAAATAATCAGGAACACACTTCCAGGCTGGTGCTGTGTGCGCATACATAGGAGAGATTTGGGCTTTTGGGCTCTACTTGTCTTCAAGATCAAAACTCTCAAGTGACTACCTATAACATTTCACTTGAGGTAAATGGTAGAATTAAGGGTCACATCAGGCAAAGCTGGGCTCAGGCTGGCTAAACTGGAGAGTTTAAGGAGGTGGTTTTTTTGCTAAAGAGAACCAAAGGTGTTTTAACAAGCTATTGCTTAGAGCAGCTCTAACACTGGCTGCATCTCAGTTGAAAACAATTTTTAAAAATTCAAGCTGCTATGAAAGCTGCTGAGAAAAAGATGCACATATCACATCTGATATCACATCTCAAAATTACATGGAGATATATTATTGCTTTATTGATATTTGTCTAACTCTTGCTAAAATAGAGAGGCTTAATCCTAACTGTTACCATACCATGTTTGGAAAGCTACATATTCAGATCTCCTCTAACCAGCTAATGAGAAGCTGCTTTCTGCTGCTTTTTTATTCCAGAGCCTCGTTTTGTCATACTGAGTTTATAGCTTACACTTTTTCTCTGGAGAAAGTAACAATTATCCAAGAACTGAGTAAATGCTTCTGGTGTACGTGAGAGACATATACAGTGCTGTGCATGCTTTACAAGTACTATAAATTTGTTTTCCAGCTCTGTCACAAAAGAATTCATTCCTGTTGGTAATTCATTACTCAGCCATTGAGCAGGTCCTACTCAGCAGACTACTTACCATCAGAATCTACTTTTTAAAATATTTGCTTCTCTATATAAGTGATGGAGACTGCTGTGTGTAATCTTAAGCCTGATTTATTGTTTGGAAATACCTTATTCTTGCTTAGTGAATAATATCACTGAAATGCAAACCAGGACTTTTTTATTAGAGCACAGAGACTCTGATTTTCTGAGGTGGTTTCAGTACACTATTGTGTAACTGCATTCTTCTAGGTCACATGTCAATGAGATTGGTCTGACTGTAAGCATTCAGTTGTTCCCTAAGAAACATACTTTATTGCATGTTTTCCCTGTGTCTGAGAAACCTTTTCCTGGCTGCTTTGGATTTATGTACTCCTGGATACGTTCTTGGCTCTTAGGACATTTTCTGTTTCATTGAGGACCCCAGGCCCATAGCAGAGATATGATGTAAATAAATGTTGTTGCACATTGAGTGGTCCAAAGGCAAACTTTACTCTAATGAGCTTAATTTCCCTAGGCTCCCCTTACTGGCTCCTGCAGCAGAAACTCTCTGCTGAGAGGCTTTGCAGAGAGAGGCTAAATCCAGCCATTACAGAAACACCACCCTTATTTAGTTACTACCTTAATTGACTTATACATCTGGTCTCTTGGACTCTAAACAAAATGTTAAATCATTTGATTGATCTGCAGCCCAGATAAAACACATTTTCCTCCAGCTGAAAAAGCTGCTGTAGGTTTTGCAAAGCTGCTTAAGTCCTGAAGCCATAACTTAAATTTTTATTTTCTTGCTTATTTGTTCCTCATGAGTTGCTATCATTGTGAGAACTGGATACTGGAAATCATTCTTGCACAGCAGGAGACAACATGCTGCTGTATATATAAACACAATCATGCAGAACTATCACCAGAAACTGTGCTGAAGAAGTTTTATCAACAAAGAAATGCTTGTGCAGAGTTACATTTGCTTTCTACCTCCGCTGCAATGTCCTCAAAAGCCCACATATGCCCAGATATTTATGGATTGCCCCTATTTCCCTAGCTGCTCATAACATATGGCAACACTGTCAGTAATCATCATAAAATACATGGAGAGCCAGGAACATGAACAAGGGATACCCATATATAGACTTTGCACTCTAGACTGACATATCAATTTATCTTTTTTTTTTTAGCAACACCATGTTCTTATGAGCAAGAATCTCATGACAAGAATCTAGTAAGGCTACTAATTTCCTGTGTGGCTTTTGCAAATCTTACACACATTTTGTCTATCATTGAATTCATCCATGTAGTAAAAACAACAAACACAGAGCTATTTATAGCACCTGGCAGGGCCATGAAGAAAATGGATCAATTAATGTCCATAGACACATCAGTTCCTGTCAGGTTGCTATATTGTATTTCTTGGGCTGGAGCTACTTCAGAAACAAAATGCTTTTGATAAAATACTATCACAAAAGGAGGCTGAGTTCCAGGACAAACTAACTCCTCAGATTGCCTTTTGAGGAAATACTATTAGCTGACCACTGATGATTCCTATAGTTAAGTGACACTAAGTTAGAAAGGGAAAATTGGCTCATTCTGATGGAACACATTTTCACAGAGCAGAAGGTGCTGCAGCTGCAGAGGGAAAGAGGGAGAACTTCTCAAAGAATGTGTTAGGAAACAAATCAATTGCATTTTCTGTTCTCTAGATACAGAATAAATCTCTCCAAAGTAAATATGGTATAGACCAAGACATCCACAGCAACAGAATGATGGACAACACTTTACACAATATGATGATATATTGAATATCCATCAGAATTCACAGATCTAACCTTACCTGACTCACAGTCTGAGATTTTAATGTGTAAGATTAAAAAAAGAAGAGGTGGGGACTTTCTAATCTGAGTGGGATAAAATGCATGTCAAAGATTTTCTCTGGCACCTGCCACATCATTTTCATATTTCTCTAACAGTTCATATGAAGAGGTTTTCTGAAATACAGCAGACACCCCTGGGAGACAATCTGACAAAACAGGCTCAAGTCTGCATCCCCCAGCACAATAGCATCATTGCTTCTCAGTCTACAATTTCCACATTATCTGGGAGGTGCTTATGTACACAGGCTATCAGATGTCCAATTAAAGCTTAAAGGTGCTGCATATAAAATGCAAACTAAAATGTTTACAGTCATTAAAAAGAAGACATTAATGTCATAGTGTTATATGAAACTAAGCAGGCTCTGCCAAAAAAAAAAAACCAAAAAAACAAACACTGCTATTCATGGCCATGTGATTTTTAAATCAAATACTGGATATAAACCCATCAGAAGTTGGCATGTAAAACTGTTATATTCCCAGTGATCTGAGGAAAAAAGAAAAGCAAAGTCAGTGAGAGTTTATTTTCAATGAAACAAGTAGTTAAATTCTTATGTTGCTGAACACACACACAAATGGAAAACAAAAAAAACCCCAACTTTATTGGTACCTGAACATTAACAAATCACACCAACATATGTTAAAGCAACCAGCAATTGATTGTGAAAAAAATATTGTCTTTGGATACTGTTGGAAAGGCACAACTGGTGTTAAGAAAGAAAAATATTATATTTGTAAAATTTTACTGAAAGAACTAGAAACAGCAAAAAGGAATGGAATATATATTTATTAGATTCTTTGTTTTTTGGGATTTTGTTTTTTAAGGAAGACCTACACAGAGACTGTATATCGGACAAAGTTAAAAACTCATTTTAACTAATATCTTAAACAGCAAGCATAAAATTAACATCTTGTTACAATGTCCTGTAACCTACTCTGTTTGAATTCCTAATGTTATGTGTTGGTTTCTCTTTACACAAAACAGTAGTCTCTCTCCATTAACAATACACAGGCCCCATCTGTTTCTCATTAAACACCCCGCTTTTTCTGTAGTGTGTTGTGTTTCTGTGTTGCTGAAATTTCTCTGAGAATGAAGGGGTTCCGTAACTAAGGGTTTGGGTATATTCTCAAAGCCTCCTCAGCTCTAATTCACACAGAAAAAGAAGGGTTGGCAGATGGGAGACGTTTCCTTCTCACTGACCCTAAAGAATCCTCACGTGTCTCCTCCCCTGAACCAGCCAAAGCTACCCCAAGTAGCCCCAAACATGAAGGGACTTCTCTGTGCACTGTGAGGGAGTCAAGATTTGTTCTGGGAGAGTAGGGATGAAGGGAAGAGAGTGAGACCTCCACAAGCTAGCTCCTTTCAGCAAAGCCTGTTAAGGAGAAAGTGCTAATAAAAACGGAGGGAAGAAAACCTAGTCCGTTTTCTGGACTGCAATGTATCAGAGGAAACATTCCACAGGGGCAATTTCCCTGTTTGACAATTCAGTCCTTGATGAGAGCCAATATAACTGAGAGAAGCAAACTGATTGATTCTGTACACATGTAAAAGAGTAGCAAATAAATGTAATTGTAACAGTACAGTCTTCAAGTCTTCACAGGCAAATGTTTCACACCAAGATTTACTAGACAGCATACCCAGGATTTAATTTCTGTGATTCATGCATTTTTCACACTTATTACTCAAATATAGACTTTTAGTATGTTGTGATTGCTCACTGCCTATCTCCACCCAAGTATGCAGTTTTGTTTTTATTTTATATCATACTCAGTCTTGAGTAAAAAGAGACTGACTCACCAAAGACTCTGCAGGACAAAAAACATGTTACAAAGGATAAAAAGCATTTTTCCTTATTTCCTTAGTCAGCTTGCATCACAGAAATGACATATGATGCTGTATCACAGTAACAAGTAAAACTACTGATGGCAAATAAATGGTCTCATGCACTCTTTATTATCTAAGAAGCACTCATGATTTTAATAAATATACTGCTTATAAATACAGACAATACATTTCTGGAGAATGCATATGTGCTGTAAAATCCATATTCATTCATATCTGTATCAAGTTTCTTTAGGTAGCATGCATCTAGTCCCTGAGCTAACATACTCTAGCTTTTTGGTGCCTATTTGGATTGCAAACTTTTAAAGATAGTGAGAACAGTTGAAATACTTGGCATTTATTACTCACAAGAATGCAAATATGAGTAGTCATACAAAGAACAGCCATTCCTTATATATTTGTGGAGAAGGCCAGTTTAAATGGGTGTTTGCAAAAAATCAAGCATGTCACTTCACTGATGGGGCCACTGAACAAATATTTAGAAAATAAACTTGAGGTCACAAACTCTTCTTCAGCATTTCTAACAAGAGTTGGCTGCCTTGAGCTTGCTCTCCTGTAGTTTTGGGATAGTGAAAGAAAGAAATGCAGCATTATCAACAACTTCCACTTTTGGAAGAGTCTGATTTGATGATTTTGTAGTCTAACACAAATATCCAGAGACTGCTGAGGAAACATGAAGTACATGTTATCCTGGAGAGGCTCTATATGAAGCAAGCTTCATGTTAATTTTTTGTTTCACTATTTTTCCTGTGTGCAACTCCCGGTTGAGTTCTGTTTCTTAAAAAAACACATTCAGGTTGTCTAGACTTGATTGTGGTATTGTCATTAATCACTCACATAAAAAATAAATATTTGTATGAGTATTCTTATATTGCTATAAGGATTTTTTTTCTTTCACCTGTTTCAGCAGGGACACATTTATAACACCAGTAGTCTAGCATCATGTCATTATAAAGCAATAATTTCACTGGAGGGCAGACATGAAGTAGGACAGTGATGAATGAACTGTTCATTTTAAGGATGCACTAATGGCACACCAGAAAAATATTTATTACCTATAAAATAAAAATAATTACAACTAAATCTATGCTTGTTCTCTGGAAGAATATGCATGTATAAATAAATAAGGAAAAAAATAGACTTTGTCTCAAGAAGGTATCAATGTATTCTGATGTCTGGCTTACTCTTGAAGCTTTGAGACAGGTGTCATCATCCACAGGATCTGCATAAACAAAATAACCTCTTATGACCCATTTATGATCAACTCATGATACTGGGATCAAGACTTTTGTAAGAAATCTAAAATTATAAGAAAATATTTTTATTTTGGGTAAAACATCTCTCTCAGCCAATACAAGTAGCCCTAAACTACTGCTGTGTTCTAACTTGGATTTTTTCAGTGGCAGTCAGATTTTCTGATACTTCCAACTCCGACCAGAAGTTTCCATCTTGATGAAATTTAACAGGTTTTTTGGAGAATCCCATACAATAACTCTGATCTTACAGTCAGGACCCCAGTCCTTCAAGAGGCAAGAAGTAGAATTCCAAGGACAGACTAGAATCTTGAGCTCAGCAGGTTGCTTGTTTTCATGGGAATGCTGGCTGCCCCAGGGCTCTCTGCCATGTGGGTTGGCAGCACACAAGGTACTGGAAGAGATGCAATAGATTGGAAAAGCTTGAAAAAGCTGTAAAAATGGCAGCTGGGGCACCAGAAAATGATGTGGTAAAGAAGAGGTCACAAGGGAAAGGCAGAAGGGAAAATAATGCATGAGGTGAAGGGATAAAGATACTCCCAAGCACATGGCCAGGCAAGACAGCATTTCTCTAGTCCCGCTCCAGCTGTTATTCCTATGGAGCAGTTAAGAGTCTCCTTTCCTTTTGCTTGATGAGAGAAAGTAAATTGACAGTGGGATTGCAGATTCACAGGAAGAGAGGAAAGGCAATCAAAAGGGAAGCATCTCTTGTTGAGAAAAAGGACATGGATGAAGTGCTGTGATTCTGAATCTTTTCATCCCTACCTGTGACTCCCATCACAGGTCACGTCCTGGCCTTTCACCAGCAGTGGGACACAAAAAAGTGTCCCAGTTACAGCTCTCAGCCCTGGAGGTGAGCAGTGACTGTTTCAGTCCTGCTTGAGTTAGAAAGGGCCTGAAAATGGGGAGCTAAATATATGTACAAGGCTTTAAGTTTACCCTAAGAGGAATGAGAAGGAAGTGCACTTTTGTATTTCTTGAGACTTCTTAATCATGGATTTAGATGTTTGGAGGTAATAATGGTGCTTTTGGCAGGAAAGCCAAGAATTAGAGCATCATAATCTGCTTATCTAGGTACTGGGTGGTCCTCATGTTCATCTTTGAATGCTTGTGCCTCATGATTCCATATATCTCCAAGCAAGGAGGCAGAGAGAGATGAATTGTTGGTGAGCCTGGCTATCTAAGATAAGAATAAAAATGGGAATGCAGTCCTGAGGATTTTAGTAGCTCATGTAGAGAATTGTGTTAACTCTTCCATTGTCCTTAGATCATAGCTAAAATAAAGTGTTAAGAATAAAACAGGATAAAGTTACTCTTGCAATTGTTAGGAAATACATATAAAGTTTTATCAGTCAATTACAGAGTGATTTAAAATAAACTGTCAGTGAATATATTTAAAGGAGAATATACACAGGCTGACTTTAAAAATGGTACAGGAACGTCCACAAAGGGAAATGGGCAATTATCTCTCAACATAACTGAGTAATTAAAAGAACACCTTTTTTCTGTTATTCAGAAAGAAGAAAAGAAAGATAAAGTTTCTAAATGTTAATAAAATAATTTTTTCCACAAAAATAGACTAAATAGAAGAAATTATGCTTTCTTCTCTTCAAGTAAGTACAGTAAGTACTTCAAAATCATTTAAGGGACCTCTTGAATTTGTGGAGTGTGTTACAGAAATATAATCTCAGAGCAGCTTCACTGCCTATCTATCATATGCTACCCTGCAGACTGAAATTCAATTCAATTCCATTCAAATTTATTAAAGGTCATAAGTTCTAGGGCACCAAATGTTCCAAATTTTAATTACTCCAAAATCTCTATGCTTTTATGAATCAGTGTCATCCACTTTGATTTCGACTGTAAAATCTCACTGAAGCAATTTTAAAATAAAATAGTTCATTTTATCCTTAAAACTTAGACAATAAGTTCTAAATAAATTTATTTCTTGACATATGAGATTATTTCCCAGATGCTACAGACAGTATGATGGAAGTGGGACACTCAAGTTAATCCCACAGACTAAGTTGTTTGCATGAGAAACTGCAAATTAGTTAAACGTTAATTGCAGAAGCAGTTTGTTTTATGCTCTTCCAAATTCTCTCCTTTTCTCCTTCTTATCTTTCTTTTCCCTTTTCTTTACTTTCCTTCAGCCTTCAGCTATTTAACTGCCCCCTTTCTGTTTGCTTCTGATTCTCTCTTCTTTTCCTCCCGTTAAAAATACTCTCCCTTCTTTCCTTAATGTCTCTTTTCACCATCCCTCTGAGTTTCTTATCAGCCACATCTACTTCAGGAGAAAAAAAAGGCCTCCAGCATCTAAGGGCAACTGTCTTTTCTGTTCATAGCTCTTTTTATATACTGAGTTACTTGACGTTAGAATGTCTGTGATAAAACACTTTCCTCTGTTGTGTGAAGTAAGATTTCTTGTGAGAAATACAACTACCTGAAAGGGGAGGGGGTGGAAGTACTTGGAAAACAGCCTCAAGGTTAGGAAAGGCTGTGTTAAACCTTTCTGGTTACATTGTGACCACCAAAGATCATGAAATGGTTTTGATTTGCTGTTCTATTTAAAGCTTCCAAGGAAGCCTCTAGTGCCAGATGATAAAATTAATATGCAAACTCGCAGTTAAATTATTTGGCACATGTCAGGGTTAAATACTGCAATAAAAGAGGAAATCTGAACATCAAAGACCACTCTGTAGCTCTTCAAGAAGTACACTGTTTTACTCCCTTCTTAAAGATAAGGAACCTGCTGGTTTCTTTAAAAGAACACTAATTTTTAACTATATACCTGACAATTTTTTTTTTCATCAAATCAAGATATCTCATCTGAGCAGAGAAATTAATCTCCTGTTGGTGATGCACTTCCAGCAGCTGTTTGGCTGGAAATCCTAGTGGTCACTGACATCTGGAGAGATGGGCACACAGGCACTGATGTCCCTGGGCTGTGTCACCTGAGACCTCCTAATCTCTTTCAGTCCTGGTTTGATCCTTTTCTTTTCAAGCATATCTTTATTTGAGGCAGCAACGTTACTGTTAAATTCTTTTTTTGTTCTTTGGTTGTTTGTTTTTTTTTTTTTGTTTTTTTTTTTTTTTTTTCTGTAGGGATCCATACAGATAAAGCCACACATCAGATTCCTTTTCCTTCTTACCAAAACTACTTGAAAGTTATATTCATTTGATAGTCAAATATAAACCATGGAACAACTTGCAAGATTCAACCCCAATGCACAATTCAACTTGTCTGAATTGTGATCAGTCTGAGGAAACTTGGAAAGTCACAGTTAGATTTTGCTTTATAACAAAATTAAGACTCTGTTTCTGTATCCATAGAGGACAAGTAAAAATTATGAGTACCAAATATCATAAGAAATTCACAACCTATGAACCAATGAACATCAGTATGATATATTTAGCAAAAAAAGTTTAAAAATTTCAGCATATTCCCTCTACCTAGAGAAAATACAGGACTGGGACTGACTGAGAAATGACTGATATCTTACTGAGAGGATTTTAGCACCCCTACAGAGAAATGCTGAAGCTTTTAACAGAGTAAAGTAGCTCTTTATGTGCCCACAAGTACCTACATAAGTATGTATACATACCCCTAAAGATATATAGATAGATAGATAGATAGATAGATAGATAGATAGATAGATAGATAGATAGATTTCCACACACAAAGAGTCAGTAAGAAATTTTTTTACTAGTTTTATATTAGTGGCATTCCTAATAATAATAATAATAATAATAATAATAATAATAATAATAATAATAATAGGTTAACAAAGACCATGGTATTTGTTATTTCTATTGCCAACTACAGTAAATAAGCCTGTTTTGCTGATCCTAAGCATTTTATCTGAAATACAGAACGAATTGAACAACAGAAAGAATAGTTTTGATGCCTTGTAAAATCTTAAAATGTCATAATTCTGTTAGTTCATATGTTCATATTTCTACCAGAAATATGAAAGACACATATCTGCTGCAGCTATTCACTGTGGTACAACTTTAAATTCTGACCTTTACATCCAAAACCTGACCAAAAATTATGATTTTATTCCCTTTAAAATGAAAAGAAATTTATTCACAGATTAAGCAATTCTGATTAAGTTTTTCTCAAAAACAAAATTACACACAGTACGACAAAAATATGTAAAGTTATAATTGTCATAAAATATGTTTTTAAAGTCTTCAGTGTAAACATTATATGCAGGGTATAGCAGTTAATAATAACCAGGATATTGCTCTATAATGCAGTTTTCTGAGAGATAGTAAGACAGCCTAAATACATTGCCATTTTGGTATCAAACCATGAGATTTCTCTGCATAATTTCCAATGATCATAAGCATGTAAATCATAAAGTATAGACATTCAAACAATAATTGTTGGCTTTGTTAAACATGAAGTGAATGCATAAAAGTAATAATGCACCAGAAGAAGACATCATTGCATAAGCAATTAACCACTGTTATTTTTACATATTTAAATAGTTTAACATTGTCTCCAAGTTATGCACTGTTGCCCCTTCCCCACCCTACAGAAACTACAGATTCTTGTGGGAGTAAGTCCCCTTATTTTCCTTCTATACTATTTTTTCTTGCAGTTCTATTTTTCAGAAAATAACATTTATCTCCATTCTCCTGACTTCATTCATTCAAGCTGCAATGGAGCAGAACCAGGCTACAGTTTTCCCAGTTCCAAGATCCCCTATGGAAAAGTAAAGAAGAAAACTTCATCTGATGAGGTATAAGCTCAGATAAAGCAAATGCCAGCCATAGGAATTGAAGTTTTGTTGTGGTCCTTGCTGGACCTTGAAAAGAATGACTAAAATTGGATCATGACAGCTTTTCTGGACAACTTCTTATGCCCCTTAATATGCCATTATCTTTTTTGGAGAAATATCACAGAGAACCTATAAAAAGGTTGTTCTGTCTTCTAAATGACCACTTGGAGCAAAAATATTTTGAAATCTCTTTATATTGTAAATATAAATTACTTTTAATGCATTGCTAAATGCTTTAGTGAAAATTTCAGTTAAAAGATGCAGAAACCAGCCATGTCCCTTTTCAAGTAATGTCATACTTTTTGGTTTTAATTTTGCAATTTGAGTGTAACCCAGTTAAATAGAAACATACATCACACAATCACAAGCATTTTCAGAATATTTTTTTTCAATAGAATATTAACTATGATGTGCAAAAATGAACCAGCAAGAGAACATCTTCAAGTGCAATGTCAACTGACAGGCAAATGTACAGCATTAATAGCAATCAAGAAGTATTCTATCAACTATGATTAAAGAACATTTTTTCTCTCAGAAATTAGCTCTCTACTTCTCAGAGTATCCAGCTCTGCATGATAATCTGCATCCCCTCTACTAGAGAAATTTTGACATCATGGATAACAAAGCCAAATAGTATACAAGGAGTGGCATTCCTGTAAAATCTTCTTGTTCTTAGTAAGACTGCTGCTAAAATTTAAATAAAAGAAACACTAAAGGCTACTCCAAGCATCTGTTAATTTCAAGGAGAGCTGATTCAGATCCCTAACTTTTAATACATTCAACAACTGATGTCTCTAAGCAATCAAGTAGCACAATATCAAGGTGCTATAACAACTGATTTACAGTCTATTTTTCCTTTAACCAAATACAGCAGTATGCTAATGTGCTGGCTTAAGAGCACCCTGTCCTGAGAGAAAAAAGCAAGTAATTTGAATCTACAAGGTCTAATAGCTAATACAGGTGACATTAAATGAACTATTGTAGCTGCAAAACAATTTTCAAACAGGTGGTGGTCCTAAACTTCTGAATATTTGCATAATTTACTTATCACAGCTAAAGAAGATTGCAAGTTGATTAACTTTACTCATGCTTTTGTGAGACAGTAATGTCTATATCACCATCTATTTCAATTCTTCACAGGAAAATATCAGACTGAATACTCAGAATCAGAAATTTTCAAACCCCTGCAAGTCAATAAATTAAAACTGAATGTACAGAAGTTTTACCCTTGAGTCTGGCTTTTTTCATAACACATGTACAGATACTCATTTTAGAATGCCTTTTTACTGAGAAAGAAACATACTGTGAAAAAATTTCGTTCAACATATTTCAGTTGTGCCTCAGTTTCCACAATGAGTAAAATAAAAGGCTCTTTTAGTCATAACAAGTTCATGTATTCAAATATTTATAAGCTGTGGGTTGCTATTTTTGTGCATCCCTTATGCACACATTCATGCCCTGCAGTGTGGGCTTTAGATGTAAAGTACCTGTGAGTGGGCAAGGCAGTTCTCACTTCCACTGAATCATCACCTCTTTCCTTAATGCTACTGATATGGGAACTGAGAGAAGCAGCAGATTTATTAATATTGTGTTCATGCTTTAGGGAAAAAATATTGCTCAAGCTGCAGATGAGCTTCCAGATAAGAGGACTGACAAAATTTCACCTATTCCAAGGATATCAACAGCCAGCCCTCCAAGTTCTGGTTATTTTAGGGACTTCCATCACATATGTTATCCAAGCAAGCACATCACATTTAGCTGAATTCAACAGAAAACCTTCATTCTATTTTCAATATTCCTTCTCTCTTTTAGTAATCTAAGTGTTTCTAAAAAAGAAAAAAAAAAAAAAAAAACAAACCAAAACCTCAGCAAATATTTACAGGCATAATGCTAATATTATGCTGCCCATCATGGGCATTCTTGTTTATAAATAGCTGGACAGGAAAAAGGAATAATGTCAGCGAGAACTGAGTTGCCCTTTAAATGGAAATAATCATCTGGTTATTTCAGTCAAGCAGCTGTGTATGCAGTAGGAAGTCTCACTCACAAATATTATGATGACTCATCTACTTTCCTTTTCTAATAGTAAATGCTCTTTTCTCTTTACAAGTGCAGCACTCCTAAATCCTTCACAAGCTGCGATTCTACCTTACATTCCCTTACCTAAATCTGCAGATTTTAAAGTGCAGCTATGCATTTATATCCACAAAATTAGCTGTTATAATCACTGGGGTTACAAGGTTCTTTCACACAAACTGCAGACCTGTGAGATTTGCTGCCTTTATCAAAGCTAACATCTGAAATAGCATGCAAAATGCTAAGACTACAAAGAGAAAAGGTGCAGCCTGGACTGCTCCCAAGTCCCTGGAAAGAGAGGAGTTAATCAGCACAGGCAGTTCAGAGAGGGTGCAGTGAGACACAGGACTGTACTGCAGATGTGTGGAGCTCACGGAAGGTGTGGCCCGTGCCTTCCACATGTATATTTAAATACTTAAATTACACGGCCTTAAGGCTGCTATTAGACAGCAACTTCACAGAGAGGAAGAATTACACAGTGAAATGAGGCCTAAGGCATTTCTTCAAACAGAGAGCTGAGAAGAAGAAGAAGAAGAGAAGGAAAAGCCCGGGTTACTCACGATTCTTTTCACCTCTCCACCTTGACCCCGCTTTTATTCTAGGCGCGACGTCCACAGCAGCAGTTATGTCTATTAGCCCAAGCAGCAGCAGCAGTGACAGCACAGCCATGCCAGGTAACAAAAAAAAAATAAATCACCTCTACCTGGAGTACTGCTAGAGATGAATTGGAGAAGACTTTCCTCAGTAATGAACAATTGGAGCTAACAGCACTTACTCAGCAGAGGCAGAGGGAGATGTAAAATGTTATTCCTGCTAGAAATGTTTATTAAAAATTTCCATTGCATCGCTTATTTCCTTGATCCAGGGAAAGCAAAAACAGAAGAGTTGTAAAGGCTTCCCCTAACTAGGAGCCTCTGGCACTCAGACGCAGGAGGAGATGCAGTGGCAGCTTTCTGTGGTCCCTCAGAAGCCACCAGCTCCTCACCTGCCTCTGCCACCTCTCAGCCCTTCCCAGTGTTTATCAACATTCCCCACAGCACCCTAGCAGGGGACACAGCCAGGCTGAAAACTGAGTTTTTTCTCCCTCGCTTCCATATTTCACTGCAGTTTCACAGAGCTGATGACACGGAACATTTTAATGTTGACACTCAAATCTCATTACGTTTATCAATGGGCAGAAAAACACAGTTTTTCAAGCTTTCCCCCTTACCCACAGAGGGGGGGCAAAGGCAAAAAATAGCATATCCAAGATGAAAAAATGAATGCTTAAAAAAGAAACTTTTTTTTTTTTTTTTTAAAAGCTGTGCAGTAACTCTGCCTCTTATTCAGCACAAGTATCTTCTATTCCTAGGGAAAATAACACAAACAATACCACCTCCCACACAGGCTTCTGTCAGCAGATGCTGCATAAATGGAGCAGCGCATCAGTGGTAAGAGAAGCTCTGAGAAATTGTTTATAGAATCTGTGTTACCTAACAAACCTTTCCCCTGCAGTCCAGCAGCCTCAGGGCAGCCAGCACCCAGGGCAAGCAGATTCCAGTGCTTGCAGCAGCACTGCTGGAAGAAATTTAACCCCAGATCCCTCAGTACTGGGCAGCCAGATCATGAACATCCCCACAGTCAGCAAAACAGTCTCAAGGAAGAGCTGGAACACAGCTACCCCTGCCTACCCCTTTCACCATAATTATGAAATCATTCCCCATGAGTTGTGGAGACCCAGAAAAGTTTCATCCTGAGAGCTGAAAATCACTATAATAAGACCAGAGGGTTATTTGTTCATTGTGACAGAGGGCTTTAGTCTGCACAAAGTCTACATTTATATCCAGTAAAAGTAAGTGCAAAAATTTCTAGTCCTTTAGCACCATAAGCATCAGCCTCTGGAATACTTAAAATTGTTACTTATATGACAGTAAAACTTCCTTTTTTCACAGAAGAGCAATGAAATAGCTTTCTCCAAGCTGATCTTCTGCCTCACACATTACATGCTTCCTGTTGTGGATAGATGTAACCAAGCTAAAGAACTGAGGGCCTTTTTGTTAAATAAAGTACTGGAGTAAATTTCTAGATGCAAATTCAATTACCAAGAAAGGAGAGACAAAGTAATTTACTTCCATCTTAATAATGCATCTATTTTATAATTTATCTATTCTATAATTTATAATGTTCACAACCACTGCTCTTTATGAAATTTGAGCTCAAAATTATTAGTGCAATTGAAATACTGCACAAGAACCAGTTAGGAGGTGACCAGCTGAAGACACTAATTTCTAAACCTTCTCATGTCAGTGATAGGAACTTTCCAAAAGAGGGCCTGAAGAATTTTCTCACCTAGAGCTGACAGACCACAGATGATCACAAGAAAGTTTCAACAGCCATTAAAGTAGTTATCCCTTTAAAAGATATGTCCTTTTTCTTTGGACCAGTTAGAGAAATTAGGAAGAGAGATGTGCTCTTATTTCAATTTGAGTGAACTTTGTTCAGTACAAAAAGCAAAGTATTTTTGGAATAGGATATAAAGAACCTGTGATCTCTCAAATCTCCTGCTTCTTACACATTACAAGCAGCCTTCAGTTTTGCTCTGACCCCAGCAGCTCCTTGTGGCTCTTCCCTCTGGAGAGGTGACCATGAGGGATTCCATATATAAACACTGTACTGTATCTGGGCAGGGAGAGAGTCATCATGTCCTCGTCTCAGTGGGATTTCCTTATGAAAAGCTTTGGGGTTTTTGTGATCCTTTTATTTGACACAAGTCACATCCATGTGCTGAAGAACAATGGAGATCACTCCTACACATGCTGTTGGGCCTTTGCCCTACAGCAAAAATAACTCCTATGGTAACATATAGTGTGAAAAGAAATGGTTGGGGGGTTCATACTGTCCTTTTTTAAAGCACTTTCTAACTGCACATTTTTCACCATCTGAGCTCATGCCAGTTCAGTCAGGAGTCGCTCTCGAAAGATGACTCATGGTGTCGCTGGTTATGTAAGACACCTGAATGCACCACATTGTTCACTGCACCAAAATACAGCAAAGGAAAAAGAAAAACCCAACTAATATAAGTCTGCCCTTTAGGAGCACATGAGCAGTAATGTAGAATGGTGTAGTTTACTGTGAATGCAGAAATATTGACTGTTCAAAGGACAGCTGCAGTTTTGAGCACCAAAACCAAAAGATTTTGCAGTCTCACAGTTGACAGTGAACTGTTTGAAGGACAGAAGATAAAGATTTTCAAAGAAAAAAAAAAAGGCCAAACAAAGCATGAAATTCCAGACTGAAACAAATTAATCTGAGCTAAAAATTCAAGCTGCCTCATAGAAGAATTCCCTGCCTTGTAGTTAATACTTGTTATCCTTTATCTGGTCCCAGATCCAAACCGCATAGAGCCTTGTGCTGTGCAAAAGTAAACTTGTACATCAAATTGGTATTTTAGCAGATGTTGGCTGAGCTCTCAAGCCCCACAGCTGTTTTGTCTAACAGGGAATCCTAATGAAAAGTTTCAGAACTGTAGGCCAGACAGCTTTTTGTCTTACAAGATTAATGGAAGGCCACTTTTATAGACACAAACCACTGCATGGACACTTTTGCACAGGTTGCGCCCATTTATCCCATCACAGCAGAAGGAGCTGTTGCCTTCAAAAAAGCTACCCCATATCCTGAGGAGTGTGAAGAGTTGCCCAAAGCAATGTCTCACAAGTGACATTCACACAAAGAAATGAAATTAGACATTGAAAATTAATCACCAAAGGAGCTTTTACATCACTCTGTCTAACATAGTGCCCCATGGACAGTGTTGCTGGTTAGCAGGGCAGTGGGCAATTACTGCCATCAGAGCAATGCCTTCCCCACTGGAGTAATAGCAAGCAAAACCAAACCAATTAAGCATTCAGAGGTGCGAAGCCAAATAAAAGGTGGTCTGCTCCTATGTGATTCAGTATTTTATAGCTCATTTAACTAGTTTCAGTTTCTGCTGTATAATTTCTGCTCATGTGAGTTCCTCAGTTATTTGAAAGCTTATTCAAAAGCAATATAATTAATTCTGGGAATTAGCCATTGTGGACAAATTTTTCAGAGATGCAGTGGACTACTTGAAGATATTACACTAAGACTGGATGCCTTCCTGACTAATATGTTACAGTTCAGTCAAAAGGATTTGAAGTTAAAATTACATAATGAATTTATGGTCTGTGTTACATTAGTTCTATCTAGCTTTAATACACCTCATTTTCTCAAATCTTCAAACATATTTAACTTCTTTTCTCCTCAGCTTTCATAATGTCCCAAACTTTTAATTTCTGGTTTAGTGCACCATAGATAAAAGTCACTTGCAATTTACTGCATAGATCTTTCCTTGGATCAAGTAGCTTCCACAGAGCTTTTTACCCATAATAGGCAGAACTTTTTTCCTGAAGTTTTCTCTCTCTTCACTATAGACTTCACCTGATAACAGAGCTCGCTACGGCATTTTGGCAAGAGCTTCCAAGGAAGGTTTGAAATAAATTTTCTCTGCATTCATTCACAAAGACAGGATGAAAGCTACAGCCTCACCCACTGGAAGAGCAACTGTCCTTTGAACAGTCAGTTCCCTTTGTACACAGAGGTCCTTCTCCAGCCCTCAAAGTCACTTCCTTACACAGAGACATCTCTGTTGCTTCTGAAGATCCTGCCACAGACTGTGTTGGAAACTGATGACCTAGGAAAGCTTTTTTAGCACAGAAGTCAGGTGCTGGTTTAGCACAAAGGAACACCGACTGACAAGGAAGAGCCTGGCTGGGCACCATGCCATGGGTTCTTGAGTCATCCCCTCCTCAAAGTCACACAAGGACTGGCTCAACCTCCCTTATCATGAAGGGCAGTGAGCCGCCCTTTCCAGTCCTCGATTTTAAGGCATCTTTATCAAATTTGCGAAACAAAGCAGGTTTCTATTTCTGCAGTATGAGCTCTACTTAAATAGCTGCCAAATACAGTTCTTACACTGCCTTTGATGCCCTTCTGCAACAGTCTCCCTTTTTAAAAGAAAAACTGGATCTGGTGGCTGTCAAGGAGCCTGTGTGAGGCAGCCGTACAGAGACTTTGGGGCATGACAGGACAACAGTCACAGAACTCATTAAAGCTAAACATTACCCAAGTTTTATTTTACAAGCCTTATAACTCTAAAAGCTCCAGGGAGATCAACTCAGATGTAGCAGTGTTTGCCATGAAAACATTGTAGTGCTGTGAAGTGAAGGGCACACACACATAATTCAGCACTGTGTGTGTGGAACAGACCCACACACCATTGTACCCCTGCAGTCTTGGGGAAACACTCGAGTTCCCAAATCAGCTTGGCTGGGTTTTTTCTGTTTTGATTGTAATACAGATCTAATTAATACATCAACTGAACAAAGATCCTGAGACTGACTAGGGTTTTTTAATCATTCAAATCCATACATTTGAAAAAAAACTGCCAAATTCACTATTCTAACATACTTGTTATTTTTTTTTCTGTTTACTTATAGAATACCAACAGTGCCCTCAGCACTGTATAATCATATTAGCATTACCTCTCTCCTAAAGACTTCATGGTCCAGCATGACTGAGTCTTAAAAGTCATCACTTCTCTGAGGGCATATATTTGTTTCTTAATTTCCTCATGTTAAAGCCTTTACATTCTCAACCATAACATTAGACATTTTGCTAGTACAATTTGCATTTTTGGTGGTAAAGGAAAACAAATGTGTTCTTCATGCATGCAAAGATACACACAAGTCTTTAAGTAAATGTACAGCACCTATGTATACATGCTTCTGCTAATAAAAACCACAAACACAAAAACAGAGCAGGATTTGCACAATTAGAAAGAAGTTCTGATACATATTATTTAGTCTTGGCTAAAGCAACATTTAAGTAAACTGATCTTGGTTTGGATCAACCAGGCCTTACATATATACTCATTAATTATATACCATTAACAAGAAATAACATTCCGCTTGATGAAATTGGAAAAGAGAAGACCTGGTTTTTGAGGCAAAAAGTATGTTTTCCTCACCCATGTACCTTATCAATTTGCCATCTATTCTCATGCCCTCAAGGCAACACAGATTTTGATTTATGTCAGAGACTACAATTTTCCTCAATTTATTTTTTCCATGTGACTGCAGAAGAGTTGGCATTAGACAAAGCATGCAAAGTTAAGCTAGGAACTACTATGAATTTTACAAGAAATTCCCCATTACAGGCCTAGCTAGTAATGCTATGAGAAAAGCATTTTTAGTTTTCTCTTGGTATAAGAAAACCAAGAATTAAGCCCTTTTTTTTTTCTTATTTTATAACATATTTCTTTTCTCTTTGTTTATAAAAGATGCTTAAAGTCCATCAGGAAGTAAATTTAAAAAAACCCAAACCCTGACCTAGGAGCATGTAATAAAGAAGATATTTTGTTCTTGCTGGTAAAATGCAAAGTGAGTTCCTATGAGATACCTCCAAATTTGCACTCAGGCAAAGGAACCAACCTTCCTAAGCAACCTAGACATGTTAGACATTGTAACTGGCTAAAGCCTAATGAGACAACAAGTCTTAAAGGCTGCTCTTTGAGCTGGAGGTGGCACCTTGTCCTTCATCCCAGGAGAGTTTATGCATTTAAAGTCATTATTGGGAAAAAAAATAGAGTAAAATAGCCAAAAGGCTAAGGAGCAGAAGAGCAGGGCACTCCAACCCCAGCTGACCCAGGGTACCTGAGTGATGCTGGTGCTATCACAAACTAGCAAGTTGAGCTCATTCTTGCACCACCTCCTCCTACAGCCACAAATTGCTTTTGCACAATCGAGAACTAATTTTTCTTTAAAAGCAAAGAGTACCAGCAGACTCTGGATCCCAACACACCACTCCTGAAGGAAGCACGGCTTTCATGAAGGCATCACATCTGTCAATACGCTTTCTTAGCTCTGGCACTAAATCAGCAAAACCCCTGAGTGCATCTCAAGTGCTCTCAGGATCCTCAACCACAGCACTCCAGGCTTTTAAAGGCTCTCTGTCTCTTACTGCTGTGATCCCACACCAGCAGCCAGAGCATGCCTTTTTCTAATGATTATTTAGCATTTTTATGTGTGACTGCACAACTAACAGCTCTTCACAGCTCTATGTGAGCTGATATTTCAACACAGCCAGTGTTTTATGTCAGCATAAATGAGAAGCTGTATGAGACTACCACAAGAATGCTTCCCAGATCATGCTGATAGTAAAATTTTATAAGATAATGTTGGCGTTTTTAACATCAAGCTTATGGATTAAATATGTCCCAAACACATTTAATGTATTCAAGTCATTTATCATTTTCTGTTCTAACAAATTGGCAATATTTATCCTATTAATTCAGGCAAATGTAGGACTGTTTACTGAGTGGTGGAGAATTATAAGGATATGTTCAGACGAAAATAAACACAAGAAAACTAAAGTGAATATTGTTTAATGTAAAAATATGCCATCCTACTCAGCTCTCAAAATAAACTGCTAAACTGTCGTCGGCCTTCTGCTTTTCAAAAAAAGTGATTGTTAGGCTAATCTGTCAGGACTGATTTGCATTTCTATATTTACTTTTTCTCACACATTGAAAATATCATCTTAGTGGGTTTCAAGAAAACATTCAGAGAAGACCTGGACATTTTATAATTCCAAGATCAAATACATAGCTTGTTGCATTTTTTTTTCTTATTTTTGCTTTAAAAATGTATTTCCATTTTGCTTTGTTTTCCTTTCCACTGATCTCTGACTTCTCCATACTCCATCTCTGTGTACTACTCCCTTTTCTTTCCAGTATATAATTTTTCCCAGCTCATCATTCCTCAGCTCTTTCCTCTCTGTCCCCAGTTAACCAAGCCCTGCTCAGAAGTGAGGTATTGCCTGGAAGAGGTGCAAAGGAAAAGGTAGTTGAGCTGAGAACTGTGCCAACACGAGTGAATAACTTATGGTGAGAAACCCAGGTGAGCGTGGCATTATCTCAGCAGGTGATTTTGAGTAGATAACATGAGATAAACATGTATTTTGCAAACTGTCCCTGTGATTATTAAGCTAGAAGTTGAAGCCAGCCTGCCAAGTACCTAAAACTCCATGAAATTTATCCCAGAAGATGGAGATATTCCTGGTATTCACTCTGTTCATTTAAGAAAAGAAATTACTTTCTACACATGCTTGCTGAACAGGGCATGTTGTTGGAATACAAAATCAGCTAATTTTTCCTGGGGTGGGTGGCGCCAGAAATGTGGGAAACTATCTTGGCAGATGGGCAGAGAAGAGGAACTATGACAAAATATCTAAAAGCAGGTATAAGAGTCTGGTTACACTTTTTCTGCTCCTGCCAACCCAAATTGCAATGCAGTGAAGGCTTTACAATATCTTCATCCAGGCATATGAGGACATTTCCTCTGCAGTGTTTCCATTCTGATCTTCAGAACAAGAATCAAGGTCAACGTCTCACAGCCTAATAAGAAAAAAATTCATTTGAAGGACAATTTTACCAGGCAGTTGCATTGGTGTTAATGAATCAGTTGGAGGTGTTTTTAACTTTTTCAGTTTTCCATTTTGTCAGGGAAAACTTAATTCTCCAGTGTTGAATCTCGTTATTAGGAGACCAAGTAACTTATAATAACTTTAGCAATGACATGGCTTGTGTCCCAAATGGTGCAAATAATTCACTGACTGTACTGGATCTATATCAAACTGTGAGCATCTGGCCTCCTCTGCTTTGATCAACATTTTCAAAGCCTACTTGAGAAAGATGGATGCCCTGTCCTATTAAGAGAACAATGGGAACTGAGATTCTCTGTATCCAGAGAGAAGGCAGTAATACAATTTCAGCAGTCAATGGAAGTTAGTGGTTTGACTTCTATTTGTGCCTTTGAAAATCTCCCCAGTGAGATTCTTTGGGTGAATTAGAGCCATGGGGTAATCTCCTAAATTGGAACAGAATCAATAAGCTAAATGAAAACATTTACCTCAAACTCTAATTTAAACGCTGAGCTGATGGCATTAAAAATGTCGTATCTTTAATAGATGCACATAAATAAAAGTGTCATCATTATATGTCATAATGAGCATGGGGCTAAAATTACTGTCTGAAACCTCGTGCAAACTCTACATTCAAGTGAAATAAAACACAAAAACATTTAATTCATTTTTCTATGGGTTGAGATACAGCAATAGTAGAAACAGGCCACCGTTCCTGACTTTTGCTTGTATTTCAAACTAAAAATTACATTCTTAACTGATTTGGGGCAGCATTTTGCTTTATATTTCCTGTTGTCCTACTGAACAAAGATGTGTTAATGGAAATCAGCTGAAAAACAAAAGTGTGTGTTTTTAATGAGTTCCACACTTTCTAAACTAAAAAATCACAATCATAATATAATTGTGTTTCGAACAATTTCATAATAACTTAGACACTTGAAAATAAACATCCCTAAGTATATGAGTTACTTGAAATTAATAACCTCAGTAATAAAATCAATACTATCCTTATAGTTCTTAGTAATTTTTTCGAATATTGACTTTTTTTTTTTGGTAAGGCCTGTAAGGCTTGCTTATTATTTGGATTGCTGATATTGTTTTAATCTATCATAAAGAGAAGCATTTTTATGGAAAATAATTGAAAATGAACATGTGAAATAACCAAGGAACAACTGCAAACAGCCAAGTGATCATTTTAACGATTAAAAAATCAAAATTTGGAGACATCTAAATGCTGAATCATTTTCCTTTGAAAAAATTGAAATATCCATAAAATGCAAATGTACCATTCAGTTACTGGTAGAAGTTTGTTATGGGAATAAAAAAATTGTACCAAAATTATGACTGTAATGACCAAATTCTCCTTTCTAGTAACAGGATTAAACACAGCTAATTATGATATAGAAAAGATAAATTTCTGAGAGGCAGAGTTATATAGCAAATTTTTTTACATATAGGATGGATATATTTGTATAACACAAAAAATAAGTAATAATAATAAAAAAAATTAAAAGAACATCAACTTTGTTAAGGGCAGATGAGAGAGTGATTTTCTTTCTCATTAGAATGGAGTGATGATTATCACCTTTCAGAATTATCAGTATAAATCCCTGCTTATTCAAATGATTACAGCTGTAATGCTTTAAATGGTTTTCAGTGACTTCAGGTGTTGCTTCCCACAGACTTTTTTTTCTCTAATTATTAAGTCTAGTCTATTCCTCTTCCTTTTTTCTTTGTCCCAATTTTTATGTTTTCCATGTTGTCTAAGTTAACACATTCACTTCTTACATGGGGACCAGTTGTCTGATCCATTTCACAGATCTCTGCTCTGTTGACAGCTACTCTAGGTGCATTCAGAGCTATTTTAAAGATGAAAGCTGCTAACATGGCTTTCTCAAATATGTCATCTAAGACAATAGTTTAAAACTTTAAAAAGCCTGTAAAAACCTCCATAAAAAAGAACAAAACAAAACAACTGAAAACCACTTAAAAATAAAAAATTATTCAGATTTGAAAAATATTAGCAGTCACAGAAATGCTGATAGCTTTTCAGATAAAAGACTAATTTTGAATATAAAAACTATACTGCTAATAAAAATTAGCATACAATCAAAGTATATTTGGCTGTGATATGATATAAAATGGAAGGTTTTTGCAAAGAGTAATAATGACCCTCTGAAAATTACTGGGCTTGCATGTAGTGCATTTTTACAGCAGTGAATGAGGAATCTGTAATCTGTAAAAAATGAAGCCTGTAAAGTCTGCAGTGTGACTGCAAAGTCTGCAGTGTGACAGCCTGCCCATGCCTCCCAAAGTAGGAACTCCTGTCTTTTCAAGGTGAAGGCTTGACATTAGCAAAAATAAAGACCAAAAGTGCCACGAAGGAGGTGAGTGAGTGCAAAGTGTGAGCAGCACTCCTTGGGAAGGCTGTGCTCCAGCCTGACATATTGGCAGGGCATGGAGGCTCATACTGGGAAATAACTGCCTGAATATGATTTTCTGTGGGGCCCTTGAAGTAGGTGAGAGCATTCCTGGCTGACTCCTACTCCTCCTTTCTTTCTGTCCACTGTGGATTGCTGCAGTTTGGCTCAAAATGCCTAACACAAGCCCAGGGGGCTGGCTCAAAAGTTTGGGGTTTTTTTTCAGATTTTATATACACTCAATGTTCATTGCATAAATGAATCTCAGCCTTGCTGTACCAAGACACCTTCAACATTCCCATTGGTTTTGGAGAGAACCACGGCCTCTAAAAGTGGATTTTCCTCCCCACCATATTCCAAGACCTATCATTAGCTTTTGCTATGCAGTGGGACTTCATGAATTTGAGTTTTAAAAGAAAGACTCAGTCAAAGAGAAGCCACAGTCAACTCTAATGTAAACAAGCTCCACAGAAATTAAAAGCATTTGGGCAAACCTCAGGGCAGATTTCAATCCCACATCACTATGACATCTGGAAAGAAGGAAAGAAGGAAGAGAAAACCCTGTAAGAACAGCACAGAGCTCTTCCCTTTGCTCATCACTGTTTTTATTCACTCATCTTTTTCCTCATTTTCTCCTTCTCTCCTTCCTCTACATTTCCTCACATAGCTCACACTTAACTGGACAGCTAGGGCAAGTCACATGGCAGAATTTCATATATGCTATTTCAGTTTGTCTAAATAAGTTATTCCTTTAACATGAAGTTCATTGGTTTATCAGACTACACAACTAGAGGATTTACAGAAAGATTTGTCCTCAATTGAATTAACAAATTCTCTTCATTTAAATCCTCTACACTCTATTTTTGCAGGGATTGTTCAACAATTTATTCTCTTCCTCTCTTTGGAGCAGTTCGTGTCTTTTTCTTGGAATGTAGTACCTCCTTATATGTAAATATATAGAATATATACTAGGAATTTTATTACTAATTGTTTATAGCAAGGAAATAGATGGAGAGCAAAAAGAAACAAATACCTAACATACTGTTATGTAATGTGATAGCTTCTCCTCTAACTAGCTGCTCCACTCTGTGGCAGAAATTGCAAGGCCACCTGTGGATCCACTCCCAGTAATCTGTAATTTGGCCTATCAGCCCTAACATTACATGACATAATTCTCTGCTCACAACATATGTTGGCAGTTTTACTCTGTGAGGTCCATTTACTGGATCTAAAGCACAGCAAAACTGGGCAGTGTGCGCACAGAAATCCCCAGAGTAACCTTGATATTTGTCATAATGCTGCTTGATTTGGTTTCAATTAGATCTATTTGAATTCATGATTCTGAGATTTTATGGAACTTTTTATATAGCACCATGCTCACTGTGCTCATTATGCAATACAAGGCGATGTAGAACAGAAATTAGGAACTGTAACTTGCTGTGTCACAGGTTAGAAAATGGCACAAGAGAGGACCCCAAACAAACAAAACACCCAGCTGAAGTAGAAGAGGGAACTCAGTATTTCTGGAGCTCAACAGGAGTTATAACCAAAATACTTAACCAAGCAATGAAACAATCTGATAAATTTGCAGCTGCTGGGAGATGTCTGAACTTAATTTTGTGACTAACTCCAACCCATCATATTGACTCTTAAAAGTTAACCTCAAAGAAAGTTTGGGAAAAAAAATAGGGTTTGAAAACTGATTTAAAACCACTTCTATGTTTTGTTTAATTTAAACTGTAGATGTCACTGTATCAACTGTTGCTAAAGCTAATACTAATAATTATAAATGGCACCAATATAGCCAGATTAATTTTAAACAACAGTTTTTTTAACAGGAAGAAATACCAATTTTCATTTGTATTGGCTTTAAATAATTAAGCAAATCTAAGAATATTTGGGTCCAAAGTATGCATCCAGTTTAAATGAAGGCTATGAAAAGTGACTGTAGACATTATGAAGATTATCACTCAAAATTAACATTTTTTCAGCCTGCAATACAGAAATATGAATGGCTTGGGGCATATTTTCTATATCTTTTGTTATCAAATACTGCGTTGGCTCTGGTACTTCAAATTCCAAAGGTAAGGATTCAGCAGACCTATAAATACTCCTTTGGTGTACAGGAATATTTTTTAGTTCTGCAACACAGAAGGATTGATTGGTTAGTATTTGCAGAAGTATTAAGGCCTCTGGATAAATGTGTGCTAGGATAGAAGCATGTGCTTTTGTACTTGAAGCACTCTACCACAGATGAATTAGATATTTGGCCTTGTATTAACTTGAGAAGTTCTGCATCAGCATTTTACAATTGTAGCACATATTTCATTTTCATTGGCAAACCACAACTCATTACAAGTCTAATTTATACATAGCCAAGCGGTATGGCTTGTCAAATAGGAACATATGAACTTGGAAATAGCCAACGTTTTCCAGTAATTTCAGAATTTTTCAGCCTTCTTGAAAGGGAGAGTTAACAGCCTTAGATTTTCTAGAGTACATCTGAATAGTTTCAGGAGCCAAATCTTTTATTCTGTGTTTCAGTGCCAGCATAAGGTTCCTTCAAAACCATCCTCCCAGTTTATATCCTTGAAACAGTACTCCATGCAAAACTTCTGGTTCTGGCAGCAGAACATCCTTATTTTCTTTTATTCTTTGAATCTTGAGAATTTCTCCAACTCCTCATAAAAGAAGATCATGGGAACATGCTATTCTGTCAAGCACAAAGATGAGAACTGTAGACAGGAAAATCATTAGGGAGAATTTGAAAATCAAGGCTAAGAAGGATTAATGAAGAACGAAGAAAGTTCTGATGCTTTAAATGAAAATGAAAATCAAAAGGGAAAAAAATCAGCATAAAAAGAAGACTAATTTTTGGTCAGATTTTTGTCAGGAACTTTTCTCAAGCTGTGAAGGTGATAAACTACTCCAAATGGTCCTTGACAAAAAAAAGCCCTACAGCACACAAACAAAAGAAAAACCAACAAACAAACAAAACCCCCATCATCAACAACACACAAATAACAAACCGCAAACAAAACCCAAAACCAGAACAAAAAAGTCCAACAACAATAAAATAAGAAAATATGAGGTTTGAGAGCAAAGAAGCCTAAAATATAGTGATCAGTTGCAGTGTGGTCACCACTCCCACCTGAGCAATCCTTTTTATCTACAAAAGTTAAAAACCTAACGCAGCAACAGTATTCTTGTGTCTTTACAATTGAAATACCTGAATTATCTGCTCAAAACCTTCCTATTTTAGTGCACTTAGTTTGCCTGAAATCCACAGGCAAAAATTTATTATTTAGTACTCTTTTTACAGGAATTCCTTTAAATAAAATTCTGCTAGACATTTTATACCAAAATTTATTTCTGAAACAATCTGCATGGCTATAACAACCTATAATTAAACCAAATATAAAATAGAAATAATTTACAAGAATCTATATAATGGTTGTAGCTTTGTTTACCAAGATGTTTCTAAAAGCAATATTATTCACTGAAACCATACCATAACTGCTTTGTCCTGGCTCTTGGCAGATTAAGCAGAATGCACAGGTATGTGCAAATGTGTACTCCACAAGCTAGACAGGAGCAAGACTGCATTTAATATGTTACATCCTTTAAAATATTTCCACTGTGTGTTGCACAAAACATCAGTCCAAAAGTTTCAGTGGAAGTCTAATAAAGTTTTTCATCACTCAGACTATGACCTCAGTGTACATTTTGTTCTGAGAAATGTGCACATAGTTTGCTTGTTCATTTTTTTTTAAAGTGAATCCAATACATTGAATCAATTTTTATTCCTGTTTTCCCAATATTAACTGTACTATGGGATAGAATAATTACCAGTTAGGAATGATTAAACTGCAAAGCTTGAACGTATCAGTATTCTCATTAGAATTAGGTTCTAATTCTCAATAGGTATTGAGCAAGGTATGTTGCTGCAGCTAGCAGCAATTAATAGTAGTTTAGGCTCCAGTTTTAATTTTATTAGAATGCCATATATGCTGAATAATGTCAAAGTGGACTGTTCATTTTTGCTCCAGCCACAGAGTGCAGTTTGGGCCATCCCCCTCCTGGAGAACAGGAACACAGCAACAAAGTCTCCCATTAGCCATGGGGGCTGCTCCCAGCCCAGCAAACACAAAACCAAAACCAGATGTCAAAGATCTGCAGCTGGGATTGGAAGATATCTTGTGGCTCTCAGGCACAAAATAAAACTCTACTGATTTTTTTTTTACAACAGGAAGTAGGACTTAAATATCACAAAACGCTCACATGGAATATTGTAAGTTGTTTCTACCTCACGCAATGCCAAAAGCAATCCAAGCATCTTAAAAATGGATACTATACCAATTTGTTTTTCTCACTCTCCCTCATTATCTCTAAATATGTGAAAATTGAGAGTTATACAGTACTAAAAGCTGGACTTCCAAGATAATTATTCAAAATAAGATACTTCAAACTTATACTATGGAACCAGGTTCAAGATACGTTTCTGTCAAATGAAATTCTCTTTGGCTTCAACTAATCTTCTCTTGCTTAAAACCTGTTACACAAACATTTTGAAAGCAGAGGCTCTACAATAAAGATGCTGCTAAGCTGAGAAGCTCCACACATGTGAACTAATGATGTAGCTGACAGTGTCAAAAATATCCTTAAAGAATACTTCACTCTTAGAGATGATTTAGCCTCGTGGACCTCAATGGAAGTTTTCCATTGTCTCGTATAGAATTTAGTCAAAAGTTTGACAAGAGAAAGTGACAGCATCTCAAAAAGACCTATAAATAAGATGACTGGGGAAGAAGAAAAGCACTGCTTTGCTCAGAAATTATAAATTCTAGAAAATATACAAGCAATTAAAACCCCAACTCATGCTGAAGCATTAATAAAAAAATCCTAAAATATAGTGTGTTTTTCCCCAAGGAAAAAGACCATAAACCTGTTTTGGCAAAATTTAGTTATGTACAAAAATAAGAATTTTTTATGTTTTGGATTGTTGCAGCTTTCTTTTCGGGGTTAATGCAATTTCTCAAATTTCTCAAATGACTTTGAGCAGTTAATGTAATTTCTACCCATTTTAGAAAGATTTAAAAAAGAGTCACAAGCAGTTAAAGCTTGTGTGACGAAATTTATAACTTAATGTTACATAATAAAATACTTGCTAGAGTTAATTCATTTTCTGTATTCTATAAGAATCCTAGACAACTGCAAAATTATAAAAAGGATTATGAAAAGTGCTGAAGTAGTTTTCTCTTACTTTAGGTTGGACAGTCCTATAATGTTTTTTTCTCCTTAATGTGCATGCTAAGGAAAGAAGATGCAGTCTTCTGAATATAATTATATGGCACGTCTCTCCAGCTCATCCTTCTGAAATCTTTTACACGTTCCACCTACAACTGCAGACAACTTAATATTGAAGCAATTTACAACAATGCATCTGATATCTTTGTTTACGGAGAAAATTTTCAATGCAGTATTATTCATTTAAATTTCAATCTGATTTGCTATTTTTTTATAAATTAATTATTTCAACAGAAACCTCATCCATGGTTCTTGTTACTGATATCCTCCTCCTCCAACTAATTTAATACAGGAAATTGTGTTACAGTCCTCCTTGTTCTTAAAGCAACTCCTAATTCTTATTTAGTGAGGTTTGCAATGAACAATATACTAATAAAACACATTCTTATTTTAATCATATTAAATACTGACTTTGATGTTTAGGTTCTTCTTCATTAAGAGTTTTAAAATTTAATCTTTATCCATGAAGATACTTAGACTTAAGGGGACTAATTCTTACAGCAAAACTTGCAGATGCACAAAAAAAAATTGTTAATTTGTTTTATTTATGTATGTTCTGTACTCAATAATTAAAAATATCTCTCCAGAAACAAGATGAAGGATAAGCCACATACATATGCCACAGACAGTCCTCAGTGGATTAGAAGTGGAAACTTCATATGAATTGATACTGTCAGTCCTGAAAAAAAATCTCAGACCTCAAAAAGTGCCCTCTGTACAACAGTTTAATGTACAGAAAATGAAATAAAAGTCTTGAAAATAACCTGCAAATATAATTACCTTGCAGAAGGAGATTTCTGTTTTCAACATAAGTTACAGAATGCAGAAGATAAATTGGTAAAGATAACATTCAACTGATAAATCACAATTGATAAAAGAGAGATGATCTCTCTTAAATTACAACTTACAATAAATTCAGGCAAGACAAATGAGGTTTTGAATTAATACATCACAGAAGTCAGGGATGTCAAAACTGTATTTTCTAAGAGTTCATTATGAAATGTAAGTAGCACTGAAATAAATCTTTGTGGTCTTCAGAAATTACATTACAACACATAGCTCAGGGATGTAGTGCACTGGTTCATATCTGTCCACAGAAAGCAGAAGTGACTTTTTTGGAGTCATTAGTCAGCCTTGGACAAGAAAAGGCCCAAGAATTGTATTTGTGACTGAAGATATGTTACTGCAGGGAAGTTTATCTGTTTATTTCCCATCAGCTTCATCCATCTCTTCTGGCTGATGCCTGGACTGAAAATGCATCAGCTCCCAGATGTCACACCTAGTGCCCAGTGTTTCAGTGTGAAAGGGTGCTGCACACAGGTCATGGCAGCTGCATGAGGACAGCAAGGTGAGAGGAGGAACTTCTTTGATTGTCATAAGATATATGACTGCCATATGATTGCCATGTCTTTCGTTTCTAAGTCAACACGAGGGAAACTCCACAGCTCACTTCTGTCCCTCAGCTTCAGTCAGTCACTTCCATCAGCCAAGTTCTGAGCTCTGCTCATCATACCATCCCCGTGGTCATACACACACTGGAGGATCAGGAATGACGCTCCCTTCACATCTTTAAAGGTGTTCTCCTTCACCCAGGCTGGTTACATCGAGCCTGGGAGGAGATCAGCACCAGATACCCCCATTTAAGCATTCATAAACCACTTGCACAGGCTATGGGCTGCCAGAGCAAATGAATACAGATAAAAGTTTATGACCAAAAGCTTCTGAGTCTCTGCATTTAGCCATGCTGCACAAAAAGCCTTTGACCTTGAAAATGTTTGAGTGCCATGGACACCTTCCCTCTCCCTAGAGTAGAGTAGGATTAAGTACTTAGGAATTAAGAGCCCAAGATTTTGCCAGAGTTACTCAGTTACAGGTACATGCCACACCAGACAAATTCTGAAAGATTCTGACATAATAAATAGGAATAAACTGAAATTTTTTTAATGTCCATGTCCACATGTTTTTACGTTGTGACTGTATAATGCCACAGCAAATAGAAACCCAAACTCAGTATTATATTCACTCAGAGAGAAAAGAATGCAGTTTTGAGCCAGCAAAACTGTGACATATGAAACAGATAGCTACTGCCTGTCAGTATAATCTGTAAGGAATACAGTTTTTAAGCCCCAGACTTCTGGGTATGTAGGAAAAAGAAGTCATTACAGCAGTGAGAAGGGAAAATATTCTTCTTTAAGGACAGAGGGGCAACTCCTATTTGTTGGCGAAACGGACTCCTTAAAGCATGATGTGATCAAAGAGACACTCCAGAACAAAGCCAAGGCACAATTGCCTGGTTTTCTAAAGTCACATACATTTAAGTGAATGAGAGATTAAAAGAACACAATATTAGGCAGCACATGACCTCCAAATTTTGTACATGTACAATACCTTGCTAAGAATATTAAAATATTACTGTTGCTCTTGTGATGTGTACTACTAGAAGGGTAAAACCTGATTACAAAGACGACCCTGCCCATGCAGAGTCTTGTGCACATTGCACATGATGTATTAAAAATGGAATTCTGCAATAGCTGACAGGACAGGGAAATGAGGACTGGGGATAAAAAAAAGAGAAGGAATCAGGGAAATGCAGACCCCCAGGCACAAAGCAACAATTTATTCAACCTGCCTGCTAGCTGTCGGGTACTTCAAGCTCACTAGAATATGTTCCAGTACTGATAAAAAAAATGTGTCACAGGGAGGTGGAGGAAAAATAGAAAAGGGTGTTGAAATTTGTGGTCAGAAGTCATAATCCATATTCAGAAATGCCTAGTAAATGAAAAAAAAAAAAGAACAAGCAGAAGTAAATAGATTTTACCTGAGCTTCAGCTAGGATTTGGTTACTATTGTTGGGATGATTTGAGAGACTGGTAAAGATGCACCTTCATTTAGCGTTTGCATCCCATCTCCTCTTTTTGCTTTATGAATTCCTTGCATTCACAAAATAGTTTTTGGCATTTAGTGTCCAAATTTCAGCTGTATCTTCAAGCATTTACTGGTTTTGCTTGGTATTGTTTCTGTGCCCTGGCTAAGCATGTAAAAAATTACTAAAAAAAAATGTAAATGCCAAAATAATCTACAGTTTTGCATCAATCTGTGCAATGCATGTTTGCACAAACACATGACATTTCCACTTTTTGAAACAATATTTTGGTCGAGAGAAATATCTAGAGGAGCTCTAGGAAGAATACAGATATGAACACAACTTCTATCTATTTATAGCTTCATGCTTGTCATTTATTAATACACACAAATCTACAGCGTCTTTTTCTCTAGTTATCTTACTTTCATTCCCCAATTTATCATCCAAACATCTGCCCATAGCTAGGAAACACCTAAAGGTGTTTCCCTGTGTTCGTAAGCCAACGAAGTTATGGCATAAGGAATTGTTTGCAGTTTGGTGTTTTTTCCCTCCTACTGACAGGTAATACCTTGCAACAGATGCTATTCATTTCTTCTGGGTGAGCTTGGTTCTTACTGGGCTTGCAAGGGGATAGATTGATGAATAGTGTAAAAGAAAATGAGTTTAGAAAAGTAATATTTTAGAAAAACAGAAATGGAGCTGGGGTGTGAAAATTGTGGTGGAGAGAAAAGTGTTTGTGGTTAATGAAGAAAATAATTGGAAAGGGTCGGTTTTACAGCCTGCCTTGGCTGTTCCTATTAGAAGATCCAATCTCCCATATCCACAGGATGGCAACTTAAAAGGGATCTTGGAGGCTGACAAAGCCCTCTGTGTTACACCATAATGCTACTTTCACAAAGAATTTATGAGGACATGGCAGTGAAAACCTGGAGTCCTTCCCTCCCTCTGACAGACAGCAGGAAGATTGGAAAGACAAAAATATGCAGCATCACACACATAAATAACCCACGTGCACAAAGCTGAGTTACAGTGTCTAACACAACACTCCTGCAAACACACTTGAACACAACAGTGTGTTTGAACAAAACTGCTTAACTGTGGTAGAGCATCTGAATTAGGATTTTCAGAGCCACTCAGTGTAAATTTAATTGGTTTGCCAAAAGCAGCATGGATTTTTGGTGCTGCTTCAACAGCAAACAGAGTTGAATCATGTTTTCCTTTCGAATACAGCTCTATTAATTGTTTGTCTTTGACAAACTGCACGACTTTTCTGCTACATAAAATTAGCCACACAAATACTCATGGCTTTGATATCTGAGTATAACATTGCCATAAATCCCATGTTAGATGGGATGTCACACTGAAGTCAAGATAAACTTAAACCACTACACCTTTCTGGGACCTTTTGCTTTCAGTGCATTGCTACCTGGAGGTGTTACATTAGTGCTTTTGGTAGGACCATGGAATAAACTATTAGAATTCAATGTGTTTGGTTTAATTAGAAAAGCCTCAAATAATTTAAGAGTATGCTTAAATGTGAACATGCCTTTGTGTGGTAAATACCTGAAGCTATTTTACCATGAGTAGAAGGACTCTGCTGGCTTGCATTCATTTGGTAGAAGTGCAGATTAGAAATGAATGTGACAGCCCCCTGACTACGCCCTTACCTCTGTACCTTCTAAGGATGTGGGAGAAGAGGCAGCTGGCACTCAGAAAGAGCAGAGCTATCATTTAGCACTAGCATGGGTATGGTTTCCTTCTCTGCTGTTTGGTTTGCACTTGTAATTGTGGATTCCAAATTCTGTTGGTAATCCAGAATTTGGGATGGGCGTTCTCCCCATGACTTCCACCACAACATTGAACTGATTCTACAAACACTGAAGAATGACTGAAGTTAAAGCACATCATAGAGGATTTCTTCAACAATGAAGAACATTTCCCATTAGAAAATTCACTTTTCATTTTTTGGATCACATTTGGTTGTATTACTAGAGGATAAATGTCTCTCACATGTACTAAATTTTGAGATGTTAAAGGCACGTGAATAGATTTGATTTCTCCCCTTACTGTACCTGCTAGCATATGATCAGAAAATACTTTTTGCTTTAAAGTGTTATACCTTCAGCAAAATAAATGTGTTGAAGTACTAATCCTAGATTTAATAATAATTTTCTTGAAGCAGGTACTGTGTAATATTTTACATCAATCTTTTTTATTCTTCCAGGAAATTTACAGAGCTAATTGTAGATTCAATGACCTAGGTGCTTTGCCTTTTCTTTTGCAATCTTTATGAATCTAATCTCTCAAAAAATTAAGGTAAAAATCCAAAGATGAAAAGGAAAGCATGCCTGCCAAAATACCTCACTAAATAGAAATAATGTTGAAAGGTGGTTATTAAATACAATTGGTTCTGCATTTCACATCAATGAAATATACTTGAACATTTCAAATCCTTTCTCGCCATTTTTCTCCTCATCACAACTTCCTACATTATCACAGCTTGGGAATCCCAATGCATTATTTTTGGAAGTGCACACATCATCATAAAAAGAGACTATTCAATTTATATCATCACTGCTATGCCCTATCATTGTTCCCTCTAGTGAAGAAAAAGTTCTGTCAGTGTGATGGCCTGGAGTCTGAACAGTGCAATTAACCTTTCTTAAGCTTATTCTCATTTAAGTGAGATAATGGAATTTGATTTTTCTTTTCAGACACTTCTGAGTTTTAAAAATTATTTTACGGTATGCAGAAGCCAAGCTCTTTCTATGCTTCTCGTGAAACAATTCTACATTTTTTTCTATTATGCATTTGCTTGTCATTCAAAAGAAATGTAACTGATTATAATTATTCCACAAAAAAATAGCTCTAAACAACAAGACCTCTTGAATAAAGAAAAATACATTTCAGATTTTGTGTGCTAGTTTATTTTCTGGTATCCTCATGATGACTTCAAAATGCATTCTCATGAAGATTTTAAGCATTCCTCTGAAAGCTTACTCTATATAAGAGACTTGAAAATGCTTCTCTAAAATAAGAATTAAATAAGGGTTTAAAACTCCAGTGTTGTTAAAATGGGCTAGGAGCTGATGGGAATTTCAGCTCAAAACAGAAGTGGAAGAGGTGGAAGTGTTGATTAACATGCACACATCTTTTCCTGGTCACAAAAAAAGAGAACAAGTCCACTTGTGACAGCTCCTGCTTAAAAGGGCTAAGTGACTTTTCAAAGTCACACAGGGATGACTTTGCCTTCTGATTTCCATTCCCTTGCTCCATTAGATCTCCACAGTGCTCCACACTCATCCTGACAGGAGGATGTGCATGAGCTCATTGTGACTGACAGTTTGCTCTACTGTCATCACTACACAAGGAATATTAAAAAAGGAACTGCAGTCTTTAAAGCGGGTGGCAGAAAACCTTAAAATACTATTTCCCAACATTATAAATACATCACAATGTCAGTCAAAGGCAGAATTTTATCCCTTGGAAACATGTGGTTTCACATTTAGCTTTCTATTTTTTGTCCTAGTGGGAAGAGAAAATAAATAATGTCTCTCAACATAACAGACCTCCTTGAAAATATTTGCCCAGGTGAAAAGTTGCCTAGTTTTAATTTTTAAAGTTTGGATACTCTCACTGGGATGAGTTTCATAGCAGAAAATTTTATCTAGTAATTTGTCCAAATGAATACTTAAATTGGACTATACTGGTCAGAGCATTTTCTTTATGCTGGTCAGCCTGACTCAGATTCAACAGGAAACCCCCTGTGCTGCATTGTAGGAGAGATTTTATCTGTGGAGTGTTATCCCATTCCTGGTGTAAAAGAACCAAAATATCACGAAATAGCTGCAGAGGTTGCATGGTGAGTATGGGAGGTCCTCCTGGTACAGGAAGTCAGCAAAGAGGCTGATCCTCTACAGCCTCTGAAGTTTGCACAGTCAAAGAAAATATCCAGGGAACTAGAACAGCCAGCTCAGAGGCAGAAACAGGGAATCTTCCCCCAGGAACTGAGCAGGATACTGGAGTGGTATCTTCTGCCTCTGGCTAAAGATCCAGCAATGCTCACCGGAGCATCACTGCAGACTTCTCTTGGCACAGCTGTTCTGGATCCCCAAGCTATAAATGAGCATTTCCCAGAGGCCAGGCTGGGCACTGAGCTCTCTTTACTCCTTTGGAAAGTGGGATCACTTAATAAGGCAAGGAGTACCAGGAGGAGCTGTAGGGCGCATAAGGGGTCTAAGAGTGGGAATGAAATGGGAGAGCATTAAATGGATCCTTAAGAAACTAACACATTTACTGCTGAGAGGTACTGCTGGGATCCACCATTTGTGGAATTTATTTTTTTTCAAGCACTAATGTGAATTATGACATTTTTAAATTCTTCCTTACCAAAGATCTGACAATGTTAAGTTCAGAAAAGAGCACTAGCGCAAGAGGAGAAATGTGAACTAATTTAATATATCTTTGTGCATAGTTAAAATTAAGGTACATAATTGAACTGATTTTTCATTGCCTTACAAAGTGGTAGATTTTGTTTTTCAAGATCTGAAATTCATCTTATTACTTGTCTCTTAGTTGCATGTTTCCTTTCCTTTGCATTCCAGAACTGATCAATTAAATACTGCTGATGGTCCACCTGACTGCATGCATAGAAAAATAGAAAATGCATTATTTGATTTTTCTTTGCTCAAATAAGTAGAGGCAAAGGCATGCTTAACATGCCCATTGTATGGTTTGAGAGTTGAGGTAGAGTTGAGAAAACATCATGTTTTTCAGCTTCCTACACAATTTAATTTATCCTTCACACTACTATGAGTAAATAATGCATAATCCAATAGGATTTTGGTGATAATTTATCATCAATTATTGTTCCTCATTGTAATGTTAAATAATATCAACCTTATTCAACCTGTGAAATGAGTCTCATTGATCCCTATGTCTTTGTAATTGAAAGGGACAGTCCCATCAGTTTCATTAGAGGTTATTTGTCCTTTAACACATCAAACAAGATTTAGAGCTTAAATATTGGGGGGGGTGGGGGGGGGGGGGTGGAATCCATTCCAAAACACAAATAAACTGAAAGGTAAAATTTATAAGGTCAGTGAAATACTAATATTAGGTTCAGCTGCCCAAGCATCCCAGAGACAGATAACATATTAGCAGCTGCTACATGATTTCCCTGTGAAAGTTGCAATAAAAGAAATAACTGTAACTTAAAATCAATGCTAATATAGAGAAGTATGACAATACACATTGCAGGCCAGTGTACATTCCTGAAAAATGTACTTTCATAACTGCAGGATAAGTGGCTTTGCCAGTCACACTCGTGTCATGCTCTGATTTAGGACCCAGAGAATACTGGGACAGCAGAAGCATCACTATTCAATCATATAATTTTTGGTTTAGAGAGAGAGAGAATGTTCTTCTTAAGGAAGCAATCCAAGCCATAGATAAAAATCAGTCCTCCTTAAATAAGTACTGGAATTGCCAAAGCAGCTTAGAAATATGAGGCAACACATTTACTGGTCAGGAGAGTTAACTGTTTTTATGCTGGAAAGGCATGCAAGCAATGTAATAACATCAGGACCTATGCAGATGAAAAAGAGCTGTAGTAGATTATAAATATTTAAGCAATTATTTATTTTATATTCAGAAGCTTGGCCCATTATTACCTGTTGTTTCTAGAATATTTTAATGGTGCTCTTTAACAACATGATGCACTATCTTGACCAGAAATGGCAAAGATGAAAAGAAAAATAGCACTTAGGTGTCTTGCAGAAACCAATCACCAGTGTGTTCATTGACTTCCATATTATTATTCATGCATGGAAGAGCTACTTGTGAAAAGCTGTTATGGATTACAATTGATTCCCCTCTCATTAGAGAGTTTCCAGAATGAGCCTTTGCCTTTTAGGTGTTATGCATTTCCCTGCTGAGGGAGAGCAGTTTTCTTTCTCCACTTTTTGGAGAGAAAAGAAAGTGAGGCAGAGCTGAATCTGTAACATCATGTTAACTTGGAATTCCAATCTCTCCTGCTGCCCAAATCCCCACATTATCTTCACCCTTCATATGTTGATTCACTTCTGCCTCTCTTGGCAAGAAAATACATTTACAGGGTAAGGACCAGCTCCACCTGAACTTTGCTTTTAGGGGGAGGATGAGATGAAATGGTTCAAGCTCAGTTATCTCAAGGATTGCAGATCTATATTACCTTCAGTTTGAGAAAGATAAGAAAATAATGGTAAAAACCATTTAGCAATTAGCATGTCACAACCAAAAAGATTGAAAATTAATCTGGTTAATGAAACATGCAAGTAAAAGAGATAGCTTAATATTTTCTAACACATTTGTCCTGCTTGCCATCTGAAAGTAGGTTTTAGTTAGTGCACCAAGAATGCATCACCTTAGCAAGGTCTTCATAATTAACTAGAACTCTTCTTCTCATGTAGTGTGCTCTGTGTTAAATTTCTTTCTTGGAAGACCAATGTGCAGTTAACATTTGAATTACCTAAGGCTTAGCTTGGAAACTCTGTATCTGAATACCATTTTTATCTTGCATGTGTTTTTCCTCCATAAGCATTTCAAACATATATTTCTGTAAATATTGGTTCTCCATTCCTTAAATACCCTTAAAGGATGGATTTTTTTGTTTTTATTTTTTTACACAAAATGGCAGTGAGGAAGTTTTCTGGACTATTTAATGCATATAATGAATATCTAAGACTTAATTTCTTATTTCTGGAGCAACAACTCAGCTTTATTCAATGCCTCAAGCCAAATTAGCAATAGCTAATGAGGCTCAGCATACAAATACATGTTTACTTCTACAGCTTTTTCTGAAATAATGAAGTTATTCTCTATTTCATATTCTAGGTTCTTTCACCAACATTTTAATAGAATATAAATAGCACATCTTTAAAAATAGGGGATCAACAGGAAGGAAATAGCACAGACAAAATTTTTCCCAGCCCTTGAATTTTGGAGGAAAAAGGGGAAGCAATGTTCTCTCCTACACAGACATCTACACAGCAGTGTTTCAGATTTTCCCACCTTCTGTGCAATCCCGAATCAAGAGCTTTATGGGATGGTCAGTAATGGTCTTAGGCTACTTGAGGGAGAATTTCAAATGGAGACTTTGGAAACCTGAGTGATCCCTGGCACCAGGACAGAATTTCCCCCTGCTCTGTAATGTCTCCAGCATGACCCTGATGCAGCGTCATCAGCTGCTTGAGCTGCCCCTCTGGCCAGGGAGCAGAAAGGAAATCTCAGGTAAAGGTCTTCAGGGTTTTACACAAAGCAACTGCTATAATTTCCATCTGGGAGTCTGAAAAAGAAAGGTGACTCCAAAATTCAGCACGTAACCTATAAATCAAACCAGAGACCCAGCAGTAACATGAAAAGAAAAGGAAAGGCAAGAAAAGATGGTGATTTAGGGCATTTAAAAAAGGAGCTAATAAATAACAGCAGAACAGAGGATAAGAACAAAGAAAACAAGGTGAGGAGTGAGGTGACTAAAGGGAGTGCTGAATGGAAAGTATAAAAAAATTAGAGACTTTTACCTCCTCTCTCTCTCTTTTTGATAGCACAGAAAGATTTACAATGTTTTATCAAACTTTTCTAGTGGGAACTTTGTGACTTTGTAGTCTTTAAATATTTTTCTAAATACTACATCTAATTTTCATTGTGATGACCATGCTATGTTCAAGGCACTGCCTTCAAATTTGAGCTACAATACTCAGGCAATAGCTTGAATAATTATTTCAATATTTATTTAATTATTTTATGCATTAAGGAATGAGTCTTAAAAGATCTCTACAGTAAATGTAAGGGGCAAAACTGCCTTTATGTTTGGGATGTCCACTAATCTCATAATAAACATTCTGGTATTTTGAGTGTCAAAGAATGGTGTGTATATTCCCTGGATCAAAAATAGATTTTTTTTTTCTCTGCTCAAGTTTCATACCTTCAAAAAATATTGAGTCTATCCAAGAAATTCCCACACATCAAATGAAATAATGGATTTAAAATATACTAAATCTTTTTCATTAATCCTTTTTGGGTTTTTTTTTGACAGCCTAGCTGGACAAGGTAGAATGATGCAAACTGTTGTGTATAAATGCATTTTTAGTGGATGATAGAATTAGATAGCTTGCTAATAATTAATATCTTACATTATTGTGTAGCATTTTCCCTGTGTTCCTTGAGAACAGAAGCAAATGGAAAGTGATGGGTGTGTTGTACTTGGAATCTAAAGGAGACTTTATGTTTATGTTTGCTATTGTTCCTTTTAATGTCCCCAGTAGGGTTTCTCTAGGTTATGTAGTCAGCATTCTGAATTTCATTAAGTCTGCTGGACAAGATTATGAAATATGAAACCATATAAGCAGAAATAAAAATTCCTTACTCCTTTCTCACCATTTCTTTTATTAAAAAAGAGCACACTGATGCCATCTCAGCATCTAGATATTATATCTGTAATATCTAGTAGTATTTTTGTATGTATTGAGTAATTTTTACTGTATTGCAAGGACAACTTGTATAGCACAAAAGAAGATTTTCAAAAAAATATTCAGTTGTCTCCATCCTTAATCTGTAACAAAATTTGGAATATGGAATTTAAAGCACTCCCTCAACTAAGGGATGATCCTCCCTATTTGAAAAGATAAGTAATTCCTCATTTTCATCTCTTTTTTCTTTGAAAAGGGAGCATGCATTTCAAATTCAGTAGGAATACAAAGGTCAGTATCACTGTGCTCAACCATTTGCTCTGATGTAAGAGAGAAACATAATAATCCTACCAAACGAAAAATAGAAAAGTTCTTGATTGACATAAATAAAATTTCAGATTAACAGAAAAAATAAAAAATTCAGGTTACCGAATTTTGAAGTGGCCCTTCAAAAGTTACTAACTTCCTAAATATTCTTTTAATTTTTCAGCAGTTTTTAATGGTCCACTGAAAGGTATTCCTATTTTTCTATATAGAAAAATAGGAATACCTTTTTATTCCATTCTCCTGGTAATGACACCATGAAAATATCAGATGGCACGCTGTTTTTCCTGTGAATCAAAACTAGTAGATTTTTTCTAAATTACAGGTTTTTTAATTTTTTATTATTATTTCTATGTGATTCTACTTAAACCTAAGTGAATCACATCAAGAAGTAAGATTTTCACTTCTCATCAAAGGACACAGTGGTTTCAAGCCAATCACAAAGTTCATCATGATATACTAACATATTTATTAACCATGAATCCCATGGACCTCCATTAATATATAAAACCAGCTCATGATCTGCTTGAAATTTCTACAAATATACTTTATTCAGCTTTGCAGAAATGGACCTGAGTGTCCTGGTAGACAAGCTAAACCAAGCCAGCAATTTGCCTTTGCTGAAAAGAAGGCCAATGGCATCCTGGGCTGCATGAAGAGTGTTGGCAGCAGATAGAGCAAAGTGATCCTGCCCTTTGCCCAGAGGTGAAAAAGCACTGGCAAGGCCACACCAGCAGTGCTGGGTCCTGTTCTGGACTGCCCAGTGTGAGACAGAGATGGATGTACTGGAGAGAGACCAGCTTGACTAATAACCAGCCTAGTGGAACAGCCATTCTTCATTTTAACATATATACAAGCAGAATATGTAAAAAAAGTGCTACTGAACTCCAGCATTTCCATGGCCTTCAGAACTTCCAATTCCTCAGGCTCTTTAAACTGCTAAGCAGTATCTCAAATATAGTGCATGTTCTTTGTAGTAAATACCTTATACAATCCCAAGGTTTATCTTCTTTAAATTAAGCTAGCCCTCAGAAGCTTAACGTTTAAATTAGGATTACTTCCCCACCAAACCAACACAGGCTGCACTTGAATATTCCAAATCAATGCATGACTAACAGGATTTTTCCTGCCACAGACTGACTAAACTCAAATATAATCTTAGCTTCTGCTTCCTTTCTACTGATTACAGTCAAGGATGCAGCAACCTTTGCTGCTTGGGTGAACTCTTTCTGATATCTTAATGCAATTTACAGTACACCCTGGGATAATCCTTGTTCAATATTGCTGAAGTGGCTTTTTCACTGACCAGTGGTTTGAGAAAAGCTCAAGACATTATTAGTGAGCAATCATTAATTAAAACAGTATATTTTTAAAATAATTTTAGTCCATACAGCTGGACAAATGGCTTTAAATATATTATTCTGTGAATATTAGTTTTTTAAAATTTATTAAAGTAATTAATTTTATCCAGACTATCAATTTAGTTAGATCCCAGTACTTCATCCAAAGGAAATTCAGTCGAATATGAATGCACATTTTCGTACATGGAAGAACTGTATTTAATGATTTCAAAGTAAATATTTATTTCTGATATGTACTGGTATCAGAGGAATTGATAGCCCTGGGGTCCCCAGCATGGGAAGGACATGGACCTGTTTAATGAGTTCAGAGGAGACCACCGCAGGGCTGGAACACTTTTCCTATGAGGAAAGGCTGAGAGAGCTGGGAATGTTCAGCCTGGAAAAGAGAAGGTTTAGCTGTGTTCTTCCAGTATGTGAGAGGAGCTACAAGAAAGATGGAGAGAGACTATTTACAATGGCCTGGAGTGCGAGGACAATGGGGAATGGCTTCAAACTGAATGAGAGGAGGGTTAGATTAGGTATTAGGAAGAAATTATTCCCTGTGGGAGTGGTGAGGCACTGGCACAGGTTGCCCAGAGAAGCTGTGGATGCACCATCCCCGCTCAAGGCCAGGCTGGATGGGGCTCAGAGCAACCTGGGATAGTCGAGGTGTCCCTGCCCATGGCAGGTGGGTTGGAATGTGAAAATCCTTTAAGGTTCCTTCCAACCTAAACCACTCTGTGATTCTGTGAAACATCTTTCAGCTTTGCCATCAGATGAAAAACTTTTTAATGTGAATGACCAAAACACTCCCACCTTACAAAATATCTCCCTTTTCTGGTGGTTCTTCCTCTTCCCTGCCCAGTAGGTGAGCCAAGGCAGCTTCTCTGAAAGTGCAAGGGTCAACCCACATATTTTGGCTGCAATTAAAGTGCCTTTCATCCATGCTGTAGTTTAAGGCTAACATTTGCAGGATACCTCAAGTTTTACATTTTGACAATTAAGGGAAACACAGTTACTAAAGAGAGGGTCAAACCAGACACACTCAGCTATTCCACCCTTCCCAGAACAGGCAGAAAGCACAGGTAACAATTCATTATTTTATCAGCTGATATGAATGTTGCAATTGTTCCCTTTTTTTAAAATTGATAAAGATTAAAAAAAATTACTGGTAGATCTTATTATATTTATATAGTATAGTATAGTATAGTATGGTATATACACCATTCTGTCCCATTTACACTGAACTGAATTCCTTTGGAAGGTTGAATAACGACAACTCTCTACTAGCCCCTGCACTAGGCAGCTAAAGCATTGTTGATGAAACAGCCTGCTTAGTCCCTTTTGTCTCTTTTCTGTCCTCAACATGCCTTGGCCAAGTAAAACAATATTCTTCATCCTCTCAGAGACTATTTTGCATGTGTACTCACAGCTTTGCTTTCTGTGCTTGGGGTCAATGCCTATTTATGAGAATTCTCTGGCAGACTCTCTCTCCACCCTGGGCTCCACTGTGTACCCAGGCATGGGAAGCTACATCTCCATCACTGCTGGGTAAAAGCAGATGGAAAGCATTCTTGGGGCCATTCCTTTCACTTTCCTTTAAAATTCTTAGAATCTGACTTATCTACTTTCCTGACCTTCAAAACTCCCCTCACTAAAGTATCTAAGCACCACCTCACTTTTACAACATACTTAGGACACACCTGTCAGAAGGGAAATATTTTTATTGTCCTTGAAGTGACCTGGACTTCAAGTATGGAAGCATAATGGAAAAAATCCCACATCTTTACAAGGAACTTTCCTGTCCTCAGCCAGTCCTATAAGCATTTCAATCCATTAAAATAGGGAAGAAAATGAAATTATTCGTTCTATCTATTCTTCTCTTCCAGAAAAATCATGAGAGCACCAGAGAGATAACACCAAGGTATTTTTGGATGAGGGACATTAGCTGCTAACAAACTGTGTGTTTCCATAGCAAGGAACATGTAGAACTTTAAAGAAGAGGTCTACATTAAAAAACTCAATGCTGAATTAAATTTATTGTATTCTGAAATGCTGTGACTAGATAATTCTATAAACACAGAAAAATTATTTCTTTTCTGCACAAAAAATACTTCAACATTTTAGTCATGAAAGTAATTGGTAGGATGAGATTTTGGAGCAGAATCTGCACAGCAGAATCAGGAGATTAGTTTCTGCATTTTCCAAAGTAGCTTAGCACAAAGTCATGCTCCAACTTTTTTATTTTCTGTTTTACAAGCGGGAGTTTCCTTCCCATTCTCTTGCAATGCAGCTGGGGAAGGTCAGAAGCTCCCGGGTGGGCATCTTTTGAAGGCAACTATCATTCTTGTTCCTCTGAGCTCTTTTATATCAGCACACACCAATGTCAAACGTAATTACTGAAAATAAAAAATTTCCTAATCGATGAGAAAGTCTAAACCGAAATAAATGGGTGGAACTAAGCCATTAACCAAGCATTGCTCAGCACAGGAAGTGCTCTGCAATATATGTTGCAAGAGGGATTAACTTGAGATATTAGCAATGAGCAAACCCAAGATCATGTCTGCCAAATTATAAATTAATTTGTTCCAAAGCAGAAAAATTAGATGGAACAGATATTTCCATTACAGTGAAATCTCAAGCTAGTTGTAAGAGGCTCCTTTTACTATTATGGACATTTTTTTGCACTAATTTCTAATTTTAAAGCAGATCAACCTAAGGTTATCTCCAAAGAGAGCAGAGCTCTTCTCACAGTACATTTTACATCCTTGGAATTAAAAAAAAAAACCAAAGCTGCTTCTATTCATTTCAATTCTTACCCATTACTAAAACAGAGAGAGTGGAATGGATTTTGGAAAATAATAGCACAGTCTATGGCTGGAAACAAGCACAGAAGGCTCCCGCAGTAGCTGTGATCAATGAACAAACATCTGCACTGCAACAACCAGATAGGAAATACAGAATAAACCTATAAACCCCCACTTTAATTAGAGATTTCACCCAGACAGTAGGCTTTGTACCAGCTGAAAAACATTGTAATTCTGATAATCGGGACAGAAAGCCAGACTCCATTAAACAGAGATCATCTGTAGAGCTCAGTTTAGCCTGCAGTCAAGTATAAAGCAAGAACTGCTGGGCTGTGGATGTCCACCCAATTGTTTTCACAGAAAGTATAATGAAAAATGTTACAGTCAGGAAAAACTGGTATTAAGTCAAGCTCCAAGTAGTTCAGTCCTTTTTTCAATCACCAAAATTCAAAGTGAGTTACATAATTTGGGGGAAACAGTTGCAGTTTTTCACTTCATGTTTTTCATTTCCTTGTAGCAGACTTTTTCTGTAAAGTTCATAACTACTTTATCTGCAAGAATCATAAACTTACAACTGATTAAGTACTATTCCTTTCCATAAAATCTCAACCTGCTACTGAAATTAAGGGGAAAATTTATTGTGATGGACTTCCCACTTAAGTAAGGGCAAACTTTAGGAAATGTTCTGTAATACACTCTCACACTTAATTTTCATCTGCTGGGTAGATTTCTATGGCAAATATGTTGAAAAGTATCCCACATGTTAGATTAAGGACTGAGGGCATTTTCACTTCTGGCAGAAGTGGTGATAAACATCTATCAGCAATAGAGGGGGACTGGACTGACCAGAGGCTATGAGGCTTTGCTTAAACTGTTTATATGAAATCAGAGCACGTGGCCAACTGCAGAGACAAGAAAGGAAAATTACTCCTACAGTGATCAAGGTCAAAGAGACCATGCCACTGAAAAATACTGATCTCATCATGCACTATAAGGTTTTACTAAATTCTTTGTTTCTTTCAGAGAACTGAAGAAAGAAAGCCCCTTGGGGAAGAGGCAAGGGATCTTCTCAGAGCCTGCAACACCTTCTGAGTTACAGGACAAAGTCACATCTTAATATTGCTGCCTCAAACCAGGGGTAAGGACAGTTTTGCTACAGGTACTGTAATAACAAATCAGTTATGTTTCCAGGCTGCTGGCTGAAGTTGTATAAGGGTTTTCCCAACTACAGAAAGAGAAAGCATATAAAATACACTCAGCAACCATACACAGTCTGCTCTAGCAGCAAACAAACCACTTGTGGAGCTTTTTGGTGCAGTGTGAGGGGGTGTTAGCCATGGCATCTGTTCAGCTGGGGCCCTGGGCTTGACTGTGGCTGTGCAAATCTGGGATAATCAATTAGGTAGGGTGTCAGCGTGCCAGCACAGATGTCCTCAGTCAATTGCAGATAATCATCGCCTTCTTTGAAATTTCCAGAGGAGATTGCATTACTCTTGGGACACCCTTGACCTCCCATCAGGAAAGGTTTCTCAGATAAGAAAAATAAAAGGATCATATCTTTTTCCTAGTGCAGCAATATATATTGCAGGCTATTCATAACCTTGAAAGGGTTAGAGTGATGCACTGAGAGCTGCACGCATACTGCAGGACACAGGAGCAGAGCTCTGCTCTCCCTCCCCTCCCCAGAATGAAATAAATACTGCAGCACCTTATGAAATACATCCAGGCACTTCTTATGAGATATTTCTCCATGAGCTACCTATCATGACAGCATGTCAATGAGGAATAAACAGTGCCATCAGTGATCTCAGCAGACATTCTTTACCCAGGAAGATCAGCAGCTTTCTGGGTATGTATCTTTTGCAAGGTCACACAAAGGGAGAGGGTTTTTAATTTCAAGTCCATGCTTATTCAAGATGGCACCTGGAATATAAGGAGCTGTTGGCAGAAAAATGAGATGAAACTTCATCTCACAGGGACTAAAAGGAACAATTTATCAGTGTTTGAAATTTTACTAGTACTTACTTTAAAAACTTCCTAAGTAGGAACAAAACAAACTTAATAAGGTTCTTCCATGTCATCCAGCTTCAAATCTGCTGTTAGAAATTTTTTTAGAGCTGATCAAGGTATCAACGGTAAGAGCTTGCAAACAAAGCTTGGTTTCATCAGAAACAGAATACAACTTTTGAATCTGGAAGAACATCTTAGTGAGAAAACACAAATGAAGCTCATTTTGCTTAATCCATCACTGCACCAAGGACAATTATTGCAGAAACAAAGTCTAAAAATAGCTATGATACTCAGGAAAGGGAGCTGGATTCAGAGGACTATTTTGAACTCTTGTGACCATAATCCGATTCTTAGTAAAATTACAATATATATTGATTTATTTAAAAAATAAAAGTCATGGGGATGAGTAATAGCAACAAGAATTTATCCACATGGGAAAGAACATGCAAGCAGAAGAGCCTTTTATTCAGCTGAGGTGCATCTGGAAGACCTAAGGGTAGAAGAACAGGAAGACCTAAGGGTAGAAGAACACTCCATTTTGCCCAAGATGTAGTTTCAAAACCCAGGCAGCTGCTGAGTGGACCAGAAGGCTGCAAAAGCAGGAATTGGCTGCTTGAGACAACCCTAATTTGTCTGATCCACACTACCTCAGGAGAAAGTAAAGGAAAAGTAACACTTCAATAGAAAAATAAAATAAAAAAAAAAGAAACAAAACATCAAGGCTCCTAGGTGACAATGATAAAGAGAGAGAACTGGGTATGCTGGAGTTAGTCATGTCTACATTGTAGTCAGGGCTGAGAGATAAACCTGCCTGTCTTTATCTGGCTTGGTTTCAGTAGTCAAACTGTTGTGACAGCACAGAGCTCAACAATTCATACACAAATAACGGCTGTGACTGTATTTTCAATATCTGTGGGCTTACTTGGGCATGCACTGCATCTCCTGTACTCTGAGTTTATTCACTCTCCACACACTCTTTTATCACACAGTTGACCTAAAGCTGTGAGTTCCTGTATTGAGTGATGTATATTTTATTATTTTTGTTCTATTAAGCATTACTTGAAGGGAAATAAAACATAAAAAGTAGAATCCTTTGTCTGCTGTTCCTAGGGCCTTTGGATAGGTAGCATTAACTCTTTCAGCAAATTTTTGCCCCTTTCAGTCAGACCACTATGAAAAAGGAAGAAGCCTGTTTGAGTGCCGATGTAAAGGGTCAGACATTCCAACTTCCCAGAAAATGTTCATCACAGAGTCAAGGCTCAAGAGAAAACTCTGCAAAAAATGAAGCATTTCACTTACTTTAAAGAAATTATATTCCAGAGTTTGAGCATCCTACTGCATTGGTCATTTTTTAGGATTGTACTGTCTAACCGTACTACCAATTTTGACACTGAAATATCAATGCATCAATTTCTCTAAAAGTTAGACTGTGTAAAAATGTTCGTGCTAAAAATTGAGAAGTTTGACTTGCTCATTCATTGAAATAGAAAAAAAAAATGCTCATTCTCTGATGTGAGCCCTGAGAGTCTGAAGAAACCCACAAAATGCTCAGTTCTGTGCCAACACCATTGATCAGATGTCAGTGTCTTGCAGGACTGATGTAATTGTTTTGGATCAGGTTGGACCACCCTGATTCTATTAAGGATGTAATTGATTTTACTGTGATGACTTGCAGACAAAAGTCCTATCTAGTGTGTATAAGAAATTAAATCTCCTGACAGAGGGTGAAAAAGGCCTAATCAAACAAAAATTGCACTTCCACCTTTAAAATGTGTGGATTTTTAAAATAATCTGCAGAGATTCCATCCTTTAGCTGTGTAAGATGGTGTTGTTGGGTGTTTTTTTTTCCCTCCAAGAACCCTCCCAACGTTGTCATAATCGACTCCAACATGAAATTAGCATATGCTCTGCTAATGTGTGACCTTCTGACACCACACACTTCCCTTACCCATGAAGGCATCCCTAATATGAGAATGCTCATGTTAAGACAGCCCAAGTGATAAATAAAATGCAGATTAAGCCTTAATTGTAATTAATTATAAGCACACATAGCAGCGCCCGTGCTCAGCACCATATAAAATTGGATTTTTTTTCTATGAACACCTATCAATGTGTAAGGTTCAGATAACAGCACAAATTCATACTGGAGAATGCTAAATGCAATATCAATGAGCTTCATCCAAGTCTAGTGTCTAAAGAAGGGATTTTAATAATACCTTTGTAGTCAAATGCCTGGTACATGTTGCCCTCTTGTGGAAGCTGTGATAAAGCACAGCTTCCTTGGAATTTGTTAGGATTTTGCAGTGACATTTTAATGCCTGGAATGTAATGATTTATTAAATGCACGATGTGAGTAGTTTATCATGTTAAACACTGAGTATATTCTGTAAATGGCTGCACCTGACAAGCAAACCTGGGTAATTAAATCTACTAAATCAGGCTTATCCACTGCAAATTGCACGGCCATAACATATGTTTCATTTGCTCATTTGGAAAATAAGAAAATAAATGTAATGTATAATTTTAGATCCTGGTCTAAGTTAAAGTTTTTTCTAGCCATTCAAAATGCTTTTTAGATTTTTTTAGCTGTTTCTTATTGAAAAACCCAGGCTCTCCTCACCTATGAATGCTTGTACCTGTATTACATATGACATAAATAGAACGCCTTCGGATGCTTCATATCTCACTATCAAATCACTCACATTCTTTAGATGCAGATAAATTAAAATATTTTCAAAGAACAACACATTTACTAATATTTTTTCAATACATATTTAAGATACAAATATATTCCTTATCAACTAAGAAGAAAATCATTAAGCCTGAATTAAAAATTTAAACAAACATTAAAGAAACTAGAAAACAGATTTTAATGAAGCTAAAGAGATGAATCAAGAACTTCAAAGGCAGTTTAACACACTATCAGGATATTTTAACTGTTAAACATTGAATGGCACCTGGATTGTCCATGGGATACTCTGCTAAATACAAATATTTTGATTCCTTTTGAATGTCTGCTAACACAAGATAAGTTATATTTGACACACTTACATAGCATTGTATTTAGGGAAACTTCAGATACTCCTAAGTGGTTGCCTTTGTTGTTTGTTTGGGGTTTTGGGGAGTATTTTTTGCCGTTTCAGTTTGATTTCAGAGATGAGACAGTTTAGTACAAACTTGATCAAAGATTTCCATCAGCTGTGGACAAAGGTCAGGTGTCCATGTTAATGTTATCAGCGGTCTCTGATACTGCTGACAGCTAAGTGTCACTGATATGTCTGCAGGATCTGATGGATTTGGTGTGATTGCTTTATTCTTCACCCACTGGCATTTTATTTAGCTTAGAAAAAAGGGGCTGAAGGGAGGTTGTGATTAGCTAACACATTTCAGCTCACCCTGTCCCATGACCCTTTGCCTAGTGCTGGCACAAACTAAACATTTTACTTGATTTGCTTGGCTGAAATCAATCCAAGAGGCAGAAGGCTTCAAAGTTTAACTGGTTGGTATCCCTGGATTGTCTCACAAAAAAAAAAAAAAAAAAAAAAGAAAAGGTAAATTTGCAGGATGTTTGAATTCTTTCAATATATGGGATCATTTATGGAAACTGTAAATGACTTGGGGCCACAGTGTCATTAATAAATATTTGGATGAATGGAAGTCTTCAAGATTTTTTTCTAGCAACTCCCTCTTTTCTCCCACATGAAATTTTTGGCTCTAACTTCTGCCTGCTCTAGGAAAACAATGATTAATGAGCATCCTATAAACTGAAGCTATGTTGACTGATAAGACCCTTAGCCACTGGTTAACATCCTCAAATGATTATTCCATATTTCTTCAAGACCAGTTTTCTAAAAAGAGCCTTGTATTTCTTGGAACTTTACATCAGAATTTTATCTAAAACATCCCCTATGTCTGGTTCTGTGCTTTTACAGTATTAGGATGTGTAGGCTTGTGTTTAGAAATAGATATTGTTTGCCTTCTAACATGTATTAATACATGCTTATTGGATGTAAATTACTTGAATTACCCTTGCTTCACAGAACTGTGTCAAAGGAAAATACCTTCTGCAATTTTTAATGGATTATGGCTCATCTATTGTCAAACTCTAACAAAATATAATCTCAATATTATTAATATAGACACAAAACTATTCCATAAGGCTTATGTCAGTATGAAACATGCTGATCTGAAAAGCAGTTTCCTGTTCTTTAGTGTTCATTTATCAGTCCTGGTCTGATCAATTCTTGGAGCTGGCTGACCGTTCAGCTCCACACACATCAGTGCTGGCTCAAGGCAGGCGCAAGGGACGCCTGGCAGAGAGCACTGGGGAGAGCACAACCAATGCCTCTGCCAGCAGCATCAATTCACTTGGACTTGATTGAGATGTGAAGCAACACCACAGCTAGATGACCTGGGTAAATTGAGGTTTTAGCAGTTTGAGGTCAGTAAGGCCCAGACTTGAAACCCCAAACCACCTACAGGTATCACAAAGCATTAGGCTCATGTGCTCACAGAGAGCAGCAGCACTGACACAGCCCCTGCCCTGCCCACCAGCTCCTGGGACTTTATCCATGAAGGAGCATCCTGCAGCAGGACTCATCTCCACACCAGAAAGTTATGGATCATGGAACTTCAGTGGCACTTACCATAACACCAAACTGAGGATAAATGAAAATAATATATTAGGGTAAGTGCTTTTACATTCCTGCTAAAAAGCAGACATAAATGCAGCAGCAGTGGCTTTAGTAATAGCCAGCAACTGCTCTCATTTCAAATAGCAAGACGTGTTTTTTTCTGCCTCCTTGCCTAGCCAATTACACCTTCATCTTACCTATCTGGTAAATCATTTTGGAAAAGTACCATTAACAGAGTCATGAAGGCACTGACAAGGTACTTGATATTTCTGTTGATTCTGACAATCTATTCATAATGAGAAAAAAATAATCAGTGCAAAAAAGGTTTTATTCATAAAAAAAAAAACTTCCAAAGAAATATGAAAAAAAGTCAAAAGTAGAGTCCTTCACATGTAGCATGTACACAGCTGCATATACACAGGAAACAAAGTGAAAATTGTAAAACAGTTTTTGGGATCTATGCAACTCAGATACAGGCAAATCCATGTCAGCAGTTAGAGTCTTGACCAGCCTGATAGCTTGTTCAGTCCAAGCTTTGATAAATTTAGTGCAATTAGCACTTCACAGTGGAACTGCCCTGTCTTCAGGTTACTTCTGCAGAGGAGAATTAGGGAATTGTAGCTTCAGAAAATCAAGGGTGAATATGTTTGGTGTGAAATGCCCTAAGGAAAAATGTAGGCAATATCCAAGGCTCCCACCATTGTAGGTACAGGATCCTAAGTCTGAGCATCCCTGGCTTCTCCTTTGCTTCCTCACAGCAGAAACACAAGCTGTTGCTTGCAAGACTGTTTTACTAATACATTACTTAGCCCAAGGACTACCAGAAAACTCTGCTAACAGTCCCTTGGAGGAACAAATAAAAGTCATTCTGTGTATACACAGTACTTTCAGTTGAATAAAACATCTCATGGGTCATGATCAATGTTTCATATCCTGATAAATTTAGATTAGCAGCCGTACTCCTTTACAAAGGTGGCTGAAAGAAGCTGCTTGTTCAGTAGACCTTCCATAGGCTGGAGGTCTCAAAAAGCTTCTAAAATAGCTTTTCTTTTTTTTTTTTTTCCTCCACTCCAGAAATCAATATGCTTTCAAACCTTTTACCTTCAAGAGTTATAGCACTTTAAAAAGAATGAATTAAAAGCAGGACAATTCCCCCAAGATATTTTTTAATCTAGCTTCCCAACATAGAATATTATTAGATCCCAAAATTTGAACCCAACTATTAAGGTTCAAAATGTATTCTTCTGTCATGGATAAATTTTTATTTTTGATATCCAGTACTCAAATGAAATATCTTTATTTGACACTTCAGGGGAGGTAGGAAGGGGTGAGGAGCCACAAGATTATCCCTACTGCGTTCTTTTTTGCTTTCCAGCTAGTATAAAATTGATGTGGTACTTTAGTCTTCTGCTGGATTCACTTCATAGTGAATGTGCAAATATAGAAACTTTACAGCCAAAATCAATGTAAGACTTGCAGATCTTGTTTTATTTGTTGGTCTGTTAACACAAAGCTCATCCTGGCAAGGCAATATTTAATACATTTTGTTATACTGAATGTGATTTTAATTATTTTAATACAAGGTCTATATGAAGAGGAGTAACTGCAACATACTAAAGCATAGTAAAACTGAACATGAGAACAATGATTTTCCAGCAAACCTGATCAGGAGTACAACAAGGATGAGGAATATCATCAGCATTTGGCCCAAAATCTCCACAAAGTCATTAAAACCAGTAGGTTCTGAATTTTACCTCCAGCAAGAGCTAAGGATTAAAATGAACCTAAAGCCCAGTATCAAAAAGTTACATCTCTTTAATCATGGGATTTATAGATTATCTGTCATTTCCCACAGATATCTGCAGTTTCTGTATTTTCTGCTCTTCACTGTTGTCCTGTTAACTCTTCCACATCCACTGAACACAGTTGGTGACAGGACCCATGATTACAGTTTGATGGAATCATGTCAGATTATTAATTAATTGTACATGAACAATATGATGCAGAAGACATCCTGGCCAAAATACAGCAGAATTCACCACTACCTGACAGCTATTTATGCATACCTTGGAATGTAAAGTTTAAATTGACAAAATTATTTGCATTAAATATAGTTACTTTATTCACTCAAATCGAGACAGCATTAAAAGGGATGGGAACATCTTGCCCAGGGCAGCCCTCCCTGTCCCTGGAAAGAACAGATTGGAACTGCTGAGTTGCTAGCCTATGCCACAGGCCTGGAAACCAGTCCAGGTGCTAGTCAAAGGGAAAAGTTAGGGCCAGTGGTGGTAGCAGGCTCTCCTGGGAGACTGCATCTCTCATTTTCAATTTTCACCCACAGGATGAGGGGGCACCCTTATACCTTTTGCTGGCTATTAGCATGGCCAGCATAAAGCTAAGTATTTTCTCTTTGCTCTTCAGCCAGAACTCTGTCAAAGCTCTACTCCACAGCAGCTAGGAAAGGAAAATTTATTTTTGCCTACATTGTTGAGAAGCCCTGAGTCAGCTCTGCTAGAATGATCCCTCATGATGAAAAATTTATGGCTTTTGCTTTGCTTCACTCCCTGCCTTTTAATATCCTTCTCTTTTCCCCACAGCATTTTTCCCAATTGGATTTGGCATCCTCCCCAGTTCCTGTTTTACATTCCCCATCATCATTTTGAAAATAAATGTATCTAGCCTCATGCCTCTATTTCAAGACTTCTATCCTTGGTTTCGTGACTGATGGATTTTAAAGGGTGAGCCAAGTCCCTAAATGCCCTGAATCAATATTGTTCTTTAAGAGTTGCTTTAATCACTTAGATGAGGCACCTACTTCTGGCAAACTTGTGGAAGGAGTGAGTTACTCAAGACAACACCGTCAGATGTGAAATGCTGTCACCATCTAGAGATGTTGGAATGTGCACAATCATCTAAAAACAGCCAGCTAAGCACAAAAATTGACTATGGAAAAGGGAAGCAAATCAAGTAATGCCCCTCTTTCCAGCTGCTCGCAAATTACCATTCTCTCCACCCACCACAGGGCTCCAGCCCACTAGGGTTGATGACAATCAGCAGCCTGGGAGAGAGAATGGAGCTTCCCATCAGTGCCATCTGTACAAGAGGGAAACGGGAAGGGTCAGCCAACCAATCTACTTGCTGCTACACTAAATGAGCACTAAGAAAGTCAGGGTAAAACTACCACTGGGTTTAGTCCAGAATTCTGTGGGCTTAATTTACGAGGAAATTTTCCATCTCAGAAGAAAGACACAGCTTAAAGAAACATTTAAAATAAATTTGTTTGCTCCAGCATAGTATTTTAGAAACAGCATCATAAAAACCAGATACAAACATTTTCCTTTGGTTTGCCTGGGGATTTCTCTGGATCTCATTTTGATCTCTGTACTCTTCCCTTGCAATGGTTTATAAAAATCTCTTCGTCTGTGATCTCCAGGAGTGCTTCTGCCACATCAACAAGCAAATGAGAACAACTGACCTAGATGCTAACACACTTTTACATATTATTATTATTCATTTTTATATATATTACTTGTTTATGAGTAGCACAAAAGTAATTCCTGTTCACACTCCACCTCCCCTTTCCTTTGGAACAAAGGAATGCTGCATCTGTGCTCAGAGGATGCCAGATTGCTGCCTGTGCCTGCCTAGATGTGGCTGGCAGGCAGCCTGCTGTGGGGGCACAGCAGCTGGTAGAAGTTGGGACAACCCTTCAAGTTTCTAAAACTGCACCAGCCATTGCCAGGATGTAGCCAAAATATCTCAATTATCCTAAGTTACACGTTCACAGAAGAATGGAATATCCTGAGTTGGAAGGGACACACAACAAGCCACAAATCCTGATCCAAGAATCCCAGTGTGTGTCTGAGAGTGTTGCCCAACCCTTCCTTGAAAAAAGCCCTTCTTGAAATCAGTGAGGCTTTGTGCTGTGACCTGGGAAGACCCTGGGAAGACTGTCCCAGTGCCCAACCATCCTCTGGGAGAAGAATCTTTTCCTAATATCCCACATAAGCTTTCCCTGGCATGGCTTCCTGCTGTTTCCTTGGGTCCCATCACTGGTTAACAGAGAAGAGATCAGTACCTCCCCCCTCTGCTTCCCCTCCTTAGGAAGCTGTACATGGCACTGAGGCCTCCCCTCAGTAGTTACTGAGCAATGTGCAGTTGCTAAAAGCCAATGGAATGCTGATTCCAAAGGAATATGCACTGCTCCAAAACTGTCTTTTGTGAAATTTCCCATTCCTGTGTCTGCCATTAACAGATTGTGTTAGCAGAAACAGGACAAGGATGGATTAGCTCTTTTCTTCCTAAAAATAGGACCACTACCTTTAATGAAGAACTAATTTCAGTTCAAAGACAGAAATTCCAAATAATTCACAAACAGGTGGTTACACCAGGCAGCAGAGCTGCCTGTGCACCTTCTGGGCACGGGGAATCAGCTTTTGGGGGACTGTGTGGAGCTGGCTCCCAGCTGGAGCTGCCAAGGGCCCTGGAACCAAGGCCACATGCCAGGACACACCCAATAAAGGCACTGTGAGCAGAGACAGCTTTACAGAACCTTCTTATTTTCATCTGATTAGACCACAGCCTAAATACTTCAAGAAATACATTACACCTTAATTGACTAATAAGAAAACCTGTTCTCCAGGCAGCAACAGCCAGGTGAGAGCAGCACAGAGATCTCCCAAGCAGGAGAAAAAGAAACATCCTGCCTGTCCAAGCAGGCTCTCTGAGTCAGCATTCACCTGACCTTCACACAGAATAGGTAATGTCTAGCAGCAGTGTTAGGGTTGAACATCAAAAGAATCTCATGTCTGGTTACTGATCTGTGGACAGAGGGAGAGTTGCAGAGAACAAATATATCAAAAGCAATACCAGCAAACTAAGATATTTAGTGTAGTGCAAAATGTATTTTTTATCTTTACTGACTGATCCATGTATCTGCTGAGCTAGTATTTCAGAAAATGCTGTCAACAACAGGAGAACATCCTTGTTGCTATCAAGAGGAGCATATTTTGATTTCATGCACGTACTGACGAAGGCAAAAACATTTCTAGGAAAACAAGTTGCAAGGTTTTTTATTATTTAGGTAATTTCATGCTTTTAAAAGAAAGAACACCTCTTTAAATGAAAATGTTGTTTGTAAGCTGTGCATTTTGTCAAAATGGTTTTTTTTTAATTAACATTGCAAATGTTTCAGACAAATGTTTCACTGATATTGTGATAATGATAAAACTTTGGCTGTAGAATAATGGAGATTAAAACTTAGTAGGGGCATTGCTGACAAACTGGAGGATCAAATAGAAAAGTGTATTCGTTCCATTCTGGAAACAAAATAGATTTATTGAATTTTCTTGCCCATGTATGAGAATACAAAATAGAATACAATGCTGGCAAAGTGATTTTAAAAATATATTTTTACTGACAGCCAAAGTAGTCAGGGCTATGTTTATTTACTATTTACAGCTTTCTAACTGTAATGTAGAATTAAATATGTTTGAGTGTTTTGAATTAGCCAAAGAGCTTGTGAAGCTAAAATTGTGGAATGCATTTGAAATATGATGATGAGGTCCTTTCAAGGACTGAAATACAGTAAAGTTATTTGCACTTTGAATTTAATTTTTTAAAACTAATATGCTGAGGAAAATAAGGCTCTTTAAGCCTTATCTACTATGGACTAGACCATGCTAGAAACTGAAAAAAAATTTTTTACAGTTTTTTCTGGTGCCTTGTCTTTTACCTTCTTAAAAAGCAATATATATACAAGAAAGAAAGAAAAAAAAAATCTTACTTTCTCTTTTTTTCCCCTTTTCATTTTCCTTCCCATCACACCCTCTGCTGGTGTGTTTATCTGCTCTCCCCCTCATCCCTTCCATGTTCACTCCCATGCCCAATAAGAATGGATACCTCTGGTTTAAGATTTTGCTCTTCTCTCCCTACTGGATTATCAGCATAATTTGATGCACTGAAGTGACAATGAGGACAGAGAAATATGCAAAATAAAGTCAACAAGCTTCCTCATCTGCAGCCACTTGAAGACAGGTGTTGGACGAGCAGGCAGCAACAAATCTGAGCCAGACAAGCTTTGCTTGTTGGCATAGCTCCTTTTTTTTTTGTTTGCTGCTTCATGATAAATGACTCTGTTGTCCTGAACTGAAGGCAGAATATTCCCTCCCTTCTTTTATCTTGTACCCATTTAGAGTTACATCATGTTTGCTTAAGGTTTTCTGCAGACTACAGGCTGTATGTTTGCTCAAACACATCTGTTTTCTTTGTGCCAAGGAATGGTGAGGAGTGCACTCTCACTGAAGGGCCCTGGCCCTCTCCCACAGAGAAAATGCTCCCTTGCTCTGGACAAGAGCATGAAAGTCTCTTATTTCAGCATTATTAAAATAGACATTAAAACATCTTTAAGCCTTTTGTAAGATGGAAATGGAAATGCTGCTCTTTTTTTGGTCTTTTTCCACTTTTCCATTAGTTGGAATTATGTAATCATTTTTCTTTTTTGCTTTTTTTGTGAATGTGGACACTTATCAAGACACATCCATTGAAAATTTTGATTCAAAATGGCAAAGCAATAGGGTGTGCATACTGGTAGCCAAAAAGGATTTGAGATTACTGCATGGCAAACAAAGCAGCTCTTTTTGAGATGCAAATTTCCAGATTAAATGTAAAAATTGTCTGTGGCCATCTAGAAAAATATTAAAGCTATGTTGTGCCATTTCAATACACAGTTGAACAAACTTATCCATCAGAGGTTTTACTACTGCATAAGTAATGTATGCTTGACAGTTCCAAATAGGAGTGTGATTTTGACTTAAAAAACAAATAATACTGTTTTCTGTGTAGAACAGGAATATGACTGGATGCTGACAGGTTATTGTGAAAGGAATAAAGACAAGACTGGATGCTGAGTGTTACAAAATTCAGACTGAATGGGATATTTTTTGACATCTGAACCATGATAAAATCCATTGACTGGTTGGCAAGAATACATTCACAAAGACCTGGCTTATAGGATAAGGGCCTTCTACAGCAGCAAAATGCAATTTTCTTAGATAACTTGCAAACATACCAAACATGACAATTCTGTCCCTGATTTTTATGTAGTAGATTTTTTTCCTTTTGGTCACAAATTGCTTCATACCAGAAAGTAAAAAGGAAAAGGCTGAACATGGAAAGCTTCGTAACAGAAATAAATGTCACATTTGAAGGTGCAAATAGGAGCAAACACTGTGTTCTACAAACATAAAATGAGCTACAAATTTTACCAGCCACATCTGACAGAAAACAAAACAAAGCAGCCTCTATTTTTTTTTTTTTAACTTCATACTTATACAACATATAAATAGCAGAAGCCAGGATTATATCTTCCAGAAAGCAGGAAAAAACCCCAAACCAGTTAAAGCCTGTGGATTACAATTCAGAGGTGAACTTCTTCAGAGTTTTTGTGTGCTATAATGCTGTTGGGGCTGTAGCTGAAGTTTTTTGAGAATAAACACTCCATGAACAAAAAGAGAAGGAAGATGGAATGCTTGAGGTATGTTTGGACAAGGAAGGGGTGTGAAACATGAACATACCATTCCAAATGGTAAAAAATACAAGGAGAATTAGGCAAATATAATTTTCTTGCATCTCTTTAAAATAGGACAGAACAATCAAGTACAGTTACTGACATTTTAAAGGTTCTGAGAATTTTTTTCACCTTTTGAAAGGGAAGGACATTAAATTTTTTTTTTTGTCCCTAATTCTTCAAGTTACCACAAAGAATAAAAAGGATACAGATCTGAAGGAAATGTGAAAACTTGGTACCACAGAAGAGATATGATGCAAAATTTCCTGATCCATCCTTCTCATGGAGATTTGTGCTATACTGTGCTGCTCAACATGCCAACAGGATATTCTAATCCATATGTTTGCCAGAGCTATCAACAGATCTCAAGTAATAATTATGTTTTCTTTATCACCTTTCAGCTTTCTTCTCCTTTTAGAGGACAGTGCCCAGAGACTGATCAGAGATAGGGTTAAAATTGGACAAGGAAGACTAGGGACACCTTGGAGCATCCATCATCCATATCAAACCACACAGTCTTTAGGCACTTTATGGAATTATTTAAAGCATTCTTATTTTACCAGCGAATTTTGATAACATTGCAACATATGATGACAGAACTTCAGATTTTGGAATAGGAAATGAGTCTACTTAGGGCTGAAGAGGTCTTCTGCCAGTTGCAAAGTAGTGTAAGTCCATGTAAGCCCACTGAAATTAAAGCATGGAATGGAGGATGGAATGTGATCCTTATTAAGCATAAAATGTTGAAATTGTGTATTTATAACTTTGTATTTCTTTTATTTTTCTCCTGGAATTTCCCTCTCTATCTCTTTAAAAACATTTTTCTCCCATCATTTTCTTTGCCTCTCAACACCACTGAGATAATACTACTCCCAAATACTCCAAACCACTTCCACTCTTGTTGTCTAAAGTTCAACCATGATTCCTTGCATGGGATTTACTTGCAGCCTGAAAGTTAACTCCATTCCAGACCTAGAAAGGCACAGCACAGTTCAGTTTCCCAGACAACTCACACTCTGGTTCCCAAAAAGGCCAATGCCCTTCCTTCTCATAGCTGTACCCAAATGTATTATTACTGCAAAAGTGAGGGCACCTTTCTTCTTCTCATCCTCCCCCTTTCCTCAGCTATCTATCAAATTATACAGGCTTTCTCTTCAAGTGTTATATTCCACTGTCCTGAAAAAGTTTATTTCCTTTCTTTTTTCCTCAGTCATAACAGTATTTATTAAAATTTGACACAGGTTTGTAAACAAGCAAATAGCCCCCTTTCATCCCCCTACCCCCCCCAAAAACCTGAGAAAAACCAACATAGACAAACAACCAGCCAATTAAGTAGAAGTTAGTAGTGAAAAATAGTGGCTGGGCCAAATTTGAAGATGTCTTTAAGAATCCTTGTACCAACCAGAAGATGAAATCCACTTTAAACACATTACAATAAAAAATGTTCTTAATTGATTTGAGTTTTGTTCCTGAGTTTAACAGGGATCCCATCAACACAGTTTTGTACTATAACTCCCAGTTAAATAAGTTTCCACACCATTGCTAAGCAGAAGTGATTTGTCTTGTATGGTCTGAAAGAGAACCAATAATTTTCTACATTTAAGAGCCTAGATAATAAAAAAATTATTCAGATTTTAAACAGTCAAAAATAAGTAGACTGAGTAGTAATTATCCAAAAATAAAATCTGAGTAGTAATTATCCAAAGTGTCTGGTGGCTACTTATAACAACAGATAAGAAACGTGGTAATAAACAACTGGATTCAATCTTAAAATTAAATTGCTCTTATCAAAACAAAGGAGAATCCAAAATTGTGGTACTAATACAAACCTTTACAATTCTGCCAGTGAAAAATGTTAGCCAAAATGATGACCAGTAAATTTACTCTCAACAAGAGCAATTCTATTTAGAATGCAAACGATGTCATTGGTATTGAGCCTTTTCTCATCTGTGCTACAGTTTTCCACACTAATAAATGCTGGTTTTTTCCACCTTCTTTTAAAGTGTTTTCTTTCCCTAAAATATATCAAAATCACTTTGTTGAAGTGAAATTGGCTATGTTAAACACTAGATGGCAGAACAAGGCTGGAGCTGAGCATCTGAAAAGGCTTGTCTTCAAGTTCCTTTGCATTTCCAGAGGTACCAGTTGAAACATTTCACCCGGGGTTTTTCCTATGAAAGTTGTCTGTGGTTACATAAAAATCATCTCCATATATAATAAATTATATTTTTAATTCACACATAAATAACTTGTATACACACACTGTTTACATTCCCTGACAAAGAGAAGCCAGGGGTGTCACTTGGGCAGCCTCTTGGCACTTTCTTCCTGTGCCCACTTCCCCCACGGTCAGGAGCGTTCCCTGTCCCAGGACCTCTGCAGCACCACAGAGGTGCAAGGTCAAATCTGAAGCAAAACCCTCTTAGAATCTTTAGCTGCATGCCTAAGCTGAAAATGACCAAGAATTCAATGTAGAATTTAGGCTGGAGTACAGATCAGAGAAAGGGATTTACCTTTTCAGGCTTGTCAAGAAATCTAACAGTAAACACAAAAACAATACAAGGACTTAACAAAGAAATGAACAGGTAGATTAAAAACATCTGTTCTACACTCTTTCTTCTAAAGTTTGAAATTGTTCTCTATAAACAATATAAAATTAATTAAGGGTTTAACAGAAATTTAATTTGAATGGCGTTCCAGTACCTGATGGGGGCTGACAAGAAAAATGGAGAGAGATTTTTTTACAAGGGCATGTAGTGACAAGACAAGGGAGATTGGTTTCAAACTGAGAGTAAATTTAGATTGGATATCAGGAGGAAAATTTCTGTGAGGGTGGCAAAGCACTGGAACAGGTTGCCCAGAGAAGCTGTGAATGCCTCATGCCTGGAAGTGTTCAAGGCCAGATTGGATGGGGCTTTGAATAATGTGGATTAGGGGTTTGAAACACAATGATCTTTAAGGTCAACACAAACTATTCTATGATTCCATGAAATTAAGAGATTAACACATAGACTAATTCACCTTCATGCTTAAAAGAATATGACAAACAAATGCACCTAAACAAATTAATAAAAGGAAAGTGCAATTCAGTTCTATTGCCACTGAAAACTATTAAGATACCATTTTGTTCACAATCAGGCTCACAGGCTCCTGTACCCCACTGTGTCTATGACAAATCCCACTGCATCACTTCAGTGGAGCACCTCACATTTTGGGTAAGTGGGTAAAGTGGAAAAAAGACCTGTGTTGGCTCTCTGAGAATTGACATCCAGCTGAACTTGAGCAGCATCACATGTGGTATTTTTGCTGACAGAACCGGCAAGTAGGTTGCAGATTGGACAGCAAATTTCAGTGAGGCTGCACTGCAACTCTGCCTTTGATTTTTGTATCCAGGAGTCAACTGTGGCAGCCAAAAATTTTGCAGACCAGCAACAATGCACCCATTAAAGCCCAACATATGTTGGGCAGCTTCACAAAACAAGCCATGTGTGCACACATTATCCCTATTGCCAGCCTTCCACATTATTTTTCTCCCCACTCCTAGTTATACTTTAGAATCTTCAAACCTCCATTTTTTGGAAAAGCTCTGCTCTGCAGCCCCTTAAAGGGGGGGAATGTACCCTTAGAAATGACACTTAGAAATGTCCCAAACTAAGGCAACAAATGATCATGGAGAGCTGCAGAGCTGCTGCTCCAGGGAAGGCAGAGCAGTTGCTCAGAGCCTGCGTGTCTCACTCGGAGCTGCCTCTGGCACTGCCACAGTTGGGATGTGCATGGGGAATGGCTTGGGCAGCAGCCATTTGTAATCAAATATGTCATTCATATTATTTCAGGCTGCATTATTTCAGGCTTGTAACATATATACTGTTTCAGGCTTCATGCTGGATGATAGGCTGAGGATTGCTGCTTTGGGAGGATGAAATTGTATCATCTCCTAAGAATCGCTGTACAAGCATGTAAAGCACAGATTGAAGATAGGTAAGAGGAGGGAGAAGGAGGAGAGGGGGAGAGTGAGGGAGGAGATAAACTCACTCTATGTATGCCACTCACTGGCTCTTTTGTTCCACTTCTGCCTCATTCTTAAAATGATACATTTAACTGGAATTAAGCAGGAATTTCAGGCCTGCCACCTCCCCTGTCCCATGGGCAGCTATGCCCATGGCACTGCAGCAGCAACACCCCACATTCCCCAGGGGTCTGTTCCTACCATTCCTCCTTCCCCAGATCCCCCTCTGCAGCCCAAACATCTAGAAATGGGAGCAATCTCCAATATGATGAGAAAAAACCAGAGAGAAAATCAGATGACTGTATCCCAGACAATTCATAGTTGTTTGCCTTGTCCTCACAAATGCCTTGGCACTGCACAAAAGTATTCCAGCAAAAAGTATGCCATGGTAAGATAACAGGAATTTCCTTTAATTTTTGGTCACACACCTGAGCTATGCAAGCTTTCATGACTGGAGTTTGGTATTGCTCAGGTTAATGAGACACTGCAAGTTTCCCCTATATATACTCTAAAAGTAGAACAAGAGCTGTTTTCCCTTCTTTAGTAATAAATCTCAAAATGTCAAATTAAAAATATATAATAGATATTAATTTCTTACTTTTTTTTCCTCTGGGATTAATTTTCTGTTTTTCAACTAAAATCAGTCAAGCTAGCATAGAAGTACTACAAGGAGAAGGAGACACAAAATCTTCATAATAAAGCAGGTTTTGGATGGCTCAATTTTTGTACCATTTTTCTGCCTTCCTGTGTTTCATCTCATGTACAAATATCCTTACCCATATACTCAGAAATCCATCTCACTGCTCTCTTTCAACCCTTTCTTTCCCATCCAAGATCACTGCACAAACCCTGCAGTGAAGGTAATTTCACAGCAGCTCACATTGCTCCCATCTGTTTCAGACCTTGGGCTCTTTTTCACCCCATGAGAAAAAAAACCTATTCATTCTTCACCTCAGACTCCAGCCTCTTTGAAGCAGTTGCCAGGTTTTTTACTGTATCATGATTACTTAGTTGGCATTAAAATAAAAAGAGTACATATATTTATGTTTATACTTACACAAAGACACAAAAACACCTATATATACAAAGACACAGACACATTTACATATATATATAAATATATATAAATATGTATATACACACATATATATGTATATATTTGAAAAATAACAGGGCTACCAGGTTTTCTGTTTAAGTGTGTCTGTGAGTTCATTATACAGATGAACTATGACCCTGATGCATCATCAGCACAAACTTCTGGGAGCACATTGATGACCCCAATTTATATATTATATATACCATATATATATATGGTATATATAATATATATACATATATATAAATATATGCATACTATTTATATATACATATATATAAATAGTATATATATGTATATATAATATTTATATGTATATAATTTTTATATATACATATATATATCTTCTAAGTTCAAGAGCCTTCCCACTGAGCACAACATCCTCTTTCACTGCCAGAAATAGCAGCTTGCTAGCCTGTTGACTGGATTAAAAGTACTAATAGCTATGAAGAGTTTATTCAAGCATAGGAAAATTCCTCTCTAGATATAGCAGAGGAGCCACAGAACAGCAAAAGTAGGTGGCAGGAGGTGACAGATTTACACCCTCTGGAGGACTTCCTTCTTCTCAAAAGCCAAAGAAGCCATTGCACTCTCTGACACAAAACAGAGATGATGCTAAATGTTTACATATCAAAAATATTTAGACAAATTTATGGACAACACTCACTCCCTATTAAAAGCTATTAAAGACACTACCTTGGGCTGGGAAATTCCCTGGAGTGTTCTTGGGAGATGGGCTTTCCTGGTGCATATATTGCACATGCATTTGCTCCTGGCAATTTTGGATTTCAGGCATCAAAAGAGATGGGACTTGTGATAGCCTTTTCTACCTTCTTGTTAAGCTTCAGTGTCTTTTCATCAGTGAAATGTTAACCTACATAAATTATTTCAATGATTACTATAGAATTTAGTTCAAGAAACACTTTATTACACTTGTTGATTTTAGAGAAAATACTTCATCAGTAAAGCTAGTGCATTATACTGTCCCTGGTTACTCAGGCAGTAAAATCACCAGCTTTTCTTGGCTCTCCTGCATTTTTGTGCATTTTCATTCAGATTAGGGCAAGTTCCTGAGTAAATAGAATTACTGCTGAGAGCATCACTTTAATCATGGGGAAAAGCATGCCATCCTCACTAATAGCAAACATAAACAGCTTTTAGTTTTATTAAACTAAGTAAGACCTCTTGGACAGTAAAATAATATTTAAGCTGATTAAGCACAGCAGAATCAGTTTGTGTATGAGTTAGTTCAGGTTATTTTTTATATTGCCTTTCTGAACATGGAAATAATAACTTCAGCTGCAATTTACCATTGAAAGCTGATAGCTATTTCTGACTTTAAAAAAAGAAATTATCCTGCTAGTCCTTTAAAGGAGCTTTCCTGCTTTATTTTGAGAAGAAACACCTTGTCACCAGTAGTTACAAAAGTTGCTCACAGCTTTCAGTTTTGTAAAAAAATTCAGGCCCACTTAAACTTCTAAAACAGTCCCTACAAATCAACACAATAAAAATCAACCACCCTGGAGATCCTTGTATGTTAGAGTATGACAGGGGGATCCAAATGGTCATTTCTCTTCTGTGATCTGCATAAACAATGGCTTAAACTCATGAGCAGGGCTGGGCTTCAGGCAGCCACAAAACACCAAAACAGAATGGGGGAAAAGCCAAATCTTTGCAGGCAGGGATGAATTGCTCAGGTGGGAATGTGACAAGAGCAGCTCACATGGAATGCTGGCACACCTGGAGCACCAGAATATGGCTCCTTCTGCGACCCCTTTGAAGGACAAATTCCCACAAATACTCATGCACTCAGTTATTTTGAACCCTAGCAACCAAATGGGTGAAATCAGATGCACCCTGGGTTGAATAAATTTTCAGTAATGAAATTCTAAATGTTAGGTAACAGCATTTCTGTGTATATTGCTGTCTAAACACAAAGGGATATGTTTTAATTTTATTGCACAGGGGAATCATATACATAACACTTATAAACAGCAGCACATATAGGGACAATTTTCATGTACTAAGAACAGATTCTATTTTTGTTTATTAGGAACACTGTATTTTATCAGCTGTCTCACTAAAATGAAAGAATAAATAAGCATGTCCGACAAAAAAAATATGATTGTGAATGACATAAAATCACAAATTCAGTCCTGATTACAAGTCTAAGAAGGGATCATAGCTATTCTGAGGTAGTATCAATTCTATTTTTTACCATCTAAATTGAGAGATTACAATGGTAGGTAGGTTCATGAGCCATGGAGTCTTGGAAGAAGACCAGCTGAAAGTGGAAACCAGTTTTACAGAATTGGAACTACTTAAAAAAAAATAAAAATAACCCAGACATAATAATGTGGACTCTGCTAACATTTTTCTCACTTTGATTCTGAGCAGAGATGGGATTCTAGGTGAAAAAAATCATGCGAAGAGAGAAACAAAGTATGCTCCTTGCAAGGACACAAGGAAGAATTTTTTACTGATAAGCTATTGAGTCCTGTTCCCAGATCTGGAAACTGCAACCTCCAGCTCCATGTGTTTTTTCAACAGACTGCATGAGTCTGCAGTCCCACCACTCACACACTCAGTAGCACCTCACTGCTTCCACAATTTGACTAAAATTTAGTGGGACTATTCAAGCACTGGTTGAACACAAATTATGGCAGTCAAAAGCAGAGACAGATGGAAAAATAACACTGCCCTTTTGCCAGTGCTGGACTGGGGTGCTGGGTGGTGCATTCCAAAGAGTTTGCAAGAAATTGATGGCAGGAGGCAGAGAGAGCTGTCTGCAGCTCTCCTGAGCCTCAGCCCAGCATCTGCAGCATCACACAAACACCACTGATGCTCTGGAGGTACTCCCAGCTTTGTTCTCCCTGGACAGGTCAGTGCACAGAGGCACTCCTTTCCCGACAAATGCATCAAAAAGCAGTCATCTCTCTCATTAACAGATATTTCTCTCTGTCCAACTGTTTTTAATGGCTCTCCACATATTCTGGGTTACTTACATTTTCTCTACCTCCCTAGCAAACATATTCTTAGAAATGCGTGGTACTATCCAACAGAGATAAGTCACAGCAGAGGAAAGGGAAAAGAATATTTTGCTTGCCCATCTCCAGGGGAGATTACAGCCACTAGCCTGGGTGATTTATTGTCTTGGATTGTAAACAGCATGCTGTAGCCTGCAGTAAAGACCCCTTGTAAAACAGCAAGGCATTCTGCTTTTATATTCTCTAACACACACTGCTGTCAGCTAGGACAAATTCAGTGAAGTCAATCTTCACTGGTATAAAAACACACAATAGAAAAAGGGTAGGGCTCTAAATATTCTGGGTATTGTACCAAAGAATTAAAAAATAAAGCCAAATAAAAAAACTACACAAGCATAATGATAAAAAAGTTTCATCAAATGAGAACAAGATATTCTTTCATTCCCCACTAGGAAGCAGTATAACCATGTTTCTAACAATCTGAAATAATAACTATTCAAGTCAGACTTCTGGAATATTTAAAGAGAAGACCACAAGACAAGAAAAAGCCATTTCACTCTGATGACTACATCAACTACTTGTGACACCAAATGCCCCTGAAGGAAAGTAAAACTGGAGAGAATTCTGAACATGATGGAAAAGCTTCATGGAAGATATTTTTCTCATGATAAAAGGAGATAATTTGCAATCTTTCTTGCATCCTTCCTGCACATTCAGCAAGCAAAAAAACCCCCAACCAAACAGCAGAAAGGCACTGCTATTTTACAGTATTGCACCAGGCAAGCTGCTCAGTTACAACTTTTGAAACTTTCTGATGTCTTTGTAGACTTTTATAAACATCTGAGTGGTGTGGTGCATTTATAAAAACATGAGAAAAAATGACAATATCATCCTAAAAATCTATAGAACAAAGTTTAACAGATTGGTTTTAGGGCTAGATTATGTTTAGGAGATGAAAATGGTGATAACTTACTACATACATCATACTTTGTGATAATGAGTTTTGCATCTGTCTTTAGCAAGCAAAGGAGTAGAAAATACTTCATCTGTGTCTATAGGGTCAATGAGTCCATAATCCTCCTGACTCTTAAGTCCTAAAAATGTCCTAATTATTTCAGTAGTAAGATATCATATTCTTAACTGAGACTCCATTAACAACAAAAGTCTGAAGATTTAGATTCTCTTGCAATTAAAATTTCACAAGAAGATGACTTGTTGTGGAAATGGCACTTAACATTTACATCTTCTCATTCACCAGCTACTTCACAAACATCAGCTAACAGAGCAGACTTGGAGGTGTTTATTTTCTTCACCTTCTAGACTGGAAACCCAATCCAGGGAAGCGATTCATTAGTCAAGAGTAATGTGTGCTAAAGCCTGCAGTGTTACTTTTCCCAGCCTTTTTTGCTACCTGAAACCACTCTGTTCCACTTCTTGGTATATATCATGTTTCAGGACATTGCTAAAGTGAATGCAGTGCTTTAATTTCTAAGATATTTAGTACTTTTCAGAGGTTTAAATTCAGTTATCTTAGGTCAGAATCTCAATATAAAGGGTTGGTTATTTTTGAAATATTACCAAATGAAAATGTTAGTTTGATAAATGCTTCATAATGTTCACCATTTGAAAATATGTTACTGGTTTTATGCTGATACAAACAATGCTTATCTCCCTTACATCTTTTCTGAGCAGAAAATTTCAAAAATAGATGTTTTGTACAAAATGGTGGAGTTTTTCTTTCAATCCTGATTTGTACTCTCTAGAACCTGTACTCCAAGTGATACTACAGACACTTCTCAGCTCTTCTGAATCTTTCATATTTCTCTTTCGTGCACACCAAGACATTTCCCTTGCTCTTTCTAATTTAATTCTGTCAGTTTTGAAGACTGCTGACCAAGCCCTTGGCAAAACACCCTGTTGGTATTTATTCCAGCCTTAATGCAAAACGTCATTAAAATTCACACACACACACAAAGGATCAGCACAGACATCGCCTGAGAGAGTTTACATGACCCTCCAGACAGAAAGGTCAGCACTAGAAGGCAGAATAGGTTGGGCTGGGTAAACAGTGAAGGCTGTAGCAAAAATTGCTAAAACTGCAGAGTGAGGACTTCATTCTGACTTAAGACTTCACAGCTATCCCCAGGCCTTTTTGTGAGTTTGCTCTGAGTCTTTTGTGGGCAGAAGAAGGGAAGAGTCCTTTCTACATGAAACCATTTTCAAATTTATGCTTCATAGTAATAATAATACACACTCTCTAAAGCAGAAACACTGTGATTTTGTGATTTCACCCCCCCCTTCCCAATGAACTCGTTTAAGTATAGGAAACAGGATGAAAATATAGTACCATGCATCATGGCCAGCAGTAAAAATGATACAGAAATGAAATATAGGCTGGCTGGCAGCATTCCAGCCATCTTGGCTACTTATCAACTCTCTGATGTGATGATATGCTGCATGAGATTTGCCTCCCTATCTTCCACACATAACCCTTATCTGACTGGGGCCTAAACAATGGTCTTCAGAGGAAACAGATTATGAATGCAGCAGTTTGCATTTCAAGCTGAATTCCATAATTAAGTATAATTATGTGCCATATGTTTTCATCCTTTCAATTTTATGCTATCTTAAAAACTAAGTAAATATGTAGGCCCATCAAATAATGGGCTGTGTCACTGCCTTGATGCAGCATCTGCGGTACACTGCTGCATGCAATTCTAAAATGAAAATTCAGTCAACGTAATTATTCTGAACTAAGCTATCAGAATTACATGGATGTGGAACAGCTTTGAAAGTTTGCCCATTTTTACTTTTTACTATATTCAGGTCCCATTTCAAATCTCTTAAATATTGAAGATCACAAAGGAACCAACAACAGTGCTCCTTAAAGGCAGTAAAATTTCCCCAGGAAAAAAAATGAAGGTACAACCTCTGCTCATATATTCACACTGAGCATTATTGACAAACATAATTTCCTTTTGTCTTATTCACCCATTCAGCACCCTGAACATGAGGAAGAGCTTTGTTCTGCAGTGAATGAGCCCAGGAACAGGTTGTCCAGGGAGGGTGTGGAGATTTCCAGGAACCCTCTGGATGCAGCCTTGTGCCATGTGCCTGAGCAGGGAGATGGGACCAGCTGATCCACCATGGACTCTTCCAGCCTGACCCATTCAGGGATTATGCCTCTGCAAAGTCACATCCAAAATAATCTAATCTCATAAAAGAAGTTAAAAATCAAAAGTTATTGTAGAAATGCTTTTGAGCTTTTCTTTAATTTCTTAATTTGGACTTGGTTTTGGGATGATTTGCAAGGTATTTGCTCAATTAGTAAGAAAAATGAGTTCTATTAAACAGTTTTCAGATACTTCAGGAAATTATGATATTTTTTCCCTTAAAATAATGAATTTTTAAATACCATGCAGACACTACAATGCTAGTCCACTGAAACACTAAAATTTGGAAAGCTGTTTCATTTACAGAAACCAAGTCCCCAAAACTGAAAAGTATTTTAAAAGAGGATAATTCTAGTAGAGCAGACATGTAAGCAATTAATTTATTTGACAGTGCAGCAAAGAAATTGTCCTATTCTTATAAACTTATTTTTATATATGTAGTTTTAATAGAACATGGGAAGATAACAGCCCTATACATGCACAATGTTGTTGCCCTATTTCCAGTAGGATAACTATTAAAACATGTCCTTTTTTGACTTTTAAGAATTGTGCAAAAAATGGACTCACAATGGAAACTCTACAGCATCAGTAATGGCCCGACTTGGTCTGATGCATCTCCTCACAGAAAAAAAAAAAATCTAATGATTTTTATCTGATACTTTAAATGGCACATTTCAGTCCAGCGTTAAAATAAAAAAAAAAAAATTAGAGAAGGTAGTTGAAGACTCTGCTAATTAACAATTAAGAGCTCTCTGATTAGTGGGATTTTTTTCCCCCAAATAATTTTCCACAGAATAGACAATTACATCCTTATTATTAGTTATTGCATTCTACTAACAATTAATGTTCACTACAGTAGTTTGTGTACACAGTAACATATTAAAAGATATTCCTTCCAATGGAGTAAGACTGCAGAACAAACCAACAGTGCTCCATTACCTAAATCAGCAATGAAAGACAAAAAATGCAGCTTTAAAGACACTTGGAAATCTTTCTTCCATAGTGTATATAGGTCCTTGTGTGCTGCTTTTTTGGTTATTCAATATTCACACTAGAAATAATATCTTAGGAGAGAAACCAACAAACCATGAAGACAAGTTCTCTATGGTGACCTTGGAGTCCTGAAACAGTTAACACTTTTGCTACAGATCAGCACCAGTAAAATAGAAATTTAAATGAAGACTGAAGAAATGCACCACAACTATGGATCAAAAATAATTTTTCATTCCTACTTAAGATACATTGTAGCAGTCAGAAGTCAGATACAGGTAAGAAAAGCTCTTGTTTTCAGAGTTTGAACAACTAATACTCTTGGTCTACAGGAATGTCCAACTGCTACCTCAAATTCCACTAATTGCTGGCATCTACTCCAATAATAAGCTTCATAATCTGCTTTGAGCATTTTATTATGGAATGGACCAAATCAAGATATTATCACAGATTTTATTGAAGCACTGCACTTCCATTAAGCTAATATGCTTCTGCTGAATTTTTACAGTTAGCCTAAAATGCTGCACTTAATTTGTAAAGATGATACATCTTACTCATCATCTTGCAAGAGATTCTAAAATGAAACAAAGCTCAAGAGTGAACCTTCCAAATACATTATAAACGTTCTTTTTCTGATCTTGTACAAGCTATTCCATCAAAAAAGTAGCCAAGATATCATGTGTGTGGAGAAAAGGGGCAAGAGTAAATCAAAGAGGTAAAAAATGAGAAAAAAATTATCAGTCACAAGAGAATGAATCAAGCAGAATGAGTCAGGGCAAATTTGGGGCTCAGCCAGGAATCAACTGATTCCTGTAGCATGCACGCAGCTGTATATCTAATATGACACAAAGAAAAAGCAGGACCCTATGAAATCACATGATTTTATATAATGCAAATGATTAGCAGAGTCCAACAGACCTGTTGACTTTGTCAGCATTTTCAGACTCTACATGGCCTGCACACCCTGCAGCTGTCTCTGGAGAGATGTATATCTCTCTCCTACTCTTACTCTAGTAGAGAGTCTGTGCTATCCTGATATATCCTGAAATAAGAACATGCCTGGTGGCCAGCAGCAGAGTTCAAGAAGCATTTCATGGCTCAGAGCCCAAACTGAGAGCTCACAGTCAGCCTGGACTCTCGCTGATAATGCTAAACCTCCACTCGGTAGCATAAATCTTTAAATAGCTTAAACTCTCTTCCCATTGATCACTGACAAGGTATTTAACTAGTTTTGTCCAGGGAAAAACTAGTTAATTCACTAGCCATGATTTCTTTACACTATAAAGAAGAAAATAAATGATAATGTGGCAAACACAGAAATTTATGATTACCTGGAGCAAGTTTCTCTAATTTCTTGCAGACAGGTTATGTCAGCCTCTGTACCACCTTGTTTGTTTGCTTGTTTACAAGGCCATAAAGCCTCCCCTTTCTGCTCTCCATTATTTCTTTCTAGGGTGCTAAAAGCAATCTGAGCTGCAAGGGCAAAGATTGTGTACAGTGAAATGGAAATTAAACTCTATGGTCTTGGCTGGGCTATGAAGTGATGCACATAAGAATCAGAAAGCAGAACAAGGTACCGTGAGATGTGCACAGGGACACTTTGCTGCTTTTCCAGCACTGTGTGGATCAGCCAGGGAGGGATTTTGCACAGAACATTGTGCTGAAGATGCCTCTTGGCCTTTCCTCCCTCAGTTCTCACTGGCAATGGAACAAAATACAGCAGGTGGCTTGGGCTCCATCTGGATCCACTGCTTAGCATCATTATGCCACAGAAGGAAACCACAGTGAGTCCACATCGTGGGTAGTACATACAAATCAAAGGCAGTGTATAGCACAAACAGAAATAATACAGGAAAGAGCAACAAAATTGATGGGAGACAGACAGCAGAGCTTGCATGAGGAGGAATAAGGTAGCCTAGAATTTTTCATGTGGTTTTGATTCTGAGACTTGACCATTTATTTGACGCTGTTGATTTATTTTGAAATAATTTCCTGCATATTTTCCTTCTAATGCCTTTCAACTTTTATTTCCTAATAACCAACACAATTAAACTCTTTTTCATAAACTCATTTCATTGCTTAAATTACAGCCCTCCTTGCCACAAAATGTTGGGAACACCAAAACAAAAATTCTGACTGCAATTCCCTGCAATGGAAGACGGTTCTGAGGAGATGAACATGGACTTTACATTGGTGGCACTCGTGATGGGAAGGGATTGCCCACTCCTGATGCAATGAAAGCTGAGCTGCCCTCAACGCAGAAGGGTCTGGGGGGCATCTTTTGTGCTACATCAGCTGATGAGGTTCAGGTAGACAAAGGGCCCAACACAGACTACAGAAGTGAACAGCTAGCAGAACATAGAGAGAGAAAAGGGCTTGGGATGGTGTGAGCCCATGTTCTCCTGCCTGCTGGGAACACCCAGCCATTTTACTGGGATTTACATTAGCTGTGCATTTCAATTGTGAAGTCTACTTATAGTTGATTACTAATACTACTGCAGCACTGTATTAAATCAAAATCCCAAGCCACACCAGGCAATGCCAAATAAGTAAATATGATATTGAGTATCAAACCCTTCACGTGGGAATATAAAAGAAAAAAGCTGGTCAGAGAGAAATGGACTCTTGACGCTAATGCTATCCAGTGTGGTCTGATCACTTAGTGCAAGTAAAAGCCTTTTAGGACTATTAAACACCATTAGTCACAATCATCCATCTGAGAGTCCCTAATGTGCATGTGAGGGGAAATACCATTTTACAACAGTTCTTCTCTAAGGTGCTGGTCATAAAAACTCCAAGTCGGCCCTTTGGCCTGATCTGGTACATTGCATGGGATAATTCAGAAGCTCTAAAATATGTTTCTCTGTTCATTTAATGTGCTTGTTTATTGGGAGTGCAGGGGGTCGACAGCAAAATCTGGTTATTTGTTCTCAACTTTCATCTTCTGCATCTAAGTTAGTTTTGTAATTATCCAACACAACACTTACAGCTTGAATCCCACAACTATTCAATATTTTTGTTAAGTGTTGTGAGAGTTCTCTTCAAAGTCTCAGCTGAGTCTAAACAAAATGTAAATTATGATCTTCTTAATATTCTTATTTACTAATGTGTTTGAAAAGATTCAGCAGATCAAGAAGGGAGCATTGCTCTTTTTCACACAGCCTTTTCTGCTAAGGATTGCCATGGAGCTGTTTCCCAGGTTTACCCTTGCACTAACAGTCCAGGCTGACATACATGGTTTGGAGGCCTGCACCCCTTTGGTTCAAACAAAGACATCTGTAAAATGTGGGTGCAATATCTGTCACTCACCACTCATCTGAATAAGAAAAACTCACATATTTTTGTTCATTTTATACGCCACTTTTTTTTAGCAGATTTGAATTTGTCCTATTTGATTTTTTTTGAAGTGTAAATAGTCCCAGAAGCTCTCCAAATTCTCAGGTATTATTGCCAGAAAAGGGAGGTATTTCTTCACACCCATGTGTCAGCAAGTAATGCACACAGTTCATTTAGCTACTTACCACTTTGTATTGCTCCCAAGATTTCCATTTCTACATAATCAACACATTTCTTACTTAAACATCACAGAAAGGTTTCCATATGAATTCTCTGTGTAAAACAATAGCCCTTTTAATGTGTTTAAATGAACCTCAATTAGTCCTAAATGACAACATTCGGAATCTATTTTCTACTATCTTATAGCAGTTATCTAAACTGGCTTCACCATTGGTTCATACACTGATACAACAATTCCACCTAAAAGGAGTTTATCTGTTACTGTGGCAGAGAAGTTTTATATTATTACTGCTAAAGACATAGGTAAATGTCACTCTCTGACATTAGAATAACTATACTTCTGATTAAAAATGGAATTCAAAATTATTAAAAAAGAAACCACTCAAAGATTAAACTAGACAGAAAACAAATGAAATTCTACCTTATTTTCTGACAGTTAATAAATCAACTTTAAACAAATTAGCCCATGTGCTCGGAACAGGCCTGTTTGAAAAACAATCTTCTGAGCTCATGGGAAGTGATGCTTTAGTGAACAAACTTAATTTCCATGTTTTCACAAAGAAGAATGAAACCAAATACTTCCTGCATATATCTGTGGACTCACAACTTCAAGTTAAATCCTGCCATAATCAACAAGCAGAACATTTGACAAATTCCATTTTCCTGATCTTTTTTTTTAATCTCTTGCCACCCTGCAATTCATTGTGCTAAAATCTTTGATCCCTCGCATTGAGCAGACATGAATTTCCTAAATGACTAAAACTTGTGGGTAAGTGTTTCCTTTTAGAGCTGTATGTAAATGCAATGTTAAATTTTATTTTTGTAATCTCTTTAATCAGAAACAAGGGAATTAGCCAGCTGTTTGGAACTCGTGTTAAGATCTAATTAAGCATCTGATTGGATTTCTGTGCATATCAAACAGCAAAGGCTGGTATTTGCACACAAGACCGATTGCTTTCATTAAAATAAAATCCCACCAAATGACAACAGAAAGGGTTTACTCCAGTGGTGGGTCTCAGAGATATCCCTCCACGAGAAAGCACACATTAGAATGGCAAAAAAATTTGCTTTATATGTCAATCATACCAACAGGATCCCTTACTGAGTGACACCTAGCTTTCCCCTACATCTGTACTGCATGCTCCTGCAATACGCCAAGGAATTGCCTGTCTTGAAGGCTTCACACAGGAAAAAAAGAAATCCCACAAATTGTCAATTACTCCAGTGTGGAAAGAAGCTTTACTGCCACCTGTGCATGTTTTATTTTATTTATTTGGTGAGAATGCTTTTTGGTTTTTAATTGTTACGAAAAGACCTATTTAAGAGTATTACTGCTGAGGTGTATGTATTTATACCACAAATTGCCAGGACTATTATATCTGGTAAAGTGAAAATCAAGTTTTCCCCTTTTCATGTGATAATGTCCAGAGATGCGCAGTGCCATGGTTAGTTGAGGTGGTGTTACACCATGGATTGGACTTGATGATCTTGAAGGTCTCCTCCAACCTAGTGATTCTGTGATTCTTTGCCAGATACTGAAGGGTTTAGAAAGTAATATTCTACATGACAGAAAATTATGACTGAACTAACCTTTTCATGAAAAAAATCAGTCCCAAACCAGTTCTGATTGTTACTTATCAATTATGGTTCATAAACAAATGTTAGTCTGGAAATTTTCCTGCCCTTTTTCCTTCTTTACTCAGTCAATTTAGAGAAGAATTTCTTTAAAAAGTAACTGCTTTTTCACATCATAAAAATACATGCTAAGGTTTGATCTGTGTGAAGAGAGTATAAAAACTCACTTTACATGTAGAACTATCCATGCCTTTAATTTGATAAAACTCTATAAAAAAATTAGAGTGGCTGGTGTTTTACATTTTCTTATTAGCTTTTTCCTGAGATTTGGACAGGGTTACATTTAGTCTAGATCTTTGTAATCTTTGCTCTGAGTGGAATCTAATAATTCCACTACTCACTGTTAGTGAAACACACCAGAATCTCTTGTGATGGAAAAAGCTCCAGTCAAGATCTGTCTTTGGCAAGACAAAAACTGGCCCACTGCTATGAGACTAGGAATTTAGCTGAAACTGCCCAGCATTTCATTAGAGCTTCAAATCCTCAGGTTCTGGAGTCACATGATTCTGTCAAGTTCTCAATTTATTTAATAATTTGTCTTAAGAGATTGAGAAAGAATTTTTCAGCTCAAATACAAAGAATTAAAATAGTTGGAAAGGAAAACAAATGTAATTTTTTCTCAGCCTATATTATGGCTTTTTAAAGCTTTGGGTAGGCAATGTTGGACATGAGTGATATTTTCAGCTCTATTTATCTTAATAATAAATGTTATTACAGTTCCCAAGTGAAGAGGGGGAAAAAAGAAACCAAACCCCAAATATCAACTCTGATGCAACCATGCTTCAGAATAGACAGGAAACCCTCACACAGCCCACAGCGACTGTAACAACCATTCTATAAATCAGTTATGAAGCAGCATTGACTGCAGAAAACAACCTTGTAGAGAGAAATCAAAAAAGATGACATTCACCTGGGAACTCTGATATTTTCATAGCTTGTGGTTAGACTCAATGACCTTAAAAATCTTTTACAACCTAAATGATTCTGTGTTTCTAATTATTACTGAACAAAAGGTCTACACACATTTCCTGAATTCTCAGTTCAGAGAAAATTTACTTTTCCTAGCTTTTATCAATATTTGTCCATAAATAGTTATCCCAAGCCAAAACAAAACACGAGAGGCACTATCTCTCACAAAATACCTTAAAACTTAGTTTAAGCATTTGTCCACAGATGAGCATAATATTTGCTAGCATATCTGAAATCAATTCCTCTTTCCATGGTCTGCTGGCTGGAGACTAAACTGTCTTAATACTCACAGGTATTAAGAGTAGAGCTTTTAATTCAATTTAATTTTAAATGGAGTTGATTTTAGCCCTAAGTGTAGGAGACCACATGTCCCTATGCAATGGCATCATAGGCATTGCAGTCACACTTTACCTTGGAGGCTCAAGTACTTGTTGCCTTGGCAACACCGTGCTTAATGTGTTTCATTTTGCCTTTCTTCTTCTTTTGTATGAACTTAAAAATGGAGGAGAAAGTAAATATCACACCTTTTTCTAACCAAAATCCTATTAAATTTTAATAATAATAATAATACCACCATAGGAGTGATCATTTCATAGACAAACCATGAAAACAATATATGTAATAGAAAAAAGACAACCTGTTCTCTCAGAACTGAACTCAGGTATTCAGTGTTTTAGCTCTTTGTCAGCACCAGGTACTGTTTCCTTCAGAGGATAAGAATAAAAAATATCTTTTTTTTCCTTTGTTGTAGACATGCTATTAATTTTAAAATATTCTTAACTCTACATATATGCATATTGTATTTTGATCAATATTAAAATGATTTCCTAATATTTCAGATTTTACAGTTTATGTCAGTACCTTCACTGAGATCATTGACAACCTTCAGAACCCTGCAGCATCTTTGCTGCTCTGACAACACCTTTTAGCAACGGATGGGCCAAAGGCACTGTGTATCTGCACAAAAAGATGAACATACTCTTCTCCACTGCTCAGCACCTGCACTCACAGCTGCAGCTGAACACAAGGAGATCAGAGCTCTTAATTGTTCAGCAGGTACAAAAATTAGCTCCAAGTGGAAGACACAAAGTAGGCACTTCTGATCTCATCTTCTCAGCATCTCAGTTCGTCATTTACAAATCAGGATAATGCCCCTCTTTCATCTTGTTGGAGTCATCTGAATATAAGTTCAGTGGTATTTCTAAATCACTCAGATGCTTTTGGAATGAGCAAACTGGGAGACACCATTATAAAATTATTTGCTGTCTTCAAAACTGAGCAGTGAATTCAGCCTGTATCCATAAAGCCATGAATATTGCATTCTACCAGTACTTTTAATCACCCTTCAAATTTGCCACAGTTCTGTCCTTTAGAATAGCTCCTGGTTTATATGAGCATTTCAGAAGAGAAGCTGATGACATGGTCTGGCACACAGACTTTATGAGTGTGCAGTTGGGATTGTCACTCATGGGTAGTTATGTCAAAAATTAATTGTATAGATGAGCCTGAACAAATGCAAACAAAGTGTTTCTGTTGCATTGTTATGTGTTTTCTATGTGGTGAACAGAACACTATTTGAATGAGCTATTTGACAAGGACCTAAGAGGTTTCAGTAGTTTTTCACTTTAACTTTACACTCATCTCCCTATATGGTGTACAATTTTATATATAAACTATATATGCTACATATTATAATTTAGTTTTGCAATAGACACACAATGTTTACTTGAGTCTACTTGACTTGGCCTGACTGGAAGAAAAGGATCTAAGTAAAAAGGCTTTTTCCTCTCTCTAAAATACAGAAGAGATAATGCTATGTCCTTATTTTAAATATAATTAATGTTTTATTTGGAGATACTTCCAGGCTGCAGTGTTTCCCAACTACCACTACCCTGAGTGCTGTGTATGCTCTGTTGGAAACTGAGATCCTATTCTACCATTCAAGATATTATCCAATTCACATAATCTTTATTTAAAATAATGATCAATTACTCTTTCCTCTTAAAGCCCCATATTTTTCCCTATTTCCTCTTCCTTGGTTTTATCTTACGGTTACAGAAGCCATATTAATCTCAATACAAATGTAACAAAGATTATGGTGGTATCTAATGCTCCTGCCTCTTTTCTTTTTGGGGATAACACCTCTATTGGTTTTTTCAAAAAGTTCTTATGCTTTTTCCCAAGATTAACACTCTGCTTGCCACCATGTTCTCTGTCCCTTTCACACAGCCAGGTGCACACATCTGTACACACAAAATAGAAAACACTTCTAGCATCAAGCAAGCAGAAAGATTTTGCTTTTTTGAAAACGTGTGTATGTTTTAGCTCTGCGAAGTTATGTATATATTTAACCAGCTGGATCAAACCTAAGTTCATATAATAACAACTGTACACCCAGAAATTAATAAAGCAATGCTGATCTTGAACTATGAACCAGACCAACCATTTATATCCCCACCCTAAACTAGTAGGAACTGACACAAAAAGAAGTTCTAAGGTTTAATACACGATATACAATTTGCTGGTAGTTTCTGCCTACGTAGCCAGCAACAGCTTTCTTCCATAAGCAAACTGGACATGGAATGTCTTTAATGTTGACTTATGGGGACAGACAGTTAAATATCCTATTATTTGGGTTTGACCATATACCCTTAAATGCATAAAATACGATGAAGATAGAAGATACAGAACAGCACATTTTCCAGAAAGCATCCCACTAAAACATTTCATCTCTGCTATTAAAGGCATGATACAAGTGTCATAAAAAAGTTGCTCATCCGTTTATGCTGTCACTAAATTGATTAATGATGAAGAGGAGGTGAACAGTTCAGCAGAGTCAAGCTTGAATCTAATACATACCAAGGCACAAGCATTTGCTGAACAAAAACGATCTTGTTTTTATTACTTAGGTTCAGATTTGATGGGATGAACCATTCACCCAGACACAGTCATAACTCAAGAGAACTATAAGCAACAATAAAGTGTCTCTTCCACTTTAGCATTTTATATCCAAATGTAAAGACATAACACGGGTCAAATCCTACCCTTTATAATTAAAATGCTTGAAAATATATTATCAAAAATATTATTAAATTAATATACTCTCATCTGAGTAGAAGTACTTGCCTACCACAATGCTGCACAGTTTTCCCATTCTACTGTCTTAAGAAGTAATTTAAATAAGGAGGGTTTTTTTGAAGATTAGTAATGAAACAGGGAGCATTCATAGCTACAAGAAACCTATGAACAATTTGTATAATTAAAGTTCATAATACCCTCAAGATTCTCTGCCCATGGAGGAATGGACCAATGAGTTTACCTCCTCACATACTTTTGGGTGTGAAGAAACATGTGAGGGGGAAATTTGCCCACTTTTTTCCTCATTTCTCTCTTTCTCACTGAAGCACATAAAACGTGCAGAATCTAACAAATGAATGTTTAAAGGGCATTGAAAGGACAATTTAGAAGCATATTTGCAGTTCCTAAAAAGATGTTTTTAATCACTCATCATTAAGTAGAATTATCACATTAATTTGTAGTAGTTTGAACCAGCAAGGATACGGACCATGGCCAAGTACACTGGCAGAGGAGTTAAAGGGCCAATGAAAATTTATAAGGAAAAGGTTACACAGAAATGACCAGAAATACATTATATGATCAAAGCCAACAGAAGTGAAATCTGACAGTTGAATTTTTCCAATATTCTAAAGCTCTGGAAATATTCAACTCAAAAAATATGAAACAAGGAAAATATATTTCAAGATATATTCAAAGTATATTATCACAAACTTGTTAATAAATTTTCCGTTGTTAGTGATTTTAAATGTACCATAAATTTAGTGTTATTAATAATTCTTAATAATTAATATTTAAAACCATTAATAATTTATTAGCTTATTGGGAGCAGATCAGTGCCTATTATGATCTGTTTGAAGCAGCAGTAATTGTCAGAATGCTCTTGTCTCCTAAGACTGGTTAATTGTATTCATCTCCTTATGTGATTATAATTATTTGTTTAAGGGCAGTTATTGCAGTTTTTAACTAGAATCATTGTGATAGATACTACATAAGCACACATATCTCTGATGTCATCCTTGCCTGAAAACTTTGACATTCCCACTGAAAGTACAAAACAAACAGGGAAAAAATGAACGCAGAGTTCAATAACAAATCTTGTTGCTTGTAAAAACAACCATATGCATAAATAATATATTCTCTACCCTTTAATGTGTTCTGCTTTCAAATGCAAGCTTCTATTTGATCTGATTTTCCCTGGTTTCTCACTAATATCACTACTGAAATCGATTCTGATGCAAAGTAATGTTCCCAGTAAAAAGGGAACAGCCTCTATGTTTAAACAGGAAACTTTCTGAACTTCAGGTTCAGTAGACCTGTATTGTGAAGGAAGTGTGTGCACTGCAGTTACAATGCAAAACACTGCCAAAAGTGATTCTCTGGTCATTACAGTTAAGCCTTGTACAAATAAAAATGTGCTTACCATTTGAGAACCAGACCAGTCTATTAACCAGGACACACATACAATGTGTATCCTGTGGTACTTAAGGACATTAAATAAACTCCAATAACCAAGTTAAATTAACATGCAGAAATTATGCATGAATATCTGAAAGTACTTTAAACATGATTAATGAAGTCTGGATGATAATTACATTAGGAAACCAGTAGCATTAAACAAAGATAATTCTGTGTAAAACAACAAAATTCATCAAAATTTTTAACAAATGGGTGAAAGATTAAAGACAAAAATCCAACTCAATTATTGTCTATGGCCCCAGTCCAGCAAACCACTTAGAGCTTAAGTTTAGTTTTATCAAAGTTAACAGACCCCATCAGTCTAAAGATAAGCATCTGCCTCGGGCACTTTTTAAACTGAGGCCAATGGACTTTGTGCAACTGTACCAAAACACAACATACTTGCCAGGCAATGGTTACATATTTGACTATTAATTAAAGTGCTATCCTTGTTAAAACAAAGTGTACTCTAAAACGTTTTAGGGAAACACAAATGACTATGTTTCTAGCCCTGTTACATGCAGCATGATCTGGAAAATTTTCTAGGAAGCTAAGAGGTCTCTGATCTCTAATCGCAGAAAGAGATGGATTTTACAAGTTCTTTTTTCCCTTATAGTTTATGCCTCTTAGAAGCACTTTTAACTATTGAAAAAAAAATCTATGATGGCTGAATGGAATTTAAGCATAGCCATTCTGCCAGCACTTAGTATTTGTTTCAGCTTTTTAGGATAAAAGAAATCTAAACAAAAGGCAAAGTCTTTTGGGATAGTGATAAGACCACTGTCATTGGCTCTGGATATCAGTAGAGAGCTCTGCTGAAAATGAGGGAGTAAATCTTATTAGTAATTATGTTTTACATTGAAAATACAGCTTAGGGAACAAATACTGCCCTTGGGAGTAGGCCTAACTCCATGTGAAATTTGATGATCTCTTCACCAGTGGTGAAGAGATCCTGAATCTGACATTTTCAGACATGGCTTAAATAAGAAGAACAAACAAACAGAACAAGGTAGTTTAAAAATAAACTCGATTAATTATATATTGATTTACTGTAAGAACAGGTAAATAATATAAAGTGAACCTGTAAACAAACACTTAATCACAGTCAACTCAATACAGAACAAAGTGCAATCAAAAAACCCAAAGATCCACTTTGATATTGCCCTGGAGTGTTGAAGACAAAGAAGAAAAAACAGAATGTTTTCTAGATAAGAGGTACCCCTATCAGAGAATGAGCAAAGGAAGGACTAGCTGAACAAAAGCAGGCAAATCTTCTTAAAATTGCTTTTTGAGGTCATAAAAATGGATAAAATCTGAGAAATTGTGACTACATTAAAATATATTTTTGTGGGTTTTAACAGTACTTGACAACACAATATAATTTTACCTTGAAATTTCAGTTGAATTATTTTTTCCCCTTTGGCAGTTGTAAAAGCAAACAAAGATTGACTTCCTCCAGTGCCTTAGTGTCTCAAGATTTGATTCTCTAAGGAGAAAACTGATGTTGTCGATGAAGTGCTGATGAGTCAAGTGAGGTGTTGCTTGTCTTATCTTATAAAAATCCATTATCAAGTACAGAAAAGTCTCAAGAAATGTTTCAGTTTCTTCTCTGTTTGAACAGTTTCAACACCTGAGATCTTATTTCAGCGAGTGATGAATGCTTGAAGTACTGATGATGATAGGACTAATGATGGAGTACTAATGGTGGACTGGACACTTTCCAAATTCAATCCTTTTAAAAAGGAACAGGGCTAAAGCATAACGTTTGGAAAGAAGTCCTAACCAGAAGATTAGACAAAAAGTGTCTTCTGAAACACAAATATTGTCACAAGAACACCAGAGCACAGACATTTGTGATGGTTTGACCCTGGCTGGACATTGGGTGCCCACCACAGGGGCTCTATCACTCCCCTCCTCACTGAACAGGGGAGAGAAAATAAAACCAAAGGTTTGTGGGTCAAGGTAAGGACAAGGAGAGATCACTCACCAGTTACCATTATGGACAAAACAGACATGACTTGAGATACTTAATTGAATTGATTCCAAATCAAATTAGATTATGGTAGTAAGAAATAAAGCCATTTTTAAAACACCTTCCTTCTATTCCTCTCTTCTTCCTGATCTTAACTTTATTTATTCCTGATCTCTACCTCCTCCTCCCCAGTGTTGCATGGAATGGGGTTCATCACACATTACCTCTGCAGGGTAGGACACCTCAGTTTCCCCCTGCACATGGGGTCCTTCCACTCCAGCATGGGCCCCCTCCATGCTCCAACACGGGTTCCCTGTGAGGTCACAAGTCCTGCCAGCAAATTGGCTCCAGCATGGGATCCTCTCTCTATGGGTCCATAGGTCCTGCCCAGGACCCAGCTCCACTGCAGGGATCCCTTGGGATCAGAGCCTCCTTTGGGCATCCTCCTGCTCATCTGTGGACCTCCATGGGTTTCAGGAGCACAGCTGCCTCACAGGGGAGTCTCAGCTCCTGGACCACTTTCTCCCCCTCCTTCTTCACTGACCTTGAGGCTGCTCCTCTCCCCTATGCTCAGTCCCCTCTCCAGCTACAGTTTATATTGCACAGTTTTGTCCTCCCTTTCTCAAATACATTACTCCAGAGGCACTAGAATGTCACTGACGGGTTTGGCCACTGGCAGGTCCATCCTGGAGTCTCCTGTCATTGGCTCCATCAGACAAAGAGAAGAGTCTGGCAGCTTCTTACAGAAGCCACCCCTGGAACCCACCCACCACCAAAACCTCACCATGCAAACTTAATGCAACATTTGCACTCAGTTGCAGGGATTAATTTCAGGATGTACTGGAGATTCTTTTGCTTTGCAGAGTATTGTGCATAGGTTTCACACAGCCATTATTGAAAACATATAGAAGCATTACAGTTAATTAAAAGGTTTGGAACTATAAAATGCGTGCAAAGAAAATAGACAAAATGTTACTCATTATCCATATGAATTAACCTAAGTAATGTGTACAGTCCTCTTTCATCGGACATTGCTGAACTAGTCAACAATTAAATCCTTTTTAAAAAGAACATTCATCCTATTAAAAATTATTCCACTTTTCAGCTAAATTTTTGATAATTCCCAGTTTATGTGCATATTAATTTCAGCAACTTGCAAAAAAACTTCACAGGTAGGACCCAGGAAATGTGTTCAGTGGAACTTGGATGTAACAGCTCTCTCTTTTTAATCAGTGGCAAGACAGAAAAAAAAAAACTGTTGTGATAGAATTCCAGGGGATGTATATAATCTGGAACTCAAATCCTGCCCCACTTTGTAGCATGCAATTCTATTTGAGATTGCTGGCTGTGAAAGCATTGTTTGTCTACAATGACAATGTTAAATTATTTTAGAAAGCATCTGGGTTAGGGTGCCACTCTTCAACTAATGCATATTTCTTTCAACTCCAAAAGAATATTCTTTCTAAAAAAAAGCCAAGAAATAAATAGGTGAACTTGCCATGAAATTAAGTATATATCTATTAGTCTTTAGGAAGTCTAACAATTCTTTAATGTAATGCATCAGACACACTCTGTTGAAGTATTTTCCTTTTTAAGAACCAGAATACTTTTGGTGTTTCAACAAATTCTTACTCCTAGAGCATTTACAAACAGTGCTATATCTTTTTCAGCAATAACTTTTTTTTTTTAAGAGCAACCATAACGTTCCAACAAAAACCCACAAATCACTTTGTCCCAAGTTCCCCCAGCTGGATTTTAAAATTTTTTGCCTATTTAGTTGTAATTGAGAAAAAAAATTATGCCAAATAAACACATGGAAGCATGGCTTTTTAAGGGTTTCATTCCTTCCTGTTGCAAGTCAGAGATTGCTAGTTCAGCAGGTGTGAAATTCCAGTTTAAGTACAAGCTACTCTAATTTCACAGATGATTCACAGAGTTGCCACAGAGTCCCCATTGAGTAAATTCCACATTTGCATGCATTCAAGGTCATTACTGAAGGTGATTGAAACAAGACTCGACATCTCCATTTATTTGTTGTCAGAGAATGGATCTGAAATTTGCACTGGCTCTAATCATTCTGATTCCATGTCTAAGTCAAGGTTATTTCAGTCTCATCTTGCCTTGTCAAAGAAGAATTTCCACTTCTAAAACATTAGCTTTCTATAAGTCCCATCTTTGATCAGATTTCAAGCTCAATAATTCAGACACAGGTACTGCACAGTCTGCTTGTACACTGCTTCATCAATTCATATTATTACCTATCATTGGATTAAACCAGCATCTTTTTCTTTCCTTTACTATATTCCTGAACATTTTATTCAATGAGGCCCCTCAGCATCTTAAATAACACAGGACACAGTTTAAAGTAGATGTATACTCATGTCTGTGTTTAACAAGACAATCCCTTCTTTGCATAAATATATTTACACATACAGGCATATGGTACATATAATATGCATTCATAAAAATGCAAATGTGCATCTAGAGAGACTTGTATAATGAGAGAATTTAGACTTGTCACCCAAATAGAGAAGAAACAATGTGTGATGACTAACAGTAATTTGGATCATGGTTATGGTAGAAACTCTATAATGAGAATGAAATCATCCAAATATCCAAGAGTACTGAAAAATCTTACTAATTATTTCAAACAAAAAATAATCATGGCCAATAACTGTTTCTAAAAGTGAAGTTCTCAACTTCTAAAAACTATGTTATTGAAAAAAACCCAGCATATTTAGTCTCAGTTTGATTAGTCTTAAAGAAGAAAATTTCAAATGTCTATGAGCAGTTCACATGAATGAAACTGTTTTACTTCTATTACATAGATGGAAAAATTAATGCACAGGAAAATTGCAATACTTGGACAAAATGACACATTAATCCTGAAGTGTTGAGAAGCCACCACAGACTGTACAATTCCTTACTCTAAAAATTATGATTATAACCATTCCTTTCAGAGCTTGGTCAAGTCCCAGTAATCATTAATTTCTTTTCTTCTCTAGCATCCTGATGCAGCTCCTGAAGTCTACAGGTTTGTTGGTTTGCTTTAATAGCATATCTTTCAGGGTTTGAACTTGAACTTGGAACATGCTTAATTTAGTCTATGATTGATCATATGTAGTTATTTTGAAATGAATTTATTATGTCAAACTAATTCATGAAGTCAAACCACCCTAATTTGAGAGGTCCAGCTATATTTTCTTGAATTAACTTCCATGGCTAGATAATCTCTAAACAGACTGGAGAGGCAACTGCTATCAATTGATTTCCTTTCACTCATTAAAAAGCTTTCTGTTGAGCTGAAAAATAAGCAGTGAATTGGTAAGTGTGAAATCAATTCCTTTTTACTCTTTGCAGACCAAAGATAAATACTTGTAATAGACTTGGAAGTTAGCAGCATGTGGCTAACTTTTGATCCTTGTACTCCCTGTACTGCCCTATATGTCCGAGTTATCAATCAGAGTTTGTCTGATTCACAGATCCATTTCTCTTCCCTAAAAAAATTAAGTTAAAATGTCGCAATAAGGAACCTTCAATGAATAGTTAATTTGGTCACTGCATTCATATAAACTGGTCTTCCACTAGGAATTTTGCTGAGCTTAATACAGTGTATTCATGTTACACATTTCAGATCTTGTCTAGGTATGCAGAAATAGATAATGACTTGAATATCAGACTTTTTTGGTTATTTCTATGTTTATTTTCACATGTACCTATAATTCAGGAGTATTGCTATCTAACTTTACAGAATAACAGAAAATAACATAGGAGTATTAAATGAACTTGATTTAGGCTGCACAAGCAGGCTACATAAAGGCCAAGGAAAGAATACTCAACACAGGGCTTTACCCATGAACATTTACTGACACTTCCTCTGGGAAACGTTATCTATGACTTAATAAAATAAATTTAGATATAGATATTTTCTGGTTTCAGTCCATTCAAAAGGAAAAATCAGATTTCTTAGTCTTGTTTCAACTATTCTAAGAAAACCTATTTCTCCTGAGTCTAGAGCTGCAGAAACAAATCTTATGCAGAAGGGAATTCTGGCTGCAAAAGGGCAGAGAAACACCCCAACTATCCTCTGGTCCCTTTCCAGCTTCCTTTTAGTAACATCACTTCAACACTTTATTTTAAGAGATTCCACAGCTAAAATCAACACTGATCTCTAAAAGGTGCTATCTGGTTTCTTCATGAACTTTAGGTATTTCTACAATTCAGATTTCTTCTTTTATGAAACAGCTAACTATGAGAGTGTTTATAAAGTCTTTCAAGGACTTGTGATTCTTGTGTGTCTATGACAGTGAATTAAAGAGTCCACTGAGGTGCAAGCCCTGTCTGTGTTAACTGCTTCAGCCTCCAAGGGGTGGAGAACTCCAGGGACCATTCTCTGGGCAATGTTCATGTCCAGTCATAACTCCTTTTCAGGATATTTAGTTTGTAAAACCATAAATTGAGCTTTGACTTTCAGAAACTCAGCACATTCTCCCATTTATATGCAACTTACTAAATGATTTCTCAAGCCAGAATTCTCTTATCAGCCCTGAATATTATTCTTGAAACTATTAAGTAGCTAATAATGTATGCTAAATAAGCCAAGACTGGTAGGGAGTGTCAGTAATTTTAGGTTAAGTAAACAAGGCCCTTAAATTTCTATTTAAAAATATGTTTAATATGACAAATAGTCTAAACACTCAACAGGTTCCAGTAACTTAAGAAGACTTTGGATGACAGCTGCCAGGTGATTATTAGATTATATTAATATCTGATAGAAGTGCAACTAAGTAATATTTTGTCTTTTTCTATAATGCAAAACCTAGGGAAAATTTTTAAAAAGTGAAAAAATAATTAAAGTGCAAGTCACACAAAGTCCTAAAATGTGCTCATGTTTTAAAATTGCCTTTCATGAAAAGCCAGTGGAGAACCTGCTTCTGAATGATGTTTGTCATTCTGAATGACATGATATCCCTTTTTAGAAAGACATAAAATTGTGGGTCACAAACACTTCTTTCCAAAATACACTGTAGATAATGATAAATTCTTGAAGTCATGACAACTTATTGTTCTGAGTCTAAAATTGATTTGTGTTCCTTGCCCATTGATTTTATGACAGAGGCGAGAAATGTATCTGGGATGCATTTATATTTAATGATTTGAAGGGAAATAGATCTTTTGAATACAAACCTCAAGTTTTATCTGGCCTACCTTGTTGCTCCAAGAAGTTTTTGCTACTTTTCTTTAGAAAAAGGAAAATTTTAAACTTGAATTCTAGGTTGCATTTTTGAAAAGCAGAAATGCAACATACAGAAATCTATTAGGGAAACACTTAGTAAATTCCAACTGTCTCAGCAAGCCAAAGGGCAAATGGTACCTTCACAGAAATCTGCCTTGTTCATAGACTCATTATTCTCATTTTGACATAGAAAGCCAATGAGAACTTGTTTCTTTTTCCTCCTTTGCCTAGAGAAGATGCTACCAAGGCTTTCCCCAAAAATCCACTTCAGGGTAATGTAGAGCATCCATAGTCCAGGATAATCACTGTGCCTAAAGTACCTCCCTCTGTTTTTGTATTTTGTTTTATGTATTTATCTTCACAACACACCTGTCAGGAAGTATTGTACAGCTCTGCCTTTCTGATACAAATGTCAGTCAAAGGTCCAAGTAAAAAAACTTAGGAACATATACTAAGTAGAGGTGACTGAAATTTGTTTTTCTTAACCTCCAAGAGGGGAAGAATGAAGCTGTTTATGTAATCAGTTTTGAAGTTCCTCTGGAGTCTGGAATCACACTTCCAAAAATGCCTGGAGCAGCCTCTAATCAAGAAGCCCGTGAAGACCAGTTCAACACACTGAGACTGCTCAGCCAGGATCAAGTCAACATGGATTTGTTTCATGACAGAATATTTCCTATTCAGAGTACTCCTCCAACCTGTATGAGAACCTTTCCCACAAGCCCTTAAGCCTGGCTTAAGAACCTCAGCAGGGCAGGAGCTACCAGCAGAACCACCATTGGCTGTGATTTCAGCCCACACAGAGAGGAATCAACGCATAAATATCTTTCAAGAAAAGAGTAATATTAAAAGATGTACATTATTATTTTCATTGTAAGAAGGCAATGGCTACAAGAGATCATATTACAATGTTTAACACTCTGAAAAGGGCTCTGCAGGTACATCCTGGCCAGTTGCAGTGAATGGGCTCATGTTGCTTCTGGGCCATGCTATGGACGTCAGGAGAAACTGTTTAGCCCTGCATGACCAGAATGAATGCCTTGGATAGGGAAAAGAACTCTTACTATGTGTCTTTCAGATGTCAGAAACTCTATACAGGAGTTATAAAGACACCAGTTCATGTTATTGCTCATATTTTCCTGCTTGTCTTAGCATATACAGTATGAAGAAAACAAAACATTTCTGAAAACAAAAGATATTTCTGTCACCTGCGATTTCCTGGACATTTTTTTGGTTCATCTACTTACAACCTCACTAATGTTTTCCCATAAAGATGACACTACTCCCTTACACATACATTTACTTATCAAATACACTGTAAAAACACTAAGGCACAGACACACTAAAAGCATATTGCTTCCCAGTTAAAGAGTGAATTATTGAAAAAAGATACAGTGCTCCTTCCCTAACATGTTTCCTCTATATTCTGCAATTACCAGGTCCATGGACTTTTTGTGCTAAAAGTAGCATTTAGTATGAAAGGGGTTTTTTATATCCATTAATTTTTCCAGTTCATTTCTCACATATATTGTGAAAAAAAGTCCCTCAAGTTGACTAAATGTTTCATGAAAGAAGAACAAGATTTTTCATTTTCATTATGGGTTTTTTTTTTTTAATCAGTAAGTCTGCCTTAAAACATATTAAGTACAACTAAAAACAGACGAGAATAAACAGTTAACTAACATACTTTCCTTTTTTTTTTGTTTTTAAATTTTGAGCAGGGAGTAAATACACGCTGAAAAAAAATGTACTGGCTTTATAATTGTGGTCTTATCCTGTCCTAGCTCAGAAAATGCCTTCAATTATTAAGCTGCAAACCACAGAGCTGCAGGTCCCACATTAGCAATCACAGCCTATGTAGCAGGTGAAGGAAATAGCTGATTCCCAAGCTGAAAAGCAGTATTGTTGTGTTTGTTGCTTGTGGCTCTTTTCTGCTTCAGCTGAAATCAAAACTGAAATATCCATTGACTTCAGTTGAACTGGATCAAATGGAAGTGCATGTGTTAATATAAATGCAAAATAGGGCTAGTACAGAAAGAGGTTGCATGAACAGAAGGAAGGGAAAGCTCAAAGAAATCTGTTGAATGAGCCCTGGAAAGGTAAAACTTTGGTAACTTCATGAGCAAGTCTGAACAGTCTGAAATATTCAAGAATGCTGTACCTCAAAAGAGAAACAAAATTATTTTGGTACCTTGGTTACCATAAGAGATTCTGATAATGGTTTTATTTTTTTTTTCCACATAACATTTTTCAGAGGAACAGGGGAAAAATTCAGGTAACCAGCTAAGGCAGGTAACCAGCTCAGCAGTCTGCATAACAGCTGTTTTAGATATCACTTTAATACAAAGACTCTGACAAATTTTATACATATTACTTCCTGGCATCAGAAAAGTAAAAATAATTGTTATCATCAAACTGACACTTTTTAAAGTCTAAGCCCAGAACTTTACATTTAGCTGTACAGCCAGGGGAAAAAATAGCTGTAACATAAATAAATAGGGAGGTGGTTTCATACTGGTCTTGCCTAAAATACCATTTTATATAAGAACAGCTCACCAAGGTCTTAATTCCTGCCTCCAACAGCAGACAGTGATCAATACCTATCAAAGCACATCTCTGGGCAAAGGAATAGTGCTCTCCCCTTAATGTTCTTTGCATACTTTCAACAATCATGGACTTGCACTGTTGAAAGTACTGTTTGGCACTTTTTCTTATCTTAATTCTTCCAGTCAGTTTTTGACATGGCATTTTGTGGCAATGAGTCCTCCAAGCTGACTAAGTGTTACATAAAAGAGTAACAAGGTGACTTGTTCATGTTTTACAGTTATTTTTCCCACAAGTTTTTCTCCTTTCAGCAAATATTACAGAACGTTTCCAGTTCTTGAAGAAAATCCAGTGGGCAATCTCTCCAAGTTCCTCTGTTACAACCCTATTTTCTAAACCTCCATCCTTTCCATCTTTAACTGTCTCTCTCAAGGGCTGACTAGTCCTAAAGCTGACAAATCAGTCTGTCTTTCTCTTCAGTCACACTCACTGTTTTTCTCCATTTTCCAGCTCCACTACAGACTGCAGAGATGACAGGACTAGAACCAACTTCAGACAGCACCCAAAATTTTAGCACACTGGAGATTTTTATATCTGCATATCAAAGTTATTTGCCTTATACTAGATTCCTTTCCTAATAACATCTAACATTTGATTTGCCTTTTTCTTGACTGTTACTGAGCTCTGAACTGACATTTTCACAGAACTATCAATCATAACTCCAAAATCTCATTTGCTCATTTCCATGCGATAATTTCAGCTAGGAATCCATCATTACATATGTAAAGTTGGAATAGTTTATTTCCCATGTGCATCACTTCATATTTATCTAGATTGAATTTCATGTGCTGTTTTACTGCAGTTACTTTGCATGGTAATATCTTTCTTCCCTTCACCATAATCAGCCTTTGTGCCTATTACCTTGAAAAACATGGTGCCATCAGTAAATTCTGTCTGTTCACACACACCCACTTTTTCACTACTAATGAAATTGTTGAATAACCCAGACAGGTGTGACTCTGCTGGTGACCTCCCTCCTCTCTCAAAAGAAACCTTTTATTTTTGTCTTCTCATTCCTGCCTGACTTGACTCTGCCTGGAGACTACAGTTCTACTTAAATTCTTTATTTTTCAGTTCTTTTCCTTACCTCTATTTTCATTATTTTGCTAAAATCTCTTCAGCATCATTCTATGATAATCAACACTAGCATCCAGGTGCCTTCTACAACAAAACCAACAGCACCTAAAGTTGGTCATTTCTGGATACAAGGGCTGATGCTGCTCAATCAGGGAAATGTAACAAACTTAACCCTTATTGTGTTTATTTTTTTGATTGCTATTATCGGGGTAAGCAAAAATAAAACCCCACACATAAATCCCCAAAATATTTTATAACCATCAGATACATACAAATGAAATCTCCATGTCACAAGTAATGAGCCTAAAATGACTGCTGCAAACTGCAATACAGCACCATGTTGAAGAACTGGGGTAATTCTTCAGTGAAGAGCCACGTGTTGTGCCACTTTTCCTCTTTTAATGCTTTGCCAATTTCTTTAGAAGAGCAACACTCATTGTGAATCCTATTTCATCTGCATCCCTTTAGAATGTGAGCAACTCCAGCTTCAATATCTGGCTATTAAAACCAGTTTGAATCATTCTGCAGCAGTTTTCAAGAGTATGTAAAAATTTATATATACTTTGACTGACCCTTTCATTATAACACATTGACAATATTAATCTACCACAAAATAGATTTCCCTCTCTTTGGCTTTTATTTGGATAGCCATGAGACTTTCAAATTATATCTATTTACAGTAAATACTAGGATAAAAATGGATCTTTTTTCCTATTTCCCTGCTGAGGCTGATTCTAACATCAAAATGAAGGTACTGGAGCTTCAAAGGCAATAATTTCTACCTTCAAGCAAGTGCAGGGTTAGTAAGGAAGGTTTGTTTTGTTACAAAATGGTCCATTTAAAAAATGCCTCATGTGAAGATGTAAAGTTCTGTACTGCTAGCCCCATCTTCATGCTTCTCTTGTTTCGCCTGCCCATCCTTCTCAACTCTCTTGCAAGAAGAATCAGAAGAAAGAGTACATTTTCTCTGCAGTGTTATTGCCTTTTTTACCTCTGAGAACAGTAAAGGTCTAGACCTGTACAATCTACCCTACTGCCCACATATCTTAGCACATGCCGTACCCTACACTGACATAAATAAGCCATGGCTAGGATGGCACATATCTTCCCTGTCCAGTGACTAAAAAAAAAATCCACCACACCAAAAAATACAACCCCTACCCTCCAAAAACAAAACCCTACCCTCCAAAAATCCAAACAAAACCTAAAACAAACTAACAAAATAACTGAAAACTCCACTTCCATCTGAACGTGAGAAGACTATTTTGATTGTATTTTTGAGAAGTGCAATAGATGCTTCCAAAATGCATTGAATCCATTAATTTTTTCACTACATTGAGCACTTGAGATTTTTAGTTATCATAGGCATTTTTGTATGCATATAAGGAGGCTTTGAATGTCATTTGTGAAAGACTTTCTATAATGTTTTCCTTATTCCACTATTAGAGCCCCCTTTGCTTGGTGTTCAAAATTCATTAAAACCAGAAAGCACTGAGCTAACTTGCATTTGACAGCTCATTTAAAATAATCTAGTATGACATCTTATATCACATCTCACATTTGTAGAGAAAAACACAAATTATGCATCCCAGCAATTTTATGAATTTTATGAATTTTCCTGGGTGATTTATCCACACCAGTAATTTTGTACACATGAATGCATCCCCAAAGAATATGTAAAACCATCACAGCTTTTCGGATCTTTTCTTGCTAATCTTTTAAATACATTTTGCTGGCACTCAAAATTCATTGCTCTCTAAATATACAGGCATAAAGCTGGAGTCTGGATCACTACATACACTGTGTACAGATAATGCAGGTATTAAACATGGATATTTATATGGAGTTCCAATCTCTTCTCTGCTCATGAACTCTCACTGGCAGTAGGACCAGAAGCAACATAACATGTATTAAACATAGCCAAATGGAATCTCAAATAATTACTTAAAGATTAACTTTTTCTAAAGTTACTACAATTAAATTTGCAAAATGCCATACAAACACCTTACATGGCAGAAAAGAAATGTCCTTTTCTAATCACAGGAACAGCCTCAACCTTGGGAGTGAGTACAATTAATCTTTCACTTGAAATCTCCTTTTAAGTCTAGAATTAAAAGAAACAGATGAAAGACTTTATCCCATCAACATTTTCCCACCCTGTACATGAGACAGTCCACAGTAGGTAAATGGAAAGAGGTAGTACTTCACCCAATTAATTTCACAGCATGAATATTAGAAAGTGGGTCATAGTAGCTGAGTAGTAATTCTGCATTCTCTTAATTTTAATGAAAAAATAACAAGAATTGACACAGTTCAGTACTTCTCAATATGACCTGCATCAAAACATATTGTACAAGTCTTTCATTAAATGTATAGGTTAATTGCTAACAAAGTATCATTATCTTTCTGCTGTATGACAGTCCCACACTGGAAAGAATGTGTGACCACTTAGTATATGTTGATAAACCACGTTAGAATCTTCTGTTAAAAAATTATTACAAAGAATTATCAGTAAAGGCATTCAGTTACTTTTTGTTACTGTAAAAACTACAGAACATTTTTCTGACATGACTGGCAAACCTACATTACAATGCTGGTGCACTAAAAACTCAGGATCCATTAAAAAGGAGAGAAGCACTTTGCAGGGATAGGAAAATGAAGATTAAAGACACAAAACTGAAAAGAAAGAGGTTTTGACTGGATACAAGAAAAAGCTTTCCCCCATGAAGACTCTCAAACTTTGGAGATGGTTTTTCAGCTAAGTTGTACAAAGTGAGTCTGGACATTCCCCAGAAGTGACAGGAAGGTGGCTGACCCTGTTTTGAACTGTGACCTCCCAAGGCTGTTCCAACCCAAACTATTCCACATTCCTGTGACTGTCCAAACTATTCCACATTCCTGGTGATGTCATCAGGCTCCCACCTGGAGCCTAATCTTAGTTCCTTCCCAAAAACAACCCAGCTCCTGGGTGCCCAGAAGAGCTGGCACACGTGTACGCGTGTACACAAACACAACACATCACACCACACACTCTCTGCTTTAATGATGCCTGATGGACCAGAAATTCCTCAAAATCTCAGTGGTACTGGATACCATGTTCTGATTTATGTTGTACATGTATTAAAGCACCTAGGATTTAACTTGAACAGAAGGATTGCCTATGAATGCCTTGTCACTTAACTGTGTTTTGATATCTTCTAGAGTGGGGGAGAAATTCAAATATTAAGATAACAGGAATAATAGATTAATGTATTTCAGCAGGAGATTTCCTATCATATGGTGACTTCACACTGATCTGGTAGCTTGAAAGAATATGAGGATAAGAATTTTAAGCTGTATGATGGAACATTTTAAACTAAGCCAAATCTCCTCTAACCTTAACCAAAGTAATTAGGTAGCTTAGTCTGCAGGCTGGAATCAGTTGCTTGACTGTGAAAAATGTGTGTCAGGGTAGTATTAATTAACAGGAATCATGATGAAGCACATTCAGAACTGGCAGATATATTGGCCAATATATTTTTTAAAACTATGTAGAATATGTACTAGTGACAATTTCAGAAACAGCTATATAAAAGTAACTGATGGTCTGTCCTTACATTTTTCACAGCTCACTTTCTCATATCCAAGTCTTTCCTGCTTTTGGCTTGAGTGATCAAGATTACTTTGTTACAATCTGGCACTTCACTGCTACCTTCTCTGAATGCTTATTTTTGTACCTTTCCACTACATTGTGTTTCCTCTCAGATAAAAGACATTTCTTTATTGTTTCCCCATCTTTCTTTATCCCTCACTGCAATTACAAGAGGAGAAGGCACTTTCTCCATTAAAACAATTGCAATCTGGCAACTCCCCAGTCTGAACTGATTTAGTTTTGCTCCTGTGTCCTATAAAAAACAAAAACTCTTCATCCCACAGTACAGGATCTTTTAGAATAAGCTCTTTACTGAGGTTTCCTCCTGTTTTCAGAGCCTAACAGGAAATTTCACCTTAAAAAGTTGTGGTTTATACAAAAAGCTGAGGAAACCTCTCAATCTCTTGAGAAGCCATGCTGTAAAATCGAGCTACCCTGGAAGTCAGTCTTGGTGCAAGCTTATGGAAACTTGGCTGGGGAAAAGAGAATCTCACTTTTAGTGAAATGCTTAATTTCAGATGATGGATTTCAGTATTCATTACTGTGTAATCAAAGAGCTGAACTCATGCTGGATTCTTATTTTACTAATTTTCTAATCCACAAAGTCTTTCTCATTGCTGACTCTATTCCTTAAAAAATAAAGCTAGGTGAAGCCTAGGAGAATATTATTTCTCTAAAAAGCTTGTTTATGACTTTTCAACAGTTACTTCCCACAATGCTGATTTTCAGAAGATAAACTCAGCATGAAATTACTTTAAATCCAACATAATTCAATCTCTAAGTGTTGAAAATACAAGACATTTATCACCCTGTGATTCTTTCAGAGCCCTGAGAAGAGTGGATCAGAGTATCAGAGGAGTGAATCTGCATCTCTGAACAGTGCCTTTAATCAACTAATTTTGCATTAATTATGAGACTTATAGTAAGAAGTGATGTGTACTTTTCTCCATGCTTTCTGTTGAAAGTGATTTTTATGTGGTTGAAAAGGGCAATTTTTAGTGTAGTCAACATGAAGTTTTTCTATTCCTGTATCTTATGTTAATTTTTAAAATACTATTTAGTCTACTCAAAGAGCTTGTCAAAGGAAAAAAAAGTATAAACAAAAAGAGGATCATAAAGGTAGCATCACTGCATGTGAAAAAAAAAACCACAACATATAAAAAATAAGTATTTTGAAATTATACCTGACTTTCTTGCAAGCAATCAGTTTAATCTTTTTGTTCTAAGTAATAATCCCTTGATTATGGGATAAATTTCTCTATGCCAGACCCTGGCACAAAACTCATAGGTCTTCTTTTGCAATGATAAAATATAGTAATAAGTATTCATCATCTTGCTTCTTCTTGAGCTGGCCTTATGCTACAGCTGTATAGTTTCAGCAGTAAACATTAATTCCCAGCTTTTAAAAATATTTTAAAAAACTTCTATATTCTCTATTACTACAGTAGTTGAGACAGTATACAATTTATTATTCTGAATTAATATAGATTCAGATAAACTCACTAATAAAATAATGTTCCGAGGAATCCATTTAGAAGCACATTTCTTGCACACTTAGCTGAAAACACAGTAGTTGCCTGAGCTTGTGATGTGTTTTGATATAAAAGTATTAAAAAGATAGAGTGACTATAGTGACTTCTGAGAAAGACTCAGTGTCAGTCTGACACATTTGAATTGCACTGTGAGTGCTGAAAAGTCTCCCTGAGTGGCACACGGGAGGTTAATTCATGTCACCAGACATGTCACCACACAGAGCTAAATCCTTTAGTCAAATGTTCTTTTTACTTTGCTTTACTCTTAGAAAGTAACTGTATTATTCCTGGGGCTCCTTTCTCCTTTTCTCTTGCCTTTGGGCTACAGCTCTATTTCTCATGTCAGTTCTCCACTTCCCAGGCTGCTCACTCTAAATTTCAACAGCTAGTGAACATGTGCCTCAAATATTGCTGTAAGGATACAACTTGTAGGACTTCTACCCTTTATTCTCTCTTCTCTCTGTGACTGCATTTCTTTAATTTCACTGATGTGTTTAGTAAAAGCCTCTCAGCTATTTATCTAGCAATTTCCATCACCCTTACCAAGTAATCTCCCAAATGCATGCATTTTCTCTGCTCATTGCCCTCTGAGTTCAGAGAGTAGGGCTCCACAGTAAAGGGAATCTGCTCTTCCTTTCAATGCCTGCTATGTCAAAGACTTGGACTCAACAAGAGCAAAATCTTCTCTCCCAAAATGTACTCAGTTCGTAATAAAAATTAGATATTACTTGATGGATTTTGTGCAGCTGTAAAAATTCCAGTCTTGCAAAGCTATTAATAACAGTTCAGCAAAACCAGTATTCTGTGCCTCAAAAACAATACTCAAAACCCAAAAGGCATCTGAGAAAAATAGCACTTGAGTGATAAAAAAAGTGGCAGGTTGTCTGTAGTGGAGACCTTCCTTCTCCTTTTCATGAACAGTATGTAAACTGGGATCACTGCTCCATTATTCATATGAATGAGAGTTAAAAATTTGATGGTTCACTTGTGCAATATAATTTTCAGAAATCAGTAAGCAATTTGGCATTTCTTATCCTTAGGTAAGGATGCTCACTGCTACAGCAAAAAACTACACTGAATTATAGCCCTAACATGGAAATTACCTCTGAACCATGCTGGGGCAATGACTTCTGTATGTGCAAATTAAAGAGGCTTTTAATAATAGAGAAATAAAATCTTTCATGCAGAAGTCTGAGTAATAAACAGTATCAAAAGCACAGCAATAATAATATGGATATTTTCACTATGCTTGCAACATTGGATGATAACTACATCTCTAATTCACAAAGCGTGTAAAAATACAGGAGCAGTAAAACACTAACATGAACATGCTGAGTCATTAATCAGATGGATAAGTTCAATTTATGAGTTGCAATTAATTGTAAAGGATTGTGATCTCTGTTGGTCCAACAATAATTGCAGGGTTAACTCCCTGAATATTTTTAGACCTCAAAGAACATCAAATATTTATAAAGACAAGTATGGAAAACATGAAATCTCTACATTCCATTTCACTTCAGTGAGCCAGTCTGGGGTTGATAAATATCATAGGCCTTTGGTAATTGATGTAAGAAATCATGAGAAACTTTGAGAAGATCAAAATATTTTCAAGTGTGATTTGGAGTGTAGTAGAGATTAAAAAAGCATGACATCAAGAAATAAAACATTGTTGTGGGAGTAAAATACCTACATGTAACACTATGCAAATACTATCTGCACATGCTATAAATTAGGGAATTGGGATGTTCCTGTAAAGTTGGAATGTGAAGGGTTATTTTCATGCTTATGAAATGAATAGATTGACATTTGTATTACAAGCAGCATGTAAAATGAAGTATTTCCTAGGTATTCCTTCTCAATTTAAATTTAAATTAGTTCAATTAAACAGTTTTAAGTTGGTTATGTTGGTTCTAATTATTATAAAACCCATTTTTCCATGCCTGTTTTGAAGTAATTCCCTAGAGCCAGTCTTGATATGACCAGGCGTGCCCAAACCTATTTTTCTTCTCTTGTTTTGTACTCTTCTACAAATCTTTGTGGTGTGATTTTAAAAACTGCAGCATAAAACAAAATTTAAAATTACATTTGAAAATGAAATATTCTGATTATCTTTTCTAACTATCATGCAGAAAAAAACCAACCAAATTATTAACTTGGCCAATCCTAACAGGAAATTTTGGTTCTTAGTTCTGTTCTTGGCTCCCTGTCCCAGGCCAAAGATCTCACAATTTTCTTGTCATGATATTTTGTATCAGAAAGGGCCAAGCAACTTTCAAAATAGGTTATTTCAACCTCAACACTTTTTTTCTGGCCCTCTACAAAACTACATTATCATACATGGGTTTATGTTTTGTTTGTTTTTTTTAAAGAGCAATTATAAAGAGAAATTCAACATTTAGGAAAAGTCAGCAAACAAATTCTATGCAAAACATTAATTTCTTTTTATTCTTCTCTAAACGTAAAGTGCATTAATGGGATAGAATATCTCTTCCAGTGCAAAAGTTAAAGATTGGTCATGATACCTAGCAGCAATACTTCATTTTGTTATTTTCTATAAAACTGTGAACCCATTTTATTTAAGACAAAGTCTGGTAATAAATTACCTTCTCTGATGGTTCCTGGGTTCTCTTAAACTGCATTCTTAAGATTTTTTTTTTTTTTTTTAGTTCCTGGAAGAGGGGGAAAAAAGTAATCCCAAGAACAAATAGCTTGTAATTTAATGTAACACTCTTTCACTACACACACATATTCTGGGACAAAAATAGAGTACAGGAATTCAGGATTTTCCTCAGAGCCTGACACCTGGAGAAGCTCAGGGATCTGAGGAGAGCCTAAATAATTGCTGAATCCCATATTAGAGCAAGTGATGTCAGGGCTCCCTCACAATGCTGGCACTGTTTCTTATGTAGCATTACACATTTCCTGGCTCAATAGAAAATGAGAATGCAGGTTTTAGCCTGGAGAGCGTGGCTGGATTACTTCCTAAGAAGTCTCATGAGTATCTCTATAAGAAAACAAAGTGTTCAATTAATTTCCTCCAAAAATCAGACACTCACCCATATCATTACTGTCTCCTTCTATAGCCCATGGTCAGACACAGGTAGTCAAGCAATAATTCAGCCCACTTCCACCTTGGCTGCAAGAGTGCCCTAACTCCGATGCCCCCACTTAACATAAGCGGGAATGAATTCAGGCCCTCATAACTATTCCCTAATTTATTTCCTTGAGCTTTACACAGCTGAACTTTTGTCTCCTGAGTCTGGTTAACTTTCAGGCACCATGCCCAGAGTTAAGCTCCAGGCATAACTCTCTTTGCTCTTCTGAGATGCAAGATGCTCTCACCCAGCTGCTGAAGCTCGTGACTCATGATTCAAGCTTTTGAGCAGTCACCCCAGCATCCCTTCCAAGAGGATGCAAGGGTGCTGAAGACTTCACAAAGGCTTTCAAATTTCCTCATTTCTTCGAGTATCATGCTCAAAAAATGCCATGGAAAGATATCATGTGTTCCCACAGCCTTGCTTACCTTGGGGAATGCTAATGAATCCCTAATATTTCCTCTCTCTGCACTAGTGCTATGAGCTTTCTGCACAATTTGGAGCTGCTGCCAGAAAAGGTTAGAAAAAGTACTTTTCTTATGATATAGCATCTTGAGCTCTCTTATCAACTTGACAATGAAGCAGGTCTCACATCTAAAATCTAAAGACTTCCATGCTACATCAAAATAAGTGGGTCTAATAGTACATCCCCAGACTGACCCCATCTTCAGGCTGGCAACAAGGACCTTTTTCCTACACTTGGGTTTCCCTGGAAAGAAAACAGGAACATGCAGACTAGAGCACAGCAATATAACACTTTGCCTTGAGGCTTCAATTTGGGTAATTATAGGACAAATAGGTGCAAGATACACAACAGCATATCCACTGTTTAGTCTAGAGACAGCCAGGTTGTCAGAAGAGAATAAACAGACTGAGGATGGGATTTATCTGACCAAAGGTAAACCCATAGTCTTTAGCTTAGCTGAGGGAGAAAACACTCAACTAGAGAGGGCAACCCCCACAGGCACCAGATGCACCTAGAATGCCTCACTTTATTTGGTATAAATTATGCAGAGCTTCAGGGATCAGTTCAGATGCAAGTTCCTACATCATTGCATAGACATGTCTGTGATGCTGCTTAGATGGATGAGGATCACCAAGTGATTTTCCATCTCTCAGCACAGAGATGGAAAATCTGCATATTTGAGGGGCCCAAACAATTTATTGCAACCTTGCACTGTGCTACACAACACAGCGAGATTTCTTGGTTAAGATGTTGCTAAATTATTTTTTTTTTGCAAATATTTGGGCATCTGTTAAGTTTACAGATAAAACTTACAGTGCTGTTAGGCCACTGTTTTTGAGCAGTTACATTCAGAGTTCTGCATACAGCAGTACTGAAGCTTAATTATTGGTAAACCCCTATTGTTTTTTTCCTCCTAAAATTTGTAAAATATATTAATAAATATGCAAAAATATAAAACAACATATGAGGATTTTCTATTGCATTATTTTAACACTCCCACAGTATACTATACTCTCAAAGTATGTGAACTTGATAATTTTCTCCACGTAAAATATTATTTCTTCCCTTAAACAGAAATGGAAGGTATAGGAAACTACTACCCTTAATGCCAAGAGTTTCCACCAATACTCTACAGATAAACAGAGACATGGAATGCCTAATTTGTAAAGAATATTTCAACATATTCAACCTTAACAAGCTTATTTTGTGGTGGAAAATGTGATTTTATGTAATTCTAACTACATACAATATACAAATGCTTAGACCTGCTGGAAAATGTGCTCATGGAGTCAAATTAGATAAGCCAGGAATGAGATGTGCACTATTGATGTCTGAGTTGGCAATTTGTTTGAGGTCTTTGGTGCAGCAGCACTTGGGAAATCTGTGGCAGATGCACGGATGGGCTCCAGTTCTCTGTGGCTGCACAGGAAACAAGACAGACATGCTAAAATCTACAGTTCTTTTTATATTACCCTGACTGCAGTTCAGGAGCACTGTACACTCTAATATAGGTGGGATATGGTAGAAAAACATACTGTTCCATAAGCCATAAATCCAACAAAGTACAGCCTTCACTCCTCTTACATTCTCCCAACATATTCCCAGTTCTTTATGAAATACCCTCTGAAATCCTTGCAGTGGTGACTCACTTCTGTTGCACTCTGTCTACAACCTTCTCTACACAGCCCAGTTCACATCTGAACATCTCACCCCTTCAAATTCTCCTTTCCTGTTACAGCCAAAAAAATTGGTGAACAGATTAGAAGACTAGTAAAGGAAGGAGAATTAAAGAAAATGAAAGAGCAGCAAAATTTATATTTTACAGATATACATTGCTATCAGATAAGCTAAAGCACACACAAAATATCAAAGTTCATAAGTTCACAGTAACATGTCTGCAACAGGAGTTTTGGTAGTATGGACACAGAGCTGATAGCATGAAATGCTAACTCATGTCATACTAAATGGGATAATGACACGAAGCAAACAGGCTTTGAGTACAGATGTACTCAACTAACACAGCATATTCTGTTTTCCTAATCCTTTCATACAACCATCCTCTGACTTTTCCACATTGATTTCAACAGACAGGCCCTTCCACTCAGCACCTCCCTCTGGGAAATTTGACATCACCTTAAGAACACAAAAGATTGGGTAATCTTCCTGATAACTTTAGTAGAGTCCAACTCCCATTCTTCAGCAGCAATGATCATAGGATCGACAAGATTTTCTCTTTCTAATCTAAAAACAAAAAGCCTTTCTTCAAATTCCACCAATATATCAAATACAACATCAGCTGTTGAACACAACAACTCCTGGTCATATACAACTGGAGTACATTTAAAGTAAATTTTCTAAGAAATGACAAGAAGACACCAAGCAAGCCCCATGACCAGTTTTAAGTTCTTGCTCCAAAGATTCAAGGATTTATTAAAGATTTACTAAAGAGTTATTTTATCTGACCTTCTCGTCGAAAACAAATCAACAAACCAAAAACCACACAAACCCCAACAACCCTGAGCCACTTCTCCTGCTTTAAAAAAACATGAACTTGGTGTACCTGGAAACATAGAAAATGGCAGTCTAAATGATTAAGCCAGTCAAATGATAGCTCCTAATAAGTGGAGCTATCAATATGGTGGAGTCCATTACTTTATCACTAATGAAGACTGAAATAAACTTTCCAAGTGATAGAGAACTTCACTGCATGGTTAGAACTGAATGGGAAAAAGATAAATTAAAATATATTTGCACTTGATAAAAATAGCATGCCACTCCTGCATATTTTAGTGACATAAACAGGCTAAAAAAATAAAAATAAATATTTCTGTAGATAAATGAGATAAAGCAAACATAAGGAAATATAAAAAAGGTAGGAATGAAGAATTCTGCAATGAAAATGCAGCAAACCAGTCTTTTACAGCTGGGAAATAAAACAATGTACCTCTGAGGCTGAATGGAGCCATTAAAATAGGAGGCAAGACAAAGGCTTTGATTGAAGATGACTCAGATCACCTGATTCCTCATTTTGGCAGAACTCAATTCATGTATAAGTTTTAATGGTGACTGTCAGTATCCTATGGCCATTTAGAGGAATTTTTTACTTTGTTAGTGTAGTACTAAAATACTGCTTATGCTTAGTTACTTACATGACTCTATTTCATCAACTATCAGAATAAGGATTTTACACAACTGGCCAGAATGGAGCAGTTTTATTCTAGATCTTCCTTCAGATTCAAAAAACACACGGGAAAATGTGCTTTTATCAATTTCAAACATATTGTTACTGTAGCCATATACATGATACATTCTTTAATCATTTTTTTTAACAAAAAAGATAGTAGACTAGTCGGTTTATTTCTAGTTTTGTCAGTCTTCCTGAATTAGCCCAAAAGACTGCTCTGCAAGTGCTTATCAAGGGATTTTAGTTGTTACCTATGAGGTGACTGCAATGCAGATTGATTGGAATTGCTGCAGTAACAGAAAGGTTAAATTTATTGAACTAGAGCTCAAAGTCACACTTGACATTGACTGAATACCTTCCTAAGCTACTACTGAGCTCAGACCATCCTTTTTCTCAATGCACCAAGTTTCTTTGAAATACTCAAGGATGCAGATTTCCTGCTAAAGCACACATAACTTCAACCATTTAAAACCCCTCTGCACACCTTTACAAAAGCCATGGGAGACAAAATCCCTTAATAATAGAATATTTATGGGGAGGGAGGGGAAAAAAAAAATCAGGACTCAGAAGCCAATTTCATTTACAGGCTCTGTTATAACTTCCAAAATGTCTACAATAGGGCAAAACACCAGAGCTCTGAAAGAAAAGCAGCACTATGAAATAAAGACAGCAGACAGTGAAAGAACAGGGACTGTAATGTATAGTCAAGGTGCCAGGCTAGCTTTAAATAAGCTCACTCAGGTCCCTGAAGTAATATAGCCATGACAGCAGGGAGCTCAATTTGGGAAAGCTGTCTGAATGCTGAAAAGAGCTGAACCTAAGTTAACATTTTGACCTCTCCATGTAGAAGAGGTCTTGTCTTTTTTTTTAGACTTTCAAGGACAGAGAAATTTCATTTTAAAAAATTCTTTAAAGGGATGGGAAATAAACCTGGTAGGCAGTAATCATTTTCCTCTTCCAGCTGTAAGATTAATGCATTTTAGTTCAAATGCAGAATTGTCTGTATATTTTGAAAAATTTTAATTAAATTCACACAGCAGTTGTGATCAGTATGTTAGATTGCCATGATTAGTTTATGAGGCCAATCAGAAATTACCTTCTTCATCCCAAGTCCTAAAACAAAGTTATTGCCTAAGAAGCTTTTACTACTGCAACAGCTTCACCTCAAAACCAGAAGGCCTCCATGGGTGTTATTTCAGAAACAGGCCACCAAAGAGTTGAAATTAAAACAGATATTACTTTCCTTGTGCAAGGTGGCTGAAGTAAACACAACATCTGCAGGAAAGCAAATCACAGCTATTTCAGACTGTAAATCGTAACAAATCTAATAATTGAAGGCTAGAATTTTAACATGTTTAAACTCCAATTCTGAATCAGCACAATGCCCAGATTTGCTGATTTCAGAGGCAGATGAAATCCAGGGGATCAGCTCCCATTCATGAGCAAAAATGTACTTAAGAGAGGTAGCAAAAAGAGATGATGGAAACACATGAACAGAAGTGGGCACCACATCCTTCAAAAACATGATGCTTCTTTATGAATTACAGGTCAAACAAGCAAAGAGGTCTAAGTGTGCATCAAATTTCAAAAGTTAACCTGTACCAGACATTTTTAGTAACATACCCTCAAAGACAACACACTCACACACTAAGTACCTTCAAAAAGCACAAGTGATCAGCTCTGTACTAGGTCAGTGCCACGACCTTTAACGAGTCTAAGAGACTATAACAAAGCATATTTTCTGGAGCAGTATTACACATGTACAGAACATTTACATTTCATCTCTATTTTGAAGTGCCAGATAGACATAAAGAGAACTGGAAATTGTTTAATCATACTTTGGGTACTGCATGTGAATGTAATTCTGAAGGGCATAGCTGATCCATTTTGCAAAGACAGAAAAGGTGGTAAAAAAACCACACAAGCATTCTTTGTTGCTTACCATAAACTGCCTTTTTATTTTCATATATTAGAAGTGTGACCTTGGTGATCACCTGTGTGTCAAAATAAGTAGGCTTAAAAGCTCAGTCATTTATGATCTGATTTAAAAACCATGTTCTAAATAAAATAATTAAATTTCACCTTTAGGGTAATACTGGGGAGAAAGATAAAAATTAAAAAAAAAAACCCCAACAAAAGAACTCCAAAACCAAACACAAAGAAAAAACACACCCAAAACGTAATTAAAGGAATACCTAAACATGGGAACTTAACAGCAAAAAATGGCTAATCAGATGTGCTTCCCAGCAATTTTAGGGGTTCTTTTATCTTTGTGGTAGCCTGTAACAATGCCTTGAGCAAAACACACTTGTAAAGGATAGGCAGTGCCTTTGTTTTCATGCAGCAGAAGAAAGGGGACTTAGAGGTTTAGTAGCAGCTATTACACAGAACACATATAATAATAATATTCTAATACATAGAATATTTGACATGTTATTTTAACCATTCATATACAATAATGTAGGAAAAACGTTTAATTTGTATTAAAAATAGAATGTCACTGGAACACCCAGCACCTACAGCCTTCCACTGCTAAATTTATCAAATATAAAGTATTGACTCCTCTGAATATGGGCTATATACAAGTTTTCTCCTGAGTCAAAATACTGTGTGGCAATTATGAAACCTTTCCTTTTAGAGAAAAGTAAAGGATTTTCATGAACATTTGTAAAATGCATTAAAAATTATTGGAATAAAGAAGATGCAGCAATAGTTAGTTGCACAGTACTGTACTGAAAGTACCATCACACTATAAACACTTGGAATAAATTTATTGTCAATCTAACCCAACAGTTGAGAAATAAGCTTAAAATAAGACTTGTTTCTTTCACCAATATCACTTTGATTTAAAATTCAGATTAGTCAAAAGGCAGTAATTTCCTGTTTCATTTATGCAAAAATAAGGTGGCAGGCAGACTGAAAAAAGGATATTTTTTCTGCATATGCAGATACAGGTGCATATAAATCACCCTTTGTCAGGGCAGGAATTCTGCAAATATGTTCGACACTTATTAAAATATCTAATAAAGCATCTCTAGATACTCTATTTCACTGCACTGAAAATAAATTAGCAAGTGCAGATATGTCTACTGTAACCCCTTGAGTAGTCATAAGTGAAAACACCCTTGTAAATTGTTTCATTCTTTTACTGATATGACTGAAATTAGTTTTATAATTGACGTTAAAGACACGAAATTGCTTTGAAGCATTAACAGATTGATCGTCTAAACAAATATTAGAGTCAAGAGAGACTATGCCATTTTGTGCTCTACTTTTCCAACTGAAAATTATTCTCAGGCTAATTGAAAAATTATGTAAAGAAACATTTATTCTTGTTAATTTTAAGATGGCTAGAACAACTTGTTAGGAAAATTCTATTTATATTATCTCCAAATACAGACAGAGCATTTATGCCAGTTTCTCCATTAACCATATGAAACCCAATTTTTACAGAAGAACTTCAGCCAATGTATCTTTCTTAGATTCTAGTGTGCAAATACATGTATAGTAACCTTATCGAATTAGGAGTGTCACAGAACTAAGTAAACTAGGAAAGCTTTGCAACCAAAGTTTATGATGCATATGAATCTGCATTATAAAGGTATGCAAAAACTGGTTATACCCTTTTCACAACTGGCATATTTTTTGTCTCTAAGAGGCTAAGAGCTTCAAGTAAAACTATTCATGATACACAGAATGAGAATAATTTACCAAAAATTTTACCAATAAAAACTTCAGGTTCTGGTCTACACATTTACAAAATCTTCAGCTGTGGTCAACCAAGTCCATACAGAAACACTGATTATGTCCTCATTATATTTACTCCAACTTTTTTTTATCCCCATGATTGTAATTACTTTTTTTTTTCTTCTCATTCATCCTAAATTTCATTTTAGCAGGCAGCCTTCCCAAATCCTGATTTTGAGATCAGTTTTTGTGAATGCTCTGTCAGAGCATCCAAAACAAGTAGAATATCAATATATTTTGAGGAAAATGACAGGCATTAGCTTCTCAAGGAAAAAAAAAAAGGTGAAATACCTCTGAAATTACATCCTTGAAAATTAAGAGACAAGAAAGACAAAGCCAACTCCTCCTTACACACACAGAAATAGCTCATAAAGGCACCTACCTACAGGCACAATGACAGCAGCTGTAGCATCTCACCTCTATCAGTCATAATCTAGAACAGTGCCACTTTCTATTAACCAAGCAATAGAGGAACTAAAATTACTTCTCCTGGTCTACACAAGTCACTCCGGTTGCTCCAGTGCATTTTGATGACTTAATTAGGAAGATGGTGCAGCACATGTGGTTTTCCAGCCAGGCTCATCACAAAGGCCACATCATCAAAGCACAAGAGTTGTGTCTTCCACAGCTAGATTAAAAATAGGGATTTCTTCATTAAGTGTCTTGCAGCTGACTGTGCCTCTTGATTTGTCTCCGTCTATTCAGACAATTAAATAAAGCGTCATGCTTTATTTATTTCTTTTTAAAGGCTAATAAAGAAGCTGTGAATTGAAGTACAGCTGGCAATCTTTTTATTTATTAAGACCTCAGTGTACACAGTGGCAATCTCTGGAAGGCAAGGCACGTGCTGGGATTTTTTTTCTCCTTTTTAATATACGTTCTCTTTGCGTGCACAACATTTCGCCTAATAGGAATTAGAAACCTTTGTCATCCTCTCCAGCAGTGAGAGGAGTCAGAAAAAAAATAATCACAAAAAGGCCAAAACACTTAAAAAACAAGACAAAACTAAACCTACCACCCAACAGGGAAAACCTAAGGTCACACAAAAAAAAAGTCCACAAATGCAAAATATGAGCACACAAATCTGAATACTTCGAAAAAGACAGATAAATGACAAAACTGTAAAAACTAGCTAGCATATAATCAAGTCCGAAAGTATTTAAAATTTGGTCACAATACTCCAAATTAATTAAAAAATAGCTATTTCCTTTTACTTCTATCAACAGGGATGGATGACTAAAGAAATTACATGATTGTTATGTAGGTATATTAACTGAAAATATTATTCAAGATACACTACACACTTTTCATTTCCTGATAACAAGAAATTACTATCTCTTGTGTTAAGTAATCTCATTTGTATAGCCATAATGGAAATTATGCATGGTAATGTCAGACCATGGAAACACCATAGTATTTCCTTGATAACAGATACATCACATAACAACATAATGGGATCTAGCATTAGTCCATGAATATTAGGAAATTTTAAAAATATTCTACAAGGGAGGATGACATACTGCTCTGCACTTCAAAGAAAGCTGAATGCTCCATGAGGCAAGATGACTTATCAGTCTTAAGAGTTATTATTAACTGATAATTGTATGTCATTATGCATATTTACAAAGGCACATGCACACAAAAAAGAGCAGTGGTGAAATGAGATGATCTCAGGTGCTAGTTCTTTCTTTCTGCAGGAGGTTTAAGGATGGCCTATGTACTTTGCAGGGATAAGAGAGAAGCAAGAGGCAGATATGAATGTAAACATGATCTTTACCAGAGCAGAGATTTCAGTTTTTCTTAATTCCTCAACTCTCTTTTTATTTACTCAGCCTAAATAAAACCCTTCCTTTGGAGCCAAAATGTGAGGGGTGCTTGAATTGGGTTTTGGTTTACATTTCCAGTTCTGAACTGACAACAATATTCTGTCCATTTCAAGCTAAATGGATGTGCATGATGGAAGCACATCTTTCAACATCTTCCTTGACCCCAGCAAGGCCTAAAGCAGTCTTTCTATTCTCCCTTAATGTGACCTTGACTTGCACAACCTACAAACTTGGTGGCACTTACAAGTGGAAGCAATACATTAAATCATCACCCCTTGCTACACATCACTTACAGATGCATTTGCCACTGCTGTATTAAATTAGGATCACAAAAATGCAATTTATGGCCAAGAGTGACACTTCATAAAGCTGTGAAAACAAAATTAGCAGAGAATGTGCACCAAAACGAGTATTTCTTTCCACTCCAATCTGTCAGCAGAACAGACCCTCCATGATTACGCTCTCTACAGTAGAAGTTAGGTGATAGAAACTTAAGAGCATGTCAGGATCAATTTGGGAGCCTGGTTGGTGAGCTGGATTTGAGCTGGCACTGTGCCCTTGACCTAGGGAAGGCTACCAACATAGTGGGATGCTTTAGGGAGAGCACAGCCAGCAGGGCAAGGGGCAATGGACTCCCTCCTGTTGTTGTTTCATGAGTGCACACAGAAGGAAAAGAAAAGAAAGCGAATCCAGTGCAGACTAAATGATTTCCCTGTGCCTTCCAACCTAATGACTTCCCTGATTCCATGGGTGTTCCTACATCTGAGCTACTCACTTCAACTCATATCTATATGTATATATTAAATAAAAATATAGATAACATTTATCTTTGTTTGGGCTCAGATTCAAGGACAGAAATAGAAATTGCATGGAATTTAAGGACTTATTTTTAAAAACCTGACTCTTTTTAATCATAGCCTTCCTTCTTCAGAATTAAGATTATTCAGTGATTTATAGCTCAGATAAAGTAGCACATTCTCAGGTACTAAGTATTTGTTTGGCATTTTTCCTTCTGTCCTTAGCTTATTTTCCCTGTGACTTAAAAATCAAGCTTTGGAAGGCTTACTGGCTCATCTCACAACAGTTAACTACATCACTTTACTTTCAAATACTACAAAAATTTATAACAAGAAACCACTAATCCCTCCGATTGCTTCTTACTATGAGCTTTGCTGTTGGATCACTTGCTCAGAAAAGGTGAAAACTACCCTGAAGTACCTCCCAATGAAGGAATTTAAATCCATATCCACCACTCTCTTCAACAAGTGCCAAGATCACTTAATTTTCTTAGCTCAATGAGGCTTCACTCTTTCTTCACATCTTCATGATCAGGGGCTTACATGAAATTTAAGCATTCAATTCTCTTTGACTCTCAGCCTATGCCAAAAGACAGCATGGGTTGGTTGAGTTTGGCTGAACATGCCCTTTTTTACACATTATTCTCAAAAAAAAGACCTGTGTAACCACAAAACTAGCTCAGTTCTTCATCTGATCTATTCAATGCCTTGTCCAGTCATTGACAGATTTATTTTGAATATTTGACTGAAAAACCATTCAGGCTCTTGAAAAGTACAGAAAATGTTACAAGATCCTGATTTTCTCATGAAGCAGCAAATTAATATCTTCCAGTGCTACAAAACTTTTATTCAATACACCTTCACAGGTTGCCGAGAAATTAGAAAAATGTGTAATTTCTTGTTAAAATGTATCAAACAGACATATAAATCCTAAGTTTCGTATTCTGAGAACAAGCTCAGAAATGTAACAGGTCAAAACTACAAATCTTGTTTTCTTTAGCCAGATGAGTTTGAGTATTTTGAGTACTAAAAAGTTAACAGCAATTAAAAAAGAAAAACTAGACATGAAAGAATTTACTTACTTATGTTACTGAATTATGATTGACTTGACAAAAGCTGTAATTAAAGAGTATTCAGATCCCAAAACAATTCCCTCTTTTTCACTGCCTCTAAGATGCTATAGTAAGCAATCTGAATTTATGGGAGATTCATTATGAACAATTGTCTCCTGTTGCAAGCAAGGTAGGAGGGTGAATTTATTTCCTGTAGTGTTTCAGTAATAAGCCAGGAAGTATTAGGGAAAAGGAAATGTAAAATATTACTTTCTGCTCCAGGAAAAGTCAAATCCTGAACTGATTCTCCTCAGTAAGCTTCTGTGGCCACCAAAGAGAGTTGCTTATTTTGTTATTTTACCCTTACAGCCATGAATAATTTCTCAAACTTATATTTCATTTTAGTTCATTTTCATGTACATTTTATACATCTTATACTACGATATATGTTTGCATTTCTTATAGAAAACCTATTTTCTGGAGAAACAATGAACAGTAATTGTAAACCATAAAGGTACAGAAGCTCCTGTCAAAAATTTCTCAAAATTCTGGGTTCAAAACAGCTATTTTCCTTATCTTCCTCTCTGTAAGACCTATAGAGAATTCTGTTGCAAAAATCTTATTATAATCTATCAGAAGCATTCAAAATTTTTTGTTTGTTTTCAGCATTGCTGACAAATTTGTCATGTTGTTACAAGGCTTTCTTTGTGCAGGTATCTCTGTGAATCTCAAGGATTGACAACAAACAACACAAGTGGCATCTGCTCCAGTTCAGATGGAGAGACTTTCCACAACAGTCACTGTGTTTAAGAACCAGTTTCCAAACCCTGCCAAATTCAGCAGAAATGCTCCTGTTGTCTCCATTAGCAGTCCAAAAATTTGTAAGTTTGCAGTTATTGATGTCAAAAAGAAAAATCAGTTCAAATTATTAGCATTTTTTGCTGTATGTCATGTATAGTTTTGTTTTTGTTTTTTTTGACAATCTAGTAACTGTTAACTTTAAAACACTTGAAAGACTTAACTGAAAACACAGAACTCAACATATGCATCTAAATATAATATGGCATTAGTTAATGCCATGTTTTCTTAGATCAGTGCACTTTAAAATCAGCTATCAAGTTTTCTAGCTTTAAAATATGCAGAGCAACTGGCAAGGAAAAAAAAAAATCACATCCTTCCCAGATAATGTTCAATCCCTGATTAAATAAAGATGTGCCAAGGCAGAGATACTTTATGCCTCAGGAGACAGCCATAGTGGAATTGTGAGTGTATTTTATATGTGAATTAGAGGTAAGATGTAATGACATGAGATGAAAGGCTCAGCCATGATTTTAATAAAGGGGGGAGACAGTGCTTCCCTGTGGACCCCATATGCAAAGGAGTGAGACTCAACAAGAATATATGAAAAGATTCAACAAAAACTACAACAAATGCTTCCAAGTTATAAGGCTACTATTAAAATTCATCACATTTTACTGAAGCTGAATATTCCAGATCTGAGGGTAAGCTCTAACACATTTCTGATAAATTTAATTTCCTATGAAAAGCTACGTCATCAGTAAGGCTGGAATATTTTCAATTTTTAGGTAAGACAGAATTTTGTGTTTTGAAACCATAACATCTCATTTTTTTAAACGTTTCTAATAACATGATCTAAAAATATTGCCATGTAATTTGTTATTTTTAGAGCAGGATTTTAATTCTAATAAAATATCACAATTTAGTAGTACTATGATAACAGACATTTCAGCTGCTTAGTGCTTTTAGCAATCCTCAGGAGAAGCTATTACCTATTGCTCTATTGATTTTTATAATTTTTTTATGGCTGCAGCAGAATTCTAAAGAACCATTATTTAATTTTCTTTCATTAAATATAGGAAATAGTTTGAGATTTTTCACAGTTCTCTCTCTTCCTGTACATTGAAAAAAAATTAAAAGAGACATGCCTTTGTAAGGAATAGACATGAAAAGAGCAAAATGAATGGGATGAACTGCTTAAAGGAAAAAAAAATAATCCTGCTTTATTTGATCTTTTGTGATAATCACACTCCTGGCCTCCTGCCAGCAAGGCTCAGCATGCTGATGTCTGGCCAAGTACAGTAATCTCTTGGTTCAAGTCTGAGGTCTGTGATGAAAATTACAAAGCAGGGGCAAAAATCAAAATGCCACCTGTGATTTTATTCTGAAACTAATTTGATGGGAAAAAGTAATACAATGAAAACAGTCTTTTTAGTAAAGACTATGAAACTATGACTAAATTGAAACCAATGCAAGTGGATGGAGGTAGCTATCAAGCAAATACATTTGGATCTGCAGGCATTCCTTTTAAAACGAGCAGTAGATGTCTTTGTGACAGGTAAATTGCTTTGAGATTGTTTGAAGTCCGAGGTCAAACTTTTAAAATGATAATTTTAACTTACATCTTCCTTTATTCTGGAGTCTTTCTACATTTGAAAACCAACAAAAGCAGGAAAAATCCCCCAATAATTTATTTCCTTATTTTCTGTGAACCACCATACAATACAAGCGAACAAACAAATCCTTGAGGAAATCTTTTATTCCTTTCTCTTTTCCTTCAGAACTCTGTATTTGAGCTAGTTGCTCAAAGATATGGGGAAGAGAATTCTATAGCCACAAAATTTTGTATTCACAACATATTCAAATTACAAATTAAGCCAGTAAAGTCATCTAAATTATTATTCAGATGGAAAGCAGAAGAAGCAACCAGTAAAAACCAGCATGCCACTTTTTTTCTATATAGCTGTGTTTTCCTGAAAGGTTGTACATCATTAGCAGAACTGATCAAAGTTTGTTTAGATTTTTCTTCCAAATATTGAAAATTGCTCAGATTTACTTGGAAGCTGCTTTTAGAGATTTGCTCTTAAACAAAAACCCATCTAACATTTGGTTTCCTTTGTGTAACTAGAACAAAAATCCACTATTTGCTGAAGTGATACAGGTTCCCTATTTTACCACCACCTTCTTTATAAATTTGTACAGTATCTTGCCATTTGTATACACACTACTCCCTCTCTGAACTGGTAAGAATTACCATATGCAAGCACCAGGACAATTCCTGATCTCTGGGCCTCACTGAAACATTGCATTTCAGCATTCCCCAGCTGCTATTTTGCTTTTCTTCAGGAAGGTTCTCTATAGATTTCCAATTCTCTTTGATATTCAAGTCTGTTTCTGCTGTCTATATCTTCCCCCCACCAACTGTGCTAATCAAAGAAATGCTTTAATAGCCACCTTAACCTTGTCATATTTTCATGCCACTCCTTTTCTATATTTCCCTTGGCATTCAAAAAACCCCAAACATTGCAGCACAGACAATACAATTAAATTGCCAAAGTCTGTGTGTTATGCATGCAGATAGGCTCACAACTTTCCTAACTCCATGCATACACACATTTTAACACCCAGAGAGAACTTCAGGTATATTCATGCACATGTTAACATGGACAGCAAAAAAACCATGAGCATTTATGTTTAAATAAAAGGTACCTACCTGGAATGAGCTGGCCCAGTAACTGATGGCATCTGGAAAGGCTGAATACAGCTACTACAGCCAGAAAAGGATAATGTTTCCATTTCATGATGTGTCCCTCCTTGCATTACACCAGCTCAGCAGCACTAACAGCAAATGTCACCTGAAATACACCACAGAAATAAGAACAGAAGAATTAATGGTAAATTGAGGTTCTAATAAATATTTTTGTCCAGAGTAACTCTATGAAGAATGCTGGTTTCAATACAGCTCTAGCTATTAAAACAAGGTTAAATTATTTAACAGTTAGGCAGTTAAAAACCACAACCACAATATTAGCTATCCTTGCAGAGCAGACAACCCCAAACCAGATGTTTTAAAGGGAGACACTAGGATCCCCATAGTGCACATATGTGTTTTAAATGCACATATGTTGTTTGGTTAAGTTATTAAAGAAATTGCTCACTTCAGCAGGATAATTAGGTACATGCTTAATCCATTTCAGCGCTGGAAATACTTGAACTCTTGCCTAAGTTGGAACCACTGTCAAGGCTATTCAACTTACTATGAAAGCAGGGTTAAAACTTCACTTGAGTCTTCTTATGAAACTATGTTTTGCTGAAGGAGGATTAAGGATAATCTTACCCAATAATAACTTGAACAGTTAAGACAATTTTCTGGTGAGTTTCTATGTTCTTAAGGGCAAAAAAACTTTCATTCAATTGACAGGAATGCAATCTTATGAAGGAAGACAATATTTTGAAGTAAAAAAATAAGAAAATATTTTTAACCAAAATATGATTTTTAGATCCATCATTCTGACCACATCTGTAGATTAAAAAGCATTCACAGCTCTACCAGTGCTCAAAAGTCATCTCTGCTCATCCTACTTTGTTTACCTACATTAGTGCTTAGTATAGACTTGTCCAGAAATCATGGAATTGTTGGAGTTGGAAGGGACCCCTGAAGTTCATCCAGTCCAATCCCCTGCCAAGGGAGGGTTACCTGGAGCAGGTTATACAGGAGTGCATCCAAGTGGGACTGGAATGTCCCCAGAGGGGAAGACCCCATGGCCTCCTTGGACCTCAGGCCTTGTTTTCAGCCTGTTCCAAATGCCTTTCCTCTAAAACTTTCTAAAATATATATGGTGTTTTTCAGATGAATTCAGTAGATTCCTAAAAGCAGTAAGATGTTTTTTAGATAATTAAAAACACACAATCTGAAATCTGATTGATTCATTTTGGGGGAGGTTCTTTGAGTGTTTTGGTTTTTTTAAAGGGCCTTTCTCTGAATACAAACCCAAATGCATAAGAATGTAACAGTCCATATATTCCAGAGTATCTGGGTTCATGACAAGTTCTTGATGGTGAAAACAGACACTGTTTTAAGTGTCTGTCAAGTTATGAGATGTGCCAAATTGCCTGACCCTAACCAACAATTAGACACCACCAAGCAACTGTAAATCTGATGTACATTGACACATCAAAATCTAATCCAGCAATAAATAATTATGTTAGACCTTGATAACTTTGCAACTACACTTCTTATTTCACTCTCCTTGTAGTTAATGTACACTCAGAGATGGCCAGTTTGAATGATGAATCCTACATTATTTAAAAGCCAGCAGACATAATCGCAATAGTGAAGAAAACTACAGTGACACCAGTCACTTGTTTGTGCTGTTGGGACAGAGGAGTTTCATCTGTAAACCTAATACATATTTAATGACTACAGATTGAAGAGTTGCATGACTACTGGGAGCACTCAGTGCCACCTGACACTTTTGGATGTTCAAAAATGCATAAATAAGTTTCATATGAACAGATTCAATCTCCTACACATGTTGCATTTAAAATTTTCTTTTTGTGTTGCACGTGTGCCTCTACTATCTTAGTAACTAGAAATAATAATAAATCCATTTCCTATTACAATTGCCTGTCTTACAACATAGTTTACTACTTTTTTTTCCTCTCATTTCAACCACACTGCACACAAAAACTCCCTGTTCCTTCCATTCTCATTCTTTTAATTTCCCCTATCACTCATATGGCTGCTCTTCTGTTGCAAACAGCTTGACAGCTCTTAATGGCAGAGTTAACTGCAATTAATGGCCAGGGTGTTACATGCTGCTCTAAATGCTGTTCATGGTAGGACTCCAAGACTGAAATTCGCAAGCTCAGGCCCTTAGAATACCCATTTCTTCTCTGTATAGTAATATAGGCTTACTCTGTAAAGCTATTTACTGCTTTGGTTTCAGATTCCCATTGTTTCTTCACCTTCACTTTCTGTGTGAGCACAAGACTGAATGTTGGTTCTAACACAAAGATGAGGAGCCAGTCCTTTGATTTTGCTTCTTCAAACAAAACCAGAAAAATAACACTTTCAGTTCAAGATTTACTTTCTCATTGTAATGTGAGGTGAAGGAGGAGGAGAGAGAAGAGGTGTTCAAGGTGGCTGAACAGACTCCCCTACATCCCATGGAGAGGACTATGCTCAAGAGCAGGTATCCACACAGCAGCCCACAGAGAGCCTCAGGTGCATGTTCCCTGGAGAAAGCTGCAGTCCATGCAGGAGCAGGTGCATCCTGAGTGATTACAGCCCATGGGAACTAACTACACTGGAGCAGAGGGAAAGTATGAGGAAGAGGAAGGAGAAGCATAGAGAAGCTCTTATGGACTGACCAAATCCCCCTGCACCTCTCCAGGGAAAGGTGGGGTAGCAGAGGTGGAAGAGTTGAGGATGAAGAGATGGAGTTGAGCCTAGGAAAAACAAGAAAGGTAGGAGAGGGAGAGTTTTAATTTTTGTCTTTTTTCTCACCATCCAACTCTATTTTAATAAAAAATAAATTTTGCATCTCTAGCCAAGTTCAGCTGACCACAACACTGAAGTTGCAGTGAAGAGATGAATGCCAGGAACAGAAGTGATGGCACTCACCTTCTCTGTGAAGGCATGCCATGCATGAATCCAGCACTGTCTTTCCATACCTCTCTCTTGCATTTACTTAACTGGTAGTCTCTGACTTCTTTTTAATCTCTCTATGTGACAGAGCTCCACAGGGAGTGGGAGCCAAGCCATGAATGCTTGGCTGTTCAGTTAAAAGATTTTCCACCCTCTTATTCTGCTTGTAGGCTTATGTTTGAAATAAAATATTTCATTCTAAAGCTGGAAATTCTCAGCATCATTAAAAATATTATTCTTAGAAAAAACTTCAGTGAAAACAGGTTTCATGAAGCCAAATAATTTTAATAGGAAAACAACATTTTTTTTAATCTACAGTCTAGAAACAAATCCTGTAGGTATTCCTTGAAAACAATCCTGAATAGGAGGCAAATTCTTATTATTTGGGGTACAGAGCTTCTGAAAGAGTAGCCCTGATCACAAGAAAGATAAAGTAGAAAGAGTTGTCATCAGAATGGTTTTCAGATAGAAGCTGAGTCCAGCCAAAGAGAAACAAGATCTTTCTTTTCATCATCTACTGCCACAGTGCCACAATTCTTGCACTACACAACAACAGAAGAAACACCCAGAAATATACTGCAGCCAAAGGGACACAGATGCAATTCTCTGCAATTAGTTTTTCAGTGTCTGACCTACAAAACTAATGCTGCAGAACAGTGACTGGCACTAATTAGATGTTGCCAGTGACAGGAGAAGGATGCACTCACCACAGACACTTCAGCTGGTCTGAGACCTCACCTCAGTCTGCATCAAATGGCCATAGACCTTCACCAGAACGTGCAAGAAAAGATTCAAACCCAATGCCCTGTCCAGGGTGCACAATGAAGATAAACACTGGCTTCTCTATGACATTATAATCATTAAAGAATCAATGGCAAATTAAACTGCACAAGCCCAGAGGGGAAAGGAGTAGCGTGGTAAATGCAGGGAAAAGGTCCAATCAATTTTTTTCCTCCACTTCCAAAGTCTAGTGCTATTTATCACTACAGCCAGTGTAGAAGCAAAGACACAGAAAAGATCAAACCAAAGCTGGTTTTATTTTCATGTCTTTAGGAGTTTTGTTGGTTTTCTTTCCAAAAATGTGATAAATATTGATGATTCTCTTAGGTAAGCATCTTCCTAAGACTAGATTTTGACGGAGCCTTGAGTAGAAAGAGCTGACACAAAAGTCAGGTAATTAAGATTGTAACTTGTAAAAATAACTTCCCTTTATGCAATAGATGCACTTAAGTAAATATTATGCTAAAGATTACTTATCTACTGAATGAGGCAGAATTTTGATTTGCTGTGTACCCAACCATTTAGGAACAGACTAGCAAAATTCCACCAAAAAGAGAAAAAAAACAATAGAAAATATTTCTTTTGAGGCAAGGCTAGCTATTTTTGGAAATGGAATTTTTTAAAGCTTGTCATGCATTTTTAGGCCTGCTGGTAGTGTTGGACCTTGCCTTACTTTCAATCCCCATGCCTATTAGTCAGACACCCAGTTATTTGGTCATGTCTGTTTAGACTGACACTACTTCTGAACTTACTTCTCCTGTGCCTTGACATCGGTACAGTTACAGATCACTGAAATTAAGAACTTCCCTTTACTATTTAAACATCCTGTCTATGTTAAACTAAATTGGTTTAAAGTTCCAGCAGGAAGCTCTGCCCTATATATGTCTCAACTGTGTCCATTTAGGAGCAAAAATGACAGAGTTGATGATCTAGGGGGGAAGGTCTGGTTACCTCCTTTTTTGCCATAAAGTAAGTCTACTTCTACCAAGATCAAAGCAGCTGAAAAATAACAATCTATTTAAACCAGTATAACTCATCTAGGGATGTAGACTGTCACCCTTTCAAGTGACAGTTTCAACAGACATTCATGAAGCTCATCTTCGTTAATTTTTAGTAGTCCCAGACATTTGCATTTTTAGAACCTTTAACAATTGGTTTGAACAGTTATGATGCAAGATTTGCACTTTACTCACTTTAAGCAGTTGTTTGCTTGCCTTTTTAATACAGTGAGAAACTCAAGAGTAAAATATTTATTGTTATTAATAATAGCAATGTATTGAACGTGCTCAATTTACATTGCCAAGCTGGCAGGTGACAAACTTACATGTAAAGCAGTCTTACCTAGATTGTGACTTGATTTCTATGTGGTATTTTTACTGCCTAAGCAATACCAAGTTCATCTACTTTAATTAAAATTAAAAAGAAGCTGTGTCCATGCTCATCCCCTTGTAGTTAAGCTAAGTCTGAGACATCAGACATATGACAAAAGAACCCAGTTTTTCTGCCACCAGTTCCTTGGGCCTGACAGATGCTCAGGAGAGATTCCTGAGAACTGGAAGAAAGTAAGGGTTGGTCCTACCTTCAGGATTAAGAATTCAGGGAAGAGATTCAGGCCTCTTAGCCTCATCCAAACCCTAAAAAGGTGAGGAATGAACCTATTCTAGAGACCATCTCCATATGTTTGGAATGACCAGAAGGTCATCAGTAGTCAGCATGGTTTTATAAAGAAAAAAATGCATTTAACCAACCTGAAAGCCTCCTGTGATGATTGGCTGGGGAGCTGAGGGGAGACCAGTGGGTATGGTTTATCTTGACTATAAGAAGGTCTTTGATGCTTTATTCCATAAGATCCAGGTAAAGAAGCTGATGAGGTACAAACTAGATCAGCAGAGAGTGAGGTGGACTAAAAACTACCTGAACTGTCAGGTTTAAAGGATTGCTATCAGCATCACAAAGCCCAGTTTGCAGTCCCTTGAAGTACATCCCAAGGGCTGCTACTGAGTCCAACACTGTTTAATATCTTTACCAGTTACTTGGACAGTAAGACTAAGTACACCCTCAGCAAGTTTGAAGATTACATAAAACTGGGAAGAGTGGGAGCATGGTTGTACCACTATCTAGAGGGCCCTCTGCGGGTTGGAAAAATCTCATTGAATTCCAAGAGTAATCCCAAATCCTGCATTGGGTGAGGAACAACCTAAGGCACCAGTACACCCTAAAGGGCAGCTGGCTGGAAAGCAGCTCTGCCAAGAAGGACTCAGTGCTCCTTCTGGACAAAAAGTTGAGTAGCAATGTGTTCTTGCTGAAAAGAAGGCCAAGGTATCTTGGACTAGTCTGGGAAAGCTCTGACAGCCGGTAGGAGGAAGGGTTCCTTCTTCTCCCTCTCTCAGAGGTGAGGCCACACCCCAGTACAAGACAGAGTGGAGCAAATTCAGCAGAGGGGCACAAAAACGTTTAAGAATTAGGAAAATCTGACATTTGGGAAGAGGCTGGGACTGTTCAGTCAGCAGAAAATCCAGGAATCAGATCCATGTGAGTAAATCCTTGCTGTGATAGAATGAAAAATAAAGAGCCACTGCCTCTTGGCAGTGGTGGGCATTGACAGGGCTAAAAGCATAAGAGGAAACACAGAAATTCCACTTAGATATAAGAAACAAACTTCTCTACTACAAGGTGAATGCACAGTAGAATAGGCAGCCTGGATAAATGTGGTTACTCCATCTTTAGATGCAAAACATAAGACATTCCCAAGCAGCTAAATTATCCTCTCCCTACCTCATCTTTGATAATCCTGCTTCTACGCTTAGGAATATTACATAAAAATCAGCAATCGATATCCTGTTTTGGGCAATAGAATATTACAAAGTGTCCAGCCCTGAATAAAGAAAGGCTTTCTCACTGAAAATTGGTCACAACATGCTTAGCAGCTGTAGTGCAGGGTGACAAGAACAGCTGTCAGCATCAAATGATCCTGGAGCAGGGGCAGACTGAATGAAGATAGCATGATAGGGATGCTCTTTAGGGCTTAATAGAAAAAAAAAATTAACGAATATGAATACAAAAATCACTTATTCTGTGAAAAGCCCTGAATTCACGGTCAATAAATAGAAAGTTGAGGAGGTTTGTGATGACATTTTTAGGGGAATAACCTCATGATCCCACAGGGAAAGAGAACAAGCAGATAGATGAATGTTTATACATGCTATGCAGCATTGTAACCTATGGCCTGTCATCACTGTGATAGTTGTGTTCAGCTTGATTATTCCCCTGGAATGCAAAAATCAATTCTAACTTGCAGACTATTATTTTGCACAGACCTTCAGTATTGCAGATTTTGTTCTCTATTTTATCTTCAGTCACTCTCAGGGGAGCAATCAGAGGCCAAAAGGTAATTGGTAACAGTCACCAGTGAATTCACTGAACAAAACTTTCCTCAAATCCAGAAAGTGATTTCATTCTGCTAATTAGCTTTTTTTTTTTTTGTGGAAACTGCTGATATAGCTAAAAGCTGAGGGAAGAGAGGGGAGTGTGTGTGTGTCATCACTCTCAATAAGCTATTCAAGAGAGAGAGAGGGAGAGCCATCAAGGTCTTAGCTAAGAGTTCTACAATGCAGGGTAGCTTGTGTGTGTGCACACACAAGTGCCTGAGTGAGAGGAAAAGGTGATTTGGCTTTAGAGACGTTTAATCTGACAAAATTTACTTCAAACCTAGAGGAAGGAAACGCTTTTGGTTCTTCTTCCCAATAGTAACCAGGCAGCCTCACATAATTCATGCTGAGAGAACACAATTTCTCTATATTAATAAAATAAGTCTGCCAAAGAAGCAGAACTACCATCAACAGCAGCTTGCTTCATGCAACTCTAAAACACAAGACTTTTGAAGCAGCTGTTTGGTCTTTAATGCAGTTCATATTTCTCAAAATCTTACCCCCTGTGAACAGCCTGAGTCTCCCCCTTTGTACAATTAGGCACTGTCTATTAATGAGGACAAGCAAGCAAATGGGAAACAAATCCTGTAGTAACTAACAGCACTACAGAAAACCCCATGAGAAAATGAATGGAATTCAGACTTGGATTTGGAAGTTGTACCATATTCAAAATATAAAGCAAGGAGGGGAAAGTAAAAGCTGACAAATGTTGGTTAGTAGCTGGATCACTAACTGAGGCAAAGTATCTGCAAAGAAATTGCAGATAGTCATGAGACTAAAAATGGTAACAAAATGAATAGATTATCTCTAAGGTTGCTATATTTACAATTCTTTGCCTTGTTATTTTTCCTTTTCTGTCATTGAACAACCAGAAAATAAAACTTTAACATGATTTTGAACCCAAACTGCAAGACCGTCAATCACGTACTTGTCTATACCTACTCAGAAGTATTTATGGTATGTATAATATGAAATATGTATGATATGAAATATTTCTCATCATTTCTCAAACATGGGAGTTTCTCAATTCAGAAGTCTCCTACTGGGTGTCAGGAAGAAAGTGGTGCTTTACTCCTATTAGATAAGATAACTCCACCTTTCCATTTTACAAATTCCTTTTGCACATAAGTGGTGCAAGAATTAAGTACCTCCAGTTCAAACATACATAGCTTCCCTCAAGGAGGTTTGAACTTCTTGAAAGAAATGCTATCTTTTTGAAAATAATCTAAACATATAAGAAAATCATTAATAATGTAATGAGGCCTATGTTTTCCACCACCAAAATTTGAAAACCTGGCAAAATGTTTAAAAATTTTATGCACAACCAAGGATTGATCTAAATAAATCAAAAACTCTCATACTTTGCATTACTGGTGCACTATCTCCTTTCGTCCTTTGGCAAATTGAACAAAAGACTCATATCTCAGCTACCAGGACTTTCAAGGGAGTGTTTGGGAACTGTGTTCTCTACATCTATACACTCATCAGTTTTTTAACAGGAAAAAAAATTATTACTGCCTTGATGTAATTAGTAGTTTCTTGATTTGTAAGAAATACTGACAGCTTTCAAACACTATTAAGTGGTGGACATTTGAAGAGTGGTTGCTGTCAAAAGTGCCTCCAAGTAGAGTCACACTGAAAAAAACCCACATTTGCTAGAAAGAAAATCCCATGCTGAAAGGTTAAAAAAGAAACAACAAAAACAAACTCTTCCTTTTGACTGCATTTTGACTCCTCTGTAATACCTGATGTAAAAAAGCAAGGGTTTTTCAAAGGCATCAAGCTTTAAGCATTCACAGTATCTTTGAATGTCCTCAGCAGCACCAGAAAAGAAGGATTCAATTTTCAAAGATAATTGTGTCAGATAGCTGTCTCATCCCTTTTCAGAAAAAATCTGATAAATACCTAATTACCAGCCAAGTGATTTCAGAGCCACACAGCTGGGTCTGAAAAAGGCTACAGGGAATGACAAGGTCCCCTAAAGCCATCAAGAGCAAGAGGCATTTGGTTTGTGAATTACTTCATTTATTCAGCTGATAAAATGCATATAAAGTCCCCAGAGGGAAAAAAATTCATAAAATGTTGAAATAATAAATAAAACCAATATTTAACCAGAGAGGTAAAATATTTTCAAACAGAATTGCATACTACAGAACAATTACATTCCAAAATCCACACTGGTAATTAGAGTCCTTAAAACCACTGATTTTTTCCAGAAAGCATTTCTACAGTACTCAGACTAACCTTGTCTTTTCTTGATATTGCTATGCAAGAGGAAAATTGCTTTACAGTAAATTTATATTGCAGTTTTGTTGAGAACTAGAAAAGCATTCTGATATTATCAATTATCCTCCTGCCTGTTAGGTAGTCCTAGCTGCCAAACAAATAAGAATTTATAATTTTTCATCAATGTTTAAAAACTGTCATTCTTCTTGAGCAAACTGGTAATACAGCAATGCTTTCTGAAAACACCAAGTTTCATCACTTTTAAGTTATCTCCACCAATTAAAAAACCCCACAGGCATTTCATGCAGCATCTCAGATTTCAGTGAATCTTTTGAAAATCTACATTGTAAAAGCCAATCCTGTAATCTTGCTGAATTCCTTGTGCTTAAAGAAGTGTTGGCCTCTATTACATATCCTAAATGTCAAAGGATTGAAGAGCATGAAATATCAAAGTAATGGTGTTGAGTTCAGAATCACAGATGGGAAGGAGAAGATTACTGATAATGCTTCCACAACATGAAGTTGAATAAGTTATATATCCCCCAGACTTTGTGCAAAATGCAACAGATCTGGGGTGGTGATGTCAGAAGTACCTATTTCTCACCTAACTCTGCTCCCAGATGAGAGCAAATCAATTGGGGTTCTGCAAATGCAAGGAAACAAGGATGGATCTATGCAATTCTGTAAATCTCACTCACTGAATTTAAGAATGAGGACAAAAAAAAGTCTTGCATGTACATACAGGAGATGTGAGTCAGTGGCTAATGTGAGGGATCAGGATGCCCAGGAAAGTGGAGTTACTATCCCTGGAACCACTTAAAAGATATGTTGATGTGGCACTCTGAGATGTGGCTTAGTGGTGACCTCAACAGTGCTGAGTTAAGTTGGACTCATTCTTAGGGGCCTTTTACAATCTAAACAATTACACAATGCTACAACAAAGATTTAAGCTAAGTTGTCTTGCCTTTCCTCTGCTATCTCACAATAAACAGCGTGAGAGTTTTCAAACTTGCTCCTTTCTGATTCTCAGCTAGTAAACTGGAGCATTTCTGCACGTGCCATCATTCACCTTGCACATAAACATGAAGTAAAGCTGTCTGGGAAGAGCTGACACTCTGTTAGCATTTGAGTTCCAGCAGTCAGGCCTGCATATGCAGAGGGGCACAAAGCAAAAGGTCCTGGGCTTTTGCCTGCCTGAAAATTAAGAAGTGACCTCAGGTCACAGCTTTGGCATAACCACTGTTCTGAAACTGTTTAAATTATGGAAGTAAAAGTCCTGGATGAATTCTCCCCCACAACTACATTTGAGGAAAGAGACCTGAGTGCAAATCACACAGTGCAAAGAAACACCCAGACTTCTTTTCAGTATATGGTGACATTTTTTGTTCATCTAGTTTCCAAACTTCTTAGGTTTCTATCTATCATGACAAGCAGGGACATTAGAGACCCTCTCAAAGAAAGAAAAAACTTCATGAAATTAATTAAAAAAAAAAAGGAATTTTAGACAAAACAGGGACTGCTTTCTACTGCAAACCTATGAAACAATAAGCACTTTGGGACTGTGGGCTGCAGCTTCTGCAGCAAAAGGCTTGCTGGAATTATTTTCCACTTGAGATTCAACTCTGAAGGAAAGAAAAATAGCTTGGCTTTTGCCATTAGTAAGAACAAGAGTAATTAGAAAGGATTTTGACAACCTGCCTCACCAACAAGCCTTCTCAGAGACAGAAACCTACATCAGGATTCAAAGAATATTCAGCTCTCCCCTACAGCACACTCATCCTTCTGGAGCCGCCAGGAAAGGTGAAACAATGCAAGGACTTGCAACCTTGTCTGCTCCTTGCTTAAAGAGCCTTCTGTGAAATGCTAACTCCTTCGGGGAAAGGAAGAAGATGCCAGCTTTCATGAAGCTTCTGGAAGAGTGGCAGGATCCCTTTGAAACTGAGACTGATCTGATAAGGTCGTTATGGTTGTTAATAGCAACTCCTTCCTCTGCTTCCTTGGAAGAGACTCTGGCATTCAGTGGCAGCTCAGGGCAGGCAGCAGCCGAGCTGTCATTGCAGGGCTGTGTCTCTGAAAGCCACATCCTGTTCATATCATGCAGACAAAAGAGCTTTTCCCTGCAAGTGAGGAGTACTAATGCCTCCTATTGTTCCTGGAATGAAATCGGTAGCTTTTTCTTATGCCTCTGCCATATAACATATGCTTATATGTTATACTTAAAGCCATCTCACTGATTTTGTTCCCACTGAAACCAGGAGTCCAGAGAAACAAAAATATTTCAAGTAATTGCATTTCTACAGCTCCTGGGACTGTAAATCTTTAGGTCAAAGGTAAAAATCCTAAATGTCACCACTCCCAGACACAGGAGGAATGCAGGGAGGATGTAACCCTTACCTCTCCTGTCTGGCTAATGGGCAAATTTCCACACTATCTCCAGGGAAGAGAGATGCAGAGCAGTGCAGTGGTGGGCCTGAAGTACATGTGAGAGAATGAAAACAGAGATGTGGGATTATTTCAAAGGGAAAGTTTAGAGATGCAGGAATCCTTCGGATCATTGTGGTCTTGCTATTTTTGCTTCAAACTCCCACAAGAAGAGCCAAGAGACAGCAGGACCACAGACTACCTGCAATAAAATGTTATTCTGCAAACCCTAATAATCCCTCGAGGATGCTGAATGAAAGGGATTTGTTTAGTGTATGTGCTGTAATCAACCTATGAAAGGTTGAGGTATCACCAGCAAGCTCCTCCCAGGAGCAGCCTTCCTACCCTTGGAAGTAGGAGGAAAGAAAATCTAAGGCAAGACCTAAAAACTCATTTTTAGTGTGTCTGTGGAATTGCAGAGAAAACACATTTAAAAGCTGCACTAAATTTGATGAAGAGCAGGATAGTCTAAACAGTAATTTGAAAAATGAAGATGGCTCCTAAAAAGAATGTCTCCCTCCTTTCCCCCCTCGCCATCCTTCTTCCTCTTTTGTTATTTTCCTTTTAAAAAAGTCCTCTACAGCATATTTTTAGTCATCTCAGGGTCTATTGACTCATAAGTTCTGGTTCATCATTTAAGAGCTGAAGTCATTGGTTACAGAGTTAACAGTAGAAAATAGTGAAACAGATAGAGCATTCTGACCCTGGACAATTTGCCTTGTGAAGATGCTCCAGATCATTTATTCTGTCTGTTAGAAAGACAAAAGCTGTTAGTGTCCATCAGAATATGAAATGCAGTAAACAACAGAGTGCTTTTAAAGTTTTGTTCCTAAGTATAACTGTAGAAAAGTAAATTTAAAGGATAAAGCTAAAAATACCCTGACCAGGAAAGCACAACAGATATGGAAGAGAGAATGAAGGACTTATGTCTTAAAAGGCTACTCAAACTCAGAAATTCTGTGCAAAACTTGAACTAACCTTTACATACAAGAACAAACAACCATACATGTCTCAATACTAAATTCCAGAGTTTCAGCTATTCAAATAGCAAAATAAACCAAAGTTTCATACTTATTTTCTCCTATCAATACGATGCACTTTTCTGAGAGAAAACAGTCAAGCAAAAGGCATTTTATCATAATACAGATAATATACTAAAAGTTAAGATGACCTGGCTATCATTTTGACTGTTTTGTAGTTCCTAGCTTGGGTCCTGAGGCATTTTGCATCTGTCAGATGCACCATCAGATGCTCACACATGTATCACACTTCCTGTAAGTACAAGGGACACCAGCTATAAACATATTTTAAAAGTTATGGATGTGCCTGACATAACTGGTGTGACCTTTCCTAATAGAGGAACTGCTGTATAATCATGTGGGCAGGAAAATACAACAACATCTTGAATTGCTGAATTCAGTCACATCAGCAGGAATTTGAAAACAGAAACCAAGCAACTAAACTATATCAGCTCCTAAACCTTCAGAGGCTCAATGAGTTGAAGCTCAAGTTTTCCCAAGCTTGACAGAAATAGACAATTGGAAACTTACAGAGGTGGACAACTGATTTCCTAGCAGTAACCCATAATAATGGCACTAACCTTTAAAGGATGAATAACTACTTAGGGATAGAAAAAATAACTGAGTCCTCAGGAATTGCCTCTTCATGGCTTAATAATCAGCTGCATTTGTGCATTTTTATTTAAATGGTTTTTGTGATCTGGGACTACTAGAGGAGTAGGTGTTGTGAGACTGTAATTTTAGAAAGGCTAAGATTCAAGAGGAATATCACTGTCTTTGACTTCAGAAAATTCTATATTTTCTTTCACTGAAGTGGCCGTTTCTTTGAAAATACCTGAAATAAAATTCATTTTCTAACAAGCCCTGTACTATTAGAAAGAAGATGCCAGTGGAACATAGGAACAATATCATATTCTTTATCTCTGAACTGGAAACTGAATCAAAGAATGTTAGTTTGATATTAAAGAAAATTATATATGTGCTACTGGTACTTTTGGAAGACAATATTTTCTTTCTAGGACTCAAAAAAAGGCAACATTAACTTAATTCAGCCAAAGAAAATCACTATAAAAAATGACTCAAGATATTTTTACCTCATTCACTCCTATTTAAAATAAGAATTTTGTTCTAATATTCCCTAATATTGGCTTGGCTTTCCAACACTCACCCATTCCCTCCTCTCCTTTCAGGTAAGTGCAGGTAGATGGTTGCTTTGCTAATGCTGCCAGTGAGAAGGCAGTGGATTGGATGTTCACATGGCTGCAGAGTAAATTTGCTCACATTCTGAGCACATGAGTTAGCATACAGCCAGATGAAATAATTGGTATTGATGAAGAGGTTCATAACATGCCTCAAAGTCCCATCCCTAGCAAGCATTAAACTCATTCAGAGCTACCCTTCTCCACTTATTTTCCCTGTTAGTGAAAGGGAAATAATTTTTTTTTTTATTTTATCCTCGCTCTCTTCTACACCAACCTGTATCACAACCATTCATTGCCATTCATCTCCTGATAAATGGATATTTCATTTGTTTTCAGCCTACCTTGGAGACCTCCAGTACGTATTGACAGACAAAAAGCAAACCTGTTGAATGCCACAAAAAGCACGTTCTATAGAGTACAAAGCCTTCATCAACTTTATCACTAGAAAGAAGGTAATATTTTCCCAGAGAAATTGGTATGCAATAGCACACTTGAAGGTGCTTATAGAAGAAAACTGTACCTCGCACAGCAAGCACTAAAATTGAAACCTCTAACAATATATGATCACATTAATAAATTCATACAAGTAAAGCTCCTTTTAATCAGAAAGCAATTCAAGAATTGTTGTACCTAAAAAAATAATTTAATTATTCCCTAGTACTCTTCTCATTTCTGTTATGTCACCCTGCATCCATACTTTTACTTGTGCCTTTTTCACAGGTAGCAGCATCACAACTTTTGGCCAAACTCTGCTGACTGAGCTTTTACTGACATCATTTCCATGGGATGATCTACTCCTAAGCATGAAATCTACAACTATCCTGGTCTTTGCACAGCAGTTTATGTATTTTGTTTATAAACAGTTCCTCTCCCTCAATAACAACAATTTTTCTCTCCCAGCTGAGGCAATGTTGCCATGAAAAACTCTCTCAGTTCCTCAAATGTCTCCCAGCTCCACAAAAGCTCAGCTTATTCAGAGTACTCAAATGGCCAACAGATGACAAATCAAATCTCATTTTCACAAAATGAACACCATCTCTCCTGGCATTTAAAATTCTTGTCAAGGTTGCCTTCAATGAAATAAGAAAGTTAAATTGAAGCCAGGGAGAAAGAGCATGCTAAAGTACATTGTTATGCTTGCCAGTGGTCCAAAGTTACACAGAGGGACACCCTAATGTATGTTTTGGAGGAAAACACTTTCATCAGTACACTGGGAAAAATGTTTCCCTCATTAATACCTACAAACAACTCCCTCTGCTTCTCTCCTCCAGAAATATCACCTTAAAAGATACTCACACAGATAAACATTACCAAACACAAAATAATTCATGACTGACAAGTTGACATTCTTCAAAGCAATAGATGATGCTCTACTACTGCAAGTAAGAAAAGTTAAGATAAATAAAAATATAGAGCATGAAAAGAAATGACAGCAGGTTTGATTACAGTGAAAAGTAAGAAAATCCAGGGCTGTGGAACAGTTGTTTGAAAATAAATGCTCCTTAGTAACAAAGAAAAAAAAAAAACTCAGACAAACACAACCTGTTTCCCAGAAAATCAAATTTCCCTGCAAAAAACTTTTCATTTTTAAATATTCAGACTCCAGTCTTCAAAAGTCAATATTTATGAGACTCCTATTTAGCAATTTGCTGCTCTAATCTAAAATAGCATTGCTCACATTTACATATAAATTAAGCCAACTGCATCATCACATTCCTTAAGCAGTTTATTTACTGTGTACTAGGCAAGGCATCTGTTTTAGTTTTCCATAAAATAGAAAATACCATATAGAAAAACATACATCTTCTCTGAACAAGGAAATGGAAAAAACTGAACTGTATGCTCAGTGTGATGCAGAAGACTCAGAACACAACATCAGAAGAAAGGAAGTAGAAAACCAGTGCAGGAGTGACATTCTGTTTTTACTTCCATTTAGTACAGCCTGTCAGTCTAACTGTGAGCCTAAACCACTAAATTCCACATATGAAGGTCAATCTGAACTGTTAGGCAAACATTCTGGCAATTTATTTTAGTGGATCACTGTCTCCCTTCAAACATGAATCACACTCCATGTTGTAAGCCACAGAAGGTACAAGAACAATTTGTGGTAGCAGATCCTACTTCCAAGCATGAAACCTGCAGTAAATGCACCCTTTATTAAAAACATCTTGTCTCAGTGAATGGCTTTTGAGGGTTTCTTGGGAGGAGTTTTGTGATTTTGATACAGGCTCGATAAAAGTATTTACTAAACAAAATACACAAGCAGCTGTATTGACAAATCCAAGATTTCCCTCCCCACTCCTAACCTTTTCTATACCTAGTCTTCCACCTCACCTAGCTGGCATGCCATCAGTTTAACATGGCCAAAATTGACCTCTTTGTCTTCCCACCAAAGCACTGTAGCACCAGCATCTCCCATCACTCAAGGCTGTAGCAAAAACCTCATTTTTGTTTCACCTCTGCCTAGCCTTCCTAATCCAGATCATAAATAAATCTTTCTGCAGCTTCTCCTACACATTAAAATCATTTTCTTCCTTTTTGCCTGCATGGCTAAATGCTCACTTAAGCTCTTGGTTCTCATTTCGATTCATTTATTCTCAAGCTCCATTACATCACATCAACCATTCCCTTTCAGCCCATTCTAAATGCAGGTTTTAGTTTTATCTCCATTTAGGTTTTACCACAATGGGTAAAAATTCCAAAAGCATAAAACAGCCTAAAACCCAAAGATCCTCGAATCCATTTAGGATTCTAAATGAATATGGGCTATTTTTGTAAGCATTCATGCAGCTCAAGATGCAGATTGTTATTAGACACATGAACATGTACAAAAGCTTCTCCTCCTGACAATGGCATATAAGTCCCTAAGTATCTTGGAAACTGGACAATTTTACACTCTCATCCATTCTTGTAAGCCTTCTGCCATCTTCTTACATTTCACACATCCATTTATGTTGGTATAATTTCTTAATTTTGTCCTTTTTTGCCTCATGTTCTCTTTGGGCATTTTAAATTATACTTCTGTTGCCATCTATTTGAAATACAGCTTTGCCACCTCATCCCATAAATATCTAAAATTCCATTTCATGTCATGTCTTTGGCATAAAGGATCTTCTGTATACTTCCTCTTTAACAGCACATTTAACTCTACTTTAAGTAGCAGTTCACTAATGCCACTTCATTAAGATGCCTAAAGCTACAATATAACAAAGCAAGGAACTATTCATATAAGGAATGTCTATGTACATAAAAAACATATATTTGATGGCATATTGTCACCCTGCTTACGTTACCTTCTAATCCATGTCATTCCTGTGCTGTACCATGAGACTGAGCCTCCACTGGGAACAATAAATCTATCTATACATATCTTGAACCCATAGTTTCTAGTAATTCATGCACAGAGACTATATAGAAAATTATCAAACACTCAACACTAAAACTTTGAAGACAGCCATGCAGAAGTATAGATGAACAGTATTTCATTCTTTCCTGGTTTTCTTGCCCGCTCTCATACATGACAGTAAATTGTTGTTAAATTTACTATTAGAAATCTAAAATTTGGAGAGCAAATTAAAAAAAATGTGTTAAATTAGAGAGAAGCATTTTTATGTTGGTAGCCAGATAAAATGCATGAGAGTACTGCAGTGTCCCCTGAGGCAGCAGCAGATTAACAACAGTGGTTCACAGCTGACTCAAAGAGCAAAGTGAACCAGAACCTGTTGATGTTCCAACAGCCAGATCTGAGTCCATGTGCTGAATGCCACAGAGGAATGTTTCTGGGCTGTGAAGGACACCAGGTCCTGTGTTGTGCTGAAGTGTTTGTCCTGTGTTTGTCCTTCAAATCCAAATAAACACAAACCACCCATGATATCAAAATTCCAACAGCAGTTTTTCCTGTTTGGTGGCCTGTCCTTTTCCCTCTGCCCTGAACTAGCATTATTGCTAGGTTTTGTTTTCAATGTGTCCAAGTCTCTATCCCTGTAAAGAAAAGAACATCCCCAAGCTGTTTGCTCAGTTCTGGTGATGGTATAATTCTTGCATGCATCCAGCCAGCCATCTCCTTTATATTGGATAAGGTTTCCACTCAGTCTATGGTTTAATTTCACAAATGCTACGGGGAGCATGAAGGGCATAATCCAAGTTGGCAGCCATGACTGTGCAAGAGGAAGGAAAGTGTTGCTTCTGCTGGCATTTGTGCCAAACTAAATGACTGTAAGACCATGGCTTTAGACCGTGACCAAATCACAACTCTAACTTGTCAGATATTCTTAATTACAAACCTTTACCTTCTGGATTAATTTTTAAGGCATATATACATGCAAATTAGCACTGTGCAACAAACTAAAGCACCAAGGAGAAGGCATTTAGCAGCTTTCATGGGCAAACTTTATACATAACTAAGTTACTAAGAAGAAATGTAGAGTTCTTTTCTATCCACAACAGAAAACACATATGCTCTTCTATTTATGCATTCATTTCACAGCTATAGAAAAAGGAATACTTCATTATTCTAATCAAAAAATCAGAGCTTTTTATTTAGTAAACCCTACTGCATTTTTATGGCTGTTGCTATTAGAATGCTTTTGAGAAGTGCTAAATGTGACAACAAAAACTATCATATCTCTTTTATAAAAAGAATTCTACCCTAAAGCCTATATAAATTCATCCCATAAAATACTTGGAATTTTTCCTTCAAAGAGGTACTAAAACTTCTCCCTTTAATTCATTAGTTTTCATTCAACTTTGACTGCTGCTATAAAATGCTATTCCTTTTTTATGATACCATGATCAGGTTTTTTGGCTTACCATAAAGTAAGAGAACATCAATCATTTGTATTATTCTATCACGATCAGTGCTCAGGTGGGAATGCTCAAGTAATTTTATTAAACCATGCATTACCTACAGCTCTCAGTTAAAGAAAAACAAACCACTGAATCCAAAACTGTGGTTAGCAATGAAATATGCATTGCCCTTTTTTATATGTATTATTAAAAATCCTTTACAAACAAAGGCCTAATACTGAAGCCAAAACCAATTCATATTAGATACATTTAGGGATGAAGCACTAAGAAATTTCTGACAGAAGTGTTAATTCAGCACATTTCACTGGTGGAATAAAATGGCCAGCATAAGCATTAATCACCTGATATAATCTTTTGCATAACAGCACGTACTCCTCTCCTACTCTTTAATTGTTGCTAGCTGAAATGGCATTTGAGCTAAGGAGAGACATGAGGATTAAGGTCATAATGATATACAACCAGAACTGCTTTGCCAGGTGCTCTGCTGAGTATATCTTGGCCATGACTGTCAAGGCCCTGATTCTGCTAAAAGTTGTAATCAAGACACCCAGACAGGCAGAGAAACAGAAATGACCCCAAGTCTAAGAGGCTTGCCCCAGTTTCTTATAAAAGAGCATTTGTAACCAAGAGATCAAGAATGAACATGACCAAGAATGTGTTTTCCTTCGTTCTCATGGCAGAAAGAGTAACCATGAGCCCAAGACACTTTTCCACATGGGAGTACCACTATTAACAACTCCCTCATAAAGGCATTCCTCATACTAGACTTCACACATTCTTACATCTGTCCAGAAGCTTGGAGACTTCCTTCACATTCCCCCCCTTATATTCTGGTGAACATAGTTCCAACAAACACTGCTGGATACTCAGCCCCAGACACAACTTTGTTACCTGGTGCGTATCACAACAAAAAGCACTACAAATAGTGCCAGTAACTCCACCAGCTTATTTCCAGTGGTCCTAAACTTTAGCTGCAAGTCTGCGGGAGTAAATTTATGGGCTTTTCTGCATAAGCCTTTGTCCTATGTTGCAAGATGTGGCTGGAGGTGTGCATTCTATTGCCATCTGTTAGAGGTGGGGCAGTGATCTCCTGTTAATTGGGCAGTTTTCTTTCTCTCTTCCACAACCAATCCTCCCTCCAGGAAATATCTTCTATTAATGGGCCAGTGAGTGTCACTGCATTACATCATCCCACTGGGAGAAGGTCTGCCCAGGGGGAGGAGCCAAGCATTCCTACCTGGATATGATCTGAGATTTAGAACACCACAGCAGCCTTTTCCCACTGGATTCCCAGAGGAGCAGCTTTCTTTTCCCTTGGCTTCCCAGAGGAAGACCAGGCCCATCTCCACCACCACTGGACCTTCAGAGGAAAACTCCACCCTACTACAGGATTTCTGCTCCAACAGAACCACACATGGCACTGCAGGAGGACTGCAGCCACCATTTAAGCAGACTGTTACTAACACCCTGACCAACAGGGTGTCCAGGTTGTATTCTGACTCTGTCAGTGGTTTGTTGGCTTTTTTTTGTTTTTCCCTATTGCATTTGTATTTTTAATTTTCCTATGAAAGAACTGTTATTGCTATTCCCATGTCTTTGCCTGAAAGCCCCTTAATTTCAAAATTATAAGAATTCAGAGGGAGGGGATTTACATTTTCCATTTCAAGGGAGACTCCTGCCTTCCTTAGCAGACACCTGTCTTTTCAAACCAAGACAGCCTTGGACATACATTTTTGTTAAACTTAATCATCTTCTATCTCTCAAAATTAAAATGGAAACATGCAAGCATGGCTCTAGATTTAAAACATGTTATCAAAGTGAAAGAATAGGTTAAAGCCAGGGAAAAGCGATGTTTTCGACTATATCTCTGGACAAGGAAAAACAATATAATTAAGAGCATTTATCCTGTTGCCCGCAAAGAGATACCGAGCTAACAAATTATGAAAATGCAAGAAACTCACAAGTAGAGAAAAAAGACCAATTAGTTGCTTGCATATTTAAAAGAGGATGAGGGAGGAAACAACCCGACTTCAACCCCTGGAGACACACAAAGAATCTCTGCATCTAAAAAAAAAAAAAAACCACTGTTGCCTGGGGGTTTGGGCTGGCAAAGTGCCAATCTTGTCCAAGTGGAAAAATACATCCCAAAGTCATACTACAGAACACTGGCTCTAAGGAGCACCTTCTAGCAAGAAAGCCACACTACTTTTGGTGATACCTGGATTGGTATTACAGGAATGTTTGCTAGGGCAGCAGTCTTCCCGTATTTTTTGTGGGCTATGGATCCTGAGCTGCTTTAATCCCTATTTCCTATGCCATTTGTCTCAGGGTGGCTCACAGGCATACGGCTCTGTGCAGTTACACTCCATGGAGCTTCATGTAATCTCTGGTTTGGTCCCTACAGCACAGATATTCAGGCGTTGTCACATTTAGCACATTTGCACAAAGCACATCTCCAACTGCTCAACACCACTGGATTTTGTCTAGGGATGTTCGTGCCATCACACGGGGGTCAGGGAGTGATGTGGCACCATGGAGTGAAGACGATCCAGGCCACTGGTGCCCAGAGTAAGAGAGGGAGGGATGCCACCTGAACCACAAAAATAGGAGCAGTTAGGAATGTACTGAATCCATTTGTCAGACCTGGACAGATGTGTAACACAAACTACAGAAACAATAGTGCAAACTACAGTACAGAAATGCAATGTGATAGATATGCTGGCCCATCTCACAACTCCTGTTTGTTTTCCAAAAAACATACCAAATACTGAATCAACCTCTAAAAGACATTCTTGTTCTACACATTCTAAATTGAAAAGGAATCTAGGTGTTGAATTTTAACAAACACAATAAAAATAAAAACCTAAATGAAACATTTATCTTAGAGGTTTTTAAAAGCTTTCCATATGGCACTGGGAATAATTCAAGTCCCAAGGTGGGGAGTGGCTACAGCAACTGACTGCTAGGAAAAAAGTTTAAAGATTCCTAGAAAAAGTAGGCCCGTTTTTCAAGTATGGTTGACACTGACAATATTAAGTTACTTGCAAATCCCATCAGGAATCAATTTTTTTCTCCTTACCATGTTCATATACTCAGCTAGTGAAATGGTTAATCCTTACTGAGACTGGGTGATTGCCTGGTGGGAAGGGTGACAATAGAAAATCAAGTTGTTGAAATATCTTGAGAGATGGTATAAGATTCTACCCTAGTCACATAGTAAGCAAAACAGCATTTTGTAGATGCTAGCATGGGTAAAAGCTCCTCTTATTTACCTCCCTATTTATATGTTAACTTTCCATATTTCAGTGGAAAAAAAATAAATATCATAAACATAATAACTGGAAATTCTTACCTATTTTTTGTTTTTGTAATGCCACTTATTATACATTTGCAGGGAAACTTCCAAAGTACACTTTGTATATTCATAGTCTCCATAATTGTTATTTACTTGTGCAGAGTTCCATGCATGAAGGGATAGGATTTCCAGGTAGTTAGGAGCTGAGATAGTTAAGGGTGAAAAGTTCAAGCATGCAACCCCAACTGTGCCACACTTTGGGGCTGCCAGGGTTGTCTCTGCTTGCAGAGATGCCCAGACCCAGGGGGTTGCATTTCCTCTTCCAGGCAGCACCATCCACTTCCCTGTGCTGGGCTGTTTTGGCATTTGCATCACTGTGCTTAGCACAGGAAGGAAATAAGACCAATAACATAGTTATAGACATCTGGACCTCTCTGCTCATAAAGGCCCAGCTCAGCTGCACTCTTGGACACACCCCTCCCATGTTTTCCTTGAAGAATTTGAGACAGGTGGACTGATTCTCTCTCCTCCTTCCTCTGTGACCTCCTCTAGTTTATTGCTTGGGCATGGCATATCCTGGCAAAACAATTAGAGCCTCACTAGTGCTGGGCAGAAGAATGAAGCAAAACTTTCTCACCTGCCTACTTAATTCTAAAAACTTTCCTTAGGATTAAGGCAAGACCTTTATTTTAATATCCATGAAATAGAACAAAGTGTCAAGAACTTTGAAGTTAGTCCTGGCTTGAGCAGGTGGTTGAACTGGCTGCCAAGTACTGAAGTTTGAACATCATCTTAAGTGCATATGTTCCAACTACAAAGACATGGGAAAACAATCTCCCTTTTCCTCATGGTTGCAGCTCATTAATCCTTATTCTCTGCTTGTCACCTGACCAAAAAGAAGATACTTGGCAGCTTTTAGTTTTCAAGTTGTACTGTCTGAGAAACAAGAGATAATATGCATTTCCTTTAGCATGTCTGAAATAAAGATTATCTTCCTCTACAGACATTCTACACCATAGCATTAATACATATAATTCTGATGTAAAACCATCTACATAATTTCATAATGCTTTACCTGAGCCTTCCTCAAGTTTTGGTACTGCAAGTGCAATTGTTACACCTGAGCATGGTAGATTTATAATCTAATGGTATAAATGCCAACATTTCAGTAGGAAGAGTTGGAATCTGAAATAAGTTATGGTTAAGTTGAAAGTATACAACCTATTGACTTAAGGAACTTGCTAAAATTATTTTAAGAAATTTAGTCATCTTATTTTGGTCTTCCTATTTTGATTTGGTTTAAATACACAGTAATTACTATTCTAGAACTAGGATTATATCCTGCATATGTGGAGTAGTTGCTACTTAGGTCATGTGAAAAGAGCCCCTGAGATCATGTGAAAAGAGCCCTGAGAATAAAGACTGTCTCATATTCATTCCTGAAGTAATGAGAAAAATGGATGTTTTAAACAGAGAAGAGAGACAGCCCCAGAAAAGAGTCTGAAATGCTAGAACTGAGGAGACAATAACTGAGGTCTCATCACTTCCCAGTTTCTAAAAATATCTACTGTCAGAAATAATTTTTACTGCAATACCAGTGGATGCTGCTTTATAGCACTGCACTGTTTCTAGATGGGCAATAGGTCACACATACCTAGGAATGTCTTTACATCCACTTAGAGTAACTGTACATAAAGCTCATTCATCATGCTTTTGTAAAGGGCAGGTCTTCCTGCCTGCTCATTTCTGTTTTTAGTCATGTTAACAAGAAAGCAACCAGAACATCACCACAAAAAAAAAAAAAAATAAAGCCCCAAACCACACCACAATCCTAAACCTGCATGAACTGGACACAAATACATACAAATACAAATTCAGCAGTCTGCCTTTATGCAGTTCTCCGTGGTGCTGTCATTTGCATATCTCTGTTCCTAGTAATAACTTGGGCACTGGAGAGTTTTCTCTTAAGGAAAGCAGAGCTGATTGATTGCTGCCAGCTCCCCCCACTGCTCCTCATGCCGAGTCCCTCACAATGGGCTCATTGCTTCCTTCCATCACCTCAGCCCGAGTGCCTGAAGCAATGTATCCCTATCTAAGCTTCAGATCAGGTTTTCAAGGAGCAAAGGACCTAATTAAATCAACTGGAAAAGGAGTTTAATCAATAGCAAGCTATAAACTCACATCTTTGTTTTATCTGTAAATAGATAAATTACCAAAGAAAAGTTGAATGCAGCAAAAGAGATTGAGAGAAGCACTATCCAATCTACACTACCCAATGCTTCCATTAAATTAAGCCTGAAACTATTCAAAAAGAATGGCTTGAATTTCCATCAGGAAATGCAGGATTCATTGTATGCTTTGATTGAGGCAGGTGAAAAAACCATAATTTATTCCTGTTTTCAGCTTATTTCAGCTTGCAATTTCTGCTCTTTAACAATTCTTTGCTTCAGCTATTCAAGGTACAAAATTCTTTTCAATTTCCTGTAGTGTTAACGGTACACTGCAATCTCTGTCTTTGCCCATTTGATTGGAATGCAACATAATAGATACAAATACTGGTCAAATATATCTTTATTATTCACAGCTTTCACAGTATTTTTGCAATGTGGTATCTCCACAGCGCTGATGAGAGGGACTCCAGCCATCCAGAGAGAGCCTTGATAACCAGAAGTACCACTATGGTTCCCTCTTTGCATGAAAGCTGTCAGGTTTTCTGCTCTGTTCACAGAATTCATAGCATCTATGCCTTTATAAGCCACAGGCTCTTTCACTGTTTTCATAGCATTGTGTTCGTAAGCTCCTGTTCTAGACCACCAGGCTGAAGCAGTGGTGAGCTCCATCACACCATACATGGTGTCCAACACCATTTACCACACTCAGACACTCTTAAGCAATTTTTTAAAGAGAGAATTTTAAAAAATGCAGGGTGAACTTTACACAGCAAGCATAACTCAATACTAAGTTTCCACTCCATCCCACTCTGCCTGCATTGCTCGGTTCTGCAAAGTACTAGGCAAACATTCTTCTCAAACTTGCCTTCTTGTATCTGCATGCTGACACCTTCACATGCAAAATAACAAAAAAGGATTCCATATTTCTAAAATATCACACAGCATTTACCTAAAGAACCCTCCATCCTAGATTTGCAGCTTGCTTTCCGTAGATGTATATGAAGGTTCACTTGTAGCCAGAATTTCTCTCAAATCTTGTGGACACAGATACATCTGAAAGTAGTTTTCACTTCTGTTTAAACCAAGCACCAAACTGGCATGGAAACAGCAGTAAAAATGTACCTGAATAGGTGAATATAATCTATATACAATAGCAACTTTTTTTTCCCTGGTAATAGCTGCCTAAACTAAAATAAACAAACCTGACTGCTTTTCCCCCTCCTGGTATCCTTCAGAACAAGATCTATGAAATCATATGCCATATACTCTAAATCCATGACTAGGGGAGGTGTTGAATCTGCTCATAAACTTCACCCAAGTTTGAGAAGTGGGGGTCTCAGAGAGAACCTGCTCCTGGGTGCCCTTCAGTGAGAGCACTCATGGATGTCTCTCTTCGGGTGCCCATCTCCACCCCATGGAATTGCATGAAGGGTCTCTCCTCACCAAACACCTCCTACCCAGCCCAGCCAGTGAATTAGCACATCTGGGCTCTGGGCAAACACCACTGTCAAACAGGCAGGTAGGGAAGGCTGGACCAGGCACCTGACAGACAACGTCAACTTTGGAAGGATGGGGCCGCACTAGAGGAGGAGCTGTCAGGATTGGGATGTGACAGGACAAACAAAAACCTGGAAGAACATGCCTGATTTCCCTACAAAAGGACTAAATCACAGGCTTGCCAAAAAAAAGGAAAATCTAACAATGTTTCAAAGGAATATTATTTTGCTAGTGACAGACTACAATTCACTTTTCCCACCATCATTAATTTTGCAAGGAAACTGCAATGAGACACATCAAAATCTGTGCCTATCACTACAGTAAATCAAGTTTTTCTACAACAAAATCTTAGATATTCAATGCAGTCAGATATTGAGTTTAATGAAACAAATTATTCAAAAAGAACATTGCTTCATAGCATTGACTCAGTGTTTTTTTAAAGCTGTTATTCATCTTCAAAAAAAACTTAGGAACCCTATTGTTGTATGTGACCTACAAATCACTGACTTCCATTAAGCCTGCAGTAATATTTTCTCTTTTTCCCCATATTTCAGGGCTCATTTTATTACTGTCTATATAAAAAGTGTGGAGAAATATAACTTCATATTTTAAGCCTTGCTTAATTAATTAAATGTAAAGAGTTCTATATCTTCCCACAAAACCTACATCTTATTTATGGTTACAGCCATGCCATTTGGATATGTAATTTCAGAAAGAGAAAGAGGAAGAGACTTGTCCTTACTTTCTAGTTCACTGTTAACATCAGCAAAAAAAGAAAAACTCAAAAAAAGCTAAAGAATTAATAGTTCTAGGCAAAGTTATTTTTTTTTAAACCAGCTTTACTTAGTAAAATCCCTTACTAATGTTTTTAGGCAAATAGAAAAAATAAAATTAGTCATGCTTACAACTAATAAAGAGAAGAAATAATTTAAATCTTCAGTACATGAACCATTAGGCTCTGCCAAAAAATTTCCACTCTGCAAGACACATTGGAAAAAGGCACATCTGAAACACACCCTCCACCCCTAACTGGTAATAATGTTGACTTTGCTCATAAAGAGTTGAATTTTGCTATTTTCTTTGACAAGTTTGAACTAAAAAGCAAATTTGCAATTTTGATGAAAATAGCAACAAATTAAAAGGGTAAATTATACAGCATGTAGTCGATTGTTCAGCTTTCAAGTTACAGTAAACAACAAATCAGCAATTCCATCTGCCTGTATATCAGACTGATCACATAAGGAACTGAGCTTACATCTTGAAAATTTAATCAACAGTAAAATCAGAGAGCCACTTTAAATAAACAGACTTACTGTTGAGCTTTCTTTGTTTTGTCTCTCATCTTTAGGTAGAAATGTCTGTGGATAGGAAACTCTCATTTATTGATCATCAGCTATTTTCACTTTGGATTCTGTTTGCAACTAAACCTTAGGTCACTTACAAATTGTAAGAAAATAATTGTTACATGCCTACAGTGAAACTCGAGCTAGTATATTCAGTTTGAATACTAAAATCATTTTTATGGAAGTAGTTCTTTCATCTTTTGATCCAAAGACATTAACAGGCAGATCCTTCCAAGCATATGTCCCCAAAAAAATAAAATTGACTAAATGGCAAAAGCATTAAAGCCACATGAAAAGGTGTTTGAAGAGCAAAAAACCAGCCTAAGATACTCATTATATGCAGAAAAACATGCTACTTCAAAATAAACACTTCATTACAGTAGTTCAAGAAAATGCCAAGAGACTACAACTGTTGACATTTATATAAACAATTAAATGTGATTAACGAAAGGCAGAGTGGCTAAATCAAATCTAGTTTGTGATCACTAATTTCCAAGTCCTGATGATGTACTGGCAGCATTTTTTATTTTGATGAAGTAAGTTTTTAATGTCTCTTGTAACTCCTGTTAAATGCCCAGGTTTCCACCACATCTGGCTTCTAATTACACATAAAGAGCAGCTGCTAAGATGTGCTCTACCATTTGAGACAGGAGATGTCATTTTCACTCACAAACATATCATATCTATGCATCATTTATGTTTTGTGACAGCCAAAACCTCTTCAAAATTACATTTCCCTATTCCTAGCAGCTGGGTAGGGCTCGTGTTAATCTGAAGAGCCTTCAGAAGACACACCAAAGAGCAAAATGAACCCGCATGGATCTATTCCTCCTAGAGTACCAGTCTGAACCTCACTAAACACAAGGCCTGTTGAAGTAGCCAGGATGTACAGATGCTTGGCAGGCACAAAAAAACTGATAAAATAAACTAATTTAAAACAAATGAGAAGGCTTGAAGTAAATTTTAACCCATTTAATATTGCTACAGTTTGAGGAATGGAACAGACACTCAAGTCCCCAAATCCTCTAAGACAGGTAACAAAAATGACACAGAAAGAGCATAGTATTATTCACTTTCTTTTTAAAAAATAATCCTTCACAAAGAAATTTTAATCTTGTATTTCCAAACAAAACACCACAAAACAGACCACAACTGTAACATTGATGACATATGTGCAAGTATTTCCTTGGTTTGCTTTCTCCCTTTCAGTAATATTTGTCTTGAGTATTTTTGCTGATTTCTTTTTTTTTTTGAAAATGAAATAAAGACAAAAAATTAAATAATAGACATTTATGTCTAATTCTAATGTTTTTTCACTTCCAGCCCAGACTTATATTCCTGGTGTTTTGGTAAGGTTTTTTTTTTAACCTTCCAGAATCAAGACCAGGAATTTTACTGCCTTGAAATAAGTAATGGAATTTCTGCCTATGAAAATCTAAGCCTGTAAATCCCAATGAAATTGTTCTTCTATGGTCAGCTGATGGTCCTTATAATATAGACACACATTTCATTTACTATTTGTAACATTGCAAAGTAAAAAAATAGTTACTTGTTGCTAAAATGACAGTATTTATATAAATACTCCACCTTTCTAGGAATGTTATTCTTAATGTTAATTTGTCCACACAATGATGTAAACTAAGAGTTTTGGAAGTTACAACTTGGAACTGACACAAGGACCTCAAGGTTATGATTTCAAAAGAAAACATTGAAGCTCTTTGCCCTTCAAATTTTCTCAATTTTCCTTCTGCTTTACAAATGTAATATGGAATTTTTTACTCCATATTTACTCATTAAAAGCATCCAGTAAAACTTAGTTACAGAAAGGTTGATGTTGTCTCTTTGTTATCCTTAATAAATTACCAAGTAACTCAACACTGCAAATGGTCGGGGGGAGGTGATACCTCTCCCTGTCTCACTGTGGCTTTCAAATATCCTTCAACCTTTTCCACAGAACAATACGTAAAGAATGGCAAAGTTCAAGCGTTCCTTACATTTGGTATTTTAATACTCCCCTTCATTGTCTGCAAGGGTAAAACAAATGATTAATATCCCTGTGCAAATTGTGATTGTCTGAAGGATGTCAACATTCACATAGCTAGAAGCCAGAGAAACTGGACTGTGACAATTTTCCCATTTCTCATGGATTATGGAACAGCTGTCAGATGGTAACAACTTATACTATTAAGCTAGTCTGCATTTGAACTGGTGACCTAGGAGTGAAATATTCTCTCTCTTATGACCGTTCATTCTCTCATTAACAAGGCCCCTGAGTCTTTTGCTTTCCACTGAATAGTTCTTCCTTTTTTTTTTTTCCCTTTCCCAAGTCAGATGTATTTTCCTGATTATCCAATAGGATCACTCCAACTAGTGCTTCTCTTTCAGACATCTGTGATCAGGGATAGAACAACTGCTGGCTGGAAAATTAAATGGAGAGGGTAAAAGAGAATAAAGAACATGTACATTGTACCACATAGGTGAGATATAGGTTGCAAATAATTTGAAGACTAAAATCCAAAATGAAGGCAAGGATGTAAAGCATAATGCTACATTTTTATAGATGTACATATCCACACATTAGCACTGCCTACACCACATTTGTCAGCACTGAGACTGAACAAGAAAAGCAGAGTTCATACTGATAGAAAAGCACTGAGTTCAAAGAAGCTATATATCAATATATCTGCCAAAATGCCACAGTAGATGAACAACCTGTCCTAGAAATATCACACATTTGTGCTTCCCAAGTCCTGTAACATTATTAACTAGCTGATATCTCTTAAAGACTCAACAAACTCCTGCAGGATTTTCTGAACATACCCTGAGGCAATGGATGTTGTAGAACTATAAAAATCACAGAAAGATATACTGGAGAGAAACAAAGCCACAACCCCACTATCAAAAGACACAAAACTGTCAAAGAGACTATTTATTCACTAGAGATGCAGAAAACTAGGAGAAACATAAAAGAGGAATAGGCAGCAACCACTTAATCCTCAAAGCAAGGAAGAGTGGATGACAGCCAAATAGAGAGGAGCAAAAAGAACAAAAATAAACTACCATTAAGAAAGCCTAACAGGCATTTAGTAGCCCCAAATCACAACTACATTTTCATTCATCCTTCTTGGCATAATAGACTAGAAGGAAAGTGGAATGGCAAAAAGGGAAGGAGCTTATATTTAAAAGGGCACTTGTATTCATGGCACTTACACATATTTAAAAGACTTGGCAGAGTTAATTCCATGGGTATGCAAGACTGTATAGGATTTAGCAGTAGAACAACACCATAAGAGTAGGCTAGAAATTCTAAACCACACTTTTGTCATTTTTTTTTTACAAAAGCAAGTGAAATGACTGGTGGCTTCTGTTATTTTTTATAATCAGGTTTTGCAAATAAGTATAAAGTTTCCAACCAATACACAACTACATATATAAATAAATACTTATGTCATTCAGCAAAGGGTCTGACCTGAAGCATATAAACCAGGCATCTTTTTCAGTCAACTAGTCAATTAAAATTAAATCTGGACACTCTTACAAGTGAAGGTGCCAGTTTATGTTTGAACATTTATTTTTAACAGGGATCCTAAGTGTGTTGGTGTTTCTGCAAGCTGGGGGTTAAATTACTCTCTCCTCCATCTGAACCATAACCAAAAAGCATTTTATGAGTGCAATAATGCACTTCAATAAACAGAGTTCACAATGGATACTCACTTTTCTCTGGGGAATGAAGAAAACTTGCCTTCTCTTTCTGCTTCACAACACATTGGCAGTCTAAGGTATCCCTTTGAAGGCACAGAGCCCACTGTATATTACTGGATATATTTCACTTATATAGATGCAGGAAGCAGTTAAGTACAGCCCCTCACCTAAGGTCTAACTATTCTCATCTCTCCAACTGTTACCTTTTTTACTTACTAACTAACACATTATTTTTTAGCTCCATCTGAGTTCCCATTTCCATTTTTGGAAATAAAAATTGTGAGGTAATCATAGAAAAGGGCCTTAAAGTTAAACCCCATATATTTAAATTCTCTTATTTATACTACAATAGCCATTCTATTATCATAATAATAGGTATATGAATATAAATAAATGCTTCACTTCATTTTTGTCAGCATTTGCAGAAAATAATATGACAGAGCAGGGCTCCAGGGACTCATCTGACATTATTGAACAACCTCTTTGCCTAGGATATGCCTGTAGCTGCCCTGCTACAGACAGATTACACAAAGGAAGATCTGCTGTTGGCTTTTCAATGCAAGTCTCAGAGACTTATACAAAGAACTGGCTAATGGGAATGCAAATAACATCACCTGTATAAAGTAAAACAAAAAAACCAAAACAAGAAAATCCCAACAATTTAGCCACCATTTGAATAGTTTCTAAAGAATGCTTCTCTGAGGGGGCCCTCATGAAGACTCTTTCTGCATGTACCAAGGAGCAACAGCTAAGACTTCCCATATAAAATCTCAATTAATACTTCATTATTCCATTTCAAAAACAATGAAATACAAGAGGTTTTTAGCTTCAGAGGCCATGAAATTTAATAAATGTACCCTAACAAATAAATGCATAGTATCAAGTGCTATATTACTGGATGGAACTCACTGAGCTAATTCCTGAAAATTTAATAGCAACCTATATGTGGTAAAGCATCCAAACTAATTTTAAACAATTCTTTTTAATGGAAGTGCACCTTACATTATAGAGCAGTTTAAAATGTCAAGAATTTTGGGATGCTCTGCTGCAAAAGGATTTCCAGTATTCCAGCTGAGGAATATCCTACACTGTCCATGCTCCAGGAGAGAGCTTTTTACCACTTTAAAGTGCAGAAGGAAGAGAAGAGGTGTGAGGGCAATGTGGGGAGATCTCGCGAGGCCTCAAGTTCTCGCGAGGCCTCAAGTTCTCGCGAGGCCTCAAGTTCTCGCGAGGCCTCAAGTTCTCGCGAGGCCTCGCTTAGGCGGAACCCCTCCCCTTTTGCCGTTAACTGACTGTTACCCCCCTGTTATAAATGACCCTGTCTAACCATTAATAAAGGCCAGTTACTGTCCACCACATTGGTGTGTGCGTGTGCTTGGCCCGTGTGGCAGAGGCGCTGCCACTGAACCGTCCTCGACCCGAGACGTCATGCACCAAGCAGTGGCAACAGGGCAAATCAAACCTCTCAGTGGGACTCCTTTAAGGACAGACTCCTGCTGGTCCTGGGCATATTGGATAGCACCTCATACCCTGAGAAAAGCCAGGAAGGTCAGAGTCATTATTTATAGCAGAAGGCTACTAAAGATTTAGAAGGTCATTAGAGACCATTTAAACAGTAGCCTTTAGTTTATTCAGCACAATAAGGGGCACTCTCATTTCCACATGTAATCACTTCAAGACAGATACAGCCCTGCAGTCTACAAGTGAAAAAAAACCTTACAATTTTATTTTTTTAATGAAATGTGGCCCATTACCTGCCTTTTATGTTTTGTGTTTCAAGTGCACTTGAAAGTCAAAAAACCACAATTTTTCAATTCTTATCAAGTCCCATGGGGGAAAAAAATTAAATATCTACAGTATTAACAGCTTGACTCATAAACTTGTTTAAAATTAACATGAGGAGGGGGGAGCAGTCGCCAAAAAACCTATGGCTCACATGGCACACCTGAGGCCGTCTTGACAGAACTACAAGACAAAGGTCCCATGCAAAATTTCCCTGAATGAATGAAGGTAAAATGACAGCTCTGAAAGATATACTTTTTTTGGCTTTTCAAAAATTATTAATAACTTTATGTGAAGAACTCATTTAGAGTCCTAATGTCAGAGCTGAATTTTTACACTGTTCCACTGCTGATCTTTAATAGCTTTTTATATGTGCATCAATTGAGGAAGAATTTAGAAAGAAATAAAAAACCGAGTAGAAAGTTACATGGCTGTATAAAATGGCAATATAAGAAAACCATTTGTGAATATATTAAGCCTGACTTTAAACAGGTGGAAATCCAGAAAGCTTCCTTGTACACCAGCTGAGAATCTGACCTATTGAATTTCAGGTGACATCTCCCATGAAGCTTTTTTTTTTTCATGCCCATTGACAGTTTTCTATGTATTGTATGAACCAATGTGAACTAAATCTATTGGCTGCTGTATTCAAGAGTCAGCCTGATGACATTAGAAATAAGGATCAAGTTCAGCTCTTTCTTTCCTCCTTTCCTCTTTTATCATGCTTTACAATTCTCTTTCAGAACTTGATAATTCTCCTTGGCACGATTCCAGCAACCTTGTCTTATTTCAATAAATAAAACAATTTCAAAATTAAAGTGGAGCATACAGAAAGTAAGTTAGCAATTAAGGATAAATTGAAGATGCTCTAAAGCAATAAAAATAAATTGATTTTTATTGCAATGAAACCACCTGTAATAGACCTCTTCAGCCATCTTGTACCATGTGATAGAGGCTGACCTGCCCACACATCAAAGTACAGAGGGTGAGGTTCACTACAAAGTCACTTCTCAGCTGAGGACCATCCTTAGCACAGATGGGAGGAAAAGGGAGGGAGGCCTGGCCCTCGCCTGCAGAATTCCTACTCACTCAGTAAGGCTGGTATAGAATTTGAATTCCCTTGGAAAAGCAAAAGAAACAGGAAATTACCTGCATTTATATTTTATTTTTATTTCCCAGGAGCATTGGAGATACTGCCTTTTATTTGGGGTGAATAATGGGGCAACCATCATGTACAGAAAGATCTCAGGTGTGGAATACAGGGGTGTAAAAAGTAGACAAACACAGGGAAAAGAATGGGGTGTAAAAAAATTAAATGTGAACTGCTGATAAAGAACAGAATCATAGTAAGAAAAGTCTTCTTCTACAATGGGGTACAGCCAGTATCCATTTATTCTACAATAAAAAGTTCAGCCTGAAATGGAAATCTTCTTACTAACTAACAAACTGCAGCAAAAGAACCTGTAGTGTGCCACTGGGTATTACTCCATGCCATTAATTTGGCAGTGCATCTACATTTTAGTGCACTCAAAGCTGCAAAATTCTTTGAATACATCACAATGTGGTAGAGGGAAGTAGGAGATTATGGCAGCTGCAAAGGAAGCAGTTTGGATCTAACATTTGGGAGCAAATTAACAAATAATACAAAGTAGCTAATTGATCATTGAGAATGCACTCTCATGTCAAGAATCTTGGCTAGTAAGCCAAGATGATGAGGGCATAAAACCAATCTCACTTGGCTACAGCTCTTGGGCTTCCAACACCTGTTACAAATAAATTGACCCTGCTTTCTGATGAAGTTTATCCTCTTACCCTCAAGGGCCCTCAAAAAATGGTCTCTGAATGTAGGAAAATAAAGTACAAGTTCTTTCACCTTCCACGTGCCAGTCCCAATCTGTGAGCTCAAATCTCAGATGGCTGAGATATTATACATTTCTCGTCCAAGTTCAATCTGTACATATCCTCAGTACACATGTAATTTCAATAAAATGGCATGTTTATTGCACAAGTACTTCTGTTGAAGCAGATTTTGTTTCCTAAATACATTAATTCATTTCACAGCTGTAATTTGTCTTGAAAAGAAACAACAACAAAAACACACACAACTAGAAAAACAACCCAAATGCTTATCAGTACCCACATCTTGGAAAAATAACTTCACTCACATACAATTTCCAAGTAAGACAGCATATCCTGAAACTCCATCTCTGGCCTTTCTTTGAGCACAGGCAAGAAGGGCTTTTAACTAACCTTGAGTATCTATAACCAATAAATACTGTTGTCATCTTATTGCAAAGCTCCCATACCTTCTCAGTGATTTCTCATGGGCAACTCCCTGCAGCACTGACTCCTTCACAGTACAAACAGCAAACTCCAGCTCTCTCCTCACCCAGCTAACCCACTCTTTTGTAGCACTCATCTTCTTATTGGACACAGCTGAGGCCTATTAAGTTCAGGCCTGCCCCAATCTTTGGTGATTAGTACAGCTGCAACTCCTCAGGTGTGAGACTACCTTCTGCACTATTTTCTTATATTCTATCCCCCCAAAATTCCCCCTTTTCTTTTAATTACAAAGCTGCAACATCTCTGGAAAGATATGTTTGAGTAAATTGACATTATAACATATTCACATATCTCACTTAAGACTAACAGTATACAAATGTTCAGGAAACACATCACAGTAAGAACATACATTTCTAAGTTCTGATTTAGTTTTGCTTTACACAGACTAGAACATCAACCTAAGGCTTTTCATAAGCTAGTGCTGTGTTTAGTATCTTTTGCAGGGCCCTTTGCAAAAGATAGTAAACCTGGTACAAACATATTTTGTATAATTTCTATTTGACTTTGGAATATGTCTGTGCCCTGACCTTCATTCATTACTCAAACTTACATTACATATCATCAGAAACCCTTATACTTACACTTTTAGAATGTTGACAATATCAATAGCTGCACAACTTGATAAGGCAACTCACAAGAATAAGTTAAAGGCTATATATTAGGCTAGTAACAAATCAACAGTTACATAATTTTATCAATAGCTATGAAACTTCAACATCATTAATCCAGTATCAGTCAAGTGTACTTATGCTTATGGAATATAAACTTTTACACTTATGCCTAATCAAATATTAATAGCTGCAATTCACAAACACAATGCACATGTTTCATCAGCAAACAAATATACCATACTGAATGATAGAGCTACTCTGTCCCCAGCTCCCACTGCTGGTTTAATAATTCTCTTCCTCCTTTTACAGTTTTTTTTTTATTATTTGGTCACTGCAAACCTCTCTTGCCCTGCTCTGTTTTCCATGTGTATGAAACAACCTGTTCTTCACTAGATATGTTATTTCCCATTGTGTCCCCAGCAGCTCACCTGTGCTCCAGGTGTCGAAATCTGTCAGCTCCAGACCAGGCAACATCCCCTGCTGCTCTCAGTGCTACGCTGGGCTCCATCTCCAGCTGCACCTTGCCCTAGAGCCCAATCCCCAGTCACACAGGGTTACTGTGGAGATAGCCACTATACAGCTTTAGAGGGCTTCTCTTACATCTTGTCTGTGCAGCTCTGACTCAGAGCTCCAGGTTACAGCTTGTGTCCTTCTTCCTGGGGGTGGCATCTCATACATTGTCCAGACTCTAGGTGCTCAGGTCTGCTTGGCTCTAACTCATCTGGATTTTGAGGCTCTCAGGCTCTTGGTCTGCCTGACTCCACTGTCTTATTTCTCTTAAGTCTGCAGCCATCTTCTACAGTTCTCCACCCAAATCACCATGGGACCACACTGGGCTCACCAACTGTTGTCAAAATCCCATACCTTCTCAATGATTTCTCATGAGCAGCTCCCTGCAGCACTGACTCCTTCACAGCACAGACACCAACTCTCTCCTCACCCAGCTAACCCACTCTTTTATAGCACTCTTCTTATTGGACACAGCTGTGGCCTGTTAAGGGCAGGCCTGTTCCTAATCTTTGGTGATTAGTGCAGCTGCAACTCCTCAGGTGTGAAGCTACCTTCTGCACTGTCTTTATTTTCTCACATTCTATCCCACCACAAAATACAGGCACCTTCAAGTACATGACTCACCTTAAACACAAATTTTTAGGAGGAACCAACTCTCTGGACACAGTCACTGCTCCCCACTGACATTTTGTTCAAGCTGCTAGAGTGTAACAGTGCAAGCCTATCCTGAAGATAACTGACTTGGGATGGCAGATTGCTTCCCACTGTGGGCACCTGGTTAACATTTCAGTATGATCTAAAACTGGAAGGAAATAAAGCTGTTCTTCTCAACACTTCCAGAAGACATCTGACATGCAGCCTGCAAGGGAGTCCATCAGAAAACTGCTAAGGCAGATGGTTTTCTGCTCCATTCTCTGCACATTGAAGGCTTTGCTCATTCCCAGTCAGTTCCTCATTGTCACTCATCTGTGACTTCACTCTCCATCTGTATTGCCGTATGCTGAGTGATAAGGTCATATCAAAATCCTATCCACAATTTAAAGGAAAAAAAAACACCAAAAAATCCTGCTATGTGGCATCTTAGGCAAACAAGACAAAATTTCACAGCAGTATTAAAAAACTCCTCTAACTCCCATCTCAAATGAAAACAACCACTCTACAAGTACATGAGTATAAAACTAGGGTTACATTTAAATTCTGCCTGTGTTTAAGCTCGTGGCTCTCAAACATCAATACTCTGGATTGCTTTAGGGTGGTTTTTTTTCAGATCTGATGAAAAAAGTTCTCTTTATCATACATTTGTGTACAAAGAAATAATAGACTATCAGATATTCTTTATAGCAACCACATCCAGACAAAAAAAGAAACCTGCTAGGTGGCTGAAGTAACTTATTTCACAACAAAAGGGTTTCTTCTCTCTGTCTCATGTTCCTTCTTCACACTGGCATTCTAGAACACCCAACAAAAGGGTGGTGAAATTTATGTAGTTACTCAGACATCCAATGTTCCTAAAATTGCTGACACAATATTCTTCTCTCAGGATGCTACTTCTCATGGGTGATGAAGCAAAGAACACCTTAATCTGCACATGTCAAGATAAGTAAAATTCATGTCAGCCCTTGCAAAACAAAACTACTGGTGCAGAAGGTCACTAACCACTTCAGGCCAAACACTGAACTAAGGAACTTATCCTGCAAACTTTTCCACTACAATGCAGGGTCAATGGAGAACATGAAGAATATCTAAAAGCAAGTGAGGATAAACCCTTTTCAGGAGCTTTTACAGAAAGAGGAAGTATTATCTTGCATATTTACTGTTGTTCTGGAATTCTGAAATTGGGTTAGATAATAAAAGCTGTTAGTTTTTCCCCTCATAACCTAGGAAGAATCGTAGGTGTGAATATAGACAATAAACTATCAGTTCAGCAAAGCATTCAACCTTGTGCCCTACAACTACCTCTACTCAGCAAACTCCCTTGACTCAGATGAAAATTTTAAATGCTCTAGGTAATAAAGAGCAGTGGAGAAAGCCACTGAAATTATCAGCTGATATTATCAGCTCAGGGGGAAAGCTGAAATTATCAGCTCAGGGGGATCATTTTTATGCCTATGCAAACTAATGGCAATACTTGAAATAACATTGGCCCACATAGTCAACCAACAGCTATATAACTGCCAAAGAGGAAGGAAGGAACAGCTGAAGTAGAAACAAAAAAATTAAAATCAATACATCTATATATACACACACCATAGATGAATTAGAATGCATCAAACCAGAAGTTTTTTTAGCTCAGTACTGAGCATATGGCTCAATGGGGAAAAGGAAGGACAAGAACAGATCAGGTACACAGAACTGCTTCTCTGGTGTGACTGCCCAACTTGCAGCAGTTCCCGGCTGAGGAAGGTCCTATGTCTGAGGTCAAATCTGTATCTTTACTCATTATGTTTTGTATAGATTGTTTCTTCCTTATTCAATTGATGTTTTAGTCCATTTTGGCCACTGCATCATTTGCCAAGTTGTCCGCATACTATAGAAGCAATTCCTTACATTTCATAAATACACTGTTTAAACAGTTATTTCAGATTTCAGGAATCAAACCAATATTTGGTTAGTTTTGTGCTCTTACATACAAAAAGCCCTTCAGTTACTGAATTCAGTATGGATGGTGCAGGGTACACCAGCACAGGCTGCTCAGTGGACCCACAGGTATCACAATGCCATTCCGGGGCATTTTGTAAAGCTGTGTGAGAAGCAGGAAACTTCCACCTTTGTGTCTTCAAATGCTTTGTTCAACTGCTTCTAACACAAACCTGAGTGCATTCCCTTAGCAGATGAGTTCCAAGGACACTGGGTCAGACAAAAACTACCCACAGGTCCTATCTCCCTCCTGCTGCTTTCAATGCAAAGGGAGGGCTGAAGCACTTCCCACTGAGGCCGCCTCACATCTACAAAGGGGGACAAAAAAGCAGGTGTCCCTGCACCATTCTGTCTCCACAGCAGCAGACAAGGAATGAGGAAAGCATTGATATCGATTACATTACTTTCGGCTATCCCATGGGAAATAACTTCATCCAAAAAACACAAGAAGTTCTTGGGCATGACAAAAATCCTTTTTATCTGTTATCACAAGTTATAGTCTTCCAGACAGATGAATTATTACTGAGATTAAAAACAAAAAAGCAATTTTGCCTTCAGTCTCTATTTCTGCTCAGGTTGCAGCTCACAAGGGGTACTAAGATGAGCATAAGAGAAGAAAAAACCCAAGCATCTCTGTATTAAATAACAAAGTTAGCATATAGAAATGGACTTAAAAAATAAGCAACCCAAAACCACAGAAAATAAAGAAATTAAAACCATAACTGTAAATTTAAGCTTAAGTAGACATGCTCAAATCTTCATCTGCAGATTCCAATAATCACCAACAAGCTAGCTGCAGACTACTCTGAAGTGGTTGGCATTTCTGTGTCAGGGTTTCCACTTTCTTGGCTTTTATGATTTCAGACATCAGGGCTGGCTAATAGAAAATCCAGTCTTGATAGGGGCATGCAGAGGAGGAAATCACATGAACAGCACAATCCAACAAATTGTGGAGTTTGCAGTCATAAAATACAACATTGCAACGCTCAGAGAACTTTTTCATGTAATCAGGGCTAATGCAGTTTTGGTGGAAAAAAAAAACCCCTCAAAGGCTATTCTCAGTGTTAAAACTTAAACTGAGTTAGTTACTTACTTGAAGTCTTAAATTACTATGAAGCATGTTATTACACTTCAGATGTAGCTTAAAGATTTTCAGGAACGGTAAGCATGGATTTGTGAATGAATCTTATTCCGCTTCACAAAGAGCAAGTAATGAACAACAAGCCTGATTGGTATCTTAAGACTTGATTAATTAATTAGTTTCTTTAATTGGAACCCAAATATTTCTTGCAATTTCAGGGTGATCAGGTAGAACTTCAATTTGAGATTTTCATCTTTTGTTCTTTGGAGAAGTAGCATATTTCTATGGGACACTGGGCAGATTTCAAAGGCAGTGAAAGGGAGGAGGATTCTCCTCCTCTGAATGATTTGCAGAAGCAGTTGGTCTAAATTCGCTCCAAAAATCCCTTTGTATGCAGATTAATACACTCTCATTTACATGAGAAAAATCTTGCCCTCAAATCTCGCAGTTGTCATGCACAGTAGCAACTCACGGCTGTCCCTTTGATTACATTATAAATTAATATTTGCCCTTGCTTTCCAATCAATAGGAAAGAGTATTTTGTCAAAAGGCACGCTGTTGGCAACACTCAAGCATATTCATGAGGGCTTAGTGGTGATTAGGGGGCTCAGGCACAGGCAGCAGCAGAGCTTCTCCCACCCTGTGTGCTTTGCATGCTGTGAAAAACACCAATTACTTGTTTTTAAAATTTTAAAAGTTTAATAGTAATAAAATGGTTATAAAAATAGTAATACAATTAGAGTAATAATAATTTGGACAATTGGAATTAGGACAATATGAGACAATAGACACAAAGAGTTACGGACGTCCGGGTACCTTTTTCTGGGCAGCATAAGCCCAAAAAAGGACACACATTAACAGAGGCTTAACCCTTAAAAACAAGAACCTGTTGCATATTCATACATACATTCATCTTCTACATGATGCATAAATTCCATTCAAAATACAGGATTCTGTCTGGTCATCATCAACTTCTTCCTCATAAGCCTAATGGCATCATCCTGCCCAAGTGAGGCAGGAAGAAGTTCATTTCTGCTGATAATGGAGCAATAAATCCTCTTTCTCTGAAAGATTTAGGTGTCCTATAGTCCTTCCTTTAGGAAAAAAGTATCCTACATAGCATAGTTTCTATTTTCACATTTCGTTATAACCCTAAGGCTATATTTAACACACTACTTAAGAGAATTAATACAGCATTACTTGCTCACACATCACATATAATATTCATTATAATATTCGCAGAAAGCCAATCATAAAATAACGCATTTTTCACATGTGCTCTGCACCTCGCATCCTTCCTGGAGATTTTCCACAGGCTCTAATAGTTCCCAGTTGGCCTCCCCATGGCAGACCTCTGCACAGCTGGGAAGCCGACGTTGCTATGGAGCACCAGCACCATTACTGAACAAAGGTGCAAAACAGTGCATTACAGCTGACACGCGGCTCGGGAAGGCATTAAGTGTCTTTACCGAGCTGTCACTTCCAGCCCTGTGGGAGACAGAGGCAAGTCACGGGTCCAGGAAAATAATATAGTGCATTAGCAATAACTGTGACAGAAAGCTGAAGGGGTTACACAGAATTAGGTGTACCACATATGGCCGTGCTTGGCAAAGGTTGACTGAACTAATATTGACTGTTTCAAAGCACACAGCTCTGCTCCAGCCTCTCAGAAACTCAAATGTGTTGCTAGAATGGTGATCTGACAAAGAGTTGTTACCTGTTTTAAATATAGATACATAGTAGATATTATGTCTACTTCATATATACATATATCTATTAATTTATCTATATGAGAGTGAATCACTCTTTTGAAACTTTACACAATGCCAGCCTTATTCACTGCCCTATGAGTTGTGAATGCACATCCCTACACCACAATTTATGCCTTATAAGCATAGATAAGTAAGCCAAGCAGTGCTCTCCACTACTTTGTATTTCTGACACTCTCTTCCATAACTCAGAAAAATTTCCATACAGTCAAATGTACTAAATTAGACAACATTATGATCCATCAAGTGTCCCTGCCCCTGTCAACATCTTCAGGTCTTGGAGTCAATCTATAAAATATGCTTATTCATATACACTTTTAATCAACAGGTTTACATGAGAGAGGAAACACAGACTTGTTTTTTCTACTCCAAATTTTTTTCAGAGGAACACTATCAACAAGCAGGTGGCCATAAAAGCCCACTTGTTGCTTGATAAAATAGAGAAGTCTGCTCTTGTACTAAAATATAACTTACTTTGTGTAACCTTCCAGTTTAAGCCTTCCTATTCCTTTCACCTAAGTTTGAAAGTCTCTCACTAAATAAAATGCTCCCCTGGGATGTAAATATGCATCTTACATAGACACACACAGGAAATCCTGATCTTGATATGACCTTGTCAAAACACTCACCATAAATTAAGGTCTGAGAACAATCAATTTTAGAGTTACCATTACAGCTGTGGTTACAGGTTACCTTTACCTAACATGTTGGATCCAGTGTCACATGAGGTATGAATTCAGCTGGCCAGGGACAATCTGGTAGAGCAGAAAAAAGCTTCTGATCAAACCAAGACATTGCCCATCTGCTAGAACTCCTGCAATCAACACTGTCCATATCCATCTATGAATAATTCCTACTACAGATCACCACACAGGACAACATGAGCTTATCCATTCAGGGTTTTGTTGTATTCTGGCAATATTTAGGTGTTTCCTCTAGATCAGGACCTTTTCCAGAGCAACACATGCAGTGGGTGCAAAAAGTCTTGATGTCCCAAAGATTTCAAGACCTTTTCTTTTTCTACAAAGTCTCTTTGTTTATGCTCATCATGGATGAATACTATTTTCTATCATTATTCCAGAGTGGGTTTTGTTGTGTTTGGTTTTTTGTTGTGTTTGTTCGGGTTTTTGTTTGTTTGTTTTTGGTGGGTTTTTTTTTTGAAAATGCAAAGTAGGTCTTTGCTACAGCTAATTAAAAGAATCAAGGAATTGAGGGGCTTATTTTAAACCTCAGAAAAGTGGGGAGATTTGCTTTGAAATCACTTCCATTTTATGGGCCAGATGGATAAGGTTCTGCAGATCTATGGAAATGTAAACCTGTTCCACATTTCTCAGCTAACAAAAAGATTCACAACATGGAGGTAAATTGAATCTCCACTATGACAACAGCAAACTAAACCAGACTATTTTAAATCTATGATCTTAATTCAATCTTCAACAAAGCTATTGCAACCACAAGAAAAAAAGAGAAAGTACTACTAAGTAAAAAAATTCAAACATACAAGTTATGCTAAACCAGTAAAACCTGGCTCAAACGCAAACAGTGGCTGGGTTCTTACTCAAAAAAGAATTCCCAAGTTTAAATGAAAACACAGGAGGGGGGAAACCACATGATATTACACATTTAACAGGGGATGAAGAAAGCAAGCTCTCCCTGCTCCAAGCACAGCTCCTTTCAGCATCCCTACTGGAGATATTTCACAGGAGATATTTCACACCTATGGCTGCCAGCATAGGTGGCAGCAGGGTGCTTGGATGCACCCTGGCCAAGCTTTTTTTCTGCTATTTACATTCTGCCCATTGTCTGACTTCACTGTCCACTCTAAAAAGACCTGCTAAAGAAAGTGTACCATATAATTCATGGAGACCTGGTCAACTGCTACCTAAAACCAGTTAACTTTTTAAGTATGCAACACAGCACTTCTGTGACCTAAATTCTTACAGCTATCCATATCAAATATGCTTACAAAAAAGGAGAGTTTGGATTAATATTACCTATGAAGGTGCTGTTGCTTGACACCACATTAATTCAGTTGTCTCCAGGGGAATCATACACTGCAGTGGTGCAGTGAATAGGAATACTACAGTAAGTAGTTCTTTAATAATTTCTGATAATTCAATAATTTCAAGGCATGCTCTGAGGATATTATGGCTACAGATAATGAATATTTTATATATTTTTTTAAGGATTTTTTTTTATTTCATGTGGGATTGACATGAAACAATTTAAATTGAGGCTTTCTAAAACATTGGAAAAGAGAAAACAAGAGTTATAGAGTTGCCAGCCTTTCTCCTAAAGTAACATAGTCTTTCTGTTAATAAAATATTTCAAGTCCATTACTACTAGCCAAATGCAGGCTTTTTATAAAATTTTGGGGTTTAAGTGCATCATACCTTTATTTTAACATTTGCCCAAATAATTCAAATCAACACTGGTAAAAAAAAATGACAGATGTCCATTAGCATAAGTGACTGATCGAAAAATAACATTAATGCCTTATTACTTATAACATATTCACCCAAATGTTTCATTAACTTTGTAATGCAATATTAATGAGAAAGATAACTAAAATTTTCTGGACCCAGCAAGTGCAAACTGCCAGCTAATCATTAAATCCCAGCTCTCCTTTGACTTAGTTTCATCTGCACAGGTTCCTCACAAATTCCCATTCACAGATCACAAAAGAACAATTTGGGTTACTTCAAGAATTAATTAGACATTTGTATGAAAGCCACTAGAACAACTGCTCCTCCTGCGAGTTCATAAAGCTGTTTAATTTGCTCTTGTATTTTCATTCAGAGAAGCTGGCAACACCACAATAAAACGCAGCATGCAGAGATAGCAAGCCAAATTTCTTACTTAATTGTTCACTTTCATTTACTATGCTCATTTAAAAGAAGCAAGCACTAACACCTTTTAACCTCAGCAGTGACACAGCTGGGGCACTCTTCACACATAATACCGAATGACTTGGAATAACGCGCCCCTTGTCAATCTGTAAAGAGCATTCAGGTCGAGATTTAAAGTCTGTGCTTGCATTAGCAAAAGGCTGAAAACCCCTCTCTTGTACAGTTTAGCTTTTATTATGTTTATGTCTTGGCAGCTAATTGCCTGAAGAAAGGAAAAGAAACGCTGAACAGGAAGTATTGAAATGTGTATTAAATGCTGAAGAATAATAAGACAGCATAATTACCGATTTCTTTTCTTTTTCTTTTCTGGAACATCTTACCTTCTTCACTGAGGAGTTAAATAGCCATTTGAATGATGCTCTTTTGCAAAGCTGTCTTTATAAAGCTTCTATCGAGCAGAAGTAATAGACAAGCTCCTATACAGGACACAGGACAGACCGGATTTCTGTATTCAGCAGAGGTATTCCACAAGAAACTTGGCTTAGTCATGGAAATAATGTCACTGAAAAGTCAGAGTGAGCCCTGTGGAGAGCTAATTGAGGGTGGAGATGAAGATAATCCTCCCTCTGAACAGCAGCCCTGGCTAACTATAGCTAATATCTGCTTCATACTACTGCAATATATTTTCCTAGTCTCCCACCATGGAGCTGGAAAGCACTGGTGCATCCTTTCTCCCTCAACCTCAGAGTGTTTTTAAGATTTTCAAATTCACTATCTGCAAAGGAAATCGTAGCCACTCAGACTCATGTGCAATGTGAAAACTGGCTGAAGCATACCAGCACTGATGTCCATCTGTCAGCATGGCACTTCGCCCACAGACAAGGTGGGACACCAGTTCCAGCAGGGTGTAGGTGCCAATTAAATACAAATTTAGAGTGATAGCCTGCAGAAGGCAGAAAATAGCATAGATTCTGCAAAGAGGCATTACTGATGGTAAATACTGCCAAATGTTTTATTCTAAGGGATCGCTTGTGTTTATGATAGCAGGCATTACAAGTCAGATCCAAATCCCATGAAAGTCAAAGTAGCCTTCCAAACAGTGCAGAAAGTATACATATGTAATATGTGTCACAGTCTGCTCTTGCTAACTTGAATAGCAAGACTATTTAATTCATCAGAACAACTGAGGTCTTAGAGAATGTGCCTTTCCCCAATCAATCTGCATGACAGTGAAAACTCTGCACAGAAAGTACTAATTATGTGTGATTGACAAGGTAAAAAGAAAGACTGCACTGCTTATCCTAAAAAAAAAAATCCACAACACAAAAGTATACTATAAGAAAAGCTTGGCTGGTTGTAACTCTGTTTTCACCTTACCCCATGGCAAACAGGTTGCAATTAAGTAATACTCATTTCAGCTACCTCCTAAATAATTTCTAAAACAAATGTGCTACTAAGATAAACAAAATCTGGAAATTTGCATTTATTCTTCAGTGAATAAATAAAATGCATTAAGGCATTGCTATTATCGTTATTTTTCACTGACAGACCCTCAAATTTCCTTCTCAATTGCCTCCTCCTTTGTTTCACTACCTACCTTCCAACCTGCTACTCCAGCCTTCCTCTCCTCCAAAGACAAAGGAAGAAGGAAAAAAAGCACAACACAATCCCCAATGGCTCCTGTGAACTGCAAGAAGTGAGAAGGGAAGGGCTGCAAAGGCCAAATAAAGAGAGGCAGCAGTTGAGAACCAGCAGATATCAAACAAGCCAGAGCTCACAGGTGTGGATCCAAATTAAAGCTATTGGAAGCAGCTGGGCATGGGAGGAAGTGAGAGGGCAGTGGTTCAGAGAGGTCAAACCATGAGCAGGTGTGGGTTGTCAGAGTTAGAGATTGTGGTGCTGGACAGTGCACTCAGCCAAGCTTCTGGAACTCTCTGGTGTCAGACTTGGAAGACAGGCAGATGGAGCACAGAGGAGGAACACGGACCACTTCACACCAGGCTTTCAGGAATAACCACATTTCCAAATTCAAACAGCTCTTCCGCACTTACCTTTTCCCCCCTTCAATGTCTTACCCAGCCCTGCTTCCCCCCATCCATATCTGTCATCTCTAGGTGTTTGCAAACACTGCCAATACGCACAGATAAGCTGTTCTGAAAGTTTGCAAAAGAGATAATACTGGGGTTTATGCAGCACATAAACTCACCCTGCCACTTGAAATGGAAATATGTTGCACAGGCACATGGTTACGGTAGGAGAGTTGAACACCTCGGTATTAAGATAGTTCTTATGGCTTGTTTCTGCGAGGTGTATCACTCAAACAACCTTCCCTTAAGTTTTAAATAAAACTGTCTGACCAGGGAAATAACCACTCATTTCCAATACCTGTCTTTGTTCTCCTGTCAAAATGACAGCATTTCAAAGAGTCAAGTTCAGCTATCAGGTAGATTTCTACCACTACAACAGATTTTTGTGTTCCTGTGTTGTTGTATTATCCAGAGACAAAAAAATTAAAAAAAAAACTAAAGAAAAATCATATATACAATCTCTTCAGAACACATTTCATAAAATATTCAACATTAGCTTTCATTAATTCATGTAGGAGGATTGCTAGTGTCTGCTTTACAAGAAACTGAACTTTATAGGGGCGTGCAAACATCTGACCTGCATTAGAACAAGACATAAGATGGTTTTTTTTTCCAGAATCCTAATCATCAAATGTTTGATATACCCAGCATCTTTAGGTGCCAGCTTGGACTGGGGTACTTTTTTATTCAAATCTTCCCTTAGATAAGCCTTGAAGAATGAATTCTGCATTTGGGGGAAAAAAAGACAGTTTTTTGTCCACATTTGTTTTCCATTTCCTTTCTCTCCTAGAAAAACCTCACTCTCCTTCTCTCTCTGAAAAATATTAACTGCAGCAACTTTATACTGTGTAATACAGTCTCATTCACTGAAAATAGTTTGGGAGAGTTGAGCGTCTGGAAGGTTTAGGGATGGAGGAATTGCAATCTCATTTCTAGTCCCTGCAAAAGACCCAGGTAAAAATCACTTTTGCTGAATTCATCACTGAAAAGCACAGAACAAGGTAGCTCTAACGAATACACAGAACCTCAGGTAATATTCCAGTACAGAACAAAATTAATCACACTCTAAACCACATGAAAACTTCACAAAAGATAAAGAAGAATCTTTCAAATACTGGAATACAAACAGATGTATTTGTATACAGAAACAACAACCAGTTAATAACGAAGGATTATAAAGCCCAGTGCAGTCATTCAGTGTGGCCTAAGCAGTGCATGTCTGCAAATTTGTCAGTAAATTGTAAAACCAAAGGCCAGTTATTGAAATTATCTTCCAAGTGGGCTTTCCTTGCATTCCTTGTAATGTATGACAGACGTGGATTAACAGATTTAAACTTCCCAGACCTGAGACAGGAGAGAAACTGTGCTCAAATTTAACAAGATCCCAAATCATTAAAGCTCATTAAACTATAATGGCAGAAAATTTTAGTTGAATCCACAGTGTTAATACACTGTGTAAAGTACAGAATTTTGATAGAGGATAATTTTCTGCCTTTGCTCCGCCTAAGTCTGAGTAACAAATTTGAATACACACAAATTTTAGCATTCCATTGTACATACCCACCCTCCCCCAAAATCAAGACCTGAAATTCTGTGAAAGTCTCAATTCCTTATACTCCTTATTTCCCTATATTTCCTCACATCAAGAACCCTTAACCTTGTGTGTGCTTTCTTTAGGACAGCAAAAATGCTCCTTTCCTTCCAAGGATTTGTGCTCACAGGGTGTGAGCACAAATTTCCTGGTAGAGGGTCACAGAGCCTTCCCTAGAGTTTAAAGAACATCTGCCATGCTTTTCCATAAGTAGATGAGTTAAGAGGGGAATATTAAATGGTATCAAATCAGAGTGCCCTAATTTGGCTGCCTGGGAAACAGACAAAGGGTGATCTCTCAAAGAACATACAAAGCATGGAGATGGATTATTATTAAACACTAATTGTAGTAGTACTAATTTTTAATAAGAAGTAGGGATAATATTATTAATAATAATATTATTCCTATTATGTAATAAAGGCAACTCAGCCACTTTTTGTCACAAATTAGTAAACTAGAACCTCTAAAAACTGATTTGGCCAGAAAACTGCATGTACTGAGATGATCACCAGCTAGCATTTCCTGTGTCAGTGTCTGAACTAAAATGGAGCCTTGTTACCTGAAGGGCACCTATTGGAGACAGATGTTATTGAAGCAGCAGACAAACCCATGGATTTAGGGACACATTTCATGATCTCTCTGGCTGCAAGGCTCCTAGATGAAAGGTGTTTCAGAAGTGGATTTGAGGTAGGACTTAGGACTGACTTAGAACTGAGCCCTAAGCCCACCCCTAGCTTTAGAGAGGCGGATCATTCTCTTGGCATCCTCAGTTCTGACTGCACAGCAGCCTGACAATCCTTTCACCACTGCTGTGACCTGTAGAGACATCAGAGCTACAAAATGAACGCACTAACAACAGCACAAATGCTTGCTCGTGCCTGTATAAGTAGAACAAAATCGGGAGAGGAAATTGGAAAGATCTGCTCTGCACTACCAGGGCACTTGTGAATGCCAGCTGCAACACAAACCCTTAGAACCAAGTCCCTCACCAAAATAAACACAGGTTTTGACTGCTTAAACCTCCTCCTACTAAAATACTGATTTTGCTCAGTATTTGCTGGTCTGGAGGAACCTAAAAGGAGTACAATCTTTCCAAGATCTCAGCCTCACTTCTTCCATCTCTTCTGCACATCAACTCTAGTACGACACACAGAGTTTTATTTACATAAAGTGTCCCTAGTACTGGATTACCACATAAGGAGGGTTTTCTTTTCTGCCCATTTAACAATTCCTCGGGGAAAAGTGCCCAAGAGGAGGCCATTACTGACTAAGATGGGTCTGTTGCAATGGGTTCATGGCTCTTTAGATCCTCTCCTCTGGGCAGAATGTGCTGCATCACCAGTGCACCAAGCAGGGGCTGTTTCCCATAAGCTGCCTGTTCTTTAACTCCAAGCCATAAGACCCTTCAAAACACAAGTAACTCCAGGCATGCCTGTAGTCATTGTTCTCACCCCTCAGTGCCAGGGAAAAGAGTTAACTGAGGGTCAAGCACTTCACTGTTTGAAGGAAAACTGATTTGCTCCAAGCTGTAACTCCAGAAAGTCTCTCTTGGTACCAGAGCTCAGGCAGGAGTAAGTTAATCAGCCCTCACCTGCTTTGGGAGGTGTTGCATCATTTTAGAAGCACACAGTGAGTATGAGTGACTGTCAAAAAGAAAATGCTAGCCTAGCTGAACCAGAACCTAACTGTGCCAGGGAAACTCCCATTGTTCCTTAAGCTACAAAGACAAAAACATTCACTCAGGTTATGCAGGGTACTGAAAAGAAAAAGAAAATAGAAATTGATACTTTGCAGTTAAAAGGGAAGAAGTTTTACCAACAGGCCACATAATGGATCATTAACCATTACATCCATATGCAGAAGCCCAACAAATTTACAGGTATCATACAGCTCATTAGCACTAGAGATAATAGCTGTTGATTAAAAACTGACACATTGATCATTTGTTCAGGTTTTTGATTTTCCCAAAGCTTCCACAAAATTTCTTACAGTCTCCTGCAGCATTCTATCCCCCAGATCACAAAAACCGTGGTCTCAGCTTCATGAACACACATCCTTAGTCCATCTATTTATGGTATTTATGCAGCATGTCCATTGATAGGTTCCTGCCCATATAATTTAGTAATAAAATCTTGCCAGGCCCATGACACGATTTGCTTCAAATTATTAAACCACTTTGTTCATTATTTATTATGGCAATATTGTTTGCCCTGTAACAGCTAGGGTTATGTTAGCATTTCCATTACAAACACAGATACATCAAGGGATTTAAAACTTGACTGTAAAAATCTTGCTTTAGGCTGGGAAGCTGCAGACAAGGTTTCAGCTGACAAGAGATTTTTTTCTTTAAACACTTTGTATTAAGAATGAAAACAAAATCCATCTCCTAACAATTTGGCTATAGCAATAAGGCAGAAAATAATTGCCATTTGCTATCAAATCACTTTCACATAGACATTTTCCTAATTTAAGATTTTTATAGCATGCCCTGGGTCATTTTGTTCTATTTCAAAATTATAAGGCAATTCAACTTTGCAAAGCTGGCCACTATATCTTCATAATAGTTTCATATTTTATGTATGGAACTCAGAAATTGTGCAAAAGCATCATACCCTGCACATGTAAATGTAACAAATTGCTATTTAAGGACACATAATGGACATTTCTTTACCTCAGTATCCATACAGAGGGGTTTCAATACAACTTTTCAACCAAATTGAAAATCCCAAATTAATAATAACATTTTTCAACGCTGAATAATTCATTTCTTCTCCATAAAGTGCTGATCCGCTTGCCTATGCCCACCTCAGCAATGTTTATGGGACTAGCGTGTATTTTTTAAAAGTGTGGCTACTATTTGTGTATAGATGCAAATACCCAACACAGTATGAAATTATAGTTCTTACCAGCATTAAGATGAAAAGAAAGAAAGAATTCAATTTTGCCAGTGCATTTGCTCGTAATTCAGATGCAGAGCACATCCTATTCTGATGGATTAGAGAGACAGACAATTCACCTTCAAAGAAGGTGGAAGTAATCTTTGCTTGAGGCACAGCAAATTCCAATACACTTTTTCTATTAATGCATAAGCAGATATATGATAAGGATTAGTAATAAGGCCATATGGATTCTTGTACTAGGCTGTCTCAGAAATCTTAAGGAGAATTTCTCCATTTGCTTTTTTATATAGGTACCTATCCATAGGCAGCTCATGGGTTACCTAAATTTAATGTTTTGGTTTATCAGCTATTTTCAGTTGCAATGATTGAATGAACCCATCCCTGAGATAGGAAGCTGGAATTTTAAGTAATCATTTGTTTTAGACTTCCAAGTAACGCTACTTTATAATCAAAAGGATCCTGTATTGCACATAATTGCAGTTTGTGGAGTGTGAATTTGAGATTGAAATGGAGAAAGAGGAAGAAGTTCAAGCTCACACTTGATCATGCTTCAGTATTGAGTTTCATTTCTCTGACAGCTACCTAAAGTAACCACAAGACTACTATTTTTAATAATGGAAAGGTTACAGCAAAATTGTAAGTAAAATTTGAACTCCATCTTTAAAAAAAACCCAAAGAAATTGTCAATGTACTCTTTCAGAGATACATAGAACAATATATTTTCATTGTGCAACAGCAGAAGAGAAACATGAAGACTCTATATATTTAAGAAAAAAAAATCATGCGAGTTGCATCTCAGAACTCTCGTTTCTATGATTTAACATATTATGTACTTCATCATCTAGAGTCAATAATGTTTGCATGTGAGCAAATTTAACTACACTTTGAAGAGACTGGTTTTAGGGTCAGGTACAGATATTTTGCAGTCACAATACATACATTTGTGAATTTATCCTTTCTTTGTGGTACTTTTATAAAATTTGGCATTTTCATATCAAATGCTATCATTTGTCTCTCATGCACTTCTTCCCATATCTTTTTTGCACTCACTTCACTCTGATCTTCCTTTAGCCTTCTCACACACACACAAAAAAAAAAAATCAGAGGATAAGACACCAAGAAATGATTCAGTGTAGCCCTCTGATCGAAGGCTGCAGCAATCACAGAACGGTTTGTGTTGGAAGGTACCTGAAAGAACAACTCATTCCAACCCCCTGCCATGGGACACCTTCTACTAGACCAGGTTGCTCAGAGCCCCATCCAATGCAGCCTTGAACACACCCAGGGATGGGGCAGCCACAGCATCTTTGGGCAACCTGTGCTAGGGCCTCACCACCCTCACAGTAAATAATTTTTCCCTTAAGAAACTTCTTCCTAGGTAATTTCTCCATAATATACCTCATGGCATTCCCAACAGATGTGTTCTCAAGCTATTCTTGAGGCTTTTGTACCATGGATAATTCAGAGTTTTCCCAACTAATCTATTTCAGAGTTTTACCATCCCTATCATTGAAAAGACTTGCCAGACATATAGAGGAGTCTTCCATGTTGTCATGGAGAATTTATTTTCATCTGTCTGCATATACAAAGACTGATGGGGTGACTCTCAGTTTTCTCACCTCCTCCAGAGTTAACAGTCTATTACCTCCCTCCTTATTTCAAAATCATGTTCCTGAGTTCATCTGATTGCTTTCCTCCACATAGTTCCACTTCCTTGGAAATGTATTTTCATATGTACCTATCCCAGCAGATTCTCTGGCTCATTCTGAATAGTTTAATTTGATCCTGAAAAGGCTGCAAAGCCTTAACTCCCTTTCTAAGGCAACCCAATACCACACATGTCCCAAAGAAGGGAACTTCCTGACTGTCACTTGTGTAACTATATTAAGACTCTTACTAATCTTCTCCTTGTCAAGCAGGCCATAAAAATGAGAGACCTCAAAATTAGATTCATCAAGATGGGGGAATAAAAAAGAAAAGAAATCAGATTATATTTCATTTTTATTTCCTGTGAAGTATAGTTCTGTCCAAAAAGCTGCTTAGTAGTACTTAACGTATTTAAAAGTGAATGTTTTACCAAACTTTGCAGTTCAGTGGAAGACACTTAACCATTAGCTTGCTTCATGGTCCAGCAGAGCTGATGTGACATCAGCCCACGAGCAGAGGGCAGTGATCCAGCTGAGGCTGGATAATAATGTGCTGAAAGCTTGGCTATTACCAGGGGCACTGAGCGTGTATCTTCAAATTGATTTGCAGGTCGCCTTTCTGTAACCAGTAGACTCTAACACTGTTCTCCCAGCTTTCTTAGCTATCTTCCTCTGCCAACACTTGCTTTGAGTGGGGAGAAGCAACAAACATCAAAGAGACATGAGTTCCTGTTAATCATGTAACTCCATGGAAGACAGTGAATTTCATCTGCTTACTTTAGATGAGAAACAGGTTCTTACTCTCCAGGCAAGACCTACAGTTCATTTTCCACAGGTTCCAATTTTATTTCCTACCTCTCCACCCTGCTCTGGCTTTCAAATAGTTTAAATGTTTTAGCACTCAAAACCTGTTAGAGGGGTGTACGCTGACATGCAAGAGCAGCACAGATCACAGATACAGCTCAGAAGGAATCCAGCCCAGGTAGCTAAACCAGAGGAGCTGCAATAACAAAAGATTCTGATTCTTTCACCCTCACTGCCCGTGCTCTGCCCTGTTTCTGAGTCAGCACAACACTGCCTGCACTCAGCTGCTCCATAGTGCAGGGCTCTTCCCTCTGAAGAGAGGTAGGGTTGATTGGTGCTCATGGCACCTGTTTGCAGCTCTAGAAACCACAGTACCCATGGCTTGCCTGCTCTACCTTGTGCTAGTCACTTCAGTTCCTCTAGAAAAATAAGTCTGTGGATATACACATGCAATATGTGCTGGAAAAAAAAAATAATTGCAAGATCGATTTTGACTTCCAAAGATCATTAGAACCAGGACAAGTAATCAGGTGCTTTAAAAGCTCTCATTAAGTATCTTCAAGTAACTGAGCGTTTGAAATTTGAAAATGCATCAATAACTATTTCAGTTTCAACCACACTTCCTGCCACACAGTGGAGGTGACAGATACACAACAGTAGCTATTGATCTGGAGAATTTAGTTCCTACTCCTTCTCTGGGCTTATCCCCTTTGACTGATTTACAGAAAGACATTCCCACTATTTTTCTTGTCAACAGGATACTACGTTATTAAAGGAGAGGTTATTGATTGAAAGCCACGATAGCCTGGGCATCCCAGTAAATTTTCACTGAGAAGGCTTTAAATTATTTTGTGAATGTGTTCCAATCTAGAAATACAAAATAGTGCCTGTAATTATTAGGCAGATTTAAAATTAAGATTCTGAAAAGTTGCTAGCAACAACATTGAATGCCTACTAAGGTTTTTCTATATTCTCTGTTTGCTTGTTTTAGGTTGGTTTTTCTCAAAGTGCTGTCCGTGCCTGTGAGCTAAGCTGTGAAAGAACTGCCTGGAGACTTGGGGAGTAAAATTCAAACTTGTTTTGTGAGGCAGCATCCATTTCCCTGTCAGAAAGAACTACCATGGGACCTCCTTCATGCCTCTCAGCACAGACATGAGATTAAAGTTTTCTCTACAACACCCAGGGGGACCACTCCAGAAAGCAGTTTAAAATTTAAACAGATAATTCAAAAGGAAGCCACAATGCAATGGCAGGGTCCACTCAGATGCTGAAGGGGAAGTGGGTTAACCAGAGGCTAGAAAACTCCCCCTCTGGAGTAGAGTCCTTTCCCAAAGGACCTCTCCATGCTATGCTGGAGGTACAGGGCTGTGTTTCAGGGAAGACCCTAATTGATCCCAGAGCTGGGTGGCCTCTTGGCCCAGAGGAGATAAGAACTGGGTTACAGGAGAGAGGCAGAGATAGGTACACAATAAAAAACATTAGGTTTTAAGAATGACCAAAGTTGGGATTACTTAGTGATATTGATTACCTGTAAAGTTCTAAAAAGTATTTCTCATTTAAAAGAAAAAAAACCAACACTTTGAAACATCTACAAGAAGTACTTTTTCTTTCTCCTCATAGTCTGTAACACAGCAGCCTGAAAAATGTCTGTGTTTGAGACAGAGTGGGCAGGTAGATGGGAGCCCTTTAGCTTGTATTGCCACTGACTTTTGTGTGGTCACTCCTGAACCACATGAACACTAATCCAATCAAGTGGCTCCTGGATGGTTTAAAAGTAAACTCCAAATTAACAATTAGCTTTTTTTTCCTTATAATATGCTGCCAGTCCTGCACAGATCCAAACCAGAAATGGTCTAAGTCTATATAAATTTAATTGGCTTATCTGCAATCACAGTGCTAAATGATACAAGCCTCTAGTTGATATTCCTAATTTCATTCAGATGAAGGTCATTTTGATTTACCTTGCATTCATAAATTGACAGTCACAAGCTATAACTGTTCAAAACTAGATACCTCAGTCATTCAGCTAAACTGGCAATTAAATCTAATTTAGGTCAATTGGTGAAAAGTACCTTTTCATACCTTTTAGTTTGCTGATTTGCAGCACAAGGAATAGCTATATTCACACCAGAATCAGATTTTTTCTTGAAACCCATTTGTCTGCTCTTCATTCCCTTCCCATTTTTTCATTTCTTATACAATACAGTTTTATGTATTCCTCCCTAAGGCATAAAAACATATCATATGTCATGTGTGAACTTATAAACTCTTTTAAAATACAGAGATAGTAAATTCTGAACAGTATCATTTCTAATGTCTGAATAACTCTACTGAACAAACCATCTATCAAACACACAAGGAAAAGTCCTCCACAAGGTAAGAACTAGAGGAAGAAATAACAGTATAAAACTTGTCTTACTTCCCTAAAAATCAGATCTTAAAACAAACACACCTATTCATTCATAGTAAGGTGTAAATAGTTTTTACATTCATATTTAATACACTGTCACAGTCATCATGGTATACAGCTAATCCATGAACCATATGGAGGGATACACTGCTGATTATTGCACCAGCAGCTACACCACAAAAACCAAACCCCATAGGCCTACAGAATGATTTAGACTCTTTTTCTCTCACTGTTATCCTTAAATCCAGGAACAGCACACTTATAAACAAATTTCAATTATTTCCATTATAGATAAACCTTTCTTCTCAATTACACTGCAATGAGAGAATTTCATAGAATGATAGAATGGCTTGGATTAGAAGGGACCTTGAAGACGATCTAGTTCCAACCCACAGTTAAGGAAACTTCCCGGTGTGACCATTCTCAACCAGTCTCAGTCATTCTCTGTCAATCACACTCCCAATGTCACTGATCAGACTGCCACTGCTGGGACTGTCACCCTTTCTTGCACTGGGGTGGCTCCAGTGCCCCAGTGGGTCCCTGCCTGACTCCCTGCACACCCACTCACAGTCAGACCAGGTTTCCTGATCAGCTCAGTCCCAGAATTTCCACAGAAGAGCCTCTGACACCTCATTCCATAAAGCCATTGATCCACAGAGCAGTAACACACAAACAGCCTGAGCTGGTGTCTCCAAGGAGGGACCCCAGGCTTTTATCCCCTCACAGTCCAAGCATGTTGTCATCTTATTTCAAAGCTCCCATACCTTCTTGGTGATTTCACATGGGCATCTCCTCGCAGAACTGGCTTTTTCTTCCTCTTCACAGCACAGCCAACAAACTCCAGCTCTCTCCTCCCTCATCTACCCCGCTCTTTTGTAGCACTGATCTTATTGGACGCAGCTGTGGCCTGTTAAGGACAGGCCTGTTCCTCATCTTTGGTGATTAGTGCAGCTGCAACTCCTCGGGTGTGAGATTACCTTCTGCACTATTTTCTTACATTCTATCCCACCACACAAGCACACCATTCTCTCTTCTCCTCCCCAGCTGTGCCACAGCTCCCTGTGCCCTTTGCTGTGTAGAGGGTGGCAGCTCACGGCCTCTTGTCTCAGGCTCCTGCCCAGAGGTGAACCTGCAGCTCCATCTGCAGCTGCACCCTGAGCTCCCTGCATGGAATGTGTTCCTCAACACCAAAGGTGTTCCTCAACACGCCTTGCCATGAGCAGGGACCCTTTATTGAGACCAGGTTATTCAAGGCCTCACCAACCTGGCTGCAGGCATGAGGCATCCACAGCCTCATCAGCCTGAGCAACCCATTCTAGTGCCTCACCAAACTCACAGTAAGGAATTTCTTTCTGATATTTAATCTAAATGTACTCTCCTTCAGTTTGAATCGATTGACCTTTGTTCTATCACTACATGCCCTTGTAAAAAGGGCATTCACTCTCCAGCTCTCTCATAGGATCCCTTCAGATACTGAAACTTCTTGCTCAAACCTTTTCCTCTCCAGGCTGAAGAGCCCCAGCTCCCTCATCCTGTCTTCACAAGAAAGGTGCTCCAGCCCTCTGAGCATCTTTGTGACCCTCCTCTGGACTTGCTTCAACAAGTTTGTGTCCTTCTTAGGATGGGCCCAACTGGGCTGGGCACAGTGCTCCAGCTGGGCTCTCACAAGAGCAAATTCTATTACTTTGATGCAGTCAGAAAAACATATAGTACTCATACTGAACCACAGACAACACCTTAAAAGTGTTTAAAGAGCTTAAAAAGAACTAATTTTAAATTCATAATGGTTTGGACTGATTTATCACAAACTTATAAAGAAACATTTTCAAACCATAAGAAGGTAATTGCATTTTGTATCAGTAAGGATGTCATGTACAAGCATCATTTTGGTTGGTAAACCAGCACACCAATGATTTCTATTGCATTCATTATTGTATGTGAAAGTGGGATAGAAGTATCTTTACAGATCATTACTTTCTAGATGTTTATTCAACTAATTATAATCATCCTTTAAGGAGCTCTAATCTATCATTTTAATAGGTAAAAATCTCTTTTTTTTTTTCTGCACTGCAAACAAGTTAGATGAAACATTAGCTTTCAATTTCACACAGAGATCTTTATTTTAAAGTATATAATGATAGCAGAAGCACTTGTCCATGAATATTTATTAGGTGCCAACCACAGAGATTTCTGTGATTAACAGTGCATGGTGACTGCTTTGCCCTGTGTGCCTTGATAGGCTTGACCACTTTGTGGATTTGGCTGGGGGACTTGAGTCCCTGACAGCAAAGTTTCCAGAAGGCTCCAAAGCTGTTCTTTCTCCTTGCTTGCTTGGATGAGGCTTGGATCCCAACAGGACAGGAAGGGCTGGGGAATGAAGGGGTCTGCTTCCAGCTTTGGCTGGCCCAGGGAGGGGAGGGACTTAATTGCTTGGGTTTGCTTCAGGGCCTGGTTGTTTATCTTTGTTTTTCATCCCCAATACCCAAATTGCTCATTAGAAGCTTGTGTTAATTGGCAAGAAATCAAGTAAACTATCCTGTGGCTAAGACCATTTAGCCTCACCAATATGTTAGATACTTTTATAGCTAGTTGGGTGTTAAGCACCGAAGGAGGGAGCCTTGTCACAAAGGACTCCTCTTTTCTAGACTTCAGCTTGTTATTGTTGGCCCTATTCATAAAAGGATAAGTGAATTAGAGCCTGAGGGCTGATACTGCTCTGCAAACTTTGCAACAGATTCACTGGGCACCCTGACTCAGAACAGTCAGATCTCCTCCCTCAGCTCATCTCCCAGGAAGGGATGATGGAATTCACCCTCACAGGAGAACTAAAACCTGTGTGATAACATAGAAACATTTAAAAGGCTAAATGAGATAGACAATACTAATCCCAGAAGTATTTAATTTTGTTTTCCTCCTGTTTAGCTGTTTTTTTAGTGCTCAACTAAAATCTGGGGTCTGTTGAATGCGGCAATTTTATAAATAGGGATTCAAATGTATTTCCATTCTGCTTACTCACATAAATTAGCAAGAAGTGCACTTTCAATTCTAAGCGGTTCTGTCAAGTTAGTCAAAGTCAGATTTAATGCAATTGATGTTAAAAGCAAAGACCAAAATATCCCCAACGTTTCAAAAAATTGACAAAATGTTCAATGAATCACATGGTTCCAGAGCACCAAAAAGCTCCCTGTAATGAATGTATGATACCTCTTCAAATGTCTTTAGGGGAGATTAAATAGTTAGAACATAATTTCTTGTCAGTATATCCTTCATGAAGGCCATTTGAAAATTCCAGAATCTTAATATAACATAAAAATTAGTCACAGAATCAAAATTCTTATGAAATAAGAAAGGACAAAGAACTAACATGCTAACCTCAGAGCAAAAATGCATCCTCCATATTTCAACAGATCACAGGGAATCATAAAATACAACATTGGTAATTTCCAAATTACATTGTAAGCTCAGTGCCCTGAAAATACTTCATAACTATGCATTATATAAGTCTCAGATCTCATTAGCCCTACTGAGTTTAACTCTTCCAATACCCCAAAAATCAGTGCAGACCCATGGTTCACCAATAGTGCCGCTGAAAAGTTTCAGACATGAATTATTAGAATGAAGAAATCCTGAGAGGTTGCTTGTTTTGTTTTATTCTGGCTATTATCCATGTTCATAGCAGCTGAGATCAATGGAAATATCTCAAAAGTTCCAAATCTTACAGAGGTTTCAATCAAACTCTTGAAAGAAAAGGATGATTTGATAGGCTTGTGATTCTCTTTCTTGTGGAAAATAACCGACAAAAAAAAAAAAACAGCATGAAGTTTGCTGTGCTTGCAAGATTATTATGAATGATAAAATAAGACAAGACAAGCTCCCCCACTAGCTTTTAATATTAAAACCAGAAGTGTAAGCACAGTATGTTTAAGGCATTTGTTTAAATGTCAATATCCTGTCTGCTTCAGCAGCGATGCAGGTTTCTGTGTCACTTCTCCTGACTGCTATCGATTAAACAATCATGATTGCTAATGAGGAAGCAAAAGGCACTATTTTTAATTCCACACTGCTTTTTAACTCCAGTATTTCAAATGTGAAATTACCTTTGTTGTTTTAAAAATCAGTATGTTCTTTGTTATAGACTCTGAAAACGGTGTGTACATTACAGTTTAATAATTCACATTCACATCCAAAGGTTATTTTTCCCTTCCCTCAGAATTCAATTAGTCTTAATGAATTGCCCTACCACAAGCTGCCAGTGAAGCAGAACATATAATCACTATGAATGAAGTTTTCAGGAAAGGCAAGATCTAAATATTCAAGTGCAGTCTGCTCACCCTCACCTAACCAGAGGTAAGGAAAATGTATGCAGCTAAACCCCATCCAGTCTGTTTGCTGGAGGCACTGGAAAATGTCAGCACAGTGTTCTTACTCCATATTTCTGTGGAAGACTTTCATTCATCCTTTAATACAGATAATAAAGTCATTTACCCACCTACACTTACTTAAAGTCATTTACCCACTTACTCTTACTTACACTTTACCCACTTCTGTCACACTCTTGTGACAGAGGTAGGGTACACGAACAGATGACACCAAACTGATGTCCTGGGTTATGAAAGGAGAGCAACTGCTCTTTGTATTATGTACACTCCAATGGTGTCTCATTTCTAATGAATATTAACAAAAAACATGCAAGCTATGAATCCTGGAGGTAGTTAATTTAGCAAGGCAATGTTCTCTGGAGCTAGATAATCAAAGTAGGCTTGGAAGTTGTAAAACATTTCCGTTTATTTTACTGGAGTGGGGAGTTGGGGGTTTTGGGGTTATTATGTTGGCAAATAAAGTGATCAATTTCCAAGTAAATGTGACTGTTAACAAAGGATTTCATTGAGAGGGCAGTATTTTTGATTTTTTAGCAGGATCTTACTACTTGATTCTCTCCTCCCTTCTGGGAACTCACTTCCAATGATTCAAGAGACTTTCAGACACAATGCATCAAGCGGTTTATTTCCTGATGTCAGGAGGACGATCTCTTAGGGGTTTATCTCAAGCACTGCTGTTGTACTGAGACCATACTCCAGCCTCAGATGCCTTAAAATGACTTTGTAGAACATGAAAAGCATATTTTGTAGTATGAATTGACATGGATGCTTAATAAAGTCAGCCAGACAGTGATTATTTGCTGTAGAGCCAACATGCTTTGGCTTATAAGGGATACATAAATACAGTTCAGCTTCTGACAGCAGCTTCATGAGAGAAGTTGGAGGGAGAACAGTCACAACGTGGAATTATCTGACTTTAACTTATTACCAGAAAATTCAGTCTAATATAACCCATAAAGTATTGCACACAAAAAGTAAAACACACACATCTTGAGCAGTACTAACATTCAGTGAGGAAAAAAATGAAGATTAACTGGGTAGTAAATTATTCCTTCCAACCATAAACAACTCTCTCAAGAGCTCTGAAGGCAGCATTGGTGACACCTTTTATGGTGTAAAACCCACATAGGTGGATTAAATAGTTATTCCAAAACATTTATTTTGGTCAAAACGTGCTTCAAGACAGGAATAAAATACATGCAGGGCTGTAGCACAAGACAATTTGTAATGGTTTTTGATGTGGTTTACAGCACCACACTTTACCATACCTGCTCTCATCTTTACTTTCTAGTAATTGAATTCTCTAAAGTTATTAAAGGTGAGCTTCAGGTGTGAACCAAGGAGAGTAAGAGAGTCCTGCTAGTGCAGGGGTACCAATACCACCTTGGGGCTACATCAAAAAAGCTTTCTGGTGCAGCAAATGGGACAAGAAGAAGGTATGCCAGAGCTTTTCAGCTTTTTACCAGAATTCCTGTCTCCTAGCATGTCCTGACAAGGGAGATTGGCTCCTGGTATCCACAGCAGCCTTCCGCTAGATATAATTCCCATCTGGAGCCATATCTTTCATTGATCCGTTCTGCAGGACTCTTCCTGCCTCAGATTAGGATTCATGTTGTATTCCACCATTCCCTGCCTCTCCCTGGCCTCCCACAGGGTATTTTCTGGAGAACACAGCTGTCAAAATGATTTTACATGGTGTGTGGTATTCCACTTGAGGCTGGGACTAGAAGCACTTCAGACTACAAAAATGTGCCTCTTTAAACAAAAAACTTAGCATGCTATAGTAAAAGAAAGTGCAGTGTCATGATCACCAAAGAAGAAGCTGAAAAACTGTTCATGGAGAGGAACACAATTCCTTTCTCCAATTTTGCTGCTTTTCCCTGAAAAATACCTTAAATCATTGGCAAAGATGCTTCTTCATTACCACCTCCAGAGCTTTGACAGAGGACAGGTAAATCAAAGATCCATAAACACCCAGTCAGACTGATTACATTTCACTGAGGGCCAGATCTTTAAAAAAAACCCTGTATTTATGCCATGAACATAAAAAATGAATTAAAACCAGAACATTTTAAAGCGCTTAACATAACCACCATAAATTGTTACCAGGAATGTAGAAGCTTTTAGTTTTTCACCTAGTGGAGTGTGGTCAATCCTCTCATCTATCATAGCATGTGATCAACTGGTTAAATTCCTACAGTCATAGTTTTAGGTTGAAAAAGAAATAATTTATGAAAACCATTTACTCAGAATTGCTTGCGAGAAAACAGTGCAAAAAGTCTTCACTAGAGTTTCATGTCTTATTCTAACAATTTTAGTGCTTCAGAGAAAATAAACTCTTCTAAAGCTGCTTGAGAGAGTTGGTTTGGCTTATCTGTAAACCTCTGCACCATATCCATGGTGAGATATACCATATTTGTGGTGAGCTGCCTGTGCTCGGTGCTTGATTGACCTACCTGTTACTCACACTGATAAGGTACTTGATGACAACATTCTGTTTGGCAATCACTTAATGTTGCCCACTAAATCATTGCTTGTGCTATGGCATTTCTGGTATAGCTCAGATTAACAATGTATTTTCATATTTCTGGATTCTTATCTAAAAAAATTCTATTATCATGAATGTCAGCTGTAATTTAAACTCCTGAAAGCTGATATGGCTGATAACTGCATTCAGATATATAAGCAGTAGATATGTAAGTTATATACATAGGATGAAACCAATACTTTGACAACCCTTTGTATAATGGAGGTTCCACTACAGGGAATGTGTTCAAGCAGACCATGTCCAATGAGAAACTGTTGTTTGTGCAGAAACCTTGAACACAGTATTTGTGAACCATCTTTTCTGTAAATGAAAAAGGGAAAGGGATGGGTAGGATGGGGAACTGCAGGCCCAGAGCAAAATTTAAATATAGCAATCAAAATATAGGGTAAACATGTGTTACTTATGCATCCAGCTTGATTTGTCTTGAAGCACTAACAACAGAAGTGCCCATAGGAAGGTGTGGCTGTTTGGCACACTAGAGAACAAGGATAAACTCATGAGGGCTCTGGGTATGTAGCTCATGTCGAAGCCCAGTCAATCACATTGCTAACATGATCCACATTATCTGTGGAAGCTGGCAAACAAAATAGATGCTACAACCACAAGGATTTTGGCTACAGGTCAGTTATTCTGCTCAACATAGTTTGAAATGTCATTAAAGACAGTGGTGAAAACAGAAGTTACATGTTAAAATTTCTTTAGAAACTCAAACAAAGCAAAAAAACATGCCCCCTATTACATGTAAGTATTTTTCACCTTGTTATGTTTCTCTTTAAATTATCTTTCCCAGTCATGCAGACCTACCTTGTTGTGAAGACAGGAAAATAAATTTTATATTTCGCAATTGTTTATGATCCAGAATTTAACCTTAGAATTTTCAGTGGTTCTATATGGAAAACTATAAATATATGAAGATGTTTGGGGGATTTCCAAAAGGTCCAAATCTGCACACAAAACCCCAGCTAAACATTCACAATGGGCTGCTGTGGAGGCAGGAAATGCTGATATGGATCCTACACTTAGATTTTTATTTTTTTTTCTTCCCTCAATTGACTTTTCAAAAGTGGATGATTCTGGCTCTTCCATCTTTTGCTATGCTGACTAAACCTGCTGTGGCAGGAGTGACCTGTAGACAACAGGACCAGTGAAAATTTGGTAACAGGTCCCTGTATAATACTGAATAATGATTAGAATCTGCTCATGTGTTGTTAACAGGAATTTAATCAGAGATACAGACAGACAACCCTGGCAGTTGTTCATTTTAGAACAGAGAAGTCCTAACAAGCTCCCCCACTTTCCAAATATTAAGTAAATATGTAAAGCTGGTCTATCTACAGTGCATGCAAGCCAGAGCTGGTCTTTGGGAGTGCTGCATTGTGCTTTAAGTGCATTCAAATGTCATTATCCATACTCACCAAAGTACCTTTCTCACTTTCTTTCTTTAAATCTTTTTGTAAGCTATAATTACAATTAAGGAAAGACATGTTTATTGTCACAAAATGTATGCCAACAGCTCACACTAATGCAATCCAAACATTAGTATGAAACATTTTTCCAATTACTGCACAGACTCCCTATAGTGTTTCAAGCTGCTTTATGACATTTTAAACTCCACATATAATACAGTCCTTTAGAAAGCTGCAAAATCTTTCTATTTCTTTCTTATGACCCGAGAAAACCTAAATCTATTAAAAGCACATTTTCATAGCAGCAGGATAAAAATGCTTTTACTACATTTATCTTCAAAATTGGTGGTGTTAAATAGTGCCGGGGGATAAATAACCATAAAATATCACATTAGTGTACAGGGTACTGCTCTAACTAGGCATGAGGGGATGTCTCTCTACCCTTTCATTTCTTTTTTCTATTTGTCCCATTAGAGCTAAGCAATCATTCATCAGTCACTGTGGCAAGCAGTGCTGCTCCATCCTGACTCTTGCCTAAAATGAGGCCCAAGAAATAAAAGAAATAAAGCCACAGAGAGAAAATTGAGTTCACAGCATTCCAGAGATGTCCACACCTACATTCATAACTGATTTTTCTGCTGTAACACTCTTGCTATTTATGGAAATAATATTTTAATAAATATTAAAATCATCATCACATATTGAGCCTTGAAGTTATATTAGAGAAACACTCGTTTTGCACCTTAGATAGAACTAGTGAAAAAATCTGAATAGTTAAAAACCAGGCCAAAAACCCCAGTTTTCAGCTCTGATTTAAAACCCAGATGTTGCAATCAGCTTCTGCTAATCTATTCTGCTTTAGACTCCTGGCACTTCCAGCAAACTTATGAGAACTTAACACAGATGAGCTGTCAAACTGTTTCAGGTTTAGGCAAATGCTATTATTCCAATCAAAATACAAAATCAGTTGCATTGACTCCTAAAATAAACTCAATTAAAATTGAGCAAAGCATAATATTTATCCATGGTAAAGTCACACTTTTTTTTACTAAGGACATTGAGGAAAACAATACAGCTTGTGGATAAGTATTGACATAGATTTTGATAAAAATGTATCTAGCAGTTCTTTATCTATTATGCATCCTCCAACATCCCCCAACTAAATAGAGAGGAGTAACTCATAAGACATCTGACACATTTTTTCTATATATCTTGTAGGAATCAAGAATATCCAGAATATTCATTTTTTCAGAAGGGAGAATTTTTCAGAAAAAAAAGGAAAGATAAGTGTCTGAATTTGGGAGCAAAACTAGAGTATTTGCCATGTGTCTTACAGAAATCCATTCATAATAATACCACCTAATAGTTCATACATGTTCTTTGCTTTTCAAAGGACAACATGTATCCTTAAAATACTTGAAAGTAATGAAATTGATGTTCAGAAGATTACATTTCTTCAGAAAATCTTCAGTTCTTCTTGAAGGATTTAAAACTGCACAATCATGTTGTGTATTCTATCAGACACTCATTAAGCACACACTCATCACTTCCAAATATGCCTCTAACAGATGTTTTAAAGAAAATAGACTTCTTAAGAAAGAAACTAAACAATAAAACCCCTGAACTGTTAAGCTCTGAATAAAATGCTGAAAGAACAGAAAAAGTATAGAATCTTCCTTTCAAAGGTTAAAAAATTCTTGAGCTTGTAGCTACTTGGAGCTCTAGACCATCTGGATTTTGCTAATCTAAATTATTTATGAAATCAAGGAAAAGAAGCATCATACTTCAAACCCATGATATCTGAAGTATAGAGGTCAGTAGACATGAATTTCTAAATCACTCTAGCAAGGCTGAGTCTGACTCATAAAATTACCATTTTATTTCACTGAAATTAAGGAGTGATCTCACTAAAATAAACAGCAGAAGGCCTATGTTGATGAAACTGCCCATTTTCATGTTAAGGCCAAGAGTCAACATACCTGTAGCCTTGATGACCTCATGGTCACAGTACGTGTTTTAGATTTTTTACTTGTTAACTACTTCTGAGTCAAAGCCTAAATCCACAATGCAATGAGCCTAAAAAAGGGAATTGTTTAATTGTTTTAAATTCAAAGTGGCTTTTTTTCAGCTAACATGAGCCAGAAACCTTCATTTATCATGGAGACATGTGGAATAGTCATAACAGGCAACTCTTCAATGTTCAGATCACTGGCAGTAAGGGATAAGGGAAATTCATGAACAAAGCAGAAAGGACACTCTCATTTGAAATATAATTTCATCCACAAATTCATACATCTTGTATTGACACTGCTTCTGTTTTTGCAGTGGATTTTATGAAGTGTTCAAAGCAACTTGGAGATGGCCCTTCTGTCATAGGGAGTGCCAGATAAAACGAAGAGTACTGAAATTATGGACAGCCACTTTGCAGATAGAGAAACACACCTTCCTCGCTTTCTCTCCAAGCCTGACACTCATGCTCCACTGAAATTTGTGGCTGTGCAGCTGTAGCAGTTTACTGCATTCCACAGTTCAAATGTTTGGATGGAAAGAAAAGCAAAATATTTAACTAAACTTGTTTAAAAGAGCAGCAGATCTCTAGAACTCTATGAAATATACGGTGTGTCAAACATGCAGTATTTAATACAGTACAATCTTTGAGTACTCCACCCTAAAATAAGTGAGAGAACAAAAATTAAGTCCACATCAGCCTTACAGTGGGGATGTATTATCAAAACAAACTGAAAAGCTTGTTTCACAAACTTTTGAGAGCAATTATGCCAGTTCCTATGTTATCCAATAAAACCATAGCAAAAGAAGAAGGTGAAGGTGTTGGATCCCATTGTGAAGAACCACCCTTCCCTCAGTGCAGAATTCAGCCAACACATTAACTTTGAATATACATGTTGAAAACTTCCAGCAGCAAAGCTTAATTAGAAATATAAATAAACCAACATTTTTCACCTTCGTCACTCAATTCCTAATTAATCAATTCCTGAAGGCGGAGCCATCCCATCAGAATGGGGAACCAAGAGCCCAACCTGCTGGAAACATCTGAGAAGCACACACTAGCTTCATGTCTTTGAAAGAGCCTGCTCCAAAATTACAGTAACACTCTATACTTGACATAAATAAACTCTTAGGGAAATAAATTTCAGCACTAGCTGGCTCCAATGACTATGGTTGAATATGTAGTAAATTGCCATTCAGACTGGTTTCACTGTATCTTTATTTATACTCTCCAGATCCAAATGCTATATGGCTCACAAAAAAATACTTCTATAGGCTGTTCAAATCTTTGGCTTGTCTCCAAGAGTTCTGCTGGTTTAGATTCGACACACCCAGGAGGAACCATTCGCGCCTCAGACATTTATATTAGCACTGTAAATATTCTGTACTGGAGAGAAAATGTCAGGGCACTTCACAGAAAACTATTTCAGAGTCTCATAGCCAAAAAAGACATCTCTGCTGCTCTCTTTTCCACATTACTTTATTTTTTATGAATGACAACAAGGACATAAAGTAATGTCTCCATATAAATATTCAGTAATGGATTTCTGACCAGCTGAACTGAGACACAGCAGGTTTTTTCCTTAATCAGAGCCCCATAATGATGGCAACCTTTAATCTTGGGAGAGGGGTCACTAAAACACAAATGCCCCACTAAGACAACAAAGCCTTTCAACTGACTTCAATAAGGATTTAGAGATGGGGACAACTGATTTAAGGGTTACTGTTATCCATATTAGTATCAGATTTTGGTGGGGAGTAGGGGAGTTGTATGGGCTTTTTGTTTCTTGGTATTGAGAAAGATAAATGAAAAATCACACTGAAGCTTTTTGCAGAACTTTCAAGTTTAAAACACTCCAAGTTTTCTTTAAAAATGGAATGTGACATGTCAGCACCTGAATAGAGGCAAGATCAACCCAATCTATACACAGAAGCTGAAATCCAGTTTTCATGTGTACTTTCTGACCATAGATTCTAACAATATTTCAAATACTGTAGAGATAAAGTTTTTCCCTACATTTAGCAAAAAGTCTGTGGGACACGGGATGGAATTCTGGACATAGAATTCTTTTTCATATATTTTGAGGTTATGTAGAGAGGATGACTCCCATGATACATGTACAATTTATGCTCTGTCACAGAAATCATGTGATTTTACTTCTTGGACAGGAAATATGAACTAATATGAGCAGCAAAAGATGACATCAACAAGTACATTGCTTATAAACCCTGTAAGGGATTGTAAAGTCCACTATACAAGGTGGATGAAACTTCATATTGCTAATGCAAAATAGCTTCAATTTCTGTATATTGAAACCTTTCTTTAATCTTGAAAATTTTTCTCACAGAGTTTCTTTCTCTGTAAAGAACTGGACACTGACTGTACATTTCCAGGATGAAAAAGAGTCGAAATCTATCGTTCTAAGACCTTATTTTGTCTTCATTTAAACAGCAACAGTTTTCAGCTACACAAGATGATAAAGAAAAATTAGTTTTATCTACCAAACATATAGATCAGAATTAGAGACCACTATCAGATGCTCTCTTGTTTTTGCTTTTTTTTTAAATTTATAGAACATCTCATTTAGCTATAAATTTAAATTTATAGAACATCTCATTTACTTTCTTCATAGTTCATTCATGAGCTTAAAGAGCAGTATCACAGTCTTGCTACTTATTGTCCAGGTCAAATACATTCTGAATGTAAAGGAAATTAATTTCATAGACAAATTGTATGTCTACTTTGAACATTTCCTATCATTTGTTGTCTCGGTCAAAACTAATCGATATTTGTCTAGACTCAAAATTAAGACTTCTTTTCTTTCTTACATAGATGACTCCTCTTCAAGCGCTTAAATCATCTTTAAAAAGTTTTAAAATTACAATAACAATGTCTCATTATTTTTCTATGTATTATAGCCACCAAAGATCATAATCATTCTTCTCACAAAACATATTTTTGCATAAGTGTTATACAAATAAATGAGTTCTACATATAAAAATATGTTAATTACAGTATTTATTTTCTATTCCCTTATTGCCACCTCTTTCCCCCTGCTTCCCTCTTTAAGACCCTTGTGAAACTGTCAGTGTGTTTCTATCAAATTGTCTTTGACAATGTTTATGTTCTTGCAGTCACTTGGAGCCCAAATTAAGAGAGAATCGATTTGCTCTTGAATTATGTCTGGTTTATGCCAGCCAGAAACAGGATCTGCACTATTGGATGTCATAGAGGTGTGGGTTATCCAGCTCATGGCGCAGTGCTCTAGGAAAAGTCTGTCATTCATCCTCTTTCCCAAAACTGAAATTACAAAAAACTCAGGCCCTGTTGATACTTTATTAATCATTATGTTTTAAATCTTAACCAGAGTTCGATTTAGAAGAATAATTATTTAGTCTCTTCTATCTTTGATATGTTAAACGCCCTACCTGGGGAATATTTGTTCCATTAAGCAAGCTTTTTGTCTAGACACTGTGGTTCAGGGAAGAACATCTTAAACAGAAAGAATGTGGTATGAGACATATAAGTTAGCAGAAGAATCTGAATAATACATGGTCCCAAATGGTCTCCTCTATTAAGCAAATTATCAATTTAGCTGAATATGAAAAATAAGAAAAAGAGAGAAAAAAAAAGGGAAATATTCTGATGTAAAACAAAGAAGCTAGATCCTATAGGTAAGGTAAAAAATTTATATTTAGTTAAAAACCTGCAAAATCAAAGTTGAAGGAATTTTTTAAGGAATTTTTCCCCAACTTCATCCTGGTTACATACCTACTAGGAAGTTTTCCTATCTAGATGAAAATTCTCTTTTTCAGGAATGCAAACATGAGTCTTCATGTTCTACTACAAATAAGCCATTTCTAAATACCTTTCAATGTAGTTTGTGATTTCTCTTTTTCTTTTCCAAAGTGAGCACTATCCAATATTGAACTGCTTTTCTGATAGAAGTTACTGTCTAAAATGAAAATGCTTTCTGGTTAGTTTCACAAATTCAATGAGAAGATGTATTGGATTAACTGCAGTGAATGTTTATTACAGCTAGTCAGCAAATTATTTGTTTAGATTACTTTATAGAAGCACAGTTCTGTGATCTTTGTGAATGTCACAAAGATAAATAAACATACTGGTAAGTTTCTGATGCAAGACAGGAATGCTGAACATTTCGAAAGTAAAGCCCGCTATGGAAAAGTTCCTGTAATATACATGGCCTCAAGTAGACTTTAAAAAAAAAATAGCCAAATTAACTTTTCTGCCTTAACTGGGGTTTTTTGTTTCTTTTGTGGTTGGGTTTCTTAATCTTGCAGTGGTTCTGTAGTTCCAGCAAACCAAGCCTCTGAGGCAGATGGATGGATGGATGGATATAAAATATATTCACAAATCATGATCAGATTTAATTTACAATTTTTCAAGGAAAACTTATTTCTCTCAATGAGCTCTGAACAGCCAACTTAGTGATACATTATTGGAACACACAATGACATACATCCTCTATCACTTCCAGAAACTTCTCTGAGAAAACCTAGTGTATTTTTATCTTGTGTTACCACCACTGAACATCTTGATTAAATTAAACATTAAATACAACACACGTGTCCTTAATCTACATACTCTAGTTCTGAGTCTTGGTTCCATAAACCACCTTCCTCCTGAGATTCATCCACTTAGGTCATGACTAGATAGAGATTAAGTGGGGATTATTCTGAGGTTAATTCATTCAGTAGAAATCTCCAGATATTCAGCTTTATGATTCTGGCATGCCAAAGTTTTCTTTTCTAAGTGGTCTTAATAGACCAGAGCCAGAAGTTTTCAGGGCTCCATTGAAACCATTCAAAGTCACAAACTGAATTTTGTAAGCAGAATGCATCCTAGAAAATTGTAACAAAGGAAACTGGTTTCATGTCATCCAAAGATCCATGATTTGGACAAGAGAATGGGAAATTAAAAAAAAAAAATACAGCAGGAAGAATTTCTTTCCTCCTATTGTATCAGAGTAGTTTATTCTCATTAGGCTGCCTCTGGCTGCTGATTCTGCCTGCCAATACATAGCTGGTTTACCCCATAGTCCTTTTTAACCATGTTTCATCCTTCTAGTCTGGTTTTCATTTACCCTATTAACAGGAACAGGAAAAGAAAACCAAGGGGAAATCAAACCCTAAATAAGTATATCTATTCATTGGTTCAGAAAATAAACAAAACCAATTTCCACATACAAAGTCATAACATTTCACTATTCCACTACCCCAAAATACCAATTACAAATGAGACAAAATGGCAAATATAAGTCACTGAAGTTCAATATATTTATTAGCCTTGAGAAAGTAAAGTTGGCTAACAGTAGTGTCTTTTAGAAAATCTTATTTTTGGAAAATATTGTGTAATTTCCATTTTCAACTATTACCTTATCCTGAACTGGACATCTAAGACTAGAGGAATATGTACTCCTACAACTTTAATTAGAGAATCAGAAAAAGTAATGAGAAATAATTTTTCCTACTGCAGGGAAGTAACTTGCCTAGTGCTAAGTTACCCTTTACACAGATCAAGTTAAGTATGCAATCAGGTTTTTTCAGAATATGAGAGAGGCTGAATAATTTCATTTTAAGGACATAAGCAACAGTATAATTTATTAAACATTTCTTAAAAGCTCAAATTTCAATGCTCCTGTGGCAGGCATTTGAAGGCTTGGTGTTGGAGCAGATGGAATGCTTTATAGCAAGACTTTAATTCTCAATCCAAAAGGCATTGCTTTTGCTTCTGGTCAAAGGTGAATTTATTCCCTCAGCTAGCTCTGTCCTGGGGCTCTCCCTAGGCAAGGTCTGTCAACAGTTCCATGCTTCTGCCAAATTACGTGATGATTTTGTCATGTGGGTTAATATTCCCCAGTGATTCAGTTTTAATCAAATGCATAAAAGTGGAGCATTGTTGAGCAGTGTGGTGACAAAACCAAGTTCTTTAGAGAGATGTGGAAGTACAGCTGGGATTTAAAACTTGTGCATGTGCAAATTTAAAAACCTTTCCCCACCTCAGAAAGGTCTACAAAGCGGTTACTACAGACAGCGACTCACATTTATAAGTAACTTTATAAATCTGTAATGTTTCTCGCCATAATAATAGAAAATATAATTCATATTGGAATTTAATCTGTGGAGCAAGGGATTGAGTTCCATATGGGTGAATTTTAGGGCTGCTATTTCATACATACTCTAACAACATCCAACTAGCTCTGTAGAATTGTACAGCAGCTTGAATAATAATAATGAAGCTGTTGTATCTGGACATCTGAGTGAATGCATGTAAATATTTATTGTGTGCTGCACTATAGCAGTGCCTGCTATGGTTGTGTATGAGCAATGTCTAATCCTTCACAGAGAATCATAAATAAGACAAAAACTAAGCTAAAATAAAATAAAATAAAAAGCATACAAAAATTCAAAGGCCATTTCTAGGTTAGCAGATGGTTTATAGATGAATAGTGGCAACCCTGTAGAGAGAAACAGTTGATGCTGACAACACGTGTCCATAATGTACACCTTTCAAGGCTTTTTATTTCAGATTAACTCTAGTCTGGCTCTCTGGACTGAAATGCCCATTTGCAGCTGGAGTGCATTAGTTACACTCCTGGAGTGTGCTAAATCTTCCAAATCTGAACCCTAGTTTCATCTGAAAGGAATCAAGTTGAGGCACTGCAAAAGCTCCCCATGACATGAACCAAAGCTCAATAAGAAAGAAAGAAAAATATGCACTTCAAAAGCATGCTCTTGATTCAAACTAGCACACTAACAAAGATGTGCCCTGAAAATACATATGCATATCTCAGCCCACACACATATGCATATAAATATATATATATATATATTGCCAGCTTAAAAACAAAGCAAAAAAATCAACCAAAACAAAAACAAACCAAAACCATTTCTAGCATAAATTAGTAGATATCATTAACTGTTTTCCTTGTGAGTTAATTTTCTTTACTAAAGAGCAGCATAGTTCTATCAGGATTAATTTGCCCAGAATTTTTTTTTAAACTTCAGTCTAATTAAATTTTTAAATCTTTTAATGAACCTTATCACACAATTTTTTCCTCCATTAAAATTTGATCTCAGAATAGCAATCCAGTAGTTTGAAACTAGTTAAAATTGTTCATTAGCATGGAATTTTGAATACTGAATTTGATGTTGCACACACTTGTAACACATGCTAAACAAGTTGGTGTTCTGTAGTATCACTCAGCTTATCAGGGAAATTATCTGTGTACATTTAGCTTACAATCTTGCCAGGTACACCAGTTGAGTTGCACTGGCAATAATTTTCTCTTGGTAAATAACAAGTGGTTTTTATTTCTAGTCTACAATGGGAAAAATACCTTTAAGTCTGATTCTACAGCAATAAATTGAAAGATGAACATATGAAAATATTTATTTAGAAATAAGAAGGTGTAGACCCACAAAACATTCAAGTACTACTGAAAAGACTGACAAACATAACTTCTTATTTATAAGGCTAATGTAAGAAGGGCTTGTGTGTATCTAGTCAGTCACACTTACAGTACAACACAGTAAGAAAACAGAATTTAAGGATATAAAGTGCCCGGTGTTCAAGATTTCCATGTTGGTTTAGAAGACCCTTTACTCAGTTAGAACCAGTAAATATTTGGATTTTATTGAAACCTGGCTGTATTCTCATTTCCCAACAGTTTCCAATAAACATCTAGAGCACGTATAATTGAAAAAATGTTCTCTTTTTAAGCGTGCTATGTTGCTCAGAGTTTTGCACTCCACAGCTTGGGAATACATCTGCTTTGTGCATCCTGAACAGTACATGCTCAGTACACACAAGACTGTACACTGAAAAAAGAACAATGCAATTGCACTGGGCTACAGTAAGCACTCCAGAAGGCACCTTCCTCAGCACATCACCACTCCCTATGGAAAGCAACTCTGTTTATCCCTAAGGACCTCAGCTGGCTGATGCAGAGCAGGACCACATCTTATTAGGATGTCTTCATTAAGTAAGTATCCCAGAAAAATCAGGACCTGGACATAAATTCTCTGCTACTCTGCTACTTTATTAGCTGGTGTTTCTGCCTGTATGTACAGGCTGTGTACTCCACAGTAGCATTTATGTATCATCCCTTTTATATTGCAGTACCTGACTATTTTATAAAACTGGATGCTCTGCTATTTCAGATGCTCAGAATCATTTGATTTTTACAGCAGCCAATGACATGTGGGATAATATGGTGATAGGATGAGCATCAGCTTTGAAAGGCTCCTGTCCACAGTACAAGTCCACAAGTTTCTTCAGCTGACAGCATTGTTGGGAATGAAGGCAGTTTCATTCAATATAGAATATGTTTTCCATGAAGTTCTGAACGAAGAATTGCAGTGAAAATGCATTTTTTTAATGTATACCAAAGACGCAGGGCACTGACAAAAGCTAACATCTAAAATGCAAAACAGCCAGCGTTGTGTGACACAGTGTGAGATGTATCTCAGAGTCTTAGGGTTGACTAATTGAATTGCCATTGATAAGATGTCACTTAAAGAGACATCTCTGCAGTGAAACATGGGTTTGCTGTAAATGACCTGTCATTAGAGCCATGGGTAATGTCCGTGTCCAGACTGAAAAATATTGTAGCTCCCAGCAATATGCTCAGTAGGAATTAAAACAGCAAGAATGCTGAGAAGTCAGTGTACACGAACCACCAGAGAATTATGCCTCAGGTGCTATGTTAATTTACTTGTTGGCATGCATTAATTGAAACCAATCAATAAGGCTGGTGGTACAACAGAGGCAATGCAAAAGAAGTAATCGATTGCCACACTTACTCATCTTAAATTTGGAAAACAGGAATAATTTGGTCTTAGATTTTTCATTTCTGTCAATACAGGTAATGAGATTACTTATTTATTCTCTATTCTTTCAGCACTAATTATAATAACTATGATGTCTTTCCACAGCCCTCATGCAAACACCAGTATTCTGATTAGCAGCTGTTAACTTGCATATAATGGGGGTGACTTCTTCCAACTGAAAAGTTAGAAATTACATGTTTTTGTTATTACAAATAGTGTTAATCATCTTGTCACGTTGAAAGCCATTGCATATTTTAATAGTTATAAACTTGAATTCAATTTGATTTTTCCATTTATGGCACAGTAACTTTTAAAATTCTTCATTTCCAAAGATAAATATATTCAAAGTAATTGCATAAAAAGAACAGAAAGAGCTGTGCTTCTGATTTTTTTTAATTTCCTCTAATATATTTATTCTATATGCCCAGTGTTGACTGATATAACTTATTATTTAATTTTTAATGTAGGTTATTTTAATGTAGGTTGCTGTGGCTTTTAATTTTTTTTTCTTTTTGCTGTTGTTTTATTTTATGCAATATTTCTATGAGCTCCAGCAGTCAGTTCTCAAGACCACACTGCCTAAAAAACAAAATAAATAGGACCATTGCTTCCTATGTTGCATTTATCATCCTCTTTTCACAAAAACTGCTCATCCTTACTGATCATCTGTTTCCAGAGAGATCAATGGAAATCAGCACACTGTTATTCATAACTGTTTTGCACAAGGAATGGGAATTTATTTTGTGGTAAATGTGGTGCCAGACACCATCATTATGTCTTTGGTGGCACTGAGCTTTCTCAAAATTTGTCCATAAATTATCTAAACCTAAAACTTTAGCCTCTTTACAAATCTGTAACAGCATTGTTTTCCTTCTGATCATGCTCAGAGGCATTAACTCCACATAACAGTGCTCAATTCAACCTCCAAACAAAGAATGGATCTGCAACTGTTGTCCTTGTGTTCACTGAAGCCATGGATGTACAGATTTGGATCAGGTTTGATGATGGCAGGCAGATTCATTAAATATTGTTTGCCATGGTTTTGGAGGGGTGCAGGAAAAACATGAAAGATGCTATACAGAAAAAAGAAAAAAAAAAAAAGAAAAGAAAAAAAAAAGACAACCCATGCTGATTGGTGGGCAGGATGCTTATTAAGGGGTTGCCCACTGCTGGCAGATTTTTCCCACACTGACATGTTTACCTTGTAAGGAACTGAACCATCCAGCTGCAAGTTCCATATATATGAATTTTTCTCCAAACTCTCGCTTAATTTGATTCTAAAACATCAGTTCTACAGGATTATTTTCTAGTACAGTCTAATTCCTCCTTTTTCTTGGAGGAAAAACAAAATGAAAAAAACCAAACCAAAACAAACAAACAAAAAAAAAACCACAAAAAAACCCACAACACAACAAAACAAAATAATAGCAAAAAACCACCCACAACTTCCACCTTTTTGTTAGACTGAAGATACCATAACCCTGCAGATGTTACTTTTATCAGAGACTGTAATATTGGTGAGTACTACAAGTGTAGACAGCAAGGGTGGTGCTCCTGCTAGACAAGCCTGAAAGCAAAATAGTAATTAACATCCAAATGGAAAAGAAATTTTCTGTGAACTCAACTAAGTTTACTGCAGGCCTTTAAAATTACCTCTGGACTACTAATGTGGCAGAGATTAGTGAAACAGTGAGAAACAGTATCAAACTCAGGCCCTTTTCCACCACAGTGCTGCACAACAGTGTGGAGCTATGGATTATACATTTTTCAACAGTTCTCCAGCCAAAGGTTAATTCAATTCCCAGAAAGGAGAAAGTCCTGTCTGCCAATTAGTGTGTAATGTGTGAGACTGAAACCAAGTACTGAATCCCAGGTTGCTGCTTCAGGAATTCAAAGTTAGGCTGAAGCTCATTTTCCCTCTCATATTCTCTAAATCTTATTCACAATTAACAATTTCTATAGTTTGAAGCAGCTTTTTGTTTTGAAGCTTGAAAGCAAGAATAGTGACATCTCCTGTCATAAAAAGTTAGAATTTAAATATACAGACCATAATTATAGAAGTGGAAGTAGATACTTCCATCTCAAACTTTATCAATTTTTTTTGACCACTGGTAACAGAAAAATGTTTTACAGCAGGAAAAGAAACAGACTATTAGACTACTTGAAGGTTTTGCTGTTTACTTGCAGCTACAGTGTAGGATTCAGAGACAGCTATTAAATAGGTTTATTGAAGTTAAAAAAACACCTTCATGCAATTTACACGACTCATTTAAGATACTAACAATGTATGATAAAAGCTAAAGACATACTAATTCTCCTTTCTTGCTGTGGTAAAGGTTAAATAATTTGCATTTTATACAGTCCCATATAGTTGGTCAAATCCAGACCTGAAATTATGTCATATGATTTCTCCTATTTGAATGGAGAGATTTAATAACTGCAATTGTGAGGGACACAACAACAGCCAATTTATGGATTTGTTTCCTGTCAATAAATCTAGGGGATGTTCTCAGATTTTCAGGAACTACTGCTGATGGCAACTACAACCTATTTTCTCTCTGGTCTTCACCTGCCTTCCTGTGTCATTAAGATTGTGAGAAAATGCCGTAGGCTGTCCCTGCAGATGCCTGCAATGAGCAGCCTGTGCTGTGGAGGGTCTCTTCCTAAAAATTCAGGTCCTGAACACCTTCTCCTCCTGTTACAACACTGCTGGTTACAATTCATCCACCTTCCTTCCAGCCACGGTGGAAAATTGTACACATGTGCTGGTCAGCTCCACATTCCCCAATTTCCCACCAGCACATGCCTAAGTCATGCAGAGGGAAAAAACAGGAAAGGACCTGGGACTTGTCTGGAGCAGCTTGCTTCTGCTCAGTCACTCAGTGAGACTCACAGAACAGATAAATACTGAGGTCATGTGCACCTTAATTTGGGTCACTCTCTTCTCCTCTGCTGCTTGTAGGAACTTGGGTATCTTTGAGACCTCTGCCTCTCAAGCAAATTGAGCTGCATAGTCAGATGGCAGATTCCAAGATTAGCTCTGAACACAGGGTGGCTGTCATTGTTATTGCTCATGTTTTGTCTTGTTTGAAGCATGCGAGAAGAGGGCAATGTAAAATCATCCCAATTTCAGGTACTAGATCCCAACTATGTTGGCCAACACCACTGTGAAACCCAGCCTGACAACCAGTGTGAATGAGTCCCCTCCTTTCAGACAAGTTTTATCTTAAATTCTATGGCCTTATCAAACATGTTTTAAATAGAATAACTTTGCCAAGAAGCCAGCAGAAGGTATCCTACCCTGAGCTGTTAAGTGTCCTAAAATAAACAACAATGAAAGAACAGATTTCTTATCAAAAGGAGGCAAAATGGATAAACAAGGGACAATAATAATAATAATGATAATAGTAATAATGATAATGATAATAATAATAATAAATATTTAAAGGCTTACTGCAGCAGCACTTGTCCTAGTTAGGCTTGCTAAAAAAATCCCAGCAAAAAATGCTAAAAATACAGCAAACCACTAGCAGCTTTGTAAAGAGAAGACAAAGGCCAGAGTTTATCCAGAGTGGTTCTTTTTCTTTGTCTTTAAACATACAATAATTCACTGAAGTCGCACTTGAGATGGAAAAGTATCCAATAAGCAAGTACAGTACACTGTAAGGACATATCATGCTTGATTATCCTCAACCCAGTGTCTCAAATTTACGTTCAAAGATCCACTTTTAAAGCATTGTATAAATGGCTTCTCAATTTAATTAAAGGCTTATAAGCTTTATTGAATGAACTCTTCAGCATGCTCTGCTCACCAGCTTATGAATACAGAGACATTATTTAGGGAACATTAACCTCAATCTTTCATTTGAATCAAAACTTATAATTTTAAACTTTTAAAGGCAACTTATCTTGCACATAAAATTACAAACAAAAAGTGGATTTCAAATGTGATGTAAAACAACTGCCTATCAATCTTCCCTACCAGACCTTCCAGGCTCATACTATCTTAGCCTGCAGATCCAATTATCCTCCAACATTTGCTGCTCAACCATGCTGAGATTATTCACCAGCCCTCCAGTTAGACTGTAATAAGAGGTCTGTGGATGCATTTACACTCAGAGAAATAAGGTATAAGTGCTGGAATTGCCGTCACATCTTTTTGAGTTACATGCACAGCCATAAACTGTACAGTAATGAATCAGACTATTTCCAGCTGCTTATCCATTCATTTGCATGATATTTGGACTTGCTAATTCAAAAAAAAAAAAACAACTAGGTGCAGTGTGCCTTTAAGATGATGCATCTCTTGACCCTAAAGGCCTTACAAACAAAGTACTAATATCCCATGGAAGTTATTTCCTCCTGTGCCCTGACAGCCAAAGCTCCAAAATGGATATGTGATTACCCTCTGTAAAGGCAATCTCAGCCCCTTACTATTTTTATTCTTTTTTTAAGCTTTACATCTTAAGAAAGTAATCATCCACACTGAAACTACATTGACCTCAAAGATTATGTTCTGCACAAAATTTGGCAGACTTTCTGCTGCTCAGCAAAAAAATATAACAGCAGATTAATGATAAAGTGGTTTCTGATACTCCAGCCTTTATGAGGTTTCCTCAGTGCAGTAGTTGTACATCATGGCAAAACAAAAGCCCTCTGCCACAGGACATCAGTGTACATTGCCAAAAATGTCAGAACCACAGTTTTCATCCCAAAGCTGCAACTACTTGAACTGCAGGAGTCATTTCATTAGCTGACAGCTGCAATAAGCTGTTCTTTCTCTGTGCGGAGAAGCTACTGGTGGGAGGTACAATTCACACAGGCAGCCTCCATAAATCATACACCACTTTAAGAAAAATATACTTAAGGAAACATTCACAATGTAATGTGCAGTACCTTTCCTATTTATTGTCCTTATGTCCTCAGTGCATTCATTCCTTAACATTCTGTATTTCAAAAACTCTCAACAGACTATTAAGTCATGGACAAAGTTCAGGAAAATTCAAACATTTTGCTCCCATTTGTACTATTTTTGATGATCTAGAGAATCTAGAGCATTGGTGTTTCTTTATGACCTGTTTCTAGTCAGTGTGCTCCTACTGACTCAGGGAAAACAGAATTATGTTCTTTAGTAACAGGTTGAAACCCTGATGCTGGTGTTTATTTACTGTGTTGCTACAATGTAAGGTAACAAGAAATTGTAACTGGAAATGTAATCAGCTGAAAAAACTGGGAATGTAATCAGCTGAAAAAACCACTTCAAAACCATAAGGTATTAATTAAACACAGCATATCATTGAATAATTAACATACATAAACATTTTCAAGTCTTTAATGCTGTGATAATCTTTAGTCTCCTGAATGTCTAAGGAAAGCTGTAGATGGATATGAGTCAGGAAGAGGGTGGGAAGAGGCTTTGGGGTCACAAAGGAGGGTTTGCCAGCCACTGCTGAGCCAGGCAAGTAATAGGTCCTCACATCTACCTATTCAGATGGTTTCTCTATTATTCAAACAATTTTCATGAAAACCATTGAAAATTTCTGGCAGGTAATACTGCAGCTGAACACCCAGATTTGTTTTGTATCTTTAAATCCATGTTACATTCCCTATGTGACCCCAAATCAGGTGTGTAATCTCCATTCTCACAGCAAATCCCCTCTATTCTTCACCAGTAGCTTATTGTTAAAGAAACAGAAATGCTACACTTGAACAAAAATAACATTAATAGAAAGGTGGGTTGTGCAATATTTGATATTGCATTTACAGCCCCTTTTATTTTTTTTAATCACACAACATTATACAAGCAATTACACAGCTTGTATTTTTGTTTTGGGGTTTTGTTTGCTTTTCTTTTGTTTGTTTCAAAATTTTGTTTGTTTTTCTTCTGTTTGGTTTTCAAATTTTTGTTTGTTTTTCTTTTGCTTGTTTCATTGTTTTTGTTTGGTTTTCTGTTGGTTGGTTGATTTTGTTTTTTTTTTTAATTTCGAAGCACACTGAAAAGGATTGATGTGGGCATTTTGCTCCTGAACTACAATCGCTCTACTTTAATTTATTAGTACCAACCAATTAAAAAAACTACTGCAGTTGAAGCAGATTCTTGGAGAGGGGTGTCCCATCTCTGTGCCAGACACGTAATTACCTGTCACATCCCCTGGTACTCCCAAGCACCAAGGAAAAACAACAAAGCAGGGCAGAACAGGCACCTTCCTCCTGCCCTCCAGCAATGGCTCTAACCAGCAGGTGCTCCAGGTGGAGCAGCATTTAAGTTCTCTTAGCTGCCTAAACAGGTCTTATCCATCCAGTTTTCTGAGTCAGTCATAGAGAAGAAGAAAAATATGCTGTCAAGATTATGCATTTCCATTCTTTTTTTCCAGAATTACTGATGAGAAGAGTATCTGTTCCACTAGAGGGAGGAGCAGGCTCAGGAACTGAATTTCCAACTAATATTCCAGTGCCACCTACAATAACAGATTTACTCCTACGTGAAGGAGGGTCTGTCATCAGAAAGTGTTGAAAAGGCACAACTGGAATAGCAAGTTTTGTAACAAGAAAAATAAAAGAAAAAAGAAAGAGGAAGAATCTCATTTGAGGTACATTTGGATTTCTTGTTTTGTCCCTGTTTATCTTGAAAAGGGGATGTGGTTTTTATCATAAATAATTTCTTTCGTAATAAATATAAGTTTCTAGAACATGCTTTTCTTTGACATAGAGATAAAGCTACCTGGAGCAGAGAAGCAATTTATAGCTTCTCTCCTTTCCTGTAAAGGGCCTTCATGTAGATGTTTATTTTCCTGTATTCTGTCACATTGCTTCTTGTTGCTAGGATTTGGTAGCAAGGTATTATCTTCATCTGAAAAGTGGTATATTTAAGAACTTAGAGATTACTCATACCTCTTAAGTATGAAGATATTAATGCCTGTAATTCTGGTGCTTTTTCCCCTGAAATATAGTTGAGATAGAACAGCCCTAGAGATTTCAAAAGTTCCATTTTCTTCCAAACCAAGCTCAAAAAATGCAAAGCCCCCATGTCAGAGCTTCTATCTGTTCACCAGCATACAACAACATGGCAAATCACTGTCATGGAAAGATTAAAGTCACTCACTACAGAAACTATTTTTAGTGGCTTTGGCTGGGACAAGTCCCGTGACTCTTTAGTGCAGCCCAAGGAGACAAAGGAGCAGCTGTATCTTATGCAGACAAGCAAGGCTACAAGGACACATGGCTGTAGTCCAACCTATCCATCCTACCTGCCAGAGAATGGCTGAGCCAGGACAGGAGGACACTCATGGAAGAGATGGAACCTGCCACACATTCCTCTCCTGCTCCTCCCACTCTGAAACAGCGCTCAGAGTGATGCTCAGTTTCTCCTTCAGGGCACTTTGTGATGCCATCCGTGCAGAATACACAATACTAAGCAGTTTTATGTCTTTTGGGTGGGTTTGACCAGCAGCTGTCAGGTTTGACTCTCTCACTGATGACTGAGAGACAGTCTTCAAACAAACAACCAACCAAAGCCCCTCTGTGTTATGCAATCAATCTAGACATGACTCCAATCTAGAGGAGTGCCGTATTCAGAGGGAGGGGTGCACTTAAATGAGTTCTTAAGTCCCCAGGGAATAGTTTTCATAGTGCTTTAGCACACACCCATAGAAGATCTTGTGTCTTGCAAAAGTTTCAATGCATTTTACATTCCATCAGGCCAGAAAGAGGCATTATCTACAGAGCTTGAAAACTTCTGTTTATCCTGGACGAAAAACATTAAAATCCCTGGATATTAAGACAGAAGCCTTGAACTTAAGGGGATGCAAAGAGTAGGGTCAACATGCTTCTGGCAGCCTCAGCAGGAAATGTGCTGCATGATTTTATATTGCCTAGTGTTTTCTAAATATTTAGTCTCTCATGCTTCTCATTACTGTAGCTCAGCCAAGAATCAATGAAATCTGAGTAACTGAGGTCAGCTGAAATTTTCCTGCCTTCCCAGAGATGTGTGAGGGTTTGAACCATTCTCCCAAGCAGCATGTTATATTATAGTCAGAATAAAACCAGAAAGAGCTTTAGAATCACCCATGATCATCTCAGCAGAAAAGGGCAGAACTGTCTTGTACTAAACTGCAAGAAATATCTTGTGGTTGTCTTATTATAGGTTACTCCTGACAGCAGGATAAGAAGATGTGTGTCGTCTGAGATTAGAAATGCATTGCAGAGTCATATAGAGGTCAGTGAGGAGAAATTTGCATTATTTTTCTATTCCCAAAGTATATAGATTTCCCTTCTGACTGTCTCGATCTGTGATGATAAGCAGATGAGCAGAAAAGCTGTAGGATTCACACTTGGTTCCTGTTGTCAGACAGAAACATTCTGAATAACATCTTCCTCCTATGGCTGGGCTCTCTCTGGATCAATGCAGGGTTATGGCCACTGCCTCTTTTGATCTCTGCTGATTAGAGCAGAACTTGTGTTTCATTAGTCAGAGTTGGGTGATGCTGGGCACAGAGGGCACTTTAGAAACAGCAGATTATGAACTCTGCGGCCTTACAAAAAGTATCACAGTAAAATGGATGCATTTTGCTTTGCAGTATTCCGCGTGCCTTGGCATAGATCAAGATCAGTTTCACCTGATTTCATCTTTTAAAGTGCTGCCTGTTGCTGGGGGTTGCATAAAGTGGAATTGTTTTATTGGCACCAATCAATGGGAAAAGGTACAAAAGAATTATTGTACTTGCACTTAAAGTTATTTATCAAGTGAAGCAAACACATACCCATTAAGAAATGTCCTAAAATAAGCAAGGAGGGTGACCATCAGCAAAAAAATCAGGAAGCCACTTTGAGCCCATAGGCATTTTTTTTCCTTACATATAAATTAATATCTGTGACCTCAGATAATAAACTAGAGATTTACCCTAATGAGAGTAGAAATTTATTCTAGCAGAGTTAGGATAACCTTTCCTGAAAAATAGGCTGCAATATTTAAATAAACGATATTCAGAGTACGTGTTTTTACAGAAATTTAGTTGTGAGCTGCAGTGCCAGTGTGAATGGGATATTGCATATTTGCACATTGACTCTATCATACATGACATTAAAGGAATGATATTGAGAGAGGATAATGAAATCATTCAGATCACCTACTTCAAATTCCTCCTAGCAGAGATTTGGAGAGACTTATTTCTTATTTAAAGAAAAAAAGGTCACAGTGAGGAGGGTTGCTCATGTCTATAGTGTGAGAAACAAAAACAAAAGAAGAAAAAGAAATTTGAAATTGCAATTTACATGCCAATAAAAACAACACCACTTAAATTACACAAGCTGGTGATAGAAACACAACACCCTTCTGCAATCGAGTTTCAATATGGCAAGACATGAAAATGCCCATCCTTCTCTCAGCCATTTATGCTTACTACATTTGAATATTTGTTATCAGAACTTTTAAGATGAAAAAAACCTCACTATCTCAAAACATGTCCAAGAGCTAACTTTGTATCTTATACATTACATGTGCATTTCAAGATTGAAAGCTTTGCATTTCTCAAGTTGAACTGCTATGAACAGAACTCTGTGCACTTGATTGAAGTATGGTTTTGATCTTTTGCAGCTGAGATAATGCTTCAAGATAGAGAGATACCTCTTATCCTGCACATTGCTGAGAAACTAGAAAATTAAAATTCTGGTTTGGATAATGTGTTGAACACAAATGATGTAAAAATCTTCATTGCACCTTGGCTGTAAAATTACAGAAAATGTACTCTTTTCCTGTTAGAAGAGAAGAAAACTGCTTCTTGGTTTTGTTTGCCATCTAGTAATTTTCATTATTTAGATATATATTATTTATTTGGTGGTACTCTTCTTACTGTGGCTGTTTCCTGATATGAGGTTCACTAATAACACACAGGCTCTGGGTTACTCCAGAATACACTTCAGCAAACAGAGATAAATTTAACTCTCAGTGTCAAATCTCCATGCGAGATGAAGAATATTTGGACCTCGCAATTCCTCCTGCCATACTTTCCATTCTCTCATTCCTCTCGTATTGCACCCAGAGGAAGTGTTCCTATCTTTGCATAACAGAATGGAGATAGTTCAAAAGAGTGCCTTGCTTTCATCCATGGACAGCACACCCAATCTGAAAGTTGTTTGAAACAGTTTCTTCAGCGCTTCATTTTTAAGCCATAGGCAGTTAAACTTGATAACCATACAGTGATATGGGAAACAGTGACACTTTTTGAATTTCCTTAGACCTTATGGGTGCAATGGTCTCAAGAACAGCTTTTTTCTTCTTTTGAAAAACATTCAGAAGGGTTATTAGCCAAAAATACTTAGCTGCATCAGGGGCTTATCTGGGGACTGAAGTTGGCTTTATTACATTCAAATATTTCAGTTAGAATTGTCTGCAGTCCTGTCCGCCTGCAGACAATTTGTTTAATTTTCCTGTTTGATTTTTTAACACAGAAAAGATTTTTTGTTTCAGCTGTCAGCTATAAAAACTCAAGCGTGGGTTCAAAGAGTCAAGACATATCCTTAAATTCATTTATCACTAATAAAATTCTTTACACAGCTAGGGTGGGTTTGAGACATAAACTTGCAGAGTAATTTTTCTAAGTCACAACTACCACTGGCGATAAAAGAGAGTGAAAGAAAAGCATTTGACTTTCACATCTTATGTTGGGTGTGGTAGGAATTGCAGTTAGAAGTTTAGTAAATTGGAGAGTTTTATAAGGAATCAAAATTACTTTACAACTCTTTTGTCCAGCTGTTCTTAGTAAAATCCTAAAGTATTTGCATTCTTGGAACAAAAGCAAGTTACAAACACTGTTGCAATTTGTTCAGATTTCCATATTTGCCAAGGGCAGCATCATATGCAGTGAATCTCCTCCAGTAGAGTTAGGTAATTTGTTCTTACACCTATATTGGTTTGGAGAATCACTTTACCTTTCATCTTTAGGGTGTTTTTGGTGCTTTCTATCACTGGTTTATTTTGAGTGTTGAAGTTAATGAAGACTTAAAAAAGTTCCTTAAGCCTTGGGGTTTTTTTTAGAATGTACTGCAGGACAATAAAAAATGTGATTTAGCAACAACACATTTGCTCACAGGGTCTTACAATGACAAAACTTCTTCCCTTACCTTTCTACAGTTACTTTCAGAAAGAAAAGAGCCAGAAGCACAAAAAAATTTAAATAAAACAAACCAAGTGTTTAATTGACACTTGTGTCTGCGTTCAAACAGACACATAAAATAGCAGAAGCATCAAGGAGTGATATATTAGGTGACATAGTCAGATATGGTTCTTTTTTAATATGGAGTCACAATTATAGCAAACTTAGCGTGAAAAGTCACCATATTTGGCAAGTGAATCCTGTTTTAACAGATGAGTCTTTCTTATGCCACTTTTAGGAGCAGAACAGACTTAATTGTTATGGGGAATAACAAAGATGCACACTTAAGTTTATTTTTTATGCCTCCCCATTTCTTCTATCACACAGAGGCTCTGAGAGGGAAATCCAGAGTTTATGCAGAATGATTTCCCCTAAACTGACCAGAGTGATGTAGAAAAAGCCACATTCTAATTGCTACTTAAGGTGTTTCTTTCCTCAGCCTGGAAATTTCTCCAGAGGGATGGGAATGAGGCAGAACTTTCTCAGATAGGAGCTTGAATCAACCTCACAGCGATACAGAATGAGGATGAAAGGACTTTTGAGCTCAGTGCCATACCTTGGCTGAAGGAAACCCTGTGCTCTGAGCCAGGTGGAGATCCAGGCAGTTTGAACTGCGATACAAACCATGGCAGCTACTTAAAAGACTGAGGAGAAAGAGAGGGAATGACGTACTGGGAAAGAATTGCTTTATGTGGAAATAAAAGACCTCAGTTCCTGCTCTTGCCAGGTCTCGAGACTCTTTTAGGTCTCTGACACTTCCTTGTCCCTAACAAACTATTCAGTGTTATGGTTCAGGAAGATGAACAGGGAACATCTTCCATCTCTATTGTCCCAGGCTGCAAGGAGGAAAAGATGACACTGGGGGCCCAAAGAGCACATAAGAAAAGTCTGAGGCTCAGAAACTCAAGGACCTGTCTGAAGACAAGACTTTCTGGACTCTGGCTCCTACTCTGCTTAAATTAATTTTAAACATTATAACCACAGAGTATTTGTCTGAAACCAGTTATATTACAAAGTCAGACCAAAACTAGCAGTATTTCCCCTCAGCTGGGGACCACCAGTAGGTCACCAATGCACACTGCTGTTGCCTGCCAACTCATTTTGTCCTGCCACATTCATATTGTTGGTAAAAGGATCAAACCAATTTACTCCTCTTACTGAGGAGCAAGAGATGATCTGGGAATGGAAAGAGGACAAATACAGTCAATGTGTCCACTCCAGACAAAAGAAAAAGCTAGAGGAAACAAATTTACTCTACAAGAACATGACTTGGCAGACCTGGAGAACAGATCTGCAAATGGGTAAGAAAAGATGGATGATACAGGATTGGAAGCGAACAAAAATGCCCTTATGGAATTGACACAGAGATGGCCAGGGGAGGAAGGAGGATGGTCCACACTTGGATCTCACTATGGGCAAGGACAGATTAATGAATGGAGGGGTTTGTAGGACAGAGTTAATTGGAGCAAAGGATTGATGTGTTTGGACAGACTATAAACTGGCAATGGTGAGAGAGAACTGATGGGGCTGATGATTAGAAGAAGGATAGGGAATGAAAGATTTATGGACTGAGCAGTTTAGACAGATAGAGTAGTACAGGTGAAACACAGAATATCTATTAAGTCTCTTGTAGATTGGAAGAAACATTTCATTGTATCTCCCTGCAAAGGTGAGGATTACTTGAGTCTTGTGAAATCTAATGTGCTGTTTAACCTACATGCTCAAGTATAGATCATTGTTTTACAGTTCTTTCAAGGGCTTTATGGTTATTTATTTCCCTTGTCCTTTCTACAGCTTTTTTTTTTAAGTCTATAATGTAATTGCTGGGGAGAACACATGATAATTTTTTGCATTTCTGTTATGTGATGAATCATTTTGCTGAATGTAGAATTCTGAAATTATCTAAATTTTCCTTGAAGATATTCTTTTTCCTATAATACAAACAAATATGTGTGCAAATCCACTCAAATTGCTTTAGTTGTTGTGTTATGAATCATGGAAAGAGGTTTAAGAAACATTAGGCCATATGTTCCTCCTGAACCTGGAACTGAGGCCTGAACTATTTTCACAGGGCTTGATTAATACAACTTAAAATAAACTGTTGACTAAAAATGTTACCCAGAAACTTGACTAGTGATATGCAATTATTCCATTATTTTCCTCAACAGAAGAAATTAAAATATGCCAAGTTCCTGATCTTGTGTGTTAACAAAGTCAAAGTTAAGGAAGTAACAAGTCTGTACAGAAATACATTAGTAAAAGGGCATGCACTATATATGTTAAAAAACCATAATTTGTATATTAAGACACAGAAAAGGGCATCTGGAAAAGACACACAGTTTGAAAAAGTAAAGTTTAAGCCCACTATCTAAATTTCCATCTCTTTCTTCCACAAGCACAGGTTTGCAGCCTCAGATGGATTCACATGTTGCACACAAAACTTCTGTCACCTGCTACCTGACAGTTCAGATCTGGCTCTAAAGCAAAGCAACATGATATTGCTACATATTTCTGAGGACACAGAACACACTTAAAAGGGCAGGTGCAAAATTTGGGCAAACAAAAATCACAATAATTGTCATGTTTTTTTCCTAAAGACTCATTGGCTTGACAGCTTATTCTGCCACAGAAGCATCACAGGCCATGGAATTGCTCTCAAATTAAAGATCTAGAAAATACTTTCTTTCACTTTCTTTCTCACATCATTCTTTTTTATTTCTTCCTCCTTGGTTTACACACTTACCTGTTGACTCATACAAGTTTGCTAAATCATGCCACAGCAAACATGTCAGGGAATCCCAGAGAGAAGACAGACTTGTCAAGTCTCAGTCCTGCTTAATACTTTACACACGGGTAAAGCATATTGCATCTGCTTATCTGTATACATTGAAATTTCCTATGGTTTCCTAGAAAAACAATAAAAATCTGAGCCTCCTATGAGTAACATATTTGCCTCTATTGCTTAGATTGAGGTTTGGTTGTGCATATATGCCTTGAAAAGTTACTTGAAGGCAATACTTTTTATGTATAAGGTCCATGTGGATTATGTTGCTTATTGTGGTCCAAACCACAGACAGTATAAAAAGTCCACAAAGTGGGGGAAAAGAAAAAAGCCCCAAACAAAAGAAATAAAGAAAAGCATCAGGACTCAAATAACCTTCCCTGTTTTTAAAAGCCTGTTGGGATGTCTTTGTCATCTTGCAGAAGCCTCATTGTAAAACTGGTTGAGTCCTCCTCATTTCTCCAATATTCAACTAGTCAATACTCAATACTGAGGATTCAATATTACCAAGGAAAGCAAGGGGAAAAGACTGAAATTTTGTTTCACTGACTAAAAAGTCAATCAACAATCACCAAGCTAAGCTGTTTCAAGTTTCCACAATGGCATCCTTTGTTTTTATGAGGATTCTTATGGAAATCAGTGCAGCTTCTACACAAGCATCAGCCATGGCACCAAAGATGCTTGCAGAAACCTGTTACTGTAGAGGGTTGGGACAAAATTGCTATACAATTTGTAGAAGTTTGGCTGGTTTTGCTGCAAGACTGAAAAGCAATAAATTACTCTGAGAAGCATTAGATAATTTTACTAGCTTTCTGCCTCCTTTCCTTGCCCCTAATCACCAAAAGCTGTCTCTCTTTCCACACTCCTATAGCCTCTTCATGGCAGTGGAATGAACAGCAGTGCAAGATGTAAGTAGAAGACACACATAGAGACAAATACAAAATGAATTAAGAAAATCAGCACGTAGTAAAAGTCAGATGTGATGTTTGGAGATTAGCCTTACTACTCCATAATACAACAGGACATTCTTTACCTGTTTTGTGTACAAACTGCATACAACAAAGGCTGTTTTTTCCTTAAGTGAAGAGGATGAACTTCAGCTTAATAAGAAACCTTCCCAAATGCCACTTCTTGCCCATCAGTTGAACCTTAACATGTATTTACACATAATGCTCTACTATTAGAGAGCTGTCCCTTCTACTCACATATCTGTGAAACACAGGCACGACACAAAATGTTTTTTCCTCAAAAGCAAAAAAAAGCCTCTAAAGGTCTTCAATGCACTCAGCACAACCAGCAACTTAAAAATAATTATTTTTTATAACTAAAATGTGGAATTGAAATGAAAAACATCTTCATTCCATTTAAATTAATTTTTGAGTCATCACTCATTAATTAACATACATCACAATGAACATGAAGGAAACAAACAACAACCAAAAAAAAAATAGATTCTGATCTTGTTATAAGTAAAGTTAATTGCATCCTGAATTTGGCGTGTGTGTTTTGCACTTCTCTCTCCTTATATCTTTTTTTTTTTTTCCTTAATACTTTCACACTCAGGTGCGGCAACACTCCTGCTGCCAACCCTCTACCGAAGGAGCGGCTCTTGCTCCATGCCCCCCGTGGCAGAACCGCGCAGGGACCGAGAGGAGCCGGCCGAGAGCCTCCCCCCGCGCCGGGCCGGGGCTCGGTTCCCTGCGGCAGCGGCGGCGAGGGCGCGGTACCCTGCGCTGGCCGGGCGGGCACCGCGCCGAGCATCCTCCGCCAGGGCGGGGGCGACGCGGGTCTGCGGCACTGCAGCAGCAGGAGCAGCTGCTGCAGCGGAGCCGGAGACGACCTCCCTCCTTCTTCTCCTCCTCCTCCTCCTCCTTCTCGTCCTTCTCCGCCTCCTGCCGCCCCGCCGCGCCGCTCCATTGTGCGGGGAGGCGGCCGCACAGCCGCGGGATGCGCATCCCCTCCGCCCCTGCGCAGGGAGAGAGGCGCTCCCCCCGCCCACGGCTGGCGGGCACGCTGTCACATCCCCCTCCGGGGCTGCGCTTTCCGTGTCTAAAAACGCTTGTGCACCTACATCTGTGTATATACGCACGAACAAATATAGATGCACATTCCCCCGCTCCCGCGCAATTTCGCTCCACGTCGCGGGTAGAGGAGGGCGCTTCCCCCGCAGCGCTGCTCCTCGGCGGCGGCATCCCCACCAGAAGGGAAAAGGTCACCGCAAGCGCGGCGAAAACAAAGCCGGCGCTCCTCGCCCCGGCTGCGAGGAGCGCCCCGCCAGAAGTTGCGGCGCGGATCCCCCGCTCCGCTCCGCGGCGGGACCGCCGGAGAGGCGCCCCTAGATCGCCCGGCGAGGGATGCCGGCTGCGCAGCGGCCAAACTTCTTTGTTAATCACACCCTAGCCCGCGGTCGTCGAGAGGAGCGGGGGATGCAATCCGCAGAGCCCCCGGCAACTTTTTCCCGACCAGGCGCACGCCGGCGGTACCCGCGCAGAAACTTGTTGGACCGCTCGCCCTGCGCACTCGCGACTCTGGCATCCCCTCTCCCGCGGTGACCTCTCCCGGCGCCTCCGGGAAAGTGTTGCCTCCCTCGCTCGGTGCCGGTGCCCGGCAGCGGGAGCGGCCATCCCGTCCCTGCGGCTGCCGGCCGGAGCCCGGCACCGGCCTCTCCTTCGGGAGTTGGGGCACTCACCCTGCGGGATCAGGCGGCTCTCAGAAAACTAGCGGTTCCATCATCCAGGCAGTCCTTCCCAACTTTCCTTGCATAGGGCGAGGACAGAGCTCCGTGTATTTATATGGAGCGGGAGAGCGAGGGTGAGAGAGAGAGAGAGAGAGGGAGAGAGAGAGAGAGGGGAAGCGCGCTGAAGTCGACAAGCTGTTCAGCAGACTTTTGAATAAAAGGGGGATGAAACCGGATTCTTCCCAGTATCAGGACCCTTGGAAAAAAAAAAAAAAAAAAAAAAATCAAATCCTTCTCCGGAAAGGGATTCTTTCGGCCCCGTTCCCCGCGTTACTCTCAGGGCTGGGAGCGGGAGGCATCGCATACAAATAGAGCCCGGCAGCGGCGGCGATTGGCGGCGGCGGCGCCCCCCGGGTCCTACAGCCACAAAGCCGAGGAGCGGCGGCGGCGGCGGCTCCGGGGCGGGCACGGGCTGGGGGACGGCGGCGGGGGCGAGTCCCGCTCAATTGATTCGTTACCTCGCCCATTGTGATGCGCGCCGCAATGTTCGAGCGGGAGAAAGGCACGTTCCGAAAGGATGTCATGCCATCTCGCCTTGCCTAGCTGCTCCTGCAGGGTTATTGTGCGGTGTGGGATGAGAAATGTGTCTGATTTTAAAAAACAGGAGTTTATTTGTCTTCAGCTTTTTTTTTTCCCCCCCTTCTTCTGCGCTGTCACAATTCTCTGTCACGTTCCCTAATAATTATGTAGTTACTTCAGTAATCAATTATTCATTGAATTCCACTTACCTATGCTTTTTCTTTCTCAAGTTATGGCTTTTCAGGGGCACATCGGCTCCTCAGTGAAAAAAAGAGTAAACAAACATTCTTTAAAATTAAGCAACTTATTCCCAATTAAAAGAGAATAAAAATAAAAAAAACAGTTACCAGCATAAGTTTTCTCCATGACAGACTACAGAGATAGACACAATTAATGATATTTTATAATGATATTATTAATGATATTTAAATTGTGGTCAATTTTTGGATGCAAGGAATCGTTGGACGAAGGAAAATACCCCATTTGAAAATCCAGGAAGTGAAAGGACCGAAAAACAGATGCAGCATTTATGTATCAACTGCTGCATGGAGGGCAAATGTGAGATAATGACAACATAGGTCAACATAATGAGAAATGAAAGCAATGTAAGCACTTTTATATATGAAAGAGTATCACACGTAGCTAAACTTCTGTTACTGCCTGTAGATAGTATACTTTATATAATAAACATACATTTAGATAATAACCATTAATAGGCTTAAAACTACATATGCAATGAAGTCTTTTAAATAGTGTATGAAGATTATCTGGGAATAAAGCCTGTAATGTATTGCAAAGCATGATGCTGTTGAAAGCCTAAACATCCCACTTGTCCTACACAGAAGAATGGAAATCAGAGACAAGCGGACAAAAGGTCCAGTGTGTAAGATGTTGTTTACATGGCAAGGTCCTTACAGTCTAGTTACTGTAGATATTACAAATATTATTGAAAAGTCATACATAGAGCAAAAGGTTACTTGCCACTACCCCATTATTTGACCAGGTATACACATGAAAGAGACAAGATAAAACATGGAGGAAAATCAAGGGTTTAAACTGACTCTCAGGATCACTCTTTGAAAGAAGTACACTGTAGACCTTGGAGCAAGAGAGAGCACAAGAGGAAATCCGCATTTTGTGCATCAGTAGGCTCTGATGAGAAAAATGCTGATGAGTATGGGATCAAAATCAGCTCTTCAGTTCAGATCTACCTCACACCTTGCATCTTTAGGTATGTGCATCTTGTTGCAAGAAGCCTCTAACTCTCTGTTCTTTGAATTCTGTTGCTGCTTTGTTTTGGATGTTTCATCTTTTAGATAAATGTTACAAACAAGTAGCATTTCTGTTGTCAGAGGAGGTATACTAGAACAATTAATAAGCAAGCTATCTATGAATATCTAAACAATCTTCTATTAATACACATCTTCCATTATCACTGTAGGTACACATACATATTTTTTCCTTGTTAAATAGAAGAAATTTAAGCTTCAGTTAGGTTACTTTGAGAACAGCTGCCTATTGCACTAGTAAATAGGAGTTGTAAAGGAAGATGTTGTAGTAGTTTGCAGTTTTGGCCAAATACTGTTTCACTGTTTTGCTTTTCTTTCTCTTTAGCTCTACTTGGAACAAATTTTGTTTACCTGAGAGTTCCAGATATGTCTCTCATAGTTTATTACTTCTGTTAACACTTGCCATCATCATCTTAAGGAGATTTCTGATTAACATCAGTTTAAAAGATAACAGGCCTCTGGGCTACTGTATTTAACAAAGTAATGTGAAGTCATTGGCAAGTTTGAAAAAAAGGGTGGATTAGTATAAGTGCAGATGAAGGAGGCAATAACCAACGCTATCACAATTAAGAAATTGCCCTGTGAAGGAGAGAAATTACTATGGCCATTGTAGAGTCTACAGAGATTAATGGAATATGGCTGTGAAACTGTTTCAATAGATAAATTGGGTGGGTGGTTAAACATCTGAGCAAAGATGATTACTTTGTAGTGAAACAAAACAAAGAGGAATAAATCACAAAGCTGCTCTATTACCACAATTAAAATGCAATTGCTTGATCAATTATTACTCCAGCTAATAGCTTGATGGAAGACAAGCAAATAAATAAAACATTATGCTAACCAAAGATCTTTGAAACATATTAATAATACTTGTGTGCTTATATGTTTCCTTGTTTGCATTAATTTATGCCTAATACACGTATAGTGCATTACATGACACAAGCAAGGCTGTACATAATGTGTTTAGTTATTCCTTTGTAGTTTAAGAGTAAACATCAATGATACATAATCATTATAATGCACGCAGTGGGTAAAAATCCAACACACATTTAGACAACCGCTACCTTTCAGTATTTCCTAGATCTCTAAGAATCTTCTTGTTTTACATATGTACCAGCCAAAGGTGATTTGGGAGAGTTTTGCTCTGGAACAGTTTCCAAGGTCAGCATATGTGATGACACATGTTGGTTCCCAGCTTGCCCTTGGAAAATGACTGGAGTTTATGTGGACATGGGGAGGCAGTAAAGCAAAGGGTGCCTGTCATATATCAGCATTACATTTTTATATCTGGTAATCAGCAAAGCATGCATCCCTGTACAGGAAGGTAAGCAGTAACACCTATGTGTGTATGAAATAAAAGCCAGGGTATAAAGGTAAATAGCTTGTACAGAATGAGCATGCTGTGATAACCTCGTCCAAAGTCAGTGGCAGTGACCAGATTTGTCCCCTTGACCCAAAGTCCTGCTCAAATATAATACTTGATTTATCCATAGAAGCATTCATATAATGTAGGGGGATAGAATATGAGAAAATAAAGATAGTGTAGAGAGTGATCTTAGCCTTAAGGAGTTGCAGCTGGGCCAATTATCAAAGATTGGGAACAGGCCTGACTTTACCAGGCCACAGCTGTAACCAGTGAGAAGAAGAGTGCTATAAAAGAGTGGGGTGGCTGGGTGAGAGGGAACTGGAGTCAGTGGCTGCTTTGGGAAGGAGAAAGAGTCAGTGCTCTGAGGTGACTGCCCACAGGAAACACGAAGAAGGTATGGAACTTTTGTGATAAGGAGACAACAGCATGGAACCCCTGCAATAAGATGACAACAATATACTATAGCTTAAATAACATTTTGTAATGATTATTTTAATGTGGGGGAAAATATATATATCTATTAATTAACAGCAACACTGATTGTGTCAGAATTTGAGCAATATTTGAGAAGATGTTTTTGGGTACAAGGTAATGGCAATTAGTTCCTAGATTCAGTTGTAGAGAGTTATGTCTGGGTTTTTTTTAACTTTTTAATGGTTTTTCCTATGCAGAAAGATTGCACCTATTTAGCAAACTTGTTTTGCCTTTCCCAGCCTACTAATAACCAGAAAACATATAAGGCATATGGAGACACCTTTCAAGTGAGCAGTGTATATGTTGAAAATACATAGGTATTGTTGGAGTGTACTAATGAAAGAGCAGAATTTGTGCTGTCCCTAAAGCCATAAGGAACCCCACCAGATCCCTTGTGTCATGTTTTTGCCCCAACTATGTGTCATCCACATGAAAGCCTTTCACTTCTATTCATGCAGTTAATTTTTATTCTTGATTATCTGTATTTGTTAGTTTATTTTGAGAAAAGTCTGAGACTGCCATCTCATCACTTCTGACTAAAACAGTTTGGGAAGTGGGCAATCATTCCTTTTAACTTTCCTATTGATAATAACCAGAGATGCCTTCTGACTGTCAGAAAGATAGTCTGATGAAGGCAGAAATTCATTACAGAGAAATTTTGTAAGGAAAGCAGTAGAATGGTCTCTGAAGAATAAAGTCAAATTTCCCACTCAAATTGTTGAAGTTCTCCTAGAATAATGAGCTGAATCTTCTTCAAGTACCCTGTATTATTTAACATCGGGTACATCTAGTGATGAAAACATAGGAAGGAAAGAGAACAGGTGGAAGAAAATTTTGAGTTATTGAAATGAGATTTCAAGAAGGACTTGACTAGCATCAGAGAGTTAGAGAATCAGAGAAACAGAGAATGTTTTAGGTTGGGAGGGGTGATAAAAATTATTTCTTTCCAACCCTCTGCCATGGACAGAGACACCTTTTACTATCCCAGTAGATGCTCAAAGGCCCATCCAACCTGACCTTGAACACTTCCAGGGATGGGGCATCCCCAGTTTCTCTGGATAATATGGCGCCAGTGCCTCAGCACCTTCGTAGGGAAGAATTTCTCCCTAATAGCAAATGAAAGCCAACTCTCAGCTTAGAGCTATTCCCCCTATCATATCACTACATGGACAAATCTACATATATACAGAAATAGGTATATACTGTATTGAGCAGAAACATTGGTCTATAGCTAGGAGTAGGCAATAACGAAAAATAATTGATGTTTATTATAATAGAATGTAGGAAAGGACTAAGGACTGATTTCATGTACTCAAGCTGCTATTTGTCTTTGTTGCAGTGCATGAAGGATATAATTGAAAAGGGACATTCAGCATGTCCTCCTCTTATAGGGTCATATATATATATATATATGGGTCACATATAGCCCCATACGCAATCCTTTTATTCCAAAGCCCAAAATACTTTCAGTCTCATTGATATCTGTTATCAGCAGCAAGGAATGGTTGCAGATCGTGACTCCATGTGCCTCCTATGTTTTGGGAGAGTGAGGGCTTTCTGTTCTTTTTTTTTTTTTTAATGTGGAGGAGGAATTAACAGTTTGGATGTTTTCTGCTGTAGTTCTGTATCATTTCCTATTGAGGTGTATTGTGAAATTGGATACCTGACCACTGGGAGATCATTTTATATGTTACATATTTAGTGTTTTTTCAGAACTTAAAAACAATAAAACCCAAATAAACATATAAAAAACAAAGACAAACCCATGAGCTGTAGTGGTGCATAAAGTCTGAAGGTTCAAGTGAGCTTGAAGCAAATGTGAAAAATAGGGAAGCTACCTATATACATTTAGTGAGGGCTGCAGGGAAAAGATAGTGTCAGGAAAAAGCTAAATTAGTTAGGGCATTCCAAAAACTGTAGGAGAGGAAAAAAAAGACTTCAGTAGTGTTTATCAGAGGAAAGTGTCAGGGAGAAACTCTTGCTATTGCCAGATGAAGAGGAAAGAAGACTGAAGAAAATTGATTCAGACACTGGTGTCTTTAATTTTCTATTTTCTTTTTCCTTCTGATAATGAAATCCAAAGGGTCATTCTGAAAGTAGTTTTGACAGAGCTTCTACCAAAAATTTAAAAAGCATGCCTAAAATAAATTATATCTGTGGAAGATATCAGTTCTAGATTATATCACATTTGATTTTAAGAGAGTAAACCTAGAAAGATACAATAACTAGACTCACTGATGCAGCTGGCAGTTTGTCTTATTCACATCCATTGTCAGCTTCAGCAACATGCAAGCTTGGATTTTGGTTTGAAGCGTGAACTTGGAAAAGTGCTTCCTTGGTCATCGTCTTCCAGCACTGGAGGAAACCTTGACAATTTTTCCCTGATTTAAAAGATACCAAAATAAGTACTGAAACAGAAAACTCCAACAGTGCAATTCCTTTCTATGTGATGTTGATAATGCTGGTTTCAATATAAACTGAAATAAAATACGGAAAGCATATACAATATCCACTATGATAGCACAAAGCTTCAGGTGTACATGAGATTTTAAGCTGTTGTAGACATCTGAATCTCGAGATTAGTGTCCCCTGAGGAGCGTGTATGGCTGCAGGACATGGAGCAGTGGGTACCTGGATTCTAATCACTCCATGCTCTACAGGAGTGCACAAATCTCCTGCTGCCACTGCTAACTAACAAATGTGGTCCTTCAACAAAACCTGGGCTCTTGCTGAAGCGCTAAGAGATGTGAAAAGGGTGGCAGCTCTAGATATTCTCTCTGTTATTTTTACACTTGCTTTTTGCTGACTGAGGGTTAGCAGGTTGTGCTGTTTGCACTGTGCACCCTGTGAATCAATGATTTGTAAAGGATGACTCACCCCAGCCACACTTGATCCTATTTGGAAAGCCTCGAAGTGGGTATGGCAGGAGAGAGTTTTGTCAGAGCTCAAAACAACACTTAAAGAGTTAGTGAAGTGCTTTGTTGTTTTTTGTTTGTGTGTGGATGCATCAAGGGGCCGGAATACAAAGTAATTATCTCAGCAAGTTTACTGCTGTGTATAAAACGAAGTCCTATCTTGTTTCTGATCCTTGTTGCTGAGAAGTAGAGAAGTTTTAATGAAAATCTTCCTGTTCTATCATAAATTTAGAAGGCAGTTCTTTCCATTCACCAATGTATGTGTTTAACTGTTGGGCAGTAATGTTTTCTTAAGGCAATATTTTGGGGAGGGAATGGAGTGTTCAACTAACAAAAAGGTAGATTTTTTTAGGGAAACACTAATTTCTTATCAAACACACAAACTCTAGAGAAGTCAATAAAGTTAACTGAATCCCTAAATTCAGAAGCACTGTTTTTGTATCTCCCTAGTACAGCAGTAATGCTTCTGCATCATTTTATTCTTGGTTTCTCAGTCATGCTCCATCATGGCCTGTACATTCTTTATGTAAAAAAAAAAAAAAGTTTGGAAGGGAAAATAAATTTCCAGGGTCTGTACACATCAGAAAGGAGAAATAGTCTAGTAGTTTTTGTGTGTTTTTTTTTTTAATTAGAGCTTTAACATGTAGAAGGAACTTATTCTAGTCAATAGGAAGACAGGGGTGGATGGGAGGTTGTCATAGCTACCTTCAATTGACACTTTTTTTTCCTAAACCTGGAATTTATTTTTAGCTGCACCATCTGACTTATAGGAAGAATAAATCCAGAGCTAGAATATAGTAAAGGGTCTTCCTGTTCTTAACCAACCTCCTGAGATGATCCACTGATGGGAAAATGCTGATTAAGTCACTGATGATGTCTGCAGGTGTTTCCTTTTTGTTTGGGAGACCTTAAGAGAGACCCATGGGAGGGAAGGGGTAGAGTTGGAGAGTGCTTGTGGAAGGAGTGTTGTGGCTGAGAGCATGTGCAGGCAAGTATGTGGATGATATGGGCTTTTTATGGGCCTTTTAAAATTGATGTTATTTTTGTATACAAGTGTTGGTTGAATCTGTAAGCTTCGTGGAGGGAATAATTAGCTGTTTTGTGCAAGAAGGGTTGTTCTGGTTGAGGTCAAGTGAACTTAGCAAAACTAGTTCAATCTAATTTATGTCAAGAGTTTGAGTGAACTGGCAAATGGATTTAATTTTCTAAGGTATTTCTGAGGCATGAAAATACTGTGCAAACACTGGGAGGCAAGGATAAAAACTGGAAACAAAAAGGACAAGGAAAGAAACCAAGATGTTCAGCTGGACTTTGAATATGTTTTAAGGGATGAAAATGAGCAATACCACATCTGGAAGGGTTCCCAGGAACTTGGCTTGTTAGATGGTGAAATAGGAATTAAAAAAAAACATAAATACCTGAAAGAGTTTCTTAATTTGACATATTTGTGGTTTTTCTGCAAAATCATTTAAGAAGTGTTTGATAGGGAGCAATTCTATATTTATATGGAATTTTTGTAAAGCTACTGCTTAAACGTTATAGCTTATGTCATTCTAATCATTTTTCCCTTTGCTCTTGATATGTTTTTTCTAAAATACTGTCTCTTACAATAGTTTAGGGTTTTAAGTTTCATTTTCAAATTTTTAATTGTATTCCAAGTGATGGTTTGGAGGAGGCCTTCCAATTTGTTTTGTAATGCTCCCTCAATTTTCATCCCTGATTTTACCTTGGAGAAAGTAATTTTTTTTAGGAAATATGAAATTCAGGTTGCAGTAAGACAATGGGGAACTATAAAAGCCAAGGATTCATGTTTTCTTTTGTAAAACATCCAAATTTCATCAGGGATGAAAATTGAGGGATCTTGGGGTTCTTCTGAAGATGATCTGAAGTGCTGTGTGACAGGGGAACAGAACTTTTCTCTCAGAAGGACTCATTGAAGCACTTTTAAAGCAAATTGGTATGGTCTGGTTATCAGCCAAACCAGTCCTATACCATGACCTTAAATTTCATCCCAAAAAATCTTTCACTACACCACTGAAAGGCATTTTTGGTTTTCTTTTATTTTTACTTTTGTGGTTTTTTTTTTTTTCCCTCTCACTGGAATGCATTTGCTGTGCTGTGGTTATGGGGTCAGATGCTGTTTCTTCAAAACCTGGAATTGTATTTTTGGCTATTTTTTCTACAAATGAGCTTTTTATTAAAGCAGTCAAGAATACTGATTTTTTTTTTTTTCCCTCAGTTAAGGTTATCAGAAAAGCACCAGAAATCAGCAAACAGTCTCTAAATCTATGTCAGCTGATTGGATTAGATGAAGTTATGTTCTCCTTTCCACATCTGTTTCTCTACTCTTTTGACAATGATATTCTCTAAAGTGTATGAATGTTTGGGCTGTGCTTGGTGCTGAATGGTTGCTGAAGCATTAGGTGTTGTTATTGGGTGCTGTATTAGATAATAATTAATTAGATAACAATGCTTCTGAAGAGACAACCCAGACTTCATTTGGTCTACATGGAGAAGTCTGGATTTATATGAGGGCTGTGTGTTCTCCAAGTTTTGTCTAATTTTAGGGATAAGTCTAAAAGAAGAAAGAGTTCTTGTGTTTTCACTAAATTTTGGGGGGTAGTAACACGGAGCCAAGGTATATATTTCAGTGATCTACCAAGCAGAAACAAACCCCTAAATTCTGCATGCATTTAGGCTGATGCATTCTGCATGATTTAGGATGACTTTTAAAAATATGTATGTATATGTCTAACTTATGCTGTTTCTTTTCCTACTGCTGTTATCTCCTATTTTTCTAATTAAATGCTGCTTGTTAAGCCTCCCTGTTGCCCAGACATATGAAGAGATTGGGTCATTGAGGCCAGAGGATATATTTCATGTCATTGAGGCCAGAGGATATATTTCCCCAGATTGCCCAAATTTGAAGCTATTGTCAACAGTTCATTTTTTTGGTAGAAGATGTATGATTGAATTTTTCTCCATGATTAGGATTGTTTGGATGAATTTGAGCCTGGGCAGAAGATGAATAATAGTGATATTTTAAGTGATATTAAGAAATAAGTGCCTTTTTCCACAAGATAAGTCACTATATTCACAAGATATAGTCATAAGTTAAGTGACTATATTTTTCCACTATATAGTCACTTATTCTGATGTCTTCTTCCTTCCTTCATAGTAGTCTCTAGAAAATGAATACAAATTTCTTTGCTTTCTTTTTGCTCAGTTTGAACTTCATGTTTTTGCCTCTAGTGGGAATGGACGACAAATAGCATGAAAATGAGATGCAACTCAATCTGAGTAAAAAAAATCAGTTATCAGTTTTCAGTTGTCTTTCATTTACTGCTGGTTTTATACTTTTTAAATTTAAAAATAACCATCTAGATTAGTACAGCGATCCAGAGGCAGAGAGATATATTGCCTAGAAAGGCTTCTGGAAAAATGTATTATGTAAACTTGTCTGAAAGTGAGAACCAAGCAGGTTTTGTAGCTGTGGAAGTATCTCCCCTTCTCTGTTTTTGTGAAATGCTTATGAAATGCAGACCTTGCTGGGATATGCCCATCTGTTCATGAGTCAGACAAATACACAGCTCTCCCTTCAGTGAAGCTTTGCAAAAGAACTCCCTGAGCCTTGGCACCACTAAATAAAAGCCCTGATGGAAAACAAAAAACCAAACTGCTTTTCCTCCTGGCAACTTGTTCTGCTGATGAGACTTGACAGCTTGGGAAGGTGAAGGGAGTTCTTGGGAAATCAAGAACTGAAACTCCAGCTTGCATATGAGGTGATTTTCAGTGTGGTTTTAAAAGTGACTAAAAGCAGCTCTTGATTTTTAGGAGGAGTGGAGGCATCCCAAGCAGTGGATGATAGCTGGGAGTTAAAGGGAAAAAGAAAAAAAACTTTGGAGTCCAAAATCAGTCTGGAGAAAGAGATCTGTGGTGGGCAGGGAGCCTGTTGGACTGGCTGCTCCCATCGGTCACACTGCAGCAGAGAGAGTTCAGGCTGAGGAGATGAATAATGACTGCTGAGAGCCAAACATGATCTCTCTGGGCTTCAGCAGGAAAACTGAGCAGTGAGGAGAACTGACAAGCTGAATCCCAGAGTCTGAGGAGGTAAGCAATGATGATGTCCAGACCAAGGAAGGAAATGCAGCATGGTGTGATAGCCATGGTAATAGCTGAGGCACAAATAAGTTCCCTTTTTAAAACCACAGATGCAACATATGATGAAGACACTAATCTTAATGATGGCTTCTGCAGTGAGTATTTTGTATATGAGGGGTAAAATACCAATTTTCTGTGTTTTGAGACAAATCTCCAAGTAAGTAAATGGGGAATAATCACAGCACTGCAGTGCCTTATGAGTAGGTTATATTCAGGAACTGTGTTGTGTGCAGGAGAACCATGACTGAAGACTTCAATTAGTAGAGCCTCCTCAGAGAAAAATGTTAATAGGAATATTTTGATCAATGAAGTTTATATTTATTTTGTAAGTAATGCAATTATAGTTCCTACAGACTTGCTAAATTTGAAGCTTCTGCTTGTATAAATATGTAAAAATCTTATTTTTACAATCTTCTCAGTGAGTAGTCTTGGAAAAGTTATCTCGTTTTCCCCCTTCACCTGCACAAATCCAGTGAAGTTAGGTCAACTAAAATAAGGGACATATTTATAATACTGCTACCCTTGATATTATAGCACTTATGCTGAAGTTAAACCTGAATACAAGACTTTTGTCAGCTAAACTAATTTAAATGAAAAAGAAAAATTAGACAATGATTGGCATATTCACTATTGCAAGAGAGGAATAGAAAAATTCTTACATTTTAATTAGCGAAACTTCTTTTTCAAAACTTTTCTAATTTGAATTTAACTGGTGCTTTCAGTAGCAAGGTAAATGTGTTTTAATGAAGACCATATCTGCCTATTTTAAAAGCTTCAGATAGACAGATTAGGTAGAGTCAATGTAGCTGGAGGTGATGAAATGATTGATGAATAAAGCAGCTGGGAAATCCTTGAAGTAACTGTTAAACAAAAGTCTACAATAGAGCCTGGAATCTCCATTTGAATAGAAATTTTGGCAGAAGAGGAAAAACCTTTCTGGAAAGTCAGGTTTTCACTGTTTTACAATGAATTTTACAGGAAAAGCTGTCCTATTTTGATGTATAACTGGAGATAACTGTTATCAATTCTGATACTCCCTTTGCTTGGTGAAACAAGGCTAAAACCTATTTTGCTGGTTTTATGTCAGTTCTCAGGTTCTTGGAATGCAAGTTTTCTTTCTGCTAATTGAAACCTAAAACTTCATTTTGTCCTTTAAAACAAAATTTTAATGGATCTGGGGGTGCGGGGGGGAAATGGCTTCAGTTTTGAGTGGCGAGGTTAATATCTTGCCCCATGTGTCAGCAATAACATCTGGAATGAGAGAGCAGCATCCTGACTCTGCTGGAGCAGGGACGTTGGCCCAGAAAATTCCTTGTGGTGCCTTCCAACCTGATCCATTGTGTGCTTAGTTTTCCATGCTGGAAATGCTGCAAGGGGGCTGCAGTCAGATCAGCTGAATCACAGCTGATCTCTACATCCACCATTGCATGGGAGCTCCTTGGAGGCCTCCATAGCTATTTTTGATGTGGATTGTAGGTATTATTATTGATGTAGCATTGCACAATAGCTGGATGTGAATACAAGTATCCCTTGGAGAGGCAGAAGTTTTGAAATGCTGCATTTACACATGAGATACAGAAGCATATTTGGTACAAGGGCTCCCCATCTAATCTTGCCTAGAACGGGATCATCTTGGTCATGCTCAGGCTTCAGTTGCTGAGTTTACAGACACCAGAAATGAACTTGCAAAGACTGAAACTTATTAAAGCTTTAATTTGTGTTTTGGTGTGCTTTAAATATATACAGTGAAGCCTTTTTTGGCTGCCTTTATTTTTTTATAAAATTTTACATCAGTTGATTCAATTTAAATATAATTTCCACCTTAAACCTAGTAAGACTTGCTCACTTCAGTGATTTAAACATTTTTTCAGTAAGCAACTCTAAAAAGAAACTTAATGTATCTGGGAGCTATCTGAGATCTGCAGGCTTTTAGACTCAAGCCTGTAGTGTTAAATGTTTTGCTTAAATCCATTAAAATGCTTAATCACACAGTTTATTTCTGAACACTAAGTAGTTTCAATTAATATACATTAATGGGGTATTGCATTCCTTAATAACTTGGATGGCTCAGGAGTGCATGGCACATACAAGCCTCTAATCACCTATGAATTTCTAGAACCTGAAAGAAGAACTGAAACAAAGCAACATAATGAGCTAGGCTTTGTTTTATTCAGCTCATTGTTATGGCCAAACTTCTATTGGATTTTCATGTAGATTGCCTCAGTCTGCATTTGCATTACAAATTTTTATTCTTGTTGGTGTTAAATAGATATATAATACTCACATGGCTGTAACAATGAGCTTACAGGCTCACTTATTTTTATTTTATAATTCAGTATTGTAGTGGAACAAAAAGCAAATATTTTGCTATAATGGTTATGCTAATTGACTTTTAATGTTGTTTTATTTTCCAGCTACTCACCAGCAGTCTCCCAAGTTTAATAAAGCTCAAACATTTAATTTTATTGCCTTGGAGTATTGATTATCTGTTTAACACCAAGAACAATGTGATCTGTTGTCTTTGCCTTGCTGATTATCTGAATTATCTTGAAGAAATAAGAGATGTGCATGAGGAGAATCTCATGCAGTAAAAAACATCACTTGTATGCATTACTCATGGCTGTTTTACCAAAATCACAAGCCTTTAATCTCAGACTGACAAGGGAAAGAAATTTTATTGTTTCACAACTCAACTCAATATTCCCTCAGGCATTGCACCGCCATCTACGTTTTTTCTTGATTTTTATTGCCAACATAAGCTTATTTAAAAGAATGAATAGCATACTGTCTATTTTGAGACAAATATTTAAATTATACTTAAACACCCTACCATTTATTAGAGAGGGTAGATTTATTAGAGAGGGTATTTTTTTCAATCTTAGAGGGTAAATTGTTGAGAAAAACAACATGGGTTTGAAAGAAATAATAGAAAAATAAGAACAGTGGAAGGCTGCATCCACTCCACTAGTATGAAATAATTTTCACTTATCACAATATGCCTAAGAAAACTTGGAGAGAGGGGGGAGATTAAAATAAGCTATTCACAAGAAATAATGAGTAACTCTTGAGATATCATAATCAAGGGAAACCATGTTTTGCAACAATTTGGAGTTGCTTTTTATGACTCCAAAAAGCAGCATTTTATGACAACTATCAGCATTTTCATGACATCTATCAACATTTGTTGGGTATAAGTCTTTTTTATAATTTTTTAAAAGTATATCAATATTTTTTGTGGATGTATTTCCACTATTTGTTAATCACATGCTTGGAAAGAACTAGTAGCTTCTGTCAGATGTGTGGAATTTCTGTCTTTATTGCACGATGAGTTCTTTTGGAAACTGCCACGGTGTTGGCTGTGCTGCAACAGTTTTCTGTTTGTGAAGTAGAACGAATTCCAGGTGTTGTGGCAGCAGATGTTTGATTCTCAGGGAGTTGATAGAAACTGCCCTTCTAGTGAATCACCCAGTGTGGTCTTGTGCTCAGTCAGCTGGAACAAATCACAAGTGTTTCTTGCTGCCTTTATTTTAAGTGTATCGCATGTTGGGCCTCCAAATTTTTTTGAGAAGTGTGTAACAGGCTTAACAGGGATTCCTCATTTTTCTACCTCTCTGCAGCTTCTGTGCTTAACACTGTTACTGGGAGCATCCATTGGATTCATTGGAGAGAGGAGAACTAATCACCTAGAATATTTCTTTTGAGAAAGTAAAATGAAGGTAGATCTGTGCAGAAGGTGTTGGTTGGTTTTGGCATCTCTAGGTTTAGAAAATCTGTGTTTTGCTTTCATATAACCTGAGATATCAATATATGCTGTTTAGCCAGAACAATGTTGAAGAGTGATTGAAATGGTCTCAGCAATTGTAGAGCTTCTAGAGTTAAGAAAAGGGAAGTGTTAACAATTCCATTTTAAAAATCCCCTCTCTGATCAGTTAAATTTTACCTTTAAGATTATACTGTCAGGAACACAGAACCATGGACTTGTTTGGGTTGGAAGGGACACTTAAAGGTAATTCAGTCTAACTGCCCCTGTGATGAGCAGGGACTTCTGCAATTGGATCAGGTTGCTCAGAGGCCCATCCAACCTGACCTTGAGCACCCAGGGATGGGGCATCTGCAGCCTGTTCCTGGATTTCACCAGATATACAGTGTTAACTTATATATGAAAATAACCATGTGGTCCAGATTTGGACTGCTCTCACCCTGGATATGATTTTTTCTTATAACAGAAAGGAAAATTTTCAACAAAAGGCATTAGTAAACACCATGTTGTTTTCAAAGTCTGAAATGGGCTGCTTACTTTAATTTTGTGGTAACCTTTTGACCAATTCTAACGAAGTCTACTAGTTCCTGAAAAATATAGGTTTAAAATTCAGTGTTGGCCCCCCTCTTTGTCAATAATTTGGCATTTGGTTTGTCTCTTATATTTGTGGAGGAATTATAAAAAGACTTAGAATTCGATTTCTTAGTGTTTAAATTCAGGGATAGTGGGTGAATTTTCTTCCTCAGCCAAGCCTATTCTTTTGGTTCCATCTCAGTCAGGAGAGTCTTTGAATCATGTTACCTCCATAATCTCTCTTCAGAAATCATTCTTAACAAATCTTTTGTAGACCAGAGTTTTGAATGTGCGGGACATACTAGGTAATTATTATAAAGACCATTTGATTATTTTAGAAATTGATTAGAGGGAATTTTTGCATAACCTTTTTACCTACATGCAAATATTTTCCATGTTTCTTACCCTATTCTACTTAAAATTTAGATCTAAAAATTATCAATAAATCATTGCACTGTCTTGCAGGTTAGATAAATTTTTCTTTTTAGAGGTGACAATTAAATATGGGAAAAATGCTGTTTTGTAAGGTTTTTGCTTGGGGTTTTTTTTTTGTTTTTTTTTTTTTCTAGACAAATTTTTTATCAGGTCTTGCAAATTTTTTTTTATGTTGCATAGAGGTTGAATTGAGAACCCCTTGGTAATGTCAGTTCTAGATATCAAGACGTATCTTTGTGCAAGTTTGTAAATGCTATTATTCTTGGTGAAACATGTTAAAAATAGTTCAGGAAATATTGTTCTCTATGTATGTTACCTGTGGGCTTAGTAGGAGCCAAAATGTACTGAAGTGTGAATAGTTTCCTCCTTTGGACAACAGACAAATCAGTTAGACACTGATTGCAACTATTGATTTGAGTCATTTTCACTGTGTTATTGTACTTTAATAGTCTTAATATATAAATACTGCAAATACACTAAAGGACAATTGGGTTTTGGTCATCTATAATTGCTTTTTGCAAGAAAAATATGTTAGTGACTTGAGTAAAAATAAGTTGATATCAAATTTAATATGAAAATTTCAAGACATTTTGTTGTAGCTTAATACCATTATTTTCTTGTACTTTGAATATAATAGTTATTGTATATTTTCTCATTAATTTAACATTTATTAGAAGGCAAAATAAATGCAAATGTATTTGGGCTGAAAAGGAGAAACACTGAAATATTCTAAGAGTACTTAAGCTGCTTTAGAAGTTAGGACTTGTAAATTTGAATGGAGTATCTAATAGCCACCAAAAGCATCTTTGTTTTCTGTGTCAGATGCAGTAGTGTCATTAGATTTTTCTAATTAATGTGTATAAATTATTTTAATGTGGCCCATAAGACTGAAACAAAATAAGCTGTAGCACAGTGTGACAAAACTGTCCATAAAACACCTGCAAAACCAGAAGATTTGATCTTAAGAATTTGCATGTTTTACCCTGTGAGATTCGGCTAATGGCAATTGTCTCCTGGAGGAGCTTGTGCTTTTAAGAAAGATTTCTACTTGCCTGTTATGAGGATGTGGCTGTTGATGTGAATCTGTGCTGCTCCTGCAGTCCCTCCATCCTTCCACCCTGTGGCAACTGTTCTCTCACGTGTCTGTGGCACTGTGAAGTGTTTGAGAGCAAGATGCAAAATACAGAGCAGAAGTGCCAAGCATCGTTGTCATGCAGGAGTGTGAATGTCCAGCACCCTCCCAGACAAGTGTGCTGTGGGTGGTGTCGGGTGTCTCTGTCCCTTTTTAATCAGCTGCTGCCAGGAGTTGAGAGGTGAAGGTGAGGGTAGGAAGAAGAAAGGTGTGAGGTACACATCTCTTCTCCTTGTCGCTGCAAGGCAGAGAAGTGCAGAAATTATGCAAAAAGGTCATGGATAAGGTGAAAACAACTGGGTGATGGCGTAGAAGGCAAGGTTCTCTTTCATTTTCTGTTAACGCAGTCAGACACTGCAACAGATTGCCCTGAGCACATGGAGGATGTCCCATTGCTCAATGTGCTCAAGGCCAGGACAGGTTTGATGGGGCTCTGAGCAACCTGGTCTAGTTGAAGTTGTCCCTGCTTATGGCAAGCGGTTGGAATGAGCTGATCTTGAGGGCCCCTCCCAACTCAAGCTGTTCCATGATTCTAAATGAGCAGCACGGTTATGAGTGTGCTCTGATGTGAGCATTGGGCACCTTCTTGTCCCTCGCTCCGGGCTTGAGGCAAGCCTGGCACCACAAGCCCTGGGGATATGGAGGCTGGTGCCTTCTCTTGAGGGACCTACAGGGACTGTAGGATAAGGGTGTGGTGAGCCCTGGCTTTGAAAAAGCTTTCATGACCTCTCCTTGCTTTGGAATCATCAGTGGCTTAGGGTATTTCTGAAAATCTGAGTTGCCTTCTGGCTGTGGCCTGCCTGCTTCAAGAAGCTCAGGAACAAAAGTCACCCCTTATGTTGAGTTGGAAAGAAGCAATTTTTTAAGTGTAAAGAAGGTGAAAATGTGGAAATTTACACTGGTTCAATTTTTTTAATGCAATCTCTTGTGATTCCTGTGTGTGTAGTGTTAATTAGAAAATTTTAGCTATCTTTTACCAGAAGTTTCAGAAAAACTTATAGAAATGGTATTATTTTATTCCACTGGGAATCCAGATGGAAGAATGATTCAATGATTTTTTTTGGAGTTCATCAAAGGCAGAGGCAGAGATTAACTTGTGTTTATGAGACCTCAACCTTTATTTACTAGATCACAGCACTACCAGAAGTATGCTTAAATTCTGATGTGATTCTCATTGCAATGTTAATTTAAATATTTCTATAAACTCTCCCATTTACAGGTACACTAGGAAAAAGATATTAGTTAGGATCATCTGATATTGTCTAATGTATAGCCTAAAAGTGCTGCAGTCCTTTTTTCTGTTTTATCACATTTTTACTAGCAGTGAAAATAATTTTTAGGGGAATGCTTAATATAGTGAGCTTTATTTATCTGGCTGGTGGAATTATTTTAAAAAATAATTTTTAATGGTTTTAAATTGTAAATAATATCTTTAAACCAGTCAGTCTTGTCTTGCTGTGTTTGAGTGGGTTCACAGTTTAAATTCATGGCTTATTTTCTTCTTGCTCTCTCTTGCACATACTTTTTCTCTCTGTTCTTTGTGTGATTCTAAAATCTGAAAAAACAGATGTGATTTCTTTGCAGATTAAAACAGAAAATTGGTTATCTTATGTAATAAATAGAGAAACAAGATTGGCGTTTTTATTCTTGGAAGGATGAGAATTGAATTGCTATTGATCAGAAAAAAAATAAGGATAAACTCCAACTTATTTGCTGTGGCTTTGTAAACAATTTAGATCTATAACACACTTTTAAAGGAAAAATCTGTTTGCTGAAAGCCATTGGGCTTTGTTAAATCTGTACTGCTCTGAACTTTTAAACTGACTATTGGTAAATTTATGATTTTGAATCCTATTCAATTAAATTTTAAAATCACAAAAGAGGGAACTAAGGCCTTGTTGTGATTTAACCCCAGCCAGCAATGAAATACCAAACAGCCACTTGCGTCCTCCTTCCCCCCTGTTGTAGGAATCAGGGGAAAATCAACCAAAAACCCCCAAAAAGGAGCATTTGTGGGTTGAGATAATAAGAACAGATCAATAAAAATACTGATGATAATAATAAAAAGGAGAGGGGGAGAGAGATAAAGTGCAATAAAGACAAGTGGTGCACAATACACCTGCTCACCACACTGTGACAGGTACCCAGCCTGTCCTTGAGCAGTGATTAGCCCCTCACAGCCAGTTTTCCCCAGTTTGTGTACTGGACATGATGTTCCCTGGAATGTCCCTTTGGCCAGTTCAGGCCAGCTATCCTGAAATCTTTGTGCCCCTTCTCACAGGCAGAGCCTGAGACAATGAACAGTTCTTGACTTTGGGCAAGCACTGCTCAGCACCAGCCACACCATCAGTGTGTGATCAGCATTATTCTCACACTGACTCTAAAACTCAGCTCTCTACCAGGGAGGAAATGAACTCTATCCCAGTAGAAAACAGAGCATGCTTTCAAGTTCAAATTAAAACTATTTATTTCTGAAGTTAGGAAATATGCTGTTGGGTGGGTTGCTCTTTTGGTTTTGCTTTTTTGTTTTTCTGTGTTTTTTTTTTTAAAGGCTAAAATCTGGAAAAATTTGCGATGTGTGTGATTTTCCTGGAAGGTGAATGTTTCTCCACATTCTGTGGGATAACTGGGTTTATTTCTGTTCTGGAACCTCTTGCCCTGAAGAACAGCAGGTGATCAGAATGCTCTGAAGCAGCTGCTGGCACTTTTGGAAGGTGTTAATGCCCTTTGCTACTGAGCCATCACGTGTTAGTGACACTTGCAGATTGTTAAAGAGCAGTTCTTTAAATATTTTTTTTCCTGAAGGGTTATTGTGATATTGACCTTGTTGCATGTAAAAGAAAAACAACAAACCAAAAAATAACTTAGTCTTACAAGGGATCTGAAAGATCTGATATTTAACATCCTTGTTGACTAAAAAGCTCCCCATGATGCTTTGTTTTTGATGGCTAGAATTTTTCTATGAGGGTAGCTATAGAATTTTTCTCTAGAGCAGCTATGGCTTTCTCTTTCCATTTTAATCAGTACAGGTTTTCTTAGCTAAGAATTGAATGGCTTTCAATGATTTCAGAACATTAATAATGGTGCAGTTTTAGTTTGTATGAAAAGCAATCTCAACATTTCATTGTTTTGGTTGCAGTGTCTATTTTTATGCTAAACTGGCTTTCTGAAGTACTTGTAGAAAGGTATAAAGAAGCTCCCAGAAGGGACCTTTTAGTTCTGACAAAGGTAGGGTTTTCAGTTGTCCTAGGGTGACGTTATGATGCTTGTATCCCCATTCATGTGTTCTGTTAATGTTGGATATTATGTTCTGTACCTTTAAGACCGGCTCTGAAGAGTGAAAGTTTTGTTTCAGTTTTCTTATCAGCCTGGCGGGACACGGAGACTGCAGCTTTTGCTTTTTTGCTTTTGCTTTTTGCTTTGCTCTCTCTCGCTCTTGCTTCTGCTTCGCTTCTGCTTGCTCTTGCTCATTAACTAGTTTAGCTAAACTGTCCAATTTCTTCCTGGACTGTTTCTCCTTTCCTTGTTCTGACCATTTCGAACCTGCTCCGGACTGGGACCTGGGAAACACCAGGATCCTGCACCTTGCGGCCTGCAGCAGCTGCCCCAGCGCCGGAGGGACTGAGAACAGAGTGACCACCCCCAGAGAGACTTTCTGAATTTCTCATCTTTTTTCAGAGTGTTGCCATCCGGTATTGTTCATTTTGTGTGCTGGGGGGTGCTGTGCCTGTTAAATAAACAGGTTCTTTCCACTCCTCTCCGAGAAATCCTTCCCGAACCGGTTGGTGGGAGGGGCCGTGTGGGTTTGCTTACTGAGGGGGCCTTAATTTGGAAATTCTCCTCCAAATTTGCCCTCAACCGCGACATCAGTGTACTTATCTTTTGCTTTTAAAAGCTGCCTCTCCATTTTTGTTTTTAATTCTTTTTTCTCAATGTGATTCATCTCACTGTTGGTTTTTTTTTTTTCGTCCTGCCTCTACTTTGCCTTCTTTGCTGTGCTGCTAATCCACTGTGTGTGTTAGGACTCCCTTTTCCTTCCTCTGAAGCATCTGGAGTAGATTAATGTGAAGGTCAGGCTGGTAAAGTGCGTGAATTTCTGCTCTGCCTAAAATACAGGCAGAGAATTAATTTTCATCAGTGATTCTCTTAGAAATATATAAACCTCAGCCCTTTTTCAGCATGTCATTGCTCTATTAGTGTGAAAGTTTTTAGGTGTATATATGCCTTTATAAAAAACAGATCAGCACTCAAGGTGCAAGATATAGGGTAGTCTTTCCTTGAGATTCAGAATTTTGGCTTTATAGCTTAAAATTTTCCTGAAATAAGGAAGAAATGAGGGAGGAAGGAAAGAAGGTGTAAAAAAGATGCATTAAATTTGTTGTCAGTTTTGAGCTTTGGGGGGCTTAGGTGAGTTAAGACTTCTTGTTGTCAGTAACACAGAGGGATTTGTCCTGAACCTGCTCTATGATTATTTATGCAGAAGTGTAGAGTGCTGGGGTTTGGAGACATTTTGCCCTTGTCGTTCCATTGCATGTTTTTGTTTCCATGGATACAGTTACCTCCAAGGTCCAGAAATATTATATAGCCCAATTTGATGGACCCCAAACTAATAATTTTGAACCAAAATGACCTTGATTTAATGGAGTTCTCCTCAAAAGGCACAGTCAAGTTTGAGCTGTTATTCATCTGAGGGTGTGAACTACACTATTGCAAAGATAGAGTGATCCAAATGCATGGTGATGAGGATTTTATGACCCACTCATTTCTTTAATACCATAAGTAGGATGAGGCAATTGGCTGACTAATGAGATCTTAATGGGTGTAGTGGTCTGGGTGAAGGGAGTATATAACTGTCTTCATTTAGGCTGAAGCTGTCCTGCTTAGAAATTGGCTGTCCTGAGAATTTTTCTTGTGGTACTGCAGAACTGGTACTGACAAGATTTACCAGCGTGTAATGGTTAGAAAAGGGGCAAAGACAGCAACAGAGAAATTAGTCTTAGCAAATGTAGCATTGCTGATGAGGGTTTTTTGAGAGGACCTGCATAATTTCAGGAATCAGACAGAATTTCCTTTTGCCAAACCCCAGGACTTGAAATCTCTCTGGCCTAAGAGATGAACTTAATAAATAATGTTCCTTAGTTAAGGTAATAGCTTTCATTTTAGTTTTGAACCAGAGATCCAACAAAATGGAGTGTAGTGAAATAAATCTTTGTTACGTGGGCTTTTGTTTGTGTCCTCTATTTTTATCTTTTAATTCACTCCTGTTTCCTCCTATCTTTTTTCCCCCTAACTTCTGATAAGACTTTTTACTTGAACAGTTTACTTTTAGCTGATGTGTCTTTTTCACTTAAAAAAATTGATTTTGTTCTCTCTTTTCCCATCTTATCCATTTCCATCTGATTCTTCCAAGTCTGTTCGCACACCAGCATAGGAGCTGACTCACAGTTTATATTTACTTTCCTTTCCGTTTTGGTTTAAAATGGCCTGCATAGATGCCTCTTTTACTGCTGTGTGTTTGGAAGCTGAACATCTTCAGGTCAATTAGGTTTCTGAAATTTATGTTGCATTTGGTTGCAGCAGCAGTACTACAGTAGCTGTTATGCTCTACAAGATTTTGGCTGGAAGTAGCATCTTAGACCAACCAACATAGTCTGGAAGGAAATCTGTAGCTTGTAGGGATATGTGATCTTCCTGTCTGAGAGAGAAACAGCAACCATTAAAACCAAATACCAGTTGAAAACAATTATTCTAACTTAACTAGCTGTGTTACTTAGACCATGGGAAAATAGATAATTGGGATCTAGAAGGAGGTGTTAACCATGTCTTTGCCTATATTTCTGTCTTAGGGAGATAGGGAGACAGTGAATTTTTCTACCATCTGTGAGATGCTGTTGGTTAACAGAGGGAAACTGGGGTGTTCCATAAAGGCAGTGCTTCTATAGAGTTCTCAATTAGGCTATCTTCTAGTGTTATGGATTCCAGTTTCTAATTTTTATGTTAATTAGTTCATCTTTCCCAGGCTTTTGGGGAGCCTCCCTGGAGGGAAGGAGAAGGGAGTCAGAGCTGACTCAGGATAAATGCTCTGCCCTGGATGTCTGTGTCCTTCATCCACTGTCTTTGCAAGGGCACTGTGAGGCTGCTGAGCAATACAAACTGAGGAGCATTTTTGGTGCTTTGGATGGTGTACCCTGCGTTTTGGAAAGGGTGTGGACTGGGTATGGGGTGTTTGTTTTTTTTTCCACTGTGAGTTGCATCTCACATGTGTGTCTAGGTTGATGCTTTTTTCCCCTCTTGGTGTGAGGTCATGTTTGATGCATATAATGTATTCAGGGAGTGTAATGATAAAAAGGGCTGTTTGAAAGGTAGGAGTTTCTGGGAAATATCTTTGAGGATTGACAATTCTTCTAGCACAGGCTGTAAGCTTTCAAATGCTGTACTTTTGTAAATAAGAATTCTCCATTGGAGGTGTTTTCCAAGAATACTGCTCTAGTCAAGTTAAAAATCTTTTTAGGTAACTAAGTGATATCACATCTGTCCTTCTCAGAAGATAGGCTGGTGTTTGAAGGGATGTCTCATATTAATTATATTTTTTATCTCTATTTTAAGAATTGATTTATGATGACTGATTAGAACAACTGTTACTTCGACAATAATCATATCAACAAGTAACAATTCTTGTTCACAATACCTGTGTTGAATTCTTTGTCATCTGGTTGGAAAGATTGTTGGAGGTAGAAATTAGTCTGGGAGAACTCTTGACTATTTTCTGCTGGATCTCATCATCTGGAGGGGACAAGAATCCTAAAACAGGCTCAAGATTCCTCAGTCTCCTGAGGGTTTTTTCATGTCTTTAGAATGACAGTTTGAGTATGGACCACTGGTACGCAAGAGGGATAGAGATATAACACTTATAAAAAGTTTGTTGTAGTGAATAATTCTCAGAGCTGTTTGTCAGCCTCATTGATGTGTTCTTTCCATTTCATGATTACCATCTTCTTTCTTTTGTTTGCTATTTTAATTGCTGTTTGATGGTTATGGACAGTATGGATTTTCCTCTCTGAAAGATAACAGCGTTTTCTGCTCTCTAGTCAGAAAACATCATTCACATGGACTGACTAATGTATACAGTTAAGTAATCATTTGCAATTTGTATGCAGCTTTGAAATTTCCCCTGGTTTAAATCTGAAGAGCTTGTTTACCTGAAAGTCTACTTTCTTTTCCTCATAAAGGCTCTTTTTCTGCAAGTCTTGAGTGGGAATCTGCCTCTCAGGCAGCAGCAGAGATGGAGGTGAAGTTGGTAGTATGCTTTCTGTGTGATTACATATTAGCTGAAGTGCATAAAGTCTTTAGAGTGGGCTTGCAATTAGAGCCCTCCCCTTTCAATTACATGAATATCTTAATGATGAAAATGAAGGGTTGTGAGTTGTTTTCTCTATGGTAAGGTCAGGCTCTTTGCAGTGATCATGCCCTCAGAGCAACAACTGAAGTCCAGGGAATAGAGTAGGAGAATAAGGACCACAAGGGCTATAATTTTTCATTTTGATAATTCTTTTCCCTACGCAAAATTACCAAGTTTTATACTGTAATTGCAAGCACACATCAGGACATCTGGAGCAACAACAACCACTTGAAGAAAACCAAGGTAGACATCAACACTAATTTTCCTGTAGATAGCTACAGATATTGCTGCTGATAGTATTTTGTAGCAGAAAGAGGAAGTCCTCTTCTGTTATTGGCAGTGGATAAAAAAATAGCAGTAAAAAAAAAAACCAAATTAAAGGAAATGGATTTACTCTAGCTGCTAAACAGGTGGGAACACAAGAGTTTGACAAGGGTTTGTCTTTGATCACAAGGGCACTAATGTGCAGAGCAGGCAGTTAAGGACAGGCATCCACCAGGAGAGAGAATTGTCTTGATTTTAATATATCTTAGGCTGTTTACAATAACCTCTGCTGCTTGTGTGGTGTTTTATTTTTCTTCAAACCTTCCCACCAACCTGCAACAGAACCTCTTGAGAGGGGCACTTCTGCTTTATGATTGAGTTCAAAACTGGAAGACATGTTCCTTTTTCCTGGCATAATAGATTAAGAGTTAGAAGGATTTTTTAAGGACTCATTTTTTTAATAGCTTTACCTCTAATTACCTCCTTAAAAATATTTGTATGTATCTCTAGGATATGTGACTGGTCTGGTCCCACTCTTAATAGGGAGGTTGCTGCAATCTTCCAATCCATTTTTGTTTTGGCACTCAGTTTGTAACTCTATTTAGCCTGTCAAACCTTTTGACAGCAGCTCTAAGCATTTGCCAAGCTGGCTATCTTTAATTTGAGGAAGGAAACACTGATAGAGATGATTTTCTCTGCAAGTGTTAATGATTTTCTTGAGAAGGACAAGTTCCAGACAATGACTCATGCATGCCTTTGGGAAGCAGTCTCTACATCCAATTAACCAACTGGAGTTACCGCTTTATCAGGAGTAGGATGAACTCTAATGCTGCAAAACACTGTTTCTAGAATGTTTCTTTGACTTGAGTGAGCAATAATTCTAATTTGATGTGATAATACACATTCTACTATAGTATGGCAAATTAATGTGTCAACTTGGTATAGATAAATTTCTTTCATGTTAAGAGCCTTGATGTAGCTGATGTAAATTGGTTTTTATTCAATGGGGTTAATTTATACTGGTTCCAGATCTGGTCAATTATTTTCTGTTTATGTCACCTTGTAAGGGGAAAATAACAAGGGCTAAATTCATAACCTTCTGTCTCATTGAGTAAAGCAGCAAACGTAAAGTTCATTATGTAATAATTCTATTTAGCTAAGCAACTTGTCTCTGGTTGAAGATACAGATAGAATGCATACATAATTGACCAGAAAGGAAAACAAATTACAACAAGGGCAAGTTCAGCATAACCTCAAGAATGAGTTAGAATTCACTCCAAGTCACTGTTGGGAGTTCTGGGGGAATGCCTTCCTTTTTACCTCACTTGAGGAAATGGAGTACATTGAGACAACTAAGCCAAAGGAAAAACTTTTCATATTAACAAATAGATCTTCAAATAATGAGATAGAACATCATCTATAGATGATTTTTGGTGATGTGGTTACCCTTGTCACTCATAATATGTCCATATTGATAGACTGTTTGATATTTTATAAAAGTAATGTGGACAGGAATGGGCCTTTTTTAATCACAGATGATGAGAAAGCAATGTGGTATTGGAGATTTAACAACATATACTTATGATCATTTGAGGTGTTTGAGGTGATAAATCTAAATGCTTTTGTGAATAAGACCAGGATTAATTAAGGGTTGAAATTTGAACAAGTGATCAGATTTTATTGTGTTGTTGCTTTCATGTACGCAAATATGTAAACAATATTTTTTCCTCTACCTTGTAGAAAGATACAGTACTATCTGTTTTTTGGACTGAGTTGCATCATTGTACTTCTCCTCTCTGCCTGATGTCTAACAAAAAAAGTAACATTTAATTAGAAGTAGTTATTGGGAAACACCAATTAGCTAATTTTTAGAATTATAGCCTGGTTATTTTGTGGTTAGTGTTCTTCCTCTAGATGTGAATTATAAATTCTTATCATGTTTGCACACATGACATTCTAGTTTATGTGCAATAGTATTTCTTCAGTACACTGCTCACTGTGCTGCCAGAGCTGCAATTTTGGGTAGGCAGGCTGCTCTAAATCAGCCTGAACTAGTCTAAACTTTGCCTTTTGTCTACTTGATTGTATATGCAGGAAACAACTTAGCAGACAATTAAATACTTTTTCTAAATTATTTAAAAGACTGAGGTTTGACTTAGTAAAGTGACCAAGGTTTCCAAGACCATTTTCTCTATGGCACAGATGTGCCTATATCCTGTGTCTGCCAATATCATCTGTTTGTTAATCATAAAGTTAATTTATATTTCAGTGGCCAATCTTTTTATCTGAGTAGATACACACTGTCCAAGTCTGTGTCCTTCAGAGTTTGATCCCAAATCCTCTCTACCTGCCATCACTTTAAGTCTAAATGATGAGTTTGTTACTAGTATTCGCTCCTGGACCAACTTTTGCTCACTAGCATGTGATCTTTTCCAGTCTTTTTGTTCTCCCTTATTTCTTAATTAAATGGATGCTTTTTACTACTGCTGATGAAATGATCCAATAATATCTGGCTGTAGTGATCAGAATAATGAGCAAATGATACTTTTAATATAGGTAGCTTTGCTTTTGAGCTTCTTTTGAAACTAAGTGGAGTATTAAATTAGACAATGCTTGGGGAAGCATTGTACCAGCTAAATTTTAAACTGACTTTTAATAATGTATTTCTAGTAGAGCTTCTAAAGAGCTGTCTAATATTTTTGGAATGACCACAGACACATGAAATGCCATTTTAGGCTGTTTATACTGGTGAAATTCTCAATAGTGCTTTTTAGATAAAATGTGTAGCCTTGATTTGAGTTCATGTTGTACATCTTGTGCCACTATCCCTTCTGGAGAACAGATCAAAAGGCACTGACCTGTGTATAAGATTGCAATTTGGAGAAACGTGGTTTTTTATTTGTCTTTGTTTTTTGACATTTTTCATGTAGCCTTGTTTAAAGATAGAGGTGCATTTTTCTTTCTGTATAGCTTGAAATCTTTTTCCTAGGAGTGTGGATTCCTTATTTTTTACTAGTGCGCTAATGGTTCCTGAAATAAATTCAAGTATTTTCCTGACTAAAGCTCTCACACCTTAGAGAAAAGGGAAGTTGTCTGAGGTCACAAGTTGTGTGCTACAGCTTTGAATGGAAACTGTTTGTGGGGGTGATTTGGTTTGGTGGGGATTTAGTTGGTTGGTTTGGGTTTTTGTTTTTTTGGTTTGTAGGTTTTTGGACTTTTTTGTTAAGTTTTTTTGGGGTTTTTTTTGTTGTGGTTTTTTTTTTTTTTTAACCCGAAGTGGGTATGGAAAAATTTCAAAGCAGGAATTAAACTTGGGATTTTTTTTTCCCATTTTCAAATGGGAAGACTGAGGAAGCTTGAGGAAGCCTGGTGACTGGCCCCCTGCCACCAGTCATGTCAGGCACTGGTAACAGCACTGACAGAGGTGTTGTACTCAAGACAAGGCATTTGCTTGGCTAGAATGCCTTTGAGCTGAAAGGTGTCTGCAGCTTCAGTGAGAGTGGGCTCCTCTCATTGTTTGTTCAGAGAAATTATTAATCTTATTCAGCCTGCTGTCTAGCTAATATCAAATATCAATAAAAATATGTAGTCTTCTGCACTCATCCTTCTTAGGAAAGACACTGTTTGCTGAAAGCAAGAGCGTTTATAGACAGCTGGAGTATGCCAGTTCTGGGAAGGGTGATAGGATGCAATACAGATGGATGTAAGGAAAAAAACCCCAAAGGCTAAATAAGGGATTGCTAAAATACAGCAGCAGGATAGGTTGAAAGCAGGTGCAAGTATGTAAGTCCATCTGGAGTCAAATCTTCTGAACTGTTTACTATAAACTGTTAATATGGCTGTAAATATTATTGATAAACCAAAGTGGAACTCTGGTAATCGGGATCCTGAAAATTTAAGGAGGTTAATGTCTAGGATATGGAAGTTAGAAATGCCCTTCATAATTAAAAATAAAGTAGTGTTGTATTTGTCCTTAAAAAGTGAGACACATTATTTTTACTCCCACTTGCAAGGACCAGTGGATGGAAAAGATTAGCAGTAAGCAGCAAAAACTTGAGGGGAAAAATGACCAATGTCACCTTTCAAGACAGAAAAGCTGCAGCAACTGAATTTTTATGTTGCTTCCCGGCTCCCCACAATGACTTACAGTTCACATTTGCAGCAGTGGCTGCTGAGAACTAAAGGCTTACTCAGCAGAAGTAACCTAAGGTGAGCGCACGGCGCTCGCTGGTACGGGGTCAGCGCGAGATGAAAATGCTTCACACCCCACCATCATCAATATTGCCAGATAGGGAGGGCAGCCACATGATAACAGGGCTGCCTGTGACCTTGGTGGAAGTGACAAACACCCCACATTACAGCAGTTCACAAGTGGCAATAAGTAATAGGGCTCGCAGAGGTGGCCATCACATATAAGTAATTAACTGGAGCAATGCAGAGAGAATGCATGAGCCTGGGAAATGGTCCAAGGGAGAAGTATAAAAAATACCCAGACAAACTAGAGGAAAAAGACAGTTTTGTTTTAAGAAAACAGACTTGTGAAGGTTCCTGATAGTGTCCTGGACTGGCTGGGAAGTGGAGATAAGTTGGATGAATGCTATATAAAAAGATAAATACCTTGCATGCTTTGGATAGGATTACATTGGCAGAATTGGCATTTTCTTTCCTGCTCACAAATGAAGCATATAGCAAAAGAGTACATATCTCATGGGAGGGAAGGATATGTCCAAACTGGGGCTTAAAACATAAATACATCCAGGGCCAACGTCCTGGACTTACAGTAAAAAATTATTGCTTTCATTTTAAATACTTTTGTTTCTTATTCTCACCCATGTGAAAGGAAAGAGATGATACTTGAAAACATCTCCAGCATGTAATTGAAGTAGTGGTGCCTTCCTGAGTCAGCAGCTGAGGGGTGTGGTGGGGAAAAATGAAATTAAAAGGGATTATTGCAGTGCAGAGGTGTGTCAGAACTACAGGTCACACAGAAAGAATTAGTCCTGCAGAGGCATTTCTACCAATGAAGTGTGTCTTGTAGATTTCTCAAGCATGTACACTGTTATTAAAAGTATAAATTCAGGAGAAAGCCATTTTGGCCAGCTTTGTTGCTAAGCATTTATCACTTTTTAAAGCTTTGGAATCTTCTGTGATGGAAGCTCAACCTTCAAATTGCTTCAGTCTCTCACTATAAGGAGAGAGTGCTATCTTACAATATCAACATCTTTTTTAATTTTTTTTTCAGCAGATCCAACTTTTATATCTCTCTTCATCATATTCTGCTCTCCACCTTTTCTAAAAACTGGATGTTACTAAGTAGACAAAGGTTTCCTGCAGTAAGGAAGAGCCACACACTATAAACCTCTAAAATCCAGGACTTTATACCTCCATTTTGTGTAATGTCTGGAGAACGCTTGAGTTGAAAAATTGAATAAAAATATAGCAATCTCTTTTTCCCCTGTTGTGCTTTACGGGTATGGTTGCAAAATAGAGCATTTGGGTCATCAGGTTCTGGGGCAAATGATAAGAAAGTTCTAAGCAGAACATTCATTTGCAAATCTTTTTCTTTTTGTCTTGTGTTTTGTCAACCTCATTTTTATAGTGGGCAGCGAGCACTTTTGTGTGCAGAGAGATCTTATTCAACTCTAGCTCCACTTTTTGAGGGATTCCATAACTGGAGAAGGAAGCAGGAAATATTCCTCACTTTGATATTTTCCCTTTCAATTTAATAAGCTGGGGCAGTCTTAAACAGGTGCCATGGAAAAGAAACAACAATTGTTTAAGATTGTCCTGTGGCTCATATCAAAGGTGCTTCTGAAACTACATGACAAGAAGGGAGATTTGAGCAAGAGACAGAAATAGAACTTCTTCAGAGGCTGTGATTGCAGAGGGGTGACCCAGGGAACACTAGTTCATAATCATGAAGAACTGTTTTCCTTAACTGGAGTAGATTTTTCTTTTGTGTTAGACTTTTTCTTTTAATCTGACATGTGGGTTTGAAGGTGTTCCACTTCTGCAAATTGGCCAGAATTCCTCAAGTGCTCAGTACCCAATGTGCAAGTTCTCTTCAAAAACAGCTGTTTACCCTGAAGATAAACCAGTTGTGTCCCCTTGAAAGTCAAGTCCAGACTCTTAGAAAAATTAAGGACGACTTTATCTCACATGCAATAGCAGCACAAAGACTTCAAATACTACAAAGAAAGTAGAGCTTGATGTCTTCAGCCTGGTGTATTCCAATGTTTCTTAAAGAAATAAAGAGCAGTAGTAGGGAGGTTGCCTATTAGTAGGTCTGAGAAAAGTAGAGAATTGGAAATAATTATGATTGCCCTGAAAATCTTCAGTTTTGGTTTTTCTCTATGTTAGAAAACTATGGGTTAAAAATGAATATGCATGACTTGAACTACTGATTGCTTGAAAATGCTTTATCAACCAGTGAGATGATTTTCATGGTACCTAAATCCAGCAGTGAACAACAGCTATCAAAATTGCTGGAGGATTTAAGAACGCAATTTCCAAGGACTGTAGAAAACTAGATGTTTATAGGCACTTCTATGCTTTTGAAAATCTACTCCTGAACACTACTCTTAAGAGATGTATAGAGCATGTAAGTAAATAAATGATATACAATTTTAAGGTCAAGTCCATGAACAGTTCTAGGATGCTATCTATTAAATAATTATTGATGTATAGATTTCTTTTGATTGAGTATTCTTCTGTAGCTACAAACTCTTGTTCTAGTGGATTTTTTTCAGGCATGTACCGTACTTGATAATAATATGTAAGCTTCTATTTTCTTGAAAACACTACTAGCTGGAAATCCCATTGAAAACAGTGCAATTGACATTGTTCACATCATCTATGGAATAATTCCTCTGCTTAGGTTAAGAAACTGTCTGGTCATGTTGAGTACTATTCTGGTAAAAACCTGTGGGAATCTTTGGAATTGTCATGGAAACCTTTCAAGTGAGGGCTGGTAAGTTTGCTGCAAGCGCACAGTTTTCGCTGGCTGCCTTTAATTCCTGAATTCCGGACTCTCTTTTCATTTTCATTTAAACCAGTTCCCTAAAATGTAAGTTTCCCTAAATGATTAGACTTTGGTGGATGGGTGCATATGGTTCTTTCCAAGACAAGCACCTTTTCGGAGAGAGAAGCCACTGTTTTGGGATGAAACCACCCAGAACAGTTGCTAGAACATATTTCCATCCACAGCTGATGGCCAGCTGGCAGTGGCTCCTGCTGGCTGCAGATACTTGCCAGAACTAAATGTGGTTTTGTCCTCCCTGCCTTCCAATTTTGTTCTCTCTGTTTTAATATTCCCTTTGTTTCTAGTGTTTCAGAATCATCTACCCTGTGACCCTTTGTAGGGCAGCTATGTGTCCTTACACACAACCTTTTTCTTTAATGTATAATAACATAGGATACTGGGGCCAAACAAGTATTACTCAATTAGATTGGAAGATAAAAATTCGATTTTTTACACCCAGTTTTGCACTTCCTTTATGTTCAATTCAAAGTACGTTTTGTGATGAAGCTTCTACTGAAGTGTTTATCAACTATTTCTCTAACTAATATTCTGTTTATCTTAATGATATTTTTAGAATATATTATCTACCTCTTGACAGCTCTTAGGGGCATAATATGTATTCAATTTACAGAACTCATGATATCTTTAAGGATGCTGAACAGTGCCACTAGCATTAGTTAGAGCAAGAAGTATAAAAGATTTTAAAAAACAATTTAAACCAGATTTATTTTGTTTTCCCTATGGTTAAAAAACCCCAGAAATTTGGCTAGTGGTAGGAAATACAGTTTTACAACTTTTGATGGGAAGTGAGAGTTAATATAGACTGACATTGAGTAACTTTGCATGTTTTTGGGATTTGTTCCAAGTATTTAAATTTTAAAAAGCTTAAATAATAATGCTGTACTAAATAGAAATTCTTCATAATGCACAAAAGTGAAGTTGCACTTCATATGCATGTTATATTTTATATTAAATGTAAAATTATGCAACGTATTATGCATATTATTTTGGCAAATTGTTTTTTTTGTTTGTTTTTGCAACGCACTATCTAAAGAAAATTTGAGTGGAAGTTTTCCATGTATTAAATGATGTTTCACCTGATCATATTTTTATCAATGTAACTTATTAACATTTTTTTGCAGTCTGCTTCATTATCATAAATGTTTGTATACAGCAGGAATGAAAAACCTTAGGAAGAGCATCTCTAGAACACTGTTGCCATCCATTTTGCTTCATATAGAGTTATGTAAAGGCATTTGCTTGATTTTTTTTTTTTTTTTGTTTCTTGGCTGGGCTTTCTTTCCTATGCACTCATAAAACTGCAGTTGAAAATAACCGAAATTAGAAAACAGTTTCTATGAAAAAGCTCACTGTATTTTCTATTAAAAAAATCTCACTGTGCTTCCTTGTATTATAGAGCTCTTAAAAAGGGACATTTTTCAGTAGATATTATGGGGAGTTAATAAGTGCTGCAGTGTACTGAACCTTGTCTTTGAAACATGTTTCTTTTAACCTTTTAAATCAGTGGAAACTTTTTTTTTTCAGATAAATCCACTGAAATTTATTACAGCAAGGTGAACAGAAAATGGTAGAACTGTCTCGTGCAAACTAGCTGTAGCACAGCTGCACTCTAAAAAATGTTTTAAATTTCATATTAACTCTGTGGAAATAATCATAAAATCCATGCAGTGTTAGTTCTGGAAATTTCTGTGGCTGATCACTGTTAATTATTTCTGAAACACTTTAAGCAATTTTTTGCTAAGTGCTCAGAGTGTTCAAATCCCTTTCTGTGTGGTATAATAATTTATGTTCTCCAAATGTTATCTAGATTGGAAGTACAGATATCAAGCATGGTGTGGTACTTTGAGTAACATTCACTGTCAAAATGCAAATCTAGGAAATAGTTTTACAATAGATTAATTTTTTACAGAAGTTTTTTTTACTTGCAGGTTACTAAGTCTGAGACACATTAAAGATGCAAGTTTTAAGTTGTCCTTCTATAAGATTTTATCCATGGTTCTCTAGATGAGTTTTGAAATGTTGTACATACAAAAAGAGAAGCTGCAAGGCTGTTAGACTGTTTGGGCTCCTGAAGTGAAAATAAAAGTGGCAACAAAGAGGAATATTGAATCTGAAACTTGCATGCAGCAGGGCAATGGGATTTCTTCTGAAGGGAATCAGGGAGGTAATGATCCTAAAAAACCTCCTCTGTGCATGAATAAGGAGGTATCAAAAAGTAGTAATGATGAGTGAGGAGAAATAGGAGAGGAAGCAAGGTTATTAAGAAACTAATCATAAATTAGCAGTGAAGATTGATAACAATGTGCCACAACAAGAGAGAGGAGATAACTCAAAGTATGATGGTGAAGGAGGCAAAGTCAAGGTCAAGGTTTCCTTCTCTCCCACACTGCATCTCCCATTAGCCTTGCTCTCTTTCTGTCCATGGCAGGTTTGTTGGGAAGTGCAGCCTTTATTTGTCCTGGTCTGGAGGCTCCAGACAGAGATCCTTTCTGTCCCCATCCTTCTTTGGCCTGTGTTGGCAGGAGTCTGGCACTGTAAGGCACAATATAAACCTAACTGGCAAAAATTCCTGGTTTTGGATTGGCTCTTTTTGGATTTTGGGTTCTTAGTCTCTTATAATAAGAGATAATGATAAGAAAAAATTTAATTCTAAGATAATCAAATTAGATGTTATGAAACCAGCTATGTGTTCTTGAGAGGTGGCCGTGGAGCAGTGACATGGGAGATGGCACACGGAAGGGGGGAGTATCAAACTTGGTGTGGTCAGCCCCTGCACAGTTTGAAAGTGGCAGATAAGAGCAGAAGAGGGACCAAATCAAAGTAGTGATTTGGAGCCTTCCCTGTTTCCTCTCTAGTCCAGCATAATGTCTAGCTCCAAATATTTACCTGTGTTTTCTACAGGCTTGTGAGTTTTTGGCCCTCAACGGTGAGGGTATGGAAGAGGTGCCTTCTCAGAAAGATGCAAATAATGATAAACATTTGAAATCTGAATAAAAGAAAGTGTAAAACGTTCACTTCAAAGATTTCAATATTATTGAAATTAATTCAATAATCATTGAAGGTTTATTCATTTCTCACTCATATTTGTCTTGTATTGAGTAGTGATGATTACATGACACTGATGCATGAACTAATATTCTAATAGATTTTTAATTGAACTGAGGAAAATACTTGTGGGGTCAAAGTTTTTAATGAATGAGCAGATTAAATGTCCCATGAAAGGTACCATATGGTTTTTTAAAATCTGAAAATTAGTTGCAAAGTCACAGTTAATTTAATTATATGGCCTCTCTGTCTTGGGATAATAAAGTACACTGAGAGTTATAATAGAGAATTAAACCTTTGCTATTGAGAGACCTTTTAAAAAAGAAATGTTTGGATAACTGCTTTTAAATTACTCATATTTATGAGAATATTGTTTTAAAGATAATGTATTTATGTCATAACACAATGGTGACTGGTGGTGTGTCATCTTATGCACACACATTTTGCTCACAGTAAAGAAAAGATACTCTTGTAAACACATGGGAAGCAAATATTTTGGGCCACTTAAGAGTTTCTTAGTTTTAAGTACTCTGACCAACCTTTTTGACCAGTATACACTGACTTTTACAGAGCACCCTTGTAAGGAACCATCTCCTTTCAATATAGCCTCAGAAATCTTATTAATAACTGTTAAAGAAGTAAATATGGAATGATTTTTTGCTTAGACCTATTTAATGAATAATCTATTTAAATTTTTTTCATAGAAGTAGATGAAAAAAAAGTAAAATTTCACTGATTAGCAAAAGCTGTTATTTTCTTCACTAACAGCTTGATGAGGTGTGTAGCTTTTCAAATAGATTGATCAGTCTTTAAGAATCCATTCTGACTTCTTATACCTGACTTCTATATACAAAATGAAACAATAGGAAAAGGTTGGAACTTGTCATGCCTCAACACTTCTTGAATGGAAAGAAATCCTGGTTTGAAATAGGGAATACCCAGAGGGAACTGGAATAGATAACCTGAGTCATTGTTAAAAGAGATTTAATTATTTTCTTTTCTTTATCTCCTTTATTTTCAGGGGCAGAGGAGTTTCTACAGACCGGTGATATTGTGTTGTACTTGACAATTTCCTCCTCAAACCTACTTACCTTTCTTTTTTAAATGAGCACGTTTGAATACTTTCATTTACAAGTGTTCATGGTAGGGTAATATAGTGAGTCTTATTGGTTATATTTCTGGTGAAATATTTCCTACTTCTTGTCATATTATTAAATTATGCAGCACAGGACTTTGATGACATAAAGGGAACTACATATACAAACAATTTTTTGCTGATCTAAATGACTGTGCTACTGAGTATTAAAAGTGTTATGGGAGCTAAAGGAATTGGAGTGTCCCTCTGTGCAAAATACTTTTTTAGATAGGAAACACTTCCTTTTTGCTTCCAAAAAATTAATGCTAAAGACAAGATTTGCAGGCAGATTGATTAGCATAGGAGAACAGTTTGGGTTTTTTTAATGTGCCCTAGGATTTAATCGTTCTCAACTACTATTTGCCTGAATCTCAATTCCTTGAGACCTATACCAGAAAAACATTAATACTAAGCACGTGAAAAGATGAGCTTAAACATTTCAAAACCTTTTTCCATGGAGCTGGTTGGATGGAAACCTATGGGAAATACTTTAAAAAACAATAGCCTAAAAATGAGATTTCTGGCAAGATTTATTTTCTGCAGAGTTGGGGAGAAAGGAACAGTAGTAGGCTTGTGTCCAGTACCTCTGATGTACATTTGCTCTGTAAACACCTTTACCTTCTAAGTTGTTTTTCTTTTTAAACTATAAGACTGGAATATAAGTAATTTTAGGCAGTGGCTTTTCAGTTCTACTCCTCTTATAGTGTTGTGAGTAATAACTAACCATTGTGACCATTAAATGCAATTTTTTGTTTGATGTATGCCATTTGCAGTAAAAACTAAAAAGCTGAAAGTAGATTTAAATTGACCAAAAATAGACAATTGAGGTTTTTTTACCTGTGAACTACTGGGGTTTTTGTGGGTTTTTTTGATTTTTTTTTTTTGTGTTGGTTATAGTTGAAATCTGAGAGAATTCTGGGCATGTGTTTCTACCTCTGGGAGGACCTTGACATGCAATGAGAATGGAAGAATATTTAAATCTGGATTAGAAGCAGGTAAAATGTCAAGAAGACATGAGGAGTCAGTGGAGGAGAAGAGGAAAAAGGCTATTTCTATATTGACATGCCATGTGTCAATAATATCGAAGGTGTTTGATATTGATATTATGTTACTATGAGAAACAAAGGCTTAGGCTACTTATGATCTAATTTCATGTTATATCTAATGTAAATCATCTTTAAATCCTGTTTTAAAATTAAAAAAAATGAATGAACAACCAAAGCATAATACTTAAATGTTATTGAAAAAAAATTTCATTCTGTTACTTTTCTTATTTATTACATCTGACAGTATCTGTTGATAGCCATAAGGAAGATCACCTTTTATGATGAGTTATTGCAGTTGTGCCTTCTTTGTTATTGAGTTTTGCTTTGCTTAAATTAGACTTTGTCATTCTTCAGATTATAGATCTCTCTAACTAAATCTGAGAGATTCTGATAGGATTTGTGTGGTTTTTTAAGGATTCTGCACAACATCAAGTGCTCTGCCTATAACTGATCCTAACTAGTTGGAATAACGTATTGAGTAAAAAAATCCCCAAGCTATACTGTAACAATGAAAAAATAGGCAATTGCTATTTTAAATAATTGCTGAAGAAGATGTTCTGGTGAAGTTATCGGGGTTTAAACAGTCTGGTTGCAACCACAATAGTGAGCAAAGATGAAGGAAATAGATTCAAGTGCAACTTTCTTAGCTAAAAAAAAAAAAGCTGAGAGAACAAGGGGCTGAGTTTTTATGCCTTGATAAAGACACACAGTCTTGCCTGAAGGACAAAGGGTGATGAAAAAAACCAACTTAGCACAAAAGTCAGGTTCTGATCTCTACGCTTCTGCCTGTACAGAAGGTAAGGGAACTGGTCTCTAGCCAGTTACATGTATGAAGGCAGCTTGGCAGTGAGTGACTGATGGGGACAGTGCTCTTGTTATCTACACTGTCACCCTCTCCAAACTGCAGGGAGACTTTGCTGGACTGCTCCTGCAGCAGCTCTGTCTGCCACCTTTAACTCTTCTGGTATTACAGAGAGAATTTATTCAGAAGCACCTGCGTTTTTGGTGCCTGATCCTGAAAATATGAACATGAATAAATTCCTGCATGAGGCCTGTCCACAGGAATGTGACACTTAAGGTGGATTGCATGCTTAGAACTGTTCTTGTGAGCAAGGATTTGTGTGTAGAAAGGATGTGGTGTTTTCCAAAGGGATATTCCACACCCTATGATACCATGCTCAGTATGTAAAGCAGGGGACAGAAGGAGGAAGGGAAGGATGTTGGGAGTGATCTTTTGTCACTGTCAAATTTTCTGGAAAAATCCCCTTGCCCAGGATTCTTCTCCTGGGAAGCCTCAGGAAAAAAAAGGAAAACAATATTGTCTCATTTGCTTCTCCTGTGTTTTGTTGCGTTGGAATGTGGTTGGAGATTGTTTATCCAACACGTGAATTGTTTTTACTCAATGGCCAATCCTGATCAGGCTGTGTCAGGACTCTGGAAGGAGTCAGGAATTTTTCAGCATTCTCTTCTAGCCTTCTGTCTGTGTCCTTTTTCTATTCTTTAGAATAGTTTTAGTATAGCATTCTGAAATATAATTTCATATCATAAAATACTAAATTAGCCTTCTAAGAACATGGAGTCAGATTCATCATTTCCTTTCTGCTACAGGGGAACCTGAAAACTCCACAATGTTTGTACTCCCAAGTCAGTTTTATGTGATGGAGCCCTGCTTTCCTATGGATGGCTGAACACCTGCCTGCCCATGGCAAGTGGTGAATGAACTCCTTGTTTTACTGTGCTTGCATGCCTGGCTTGTTTTTGACTGGTTAAGCTGTCTCTATCTCAGCCTCTGGGTGTTCTCACTTTTGTTCTTCCAAGTCTTTCCCCCATCCCAACATGGAGGCAGTGAGCTAACAGCTGTGCTGCTGGCTGAGGTCAAACCACAACATTTTTCTTTTCCCTTTTTTTTTTAAGGAAAAAAAAATCCAAAGAACAACTGCATTTTATGGAGAGGGTTAAGTTTCATGAGTCTATTAAAAAAAGCAAATGAAAACCAAGAAGTGACATTTCATAGGTCACCTGCATGGCTGGAACATGCTAAAGCCATTATGTGGATGTTTGCCACCAGACTTAACAGGGGAACTAATAAGAGGAGCAGCTTACCCTTTTTGTGTACAAAATGTTACTGGGCTTACTCAGCTGGTGCATTTCATAAATATTTGCTGATTAGCTTTAGGCAAATGCTACAGTAAGCATCACTTTGAAGCATTTTAAGTGGATGTTCTGGTGGCTGCACATCTCAAATCCTGTAATAAAGCCAAAACATATTGCATAGAAAATTGGTGTGTTCATAACTTTTATACTCCTCTTCCCTTTTATGTATCTTTGCTTCTGCAGCTCCAGCTTCACAAGGAGCACATCAGAAGGTGCCTTTTTTGTGCTTTTCAGTTTGTATGCCTCTCTTTCAGGTTCTTCATCTCAGTCCTTGTTCAAGATTTTTCTTATCACTTCCTTCTCTTTCCTGCCCTATGGCCTTGTGCAACTATTGTTTCAAACTTCAGACATGAACCTAATCTTATGCTTTCTCACTTACTACTCTCCCCCCACGCTGTAGTTATGAAATTTTCTGTATTTACCAGATCCATGGGTCTTTCCTGAGTTAGCTTCCATTTTTCACACCAGCTACCAATCCTATTTTTCTTCTGATAGCTCCTGCCCAAATCCCCTTTTTGTTTACAACAATGACTTTTTTCTCTTTATCACCCAAAGGGCTGTGGGACATTTTGCAAAATTCAGCTTTTCCAAATGAGGCTGTTATTCTCCCTTACATTAGGATATTGATTTCTCAAATGTCTTGAAGATGCAGATAATTTAAGAAAATCCCCAGTAAGCATACTCTTGATTTCTTTTTATCCCATATATTGTATTTCTGCTAGGTAGTGATATTACTTGTCACAGACATATTTTCTGAAAAATCCTTTCACTGGGGTTTTTCTCCTGAGAAGCTGAGAGGCCTCAGAAACTAAGTGTAAACAATAATTATCAGCTGCTGTGGAATGTGGTGAGTGCATCTTTGATTGGTCTCAGGTGGTTGTTTTTAATCTATGACCAATCACAAGTCCAGCTGTGTCAGGAACTCTGGGCAGTCACAAGATTTTACTATGCATTCTTTTCTAGCCTTCTGATATCTCCTTTCTCTTTTCTTTAGTGTAGTTTTAGTATATAATTTTCTTTTAATATAATATATATCATAAAATAATCAGCCTTCTGAAACATGGAGTCAAGATTCTCATCTCTTCCCTCATCCTGGGGACCCTGCAAACACCACCACAATTACTTGTGAGAAAGTAGCAGCTTGACAAGTTTGAATCAACTGGTGTAAATGTATGACTTGTTTCTGCTATTCTGTTTCATATGTCAGCACATATGATGTGTCAGCATCCAAAAGGGTATCTTTTTTTCCTTCTTGTTGATTCTTTTTGCTAAATGTGGAGGGTTGCCAGCAGCAGGTCCCTATTTGCTGGCATTAGGAGGACAGGCTCAGCAGGGCTGGGAGGCTGAGGCAGCTTTCCTGTGCATTTCCAATTCATCCCAGCAGGTTGTCTCTCTGTGGCAGGATGACACACAAAGTGCACTGTGGGATTGTGGTGCTTTCTGCTCTACAGATGGAAAAGAGAATACTTGTGTCTGTACTTCAGATCTAGAGCTAGACAGAGCCTGCCTGCAGTCTTTTATCCTTGCATGTATTGTGAGCAATCTTGAGTGTACAGCACAATCTAGCAGGTGCTCTTTCCCAGCTGAAGATCCCATGACTTATTCTGAAAATCAAAAAGAAAACCTGTGCACACACTGACAAAAGAGTGAGATCCTAAGAGTCAAAGCAGATGAAGTGACTACTTCTCAAGTTGCCATACCAGACTGGATTCTGTTTTGCTTGGCACATCTATTATTGATATGCTTGCTGTGCAGATGTTGTTCATGTAAATACAGGAATGAATTGTACTGAGGTATCAGAATTGCTGGTACCTGCCCTACTTTGATGAATAAATAAAAGCAGTGATTCCTGTTACTGCTAAAGAAGGGCTAAATGATGCACTCACACATACATGTACTTTTACAATTGCTGTAAATTATTAACTATCACAATACGATTTACTTTTTTTAGACAGAGAGCTTCTTAATCAACACTCCTAAACTATCAAATTATGAATGATATTTTATTACAACAGATTGTATTTCTTAGAGAGTGAAAGTGTTATGCAGGCTTTTTGAATTTCCCGTGAATAGTTGTGCATCTTTGTGACCTGTTAATGCACACCAGCACAGAGCCAAATAGCCACTAGCTATTCAGAGAGAGTGTGACATTTCTGAGTTCTCTTGTTTTCTCCTGCAGTCATATTTCCAGAAGTGACATCAATTAACACATCAAACATTTCCTCTTAAAGATTTTTTCATTTGTACTGAAACCCTTTTAATTTAACGGTATAAATGTTTTTCCTAGTTTTCATATGATGTTTAGAAAAATGTATGTATTAATACATGAATTACACTGGTATAACAATCCAAAATTAAGGGGGTTTTATGTATTTATATGTTCTATATATTCTCCCATATAAGATTCATCCCTTTTCTTAGCATTTACTTGCCTGTGATTTGGATAAAAAGCTTATGTTAGCCTCCCCAAATCTGCTGATTAGCATAGAGCATGTAATTATCTCCTGGGGGGGGGGGGGGGGGAGTTACTTGATCTTTAGTATATTGGTGTAATGACAGATTTAAAAAAAAATTGTAAGTTAGAAAGGTTACTTTCAGACATAATTAACCAGAACTTAGACTTTTCCCTGCTATTAAAATATAGGTACCTACTGTCCAGGGTTAGAAAACAATTATTTCTATGGTTTACTGCATGTTCATTACTGAAATGTGATCCTGTGGTCTCATTTTGCAATGAAGGTGTATAGGAGGTGACTGAGCTTAGAGGTGAGATCAGGATATTCCATTCAAAAGGTAAGTGGGGGTTCAGCACAGTGAAAAGATAAATATTCTTGCTGGTAACAGCAGGAAATGCTCTTTGATGTGTTCTCTAGCAGTTCAGTACAAATGGACCTGTCATGAATGCTGATGGAATTGAAAACTAACTAGAGGAGTCAGCCTTGAGAACATATCTCCTTACAATCCTGTTTTGGCATTAGAAGTATAGCATTTTATAAATAAGGAAATAAGTCAGACAATCCAAACTTATATTACCAGTGTATACAATGAGTAATTTTCAGAAAATGCTATTAAGATCAATCAGGAAGAAATATTTATCTTTAAAGGCAAAAGTCCTTGAGCTTTTTGAATAGTGAAATTGTAATCTAGCCAGAAACTAATTTTTCAGAAGGTATATTGTTTTCAGAGAGGACAAGAAATTAAGATTCACATTTCTCATAAAAATCTAAAGATTTAGTAAAACTTAATATTTCATTAGCATTGTCATTGGGGTAGAGCATTTAAAATAAATAGATACACTTTTTTTGATGTCAGCTTGGTAAAATAAGTTGAGAGACTTTAATTTTCTATACTATAATATTGAACTTCATGTACTTTCCTGATATTTCACAACTTGTATTGAGTATCTTTGTATGCTATGCTCATCCAAGTAGATTTCCCAATATATGAAATATATTAGGAAATATATTATTCCTCCCCTCACATAGACCAAGGAATTTTGCCCCACACCATGATATATGTGCTTCAGCCAAGAGGAAGCCAAACCTAGTAGATAAATGAAAAATTAGGTGCATTGTTGTAGCTGAAATTATTCTTCAACCTCCAAAACATTGTGGCCTTTAAATGTTAAAAGGGGATTTATAAGAAAGATGGGAATGGGTGTTTGAGCAGGGCCTGTTGTAATAGGACAAATTGTAATGTTTTCAGACTAATAGAGGGTTGGTTTAGACTAGGTATAAGGATGAAATTTTACAATGGGGGTGAGGCAAATGGCACACTTTGCTCAAGGAGGTTGTAGATGCCCTGCTCCTAGAAAACTTCAAGGTCAGGCTGGACATGGCTCTGAAGAAATGACCCTGCTCCTTGTAGGGTGTTGGATGAGGTGACCTTTAAATATTCTGTGATTCCATCCAAATACAAATGTAGGCTTGAGTGAGAGCAATATACTTTACATTCCGTGCAGAATACATTATTTTTATTTATGTTTTTCCCTGGCTGCATAACCATACAAATGGAATGGCTTGGAATAATTTATTTGAAGGATAACATATATACACCATCTCTAATTTATAAATGATAACATTGTACAAATAGCAAAAACCAAGCCACTTGCAGTAAAAATTGAACCTGGAAATAAAATAGATGGACTCTCATCCTTGGGGAGAAGTTTGGTCCCATGAATGCTCTACTGCTTGAGAATATTTTACTAGAGATAGAAATTATCCTTGCCAGGGAAGCATCTCAAGATCAGAGGTTTTAGGTTTTATAAAATTCCATGTTGCAGGGAGGGACAAGAAGATAGTGATGTGAATTTCAGTAATTCTTGAAATAATCACTGCTTCTAAATGGAAGTGTTTTAAAGAAGATTAAGAGGCTGCTCCTGGTTGCCAAATGTAAGCTATCCTGAGGTACAAGTGCTACTGACCTACACAGCAGCAACAGGTAGCTTTGGGTTTAATGTTCACTTGGGAAAGAGAACTTCCATAGAGGGAATATGGTTCTGGGTTTGAAATTCACAGATGTTGAAGACCAGTTGCCTTCATCAACCAGTAATTTTGATCAATGTTTTGTTTGTTTTCCCATGGTTATGTGGGTCTCACTTTAATTATAGTGGCTGGAATTATGATGGTTATTAGACAACAGAGTTTCTTCTACCACACTACAGGATTTTTTGGGTTGGTATTTTGGCTCTGAAATGATTCAGGGTATTAAATAGATGCCGCCTACAACATCTATTCTGAAGAAAAAGTATTGAAATATGGAAAACAATGATAATAAAGGGGAAGAGATTTAGCAGTTCTTTCTGATTCAGTGAGGGTTTCAGAACTAATTTCTCCTTTTTTTCATTGAACGAGTAGAATTGGTTGGAGGAGGGATTGAGCAAATAAAAGTTTAGGGTTTTTCTAATAACAAACTCATGTGTCAGCAGTTCTGAGTGGTGACAGTTTTACACAGCTAGATATTTTAATGTAGCACTATTAATACAGCTAATGTTCTCCTGACTATGGAGAAGTTGGAGGAAAAAGCTTTCCTCTATCAATTTGTCACAGTGCTTTGCCAGAAGGAATCGACTTAATTATATCTTAATTTGTAGCTTTAATAAATGCCATGAAATTGCCTTTTTTTTTTTGGCAAGACAGTACTCAGTATAATCTAAAAAAATTGAATTGCAACATGCATGATACTAAATTTATTTTTTAAAAAAGATTTTGTTAGAAAATAATGCGTGATGCTAAATCTATGCTTTAAACAACTGCTCTAAAGAAACTCTAAGGAGTTTGTAGTCTAAAGATTAAGTTTCACGTGCAGATTCAAGTTTGGCCACATGTCAATTACGAAAAAATTCAGATCACCTTCAAAAAGTCAGAATAAAACCCAAATTGTTACCTTACAAAACAAAATAAAACCAATGAAAATAGAAAGAAACTAAATAAAACCAATACATTTTTCATATCCTTAATAATTTTAGTTAAATATCTATTTAATTGCACATCCTCATAAAAACAGTTTTATAATATTGCTTTGTAACTGTGTACTTTCTATGATTTTACAAGATGTAAATGGTTTTAGGAATTATTTTTTATAACTATTGATTCCAAAAATATTTCTCTTATTGTTTTCTTATACTTTATTTAGGGGGGTGGAATGTAACAAACTTAAGGTAAGTTAATGCCTTTGAAGTCACTTCATGTTAAGTTTTTCAGTATAAGAAAAATAGGAAGAAATAAGCAAGACTAACTTATAGCAATCTGTTATTTTCATCTATCAACACATACTCCACAAAAAGGCATTGAAGCACCAGAATTTATTTGCAGGCAAACTAAAATTATTCTTCTGATTGATATTTGCTGTTTCCTGTTACTCTCTGATGAAAGAAAATATAGTTCCTTGCTATACAAAATCTGTAATATTCATTCATAGTATAAATGGCTCCCAAATGATTATTTAAGCCAAACAAGGTTTCATTGTCACCAGGGAGTGTCAAGCAAGGTCTTGGGATTTGCATAATAATTGGTTTGAAACAAGTGATATTCCATACAGAACTATGTATACAGAGAGTAATGAATATGGTAGCCACAGTCTGTGAGATCAGTATCAGCACCATAATGAAACTGAATATTTTTCAGTCTTTGGAGGTTTTCAAACATCCATAAAGCTAATGAGCTAATTTAGATAAGCATTAAACATGAATTTAATCACATTACTGGTAATTATTAGCAGACACACAATATGAAGGCCTTACAATTTCCTTCAAAAGTTGTAATTAACCATAAAAAAAATAAATTGTTTGACCTAATGTACTGCATATAAATGACTCAACTAAACACTTTTCGATTTAACAGAATGCTTAGCTTAGAGTCATTTTTCCTTATATATTTTTCAGCTGAAAGTTCAAATGTGTTTTTTGCCACACAGTAGCTTAAGAGCAAGAGCTCATATGACTGCAGATGTTACTCACTGAAATCCAAACCTATTTCCTAAATAAACACAGCATAACTTTGTGATCTATGGCCTCCTTCTATGCTGGTCATGAGTTAGCAGGTAAGAACCTGCTGCCAGTAATCTCCCCAACTCCTGGGAAATACTTAAAGTTAAGCATGTGAGCGAAAGTCTTGAGTTTAAGCATAAAAACTGCACTCAAGATTTGGAGTTTTGCTTGACAAGCATGGACAGGAGCATCTGACCCAAAAGTCTTGGGAGAGACAAAAAAAACCTTCTCCCTGGCTGCCTACAGCTACGTTCCCAAAGCATTTCAGTGATAGAAGACAATGCCTGGAGCATAAAAATAAGTATATATATAATTTTTTTATAAAGGATTTTGAAATAAAGTTTCTAGCTCTAGAAATGTGTAACCAGATAAATATTTTTAGTTTGCCTGTGTTGAAGTAAAACAGCTCTTTCCCAAAGGCTTAAAGCTGGAGTATATAGAGTCTGGTCCCTGAAGTTATGGTTCTGGAAAGAAATGCTTAATAATCTGATTTCAAATAATGGTAGAGAACTGTTTTTTGAAAGCTGGCAAATGACTGTGACTCCTCAATTTCTCTCAGGCAGAAGGAGAGGGCTTTCTTATTTAACAGAGTGGTGAACTCATCTACTTTTTCATTTTTCAATGGACCATTGCTCAATAACACATCTTCCATGCCTTTACTCATGTTACTCAGAAGTTAAACTTTTTCAGCAATATTGAAAAATGGAGATTTAGATGAAAAGAGATAAAAGGCCTTTTTTCCAATGGATTATCACTGATATGAAATTATTATCTTTTCAGAGGCTTGTAGAAATCCATATTTTTCACTGTAAAATTGGCAGAGAAACCATTTTCTGTGTAATAAATTTTCAGTAAAAAATGTTCAGCTACCTCTCTGCCTAGCCATGCCAGCTATGCTCTCTGTGCCTGTGATTAAGCTGAAGCCTTTTCTGGGCTCCTACAGGTCAGCTCTCAGCCTAGAATGTTCTTTCTTTGCTCACAATGATGTGGGTAGAGGGGAATCAAGCCACTTTTTCCTGTCTGAGAAATGAATAACAAAATGTGCCATGCTTAAGTCTCATGTGGGATTTTTATGAGAACTCCCTTCCAGCACCCAAGCCCCACAATATTTGGCCTAGGAACAAGAAGAATTCCTCAGATGGAAGAGTAGTTAATGAGCTGTAGGGATACAGACATCATCAATCACCAGGTGTAGATGCCTCTGTTGGGTGAAATTCTCCTGCTCCTTTCAGCTCTTTCTCCTTCCTCTCCTTCACCCAACTGCTCCTCACTCTACTTGAGAACATTTTCCTCTCCTTCCACCTCTCCCTTCCCCTGATATAGTCACAGTTTCTTCTTTTGTTCTTCTTCCAGCTGGGTAATCCTTGCTAAATAGAGCACTCGTGAAATATTGTGGAGCTGTGATGACTCCTGCAATTGCATTCCTCAATTTATTTATGTTATACATCTTTCTCTCATGATATGTTTATGTAGGCAGCTACAACAGTGGAACACACTATCTATAGACTAATTAGAATTTACTATAATAAACACAGCTATGAATCACAACTTTCATTATTTCCTGCCTTAATAAACTGTTGATATAATCCAGGACAATGACAAGGAAATGACCATTAACAACAAATATTTGGTATTTACTAATTAATTAAAGCTGCTCATTAATTTATTTGAAGGATAAAGATTCAAGAAACAGGCCATTCATGTAATTTACTGTAAATGGAAACCAAAATATCTTCTCTTGGAATTTAAATTTTCATGAAATTTTGCATGTTGCATTTAGGACCTTGTGGGTGGAAAGCTACAGCTGTTTGAAGAAAAAACTTCCTCATTTCTTAGTCAGAGCACTCAGAAGCTGTATGGTGTGTATGTGAAATTGCATTAAGCAAATTAAAAAATTGTTTTCTTTTGCACACTGACTTCATGGAAAGAATATTTCTTGCTATGTCTTTGTGCTTTGTCTACAGCAAGTGGAGCTGTGACCTTATCTCCATGCCTCACCTCGATGTCTCTTAGTTCTGTTGTGTTTACCTAATATAACACAAAAATAAAATGTATCAGCTTCTTGCAAGAATAGAAAATGGGACTGAGAAAAGGTTTTTAACTTTGTTGCCTCAGGCACCGCTTGAGTTAAGTGACTCCCGTGCCTATGAAACTGATTTCTGCAGCCCATCTCCTGGAATGTCTTCACACAAATACTCCTGTCTTCTTTTGCTGATGTCTTTCCCTGTCTGTTTTTGTAGTACTCTAATTGCACCTGGGCATTCTCCTCCTATTGTTTCAGTGTGTCAAAATTGAGTTTGAGAAGTTTCTAGCTGTTAAAAACTCAGGCTGAATTAACATATGATGCTGTCTTACCTCTTTCAGAGTCTTTATCAAGAGCCTAAAGCATTTCACGTCCTGTGTTGATGAAATTTTCCCTAATTTTGATATATACTGGGAAAGCATAAAATGTAATGAGAACATGTGGGGATAACAAAGAGGATATTAGAAAAAACAGCTTTAATAATAACTCTGGAATTTTCCCTGGTTATGACAGGGATTGTCTCTCATGGTGTTGAAGGGCTGCTTGTTGGTGCTGAGGAGGTTGTGGAACTGCACAGCCACTTCCCAGGGCTGTGGTGGAAAATGTGCTTTGGACAGAGCAGTTCTTACTCAGACACTGGGGCTCCACTGCCTGATTTATGTCTGGGAATCTGGGCTTTTGGATCATGAAAACAAATTTTCTTGAGCTATGTTGAATGTACTGATGTACTGAATCTGTATCTTTAATAAAAAGGTTGTTATTAAGGAATATCCCTTCAGGATATTAATTTATAGGAATGTTATTATATTAATATATAGTAATAATACTGGATAACAATATATTAGGACTAGAACTTCAGGAATATTGTCCCAAACTGAGAAACTATTTTTGAAACCAAAATAATAAAAACATAACCACAATGGGTGTCAGCAGAAGAAATACTGCATTTTGTTAGCGTTTCTTTTTGTTATAAATTATTCCATGCCTACCATATCACGTTTCCAATTTTCCAGAGCCAAAAGTCTGACTTTTGTAAAATGTATTTTGAAGCTTATTTGTGTTTGGTCTCTCTGAGTTCAAAATTATCTTTTCAAGTTGAATGAATCCATACCTAAATTTTACAAGTAGTACAGTTCCAATATGCTTTTGGAATATGATATTTTTTTTAAGTCCTTCATAGTGGTTCTAGGGCATTCTCTTAGATCATAGCAGAGGAACCAGTGCACTTCCAACTGCATTTGAGGTTTTTTTTTTTTGGTAGAAGCTAATTATTAAATTTTATGACTTGCAACTGTCATTTTTAAGCTTAGTTTTTTATAAACAAGGAACAAGTATATTCATCATTAATCTGACAGAGACGCATTAATTTATGTCTCATGATAGTCCAAAAAATTAAGGTAGCCTCTCTTTTTTACCCCAATGGAAAGGTACTTGAAAAATTATGGTAATTATTTTTGTCTCATTGAATCAGAATGGATTATAATAGATAGAAGAATATTTCTATACCATGCTTGCCACCCTCCTCTTTTTATCTTTGCATTTTCAAATAACGGGAAGAAAAAAACCTAAAAAAGAATAATGAAAACCAGCGTAATTTGACCTACGTAGCTCCTTCAGTCAGTCATTTCTTTTTAAAAAAAAAACCCACTAAATGAGAAAAAAATGATGTGCCTGTATGCCTGTGGAAGCAGAGGGCTCCAGTGGGATCTTGTTCATTCTGTGAGTTTTTGTGACCTCTGGATGAGCAGAGCGCTGCGCATGAATATGTACCAGCCAGGCAGATGTTACACTTACTGACCTTCACTCACTGAAACTGATAATCAGTTTGGCTGTCATTCATTGTCCTTTTGAGGCTTTCTGGCAGCAAATGAATGCCAAGGAGACATATTTGATCCTGTAGGTCCTGCCAGAAATTAGGTTTGGACTTGGATATTTTGAAATGAATCTGAGTCGAGTTTGACAACAAAGGGAAGGCTGCTGCAGTAACATGTGCAGGTGATGCACTTCTCAATCTGTTTGTATTCTCCAGACAGGGAGAGATCAGGGCCCTTTCCTGCCTTTTATTCAGCTGTGGATATCAAGGCCGAATACACAGTAATGTCAAAACATATAATTTATTTATTTATGTAGACAAACTGCTACTGAAGTTGCACCTGTGTAACCTAATGAATGGGGCATCAGTGTTTGAGTTAATAACAGGCAAAGAATTAACTACCAGCAGCAGAAGTCTTCAGCTTTGTAATTTGGAAATTAGAATGGGGTGAGGACACACATTAAATATTAAGATTTTTTTTTTTACACAGCTAATAGTGTCTTGCATACTGTAGTTGCCCCCTGCATAAATGTTTTATTAAAAAGCAAATTTTTGGTTTTTTTGCCCTCCTACTATTTCAATGGTTTTCAGAGGCTCTGCACAAGTAGATGAGGATGAGCAATCCATGTGCTGGATAGAAGGAATGTGGCAACAGAAGAATAACAAGGTTTAAGAATCAGAACATATGAGTATTTGTACGGCTGCAGTTTGACACAAGCCTGTGCTTCACAACCATCCAGAAACTCAGAAAAGGTAAATATACTGAATGGGCTTTTCAAGTGAGGGGAAAAAATAAAGAAATTTAATTAGTAGTAATCAACAAAGATTATGTTGTTACATACTGGAATTTAGACTCCAGGGCTGTAATTGCAGCTTTCAGCTGAGGAGCATCCAGGGCAGCTCATCAGGAATGTCAGCTTGGTCCTTTTTCAGGCTGCAGTTTTTATGTGCTGATCTATTCTTCTGCCATAGCTGTGCTTACCCAGAGGGCTGTGATGAACAGGAAAGAAACCCTGGGCCAGCAACCCCCTCCCTCTGCCTCTATTTGTTCCAAGGAGAGGAATCAGAAACTGATATTCTCTCAGGAATATGAGGGTGATCCCTTGATTATTTTAGCCTTCAATTGCCTTTCCATTAGCAGTCGTGTTCCACTAAAACGCAGGTGTGAGGAAAAAATGCACAATCCTGTTCCTAAAATCCTTCAGTGAGCTCCTAGGGCAGTAGGAGTCCTTAATGGCTTTGCTGCCCAGCTGACCTCTCAGTGTTCCAGGGCCTTTGGGGTGTTGCTGGCCCTGCTGTACGAGGTTTGCACCTGGAGCTGAGCCAGGGCTGGCAGTGACCTGGGCTGTTCATAGCACAGCTCACAATTTGCACAGAGGAGCTTGAGTTTTTTGAGCACTCTCCAGCCATGCAAGTTCCCATGCCATTCACTAACCCAGGCTGTTTCTTATTCCAGAGCTTTTAGCCTCTGTTTCCGTGTCACTGCTGAGTGCAGATGTGATCCGTGCTGGTTAAAGGCATGTTCAGAAAGATGAAAGGAAATGGCTTTTAGACAAGGGTGAAATAGTATCTCACTTGTATCCATGAATGTGTTTTTCACTTTGAGAATTTATATGGTAATTAAAAAAAAAAGAAAAAACCAAACCTTACTGAAGATTTTTAAGATTTGTAAAGATATGTTTTTAATAATATATATATATTTTCACTGTAACTACACTATCCATAATTCCATGTAGATGTAACCAAGTAAATTTTCTTTTAAACTTTCAATTTTCTTTTCAACCATTTTTCAACAATTTTCAACCATTTTCTATTAAACCTAGCAATCACATGTAAGAAGTTCCATTTCCCCATTGACTTTCCTGCTTTTCCAATTGTGAGTTTCAGCTGTAAAACTCTGCAGTCTTAATGGCAACTAAAATTTGATCAGCAGCACAAAACCACCCTAGAGTGATATGAAACCACTGAATCCTTTGAATCTTGTCCTGCCTGAGACCTTAATCCTGGCTTCAGAATGAACACTTTTTAAAATATGGAAGACAATTCAATCTCTGAAAAATTGCAATCCCAGGGATTTCTATGACACAGGTTCTCAGTTCCAAAGGAAAAAACAGGAAAACATTTCTGACTCTGTGCAGGTGAAAATTAGGAAGCAGGTAGGGTGATAAGAGGAGAGTCTAAATTTGCAGTTTAGGGAATTTTCCAGGTTATTTGGCTCAGAAAAAAAAAACAGAAAACAAAAAAACCCAAAACATAAATCCCTTTGTATGTTTATTCTCCATGTATTTTCTTTGTCAGGGTGACATTTAGTGTTGGTCACAAATGCGAGCAGAAGTTTGCTTTGTTTGGTTTATTTAGTCTGGAAAAAAGCACTAGTTGGCTTGTGCTTTACCAGAAAACTGTTATTGTTGTGCTTACACGTGCAAGTAAATAAGATATAAAGTGGCATAATGGTATCCATTCAGCCAAGTCCTGTTTGTTGAACCGACCACCATTAGTGGCTGTGAATGGGTCTCATTGTGCTGGTGTCAATGAGGTTGTCCTTAGTCCTGTGAACTTGAGAACAGTTGGTTATGGCTGAGAAAAAGGCTAAATAATGGGATTTGAAACAGTGTTTTGCGATTACCAAGGCACTGTTACTGAATATTTGTTTTACTCTGGAGAGAGGGACTTTGTGTCCAAGCAGAGATCCTCAAAACTGAATGTGCAGGACTGTTTCAGTCTGAGTCTGGGAGATGTGTAGGCAATTCTGTGGTGCTGTATGATGTTCTATTTCCAAATTCATGGTTCTGTGTTTTTATTGGACTGCATGTTTTTAATGTAGCCAGGTCTCCTCCAATGTGAGTAATTCCTTTATTTGTGCTCCCCCATTGCACAGATCCCAAATATCTTTAACACTGCCAGAGTGGTATGAACGTAGTTAAGAAGAGGAAGCCTCAGCTCTTCTGCTGAGGAATGATGATTAAAGGGATGGTATTTTTATTTCAATTATTAGATGGACACAGAAATCACTGTCCCATAAACATGTGGCATTAATGCAGTGGTGCCCAGTATGCAGTATAGTCCTTTGGTGGATGAAAAGCTGTTTTCTTGCTGGGGCCTTAGGAAGTGATGGGAAGGAGGAATTGGTTCACTTGAGGTGCTGGAGACTGAGCCTCAGAAGTCAAGTCATTCATCCTGCCTAGAAGGTGATCCTGCCCTCGAGACTCTCATCATTTGTTTGGCTTTTCAGTGGCCTGGCTGTTCCCTAGAGGTAGATCAGGGCAAAGGGAGGAGTTCAGAGTCTGCAGTTTTTGTGTCTGCTACTGTGCAGACAATGCAAACAACTGCATTGCAGTAAAGAGGGATGGGATGGCAGGCAACTGTACCCTGGAGTGCCTCTTCCTCTCTCTGCTGGACTGAAGAGTATCATTGGCATGTACATTTCCCTTTGCTATCACTGGTATGTTAGTCATACTTAAATGCATCATAATCCACTGAAATAAGTTGTTGGGTGTTTCATTACCAATTATTGGGTGATGGGAAGCAAAGGATTATAAGAAAGAATTTGTAAAGGATATCAATTTTGAAAGGCAAAGAGCAAGGCTGCAGAAGGAAACGTAAACAGATTTACAGAATAACTCCCTCACCTGGTGTTACTAATGGAAAATATCAATACACCAGGAAAGGTAATTTAGTACATTGGTATGGGAACCAATGTCCTTTGTTTCAGTACAAATTGCATTCTGGACACAGCAGAAACCTATGGGAAGGTGAAAATCTCCTATTTCCTGGCATCTGTGAGATTTAGTAGAAAATACTGTTGAGGACAAGATAGGAGCGTAGTCACCACAACACACCAGTGTCACAACAACCTAGAAAAAGACTAATTTCAGTACCTATGTGCTGAAAAACACAGCCCTGCTTAAATAGAAGATTGTAGTCATGTGAACATACAGGGAGCAATTCCTTTTTGTCAGCTGTGTTGGTCTCTCAGCCTAAAGGCACCTGCTGAGCTATTCCCACTCTCATTTCAATCCAGAAAATTCACAGGTGGTTCGTGTTAGATTATGGGGACCTTCATGGCCATCATTTTGATGCTACTACTCCTCTGCTCACTGTATTTCAGTTCTTTGATCAGGGGATTGGTTTTCCTTATAGTCACAGATGGTTGCTGTTTGACAGGCTGACAGGCAGACAAAGTAAATAGGCATGAAAAGAAAATATTCCTTTGTTTTGGTGAGTCAGGCCAATGTCATGTGGGTAGACACTGCTCTGGGAGAGGGTGTTTTGTGTGTAATGTCACATAGGAATCTTGCATCTTTCTTTCCTGGACTGTCTTGTCGAGGATTTGATCAACAAATCTGAGCTTACAATGACATTTCACTGTTACCTTTTCAATTAAGGTGGTAAGCATTGCCATCACAGAGCAATGTGGAATTTGGAGGGGTTAGTCTGGAAAAATCCCATCTGGCAAAGATGTACCTGATCCTGCATATCAATAGGAGTTTTGAGCAGAGATCAATAGCACAATGAAATGCTACATAATATTGTGTGTCCGTGCCTGTATCTACTTGCCTGCATTCAAAAAGAAATAAAACACTCAAAAAAAGCCCAATCAAACAAAACCACACTTCAGGTCACCAGAGACACATCTCCTGATATAGCATTAAATTAGTTACCCAGGCAGTATGAAGGCTTTTATGAAATATTTCTATATTATGAAAAGAGAAATCTAATAAATCAATACTGATTTTGAAATTGATTAAATACTTTGGATTAAGGACTGTTGCACAGCATTTATGGCAACTCCTGATGCGACATCTGGTCAGTGAATTCTCCTGGGGTAATTTTGTGGGATTGGAAACCTGGTTTTCCATAAAGAAATTGTTACTGACCTATTGATGTGATGTGACATTGCTTCCTTCTTTGGCAGCTTGGGCAGTAACAGAGAGAGTTGGTCCCATCAGCCCTTACACTGATCTGTTGCCAGGTAAACAAGAAAAAGAATCAGATAGGGAACAAGCTGGGTGCCCCCTCTCTCCCCTCAAACCAAAGCAAAAAAAACAAGAGAAATTAATGATGTCATCTTTTTCTCATTGTTTATCAATTCAATTGAATCTGAAGCTGTACTTTTTGTCATCGCCTTTAGTTTTATTTTAAAAAATGAAGCTACCAATGAAATGAATTTTGCTTTATTGATATGTTACCTGGTAGAAAACCAACTCTTAATATTCAGTACTTAAAATAAATTATTTGGTTATTGTAAATAGTTGAAAGAAAGCTCCATTAGCAGAGACCTTTCTGTACAGTTTTTTCTTTTCTGTGTCTTGAACAGTTTGGCTGGATCAGGTTTAGCTGGTCAATTAAGATAAATAGTGGTTTGCTAAGCACTTACTGTTGAAAAGGAAAAGCCAGCATGTTATTCCTAAGGGCACGGGGGAAAAAGAAATGTTGATTTTTTTTTTTTCTTTATTATTTCATCCATTCTGGAACCTGGTGGTTTTCAGGTCATAGTTTCATATTAGGACCTTTGAGAGAGTTCTTGCTACAAAGACTGCATCTCCCATCAGCCCAAAATTAATAGGGTAAAACACACTTTGGGGCTCACACACTTTCAGATGCTCATCTTCTGCCCATGGAAAGCTTGATGGTGGGGCAGGCACCCAAGAATTTCAGAACTTTGGTGATATAGGAGGAACCCTAGACCAGCCAGGAGTTCTGGCCACCAGTTTTGGAATAGATATTTTGGTTCACTTTGGTAGCTTGGATTTGGTAATCTCAGTTTCCAGGGATTATTTGCCTTGATTGTGGTGTCTCCACCTACTGAAAACAACTAGTTTATTTTTAAGGAAAATATTTTAAATCATCAATTTTTTAAAAAATGGTAGATACTGTGATTTTAAAATAGAATTTGCTTTGTTCCATAGGTATACAATTACAAGAGATTTTGCTGTAGCAAGAAAAAGAGTTGGTGAAACTTTCAAACCTATGTATTCAGATATTTTCCTAAAATTCCTACTATTCCTAAAATGCTAATTTACAATCTGTGTAAATCAACACTGTAAATTTGTATCAATAACTTACCCTGAGTTGGGTAAACACAGTTGGGTAAATTTCTGTAATGTGCTACGACTATCAGGGAAAACAAGCATAAATATAGAAATAAAAAAGATATTTCCACAAACACAATTACTTGGTGGTTGTTTACTGATGCTTTCTCAGATTGAGATAAATTAAGGTCAGGAAAGACTGTATCTCAAAAAAAATTAAGGTCAGAAGAGAAAGAACACAAAAAAATCTCATGCAGAAATAACAAGCAATAGTATTTTAAAAGCATTCACAATTACATATGGAATGAATGTATTGAGTTTTAAGGATAAGTTCCTGGATATTTGAAGTGGACGCTAATGATACAATTTTTTTTGATACTGAGTATTAAAAAAAGCTAAAGATGTTTCTGTGTAGCATTTGAGTATCTGAAATAATGATTAATCACGACTTAATGAATCTGCACTGGAAACATTTTCCTTTTCAGTTGTACTTGTGCTAGATTCTGCTGTTGCCATCAAGTTCTTTGCTTCTCCCAGAATCTATAAGAGGCCAATATTTATTTCTCCCAGCTCTGTGTTATGAATCAGAAGATGGATTGGAAAATAGCTGAAAATGTTAATGGTTTTATCACTGAGCTGTCCTTCAGCACCTGTGAGGCTTTTTGGTGAGCTGTGTGAAGATGAAGGCGCAGATACACAGTGATCCATGCAGGCTCAGGCTTAATTTCTGAGTAAGTCCCAAGCTTTGATTGTGTGTCACTCCATTGTGGTCTTTCTATTACGAATCTACAATGGCAGCTCCCCAGTCTGCCTTCTGAGGAATTCTACAAGCTCTCTACACTGCAAACTTCACTTAGGTCTGTAAGAGAACCTGGCTGATAGACATATTTGTTCAATGTATCCCATGGCATAATTTTTTAATTGTTTCCAGCTCCAGTATTACTACCGTTAATTTTCTCTCCCTCGGTTTCCATAAAATTTATGTCTTTTTTGAAAAAGGAAAATAAACCCAAATGATTAAAACATTCTTATTATTTAAGTTCAAATATTATGACTAGGCTGTTAACTTTGGTTACTGCTAGCAAGAGTAACATTATCCATCTACCCTTCCTCTGCATTGAATTAATGGCCAGGTTTTTATTCATCTTAGCTGATTTTTTTTACTTTTCTCCATGTGTCTATCACTTCAGGAAAATTAATGAGTCAACATTGTACCAGTTCTGGAGAACTGATAAATGAGAAAAATCAGTCAGCTTGTTCAGCTTGTGTCTTTGCATTAAATCAATCTTGAAATAATTTATCCTTCCCACGAGCCTTGCAGATACACAGATCTCATTTATGCAGCTTCTGTGCAACTTTCTTCACAGCTTTCATTTGATTTGCTTATCCATGTGCTTCTGCTACTAATGTTGGATACTGGGCTTAATAGGATGGATGGCAAGTCTTCGTGGTGTTTCAAATACTCTGAGTAAATCAGATCATTAAAATACAGCTTAACCTAATGGATCACCCTGGAGTGTAAAATAAATCCTTCTCTACATTAAAATGAACAGAAATGTGGGTTTTTAGCATCTTCCACAGACTGGAAAATAACTATTAACGTGTATGTGGAAAAACAGTATGAAATACTATGTTTGACTTATAATTCCCTGAAGCTCAGGTTTTACTCTTCTGTCCACATCTTCCTTTGGGATTTCACTTGAGGGAGGGGCCATGTCTTTGCATGTTGTTTGCACAGGGCTCTGACACATGGTTGGGTGCTCCTTGTTGCACTAATAGGCTCAGTTTTTAATCAGAAACATCATTAAAAATCGGTTTATTATGCAGTATTCCAGTCTAATCAGGTTTATTGATGCCAAGACCTTGGTTGTGGATCTAAATGTATTAAAGAACAAAACAGAAATTTCTGTGCTTTGTACAGCACACTTTAATATTATTGCTTTGTCTGACAGGTGAAATTGTCTCAAAGCTCATTTGTGCCTGGACTGCAAGGGCTGAAGCAGCTCTGGCCCAGGGTCTAGGCTTCCATTCAGTCTGTGCATGTTTTCTTGGCTTCTGTCTCTATTTCATTTTGCAGTAACTGGTGTGTATGTAGAGGGACTGGTGCCAAACTGGCTCTCTGCCTGGCAGAGCACTGGGATGCAGCAGGGCCACGTGTCCAAACCTGGGAATGAAGAAGTGTCCCCAGGCTAAGTCAAATGTCCAAGAGACTTGTTCTGAGGAGGACTGACTGGAAGAACAGAGGTAAGAATATGATCTGCTAACACTTCACCACATCAGAGTTGTGGTAATTCCAGGAAAAAATGCCATTGTGGATGATTAGGACACTGCTAAATATGCATTTCAAGCAGAAAATTTAGAATCCTTCAAAATACCTTAAAGATTCTCTATAAATTAACACCTGCAGCAGGTATTTTAAATTAATTTTGTTGCCTACCCCACTGTTCTTTGCCATTTGATGCAGTCCCTGTTCAGCCTTGCATTTTCTGCTCTGTTTGGCTTATCTCTGGCCAAGGCTTTAATCCCCTAATAGCAAACTGAGGTCATATCAGCTCTCAAATGCTGCTGTGTTGTGCAGCCACTTTATCAATGTGAGAAGAGCCTGCCTGCCTGACCCTGGGAGCTGCACTACAGGGCTGTACATGTGCCACCAACATGCAGGTCACACTCAACAGCCAGCACCAGGCACCACCCCTGAGACTTCCAGCAGAGCAAATAGAAGTGTCCACGTGAAAAGAGCAAGGGCTGGAGCTGCTGCTTCACAGGTTTGAGCATTAGTGCCTCTGCTTGGAAGATAATTATGTGTTTTATATACATTAAATGACTGTGCCAGCTGAAGAATAATTTTATCAAAGAAAGAAAGGGCAGCTTAAAAAAAAAAAATCAATGATAAACAGAAAAGGTGAATGCTCACAGTTTTATTAAGCCCCAAACAACTGACTGTAAACATAAGCATGAATAGTTAAGAAAAAACATTAAAAAAACCCCTGAGAGATATAAAGTCTTTGTCTACCACCATGGCTTCCTCCAGGTCTGCCAGCTTGACTCTAAACCAACATCAGGCCTCAAAAGGCTTTATAAATCTAGAATGTGAAGTATTGCTTTCTCTAAAAGCTGAAGAAAATAGAAAATCAGAATAGAACTTGAAGGCTTAAATACTGAATTTCTTAGTAGTGAGTCAGGAAAAAGCCAAACCTGAACAAGTGCTCTGAGCAAGTATTTGATTTCTTTTTTAAAATTCTTTTTCATAAAATGCAATACAAGGTTTAAAAAGTACAGAAATGCTGGCTGGAAGGTGTTGGCCAGGTCCCCTTTACAAAGAATATTTCCAGAAAGAATTTCATGGTGCAATCCAATTAGCCTTTCTGTAGCTGCAAAACTCTTCACAAAACCAGCTCCCTAAGTTCATGTGCATTGAGCAGTTCAAGTGAAAATCTGTCAGTGGAACTGAATTAAAACCATAGAGCCAAGGTCTCTCCTGGTATAAATCATGTACATTGCTATAATAAAACAACATACAACAGAAGCAATTCTTCACACCACTGAGTTTTTGGCATGGGAGTTGGTCCCAGAATCCAAGCCTTACTGTTCCAGCTTCCATATTTCATAATGTGTCAGAAAACCTAAACTACAATATGCTGTAATAATTTTGTGACATTTGAGAATAGAATAAATGTGACGTGGGATCTAAAAAAGCTAAAATAAGTTGGGATTTATCTTATTTTTCTTATTGAATGGTCTTGGTCATGCTAGTAAATGGCACTTTCTCATGTGTAAAATGAAGTGGAGGTATTGTACCATGTCCTGGTTTTACCAGTTGAAGCCTCTTTCTTTTTCCAAAGTCATAAAGTATATGTCAAGCACTCTGAGCAACTCCTTTATGCCTTGCTGGCAGTGCTGCAATTAGTATCACACTGTGTCATATTCCAAGCTCAGTGACTGTTAAATGTGCTATGCCTGCATCACACTAACTACTATATCAGTCATTTCAGATGACCCCCTTGAAAATTGCTGCCAAAAGTTTATATGTCAGAAACCACTTTGAAAATGCTTATGAAGTGAAGAATTTTCACAGCTCTTTACCTACTTAAATACTAAAAACTGTCAGTCAATGAAATCAGGCTCGACAGTTTATATTCCAAGACTCACTGTTCAAAGATTTGCTTGAGAAATTATTCCTATCATCTGTCAGCAAGTGGCTTCTGTGTTTAGTGGGTTGCTCACTTTTATGTTGTAATGCCCACTGTAAGTTGCTACAAAAGACCTGCCAGAACCCTTGGTATTGTTTTTATATTGGGTGAGCCTGGGACATCTACATCAGCAGTGTCTTCAGTTCCAAGTGATTTCAAAAAAATATGATCCAGAGATTTATTTACAGAGCAGTCAACAACTGATAAAACTTTTAGAGAAAGGAGGTGAGGAGTTTCTTACATTTTAAGAATTTGAACTGTAAATTTATCCCCTACATCTACTGCCAAAGGCAAGGTTTGATTTATGGCTGAGTCTCTATTTATTTCTTTTAATTTCCTGGGAAAATATACAGGTGGGACTTAAGTAATATGGCTGAGGTCCAAGCCTAAGCTCACAACATCCATAGGCTAGATTTTAGTCTTTATTTTATAATAGCTGCATAGCCATCAACATAGTGCTAAGAGTCAATATCTACAATGAACTGCTATTAATTTAAATCTTTTATTTGTAAGTTAACAGCTGTTAGACTGAATGACAAAAGTGCACCAGGACTTTGTGTGCCCCATTGCCAGCCTGTACCAAACCTTTTCTCTTCCTTTCCTCTTAACACTGAGGAGATTCTTCAGTGGCATTGGGCTTTTTGCTCAGCCTGATCAGGTGAGGGATCTGGGTGTTGGGATTATTCAGAAAGGAAATTAATCTGTTCTGAAGGCTGTCAACAGGACCTACCCAGCAGACCTGCTCAAGGCATAATAAATGTCTGTCCCTATGACTGGGTTCTTCACAAAACAAAGAAAAATTGCCTTGCGGTGATCTGTCTTTTACATAGGAGAAGACAGGTTCAGTGCTCTCTTCACTCTCAAAGGATTAATTTCCTTTCACTTACTCTCCATGAAATGACTCCAGGTCAAGTGCAGGACTTTGTGTCCTGTCCCAGGAAGAGGGAAATTCAAACAGAAAAGGAGGATATCTGTGTCCTTGTCTTTTAATTGCTGCTGTGTTTCACATGAAACTCTCACTAGATGGAAAAATAATGATGGGACTGAGAAATGACTGCAGCCTACCCTCTATGTGTTAACTGTAGAGATTTTTATAGCTTTATTATGGATGCTGCTTCATTTTCTAACAAGGCATACTGTCCCTGAAAAAGAGCTAAAAGAGTTTTCTTCCTTGTTTAAAGCTTTTTCTGCCTTGCTTAAATCTGTGCTTTTCTCCTGTGAAATGGGTTTTGTAGATTCAGGAGAATTAGTCAGCCAGCAGGTCATTCTGTCTGGTGCTGCCTTGCCTCCTGCAGAATGGAGATGCAACTCCCAGAGATCCATCCCCACCAAATGCCCTGTGGCAACCAGGAATTTGCCTGCAAAGGATAAATTATCACAGAGCTGCCTCTTAATAAGGTATGTCTACATAGTCCTTATAAACATCTGTGTGTTTCCAAATGTGTTTAGGTGTATAAATATTTAGGGTTATAACAACATAGGTATAAAAAGCCCAGCTGTAAATGACGATAAATGAATGCCTAATAGTGTCAGTGGGAAAAATCTTCACTGAATTTCATCGGCATTCAACCAGACCCTTCCCAAGGAAACAAGTTTTTGAGGTTCCCTGCTAGTTACAGGGAAACATAGACCTTGGAGAGGAGCAGAGACAAAAGTGTTTCCAACAGTTTGTTCTTGTTTTTCTGTAGTCTGATGAGGAGCCTTTTTGCTGTCTGGCCTCACCATTTGAAACACCAAGCCTTTGGAGGGTGTTTAACTTTTAACCTCTAACTTTGTCCTGGTTTTCCTGGCCTGACTGAGCATGCTGCTATCAGAAATACTCTAAAACAAAGGCAAATTTTCTCTCTTGGAGACATTTCTCTACCCTGTAGAGGAATTGCTCTGAGAATGGAGCCCTATGTTAATTATATGAGAATTAGTGGTATCTAATACTCAGCTTAGACACATCTTCCTTGGTGCCATAAATAAGTGTGATCTACTATAACAGGCAAGTGAAAGCATGATTTAGTCAGAAGTAAAATATGTTGCAAGGGAGTGACTACTTTCAAATCCCTTTTACATATATAACACCAATCTAAAATAAAGGAATGCTAAATAGGGACTCTAAGGGATGTGAGAGTAGGATCTCTTATTGATCTATAGGGACAACACTGCTTGGGATTTGGTAAAATTTATTGCTGAATCCAAAATCTTAGTTCTATTGTTATGAGTTCGTTTTTTTTGTTTTGTGGGTTTTTCTTCCCAAAGAATCCCAGAAACCGCCATGGAAGGCCTGCAACCATGGAATTTACAACAAAGCTTTGAGATTTAGGTTGCCTGTCAAGAGCATGAAACAAGTCAGACTAGAATGTTTAATCTTAATAAAACTGGACTCCTTACCACTTATTGTGGTATCTACCATTGCTGGAGTGATAAACCTCCTTGAGAACACATGAATCATTTTACACTTTGTAGGTGCTTTTCAAAGACTTATGTGCCAAGTGCACAATAGAAATATGTGATGCTTTGTGTATTGCCCAAAGAACACAGAACGATGATAATTTCAGCATGAGGAACATCACCAGCTCTAATCTTCAGGCTAAAGTGGGTGTGTGAGAAAATGCCTTACTAAGATGACTAAAGTAGGTAAGGGGTGCTAAAGAAGAATTTTGCTGAGTAGTATGAGCAGTTCTGACACTAACTTTTTCTTGATGAAATTGAATGACATAAATAAGCGAGCCTCAATTAGGCTGGGCTAATATACTAATAGGACCTGTAATATTATTAGAGGTGGTCCTTCATAAACAGAAGTACTATCTAAACACTGTTTATTGCATTGTATTTCTGGCTATGGGGCTACTCTTATCTTTGTTTCTATTTTGATCATACCTCAGTGGGGTTGTCACTGATCCTGACAGACAGTGCAATTCCACTTGTAATTCCTACAGTTATTTGCCATGTCACATTCCTGGATCAGTTTAAAATCCTCCTGCTGCCTCTGGAGTTCATGCCTGGTGGAGAAACTGGTGACCAGACAGGTGTCTCAAACTATTGTTTAATGTTGGGAACACAAAACCCTCTATGGGTCGTTTGAACAACAAAAATAACTACATTTGTGATTTAACTTGGATCTGCCCACACCCTGCTGTGGAATTCAGGAATTTGTTGGGTTTTTTTATAAACTGTAGGAGTGATCAGTGAGCTTTATCTGAGCTCAACTTCTCAAGAAATTTCTTAGCAGTTTTTGTGGTCCAGAGAAGGATTTCCTTTCCAAACCAGTTTAAAAGCCTTTGACTTCTCATTTTCTCAGTGCCTTTCCTCTTTGACAACCTGGTCGGGTGAGTTCAAGCAGGGGTCAGCCCTTGTGTTGCCTCTCAAGTGTTGCTGGATGGGAAGTCATCCGAAGGTGCTGCATTCTTCTCCACTCACAGGAACCAGCCCTTTGTTAAATTAATGCTTTATATTCACTTACATTCAGCACTTATAGTACTTCTGCCTTATTGAGAGAAATGCCTCTTGAACCCATGTGTTTATCTACTGCTTCTCACAAGCACTGTCAAACCTTGCTATTGCAGTTTAGGTTTTTAACTCCAGGTTTGAATTCTGTCCCAAGAGCTTTCTGCCTCCCAGCAATGTTAGCAGGAGAAAACATTTTTTTACCTCAAATATTCTGTGGTTTAGAGTTTCCCTGACCCTCTTGTAATTCTGGTAATCTGTGGCAGGGTAGGAGGATGCTAATTTCTACAGCACAGTTTGCTAGAATTATCTGTTAATCCCAAAATGTCAGAAGATTTGTACAGGATAAAAAAAAAATATTTCTGTGGTCTGTTTCACATCTAAGTCAGGCTGAATTCTTTACTGAGTGCTGTACGACTCTTTCTTGTAAAGACCCCTGGATGCTATTTCAAAATAAACAAACCAGCCTGCTTCTAAACTGTGCCACTCTATATTTTATCTAGAATCATCTTTTGGCCATATCTGGTGCCTGAGGCAATATTCAGGATCTTTGTCCATCAGCAAGCACATCCTTTGTCAGTGCTCCTTTAATGATGTAAGCCTTGCAAGGTACAACTGCCCCAGCTGGGCTGGGGGCATAGACTGGAGGAGAAGATCCTTCCAGAAATTACTTTTCAATTGCTGGAGTCCCCAAAAACAGCTTATCTCTTGTTGGTGCCACCCTTAGTTGCAGAGATATCTTTTTGTCCCCTCAGATCTCTATGGCTGCTAAAATTCCAGCCTTGTTAGTCTATTTCCTTTATGTCTTGGCAAATGCTTTGCTAAATATGTTTAAATTAAGTGAATAAATTAGTTATTGTCTGATTACTTCAGTTAGTAGTTTGTTTAGTTGCTGTCTTGTCACAAATATATTTGTGTGGAGCTGGCAATTTATTTCTGACTTGATGCAGCATTTTAATTTCCCCTATCTGTAGTTCATGATCTCTTGATACCTCAAGGAGAAAAAATCCTTGTGGATTTTGTTTTGTGTTTTTCCTTTTTTCTCGTGTTATTTTGGGGTTTTCTTATTTTTTCCTCCCTCTTTACCTCCCTGCTTTTTCTTTTTTCCTTTATTTATTCTTATAATTTTCTTAATTTTTGGTTTTGATATTCCTTTTCTTTTTCCTGCTCCAGGACTTGAAGGATGTCAGATTTTGTCAGAGGAAAAGGAGTGCTCTATACTTACTAGAGAAAAGTACCCTTTTACACTGTCCATCCCTGCAACAGGCAGAACAATTCCTGAATTGCTTTTTTTTTTTTTTTGAGCTTACCTTTTTTAAAGGTAACATCCAGCCATATCAGCACAGTGCTTAGTCCTGCCTGTGCTTCCCATTGAAACTAGATTTTTAGTGATCCACTCTCTTTTGTCCTGAAGGATGGTGCTCCTTCCCAAGGGCCAAAGGAAACAGGGCCACATGGCTGGCTGGAGTATTTGTGAATTGAAATCTTCAGTAGTTGAGAACTGAGTGAATTCAAATCCCTTAACACAGGACCAAGTTAACTGATTTATGCAATAGTATTGCTCCATGTACTTCATAAGGCAGTTTAGTATTGTGCCCTCCCAAATGGAATGTTAAAAAAAATATTTAAATTGATCATAAACCTGAGAAAGAGTTTTACAAAGTGCTTAGCCAGCTCAGCTGTTGCTTGTGATCCTTGCTTCATGCTATAGCTCAAATTTCATTAGAGCTGCTTTTCATTAAAGTTAAATAATCCCTTAAAATCCTTATAAAATCAGAAGACACACTTGCTTGAACTGTTTTTCTTCCTCTAAAGCACACTTTGTACAAATGAAGCTGACTTTCAGATAATGATTTGCACAGCACTATATAATATGAATGCTTCTGAAATTTATAGCATGCCACGAACTGTTTAATACTCAACAGTTAAACTGCTGTATTTCCACAGCAAGCTGTAATAACTAAGGGTTTAATACAGAATCTGGTATCTGGACAGTTATTAACATTGTTTTCCTAGTATTTTACTGCCTGCTTGTAAACACTAGTTTATTGAAGTGTATCTACATGGTCATATAAACTGTGAAAAAGGCCACGTTGTTTTCTTTGCCAGAGGTACTGCAGATGTAATGAAAAAGTCCTGACCTTGAACTTAGACATCCAATCCTATATACACAAAAAAAGTACATCCCGTCCTACCACACTATTTTGACCCTGTATACCTGTTCAGGCTTTTGACAAACAGCTAGAGGAAGTTGCTGCTCTGGAGATCTGGTTTGTTTGAGTTAGGTTTTTAAACTCTGTAATTCCCTTTAAAGAACTAGGGCTCCCTCCCTTCCCCCTTTATAATCTGTAAAAAGGAGGAAGGACACTTCAATGTATAGTGTTATTTTTACTGCTGGATCTTGTGCCAGCAGAAATGTGAGGTTTAATTTTATTAGACTGTAGAGATTAAAAATACCGTAAGAATCTCAGTAAATGGTTATGAGTCCATATATTCATGTTTCAAAGTAATTATCTTCTCTGATCTTATTTAGGTATATTTTAAAACTTGTCCTTTCACTCTTTATCAGCTTAGGTAAAGATATTCGGTAAGGCTTTAGCAGCTGTACAAAACAAACCAATCAAATTAAAAAATAAAAACAGAAAACAACTGTTGCCTAGGTGTTGAAGCCATTGAAGTGTAATGCTGACTGGCACAAGAAATCACAGGTCATCCAATAGATTCAAAAATTAGGGTGGGGATGTTAAGGACTTACCTCCATTTACCTAACTGAGCAAAGCCTAGCTGAATTGTCAGAATCAACCCATATCATCCTCCACAGTGCTGGGGCTTCTTTTGGGAAAGAAATCTACCCAGTTCATCAGGAAGGGGAAAAGTGAAGAAATTAGCAGCTGTTTTTGTAGGGAGGATGTAATAACTTAAGCTGCCAGCTCAGCAGGGTTAAGTCCAGAATCTGTACAAGTAAAAATAACTTTCATGTATTTTTTGTACAGACCTTCACTTTCTAAGGTTAAACTTATATTTCCAGACCTAAAGTCTACAAGAGCTTCCTCTGTAATCCATGGCACGTGTTTCCCTGCTCTCCAGCCAGTATTCTTTGGCTAGATCAGATGTTTCAGAGCCCTGTCATGGATCACTTTGTTCTCAAAGGTAAGTACCTGGCAAATGAAGTCAGGTTCTAACCTGGTGAAAGATCCTTCCTTGTTGCTTATTCTCTATAAAATTTGCTGTAATAGGAGAAATTTCTAATTAAATTAGGTCTCCAGATAACCTCGAACACTGCACAGGTGCTTTATATCTATATCTATCTATGTCTATCTATATCTATACCATCTATATCTATATGATCTATATATTTCTGTCAGAATTTTCAATACCTGAGTCTTAAAACCTCTTTGATGGGATTTTACATCTAGACATAAACATATCACAGATATGGCAGAGAAGGCATTATCCATCTCTGATGCCTTTTGAAAAGTTCAGACACAAAAAGGCACTGTTAGTATTTTGGATGAATTGAACCTTGGAGGGGAAAAAAAGGAGCAAAAGACAGGAGTAAGAAGTAGAACATTTTCTTAATAAAAGAGAAAGTTAGAAGACCTACTAGGCTTCTTACTACTTTAATAGACTTCTCATACCAAGCATCAGGTGGTGGTCTGTTTTTGCTTGTTGTGTGTGTGTTCATGCCTTTTAGATGGAAAGAAAATTCCAAACAATTCTCACTGATCTTAGTTTTATTTTTAATTCTTCTACATTCTCAAAATACACATTCCATTATTAGAAAATAAGTGTAAAAAAAAGCCAAAGAATTACCTGTGGAAGAAGAGTGTTATTTTTAGCATTATGGAACTTTACTCTTCTTTAAAATGGCAATTGTTTTCTATTTCATTTTAGGATGAGTAGGTATTTTCTACATTTGCCGGTAGAATAGATAGTTCCTTTGTCTCTTTTACTACTAGGTTTGATTCATCCACTTGTACATGAAAAGAATGAGCACAGAATGATTGCCTGATTCAGCCTGCGGCTTTTTTTAAGTCTGGTGAGTGTATCTATCACTCATTCTGAGTTTATACCAAATACAGATACCAGTGGAACTGTAACTAAAAGAGTAAAAATGATGCAACAAAGACACAGAGCACTGCATTCACTAGTCAATAGCCCAGTTGCCTTTTACCCTTTAGAATGACATTTAAAAAGTCCTAACAAGGTCTAAAAGGGCTTCAGTACATCTGTTTGGTTGGGTTGTTTTTTTTGGGTTTTTTTGAGTAAAGCATAGAAGTGTCAGATAACAAAGTTTAAATGAAACATGAGAAGGCAGGATGTAATTCTTTTTAGTGAACTTTTTTTCCTTCAAGATTCTCCTCTTTGGCTAAACTGATTGGCTGGTACATAAATGTATTATAAATATACATAAATGGTACATAAATCTATCTCTATATATAGATAGATATTTATAGATTTTTTTCCTATTATGTAGCAGGAGATATGTTTCAAGACCAGGTATTTTTTTTCTATATTCCAGCATGACATGGGGTCTCCCATGCACATATAAAAGAAGGCAGAGAGGCTTTGAGCAAAATCCAAGTATTTTAGCACTCCTCAGCTGCTCTCCAGCACTGCAGCTCATTTCCCTTTACTCTCAGATGCCCATTCCATAAATGTACAGCCAAAACCTTATTGATTTTTTTTTTTTTTTGCAAAGTCTGCTCTTGCTCCGACAGAATTGTAAGAACAGTGGCCAAAGTTCTGATAGCTCTATCACATCTTTTAACACAGAGTTGAATTTTGCAAACCTTGGTTTTTCCAGCCTAAGGTACGATTAAATAGCCATGCCATTTTAAAATTACTGAACTAGGACTTAAATGAATGTAGCTTAATACCCGAGATATATTTTCTGACATCCTGAACTTAGGGCAAGTAATTCTGTGCTTTTAGTAGGCTGGCTTGATGGCATCATCTGGCATAAATGGGCTAATTTGTATTTCTAAATTAAAATTCCAGGTATGCTGGTGTTTTCTTCAGCACACATATATTTAATGCAGAAAAGTACTGGTAGGAGTTTCATTAACATAAATGACAATTGCACATGAAGAATTAGAGCCTGCTGTCAAGGTAAAGACAGTACTGCAGGGAGAAATCTTTTTCTAACCTACTTGTATAGGATTAATGTTCAAAAACCTATCATAATTATCTTCACTATGAACTTGTTTTTCAGATCAGCATCTTATTTTAAAAAATACAGGCATGCACAAAAAATAAATCCAAGCAAAATATGCCAAATATGTATTATTATGGCTTATTAGTGCTTGATTCCCATTCGAAATACAGAAGTTGCCATCATCCTCCTTCTGAGATCCAAAAGGAGTTTGGGCAGGAAAGAGAGAAAGTAGGAACAGAGTAGTCTGTGAAAGACTCAGAATCTCATTGATCACTCCTGTGGACCATCATTTACATTTCAAACCTGAGAGCTTAAAACCTTAACACATAGGAAAATCTGTGTTTCTTGCTGCTTCACCACGGGTGCCAAATTTGCACATCCCCCAAGACAGTCGGGGTCAGATCACACCACTTGTTCTTGAGCTGTCCATTTGAAGCACTCCAATCCTGTATGGAAATGGTGTGTTCTTGCTCTGTGCAGTGCACACGATCACCTGTGCTCACCAGGAATGGCAAAGTGGCCACAGCAGGTTCCCCTTTGCTCAAGCTCCAGCCCTTGTGTCACTTCTTATTGCTGATTCTCAGCTTTAGCCTTGAGCCTTGTCATCAGGTACAAAGGATATTTCTTGACTGACAACTCCATCTGTAGCTGATAGGGAGTAAAAATGATGTTAACTAGCAAAAGAAGATATTTAAAACTACTGTAGCACATGTGCTGACATGGAAAAGTTACTTGTAGTTTTTTCTTTCTAGCCTAGTTATTGTTTTTAAAGCTCTTGTAATTAATAAAAAGGTACTACACTAACATTTTTTATGACCAAGACTTCTCATGACTTTGCTATTATGTCTAAAAAGAAGTTGGGTCTTGCTGGCTGATGATTTCTTCACTGTCAAGCAAGTCTAACCTTCAAGAGAGAAGGTTAAACTTAGCACAGGTGCATATATATAAATTTTGGGTGGAGGAATATAAACCTTTAACAGAGCATTCTTCAGTCTACTAAGAGACAAATGTGTGAAAACAGACCCCCAAAAAGTTATGAAATCCTCATTCACCTATGCTAGCATGGATTTCTGTGTTATCTTGGAAGCATATGAAAGAATAAGGGGTCTTAAATTCCATTTGTGTTTATTTGCATTGAACGAATGTATAACAACATGAACTAATGTATGAAAATTAAAAGGATACATAAGTCCAGCCCAGTCAAGCCACAAAAGTGGACCTGAGTTTTATGCATCTGCACTTTTAATTTTATTTTTCATGTCACCATTTTCAAGATGAAAAAAATGTTGTACAACGTAAAATTAATTATCCCCAAATACTTGGCTGCATTAGCCCTAAGGTGTCTCTCTGAATAGAAATATAATAAATTATCAAGGCACCACTGTGTACTTGAGCTACCTATTTTCTGATAATCTACAAAATAATTCAGTAAAATAAATATTATGAAGTAGTTTAATATCTCTTAATATATTTATTACATTATACATTTTTTCTAGACTGTTCCTGTTGTCTTTTGGCTTAATATTTTCTTGAAGGTTGAAAGGACAAGAAAAACTATACTGTAAATCTGTTGGCTCTTACTTGATAAATTATAAAAAACTTTTGGTCTTTTGATCTTGAAACAACATAACCTAAAAGCCTTTTCCTTTTGGCTGGAATCCCAGATTCCAAATGTCATTCAAAGGATACATTTTCATGATAAACTATTTGATACTCTACATCCTTGTATAAATTTGTATTTTTTGTATTTTGGTTTTTATATTGATGCTTTCCATGAAGTTTCTCATATTTAACTTCAGTTATTTAATTAGGATGATATAAGATTGGATATTTTAAATAAAAGATTTTTTTTCCAAAAAACGAATACCAGAACTTAGAGAAGATGAAATTTAAAGTGGAAATCAATCTTTCTCAATTGTTAGATGAAACCAAATAATTTGAAATCAAACATGTGCCACTGTACTATATTTGAGAAGAGAGATGGACATTTGAGAGAATGAAGGGAGGAACAGGAATTAGTATTAGTATTAGAAAAACTATCTTGCTCAAGTTTACTTGAGTAGAGATACATAACTGAAAAAGAGATTTTAATTTCCTTTTTGCTTTATGGCTTATTATCCACATCTAATTGGTTTTTTAAACACTAATTTTGCAGTTGGAGACAAATTTATTTCACAACTGTGGAACACATACTGTGGAAAAATAGTGAAGATACGTGGTGGTGTATACATATAAAAAATTATTAAATCCTTGTCATCCAGTATGTCATTACATGTAAGTCAAGAAAATATTTGACTTCAGTAACTTTAATTTAATGGGAAGAGTAGGAAATTGATTTACTGCAAATTGTGTTAATATTACTGCATAATACAGCCTTGCAAAATTATCATGAAAATTTACCGGTGTGGATGCAATTATTTATTTCTTTGCCTTCTTTTTCTCAGTAATCAATCATGGTGGTGAATTAATAATTCTTTTTTCACTGTATTGCATAATATTATTCATTTCAGCAAGTTGAATGAGCAAAAATTTGCTAAACTGCTAGACTATAAATACATATTTCCATAAACTTGTCTTTTGTAAATAAATTGTGTGTTGTAACTCTGTAGCTTTCTTATGTGTTGGGGATGTAATCAACATTGAAATTGTAATAGAATGCAGGAGGGTTACGTAAAATTACAGTTGTAAATGGCACAAACTTTTTTTGTTTGTTTATTTTTTAATTTTAGGAACCTTACAGGCATAGAATTAATATTAACCACATGACAGGGCATGTAACACTTGCTGGGCTTATATTGTAGAGCAATATCTTTAGTGCTTTAATAACAGATTTGTAGCATTTTTTCTCATGAATTAAATGATTGTATTTAAGCTCCAGGTCCTATCAGTGGTGCAGTGCTAATGATTTGCTCATCTCTCTCCATGGATGCTTGTACAGGGGGGTATGGGACTAACAGGTGGGTCTGGATTTCATCAAGAAGAGGATTGACAAGAATTTCACTAGTCTAACAATTTGAATTGAGAACATTAACCTATCTCTTTCCCCATTGTTTTACTTGTTTGGATATTGGCCTCATGCTTCAAGCTGGGGGACCATGCAGTGGTGTTTTGTGGAGGATTTTGGGTTCTGTGCTGAGGGCAGCACAATTTGAAATGGAGGAATGGAGTCCTTCTTGTATCTCTGAAAGTCCAGTAAGTTTCTGCTTATGAAGCCCAGGCCTCACCAAGCACTTTTGTGCACTTGAATGGTTCAGCTCTGTGATGTCCTGGACCTGGAGTGGCACTACAAAGAATCCTAGAAAATTAGGTCTCTATTCATTCCTTCTGTGTCTTTATCCAGTAATACTGACATTGCAACATTATTGGAAGAATTCTGTATCTCACCAAAATTAACATGAAAATCCAGTTTAATGCCAAACATTTTTTTTTTAATTTGTCATTCGATGATGTAGAGTTGGTTGAGATGCTGGAGAGGGATTTTATTGTGGGAAGATCCCTGTCAGTGACAGGGCATTGAGGTGGGTGAGAAACTTCTGGTTTCTTGAGAGAGAGAGAAGACTGAGAGTAGGAAAAGTGAGCTGGAGGAAACAGAGGGCAATTTTCAAGAAATACTTAGTGGTCCTGGAGTTCATGAGACTGGTTCAGAGTTGAAATTAATAATGAAAATTGAATCTCTGTAAGTAATATACTCTATAAGGCAAAAAGGTTGTTTTGCTATTAAAGAGGAGGGGAAATAAAAGCAACAAAACCAACCTCTTGTTTGCAAAAACAGAAAACAGTTTTGTTGAGGAATAAAAGTCAATGACTGAGAAAATAATGAAGGCATCTATATGAGAGTTTATGACAGCAGTTTCATCTGCCAAAGGGTGGAATATTTTTCCATGTTCAGGTGGGTGATGCCAGAACTGAAGGTTAACTTTTGACCAGGGATATATTGTGCAATTTTCTTTTTGGCATAATTGATTTAAATATACGAATTGAGCTATGCAAGAGTGGGAAGCAGATAAACTATCATTAGCATCATTCTAGTAACACCAGCTGCAGTGAATACCAAACAGGTTTATACTTAGCAGGGGAAAGTAAATGTAGCTGCACTGAGATTTGGGCATCTATTCACAGCTTGTCCAGTGGCTGAGATTAGAGCAGTCTCCTGTCAGTTGGTGTGTTTCACTCACAAAGTGTTCTGCTTAACATTAAGATAATCACTGTTTATGAAAAGACAGAAATCAAAAATATATACAATAAATCAGACTGCCCTATAGGATACTAGGTCCATGTCTGGTCGTATATAGAATTTATTACTTCCTTCCTCAACACACAAGATTGAACTTGCAACAGATCCGGCATTTAAACCTAAAATTTAGAGTGTGCTGTTGCCAAATATTCTTTTGCTGCTGTGGAAAGCATTTCAGCTTGTGATGCAAAAGATAAAACTTCTTCTAAATTTCCCACAGAACAAACAAAAAGGCATATTTCCAGAATCTGCAGCCAGGGTAGAACACCTATGTATTTTTCAGCATGAATCAATGTACAGTAACAGGAGTTACTAATGTAATTTCAGCCATTCCAATACCACTTCTTGTTGCATTTTGAGCATTTTGGGGTTAGTTTCTTTTAGGCTTTGGTCACTACTTGCAGCATTGAGTGGTTCAGGGTACCCTCTTTGTTTTGCTGCTCCCATCTGGAGGCTGCAGGACTGTGTCACTGTCCCTTCACTTATGGACAATTGTGTAGCTCAGAGTGGAGCATGGTCTGGTTTTCATCCCAGCTTTATGAGTGAGAGTTGCTCTGGACTGGAATACAGGTGAGTGCTACCAATTAGGAGCTGAGTTGAGCAGTGCAAAATTGACTGAAATATTGCAGGCCCTGACCTAATGAAAATCTGAGGCCAAGATGTGCAGAAATCAAGACTTCAGAAAAACAGTGGGAGTATATGCTCAAGCACAAGTCATTTCTTTATGATTTAATGCCTGCTTAATGTGTTTCCCTCAATATCAGCTTTGAGTTTCACTGATTCAGAAAGAAGCTGAAGGTGTTAATTGTGATTTTACCAGTAATTATAGTGTTGGAGAATTTGTGGACATTTTCTCACAGGAAAGCAAAAAACAATCTCCTTCCTGGATGTTTCTTCAGCTGCAGTAGAAGCAGACTGAATTTGAGCTTTTCAGGGGCTGTTATTAAACAGGTATTGACTTTGATTCAGGGAGTGATATTTACATACCTGGTAGAAAAAATATAGTTCCAGCTTTGACTCCATTGGATAGTGGAATCAGGGGTTAATATAGTCACGGTGGTAAAGAAATTCAAGTAACTCTGAGTTTGCTCAGCTATCAGTCAACACATGGTAATTCATTAGAAATCTGCTCTAAGAAATGTGTTCTAACCCCTTTTCTCACATGGATCAGCTGCAGTGGTTCTGCAGAATGCTGTGACAACTAGATCAGTTTTAAGAATTCTATTTGTCAAGGAAAACACCTTTGAAACATATAACAGAGATGGACATAAATTAAATTGTCATCTCAGCTACTTCATAAGACTAGGATAATACGTACTGGTTTCAGGCATATTTATTTCCACAAAGAAAAACAATTGGATGTGTCTTTCACTACAATCTTAGTAGCTTTCTGGATCCTGTCTTTTGCTTAATCTGATTGTTATTATTGGAACAGCACAGTAAAGTACCTCATGCAGCACTTTTCTGTTTCGCTTCTCTAGAGGCCTATGGAAATTAAAAATTATTTAGCACAAAAATGCTATTATCTCTGAAAAGAACAAAGACAAATCTATTGAAAAGTGGGTCTTCTCTGTGCATTAGTTCTGGGTATAATCTTGAGAAATTTTATATAGTAAGAAGAGGAAAGTGCTAAGTTATACATTCAGTGTAGATTTCAGATAAAACTGACCTGGCTTCCTGTTTGCATTATATAGGTGGAATTGGAAAAGAAGATCGTTCAATTCCTTTTGCTGTTTCAGGATATAAGTAAAATAGCTTGTCCCTGGCTTTTGAGAGTTTGAGGGGTTATAAACTTGAGGCTTCATTTCCAGGCATGATGGAAACTCTGTCAGCTGTTCCAGCAGATACACATCATCACACATCTGGGCTAGCAGAATATTTTTGAAAAGAGTTGATGCTTAATTGGAGTTATTATGGAACTGTTGAATCTTTGGATCACAAAAATTTCCTTTAAAGCAGAGTGAGCTGGAAATTTTCATAAAAATCTAAGATGTTGCACTTACAAAAACAATAATTATAGTCCTTCTTTTATCTCTGAAAGTCCAGTAAGAACTGTCTTCATCAAACCTCATAGTCCTAACTATTAAAAGTTACATTAATAAGAAACATATCTAATAATATCTAAATTTGATATTTTTGGCCATGTCTTATATTTCCCACCCTTCCAGGAAAACCTGGTACAGAGGAATAACAAGAGATAAAAAGTGTAAATGCCACGTTCAATCTCTGATAGACACAGGAATATAAAAATCTTCTCTCATCTCTATAAAAGTGAGTGGAGTTGCTTGTTCTCCAGTGGTAAATTTAACACTGAAAACACTGCTGAAACAAGTGGATGTGTTGTGCCCTGAAAAATGACTCAGCTTTATCTGTAAGTAATTTTTCATCTACTTCAGTCATCAGTTCTCTTCTGTTTGGTCACAGGATTACAGCAGAAATATGAAAGCAAGATTGTTGCTCTGATCATTCTTCAGCTATTTTCCATCCCATTTTCTGAGCCTTTTGCACATGAGCTGGATGGATGCAGCTGGGGCTGTGGTCAGTGTGTCTGTCCAGGCTGAGGCTGGTGAGGAGTGGTGTCCCTCAAAGCTCCTTGATGTCCTTGTCAGTGACACAGGGATATCCAGTGCATTCCCAGCAGGTTTGCAGGTGGCCCCAAGCTGAGAAGTGCAGCTGGCACTAGAGAAGGAAGGCATTTCATGGTTTCCCATTAAATTATTAGTATAGGGTAGCCAAACTCTGGTAGATACAAAACTCCACAGCTCCATGTCCCCAACCATGGCCAGGGACAAGGCTGAGCATGGATTGCTGAATACACGTTTACCTGACCATCTGGATTGGAGAATTTGTGTCACAGCAGTGAGTAAAACACAGTCCAAACCCAAAGATTTACCATGCTTTGCACAGTTAATTTTGGAAAAATTAATATGGGCACTAGAAATTATTACATTAATTATTTGAGACACAAATACAGGACCCTACACTTTTCTGTTGCACCACTGAATCTGCAGAAAGGAAACAAGCAAAAGGCAGTGGGAGAATGTGTTCCAGAGCTGACATTTATCTTGCTGATAAACTACAGGCTTCACTTCCATCTCATCCAGAGTAGCCTCTTCTTGTTGTGGTCGTGTGTAGATATTGGACAACATTAATATTCAGGAAAAAAAATGTAGTGAGATTGATTTTTAATGTGATGAATTTTTTGTATTGTGAATTTTAGTTGTTGTTGTTGTCTCATCACCTGTGAACTGTCTGGGTTGTACATGATAAGTCTGAACAGGCTTGCATTTTGGAAACAGAGTAGAAAGTCTCTATTAAGACTGCCAGTTACAAAATAAAATTCCTGTAAAAACATTATTGAAAATAACAAAACTTTATGATATAAAATCTAAGTGATTTTTCCATTAGAAAAGGATACAAAATAGACAAGACAGATCTAACTGGCAAGGTTAGAACATAGTTAAGTAGGTTTTCCTCATTAAAATAAAATAACCACAAAAATCCTGCAAATTAACCAGCATAAATGATTTCTGGAACCTCTTTGCTCTGCTGGCAGATGATAGTGATTATACTAATTATAGTTATATTTTCTGCAGAAGTTTACGAATAATGCATGAAATTAAAATATTGTTTCAGGTTTTGTTTGTCAGATGTTAAAATTACAGAGACAAAGACTTTCTGTGAACTTTTTTGAGAGCAGTAATCTCAGGAAATGGGCAATCCAAGTTCAGCATTGTTTTGGCATTACATCCCTTTGCAGTAAAATGCTGAACAGATGTATCTGATAGCAGTTGTAACCTATTCAGAAGGAAGCCTGCCAGTGCTAACCTACCACTGGTAGAAAGTAATAAAATGTCTCTGGAACCTGTTCACTGCATATGGTTTGCCCGAGGTTACTGTCTTGCCTTTCTTACAATGTTACCCAATAAATCACAGAAAATATGGATTCATTTTGAACTTAAATGAAATAAGACGGGGGAAAAAAAAAACCAAACCAAATCCAAAGAGCAGACTATGAAGACTGTTGGATATTTTTCTTTCAGACATGAAATCAGCTATTTATAAGACTAAACTATTTAAAAATACCTAAAATAGTGTCACTAAAATGTTTCTATTATTGCTTAATGTACTTATTTTCTTTTCAGAGAGAAATGCTATTTCAACCTACACTTATACAACATCTGCTGTGTTAATTATCAATATATTACTAAGCCCTCAATTTCCTTACTCAAACATAATTCTTTGAAACATCACAAGAAACAATGGATTTAGGAGTATATCACTTGGGGATTTGATGTACTGTTCAACTTAGATTCCTTCATTCTGGCCAGATGGAGTTCATAAGAAGTTGTGGGGGAGGAAGCCTCTAAACTATTGCCAAAAATCTTTACTGCACATGCAAGATTTGCAAAGATGGTGAAAGAGCAGGTTATCCAACCAACCAGCAGCCCGTAGGGAGAAAAAGCATAGGTTTTACATATAAATCAGTTATGGCCTTAATGCAAAATCAAAGGTAACTCTGTTTCAGACTGGAGAAAGCCTGTTCTCATACACTGCAGCTGCTATTTTAAATGAGCCATTTGCTTAGTCTGTGCCCATATCAGTTTCCACAAGGGCAGTACTTAGATAAAGAGTTGGAATCTTCTTATGATATGTATCAAAGAATACGACTTAGAAGATAAAACAAGGAAGAGATAAACAGTCACAAATTCTGCACGTTTGATTTTAAATTACTTACATTTGGAGGGGGGAAAAAAAAGTATATTTTCAGTTACCTAAGGTGGGATTTGTATCATGTGCATCTGAGCCTGGCACCTTGACCTGCCTTTAAGACAAAAGAGATGAGCTGCCACCTTTAGTAAGCCAGCTAACTTGTTTTGATGATTTCTGTGCATGAGGAGAGCTGCTAATGTTTGTGTTTTTCCACTGATGCTCCAGGCAGCCCAAGGGGCAGGGTCAGTTTGCACTGGCCAGTATCATCCTTCCCCCATGGCTGTGGGGATGTCACAGTGCAGAGCTCTGTGAGCTCCAGCAAGCTGAGAGACAGTGCACCTACCTCATTGTTTTCTTAATTTATTTCTGCATCCACTCTGCTCCTGATCCTCTTCTGAGAGTGTAAATGGTCCTGGAATTCTGCATCCAGGAGCCAGGCCCAGGCCAAATGGCATGTGTGTTCATTTAGGTAATGAGGAGATTTACAGAGACACTCATCCTTGGCTCTAGGTGTGCTCAGGGCAGGTGAACCCTGGACCATCTTGTTAAACTTGCCTGCTTATTAAGCACACCTTGTGTGGAGGAGTCCTTTGGATGTGCAGAGATTTGATATGAATGAATTTGCCTTGAGGTCAAAGAGATACTTTTTCCTCAGGAAATATATTAATTTATAGCACCGTATCGTATGTAGTAGGACACTGTTTAAAATATGTATAACATGCTTTAGGCATTCAGAAAATGTTTGTTTAAAGAGGATTGACTATCTAAATAAATTTAGAGAAAATATGAATTTATCAAATGCTACAATTAAGGCTCCTTTGCTTTTCTTGGCAGTTCTTCCCGAGGAACAAAATTTTTGCTCTTTTGGAACAATGAGCCTCATTGCTAGGAGTCATAAATCAAGCCAAAGGAGCCTGAGGGATTTATACCAGAGAATGATCTGCAGCACCAGGTAAAATTATTCCCAAAGAAAGATTCTTGGTGTAATTCCAATGAATTCACTGAATAAATGTGTCCCTTTAATCATATATGAAATAATCTTGCCTCCTCACATGCAATGTCACTGGCTTGCAGAAGAGATTTCTAATATGCTATTTCCTATCTCTTCACTGGCTGAATTAAAGCTAATAACATCCCTTCAGCTGATTTCCTTCTCTTACACAGACAACATCATTACTTTGTTACTTTATACTACTTTTAGAATGGAAAGTAAATATTTTGACAGTAAATAAGGATTAGGTTGCCTCAGTATGCTTAAAATCTTTACGAGATTTTATTAGAAAATATATATACCTGTACCAAAGAGTTGTAAATGCAGCCTGTAGTGTAGCTCAACAAAGTGATGTTCTTTATCTTTTAAATTATCATTTCTGTGTGTTAACCGAGTATCTACAAAGAGATTGGAAAACCACAAGCCTTTGGAACAAAATAGGATGTTAAGATATATGTTAGGAATTAATTTGGTTTTACTTTTTCTAGTTCTCTGAAGGAAGGAAATAGAATATATTATAAACACATTCTTGAGTTTTTGTAGTTCTTGAAACTGCTGATGTTGTTTAGAAACATTTCTTCTGCCTCTGCAGCTTTGAATTGTTGCAACAGTAATAATTTTTGCCTGAAAGTTATGATCTTATTTATACGAAGAAACTGATGCCCAAGCAGAGCATTTACTGTCATATGTCAAACTCCACAGATACATTTGCTGTCACCCATTTGTCCTGCATCAAAAAGTAAAATTATAATACAAGGCGGATTTGCAGATACAATAAATAACAATTATGATTAAGAAAAACTATTTCTCCAACAAAAATAGATTTTAATGCTTTCTCCTAGAGATCTATTTTGTAGTTTATAAATTAAATACCTGTGTTTGAAAACAGAAAATGTTTCTTTTCAGAGTTGAGTGGGAAATTAAGATTTAGTGCTAATTTCATTTAGAGAAAACGTGTGGTAAAGTTCAAATGCAAGACATGGACAACTTAAAACTCATGCAGGTTTTTTCCAAAACTATTTTCAAAAGGTTCTGATTTTACTGTTGATTCTCATTTCAAATTAAAGACTAATATGCAATTCAATTCACCCAATGTTTAAGGAACATGAAGGTTGTGACACAAACTGACAACAGACAGGAAATTCAAAGTTAAGGCTATAACTGTGGTTTTAAGTCATGTAATGGAAAAACAGAGAGCATTATAGCTAGAGTGTCAGCCTTAGGTTCCAATTTCCTGGCTTTTGTCAGTTTATGTCACAACATTAATTATGTTTAACATAACTTTTCAATTTAATTTCCTTGTCTGTTTTCCTGTAACTTCTTCTCGTTGCTGTTCTTGTTACAGGGGAAAATAAATTTCATTACAATTAAGAAGGCACATGTTATTTACCAGAATGATTATCTTTTTTTTTTCCCCTTAAGTTATGCCAGTTTTGACTGGGAATGAGTTACTTTTCTCACAGTGGCTGTGTTTTTAAATTTGTGCTGGAAGCAGTATTGATAACACAGGGATGTTTTATTTTTTGCTGAGCAGAGCTTGCACAATCAAGGTCTTTTCTGCCTTTTAAGCCACCCACCAGTGAATGGACTTGGGGGATGCACAAAGAGTTTGGAGGGACAGAGTTGGGACAGCAGACTCCAAGAGGCCCAAGGAATATCCCATACCAGGCTCAGCAATAAAAGCTGGTGAGGAAGGGAGAAAAGGAGATGCTGGCGATAATGGCATTTGCCTTTCGAAAATCACTATTCTGTGATGGAGCCCCATTTTCCTGGGGATCACTGAACCCCTCCTTGCTGGTGGGAAGCACTGAATGACTTCTTTGCTTTGCTCACTTGCAGCTTTTGCTTTACCTATTAACCAGTCTTTGGTTCAACCCATGAGACTGACTTCGGACTTCTACACATCCAAGTCCCTCCTCCATCCCTCTGTGGGGAAGGGAGTGAGCATCTGCACGGGACTGAGCAGCCACAAAAAACCCACAACATTTTTCTCAAAGCCATGATGCATAACTTGGAAAGCCTGTTTTTATCTATCTTGTTATTGTTAATTTAGAATTGCTATGATGAATTTGTTTTAGCTCCCTATAGAAGAGAGAGGTTGAGGTATTTTTACAAAATCAATTTGCTTAAAAAAGGCACTAAAACTATTTGCACTGAAACTATTTATTTATTAAAACAAAAAAAAATTGCAACCTACCACAATTTTAAGGCCATAATAGGTATTCTAGATCAAGAAAATTATAGTTTCTTAGGTGTTATGAGAGCTTATAATGAATGAGTCATGCTCTGCAACACAGAATTTAAGGGTTCCAGTCAACACAATTTTCATTATAAGAGATGGAAAATTGTACCAAGAGAGGTGTCTGGCCTTGCAGTACATGCTGCAGCCCCTGTGGATGTTGATGTTGAATTTACAGAGGGAAATTGTTGTCCTATGAATTGGTATTAGTAGGGGAAAATACTTCCACACTGCTGACATAATTCCATCCTGTACGTTGTTAATTTCTCTGTTCATTTCCACATTTCAATGGGAAAAAGAACCATTAATTTTAGAGTGCTTTTCATTACCAAAAAAATAGATGTACTTATTTATGTCTTTATTTAAATTATGCAGTACCATAAGGATATCTGATTAAGAGCAATGGATTTTTACCTAGAGAGGAAGTCCCTAGGTGCTGGATATAAATCTAATCTCACTCTTTGAAGTTTTATATCTACTTTGGATCTGAAGTCTTGTATCACAATATCCTTGGAAACCTGAATGCAACACATTGACTTTCAAAGCACTTATTCCCAGCTGCAGGATCTTCGGGAGCTTATGTTTGGTGTGACTGATGAGAAGCCTTCAGATCTGAATTTTAACAGTGAAATTAGAATAGGAATCTTTTAGGTGTCTAAAAAAAATAAATTTCCAAACAATAGAAATTGATAACAGACTTTTTTTCTTTTCAGTTCAATATTTTGTTACAACTGAATGAGACTTCTCTGTTTTAGTTCCTGAATCTGGACAGGACAAGGCTGCATTTTTTGAGGAACAACAGATCTTGGATTGTGTATCTTGGTTGGAGATTTTGCTTCCTGCTAAATGTTCATGCCTGTTTTTTCTCCCCCTGTTCAGGATAAAAAATTCATCAAGTCTCAGTGGCTTGCAAATAAGCCGAATGTATATGGCCAGCTTTTTCTCCACTATGGATTTTAATAATAAAAAGTGGAATTTTAAAATTACAGACAATTTCAGGTGCAATCTGTATACACTGCAAAACTTAAAGCTGTGTTTTTGGTAGCTTGCAGTCCCTTAAACAGGCAGAAAATCCCTTCCAACTGTGTGCATAGATTTCTTAGAAAATCAGGAACAGTTATGTAAAAACAGTAAAAGTAAATTACTTAAATAACTTTAGTTGGTCCAAGTTGGAATTTTTTTCCTCACACAGCTGGCAAAAAAACCCCATGGAATAAACTGTACTTGCAGATATTGGGAACAATCTGTTTCCTATAAGAGGTCAGCCAGCTTAATTAGTCTCTTTACTATTAAATACATTTTAGCATATATGTTTTTAATGGCTAAAGTGTTACTGAGTTTCAAAAAAGTTTTATTTACCCTAAATTAATGTTTGCTTTTTGATAATGCCTCATGATTTTACTCAACCTCACTTTAGTGAAATAGTTTGGAACGATATGTGCAGGTTAAGATCCCCACTATATTCACTATTAGGACAGGAACAAATGACCTCTTAAGGAAGCCTTCCTGGTTTTTTGTGTGCTGTTTTTCCCTACATTTTTGCATATACTGGAGTAACCTGATGTCACAGTTTTAGGCTGAGTTTTTTACTGTTTTATTGTTGTTTTACCTTCTCACACACATTGCAACTTAGATTAATTTCCTTGTGTCTGTAGCATTTTTATTTCTGATTGCCTTTTAAGTGGTCCCAGCAATGTAAGATATTCATAAGAAAAGGCACGACTTTTATAGGGAATAATTTGACTGTTAAGTTTATGCGAATGTATCATTACATAAAAAAAATTAAATTTTTAGGTTTTTTTATAACTGATAATAAAGCTCTCTGATGAGCTGTTAAAGTACTGGTGTGGAAAACTACTTCTTAGTCACCACTGTACATTATTTTCTAGAGAGCTATTCACTGAAACAGCCATTTTTATACTTTATCTGCTCATTTTGAATGTTGACTTTTTTTTCAGTAACCTCGGACCTATATGTTTAAAAATTAAACATTTTCTATAAATGTTTTAGAATGTGATTTCACATGTTCTAGACTAAAATGCTTACTTTATTTTACAGTTTCTTTTTATTATCGAGATAGAGCCGCGGATCAGAAGAGGAAGCTGTGCCAGTTCACTGTTCTATTTTATTCACCAGCTTTTCTCCTTATTAGTCTTTAAAAATTCCTTATTTACCACATGCAGCAGGACTGAGCACCCACAATAAAACCTGCAGCTGTTTCTGCTTTTTTTTCTTTCTCCTTTTGCCTTCGGCTAACTGTCCCAAACACAGCCAACAATGGTCTGTCCACCCAGGGAACCAACATCAAAAGTCTCTTTTGTTTTAGCGCATTCCTCCTCTGCTGCCCCAAGAGCAGCAGCTTTTATGGCATTTGTGGCACGTCAGCAGCAGTTGTGAGGAAGACTGTGGGCCGTAATCTCTCATTAATTCTCCTGGCCAGAAGCTCTCTGGGGTGGCTCCAGCCCCCAGTGCCAGCAGCACCAGCTGGCCCAGCATCCCTGTGGGAGGGTGTCTGCCCTTTTGCCACTTCTTTTATGGAGTTGCTGTCGGGCCAAGAGGTCCTGAGGAGTCCCAAGATGCCCTGCTGCATTGACTGGAAGGAGAGAGAGATGTTGGCTCTCACTGGGCATTTGGTGGCGCAGAACCTTCCAGAGGTCCTAGCTGTGATTTGACACTGGGAGGACACCAGCCACTGCAGTCTGTTTGTAGACATGCTGCTGCTCATCAGGCTCTGGTTAGAATCCAAGAATCATTATGGCTGGAAAAAACCTCCAAGATGACCAAGTCCAGCCTTTGGCTGAGCACCAACATGTGAGCTAAACCACAGCACCAAGTGCTGCACTGAGTCATTTCTCCAACACTTCCAGGGATAAGGACTCCACCACCTCCTGGGCAGCAATTGAAGAAATTACAATTCTTGACTTGGTGGACTGCAGGTAAATTTCTGATATAAACAAGAAAACGAGAAAAAGACTTGGGCTCAGTACTCAGGAGAGGCCACCCAGTGGTTGCTGTTCTTCTGTGTAGTGTTACCTGTTTAAAGTGACAACAAAAGGAACTTCTAAAGCCTGTCTCCCCTTTGACGACCTAAGAATGAATTATTAAAACCACACTTTGTGAACCACACATTCTGTCTCACATGTATATTGTCTCAAGATGATCAGCCTTTCTGTATTGTGACATGAGAAGGAGAAGCTGCTTTGATTTTGGAGAAAATGCAAATTAAGAAAAAAAAAAAAGAAGAAAAGAACAGGCTGGCACTTTTCTTTGTTGTATAGACAGGAATTCTGAGACAAATTAAGCTGTTTTCTACTCATGCAACCTTGATGTGGCCAATAAGTGGCTTTGCCATCACACCCTCTGCTTGTGGTTTAACCCCAGACAACAACAAAGCACCCCCCAACCACAAGCTCCACATTGGTTTGGGGGAAAAGATCAAGAGGATAAAAGTGCAGAACCCCATGGGCTGTTAGAAACAGTTTAATAGGGAAAGCAAAGGCTATACAAAAGCAAAGCAAAACCAAGAATTCTTTCACCAGTTCCCATGGGCAGACAGTAGTTCTGGCATTCATCTTTGTATGCTGAACATGATGCCATGTGCTATGGAATGTCCCTTTGCTCAGTTTACACAATAAAATGTACTTCGTCTACTGAAATGTCCAATTGTAGAGGGTTACTGAAAGTGAGAAAATACTGCATTCTTGGTTTATGCAGAAATCAGGTGAAAACAAACTCCTTCTGACTTGAAAAATATTACCTATGCTTCCCCACTGTGACAAATCCTGGCTAAAAATCTTGTCTTGGTTGCTCTGAAGCCCAGTGACCTACCCCAGGCTTGAAAATTTAATTTTAACAGATAAGTATTAGACAAAAAATATTTGAAAGCTTTTATACGTTAAAATGAAGAAAATGCTTTGCATATTCTTAGTTTGATTACTCATTTTGGTAGTGTTATTAAAAGTATCACTTATTACATTTTCAGGACTCTTCTAATAAAAACCACTAAGTATTTGCTTTAAGTGAAAAAATTCAGTGCTGTGCTACTGTTTTTTTGAAGAGAAACCTGCATTTCTGACATGTAGCAATGGTGATATATTCTGTTGTTTATTCCAGGCTTCAGAATTTACCAACACCTCTGAGGCATTTGTCATCTCATGGTAATATCTCTCTTATCTGTCTTATTGTTTAATTGCACCATTGCCCAGCTGCATAACCCTGATCAATCTAACCTGATTGTGAAATTTCCCATATCCCTAATGGAGAGGGTTCCATTATATCCCTCTTTAAATTGAAGGATATTTAGGTGGTGTGTTCATTATTCACTCTTGTTAGAAGATTGGTACCTAAAAAACCAATCATATGAACATCTGATGGTTAATAAATTGGTAAAAAACTACTTAGATTAATAACCTTTGGTCAGTTTACATAATAAAATGTACTTTATCTACTGAAATGTCCAATTCTAGATGGTAGAAATGCAGTATTGTATGTAAGGAACTTGCACTTAAATGTAGATGTAAATCAGTGCATAAGGAAGCACCTGTAAGTATTTATGTATTATTTTCTTTCATAGATCTTTTTATAAAAAATATAATTTCTTTGCAGATATTCTTAGGTATGGATGTGATTTTAATATGAGGAGCACAATGAATTATTTTAGTGCCTTTTAAGAAAAATTAAATTTATGGGTAATATTTGATTATATACTTGGGGTTCTTACTTTGCAAGTTGCTCATGCAATTTTATTACACATTTTGAGGAAAAAAATCTAGAATCTTTGCCAAATTAAACCAGCCGATCTTTAATTTCACTGAACTTGCTCCATTTCAGAGGACTCAGACTCACTAGGGAGAAGTCTGCATAACCTGTAGGAATAAAGTATCACAAATTCCCATTTGCTACCTGGACCTGGGCAGTGATAAATTTATAATGGATTATGATTTTGCCTGCTAATTTTTACCATGAAAGTAATGAGTCAAAATCTGGTTCGATTCTAAAACTGGGTTACTTTTATTTGTGATAGTATTTATTGTTTGTATTTTTTCACTGGTGAAGTTATTAAGCATTAGAAATAAATTCAAAAAGTTCTTTTCTGCAGGTCTTAGTTTTCAGCATTAGCACATTTGCTATCTTTTTCTTTATGTATAAAATAGATGTCATTGCAGTGAATCTCTCAGTAAATTTCTCCTAAATCTTTATGCTTTTCTTTATAACATGAACTTTGCAGTATGAGCCCACCTTTTCCTTCTAAAAATGTAAAATCAAAATGAAAGAACTTGAAAAAAGTTATGTTATGAAGGCATGTAATAATGCTTCTTTTTAGAATTATTTTTACAAGTTACCTCCAGCCACTGCTATTTTCACAAGCACTACCAGTATGATTGTCTTGTATGAGCTGTTTGAAAACTATTTTTTCAGTTTTCTAAGCAGGAAAGAACTGAGATTTGCAGAGGGGAAAGGGACTGAAGAGCAGTACTGTAATGAAGGATGGTAAGTAGCCCTACCATATAAAGCTGAAAGGTGGGAAAGGATATTAAACAGGGAACCTTGCTTTGGCAAAAGAGAACCCTTCATATGCAGAGATAAGAATTAATTGTAAGTGTAATTAAAATTGTAACAGATTGATCAAAAAAATTACAAACAGTTACTTTCAGTCCAGTTGCAATCATGCTAAAACCTGCAGCCAAATTATCTAATTAATGCAGAAAAACCTCTTTGATAACAAAGTTTAAATATTTAATGCAAAAATTTGTTAATCTCCACCCTTTACTTTTGCTGCTATGACCACCCTGGGGCTCCCCTTCTGGCCCCAAAAGTTCAGCCAGACAGGGCATGAGGGGTTTTGGTAAATGCCACAGCAGCCTGGCACATCTGGATGAGCCCTTGCAAGTCCTGTCTGGAATAAAATAAAAAGTCTGGGTTCTTTCATTAGGATGTGCAAAACATTGCAAATACTGGGCTACAAGAAGCCTTCAAGTTCTCATTTTTTAGTATTGACAGGGTGGAGGTCAGGTGACAGGGGGCTTTGGTGTGCCACTTCTAGAAGAGTTTCAGTTTAGAGAAAAAGGGAATTGTAATGAATTTTTGTTGATCCCTAATTTATAGCCTTTCCCTCCCTCAAAAGCTCCCGTATCATTTCTGTGTTTGGCACAGAAATAAATCTAGTAGAGACACAGCAAGGCTTCATAATCAGCTATTGCAAAACAGATTGAGCCTGGCATCAGAGGAGAAGGGGGATTTCACTGTTGTGAACAATTTCACTGGGGGCTCCAAGATGCTCAAATGTTACTTGTCCAGCTCTAGTGCCCCTTTTCTTTTACCCTTCCTATATTGCACTCTGGCAGCCAATATGAAGTCACACAATGGGAAAAAATATCAACTTTATGATTTAAGTGTAATTTCTTTCTAGTTCTATTTTTGCCTTCTAGGTTTTGATTAAATTAATGCAGAATTTAACAAAGACAAAGGTGCCACCCATGTTTGCTTTTTCCCTCCCTCACATTAATTATAATGTGTATATGTTTTAAATTTCATGAGCAAGTCAGTAGGTTTGATCTGCAGCCTGGTAACAACTTTTAGAATCCATAAGTTCAATTAAGAGTCTGTGTTTTGTGTGAAAAGGTGTCTGTGTTGAGCTTGACCACTGTAGCTGGAATTTTACAGTAAGACCTTCCAAGCAGCAACGAGCACCAGCAACAATCTTAGACTGAAATTCTTTCTACTTATTGGTTCTTTATGTAAAGATGCACAGATGAGAACTGATGACCACAGTACAACAATGTGTGATTTTGAAATTCTCAATGGTGTTTTGTACAGCTGGGATCAATGTTTAAGTGAGGGAGGAATGTAAAAATATTCTCATATATAACTTTGTAGCTGGAAAAAAACCACACTGGCTCATTTAATTCACTGGTTGATGATCACATACAGAAAAATCTACCATAGCTTTTGTTAGGAGAAGAGATTCATTGAATAATGGGTAATATTGGTTACTGGAAAGCCTGATGATGTTGAATGACTGAAATCTTATAAGTACAATTTGAGAACAATTTAATGCATCTAATCCAAATATGTAATTCAGACAATATGAGAAACAGGCCTGTGGAGTAAATTGTAGTCATCCCAAGAAATAAGATAATGTCCTCAATGGGACAATCTTTACTTACTGTATCCTTAGTACTGATGAGTCAGCAAGGCTGGTATTTGGAAAAAAATTAAGGTTTTTCCTGACATTCAAGGCTCCAGAAAATTCAAGGTAGTTTAATTACTGTATTACATAATCAGGGAAATCCAAGTGAGATTGGTGCTAGCCTGATCTTGAAGTATTTGTATTAGAAGCACATTGTGGGAAGAGATCCAAGGTACAAATTATCTTATCCTGCATTTTTGTTTGCTACAAGAGAATGTCTTTTGAAGCACCAGGAAACTTGAAGACTTGCAAAATTTCTATGTACACAACCATTTTTTACAACCACTGTTTTTTCTTTTTTTTTTTTTTTTTTTTTTTTGGCATTGTAGACTCCTGAAAGATTTCATACAAAGGAGACCTGAGCTGGGAAGACCAGCATCACTCACAGAGCTGCTCTGGTAAGAGGTGATATTTGTATGAGTGACCAAATGTCTAGACCACAGAAAATTTCTGCAACAGCAGATGACAGTCAAAGGCTTTCAGAAGTGACAAAGGAGAATGTAATTGTGCCAAATGAATCCTTGTAATGAATCTGGTTCTTCTGCTTTGCTCTCTCTCTCTCTTAAAATAAAAATAAAAAAAGCCCTAAATGCCTTTTCCAGGGACTGTTTTGGCACTATTACATCTTCTCTTCACCCCTTAGGAAAGCTTTTACCTTTAATTTTGGTGTATCCTGCTGTGGCCATGCTATTACTTAGCTATGACAAGAGTTTTAAAATTACAAACATGTGGGGCTGGGGTTGCTGCATTTTGCTTTAGCCTTTCAAAGTGGCTTGTTGATGTTAATATACAGCACCCCTGCTGTGCTATTTTTCTTATTCTGACTTTCTTTTTTTGTTGCATTTTGCATGTGGAGCCTGAGTGATTAATATTTCATCAGTTCTTTAGTGCAGAATGTCACAAGGATGTGTTGCATTTGGCTTTTCTGGAGCTCGGTTGCCACTGAATTGTGACTAATAGCTGGAGCTGGACCTCTAATGGTTTCATGGGATCACCATCAAATAGAAACAAACAACTGTTTGCCACATCATTAATCTATAAGAAGTTCATTAAATATCTTCATCTGCATTTTAAATGCAACCTTCTTTACAGTACGTAATAAATTATTCTGATAACGTGTACCCTGGCTTAATTCAATGTTTAATGTAAAATTTAATGTTTAATGTAAAATTCAATGTACAGTAGCACAGTTTCATTAGTGAAGTGGTCTGTTGCAAAAAAGAGTGTTACAAAATTTTGTGAAAAACAATGTTTATTTGTATATTTTGACTAGAGATGACATAAGGAAATGCATTTCAATTGTTTGCATTTTTAAAACTCCTAAATAAAAAAAGTATGTGTGTACACACATGTATGTACATAAATACCAGATGTTGGCAACACAACCACTTCCTCTAGAAAATAGATTTATTTTCATAAGTTAAATTGGATGTAATTTTTCACGTTTAGCTTGAAATCATCTTATGTTTGTATTAACAAACCTGAGGAAGAAACAACATATTTTTCCCTGATGTTTTTTTATTGCAAACACAGGACGATTATATGATTGAGCAATTGCAATTTCATTTCTTTCTAAAATGAATGCATGCTTTACAGGTGTTGGTGTGTGGTTCTTGGCATCAGTTTTTCACATGCACATCAGGTTGTAGACTTGGGGTAGCCTTGAAAAATAGTGGCAATGGTGATGGTGGGTGGCAGCCCAGGGAGAGACCAGAATGCCAGGATTACATGAGAAAAAAACAGGACTTAAAAGTGGGGGGATATAATCAGCTTAGCTAAATCTGAAAGAAACTCAGGCTGGAGGGCTCTTTGATTATGTTTCTAGCAGATAACCTGTTTGAGTTGGAATATAAGTGGATAATCCACCTAAGTGCTCATATCAGAAGGCTTTAACTCTGTGGAGTGATCTCAGTAGGATACAATTCTTCTACCAAAACCTCAGTGATCACATTAACAACTTAAAAAACACAGTTAATGCTGGCTTTTTAAGTTATATATAAAAAGAATTAATTTTCTGATTTACCCTTGTTTTGGTTAATTTTTGAATAATTTTGTAGATCTTTCTGCTCATTATTTTCAAAATCCAAGTAAGGAGTGCTCAACAGCAGACTTGTGCCCAGGCTTAGCTGGGGAAGACACACAGATAAAAAAATCAAACTCTTCTCATATAAAGCATTGAGCACAAATATAATATGGAAGGGATGTAGTGAATCTTGTAGCAAAATAAAGAGCACTGAAAAATAAAGAGCAAAAGATATTATGAATCTCATTTCAGAATTTTAACTTGGTACTAGTACAAGGATAAGGATTCATTACAGGTTTTGCTCTGATCTATCATGCAAAATGAAGTGGATTCTTTTGACTATTATTTCACTGAAGTAATTTCTAATGCAGATATATTTTCCTCCAATATTCTCATAGGAAAACATATTGTGGGAAATGAAAATCAGATTGTGTCACTGACGTATTGGATTTGAAGGCAAGCAGAGCCTTGGTGATTTTAGGTGATTATTGCATGGCTGCCTGGTGGTGAGGTCTCTTCTATTTCCCACTGCATCTGCCTTTGAGTTGTGTTGTGCCTACTGGAGGGAAAACCTGGCATTCTGTGTTGACAGTTCACATTTGAATAATTTTCTTCTTTACAACCTCTACAATATTTTTTAGTGTTTTTTCTTTCTTTAATCTATCAAAGAAAATCAAGAAATTGCCTGATGGGTTTAGCTGGCAAATGCAGTAATTCCAAAGTCTCTCACTCTTCTTGGGTGTGGTGAAAATTTTGAAAATGTAACCGCTGAAAAAAGAAACCAGAAAGCCAGGGGAAGTAACATGAGAACTGCTGTGATGCTTAAGGAGACTGGAACAGTTTGTCATTTTTAAAAGCTTGAGAGCTGTGCTATGCATTGTAACTTGGTGTCTTTGTTTCCGTGTTATCAGGGGTACATCTGCAGCCACAAAGCTGAAAGAAGGAGTACAGGGAGGAGGGAAAAACTCAAAGCAGAGAGGGAAGTGTTCCAGCTGTCAGGCTGTTGGGCGTTCAGCATTGTAGAAATTGCAGGCTGTCCCTCCTGAGCTGCAAGGGCATCAGCCTCAGTCTCTGAGGCATTGCTGAGTTAAGAGTCATGATGATGAAAAGCATTTTATTATTTAAAAACAGATAAAGAAAAGCTCCAAACAGGACATCTCCAGAATATATTCCATGCAGGAATAAATAAATGCTTTTGGCTAGGAGATGCTTCCACAAAGTGTAAGATTAAGGTTTAGCTCATCTCTCTGGATCATATGCACAGCAGCAATTCTTTGGAAAGCAGGTAGTTTCTTGCCTTCCTGTTCAACAGTCTTGGCTTCAATTGTGAAGAATATATATAATCTTAATTTTTCTTTTTTTTTTTTTTTTTGTGGGATGCAGAAAAATAGGAAAAAAAAAAAAAAAAGAGAAGCTAGGCATGGATGGCAAGGCAAATCTTTCCTGTAACTGTTTTGCCTTTTGGAGAAGTAAATATGTAAGAAGCTGAGGAAACATAGCCAGCTTGTAGCCCCTTCCCTTGGTGAGGCTTGCTGTGAATAGGCAAATAATGCATTTCCCCATGGAGCTCCTTACCTGGTAACTGCCCAGTAACATGGATTTGAGCTTGCCAGAGGCCTGCCTCTGGCTCTTGGCAGGATTGTTTTGTGCAGAGGAATGCAGTGCTGCTAAAACAGCCTTTGGGACTGATGGCCACAGACACAGCCCTGGCAGTTGTAAGCTTCCTTTTCCCCTTTCAACTGGAAATTTTTTACCCTTTTTCTGGCGCAGCCACAGCCATAAAATTCCATTTCCATTCAGCATTTGGCCTGCTGCAAAGTCAACCACAGTGGAGTTTTTATTTTGGGGAGCTGCATGCAGCCATTGCATTGGAGCAGCTACTGCATTTCATTGGAGCAAGACAAAACTAATCTCCCGTGATGAACTCTGCCGTCACTTTTGCTGTGCTACAACTGAAGATGAAGCTTCAGATCTGTCTTGCTCCTGAGCTGAGCTTAATCTGAGTGCTCACTATAAATGTGTGTAAAACTCCATATCTCATTACTAGTCTCCTGGGCTTTCTCTAAACAAATACAGTGGATTAAAATGCAAGTTCATTAGGTTAAAGTGCTTAATTATCTTAAAACTCTCAGTGTTAGAGTCAGATGTCAAGATTTGATTAGCACTGCAGGGAGGCTCTGTAAGAAGCAAAATGGAAATAGCCATTGTCCTACTATAGTTAAAATGCTATAAATATGTAAATAAGGACACAAATATAGGTCTAGCTACATATGCAATATTTCTTAACTCTCAAATGAAATAATTAGCATAAGTTATTTTGTTGCATCCCTATCTCTGATACTTAATTATATCAATGCTACATTATTTAATATTCTATGACAAGTTGTCATAATCACATTTCCTTTCAGGCTTGTTTATTGCCTTCTTTACTTATTAAAGTGCTCTTTAGTTTTGTGTAGAGGAAAAATTAATATCATTTATTATTGACCCCTAATGCACCAAGATTTAGAGTTCTGAGACTCTCCCACAAGGTGTGTTATAAGGGTGAATTTTAGCTTGGGAAGAGTACTCTAAAATGATTAATGAGCCACCACCCAGGGAAGAAATGAAAATACTGTGTCTTACCATAAGAAAACACAATTATGTTAAAGCAGTCAAGGGATCTATATTTTCACCTTCCTTGTTACATGGCCTTCCTTTGTTACTCAGAAAGAGTTGGTGTATAGGAAAGAGAGCAGAAACTGCATTCCATGTGAGAAAGGCCAGCTGTGTATGGGAGGAAATGGGGTTTGATGGTTTTCAGTGCTCTAATTGCAATTCCATCCTTCCAGTTAGAAAAAAGTGTGGTGCAAACTACCAAAATCCACATTCAGTTTCATTATGCTCTTCATGTTCTTGAAAAGAAAAAGAGCCTAGCTACCTAACATCAGCAAACAGGAAATGAAATTGAAAATGATCATTAGATAACTCTTGAACTTGCACCTCCATGATTTTTTTTTTCATCTGGCTATTCTCAGCTTCAAGGGGCAGTTGTGTAAGCCAGTAGCTATAATTATTATTTCTTAGGGCTTATTCTTTTCTGTTTTGTTTTGAGCTTGCTTATTTGCTTTGTGGTTTTGTTTGGTGGGTTTCTTTTTTTATTCTCATACAGGGATTTTATTCTTACAGTGTGTTTATTTTCTCCTAAGAGCTTTCAATCCTTTCTTTAATCCAAGATGAAACCTGCCACATAACACTGCACTGACAGTTCCCTGTGAACAGGTGAAATTCCAGGCACATGAGTGGCTGTGGTTTACAAAGGCTTGGGCAATGCTAACCAAGCATGCCTTTGGCAGATGTGGCAGTGCCTGTTGCAAGCTTTAGTTTGTGCCAGGTGGTGCTGCATAAGAATTTGATGCATTTTCGAGTTGAAAAATCTCATTTCTTCTGCTTGGATGCCCAGCGTTACACAATATTCATGATGGGGCTGCTCCACTGAGGCTGAGGTATTTAATCTGCAGCTTGCTGAAGGATTTTGAGACCTGTTAGCAGGGTGAGATTCAGGCAGGGAGCAGCTTTCCTGTCTATTCCAGTCCCTAGTGTTTCAGCTTTACTGTAGGAATATTTCACTTGCATATCTCTCTCTCTCTTAAGTGACACGATAATGAGATTTTTTTAGGTGGCATCAAAATGGTTCTGTAAATAGCTAAGGCAAAATCCTGCCCCAGGGAAGTAAGTAGCAGTGCTGTTGGAGGGAATTACAGTCAAATGCAAGTATCTGGGCAGGTGGTCTCCAGGGAAAGAAAATCAGAAGGCAGAGATGGACTTGATTGAGCCACCTGCATCCACACGAGAGCACCTCCAGAAAGGGAGAAGGGTCATCCATTCAACAATGGTTGTAGCAGAGGGTGTTTAATTCTTTGGATAATGATGGCTCTGTATAGAAAGATTTGAAAGCAAATAATCCTCCTGGTATGTTTCCTTTTTTTCCCAACCCTAGAATATTAATATTTCTATGACTAGAAAAAAAATAACAAAACATTTTCTCTCAAAACATGTGTCTGGAAAAAAACAAAATCTAACTGAAAGCAGAGATTGCCAGTTAAATAGTATCATCAACACCTTTTAGTTAGTGGTTCCTAAAAGCATATTTGAATTATTTTGAAAGGTAATCTTGAAGATGTGAAATGGCATCCTGTGTTGCTTTTGTCTTGTTTATCCTCAACAGTTTTCAATGCTTGTAACTTCGGGCTTCGGTTTCTGCTTTGAGACTCTGTATCCTCAAGTTCTGTCTTGCACTGCCGACTGCCTGAATTTTCTCACTAATCCTAAAGTGTGTTGATACTCTCATACTGCTGCAAATGCATTAACCCTTGGGTTTCTGTGGATGTTTACAATTTTTCTCTCTACTGCTCATGGGAGGGAAGGCAATATCAGAAGTGTGCAAGCAGTGAGATGGTTAACTGGCTCCAGGACAGATGTTCATGTTGCTCTAATTTTGACAAAAGTACATTGGCTTCCTGTGAAGCAGAGGATTGATTTTTAAACATAGTATTTGCAGACCAAGCACTATGTGGCTCAAGTCCAGCTCTCTTGAAAGACTTATTAACAGCCCCTCACATTCTCTTTGTTCTTTGGAAAATCATCAACTCCTTCAGACACCTACTGTAGCTTCCTGGGGTTCCTATACCAGCATTCTATTAATGGTTGCTTCTTTTATCTGTTGAACATTTATGCTTCATTATTTCATGTTTTAAGAACATTTTTTTAAATTATATTCATTAGGTAATTGCAAGAAGTCATGATATTTTTTTTCTGTAAACAATAATTTGTTTGCAATTTCTTAGATTATGCTTTTATATCGTGCAATCAATAGATTTTACCTTCTAGCCTCAAAACATACTTTTAAGAAATCTATTTCAGACCATGTTTTTTAAATGGGCATGACTACCATTATTATTATTGTTATTTTTGTTTATGCTATTTTATTTATGTTTATTTTGTTTATAATTACTAATCTATTTATGAACAGGTTAAAAGAATTATCAGACTTTTCAGTGCTAACATCTACCACCTTACTTTGATATGTGCCAGACTTTTACAAGTAATAATACAGGAAATAAATGTTATAAAACATCAGGAACGTGTTTTTATGGGCTTCAGCAGCCCCTTAAAAAGTGAGGCTTGGACCAACCTTGCAGTGCAGAGTGGCTGACACCTTCCCTGGCCACAGTACAAATCAGGTTGCACACCTCAAACAGTAGGGTCAGGAATATTATGAAAGTATTCTAGAGATAACTCTTAAACCAGACTTGGTTTTAACAGGCCATTGAGTGCCATAGCAATATCTGTCTCTTTGACAAAATTTCTATATAATCTGCATGCAGAGGTATGGAAAATGATCTGGAAGTTTATTTTCACTGGGAGCACTCCTGTGCATTTACCCCCAGACACTTAAGAGTTTGTGAGCGAACTTTATTAGAGTGATGAATTTACAGACATGAAAGAATAGCTCTAAGCCTTAGCATCAGAAATTTCTCTGTATTTGCATGTTTGGCTATATGCTTATTTTTTTCAGTAATTACAAGTTTATTTATGTATTATATGCAAAAGAAATTCCCCTTTGCCCTTAATCATTTTGTGTCCTCAATGTATACATTTGTCATCAGCTGCAACAATGTAAACACAGAATAAGTCTGTTTAGCTTTCTATTTCCATTTCCAAAACACACATATTTTCTCAGTGAATTTTAAATACACTATTGTCCAGGGCTAAATTTGTAATTGAATATATACATATTAAAAGGAGTTTTTAGTCTCAGATAAAAACTGAGGCAGAGCCTAATGACAAAACAAGCAAAAAACAAAACATTGTTTTCTGCCACTAATTTTCTGATTTTCTTGGTTTGCAGAATAATGTTCTAAAATTAACCTTATGTATCAATTGCATTCACTCCTTATCACTTGCAGCATATTTTAGGCAAATTGTCTGTAGTTTACAGGTGCTTGGTGAAGGGGTCACCTATAGGGAAATGCAGGGAACATCATGTTTCCATCCTCTTTCAAATCTAATGTTATCAGCTATTGTCTTTTTAAAGGGCCCACCAAGATACAATTGTTCTTATCTTGGAGAAAGAAGCAATGACAATGTTTTATGGTAAGAATGACTTACCATGGTTTTCTAAATGTTTTTTCAAGGATGTTTGCAGCTGTGCAGTATTTTTATTGCATTATTTTCTTTTCTTTCTCTTTGATTTCCATATATAGTATGGTAGCACATGAAGAAGGGGTACCTGTGAAACTCAAACACATCATGGACTATCCTTTGGATGGAGCTGCTTGTCTTTTCCAAGATTCCAGTGATCATTTCAGAAAGGAAGTAGTTCTCAGTGTGATTTCTCCTCTCTCTTTTTTCTTCTCATTTTTTTTTCAGAAAGTTATTTTTCTTCTTTATAATCAGCAAAATTGATCCCATTTTATCACAATTTAGATATTTTAATGCCCTGCAGCAGACTCAGTCTGCAGTGTGCCATGTTTGACATACTTGAGGCACAGCTTAAATTCAAACTTTTGTCCCTGTTTAGGAAGGCAGAAAAACCTGCTCCTATAAATTAACTGAAGCTTACTGCCTAGATAAAAATGTCTCTCCTTTAAAACTGAGGAACATTACTGTGCAAAATTCCACCATGATGCACTGTAATTGAACAAAATGTTCCTAGGATGCCTGGCTTTCTTATCAGCTTTGTTTTTCATTTCTTACTAGATTGTGAAATGCTGCATGTGATTAATATCCTTTATTCAGGCTGCTGTGAGAACAGTCCTTCAAAGCAGGTTTTAAGATATTTAATCTTATTATTTTACAGTAAATATATAAAAGCTTGAAAATAAACAGTAGGAGAGGCATGGATGAATGACACTGATGTTTTGCATATCAGAACCATTATGCTTCCACTTACACTGCAATGGGAATAGAGGGGGAAAAGGCCAGATATGATTCAGCCTATAAGCAATTTTTGTGGTCACTAATCATTAGGAAAAATAAGCAGCCATAATTTTCATACCACTGCTGTTATCCATTCATCTCTCAGGGTAAATTGCAAAGGAAATTTAAGTCTTCTCTAAAGTATGATGGGATGTATGGCCCTTTTTTTCCTACTATCTAATGCGGCTCTCTAAAAATCATAATGCTGGGAAATGTTAGAGATATGGATAGAGCACATTTAAATATGTATTTAGAATAAAATATAAAGAAGGCAAAAGAGAGATGGATTCATACAGTAAAAAGCCTGGGTTTTGGCTGGGAAAATGTTTCTACTGCTCATGCAGTGGCCATAACTCAGACAAAAATGATCACCTGCAGAAAACCACTCTTTGTAAGTTCTCAAAGAAGCAGAACATGTTGTGCCCTGCAGCTTTCTTTCTTTCATGAGAAAGAGGCTGTTTCATGAAGCATAGATCATTTTTGTGTGTGAAAACCTGTTAAAGGTAAGATATCCCCCAACAACCACACCCCAGTGCTGGGCACTGAAAGCCTCACACATCTGCCTGGCTGAGTGCTGCAACACCTGACCCTAAAGGTGTCTGAAGTTGAGGATTAAGCAGCTTAGAGGTTTATTCCAGGCAGATTCATGATGGATCAGTTTATCTGCAGACCTCTTCAGTAACATCTGCAGCTCACAGCTGGAAACAGGATCCTAGGGAGCGTAAATCCTTGGCCAGGGTCACCATTCGTGGCCAAAGGTTTACATATAAGGTCTAGCCCTGTAATGTCCATAAACTGAGAAATTAAAACACAAATGTTTAAACAAAATTATGCAGTTGAACTTCTCTCTGAGCCAAAAGTGATCCCAGCTTTTTCCCTTTGATATTCAGAGCTATAACCACTCATCACATTTCCATTTAAAATGAGACCACAGTTAAGAAAATGTGGTGGCTGCGTTTGTACACACACAGAGTTCACAGATGTAAAGTAGTCTTTATCAGATTTCATGATTTTTAGACTGCTCAGGAAAGGAATAGTTTTCTTTCTTCTAGAATTGCCCTGCTCTTTTTCTCATGTCAAATTACTCCAGCAAGCAGGGGACAAGTGAGGCTGGAGGAATGGGGCAGGAAGAGATTTATCAGTTCCAACACAATTTCCAGCCAGTGCACAGCAAACTTGGGGGAAAGGAGTTTTGGAAGCCAGTGGCTATAAAACACCTGCTTTGCTCTGATTAATGAAATTTTCCCACTGCCACCACTGCATCATGAAACATCATTTTGTCTGACAGAACCTCAAGTACAAGTGTTGCATACTGATTTCTTGGGAGGAAATATGATTTCTCCCAATAAATGTTTTCTAGTGAATGATTGTAGTGTGTTCTGAGGAGTTCTGTAAGCCTGAGATTTTACTTTTAATTAGCTAGTGTGAGACAAATATGAATCCATAGGATTCATATCCTATGAGTAATAGTTAATAGTTATGGCATAACTCTTTTTAACTCTCAAGCTATAAATAAACATTATAAAATAAGTTCAGTGCCAAACAGAAAAGTCTCCCCTAGCTGAGTTTGCTGTCAAGAAATAACAAATCAAAAATCTTCTGACTGAAAATTTGTAGTGGCTGTATATATAAATTGAGGAAAATATGGATCCTTAGCCCAGAACATTTTATATTATCTCATATGAATTTCATGGAGCAATGTGTTAAGCTCAGAATTCTGAAGTGTCTGCATCCAGTGGAGACATTTGAAGGAACAGCAGTTCTTCAATGTTTTCAACTTCTTTTTTAAGAAAAAAAAAATTCAGATATTAAAACAGAAAGCTTTCAAGATGAAGACATGTTGCAAAAAATTACTCCAGGTTAGGAGAAAATAAAATGCATTCTAATGTCCCATCAGATTTGTTGGTTTCCTATTACAGTAGGAAGATGTGGAGTGGCATCAGAGTACAGAAATAAATAAGAAATAAGAAAACAAGGCAAGCTTTTGGAGAACTAACTTTAATTTGGATTTCCTGGGAGCACAGTACATAGGAAATCATATGGAATCATAGGAATTAGTATGATATGAGACAGATGCCATGAACAAGGCATAGAGGTAGCACACAGACATTTTCCAAGTTCAGGGAATCTTCAGCAGCAGCAGAGTGATAGGAAAAAAACCCCTGTACCTAAAAGAATGAGATTAATGGTTTTTTCTACAGTTTAAGAAGACAGGAAGAAAAGAAAAAAAAAAAACAAAACAGAGAGGGAGAAAACAGCACAGGATTGAGGGGATTGTCCCCAAAACCTTCTGAGCTCACAGGTATTGTTTTGCCCAGCATTCAGAGACCTTCATCAGAAATTTCAGTCTCTGGATTGAAGCCCCTGGCAGCGAGGGGAGGTTGTTTCCCCTGACAGTATTAATGTTATGGAAGTTGTACTGAGTGAGCTATTTCCAGCATAAAGGGAGCCTTTCTGCTCTTTTGTGCAGGAGACAAAAGAGATATCACTTGCAACATCATGTGCAATTCTTATTGCTTGTGTTCTGCAAGATTAAGTGAGGGTGCAACAGAGTGATTGAGGAAGTGGCAGCCTTGCTTATAGGGACAAAGAAAGGGCCTTGCAAAATAAAAACAGTGTTTAAATGTAGAAGAGACAAGCATGGAGCTGGGGAAAAATCCTCTCAGCTAACAGATAACACTTGTCAAAAGACAAATAGGGATAACCTCAGCATAGATGAATTTATGAGGGAAATTAAAAGCGGCTTTCAAATTCTCAGAGCAAAAAAGGGGAACATAGAGGTTCTGGGAATTTAGCTGGTTGTAATATCAGTTCTGCCACAGGACTGTAGAAGAAAATGTATGATGAACTTCCTTAAACCAGGAGAAGGCAAATTTCAGCCTGTTCCCCATTTTCTTTGCAGTTTGAGCATGTATCAGAGTATTTCAGGTAAATACTTTGGAAATCAGTGTTTCATCTTTCAGCAAAAGTGTCTGTGTTTGCCTTCCCAAAAGCTGCAATGCATGTTTATGTTGAAGTGTGTAGACTTTAATCACTTTCATGTAAATAGATCAGTGCATTAAACATAGTTAATGTGACACTTACAAATGTATTTTCTTTGCATGGAACACAAGCATGTTCTGTAAGCAGATTTTCAAGATATTTACTGGGTGTTTATTTTAAATAGAATTATTATTCTTCAAAACAACCTGTTGTTCAAATGTAAATTTAGAGCAAATCCTATCCTCATATTAATAGTAAAATTTCAGACCACTAAGGCCTTTTGCCTTTTGAGATAGTCACTAAATTTCTCTCTGCAGACAAGCTAATTGAATAACAAGAGTACTGGCATAACTAACATAACTATATCTTCCAAATTTGTTAATTCTGCCCAGAATATTTGTGATTTCATTAGCATGCTGGTGATTACAGTGGTTACAAATTAATTTATGCTTTTCAATTAATTTTGTTCACAGGGAATTGCCATGATAAATATATTACTGATGCACTGTCTTTCTATAAGACTTCTCATTCAACCTTTAATTATGTAGCCACATTCTTTAAATGGGCAAATATATTTTCAATTATAAACATTGAAGTGATAGGTATGGGAGAAAAGGAGTATTGCTATTGCATATTTGCTCATACAAGCAGAAGGCCAGACCTTCATTATCACCATATTCTCTTTGGGAATTTGACAGAGGTTATGTTACTTGTAAGATAATTAACATCACAAAAAGATTTGTGTATTTTTAGGCTGATTTTTCTTCTGGCAATTTATTTTCATACCCATGGAAAATTACTTGTTCCTTAGGCCCAACATTTTTTTTTTGAGACTTTAACAAGATAAAAATGGAACAACAGTAAATTCATGCTTTTGAGTATTAAGTCTGGACTGCAAACAAATTCAGTTTACTGAAAACTGTGCAGAAAGTGCAAAAAGTCATTGCAGAAACTCTGATTTTGGAAGTCTTATATGTGTAATTGAAGTAGAACAGAAAAATTAATTTTTCCCCACAGCAATCTTAGTTCTCCAGACTTATGGACTTCTCCAGGTGTTGTTTTTCTTGCACAGCTTTATGCTTTTGTTTACTCTGCATTCTTGGGCTGTATTTACGTGGTCCTTGCTGTTTATTGGCTCAAGTTAACCAACCCCTGACAGCTGTGCAGTAGGAACTGCAGCCCTCTGCAGTGGCCAGGAACAGATCTCTTGGTGCACATCCATCAAACTGGCACCTGGAGAGCCCTGCAAAGGATTCTGTGTCTTAATGAAACTTTGACAGCACTGCAAGTGCTTCAGAGACCAGTCCCTGAGTGGGAAAAGTTAACAGATTGGTTCCCTTCCTAATTTATCATTTGTCAGGCCTTCAGGTACCTATACTTTAATCCTGAACTTTTCATTGTTGGCTATTCCGGACTTAGCTTTCCCACTGTGTTGTGTCAAAACAAGAATAAATCATTGCTGGGAGCAGAAATCTCTTTTTGCAGAAATAATGGAAGAGAGTGTGCCTTTTTTTAAAATTTGGGCAGCTATGGCTATTTAGTCTCATATATTTTTTAGTTTTCTAAGTAAATGAGCTGGATTGAGTAAAATCAAGTAAATTGATTACTGATTTTGGTCTTGCTACTGTGTTTATAAATTTATGCTATCAGCAATTTCAGATTGTTTGAATTCTTTACAGAAACTCCTCTTATGACCTTTTATTTGGTAGTGAAACACTTAGAAAGGTACAAAAGTTCTGAAAAGAACTGATAAAATCTCTAGTCTGAAAAAAGAATTGAGTCTTGCAAGCTGAAAAGTGAATTCATTGTAACCCTTTCTTTCCTCCCAGTAAACTATAGGAAACTTCTAAAAGAAAATCTAAAACATGTTCTCATTGTTACTTCATTTCCCAAAGTGTAAGAATAGATGCCATTATCTAAGATAAAAACCAAAAAGATGTTAAGCTTTAATTACAGAAACAAAAGCTAAGGAAGTATATTTGTTTAGGCGCGTAAAAATTATCAGTGTTCGTTTATCCTCACTCAGAGCCACAAAAGGTTTAAACCTGAATTTAGGAAAAAAGGAAACAAACATGTCAAATAGCCCATGTGCTTTTTTTTAACATTTAAATAAGCAAATAAAATGTTAAAAATGCTGCTCCTGCTATCACTTCCTATTAGGGTCCTTTAAATATACGAAAAGCTGGCCAGGTACCTTCTATCTGAACATGGCTTCAGTGTTTTAATCTCAGGCCTAAATTTTGCTCACACTTTTTTTTTCTTTTCTTGATGATGAAACATCCATGAGCAAATGAAATAAAAGTGTGAGTCGTGGGCAAATACTGCATAAAAAATAGATGATCATTTTCCAGAAATAAAAAATGTGGTTCAATTTTGCAAGCTCCTGTTACTGTGTTATTAATATTAGTGGACTTGGAAAAAAAATTATACTGTGAGATTCAATATTGCTTTGTTATTAATATTTTAAAAAGAAAATATATCTGGGGTTTATACTTCAAATTATGGGATATGTGGCTTCTTCAGTGTCAGCTGGTTCTCCAAGTCCTCTTAAATTTGGGCATTTCCTCCTCTGTTTTCCTTCTCACTACTTCATTTGCAATCATTTTCTCCTAGGGATTTTCTCCTTGCTATCCTCACCTCTGCTTTTCCTCTCCCTGTTCACTTTCCTGCACTGCTTCTCATTTTTCTCTTTCCCATTTGAGTCTGGTTTTTTTTTCCATTTTCTGTCATTAAGTTTCTCATCCTCCACTCTCCCTTCAGTTCTTGCTTCTACTTCACTCACAATTTCTTCAGTTTCTCATTTTCTAAATTAGTCTCCTTTTTTCTTCTTCCACTCTTGCTATTTCCTTCTTTTCCATAGACTGCTTTTCCCCACCTTATCCATTGCATCCTCTGCAGGGAGTCTTAGTGAAGATTTTCTTTTGTTTCCTGTTTGCACTCTGCCTTGGAGTCAGCCGCTGTGAACCCTGCAGACACCATGAGCAGCAATTTTCCAGGCAATCCCATCATCATTCCAGGAAGTGATCCCAGCATGCTGCTTTCCCATGCATAGTTAGTGTGCCTCCATTCAGGATACACACACATGATTAGATGTCTTTTTTCTGGGGTGCTGTCCCATTTCTATGGTAACACTGCATCTCTACCCATTTGTGTGTGATGGACGTTCTGGCAGGTGGGTCCCTTTAGCAGATCAAAATACCTGTAATATATGGAATGTTTGAAGAAACCAAACAGCAGTAACTCTTCCATTTAGTCATAAATTGAATGGAATTTAAACAGCATTTTTATAGCCATTTTTCTTGCTTTTTAACAATCTGCTTAAATATGGTCAAAGGACAGGAATAAACACATTTTATATACATTCTTTCTACTTTAAATAATAACAATTCTTTCCTCAGCAAAGTTCTTGGATGACAGCACTTCTGTGCTTACTGGTGCAATCTTTTCTAAAGCCTGTCTACCTTGTAATGCAATACCTCCCCTGGAAAGGGGAATGTGACCTTATCAGAGAATTATCAGGTTTGGAAAAGACCTCTAAAATCACGGAGTCCAACCATCACCCTGCTCACAAGCAGTGCCAGAACAAAAGTTAGAGTATGTGTTCCAGGCTCTAAGACAGATTTTAAAACCTGCAACCTGTTCCTGGCACAGATATGAAGATTCTTATAATTCTGCCCAAAAATTTCTTGAGTGTGCACCTCATAGCTGTGTACTCTGTTTCACTCTGCAGTCAATAATTCTTTTTTGTTGCTAGTGCTGTTTGAGACCTGATTCTGGGACTCTTAGACTGGATAGTTCATTAATTTACATGAATTAAGATTCAAATCACAAAAAATGAAATAAAAAGAGAAAGCACCTCATTTTTTCTACCAAATCCAAGTGTTAAACATCAAGCATGTTTTCACTTTTGAATGTGTTCTAAAGAGATATCATAATGTTTTAATGCCCTTGATTATTTTTTCTTTCCCATTCATCATCATCAAGACAATTAGAAATGTTTTAATGGATGATGTGGGGTTAATAATGCTGTATCACATACTTCACCTCTTTAAGCCTGCATCATAAAGTTGACCCCCTTTCTCTGGGTTAAAATAGGATCCAAGAAAAATATTCTGAAATTTAGGCTCCAAGGATACTAATTTTAGCTTTTCTGCTGATTTTCCTTCAAGATTTTAGAACTTAATGCAGCTGCTATGCTCTCACTTTCTTGTTAAAAAACTCAGTGCTTTTTTAGCCACACTGTCTTTATAGATGGTGATAATCTGGCTCTTGCATTTCTTTTTTCCATTGTCTGTATTCTTAAAAATTATTATTTTTAAGCTTCTTGTGTTCTTTTTTTCTCTCTTATGCTTTCATTATAGCTTTATTTTATCCCTGCCTACTTTTCCTGATGAGACAGAAAAGTGCTGGGGTATTTTTTTGGTTTGGTGTGGTATTTTTGGTTTTTTGGGTTTTTTTGTTTGTTTGTTTGGGTTTTCTGTGTGTGTTTTTTGTTTGTTTGTTTTGTTGTTTGTTTTGTTGGTTTTTTTAAACTGAGTGGAATATTTTTGTTTGGTGATGGATAAATTCAAGAATGGTGTGGACCTAACCATAAATTTGTCTAAATCTGAGTGTCCAGTCTTTGAACATCTGCTCTATATCCTACCAGATGTGTCCTACTCCCACTGCTGTTCCAGAATTATCAGACTCCTCTAAGTCAGAGCTAAAGGAAGGAATGTCCTTCACAGGTACTCAGGCTACCCCACAGGTAATAGGTGTTGAATTGTGTCAGACTGTAGTCTCTTAAGAAACATGGGTGAAAAGTCAAACAATGTGGCAGAATACTCATGAGAGCCTATTCAATACCCACAGAGATACCAAATAAAGCAACAGTAATGAAAATGGAGCTATGCATGGGACCTCTGATGACAGAATTAATGAATAACTGAGATTTACTGGCTTCTGTTCCATTGCAGGTTCGTTTATAGGAGGAGCATTGATCTGTGAAAAAGGTTTACCAGTGCAATTAATGTATTTGTGTCTGCACCCAGGTTCCCTGTGTATGAGCTGGACTGGCATTGTGCAGGTGGCAGAATAATGGTGCAGTGCACTGAAGCATATTTCAGCTGAAAGGGCAGTGCACTCAGGTGACTGGAACACAGCTGCATTCCCACTCCAGGGGAAGGAACAGCTTCACCAGCTCCTGGTGTGCTCCCTGCACCAGCCCCTGGGCTCTGCAGATCACCCTGTCTGTCATTAGGTGTGTGCCCGGGCTGATTTGCGTTAAAATAGCAATGACAACAAAGTAACTTCGGCTAAAATTCAGTGCCACGTGCGGTTAAGTGGATTTCTTCCAACGTGGAATCACCACTTCAAAGAGGAAATGATGACTCCACACATAGTCCAAGGTAAGGAATTACTCTTAACCTGTGATGTGACCCTAATCAAAGCAAGAGCCTTCGAGGCAGATGTCACACAGCTGATATTTGAACAATTATGGGTGCCTTATCCCATCTATCAGACCTGCTGGGAAGGCTTCCATAAATCCCTTGCTGTTTGTCCATTAATGTGATAAATTGGCATTATTCTAAGTGCTATTGCCTTGAAGGTGTGTTTTGATACATCCCAAAAATTCAGGCCTAACTTCTTGATGAGGTAAACTCAGTGAAGTCACTGACATTTCATCAAGTTGCAAATAAATCTGGTGGTTTTTCTAGTAGGGTTTAGAGTGTAACAATAAATAGAACACTCAAGTGGAAAAAGTGAAGCTAGGTGGGCAGTCATGCTCTTAATGCAGATTTAACATAAGCATGATGCCATTTATGCAAGGGTTTCGATGTGTCAAATAATGGTTTTAATACAAATAATTTTTCAGTCCTCTAGAAATCAAAAGGGGCTTTGCCATGAAATCTGAGATGGTCAGGATCCCATCAAGTATGAAAAAAAAGTATGGCAATATTTTCCCAGTGTCAGTTTTTAATGTGAACCTCAGCAAATGAGGATGCTGCTTCATTATTTTCCTGTTTTCTCTCACAGAATGAATTATGTTGTGCTTTGCCTCCAAATATCAATTCTAACTTCATTCAACAAAGTCAAACACTGAGACGATCCCTTGTGAAACTAAAATGTGCAGAACAAATTTGTTCTGCTATTATTGTCTCTCCAGCTTACACACAGCTCTCTTGATCCACAAACCCAGTCCTACGGGGGGGGGAGGTGTTTCTGTGTAGTATTCTGTGTCATGGAATGCAAAGAAATGATTAATCAATGAATCACACAGTAAATAAATTAGATGGTGACATTCTGGCACTCATGCCAGGGGCATTTTTTGCACACAAAGAGCAGGATCCTTCTTCCAGAAGGGATATGGAATTGTTCGAGCTCATCTCAATTCAGCTCCAGGCACCCACACTCCCCACTGGGAGCTGAGTATTTAATTTCTTGGAGCATTTCTATTACTAATTTGTCTAACAGAAACAATCATTCTAAAATGATCAGGTCTGCTCTGGTAATCAGGATTACATTATTAATATCTGTAAAATCAATCCGATCCCTTCTGATTGGTGCTAGGTGAGATTTTACACTGCCAGTGGACAGAATAAAGGGAATTTGCTTCTTTCAGGGCATGCATATGATGGCTGTCTTTACTTGGATGTAAACATTTGAATAGAAAATACTGTAACTAGCCATGAGCTTTGTATGAAAATGCTGCAGAAAAAGCATATTCTGTTACATGTGGCTAAAAAACTTGTTGCTGAAATCAGCTATAAAATGAGAAGATTGAGGTTTGGTTTTTTGGGTTTTTGTTTTTTTTTTTTTTTAATGATAAGAAAACACGGATTGAAATCTCTAGGGATACAGAGCAGAATCTACAATGGCAGCCCCCCCTTTCCCCCCAAGCCAGAGAAGAAAGCCTATTAGGCAGATGGTATCACACATGAAAAAAGTGATCAAGCTGTGAGCAAGAAAGCCAGATCTACTTAGTGTGATAATTAGAAAAGAAAGAGCCCCAAAGGAAGTAGAGAACAATAAAATAGAGTATCACAGCTGAAAAATGGGGTGGAGATTGTATTTTGGATCCAAGAGCAGGTCAGATGAAGACAAAATGAAGGAAGGACAATGAAATTAGAGGGAAGAATTTGGGGAGAATGTGCCAATCAGATTTTGAGATGGTAGTTTACTGTGCCACTGAAAACAGGATTGTTCTGATTCCTGTCTGACACCAGTAGCAGTTCAGGAATTTGAAGTACAGCATTACTAGTACATACAATACTGCATATATTTTTTAAATTCTGTCCTCTGCCCAGCAAGTAATTTTCTGTATTTACTTGTCCCATGCATATGTGTATGCATGGTGAAGAAATCCATTTACAGCCATAAGCTTCAACCCAGCTCATAATTATACTATAAAGTGGTTTTGTAGATAAAAAGTCAGCATGGCTTAGTAGTCAAAAGATAGCCACTAAGCTAGATCCATGGTGTTATCTCATGGAATAATTGTATTTCAGGGTATAAAATCTTAAAAAAAAAAAAAAAAAAAAGCCTTGCCATCTTTATAAGTTGCTTGAAAATAGATAGAAAAAAAAAGAAACAAAAGGAGTTGTTTTTTTCTCCCCCACTTCTCAGCATCTCAAATTGTCTTTTCAATTACTACAGAAAAGGTATTTTCTCCTCACAATGGTTAAAAATTTTCTTTTTTTCCTCGCTGCTGCAGAGGATCTTAAAATTTCCAAGTATTCCAAGAACTACTTCAGTATTTTGAAGGCATCAAAAGCCAGTGCTAGACAGCACTGCACAGGACAGCTCCATCAAAAGGTGCACAGGGATCAGCTCTCCCAGAAACCAAGGCACACAGACCCATGCAGGTTTTATGTTTTTGAACTTTTCTGCAGATTTAAATAACAAGCACCCTGCCTCCTCCATGTCTTGCCATTAGGTTATGGTTTTATTTTAAGCAAAAATATTATTTTAAGCATCTAGGCCGCTTAACTTAAAAAAGAAAAAAAAATTGTTACCTCATCAGTTTGACCTTTAGTGTCACTAATATTGCTGTTCAAATAACTCTTATTTCAGTGCTGTGCTTCCAGACAGTCATGGCTTTGGCCTTTAAAACAATTAAGTAACTCTACTGACTCATCCTGCTTCTTAAAGCCATGTAACTCCAGAGTGAACATTCATGGCCATTAAGAAAATCCATATTTAAACTCCTGTTCAACTCTAAACCAACTCCATGGTAATGTTTCCATTGGGCTTGGGAGGGAAGATTCTTTTTCACAAGGCTCATTTAGGATGGAGACATTTTTCAGCAAATTCACACCAGTTCAGGTCTATATTATCATGGGTAGAGAGCAGCACCCCTGGTTTTCAAGGTTAATGGCAGAAGACTCAAATGGACAATGATGATTCTTCCCTGTGGGAACTCCCTTCAGTCATGTAAATCTTTTTTTTCTCTAGTAAATGAGACATGGTCATTCATAAAAGAGATAGTAATGCTTCAGATCCTTTCTGTGGTGAGGGTTGAATTTATTTATTTATTATTTTTATGGAAAAAGATGGAAGGAGGTGCAGTGAATGAAAGCAGTATTATATACTATTACAAATTATATATCATGTTATTACAAATAAATTTTAAGCTATATATATAATTATAATTATAAATTATATTATAACAAATTATATATTGAACAACAGGGCAGTTTCTAACTGTTTTAAATTCTTCCCTTTGATTTAACTCAATTTACTTTCCTCCTGTGGATGTTAGCAGAAAAGGTAAGTAACCTCTTTGTGTTTGTATTGGTACCATATATTTTTATGAGTATTTCTGGTAACATTACTTATTTTTTATATTTTACCCAATATTTTATTTTATTTTATATCTTATTTACCTTATTTTATTTTATATTTTATCTTTTTTTTATATTTATTTTCCAGACGAGTTTTCATATAAGCTTTGAATGTCCTGCCTGACTATTCCGGCTTTTTTTCCATTATTGTTTCCTTTCCCTGGGAAAATAAAACACATATTTAAGATAAGGTCTAGTGGAATGCTGCTGCTTATTTTTGTCTTAGATTTTGTTTTGATTGGTTGTTTATAAAATAAGGAGATTTGGGGGAATTCTTAATACAGTTATTCCTTTTGCATATTTTATTTTACATTATTTTGTTTTTCAAACAAATTTTTACATGCTTCAGGGAAAATGTTTCACAGATTGATACTACAGAGTGAAGAGAGAGCCTTGAAGTGCTTTACCAGGGATTGCTTAGGAAAACTAATGACAAAAGTTTGAATTTGCACCCACATCTCCTATAGCAATCTTTATTATTTGGTACAGATATAAACACATCAAAAGATTATGTTGGTCCAGCTGGGTCCCTTCCAGTCCAGGATATAATTCTTAGGCTGAATGGAACCATGTCACATATAGCAATGCCAGAAATTACTTCAAAATTATGTTACATACCCACTTAAAATGTTTGCTTGTGACGAATTGTTTTGCTGACACGTGGCCAAATAGCAAAACTCATTCGTGGATTATTCTCTTTTCACCCCAGAGAAATATCCAAAAATTCTTATTGCAGTACATAACTCCCCTTTCTGCTTCACTTTTTTTCCTTAACTTTATGTAACAGAGGTATGAAATTGGCATAAAAATAAACATTTATTTATATTGAGACAGAGGCAGTTTTGACTCATGCTCACTCCCTATGGATGGCCAGAAACACACACTCCTGCTGAAGAAGAATATGACTTTAGGAAGGGTTTCTCTGAAGGCTGTGGCATTAGTAATCTGTATTATTCTGTGGATACACAGAGTTCTTTGCAACTTAGAAAAAATATTTTTCATGTGCTTATTTTGGTGATTGTTTAGTAATAGATAGTAATAAAAATTTAGCAGTAATTTAGTACCAACAGTAAACGGGAAAAGAGAGTTTAGCATCTCATTCTATACAAGTGAAGCAAGAAAATCATTCATGTCTGAAGGGCAATGCCTTTGATTGTGCTTCATATTTTTATTCTAATGAAAAAATAAGCAATTTAATTATCATTAGCTTCAGCCATACTTCTGTTACATTTTCTTAATGTTGATCAAACAGATTTTTAAATCCCACAGAAAATCCAGAGAAAATGACAGCATTCATATGTTTATTCGCATGATATTTGAAAGGCATTGACCAGGGAGGGAGAACAGAGCAGAGGCTTGCTTATTGTCGTGTGAGGTGGTGCCTGAGCAGAGAAACAACATGAAATAGGTTTTTCTGCACCTGTTGGCAAGAGATTTGTATGTTACAAGTAAATCCTATTCCTGTAAACTACAACAAATGAAACATTTCCCTTTAATGTTCCTCTAATGGGAAAAGTTTATGTACCTCATTCACATGAGAGTGATAATGCTACTCCAAGCTGTAGACAGAAAGGCTGCATCACTCAGCTTTAGTCAAAATACAGCTCAGGTGCTTTTATTGGAATGAAAACAGGCTTGATATTTATCCCCTTGCTAGTGTCTTCTAGAGTAATGAGAGCTTTCTGCTTTGTCATATTTTACACTCTGTGTGTTATCTGTATGCATCCACCTGACTGATTGTTTGTTCTCTGTAGCCAACATTGCATTGTCTGTACTACACTGTGCTGCACAAAATGCTGCTCTGAAGCTCTGATGTTCTCATTTTATAATGCTTTTATTATTTTGTAATTTTTATTATGTTCTATGTGTTTATTCACTCTGTGTTATTTTTGGCCCTCTCTGTTAAAGACTTTCAGAGCTGCTTTGCAAAGCAGGGATGTTTCCATTAGGGATCACCCACTGGTGCCCTTTCCAGCCTTGGGTTCCCTGATGACAGCCACACACATCCACCCTTGCTTCAGTTTGCTCTTCTCATTTCTCATACTGTATGATTTGTGATAACCTCTGATAAAGGCTCCTCAAAGTCAACAGAACTCTTCATTTATCTCAGATTGGTTTTGTCACCCCTAAGTCCTGACGAGGCTCAGCTTTCCAAGCAGTCCACAAAATGCTCTGTGAGTGTCACAGGTTCTCCTTTGAATATACAAACTAACATGTTCTGTGTATTCCTAGGCAGAGTCAGTACCTTAGCTGCTTTAAAGTAATTATAACTTGGTTTTCTCCATTATTTGCTGACCCTTATTATTTTCTTTTGCTTGCAGTATTCCAGCAGTTCCTCTAAGCTCTTATGTCTCAATAAGAAAACATTATGAATTATCTTTTCAACAGGCAGAATTATTCCATGCTCTGACTTTTTTTTTTAATAGCTGCCTAAAATTTTAGCAAAGAGAAATTCTTGGGATTCTGTTTGCCTGTAGTATTAGGGTTTTTCAACATCTCCCACATCCCTGGTTTCACGGGAAACTTTTTTTATTTTAATTCTCATACTTAGATCTGACTATATCTACTAATTTGAAACAAGTGTTTATACTCCTCATTACTAAGTAGCAGACTCAATGTGATGATTGCCCATTGTTTTTAACATTTTTAAACCTCCAATGTTTTGTCTGTTTAGCAACATCCACACATGTCCACAATGACAACATAATCTGGACTCTCCTTTCAGCTGGTGGTATTTTGCTGTCTGCACAGATGAAACCATGATACAATTTTCTTTGTCAAGTCACTAAGCCTTTTATTTAAATGTCTTTTAAGACATTTTTCTTGGTGTTTGCTTCTACAACGTGTTGATTTCCATCTTGTCAGTGGTGCAAGCCTGAAAAGTTCAGGGCACTTGCAACTTGATAGAAAGAAGATTTCTTGCAATACTAATCTCCTGGTTAAACCACAATAAATATCTTGTTTCTCTGTTACCATTTTCTGGTTAGAATGCCTTCCCTGTATTAAATTTTTATTTAATTAGGTTTTCTTCAGCCTGCTTTACTTTATTCCACATGTCCTGCTAAAATTGAGTGTAGACTAAAACATCACTAGGAGTAATTTGACTCCATCAGATAATTAACTAGACAATACTAAAATCTATTAAACCTCCCTAATGAATGTATTTTATGTAAGTTTCTATGTCTGTCTCTTATATCTATCACTCTTCTTCTCGAGATGGCGTCAGATAAACCTGGTACCTCAATTTTCATGCCTCCAGTACGTAAACCATCCTCAAAATATATACTTTTAGGCTTTTGGAATTGGTGACCCAAGTGATAAAACCTACATGAGTTCCTTGAGTTGGCATCAAATTTTGATTACTGCAGGATGAATGAAAACCCATCCCTGCCTCTTACAGAAATGTCACTGTTACATAAGTGTGCTGAGGCCAGGAGACTCTTTCCCTTTTCCTTTCCAGATCCTTTATCTCCTTAGCGCCCAATGTGTGGGATTGCACTTTCATATCATTGTGCATCTGGAAGAAAACATCATTGAATGTTATTTGGCCAACTCTGGAGGAATTAGGAGCCAAAAGATTTTTCAGCACCTTTAGGGGCTGCTCCCAGGAGAACCAGCAGTGACACAAGCTGGCATTCACTGCTCCTAAACTGCTCCTGTCTGGCTGCATAGGGATGGAAAAGAGGCAAGAGAAAGACTGCTGCAGAAGATTTACAGTAAGAGCTACATCCTTTTGAGAAATTCCCTGAGTGCACTTCTAGCATTTCTGAGGGTTTCCTTTACCCTTAACCTCATTTTATTCATATGTCTTGTCAGCAACATGCAATAACAGCTCCAGGTTCAGCCTTTAGAAGTCTCTGTATATGAGGGCAACATAAAAGTTGTACTTTCACTGACATGCTTTCATCTGCCAAAAATGGATGAAACCTTTTAACTCAATCCTTCCTCCTCTTGCATCTAATGGAAACATTTTTCATTTCCTGGTCTGACCAACTCCAGGAGTAGTTTAATTTTATTTGGTGTGTGGCTATAATGAAAAGCAAAAGCGATGTGTCTGCAGAGCTGCTCACAAGTACATCATCTGGACATTAAAGCCACTGCTCAGAGAAGTCACTGCTGGGGTTTGGTGCAAACTTTCCTCTCTGTCCCCTGCTGTTTCTTACTCGGTGGTAGGATTGTGTGTTATGGCTCAATTTCCTAAATATTGACTTTAGCACTAAGAATAAAACCATTGAAGACAACAAATACATGCTGTTTCTTTCCACATTGTAGATGCAGATGGAAGTGTTCTGGTACAGTAAGTGAAGCTGTTGTAATTAAAAAAAATATTCAGTCACAAAACCAAATAATAACAACTTATTTACAAGCCAGCAGGATTTTTTGTCCTCAAAAGAAACCACCAACTTCCTTACATTAACCTTTCCTTGTTAAAACAGTTGAGTCATAGAGCCTCAAATTTCAGTGATAATAATGTGTAGAAATTAAGATGCTCTCCATCTGTTTCTGCTTTCTTTCATTTTGAGAAAAAATAGTCATTGAAGTAGGTAACTTAAACCAAAGACTAAGAAAAATTGTGTTAGTATCAGACACTTGTTCAGCAAATTAATTTTGGACAGGGTTCATAATATATGTATGTGTTAAGAGGAAAATCAATGTTTTTTGTGGTGTACAAAAATGGATGGTGGGAAAGGCAAGAAAGAAGGGCTTACTTCCCTCTTCTGCTCCCACCCAAACCTTGCCTTTCACCTCTGAAAATGTCCTACTACACACTCTCCACATATAATGGGCAAAAACTCCATTACTCTAGGTTTATCATGGCTCAAATCTGAAGAGTTTTTCACTGGATATAACTCCATGGAAATTTATTAATTTAATCCTGGAGTGATGAACTGAGGAATTAGGCCCTTTATTTTTAATATAACTCATATTGCTCACCGAGTGCTTTTCTCTGTCAAAATCTCATTTTCAAATATAACTCTTGATTTTGAAAACCTGTGCAAACATGCCTAGTGCCAGGATTAGACCTGAAGTTTTTTGGTCGGTTAGCATTCACCCTACACCTTGGTGTGCTGGGACAGTGACACTGGGAACTTTGTTTGCTGGGAGAAGGTGTCCAAGGCTTCTCCCAGGTGCAGGGGATGCATTTTTGAGTGAGCAGCACATCTGCAGTGTCTGTCAGCATCTGCAGTCCTGGGCAGAGTCAGACACGCTCAGCTCCGATCACTTGGCTGGCTGCTGCAAAGGAACATTCACATCTGGCCCCTCAGAGACAAAGATGACATTTTGTCACCTGCAAATGGCAGCTGCCCCCTCACTCAGGCAGCTTCAAGGCCGTGTGATCAGTTCGTAATTCAGGAGTAGGAAATTGCTTCTTGCCAGCGTGAATCTTGGTATGACTCAAGGAGAATCTCATTCTCCATTCCTCCTCCTACAACTGATTGCCTGGCAGCAGAGTAGCAGGAAAGAAAGAAGACCCTTTAGATTTCCAACACACTGTCCTTGAGAATGTAAGCTGTGCTTCTTGTAAATAGATAGGGTATTATATTTGGTAAGAGAATCTAAACCAGGAGTGTAATAGATACAGCACAGCATCCTTTGTTTGCAACTGTCCCAGTCATATTAGACCAGCAGTTTTATTTACTGTGCGTGTTTTACATTTTTCTTCAAATACTATTAAGGAAGAAAACTTTGGATCAATTCACTTGGAAACCATGAACTCAGCCAAGGTGAAATATATAAAGCATTCAGTATTGCAGATCTGCTTGGCCTCTTTCCATCTCTCTGTGCATTTTGCCCTTCAGGATATTTTTATTTGTTCTTTTTGTATTTTTTTCAGTGTGTCTTTTCCTTATATAAATGTATAAGTGAGAAAAAGCCCACGAAATGTAGAACAGATTACAAAAGCATAATGCTTGAAGAACCAAGTATATCACTTCAGAATGTTTGTTTTACTACTTATTTGTTTCTTTGTTACATATTGAATCCTTTGGTCCTTTTCCCTTTAAGCTTTCTATATTTCTTACCTGCAGTCTCTGATTGCCTCTCCAATTGCTTGATGCCATTCCAAGAAATGCAAATAAATGTTGACCTGCAAATATTGATTGATTGATTTTTTTTCTTGTTATTTGTCTAGTTTATTTTCTTTTCCCTTTGAAGATTTTATAATCCAGGATGGTTTGTAACATAGAGGGGTCATTAACTGCTGCCTGTGCTCCAGGCAGCAAAACTTAAAATATATGAAAGACTTTTACCATGATGGGGAAAAAATAGGATTTAAGTCATCAGCACTTACATGTAGCCCTTTTTACTTTTTGGCTGCATTTTAAAAGTACAAGACAGGTAATTTCAAACTTAATAACAATGTGCATTCAAATCTTTCTCATCTGAAAAAAAAAATAAATTTACTAACAATTTAACTTATGTCACCTGTCAGTTTGACATGAGGCTGAATGAGAAATACAAGATTTGGCTTTTTAATAACAATTCAGGTAATTAAAAAAAAATCCTTCAGCAGACATTTTGTTTTGCAGTAAATCCTAACAATGGATCTTACAGGGTAATCAAAACCTGATGCTGCCTTTTTGAGGGCAAGTTATCTCATTGATACAACTAACCTTGCTGCTATTATTAAGGTTCCCTGTGTATAGCATTGTTTCTAGATGAAGTGAGTAAAGAGAAATGTGAAGTGTCTAAAAAGCCATAATTCATGCTAGACCATTTTTCCTGGAAAAAAGAAAAGATCTGCTTCCACTTTTGTGTTTTTCCAAGCTCATCACGGCCTCTGCTTAGGGCAAAGAAAAAAATAAAAGGATGACATGAGACATTAGAAGTTTCCCTAGTCCAACATAACTGGTTCTGTGGATTAAGTGAGGCTGGAGAGATGCATTGACTATAAATTATTGTAGGATACACTGAGGATCAGTATCAGATTTAAATTAAAATATTGCATTTGGTTTAAGGCAACCATAAACATCTTCATTAGTATCTCACCAGAGCCTGTGATTATTTGAAATAGCACTAGAGTACAGAGAGATTGCTAAAGGGCAAGACTGGTAGTGGGAATATTTTTTCCACATATCTATCAATCATTGTCTTACTTTAGGCTTGGGAACAAATAAAGATGAAAAAGCTCACACATAATGACATTCATATTTGTTACAGAATTCTTTTTATTTATGATGGTTTGAGCCATAATAAAGAAAAGTTCTCTAAATTCTCTTTTATGTGATTGGCATCCTTTTAACAACACAAAATAGAGTTGTTTTCAGGTTTTTAAAGCCTGAATAAATGTACTAGAATTCTCATTCTGAGCACACACAAATATACAAGACAATTTAACTTTATAATGTCATTATCACAAGTATCTCACAACTCACAACCTCTGCAGCCATAACTATTCTTTGAAATGTGACATTCAGAATTTTGAATTAATGGCATAAATATTTTGTGGGATGTGTTCTTCCCTCCTCCCATTTTTTTGCAAAGACCTTTCCTCTGAGCAGTTACTAATGGAGCTACTTTTTCAGCTCAGTATTTAAATGATTTAATGTGAAATATTTCAAAAACTGTTATAAGGCTGATCAACTGGAATGTATTTGTGACTGTGTGGGGTGGAAATAACAATTGCTAAATTATTTTGGGCAATGAACAGAAACACTTTTGATGCAAACCCTAAATTTGGCAGAAGAGCCTCTTGGGAGAGCCAAACAACTTCTGCTCCTCACAAGACAGGATTGAAAAGAGCAGGAAAAGAGAAGGTTGAGTGATTAGAGGAGGGGGGGATCTGCAGCATACATGGAGTTCTTCCCATGGAATTAAAAACTCCAATCAGGAGAGAGAGCTTTAAGTGGATGATATTTAGGTTTGGCTTGTCTGACAGGGTTTCTGTTTGGATCCAAATGTTTCTTTGTGATGCTGAGAACTCTTGGTAGAGGCAATTGCACCAACTGGGGCGGCATCCAGCTCAGTCCAGTCCCGGAGGCTCAGCCAGGGAAGGGGAAGCATAGTGGAATATGAGAAATGTAATACTGGGATTATAAAATGCAGATCTACATATTATAATCTATTAGTCTTGTGAATGGTTAAAAGCTAAGTGAAAGTAATTAAAATGAAGTGAAGGAAAAGGAAGCTGAAGTTCAAATGGAAGGCAGAACTTCAGGATGCACTTAAATTGTTTTTCTTAAACAGAAGGTGCATGCATCCAATATATTTTTAGTATGGCTGGAGACCCTAGTCTCCATAAAAATGGCAAAGCGAAACTTGCATTTATGTGAGGCTTTACTAGATTTTCAGAAGCTAAACCATTATTTTTAATAATATATATAACTATATTACTCTCTCTATATATATATACATATGTATATGTGTAAATCAGAAATTATGCCAAATTATAAATTAATTGTTCTATGCAGTAGGTACTGTTTTCCTACTACTAGGGAATGTTTCTGATGGATAGCATGGATTCATCATCATGGCCTTTTGGGTTACCTTCTGTTTATGGTGCTTACATGATTTTCGGAAGATATTGAAGAAAAAGTTACCCTAATTAATGAGTTAAATTATAATAAGCCTTGCCTTTTATTTTTCAGATGCTTTTTCAGGGCCTTAGACCATTCCTCATTCAAAGCCTGTAGGCCATTTTTTTTTTTCCACCAGATTTTGTCTTTTCTAAGCTCTCTACTCAATAAGTATTGAGGGTTTGGTGATTTTAGTAAAAATTTAGGGGGATTGCTGCCTGCCTAAGTTTATAACCATGCTAGAACAGATGAGGGAAGGTGTCCTACAAGCTGTGATATTATCCAGGTATAAACAGCACCAGGAAAACTGAGACTCCAGCCAGCTCTAGAGTAGATCACTTTGACAGGGAGATACACAAATTATCCAGTGAAACTTCAGAGTGGGGTTTAAGGATACAAAAGCTATCTGAAACCTCCCTGGGTTCTTCGTTTGTTTTGCATCTATCTCCTGTCTGGGGGAAGAGAGGAAAGCTAGATCTGCAGTGAGCAGCAGATCCCCTCACCCCTGTTTACATTTTCTGTCTTGTAATGACTACTCTTCCTTTCATCTTGCTAATATTGCTGTTTGCGTTTCAGATCTTTCTGTTTTAATAATGTAACTGTGGTTACTGTCTGATTTTACTGGTTCAATGTTTTCTTTACAAGGCACCTAAAAATCCAAGCTCAGGATTTTAGGCTTCCATAAGCCCCAACAGAAATCAAAAGTGATTTCCTTTTCTAATATCAGCCATTCATCCTTTGTGTAGATGATTTGGCAGCCCAGCTGATAGTGGCATATTGTTGTAATTTATGCTTTTTTTTTTTAAAGTCACCAAATTTAGATTTTGTATTTCAGAATACTTAGTGACATGCAGTAAAAACAGAATAGAGAAGTGCAACATAACTTCAATGGTGTTTTAGAGAAAAACCTCCAAATTGCATCTTCCCTATAAACTGGCAGGTTAATAAGATTTCTCAGTTACAAAGTGTATTAGTTTGCTTCAGTAGGGCAAAGGTTGCTCATGTTTTTGGGGAGGGTAACAAACAATTTGGAAAGATTTAGATAATTAGCAGAAACAAAAGTGAAAATCCAATCTATTAAATGCAGAAGCCATTAAGGAGACAGATGGATAAACAAAGCTGTTTTTCTCTTTGGCTTTAGGTTCATTTATTAAGGGTGGAAAAATCAGCATAATCCTTTCATTTGCTCCAAATTCTAGGTCAATACTCAAAGCTGTGCATGAGCAGTGCAAGAGTGTTGAAAGTGGAGCTTTTGCTTTGGATATTCACACCATCTGGATTCTTGATTACAGCTGCATGCCAGAGGCCACCAGGACAGCTGTCAGGACAGGTAATGGCTTGTGACTCCTTCTGCAGTGCCTTTGTCTTTGTCCTGTCTCCTTGCCATGCCTTGCACACCCCACACCCTCAGCTCCAGAGCAGAGGCAGAAATTGCAGCACTCTCCACCCTTGCAGCCCCCTTGGCAGGAAGATCTGCTGTGGGAATTGATCCCTGTGGGGTCATTTTTCACCCACTTGGTTCCCAACACATGCTGTTTGCACATAACCAGATCTTGTGCTGGTTTTCTGCTCTTTCTTGTATCCCCATCCAGAAATGTATCTCTGTTACTGTCATTCACCTTGAAATCCACTTCTTCAGAAATCCCTTTATGATCCAAGCCTGCACTAATATCCAGCGACAAACCTCTATTTTGAAAGTATTTTGGAAATGTTAGGGTGCATTATGCAGACAGAAAAGCTGGAAAATGACATTTCAAACTTAGTCATGTGCCTCAACAAAACATACTCCCTGCTTCCCTTACCTTATGTGTGAAACTGAGAGGCTGGAAGAATTAATTGTTCTGTTGCTTTGTTGGCACCTTGGAAAAGCTCTTTCCATTTTTAAAATTAAATTAGTCCCTGAGCAGTAACTAAACACATTATATGTTCAAAATGTATGTAAAAAACCCCAACATGCCTGTGCCTCATACACAGTCTCCTAGATTGATTTATTTATGCATTAAGTAATCAGCTTTGATATTACTATCTAGCTGTTCATTTTATGCATGCTCAATGTTTCCTTAATTTCTTCAAAATTTATATGAATAATTAATGTGTGGATTGGGACAGTTTAGTTCGTTAACTATAAATTAAGAGTTGGCATTCATTATTTAGTAGTTAAATTCTGGCTCCCAGTTTTTGTGCTTTTTCCTGATAGAATTATTTTTTTCTTAATGGAGGTAATTATAAAGTGGTACAGCACCAGGTCAAAAAATATCTCCCCATATTTAGAAAGTCTCTTAAGTGTATTTATTTAGAAGTCAGAAGGTCATTCCAGTGTACAATGTTTTCTTAACCCTGTGAAGGTAGAAAGGAAGCCTTCCAAAATTTTTAAAATTTTACATCTTTACTTGTCTAATTTTTAATTAGTGGGAATATTAATATTGACAGCTGAAAAACACATGTGTGCAGTATTAACTTCATCTGAATGCAGTCTATAAAGAATCAATCCCTTAACTATGACTTAGTCTTGCTAATTTTTCTCACACTATAAATCTGTGTATTTCTAGAGTAATCCTTCCAAAGCTTGTAGGAGTAACCTATGGATGAAGATTATGCTTAATGGGGGGCATAAATTATTGCAGCTCCAAAACAACCAAGAGAATAACAAGGAAGATATAGACCTATATGATACAAGGTAAGACCTATTAAAAAGATCTCGCCTTAAACAGCAATTTCTACCTGCTGAGGAGATCAGAAGTGGCTAGCTCAGTTCTCTGTGCCTGCAGTAGCAAATCCTAATCCCCTTGTTTTGATGGACCCCATGCTAGCTTCTGAAATATTCAGTGTAAAAAAGAAAAAAAAAACCAACTAAAATAATTCAAAGAATAGATCAAGGATGCTGCAAGATACTTCTACAGCATTTCCTGTTTATGCAATATAGTCAACAAGTCATGTACATGAAAGTAGTAGAAACAGGAGTGAAAGAGGCAACAGATAACTTGTTCAGATATCCTGATTACCCCTCCTTCCCCCAGCTTCTCTTCCTCCTTGTGCTATAAGAAAATAAAATACGAGGGGAATAACCAACGTTTAACAGAAAATCTCTTAAACACTGGCCTGGAAATTTCTCTAAGCGTTTGAAACACAAGCTGGCTAGGTTTTTCTCCCTGCCTTTTTTCTCTCCTCCTCTTAGATAGTGTCTGATTTGTACTTCTCTTTTGCATCTGATCTGCTACACATTAAATTGTCACTGCTTTTCCTCAAGTTTCCAGGCATTGCAGTTTGGCTGGGAATTTAGTTATCAGATGAGGCAGAAGCAGAATGAAGTTATTTGTCTCCTGACTTTCTCACTACCTTGCCTGTCCTCCCCATATTTAAGAACTCATTTTTCAGGTATAGTATTTTTTTCCACAGTGATCCTTCTTTAGATTTAATTTACTATTCAAAATTCTCCTTGCAGTGTTTTGTTCTCTGAATATATTGATAAAACATAAGGGAATGTGCTGGTAGCAGCACAAAAGGTGAGGTTTATCAATCATACTTCACTCTTTAGCATCCTCACTAGCAGAATTGCTGTTATGTTTGCAAAGATGTTAAAAGGAAAAAATAAAATAACTGCCTTAAAGAGATGAGAGGAGGGAAATGGATGCTGATGGCAGTTGTTCTTTCTGACACTGACTTGGGAGCTCAGAGGACAAGAGCAGACATTGCAGAATGTTCCTGGGGATGCATCAGGCCCTCTCTTATCACCTAAATGTTTCTTTTATTTGATACTAATAACACTATGCTATGGTCAATGATATAATAAAAATCCCATCAGAAGCAGCAGAGTTACTCATTCATGACTAATTCCTCCAGTGTCAACAAATAGAGTTTGAGCTACCCTGTAGCACTGAAGGTTATTTCTGCTGTCGCTTCACCAGTGGAAAGAAGCACAATTTTGCCTTTCTTAGGTCAGTATGACCCAGCACCTGATAACTCCTATAAGTCATAAACTGCAGATGTGTTATTATGTCAGCATTAAATAGTATAAAAACAAGTTTTCAACAGGCTCTTTGCTAAATCTTATTCACAACAAGTGAGCAGAAATATTAAAAATTCTTCATTTATTGAAGAAATGTACAACCATGTGATTTAAAAGCTTGCTGCTGAATTAGTGGCTATTTCACAAAGCTCAAATGCAACAAGCTATTCAGATTCCTACACAGTCACCATCAGATCCGTGGTGTACAACAAAACCAAAAATCTCTTCAGCTGAATGATTGTTAGGCTTTTTTTTTATACATACTTAAACTGCCTCATTTAAAACAATTATAAATTCACAACATTTTATGATTTGGAGGAGGATGATGGTAGTGATACATCTTTCAATTATGTCTTTATGACCACAGCAAGTGGACTGTGTGATTCACATCTACAGCTATTAAGGTGCCTTTGTTACAACCTCAGGCCTTTATCTTATCCTGGATGGTCTTCATAAAATGATGGTTTCCACCTTTGGGATTTATTAAGCAGATATTTTGTCCTTCACATTTCTGAAAAAGGTCAGTTTCAGAACGTTGCTCTTCCCTACAAGCAATCATCAGGAAATACTAGTATTGGAAATGCTTGATGTCTTAAACCTTGAGATAACGGTGTTGGGACTCCACAGCAGGCTGAATCTAAATTCTGTGCAGTTGACTCCAGACATGTGTTGACTGGCTGCCATCTCTTTTAATACAATGAGAGTGGTCTATTTTTAACTATGGTCCTAATTTAATCAGCATTGTTGGAGTTTTGGCTATGGCAAGGGAAAGGACTGTCATTATCTTTATTTAAGTTGCCTCATTTTTCCAATGTGAATGCAGAAAAACCCTCAAAGAAAAAGTCAAATCCTGTTACAGTTTTGGGTCCAGCCAGAAATCTGCTACATAGCAAGCACATAATTTGGAATATAAGGAATAAAGGGCAATCCACTCCAGTGACAAAAAAGCAGCAAATTTAGAATTATTTAATTGCACCTTGTTATATGCCACCTTACAACCTTGGGATCTGTGAATAACTGCATAAAGATGGCAGGAAGTGAAGAGGAATAACAACACTGCTGCTAATAAAGGAGACAGAAAAAGCTCTAATCCACCAAAACACTGATCCTGGAGTTACCTATGTGTTAATGACCTCTGATGAAGGCTCTAGGTCTGGGGAACATTCAGAAATGTGAAACCCTGGCTTGTATGAGTTACTGTGCTTAAGAATTAATGCACAGGTAAAAGAAGGAATCCTCCCCTCTTCAGAATTGCATTCAAACAAACAAACAAACCCCAAAGGCTTAATTATTTTTTAACCTATTTTTTCAGTTATTTCTGCCTGGAATAGATACCTGGTTTAGGTCTTGCCTAAACCAAAGTAGCAGCTGACAAGTCTGTATGTTTCTCTTGAGGCTAAGGATAACTAAAGGATGTCTGGGGGTCCTTTTCAGTCTCTGACAGTCCAGCCCACCTGTAGCCCTTTTTGCTATGGAAACTTGAGTTAATTTACTTGGAATAGAGCAAAGTGTTGATCAGAAAGATGAAAAAAAAAAAAACCCCAACAGGCATAGGAATTTTATTCTTTATTATACCGCATTCTCCAACTGACCTTTAGGAACCACAGCAGACTTGTAATGGCCATCAAGAAAAGTACAAAATTTAGGTCTCTAACTTCTTGAAAAAGCACTAAACTTGAATTGAAATCAGAAAATAGTTTGCTTAGAAACAAAGAACAGATTTGATGCATCATCATTTAGCTACAACAAGGCTGATGCAAAACCTGTGTGCAAGGAGTAGGAAAATTACAAGAAAAATTGGAAAATATCAGTGCAATATGTGCTGTATGGATAGACAGGAGCTTGCTGCAGAATGCAGCACATATAATTATAGCTTCATGTTTCACGTGGAGTTTTCTGCGAGCATTTTTCATGCATGAGCTCTTCCTTACCACTAATGACATTTGGAAACTGTAGTGCATTTGAAATCTGATGAGCATCACTTCCAAATTGCTTCCAGGGTGTGGTGTGAATCAATTAATATCTTCTGTTCTGAAATAAATTCAAAGACTACAGTTCTCAGAAGCGTATAATGGTATAATTGTGGAATATGCAATATTTATTGATGAGCATTCTAAGAGGAATATAGAGATAATTATATGCAAGCATGCTTATGAAACAAAATCAATGTTATTTTCTACTCATTATTCACAGAGGCATAAAATAGATTCAATGCTAATAGTTCTGCTAATTGCACATATCCTTATGCATGTTTATGAATAAAAGACAACCAGAGTACCTCAGAATTAAAAGAAGCACAACTCCTAGGAGGCATTTACTAACTAAACGCATTAAAGTAATAAAAGTTAGTTTATAAAGAAAACAAGGACAGAACACCAGAGAACCCCGCAGACAAAAAAAACTGATCTCAATTTTAAGAATTTTTTTTGGTAATAATTCAAAAGCTTTCCTTGAATTGGACTAAACCACTAATTTTCCTGTAATATTTTGATTTTTTTCAAAAGGAAGCCTAATTTTCTTCTTGTTATTTAAATGTCTTCATTTGCATGAACACCTTTTTTCATGTAGCAGGCAGGTCTTTGTAAACTGGAGAAATCCAGTGACATCCAACACGGTTTAAAACATTTTAGAAAGAATTTTAGAAAGAATCAGTATTTCCTGAATGCCAAGTGAGATTTGTACTCGGAGCTCTAAGCCTGCTTGAATGTCCTTGAGCAGCCATCAACAAAGAGTGCGTTAAGGCTCTACACTACAAAAATATAAGAGTTTTATGGCTCCCTCCCCATTAACAGGCTAACCTATATTCAAATAGGAGAATCAATGCTAGAATGAGTAACCAGGGTCCTCCCTCTGTGACGCAAGCTTACATCCGTACATTGTTAACAAATCACCGATATACGACCGTGAGTGAGACATCGTGTCACTCACACTCACCCATGGTGTCTCTAAAAGTTCTACTTCAATTTTTTATATAAAAAATTATTGCTGCTATTGCTTCTAATGTAGTGATGGATTCTTGAATTCTTGTGTGGTAAGTTCTAGAGGGGCAGGGGACTTGTGCGGAGTGAATGCTGCTGGATCAAACAGCGGGCTTGGAGAGGGTGGGAAGCCAAACCTCTGAGAGCTGCTCCCTGGGGCACTCTGATTGCAGCAGCCTCACCAGAAGATCAGTGAGGGGCACCATTTCCAGAGTGAGCACACCAAACCTGCTGGGCTGACAGCAAGCAGCCAGGCTGAGAGTGAGACTCCGTGGAGGGGCTTGTTAGGAAGGAGTCAGAGCTTCCACAGTACCGGCTCAGACTTTGAGAAGAGGCCAATGAGGGTGAGTAATATTGCTTGAGTCAACACAGCTTCTGTAAAGGGAAGCCATGAATCACACAGCTGTCCCAGCTCTTTGAAGGAGTCAACCAGCACTAGGATAGCATATCAGTAGTCAGTATAATTGAATTAGGCAAACTTAAAGTTAAATTATGTCTTTTATGTTTTAAAAAATATTCTATCATAGATAAGAGGTGAGGGTTTTCTTTTTTCCCCCTATTAATTAGTGGCTGAAAGAATAATAAAGAAACACGTACAAACACTGTGTTGAATGAAAGAAACCCCAACTGAATATTTATGTCACTAGAAATTATTGAGTGAAAAGTAAAAATTGCCATAGCATACTGGTGAGTGCCTGAATGTTTATAGAAAATGGATAGTTGTTGGCAGAGTGGCAACAGAGGAAAATCAAAGCTGTGTGTAAAAGAGAAGTGGCTTATCTTTGCAGGAGAGAATGCACTTAGACCAATCAATGTAGACATTAAATCATATAGCTATGAAGTGCCAATGTTTAGGAATAGTCTGAGTAGCCAAGTTTGGTAACTTGGAAAGTATTCTCAGAGATTTTACTTTTTGTCTCTGCTGAGTTATCTGAGTCTTCATTGCATAAATTCTGCTCCCCTGGCTTTGGCATCCCAGTCTTTTGAGACATTTCCTTAATTATTTCCTTAATGCACACTGTTGGGAACAGCTTGCACCTGTAGAATATATAGTTGATGTTTTCAGGCTTAAGTTTGACTGCATGGAAGAAAAATTTATATCCCATCCAATTTGGTATTTGATGCAGACCTTTTAAGGTACTGACAATTTTCAATGTGATATATCAGCAGATTTCTAGCACTAATGATTTATGTAGCTAACTTTATAAACTGGAGCTTTATAGAAGATGTGCTAAATTAGGTCTCCATCACACAAATTGATGGCTTTCCTTCTGCCTTTGTAAGTGAAACATTTGAAACCAATACTACAACTAAATGAAATTGTCATTTTATTAAATCTAGCTCATGATTCAATAATTCTGTTGAACTGCTCTTCTCATTTAGACATCAATCTTCTGCTTGCTTTTTAAGAAGCACACAAAGTCCCGGATTTTGCTGATGGTAACAGTATGCAGTGTGAAAATGAGGAGGAAATGAGGAGCTTCAGTGGCTTGAAGCTCTGACTCACACACAGCCAGGGCAGTGATTTAACTTGGGAAAAGACAGTAAGCTTACAGAAATAGCCCACTTTAGAAAATGGAATCAAAGCTGGCCCACAAAACAAGTACCTAAACAGTTCTGGAGCTATGTTGGATTGATCAAGTCTGGGTGCCAGCTGCTCTTCCAGCTGGACTCTCATTCTTCCTGAACAGGCAGGGGAAGAAAATAAGAAGAAAAAGCTCAGGTGAAAATAAAGACAAGGAGGCCACTCACCAATTGTATGGGCAAAACAGACTTGGGAAAAAATTACTTCAATTTATTGTCAGTGAAAAGAGAATTAGGCAGTGTGAAACAAAGGAAGATTAAACCGGCACCTTGTTTCACTTCCCTTTTTTCCCAGGGTCAACTTCACTCCTTGATCCGCAGTTCCTCTTTCTCCTCCCTGCTCATGACTGGCACAGGGGGATGGATAATGGGGGCTGTGATCCATCCATAATATCATGTGTCCACTGCTCCTTCTTCCCCAGTTTTCTCCTGCTCCCATGTGGACTGAACTTTCCATGGGCAACAACCCAGCAGGATAAACCTGCTCCTGCATGGGCTCTCACTGGGCACAGTTCCTTCAAGGCATGTCCTTTCTACCTACCAGGTAGAAAAATGCAATATCTCTTACTAGGAAAAAAATAATTGAAACATGTATTCATGGTATTTTTCATATCACTGATACTCACAAGTAGTGTTTGACCTCTAGAGACTGGAAATTTTCAGCTACTTTGGAGTAACAAAGTCTAACTCTTTCATAACCTCATATTTCTATTCCTACTGTTCTGGAAGATGAGGTACCTGTTCAGAAATATATCTTTTAAGAAATATGCCTTTTCTTGATACTAGGAGTAATCTTATGACAGATTTCTGTAACATTCTTTTGCTCATTTTTTCATACCTATGGATATTTTGCAGCTTTTTTTTTTTTCTTGGAGTTGCTCAAGGAGTTAAAATGCACAGAGGATTATATTAGTTTAAGCTTTACTGACCTGGGCCTCTGTATGGAGCTTTTTGAGCATCTACTACCACCATGAACCACTAACAGAAGGAAATGGGAATTTTTGTGGAGTCATGAAGTAAAAAAAAACTCCCTTAAAGATCAAGAATCTTTTTATTAATACTATAAAAGTAAACTGCATAAAAATACAATTTTACTACAGCTTTAGGATTATTGTGATTTCAGTTTCATGCTTCATTTCTCAAAATATTGTGTTTGAATACAGCAATAATCCCAAACATCATCTCACCAAGGTAATTTCTCCTAGCTCTAGAAACCATGAAGCTTACAGCAGAATGGAGAGCAAGCAAGCACTTGTGTTTAAATTTTTGTTTTTATGACCTATCATTTCCAGCTGAACCATGAGTACTTTCATGCACTAATTTTGCAGACATTTAAGTTTGTATTTTTAAGCCTGAGATTATTTTTGTTTTGTTTTATTTTTTTACAGGGAGGTTAAACTTGTATGTTCATAAGACTGGATCTTGTACTGCTTTAAGAATTAGAAAGAAGAAGAAAATTAGCATTTTGTGTCTCACTTCTATTAAAGTCAGTAGCTTTATGTTGGCTGGTTAATGCCTGTGAGTTAGCAGTGCTGAATGGCATATTTCATTCTACTCTGAACCTACTAGTGTCTCATATTTTAATAATACTTAGATTCATGTGATAAAACTTTTCTGTGGTCTGGCAATAAACACCAGAACAAGCAAATAAATCTTTTCACAGTGCAATTTTGTTGATATAGGGATGCAGAGGCAGGAAGAGACTATCAGAAGCCAGGAGAATGGCTTCTTATTTTGGGAGTGAAAAAACTCCCAAAGGTCAACCAAAAAACCCCAAAGACCCACATACAGCACTGTTAAAAAACAAAAATGGATTGTGGTTGAAAACTTAAAAAAAAAAGGAAAAAGAAAAGCGCAGCTCAGGAGAAATCTTACAGAATCTATTCTTTCTAGGGACAAGAAGAAAAATCAGCCAAAACAAACCACCTTCCTAATAATAACCAGGAGATGGAGACTACTTTCCATTCATATGTTCAAGCCTCTGGAGTAAAAACTTGGTAGAAAAGTTTTACCTGATAGTATTTCAGCAGTGTGCTCCTAATGCAGTGGATAGAATAGTAAATGTATCCACATGCTGCACAGGGACAAAAAGATCAAGAATAGGTTTTACAAATCTTATTCCCTGATGGAACAGTAGTCAAAATAATTCTCTTCTTGCTTCCATAGAAAACCCAAGAAAGGGAAATATGCAGTTTTATACTGGTAAATCCAGATATCAGATAATCCAGATATTCAAATTGCTTTTTCTTGAGAGGCAAATGGACATTTGCCCAATGGAAGGAAGCAAAACCCAGTTCTAAAGTCTATACATAGGTGAAATTTCCAGTGAAGTGAATTTAGTTAACTGCTTACCATATCACACACATTTTAAAAGACCACAGAAAATCTTCAGCAATTCAATTTTTGGAAGAATTGGCAAGTTGGCAGAACTAGTTCCATAGGGAAAAAATTATTTTAGAAAGCAAAAATACGGTTGGTTTAAAGTGGAGTTCTGCTTAGATGAGACTTTCAATGATGGCTCCCTTGCTTATAATAACAGCATGCAGTACATGTCACCAGAGAAATTAAGAGAAGTCAGCAGTCAATTTGACTAACTAAAATAGGCCTCAGAAGCCTAAGGAGCAACAATTCCAGCTACTCATGTTACAGTTTCATATATGTATTATAGAACTAGGTTTTGAAACGGAGGGTAAATCAGATTAAGTCCCGATTTCAAAAGTCAAAAATCCACTGCCAGTATTTACTTGGATTTCTAAGATATCTAGCTAATAGCTGAGTGCCTTCTTTGTTTACTACTTAAATTCTCACTTTGAGTTTGAGAATCATTCTTCTTTTCCTGTGTGTGGTATTAGAAGACAAAGTTTAATCTGGGACTCCCAGCTAAAATCTACCCACTATTCACCCCAAAAATCCATATAATTTTTTAGAGTGGGTGATAATTTTCACTTTTGCAATGAAAAATATTTTGGAGCAACACCAGGCTTGGTGTTATAGACTTGTTGGATTTTATTCTAGAAATTATGTCTTTCACATGTAATTAAAATAATTCCAGTACACGCATGACTTAAGTAAAATTTTTGAGGAGGACAATATTCAGCCAATGATTGAGTAAGCAGCCAGTGTCCTTTATTTCTTTACTGAAGCTGAATATTAAAAGTTTGAGGTATTTCAGGATCTGGGACCAATTTTAGCAGCAGTTCTCTTAGGAGTGAGAACATCTCCCCTGTTGCATGGAGATTTGTCTGCTGATATGAAAGCCTGACCAAGGTCAGAAATATCCTGCACTTCATTAGCAGCTACTCAAGACGTACAAGTCCACTATTCCTGATCTTCTCCCATACTCTTGGATATTTGCTTTTAAAACTGAACTTGCATGACAGCTTTCAGTTGGCAAAAATGTATTAGGCTTGTATCTATTTATGCTAAGAGAAATAATTTAGATTTTGTCAATTTAAAATAAGTAATTATAAGTTAACACAATTAGCCTTATGAAGTACTTTAAGCCTCAAAATGTGATGTCTTTACAGCTTGGTATTAACTTTTAATTCAGCACTTGAGACACTGGCTTTGTTGTAGCAGTTCAAAGAAAGGAAGAACAATAGTTACATTTTGTAAGTGCAATTTAGATGAATAGCAACACCTAAGGTGTTTCTAAAATGATTTTACTCATGCAATTTTGATTTCTGTAGATGCTTAGTATTGGTATTTTTAGTACAAAAATTACTTATCTTAAGAGGTTTGAAAATCACAGTGTTTTACTGACACAGAGAAAGAGACAGCAGGGGAAAAAGAAGTGTATTATGACAGCCTGTTAGGCTGTAGGGTAGAGGGCAAAATAGGGAATTGAAAATCAGAAAGAAAAGAAAAGGAAAGAAAAAGCACAGACAGGTGGGTGGAAAAAACGCTAGAGGGAGCAGAAATCGCTGCAAGCAAGATTTACCATAATCATTCATGGAAGGTTTACAAAAGGATATTACAGCTACCTGGGAGACCAGAGCCTAGGGCCATTTTGGCACACAGACTAGTGGGAAGCTGTAATGCAGTGTTTTGGGATCCAATCATAACAGAGGTGTTCAGAAGGCAGGAGGTGGCAAAAGTGGTCAACATGTGAAAGTCAGCTAATTTTAAGTAAATAACACCGATGGAATGACACCATCAGAGGTTTTTCTCCTCCACAGACAGTGGAATGAGAGGCTGTCACATCCACCTGAAAAAGCAAATATCCTGCAGAATGAGGGTGAGCTTTCTTTCTGTTGGTTTAAGCCTGGAGATTTGCACTGGCTAAAAAAAGAAGGCAAACATTGGCATCAGGAGCAATTCCTGTCAGACTAAGGACATCCCACTCTATTGACAATGAAACAGCTTTGTGTAGCTGCATTTCCTGGATTTTAGCAACTCTCCACTGCTGTTAGTAATGCAAAACATCTCTTTGTCACTGTGATATTTTATGAAAAATCCCTTTGCCAGGATTTCTTCTCCTGACAAGATGAGAAGCCTCAGCTTCTCCATGTTTTGCTCCTCTGGAATGTGATTTGCAGAATTGTTTACCCAGCATGTGAATTGTTTTAACTTAATGACCAATCCCAGTCCAGCTGTCTTGGGACTCTGGTCTGTCACAGGTTTTTATTATCATTCTTTTCTAGCCTTCTGGATGTGTCCTCTCTCTTTCTTTAGTATATATAATAGAATATAATATAATATAATATAATATAATATAATATAATATAATATAATATAATATAATATAATATAATATAATATAATATAATATAATATAATATAATATAATATAATATAATATAATACCAGCCTTTTGAGAACTTAGAGTCAATTCTCATCTCTCACGTCGTCCTGGGACCCCCAACACTCTTCAGTGTTTCAATCATAAGAAAAGTATTTTTTTTTCTCATCTGTTAATAGCAGCTTCTCTGTGGCTCTTGCTAGTGGCTGTTGATGCACCTTGGAAATTTTGTGACTTTGCTCAGGAAATTTTCCATATTTGCCATTGCAGAACTTGGGATGCGAGGTCTCCCTTAAAAAGTTACTACTTCATTACCTGCCTAAAGGATGCAATTGTGATGTTATGTAAAGGGGTGGATGTGCCTATCTTCCCCTTCCCTTCCCATGAGGCATTCCAGGCTCACCTCTGTGCCAGCATTAGTTATGCAGGGCACTGGATCCCCTGGGCAGTCTGACAGTGCATTTGCTCTCTTTGGCTGTAATTTCCTAAATGATCAGGCCTCCAAACCAGCTTGCTAGGCAGCCACTGGGTTGCAAAGGATGGGGGAGGAATCATTCCTTCGACAGGAGCAAAGGAGGGGATTCCAGCCTGGCTAAAACAGCCTTACAGTGTCCTGGAGACACAGCCTCACCTGCACGACCCTGGCTATAGCAAGGGACTGAGGGTATACAGGGGATGCCTTCAGCATCTTCCAGAACTGGAACTACCTGTTAAACCCGTGTCCAACCTGTGCTATTTCAGCTCTATTTGCTTGGTTTCCCCCTCTGTGAAGCTGAGAAGGATCACACTCCCCTTTCCTTGTGCTTTGTATGGTTTCTGTGTTTGGACAGCCAGGTGGAGTGATGTCCTTCTGGAGTGCCTGGTACAACAGCACTGTGACCTCAGGCACGCAGGGGAGAGGCAGAAGTCAGGGATATCTCTCACTATTACAGTGATACAAATGAAAAATAGCAATCTGTTTATTGGGATGGAAATCTGTAACCTGGCTAACTGGAATTGATTCAGATTTCTAGGGGATATCTGTAAATTAAGTGTGGGGCCTGGCTGTGGTCAATTAACTCTTTCATTTTATTGACTAGTACTGTAAATAATTATATAGAAGATATGTAAATCCTCACAAATGTGATATAATTATCTCAACAATTATTCTGCATCTCAGTGGGTATGGGGGAAAATGAAACCTGTTCCTAGAGCATTTCTGGTTGCTAAGGAACAGTTACTTCAGTCGTAGAAATTGTCTCTCACACCAGATACATTATTCTGGCAAATTGGACTTTCAGATTGAGTACCAAGGGAAAGGGGAACAATCAGAAATGAGAAAATTGCTATTACAGAGCTCCGTGGGGTCTAGTATGTGTGTGTCAAAGATTCTGGTTTTATACCTGCCTCTGTTTCTATTGTCATGATCTCTATTTTTTTTTGATTTCATTTTTTTATCCCCCCTCTGAAAAAAAAAAAAAAAAAGGAAAAGAGAAAATAAGTCATTTGATTCCATGTGGGAATTGCCAGCTCTGGAGCCCCAGGATGTCACCTGCAGCACAGACATCCTGCCCTCCCCAGGCATCCCAGTGCCAGACTGGCACAGCACTGCCTTGGTGAGGAGGAAGAGCTTGGGCCACCTAACAGACCCAGAGACACAAACCAGACTTTGATACCCTTTAATTCTCTTTTGTTACAACTTTGTATTTTGTTAATTTCAGATGCCCTTCTTTAAAAAAAAAAAAAAAAAAATTGAAATTATATTATGTTACCATTGAATAAAATAAACAAGACCCCAGCTAGCTTTCTGTCAAAATCAATGAAAACTGAGAATCGGTCTTTGCTGAGCTCTACCCTTTCAGTTTGATGCTGCTACACATTCTGAGCTATGCTACTGTGGTTTTTTTGCTTAAACATCTTGGTTAATTAAATTCTGCCTGAGTTTCTTCTGTAGCTTGTTGCAAGATTTATAATGCTAAAGATCAGAAGGTTGAATCAAGGATTTAATAAAATCTGTTGTACAAAGAAAGAAGTTGTGTAGGTGCACGGAATAGTAAGTGCACATTTTAGCACTCCTTGTGGTTGTAATGATAATTACTGCACTCCTCTTGAAACCAATTTAATTCTCAATTTTACTTTGAAGTTTAAAAATGTCATGAATTAATTACTTTATCTAAACAGATTTGAGATATTGCTGAAAGCCTTCTGGGAAAAAAAAAAAAAAGGATTTCTCTTGTCATGTATAACTTTCCCCTTCCATTTCTTATGTTTGTGAGATAGATTGTTCATATATACACACAAGCAGACACAGAAATGCATTTCAGTCATTCACAGATTTAACCACACATCCTGCTGTGTGCTACTCAAATCACATTATAGCTAATGGATTTGTGTTTCTTACATCTGAGACAACAAAACTTTTGGAATTTTTTTCCAGGGTTCCGCTTCCCTGAGAGTGATGAGATGACACTCTTAAGAGCTCTCTGTCTGCTACTGTAACATACAGAGAAAGCAGCTTTAAAGAAAAGAGACAAGAGAAAAATAAAATTCAAAATATGCTGCTGGTTTCTTTAAATGTTATGTTGGATGGCAGAGCATTAAAAAGTTGTTTCTGCTTGATATCAATCAAGGGTTGTGTTACTTGTTTGTTGTGGGTTTTTTTTTTTCCCTGTGTTCTGTTTTGTTGCTTTTTTTGTGTCTTTTTTTTCTTTTTTTTTTTAATTTAGTCTTTCTGAAGTGCACTGCATTCTTTTGCATTCCTTGAAAATCAGAGTTATAAGCTGACCTCTGAGGGAAGCTAGAGTTTGATGTTTTGTAATTCAAGGCCCAGAAGTTGAAAATTGGCTTGAATCCAAGTTTTTGTATTTAGAACATAACAGGGGCTTTAAAAAGTAAGCCAAACAATGGGGGGGTGATTAGCTTTCTGAACTCAAGGTACTTTGCATAAGACAATGATTGCAGTGTTGCCACATGATCTTTAAAAACATTTTCTTAGGCAAACATTCCTCAGGGGAAGGATCAACCTATATTTTCATAAATCTGTGCTCAAAACTGGTATTAGTCATACTTTTGAAAAAGGAGTGATTATTGTGGAGCCCTCTTAGGAACTGTATCCAAAAGGACTGGGGTACACAGCTCCTGTCTGTATAAATCTTATCCAGTCCATTTACAGCTGCTCCAGGGTGGACTTCATCAGAAGGCTTGGGAGTATATTCCAAGGTATTTTTGTACCTCATATCTACTTTCTTCTTAAAGTACTGACATTTTACTGTATCTGGTTTTCAGGGTCACAGCTTCCTTTTGAAGACAGTAGGATGTTAGAAGAGCCCCTACAAATCCAACCAGCACTGCACTCTGGCATTAATCCGCAGCTCACTAATCTCCATAGTCAGCAGGTCAGACTGGGATCTGAGCTTTGGATTCAGCACCACGGAGAAATAATGGGCTGGGGCAAATCTCTGGAGCTCTGTCCTCTTCTAAGTGTGCTTTGCTTCTGGGGAAAACCAGAATTTTCCTTGGCATGTCAAAGCCATGGAAAATTGCCAGTTTGACCTGCAGCTGGTGCAGGGACAGCCTTTGGAACCTTCCCTCATTCTCTTTGATAGAGAGGAGCTGGGGATGGAGGATGTGGATCCCCCCTCACCTTGGGGGTCTGTCCCTTGGGGCTGCTGGCAGATTCTGGGAGCTGATGTGGGTTTGGAAGCTGAGCCAAGGCAGGGGAATGGGGTGGTTCTGTCTCTCTTTGGGCTGCACAAGGCTCAGCTGCGTGGTGGATTGAGCTTGGTGACTCTACTGAGCAGAGTGGTAGTGCACCAAGTTAATAAAGCATTCAGCAGCCAACATTGTTTGGCTGGAATTGTTCCCCCCTGGTCAGATTCTAAAGCAAAAAAAAGAAAAAAAATAGATAATCCAGGATGAGACTCCCTTTATTGCTGCAAGTGCCATTGTTGCACAAGGAATTGCATGTATTGATTAAAATCTTAAGGGAAGAGTAGGGAAATGAGCTGATGACAGTTCAAAAATTATTTTTTCAATAGAGTATGGCTTAAGGCCATCAAAGGAAGAGAAGGAAAAACTAAATTGATGTGCAGGAGAAAAGGGAATATGTTATCATCTGTTTGCTTAGACAAATCAAGCAAAAAGGAAAAAAAATCATACAGATAGTCTTTCAATATTGCATTTAAAGTATGTAACATTTTTGAAAATAGGTGAAGTGGAATTGCAAAACTTAGAGATCTGTTTCATAATCATAAATTTTTATTTTTCAAGAATAATATATTTTTCATTTCTTTGAATCACTCATATTTTACAGAAATTGAATAAATGTAAAATATACAAAATATGTATAACATTACATATTAATATACATACAGAATATACATGACTACATTATTTTACATAACATACAGAATATGTAAAATACAAAATTATGAAGGTAAAAGTTACTTATTTTGAAATAATTACTTGAAATTTGATAGTATATTTCCCTAAACAACATGGGTTTGCTTTCTCTTTGCAATGTGTGTGATATTACTCTTTTTTCCACTGGATGAAAAATAAAGAATATGCCATAATAATTATAATGGCTTGATAAATCACAACAGTAATACCATAAGAAATAGACTTTTCCTAATTCAGAGCAGGCAAATAGAACAGTAGAAAATACACCTCACTGCAGGCTGTAATATAAGTCCCTACAGTCGTGCTAAAAGGAAGTATTTGAAGTCAAATTATGTCTTTGATAGAGTGTAAGTATTTTACTGTGATGAATATGTACTCTATACATAGGAATAAACCAGCACAATCAATATCTCATTTTTAGCATGTAAATGGCAACTTGGGAACATCTATAAAAGTATTAGCCTCTCTTAACATTTCTAAAGTTTTATTAAGATGAACGCAGAAAGTATGCTGCAATACAGAAAACTTAAATTTAAGCACATTGTCACAATGGAGCTTCACAAATAAACAAAATTCCAAAACAATTATGCAAAGCAAACACCAACCAGCCTGGTAAAACCTTATCAATAATAATTTTCTTTGAATATCACTGTACCATAGAGTATGGAAGCTGACTCTGGAAAGTGCATGATCCTAAACCTCAGAATCCTCCAACACAAATGAACCATGGCCAACCATGACTAAAATTGCCAGTGCTACTTAGGAACAAGGTTCAGATCTAAATTTCCTTCAGCACATGAAGGCCATGGGTGTGACATCTGGCTTACACTTCTTTATTTCCCTTGCTTTCATTAGAGTTTGTTCCATGTGATGAAGTCAGACTGCCTGGCCACAACAAAAGGATGCTTTTGCCATTATGAAGGTAATTTTTGTGTGTATGGTAAACCAGGACTATAGACACTTTTCAAATGAGATTTGCTTTTCTTCCTCCTTCCTCAGCATTAACCTCGATTGCAAAAATTTAATTTTATTAATTTAATTTTAATGTATTAAAATGTATAAAAATTTTACTTTTATTACTTTTTTTTTCTTTAGATTTATAAGCAAAATTGATCATTCCAGCTCAACAAAATGATGACAATGCTGTGAGGAGTGAGCACAGTGAAGCAACAGGAAAAGCAAAACAGAACAATATCTGTAAAGTGTTTTGACATAAGGCTTTATTTTAAAAGGAAGTCTTGGTAGAAGACTTATTTTAACAATACCTTAAAATTCACATGAAAAAAATTAGATGTAGACATTAAATAGAGCTGGAAAAATATCAATCCTCACAAACATTCTGGATTGTAACCTTACAAACATAAATTTACTTTTTGATTTTGTTGTCCCTATAAAATGTTAATTTCCCCAAGATCCATAAACAACTCAGATTTAATTTAATGTTTCCTGCATCTGTAGAGATTAAATTCTCAGTGATGTTTCTGATGGAAATGTCTTTTATATGGAAAAAAGATCATGTTCCAAGAAAGAGGGATCTAGGAGAGAGAGGATAAGAATTGAGTTATTTTTAGTGGGACAATGATAATACAACATCATTGTGCAAAGTTTGATTCAGAATGAGCAATAATAAATACATAATATGTCACCTATGTGGCACAGGAGGTCACAGATAATTTTCAAAAGACTCTTGAGCACTTGAACCCTCTTTCTAAAAGTCAATGACATTTGAGCTTCTTAGCTAGAGACACTGAAATTCAGACATCATATTGGTTTCTTATCAGTGGGGCTTTTTCAGTTTCTCTTTTACAGTTAATAATTTTTAAACTAGATTATGTTTTGTTGCTTTTTTGTTTTTTGGTGGTTTTTTTTAATGCGTGCTAGGAAAGAAGTTTAACAGCCATTGCAGGGCAGAGCTTGTTTTTATGAAGAAAGAACAAGTCTCTGGGGTGAAAAATTGGTCCATATACACACGAGCTGCCTGCCATGCCCTCAGCAAGATCATTACAGTCTATCTGCCATGGCCATGCCACTGAACAAATATTGGATTACATTATGCCTATAATCGTCAGGCATTGTGCACTTTTCTAAATTATTCACACGGAATCACTCCAGGGGATTACACTTTAGGATGATGGGAGAGATGCCTAAAATCAGACAGCCACAAAGCACCTTTATTCTTCAGTGCATTCTTGGAATACATTAATCTTGAGGCTTAAAATGCATGGTGGTGAGTTTACCTATTTGGAAAAGATGATGATGATTGCAGATCTGCCAGACAGCAAGTTAATTGCTATATTTAACTTAGTTATTGAGAATGAAAGGCAGGCTTGCTTGATTTTTTTTTATTTTTTTATTTTTCCAAAGGACACTTCTAATGACAATTCCTTCTTCTATGTGGCATGGCTAGTCATTTTCAGCAGGTAGAGCTGCTGCTCGAAAAGTCTTGCTGTCAGAAATAACAAGTGCTTTAAATTGGGTCTCTTCACACAGTAATAGAAGATTACTGTTATTAATGAAAGTATTTGCTTCATGAAAAATGCAGCATGCCTAAGGAAATTTTAAAGTGTAAAACTACCAAAGGTGATGCTGCATCTGCTTCTTCCTACTCAGCTTGAATTTTTTCCTATTGTGATTCGAATACAGAATAATATTGGACACAGAGAGGAATTTTTGAAATTTGTAGTTTCTAATAAAACCTCCTCACACAACTGTTCATGTTTTACAGGGACATTTTAATAAATCAACATCTGCAAATGATGCACAGAACAGAACTGGAATATACTGATGTTCCTTCCTTATCTCTCAGCCTGACCAGGTCATGTCAGTAGAAAGGATTCAGTGTGGTGAACACTGGAAAACAGCAACAGAGAATGTTTTTATTTTTTTTTAAGATTAAGTGGAATATATTTTCATGATATCTAAATTGAATACATGCACCTGCTGCAGAACCTCAGTTTAAAAGTGAATTAAAATATCTTGTGGAAATTATTGCAGGGTAAACAATTTTGAGACCAAAATGCAGTGTTTTCAAGCACATATATTAGCTCATGAGAGGCTTAGTTGTCACCCACCCTAGCAGTGACTGCTCCTATTTTCTTTGGTAAAATTAAAGAGGCAAAACCTTTTTTTCACCCTCCGTCCCTTATTTTGGAATATTTACAAAATCACAGAATAAATGAGTTTAGCAGGTGCCTCTGAAGGTGTTCTGGTCAGGGGGTCAGCCAGAGAAGATTTTTCAGGGTTGTCTCCATTTGGGTTTTGAATATCTTTAGAGATGGACACCCAAAAACCTCTCTGTACCAGTGTTCAACCACTCTTAGAGCAGAAAATTATTTTCAAATGTTTAAGTCACGTTCCTCAGGTTGCAGATCATGCCCATTGCCAGGTTTCCTGTCACTGGGCACCACTGGCAAGAGCCTGACTGCCTCTTCTTTACTTCCCCCATCAGATATTTGTACACGTGCATCAATCACATTGTGAGCCTTCTCTGTCAAAGTAAGAGCCCCCAGCATTTAAATCCAAATTTTAAATTAATGATGAGCTTTCACATTTAAATATGGGAGAGTTGTTTATATATTTGGTGTAAAATATTTTTTTCCCACAGGAAATATATTTTTCTAAAGAAAATAAGAATATAAGAATGAATGCTCCCAGTAATTTTCACACAGAATTTTAAATGTAGTTAGAAAGGTCACCAGACTGAGAAACCTGAGTTTTATGGATCCTATTTAGATACAGATAATCAAATAGAATTATTGAGAGTGTTTCAAAACTTAAAAAAGATTGGACAATAAAAAAATTGAGACTAGAGAAACAATTCAGACTAGAGGGAGATCTGGACGCTGAGGAACAGACCCTCTGAAGAAACCCCATTAATTATGCAAATATACAAAACATTTGCCGGTTTATAAGAGAAAACGCTACAAAAGTATGAAGAATTATCTACTCTCAGAACTTTTGGAAGGATTCATTTATGGTGTTAATTGTACATAAAGATCTGTTTATGACTTTTTGGGGCTTTGTTTTGGTTTGCTTTGGTTTTTTTTTTTGTAAATGGAGGAGTCAAAAATCAATGCAATTTGAGGGTGGGACACTTATAGCCGATACTAGTTTTGCGTATTTTGCAGCAAAACCTTGAGTAGGAAAATTGGAATGTATGGATATATGACATCCCAGTGTTTGAGACACAGGGACAGAATTCGTCTGTGCTTTTTGTTTATGGTTCAAACATAAAAACTTGAAAAGAAAATGTTACTAGAGTACAAGTAATGAATCTGTTCTAAATAAAAACAGCTCTTGATGAGATCTCCACGAGAAAGGAGATTTAGGATTAAAGGAAAATGTTATTTAGATTAAATCTGTGAGCGAGGTTATATACATATCTTAATTGCTAAATATCTGCATGAATGATGAGCAAATATGTGGATGTCTTGACTTCTACAAAAAGGGAAAAACAAATAGATCCTTGAGGTCTTCAGCTTCAGATGCTGCTGCACCCCTGCAGATGTTTTGTTAGTGTTCCATCCAGCTGCCTTTTGTAATGAAGTTTCATCATTTCCCTGGGAAATCTTGTATATGCAAGGAAAGTAAACCTGGTTCATGTTCTTTGAAGTAATGATCCAAGGTGGAGCAGATTTTTGTGGAACAGAATGCAAGAAGCAGTACAACTTACAGCTCGTAGGATGTTTCTAACACCCTACTTCAAACCCTTAAAGAGGAATTTTGACTCTCACTTCAGGAGAGACTCACAGGGCAGCATAACATGCCCTTGTTAAGTAGATAAGGATTGTATTACACAGAAAATGGCTAATATGTCTTCTCATAATACTTGCTAATAATACATAATATTCACAGATAAGCTTTTCCTTCTTTGATTATTTTCTGTGTCAGTATTTTTCTCTTTCCACCACTGGAGTCTAGTACTGGATTTACCTTTTTTCCACACTGTGGATACCACCACATCTACCAGGTTGAATATCTTCATTAGTCTTTTTTTATTAGATGTCACAATGGATTAGAGGTGATCAATTGCCAGAAAAGGCAGTAGAGTTTAATGTGCATGTGAGATTTTAAAAAACAACAAAACAAGAATTGTACATCAGTGCACCAAATAATTTTAGGTAGAGATTTCTCATAACCTCTGGGTTGAGTTTTGGGAGTATTTCAATGAATGTGCAATTTATAGAAAACAACTATAAGTAGTAAATATTTTCATAGGAGATCTCAGTCTTTATATTAGTTTTGTTTTGGTTTTGTCATCTACAAGATGGAAGTTGTATTCCACTCAGTTCTCCTGCTGATAGCTTTGGTGGAGCACAGACACAATATCTTAGTCTTATAGAAAACCATAATTTTTCAAGAATTTCAGATAAAATTTAAATTTGAAAGTTATTTTATGTATGAGGTTTCCTTAAATCGTCATGTTTATCAGCAGTTTATTAACAAACACTATCATAAAAACAGGATTTAAATTATGCCTCAGATTTAACTGAGTCCACTTAGATTATCCAAAAAGGTTTTTTTGTGATTCAGCTGACGGAGTATATGGAAAGGGATTTTAAAACAAATTGCTCAATGCACTTGAAAGAGCACCAGTTGCTGCCTATCAGCAAATGTTACAAGGTGTTACAATATGTTTGAATTTGGCACATTCCATAAGTGACTGTCGTACACCAGCTCACAATGAAACCTGCTGGTAGAGTGCTGGAAACATTGATATGAGATTTGAATTGTGGAAAATAATACATGGATTCTCAATCCAAGAGATCAGGGTCTCCAGCTGTCCCTGCCCTTTTAGCACCCTGATGCTTGTAATTTTCCTGGAGGTGTATAATCAGTCAGCTTTAAAAACCTTTTACTTCAGCTTCTTTTTTATTTTCCTTCATAATTTTTCATAAGTAGTCCAACTAATTTTCTAAAAGGTGTTAGGAAGGTGATAGGAAGCTGAATAAAATGTAACCAAAATTCAGCTTTCTTTATAGTTTTGGCTGGGGAAGGCTTACTCCTTTAGGTGGTCTGTATGTTCCACTCCTTGGAGTGCATGGTGAATAATAATGAGGTGGCTGTGCCTAAAAACAGATTAATAATTCTAGATTTTATCAATGTTCCCTCTGTAGTGGTGGGCAATTCCTGAAGTTTAAGAGTCAGGATTTAGGCACATTGATTCACCCTCTTTGCAAATATTTAATGATTTCACTGAACAGTTTGCAAGGCAGTTTATACTTATGAGCAGATCACCCTGCATGTGAATACATTACTTTGATGTTAATATTCAACCATCTTGCATCAAAGGCACCCTGAAAACAGTGAAAGGAACATAATCTGTACCTAATCTGTACTTTATTCAACTTGAAGTACAACTATTTATGACACATCATTTGACAAATGTTGATATCTGAACACAAACAGTAAAAAGTGATTTCAGGATAAAAGTTTTAATTGTCTATGTAATATTACATTAGTTTTCAGTTTTCAGGCAAGATGCTTTGTTTTATTCTATTTTTGGTTTATTCTTTTTTTTTAATATTTGTACATATTCAAATATATATAATGGTTTTAGTTTTCTGTATTTTTTTGAAAGTTCTTTTACCTTTGATGAAAAGTTCTTTTGCAATTGATGTACATATACCAATTAGATTTATGTATTCATCCATATAGAGCAGCATCAGGAGTTTATGCTTTCAGTCATACTTCAAGAATGTCAATATTTTCATTTTCTCTCCATGAAGTAAATGGAATTTATTGCTGATTTTAGTAAAATGTTATGATGCTGAAAATTATGGCAACATCTGTATATGTATATGTCTACAGACACACATATAGAGATGAAAATACATATACTCACTTTTGTATCTCTTTGGGACAAAATACTGTACTTGAAATGAAGTTGTGGATGTCCTCATCAGACCTTAATATATGGCATGCTTCTGAAAGGTCCTTATGTGTCACATCCTCTTCTGGTTTCTTAATTTAGATGCTGAAAATGTAAATTTAAAACAGAAGATTGTATATTTTTTTTTTCTGAATATCAACTTTGTATAATACAATGCAATGCTTAGCATCATAAACCACACTCAATATCATACTGATTTATAGCAATACCTAACCAAAGCTACCTCTAACCTAAAGGAAACCTAATTCTGAAGCTGATTTTAACAATTTTCTCTTTCAAGAAACACCAAGATTCTCAGGGTTTTAAAATATTAAGATTTCAAGTGAGTTGTTTTTACATATTAAGAATTTAAATGGCATTGAATGAATTTTTACATCTCTTTCCAAAACCTCGCTTCAGGTTTCATTTACAAAAAGTGAGAGAAGAAAATGAAACTGATAGTTTTGCCTGCTGCTTGTATTTTTGGGAGCAATTTATCCCATTTTTTTTGCCAAAGGAAATAGAATAGACAAAGTCTTTGGTCTGACATTTTTAATGATACAGAGAGGAAGGTAAAAATGGGAGGTGAACAGACATGGTGGGATCACAGAAGGCTTGTGATCTTTGACACTAGAGTAAATATCCTAAGTAGATCAAGAGAGCCATGTCTGAAATAAGTCTTTTCTCCATTTCCTTTGAAAGGGATCCTGTTCCTGAGCTCAGGTGGAGTTGCCCTGCAAAGGTGCTGGAAGATGTGTGAGATAAATCTCCTCCTTTGTGTGTTGGCAATTTGTATAGTATCCTGCCCAAGTGATTTCCCAATCTGTCCAGTGTGGGACTGCCTCTGACTGCAGGCAAAAATCCAACTTCAGTGCTCATAGGTGTATTTTATATACCTCTGCTGCATCCATTTCCAGGTGGCAGGCCCTGAATGGTAAAGTTATCCACAACCCCAGTTAATGGTTCTAAAATAGGATCCCATTTCAGCCTAGGTCGTGGTGAAGCATCCCTCACTCCGGAAATGCTCTACCAAGGTGCCATTCTGTCTGATTCCATGAAGGGGGAAAGGGGAAGCATTTTGCTTTTCTGTGCAATGATCACACTTATATTATCTGTGCTCTCTGTAAGACCTCCCCTATTTCTGTCTCTGTTCTTTGTTATGAACAAGAGGATGGGGTTTTTCCATAAAGCTGACAGTTTTATGTGAGTTGAAGATCAGCATATGTTATGGTCAAGTCTATCCAGATATTTACAGCTTATGTCTAGACACATTTAGATACCAACATCAGTCAAATGTTTGGCCATGGTGTAAGCCTCTGGAAATGCTGCAAAATGCATTTTAATGGATTGAGAAACTATTATACCTCCCGCAAGCAGTCCTTTGATCACCTGAGCAATATCCACAGAGAGTTGCAAGCACACCTTCTTCTCTTCTGAAATGTCTTTTTATGTGAAATTATGCGTTATGTGTGTCATAAATCAGCTTAGAGAACATTCTGAAGCAAATATTTTGGGATTTGAAACTGCTAAGAAAATAGGAAATAGCTTGGTGACACTTGATGCAGCAGGCACATTCTGAATGCTGCCAAGCAGAAGCCATTTGTCACCTACCCATATTAAAGAGGCAAAGTCAAAGCAAACTTCATCTACACTGCTTCTATATTAGTGGAACAACCATTCAATAAAAGTGTTGCCCCAGCAAGGGAAAGCCTTCTAGTGTAAATAAAAAAAAAAAGGTGGAATAGCTGGGTCTGATGAGAATTTATGTTACCCCAGTCACCTTTGAAATTCCTTTGAAATTTAGCACGTATCATATGCCTATGGAAAAGTACTGATTTTCTCACTTCTAAAATTAGTGAGTCAAATACCTGACACTCAACCTAAATGAATTTGTAAAATCATCAGGTTTGTTTTTTTTTTTTTTTTTAAGCGAGTTCAAATGAGGATTGTTTCGATTTGTAATTGGAAAATATGTGTATTAGTATATCAGATTGGAAGTTCTAAGGATCTCAACTGGGGACATTAAACAAAGAATGAAATGCAATTTTGATAAGTAGAATTATTATTCTAATTATTATTGTTATTATATGCAAATAAGGTATCCTTGCACTGTGTGATTCCCCATCTCTGTGCATTAGTTTCCAGCTGCTTGTCTGTGAGCCTTGTTCTACTTCTGCCAAAGTGACAGCTACCCTGTTACCTGTCAGGAAGAAAAGGATTTCCTTTACTCTCTCTTTCATTTACATTCTCAAAATATCCTTCAAAAAGTGAAGTTGTAAGTGTGATTATACAAAATGCACTATTTCTCATTTGGCTATTAGCAAATAGACATTTGATAGGTGAAATAAAGGAACTTTATCAGCCAATTATTGCCAGTTTGTGACCTGTGAGCTCATCAAACCTCAGTTTGGCACAGGAGCTTTTGAGGTTTGGAATGTGATGATTCAGCCTTGGGTGATCCAAATACCAAGAGGTATTTGTACAGTAAATTTGTACAGTAAAGGGCCTCAGAATCACAGAGTGGGTCAGGTTGGAAGACACCACCGTGGGTCAGCTGGTCCAGCCTCCCTGCTCAAGCAGGACCATCCCAGAGCATATTATTCAGGATAATCCAGACAGATTTTTAATATCTCCAAAGAGGGAGGCTCCACATTCTCTCTGGGAAATCTTTTCCAATGCACTGTTGCCTCCATAGCAAAGAAATCAATCCTTCATGTTCAGGTGGAACTTCCTGTGCATCAGTTTCTGCCCAATTTGTCTTGTCCATTGCTTGGCACCATCTTTTGCTCAAGTCTTGTGGTTTTCCATGTCATTATTGATCTGTGGTGATGTGTGATGATTTATATTGTGATGGTAAAATGGGGCTGAACCTTTGTTTTACTGCACCAGCATTATCTGATTTAATCAGAACACTACAAGAGGAAAGAGAAATACTAAGTGTGACTGAAAGATCCTTCAATGCTGGTATTTTATTGATACACTAATGCAGCTGAACTAATTTAAGCCTGTGTTAACATTGCTCACGAAGCATATCGAGTGTTTAATTGTAATGCAAAAGGAACAAATAATGAGAATAAGTTACCCAAATTATTTCATTTAGAAGATAATTAATGTGATGGGCAATTAAAATATGCATTAAAGTGTACTCCTTACATTGTCATTCTAAATTACCTAAGCTAAGGTTAAAGGTGTTATTAAAAACATTAATTTAATTTGTTATATAAAAGGCAGATAATTATCATAAAATATTGCAAATGATAATGAGAAACACTTTAATGAAGTCTTGGTTTAATTAGCGGGGGTATCATTATGGTTTGCCTGTGGGTAAAATGGCAGACTGTTAATATATTTTCTTTTCATTATGATTAGAGTCTTAGAGAGTTATTTAACAACTTATATGAAGAAATATAGGCTTACATTTATATCTTTGGGATGGTATCTCATTTTGTTTGGCACAGATTTATGATATTATAAAGACTTGATAAATCCAGGTTCTGATTATAGTGCTCCAAGTGTTGTTTATCCTGCTTAACCTCCCAGTCACAGGTCACATCCACTGTTGAGAGACTTCTATTGAAAAAAAACCCAAAACCTCCTATGAAATTTGAAAGAACCTTTTCTTGGTGGTTTTTGACCTTTTCAGATCACCATGAAAAATTATATGAAAATATTTTAAATTTGTATCTATGTTATACTAGCTTGTATATAGCTATATAGTTATACTATACTTCTAAAACAGGACAAGCATTGCTCTACAACACAAGCTAACTCAAGATACCTTTTTTGGTATAAAATTCTGAGAGAAAGACCCCCTTTTCTTAATTCCAAGATGTCTGTTAGTGAACCAAAACATTGAAGAAAAAGCTATTTTTGAGTCACTGAGTTTTCATTTTCACTGAGTTTTAAAAAATATTTAAAATTAAATTATTCTGCATTTTTTGTTGAAGAGAAATACTATAAATAGACATTCAACCAGAGATTGTTCTGGCAGGGAGAAATGGTTGTGCTTGAGAACTTGTATCTTGTGATTATGGTTTTTGAATTGTCTTTCTGCTTTCCCTTCATCCATGCTTCTTTAGAGCTGGTAAATGCTATCAGAATCTACCAGGTTGTTATTTATAAAAATCAGAATAATATGGAAAAATCTCTGTTGGCTGAGGCAGTTCCAGCTTCCTCATCTTTCCTAATTACAGCAACTGCAGTCAGGTTTTTCCTTTAATAGCAAAAGGGCTGAATTTCAGGGACAGCATCTCACTGTGATGAACTTGGCTTATCTTCCTGTTTTATTCAGTAATATACAGAGACTGGGGGAAATTCAAACAGCTGCTCTCATTCACCATCTTCTATTTCCCATCTCTTTTTTTTTCTCTTTCTGTTTCTCTTTATTTCTAACTTTCATATTTAATTCATGGCTAACACAGTAGCAGCATAATAAATTCAATCCTCACTCTTTTTTCACTTATGCTTGCAGTCCAGGAGGCACATTTCACTTGGTATAATCTTTTTTGTGCTTTATTACACACATGAATTTGGTTTTGGATAGATACTGATTTTTATCAAAACTATGTAACCTGTGACATGCATGCTGTTACATGTAACCCTACAAGATGCATTAAAGTATTTTTAGTTGAAGAAAAATATCCTAAAACTTTTCCAGGAATTGAGTTTATTTGCCTAGATAAATGAAAATAACATGGGTGTCTTTTCTGATTTTCAGGAACAGCTACTCTTTTCCACCAAGAACTGCCCAAAAGTCAATTTTAATTTCAATGTCATTTACCACTGAAATGAAACTTCTTTTAAGAATTCAATTATTTGACTTCTGTAGCTCTGAAATAGAGCAATAATAGAGTGCATGTACAAACTATATCTCAAGCATTAATTTTTATTTGATTTCTCAAACCAGTTTCATAGATTTTACTAGGTTAACAAGAGAAGAGGACCTCATGACAGATAACTCTGCCGTGCTCTGCTCCTCAGGTGACACTTTAAAAGTTACTGAGTTGTAGCTGGAGTTACACTTGCTCCAAGTGCCACTGTGATGATTTAAACCTAACAAAAGTAATATAAATAACACATTAATTTCACAAGTGGATAAGTTACATCCATAGGTTACATCCAAGCAAACATCCACATCTGTCTGATGAGAAAGTAGGTCCGGAGGGTACAATTTCAATTAAAAATTGAGTTAAAATTATTAGCTAAAATAGATGCAACTGGATATTTCAGAAAACATTAGGATAAAAAACCCAGTGACACAACCACAGCCATTGTAATTTTAATAATTAGAATTGGTACGTTTGACAGTAATTTCCCATGCAAGGGAAATATTTTAAAAATGTGTTCAATCAAAATACTGTTTTCTAAAGGAATAATATTCATGTTTTTTTTCTAAATAGGAATTGATACATATATGCCTATAAGCCACAAGACATACTAAATAGTGCTTGCTGCATGTTTTTATTAACTCCAGTACTGAATGAGTTCTCAGATCAGATATTCTCTGATGCTGAGACAAGGCAAGAAACTCAATTTACTCTCCAAAATCAGTCTAGTCAGACGTAAGAACAGGTGGCTGAAGAAGGACAAATAAAAATGCATTTTCCCATTAATCAACAAATTTGAGTTTTGCTGAAATGCTGAATGTGAATGGGTTTTCCTATGCTTTCCTGCAAATATTCTTCTGCCTAACCTTCCCTCATGAGTCAATATTGGCAATTCCTGCTGAGCATATCAAAGCCCTGAGTTAGTTTATATTATCTTTTCCTGTTTTCTTCACACATGAGGAGAAGAAGTCATATTTATTTTGCTGTGCTGGATGAACTTCTTAAAAAGGCTTCTGCTAGTAGTTTCTAATTTGGTTGCATATTTTTACACTCCCTTTTTTCCCCAAAAAACATAATTGTATTTAAAGTAGAATTCATGAAGAAAAAAAATATCCATTTAGATAATTTTCACAATGGATGGCTTAAATTTGAGAGTTGTGTGAGGCATCTGGAACATGGACAGATGAGGTCACCCACTGTCCAGACCAAAACGTCTTCAGTTTGTTCTGAAAATCTTGGTATTTTAAGGCATAGTGGTAGTAGTGTTCCCTTTTTGATACAGCACGGGCAATTTACCTTAGTTACCTTTGTTAATGAGATGCTGCTACTCCTGTTAGGGCAGCAGGCTTTCAGGTTTTTTAGTAGTAGAAACAAAAATGTTGCTGGACTGTTAAAAATTGTTTCATGTCAGAAACTAGAACTAGAAAAAGTGCATGACCTGTTGCATGAGATATAATTAAGTTAGGAGCAGCTTGGCCATATCTGAAGCAATAGAAAGCAATTTTCTTGAGAAAGGTTGAAAAAATCCATATTGATCAGTACTAAGTAGTAAAAATTTATTGCAATGTTGTCAGTTGCCTTATTCCAAATCAATACAAATCTTACCAAAAGCTTCTTAAATGCAATAAGAATCTGACAAGGCCTTTTTGTCACAGATTAGTGTTAAAGCAATGAAAAGGCCCCCAAGGAAAAGTGTCTCTGACCAGAATGGCAGCTGTATCCCATTTCAGCAGTACTCCTTCTGGTACAGGACATCTTTATTGACATTTTGGAACCCTGAGGAAAAGCTTAATGTTTTGTCAGTTAACTAATGCAAATGGTCAGAAATGCCTAAAGACCTTGCATTTCTGACTGTTTTTAGCAAATCGTAAAAGTTGTTAGTTTTAAGAAGAAAAAGTCAATCAGCCACCTGAATAAAAATGAAAGGTTGGATATACAAGGAACTTTCTTCCTGTTTACAGTTTGAAGGAAAAGCTTCCATGAAAAGCTATTTTAGTCATGGGCTAAGATCCCATGATAGGATATTGGAACCTGAAACTCACACACACTGATGTGAGAGAAATACTTTCCTCATAAAAGCACTCAGAACAATTTCAACTTAACTATAATGTAGATTTAGATGTTGAAAAGCTGCCTTCCCAAAGCAGAACAATCTAATTTCAGGTAGCAGGGAAATATGACAGCACCCTCTGTACTTTTAGAACAAATGTATTTCAGAAATTCTTATTGTACTAGTATTTGATTAATTAATTGGCAATATCAGTATTAATCCAATACTTTGGATGAAAGGAGATATTTTACTTTAAAAGTTTTCATGCCCTTCTTTATTTGTGCAGAAAATGTACACAAATTCATTAAAAATTAAACCATCTAAAATTTGTGATAAGTACTTACTTAACATTTCAAATCATGTCTTTTTCAAAGCTTGATATGATCTCTTGATTTTACTTGGGACAGGGGACCTGAATGCCTGTAAAGGTGAAGCCACAAATAATATAAGTCATATGAAAAGACAATGGGGTTTTTATCCTAAATCATTCATAACCTGCTAAAAAATTTGCAGTATTTTTGTAATAAATGTGTTTTTGTCCTTTGTGTAAGACAGTGTTTTTCAGTAATATCATTTAACTCCTTGTCTCTTTCAAAATGCACTTGCCAAGGCCCTGAGTGTGCCTTGTGAATACCATAGGTGTATTCACTCATGTTGTCAATCCACTCTTTTAGGAACAGACATTCATCTCACTTGAAAGACAGCAAATAATAGGGAGAAATTACTTCCTAAACCATCACTTGGGTGTTTCCAATCATACAAGAGCTGCTTCTGTGCAGCTGTGCTCCAACCAAAGCTGAGGAGTTCATCTTGAATGCTTGCTCTCAACCGAGACAGAGAGGCCACTCCATTTCCTAGGTGGAGTCTAGTAGAAATCACCCACCCACCAAGAAATGATAACTTGCTTTTTAGAGGAGCAGAGGGTTTACAAATGAATATAGTGGAGATCATAGAGAAAAACTCTGCAGAGTAGAAGACAAACTCTCTGGAATGTACAGTACTCAGGAGGAGATGGAATGAGGTGATGGAAGGATCCCTCCCAAAAGAAAACCCTCACAAAAACAAATGGAAATGGTATAAATTAGGATAGGAATTAGCTTTTCTTTACCCTGGTGCTGATATTTTGAGCCATTTGTCTGAAAAGCTGCAGTTGAAAGACAGAAAAATTTTGGGAGGCTGGTGCATACCTCTAAGGAATGCAAACAGTTTACACAAACCCCAAACCTCTGACTGCTAACTATGAGCTTTTTAGGTGACTTGCAACAAGCGTGGAATTCCAGAACCTTTCTGAAAACTCTTCTGTGAGACTGCAGCCAGAAATGAACCAGAGGATCCTGCTTCCAATGTCAACTTAAATGTAGGAAAAAAGAGGGATTCTGCTTATAAGGTTGCAAAAAAATAACAACAGACCTTATATTTTCATTGGAAAGGTAGACCATGGTAGAAAGGATCAGTAATCCAGAAGAAACACAGGGACAGGCCCAACCCTGAAAATAACTGCAAAGGAAGAGTTAGCAAGATGAAAATGGAAGTGTATGGGACATGTGGATGCAAACTAGATTGATGCTATGGTTGACATTTGGAAAGACTCGCTGCATTTACAGGGGTAAAAGCAAAAGAACCAACCAAGCAACCAACAAACCAAAGCAAAAATGCAAACAAAGCAAAAAGAAAAAAACCCCAAACCAAACCAGCCAACCAAAAATGAAAAAAATTTAAAAAGTCATCATTCTGACCTCTACTGTGCAAACTACCAGTGGTTTAAACTACTCAGTCCAGCTTAGCATTAGAAAAAGTCAGCAGTTACCAGTCTTGCATCAGAAACAGGAACACTCTCATATTGCCACTGTATTGCAGTTTTTCAGTGCTTTTATCTTCTGCCTAAGTTGGCAGGAAAAGCTATTTATTTAATTTTATACTGGGACAGAGTAGAAGAGGAAGAGTCGCCTGGTCAGACACAATTTAGATGGATGAAGGAAGTACAGGGGCTTCAATTTCAAATTCTGGTGCTAAACCAACTTTCCTTAGCTTAGTGACAGACAGATATATTATCTTGGCCTGTTTAAGCTGAAAAGCACTGCAGAAATCTGTTAAGAAAGTGACAACAAACATTTAAAGTCTGAAATTCGGAGAATTCATCAGGCTTATAGGCCTTTGAATGTCTACATATTCACATTAAAAGAGTCAGAACTAATTTTCATTCTAAATTATATGAACAATTTACAAAGAGAAAATCAGTTGAAAGCAATTTCTAGCATTCAGGCTAATTGTCAGGCTTTTTTATTCATCTTTTGTCATCTTTTCTTTCATAAGTGGGTAATACGTATATTTTACTAAAAAAAAATTCCCTTCCAGACTCAATCCTTAAGTCAAATGCTTAGGGGGAAGTGTAATGCAAATGAAGCACAAAAATTGTAGCTCTGTTTCATGTCTTATTTTCCTTTAGCCTTCTGGAAGAGAATTCCTGAAGTCAATGGCAGAACCCTCTACACAGCTCCTTGGCTGGATTTAAAATTTCTGCTCTCAAGTCATGATGAAGTCAATGGAGAGAGTGAGACCTTGGTGTGAATTTGGGGCAAGACTGAGACATTGGTGGGACTGGGAAGGACTTCTCAGAGAACAGTGATTGGTGAGAACAAATCCTTCCCTGCATGACTTGGGATCTGGTTTCCAGAGCTTTTTTTCTATGTTTCCAGTACATTTATGGGATATTGCACTTATTTTTTTAATGTTCTCAAATTTTTCTCTGTCACCATAAAAAAAAAATAAAAAGAGACTTCATGTTGGTAGGTATTGTAGGTAGATACAGAGTAGAAATTAGTCTGAAAAACAGTAATTTTAACATAAATACACCAGAACATGAGGAGCAACAGCTAAGATATGGTTTAGGAGGCTGCTTCCTCCTACCTCTCAGCTAGCGGTTGTCAGTCTTTTGAAAGCCCAGAAAGTGATTGTGAGAATGTTTATTTAAACTTTCTGGACAAGTGCAAGACTTCAAATATTTTTCTTGGTTTCCTAATGAGACACTGAGATTTCGTTACCTGAATATAAATTTTTGGTTTCCTTTGCAAAATCAGCATATGGAGGCTGAATTTTATTAATTTTACTATTTATAATGGCAGCTTCTCATTCTACCTTGTACTGAGAACACACATTACAGCAAACCAGAGTAAAACACATTTCTTTCAAAGGTGATGAAGACAAAAATGCATTCAAAATGTTAATCCAGCCAATTTCATTACAGTCAATAGTGGATATGCAGAAATGGGCTTGGTGGGAGGATTGCAGAGACAGCTCTTTTATTGACTGTTGCTCTCATGGAACAAAACACAGAAAAGAGGATTTTTGTAAGTCATTTGTAAGGCATGACTGTCTCATTAGAAGGTTTAGTTGTGCTAAAGGCTGGCTTATGGAAGCATCCTTATGTTCTGTGATGAATTAAAAAAAAGATTTGCTGTCTTGGACCATGGGAAGTCATGCACTGCAATCCTAAGTAGCATCTGCTTTGTACTTTTTAGTTACTTGCAGACTGTAAAATACATAATGGGAATCTGTTGGAAAAGAGGCAGATTTCAAGGTCCAAAATATAACAGGTAACAGCTGTTTTGGTCAGATGTTTAAACTAAAATATGCATTTTGTTCTGGTGTTTGAGACAGCAAACAAGACCAGAATTCATGACTTAATGAACTTCATATACAGTAATTTTCTTAGAAAAACTCCTCAGCATGCAAAGCAACATTGCAAATAAACCTTATTTCTATTATCAAGTAATTCTATTTCAGGTATCTGTGAGAGAATCTTGACTTTTAACTCAACTGACCCAAGCACTTCTAGCAGATTTCCAGATTCTCCATGTACCCAGCAAATTAATTAAAATCACTTACAGATGGTTTTTATGGTTTTAATATGCATATTGTATTTTTATAAGCATCTTCTGCTATGTCTAGTACTTCAGTAGGGAAATTGGAACTCAGCCCATAGGAATGCTTTTCACATTGCTCAGATATTTTTAATTCTTCTCATCAAGCTACTATGCTGCTTTTAGCAGTCTGGTTAAGACTTCATTCTGACCATTCTAATTTAAGCTGCTTGTCTTTAATTGACAAAGCTGTGAATGTGTTTCCCAGGGCTCTCTGTAATTTCAGAGAAACAGGAACTTGAGCATTGCACAGTGAGGCTGTTGGAGAGAGACGGGGACTTCTCTCAGTGGTGTTTAAGGTGCTGCTATTGCTTGTGAAGCCTTTGGATTTCCTCAGCACTTCTGGGGGATGCAAAAGCCTGCTGTGCACTCCATGAAGTGTCTGCTGGGTTGTACTGGGACCTTCAAAACACCCTGGATTCATGGAAAGCTTCAGGAATGGTTGCTTCCTGCCATGCAGTTTACCAAGCACCTGTGACTTTAAAGGGCATAAGATCCCAAAACTGAAAGAAAATGTGGATATTCACACAGCACCATTGCTAGTTTATCCCCCTATGATTAATGAAACATAATTCAGTTGCTAAAGTATTTCTGTACCCTTAGAAAAGGATTTTGCTGCCACATTTCATGTTTTTGCCTATCATTGGCACTTTATTTCAATTGCTGCACTCAAGATGTCCACCCTTGGCAGTGGGGAATCTGATATCTCTCCAGCTTTCCTAAAACACATCACAAAAGTCTTCAATTTAAGCTATCTTAGTCATATATTCTTCTTAGACTTGCCCACAGACAGTTAGGTAGGTTATTTTTTATCATTACTATTATTTATTTCAAGAACCTCTATTTATTAATCTGAACAGGGTGAGGTAAATATTAGTACCCTTTCTTTTTCTTTTCTTGAATTCCAATGGGTTTGATTTATGTATTTTCACATTTTAGATTCCTAAACTGACAGAGTACATAGAATTTTCAAAAATAAACAGAAAGGAGTGCTTATCAGAGCCCTGCAGGTTGATCTCTACCCTTTCCCATGGTAACACTTTTTCAGCACAGTAGCAGCCAGCAGAGTAGATAATGGGGCACTTCTGAACCTGAAAATTAGATGCTCTCTGCCATGACTAAAAGAGAAAAATCCCAGAGTGGAAGAATACGAAGAAAGGTGAATGAAGTTAATTTTTATTTGTATTTTTTAAAAAATGGAAGAAGGGAAGATAAAGGAATTCAGAACTTGTTTGAGAGGTATCTGCATGAACTTAGGGGGCACCACCAACAGACCTACCTACTCAATTGCCTGAAAAGAGCAACACAGGCCTTTACACTTATATAATGGGTAGAAAGTTTGGTTGGATTTGCTTATTGGAAATTGGTGATTGGCTAAAAGAGGAAAAGTCTCTTTCTTTCCTTTCTTGTAATTCCCAAACCAGATTGTCTGAGCAGGCAAGGAATTATTTTGTATATACATTGGTGAAGGTATTGTAGTGCCTGTGTTGCCATTTCCTTGTTGCAGTGAAACATTTGCAAATAACAATGCAATGTGTGTTGAATATGTGAATTTTTCAAAGCAGACAGCAAAAAAAAAAAAAAGCTTATTGAAAATTCTGCAATGCAAATGAATAAGAGTTAATTTATTAAGAAATACTGGAGGGGTTCTAATTTTTTTCTTTTACTTTAAATTTTAATGTGTATATATCTGTTAACAAATCAACTGATAAAAGAGAGAAAAAGAGGAGAAAGTTCATTTTGCCTGTATTTTTTTTTAATATCAATTTTGCCTGTATTTTTCAGATCAATGCAGAGATGTTTTGTGCCCATAAAGTAAAATGATGAATGGATTTTCTGGCAAATTTCTGAGTAGTGTCTGCTGAAGCTGTGCAACAATGCTCCTTTTGTGATTGACAGCTGGAGCACTCCAACTCTGTCTGTTATAACACAAACATCACACTGAATCTTTCACGAATAGATGTAGTCTCCTTGCCTTTATTAGCTCTCTCATCCCATAAAGTGCAGCCAGGATAGGCATCATTCCTGTCCTTTAGAAAGCAGTAGATTAGTCCATTTCCTCATGGGGCTTTGCAAAGTCCTTCAATAGACGTGACTGGAAGAGGAAGAGGCTGAAGATGGTGGCCTAAGGGAATAAACTGCTGACTTGATAAATCTTTGGGTCTTAAGAGGTCATCTCTTGATGTCTGAAAGAAAGATTGACTTACCAGCAAATATGAGCACCAATCTTTATGGCTTTTTGAAGATTCTTTTTAAAGTAATATAGAAAACATTTGTATATGAAGTACTTATAAATTTTCTATAACTACAGAATAACAGTGCTTTCCTTTCTGAGGTCTTATTCAATTCTCATAGATTTATTTATTCTTTTTTACACTGTCTACATGCAGTCCATGAGATGTGCAGAGAATTTTAATGAGTTTTTACAATAACAAATGCAGCTGTAAAATACAACATGGAAAAATCTGAAACTCTGTGAACTTTTGATACCTGTGACTATTCATAGACCCTGACAATCTTAAACATATCATTAATAAAAATTATGATGGTTCATATCCATTGTCCTGAGATGAAGAATAAATTATAGCTAGGAGAAGATTAAATTTACTTAATTTTCTTTTTCCAGGAGTATTTCCTAGCTTGTAAAGCCATACTTAATTTAATGCAAGAGAACCTATATATTTTTGATAGGGGATTTTTCACAAGTGTGCAACACTTATAACTACTTGAAACTGGTAAATTCTAAAAACTCAAAGCCAGAGACTTAGATATGGAAATTAATGGAGTGCATCAGGAATTAAAGGAAAAATGTGTGTTTGAAAATAATTTATTTATTATTTTATTTTTTGTTATTTTAATACATAGGTAGGACATGCAGACAAGAGAGTGTAATCTGCTCATTTTCAGGCTGTAATTTAAGAAGGATTCTTTTCCAAGACAGCCAGACCATCCTGTTGTGGAGGTTGAGAGTGTGGGTGAGAACACTGAGTTTTAAAGGAGGAGCACCTCAGTGGATCTGCTGTACTCATTTCTTAGCTGACATTAAATCTGAGGGTAGGCTATGCTTTCCAGATATCTTTTGTTTCTTCAACCTGCTGCTGGAAAATTTCCTGCTGTTCCTCAGTAGCCAGAATCCACAAGAAGCCCTGGGTACTTTTAGGTATTTTATGAGTGCAGAAGGCTGTCCAGACTCTGGGAGGAATCTAAAAGTGACTTGGATTCTTGGGGGAAAATAACAATGTGCAGCTCTGTGACAGGACACACTCAAATTCTCATAATCTGTAGCTGAATAGGGAGTTAGAATCCATGGAAGTTTCCAGGTAATTTTTTGAGCTGATTTCAATTTCAATTTGAACAAAGAGGGGAGAAACAGGAATGCTGCATGTGTACACCATAATTTTTTGAATGCATGAAGCATTTGTGAGCAGAATCTGTGACCTACCTCTATAAAAATATTGTTCTTTATTTCTTATTGTTAGGGTCTTACGCTGTGAAGTGGATTGATATTTTTTTCAAATCAAAGCTGGCACAACAAACAGTTCTATGCAGTTCTATTTTGGTTTGGCGTGGGTTTTTTAACATCTCTCTCCTGAGAGCTCTATAATAAAAGTCCAGATTGCTGCTGTCCTCCTCTGACAGGCTGGGGGAGAAGTATTGATCTATCATGGGATGAAGTGACAACAGCAGTGACTTTTGTTTGCTCATCTCAGAAAGAAAGTACCAGAAGGCAGTGTTAGCTAATCTCCATGTTTAAGTAGGAAGAAGATGTTTGAAGAACAAAAGATGTATTTGATTATTCCTCCATTACAACTTGGGCAAGGGTGTGTTGGCATTAAAGTCACCTTGCTGAGAATAAAAACTCTCTAATTTATTGCAGCTTTATATGCACCAGGATTGAGGGAAGGATTTGGGGCCTGCAGCACAACCAAACCCAACAGTGACAGAGATGTTTTATTCACCTTTCCCACCACCTGAGGGAGGTCACAAAACATTGCAAATTGTTAGTGATAATGTACATGGTGAAAGAAAGAAAAACATAACCTTAGCTATAAAGAGTAAGGTGTTGCTTTTTTGTCATAGGGAAAGGCAGAGATTTAAATAAAAAGGAAGAGAAGAGGGTGTGTTCAGGGGCATCAGTGGAAATCAGCATTGAATAAAAACACTTCTCTCTACAAATCTTTTGGCAGAACACAGACTCATGCTGGGGTTTTTTAGAAGAAAATAGCAAAATTAATTTTTAATTGGAATGTATATGATTCACAAGTTCAATCTGTATTTTTTGCTCGATAGTACATTGTGTTCTGCATATACTGCCAAGGAAATTAAACAAGTATAACGTCCCCAAAGAGCAAACTGTTATGTTTAGGAGAACAGAGGTACATGAGGGGAAAGAAAAAAAAATCTGTTAGCATTCAGCAGGTATAGCTGAATTGTAGGCCCTTACATGTGGAGAGCAATTGCTCTGATGCATAGAGACGTCCACTTCCACATTTTATTTTACACTGAGCTGTGCCATGCCCTGTTTGGCTCCAGCTCTGCAGTGCTCTGCACATGTCTGGGTTGCTGCATTCATGCAGGCTGCAGTGGAGCCAGCCAGATCAGAACAAACTCTAAAACAGGGGCAAAAGGGAAGAACATTAAATTGGAGAATAAGCATGATAATATGTTGTGGGGTTTTTTTGTTTTGTTTTGTTTTGGGTTTTTTTTGTCAAAGGCAAATCCACAAAGTGTTGCTGGCTGCAGCATCACAGACTGGGATCAAGACACAAAGCACACTATGGCACAAGAGCACTGCCTGCACTGCATGGTTTTCTAGATTTTTGTCCTGCTTTCTTTGAAAAAAATGTTTTTGGCTGTAAATTACGTTGCTTTCTCTTTCCTGAGGAACACTTCTGAAAGGCAAGGAGAGATTCTCACCACAGCTTTTTATTGTTTTTTAAAAAGAAAAAAAAAAAATCCAGTTTGCTAGACAATATAAAGCATCTTAACTATCAGCCATCACTAAATAATAACATACCTAATCTCTTGGGCAAATTAGGGAAATTTTGTGACTGTATTCTGCTTAATACTACTTAAATTCCTAATTACTATTTATTCTCTATTTGTAGATCTATTACCATCTCCATGACTGATTTTAGTGGCTGGAGTCTGATCTCCAGACTTAGTAGCCTCCTCTGATTTTTAACTAAATTGAACTGAGCTTTTCACTCTATGAAAGCACAACAAAGAAAGAGGAGAAAGGAGAAAAGATCATTCTCCAGAAATCACTGATGACTTTGTTCTCCATATTTAACATAATTTTTTATTGTTTTTTTTTAATAGCAGAGTAACTGTGCCATTAAAGTGATGTTGCATTAGGTAGATGCATAAAAATACAGACTAGGAATCATCCCTAATTGAAGAATATCATTGGAAAATTATGGTATGAATTAAACAAAGCATGATTAATTGTTCACTTGCCTGCTGACCCCTTAATGACTGTGCTGATAACTATCAGTGCAGAGTCACTCCCTTCTTTGCAGCCTGAGAGCTTGACAGGAAAATGTGGATGCTTTCAATTGATACACACAGGAGGAGAAAAAAAGAATAAGAACAAAAAGAGGAAAGAAAGAGCTGTATAAAATTGTGGGAACAATGAAGCAAACAGTTGTGTCTGATAATTCTGGTCACTAATTTCCTAATATATATCCAAACTGAAGAGCAAGTAGTAAATCCTCACACCCGCCAATGGATTTTAGGTAGTGTGGCTTAGGAGACACTATGAATAATAAAAATCCATTAAGAAGTTTGTGGGGTTTTCTTTTAAACTCTAATCTTTTCTTAGGTCTCTGAATAGCAGGAAAATGTAATCTCAATTTAGAAACACCTGCAACAAAAAGTGAGAAAGGATGAAAAATAATAGCAGTATTCAGCATCCTCAATTATAGAATGGTCTTGTATATGACTTCTTTACATCCTTTGTTTGAAAGGTGATAGAATTTAATTCTGTTCTTTGTGTGGAGAGTGCATGAAAAATTTATTTTAAGGGAGACCTTTAGGAAGCTTTACTTTAATGCTGTTAAAACTTTAACTTTGTGTGAAACAGCCTGGAATGTTAATCTTGAAATTTGCTTCAGGAAAGTGCAGCATTTTCTGAGACTGGCCTCAAAGTAGGAAAAAATTGATTCTGCAATGATTCCCTTTTACTTCTACTTTGTTTCTGAAATACTAAATGGTTGATGTAATCATTCAACCTGATGTTGTTGCAAGAGAAGGAAAATTGATCAATATATCATTATTGATCAGTTGCTTTCTGATTGGCTTAGCAAATCTGAGTGTTATTTCTATCCTCACATAGCCAATCTAGCCTATCCAGAGTTAATCTAAATAAATGTTTGTGCCTCCTAATTCACAAGGTTACAAAACAAGTAGATTATAGAAAAAGGAGCTGAACAATAGCATAAGTCCATATATATACATATATGAAAGCATGTAATATGTTCTTAAAATTGGGCATGAAATAAAATCACATTTAAATCTCAAAACGAGGTAAGGGTGCTTTGCTTAGTCACAGTCCCAGTAGTGCAATAATCTCTCCATTCAGCTCAATTGATGCTAAGACTTTTAAAATTAGAGTTCTTAGGAACCATGCACTATAACCCTGAGTATTTAGGTGTTTTCCAGTTAGGTTCATGTAGGTGTTTTATTGAAGAAATTCTCTAACATAGATTGAAATACTTTAAAGAATTATAAAAAGGCATGTTTCAAGTGGTGCATTTAGCACAGTCCAATGAAATAATATTGGACCCATAGTCCAGGGCTTTACCTATTTTTGATGTATTCTTTTTATACTTTGTGAATTACATTGAATAAATGTTTATGATTATGTGAATGAACTTTCTCTTACCTCAAGGACCCTTCTTTGCTTCTTGCACATGGAGCAGTCTGTTTTGGGGTTTTTTTGTTGCTTCCTCCCCTGCCTCTCCAGGTTTAGGAAAATGGATTTTAATACCCAGTTAATTAGGAAACTAACCATGAAGCCATGATAAATTCATCAGCTCAGAGTGCTTTTAGCATCCAACTTAAAACCTCTAGTGGGTAAAGTGCTGAAAACCAAGTTATTTTATCAATTGCATGTCTTTCTCAGCCTGGTTCTGTGTGGATGACATCTGATTAAGAAACTGTGCCCCAGAACAACTGTTTCTCATTGCATTTTTTAGCACATATCCAGGGGCACAGAAATGTATGGGAAGAAGGGTCAGCAGTATTTGTGTAGCTCAGCCTGAGAGGTCAGATTATTCCAGCCCAACTCAGGTATCATGTGTTTGAACTAATGTAATTACCACATTACCCCATTATGTCAACAAAAAGAGGTGTCAGAAGCTTATTATCTTGCTGCTCCAATGTTACCCTCCTCCATCTCATTTTCTTTTCCTCAGAGAAGTCTTTTAAAGAGAAATAAATTGATTATCAATTTTTTTACTTGCATGCATCTTGGGTTTTAGTCAGTGTGAGCTGATTTTTTTGCTTGAAATGACTTTGGAATGAGAATGGAGACTTAAAGGCAGTATGCTAAGGACTGATCTTTTTTGGCTCCAGGCACAGATGAGAATTATTCTGTGCAGAGCAGATTGTAGCAAAACCAGATTGTTTAGGCCAATCCAAAGAAGCAATTTATTGCCTCTTTGTGACTTTGTGGTCTCTTGATCACAGACATCATAACCTGCTGAGATACTCCAATATTCTCCTTTAAGGAAAGCCAATGAAAGACAAAGTTATGCTTCAATACGTGCACCAGGAACTTCCCAAAACCTGTTTTCCTGAGACAGATGAACAACTGCTCCTGGAAACCTGATGGCCTTGGTCACACACATATTTTGAGGAGGGGGGATGAAATAATAGAATCAGTCAGTGTTCAGTACTCAATATTCAAAGTCTTTAAATGACAAGCAGCAGTGTGAAGGAGCTGACAGTTCCTGTTTCAAACCTGAGGATTGATTCCTCTCCTAGATTCTTAGTCTCCAAATCCTCCCAACAGCCTTTCACCTCATTTTCCTGCTGAAGGATAATATTTCCTCCAGCCTATTCATTGACTTATTCTATGGAACATAAAGTTTTAGTTTTTATGAGTGCTCTGCCTTCTGGGGCCAGATGTTTCTCCCTGGCTTTGGAACCTCATAGCCCTTGTTGGACTATGAAAAAGTGGCCAGATGTTACCTAAGGACATTTCCATCTTTTCAGTCCATATGTTCATGAGATGAGAGAGCTCACCCAATATTCCTTCTCCTCCTGCTAGTTCATCTTCATGTGTTCAGAGAGGTGTAAATGATGTTGCACCATCCCCTGTTTAGGCCATAGATTTTTCTGGATTTAGTTTTGATGAACACTGTCATGACCAGTCCAGGTGGATTCAGATCTTCTTCAGTTTCTTTCCTAGCAGAGTGGAGCGCTGGGATTTGAGGGCCTGGCCAAACAGTGGTGAAAAGAGAGGACAAATTTTCATAACAGTAAGTGAACACCTATCTCCCTATTTACATAAATTCTCCCCCTCTTTCCTCTCTTTCTCTAATAAATTTAGGGATTTGTGTGCTGCTGTGAGTGGCAAGAATAAAAGAGAGGGAAACTCACTGTAAATCAAGCTGAAAATAGCATAAAATATGGTTAGAGCAAATCAAGCTAAAAGAAAAGGGAGGGGCATCTTTAATACACTTGTGTATATTAAAAAAAAATATTTCAGCCAGTTGAATGCAGGGAAACCTCAGGAAATTATAAAAAGCCTAGGATACATGGGTGCTTTGTGAACTAACATAAAGGACAGGCAGGCTGTTCCTAGCTATTGTCTGCTTATTACTGGGCCTGAGGATAAAAAGAGGCTGCAGCTTTCTAATCTTCTTTTTCCAGTCTCAGGAATCTGGAATTCAGGACTTGAGCAGTATAGCCAAGTGGGACTGCCCTGAAAGCTCAAATTGTTAAATTTATTGATGAATATTTAAATTATTAATTAAATGGATTTTGTTGCTTCTTCATTTTCTTTCTGACTCCTGATGCTCTAGCATGTATCCAGCTCATTTTTACAAAAGGAAAAGAACTCAAAACAAAATCCAAGAGTTTTGCTGAATGCAAACTCTGAACTTGTGAATCTTCATTAACACTATAAAAAAATCACTGTGAGATTCACAGTAAAATCAGAGAAGATTCCTCATCATTCTTTATATACAGTTGAGAGGGAGGTATGTCAGTCAGAATGAAAGCAAAGAGATGACCAGGTGAATTTAGAGCAAAACAGCTTTTTGTGAGATGAAAACTCCCCAAGGGACCTTTGAGAACAAAACTGGCCACCAGTTGCCATGCATCAGTACATTGGACATTACCACAGCTTCCTATGCAATAATTCCTTCTTTATTCATGTACACCATCTGCTGAAATCACAAGGAGACTCAGAGATAAATTGTAGGGTTGATATATGTCATCATTTTCACAAATGATAAGCTTGTCATGTTTTATATTGCGCCATTTTTGTAAGAAATACATTCTTGGACATTCCCAGTTATTATTTCCTTGGGTGGTGCTTAATATTATCTGTTTCTTCTGTCTTATCTCCTCTTCTTCAGCAGCAGTTCCTCACCACGTGGAAAGGCCAGATGAAAGAGCAGCAGCAGGGCTGTGGAGCTGCACCCTTTAAAAGGGGCTCCCTGCCACCTTCTCCCACATACAAACAATTTTTTGAAAAGTGAAACAACCCTGGGAGCTGTTGTTTAAATTGGAATTTGAAACAGCCACAACTAATTAGAAACAAAATAGAAAGGATGGAGGCAAAGGAGGCAGATGGTGGGGTTGGATTTGGACTGGGTGGTTTTGCTGGGCACCAGGAATTGCTGTGGGGATCTGATCAATACAAACAAAAATAAAACTGAAAGATAATGTGGGGTCTGCCCTGGGAGGAGGGGGAGAAGCTTTACAGCATCCATATTTTGCAGTAGGAAATACCTGGCACTAGGCATGACCAGACCTGAATGTATCTTCTTTGTAATTCTCACTTTTATAAAAATCTGTTCCTTAGACAAGATAAATAACAGGGAGGGTTATTTTATATAACAATGAGTAATGAATAAATATATGTTGAATTCAAGACCAGCTCTTCTCCGACTTGAATTATTGCAGCAATGTGGAATTAGCTTGTTTAAAATCATGACACTACATTGAGAACCATGTGAGTGGGATTCTAATGAGATGGTTTAGGATCAAAGATTTAAAGCACAAAGAAATCTCAGGCTGAGTTAAAAAAAAAACAAAAAAAATCTATTTTTTGGCTTCCACTTTGAGTTAGATAAAATCTTTGGATTTTTCAGATTTCTTATGCAAAAATTAGCCGCATTTGATTTCAAAATATGAAATCAACTTTTTTCTTACATAGCTAAAATATTTTGCTTTCTGTAGTAATGTTTTCTTCTTCTTGTTTTTTTTGCAATAACTATTTTCTAGATTACCACTTACTTATGCTAGATGTTTTTACATAGATGCCAAGTGAGAACTAAAAATCCTCTAAATTTCAGCTGAGTTGTTAATTTTTAGCTTCACAAATTCAAATTAATCTGAGTTTGTTTGAAGCTATGCAGATTGTAGAAGCTTGTCAACCACATCTTAAAAGTATTCTGAGTTTGGAAGTAGGTGGTGAAAATCATTGTACAAAAGCACTTAAATGAATGTGTCTCTACATATCTCTTTCTCCAAGAGCCCAGATTTAACAGGATATTATCACTGAAGCAATGCAAATTCAGGAATGCTCATCCATCACAGCAAACACCAGAAATACCTGCTGGAATCTGTCTCACAATCAGGGTTTTTTTGTGTTTGCTCGTTTTCTTTATTCCCTAAATGAATTTCTAAATAGATGCTCAGCTAATAACCCATCATTAAATCTACAAGCTTATCATTCCAGTTCATGTATGCTGTTTCATAGTAAATGAGGCTCTTTTTTCCCCATAATATAACAGTGATAGTGTGCAATAGAACAGTCATTTACCCAACAGCATTCTGCAGAAATAGAATCCTGCACTTTCTGCAGTCCATTTTTAATGCCCATTTTCCTGAAATCCTTGCTCCTGATGGGGAAGGCTGATTTACAGCAGGAATTCACCCTCTTCAGGATTATTGTCAATAAACGTGAAGATGTAATTTGAGTGATAATGAAAGAACATTTTATTGAAAATCTCCAGAGAGTCTGTTTCACAAGATATAATTGGAGAGGGGCTAAGAGTCTCCTGCACCAATTTCCAAATTTAGCATCTCAGCCATCAAGATGTGTATATTTTAAAACTGTCTAGGGGGAAAAAAGCCTATAATATGATCAATAACAGTATAAGATTAGAATACAGCTCTGCAAAAATGGGGACATGAAGGGGACTGGAGAAGAGCTCAAACATTTCAGTATACAAAGTACATAAATTTTGTCAGTGTAGTTAGTCTTAATTTTCCTTTTTATCCATATGCTTGAAACTGCTGGGAAAGACCTTCTTATTTTGCAAATTGTGCAGCTGTACTGACAAGCTTGGTTTGTAGAGATAGAGGATGCTGCAATTTTTATTTTTTAATTTTTATTTTGGTAGAAAGAGCTCCCAGAGTTAGAGTGTGAGTTTTGATTTCTGACCCTTATGTTTCTGGTAATACTGTGAATACCCAAAATCCTCCTCCCTCTTTTGTGGATCTAAGATCACATCTGGAAACAAAATGTATTTTGAACAACTACTACACCTTAGCAGTGCATTTTCAGAGTTTATAATGGCAGAGTTGCAAAATTTTCTCTGGCTGTAGGTTTGTTTCCTTGTGCCATTTAATTCTTTAACATTTTGGGCCTAAATGATTTGAGCCTTATTTGTCTCAGAGATGGCCTCATTTCCTTCTTCATTAATGCTTGGTCCCAAAAGCTGAAGCTGGAGCTCATCATTAAAGAAGACAAGAGATTACTGGCTTTTCACTGAATGGGAATTTCGTGGATGGAATCTCTTTTTCTCCCCAGCCCCAAAATAATTCAAATCAATAGACTCTTAGTGCCATTTCTTTCTTTTAATCTAAGCTTTTGTGAAAGAGTAGAAAGGCTGGTATTTGAGACCGAGGAGTCATTTAAATTCCATTTGTCTGTTGATTTATCTTTTTTTTTTAGTGTTGATGGAAAAGTCTTTAAATTATTTTATGAAATTATGTCAAAGGTAATGAGATTTTTTTATCCATTCTCTTAATTTAATATATTAATAAAAATATTTTTCAATGTTATCCTTGATCTTCACTTTACAAAATCTGTGCTCCTTAAAACCCTTCCTCTAATACAGACTGAAAGTAAATGAATACTCGTAATGCAAGATTAGTGAAATTTAGAAATATCACCAGCTTTCTAAATGATGAGTATTATTTTTCTTGGATACACCAACCAGATTTTTCTATAGTGAGGAGTCTATTCTATTAGAATTAGAATTTGCTGTGATTTTTTTTTGGGGGGGGGGCTCATTAGCATTATTAACAGGATCACCTTTTGCATGGTTTTAAAAGGGTACAAGAACCAGTGAGGAAGTTTGCTTATGTAGTATAAAAATAATTTGTATTCTCTCATTTTTCTACTCCCTTTATCCTATTATTTTTACTCAAACAAACAACAAACAAAAAACCCAAAACCAACCAGAACAACAACAACAACAACAACAAATTCCTTCTGGTTTCAGGTACACTATCTTCAGGCTTCTAGGTTTGAAGTAAATATTCCTTCTTATTTGTAAGTACAAACTTTCATGTAAGCAAAAAAAAGGAAAATATTCTAAATTATTGTAGCTGAGAACAGGGAAAGGATTTTGGGGTATTTTTTTACAAAATAAGCTTACAGTCTGCTTTGCTTCAAAGGCTGAAAGCACAGAAAATTATTTGTTTTAAAGACTTTCAGTCATTTTTTTCCCTTATGAAATTTGTCTTTTTTTCTTTTTTCTACTTACCTATAGAAGAATGTGAAAGGTTAAAATTGATATTCTTAAATCATACTAGAACAACCTGATCACTAAATCCAGATATAATGATAGTGATATCTCTGAAATTCTGTTCAGACTTTGATAAATGACCCACAGTACAGGTGCCTGACACTTCACATCCTGAGAACAGATCTGCTGCTGAGCAAACCTGTGTGAAATGCACACAGTTCAGATAACCTCATTTTGTGCTGCCATTTTTGCACAACAGGTAAAGCCACCCTTGTGAGTTTACAAAAGCAGCTCTTTTTCTTAGTGGCCATTTAGCATTTTTAGTTATAGGGAGTGAGTGAGGAAGAGTTACTTTATTTCCCTTTGAGGGTTCCCAATAATGCCTCATTGTCATGGGCTGTTCAAAGCTTTTGGGAGTCCCTACAGAAGCCTTTGTAAGCATCACATCAGGGCTGCTCATTTTCACCTATATGGTGTCATTTTAGTCTTGTAATGTCATTTTCTATTGAAAATGTATTCATGACACAGTGTTGGACTTTTCATTCAGTGGTGGTGCTGGTAGGGTTGTTGGTGGGCTTCTTTCCTCTTTCTTTAATAATCAAAACATTCAATGGCTGTGGAATGCTAACATTGGCATAAAAATGACCAAAAGCAGTTTGCCAAATGGGAAGCTGGATGGGAAATTAATGTGTGTTGGCTTGATGAAACTGTGAAAAGTTGTCTGTCTGGACAGACCATCTGAGCTCATGGGAAAAGGATTTTGCAAGATATGGATTGTAAAGGACTCCACTGTACCAAGAGATAGAGCATTCACCAAATTCTTCAAGCAGACCCTGCTGAGATTCAGCAGGACTAGTTTGCTTTACCTTAGCCTTGACTTTCTTAGACTTAATCTGGTTCTTGTAGGAGCCACAATCCAGACAAATCAATTCCAGATTACTTGGCAGTGAGTGTAATTTGATAACCATTGGTTTAAATCCCTTTCTTATAAAACAGTAAAATGTTGCACTGATGTGAAACATCAGTGACCAACCTTCAGTATGGGGAGAAATGAAAGGATAAAAAAATAATCATAGTTGTCTTATAATTTCCCTTACATCTGCCATGCTAAAGAGTATCTGGGAATACCTGGATATCCTTTCCCATTTGTTGTGATGGATATGGCAAAAGTCAAAAATGTGTGAGTAATGCTGATTTTTCTACAAAAAAAATTGTTTTAACTGGGCCATGTTTTAGGAAGATGCTAGGCAATATGAAAGAGGTTTTAATTTTCTTATGGTTCAAAATGTGAAGTGTATATGGAAAAAAATGAGAGAGCAGGCAAATGCTCACCTACTTGAGCTGCTAAATGGAGAATTGACACACATGACCCTGGCAAAGCTTCACACATGAGAAAATTCTGGAATAATAATACTGCTCCTTAGAGGGGTAGCATCCTCCATTATTCAGCCATCCTCCATTATACACAAATGATCTATGCAGCCTTTGGGTAATATTTATATCCGAGAGCTGCTCGGGGTGTTCCTGTCCTGCTTTGTTGAAAAGAATGTGTGAGGGGATCCTGGACCTCCACAGCCCATTTTTATAAACTAAATATCACAGGAGACATGAATTTTACACCTGAAATTGTGTGACAGGATCATGAAAGCTGAGTGCCTGGAACTGAAGGAAGTTACAATATTGTTTTCCAGTTTCATCAAATCTTCCTGCCTCAGCAAATTCACATACCTAGTTATACACACAAAAACACACATATATTTATATGATTTAGGCATGAAGCTAAGTGCCAACTAATTGTTATTGTGGAGATAGAGCCACTATGATTGTAACTAACTTTGCTTTTTGACAATTGATTTTTTTTCGTAATTGTTGACATGCATTAATAATAATTCACTGTTTGCTTCTATATTATGCCCATTATATTATGAGCCTATTTTGAATTTTTGTAATTTCAGAGGGAATGCTTAATTTGTTTCACCAGGTAAGTGAAATAGGTGTCCAGTTTTCCTCAGGCTTTCTATACTCAGTAAAGAGAGTCAAGTCCTTCTCTGAACTCTCCTGCAGAGGATGTTTTGATGGTTTGGGTTTTTTTTTCCCTCTCTTGATGAGGATTTTAAGGAGATTAAATAATTAATTTGGTAAACTGAAAAGGTAGATGATAGTGGTGGGAATTTTACCCCCTTATTTTTCATCCCCTCCGCTGAATGATTCCTCTGAAACCTTTTGAAGGTTTGTATTCTTTTCATATTGTATGTTGTTGCGCCCACATTTGTATCTAAGTTTGTTCATTATTAATGCCCTCAAATATTTAAATATTTGAGCTCTCTTATGAACCCAATATTAATTACTCCAGACATGCTTTATTTCCCTGCTATCCCACTCCTTCCTTGGTTACAAAGCTGTTCAGCACAGTGACATTTTGTCAAGACACTGTGACAGACTATAGCATTGAGAGGGAAAATCCCAGCTCCTAAGGAAACATACTAAGATTGACAAAAGATGAAGAACAAAGATCCTAAAACCAGAACAAAACAAAACCCCAAAAAAATCCAAAGCTGAATGGGATACAAGGACAAAGACATGATGCGATTAGGATGTGATTGCTATAGCTTTTTTTTCTATGCAAATTTCAGTGATCAATGGTAGTCTTCAAAAGATGTCATTGGGAGGTTTTTTTTTTATTTTTCTACAAGAAAAGATTGATAAATAAGTTGTAGGTATGTTCTCAGAATGAAACACCGTTGCCATTTTTTAATTATTAAAAACTGATACTATCATGCAATAATGTGTTTCCATATTGTATAGTGAATATTTTCCTTTTTAAGCCTCTCCCTTTAAAGTCTTGGCAAGTAAGGTCAGATGCCTCTTAATGGAAATAGAAATGAAAAGCACTACCACCTCATTGATTTCTTCTCCTCATCCAAAAATGAGATTGGTTTTTTTTTTAAACTCTCTGCCTCATCATGATGATTTCAGATAAGCACCTCCATAATAACAGACTAGTATGGAGAGGTATAATGCTTCATTTCAACTATATTCTACAGTAAGTTTATCATAGATTCAATTCACTGCCATGAGACTGGCTACAGTTGCTAAGAGGAACTCTCATTGAATGAATTCATCAGTGCATGGAAGACAGTGAACCAAATTCATCCCTGCTATAAATCATCCAACATTATTGGAGCTGTCTTAGGAAAAAAAAAAAGTCCCACTCCATTTATCCATTATTCTACAGAAGGATGCCTTTCATAAAAGTTATTTTCCTCTTTGTTGCTCTGGTACTTATATATTTCAGTCACTGAGGAGGTAATGTGAATTGTAAAGATAAAGTTGAATATTTGACACCTACTTCATTTATGGAGAAGATCTTATGCAAGGGAATATAGCCCCGAGCATTTTGCTCTAATTGACTCATGAGACAAAGTCTAAGCTTTCCCTCAGAGACTGTAAGATAAAGGAATGAAAGCAAAACTTTGCAAAAATATTAGTTTAGGAAAGTGCTCCCTCTCATTTAATAGAAACTATGTTTCTGCAGCAGTTCTGTTACTCGTGTGGCTGAAGTGCTCAGAAATAACTGTTCCTCAAAATGTCACTGTCAATGAGGGAAAATTACTGCTCCTGTTCAAGTAATATGCTAACAGGTTTGATGAACACTGCAAGCTGAGATAGTCATCTAATCATCCCACTTAAAAGAAAAGTATTTTTGCCAAAAAGATGCAGCTCTTGAGTTACTGTTTTATGATAGTTTGCTCGTCATCTTGGAAAGGGCAAGTTATAACAGAGATTTTCATTCCTTGTACAAAGTTAGCCAGAAGCTAAACTCAGGGTGAAATACTTGGTGGTGAGTAGAAGAAAGGCAATTGGTTCCTATTTACCTTATTTTAATAATAACAGTGAAAAATAAAATGGACAGAGGGGGAAAGAAATGTAAGACAGTGTTAATAATCAAAGTAGTCCTTCAGTAGACTTAATACAGGTCTATGGCACATTTTGAAGTACTTTTAAATTGTATGCATCTCTAAATTAAGGCTGCTTTTATTGATTGTAAATACTTAGCATAAGAGAGGTCTAAAAATTCATGTCTCAGGTTGTGTTACTCTGTTCCCTAAACTAATGGCAGTTAAGAACATTTTATTCACTTTGAAATTCTACTTTTACTTACTATTCCCCTTTGATACACAACTTTATACTTACAGAAACCTGTCAGTCATCAAGCACTTAAAAACTGTCAGAATAAGAGCAAAAAGACAGTGAGGCTTTTAAAAATACACTTGTCACTTGTATGCTATGTAAGGCAAAAGTTTAATTAGCATTTTGCAGTTTGGATTGGTGATGTATTGACAGCACACTGATTACATACCGAGGAAGAGCTCTCATTTTTGCTTCAGCATCCAGCCAGTCTGAATCCTGCTTTTGCACTCCTTGCTTTTAAAGCATAAATCCATTCATTCAACAATATTTCAATCTGACATTTCCTGTTCTAATGGAATGAACCTACTTTATTCTTTAAGAAACACATCATTGAAAATTAACTGCCTGAATCGGCAATTAGATTTCCAATGGCAGAAAATAATCTCTAATATCCATTTGAGATTTCCTCTTTTCCTCCCCCCCTTCCCTCTGACATGCTGTGTACTTTATCCTGTAGAGGGTGCAGTGCACAAGAGTTTGGGTGAATGTTCAAGGAAAAAGTGGACATCAGCTCTGAGAAACCTGTGTGGGACGTTATGTAATCAAATGTGATTGATGCAGCAGTGCCCTTCCTCGTGTCCAGCCCTGCTACTGAGCACTCTTGCTCTTTCTGTGAATCTGGGTTCAGTCTGAGCTGCTGGAAAACCACCTGGAAAATCTGTTACACAGAAGGAGAAGGTGGAGTACCCAGGATGACACAAGGCAAAGCCTTTGTCAATAAACTCGCCTTAACTCCATCAATGTTCAATGGTTCCTTTTGGCTCTTTTGTGTGAAATATGTATTCAAATGCTTTGCTGAAACACAGCCTATATTGTTTGCTTCTTTTTTTTTTTTCTTTTCTTGAAGGCAGAATCTACTGAAGACATAAAAATGTGGCATTGGAGATTCAGATTTCATACGATGTGATGTTTCTCTATATTTTTTTCTCTAGCCCCAAATAAGGAAAAAAAAAAACCACAAAAAAAATCTAAGATGCCATATAAGTTCTTTCTCATCAGAGAAAGACTCTACCACAAATTAACCTTGTCCTGCAAGCTTAAGGGAATGGAGGTAATTATTCCATCTTTAGAAGATCTGAATAATTTTATCACCCAGCTGGGAAAGAAAAGAAATCTAGGAAAGTTGGCTAAAGTAAACTGAGAGGAAAATTTATTTTAAATGACAATGCCATCTAAATGACAACATATATTTAGCTGCAGGAATAATTTCATCCAAGCTTCTCTCAAGAGAATTGGAAATCTCATGGTGATTAAAATAAACCTTAGATTAGACAACATTTGTGATTGGTTTTTCTCTGACAGGAGAAAATGTAAACACTCCTACAGCAAATATTTTAACTGGTAGTGGTCCAGAGTGACAGAAGTGATTAAAAAAATAATTCTAGTACCATAATGTTTGCTGGAGTAGTTAGTGATGTTTGAGTGCTGCATAAGAGAGTCATCATATTGCCTCAGCTCATCCAAAGAATTGTTGGATGAGTGGGGTGGAATATATCGAAATGTTGATCATGACACACATTAGCGAGCTGCGTATTGACAAGCAGCTTCCATACTCAAGGTGTTGATTTGGATTTCTTGTTAAGCCCTCCCAGTGATTTGTGACTAATCTATATCTAATTTAAAGTATTCAATAGAATCTCCCACATCTCTATTTTGAAAGCCATCTTCTTTGATAGAAATGCTTCTGAGGTTTATTACCCCCTGATTACAGTTAAGCATGTTGTGCACAAGCCTTGAGAGAGCTTGTCTAACGACTCATAATTAGTTTGATAGCCAGTGCTATTAGAAAATCCACAACATTTTCTTCCCCACCTATTAGTTTTATGGTCTGTGACTGCTTCATGAGAATTACAACATGAGAAATTGCAAAACAAGCGTTAAGATGAAATTGAATAACATTATTTACTTGTGATTGCAACTGTAATTGTTTAAGTATTAGCAACATGCAGTCTTCAAAAGCCTGACTCTCAGCTCCCTGTTTGATGTCGTGATTGCCTCACCTTGGGACTGTGGCACCAATTTTAGCATTTCTATTTCCATCATTATTGAATGCAGCTTTGATTAATGTGAATAACATTGGCCAGGATGCAGGAACACTCAGTTCTTCTTAGAAAAGATGCAAATTTACCTCTAAAATCCTAAAAAAGCTTTGTTTGTAAGAAAAAAAAAAAGTGACTTAAAGCAAAATCTTTTCAGAAGACTATATAAAAAAGTTTATATAAACCATCACCAAATTAAAATTATATTAGCAAGAGCAATGAAAATAAAACATTTAGCAGTATAGAAATATTATAAAAATAGTCTTTTCCCCACAATTTTTGGCAAGATGAGGAAAATATGAGAAAAAGGACAGGTATCTTCCCCCTCCCTTTTGTTTGGAATAAAGATTCGAATGACAGAAATTAAGGAAAACCATGGAGATAAGGAATTGTGCCCCCTAAAGCTGAGTGTCATGGTGGCTGATCATTATGTGAATGTCTGGGAGGGGCTGGATTCAGAATACAGCCCTGAATTTACATTCAGAAGGTGAATCTGTCTCTTCAGTAATATGCGAGCTGAACACAGATGGATGAGAGCAGGGGCTGGGATCCCTTAATCTCTCACTTCTACCTGCTGAGAGCTACCAGATCAGAGCCTGTCTTCCCCCAGCAAACAGCAATTGTTTTATACAAAATGAAGCAGATTCAGAGCAGCACTGGCAGCACTCACCTGCTGCTTGGCATCACTCCTGCAAGAAGCCCTAAGTCCATCCCCCCAGGTGGAAAGGGAAGAGGGAAATGAAAGCAGTCCCTTGAAGCTCTAAGCTTGACTGTCTTTTTTTCTTTTTCTTTTTCTTTTGTTTCAGATTTACCATGTGGCCTGGTAGGGGAGTGATTTGCAAGCAAACCTTCGAGGCTTGCTGAGGCTTAGATGTGAAAACAGCGCCATGAGCCATCTAAGAAAATATAAAGTAACAAAAAATATTGGATGCTTAAATGATTTAATAGAGATTTCTCCAACATAAAGCTGTGAATGCATTACAGTTTGAGCACACACACTTAGGTAGCTCTACACAACAAAAGACTGAACTCCTTGCAAATCTTAAATGGAGCCTCTCTGAGCAAAATTGGATATACTAGATCCTGATGATAAACTGATGAGCAGGGGGATACAGTGGGTAGATTTCTTCTCACTCACAAAACCAAGAGAGAAAAAAATATTCCAAGACTTTATTACTATTTTGTTCCTGAGCAGTATACATAACATTTTATCCATTTAAAAATATCTTAAATTTTAATATAGGGTGGTGGTTTTAAAAAGGTGCTAGAATATTGGCTAGAGTAAAGCAAAATATTTATTAAAATGGTAATTGATTCCTTTGGGGAAAAAAAACCCTAAAAAAACCAAAAACAAAAATCAAAACCAAAAAAACCCAAAACCACAACCAAGGAGTCGATGTTCAGTATTTCAGGAGCATGTTCAGTATTTCTGTGTATGAGCCACAGTAAGAGGATTCACAGGAAGTCACAGAGGAAGCTTTGAAGCCTTGTGTTCCAAGTGACATTCCCTCAGGGAACTGCCAGTTCCTGCTGGAGAAGTGAGGATATGAGAAGCTCTACAATAACCTGAGTGGCTGTCTTAAGTAAGCTGTGTAAAATATTCTTCATAATGTATTTTGCAATCTGTTGCCAAAAGTAAGTAGAGGTTTTTACTTTGCTGAATAAAATTACATTATTTATGCAATTTTTTTTCCTCCCATATTCTTTAATGATTAATTATTTTTGAGGAAAATACCTGTGATGCCTTAGAGAAGGTAACACTTTTTTTCTGTGAAGAGAGGAAGCAGAAAGCTCCCAGACCCCACAAAGGGCATATTAAATGTTGCAGTTAAACCTGTTCAATGCAGATTGCAGTGGGTTGACCCTGGCTGGATGCCAGGCATCCACCAAAGCCTCTCCATCACTCCCCTCCACAGCTGGACAGAGGAGAGAAATTATAACAAAATGTTCATGGGTTGAGATAAGGACAGAGAGAGATCATTCACCAAATACTGTCATGGGCAAACCAGACTCACATTAGAGATATTAATTGAATTTTTTGCTAGCAAAATCAGAGCAGGATAAAAATAAGACCTTAAAACCACTTTCCCCCTCACTCCACTCCCATTCCTTCCCTGCTCTACCTCCTTCCCCCCAGCAGCACAGGGAGATGGGAATGGGGATTACAGCCCCACTATAGTTTAGAGTTGGTAAACCAAATACACAAATTAAAAGAAACAAGGGGAAAACAATTTTGCAGCAATTTCCTATATGAATGTATTCTCATTTTCCTTCTGGTGTTTCTTCCACTTATTGATCTACTGGATAGACAGAAATCTACAGGGTTAAAAAAAAATAGAATAAGATAAATAAAAGGAAAAATGAAATGGTTCTGTACTTTGGGCAAGCAGTGGTTTCAGTACTCTGAGGCTAAGGAAGTTGCTTGGCTTTAAAGTCAGAAATTCTCAGGAGTTCATCTCTCAGAGGAAACATGTAAAGGGTTTTCACAAGGCAAAGACTGAACATTCAGGACACCCCCTTCCCTCCCAGTGCCCAGTGCTTCTGTCGGCTTGTCCAGGCACACACTTCTGTGGCCACAGCTCTCTTCACAGACAGCAGCAGGCAAAAGTTTCCCAAGGATTTCTCCTAGGGAAAGGCAGTGAGAAAACTCAAAGAAGAGAAAACAGTTCTTGTCTCTACTTGCTGCTCCTGTTGTTTGGCACATGTGGAAAGTGTTATGGAGATTGTTTACCGAGAGTGATTTGCTTATTGGACACCAGTGATGGTTGTTTGGATTGATTGGCCAATTAGGTCAAAGCTGTGCCGTGACTGCTGGAGACAGTCATGGGTTTTTTTTTTTAGTATCTCTTTAGTATAGCACCTCTTTAATATAGTGTAGTATTAGTGTAAGATAGTATAGCTTAATAAAGCAATTGTTCAGCCTTCTGAAATCATTGGAGTCAGAGCAATTATTCCCTGGCTGGAGGTCATCTTTCAACAATTCGCTTCCACTGACTTTCTTGTCTCAGGAGATCCTTCTGGGAAGGTCCTTCTGGTGTTCCCTGGCAGCCAGAGCCAGGCCACTCAACTTCAGGCAAGTCAAGCAGAGTTCTTGCTGTCCTGCTGGACCACGTCCCCAGCACCAGCTCCAGGGAGGGAGGGAAATTGCCAGGAACATGAGGACACAGCTCTGTGCAGTGACCTTATTGACCTTATTGTCACAAAACATGAGGGCAGAAGATGCCAGGAGAAATAAGGTTTTGTAAAAGGTTATCTATCCTCTTCTGGGTGTAGATGTGTCTGCTAAAAATTGTCTGCCTATAGTAACTTGTGAATTTTCAGCAAGTGTAACCATTCTGCACAGCTCTGACATTTATAGATATAATAGCTTCGTGAGAGAATTTAAAGCCAGACCAATTAGGCCATGTCTGGATTTGCCAGTGTCTTAACCTAACCACATTGTTCTGCCTGAGGGAAGTGTTAAGGCAGTGTTAAGACTTTATATTTTCTTAGAAGCAGTATAGAGTTGGGTAGTTTAGAAATAGAGAAGAATTTCTAAATTTCTCCAGGATTTCTAGGTGCCCCATGTCCCTGTTGTAACTGAGCTGCCAGGTTAATAGAACTTCTCCTCTGCTGAGATGCAGGAGTCCTAGACACAAGAGCCCTGCCTTCTTTACCATCCATCCATCCATCCATCCATCCATCCATCCATCCATCCATCCATCCAATTATCTGAAATTTCAAACAGAAGCCCAAACTTTGACCATATTGCAGGAAGTTGGAATATTACAAAGATTTTCCTTCATATGTACCTGGTATAAAAGATGAAGGGGGTGGTGGTAATGGATTTCCTTGTCTCTAGGATTTGTGTTAGGAAAGAGTGAGATTGCTGGTATCTCCCAGCAATTTGGGATTGTCCCAGTTTTGTTGAATGTTCATGGCATTGTGATGAGCATGTGTTCTGTGGATCATCTGGACAATTATGAGACAGAGTGGCTGAGATGTTTAAGAACTGGAAAATTTAGAATGCTAACACAATTTTATTATGCAGAGATTTAAACTTTTCACTCATTTTCCACCGTTTTCTTCCTTTTTCTCTCTGTCTCCAAACATATTCTTATAACAATGGAAGTGTAGGTTTAGGTACTTTTCATGGTTTTTCTTGGATTTCACTGACAGATAAGTGTGGGTTGTGCTTTGGTCTGGCTCGGTGCCAGAGCAATAGTGATTTCCAATGCCAAAGTGCAGCACAAGCCTATTTTGAATGACAGACTAAAGTGTGTGTAGGGATGTGAAAACAGGTGGTCTGAGATGTCTGGTATCAACAGAGCATCTGGTCACTGGAGTGTGACTGCACAGTACTTTGTACTCCTAATCCAGAGTGGTACCAGCAGTCAGGGAAGAAACTGGCACCTTTTCCAAACCTATCATTTTGTAACCTGTCCTGAGAACACAAATACAGACCTGTGTTTGTTTCTTGGCTAAAAATACTCCAGCCAGTCTATAATTACTTTACCTAAACTGTATTCCTTAACTGGCTAGAAATCAGATTATGTTACACTATGCCAGAATCGGGTTTTGCTTTCTTTTGTAAAGACACACAGCTGTTACAAAACATTTCAGTAATTTTTAATCTTTTTGTTCACTTATAACTAACTAGAGAAACATGCTTTTATCTCTGCCTAATGTTGCCAGCTCTATTAATATTAAGCATATTAAATCCATAAAATTATTAAAATATCTTTTGAGGGTGAATATCCTTTCTTTCTTTGCAGTCAAATGCTTGTTAATAACAATTTTGCAGCAGTTTTAAGAGAGTAAAGAAGTAAAGGCTTGAAAACACAAGAGTTTATCACACACTGAAAGATGATAAATAGGCCAGGGTTTAAGTTAGCAATATCTTTCAGTCAGGTTTTCATTAATAATGTTTTCCTTTAGAGTGTGACTCTTCTACTAACATCTTTGTGAGAGATTTTTTTGTTTACTATAAGGGTGAGAAGGACTGATGAGCAAGTCTATCAGGTTCTCTGCATATAAGATTCCAGAGTATCCCTACCCACATTAAATACAGACCTATAAAGATTGAAAAACACTCCAAAAAAACCCAAGTCTCAAATAATTGATGAGACAAATTCTACTTTACATTGTTACATGTCTTCTGTAACTTGGAGGACAAAATTAATTTTGTTGTTTCTAATCACGGCTTGCACAAGAATACAGCACCTATGAGGATTGTCCAGAAAGGAAAAATGGTGCTAGGACCATTCATTTGCCCTTGTAAACAAATTATAGTAATATCAGAGTGACACCTGATGAATATATATCTTGTAAAAAAAAAAAACCATATCATAGCTGCACCATTATCAGGAATTCCATTCTGTTCATGGAAAGGAAAATTATTCTATAAAATATAGCCACTGATTGTATAACCTATGATTGCAGAGATCATTGCTTTTCATTGTGCAAAACTCAAGACCTTCCCTTAAATTTCAGAGATGGTTAAAGGAGATCCTGTACAGCTGTTTGCTCTAACCATATAACCTGTCCAACCAGAGGACCGAATTCTCCTGTCCAGAAGACACTGTAATTCCCAAGGCACTGGTCCAAGGTGTTTAATAAACAAAGAAACCATCAACAAAAGCCCCAAACCCAAAAAACTCGCAGCCCCCAAACCAGCCAACCAAAAAAGCCACCCAAACCAACCAAAAAAAAAAAACAACCCAAATAATTTGGGGTAACACAATACTGTTTGCAGTAATACAGTATTCACAGCATTGTAAGTTTATATTTGTTAGGCATTGTAAATACCTAAGTGGAAAGAGGAGAAGACAGATAATGGGCAGGATAGAGATGAGAGCTCAACTCCAGTCAGCTCAAAATATTACAAAGAAATAAGCAACATTTAATTTCTGTTTTTCTTTGAGCTCCTATGAACCCTGAAGCAAAGCAGAATGTGAGAAACAGAGGGTTCCCCAGCAGACAGAAACCACATTTTTGTCTTTCATTCCAAAATGCTCTTTGGCTGGATTTTAAAATACCATGTCTTGTTTTGTGAGATCTCACTGTGGAATACCTGTCAGCATTTAGAATTCAGCCTTTTAAGATGGTACAGCTTGTAGGTGTGTGCTCTCCCTCCATCAAATAGCTTTGAAATACCAAAGGTCATTTCCTGCTCTAGTACCAGCACTCCTGTAACAGGCTGGGGTGTCTCAGGTACCTCTGTGTGCTCATGTTAGCTTTCTAATGGTGACAGCCTCATGGAGAAATGACTGCTGGAATGAGGTGTTTCAGGCATTGTCCCTTCTCTTGGACTGACAAAGATTTTCAGGCTTTTTGCTTGGAAGTTTCAGCTATTTTTAAAATGAAGGGCATCTTCTTGTTAATGCAGTGCTATTGACATGACAATTATAAATAATTCAGGAAGGGCACCATCAAGACAGGATAGCAATAATGAAAATAAAGACAGTTATGAGTCAATTTACAAATTATATCTCTATTACTGAAAATCCACTGAAATCCAGTAGCACACTGGGTTCAGAAATAACATGTTCCGATAGAACTCTAAAAAAGTACTTATTTTAGGTCAGTCTAAAGATTTTTTTTCCCCTCTTTGCACTGTCTTAATGACAGCAGGAAGCATGAAATGTGAGCCAGGGATGGAGAACTGTGTGCAAGACAGGTCTGGTGTGCTCCTTGGTACAGGTAATTTTTAAGCTGTTAGCAATAACAATAATTTTACAATAAAAACAATTCCTTGCTAAGTTTTCTCCAAAATTTAATCTAAAGTTTATTTCCTCTGCTTTAAGATAAAAAATAGATTACTTACAATACCTAATTAACTAGAAACAGCATTTAGTAGAAGGAATAAGGGAACCAAATTGTGAGCAGTTACTATAACAATTAACTGAAACATTAAGCTGGTTTGAAAGGCTTATTAGAGGCCTTCTCAGGGGTCAGTATTGAGCCTTCAGCTGTGTAACATCTTTATCAAAGCTCTGTGGGCAGCAGGTCGAGGAAGGTGATCCCACCCTTCTACTCTGCTCTGGTGAGACCCATCCTGGAATGCTGCATCCAGCTCTGGGGTCCCCAGCATAAAACATGGACCCATTAGAACAAGTCCAGGGGAGCCAAAGCATTCCAGGATTCTAGTAAAACAAGACTGGTAGATGATATCTTTTAAATATCTGAATTAATCTGTTTTTTTCTTTTTTTCTTAATGTATAAATATATTTCCTTGTCTTTTTAAACAAGGATATCATCTCTAATATACTTCAGTGCTCAAGCCAAGATCTTACATTATTTTAAAATATTCTTCATTATTTTTTTCTGGAGCTGTGTTATGAATTGCATCTTGCATAGAAATGTAACAGCTAGAGTAATAAGTCTGGAACTAGAATTCATTTTACCTTCTAAATTAGACTTTTATAATAAATGGTAAATTGAAATGCCATTACAAAAAGGTTACCATCTTTTATTACATGAAGTTAAGAACTTAAATTTTACTAATGGTGCAATTTTCTCTGTAATTCATCTTTTACTTAATAGCATATAATTGTTTAAATAACATTTTAGTCCCTGTAAAAAGAAGGTACTGTTAGCAAGGAAAGTCTGACTATTAGGCAGATTAGGAAAAGCTCAGAGCTGTCTTTTTCAGATATTCTGATATACTACTTTTTGTTTCACTAAGCCACAAGAGCATATAATTTTCTACACCAACAACTGATTTTTATTCTGGCTGATGACCTCAATCTTTCTCCCCCCCCACCTTTTTTTTTTTTTCAGCAAAGCACTTGGGGTGGGGGCTTCTTTGAAATTCATTTTCAGTGTGGTGTGTGTGGCTTTTTAAACCAATCTTAATAAGGTGCTATGAATGCAATTTACTGAAATAGATTTGTAAGTGAAAGAAAAATGTGCTCAGAATTGCAATTAAGCCTGATAAGTGCCTATAGACAAGAATGGTAAATTTTAAGCTTAAAACTTCCAAACCCTCAGGTCTACTCTGTCCTCAAGGGATACAGTCTCTCAGTATGCATAAACTTTTTAAGTCTAGATGCTTTTAAAAATGCCAGTAGGAAGACCTTACTTAAATGTTAATCCACTTTAGATCCACAAAATATATTTGGGCAGCTGCTTTTCTCTAAAAGTGTGCACCATTAAAGATATACCTTGCAGTCTAAAACTGTCTGGGGACTCACAACCTGCATGTTGCATTTTTAATTCTCCTCCTGAAGCATGGCTAGCCTGCCCCAACACAATAAAATTCCCCACAAACCCAATCTTTTCCCTTTAAATGTGATGGTGGTTATGCTGCCCAGCTGCTGTACAGAGTTTCAGTGGTTGGGGTTAGGAGGTGGGGAGGAAGGAGAGCAAGTCCTGCTTCGTTTGACTTTTTATCTCATCCCTGTGAGTGAGCAGGGGCTGGGTCCTGGGCTGCTCCCAACATCCCCCAGGGAAAAACCCTGTTCCCCTTGGTGCCAGCTTGGGGACCTCAGCATGGGAGGGGCTGCAAATGTCACAGGGACTTGAGGAAAACCAGCAGGACCCTCTCCTGCAAGCAGAAAAGCTGCACCTCTCTGCCCTGTGTGCTGTTATGTATCATATCCAAAGACTTAATGCAAATGTATAAGCTGTCCCTGGAGCTGGGAAAAAATCTATAATATTTCTATTGCTGTAATATCTATGTGCCAAGTGCAGACATTTGTTTGATTTGGCCTCGGGCATTTTTATCTGGCATGCTCTCCATTTCATTTCTCCTACACTGTATCAATCTCAAAGCTCCTTTGGTTAGGGAAAAAAAAAAAGAAAGGAAAAAGAAAAGCCCCAACAACTCCCTCTGTATTGCTTTTTAGTTGAGATGTAAATTAAAAGAAAAGGCTTCTCTACTGAAATATTAGTACCAGTATGATGGCAACCCTGCTGAAAAGCTGGAGGAGAGGTTTGGCCTGTTGTGATTGCCTGTGAAACACCCCCTCCCCTCCCAAGCCTGCTGTCATTCACCTCCTAAATAGTGGGTGTTCCAGCTGACACATGCATCACTGAGCAGTGTAGCTCGGTGGCATCCCAATCCTGCCACGTCATGTCAGCTGAAATTGCTATGTTAGAATGTAAATTAACCCCAGAAATTACAGGTACACATTTGATAACTGTATATATAGGTTTCTTCACATCTAGGGGAGGGAGGAGTCCTGGATGAGATTGTGTTGGACAGCAGAGGTGAGGCTAACTAGCATCTCAGTTTACTCCTGTATTTACTTGCATTTTTATATTTTAAATTGAAAGCAAAAAGCTTATTAGGTTTTTGGGTAGCAACTACATGTTATATGAGCAAAAAGACAATAGCTTGTTTTTAATCTAAATTACTAATATGTTTTTCCAGGCAATGTTTCAGTCAAGATCTTACCACAAGTAGCCAAAAAATGATGCATAAATGTCCTAACCAAGTGTGGAGACTAGAGAAGTTCTCATGGTACAAGGAAAGAGAATTATTGCAGGTTGTCACTGTATCAGCAGTCAAAAGATTTACAGCAAGGTTATAAAATAGTTTTAAATATTGACCCAAATTAATTCAGTCCAAAGAGTCACCCCTGTTATTCACTGAGTGTCGGTTTGGCCACACGACAGTCTTGGCACAGACACAAGATTCTCCACAGATTCCTGTCCATTAAAGTGGCAGAAACCCTGAAATTAACACATTACAATGAAGGAAGAAGTGGGTTTATGGGTCTTGGTTTAATATTTTTCTCTCTTGGTAAATTCTCCCTCATGTTAGGTGAATCTAAAACATTATTGCAGGATCGTTTTCCTCTACTTTATATATTTTTTCATATTAGCAGCTTTATATTTTATGGCAAGCCTCTGAGAGTCATTATTTCAAATGGCTGAATAAACATTGGTGTCTTGACAGGCACTTATTTAAATGCATTATTTTTGGCATAAGATCAAAAGTTATGTTTGCAAGGGATACCAACATTTGTTGGCTCTTTCCCCCCCCCCCCTCATCTCATCACAATCTGGCATAATTCTCCCAGTCTCTTGTTTTACCTTACCATGGATTAATAGCCAAACTTTAAAGGATCAAAATTACCCATCCCTAGAAGTATGAGGCAATAATTTGCTTAGAGCTCTTTGTTAGCTATTCTCTGATATTTAGCTGTGTTCCCCTCATATGCAGTTTCCACAGAGTAGGCTGAGCCAATAAGAGAATATTTTTAAGCTCCTCATGTCATCAACCTAAATAGTGAAGAATGGTAATTTCGGTGACGGAGACCTGCACATTTCAATTTTCAGTAATAGATGTTAAATGAGCAGTAGAAAACTGTTTGAATGAGTCTGTAGTTATCTCATGCAGCTGTTCATTGCTCCTTAGTTTAAGTTTCTGATTATGTTCCTTTGTAGAGGTATTTCTGCAGATCTGCTGGCTCTCTTTCCCTGCTATTTTCTGAGATCCCATTACAAATCTTTCCAATATAATTAGCTCGTGCTGAGGATTTGAAGAAATATTTTCTGTAGGAACAGTGTATTCAAAGAGGGGAAAAAATATTATAAAGCATTGTTTTCTGATATTCCTTGTGTCAGTTCTGAAAGACATATGAAAATGGTTTAAAAAAGGAGTAAAAGGAAGAAAATCCTCCCCCCCATACTTTCCCATGTAGTTGCCAGATCCCTGTTAGCACTTGCTGACAGATGTACTTGTAGACTGTCTGCTGTCCTCTGCCAGTACCTGTGAGCAGACAGTGATCACAGGCAGGGGTTCATATGATATTTTATATATGAATTTAATTCATTATTTTAAATATTTAAATTAAAAGATAATGATTGTGATAACAAATGTATGACTTCTATTTAAAGTCTTGATTAATTATATTTAAAGACATGGAAGTATGGGGAAGACAGTATCTGGATCTGCAGTAAATGCTTCCATTTGGATATCCTTAAAAAAATTATTCCACCCATGGTCATGAATCATCATTATTAGGCTATTTTTAGCAATTAGAAAGGTCAAGCTGACAAACTGTACTTGATACCAGACAGTTCATGGATTAAAAAACATTGGGAGGTGCATTGAGCTGGATTTTTTAGTGGAATGAATGGGATGCTGGAACAGTGTACCACACCTCATGGGGCACGCAAGGTTAGACACCTTTACACTCCTGTGGTGACACTCCTGTCTTAGGCCCCTTGATTTAAAGCCTAAAGGTCAGTCAGATGAATTCAGGGCATATTTCAGGCAGCAGACAGGCCTAGTCAGGACACAAAGGCATTGAACTTCACTTCTCACCTTCTTGGCTTTATTAATTCAGGATCTTCCCACTTCAGTGGGAGAGCCCAGTTGTCCTGCTATCATACCCTGAATGTTATGCAGTGATTTTTACCACAACAAAGTGAGTAAACTGCCTGCCTAATTCAAATCTTCAGAGATGTTCCCTGATTTTGGATCTTTCAAGCGTTTTTTGTTTTACTAAGTAGAGCACGAAATGTGTAAGAAAGAAAGAAACAAATGAGTACAGGTAATTTTTCTGTTTCAGCTTGGTTGTCCAGCAGCCCTTGCCTTCTCTCACATTCTCTTACATCCAAACACAATGTGGGGCTGTAAAGGAAGCTCTGCAGTGTGACCGTGTTCACAGGGGTCTGAGGACGAGGGAAGAGATGAGGATCTGACTCCATGTTTCAGAAGGCTTGATTTGTTATTTTATGATATATATTATATTAAAACTCTACTAAAAGAATAGAAGAAAGGATTTCATCAGAAGGCTAGCTAAGAATAGAAAAAGAAAGAACGATAACAAAAGCTTGTGGCTCGGACAGAGTCCAAGCCAGCTGACTGTGATTGGCCATGAATTAGAAACAACCACATGAGACCAATCACAGATCCACCTGTTGCATTCCACAGCAGCAGCAAATCATTGTTTACATTTTGCTTCTTCAGCTTCTCAGGAGAAAAAATCCTAAGGAAAGGATTTTTCATAAAAGATGTCTGTGACACTGCAGAAGAGCAGAGCCTCTGCCTCCACAATGGTGCCAGGACAAGGACATGAACACTGTGTCTTACAGGGCAACTTCAAGGACATGCCCAGAGATAAAATATCTGTCAGTCCCACCACTTCCCCTTCCAGGGGGTTTGTCTGCCAGAGGAGGATTTCAGTGACACTGCAATGAGAGCTTCAAATTGAGCTTTATTTGTGCTGGTTGAACATGCACATAGATTATTTTTAAGTTGCAAAAGAGACCAGAAACAGAGAAATTCCAGCAATGGGTGTTTTGGGACTGTGATTTCTTGTCACATCTGAGAAACCTTAAGTGCTAGTAACTGATCTGCTTTATGTGTACGAGCACAAAGCTTCCAGTTTTTATTGTAGCAGAGTGCTTTCAATTTAGAAAAAAATCAATCAACAGAAACAGTAAATGGCACCACGTTCCATATTTCTCTTTGGGAGCAGCATTCTAACATTTAGTCTTGCTCAACAAGAAGTTTTATATTGCTTTTGTTTATATACAGGATAATGTAATGGGGATACAGGGCTTCCGTTTAGAAAGGTTATTGACACTCTTGGTGCTGTGCTGGCATTTATTCTTTGGATTTTATTGCTTCTGATCTGTGGTATTTATGTCTCTGAGGTGAGGACTTTCATCTGTGATACATGCTCATAATTTACAGGCTGCATGGTGCCCCGATGTTGTCTGCAGAAACAGGAAATTAAACAATTAAACAGGAGGCAGATGTGAAGAGTAAAACAAGGCACTCCCCTCAGTACATTTATTTTCAATATTGTCCATTGGTCAGAGGAGGCTGAAAGCCACTGCTGGCTGAAAACCCAATGACTTTGGGGGAACCAAGGTGGTTTTCCATCCGTTTCCATGGATATGAGAAAATGGCTAAGCACTCCAGAAGGGGAATAAACCAGGCAAAACATGAATTCAGCATTTACTGGAAGTCTGAGCTTCCATGTTTTTTCCTGTATCTAGCTCTCCTGAATCTGTGTGACATGGCTGAAGCCCTTTGTCGCAGACATTCAACCCCCACCCCCCAAGCTGTTTGAAGTGACCATTACCAAGCTTTCTGGTGATTACTTCAACTGTAATAGCAATGACAGATCCCTTTATTAATTGCAAATTGCACTATCTTAAGATGGTGACAACAGATATGGAGAAAGGAACAGAATATCCTAATTTTTCATAGCATAATCAGCCTGTTTGGAGCCCCAGATAAAAATAAATTACCTCAACCTTACAATACACTTGACATGTATTTATTGCAGCATCCTCTATCAGCAAGTGCCATACCTACACGAGCAAGCTTCTCTCACATTACCCTAAAACGTGGAGGGGAGTGTTAATGAGAAAGAGCAATCAAAGCAGGGCTGCCCTGGGATCTGGGTTTGGTTTCCAGTTGTTGCATGCCACCAGCTTTGGACACTGCCTGCCCACCCTGGCCCAGGGAGAAGTGTGTGTTAAACATCCTGAGGGGAAATGCACGACAGAAAAGGACTTTGCAATCCTTCAGTGGTGGAGATTGACTCAATGGATGCTGTTATCTGAGAATACCAAACAGTAAAAAATAAATTTCTCTTGACTTGCAGAAAAAGGGAGAACAATTCCAGTGACTTGAGAGGGAAAGCTGCCACCATTCACTCAATTTGGAAAAATTGAAGGACATGCCTACAGACCCACTGTTTGTCTGCTCTCAGAGCCAAAGTTTACAAGACTTCCTAATGGGAGGAGACAATTCCTCAGTTCCTGTTTGCTGCAGCTGTTTTCACCATGTCCTGAATTGTTTGATACAAAGTCTAAATTAGTCTTGAGAAACAGGATTAACCTTTCCAATCACATTTAAGGTGAAATTGCTTAACTACAGCACACAATGTCATGCTACAGATAATCCATGCGCTTGATTAATGCTTTTATAATCAATTGCTGTCTGGAAGTGACTCCTTCCCATCACACTCTTCACAAAAAGAGCAGATGGTATTTAAAAGGTTATGGCAAGAGGGCATTTCAGAGGTCAAATAGAACATCGATCAAGTGGGCAGAAAAATTGCTTTTTTCCTTCCCCTTCTTATCCTCGCAATCCATGAGGGAATGTGGACTATGAATTATAGTTTGATCTATAGTTCAAGCACTAAAATGTTTTCTTGTTTCAAATTTCTGTGTTGTTTTGGGTAATGAACCTGGAAATTGGATTCCCTTTGTGCCAATAAAAAATTGTGCCCAATACATGTATTTCAGCACCATAATTCTTAGACCCACAGAGATTTGCCTGCTACTACCTTGAACACAGTCCTAACACTGGCGCTTAGTAAAGGCTGTACTAATATCCACCATGCCTTAGATCAATTTTTAGTAATAATAGGGGTTCTGTGAAAAATGTGCTCTCTACTTCCATGCTCTTTTACAAAAAACAATTAAAAATGATACTGTAGGACTTATTCTAACTACTTCCCATGTACATGATGGGTTGCCATTCTGCATCAGCATCCAAGCAGAGGTGTTCTCACTTGGAGTGAAGGGGTCAGGGAGACTCCACTGGTCAATGAGGCCTCCAAAACCAGAATTCAGAGGTTTGCCATTGTGTAATACAAAAAAATATATTAGTACCCTTCTTCCTCCTCTTTCCAACTCCTTTACACAGAAAGAGAGTAATAGAAGAGTAAAGTTGTTAATGATTTCTAGTCATTTTTGAGTTTTTACTAATGAGAATGTAATTTTCCTATTGTTTTGGACACAAATATTGATGTCTTTGTTGCCTAATAAAAGTGTGTTTTATTAATTGCCACATCTTTCCCGCCACTCATTGTTCATGATTTTTTTTTGTTTTTGTGGTTGTACAGGTTACTGTGACAAGTGAACTGTTCAGCCTAACTAGGTCTCTGAAGTGGATTTTCATTTGGGAAATGAAGATGCTATAATCCTGCTCTGTGATCAGTACCAGGAAGGATTGGCTAAGATATTTTTCAGAATTTTAACTTAAGAGCCTGAGCTCCTCAAATCTTTCTTATACACACAATTCTCACTCACTTAATGTGAGTAACCTGAGGAGCTCTTAATGAGACAGGGTTTCATTTGTCCAAGAGCAATTAATACCTACCATAAATAATTACTACCAATTAATAAACCAATTAATACCTACCATAAATAAAGCTGTTAAACATGAATTTTCAAAATGTGAACAGAAGTAGAATTTGATGATAACATACTAATTCTCTTAAAGTGGCATCTGGGTGTCTTCCCATCCAGGAGTGCTATCACTCGAACCGTCAGTGTATTTTAAATTAGTCCTAGTACACACAGTCATCTATAACATGCTGGCAGACCTTTCAATATCAGTTTTGTAGTTTAATTTCCTTTGATTTATTTCAAGAGTGAATGTGCATTTTTAAAGCAGCTGAAGTCTATGAGACACTTCAACTAAGTTATGTCTGTCAGCACTGTATATGAAAAACAACAAAGGTACAAAGGTATATATTGTGTGATTTTTTCCATCATTTACTGTCCAACAGAGTGGAAAAAAATCTTCTATATGGGTGAGGCATTTCTGTTTCACCCTTTAACTTGAGGGTCTTAAAAGGTAGCATACAAAAAAAAAAAGACATTAATGTGAACAACTGCATGGGTATAAATGAGGAGTTAGGAGAGGTTTGTTTCTAGCATTAAGGTAAAACACACTGATTTCTCAGAAAAAAATGACTCCTGGGGACTGGCTGCACTTCAGGCATTCTTCACAGGGATTCTGAGTGGAAAGACAGTATTGGCCCTTAGCAGAGAGTTTGTGTCAATTGCCTTGTTATGACTGGGACCCAAGCGATCAGAACTGCCATATTAAATGCAAATTGATAAATGAAAGCCTTTGCTACCAGTCCAAAGGCAAAAAACAGCTGTGAAAATTATGCCAGATATATTGACAGCACCGTAGTATTTTTCATGGAGTTTAATATATGTATTTTATGACTAATCCTTTAGAAACTTCTAAATGAAATCTTTTATCTTCTATTGTGTGTCCATATTGATCTGCTGTTGAAGTGTTGCTTGCAGCTGAGAGGTGTTATTCATTATGTTTGGAAGCTGTTTGATCAGAGAAGAAAAGAATACAGCATGGTTTCAAGAGAGTGAGAAAATCAAATGAACTTATATAGATGAAAAATAAATAGCGAGATGTGCTTAAACTTTCTGTTATTTATTTTTCAGAGCTTTTTTCCCCTGAAGAGACCAGTGAACCTTCAGATAAATTGACATGTCTGAAGTAACCTAATAAAAAGCCAAACCCATCTACCTTTCAATAATAGAGTTGTCTATAAATATAAATGTGCAACTTCAGCCCTTTTCCCCCATGTTTAATTTCACACCTTAGTTTTCTAATTAGGAAACCTGATTATACAGAGACCTAAATGATGTTCTGAATGAAGTAATATAATCATATGTACGACTGAGAGCTGATTTTTTAAAATTTGTTGTAGGTGAATATTAACTGTTCCTCTGAATGTTAAATGTGGCACTTCATATATACAGTCAATCATAAAAAGGGGAAAACATTAAAATAATTTTTCTGTCTTTCCTCTAATTAAACCTATTATACCTATACAGGTTCCCCATCGCTCTCCCTGCTCTGTCACTTTCCAAGCCATAGCTCCCTCTTACTTTGATAACCATCCACAATCAATCCAAAACATATCTCTATTCTTTATGGCGTGACAGTACCCATAGGTTTTCTTTTTTGGTGTCTCCTGTTCCTGATTTGAGACACGGAATCAATCATCAGGGCTGACGCACGTATCTGCCGAGCGATCGCTCTTCTTCACCCTCAGAGTATTTCCTTGGCCCAATTATATTCCTGCCTGGCTTGTTTGCTCCTTTCTCAGAAATCCATAATACACTACCCATCAGAGAGGGGAGGGGGGAAATGCCCTGGGCTTTTTAGTAGTAGCAGGGATTGTAGAGTTTACTCAGTCCATAAATGTGACGCTGAAATGAACCTGCAGTGTCTGTGTTTGGACGACTATTAAGTGACAAAAGCAGTGCAGTATTCTTGTGCAATCAATATCTTACATGTGAAACCAAAGACAGCACTTTAAATTACAAAGGGAAAAAAAAAAAGGGGGAGAGTACAATAACAACAAAGTGATGTCTACATCTGCTTTTGCTTGTGTATTGCTGCCTTTTCATGGCAAAATACTCCTTACAGATGCTTTCTGCAGCCACCAGCGTGTGCTAAAGAGTGACACTGATAAAGCACGTGCTGAACACTCCCCACATTTGTCAGATATGCTTCCTTGTGCCTACCTGACAGAAGTGTTCTGCTCTTCCTTTGTTTCTTTGAAAGCTTTTTTCAATGACTTCTCAGTTTTAGGTGTTGCAATCCTAAGCAAGCTTGCTCTTTGTGCTTCATCTGAAAAGGTGACAAGGGATCTGCTAATTGCACAGGGAAAAAGGTAGAGGTAAAAGGAACAGGTAAAAAAAAGGTTATTAGTAAAATTATTTTTTGGTTCTGGTAGGTAAATTTAATAAAAATATCAACGTGAAACTGCTTCCACAGTGGAACAAAGCTAATAATACCTTAAATCATTCTACTTGTTGCAGGCTGTAATAACAGCAATGTGCTATGACTATAATTTTTCAAGCATTTAGATATAAAAAATTCTACACCTATCTATGTATTGGCAATTTGAGGCACCTGAATTCCTTCACTAATTTGATTTTATGTTCCTAGAGCCTCAGAGAGAGAGAGAGAGACAGTAAATCTGCAGTAAAATCAACAATTAACAAATGAGCTCTGCTGAATGAGATTGCAGGTTCAGACTTTTTTGCAAACTTTCCTCACAGACAGTTGAATGTTTGCAGTTTGCCTGAGGCTCTCCACGCCAGGGTGGCCACATTTCCTTCAGTTTGGGCAGGGAAATTGGTGTGAGTGCTGCACAGAGTGCTGGCACACGCCCACAGTGCCAGGGGCTGGGTCACAGCACACCGTGCAGGTCACTGCTCCTGCAGTGGCAATGCCAGACACGTCCCCAAGTGTCCCAACCAGCTGGATGTGCCTGGATTTGTTTGTGCAGGGCCAGCTCCCCCCAGATCCTGCCTTGCTCAGCTCCTGCCATGGTCACAGCTCCAACTGGGCTGTGGCATCCCATATAAAGGCTCTCCTGGCTTTTTTTCCCCATCAGGATTTAGCTTCACTACAACCAGAGAGCATCTCTAGGATGACTAGGATATCTGCCATCTTTAGCTTTCATCCAGCAGCCTCTTTGCCATCCCACAATTAAGAATCAGCTGATCTGTGAGCTGGAGTGGACTGATCTGACAGCTGGGGAAAGAAATGGGCACTTTGATTCACTGGAATATTGAACACCTTTTGTTTTTGTTGTTTTTTTTTTTCAGGATAACATATATAGAAGTATTTTATCTCAAATTATTGTTATTTTAAAGCACTACTGGACTTCAAAATAGGCAGTTGATATCAAAATCTAAGTATTTTTGTGCAAAAAATAATTCTCTTCTAATTAATATAATATCCTAGAATTTTAAGGGAAAACTACTTTTCAAATTAAAGAAAATTTCTCGACTTTTCAATTCAGATTTTCTAAAGGATGAGCAGAGATATGTTGAAATGGGGAATTTTGAAAGAGTTCTGACTGACAGTGAGATGAATTTCCCACCCCAAAGAGAAAGGGAGGAAAAGGAAAAGGTGCTGACTTTCATGTAGTGAATGGGTGCTGTAGGGGAGACTTGCATGAGCCATGATGTGCCTGTTCAACATGAGAGCCTGATCAGGCTGCCCCACTCAGGGCAGAAAAACACTGAGGGAGATGGACACCCATACCTGTCATTAGAGCTTGACAAAAAAGCCTTGGTGCTCTTCATATGTACAAGGGTATAAACATGGAATGATCGCATTAAAACCAGCAGCATTCCTCCTGGCTCACAGCTGAACAACAGAGAAAAACATTTCACCACAAAAACCCTTTTTATTTTTTTTTTCTGTTCAAATATACGGCCTTTAAATCTCAGGACATTTAATATTTTTGCCTTTAACTTCATTTTAGTTCCAGTGAATTTCCTACTTTGCTCAAAGTAGATAACTTAGTATGTCAGCTCAGATTTATCAGGATGATCAGGTTTCTTTTTGTCTCTGAGGAAAAATATCAAACTACCCACTTGAGGAAATGAAATGTATTAAAATACCTAACATTTATGATGTCCTGTTAAAACAAAAATCCTGTATGATGCTCAGTTACTACTACAGTTGAAACAACATGTCTTTATTTGATGATTATCTGATGGAAACAAAGTTAACACATCAAACTGACTGCTTCACTTTTACTCAGTCTCACTCTCATTCTTTAGACGCTGACGTGGGCTGGTGGACTCTGAAAGCAAATTCTGGCCTCAGAGATGCACTTTAAGGCAGTTTCTATCAACATATGAAAAGTGCAAGATGCCTGATCGAAAATTTCTGCCAAAAGCTACTGGTGGAAACAAAGGCTTCATCCTGAACCAGGTAAAAGCAAAAGAAACAAAACCAGAAGTGGTATGAGCTGGACTAGATAATGAGGATTTTACGATGGCCTCTGTGTGACAGAGATGATAACATAAAAATCTGAGGATCTTTTAAGACTTAAAATGAAACAAGAATAAGGATACCATGCAAATATTTATCCCAGAATCCCATGACATCTAATTCAGGGCTTTATTTAGTTTTTACTGTGTGAGCTTTGGAGAGTATCTAACAGTGAGAAAGTCCATAAAATAAAGAATGCAGCTTTAGTTTAAGAATATTAAACTGTTAACATTCAATTAATTTTGACTGTGATAAGTTAGTTCCTTTACATATAAATGTGGCTATCAGGAGCTGTTTTTATACAACCAGAATACGTTCACATGTAAAAAGCAAGCCAACAAACTTAATCGTAGCAAGAAATACACTGATAGAAAAATAGGAATTAATGAGGGATAGCAATCACTGAAGAAACAAAAAGAGACACAGACTTGTAGAATTTGAGACTTGAAGATATTTTTAAAATAATGCTTTGACTCTAGAGACAAAAAATTATGTATTATTAAACCTCTATATTCTGGTACCATCTAGAGGCCAAATGGCACAGCATCAAATTTTTCTAGGAGCTGTAGAAATATAAAAAAAATTATAGATGTTCTCTCTTCAACTCAAAGAAGGGTTATGGCAAACTCACAGCTACTGAATATTTTTGTTATTTCTTCTTGGTGCAGTATTTTCTGTCTGTCTCTCTTCCTTACATATTGTCTGGATCATCTGTGTGCAAACCCTGGGTGTGCCATCCTTCCAGGCTGCCAACAGCTGTGCCACGAACACAAATCATGAGTACAGAATGCAGAATGTGCCTCTGGTGCAAGAGCTTCAACAGCTGCACCCACCAAAACGTTATAAGGACAAGAAATACAGCCAGGGTCAGGAATGAATTGTTCCCACCACTGTAGTGCCCTGGGATTGCAGTTTTCTTTATAAAACATCCAAGAGATTTCTTTCCTAGCATTTGGGATAGAACATGGACGGCCAAAACACATATACAGCACATCCTCCCACTTTTCAGCTACAGAGTTTGCAAGTGATGTCTAAGGAAATATGTACATTTGGGTTTTGCTGCTTTTACCTTGATGCTGAATTGTTGTGAATGAGCCAGTGAAAGAATTTTGAGGCTGCTGCTCCGAGGAAAAAACATTAAAGTAGAAGGTTTTCATGCAAGCCAGGGCTACTGAAGTGACCTGTGAATAAGCCAGCCCAAAGGCTGGAAGGCATCAGGACAGGATTACTTGAATCTTTGCCTGAGCAGGCAGAATTAAGTGGCCAGGGAAAATAGATGTAATTATCTGGAGTACAGCACTGCACTAATGAAACTGTGCTGCTCCCAGCCAACTGAGGACATCTCTGGCTAAGGAATTCCTTAAATGAGTCTGTTATTTGGGACCACTGGGAAATGGGTCAGTGGTCTCACCCAGTGATCTCTAAAAGGGTTTTTCACGGGTTTCAAGGGGATGTCTACTAAGCTTTCTGACTGTGAGCTTCACTTAATGTCTGGGGTTTGGGACTTTGAACCTTCTGTTAAATTTTGCCTTACTAGTAAAATTCATGGAGCAAAATATAAAATACAGTGATATAGACTTGATCACATGTTTCAGTAATTTGCTCCATGGGTTGGCTGCAGTGTCCATGGTGATTATACAGAAGAAACAAATAGTTTAATTAATGTTCCATGTATTTAACACACAGAAAAGTTTCCCATTATATTTGCAGTGAAAGGATCTTTAAGATTTCCCTACATGTATTACAGGAGGATCATGGAAGCCAAAAAAAAAAAAAAAAAACATTGGGGAATTCTCTCTCATAAAGTAGATAACCTTCTATTGTGGGAAGTATAATATTGTACTAGAATTAACTGAAAGAAATTGGATCATTTTGATCTTTCCAACTTCACCTTTCATGTTTTTCTTCACTTGTTAGGAGATAGGTATAAAGAATGTCTACCTTATTTGACTGTTTTTAGACTTTACCAGAAGTAATAGTCAGCTTCCAAAACTAACTACAATATTCCCTCTAATTTCAGTAGGTGTAAGATCAGGTTGTTGATTCAGATATTTTGACTCAGGTTCAGATATTTTGACTCCAGTTACTTCTGTAAGAGGCTCCAGTGCTGATGTCACTGTGGAAGTCAGCAAGTGTTATCAGTATGGAAGATCATGGTAAATTTAGATGTCATCTCGACCTTTTTAGGCCTGTCAAGCCCTTTACTCCATCATTTTAAAAACAAGATCAGTGCTTCATTGTTATTTCTAATGCTGTGAAAAGGTTTACATCCTTTAACACATCTTGGGAATTCACCAAGGACTGCTGGTAAAATTCGAACTTTTTTTTTCTGGCAAGTTCTGTTTGCTTTTCACTGAACTTTGCAGATGTGAAAGGTAAAAGGCAAAGGTTTGCTTTAACCTTTCCATTCTTCACGAGCTAATCCCAAAAGCTGAGCTGCAGAGGGATCACAAGGGTCACAACTTTAATAGGCTCATACTGGAGAGGGAAATCCCACTCGTTTGACATTGAAAATAATGCAGACATCTGATTTCTCCCTGGAATTTGATAAAGTATAGCCAATATAAATAATAAATCAGCCCCCAAAACAGTTTTATTTTTAATGGTAGTACATAAGAAACAAATAAGTGGACAGGGCAGGGAGTGGGTAAGGAGAAGCACTAGAACACCACTAACTTCTTGAATGTAAGAAATATAATCCTGATAAAATTCAGTTCTTATGGGAGTAAAAAGCCACAGTTTGTAATTATTTCAGATGAAAACATATGTTTAATGCTTCCCTGGCTTAGTATTTTCATATTGCCAAGATGGATTTTTGTGAAATCACTGCCTGTTCATTTTGCATCAAAGTCTTCCACTTTTGAGTGCCCATGCTTTTCACTTTTTTTTTAATTAGTTCTTAGGTGGTTTTATTAGAGTTCAACATCTACTGTTCAAGTGCTAAGAATGTTCTTAAAACCTGCTTCCACTCCAGGGTTGCATTAATTAATCATATACATTATTAAATCAGCACAATTTCATTAACCCCATTCCCTCTGTAAGGAACAATTTGAACTGAATTGTTTGATTCAACAATTTTTACAGAAGAGAGGCAATTTTTCATGGACAGAAGTTCACAGTGACTTATTTGCTTTAGAGTAAAAGTATTTCTGGGACTCTTCCTCAACCAGATTCTGAATGCAGGGTGACTGCTGATGATCACAGCCATCCAGGCTGTCACAGATGTTGTGGTAAGAAAGCTATTGACCATCAGTGGGTAGTGAAAATATTTCTGCTCACACTTTTATTGCTGCCCCCATTAAACCATCCTCTCAGGTCCCATATTTGTGTAACTGGTTCTGTCCCCTACGGCCTGGAGTCATTAGGCCACCCCTTAGTAGAGGACTATATAATGTTTTCTTAATTAACCCTCTGGATCTTGCTGCCCCAAAGAACATTTGAATGGGAGCCTGTAGCAGTAATATCTTGATATGGATTTCCACTGGAATTGCTTGGATGGAATACATAATTTCAGAGGTAAATGCTAAAAGGCCACAAGATACTTTTGAGACAATTACAACATAGTCTGTCATTTCATAACAGAAGGACTGGATTAATTGTTGAGACAGCATTTCTTTTTTGAGTGCCATCCTTATTCAGCTGCAAGTTGAGTTCTTTCTAACTCTAAAAATCTGAAAAGAAGAAGAGCATATTTATCAGAATATTATCAGATATATTAATTCCCAGTTTTACCCCAGACAGGATCTTGAATTGGTCAGTACTTATTGCTTCTTGAATTAGAAAGTAATTTTTGAGGTATTTTGCCGCTATGCTTTTTGAATCCTTTGTCTCCAGCACATCTTTTTGCACATATCTCAGATTCAATCCAAACTATTTGATCACAGAATGAAGCACTCTTATGTCAGACCTGTCAAATATGTTAGGCATTAGATCAGTCTATAAGTGTGAATTTGTTTGTGTATTCTGCTTTCATTTCAATAAAAAACATGAGTGGTCTACAGCCTCAGATCAATGACTTGTTTTGTGTTGCTGCATTTTACTTTGTCCTTCAGCTGTCTTTGCTTTCATGAATAGAAGTGATCTGCAGGCTGAGATTTGGTGGGGATCCACCCTCGAGCACCTTGTCTAAATGAAAGTCTAGGCAGCAGATCACAGGAGAAGTAATGAACCAGATTTTAATCACTAGAGATGGCACAGGAGGTATCCCAACCATTTAATTCCTTTGTCATTTTATTTGAATTTCTTTCTCATCCTCAAAGTAGTCCAGCTTCAGTAAATCATTCAAGGTTTTGCACTTGCTAAGAAGTGCCAAATGCAGCATTTGCAGTCAGGGAAGAAAAAACATGGAAACCTTCACATGGAGAGACAAAGTGCCACAGAAACACAGACTGTAGGTCTGTATATGGAGAGCAATGAGGCACAGGAGTAAAAAAAATGTGTGTGAATTACCAATGAAAGAGGCTAAGATGGCCCAGAACAGCAGAAATTCAAGAAATAATTGGTCAGATATGCATATTTCAGGCCTCAAGCACATAGCTGGCCACTGTCTATATGACCCTGTCTGGAGGAGTAGTTACATTCTGTCAAAATAATTTCTCTAGAAGAGTGGTTTCCTAACAACATTTTCCATGTGTTTTGTCCACTGCACCACCATCCTTGTGCTTCATGCACAAGTTGCTGCTAAAATTGCCAGTAACTGAAACCTCCAGGATTAGTGTCTGTTCTGCAGAGCCTCCCAGGAGTCAGAGCACACAAATGCTCCATGCTGGAGTTGGCTCACTGGGGAACCATATGGGCCACTGCTGTTATTTGGATAGGAAATGGGAGCAGACTCTTGAAACTCTCCAAGGAATAAAAAGTGAATATATTGTAGGGTTAATAGATCAGTATTCTTCTGAAATATAAAACATTACTTTTAAAAAGTACTAATTTAGTACCATGAAAAGTTAATTTTCTGCCTGTTTTGGAAAATGATTATTACATGTTGTTTCATTTACCAAGTGGAATATGATTGTATGTGCTGGTCAAATGAGAGCTTCAGATGAAACATAATTAATTACAAAGTATTTACTCTCTTTTCCTGGACTGGGCAAGCCATCTTATTTGTAAATAAATTTTGGATTTTAATTATGGAGAGATTTGCACTTCTAACTAATTGTTCAATATGCCTCATTATTTTTATTTGAGAAAATCTGTTAATTAGAAATATAAACCAAATGTTTGTTGTTACTGTCTTTTTAATAAATGAGATACTGAACAAAATTTTTGGCTTTTATTTATTGGAAGAGATCCCTTATGAAAGCTTCACTTATAGGAAGAAGAGCTTTGCTTATTCTCTGTCTTTGACAAGCCCCATTTGCATATTTTTAGGAATAAGAAAATTACTATTTTCTTAAGTCAGGAGAAAAAAGCAGAATAAGTTAGACACCTTTAGAAGTCACATTTTAGGAGCAGGCAGTCATAGTGATTTACTTAAAGGACCAGAATGAAAACAGAAGTCATTCTTTCATTTTTTAAAGTGCTCCTTAAAATTCACAGGGATTTTAGCTAAACTCTAATTGAGTTTTCAGATTGCTCATCTCAGTAAATAAACAATGTGCCCCTTGGATGTCCTTTCTATCACCTTTAGCCTCCAGATTGTCTCAAAAATGCTGGGAGAAATATTGAGCACCACTCATTATCTGCCTTAGCTATTACATGCTCAAAAGCAAAGTTATTATCATTCACATTTTTTCCCCATTAAAAAGGCAAGTGGTGAGGATCAAGGCAGCAGCAGGCACCTCTTCTCTTTCTGTGTGTCTACAATTTCTAAAACTGCAGTGGATTTGCATATTGAACACACACCATGAACGCTAGATGAATGTTCCCAGTGGATGTGTGAAGCCCAAGTTTCTTTTTTTATTAGTCCTAGATGCTATCATGAAACCAAACTCTGGCTGTACTGCATTTCTCATTGTCCTTGAGAAAATGGATGGATAACTTATAACCATAATTATGCCCACTCACTGGTCTAATGAAGAGAATTAGGGAATGTGTAAACAATAGCTGTGCAGGGGAGAGAATGCATAATTGGCAACTATTAATCTAATAGTGAGAGAGGGAGACGGGTGAGAATGATTAACATAGGCCACACAGAATGATCATTTGTGATAAGGATGACTGAGAAGACATTGACATTATTTAGCTTTCCCTGCTGGCAGGGAGAGCATAAATAGAAAGAAAATTAAATGCAGGATGGATCAGCAGGTGTGGTGCAGCAGGATTTCAGCACTCACATTTTTCCTTGCCTGTAGAAATATTGCCCAAGTATTCCTTTCCATGTTATCAGTACCACAAAAAGTGCTGAACAGTGATGTAGAAGAGCAAATATTCTCCACTGTCTCATACAGAGATTCATTTTTCCAAACTGTAATTTTCTGGCCCAGTCAAGGGCATTGGGAGTTATGGAAGACTCTGGTTTAGGTTCCCATTGTTATTTTCTGTCCTCTGAGTGGTCTTTTCCTTGTGGCAAGCAAGAAAGTGACTGCAGGATGATGGAGAGTGATTATTAAAAAGAACAAAAGAGAGTTCACAGAAAGGAAGAAAATAGCTGTTAACTGGAAGTGAGACTGGAAAATGCTGTAGGGTTTGTGAATAGAAGGTGAGAGAAGGATAGGAAAGGAGGACTGGGACAGTCATGACCTGCTATTTATGGGCTGAGGAATTAAAAAGTATATTTGAAATTTTTCAGCTGTGAAGGTAAAGTCCCCTGACTGGGTAGGAACTGGACTCATTCTTCTGCCGTCAGCAAGGAACTGGACAACCATGCAGAACCTCCAGTCATCAGCACAGGTTTGTCTTGTGTGCAGACATGGGGAAAAACAGGGAATAATGACTAAAAACTGCCTCTTAAAGCTCACAAAATGGCTTAATGTGGGTTTGTGCTGGAAATCTAGTGTTTTCTCGACTTTGAATTTTATTTGCCCTTTCTTCAGCTTGCTGCTGTTTTTACAGATATTTGGACAGAGCTGCCATTGAGAAGGTGTGCAGACTGCTCAAATTAGAGGAAGGGACATAAAGAGAATAAACTCTACCTATCTGACCATTTTGTGTGGAAGTTCTTGATACTTCTCTATATTGCTGCACAGGGTGGAAGGTCTTTGTATTAAAAACTGCTCCAAAGACAGGGTTGTTTACCATTAAATTCTATATTTATTTTTTATTGCTAGATGCCTCCAGATTATAGCTGGGAGAAAGAATGAAGAAGATAACTGAGAAAGAAGCTTTGGGAAAGCATAGTTGCCAAAGTCTCACTCTAATTTGTGTTTTTCAAAAGGACTATCTCAAAACTGCGTTTATGCACATTAGAAAAAAACACAAATGGAAATTATGAGGTAGTCCTGTACTTTCCCAGTCATGCATAGTTCCTTATTCTACATCCAGAAAATGCAAAGAAAATTTTTGATTCATGTGGATTCATGTGGGTAGAAGTAGAACTCCAAAATGTTATGGAAAAAATGCCAATTATTTCCTCTGTGAAACAAAGGCCAGTACTCCACCCAAAGATACAACTAGAAACACTTAAAAAGGGACTCCCTGAAATCCCTGAAAACTAACACTCATCCAGTTCGAGTTTAATCAGAGACTACCCATCTGTTCTGGGGATGCTGCAAAGGTTTTCTGTCTTCCCATGTGCTCCAAGGACAGAAAGCTTCCAAAAACTGTCAGTGGAATGAAGCCTCTCCTCCTTCCCTCGGCTGTGGTTGCGTTGGCTTGAATCAGATTCAAGTCCTCAGCTTTTATTATAGAAATTCTCTTTCATTTTGCTGAAGCATCATGTATAATTTAAAGAATATATATTTACTTTACTAATGCATCACAAACTGTGTGTATCCACTGTAGACTGTGGAATTTAGAGCAACACCCTAGGCATGCTTTCCTTTCCCATAGCAGGCCACCATCACCTTAATATTTAAATTCCTGTGGGCTCAAAAATATTATTTGTTTTTCTTTTCCCACAGCGATGGAAATCAAAGGAAAAAAAATCTATGTTATAATTTTTCTGTCTTTTAAAGACATCATTTTTAGGTTTTTTTACCAGTGAAATTCTTCACTTTTAAAATTGTTATCCTGTATCAGATTAGTTCAAAGATCACTGAAAACAGCTGGAAACTATTTTGAAAACTGAAACATTAGGCAAGGACAGATTGAAATCAACAAAACATTAATTAATCAAATTATCAAAGAAGCAGTTTCTGGATGAGATGAGAACAGTATTAAACTCTTGACTAAAAATTGAAAAGGCTGCAGAAAATTTTAAGAAACTCCAGTCTGTATATAGATATACATAAATGATCAGTGTATGGAAAGAGCTGCTAACTCATGACCAATGTTTATTCTCTGGTTCTCAGAGCACAGAAATGAATGGATTAATGCTTTAGTGATCTTCTTGCTGTATTACATAAATGACTATCCCCATCCTTGCCAATGGCAATTTCAGACCATTCCAGCTACTTTGGAAAGCCTGTGAACTTTCAGCCACAGATGTTTTTTCATCACTCAGGATGGTGGGGAGCTCTGCTGCTGGTAAATCCCAGTTTGCCTCAGCTCAGCAGGCACTGGTAAAGAGCTGTCACAACCTTGCCTGGGACACTGGGTTCTGTCATGTCCCCAGCTACTCCCAGGCAAGGAGGATGAGGCTTTCTTGGCTAAAATGAAGTAATGGAAAGAAAATTGTGCCTACAATACTTTCATCAGGATGGAAAGAAGAGCTGTATTTTCTCCTTTCTCCCAACTGCTGTAGAACAGCACAGAACATAAAAGAAGATTATTTCAGCTGAAAGTGACCTACAAGTGTCATCTGATGATCATCCAGTCCAACTGCCTGACACTTCAAAGCTGACAAAAACTTAAAGTATGTTATTAAGGACATTGTCCGAATGCCTCTTAAAGACTGTCAGGCTTGGGGGATTCAACTGAGTTTTTTTCTTCCCATATATATTTTCTCTGAACTTACCTCTGAAGATGCAGTCCCTTCCTCATGAAATTAATATTATTTTACACATAATTTCCTATAAGAGTTTTCTTCGCATTCTTAATGTTGAATTTCTCTCCTCAAAGCTTATCTGTCTCTAGAGCTTTGCAATGCCAAAATGAGTACCTGCTCCTAAAGTCCTTTCCTGGGATCTGTCCCTGGGGTTTTGATGTGGCTGAACCAAAATTTAAACTCTGACAGAGACTGCCACAGTGTCCCATAAACTCCACATATCTCTAACGAAGCTCAGCATAGAGAAAATTTTACTATTAAAAATCTATTTCTTATTACTGATACAAACAGCATAAGCAGAATAATTCTTCAAATAATCTCAGAAATATCGGTTAAAATCAGAAAACAACACCAAAAACATCCCAAAAAAAAAAAACCCCAAAGCAACCAAACCCAAAAGATAATTAATAAATACTATGTTAGAGAAATATCCAAAGAGCTAGCATAAAATAGATATTTTATGCCAGAATATATGCTGCAAATAAACTCTGTGATGCTCTCTGTGATTTATGGAAATAAATCCACTGATTTATGGAAATTAGCAGTTTCAGCATCAGGAGGAAGCCCACTGGCAGTGAGATGCTTACAGTATTTGAAACAGGGTTTGGCCTCAAGAACGAGTTTTAATATCTGACTGTATTAATTTGACACATAATTATAATACAAAACCACTGTCTCACTCACTGCTCATTTAACAGGTACTTCTACAGGCACAAGGGCAATGATCTACAGCAAGGCATCATCCATACAGTCCAAGGGAATTCAGGAAATCAAATGGGAGACATTGCTGTGAAAGCCAAAAGGTCCAACAAAAAAGTGGGATTTTTACCTCTACTGGTCTGCAATTTTACTGTTAATATGTGCTGGAGTTGTGCCAGCTCCTACAGTTCACTTCAATGGTGAGAAGTGAACTAAACTTTGGTTTTGCTAAACTTTGGTTTTCTTTAATTCAGCAGGGCCTCCCGTTGTTTTAAAGGAGAGGAGGAAGCTTGGCTGCAGCCAGTTTGGCCCAGTGGGAATAATTGGCTTTTAGTCTTTCAGAGCAGGCAATCAGTGCAATTCCCAGTGCTGGGGAAATACATCTCAGCTGAACTTCCATAGGGGCTGGGGCTGGGAGCTGGATGGATCTAGGGACAAAGGGGAGAGTCCCCATTTGGGCAAGGGCACAGGACAGAGCAGGGAAGTCAAGGGCTACCTGGAATTTTCTGGAATGTAAAATTTCTCAGTGCTGCAGCACGAGGAGGGAGGCTGAGACTTTCAGCCTCTCTCTCCATTGTGCATTTATTTGGCACATTCCTTATTGGTTTTTGAAGGATTGCAGCTTGAGCCAAGCTTTGCTTGCTTTCAATATTAAAAAAACCCAAAAAACAAACAAACAACAACAAAAAACCCTAAAAAACAAACCACAAAAACCAAAAAATATCCTACTAAACTGCTGTGGTAAAGTCAATATGATGAAGAGGGAAGAACTTACATTAACTCAGGTTGTACTGAAGAAAATATTACAAATTACCAAAATATATTCATCATTATTATAAATAAACTAAATTTTTAGTGCGCTAGGAGAAAGAAAATTCCAAGGACGTTCTCCCTCTCTTTACAGAAGAGGCCCTGCAACCATTCTGATTCTTTCCATGTTTCATGTTATTTATGCAAATGTTTTTAAAAGCACAGAAGAAACCTCCTTTTCTACGTTGATGAGACCAGAAATGCAAACAGAATCATAAAATATATAATCTGACTTAAAAATTATTTTCCACGGGTAAAGAAAGGAATTTCTTGAAGGATTTAGCATTCTTTCTTCATCAATATTGTAGGAAAATGAAATTGCTTCTAAAATTCCCACTATATTAAAAGGAAGTGTAGGAGAATAGTGTGTGGGCAAGGCAAGGAATGGTATAATGCTGTTAAATTAAAATTCATGTCAAAAAATTAAGTGCATACAATGTGTACATGGCATATGCCTTAGGCATCTTACATTTGAGATCATACTAAAATAATAATTTTTATAATAATGAAACTCTAAAGTAATAAGACAGCCATCAGGATACATTTTAATAATTATTAGAGCATGAATAATACTGAACTCAGGTGGCAATAAAATAAATCATTCTCCTTAAACAATTGTTAATAGAGCAGAGACAGAAACTGATTTTCAAGGTGAAAATGCAAATTAAAAAGACTTTTGAGTTTTCAATCCAGAACATAACAAACACCCAGACAAAATCCCCTCACCAACTGGCTAAATTTGAATTTTCTGTTATGTAAAATATTCTCCCCAGAAAGGTCAGGTCAAGTAGAAAGTAGCTGTATTTTCTGCATTTCACAGATCTATTGTGGATACTGGTGCTGTGAAGATGTAAACCAGACTCTCAACAAGTGTTGAACTTTTGGGAAGAGGCAGATTTGCAACTGATGTACATCAGGCTCTTTGGAGCAAAAGGTATTTTTCTATAAAGCCTAAAGCCATAGAAGTCTTCAGAGTAGTCACACACCTCCCATTCCTCCCTGTCAGGAACCTTCTTCCATTCCCCTAAAAAACCTCACCAGAATAGATCTTGACATAAAAAAATAGAGGCTCAGTGCAGCAGGATGCAGATGAGGCATCCCAATTTCTGTCCACCAGGGCAAACTTTCTTTGGCATTTAATTATTATGTGACAGTACTATGTAGGCCTCTGTGCCTGGAGAAAGAATTTTCAAGTTAAAACTGTTTGCACAGTGTCCATCAAGCCCAGGCCTCCACCAGAGCTATTTCTGTAATTCATGGCTTTCAGGCATCACTGGGTAGTTTTTTTCCAATTTAATTATTACTTGGTTACAATCACAGTCAGTTCAAGATGCCATGAACTGTGCTTTTGTTGCAGATTAGACAAAATGAAGTTATGCTTGAGCATGTTCTGGGTTTGTTTTTTTTTCCTTCAGCTGTCATGGAAGCAACAAACACTGTGAGTTAGTAACCACTTAAGTTTGTCTTTTCCATTGAAATCTGGCCATTTCCTGAGAAAGTTCTCCCAGATTGGCACAGCATCACAGGATGTAAAGATGACAGCAATTTCAGCACGCTAATGTCTCATTTGCATGTCTTAGCATGCAGTATTCCTCCTTGATTGGCATTCTCATTAACTTGACATTAGAAAGACTGCCTGCTAACAACATAAGCAGCATTTAAACATAACTGCTATTAATTCCTCAGCTTTACAGCAAGGAACATTTAATTTTTCAAAGGTGCACCAGAGATAAATGTTTAAAGTTAGGCTGTTGATGCTGAGATATAGGGTTTTTCTTTTTTTTTTTTTTTCTTTTATTCAGTGTCATTTGGGTCAGATATGGACTTCAGACATGAGAAAATCACATACACTTTACAGCTACAAAGGCCAATAAATTTTCAGTATTTGTATATAAATGTATGGAGATAACAGAGATTTTTCTAATATCGGTTGGGAAAAGGTCAACTCCCTAATGAGAATGAAGGCTCTGAGGTATTATTTGGAAATTAACATTGCCTCTCTGATTAAAAACAGACATTCTCTGAATGCCCAGAACTACTGATTAATATTTTAAATTTTAAAAGCCAGTGTTAAGTCTTCATTTTTGTTGTCTGCTCTGAAACAGGCTTCTCTTTGGTATCTCTAGTATCAATACTTGTAGATTACTGTGCCAAGTAATGTTTTTTAAACAAAAATATAAGATCAAAATATGTGGTTTATCAGAATATTTGCAGCTTGTTTCCTCAAATCATCATCAAATGCTCCCATAGGATCCTGTTGATGCTGTGCTGGCGTGTGAACCAGATGAAGCAAGTGAAGCTGCACCAGGGAATAGGTGTGACCTGATGTGACTTCCTCAGAAATCTGTAAGCTGCTGGCTTCTCAAACAGCAGAAATTCTGTAAAATCCTAATAGGGTACTGGCATTACACATTCTTGGCATGGCTCAACTTGGCACATAGCTAACATTTCTAGCCCAGCTCTAATTTGTCCCATTGAAAGTGAAAATGTTTTAGTGATTTGTTTTCTTGGGCCTTTTTTTTTTTTTTTGAGGTTTTTTTGGTTGGTTTTTTTTTTTTTTTTTGATACTCAGTCCCAAAGACGTTATTTCTCTGGCAGAAAAATTACTGTCTTAAAACCAGCTTCAAATAAAAATATTTCTCACCTACTTGGTTGTCTGTTTGAATTTCTTTGTTCCTCTGAACCAATTAATGCCTTCTTTGCTATAACTTAGACTACCTTAAAATTATTTCCAGATGATAAAATCTCAAAACTTCCAAATACTTGTTTCACCAAATCAAAGGAAAGAAGTTGTTTTGTCATAAGACATTTTCCACATCTGTTTCAGTATCCTGATGTGATAGAAAGAGAGTTTTCTCTTATTAGGTGCTAGAAAGAGAGTTTTCTCTTATTAGGTGCTTATTAGGTGGCCACTTATTATTCAAGAGGTGGAAAAGCAGGAGAAACAGTTAATCATAGGGTTTTTTTCCCAGGTTATTCCAGCTAGGAAAATCCTTCTGGGAGTTTGCTGTTTCCCACTGAAGCATCCTGGTCCTTCCTCCACGGGGGTATTGAGTAATATTGCCAAAATACTTCTTTACACAGTGCTTTCTTATTTCAGTGTTGGATAAGATCTGGGAAACAAATTGCTTAATGTTGACCAAACCTTTGGAAGTCTTCCAAGCCCACAGAACTTTATGTGCAAATTTGTTGTCTTGCGTGCAGCCACCTTGACTTTGGAAGAAGCAAAGTCAAGCTTAACACTTTTCTGATCTGAGTCTCAGAGGCAGGTTTTGCAGCAGCCAGAGGAAGAGGAGAAATTGAAAGCCTATGCATGGGCAGCCTAACCTAAAAGCTAATAAATGAGCAGCATTTTATTTTTTTTTTATCTGTTGACTGAAGTGAGAGATGAAAGTGAGTGCCAAGTAGCAGCTATTATAGCATTGTGCACATGACATTGAGGTTCAGGGTCAGCTGTTTCCATTACAAACCCCATTTTTCAGGGTTTATAACTTGTCTGCCTTAAATCACATCTGGCTGAGACTGGCATGCAACCTGTCAGGACAGCTATAGGAGATATTTTCTCATTTCTTTCATTAAAAAAAGAAAATAAGTCCTTACATCATTTAACTCATTTGCCTTTCTAATGCAGTTAAAAGCTGCTTTAGCTGGTAACTACAGACACTTCAGGGGAACAGAAGGTTCTAAGACAAAAGAAAATACTTTTAAGGGAAAAACTTTTAATGCAGTGTATCCTGGACCATAGGAAAACTGAGGCTATGAATTCAAATTTTGCAGCTCAAGTCAACTCTGCAGTTGTTAAAGTGATGTCAAGCTGTGTCTCCAGACACACAGATGAGAAAACATTTCTCACTACTGTTTTTTCTCTCCGTTTATTTGTCTCTGATGTGAAATCCAGCTAGTGAGCCACCTGACTCAAGAAGCATAGTGATGTCTTTAGTGCTCAGATCAGTAGAATTTGGATCCCTGCATTGCTGTGCCACAGGGAAAACAAGAGATGACTGTATTCTTTTCATAGATGTCTGAGAACACAGATGCAACACATGGCAAGAGAGGAGCAGGGCAGGAGGAATAAAAGAAAAAAAAAAAAAACAGGGAATTAAAAATAGGAAGAAACACAGTTTTCATTAAATGTAGCTAATAAACCAAATTTATTCCAGGCCTCCGTAAAGGAAGAAGGACATGAAAATTGCAATTAATGTTACAACTCCCAAGTACAGGCATTGTTGACAATGAATACCTCAGTGTGAATATCTCTTTGTTCCTTCCAGATGGTTCTGCCCAAACAGGAACTCACTTCAGTATATTTGAAATACTGTTCTGAGGTGACTTGAAGCTGACACAGCCTCTCCCCACGTGGCTCCCCTTCCACAGGATCTTATGGACACCAAGGAGAGGATTGTGTCCTCACACCCATCTTTACACTGCCTCCACTTCTCTCTGTGATGAATTCAGGTTTCTTTGTTATATCAGAGGTGAATTCAGAAAGTATTTGCAAACACTCTGCCTCTGGGCTATGTAGCCCATCTTTCACCTCTTGGAAAAAAAAATTTGTGCAGAATACAGGGGTGAGGCACGTAGAGAAGACAGGTTCTGAGTGAGTGTTGACTGTCAGAGCCCTGCATCTCCTGACACATTAAAAAATAATTTGTGTGAAATTTACAGCTGGAGCACCAACTGCCTAAAGTCATCTGAATTTACAGCTCCCACAAGAATGAGATACTATCAGGTAGGGTGGGAAAGGGTCTTATTTCTTTTTCTCTACTACTCTTCTGATTTTGCCTTTCCAGGAGAGAAGATCAGATTCTTGCTGTACAGAAAGGGCACCAGCCTTTGATTCAAGTTATCCTCAAGCTTCCCCTCTAACTCAGTGCTTGCTTAGCATATTTTCCAGCACCAACAAAAAGCAGCAGGAAGGCTTCATCCCAGACTGATATTCATCCCTGAGAGATATTTTGCAGAAGCAAAATATCTGAAAAAACCCATGGAAAGGGAGACAAGCAAAACCCAATTCAGATCAAGGATTTGACCCAAGATCTCTTGCCCCCAGAAAACTGTCATAAGAAGCAGACTTCAGAGTATTTACAAGTCAAACAGCTGCAACATTTCCTACTGGAGATGGGTCATAATACACAATACCCCAAGTGCTAATTGAGCCCATGAGCAAATAGGTTAGCATGACTCCTTAACCTTGCAGCTGAGATCCTCAGCTGGGAGTTTAAGTATTTATGGGGGATGATTGTGCCAGCAGGAAAGGCTGAGAGCACATGACCTGGGTTGTGCTGTGACTAAAGGGCAGGAACCTGCTTTTGATAAGTCTGGAAACGATGCTCTTGGTTTCAGATCCTCAAAATTAGAATCCTTCTAGTGGAACAAGCATTCTGATTGTCGTGCTCTGCAGAGTAAGGTGAGGCCACGTTGTTTTTCCTCCATTTCATAAATCTATTTCTTTGTTTTATTGAAAATTTTCTGGGGGCTAAAAGTTTAATTTTCAGTCAAAGGATATAGGTTTTCAGTACAGATTTGGCTTGGTTTGCAGGAGGGTGAGGGGTTGTTCAGTTTTGGTTGATTCATGTTTGGTTGGTTGGTTAGTTTTGAGAAAAAAGGGGGAAAATATATCAGTCCAGTTACTGATTTTATTCAACAAAATGTACTTAAAAATATGTAAGAATATTTTCATACTTCCATTTGGAAGGTAAAATCTATTCTCCAGCTTCAGGCATCCTGTAAGCATTTTACCTTGAAATTATAACTTGTCTTGGAATGATAATTGGGCTAGGCTTCTGCTGAGCTTTAAGTGATTTCATTGGGGTTTACTGGGCAATTGGCTATTTTGCTTCTCCTGCAAAGAATGGCTGTAATTTCTGTCAGGACATATATATTTTATCTTTATGAAAAAAAAAAAAAAACCAACCCAAAAATCAAAGTTAAAAAATAATCCTGGCAACTTTTGAGGGAGAGAAAAGGTGATAGTTGACAATTATTCTATATGCATGTATAAAGTTGCATATAGGTAACTTATTCTAAATAGAAGTGCAATAAAGAACAGACCTGTAATCTTAGTTTATAAAGCTGGACAAGTGTTGCATTAGAGAGCCCACTCAAATTCCCTGAGGGAATCTAGACACACAATTAGAGGTAAACACAAAAAACATCCCCAAGGAAAAGCATAATAATAAAAAAAGTATTTTTATAATAAAGAACTATATTAAAAATAAAATTAAAAAAAAAAGTTGTGCATTGTATAATAAAAGCACAGAACCCAAGGCAAAAAAGATCCAGTCAATCTTCCAAATGATCTTTATGAGAGTTAAGGGAGGGTTGGTGATTTCACGAGAGACCTCGAGGAGCGCGGTCTGTGCAGTCTCATTACCCAGCACTGCCTGGACACTAATATCAGGGCTAGGCAGAGGCAGACACAAAACCCATCATTTGGCTTGTCATACATAGCTAATAAAGCAGAACTGGAGACTTCTTGCCTCTGCTGGTTCGTGTGGGGCCAGTTTCTGGCAGCTGCTGACTACAGGCACCTGCCAATAATCCCAGGGCTGTGCCTTGTCCTCCTTTCCAAGCTGCAGAGCTGTGATGCTGACCCACTGCAATGTGCCAAGGAGGAGCATCCCCTGCTGAGCCCTGCCCGGTTCCCCTCTGGAACTCCCTCATATGTGTGTGTATCTTTCTGCAAACAGCAGCCTTAATCCACTTTGCAGGTTCACACTGAAAGAATTTGCTGCCTCCTCTGTAAAAAGAATCCCAGTGTGCCACGGTGAGTGTGAGTCCAAGGGGAGTTTCAGAGTTAGAAAATTTAATTGAGAGCTGCACTCTCTTCATGTTAATTTAATAATTTGACCAAGCATCAATATCACTGGGCCTGTCTGAGCAGAATTTAACCAGTAAATATTCTTACACCAGTCAGCCAAAAGAAAAGGACTGCTGCAACAATGCATTCACAATTCAAAGTTCTTGCTTTATGGCTGTGTGTGACACTGTAGTCCTTATAAATAAAATACCCTCTGAGATTGATGGCTAGGCCTGCCCTAGAAGTGCAGGAACACACACACTGAGTTTCATGTTTAGTGGGCCTCAAGTCTGACACATTTTGTAATTGCAGGGAAAATGGATCCCTTGGATAACTCTCTAAATTACGTGGCCAACAAACTATAACACCAGGACTCCAGAATCTTTAATCATAATAAAAAGTATACCAAATGGCCATGTGTATGATTAGTTTACAGATATAACTAGATGGAAGATACAACACTCAGTTGCAATCTATTTATGAAGACAGGCAGGAAATTATATGAGACAAGGGAACTAATTTTGCAGAGTGAGATATAGTGATTAGCAGTGGTTCCTCATTTAATCTTTAGGCCTATAAAATTCAGTGCTCTGAAATCTATTGAACACACCGTTCAAATACCTGTGGCATTATTTTGGGATGCAGTCACTGCAGCTGTGTTCTGCAGAGCTAACCTGTGATAGAATAGCCTCAAACAGAACTGGTCACCAAATTAGGCTGAGAAAAAAAACTATTACTATTTTTAGTTCATCACTTTTCCCTCTCTAAGGACAATTTCAGAAAGTTATTTGGGCTGGTTCTAACTGGTTATCTATTCTATCCCATGCAGATATTTTTCAGAAGTGCTGTTACATCCCATGCCCATAAAACATACGGTATGTGTAGCATATATAGGCTGTAATTAAAAAGAGGCACTTGTGTTGACAAAAAGCCAGTTGTTCCCACATAAGTGTAAAGACTGTCTTCTCTACCAATTAAGAATCAGCAGAATATGGGCTTTAATTGTCCTCTTGGGGAACTTGTCTTTTGTATCTATGATAAATACATGATTATAAGGACAAATTATATGAGCAGCAATAATTTCCTAGTAATGTGATCATTAAAAGCCTTCACAACTGCAATATATCAATATTAATTGGGACAGATGATCATTTTACTGACATGCTCAAGTCATTATCCATATTTCAGTACTTCATGAATACCTGAATAGTCTTAATGATGTGATTTTTTAAAGATTCTTTCTTCAGCGGCCTTAACATTTGTTGTTTATCTAAAAAGTATCTAAAAAGAAAAAAGAAGACTAAGAGAAAATAAATTGGAATCAGTGCAGGGAGTTCTGAGCTAAAAGTAAGCAAGATCCAGCAAAATTTCAGTTTCTGTTCAGGCATTAGAACTGTTAATCACAATTATTGAGAAGAAACAGCCAAACAAACACTGTCTGCAGGGCTTGGGTTGTGTTAAGTCCATGGTCAATGTTTGCTGATTAAGAGGACACTGTCACTCAGCTTTGGAGGCCAGGCAGTCCATACAACAACCTGTTGATTCATACTCCTTAGTAATATTCATTGCACTGCCTGTCTGCTTCAAAGGCCTTTTCTCATGAGGGAACAGACACAATTTGCATGCCCTTTTATTCCCTTTTATTTGCATCCTCTGTGTCAGTGGACTGGCAAATAATTTTGTTTCCTGCCACAGACAGGCTGTTGAAAAGGCCACGCTGACTTGCAGATAACATGTTTGCAAGAAGAATGATAAACTTGATAGGATAATATCCTGAAAGCTGAAGTGAAATGACAGAATGTAGCTGCAGAACACATTTTGTGCCCGAAAGGGTGCTATAGACTCACTGCTACTGCTCCTGGAGATGTGAATGTCAGGTCTCAGTCTGATTCCTGCCTTGATATCACACCTGCTGATTTTTCATCTGCTATAGACTCATGTCACGGTTTGATACAAACCAAAGACTGTCCTGACTTTGTGCATTTATTGATAACCATGGAAGAAACACATAAATGCAATAGCTAAGGCTGAAGAATAAACAGACAAGGTATCTTTTTATATAAGGGTGACTGGACACAATAGCAATATTCATATACTCATTATTAAGGCTTGAAGGGTTAATTCATACTGTAGTTGTTTAATAAGACACCAGGTGTCATCAGTAGGGCTGTACCAAGGACATTTTTCTTGCCAAAGCAGAAGCTAGTATCTGTGAAAAAGTAACATTTACAATGTAGACTGAACTGTGATCATAATGTCTATTAGTGCCCTCCTTCCAGTAGCTATGACTGTCAACGTAAGGTATCCTGACATAAAAATTATAAACAGAGCTAACAAAAGCCTATCTACAGGCTTATGCTCATAATTATATACATACTAACTTGCCATGATAGGAAAACCCCTATAATAATGTGCTGCTGCAGTAAAGAAATTGAATATTCAACTCTAGAACAGGTGTAGGGTGGCTGTTTTACCCCAAATTGCAAGGCAATCTATCTTTAAAATGGTACATTTACAAACATAAAACAAGTATTACTTTAAAATTTAGATTTTACATTTAATTTTGAGTTAACATTCTTTACAGTTAAATATAATTCTAGAATTCACACAGTAAAGGTAAAAATATTTCTCTTACTGTGTTATATTCATTCTTCATGGAGGACATCACAGGGTGACACTACAGGATTATACTGAAATCTATGGATCTAATGGGGAGAGATGTCCAAACAGTATCAAAGAAAAAATCTGTTGATATTGACTCCCAGTTGAATTTAACTTAAAATTGTAAGGTTTTTTCTGTAGATTAAATTCAAAGATTGTTTTTGGTTTTGAGACTAAGTATTTTGATATTATTTTACTTTGGCATAAAATGCAGGTGAAGGGAATTCTGAAGTCTATTTAATTTGCTCATCTTGGATCTGGAATACCATGGTTCAATATCTTCCCCTGTTTGATGAGTCTTGAATCCACTGCTCTCAAAGTCTTTTAATGGTCAGGCTATTAGGCATTGCAAAATCCCATTCTTTATCTTTCCTTTTGTTTTGTTTTGTTTTCCATTTTCTAGAAAACGTTTTTACAGAAAAAAAAATTATTCTCTTGTTTATTGAGTGGGACATATCCTTATGATTTAAATAGCTCTGGTGAAGTAGAAAATCTCCCAGAGAGCCAGAGAGAGCTACATGTCTCCAGAGTCTGTGACAAAGCCATTCGTGTGAGAAAAAGGAATTCTTGGTCCAACAGCAACAGCTGCACGGTTTATTTAATCTGCCTCTTTTAACTTATTCTCTCACAGCTTTGGTAGGACTTTGAACCTATGAATTATCTGCTTTTTGTAAATTATCCTCTCTTTGTATGGTGGGAAACATAAGTGCTTTTTGTTATCTTTTGTATACAGTGAAATAACTGGATAATCATATATGGTCAAAATGTGTAAACCATGTGTCTGTCAAAGGTCTAAACTGATGTCCCTTGGAGTAGTGGAACTATTGTATTCAGAAAGAATGTGTGATTTCTCCACTATTAGGAAATTGTTCTGTTGGGTATTTACTATTATTTACTTTGAAATTATATCTCTGCTTGTTTTTATTCAATAATCAAGAGGATGCCAGGAGCTACAATAGTGTGAATGAAGCCTAATATTATACATTTAGGATGCAATTATATTAAACCACTCAAGCAATTACACTTATACTCTGAAGAAAGAACAAAATGAGCCAGATAGAAAACTCTGGTTCCAAGAACTTAATACCTTTACACTGTAATTTAGTGTAAAACTTGAACTTCGAGATATGGTGTCATGGCACATTCAGCAAGATGCAAAAATTTCATAGCTAATAACTTACTCAGTTATAATCAGGTGGAATTAGCAAAGAGTCTTTCACATGTAGTAAAACACAACTTTCAGCTTTCCCATGTGATCTCTTTTTTTGTGAAAGCAGAAAGCATGAATCGAAGTCTTGCTTCTTTTATCTATGGGGAATACAAGTGAGGATGTAGATAAAAAAAAATTGAAGGTAATGAAAAACTTGCTTAATTTAATCTTCAGACTAGAAAATGTAAATATGACATCAAATTTCTCATCCTTTATTCAGCAATTTGCCTGACATAAATGTATTTTATTTCTCAGGAATACAATAACAGACTAACTTTCCTAGGCTAAAATGCTGTGTATCTCCAGGACATGCTATCCTCTTTTTTATTCTCCTTTAGATTTCTTTGGTAGCGAGCATCCATCCTTGTCGGGACTGCTCAGTACTGAGAGCACACGGGTTGTGTCTGTTAATGGGCACTAGATTGTTAGCATTATTGCTATTTTGCCAAAGACAAAATTAGCAGAAAGAAAGCATCATCAAACTAAACATAATTCAAATAGTCATGGTACCCTGTCCAAAGATGATCATGATTTGTTCAAACTTCTCATCTTCTATTCCTCCAATTAGATGTTCGTTTAAATGAAATTTGGGAGAGGGAAGCTTTTTAGATGTTCTGTCATACTGTGATCCAAGATATTGAAAAAACCCCAAACCTTACTAAAAAATTGCAACAAGTAAGCAAAAATAGTTCTGCAGTGTTTTGGATGTAATGTTTTCCTAAAAAAAAAAATAGCATCCACTGCCACTAATGTAGTTTTCACCACTTAAACTTTTTCCATTTCTCAATCTGTATGAGTGCAAACAACTCATAAATAAAACATCTTTGGGGAGCCAAAAGGCTGTTTCTTCTGTAGGAGTTCTAATAAGGAGCTCACATGCTGCATGTTGCTAGGCTTATTTGAAACCTGCTGGTGTCCTCCTCTCAGTATGAGAGTATAAAACTCTCCAAAAAAGAGCTCCTCCACCGTGGCTGTCTCTGTGGGATGCAGGCAGAGATATCTGGTCGTTTGTAAGAGGAGTAGCTGCCCCCTGTGCCAGTCAGAATTTAAGGATGTCCAGTACTATTGGAATCCTTTTTTCCCAGGATAGTGCCAAGACTGGCGCACATCTAAGGTGCATTACCGTTAGTAACATTATCTTCTTAATCGTGATAAGTGCTAATGGTTCATCTTGAATAACTAGATTATCTTGAAAATCTTAATATCATTTTATGACTTGAAAGCAGTGAGATTTGGATAATGTTGGAGAGATTTGGATAATGTTGGAGAGATTTGGATATTTGCTTTTCTCTGCATCTCATGTGCTACCTGGAGTGACTCCAGCTGCAGGGCCACTCTGCTTACCTGGGAGGAGACCTCTGTCAGGAAGATGCTCTTAAAGGGAGGCAGCCAAATTGCTCCAAATCACACTCTGTACTCAGGATCCTGTCCTGACTGGTCCTTATGGCTTCATTCCCTTTTTATCTTCTCGTCTTTCTGGTCTTTGTTTCAGAGGAATCTTTCAATTTTCTCATCTGACAGAGCAATAGAAATCATGTTATAATAGCACGTTCAGAGCACTGCTAGACAAGGGCTGTGTTAAATTCTGAGAAAGCTGAATTCCTCTGGCTCACTGCTGAAATGTGCTCTGAAACACAGTGTGGATTCTCCATTTCAATTTTTTCACAAATAAAAAAAGAAATTATGCATAATTCCAGAGAAAGAGGGAAGGATGCAAAAATACCTCTCTTACATCTTCTGTATCTAATGCTGCAACAATTATTTTGGGGTTTTGCCCTGAGTGGTGAACTTACAGCTAATGAGATGTGATCTCATTATTCAGTCAAAGACTTATGAAGATAAGTTTAAAAATTAATACTTATTTATTTATTTATTTATATTAAGGTGAAAGGTGATAAAGAGAGCTTCCTAGCCTGTGATTAGCATGTCAAAAATTCCCTGTTAGCCTCAGAATCATAGGTGTGTCTAACCTCATCACAGCTGTAAATCACTTTAATTGGCACAGAAACAGAGAAGAGCATAGGCAGGATGATCTCAGACTTCCTGAATGATAACCCATCAGTTGACTAAAACAGTCACTACCTCACCTTTGTAAAGGATACACTGAATATCTATCAAATTTTGATTATGTTTGAGAACTTTAAATACACAAACTAGGACTTTGTCACAGTAATTTCTTTAAAAACTTCCATAATGATAAAAAATTCAATTTTGCTCTATGACCATGCTTCCATTCTTATCATTACCTTCTGGTTTCCCATTGTTATGCTAAATACTTTGATTTTTCCTTTTACATGTGGTGTGCCTCCACTGTCCTGCAATATTGATTATGTACACTGTACTTCAAAGCTTAGAAGTAACAGGTCTCCTTGAGGCAACATATATTTGTCTTTATGTAATCAGTTCAGCAGGATTTTTGACTTTATTTTCAAGAAATTCTTCCTATATATATCATATAGTTGTATATATGCACTTATACACATATGTATATGTATAAAAAGGAATATACCTTTACATACTCATATGCAATTTAAAGAGTTGGCCAATACACAAAAAGTACCATTCACAGGACATATATGTTGTCTCATCATCTGATTTGAAGATTCTAAGGTGCTGGATTTTTTAAACTGTTTTTTCTGGACTATATAAGTTCTGAATTTCTGTGGCAGTGAACACTAGGTTTGGTTTTTTTTCACTGCTGTGTTCCTCTCTCTTTAAGGCTGAAGTTAGCTGGAAACTTTTTAATGTCATTATTCATTTCTACAAAGAGGATTCTGCTACTGGCACCTGTTGTCCTAGGACTTTTCTTTAGTTTTCACCTACAGAACATTTGACCTCTGCTGTGGAACAGTGGAGTATTTTTATTAACATACTTGGTCTGGACAGTAGTTCTGCTCTCTCATCTTGATGCTTTTTCATGAGTTCTCCAGAGAGGCTTTGATCACTGAAAAAAATTGCTTTTTCATGACCTCATTTAATATGCAGAATAAGCTTCACTACCAGGTGCCATGGTTTTCCCTCACTGAGATTTCCCTGAGGACATCATGGCCTTTTTTGTAAATCTCCTTGTGACTCCTTTGTTCTTCAAAATGTAGGCAGTGCTGAAACTCCCAAATCTGCATTTGAAAATGCTCTTTCTGTGATTTTTTCTTTCTCTTTCTTCTATTTTTCAGTGAGACCTCGGCCAACCCCTTTCCTGTATCCACACATATTTGAAATGAGGTTTCACTGGCTGTCTTCCACAGTCATATTTTGAACCCTGGGGCTTCCTGGAACAATTTTCTTCCACTCAGATTTTGGCTCTCACTTTTTTATTCTGGGTCTTTTAAGTGCATACATCTAAATGAAAAACTGCTTTTGTACTGTGCTGCATGCTGTCTCTCTCTTGGAGCTATTGCACGCTCTATTATAGTTATATAGAGATATAGATGATAGTTTATTCTGTGTGGCTGAACGTTTCCAAAGCAAATTTCAACCTTCAAAGTTATAATTAGCTCTTTGTCTGTCTTGTTCTCTCCTGAAGCTGTCTGTTATTGCATGGAGCACTGCACTTGTCCCATAGAGGACTGAAAAATGTGTGTGAAGCTGCTTGCTCAGGTTTCCAAAGTGGAAAAGCCATGGTTGTATGAGGACTTTGTACTTCTGACCCAAAATCACACTGGCCCCCAAAAGACCTTATTACATAAGACAGAAGGTGGAATGTTGGAAACTTAAATGAAGGATTTGCCTTTATGTGTTAGCTCATTTTGAATCAGAAACTCTTATATTGCCAATTATATTAAATCTGTTGGTTCCATCTGTTTCAATCCAGTAGAACACTTACTGCACAATTGTAGCTTCATTAATAAATGAATTATGCTCAGTAAGTTTTCATTCCAAAAGCAAATGGATTAAAGCATTTGTACTCCATCCTAAAGATACTCTTAAGTACACAAAGTGAATAAAAGTCTCTGTCTAAAAAACAATTTTAATAAAAAAAAAAACACCTGATGTTACACAAGTAGAATTTTCACATCAAATTCATTCCTGACCTAACCAGTGCAGAGAATCTCTGGGAAATGTTAAGGGTATTTTACAAGGTAAAGACTTAATGGTTTTAAGGCAGATAAAAATCTCTATTGTAACAATTTACAGGTCATATAACATGGAGTGAACTTTTCCAGAGACTTTTTTTTGCATTAGCACAGCACAGTTTACAGGTTTGCAGCCAGATCCTCAGCAAAGCAGGAGACCCCAGGTCAAGCTTTGGTCCATGAAAGGGTTCTGCCTGCCAGCCCTACAAAAAGCAGATCTCACAGCACGGAGAGCTGGAATGGCAGTGATCCTCAGCATTTTCAGATGATCCAGAATTATTCAGGGGGCAGAAAGGAAGCAGCAAGTCCCCCAGCAATCCTTTGGTGCAGAGTGACACTTTTCAGCCACATGCCGTGAGGTTTGCACAGCGACCATCAGTTTACCCGGGAAGGGGGCAGCGTCTCTTCAGAGTTAAGATCCTGCAAGGCTGCAGTTTGAAGCAGAACAGCTTTGTGAGCTCTGTTGCAATTTCCCTGCTCAGCTGGTCCCGGGGGAGCCGTGTAATACCAGGGAGTTCCATGTTTGCACCTTCTGAAGGTCACTCCCAGGGACTCTCTGTCATAAGCGGAATATTAACGCTTTTCATTTCCCTTACACATCCTTCAGGTTCAGCACGTGTCAGGGAAAGAGCTGCCTTGTACCTGTGAGTACCCCTGCCTGCAGGTGCAGGGATTTCCAGGAGGAATAGCAAGTGAAGGAAAAAATGTGCTTCAACCCAGTGCAGTTTCACTAGAAGGGCATAACATAGAGGTGGGAAAAACAGGGACAGCTGGTGCTTCAGCGCAGCAGTGAGAGGGAGAATAGTGTAGGAAAAGAAAAATAGAGAATTAACTGAGCTGGTTTCTTACAAATATGGTGCAATTTATAGTTCATAATTTTTCAAATAGATAGATAATGGCTCTGGGGGTTGATTTTTTTCTCTTTCTTTTTGATGCTATGTCTCCCAGACTATCCGATCTTTTAGCTGTTTGTTTCTTCCTTTTGAAATTAGTTTAAATTATTACATTAAGGTTCAGAAAACCAAACAATATCACACAGTAAGAGATTACACCTAGTCTATTTCTTTAAATTGGGCTTTTTTTTTCTTGCTTTTTTTTTTCCCCCCCCAGGAAAACTATTACTATCTCATGCTTACAACCAGTCCCTGAGGCTAAGGAAAGTCAATCACATATCAGAAGAAGCAGGTGAATATAGACAAATCCTGTGTCCATGTCATAAAAAGAATCCTTGAAGATTCTGGGTCACTGGTATTCCCATACCCTCATTTTCTCACTTCACATTTGCCCCCTAGACATTAATATGCATGAATGTTTAGGATTTGGGCATCTGATGAACTGGAAAGATCTTCTACACAGCCTGTCCTACTCACAGTCAACAGATCCACTGCAAACCTTCAGTGGTCAGGAAAACTTAGAATTGAGAAAAAAAAAGTGCAGGTAAGGATTTTAGGTTCATTGAGTAGCCAAGAGTTTTGTTAAAGTCAAAGAATATGGGGCTATACATATACATACCTATATATATATATATATATATATATCTTTTGCATTCTTAGACAAAGGATAAATTCAAACCTGAAAGAAAAAGAATTAAAGACCCAGTCATTTTACTTTTCCCTGTTCCAAGTAGTGAAAGAAAGTGATTCTAAATCAGTCTGAAAAAAATAATCAGGCAAAAAAGGACATCATCATCATCTTTGCAAACTAAAATTAAGCTGTCACAATCAGAGTTAAAACTGATGGGATATCTCTGCAAGATGACTGATGAATTTTTCAGCCTGTAGCGGCAAATCAAGCCAGCAGAACAATAGCATGTGCCAGGTGTCGTTTGAATGAATAGTGCCATGTTCCTTTTTATTTTTTTTTCCCCAAAAAAATATGGCTAAAAGCATTTCTGTTTTCCATGTTTCAAGCAGGCCTTTTCTATCACTGTAATATTTTCACAGTTCAGCTCCAATGGACAGCTGTTTAATACTGGAACATCTCACTGCTCTGATTCCATTCCAGTCCCACAGCCTGGAAGATGTGCATGTCCTTACCTTTGTAACCATCAGGGAAGGTTTGACCAGAAGGTGGTCAGATGACCCCTGCAACCTAAATTATTCCATGGTTCTGTAGAATTCCAGAGAAATTCTACAAAATAGACTCAATTCTTCCTTCTGGATTCATCCAGTCATACCAGAGTGAAGGCAACTAAAGTAATTCTGCTTTGCGCCCATGAAATCCTCGCCAGGGGAGGGAGAAAAGCCATGAGGAGAAATGTGATACAATCAGCATGGCCATTTGGAGTTTTAGTACCATTCTCAAAATAAATCTAAAAATATAGCTTAGCCTGTGTTTTCTCCAAATTTGTTGTATTTCTCTTTGTCTATCCTTGTAACCCATAGTAATGATGCAGTGCTGCTATTGCTATCACAGATGGTGAAGGGTATATGATGAAATTTTCATTTACTGCAAAATCCTTTGTGACATTTTTATAAAGAAAATCAGTGGAAACTCCACTCCAGAAATGCTTAGCTGCTTGGGATATTATACTGATGGCTATAAAAAAACCCCAGCAACAAAATGCTGCAATAATCCTGTAGAAATATAGGACTTTATTGATGTGCAAATTTTCTTGTGGTTGTCTACCTTTGGCTTTTCTATACAATATGGCAATATGGATATGTTTAGGGTAATCCAAGTTCCATTCATATTTCTTCCAGTTTTAATTTAGGGAGCTGAAGTGCCACTTTAGTTCAGATGGTCAGAACCTGATGCTAGAAAGCCCAAGACTGTGGGATTCAATCCCAATGTGGGCCATTCTCCTAAGAGTTGGACTTGATGATCCCTGTGGATCCCTTCCAACTCACAATATTGTGTGATTCTGTGACTCTCGTGGTGCTGCTGTCACTGATATATTTATAATCCACTCTAAGGAATGAGATAGTGTATCATGTATTTATATATTTCTTGTATTTATATCTTTCTTCTTATATTTCTATCTAAATATTTCTTAACAGCAGATAATGACAAGAAAAAATGTCATTAATAAATAAAAGTCACAGCAGACCCCTTAGAAATCTGTGCTAGAACATTTACTTGGAAACAAGTATATTTTTTTCACAGCTGCACACAATAATTTCAATGTAGGAGTTTCTGATCTTGTTCAATTGACATGGTTTCAAGAGCAAGTATTGACTGTAGCAGTGTATAAGGCCATCAGAAAGCAGTTGATAATGAGCTCTGACACAGTGAAGATGGAATTTTTGCTTTAAGGTGTGCGATTAAGGTGTGTGAAATTACAAGTGCTGGGATAATGTGTGACAAATGGTGAAGGAGAAATACTTTTAGCTTAGAATCACCTGCTGGTCTTTGAAAAATACATGTTCAAATGACAGTGATATTATAAGAAATAGAGATTGTGTTTAAAAAAAATAGAGAACTAGGAAAATACAGCTTATTCTTCAACATCAATGATATGAATAGTTGAGGCCAAGTTCTACTATTGTATCATCCAGGTGTGAAGGATGTATGATGCAATTTACCCTGTGGAGCTGAGTTTATTATTACTGACACCACATGCATTTTTCACATTTTTATCTGCATCACATGGAAGAAGTGAGATATGTGTAGTACAGATAAGATAGATAAGGCAGATAAAAACACTACTCACTTAAAAAACATTTGGTACAGACCTTTGCAGTTCCATACAGATGTAACCATGTGCAAAATAGCTATGCTAAAAGAGGAAAATAATAAAATAAATAATTTAAATACCTGTCTTCTTCAAAAGTAACAGCCCAAAAAAGGGAGGTTAGCGAACTGTCAGTCCATACAGGATTATGAGTGTGTGTGCAGTGACTAAGAATATTGACAAAACACAACTGTGTGGCATTGAGAAGACAAAAATGTAATTACAAATAAAAAAAAAAGGAAAAAAAAATCCATAGAAAATCAATTTTAAGAAAAGACATCAGTATCGAGTGAATTTGAAGAGACTACACTAGCACAGAGAGTGGAAGAAGGGCTTTATGAAGGCATTTTAAGGAAGAAGGAATTGAGTGACAGATGAGCTACAAACTAGAAATCTCCATTTGTTTCATGAAAGGAATCAAGGCATGGAATTGTTATTGAAAACTAGAAGTTAGAAGCAAAGCAGGGGAAGGACTACAGAGAGAAAGCTTTCAGGAGAAATTTTAGAGCATTCTGAAAGCAAGAATGAGCCCAACTAAATCCTTGTAGATGATACACAAGAGTTTCAGTTTGAAGCGCTAAAAGAAAAAATGGATATCCTAAAACTATGATCCTCAGACTAAAAGCTCCTTTTAAGGCACAAACAGACTGCCAGGGAAGAAAAGTGTGGCTTTGTTGTGCATTGTGAGTTAGGTGGAGCCTGTGAGCCCATAACAGCCTGAAGACACACCATCATTCCCCACTCCAAGTACCTGAACATGGAACACTCATGCTCGAAGCTCCAGTGACAGAATTATCACTTGGAAATGCTTCTCAGCCTCAGCTTTGGGGATCTTATAGAAGAGCACTATGGAGGGACTTAACTGTATTACCTTCCAGTATGACTCAGTAAATGAGCACAATGGCAAATGGAAAAACAAGCAAGGGGAAAAAAAAACCCAAAAAACTGTTCTGGGAGACCACACATCAAGGATACACCTACAGGAAGCATTTTTGTCTAAATTCTGATGTGTAAAAAATGTCTCCAGCAAAGGTATTTCTGACAGAGTATTAATGACATTGTGACACTGAAATTCAAATTTTTGGTGCAAGGGGTACTGACTGTGATAGTGAATTCACACAGTTCTTGCAAGAAGGTTAATAGAATTGTTGGCACTGTGTCTGAAAAGAAATAAAAGGATGTGAGGGAGCTCAGAATGGCCTGGGATTGAATCTGATATTGATTCATAGTAAAGGAATTCAGGAGTGATGTGAATTGTTTAGAAGTATTTGGCTCTTGTTCTGCCTGCTATAAAGTTACGCTATAAATGAGGCACATGTTAAAAGAAATAAGGTGTAAGGGTGCAAGTAGAAAAGAAGACAGTGCACTGTTAAATATGACACATATGTACTCATTTGTTAGGGTCAGGCAAGGGATACCTGGAATGCTGTAGAGCTAGGGGATTGTTACATATGTGATGGGGCTAGAGGGCCAGGTTGTGAGCCCTGGGATGCATTTGTCTTGGTAAAAATACAGAATAAGACCATGCTAATCTTGTTTCTGTTCAGTTTCTTTTTCAAAGAACTAGTGGTGATAGATGTTAAGCAGTGCTGCTGTGTAATACCATACCAGAGATATCAAATGGATACTCTCAGGATAGAGCAGTGGGTGTGGTGATAGAAAGACCTCATGAGAGGTTTCCTGTGGATTGTAATTATCTTTACCAAGGCAATGTGAGTAAAAGATAAGTGGTTCAGCTGGGACCAGGTCATAGAAGCATGTCCTACCCACCAAGCAGGGCTGTGCTCCCTGTTTCACTGGGGGAAACTCTTCCAGTGTGTTCAAAAGTCTTGAACAGACATTGTGAAAGGAAGCACAAGGACATGCATCAAATTGGAGCTAGGTCATTCCTTTGAGATACTTAACACACTTGACTGTTAGTCCTGTTCCAGAAAATATTTAAATGTTAAATGGGAAAGCCCCTTGAATCCGTTAGGGCACATTAAGCAAGGTTCAGCCACAGAGTGGAAGAATTGACAGAATTTCAAGGCAGGAGTTGTTTTCCTAGGAACAGCTGAAGAAGGCCCACATCAAACCATGCCTGTCTGTATTGACATGCCATTGCTAATAATTTGATCTATTTTTTGGGGGAGAGGAGGGGGCACATGGCAAAATTACAGCTCTCAAAATAACTTGAATCTCTTTTTGTTTTTGTTTTTGCTGTATCCTAGTGAGGGAAGATAGATTTATCGCTGGAGAAGAAACCTCAGCAGAGGATGGTGTTCTGGTAAATAGAACTTTCTTCTTCTCTACCAATATATTGTTGATCTGTGAGGTAGATGGTGCACAGTTAACTCAGGACTCATATTCCCAGTGCTCCCTTGGGATAAGAAGGACTCCCACAGCAGAGGAAAAGCAAGCAACATCATATATTAAACACACCTACAAAGGCAACACAGACCTGGGCTGTGAAGGCATTCATTACCATTACTGGTTAGGTCAACAGCATACCTTTGTAAAAATACTTGCTAGGGATTTTCACATCATGCTAAGGAAAGGAAAAAAAAAAAACCTAAACCAACAGAAATATCCTATCTTTTACTTACTTCTCATTGTTGGTTTTGCAAGGATTTGATGATTTTTTTTTCCATACTGCTGCTTTTAAAAACATCTTGTATGTGTCAAAGAAGAGATGACATAGTATTTTTTTTCCTGTTTAAAAATTTCATTACGCTGTCTTTTTCAACTTGGTCTATCAAAAAAGAGCTTATTGATCTATCTCTTCTCTTTTATTAAGCATTTCTTTAATCTTTTCTCAGAGGCAGTAGCTCACATGACTTCAGAACTTCATTTAAGAGGAAGCCTTTGTGAGGCAATCTCTACCTTTCTCTCAAGTTAGTCTTCATCCTGCTTTTATATGGACAAGGCCCCATTAACATACTAACACAAAGTACAGTTAAACCAGGGCACTGTGAAAAGCAATAATTTAGCAGTCAAATACTTTCTATACCTTCAGTAGAGAAAACTTTACTTTTTTTTATCCCTAGATTTCAATGTCCAGCCAGAGTGTTGCTATGATTCCATCATTTCCCTACTCATAGCTGTTGACTCCAGTGCTAGATGTCAGCTTTGGAGAAGGGGCACACCATGAGGTTTTCCCCCTACAAAATATACTTTAAAATAACCCTGTGGCCTGGACTAGCAATAGTATCTCTTCCTCTGTGAAGCCAGGCTAAATGCTAATTGGGAATGCACGAGGAAATTTGCATTGTCTGTCCAACTGAAGTGCCACAACATTTCATTAGCTTCATTTCCAAGTGATCAACAAGTATGTAGCTCATTTTAATATGGACTCTAAACAAGCACATGCAAACAGAAAAACATCTTTGAGGAGCTCATAATGGAAATCCCTGGCTTACTTAGAGGTGATAATAAAATGAGCATTATTTGGGCTTGGTCCTCAGTATTTCAGAGCCACTGAACCTCTTTTTAAGAGACTGGAATTATTCAAGTAGGAGTACTAGAAACTTCAATTAGCACCATTTCTGACAAACCAGCTATGAGTTCATTAGGCTTTTACTGGACAGACGACAACACGTTTCACGTGTCTGTGTGAAAATCAGCTTTAAATTAAACGCCACCTTACTTGGCTCTTGTTTTTGTCCTGACCTGTCAAGACTCCTGGTCATATATAGAGCGTGGCTCAGCTGGCCCTGCCATCTCTCCTGCTCTTGTCAAGGAGTCTGGGCTGCTTTTTACAGGCTCATGTGGCAGTACCAGTGCAGACACTATGCAGAGCATCATAACCTGCGATGCTCTGACCACGTCGTGTCTTGTGAGAGAGACATTCAGGCAGGTTTCACGTAACATCCTCTGTGCCTCATTTCTTCCAAAATAATCCTGATTTTGCATCAAAGAAAATGTCTTTCTGCTGTGTGGAGAGGTCCCTAAGTTGGTTACATGTTCAGAATTTGCACAGCTATCCCTCTCAAATGCACCAGATGTCAAAATGACATGAACACCTCCAGCAACACATGATGAGCTGGATAACTGGGGTTTTATGACCCCAGAATGGTAAGTGATAAATTAGTTGGCTGTGATAGAGTTTTAATGGTAGTAAAGGCTTCACAATTGACATCCTTTTCAAATGAATGGGTGAAGTTCATGTTTCTCTTTTCTCGCTGAAATACATGACCTCTAAAGGACATGGCACGTCATTTATGTGAATAAAGAAATAATTACTTCAAAAGAGTGAAAATATAGGAGGTTTTTGTTTTTTTAATTAAAACATCTTTTTTCCTTTTTATGTATAGGATAATCTTAAACCAATATAGATCTAGGTTTCACGACAGATAATGGCACAACTTCCCAGAGACTTCAGTGGAGTCAGAAAGATTTTACAAGCTAATGAGCCAAATTCTTATTTCTGTACTTTCCTTATGTAATAATTTCATTTTCTACAGTATGTCCTCCCTTTATGAATAGAAACCTCAGACAGCTAGGCAGGCTATTCTACAGGTCATATTTATGCAGATGTTCCTTGTTTTGTAGTACTTGTTCACTCCCAAGCAGCAGTAATAACTAAGGACTCCTACTGACTGCGAATTCCGTGGCTGTTATGCATGGTTTACCACTGGCAATAATGAGAAAATACCACTTGCTTTAATTAAACAACAATAAATTAGAAGCAATGATTTACTGAGGATAATTGTCCTTTATTTATTAAAAAAATGTAGCTTGATGTGTGTTCTTTTCATGCAACATCAACTTCTTTTTAAGTAGTCAGCCTTGCACTTGCATGGTTGGTGTTCATGAAGTGCTTGCTGTAAGGCTGGAAACAAATGGTGATTAAAAACAGTGTCCGCTATGTTTTTGAAGGAGCTAATGGCCCCCTTTGGAGTTGCTAATTGGCAAGTTCTGCAACTCCAGGCTTTTGAGGTATGGTTGCCATGGAAAAATTGCTTTGAAGTTGGCAGTTGTGAATATTTGACCACGGTTTTTCCTAGTTTGGAGACCGGATGAAAAGCGCTGTCATCTCTCCCACAGGGCAAAAGATAGCTGGAGAAACTGTGCAAAATGATTACCCATCCGAGTGGGCAGAACAGTGGCAGATGATGATAAACAAGGTTTTCCCAATGGGCTTCATTTCTCTGTCCACTGAGTGGTTTTTTGGAGCTTTTCCTGTTTTGGTTTTGGTTGGTTTTGGGTGTTTTTTTTTTTTTTTGATCAGCTCTTGATCAGATTAGAAGATTTGTGGATGAGCAAAGGTTAATGACTTCTGCTTAACCTGAGCATTTGTAAAGGAAACGAAGTGTCCAGCACTGGGAGATAAGTTGAAGTTCCAGAAGTACAATATACAATTGCAAATAAAACAACCTACTGAAAAGCTCTTTGGAGAATTCACTTCTCCTGTGTTGGAAAAGATGCAGGCCAACTGGTTTCAGTATGACTGAGAGGTACTTTTGTAAAAGGTTTATGTTATACCATAACACCCAGGGAAACAATGCATGGCTTACCCTCTCAAACTATCCTGTGTCACAGTTTCTGATGCTCCCCAGTGACATATTAGCAACCTTAAAATCCTCCTGTCCTATTGTAATCTTTCTTTTTTTAAATCAGTTTGCAAGTTTACCCAAAATTTTAAGTGGCTTTGACCTTTACCTACATATGCAAATAACACAAATGAAGAAATGTTACATATGAAGAAAACACCCTATTCTTGTTTTTCTGACTACTTATTTTCTCACTACTACCCTCATAAAGCAATGCAATACATATTTTTATCAGTGGACATGGGCCAATTGTCCTCAAAGATCTTTGCTTTAATGCCCCAGCTATGCACTTCAGTTTCCTTTAAAAAGGAAATCCACATGTTAAATTGTGTGTTCATGTGGATACTGGGCATGAATCTGAGCAAAAATAATCTATCCCATCTTTTGATTTACAGGTAATTTTTAGAAGCTGTTTCAAGGGGGATGAATCGTTCATTTTCTGGATATTTATCTGTATATCATTAAAAGGTCTCTTCATGGCACACTCAGAGTGATTATGATTCTTGTATAAAATATGAATTTTGAAGAAATCTACTATCTTATCATAGTATCTAAAATACTAAAATATAAGAAATATAAAAAATAAACATGGTCACACAACATAAATATGATGTGATGAAGCAGAGGAAGCAAGATTTATTTTTTTCCAATTATCTACTCTGACTTGTCTCAGGTCAGAGTAGATAATTGGAAAAAAATAAATCTTGCTTTCCCTGCTTTTAAGAAAATACTTTCTTAGCACCTTTTGAAAAATGAGGGGTTTTAGGCTTAAAAAACCCTATGTTCCTAAACAGTGAATTTTTTATGTAGAATCTGAGAGGTATCTATTCTTTTCTTGTTTGATGTACACAAGGTTTCTTGTTGGGATGAAAAGCAGAGTCTTTTTGATATCAAAAGAAAGTATCCAAATCAATACATCTGGGCATGGATTTTAAGCATATACTGGGATTTTGATTTCTAAAGAAATTTGTTTGAATCTGTTAGATAGATTTCATTTTCTTAATTGGTCACAGTGAACTATGGTTTAAGATATTGCAATCCACTTTATTTCTAAATTTTTTTAGTGAATAATTCTCCCCCCGAAGTGCTGCTTTGTATATTAAATAAAAATTGTTTTTTTCTTTTCTTTTAAGTCACAAGAATAACCTTTAGGTGACTCTGTGGCTGTTGAATATCAGTAATTAAACCTTTCCTGGTCCTCAGTTCTCTCCTACTGGCTGTGTGCTTATATTTCTTTTACAGGTTCAGAATTGTTAACATTTATATTCTGACACAGAAGAGATTTATCTAGAGTACCTACAATTTAAATGACTTCTATAAAGAAGAACAAGTCAATGTTCTGGAATTCTTTTAAAGCACTCTTGTAAAATGATCTGAAATTGAAACTGAGATGGTCAGAAATATCAGAGGCTTGTGTGACTTGGAGCAATGAAAAGGAACAGTGTGGGCACTTATACTTTGGAAGGTAATATGGAATAGATGAAAATTGATGTGAGGTGATTTACTTTACACATTAAATAGGAAAGAATGAGATGACATAGGATGGAACAAGAGACAGAACCTCAAGCTACTGAGATCAAAGTAAAATTTTTGTAGAGCAGCAAAGGTGACCAGAAACAGAAAGATCACAACCCTTTGTACTTACAAGCCCAGAATTCTCTTGAACTTGCTTCATATTACATTCTTCAGTATAGGCAATGCCAAAAACCTCTGGTTTTCCAGAGTAAATGTGAAGTGCTACTGATTTTTTCTACTTAAGAAAGGGTAAAAGATTGCTGATGTTGATAATAAAAGTAATATGAGCCAGAGAAAAGATATGTTCACACCACAGGAAGCAGATTCAGAAGAACTGACTCGATATTTTAATCTGACAGCAAAAATTGCTAGATTTAAGCTATAAATAAACTGAAAGATGCCATTCCATTTTACAGCTTCTTCAGTTGTGAAGCCTGCTCAATATGTCTTTTCTCTATCATATAGAGGGCCATTTCTTCAAATTTCTCACTTATGCCAATGTAAATATTTGTAATCTCTTTTAAAGGGCTTTTTTTTTTTTTCCCATGTCCTTACCAGATTTAAACTACAGAATATCTCTTGCAGCAGCATGACTGGTGAAGTGATAAGGTGCAATGGTGCTGTAGGTATTGAACAGACAGGACTCCCGATGTGCTTTAGCAGTATGCATCATCCAGGGCCTGGGGCTGCGAGTGAAAGACCAGTATGGATCAGAAAATTGGACTTTTCCCCTCCTTGTCTCCTCTGAGGATATGCATGTTCCTCTGACAGGTGTTTTTACTGAAATAGGGCCTCATAAAAAAGGTTTTATTTAAAACTCAATAGAGGCAGACTGGCCTCTCCAGTTCCAGGTGAGGCCAGAGCAATCCCCTTGCAGGAGTCTTGGATTCATGCCCAGTGAGTTTTAACCTTCCCCCATTCTGGCAAAACATGACCTGAGCACCAAACTGTTTTGGGAAGGACAACTCCCATCTCACTGAACTGAAAAGTAAATATATCAAGAAGATCAAGATTAATTAAGTGATTGTCTCCAGGATGATGTGCAAGGCTAGGTCTGGAAGATGTGGGCTTAGCTTACAGGCTCATCTCCAAGTACTGTTTAATCATTTAATCATGGATGATTAAAAGCATGCAGAACTGTTGCATGACCAAAACCTGTCCCTTTCCATGAAATGTCATCATCACTAGTCTATAGAATCATACATTTATTTTCACCCTCATTCCAGAGTAAAAGAATCTTGAATTTATTTTATTTAAGGAAACAACTGACATGCAGCATGGGAAATCTCCCCCCTGCCCTCCACTCCTTTCACAGGTGCATGAGCACTACTGAAGTGGCCAGTACTGTGGCAATTAAGTCTGCAGTGATGAACATTTGAAGCTATTAAGCAAATTGGGGGATTGCAGCTAGGATTCTTGTACTCTCTATTGTTGTTATAACCACTGGGACACAACAGTAAGGGAAAAAAAAATCATCCTTTCTCTGTCTTTAAAAAATGCCTGTAGTACATATAGAAATGCGAAGGACATACAGGACAAACAAGCAGAGACTACAAACTGTGAATGGCAGGTAAACCTACTCACCATCTTGATGTAAAACCCTTTGTTTTTAATTCCTGTTATGAGGAGAACAGTCCAAATCCAATTCTTCCATATCCCTTTCCAAGACACGGTAACTCTGCATGTCTAGAAACCATAAGGATAACACTGAGGAAGTAGATGTTTGAAACTTACATGTTTTGTCTTCTCTAGTTTCTTCACTAAATACCTTTCTTAATGTAGTACATTCATATAATTTTTGCTGCAGTTTTTCACTGGGTTTTTTTTTACATCTACATTTTCTTTCCTGTGATAAATCACAGGTTGATCTTCCAAGGCTTTTTAAATTTTTTTTTTCCTTGAGTATATTTGGACAAGGGTATAATTGATTATCTTTATAGCCATTTATACTCTGAAGTGGTATTTAAAACATCAGTATTTCTATGGGCTCATTTTATTTCAGTGAGCATGGAGGACTTGTATATAATAGATATACTTGGCTTCCATACCTGCAATGCATTTTGCACAGCTCTTATTTCTCTTTCTAAATATACCAGCAACACAGTCCCCCTAAATTCATTAAGGAAGGATAGGCAACGTTATTCAAGTGAAATGCCACACGAGTGCTTTTAAAATGCAATGTTTACTGTCTTCTTCCAACAGTTAATAACAGGCTGATGAGAATTTAGCGTGCAGGAGAGGGGAGACCTGCAAGACATCATAAGCGCTATTGATTTTTCTTAAGTGCTAAAGCTTTTAAAGAGATTCCTACAAAGACACTTGCTACATGGAACAGGACTCTGTGCTTTGTCAATTTAGCTGGACAGCTGAAGAAAGATATAGACTGGAAAATCAAAGAAAGGGGGAGACCTCTGGGGTTAGTAAAAGTGAAGCTTGGTTCCTCCCAAATTGCTTTGTAGGCAATTGGGAAGGCATCAGAACTGTTCATCTTCACTCCAGTGGAGCATCTTATGCAGGATGTGTTATCAGTCCCACTCTTAAAAGGTTGCAGAGAGAGACCCAAGTTAAGTTATACTTCATAACTCCTCAGAAACTGGGGATACAGCCAGCCACATTCATAGCCGCACATCAATACCAACCATATGCATGACAAAAATCTCTCTCATAGAGCCAAATTCACAAATAATGTCACAATGCTAAATGATCTGTTTCAACCTCCCATTACACTTGCTGCTCCTTTTCTGATAGATTACAGAACGTGGCACTTGGCTTACCATGAAGTGTATACTTTCCCAAGGCCAATTGCTGAGCAAGAGATCTATCAAGGCTCCTGAAATGCATTTTCAAAGAGGTTAAAGTGATCTGGTGATGTGCTGAATTTGAAGTGTTTTTCTTCTTAGAGAACCAAAGTCCAGAAAGCAGCAATTTAAAATGAGGTTAGGAAAATATTTACAATGTATTTGCTCTTCCTATACAGTCAAAGGCATGTTTTGAGGCTTTTTGTGAATGTTTTGACAATGTGAAATGAAGTATCAGTAAATTAAGCTAAGCTAGTTCAAAACACTTAGTGACCTTTTAACTTTTCATGGGGTAAGTACAAATCAGATATCAAAGCTAAAAATCAGAGTATTTGTTATAAACAATTTACAAGGAGGTTAGAGATGCAGCAGTAGGCCAGAAATGTGGTTCTTATGTAGTCTACAAACAAATTCTTCACTAGATGAAAACAAGCCCAGATTTTTGCCTCAAGCATGCTTTAATCTGTACAAGAAAATAATTTTTGCTTCGGTTTTGCATAGAATTACAGCACTATACAAAAAGATATTGCCTGTGTATAAATACACCTATCCTAACCTCTGAGGATTTAGGGAAAATTTGCATGTAAAATGAAATTTGGTCATTTCAATAAATCAGTAAACATCAGGAGCTCTCACAGTGCCTGAATTTGGTTCGTTTTGACTTTGAAAGATTGAAATTGAAAATTTTTCAGCAGTAAAGTTTTTCAGTAAAAGCTAAGTAAGGAAAACAATGCAGGGGCTGAAAAGGCAGTTTGCCACCTGAATTTTTTTCCTTAGTATCTGTAGCATGCTGTCAGAGCTGTTCCTGAGGTTTTATGTAAACTTTAATAAAGGACTAACTCTCAGGATGAGGTAGGGCCCTTTACCTTACTTTTGATTCATAAATCATGTAACAATGAGGGGCCAGGAAACCCAAAAAGATCAGGGCACCATGGAACCAGTAACACAGGATCATGGAGCTACTGAGAGGGAATTCAGCAAAATGTAAAACAGGAACAGGAACAGCTATACTCAGTAACAAGGTAAAGAAGGAGGTAGAAGAAAAGCTCTTATCCTCAGGTAAATACCATGACTGTGAAACTCCTGCTGCTTTTTAAAGAAAATTAATTAAATCTTACTGAGTTAAAGTACTAAAAAAAAATAAAATTGAAAAGCATCTCTGCTTCTCAGAGAGATCTATTAATAAATAACCTGAAGTTCATTGCAAATGGTTTTTCTTCTCATGTATAAAGCAGTGAACAATCTTTTCAGAGAAAAACCTTATGAATAAAGGACTCTTTATAATCCTGCAAACCAAAATAATTGTGAAATTAGCATTAAAGCAGCTTTCCAAGACCTGAAGAAAGGTGGAGAGGGACTTTTTCCAAGGGCATGTAGGGACTGGACAAAGGGGAATGTGGCCTTAAGATGAAGGAGTGTAGGTTTATATTGGATATTAGGAGGAAATTCTTTACTGTGACCAGTGAGGGACTGGAACAGCTTGCCTAGGGAGGTTGTGGTTGCTTCATCCCTGGAACTGTTCAAGGCCAGGTTGGGTTGGGCTTTGGACAGCCTGGTCTGGTGGAAGGCGTTCCTGCCCATGTCAGGGGGTTGGAATGAGATGTTCTTTATTTAAGATCCCTTCCAAACTAAACCCCTCTATGACTCTATGATTCTGATATGAAAAATTAAGTTTAAATTGGTCTAGCTTTTTTTCCTTCTGTCAAAAGCTTTGCCAACAAAATGAACTTGCCATTGCTGACATCCTCTGAATTATGGCAGGTAGTGTACATGTATACTTGCACACTTCCACTCTTGGATATTTCAAATTATCTCAGCTGTACTTCAGCTTTTTGACACACCTACCTTACTTTTCATGGGGAAAATAATTAGGAAGTTATTATTAAGAGAGCTCCAACAGAAAGGACTGCCAATCAAAATGTAACATATTGAAAAGGTCAGATATTTCTCTTTAATACATTCAGAGTCAGAGCTCTCTTTGTTCTTCAGTTTCTTCAATGCTACAATTAATTCAATTAAAGTAACTTTAAAGCTAAGAAGTGTTGTCATAGATCATAACCTTTAGAAATGTCTGCATTCTTTCTTACACATTTACCTTAGTTAGCATATTTTAATGATATCTCAAGGAAGAACTGTGTTAAGTGCTCCTGGCTTCTAAAAGGAAAAAAAGTAAAATTAATAAATAAGGAAGCTGACAAAAGGATACAGAAAGATTTAGAGGTATTATATTTAAAGATCAATACTCATTCATACAATGAACTGAACACAGAAATATGGAGTAATAGGAAAAAATAGAGTACTGGGGAAAAATTAATTACAGTAAAATGTTTCATGTATCTCCCATTGGCATCCCTGCAGTTTCTCTCAAGAAAGGATGACATCTGTAGTGTGGGTTAAAGGAGATAACAGGATAAAAAGAAAGGTGGAGGAAGCACATACCTGAGAATTTAGGTGACTGCCCTATGTGAGGAGCTGACCATCTTCCTGAAGTTTAGTCTGTGTGATCTTTCAAAACATCTGAGGAAAATAAAGCTGGGTCATTCCATCATTTCAAACATGACTGGCATAAGAATGTTGTTTGACAATCAGCACCAAAAAGGTGGTAGAATACTACAGACCATAAGGCAGGTCACGTGTCTTTCCTGGTCCTTTTAGCCTTACAGAGCCATCTCAGGAAACGGGAATGCTGCTGCCATCTGCTCTGCAGGAGGATCAGACTGGTTCCAAAAGATCAAACTGGCTCAAAACGGTTTAACCAGATCAAACTGGTCCCATTCTGTTCCAACAGGTTCAAACGCATTTAAAACAGATCGAACCAATTAAAACTGGTTCAAACCATTTGAAACTGGTTCAAACCAGATCAAACCAGTTTAAATTGAACTAAACTCACTCCAACTGGACAAACCAGTTTCCATCAGTCTAAACCAAATCCAACCTGTTTCAACTAGATCAAGCCAGTTCGGTCAGGTTCTGACCAGTCCTAACAGGCTTAAACTGGATTAAACTGGTTCCAGCTGGTTCCTGCTAGTTCAAATTGGATCAAAGTACATAAAACCAATTCAAACTGGTTTAAAGCACTTCAAACCAGTTCAAACTGGACTAATCTGTTTCCAACCAGATCAAACAGGTTCCAAACAGTTTAAACCAGATAAAACCAGTTCAAACCAGATCCAAACTGTCATAAACATCTTAAACTGGACTACACTGGTTCCAACCAGTTCAAACCAGTTCTAAGTGCTTTAAACCAGATCAGCCTTGTTCGAACAAATTTAAACCAGACTAATCTGGTTTCAACTGCTTCCAACCAATTTTAACAGTATCAAACCAGATAAAACCAGTTCGAACCAGTTCCGTTCAGCTCAAGCCATGTTAAACTTGACTAAACTGGTTCCAACCACCCAACTTGGTGACCTCCAAAACTGGGAAGCAAAACAAACCCAAACCAGCCAGAAAAGCCAACCCTCTCTACCTCCTGCTATAAGGAGGCCAAATTACTGCAAGCAGTTCAAGGCTGTTACCCATGAAGGCATTTTCAGCCAGCAAACACAGTCCCTGCTTTCCTCAGCTCCCTTGAAAGAACAGAACAACTGGCAACAGATGTGACATTTTCCAGCCTTTTATAATCCCTTTGATCCCTCAGAGGGGATGGTAATTTTCAGACTGAAAAACACTGCTTGAAAGAAAAGTTTTGCAGATTATTTGCAAGAGGAACTTGAGAATGACAGTCAAATATTTTATAAATCAGGGCTCATCTGCCTCTTTTTTGACCCCACACATTACTGGTTTGTGCTAAACAAAAAATGCTCTCTTCTCATATGTGCCCTCCCCACCAATTAAGTGATATTTGGGAGGTTATGTTCTGCAGGTTAGGAAATGCAAGTTTAAAATAAGGTGGATTTTTATGTTCCTGGTACCACCCTGGGAGAGCCTTCCCTGCTATGTTGAAAGGTATGGAATAAAAAAACCCAACATTTTCAAAAGTAGACATTCCTTTCACAAAAGAACTGATTAATTTCTTTGGCAAAAACTATACTCAGTTGTATTTAGATATATAAATAGCTTTTTCCTTCCGTCCTCTATGTCAAAACTTATAATAACCCTGAATATCAAAACAGAACAGCAAAACAAAATATGGATTATTTGTGTTCACAGTCTGTATTGTTTAGAAGCAAAAGTATTTTTCTGAGCACCCTTTTTTTTTGGTACAATTACTAATAAAATTTGCAATTTACACAAACATACCACTGTTTGTTCAACCACGGCATCTCTGGAAGGCATTAGTTCAAAGATACTGTATTGATTTAAATTGAAATGAATTACCTTTCAGGGAAAATGCATTAACTTCAGTGGAGAGACATGGCAGTGAATATAAATGAAAATAAAAATTATTTTGCTAGACTATTTTGGCATCAATCCACATGATTTTTTCTCTATATTTTTTTCCTTTTGTAAAATAAATTGAATCCAAACCAACACTACCTTATGACATTGTATATGTATGAATTTCAACAAGGATGAAAAAATATGAAGAAATAGGAGAGGTATGAAATATGAATCAGATGGCCTTAAGGTCCTTCCTTTCCCCAAGGATTTTACCTACCTATCCTTATTTATTGTCTAATTTAATAGACACTTGAGGAATTTTATTTTATTATTTTGAGGGAGGGAAGAGTAAATCAATTTAAGCACTTAATGGGATTTCTCCTTTAAATAGTCCTGTGAGCAGACTGATTAATGTATTTTATTTTGTATATCTTCCAGAGCAATGAATCCATGTGATTTTTCTCCCAAATAGCTTCTCATACATAATATTGTTATGAGTCCCCACTAAAGAATATGCACTTCAAGTCAGAATTTTTCTCTACTTACTAAAATTAAATTTTCATCTTAATCTTGCAAGTAAGGTTTGGTGTACCAGAGTTAATAATTTGCTTTCTGAGGATCACACAACAAGAAGATGAACAACAACAACAAAAAAGATGTCTATAGGTGCTCACACACACACACACATATATATGTATATATATATAGTCCTTTCAGGTAAATCTATTTCACTCACAAAAGTGAAGTCATTATAATACATGGGAAAATGTGAACTAGTCAAGTAAGATGTCAAAGTTAAAGGCTTTCATCAAACCGAATGAAGGAGATGACATCTTTTACTACAACCTAGGTCAGTATTATGCAGCCAGTGCATTAAACTGCGCTTGTATTAAATATTGAATTTAATTGGAATTTTTGTATCAGTATATTTAAATTCAAACAGATTCCATTAACTATTTTCTCTGTGTTTCTCAGCTACCATTTTGGCAAGGTTGTGATGAGTTGGAATTCTGTAGTTACTCTTTGGTCAGCAGTAATCTTTTATTGATTTCGTATTGAGCCTATTCTCCAGCTAATCTTTGTTGGAGGCCATCCAAACAGGTGGACTCAAGCCTTGAATCAGGGAACAAGTTCTGATGTGATGTGGGAAAAGGATGGTGAGTGATTGCATTAGTTTTGAGAGGCTGAGGATAGCAAACAGAAGGAAGAGATTTAGGAAAGGATATAGAGAAGTCATCCCATTAGGAAAGTGATTGTAAAAACAAGCTGGTGAAGAAAATGCAGTCACTGAAGACTCTTAAAATGTATGTCTTCATGCTCATTACTCATGAACCAGCTATGGCATGGAAAGGGTTGAAAATGGAAATTTTGACAAGAGAGAATTTTAAAGAAACCAACCTGCTGTAGAATAATGAACTTCATTTGTTACCTTTATGAGGCTCTGTTCGTTAAACCAGAAGATGCAATTAAAGCATATTAACTTGTTAACTCAATCACAAAAATCCTATCAGAAGATCATTCTGTGCTGCTCTATTTTCCTAACAAGTGCACAGCCACTGACTGAGTCACCCAGAAATGTTTTAACACAAGGTAAAAGAGAACAGTTGGATGATTTGGTGTTGAGTGCCGCTTTCCATCTCAACACCAGTCTCTTGCCTTTAAACTCCATCTCAAGGATGAAATACAAAGGTTTGATTTTTATCAGTGGCATTTAATGATACACACCTGGATGATGCACCTAAAATTAAGATTTCCATCCGTCACTTGGAACTGACTGGATGTTCACTCATATTTCAGAGAGGTAAAACTACGTAATGGTAGTTCCTTGTCTTGGTTTCTTCTCCAATGTCTGGAGCATCTATCCATATATTTGCAGGGATCGTATAGCCAGCCACTTGATGTCACCATAACTCCACAGAAATATTGCTCTTCATGCACTAACAGGGTGCAAATAAGTGGCTGAAATAGAATTGTGCTTGGAATTAATGTTTCTGTCACTAGACATATGAGGTAGATAGACGATGTGCATCATCACATTTATTCTCCTCTGCACAAAGAGAAAGGGTAGCTAAAGAAAATCTTTTTGTGTTTGCACTAAAGATTACTTTTAATTAGGAAACTTGTCTGAGAGGAATCAGATTTACTATTTTTTTAAAGAATGAAAAATATTAGTAAGAATACTGGCAAAATCCTTAACTCTGTAATAAACTGAAAAAGTTAAGAGTCTTTGGGTCAGAAATATTTGTTGTTGCTGAGTACAATTTTTCTTTGTTGTTATCAGAGACTGGAAAAAAAATGGTACTTTTCTGGAAATCCTTTTTATATGTGAAAAAACCCAAATTTTTGAGTCCAGTGTCATGATTTGATTTATCAAAAGGATTTATGTCTTTTGATATTGCAACAAAGGCCAGAAACACACCTTACTTCAAAAGTGCATTTCAAAATATGCATTCACATAAAATGTGAATTTTCATGGGTTTTATTCAGTTTATGATGCAAGAGTACAACTGATGCACTTAAGATACTTCATCTTTAAGTCGTTTATAAAGGAAAAGTAAAAGGCAGTCTTTTACCCTGAAATTTTAATAAATTAAGGATAAGCAGTGGATGTGATTGCTAATATCCAGCCATCAAGTATAAAATAAAGTAAATTTGAGCCATATCTGTTTCTGCTCAGCGGGTAAGTTTCTTTTCTCTTCAGTATTTATATTATATTTCCACAAACGATATTTTTGAGCAATAAAAGCAGAGGAACAGAGCTTTTTCTGAGAATTAACAACCTCCTGGGAGCCAATGATCCAGAACCCTGGAAAGGGTCATTAAACCCCAAAGAAATGTCCAGTGCTGAAGTTGTTATTGATATGAGCTGAAAGTGTGTGTATTTATCTGCAGAAAAGAATGGGGCAGGCAGAATATTTAGAATTTATATTTCTACATATGAAAATATCTTCAGCAAACCAAGTAAATGATGCTATTATAATTACATGAATATTCTTGGTGACTGATCACCATATTCCAGAAATTTCAGTCCTTGGTACACCATGATAAAATGTATTTGATTATGTGGTTATTGGAAGAATCTACTAACATGACACTTAGAAAAGACTGATAAACTTTTCTTAGAGAAGAGAACAAACAAGCAAAACTAGATGGATTTTAAAGCTGACAAACTGAGGACACAAAGGAAGAAGAAAAAAGAATCTGGAGAAGAATAAATTATAGGCAGCAAAAAATTGGAGAACAAGAAAAAATTAAATCTGTTTTCACATTTTGATGGTTTTCTCTGTAGATCTGTGTGCAAAACCAGAACTGCTCCAACACTAAGATGTAGTATTGCCTAATGGATGTATTTCAGATGAAGTTTCTTTTTGGATGGCTGACTCTATTCCAACATTATCCATGTGGATAAATTTAATACGTTATTTATTTATTTATTTTCTCCCAGGAGTGGTGTTCTGTCATGGACAAGCAGAAACTCAGCAATTTCTGCAAAAAATTGGAAACTACATTGGACTTCATGGATCATTGACTTGAAGAGGCTAAGCAGTGTAACAATATGCTTTGTAAAGGACAGAGCACTTTGAGAGGTATGGTCTCCTTCTTTTTCTGATTTATATCTCTTCTTCCAGCATCTGAGGGGCTTTTAAGGCACTCAGCTGCAACTATTTTCTCTCTATATTGGATAACTCTTTTTTTTAAATTCAAAAGGTACCCAAGCTGGTATACCAAACAGAAGTTAAGTCTTGAATAAAGGATTCAATTTGAACTGTTAATAACACTGAATTTCTTAACAAAGATCATGAGAGGATATTCTGGTGCAGAATAGGGAGCTGACATGTTTTTATTTATTAAATCTCCCTTGGTAGCTATGGGGTATTACTTCACCTATCCAGAACAGATTTAACTTCTTTGAGTCTGGTATTTGCCTTAGGGCTTTCTTTCAAGTGTTACTGAACTACAAAGCTTAGGAGTTTGGGTCTTCTCTAGTGTTGAAGTATATCAGATATTGGAAGCCAAGTCAAGCTACCCAATATGAGAGAAAAGCCTGACATTAAATTTTTCTTTCAGCCTAGGGCTATCTGAAAGTGGAAAAGAAAGCCCTGAGAGTAGGTGAAGCTGCAACAAAAGCCATTTAAAAAAAAACAACCAACCAAAAAAAAAACCAAAAAGCAACAAAAAAAACCAAACCCAACAAAAAACCCCCAAAAAACTCAAAACAAAACGAAGGAAAAAAAAAAAACAAAACAAAAAAACCCCGCAAAAAACCTCCAAACCAAACAAAACATACAAACAAAAAAATGAAAAAAGCCCACCCTGGCAAAATACTATGTTTGATATTCTGAAAGCCAAGTTCTTAACATAAAGCTTGAAAAAGATGCAGTATGAAAGAAGTTATACAAACGAAAAAAATATTGCTCTATATATTAGAAATATCATGGGCATTGGAAGTGAATGTTTTTTTATGCATTCTATGCAGTACAGTAGCAAAACATATGATATCAGGGGTAACATATTTTATAGTCAAATCTTTTTCATTCAGCTTCATACAGGGTTATGACCAGCAGTATACATATATATGGCTATAAAAGTGTCTTGTAAATAAATTGTAGTTTTAATTTCTATTCATGGTAAGAGCAGCATATATTTTAAGTAATATATAAAATACCAAGCCTTGGAGACACTATAAAGGACGTTAGAAAAAGATAAGCTGTTCAAAATCCTGTTGTTTTTTATGGTTAATCATAAACCATGAATAAGTGCATTCATGTATATTTCACAATCCTTATTGCTGCCTCACTACTGTTATCAGTTGAAGTTTCATATCAGCAAAACCATAAACATAATTCAAAAATAATAATCAGGAATTTATTACCACTAATAAAAAAAATAAGCAAAACAGAAAATGCAATTTTCTATGATGTCTCACAGTGCTTATAATTAATTTCAGATAGAAATTGAAATTAAATTACACATTATAGGCAGTAGAGGCTTTTTGGGGAACCCATCAATAGGTCATTTTTCTGAAGGGTATGTTTACAATTGCACATTGATGAAATACATGCATTAGAATGCAAATGCAGGGAAGAGAGTCCGGAAAAATGTGTGAGAGCCACGTTCCCTCACAGTAGGAATACTCTGACTTTTGTTCATATTCTTAATCTTGCAGGCATCTCCTTCCTGAAAGAATCATTCCAGGTGCACTAAAGCTCTTGGCAAGATTATAATTGCCATCAATGGTTTTCAAGAAGGCCTCGAGATAACAGAATTCTTCTATCGGCAGGTGCAAACGACTCTTCCCATCCTATTTGCTCTAATTCTACAGAATAGTTAATAACTTGAGGCATAATCAAATATAATTTTTCCTGATTTCACACTTGAATCTAATCTCAATGACTTGAGTGGAGTAGATCCTGATCTATGCTCCTGTGAAGGAAGTAATCAAGGTCTGTTTCCAATATTTTTGGCAAGGTTTTTGTTTATGTCTCTAATACCAATTATCTTCTAGTTATCCTTACCATATATTTTTCATTTTTAAATTGTACTCTAAATATAAAGTAAAATATTTAATTTTATGAGAACATTAAGCATGTACTCTCATCTTTTTTTTTGGAAGATGTAAACATGCTTTAAATAATGTTTATGCTTTCTTTCTAAATAGAAATGCTTTTTAAATATCATTCCTCAAGAAGTCCTTAAATTAGACTAGACAAAAGATTTTAAAAATGTTCAGAATGAAGGTTTTCTTAATTGCAAATTAGGGTCAGAGCATTTTAAATAACTAAAAATCCATTTCATCTGGTTTGATGTTTTCTGTGCTGGAATTACTCATCCTGGAAATTCTCACTTGTGTATCATCAATATGCATAATTTAACCTGTTTTGAGAAATGGCATCTCTGTCTGTCTGTCCCTGTGTGTGTGTACTTCTATCTTTTGCAGGGGTAGATATCTTGAGTCCCACATAATCCCACAAAAGTTAATTTGTGGTCAGTGGATTCTCAGGCCACATTCTTCCATCTCTGCAAACAGCAGCTGCCTGTTTGCATGAGCAGGAATTGTGCTTTCTGGAAAGGAAGTGGGTTTTTCATGACCAGTGTAATTCCTCAGGGTGGGAGAAATTGGGCCAAATTCACATCTCTCCAATTTCCTGAGGTTCCAAAGAGTTACAGAACCACTGGTTTCAGCAGAGCAAGCTTCTTTCCTTAACAGAGAAACTTCAGTGGCCCATTCTGCCCCTGTGACTTTCTTCTAGGCTTCCTCACCCACAGTCATCTGCTCTGCATTTCTGCTAGATTTTTACTGCTTATTTGTATTTTCTCCTCATAGGATTAACTTCTTCACTTTTTCTGCTCAGTGCCATTTTCATTACTCATCTCACAGCCCAGTTTGGAGGTCTTACACATGATCAGATGTTGTGAGCAGGCACTTTACTAAACTGCTGTCCAAGTTCTGATGGCATGAATCCCTTAGAATGCAATAGATTAACAAGCATGCACTTGCACTGATTAATATAAGATTACTCCAGCAGAAAATTCTAAATTAACATTTTCTTAGGTTGTCTTAATTTGTTTAGTTCAATGAAATTAATTCAATTACACCTTATGACTATTTGATGGATCTATTATTCTAAATTTCTTTTTACATTTCCCTCATTACTGTAGGTGCTAAAGAGAAGAAGACTTTAATTTAATAATTTGAAAGATCTTTAAGAACATATAAGTATTTTGTATGATGAGTACTAGCTTTTCTACATAGGCATCTTTTAGGACCTTTGTAGGGACAAGTGCCACTTTCTGACAAATTTCAGAAATAGGATTAACAGCACTGGGGCTATTACCAATTCATACATGCAATAATAACATGTACAGAGATCAACAGAACAACTTTTCCTTCCCTCTAATTAAAATTTATATAAAGGAGATAATGACCTCCCTCAGGTCTCCTTTTTCTCTCAAAAAACTCCAAAGTTCCAGTATTTAATTTTAAGAAATGTTCTCCTGATCACTGATCAAATTTTCTATTCTCACTGACTGGCAGGTCCAAATTTTTATTCCAGTGTATTCCCAGAGCTGGGCAGATAATTTATGATATGTGTGGTGGAAAGGTTATGCTCCATGTTTTACTGACAAACTCACATTTCAGATTGCAGTAGGATGCCAATCTTTCTGAAAACAACATGACATTGTCCCACTGAGTTTCCAACACTTTCCGTTCTTACAGGTCTTTTGTGCACAGCCAGGAATTTTGAGGTCGTGCCCATTCACAATATAAGAATAAATTCATTATATGCCAATACAAGGAGAAACCTTTTAAAATTGAACCATGTTTTGCTGGTTGTTGTTTTGTTTGGGTTTTTGTTTTTTTTTTTTGATTGATTTCTCCAGACTGCCAGAATCATTTTACATTTGAACCCATCTCCTAAAGGACTGCCAGCTTTCCAGAATGGGTGGCATCTCTAAAGTGAATATTCCTACTCTCTTCTGTTGGTTGATACATTTAAAAAATAGTACAAGACTCAGAACAAAATTTTCAGGAATTATTGATGTGTTATTGCAGGTTTAAAAATGCACAATATTAAGTAGCCCTTGAGTATTCTTTTCCAGCTGTTTATTTTAGTAATTTTAGCTTGGGTTTATTGTCTTATCTTGCTAAAGAATGCAATCTGCAGCAGAAACAAAAGCCTTTCTGAAAGCAAGGTACATAGGGTACAGAGCATGCACTTCTTTCCTCCAGACAGAAAATACATTGATTTAACATCATTTGCTCTTGATAAATCTGTATTGGTAAATATTCATATCCTATGTATATATCCTAAATATTCATATGTTATGCACCACCCATGTGATTGGTTTACCTGAATATTTTTTTTCCAATGTTTTCCTGAAAATGGAAAGTGAGGAAAATCTAATTCTCATGATCTTGGTTTCTTTCTCTAAAATATAGCAGCCTACAGTCACAATTTAGGAATTCCTAAGAGCTGTTATATATTACTGCTGGAGATAATCTACCATTTCTATTACACCTGTCAAATTAAATATTATCTTTTGAAATATCCAAAATATATTGTACTTATATTTTTTCTACCTATTTACACACCTCATTCTTTTCCCCTTTGTTGGTGTTGATTATATGAATGATACATAATGACTTGAAGAAGTGTGACTCATGCTTGATTGATAATCTAATTTTTTATTCATATTTGCTAGACAAAACTAATATGTTTATGAAACTGTTGATTAGAGCTTTGATCCATAAATTTTACTGATTTAAATAAACAAGGCCACTGGACATATGGAAATATTTAATGTCAATTTTTGCTACTTAAAATATCAGAACGTTGTCTTAATTTAGACTTAATGAATGAGGAAAATCACACTTTTTGGACAAATGCAATTGTTAGTATTACTTCAAAACAGATCACTGTTGAAACTAGATTTTGGATATGATCTTTGGTTACTTAGCAACTGTTTTGAGTTCCAAGGGATATGGAAAGGTATTCTCCACTTATCTGCATTTAATACAGTCTTAATATATTTTATTAAACCTCCAGCAAGAAGAATAACACCAGTCCTCTTATCTGATTAAAATATTCTGCCTCTGTTTTGGCTGCTACTGCTAACCAAGATTAAGTGGAGAATTTTCAATCATTTCAATTCAAGCACCACATGAAATTTGTAAAAAAATGACATGATTTAAAACTAAATTTTTTCCCTAGTTCTGCAATTCCACCAGAAAGTATTTTATTAATCAATTTACCCTCTTTTTTGAGCATCTTATCAGCTTTCTCTTATCCTCTCATTTCTCCACCCTTGAAAAAAAGCCATTTTAAAGCCACCCATTTAAAAAAAAAATCTGGTAACCTTTCATGAACTTACTGATCCCACAGGTAATGAAGAAGCTGTCCTCCAAAAGAAAAGACACTCTAGTTTTGGTAAAATAGTTTTCAGTCTAGTAAAGACTGAAATATATTTGATATATTTGGCTTAACTTTTCATTCTAACCATAGAATGGCCTGGACTGGAAGGGACCATAAAGCTGGGTCCATCCAGTTCCAACCCCTCTGTCATGGGCAGGGACACCTTCCACTATCCCAGGCTGTTCCAAGCCCCATCCAATCTGGCCTTGAACACTTCCAGGGGTGGGGCATCCTCAACTTCTCTGGGCAACCTGTGCCAGTGCCTTGGCACCTTCAGAGTAAGGAATTTTTTCCCGATGTCTGATATAAACCTACTCTCAGTCTGAAGCCATTCCCCTTGTCCTGTCACTCCAGGCTCTCATAGTCTCTCTCCATCTCTCTTGTGAGCCCCCTTCAGGTACTGGAACTTTGCAATTAGGTCATCCTAAAGCCTTCTCTTTTCCAGGATAAACAACTTATTTTTCTCAGCCTTTTTCTATAGGAGAGCTGCTCCATCCCTGTGATCCCCTTGGTGCCTGCTCTGGCCTGGCTCCAGCAGGTCCCTGTCCTTGCTGTGCTGGAGCCCAGAGCTGATGCAGCCCTGCAGGTGGGGTCTCAGCAGAGGGGGCAGAGGGGCAGAATCCCCTCCCTGCCCTGCTGTCTATAGTGCATATTTTGAATATTTAAATACGCCAAATTGTATTCTCTTTCTTCCCACAACATTTATATTTTCTTTCTTCTACAAGTTGTTCTAGCAGTGAAACATGATAACTCACCTCTATTTCCTCTGAACCTATAGCAAATGGAAAGATACACCCACACTGCACATGCTACAAAAGCTGCTGCAGAGCAGGGGTGGCTCTCTGAGAAGTTACAGGCATGCAAATAGAACTGTTCATTTTTTTGCTTTGGATTACTGTAAGCCTTCCCAGACTCTGATAAAACATCCTGAGGTAATTCTTCAGGAAAACAGATTGGAAAAGATTTAAAAAAAAAAAAAGAGAGATTATAAAATATTTTCACATAAATAGGAATATATGAAATAACCTTTTCCAGAAAAATCCCTGAATAAACTCAGCACTGATGCTCCACAGAGAAAAATACAAGAACTCTGCCTTTCCCTCTCTCTGGTGCAGCCTAAATTTAAACTTGATACAACTCTACCGAGGGCAGCAGCATTAAAGCAGAAATTTGTTCCAGTACTTCCAGTCTCCTTGAGAGAGCAGAACATTTCTCAAATGGCCAATCTATTTGAATTAAATTAGGTGAACTTAACATTCATTTCAAAACCTTTTGTTCCTCCCCTTGTCAGCCTTGCAACACAGGGAGCATAACTCTTGTCTTTGGGGAGCTGTTGCTACCAATGTAATTTAGATCAGCCTAGGTGACTGCTGTTAAGATGCATAAATGAAGCTCAGCCAGCCCCAGGATGAAGGAATCAGACTGCTCCTTTCAGCACTTTCCTTCTTCTTCCTTCCCTATTTTCTTCTAAAATCTAATTTTAAAACATCAGATGCAGTAACTTTTATAATTTCTCTTTTTTTTTATGGCTATTCCACAGCCTCCATAGACTTTGACTTTAAATTTTATGTATTTTCATAAATCCTCCTTTCCTCTGCTGTTTATGCTCTCAAGTCATTCACAAAACAGTCTCTCCTTCCATTTTGTGTTAAGTCCCTTCAAACACTGGATTTAAAGGGTCCTTCATCCTCCTAGCCCCATTTTTTTCCCCTGTATGTAGTTTGCAATTATGACAAGTGGCTCACTGTGTGCATCATAATTTATTGTAACTTACTTATATTGGGTTTCAGGGCATTATTATACAATAAATTACAGGAGGTTCACAGACCACTCACAGAAGCAGGTGAGCTGTGGGCAGAAGGTCTCTCCCACCAGTTCTGCCACCAGCATGGTAATCTCTAGTGGAGCAGACTGATGGATATTCACCCCAAGCTGCTGGAGCAAGATGCCCTGGAATTAATTTGTCAGAGTCCAGTTCTAGGTGAAAAGCACAAGATTTATACTTTGGGCTCCTGTGTATAACAAGGGGGAGGAGAGTTTCTGCAGTGTTTTGGAGAACTGGCTGCTGATGGCAAACAAAACCCAAAATGTCACCAAAGCACTGTGCACAGAATTTTTCACATAATGTACAAATGGTTCTGAGTCAGAAAGCCATCTGCAATAAAGCAAAGTCTTGAATTTATCTGAGCAATTAATTTGAGCTGTCCTGATTAGAACTTATTGTATTTGAGAAATTTCTTCACTTAGATAGCTGTATTTGAAAGTGCTTAGACAGCACAAGTTTTAAAGAGGAAAATTTGCTTAAAAAGATTTAGAGATAGCTCTTTAGCTGTGACAGACTGGAACAGTTCCATTACTGCCTGTGGAGTTAGCTGAATTTATACCTGGCAAGGTTAGGTCTGGCAGTGTTTAACACGCCATTTTCCAAGACAAAATTGTGAATTGTGGTCCCTGTCTTTTCCCACATTCCTTTTTTTAATACCAGTACTTTGTTATTTCAAAATGCTATTTATTTTAATTGGGTTATGAGCTGCTTTATTCTAAGTCAATGCATTCTTGTTCCATTTTTAAAATCTTTTCAGGAGAACTGTCATACACAATTGCTTATCAAATCCATCTAAGTGCTCTGAAGCCAAATCAACTTGATGACTTTTATGACTAGAACTAATCTGAATCATTTCCACGCCTACAAAGCTAGCACTTGGAGAAAAAAAACCCGACCAAATCAATATTAAAAATAATTAATAACAATACACATTTTAATCACAAATGTTTAGAAAGAATATTTTCATGTGTGTTTTCATGCACATATAGGCAAACATCTATGCAACAAACAGGGAGGGGAATTTCACTGGCTTATTGATTTTATCTACATGGGACTATGATTGCTAAAGAGATAGTTCTAATTATCTCATATTTTCCATCACATGCAAACATTACTTGTGAATGCTAACATAATCTTATAGATTAAACTACACATTTAATCTTTATAGTTTCCAATTTTAGGCCATACCATAGATTCTGTTTGTTGTATGGAAAATGTCCACAGTATCCTTTGCTTCAGCTTAAAGACCAAAATCATTTAGTAGAAATCCTTCACATTAGTCTGAGAGGAGTCCAAAGAATTGGTGAGTAAAAACTTCAGGAAAGTCTTCATGGTGAAAAGTTAACTCATATTTTTTAAAAACATGTTAATCCATTTAATTTTTTTAGTAATTTTTTTAATGTGTTTTTGACTTGTTTTTTCATTGAAGTTTAACATCCTAATTACACTTTCTCTAATACAGTATAAGTTAGCTCCTGGTCCACAAGACACTGAAACGTTTTCAACATTAAAAACATTGGGATACCAACAAATTTGGCAAAGTGTTTTGCTAGAAAAGCAAAGAATTTTAAGGAAAATGTAGAATTACTCCGTGCTGTGCTACCATACCATTTTCTCGTTACAATAATAATTTCACCTCCTTGATGTTTTAGGTCTACAGACCCACCAGTTCAGGTGGAACAGAGAAAATCAGGCTCAAGACATACCCAAATTTTATTTATAAGCACTAAGAGTGCTGTTCACATTCCCATACTTTAAGAAATGGAAATAGAGACCAGTAATTGCAATAAAACCCTAAAAACTCCAACCAGAACAAAAAAAAAACCAAAAAACCCTCCTCTTGTCTGCCATTATGTGCAAGAAATATCATACAGCATGTTTGTTTAAATGTAATATTATTTTATCCTTTTGAACAGAGTTTAGGCTCTCTACTGAAAATCAGTATCATCATACTGGTAATAATTTTTTACTGCTCTGCTTCCTGTCATTTTAGAGAGAACTTTGAAATGATAAAAAGCTGTTCAAGATATGGCAAAATTGCAAGGCTATCATATGACTAGTTTATGCACACTTAGAAGGAAAAAAAAAGGTCCAGATCTCAGATCTTGCATAAATATTTAAATATTTGAACCAAATAACTTTTTTCTTCTAATGTATTTATGAGTATGCATTGCATTTAGATATAGTTTGTAGTATACATCGCTTAATTTCCATTTTAAGTATCTGATGTGTTCTGTGGTGGGAAATTTCAAAATTGTAAATGATGTTAACCTTAAGTCATTTCTTCCTGTGCTGAGAGACAGAGTTCTTACTGATATGAACTTTTATAAACAAAACAAGGCAAATAAATAAAAGACAAGCCATGTTGCCAGTACTGGAACAATACTGCCACATCATTTACCTTCCATGGTTTTGCAATCCAAAGTACTGTGTGCATGAGAAAGAATGTAAAAGAAATTGTTAGATACAAAGAAATAAATGAGCCTGGTAAAAAAAAAATTGTGCCTAGCATATAAATGCAAATCTCATTAGTATATCAGGATCTTTCTTTTCTACAACAATCAAGAAGAATTTTATCTTAAGCAAATTTATCAAATGCTTTTAATGATATAGCTATGTGCCTGAGAATGTTGAAATATATGGATAAAAAAGATTTTATTCTAGTCTCTGAAAGGCCTGACATGAACTACCTTTAGGAACTACCTTTAAGTCATGTCTCTTTATGACAGCCAGCAAGAGATAGAAAATTGATTAAATACATTTCAGGGATTCAGTGACTCTTTATCTGTCTCAGCTGAGTTTAAATGAATCTGTTTATAGAGAGAAATCTTTTAAGTGCCTATTTTTTCTGTTTTCTTTTGTTTTGTTTCTCTGTTAACAGACCAATTATCTGAGAGATAATTATGTAATTTACAATCTGTGAGTAGCCTGTTTTTCCCCACAGAAAAATCAACTTCACTGAATTCTATTTTTCAGGCAGAAATTTAAGTATTATTCCACTGCTTCATAATCAAACATATTTATTGTCATATTCAAGTCCAGAGAAATGTTAGACATTCATCCCTCTTGCCTCCAGCTCATTGGTAATAAGTTTTGGTCTTACATCTATTTCTGGTAATGGCACTTATTTCTTTAAAGGCTCCAGGTACTCTGTGCTACAAAAACCTCCTTATCACTGACAAGTCTCAGAGTTTCTTATATTTTTGAATACACATGGCAAATTGGATTTCTGACCTTGGGAAACATCCTCTCCAGCAGAGACCATCCAATATGTGCTATTAAAAAAAAATACATATGCGACCATCGTCCCCTCCTCACTTGGAGGGTAAATTTCTAACAAGCATTTCCAGCAAATCCCTGGGAACATCTTAGCACATAACTGCCAGGTGGGCCAGCTGGCTGGAGGTAGGGAAGCTGCATCCACTTGGCTGCCAGCAAGATCTCAGGAGAGAAGTTCAAGCCAATTTTTCCACATGAAAATCCAGGCAACTTTTGTGGCTCATCCCTGGATATGAAACCAGTGAGCAGAGGCTGCACAGCACACTGCTGGCAAATCAGTGTGTTCTGCCAGATTTTACTGAATTTAGGGATGTTTTTTGGACTGAGAATTTGAAACAAACCTCAAAGAGCAGCTACTCCACATGGACCAATTTCTGTTATTCCACTTTCCTCAGAGTGACAGCTTATACATAATTCCATGTAAATGAAAAAGTGAAAAAAAATAATCTTGTTTCTTTACTAATTTCCTTCATTACTGTTTAGCCAATAAGTGGATAACAGACAGATTTTACTCATATCATCCCATATGCAGGATGGACTATTGCTGAAACCAATGGAAAAGACCTTGTCCTTTAGGTTTAGCATTGCAGTTTCTGAGCCTACTCTCAGGTAAGATATGAATCAAATATCAGTTTTGGATTCACTAGGGAAAAAATCTGCAACGTGTAATTTAAATAAACTGGCAGATCTTCATCTAGCACTGTTTAATTCAAGTATCTAGCTGGAATTGATAGCAGAGATAAATACACTTTCAATGAAATTCTATATTTATAATCCTTAAAAAAATCCCAAAATTCAGAGAAACTTTCAATAGAAAAGAAGATTTTATTCTAGTCTCTGAAAGGCCTGACATGAACTACCTTTAGAAAATTAAGGTCTGTAACTGATCTATTAAATTCCAGAAAATGCTGCTCAAAAAGGTGCTTTCAATTCCATTCTTTACATTCCTGACTGTAGAATCATCCAGGAAAACAGATTTGGAAATAAAAAATAAACAACTTTCATAATGCAAATGTAAAAAATTCATTTTAAAAAACTGGAATAGCCACATAAATTGAACACCTAGAATTTGCAGATCACTTTTTATTCAAGATTTCATGGGCAATTTGAACGGTGTTGTTGAGTTGTTGACTCCTTATACTCAAGTGAATTCTTATTATAAACAATTCATAGAAGTCAAAAAAATGTGGGCTGAGGCTATTGCATCCAAAGTATCCCATTACTACCTGGTATTTAGAGGCATTCATCCCTCTATCCTGAGCTTCTTTCTCTACTGCACAAATTTTCCATGTTCCCCAAGATGCAGACAGAAAATTTTGTGCTGTCAAAGGGCACATTGCAGACCTGAGATACTTGAGCCTATCATTACTAAATAGGTGCTCCCTCAACATCATACAAAATAAGATTTGAAATCACTGGATGCATTTCTTAAAAGTATTTAGATAAGGACTAAGGACACAAGAAAATATCAACAAAACCTGCCATAATTCTGTAGATTTGGAGGATGTTAAGTAAAAGGAACAAATAGCCTTGAAAAGTTTCTGCTGAGGAATACAGATCCTTATTTTCTCAGGAATCTTCCAAGGAATTTCTAAGGTCAGGTTATCCCTGAAAAAAAGAAAATAATAGAATATTTTTAGCTACAACTGAAGAATTAATTTATTTATTCAGAGGATTATTCATGAATCCTATCAGGAAATAAGGAGATGTAATGCCTCATAAATTACAAAACAAGCATGGATTTTGAAGTGACATGACTTTTGAAATGCTTTTAAGCTGTCAAAAACCTCTCCTAATTCTAGTCATTTACAAGCAAAAAAAACCAAAACCCAAAAAACAAAAAAGAAAACAAAAGAAACAAACAAACAATAAAAACAATAAAACTAAACCAATCAAACAGTTAAGGAATCATTTATAAATAGAGCATTTTGAGCCTGTGTGGAGGCACAGAATTTTGCAGATCTGGGCAAAGACTGAGAGTCCTGTAGTTCTTAGCTATTAACATAACACTTCAGCCCTTCAGTCCAAAATTTCCAGATGTTCAGAAAGCCTGTCAGGCTGCTCAAGGCCCTTCTGTCCTGCACAGATGGCAGAGTTTAAGTGCCCAGTGTGTGCACAGAGATGTCGTGCCAGAGCGCTCCCACCCCGCCGTGCGCGCCTTGCGCAGCGCGGAGATGCTCTGCGTGTGATGGAGCCCCTTGAGCTCCACACAGGACTATTTGTAGAGTCAATCCACGACCAGGACGTGTCAGATTTGCTGTGTTTGTGCTGGCTGCTTGCCCTGCACAGTTCTGGTATGTCTCTCCATGCTGCATTTCCCAGGTGTGCAGGGTGGAAGCTGTCACCGCTCGGTCCCCCATTGCGTCACGTGGCACTGGGGGTTTGTGCCACCCTTCAGGCCAGGGGTTGTCTGTGCCTTGCTGTTTTCACTTTCATCTCTTCTTTTCTGTCTCTGAAAATAGAATCCTGAGACTTTTTCCATCTAGAGACAAGTGGATATTTTAATGCTACTATCCCTTGACAGAGTAGTGCTAATTATGAGGATACATCAAGCTTGGAATTACTGAAAGAAAATCCAAAAGCAATGTGCTAAATTAATGTGGAAGTGAGGGACATGGAGTTTATTTAACTTTTATGGACAATTAAGAGCACGGAGTGTTGAGCAGAGGTCTGGGTAGAAAACCAAACTTGCAGCCATGGTAACAAAAGAGCCCAGTAAGATTAAAGAGGTCATGCTGCAGCCAAAGAGGAAATCTGAGGACCACTTGGAGTGTTTTAAAACTGTAGCCAGGGATAATGCCTTAAGAGCTCATTGATACCTGGAAAGATAAATACTGGCTTGGGTCACTTGTGTTTTGACTGTTCCTGCTAAAATGCTTTCAAGTGAAATACTGGTGTTTGTGTCTTGAGTAAATGGATACATCACCCACTGCTCAGAGCTCCCAGTTCCATTTCCCTGTCTTGGAAAGCTTTATGTTGTGATCAGCTTTCAGCTCATGAGGAAAGGTAAATTTTATGCCTACACTGGAGCACACAGCCATGATAATGTGTGAATTTTTCAGGTGTGGCACACCCAGATAGCGTGGTTACATGGGACACAATGGGCCTGCTTCTATGTATAATGGTGCTTATGAAAAAACTCCAGCAATTTACATTTATGTTACTTAAAACAAAAAGAAGACTTCAATGATAGCTTTGGAAGGTGAGGAAAGGTCAAGATAAAAAGACCCAGCAGTTCCACAGATTAAATTGTCTTTGGTGGAGCTATTTTTTGAACTGTAGTCCCAGATCCATAGAGACAATGTTTATGTGCCTATTGTTTCTAACTAAATTAAGAAATTATTTTTTCAGAGGCTCTGTCCTAGGTTCTATAAGAGAAGGCTCCTAAAGCATTTTGTATCATGTGTGTATTCTAAAATATGACAGCTCATTTCTTATTACAAAACTGCTAAATTTATTTCTATAGTTTCTCAGTATAGAAATTCCATTTTTATCTTGGTGTTTGTTTTAAGTATGGCCATCATTTCCTTTATGAAACCATGTTTCTTTTTTCAGGCTTTTTTTTCCTCCCTCAGTCTTGTTTTCAAGCTACAGTTCAACAGACTATTCAGAATAGTATAGGCCACACCACTCAAACTCCTAGATTAATATATCTGTTATAAGCTTACAGTCAGTTATCTGGTCTAACAGATTTCTTTTTTCCCTGCCAACTCAAAAAATATTAGGAAAAGTACCATGTCTAGACTATGTGGACTAAATCTCTGTAGGAGAATGGGGTTTAATTTGGCAGAAGTTAAGTGTGTGTGATACTACCTGATCTACAAGTTCAGAAAGAATAGTGTGCCCATGAATAATAAAGTTTGTCAGGCCCTATAGAGCAGCAAATATTTTTACCTCTGAAGAAATGAATGGGGTTGAAAAAGTTTCTGAGAGAGGTCTGCAGTTCCCTTGATTGGAACAACTATTTCTTCTTGCTTTCTTCTGTTTGTTCTGCATATAAATCATACTTGGATTTCTTCACTCACTAGATACTCAGCTGCTGTGGGTTCACCTCCTCACATTTGCATGTTGCATGCCCTCATTTTTCTGGCTTGTTTTTACTGCAGTGAAGCTGCACCTGATTTATGGTGGATGAGAGAAGGCAAAACAAGCCAGCACACACAACTTACTAAATGATTCATAATCACATGCCAGTGTTTTCTGTGTATTTAGTACAGCTCTTTCAAAATGCTCCATTTCAAGGAGAAGGAAAGAAAGAAAGAATTTATCTTCAGAAAGATACTCAATAGAACGTGTTTTTTTCATTTGCTAGCAAGACTCTGGGCTGATCAAATACACAGACCTTCAAGTAATTTAATAAGAAGAGGGAAGACCTAAAACATGCTTTTTCCCCTTTTGATTTCAGTAGTAGTTCAAGTAATATATAAATCAAGATTTGCTTTAGCGAGTTACTGTTTGCTTTCTATTCTCTCTCTGAAAATTACTTTTTAGCTGTACGTGTCCCTTTGGGCTCCGTTGTCCAAGTATGTCATTACAAAGGAAGAAATGCTACCAGTGGCAGGAAATACTCCAGTGAAAAAAATGATTTTGAAAGCACAGGTTCAATAAATGTAAACACAAATAGAAAATATCCCCCTGGAAACCTCCTGGAATTGGAGGCCAATCACCTGCTGGAACCAGAGCTTTGCAATGCTGTCATATCACAGAAAACAAACAAAAGAGTAACCTACTCCCCAGTCCCTGAGACAAAATACAACTTAGCAGAAAGTTGTGTAAATAGGTGGTGAAATTTTGCAGTCTTATTCTGGATTGTCTGTAAATCTTCTTGACCTCTTAAGTCCAGCCATAGGATTCAGTGCATACCTGAATAAGCACAGAAAAAAAGGGTTCACAAGGAAAAGTAGAAGTACTATAGAATTCAGCCTATTTAAATGGCCTGCACTGCAATCTCAGATCAGCAGTCCTTCCATTGTGACATCTGTCACTTTCAACACAGGATCTGAAGAAGCAATTTTATATTTTTTTTAAGGAAATGTCAAGAAATTTGAGTCAGACAGGGTTTCTTTCTTTAAACAAGGGCTCTTTGGGTGCTGTGGATTATCTGCTAACCCGAGGGTGCAACCAAGGGTGTTCAGCACCCCTCGGGAGTGCCCAGTATGGGACTTTTAGTTGCAGATCCTCATGTCCCTGGACTCTTGGAGAAGAGCCACCAAAGGCTGCTCTCCTTACTCTGCTCCTGAGATCCCTGCAGTGTCCCCATGGAAAACCTTCAACACTTTAACTCAACATCACCAAACTGCCAAGAGCTTGCATGCTCAGAGGTAGGATATTTTTTCCAGTGGTTATTTTTGGAGCTGGATATATCTCCCATTCAAGATGCCCTTTGCCACTAACCACAGGAACATCCCTCTAATATTGCCTTAAGTAGAAAAAGGCCCTGTGTCAGTGCATGTGCATCAAATAACACACTGTTCTCATCACTCAAATGGCCTGTATTGCACCATTAAATGGCTGCAATGCAGCAGGAGAATTCACAGCCACAGACTGGTACTCTGTGTGGCAGCTTGTACTGCAGTTACTCAATTTATACATGATTCCACACTATAGTGCTATCATCAGCCATTTCCCCCAACAATCAAGAGTATAGGCTAGGAGGAATAATTCTTTCCTCTGCAGAGATTCAAAATCTGAGCTAGAACAGGGGGAGTGCCAGTGTCAAGGGAGAAAGCCTGGAAACCATTGGTTTATTCCATGTTATATTGCTATTAAATCTCACTACCTGTTCTACTTATTGTTCTATTGTGTATTAATACTATATTATTATTATTATTATTATTATTATTATTATTATTATTATTATTATTATTATTATTATTATTATTATATACTACATGTCTTCTTATTATATAACTTATATAATATTCCAATATATGTTTGAGACACAGATAAGTGCTGCTAAGATGAAATAGCAAACAATCCCTCCATTATTAAAATGGGTACTATTACCTTAAAAAAAGATCATTATTTCACTATTTCACTGTCTTGGAAAATCTCCACATGTTTTATACTTTACTAGGGGTTTTGCTTCTTTGGGCTTTTTTGTATTATTTTTTCTGAATTGCTGGTTTTATTATCAAAGTCTCTCAAAAATTCTACTGTACCATGGGCTTTTGATGGTCCAGGTCAGTACTTCAAACTCTAAACCTGGTCAGATCAGGGTTATGTTAAGGACATTGAGCCATTCATTCCATTGGGATTAGGAAATTATTGCATATTTCGGAAGGGTCCTAAACCTGGGGCTATTAGCTTGAGTTGAAGTGCAACTGGGTTTAGAGATAATCCAGTGCTGTGCTGAACTGAGACTTTGGTCAGTCAACTTGGATGATCAGAGGAGAAATGAAAACCAGAAAAAAGGTAATGGGATGAAAACAGTGAATGATAACAATTATGTTTGGAATGTGTCATTAAGAAACTTCGAGTTATGCCCATCACAGATTATAGTATTTCTTATGAGAGTTAATTAGAGGTTGATATGTAATTCTTCAAATCTCTCCAAATGTTAATATTTTATAAGGTCTTTTCCTACTGAAATGCCAGAAACCCTTTTCACTGTAATGCAAATTAAGGATATACAGATTTCCAGCAAGGAGGGAGCTTACTGACTTTCATTCTGTGAGTCTGTGGGGAAATAAAAACCTCAAATAATAATGTTGTGCATGGAAAAGAGGGTAAGCAAAGAAACAAGCAAAAAACCAGCATGGAAAATACCTCTGGGTACTAAATAATTCTTCTTAACACTTTTATTACTTAGAGAAAAAAACTAACAGCGTTAAACATTCACCCAACTGCAAGATGCACTTGATTTCTGCAAACAGCTAATACCTAATATGTGAACATGCTTATAAAGTACAAACACAACAAACAAAATTCAGATCCACACACACAAGCTACTGCTGATATACAAGCTAATTGATTATATATTTCACTCAGGTCTTTGAGATCCTACCCCTGCACAAGCAGGAGTTGGAATCTCTACTTTCAAGCAATGATGTGTTTAATTATACTTTGGTCTTCCTCGTGTTGTTTGTGCTCCGCCCCATGCCCAGGTCTGGCACTGTGACCTAACAGCCTTCTGGGGCTGAAAACCAAAATTGTAGCATTCCAGCTGCACATGGAAGACCTGACTCCAGCCAGCTTTCTAACAGTTGTCAAATAACTGCACGGTACATGGGAGAAGGATAGAGCTTCCAGCAGGAGCAAACCTCCACAGCCACAGAGGAAAGAACAGTTTTCCCTTGTGCTGAGGACTTGATGGTGCTTTTACTGCTACTTCCCACACATCTTTGCACTGCAGAATCACTCATTTGTATGCACAGATGATTTATTAAGTCTGTTTGTGGTTGGTTTGTTTTTTTTTTTACCAAGAAGCCCGTTCTGCACTTGAAAATGGTCTGAAAATGTAGGTTATTTGAATGTAGACCACAAATGTATTAAATTTCAGTGGTGACATAATGCACTGTGGAGTAATTCAAAAGATGTCTTCCCTATAATGTGCAGGTAATAATATCCATGCCACAGACAAAATCAGTATGGATGTTCTAATATGCACAGGATATTGACCTTGATTCAGCAAATTTCTTCAGTACATACAGAACTAAACCATATGAATAAACCCTTTATGAAACTAATCATAACTTTGAAATTAGACATCTATTTAAACTGCTAGCTGAGTCTCCCAAGAGAATTAAAAAAAAAAAAAAAATCTTCCTTTCATGACTGCTTCTCTTATGTAATTATTGCACTTACAGAACAGGATTCAATTCTTTCCAGAATAGAAATATTTTAAAAAGTCTCTTTCTTTGCTTCATGATTGTACTGTAAAGATGCCAACATATTTAGTAAATCGAGATTAAAACCAAAACTCCTGGTGTTTGTAGAACTATGTTTACCAGTATTTACCAGTCTTTTTGTGCCTTTGTTAATATTATGAAGTAGACTAATGGACAAGGGTGTGGAATCAATTTTTTCTGAGCTGCAGCAGCGTGTATCTAGTGAATAATTTGTTTAGGCCAGCTTTACTGGCAAGTGCTTCTTTTCATCCCTAAGGAAAATGAAACTGCTTCCACTTCAAAAGAAACTATTGAAGTTACTCCTGGGTTTGTAATTAATTTCTGAGTTTTGTTACAGCAATCCCAAACTTTTTACCAGCTTTTCAAAAGCCAGATGTTCCTGGCAAAGGAGCATGTTCTCTGAGCCCACAGCTGATTGAAGCCATGCTGGGCTGTTATAATCCTGTTTTGGCTTGCTTTCCTAGCCAAAAGAACCCCAGGGTCACTAATTGTCCTGATAAACATCTCTTCTGAATCATTTATTATGAAAGCAAATAATAAATAAAAAATGACCTACCATCCTAAAGCATAAAGCAATGTACAATAGTGCTACTGCTCATTTAAAAAATCACTTTGGCTTATATCAAATGATTAAGCATTAAATACAATTATATGAATGCAAAAAGATAAGCAACAAAGGAAAGTCTGGAAAAGATAGGGGGAAAACACTTGTTTTTAAAAACCAAAAGTGCACAACCAAACCATTTTCCAAGAAATACAGCAACTCTAAACTTGATCACCTTACATATTTTCTGAAGACTTGCATGGGAAGAATATTTTGAATAATATAGATACATTTACAGCCCAAATCAGGAATTGAAAATAATGCTTATCAAAAAGAAATATATCTTTCATAAAATGTAGAAGTACATCCACTCTCTCATCAGGGATAGTATATCAAGTATGTTTATTTATGTGCACCTGTTTAATTTATGATTATAACTAATGGGTCTGCTTTCACATTCATTTTGTATTGCTGCAGCTAAAGGTCCAGCCAGCCTAAATGTAAGTAAATAGAATTTATGCATATCTAATCTGACTGATAACCAATTTCTCACTGGTGTGAATATCAAACAGGTAAGCACATTCACTTTTTTTCCTTAGCAATGTATCAGTGGATATGATGATCAATTTAAATATTAATGAAATAAAAAAAAATAAAATGTATCCAATAATTTCACTATTTTAACAGTGTAACAGATCTTTGAAGGTGTCTTAAAGAGATGTACCTGTCTTAAAATGAGACAGTTCTCGTGTACCAAATCAGTCCTCTCACATCCTTGGCTCTTCAAGAATCTTGGGGTGGGGCTGCTGTCCTGAGAGTGCCAACGCGATGAAGGTGACAGTGACCTTACCAAATCAGTCCTCTCACATCCTTGGCTCTTCAAGAATCTTGGGGTGGGGCTGCTGTGCTGTGAGTGCCAACGCGATGAAGGTGACAGTGACCTTGTGCACAAACCGCGTCAGCAAAGCGCGCTGGCGTCGCCGGCAAACCCCACGAGAGCCCTCCAGGGGTGATTAATACTGAGCCAGGAGCCATAACTCTGATGAGCCCTTAATACAGTAAACCAACAGGAGCAGTTAAGGGCATTGTCTGAGAGAAACGGAGAGGAATTTAATCAAGTTGCTAATATACTTTGACCGGGACTCTCAGGTGCTCTTAAATGGAAAGACAGTCTTAAAGGGATTGAGACATTTCAGCTCATGGCTCTTAGGGGGCCTGTTACTCTTACAACCCTGCTGAAAACAGAGAGTAGTGCCTTGGTAAGCATTCATCACTTGTGCAAAAAAAAAAAGATATTTTGCAATCACTTCATTCAGTTTGGGTTACATGTTGTGATCTGATGAAGGACAGAGGGCAGAAAGGCTGTGTTCAGAAGACAAATGTAGTTTAGCAAAGTAAATTTCCCCTCCTATAGTCAGTATTCCATGAAGAGTCTTGCACAGGGAATATTCAAGCTACCCCCTCCTCCCTATTGCTAAAAAAGATCTTGCAACTGAACAAAAGACACCAATAGGGACTGTGTAGGCAATGCATTTTCTCAAAGACTGAAAGCACTGGAATCCTGAAATGTGACAGCACTGCACATCCAGAGCCCTGGCACTGATCTGCATTGCCAAAAGATTATGGGCTAAGGTAATAGCTGCATTCATTTATACTTATTAACTAAGGGTACTTGGATCTGAATGCCCAAAGATGAAATATTCTCATATTATTCTATATTGGCAACAGCATAGTGGCAGAGAAAAGAATTCAGATCAGGAGCACTGAACTACAGTAAAACAGACATATTTTGTAAATCTACTGACATGTCTTCATTAATTCAGTGAGAAAATATACTCAGACATGCAAAACCAGCCAGCAGTCATTCACTGATACAGGTTATATATGAACAACAGGCAGATCTAGAGACACTTTCTAGAGCATTCTATGCCTTATGTTAGAAGATGTTATCAATCCCAATGGACTATGAATGAGAAGGGGATTTTAAAACAGTTCTATTTGTGCTCTTGGAGTAATTTTCTAATTAAATTGCTACATCTTAATCAAATTATTTCATCCTCTTTTCCAATGAACACCCTGTTGGTATCTTTAGAGTAGCAATGACTCACTTCTTTCTAAATACAGCATTGTCTCAAAAAATAACTTTGAATATTGAATTATAAAACATGTACCTAAGTCAGTAAGTGTTAAAGTAATTGGCAAAATTTTCCACTAAGATCTACATTAATTGAGCTCTATGCAAGCAGTCTCCATGTGACCTCTAAAACATTCCAACAATATTATAGAATGAGAGAGATATTTGCTAGAAGGTACATGTGTGCTGGATAAAAAGCTTTTCAATCTGCTATTAATAGTGAAGAAATAACATTTGTAGTATTTTCCTAATGGAGTAAACTGGACTCTGCACTATTCAACGGGAAATTTCTGGTCTTTCCTGAGGAGGATTTTCACTTCACAGCTGCAGGGAGTTAAAGCTTAGCATGGCAAGAAGAAATAGTCTGGGACGGTGATGGATGGCTATAGAAACATTGGCAGATAATGATTTTGTTCACCGTGTAAGTCCAAATCCTGAAAGCACTGGATGAATATACAGCTTCTCTACCACAGGCAGCCTCACCTGCTGTCAAACAGGTGTCCACTGAAGTAAACCTGGTCAGAGATACAAATACTCCAGTGATTACACTCTAATAGATAGTCTAAGTTGCGATGAATGTTTTCTATAGGTGTGCCAGTGCAATAGATGCCTGTGTTGGCTCTAGTAAATGCTGACTTTTCAGTTTCAAATAGTTTTTAATTATGTTTTATTTTCATGTTGAGCAATATGACACATAGAATCAAAGTATCTGTGAGGGATTTCTTCTCATTTTACATTAGGAAAGGGACAGAAGGTGTAGATAAGGTTGGTAGGACCAGTACTTTGTGTTCTGCAAAAAAAAGTATCAAAAATTGTGGAAATGAATTTTGGATTAAGTTCAGTGACTCCATAAACCATCAAAATGGCATACAGCATCAGCAAAAATAATTCCTGCTGAGCAGACTGTTAAGAAATTAGCAGAGATTCTAGAAATATTTCAAGTACACCAAGAGCTGAATGAAATATTGTTCTTGCTGCCTCTGCAGAAACAGAAGAATTTCTCTCTTCAACTACACTGAATAGATAGGGCCATGAAAAATACATTAGTTTGAATGCTTATTTTCCCACTGTCCACATAAATATTATTTCATCAATTTTGATTTTTAGAGGTAACAGATTATCAGATTGTGTTTAAAGCATATGATTTCTCCAAGGAAAGGTTAGACTGCAGCCAAAACAACTCATCTCTTAATCATCCCTGCCCAGGGGCATACAAATTGTTTGCAGATGGGTTCCTTGTTTGCGCCCATGGAACCTGAGAGTAACTTTATACACAATGGTAGGTGTCACATTTCCACACAGGATTTCAGTTTCCTGAATTACTTGATCATTTATTTACACATTTTGGTCCCACATCTGGCTCTATCACCATTAGGAGCAAATACTCACAACAACAACAACAACAACAACAACAACAACAACAACAACAACAACAACAACAACAACAACAACAACAATAATAATAATAATAATAATAATAATAATAATAATAATAATAATAATAATAATAATAATAATAACTCAAAGCTGCCTTCAATTAAACAGTCTGTTTCAATTCATGATCTTATCCATTTAAAATCAACTTCCACTTTTGCAGTATATCAAAAGTATATAATGTGTATCTTGAATCACTGACTTGTACTAAAGGTGTGTCAAAAATCATTCAGAGGTCATTAAAAATTTTAGGAAGAAAAGAATCATAACTGTGTTAAGGCATGAAGCATTTTAAGCAGGATAGACAGCTGAGCTATTACAGGCAGTGACAGGATCACAGAATATACTGAGCTGGAAGGCACCCACAAGGACCACTGAATTCAGCTTCTGGCCCTGCACAGGACCTGAGAGTACTGTCCAAATTCATCTTGAATTCTCTCAGACTTGGTGCTTTTACTGCTTCTCTGGGGAGCTTGTGACAGTGCCCAAATATTTCACTCATATGTTTTTTTTGTAAAAGTAGATATATATACACCTAAATTCCAGAGTCTTTGGAAGAATACTGCTTGTCTCTCCAATTTGCATATTTGACTGTGATCCCTTGCAGTGATCACACATGATTCTCAAAGCGTTCTCCCATCTGTGTCTGATGCCACTATATCCTCCAAAAAAAGTCAATTTCCTTCCACCACAGAAATGCATCAACATGCCCTATCTGAACAAGCCCTGTAAGAGGAATACAGAGAAGCCTCTGGAAGGACTTTGGTCTGAAAAATATGGATGCTTAAGGGCAGCAATCACTGGTTTTGAGGTAGATAAATCTAAGAGTGTGCTTTACATCCTGAAGTTTGCTAAGACATGATCTTAAATGGGCTGGGACTCTCAAGTTGCTGGAGATGCATCTGTAATCACTGGCATCATCTGGATGATTCAGTGTTCTGCTTGTGGATGCTGCTGTGGCAGCAGCTGCTCACTCTGCTGGAACAGGTTCTGCAGCCTTGTCTAGGGGAATGTGATCATGACAGCTCTGTCCCTGCTGCCTGCCCAGGCTCCTGTCTCTGGATTTTCCCTGCCTGAGCAATGCCAGAACATTGCCTCTCCACATCCCTGCATTCCTCTTTGACACCCAGGAGGGTCTGGACTAAGTCTTTGGGAAGACTGATTGGAATCAAGTGAATGGGAGACTTCAATCATTGATTATCAAAAGCAGCTGGTGTTACTCAGTACTGCCAGCATGGATTGGGCTGTTTGTGTGGCCAGGTAGAGAAACAGAAAGTTCACCATCATGCCAGTTTGATGAATTGGACAAAAATGTCCTTACAGCTCTTCCACTGTACAGACTATATATGCTCTGCCAAAGGGAATCAGCATTCACAAGACCAAAAGAATAAAGGAAGAAAATGGACTGAAAGAGGAAAAAAAACCAAACTCAAAGGCTCAATAAATATGGCCCATCATGAGGGTATAAATTCACAAGGACTAGTGTTCTAGCAATGCCCTTAGCATGCTCTGGAGCACTGACCTACAGCTTGTCTTTCCTCCAGTATATTTTGTCTAGAGATTCCAAAGAATATCAAGGTCTGGAAGCAAAAAAATATATGAACTTGAGGAAAGCTATAGTAACCTGATTAGCATGGCATTCATTGTGTTATGTGTGCAGAGTAAGATGAATCTTTGTATGCAGAGTAAGATGAATCTGCTCTTCAGTTTTATCAATCACTTCAGGCATGACTTGTGTGAGGAACCTACTGAAATTTAGCATAACATTTCGTTATTTTTCACTTGGGTTTCAATTGTGGTTAGGGAGTAACTCAAACATCAGTGAAGACCAAAACAAAACCTCCAAACCAACCAACCGATCAAACAAAGAAAAAAAAACCCCACACCACGTCCACCTACATGTTCATATGTATCCATACTTGTACGTATATGTATGGTTATGTGTACAGAACCATCTATATGAAAATAGATTTAAAATATATATTTTCTCAGGTTACTGGAAACTGTAGCAATCAATTAGCTATAAAGCTCTCTAATCTTGCACAAAACAGGAAAAAAAAAGAAAAAAAGCAGCATGATTTAGACAACTAAGCCAAAAGAGACAGGGAGAAGAGAAATGCAACTGGCAGGAACTACATTTTAATTTTCTTGATATCATGAGTGAAATTCCTATTCTAAAAAAAAAAAAAAAAAAAACCAAAAATTTTTAAATGAGCTATTTAAATTAAAACATGGCTTGGTCAAGTACGAGCAACTAAATGAAAAATTAAGTTGAGGGGGATCTGAGCACAAGCCATTTTCAAGTGACACAATGTTGCTACCTTATCACTTTTCTGGGGTGATAAAGGCACTCAGCATTTCAACCTTTCTCATGCATTACAGAACTTTTCCTTTTTGGTGAAGCTTTTGGGCATGTCTGCTGTCAGATGCTATTTCCCTTACCCTTCAAACCTAAAACACAAAATAATTAGATAAAGGATGGAAATTAATCTCTGTCATGAGTGCAATTTTCTGCATAATATTGAGCTCAATTAGATTCTCACCGACCAGATGCACGAGCCATGAGGAGCACAAGTAGCAGAGTGACGGAAAACAGTGTAACCAATACAGGGCATTGTGGGACAGGAGTGGTTTGGACTTTATCTCCTTAAACCCACCACACATGCAGGCAAGAGTGTGCGCAGGTGTGTATGACTGCGCAAGAGTGTGCGCAGATGTGCACAAGTGTGCATGAGTGTGAGTGGGTGTGCATGAGTGTGAGCGGGTGTGCAAGAGTGTGCGCAGATGTGCAAGAGTGTGCATGAGTGTGAGTGGGTGTGCATGAGTGTGCATGAGTGTGAGCGGGTGCGCATGAGTGTGTGCGGGTGTGCATGAGTGTGCATGAGTGTGAGCGGGTGTGCACGAGTGTGCACGGGTGTGCAAGAGTGTGAGCGGGTGTGCATGAGTGTGAGCGGCTGTGCACGAGTGTGCAAGAGTGTGAGCAGGTGTGCATGAGTGTTAGCGGGTGTGCATGAGTGTGAGCGGGTGTGCACGAATGTGCATGAGTGTGAGCAGGTGTGCATGAGTGTGCACAGGTGTGCAAGAGTGTGAGCGGGTGTGCAAGAGTGTGCAAGAGTGTGAGCAGGTGTGCATGAGTGTGAGCAGGTGTGCAAGAGTGCGTGCAGGTGTCCAAGAGTGTGGAAGAGTGTAAGCGGGTGTGCATGAGTGTGAGCGGGTGTGAACGGGTGTGCACGAGTGTGCGCAGGTGTGCACGAGTGTGAGCGGGTGTGAACGGGTGTACACGAGTGTGCGCAGGTGTGCATGAGTGTGAGCGGGTGTGCACGAGTGTGAGTGGGTGTGCAAGAGTGTGAGCGGGTGTGCAAGAGTGTGAGCGGGTGTGCATGAGTGTGAGCGGGTGTGCAAGAGTGTGCAAGAGTGTGCGCAGGTGTGCATGAGTGTGAGCAGGTGTGCACGAGTGTGCAAGAGTGTGAGCGGGTGTGCATGAGCGTGCAAGAGTGTGCAAGAGTATGAGCGAGTGTGAGCGGGTGTGAATGAGTGTGCATGAGTGTGAGCGGGTGTGCATGAGTGTGAGCGGGTGTGCATGAGTGTGCAAGAGTGTGCACGGGTGTGCATGAGTGTGAGCGGGTGTGCAAGAGTGTGCGCGGGTGTGCATGAGTGTGCATGAGTGTGAGCGAGTGTGCAAGAGTGTGAGCGGGTGTGCATGAGTGTGAGCAGGTGTGCATGAGTGTGCAAGAGTGTGAGCGGGTGTGCAAGAGTGTGAGCGGGTGTGCGCGGATGTGCATGATTGTGAGCGGGTGTGCATGAGTGTGAGCAGGTGTGCACGAGTGTGCAAGAGTGTGAGCGGGTGTGCAAGAGGGTGCATGAGTGTGAGTGGGTGTGCATGAGTGTGAGCGGGTGTGCGCGGATGTGCAAGAGTGTGCATGAATGTGAGCGGGTGTGTAAAAGTGTGAGCGGGTGTGCATGAGTGTGAGCAGGTGTGCATGAGTGTGAGCAGGTGTGCACGAGTGTGCAAGAGTGTGAGCGGGTGTGCAAGAGTGTGCATGAGTGTGAGTGGGTGTGCATGAGTGTGAGCAGGTGTGCATGATGTGCAAGAGTGTGCGCAGATGTGCAACAGTGTGCATGAGTGTGTGCGGGTGTGCATGAGTGTGAGCGGGTGTGCAAGAGTGTGCGGGGGTGTGCAAGAGTGTGCATGAGTGTGCATCAGTGTGAGCGGGTGTGCACGAGTGTGCATGAGTGTGAGCAGGTGTGCACGAGTGTGCAAGAGTGTGAGCGGGTGTGCAAGAGTGTGCAAGAGTGTGAGCGGGTGTGCATGAGTGTGAGCGGGTGTGCAAGAGTGTGCGCAGATGTGCAAGAGTGTGCATGAGTGTGAGTGGGTGTGTATAAGTGTGAGCGGGTGTGCATGAGTGTGAGCGGGTGTGCAAGAGTGTGAGCGGGTGTGCAAGAGTGTGAGTGGGTGTGCATTTGTGTGAGTGGCTCAGGCTTTTTCATTAAGCACCCGTTGACTGTCTGATATATATTTCCATGTCTTTATAGATGTATTTATACATGCACAATTCATTATCTACATGTTAAAAATGCCTTTCAAGTTCACTGTTAGTACTTAACTTCCACATATACACCTACAGATTTTAGAACTTTTTCTCTCATTCATATATCTCTTATATTAACACGCCACAGTTTCTTTTCATATTTTTTGGTTTTTTTTTTACCGTGTATTTTAGGTGTTGTGAATTGAATGCAAATCTTACCTTATCTTTGAAAGAAAACAAGGGTGTTGTTCTCCTGACACTTCCACCATAATATTTCTCAGACTGGAAACACATAGCTTTCCATATGATCAAAGATATGTGCACAACATTTATTTAAATATTATTGCAACATACATATCTATCCACTAATACCTTGATGCTCCAGGTAGCTTATTGCAATTAATTCTATCCATTGTTAAGAATGATGATTAACTAATTTGTAATTATCAGCTACTCAGATCTATTTTTATGTAACTCTTGTTATAGGATGAATTAAAATTAAGCTGGATTCCCGAGAAAATTTGCATAGAAAAAAAGATGAACAAAATTAACCTCTAATTAAGGTAGACTTCTGAAGGAAAGAATGCCAACATTTATATTTTAGTTTGTTCTGAAGTCCTAATCTGTGTTCCAAGGCAGCACTGAGGTCAGTAAATACACTTCCCTATGTGTCCCGGTACTCAAATCCCCAACTGTTTGGACAGGTGATGTGGTGAGATTTAGCTTTTTCCTTTCCATCAAAATAGTGGATGCTCTTCTGTCAGCCACATTGGATGTGGCCTAAACAGAGACCAAACTGGGAATGCTCAATCAGAAGAAATAAATGATTTATCCCTGTAGAAATTATTAAATATTTTTTCCTCCAGATACTTTGGCTGCTTTTCCTGGTTTTGCAGTTGCCATATCTGTTATTCAAGAGATAATATTTGCAATCTTTATTTGTACAAATCCTGCTTAACACAATGAAATATTGACCTTGGTTCTTCTGTCAGCAAAAAACCCTCAACATGATTATGGTTAACAATAATGGGAAAATTAACTTGTCTGCTGAATTGCAATATAAAATACAGATACGTTTGTCTTATTTGGTGGGAACGAAGTTCAGAACAAAGTTTGGAAGGAAAAAAGGAAGCAAGACCTTAACATGTCCATCTGAATAGACACAGCAATGTGAGAAACTAGTGGAGTGAACCTTTACTAGGGAAAGTCCTTCTCCTTCCCTCTCCATCTACTGCCCAGGTGCAGACTGGATAATATTAACACAGAAATCCAAGTCCACTCTCACTTCAATATAGGTGACTGGAAAAAGTTATGTTAACCAGCAGAGCTGTGACAATGTGCTGTCACTTCTTCACAGAAGGAGTGAAAAATTTAATGTTCACTGCTGAGACAACTTAAGGAACATATGAAAACATACATATGTGACTGGATGTTGCTTTTAGGTCAGTGATTCCAGAAGGAATAATGCATGAAAATAATATGATTAAAATGAGGAACATGAAGGAACAAAAAAAAAAGGATGAAAGTGTGTCTGCTTACCCTTCACTAAAAAAAATAAACTGATTTGAAATAAGTGGTACAGCAACACTTGGCAGAAGTATGGTTTAAGCACAACCCATATTCCAATATGAGCTAGAAACCCTGGCTTTGCCTCTGACTCACACAGAGAATGAATTCTGATGACTGGCTTTATTTTTTGTGTTCCACTGATCATTTCAGGTCCATCTGTCTTTTCCCTGTCATCTGTGCAAAGCAGAGGTTTTGCCATGGTTAGCAATTTCTTTAGGATACATTTACAAAGGCAGTGAGGGACTTCCCTACTACCTGCCACTATACATCCATAATTTTCTCAGTCACATAAGCTTCTTATCATCTTTGCCATTTTTTTTTCCATAGAATTGAACCTCCTCTGCAGCAGCATTCCAAGGGAATATTTGGTAATTTATCAATTTACTTCAAAATTTCCAGGTTTTATTTCTAGGGCAGCATCAGGCTATCCAAGTACTACTCCATACCACTTTTGCTCCTCAGAACAGATGGGCTTCTACTCAGAAATTGCATTTTAGCTATATTTCCTATTCAGGTACGTGGGAGGACTGTCTGCCATGGGAAGGACCCCAAACTGGAGCTGTAGGAAGGAGTGGCAGAGACAAAGTATCATGAGGTGACCTCCAGCCCTATTCCTCACAACTCTCTGCCTCATGGGGGAAGGAGGAAGAAGAGTCATAAGTCATAATTTGAGACTGAGAAGGAGGGCTGGGGAGAAGGTGTTTTTAGTTTTGTTTTTATTTCTCACTATTGCACTCTTATAATTTGGCAATGAATTAATTTCCCCAAGTGGAACCTGTTTTGCCTGGGAGGGTACTTGGTAAGTGATCTCCCTGTCCTTACTTTAATCTTTGAGTTTTTCCATCCTATTTCCTCCCCATCTTGCTGATGGGAGGGTGAGAGAGTCTCTGGCAGATAGCTAAAGTTAAGACACCACAGTTCAGAAATATCCAGATCTGATCACAGTAAATGACGTTTCTGGAGACAACTAAACTTATGGTTGATGGAAAAACTGAGATCTGATGAGCAAAAAGTGTCTGAAAACTGTGCAAGAAAACTTAGGTAAATTTGGGAATTGCTACTAGAATTTGCAAACAGGATGTCACAGAAAAGGAGTTTCCAAAATTGATTGTGAGGTTAGACTTTCTTCCTGCTTCCAAGGTGAAAACTAAGTAAATACGGCTAATTCCTTGACTATCCCTTCAATTTCCATAATGTTTAAATGTGTGAGTTTTGCATGTCTGCTGTACTAGCCAGGTGCTTTTTAATTGTAAAGAAAAGCTGATAGGTATCTATCATTCAGTTAAGGGGCTTTAAGGGCAGCAGGTATAAGCAAACCACGTCTCCAAACACAGGAGTCAGTGTAGGTTTTAATGGCTGAAACTCCTCAGCTTCCCACTTGTGTCACTATTCTCTTTAAAAGACAAACATTACATGTTTAACAGTGTGATATTTTGGGTTTGCAAAGGAGTTTTTTCACAAGTTGAGCAATTTGCAGTTAATCCAGCAAGAAGTGTGCGGCCTCCTCAGGGTTTTACATTTCTTGGACTGGACTGAGTGGGGATTTGAGCCCCTGGCTGGTCAGCTGGAGTAAAAAAAAGGGTTTTTTCTGGTTGGCCAGTGAAATAAGGATCTGATCCAGCTGCAAGGAGAGCCCCTGACTGGCTGGCTGGTGGCAGAAGTGCACAAGATTTTTCAGGAGAGGACACACATTTCTGAGCATGAGCACAGGCTCAGCTCCTGTTATTTGACACGTGCTGGTCTATGCCACATGTAAATGAAGAAATATTCTTCTTGAAGCACAATCCTAGATAAACTCTGAATGCCACAAAATTGTAAAGCCTGAAAGGATTATATGTGTTGCTTATGAACCATTCCATGGCTGATCACGACTGTCTTGTATGCATGTTTTTAATTGTGAAGACTTTAGTCTTGCAGCTGGGGAGTGTTCCTTAAAAGTGACCAAGAGTTGTATAGAACACTGTGTAATTCATTAGAAATTAAAGCAAGTACTTATAGATTAAGTATATTTTTATGGTTCTTGAGCTATTTTATAGCACTCAAGATACAGGGAGTTATAACCTCAGTCCTAATTAGGTCACTTGTATTGGTAAAAAAGGAGAGCTTCAGTCTTGTGTTTTATGGGAAAACAGATTCACCTCTCCGTGATAACAAGCCTCATGGGCAAATTAGCTAACTGACCCCAAGTCACTGCTGACTTCTCTGAGAGTTAAAGACAGTGATCCCTTTTTGAAACCAACATTCAGAAATTTAACAGATCTTCCCCAGTAAAACTAGCTGTGAAATGAGTCTTGTGTATTGCAGATAAACTGTGCTAAATACCATATTCAAGCATAATGAAGCAACATAGAAAAATCCTGTCTGCTTGAAGATTTATCAAAACGGGAACTTAATATTATGTATGGTAAAAGCACCACTTAATTTTCAGTATTAAAAGAAGAAATCTTTGAGGCACACTGATTAGGCTTTAAGTCTCATAATTTTACTCTTAAGAAAAGCCCTGTGCAAGTAGACTGCTCATATCATCATCAGACATGCTGCTGACTAAAACCAGGAATAGCCCAGGAAGTACTGTGTAAAAGCCTCCACTTCTCTGTGGGTGAATATAAGGCTTTGATCTGTCATAAATCAGAATAAACAAATGTGAGCACTTGCAGCAAAGAACATATTAACTGGCTTGAATTTCACCACACAATTTATCAGGCATTTAGGTGAGACTCTGAGATATTTAAATTTTTTTTTCTCCTTATCTACTCTCCCAACCAGCCAAAGGTAGCATTTTACAATGGCAGTATTGTTGAAGATTGACTGTGTTGCTTTAGAATTCTTCAAGTTTCTGAAAGCTGTTTTGAAACAGTGGTTAAATAAGCAAGAATTTTAGTACAGATCTCCAGATATTTGATTATGCTTAAAGCTAATTAAACTGCAAACTCAAAATATAAAACTAATGTCATTAATGTGCAAAGGGAAAAAATATCTGCTTTCTTCATCCCTGAATTGGTCAGTTAGATTAGAACATCACTTGAGTTCTTGTTCAGCCACATTATCCTATCCTATCCTATCCTATCCTATCCTATCCTATCCTATCCTATCCTATCCTATCCTATCCTACCCTATCCTATCTCACATAAAAGGTATGGTGGATTTTCACAAGTCTACATAAAATCTCCTGATTGCAAATCTTTCCTAATAAAAGTATTTCTATGATTAGCAAATTGCTGTTAGAGTTTTCAGTTATACTACTGGATTTTTAAATCATAAAATTAAGGCTGTTGTCTTCTCAAATGCATCAAGGTCAAGCAATATCTGAGAGTTTTAGAGAAGCTACTACTCTAGGAGAATAATGCATAAAGATATGCTGGAAGGTGTCAGACTACTTTTGTGAAGTCAGAAAACAATAATGGACCTTGTACTCTCTGTAAGGACAATATAACCAAACTTTCTGAAAGCATGTCATTAGGAGTTTTGGACAATCATTCAAAACTGACTTTGACAATCTAAATAAGGCAACTTCATCCTTTAAAAGATTTCTAAATCAAGATCTGCTTTTGGCTGTCTACCTTTATTCATTAATTAAATGGTCTTGTATTTGATCTCAGGCCAGCTTAGTGTCTGTATCCACTTTCCACAAAATAATGCTGAAATTTTATTTGTTTATTAATTTTATTGCCTAATGTGAGAACTTGCAACATTAAAACTTCTGTGCCTGAGACCTCAAGCAGCCATATTGCTGCAGGGTAAGAAGTTACCACGTGCTGGCAAATCCACAATAAATATCTATTGAATGTTCTTAGCCTGTGGCAAATGCAGTGTAATTTAAGTTAGCATGAATGAGGGCTAGGCAAACTCAATTTATTTTACATTTGCCATGGGCTAAAAGAATTCACAGTGGACAGTTGCTGTAGATCAGATGCTGTATTTATGAAAGCAATTCTTTTGTCAGTATGACTGGTGTGAAATCAGGGAAGAATCAGGATAGAAATCTGTAATTCTGGTATTGCAGAACACAAGTACCCAGGTAGTCTATGAAGTCATCATTCATCACATTTCAGTGTGAAATACTAGAACAAATATATTAGATGGGAAGGAAAAGAGTTTTGGAGAAGAGTTGTTTGTGGTGGGAATTGTTAGGTTTCTAACTGGAGCCAGACTAGTTCTTACCTTGCCAAGCAAACATGAGAAAAACAAAACCACAGACATCACTTTTGACACTTAAGTAAAATCATAGATTTATAAGTGTAATGAATGGAATTGTATAAAATACCAACTTTTCTTTCCTGGAAATTGATGGAATATGACAGTGATTTTCCTTGGAGCAGAGGTGTGTTCAGCACTGCACAGCCATTCATTTTAAACATGCTCTTGAAGCTGTAGCCTCCTGAACTGCAAAAATAGGGCAGTTGTCACCTTTCTTGCCATCATGTAAACACATTCTTAATGGACAGATGAGATAGACGATTCTATAGAAAAATTCTACAATGTGTGAGGCAAAGTAATTTTGTTTGTAGGAGGCCACAAAGATGGCTCAGAGGGCTGGAGCCCCTCTCCTGTGAGGACAGGCTGAGAGAGTTGGGATTGTTCAGCCTGGAGAGAAGGTTCTGGAGAGACCTTGTGGATTAAATTTTCAAATTAACTGATAATGTTCATCTATCACAGCAGGCACATGTAACTCTTAGGTGTTGGTCTCTTCTATATATACATTGTATACAGAGGATATTGTGTAATTATACCAGAAATTAAAGGAGGTTTTAAATACTATGTACAAAAAGCTGATATGGTTAGAGAGACAGAGAGGTTAAGAACATGAGAAATGCCCCTCACCTTCTGCAAAGCTGGTAGGCAAATTACTGCTGAGAACCACCAAACACTGTAAATTATGCTTGGATCGAACTGCAGCCAGCTCAGGGAATGGATAAAACCAGTTCAACCACTGAGGACTTGTACCTATAGGATACTTCTAATCTCTCTGCCTTTCAGTTTCCTAGTCTGTATAAAAACAATATTATTTCATTAGAAAACCCTGAATATTTGCTATGAAAGAACAAAATGTTCTATGAAAAAAGATGATCCTATCCAAGAATGAGAAGATAACTGCCAGGCTGTAGAGAAACAGTCATTTTTCTGTCTTTTTCTGCAGCTATTTATCATTCAGTGTGTGACAGCTTCAGCAGGATGCAGACAGTCCCCTCAAACTGCAACATCCATAAATGAATGTTTTCAGTACTTTCCTGGATACAAAGATTATCCTCGAGCAAGGAGAAATGATGGCTGAGATACCTCACCTCCTGATGTGAGTAAATAAGCTATTTGTCACTTGAGTGAGGACTGGTTGGGAACATAATACAACACCAGGGCTGGGGGTTGGGAATAGAGGGAAATATCTTGCTACAATTTAATTACAAGTCCACAGAGCAGGGAAAAATTAAGTAAACCTGCCCATTTCAAATTTTCTGTCAGAAACCAGAAGACCGTTTTCACCTGCTGCAGGTTGTATTTTGGAAATTCCTACTTATTTGCCTAAATCTTTTTCCTTGGGCCCCAGTCCTTAAGGAGCACACTGTTCCAGCATGGGTCTCCCATTTTTCCTGCCAGAAAACTTGCTCCTGTGTGGGGTCCTCCCCATGAGCTCCCCCTCAGGGTGCAGCCTCCTCCATTGCACCTGCACTTCCTTCAGATCCCCCTGCTCTGGTGTGGGATCCTCCAAGGGCTGCTGTCTGGATATCTGCTCCTCTGTGGTTCTCCATGGGCTGAAGGGAAATTCCAGCTTGTTTTGGTTTGAAATTACAGGTGTCTGCTAAGGAAGGCAGAAGCCTCCCTTGAAATGGAAAATGTAAAGCCCCTCCCTCTGAATTGTTATAATTTTTAAATTAAGGGGCTCTAAGGCAAAGATATGGCAGTAGGAATAACAGTTCTTTATTAGGAAAAAATAAAGAAAAATAAAAGAAAATATAAAAATAAAAGTGCAGTAATACAAACCAACACTGCCAGAGAGTCAGAATATGACCTGACACCCTGTTGGTCAGGGTGTTGGTAGCAGTCCCATTAAATGGTGGCTGCAGTCCTCCTGCAGTGCCATGTGTAGTTCTGTTGGAGCAGGGATCCTGTAGAAGGGTGGAGTTTTCCTCTGAAGGTCCAGTGGTCACATAGATGAGCTTGCTCTTCCTCTGGGAATCCAGTGGGAAAAGGCTGTCTCTCTTGCTCCAAATCTCAGATTATCTCCAGGTAGGAATGGTTGGCTCCTCCCCCTGGGTGGAGCATCTCCCAGTGGGATGCTGGAATTTTATCCGTCATGCAGTGACACTCAATGGCCCATGAACAGAAGATATTTCCCAGAGGGAGGCTGGCTCGTGGAGAGATAAAGAAAACTGGTCCACCTGGTTTTAGCAGCTGACCCAGTTAACAGGAGATAATTGCCCCACCTCTAACAGATGGCAATGGAATACACGACCCTGGCCACATCTTGCATTTGCAGCCTGACAGAACTCCGCCATGGTCTTCTCCAGGAATCACAGGGGAACTCTTGCTCTGGCACCTGCACCTCGTCCTCCTCTATGTCCAGCACAGGTCAGCTCTGGCCACTTCTCAGACACTGCCCAGCAGCCCCAGCCAGACCCTTGGCACCTTCATCCAGCACTCTGCAGTCCAGTGATGTCCTGCCTTAACAGTTCATCTGATTGAAAACCATGGGAATACTTGTGAAATAGGTTTGGGTCTGCATTTCCAAATATATTTGCACTGGAGACAATAAAGAGATTAATTCATTCCTTTAGAGTAACAGAAAAAAGTACTTTGCTGCAAGATAAATATAGCTTAAGCCAATGTGATTATATCTTAAGATGAACAAAACCAAAGAAATGTGGCCTATATTAAATGAAAAATTCCCTTGGATAAAAGTTTTAAAATATTCTAGGGACAAATCTAGAAAACTCTTCACATTTTTCATCCTCTCTCACCTCAAAGAACAAACCTTCTGTCTACCTTTGGTGATCCTCAAATATTTATTGCATCTGATAGTGGTTCTCTAAAAAGCAGATGATCATCTCTTTGGGACATGTGCCAGACTAGCAATATCCCAAAAACTTTAGCACATGAGCCCTATGAAGTGTTGCTGGCACTGGTGGCTGAGGCTCTTAATTTAATGAGATGGGCTTGCCATTGCTGAAACTGCTAAATGTGTTTTCAGCAGAGCCAAGGAAAAATCTAATTCATTAGACCTCTGACTGTGTTCAACTATTGTTATTGTGCTGCAACATTTTGAATATAAATACAAAAGGCCCACAGACAGCAGTATTTCACTGTTTGAATTTGCACATATTGCTGAAGGCCATTTCAGTTCTCCTGCTGATGAGTTGCACTGCCTTCCTGGCTGCCACAACATAGCATATGATTATATACCTGATGCCTATAAAACTATGACAAAACACACAGTTGTTACAGTATGGAACTATTGTCCTCTGGAATGACAAATGACAGCACACTTTTGCAGTATGGTGGCTTGTCTCTGCTGGTACCAAAACTAACACAGTTATAAGAAGAAGAAAAGCAAAAATAATAGCGCCATCACTAATAATTGAGTCTGAAACAGGCAGAAAATTAGATCAAAGCATTTACAAAAAATCATCAATCCCCTAGTATATGTTTTGCCTTTACTTCTTTCATAAGAAAAACCAGATGTGAAGGAAAATTATGACAAAGACAATGAGGAATTAAAATCTGAAAAAAAAATTACTATTGAATATTAGCCTATAACACTTCTGGTTTAAGATATGGCATTTTTTTCGTACAGTATTTCTCAAATAATGTGACGTGAAAATATGTCAATTCTAGATTGAATTTACGTAAAAAAATGACACTTACAGAATGCCATACTGTCCCAGTCACAACTGATCATACCACCAGAAACTTTAGAGTAGTGAACTCTACCAGAATAGAGGGTGAATTATGTGAACTGCAGCTTTCTCAGTTTATGTCACATTCCAGCTGGTTGGTTACTTCATTTGCATTTTATCTTTAGAAAACCAGAGGCCAGAAGTTCAACATCTTGTGTGAGGGGATGCAAGAAGTGTGCAGCTAGATTTCAGTAAAATCCAACCCCAGGCCTCCTCCTTCTTCCATGTTGGCAAAACTCCCATTCCAGCCTCTCTAATCTCTCTGATCTTGGCTCTTTTCCTTGCTTGCTCAAACGGTCCTTATCATACCAGACACTTGACAGCTCTCTGGAAAGAGGTATCCAAGGAGGGAGATAACTCCCAGAAGTCACCACAAAACTCCAGATTACCGTGCAGCACCAAAATATTGCAATTATTAAAGCTCATTTCATTATTAACTGTGGGGAGGAATCAGTTGTTCCTTCTTTAAAATCTTCATAAATGACTCATTTTCAAAATTTCATCTCTGCAAACATTATAAATTTGTATCTTTAAGCTAAATTTCCACTTCTGTCTCAGACCATATGCAGGCTATGGTACACATATATTGCGCAAAGCATAACGTACTCTTTATTTCCTGTCCAGATAGACTATTTAGAATAAAAATACAGAAAAGAAATCAAATCAAATAATTAATTTCCATGTTTCTGAGATCTGATTCATGACACCCAAATTCATTCCTCTAGGCTTGGAGATCTCTTTATTTTAGCAGAGGCTATGGCACGGACAGTGAATACCAGAAGTGGAACTGCATAATGTGTTTCTGTTCCAGTGTGAATGGCCTTGATAGAGAGTCCTATCAGCAACAGCCTCATGATTTTTCCAGTGCATTATTTGCACGAGGTCTTCAAACCAATCCCCTAAAGGAGGTGCACTGTTCTCAAATAATTCCTGCCTTGTTTCTTCACGTACTGCTTAGCTGCTTAAAGCAGGTTCCTGCTTGGAAGGAACATCCTTTTGCCATTGCCACTGGAATCAGAGACATCCCACAGATGCCACAAAGCTCTGAGAGTTCTCTTCTGTCATCACTAGTGATTAACTACAGTAACCATTTTGTGGCAACTTCTATGCTTTTTCTTCTTTTTTTAACATTTTCATTGTAATTCTGTGATGTTGCCTTGAAAACTTAAAAACTTGCTGATAATTTTACTACTCAAGTCTCTCAGTCCAGATAGATGTACATCTATTTACACAAATTTAAACCTCAGAACACTACACAGAAAGACCTTCAGATCTGGTTCAATGGTGAGACTCCTGATACTCCTACAAGATTGAAATGATAACTTTCTCAATACAATACCATGGTGGTTTGTAGCTATTAAATATCTTCCCTGGAATTAACCTTTGAGATTCATACTCCCTCTCAATCCCTGATTTAAAATATCATTGAATTTCACAGTAATTTTTGAGACACACTAAAATGTTCTGCAGCAATTATAAGGGGCCAGAGTTGAAGAAACCTACGGAATTTTAATGAGTTTGCAGTGGTAATTATTTTTAATTGCCTTCCATCTCATTAGCGTACCAGGTGGCAGCTATGTAACCTCCCCATGGATGCTGATTGTCTACATGGCCACACATTTCTCTGCAGACAGTAATGAACAGACATGTCCACAGCCTCTGCAGTGGTCTACCACAGCAATTTTCCTGTTCTGTGAGCAAGGAGTCTGGCTCTGACCTCACTCACACTAAAATGAACTGCAAGGATATCACAGCTTCATACAGCTTCCAGCACACCTTTTGTTTAAAACAACCAAAAATAATGTGCATATGTGCAGATATATTAAGTTCTGTTTCTGCTGTGAACTGTTTAAAGGTGCTTACTTACCGCTTTAGAAACAAAGAGAATCATCCATGTTCCCTGTTCACACAGCAATATAGTAAAAAAAGGAATGTTCCTCTACACTTCCCTCCCTTCTATAAGAAGTTTTTATTAAAGTTATTAATTATTAATGATCAGCTATAAAAAGAGTGAACAGAAGAGAGAATTTCAAATGTCAGAAAAAAGCAATAACAACAGAGTTCTGCGTGTCTGTTGACTGCTAGAGGAATTCATATATTTTATTTATTGAGGAAAAAACCCAAACCCAAAAGAAACCAAACCAAGCAATCTAGCTTTAGTTTAAAAAAGAAACATAACATTGCAAATTTAATTCCTTAGTTGTAAGAAAAGGTTCACCTGTGTAGGATTAGTGCTTTTTAATAAATTCAGATTAGAAATTTCCTTATAAAAGCATACACTACAGAAAAAAAAATCTAATTTATAAAGCAACCTCTTCTTTTTACTTCTGCAATAAAATGATTGTTCCACCCTGTTAAGGCTGTTTAAGAATTTAGGCTTCCAGATGCCTGAAATCAAAATGATTCCTATTTCAATTATACATCATCAGTGACAAAGTTCTAGATGCTATCTAATGGCTTTGCAATATCCAACAACCTGTGATGAAATACCTCTAAAGTTTAGAAATTTCCTCTGCTGTTTCTTAATAGAAAGAAACTCTAAGAGATAAAACCTGTAATGAAGTACCATTAGGTTCTTCTCTCTGTCCAGATAGATGTTGACTTCTTTATGCTTTCTCTTTTTTAAAAAATAAATTCTACAGAATAATTGATCTATTTATTTAATGTGTCTTTTTTTTTTTTTACCTGCATGCTTTATCTTCTTCCCAGGAATTTATTTCAGACACTTCCACTGCAGAGTTAGAAAATGTATGCATTTTACCTGTTTCATATTAATAATATACATCTATCTGTGCTGGTTTTGTCCTCCTAATTGAGCCTTAAAGACACTATTTCTTTTAATTAAAATACTTTCTTCCCTTGGCACAAGGCAGTGAATAGCCAAAGGCATTGTCATCTCAGAAGATATCTTTCACCCTAGATATCATTTAGAAAATATAGATTTTATCATGACCTGAAGCATTTTGTCAGGCTCTAAACTGGATATCTTAAACTATATTCTTAAGCCAAAAGTTCCTCCTGCCTTGGAATTCCTGCACTTTGAAATGACAAAATAATCAATGTTCTTAATAAACCTACAATCTGTGCTTCTGAAAATCAAGGTGTTGCAAGCTGGGTCTGTTGTTACTGCTTGAAAACATTGGCATAGATTTATTTTTTTCTTTTTTTACATTGAAATGATACAATTTTTACTTATAAAACCTTTTAATTTCTATATGCTGGAGGTTTTTTTCACAACACTCCTATCAGAAACCTAATTTCTTGCTTCTAAATAATGGTATGTGTGAGAGAACAATTACATATGTTCCTTTTTATCCAAAAGGTTAAAATAAGTACTGCAGATTAGATTAGTGTTCACATCAATAATTTTTCCATTCATTTCTGTGCAGCTGGGATAATTAAGAGAAAAGAAGAGCAATAGGTGTCTGAACTGTTGGAGTCAAAGTCAGATGATGCAAGAAAGAGTCAGAAACACATATTAACTTAAAAATGCAAATGAATTCAATATCATGTCCTCTACCCCTTATGTAACATGAGTGCACAACATTTAGTTGGTGTCTTCATGTTTTAGGAGAACAGCCTGGTCTATTTTTATGACCTACATGACCATATAAACATCATTTATCAAAATCATTCATTTTGCAAATATAGATTGCAAATACCTCGAAACTCAAAGAAATGTTGCGCTGTTCTTCAAGTCAAACAAATAAAACAAAAGTAAATTTAGAAATCATTTTACTTCAAGTAATACCAATTTTTATATGCATAAAGGGACTTAAGGCTCACCCTGGAATAGTCTATGAAAGAAGCATGGAAAATGCAGTGAAGCTTCCATGTGGAAGGCTGTAGGTGAATTTGAATTAACGATGGAAGATTTCTCAGTTCAAGCAGCACTCTCTCCTTTGCAAACGTGTATTTTTTCTGTTATTACCTTACAATTGTGTCAGGACTTTGTGTATCAGCACAGCTTGAACTCATCAGCAGCTAAGCTTGTTATGGATAATCTTATTTATTCTACCACCTCTCTGCAAGATAATCACATTATGGTTCTCTCAAGGGCTTATCACCTTGAATCCACCCAGGACCTGCAACATGCACACAGAGGGAGAAAGAGATGTACAGATGAAAAACCCAGCTAAATGTCTTTTTTTCTCTATGCTTAGAACGATTACAATCCAGACTGAAAATTATAATGGCTACTATTAAATCTTTCCGAATAACATAATTAATTGGCATAGAAATTAAATATAAATGTTATGAATTGCACTTTTGATAAGGAATGAACATTTATATTTTCTATTAAAAGTATAGGGAGTCTACTACTCCCTAATACTCTTATCTGCAATGAGTTACTAATAATCCCAAAGACTACAGATATGATTTCTGTAAGAAGACCAAGATAATATTTGCCTTTCAATAAGGCACAGTGTAAAAGGGATGCTTTCCTCCAACCTTCTACTAAGCACAAGAAAAATGAAATTAATTTTTTACAGTAACTGAAAACTGGACATTGAAAGGAATTTAATGAAGTCCTATTAGGCATTTTGCTCAATTTCCAGATATTTGAAGAGACAGAATTGCCTATTATTTCATCACTTGGAGCTCTAATCCAGATTGGATTAAATGTTATTATGTATTGGGCTTAAATTGATCTTCCACTGGCAAAGAGATGTATTAATATGTTCCTTTTTGTAGAATCCAATATTATTCAAAAAAAGATAAGGACAATTGTTTTGAATGAAAGAGTTTGGTTGGGTTTTTTTTTCAAAAGCATGCCAAATAAAGGCATCAGAGCCTGTGCTTTTATATACTTGGAAAACATTTCACAAACCAAGTCCAAATTAATTTTCATCCAGGGAATTCATATTATCCATTAGGACTTCCCTTTGAAGAGGGACTTTGACCCTTTGAGTTGTTTGATCCTATTTGGTCCAATATGACGGCTAAATTGGTAAAATTAAGCAACAACTCTGTCATCATTGTGTTCTCAGACTAATTTCCCTCTCCCTAGTGTCTATTAAGAGTGTCTTAAACACATCAGTCTCGCTGCACACAGTTCAATAGATCCATATTTTCATATGTTGCCAGTCAGCAGAAGTTCTGTGAAATATGAAACCAAGACCTGTCTTCAGAAGCATTCATGTATCGGTAGAAATTCGGTGTCCCTTTGGGCAGAACATAACCTTAAATGCCAGAAGGTTTTTATTTGGCTGTATTCTCGTGTGACTCACGTAGGTATTAATTTATATTTATAAACATCAGATACTTCATTCCCATCTATATAACTGCTCCTTACATAAGCACAAATGTTAGCACACCCTGTGCAGTGTGATTAAGTGTGAAGTGCTATTTTGAATTTCAAGTGGATCCTTCTGAATAAAGTACAATACGCTATGCAAAGTAAAAAGATTAAATTGTTTGATTTGGTCCTCCTCCTCCTCCTTTTTCTCCACAGAGAAGAATTTTCAGTGTTAGAAAAAGAAGACAGTGACATGTATTATACCAGAAACAAAATCAAGCTACAGAATTTTTCAAAAAATATTTTATGATTTAGACATAATTATTTTAAATTTTTGTTTACACAGTATTCTTTTGTGACAAAACTCTGCTGGGATATACAGCAGTAAAAACGTACAGTAAACAAATGAGATTCCCTTTTTCCTTCAGACACTTTTGCATATCAGCTCTACAGCCTGTCTCATCCTCCCTTGTATGGTTACATATCCAGGTTCCAACAGGATCAATCATCAATTCTGAGTCACCACAACACCCACTACATAAATAAAACAAATTAAATTCTCAGGCTGTTGCTCAGGTGAACCTTCTTCTGGAGCTGCCTGTATGTAATGGTGAAGTCTCTGTGACTCTCTTAGACTCTCAAGGAAGGAATCCTGTCTTTCCATCTTTCTACAGCATTTAACACCCTATCAATGCTTGCTAGGCAATTAATAGCAACATCAACTAATTAAATAGCTTGATTGAATTTGGTATGCTAAATAGATGGATAGAATGCTTTAATTGGTCACACTGGATGGACGATGGGCCAGCGAGGTTTCTACTTCACATCTTTCCACTTTGTCAAGACTGACAGCACTTTTTCTTGTCTTCAGAGCTGAAAGTACTTAGGGAAGAAATGCATTTAAGACTGATCTAGTAAGTTAATTATTAAACAAAACAGTAGAAAGCATTTCTGTACTAGCATACAGATAAAAAATATAATTTTTTAATGTATTTATTCTTCGCTGTACCACTCTTTCTCACCAATGAATATTTTGCTGGGTAAGCAATCACATTGTTTCTATGTGCCTGTATACAAGTTATTCAGAGCATTGCAAATACGGAATGGTTTGAATAAAAAAGGCAAATCAAATCCTACCAAAAAAATCCAAGACAAGAGACAAACTTTAAAATATTCCTTAAAATTCCACCCGGTAGAAGGCTGAAATTTTCACCTATTGTCAAGGTTTCCATGCACATGTCTGCATGTGTCAAAGCACACCAGAATGAAATATAAGAAAGAAACATCCCTCAAGAGCAGTTTGGCCTTGAAATCCAGGGACAGATGCAGAAGAAATCAGAGTAATTCTGGCTGTGATCCTTGCTCCTCTGGGAAAACATTCCAGAGTCTTCTCTCTTGTTCCGCTCCTCACTACTGTCATGGAGGTAAACAAGAACAACTTAATGTAGATAACTCAGTCCAACTGTAATTCACATCCAAAAGGAATGGCCAAAACTAACAAACAGTGGATTAGCCACACCAATGTTCCAGTGACATTTTATAGGGAAGAAGTTCAGTGTTGCCAATCTGGAACATTATTCAGTTTGCTTAACCCAAAAGATTGAAGGGTCACCCCACGCAGCAGAAAAACAGCTCACTGACTCAAGCATGGGGGAGTAGGAGGATGGGAGGCACTCTCCTTGGGGAGAATCCCAGTCCTAAGGGAGGGCTTCCAATCACAGAGACACTGCTTTGAGAAAAAAACACTTCAGGGGTTTCTGTCAGGGGCATTGTGGTGTACATGCCACAGCCAGGGTGAGAATATAAGGTGTGAAAGGCTGGTGGGCACCACAACTCTACAAGCTCCACAGGTGCCTGAAGGTCATCGTGAATAAATATAATATTTAAAATTAGTAATAAAATAGTATTTATATTGCTTTATGAATATTGCACTAAAAATGTCAACATCCACCAGAATTTGATGATAGTCTCAAAAGTAAATCCGTTATAGTCAAAAATTATGAAAGTCTTTAGTATGCACTAAAGGGTTTACCATCACAAATTTGATCTTTTTTTCTATTTGATCAATTAGTAGTTTATTGTATCTGAGCTTTTCATTCTCTGTGCTTTAGCTCTCCATGAATCTGCTGCTCAGGTCTACTCAGGATGACTGGGCTAACAAAGACTCCAGGTAACAGTGTGTGAATTCCTAGCCCAGTTTTTAAAGGCACATTACAAGGCAAAATTTTAAATATTGTCTGTTTTGCAGTTTCTCTGTTAGATAGTTTTTTTATACTATAGACACTCATATAAAATGGATTTAAAAATTAATCTTTCACGAAGCTTTTCTTTTAAACATAACTTCATGTAACAATATAATTAAAGTTCTGTAGTAATTCCATTTTTAGAAGATAAACTATATATAAACTGCTGCTTCTATGATTCTGTGAACTAGGACATAATCCATGTTGCTTATTAAAGGCTGCTTATTGAAGGCTGAGTGTTTATTTTGCCAATCTGCAGCTATTTCTTTAAATTGTTAGAGAGAGAAAATTTGGAGATTGAAGAGCATCTGCAAACAAACAAACCAATAAAAAATTGCAACCTAGGCTAAGCCCAAAAGGTTTTCAAGCTTTCACTAACTTTTTTTTCAACAACCCCCATTGAGCCACAACCATCTACCCAAATAATTCAAAATCCATTACTAGAGTACAAAAATATAACAATTAAAATTTTCTTGCTGCTTATGGCTGTGGTTCATGGATTGAATGAAAATAATGAAAGCTAAACCTGAAGTGGTTACTTGCACAGGCTCCTAGGCTAGATCCTTAACTAATATAAGCCAGCACAAAACTGCTCACCAAAACAGGAGCAAGGATGCTAGAGATCAGCCTCTGAGCTCAAAAGATTAGGGATTTTCTTTCTATATCTGTGATTTTTTGGCACTGCTTACAAGCAAGCTTAGCACTTGTGAGGAAAAGTCTGTAACTTGCAGTTTATCATTATTTCTGCCAGGATGGGAATTTTATAAAAGTCTTTTGTACAGAGCCCTAACAGCAAAAACCCATGCATCATTCAGCTTGCCTCATTCATAGAGGTAGTGCATTTACTATATTAAGATAACCTTTAAAGGAATGACCTAATTAAAAAAATTGAATGAAGGAAAAACAAATCACTGGCACTTTAATCTAATTGTAAGAGAAAAGGCTGTGTTAACTGCTGATCCTCAGAGAAATCCAAAACCAGCAAGAGGAAAATATTACCACTCAATAAAAGTCTTGGCAACTTCCCACTGAGACCTGAAACACAATATGTACCCATCAAACACTCACCAACTTATTGGATCATTAGGTAAAAGCCAGAGTCAGCTGAATAGAGTGCTGGTCTCTTTAAAGCTGAAATATTTCCTAGTACAATAAATAAAGCAGGCACAAATAGCCCCACATAATAGGAATCATTAGGAATAACAAATATTAGAAAGGAACATGCTAAACTGTGTCACTTTGAAAAGTTTCACAGTGAAGTTAACTTTTCTTTGTCGTAATGTTCAAGAAATAATAGCAGTCCGAACAATGTTACTTTCCTTCTGTAAACACAGAAACCAGAATGTCAAGGACATGAAATTCAAATGTTTCTCAGTGGAACTGGAAGAAGGCAGATGGAAAGGAAAATGACACCTAAAAAGGTTATTGCAAATAACTCCCGTTGCATAAATGTGCAAATAAAGGCAATATTTTCTTACTTTCTGTTCTTTAAAAAATATTTTCTTTTAAGCTCCCCTTAAGCTACTACTGTCTATTCAGAAATCCTTCTGATTTTGCTCCATCCATACCTTCTAGAGCCACTTCTTCTTACTTCCATTCCCCTTCATAACACTTTAGTACCTCTCACAATTCTGTGCCTGCCTCCTTTAGTGATGCCTCTCTTCCCACTTCACCATTAAATCTCCTTCCCTGACTAATCCCTCAGGTCTGTTTCATGACCTTTCTCTCCTGCCTTGTCTCTTAAGTCAGCTTTCCCCTCTTTTCCACCTCCACCCTTCCTTTTCTCCTTGCTGTTTATGACTGAGAGGTGAAGATAACCTCTGCACCACCTAATGAAAATAATCCCTGAATATCCTCTCCAAGAAGATAGGCATATTCCTACAAACCAAATATCTATCTCAATGGAGAGAAAAGTGCCCTTTTCCATTAGATTCCATTATATTTCCATTACACTTTTTCTTCTTTAAACTCTTTTAATGTTCCTGCTGGGTATTTAAAAAAAACTAAATGTATAATGTGGGAAAATTATGACTAGATTAATTAGCTATTAGTGACTGAGAGTGAGTGAGGAGGTGTGAATTCCCCTGAATTCCACAATGCACTGTCTAGGTCAGCTGCTATCAACAGTTGTGGATCTGTTGACAGCCAGGGACCCAGGAGGATTTATGCCATTTAGAGGACTACTCCAGTATTTGGAATGCAACAAAAACTGTGAGCCCACCCGAGTCCTGTGAGGGGAAAAGTCAAATAACTTCTTTTCAAGCATTTGTTCATAGGAAAACAGAGTTTTTAGCAGCAGTCAATTATGTTTTATATATTTTTTTCTTCTTAGACAACAACAGAATGTGGTAATGTTCCATTGCTCTCATTTAACTGTTGTTTTTAATGTGTACTCAAGTAGTTTCTTTCAGGAAAAAAGACACAATGAAAATATATAACAAAGGAAATATATATGAAAATATACTTACTTTCATTTGATAAGAAAATCTATTTGCTGCTCAATCCTCTTGCACTGGTAAACTCCTTGAAAGCCATAAGGCACAAGTGGCACACAAGCTATAACATTACAGCATTTGTAATTGATTAGATTTGCAGGACTTGACACAAAAAGAATAGAGAAATGTGCAATATTGCCATTAGCTATTAACTGGACTCTCTTTACGTGCAACTATGAGTATAATTCTTTTTCGTTTTATGCTTTGTCTTTTGTGTGAAGCCTTATTCAACAAAACCTCTGTCACATTCAAATGATGACAGTTTTCTTGTACTCAGTATTGAAGAAAATGTGTTCATCTTCTTGTCCAGAATGAAAGTGTTGATGGGACATGAGGGAAAATAATAGATGACTTGGATGAAAATCTTTTTTGTGGGATAATTTTCCTGATCTAAGTTACAGTGGTTGTGCTCATATGTTTCAGGGGAAGAGTGTTTCAGAGATAAGAAAAAGAGATTTGAGCAAGGTTTCTTCTTGTATCTTTGAACCCTGTGATATGCACAACTCAAACTCAGAGACAGCAGTGAAATGAGAAATAATCTTTTTTTTTCACTTATTTGTCATTGATTTCAAGAAATATTGAAATATCTTAGGAAATACTGGCTTCATGTCTTTACCCAGAATATACTGCAAAAGAAAGATTTAAAAAAGTTAAGTATGCTTGGAGATGAGTTTAAGACAACACAAGCTTTAAGGTACCTTTTCTTAAAAGGCGAAGTGTAGTTTTCTGTTCTATTTCTGCTTGTTTTCACCTGCTTGTAGAGCAGTACTGCCTTTCTGGGACACTCAGTTACTCTGTAGGTATTCTCTGGCTGTTTTAGCCCAAATTCTGGTGGCTTTTGTTTAATGTGTTGTAGGGTTTCAGTGTCCTAGCACCTCCTTTTGTAGGTGTTTAGGGGTGGCAAGGATGCTTAACATCCAGTAGAGCTACGTGTAGAAAATTTCTCTGGAAGGCTCTCTCCAGCAAGGAGATCAATAGGCATGAACATTGCAGCCCCCCAGCCTTGGGGGAAAGAAAAAAAATCACCCAAGCAGAATCAATGGCAATGTGATATGGATGGGCAGGAATAAGATCAGAATATTTATGAAAGCTCACAGCCAGGTGGATTTTGTCTATTCCTGCCACAATACAACATCATTCCCATTTTTACTGTGCAAAGTTACGGTTTTGATAAAATTTTCTACCCCCCACCCAACAATCCAAAGAAAATCTATCTATCTTACTTATTGAACATTGATGTGTCAAAATCCTTATAAATTTATGGGTTATAAAATATGGATGTAAATTCGTAGTTCAGAAACATCTCACATTCCCAGGATGCTTTCTAGTTCCCCATCTGCAATATAAAGCCAGACTGATCTCTCTAAATCAAAATCTGATTTTTCTGACACTTCATCTCTTTGTCATGTTTTCTCCTCACAATATCTGTGCTACAAAACTCCCTTTCTTTATCCATTTATAGCATCATAAGATACACATCAATTTTACAGGTAACAGGATATAACGTATATGAAAAAAAATCTTATAAATCACATTTGTGGAGAGGAAAACTCTGTTAAACACCACAGTCATTTAAAGAAAACCAATTTATTCTGCAGTTTTTTCAGTTGATGTGTAACATTTTGAAATCAGGCTCTGTTGGACATATTTATTGTGATGTTGTATATGATGTACAATGCACATAAAGATGTGATAGGGTGTATTTTTCCCGATGAAGGAAAACAGCCTGGCTATTCTCAAGTGCTGTAATACCTCCAACTTCTTGTTTCTTCTCTCTCATAATAAATTTTATTACATGTTCAGCAACTCATTTGTCCCCTTTGACAACAGACAGAAGGGTGAGTATCTTGTAATTCTGACAACTACTTTCCTCCTCCAGTTACCCTCCGTGAATTTGCATCCCAACAACCTTCCTAACCAGGGATGACCCCATAAGTGAATGGATCACTCCAAACACTGATCCCTTCTTTCTTTCTGCTGTACAAACATGCAAAAGGAATTATCAGTGTTAGTTATCTCTAGTGAATTTTTATGATCCAAAGGCAATAGTTTCAAACAATTCTTTTGAAACCAACTCATTCAGAAAAGTTCTCACTCCTCAGACACATTCGCTTTTGTCTTTATCATAAACAAATACTTTAAATGGATTGTGGAAAAAAAACAGCTGGGGGTAAAATTAAACAAAAATGGGAAGTTATAGATACAGGTATAAGAGTAGAGAAATTGTAGAGGGAATTATGGCTGGTACTCCCTGGATGGAAAGTGGCCAGCATGCCCAACTTCCCCACACCTCACATGCTGAGGGGGGGATGAAGCAGAGGGGAGGAGCAGAGTGGAGACATCATGGCCAAGCTCTGTTGAAATCCGTGCAGAGGAGCAAACTCCATGCTACCTTTTAGCTGATAAGCCACACAGCAGCTGTGAACCAAGGGAGATAAAAGAAGACCAGCAACTGTGGCAAAATCCCTCTTCTGGGATGTAACACTGGTGCACACCTCCATCCCAAGGTTACCTGCCTTCACCATACAACCACACCTCACTGAGTATTATGTGTGACTAGAGTCACTCAAGCTGCATGTGATCATAAAGAAACAGTATAAAAGTAAGTTAGGAATGGGTGGAAGTCAGACTAGACTCCATCCTAACTTCTGGGATCAAGCTGAATTTTTCTTCTCCCTCATAGGGTTGCCTGCTGGGTAAGAACCATCCTCTAGGAGCACTGAATGATTACCTGGAGTGAGCTTTTGTCAGGGAGTAGAGCTATTCAAAGCTGTGTATTGCTTGGAATACATTTTTGCAATCAGATACTGTCACCAGCAATTCTCAAACCTCAAACTACCACAGTGTTATTAATAATGAGCATTCCATGAGCCATCAGTGTGAGTCCTTCAAGGACTCACAGAGTTGGCAGAGGGAACAAACTCAAATAAAAGCACGGAGACCCAGGGAAGGGGAGTCTCTTATGTTCTGTGTGTGTCTCTGAATAAGTCAGTCAAACTGCTCTCCTATTCAGGGGGCTGCTCAGTGAAGGGTCCCCAAAAGAGGATGATGACAGACTGGCTGGGCACAAGAAGCTTGGCTTACCTGGGGTGATGACAGACTGATCAAACACAAAAGGTTTGGAGAAATATCCCTTTTCACATGACATGGATCAAAATGTGCACTGTCTCTCCTTTTCTTGCAATGCCTAACTAAGTCCACAGAGATAACTGTGAGGTAGAGTTAGCATATAAAACAATCCATCCTTATTTTCAGAATATTTCAATTAGCTAAACTCTTTCATGTACCCTACTGGTCGTTCCATCTGGATAATGATTCAACAGAATTAAGTATATTTTTAGAGAAGTCCCTGGATTAATAAAAATGGGGAATAAGAACGACCCTTGACTTTAAGCAGCCCATCCCAGATGAGAAAAGACAGTTCTGTCCCTTTACATTTCAACAAAACCTGATAAACTTGCATCTTGAAACACTTCATTATTCTTTTCAGAAGAAGCAATATCTTTGATTCCTTATGCAGTTTGACACTCAGCCTTTCATCCCTTATTCCCCAAGGCTTGCCTCAGAAACATTAAGAGAATACTTTCCCATTGTAGTAATGACCAGCATAGCATTAGACAAAATTCTCAGCCACAATTAAAGGAATATCAGGCTGGGGCTTGGGGTCTAGTAAATTCACCTTTTTCATTCCATTGTTTCTGTGACCTAAGGTACCTCCTGTTTCTACTCCTGCTTCTTTAACAACATTGCTTTGTATGAATTATGGAATTTATAGGGTTGAGAGGCACCTTTGGAGATCATCTGGTCCAAGGCAGGGTCACTCAGAGCAGGTGACAGAGGAATGTGTCCAGGTGGGTTTAAATGTCTGCAGAGAGGGAGAATCCATGATGTCCCTGGGCAGCCTCTTCCAGAGCTCTGCCACCCTTTCTGTAAAAAGGTCCTTCCTTGTTGTGGTGGAACTTCTTGTGTTTTATTTCATGACGTTGCCCCTCATCCTGTTTTTGGGCATGACTGAAAAGCATCTGGCACCATCCTCTTGACAACCACTTTTGAAACATTCATATGCATTGATGACATCCACTCACAATCTTCTCTTCTATAAACTCAAAAAAAAAAATAAAGTATATAATAAAAGCATATATGCTTTTTATTGCACCTTGGAAATCCTAAGCTGATGTCAATCAGTAAAATGCACAATAAATTCTGTTATTAAGTCATTTCAGAAGGTGAGGATCCAGCTTTCTGAGGTGAGGCTGCTGCTGGTCTGGAGGTTTAACAAAAGGTTGCAATAACATGCAAGAAGCATGTAAGAACACTAATTTTTAAATGATGAAAATCCATAAAGGCTATTGAAAATGGAAATTTTATTCACACTCAAACTCAATTTATGCCCTGAGTTAATAACGAAATCCAAAATCTAGAGAGTCTTCTGATGTTATAAGTACCCTTTAGATATTTTTGTATAGCTGTTACATCCTGTGGAGAGGAAATCAATTTATTTTAATATAGGTGCTCAGCAAAATAACACAGTTAAATAACAGAGCTGCAGTGGCACAGGGTCTTCTGAGCTATTCTTTACTCTTCTCATACCAGTCTAACTCTACTGACATGCAAGTCATTAAAGCAAAATTCACATCCCTGCTCTTGGCCTACCATCACTTAAGTCCCACTTAAACTCCCAAAAAGGGGCTTTAAGAGGATTTATGAGGTGTGCAGCCTCATGAGCCTTCCGGGCTGGCAGGTGAATGTCACTGCTAATTTGCTTCCCCTCTGCAAATACTTTCAGGAAAATTTCAGTAACTTCAGTTGCTGTCCTTGAAACAGGTTCAGCAAGGCTTGGCAGGACTCTTGTGCTCCAGTCTGTGCTTGGTCATATTTCTAGTCTGGCATGAAACAACAGTTTAAGCTTTACAAACATAAAGCTTTATAAAAATTAAATCCAAAAAGAGACACAGGTCATTTTTAAACTTAGTTAAATAGAATATGAATAAAACATCATTTGGGGGTACTTCTTTTACTACCATGCTCTTCAGCTTTCAAAGAAAAATATATGCTAAATATTTTTAATATGGCTAATTAGATTGTACACCATCACACTTCTGTATTGTTTAGTCAGAATTTGTGAAACATAGTATCTTATTCAGTCTTTGCCACTGGATGATCATTTCATCCTTCCTTTCCATCTGCAAAGGTTGCAATCTTTCAAACTCATTTTATTGTGCTTTTCAAATTTTACATTTATCTAAGTTATTTTTTTGTTTAAATACATCATTATCCTTGGATTCTGTCTTCCTTATTTCATACAAGACATGAGTAGTCTGATGGGTGCTCATATCCTGTTGCACAAGGGTAGGATAAACAAATATTTTTTGAAATCTGCCTTGCCTAATTTAATTTGTCTCATCTTGAATGTGACCTCACCCTATGCAACTAAATACCAATATTTAATATCTTTTTGGTGTTAGATATTGGTATTTAGTTGCATAGGGTGTTTTTGGAGTGCAAAATCCAAACTCTAGTTGCATGGTGGTTTTGGATCATGCACTTTTGAACTGACATATTTTGATCTGGCAAGCTGTGAACATTTTATCCACAAGATTTTCAATCAACTTTTCCCTTTAGCAAATAATTAATAATAATAATAAAAAAGTCCAAATAGTTATTTCATAGGAAAAATTAAAAAAAATAAAATTAACCATTAGAGTGTCAGGTCAGATTATTACCCTTTATGGTAAGGAGCTGTTCTGCACCTTAGGTAGTTCCTTGAGGTCATTAGATCAATATGTCAATGCAGTTATGATCAATAAAATGAATTTTTGGCCCTATCTAAGTGTGTCTATCGTCCTACAGGGTACTTTTTGTGGACCTCTCTGCAGAAAATCAACCTCCACTGATAACTAAGTTTCCTCTCTTTTCAGTATTCAGTCTTTCAAGAGCATGTGTGATGCCACTAATCACTGGTTTCCAAACAAACTTAATGTCAAACCACTCTACTATTTACTTTCACCTCTTTCTAATGAAATGGCAACAAGAAAGAGGATATTTCAGAACTCCTTCTCTGAAAATATGATATTTATTGAGAGAGATTAAAAAAGTTAATTTAATTCCTTCTTTTTTAATCACTGCTACTGGGACTCTGGACCATATCAAGAGGGATTCTGACAGCTTAGTATGAGTGGGAGAAGGAAGGAGAAAAATCTATCAGCAGTGAATGATTATATTTAAGGTTGACAATGATGAAATAGGAGAGACTGTGCTACAATTTCTGCTCCTTCATTTGTCTTTGTTGATAAAATGAGCACTGTCAGAGGCTCAAGCTCACAACAAATTTAACGTGACTGTTTATTCCTGCACTAAACAAGGTGTTCACATGATCAGATGATAAATGCAAAGTTCTGGGATAACCTTTCCTTCTGTTTAACAGAGACATGTAATTTTCTCACTTTATTTTTTTTTTCCCAATAAAGGAATGAAGATGGAAAATAGCTAAATTTTTTTCAGCAAGACATTCCATACAATAGTATTAGCTCTCCAAAAGTAATACAAAGTTCTAATATAACCAGTTTTGAACACCATTTTTTCCAGAATAGCTTTCTGCCCTTGTTAAAAAATATATATTCACCATTATTTCCCACTGTTTGACAGACTTCTGTCCTTGTCATTCAAAGGTACCTCTTCAAACTAAAGGCTGAAAGAAGTTTGTTGAGAAAAATGAAAAAGATAAATTGAGATGGACCTGAAATTAGGCAAGCCTGTTGAAACCACTTACAGGATTGAACTCAGGACAGCTTGCTCATCATGCAATCAGATGTTGTTCTGTGCAAAACTGATTTGCCAAATATTATTTTATACAAGAATACATCATGGCTAAAAGATACACACCGAAAAGGTTGAAACACCAAACTATGTTCTATAAAACACATATATAAGAGCACATAGGGGATGCATCCAGTTCCATTTTAAAAATAAGGATGTAAATCTAAAATTACAGTCCTTATCAGATCTTCATGATATTCTGCAAAACATCCTTGCTTTGTGCTGATCAAACCACAGCACAAAGCTGACATGACTGACTATTCAATAACCCCAACTCAATGTTGTTTTTTCCCAGCATTTTTCAATACCAGAACATGATAAGAATACCACAGGTATTCTGCAGAACTTTGCAACTGCCACTCAGGTGATTTCTGCATAGTATTTCAGTCACTAACTGATTTCCACGTAGTAGTAGCAGTAGTAGTAGTAGTAGTAGTAGTAGTAGTAGTAGTAGTAGAAGGAGGAGTAGTAGTAGGAGGAGGAGTAGTAGTAGTAGTAGTAGTTCACTCATTGAAGCTTCCCTGAACTCAAAGCCTCTTTTCTGCCTTTTGAGAGGGGTGTGATGACATAGAATTTAAAGAATTTGAAGTTTAAAAGTTCCTTGATAAAAATTTTATACTATAGATGATCACTTTTAATGATCAAAATTCCAGTAAATAAATTATTTACTTTCAGATCTCCCTTCTGGGTGGGATTTCTGTAAGAAGTTCTAACTCAGTGTGTAACAGAGGTAGAAGTGAGAAAAAAAAGAATGAGAAAAAGTGCACTATTTTCTTTCTTTTTTTCACATTACATCGATTTTAGGATCCAAGGGATGAGGGAGATAGAGATTAAAATTTGTATTTTCAGAAACTTTACTGTTTCTCACACACAATAAACTTTATCTTAATATTTAAAAGCAAACATAACAAAATCTGCACTGTGCATCATCTACCCTTTGTGGGAAGCTTAATTTTAATTTCACTGATGAATACTGCCCATTCTGTTTGCCACTGGAAACATGACATATTTTTAGTTTTTATATCTGATTATCTATTTCTTAGAAATATTTTCAAGTGTCTTGTTAAGGGATTAAACTTTGTCTTAAGTAGGAACAGAGTCCATTTTGAACACCAGTTTTCGAGCTGTGTTTCTGAGCTGTGTTTTCTATCCCCACAACCACACATACAATACCTCAGGCTAAATTAATCTCTCATTACCTTTTCTTTTTAGCTGGTTTGTGGGCCAACCCATTTTCATTACTTGCTGTGACATCCACCCAATTCATTTGAGAGGTATTAAATTAGATAACAAATCTGACTAATCTGTATCTCTTTAAAAAAATATCCAGTACAAATAGTTCATAAAGGAATCTTCAAAACTCTCTCCTAAAAAATAAAAAAAGAGCAATATTAAATCAAAAGAAATCAGATAAATAATGTTTACATGATGAGGTGAAAACCAAACAACTAACCAAATAAAGAAACACCACTAAACAAACAAACAAACCACCATCAAACCGTAATTTATTATTCTTATTACTTCTACTACCCTCTCACAGTGATATTATTCCATAAGAAAGAAATACAATTCTTGTACTGATTAGCTGGAGAAGGTTAAGGGGAGATGAAAGTTTGAACAGAATAAAACTCTATACCCAACCACTGTGCTTCAATTCTGTCTACCAGTTTTGGTGGTGTGAGCCGCCTTCCACAACCCTTCCTAGCTGAGCAGGCCTTTCATTGTGGGCAGCTGCTCTGTGCTAAGCCAGCTTTACTCCAACCCCACCTGAGATACAGCAATAATGAAGTCTACCCATGTTCTTCAGAAGCCAAAATCTGCTTCACCTTTCATTCACCGTTTATTTCATGGTGAAAAACACAATCAGTGTGAGTGTGCTTATAATTACATATAGCAATATTCCTTTGATTTGTACAGGCACATCTGCAGAAGGAGATGAATCAAAGGACAGATATATAAGCCACGTGTGTGTGTATATATATATATATCTACATACATATACATATACATATACATACACATATATATATGTATATTATATACACACATGTATACATGTATAACCATGTATATATATATATATAACCGTGTATATATATATGTACATATATACGTATATATACATATATATAGATATACATGTATATACATAAATATATATATACACACATATACATTTATATATATATACTGAGTTTATAAGAGAAAGCAGTAAGTGATCTGCCAGTTAAGGGCTTACTTCCCAGGATGAAGAGAAGGAAGCACAGGACAGCTTCAATGGAAACTAAAGGAGGAATTCCACACACTTTCCTAACTAGGTGGGCGTTACAAACAGCATCCAAGAAAGGCTCCAGAGCGTGGATCCGTCCCGAGATTCTTACCCGTTCCCGCGTGGACCAGCCCCGGGATTCCCGCCCGGATCCACTCCTGGATTCCCGCCCGGATCCATCCCTGTATTCCTGCTCGGATGCATCCCTGTATTCCCGCCGGATCCATCCCGGGTTTCCCACTGGAATTCATCCCAGTATTCCTGCCCGGATCCATCCCGGGTTTCCCACTGGAATTCATCCCAGTATTCCTGCCCGGATCCATCCCAGGATCCCCTCCGGGATCCATCCCGGGATCCTCGCCCGGATCCATCCCGGGATCCCCTCCGCGATCCATCCCGGGTTTCCCTCCCGCTCCCGCGGCGCCGCCGGCGCGAGCGCACAGCGCCACCTGGCGGCCCCGCTGGGCCCCGGCCCCTCAGGCCCTCCCCGCCGCGAGTCGTTCTCCCTCGGGATAATTATTTCATCTAAAATACCGCTCTGAGGAATATTTCTGCTTTTAGAGATGCCGCGGTTTTTCTGCTTTTTATGTGTGATAGGTGTCTGTGCCAGCAAAGCCGAATGGAGCTATTTGCTTCCTGGAGTTTTATCCGTGTAGCACTGAGGGAAGGCTCCCTGCCTGCCTCTTCTTCTCTGTTAGGAAATTTAAAGAAGTCAAAAGGGCCTCAAGTTCACATAAGATGATTTTGTGCGCCTAAAAGCTCTGGAAGCTGTTTTGTGCTCCTAAAAGCAGGAGCAAGGAGTAGCTCCATCCCTGAATAATGAGAAGGATTTGCCCCCTCAGCTCCTGAAGCAGTGGAAATTCCATGTTCCCTTTGCTATACATCACCTTATCTCCATGTTAATACTGCTTAGAGAGCCCACAGACAAACACCCAGCATCATTAGAGCTCACCTGTCAGCGTTAAACTCTGCAAATTGTTGCATTTCATTTCAAGCATAATCAAAGGGATTTTTTGTTTGTTTGTTTTCTGTTTGTTTTTTTTTTTTTTTCCTCCGGGTTGATTGTCTGAGCTTTTGGTACTGCAGGCAGCTTTTAACTATGAAGGTAGCACGGTGTTTGAATTTAAAAAGCAAACACGAGATACAATCTGTGTTAAGCAACATCCTCTAAAGCAAATACAAACCAACCAGAACAAACAGCTTCGGGCAAATTAGCAAAGTAAACAACAGAAAGCAAAGAGAGCAAGAGGAGACCAGAGAGAGGCTGTATTGCTCTTTCTTTGGAGGTCTTAAAGGGTTTCAGCAACTCCCAGCTCCATCTGTCTGCAGGAAATCAGGTTTTTGCCACTGGCACGAGTATTAAAATTCTGCCATGGGACTGGGAAAGATGATGATCCTGGTGCTTTGTAACTCTCTAATTAGTTTCTCTCCTGCCAAAGAACACAACATCAACATATTTTAGTACAATAACTAGTCCCAGACAATTTCTCAATCACTCCTCAGGATGTGACTGAAATTTAATCCACTGACACCAGCTCCTGAATTGTTGATTTCACTAGAGCGCCATGAGTGCAGAAATCATCACTCATTGACCAGTTTGCACAGCCACGATGTTCTTCTGTCTACTTTGCTGGTAGAGGCTTAACATTCTGTAAAGTTATTTAACTCCTTCCATAGATGTTAGCCTTGGTCTTCTGTTCTTACATGCTTAATTAGCAAATTATCTACTACTTAGATTTTGTCCTGAGGCTCTGAACTATCAATTAGTACTTTATTATTGCCTTTTTTTTTTTTGTCCAAATAAAAATTTAAGCCAATTCAAGAAGCTTTTTCAAAAGGTGGACTGCCTTGCAAACACATACTACTAAAGAATAGTTGTGAGTCAAACTGGATAATATGTGGATTTTTGTTTGTCTCTGAAAACACTACTTCAGTTGAGAAGAATTGAGGTAGTAAAATATACTACCTCAATTCTCAATAAATTTTAATGTAGAACCATTAGAGTTTTTTAAAAAGTCTTTAATAGGTACTGAAGAAAATGCTATTGACTGTACAAATTATATTTTAACAGAAGAATTGCTGCAGTGAGATGTAATTTTCTATGTGTGTTAGACTGTGACACTATAGGTGAGGATGCAATGCTCTTTAGTTTCAAGGGACATTCAGCATCTTTGAGAAACACAAGCAATCCTGTAACAAAAGGCTCCATTATTTTCCACTTTATGTATTTTCCTTTCAAATCTAATGATTTTCAGAAGTTGTTAGGGTTACGGGGTCAACAGACAGTGTAAGAGTCCATTAGGTGTACGAGAAAGCAGAGCTATGAAAAGCACTCATGAGGAAGAACATAAAAAACAATTGCCCAACAAATGTTGGAAGTATTGTTATGTGTGGTTGTTGTTTCCTAAAGCAGGGCACTCAGACAAGGAAAAGCATCCTCAGGCTCTGCCACGGGCAGTCAGGACAATGTTTGTCCCTTTTTAAGGCTGTGGGGGAAAGCTCAGTGTCTGAACACCAAAGACATCTATTTGCAATCCAAATTCAGAGGGTTTGTGAGAGCAGAACTAGGCTACACCCACTGTTTCATATTGCTGTTTTCTCTTGGCTCTGCAAGCTGGCCTTGGGGCTTGTGATGGTGGTATTGGTGCCCTTCCTCACACCTGCTCTTTCTAGCTCTTTCTATAGCTAGGCACTATTCTTTTATATAATTAGACTTACAAATTATTTCCCTGGTGGTGGTGGGTTGACCTTGGCCAGCTGCCAGGTGCCCACCCAGTCACTTTCTCACCCCAGTCCTCAACAGGACAAGGCAAGGGCAAATACGACTGACAAGCTTGTGGGTCAAGGTGAAGGCAAAGGAGATCCCTGTGACAAACAAGGCAGACTTGGCTTGAGGAAAAATAATTTACTTTATTGGTGGTTAAAATAGGTTTGGATGGTGAGAAACAAAGACAAAATTAAAACTCCTCCACTGCTTTCTCCCAGCCTCACCTTCATTCGCTGATTCCTCAGCCTGTCTCACTGTGAGTGCTGTTGGGAGGATGGGGAATGGGGGCTGTGGTCAGCCCATGGCAGCTCCTCTCTGCCACTCCTTCCCCTTCACACCCTGCTCCAGCCTGGCTGTGTGGGGATACCTGCTCAGCCATGGTCTCTGGAGGGGCTGCCAGAGAATCCCTGCTCTGGGACCTGGTCACCTCCTCCTGACCTCCCCCTCCTTCTCTTGGGGCCCACAGGGATGTTTCTCACATTTTCCCCCTTGTTGCCACACAGCATTTTGCCTTTCTGTCCCACAGCTTCCCTGAGGTGTCACCCTACCGGCTGCTGGACTCAGCATTTCTCAATAGAAAGTGCTCCAAAATATTTCACAGATCAAAATCAAAATAGGCTGCACTTTAATAATCTTTTCAGCAAGATGAAGTCTCTCAGTAAAATCACTTTTTGTGGGACCAGCTTTAGACATTTCCAAGCTCAGACATGAGCAGTTTTCAACACATTTCCACTTCTGGAGCCCCCTACAAGCTGAACTGAGGAGCTGGATTACTGGTGAGGAGAGTTAATGGGAAGGAGAAATGTGCCTCCTTTTGGAGGTCGCAGGGGTTCTCGTCTCGAGCTGCTTGTGCTGCAAAAGCCACTGATGTCTGAATCTTACAAATAATTTCAAAAAGAGTTTCCTAAAAATTATTCCTGGCCTAATGATAAAGGACACAAGGCCATGGGGAGCCATTTGGTGGCTCACTGCTGCTACTGAGTCCTCCCCTCCTATTTTATTCTCCTTGCTCTGGCTACTGCTCATCCACATCGCTTGCCAGAGTTTTTCCCAAGCTGATTTGTATCACGTAAGATTGGAAAAAAATTGTTTGAAAATTAGACTGTTTTAATTCACTAATGCAGAATGAAGAGATCAGTTTATAGTAAGGGTGAAGGGAACATCAGATGCAGAGGGAAAAAAATGGGACAGGGCTGATACCAAAAATTTCAAGGAAGACGTAAAATGGAATTGAGAGCAAGATATAAAATGAAGTGAGAGAGCCTCCACTTCCAGGGAGGAGGAGCCATTAGGCTGCCCATGCTGTCCAGAGACCATGCTCCATCATCTTCCTCACTCTTCTACTCTCCCTTGGGTTGGCAGCTAGATTTTAAAAATTGTCAGCTTACAAACATATCACTTAATCCTTTGGTACGCTAGAGAAAATTATCTCCCTATAAAAAAACATTAAGATCTGTCTTCTTGGTGAAGAAGTCACCAAGTCAGGTATCAGTAGCTCAAAGACACAAGTTTTGCTTGGGAGTCCAGTTTCTCTTTTTCCTGCTTCAGGAGGTGCTGTTTTGTATTGACTTTGTGAAAAATGAGGCAGCATGCATTCAAAATGATGACTTATCAGATAAATCTGAAATCACACCAACACGCCTCTCAGACCAACCTCTTCAGATTTTTACTTACACGTTGTGATCTTCAGTCATCCTGGGTTTGACTCTCCAACCTTGTTGGAGAGTCAAACCCAGGACACGTTGCAGCTCCTGCTGGTGGCCTTGCCATCACTGGCACTTCTGCACATATCCTGCACTGCTGTCTGTCAAAAGACAAGAGGCATATAAAGACAGCAGATAAAAAAGGTTTTCAGCTTGCCAAATGTCCATTCTATGTGAAAAACAACAACAACAACAACAACAACAAAAAACCCAAACGAACAAAACAAAGAAAAAAAACCAAATTCCAAATCTTTCTCTGCTTTTTTTGGCTATTTGTAATTTGAGATCTTTCTTTTTGTGAACTGATGCATGCTCCCCAGTACAATCCTCCCATGCCTAAATGACAACCAAGGATGGATGAATCCAAAGCAGTCATTTTTTTTTCATGATTTAGCTTCAACAAGGCCAGATTTCTGAACATTAGGAATAAAAAAATGAGAAGAAAAACACAGACTTTGTCATTTTTGATAAATTATCAAAATGGACATTTGAGACTGTCCATTAATTCTAAAAATTCATTACTAAGTACTAGATTAATTCTCACTTAGAACTGAGAAGACCAATGCACACCAAACTCTCACCTGAATTTAAAGCTTTTTTTTTTTTTAATGCTCACCCCTTATTCATTTCACTCATCTAGTTTTGCAGTGTTCTATAGCTTAAACTCAGTGTCTCTGGAGCCTGAACACTGAAATACCATTGAGCAAATGGGGTTTTTTGTCTTTCTGGGTATCTATATAGGATCTATCTATATAGGATCCGCCTGAACAGATTCCTATAAATGCTGTATGTCCCAGGAGATTTACATAGATTGCACAAGCTTCAAGTAAACTTTTGAACCAAATTTTGCATCTTTAGAGGATTACCTGTATGCTATTATTAATGATTTTAGTGACATTATTATTAATGCATTTCATAACACAGTTAAATTCTTTTGTGCTTTTATAATGAAAAGTGCCACAAAATGCTTTGATTTTGGGGAATGTTGTGATTAACATGGAAGTATATAAGGAAGAAAAAAGTAGTAAGCATTGCTGTTTAAAACTGACTCAACTATCAAACAATGGCATTTCAGATCACAGAATTAGACTTTTCCCAAGCTTAAAAAATTTGAAATCGCGATTATTGACATTTTGCATATGTTCTCAAAAATTAAATAACAGATTTCTGTTTCATTCCACTTTACTACATTTCTGCAAGTAATTAATATTCCAGGTAACATCTGTCATGTGAAAGGTAGTAAGACTGTGTTTCACTACTGTTGTGATGAAATTATTTGAAGAAGAGATGTCTTCAATGCTTGTGGTAAGGATGACCACTGCATTTTAAATGTTTTGTACGACAACAAAGAGGGTCCCAGGCTGTGGAATGAAGGTATATGTAAGAAACTGTAGAAATCCCATATCAAACCCAGTGTTATTCTTGAAATTTGAAAGCCTAGCTATTTTTTCTGACATTCTCTCCACTCATTCTGTTTTCTTATCAAGAAAGGAACAAGCACTTTCTCACAAAGGGGGTTGGTTATGCACTTACATGTCACACAGCATCTGCACCATGTTGGTATGTCCAGAGCAGGGAGACAAACAGGTAAAAGAAGAATCAATGACAACCTTGTTTTTGGGGAATCTTGGCCAAAGGGTATAGGGTGATTTCAATCATAGCTTTCAATATCTGGAGTACAAAAGGAGAAACTATGTGATATGCTACAATCACTGTCTTAACAATCACTCACTCCCACATGGGTAGTTAATTAAGTCAACAGTGTGCTGTATTTTCAAGTTAAACACTTTGTAACCAGATAAAAAGGTGGCTTTGTCTGTGAGTTGTTTTAATTCCTGTTGCTATTCCTGATTTAGATCTGAGAGCTGAAGGCTCTCAGAAGGCAACATAGCCAGTTCGGCTCAGCACCCAAGTTACCAGGGCTGAATTTGAACAGGTTTAACTGTTTTACCCCACACAGCTTACAGCAGCAAAACACAAGCAGCAAATGTCATCTTCCCACAGCAACAAATATTTTCAACAACTCTTGTTCTAATTTTGATGACAAACTCTCTTGGAAAGCCCCGTTTTTTCCAAAAGTAAGTGTACTGAAGTAGGGTGATTTTTTTTTTCTCCTCTGAGCCAACAGCCAGAATATGCATGCAAAAAAAAAGTTGTTCCAGGTGTATTAGACGTTTTTAGTCTGTTATACCTACACTAAGATTTAAAGGAAGGTGCTATTGTACTGTAAAAGAACTAGAGGGTAGCATTGTATAGAGTAGTGGAAGCTATCCTAACTAGAATGCTTCACATCCACTTGCAGAGCTGCTGAACTTCAAAGAAATCAATTACAACTCCAGGATTTCCATGGAAACCCTGTGAAAACAAACACAAGATACAAAAGAAAATTAGGCTAGGAGGCATCAGAAGAAGAGCTCTAATTATAGAAGCAACACATCATTGGAGGGAAATATTAAACTATAAGAGTAAGAGTCAGCACCCACCTAGCATGTGTCATAACTAAATGCCACATTCTAAGGGAAAATTCAGCAGTCAAATCTACAGATGTGTGTCTCTGACAAGTGATTTAAGTAAAGGTCCTTGAGGTCTCTGAAACATTCTATGTATTCTTTGCAGGAATCTTTTTAGGCTCCCAAGCATACTTACCTCCAGACATAATATTCAGCTGGTGTGCCCCGGGGAGAGTGGAATTTTAGTAAAAAGGGTTAATTTTAGCACAATTCTTCTTATTTTACCCCATCTGATCTTTTCCTTCCTTCACCTCTCCTGCTGTTCTTGCAGGAATAAAAGGAAGTGCAATAAACCAGGCTGCATTTTGGAGCAGCCTGGTTTATCGTGCTCCTATTGTGCTTTAGTTCTCTAAAAAGTTATATCCTGATATGTTAGAGGAAAACTAGAGGGATAGCAGAAGATGGAGTTCATCATATTAATGCAGAGAGAACTAAGGAATTGCATGATATTATCAGAGAATGTGGATCCCAAGGACTGTCTCATTATATTGCTGAGAGAAATCAGTTGTTTAGAATAAATCAGTTTTAAGTTGAATGAGTTACATGGTTATAATACTGTGTGATACAGAATATAATAGCTATGTTTGCTGAAACTGCAGGCTGCAAGCTGAGAACTTAGAACTAGATATGTTTTTAGATAGAATAATTTTCTCAGTAGTTTTTCTAGTAGCTGTGTTTTGTCTTTAGTATGAGAGGAATATTGATAACACACTGATGTTTTTGTTGTTGCTAGGTAACATTCATCCTAAGGCTAGGGCTCCTTTAGTTTCCTGTGCTGTGCCAGCGGGCAAGTGCACCACAACCACAAAGCAGAATATAAGGAGGATACAGTTGACAGTTGTCAGCAGAAGCTTCAACTTGACAAGATAATTAATCAATTACAATTAATGGCCAGCCTGCATGGACACAGAGAAAGAGCCCAGTAAGGTGTTAGGAGATCTGCGGCCGAAAATTACCACTGTGCCAAGAGGCACATGCAAGACATGTGAAGAGTGTGTGAGGGGCAGGTGCAGAAGTGGAAAGGATACAATTTCTTTGTCCTGGGTCTCCCTCCAGTGTAGCCATATTTCTCTTCACAGAGAAAAGCAAGGCACAACTTCCCAAGCATATTTCCGAGATTCACATTCTCTGAACCTCAGAGAAAGGAAAACCAATTCTTATCTCATTTGCTCTGCCTGTGTTTGTGCAAAAGTAGAGTGCAATATGGAGATTGTTTACCCAAAGTGATGGGGTTTTGTTTCCTTGGCCTGTCAGGGCCAGGGGTGTGTGTGTGTGTGTGTCAGGGACTGTTGGGTGACAGCCACGAGATTCTGTGAGAATGCAGTTGAGTGCTTGGCAGATTCAGTTTAGATGTAATGTAACATAGTGTAATATAATGTAGAATAATATAGTATAATAAAGTAATTAATTAGCCTTCTGATGAGATGGAGTCCTCCTCATCATTCCTCTCCTTTGTCAGCAGCAAAAATTTCTACTATACTCCAGAGGCATCCAGCTCAAGCTGATCTGCTGGCTGGAACCACTTTGACCCAGTTGTAGCTGGTTGGAATCAGTTTGAACCAGTCAGAGCTGGTCTGAACTGGTTTGGTCTGATTTAATTCTGTGCTGAGCCAAGGACAGGTAGCAGAGGCACAAGCACTCTTGGCAAAGGTGAGTGCACAAGGAGCAGAATGGGTATGTGGCGTGTGCAGCACATCTGGGGAGAGGGGAAGAAGTCAGAGAGACCTTGACAAATTAGAGGGCTGCTGTGGTCCTGAGGGTTGGCCACAGTGAAAGATCAACTTTGGCAGACCCTAAGACTCTGTGTGAGAAGGACTGCTCAGCAGAGGTAAAGAGGCAACGGGAAAAGTGGGAGGCAACTCAGCATAGTCATGGAATATGAATGATTAGAGGAAAACCAATTCTGCCAAAGAGCACTTAACAGCTTATGCCACCAAAAAAGGAATCATAAACTGTTGCCTGACATGCCAGAAGTTCCCAAATATCAGACTGATCTCAGAGTTAGGAGGATGGCTGTGGACCTATTTCCATTTTCAGTAGCTGCTCACAAACTCTACAGATGTGCCATCTATGGCTGGTACACACTTACTGGTGACAGTAGAGCAGCTGTCAGACTGACTGAAGCCTTTCTGACAAGGAGAGCTGACATAGGAGCAGTAGTAAAAGCCTTGCTAAAGGAATTTATACCTAGGTATGTGATTCCAGAGTCAAGTGAATCAAACAGCGCTGCTCATTTTAGAGTGAATATGATTAAGTGTATCAGCTTTTGGGGTCAGAGAGGCTCTTTAGGAGGCACCTACCAGGAACTTACATAGATAAGGCCACCGTGTTGGATGAAGTTGAATGCTTGACCCTGTATAAGTAGTGAATACTCAATCAGTTCATAGTTACTGATTTGAGAATCCTTTGTGATGTTACATTAATAATGATAAAAATTTCCACCCCATGACAATCTTGTTATCCTTCATTCCGGAATAGTTATTTGTAATTATGTAAGGGAAGAGGTCAAATGCCTTGAAAAGTTTCTGTTTTCCCTTTTAGTATGTTAGCAGGTGTGCTCAGTTAAAATAAAGGGAGAACTGTAAAGAACATATTCTGTGCAGGTAGCTGGGATAGCTGCAGGTCAGGCTCTGGGTGGGAGCCTGAGAAAAGAAGCTGTGAACTGCCAACCCTTTGCATAGGACAGGGTCCAGGGGCAGGGGGACAGAGGGACACTGAGAAGCACAGCTGAAGCTGACTCCCCCCAAACTTTGGCACACTCAGACTGTGAGGCAACAAAAGCCCAGAGGTTCCTTGGTTCAGGGTCCCTTTTTAGTGTCACCCAGATCAGGTGGAATGGGTGTGACTGCCAGAGTGGCTCCTGCATGGTCAGATAGGGAAGTTTCCATAAAATAAAAAAAAGATAAAAATTCTTTGAGTATATTATCCCCTACCTGTTATTCACCCAGGTTCACTTAATCATCCAGCCTCTGTAGGTGTCCAAGGCAACCCTTCAAAATTTAGTTTATTTTTTGATCTCATTTAAAAGTTGTCATATAGTTGAAACGTGTTAGTTCCAAATAATTACAGTTCCAGAAATGAACAGAACAGAACATATCAATTCAGTTGCTCTCTAATGGAAGAATAAAATACCCTAAAATGTGTGGTCTGTTTGAAACATGGAAGGCTGCACATACTGGAAATAATTTAAATTATTTTTAAATATTCCTACTGTTCTGGTTCTCCAGTTCTTTTCTGATTCCCTTCATTTAGTCTTGTTAGGCATGAATAAGAGTTCTTACAGTACCATAGAATTATAGTTCACTAAGGAAAGAGGTGTTTTTCCCCTTCATTGCTAAACTGTATCCAAAAAAATACTTTCAAACTTTTCCTCAAATGGAACATCAACCCCATTTCAATGATACATAGAGGTTTTTTCATTTTTTTCTCCTTTCCATCATCTCCACAGCCTTTCATGCCGCACTCATTAGCTGGAGTCACAGACCTGAGACAAGTAATTTAGGAAATGCAGAGGGTCAGGATGTAGCTATTGGACTCAAAGAAGTCAGTCTACTAGGTGCAAATTTCCTTAAGCAACAAGGTCAGCAGATCTGATTTTTTTTCCTGGGTTTTGGGGATTGTTTTTTTGTTGTTGTTGTATTGTTGGTTTTTTGGTCTTTTTTTTTACTTGGTGATTTATTTTCTCTCTGGGAGTTTTATCTGAGTTCCAGACTTTGTCTTTTCCTCTGGGTTTATATACAGGCTGTACCCCTGATGGATTTAGTTTCAGAAATCTCAGTCCAATACTCAACATTTAAAGATTATATGGCTGTGCAAGTGCAGATCTGTTCCCCAGGCTTTTGCTCTTGTGCAGTGGCTTTAATCTATCTGGGAAACTATGAGCAAATTGCACGTGTATCACACAGCTGACTTGCACATGAGCTACAACCCTGATGTGTTTGGAATGGATCAGACAATGCATTAGCACATTGAACTCAGTAGAAAAATATGGAAAATATCAATTATATTCCTTCTTTTCCTCAGTAGATTAAACTCATATATTCAGTTTCCAGGAAAACCCCTTTACCTTGCAGTCTTGTATTGGAAAGGAGGGCAGAGAGCAATCCTTTCATCTAGTCTGCTATATTTTTTAATTGTGTTTTGCTAATGGATTATGTGCAGGAGGTGGAGCTGCAGAGAGATGAAGCTTGCCTGAAATGAGTATTTTCCACCCAAAGACAGTGGAATGATAGCATTACTCTAAGGGGATGAAGGCTTTTATACCCAATGAAAGAGCTTTGCTTTTCAACAGGAGGCTGAAAATTGTACCCTGCACAGTCCCCAGCCAGAACTGCTTTGTGCTACGTAATTTACTCCTTCACTTAATCCAGTGAGCAGGATATTCACTTGAGAAGTGAGTTAAAATTACAAGTTGCAGGGGATTCTAGTTTATTTTCCTGTGAACACTTGTGCTACAGAACAAACCAGTGTCAGCTGGAGAAATTTATGTTGGCTGGCTGAGAGTAGCTGGGATGTCAGTGGCTAAGGGAGCAGCCTCAGGCAGGGCTGGGAGAAGAGGCCTGTTTAAAACCTCTCAGGCAGAAGGTGGAAGCTACTTTCACTTCCAGGGCAGGTGTGAAGAGGCCATTGTCCTTATTGTCTCTCCTGTGCTTTAGAGTCCAGAGGGAGGGAAGTAAAATAAAGACATCAGGAATTTCCCTCCTTAGAAAAGGTCTAAAATTACTCTTTTCTATGTAGAAAAAAAGCCCAAAAAACACTTTAGGTTTTTGTTTAGGGGGAGAAGGAGAAGAGATAAAATCTATTTATGTTAAACCATACTGGAATGTTTTTCCAGCATCTGAGTTCGGCTGCCACCCAATTAGACTTAGGACTAAAGAAACTGTATGAAAACTGAACATGAAATCATTCCATCAGCAGCATGGAATATTGCAGTTTTGACTTCTTTTATGGCTGAGCCACAAATGTTTCAAAACAGCTACTGATACTTGATGAGAATAGAACATGCACCTGACTAAATAATGAAAAGGGTGTAAATCTGACAAACTGTAAGCTGTAGCTCTTAGCACAACAAACAGGACTATAAAGTAGTGAGAGATCAAATCCAATAAACTGGAAAAGCTGTTCTTACTGCTGCTGCTGAACGTGGCATGCATAAAGTCCCTGAGGAAGATAGGCATGGTTGCAAAAATCTTACACTAGGGACTTGAAGTACTGGAAATCATCTTCTGTGAACTTAGCTTGTCTGGCTGCAAGAAAAGGGGTTTAAAATGCCTTCTATCATTCATGAAAGAGCCAGCACAGCTGGTAAAGTGAAAGCAGACCCCTGGTAACTCAGCCCAGTCCCACTGCCTCAATCCAGGACTCTCATTCTCAGCTGAACTTCCTGGCCTTGCTTATGGCACCTCAAACTTGCAGAAGTAATTTTACACTCAGTTTGTATCAGCATCAATAGCTACAGAAACTTTCCCCATGGCATATCCCAGATGCATCAGCTCAAGGTGTGAGGTAACAAAAAAAACTCAAAAAAAACAATCAAATAAATGAAACATGGTGGTCGATAGGAATTAATTTCAGAGCTGATTTTCATGCCTCTTCAGGCAAGGGGAAACAAATTGTGGAGCCACTTGTTGGCCAAACCAAGCCTCTTTTGAGGCTTGACCATCTGCAGCAAGAGTGGAGATCTGGAACAAAGTATATTTTTGAATGTGGATAAAAGCCAGTAAAGAATCAATTTGACAGTCTGGCCGGTAAAATATGTACTTTAAATTAATTTTAAGAAAGCAGCATGTGTGCTTTTGACAGTGGCAATTTGCCCATATGCATTAACATTTGGGTGCCACCAAAGCAACTTGAAAAATTTGGACTACTTGCTAAAACTTCAGCAAATTTCTCTCCCTCTCACTGGACTTTCATTTTTGAAAGATAAGATTTAAGTTGTTCTTCTTTTCTTCAGTTTGAGAAAATGCACGATACTTGGTTTCAAGATATGGAAACATATCAGAAAAAATATGGCTGATGTAATGATGTGATTTCAAGTACTTTCAGTTATTTCTTAACAAGGAAAATGCCTTTTTGGGAGCGAGCTGAAAAGGAGTCTAAAAAAGGAACATTCTTCTCACCCTAATACTGAGGAGTTTTGCCCTTTTCAATTTTTGGGTTGTTCAGAGGAAAAATATGCCCAACTAGACCTGCCAGAGTAAATTTTCTAAAGCAGTTAAGTTAAAACCAGGCTTGATACACTCATATGTATTCTGTAACATTGTGCCTGTAGGGACAGTGGCATAGAGTTTTATCTGCAATATTATTTTTCTGGCATTTGTGACAAACCATAAACTACAGGACTGAATTTTTAAATGGAGATATTTCCCATTATTAATCTAGTGAAAGTAGGATTCTGCTATTGTAAACTAGCAGCAAACTTACTCTCAAACCATATTTCCAGGAGCTCTCATTTTGCTGCAGATGTAAATTCAGAGAGATATATGTTTCTCTCATCCCAGTGCTACTGCTGAATTAAAATATCAGCAATATCTGTGAATTAAATGGGCCTCATCAACACTTTTTACAGCAGCTGAGATAGCATATAATATTTTTTGTTTACAAACAGCAATAAATATAGTCATGTCTATTGATCTTTATTTTCATTAAGATTTATCAAGCAGCTCTTACGCTCCTGGCTATGCACAAAAGGAAGAACAAGAAAAAAATCTATGAACCCCCTACATGCAGTTTCTAAAATACCACCAGCATATTTGAGAAGTTGGAGTCCTGCTTTTGAGTGAGGTATGTATCCAACTATGCTTCTGTTCATTGGCAGGAGTATGTCTGGGACAAATTCAGTAGTGAGTACCACACTGAACATTTCCCTAGTGCCAAAAATCCTGAAGGATGCTTTTTACCTCGCTCCCTGGGAGCTGCCTTCATCCATCACACAAGTGTGTGGTCTTGTAGTGCTTGAAGAGAGCCTACAAGAAAGATGGGGGGAGATTATTTACAAGGGCCTGGAGTGACAGAACAAGGGGGAATGGATTCAAAGTGACAAAGAGCAGATTTAGATTGGATATTAAGAAAAAATTATTACCATTGTCAGGAAAATTAATCCGCAAACATCAGGGGTCCAAAATGGAGACAGAAGAGTCCTTTGACTTTATTCAAATAAAGGGAGAGGCCATGGGGCATTCCGCTGGGATCTCTCAAATTTTTGGAGGATGCAGCCTCCCTTTTTATCCTAATTTCCCATCTGCATTTCCCTCTCTCTTTCCCCATTGGCTGAGGTACTTGAGAGGTACAGACTTCCTGATACACCTGATACCAAAGATTTCCCTCTAATGTATAACCCTCCCTTTTAATTTTTAATCCTTATGGCATTTAGGGGGTTTTCTTCCCCATTGTTTCTTTCATCTTACAATGTCTAATTTCATTTATCATTTTATTTGTAAAAGCAAATATCTTTTCCCATTCATCAATCAGGGAATCCTTCCCATCGTTTCTTTTATCTCCCAGTGCTAGTTTTATCTACCAGCAGACCCACAGCTTGTTTGTAAAGACAAATCTGCTATTCCTCTCACCTTGAGGGTGACGAGGCACTGGAATGGGGAAGAAGCTGTGGCTGCCCCATCCCTGGCAGTGTTCAAGGCTGGGTTGGATGGGACAGCCTGGTCTAGAGGAAGCCTGCCCACAGCTGGGATGTTGGGGCTAGATGGCCTTTAGTGTCCTTTCCAACACAACCAATTCTATGATTGTAGGATTCTACATATGCATCTTTTCAGAGTAGACACCAGACTACTGCGAAGTAGCCTACCCTTAGGCAGGAGTAAGCAAGTAACGGCTCCCCCTCTACTCTTTTGTGGCTAGAAGAAAATAACAGAATTTGAAGGGCTCTGTTCTAAGCCAGGATGGGCTCAGACCTCATGTCTCTTCTAAAGAAGATGAGAAGAAGCCTCAGTGAATTCATCTCGGGAGGAGGGTGCTTACGGATGGCACAGCACAGAGTGAAGTGGAGGCTGTATAACACCTGTCTGCACATGGATGCATTCTTCAGGATAGATCATAGAAAAAAAAGACATTCAGGATCACTGTAGTACTTTTGAGAAACCAAATAGATTATTAATTAATTATTAAAGGAAGAGTCAATAAATCAGACCAAATCAGAATTTAAACATGTAGCCCACATTATATTTTATTTCCCTCTTTCACTCCTTCCTCACCATCATGGGGAATTTACTCACACCCACCTAGAAGTCTGGGAGCATTAAATTGAAGATCTATCTGCATGAAAAAAAATTAAAGCCTTGACCCATCACCTGCCACCTGGATGAAGTAACACCTCAAACAGAGCTGTGCTTTTCAAAAAGGCAAAGCTCTGGCTAAAGGTTGTTTTCCCAGATGTAGCAGAATCCTACTAATTTTAATGGAGCATGACAAGTAACCAAAGGCAGAGTCTGATCATTAATTTGTGATTAGAACCACTTTATTTCTACATTTAAGCATTTTATTCAGTGTTTCCTGTCCAAAACATTATACCAAGACAAATTAAATTGGTTCAAGATTGATTTAGTTAAAAGTGGTGCGAAACTCCCATGTAGACACTCTTAAATTGTTTTAAACCTGAAATATCAGCCTAGGTAAAATTGATTCCTCACAAGATTAGTAAAATCAATATAGCATCCATTTTTAACCTGTTTAGTGGTATCCACTAAGTAAATTAGTTTAAAAACCTAATAATTTAACAACACATGCTGAGACTAGTGTTTATCATGATGATCACTATTGTTTTGTTTCCTTTGAAGGTGGTAACTCAGATCTTGTACCCAATCTGGCATAGTGGGTGTGCTGGCATTGAGGCACTCCTGGGTACAATCGCAGGGATTTTAACACTAGAACAGTGCACGTCTGCATGAAAGTGTGGCCTTACTTCAATTAATAGCCCTAAGTAATGGATTGCCAGCATTTGGGATTTCCTGTGTGTAAATGCTAAGCTTCTGTTTTTCGTTAAAAAAGGTCCATTTAGACCAAGCAGCGTTTTCAAATGGGAGCAGTAAAAGCACTGGCTGGGGAAAAGGAGGTTGGGAGGGTTGCTGCTCTCTACCTGAAAGGAGATTGTAGCCAGGTAGAATTGGTCTCTTCTCCCAGGTAATCAGCAATAGGATGAGAGGAAACAGCCTCAAGCTACACAAGGGGAGATTTATCTGGGGCTTATTCTTGTCAAAATTATTTTTAAATTGTCCCTAAGGTACTAATCCATGTATGGTGAGATGACAAAGAAAAAAAAAAAAGTGATACAAGAATTAAGATGAAGACTTGAGCTTTTAATGGATTGAAACATTCTACAAAATTAGGAAAAGCACAAATTTCACCAATAACATGCCTCATGTGTAGAGATAATGAAATTATAACTAAGTAGCTGATACACAGCTTCAAACAGAGTAGCATCTTCCCAGTGAGGTGCAGGAAAACACGCTGTTTCTTTCAGTTCATTCTCAAGGTCTCATCCCTTGGCAGGTGCAAAGCCACACCACACCAGACAGCTCCTGTGGAAAGGAACCATGTGAGTTTGACTGCCCCACTAAACAAAGAGAAAATATCTTTCTGGGTCCCATGTTATAGCTAATATATGGCACAAGCTTGGGAAGGGGAAAAGTAATTAAATTCTTATGATAAAATCTAAATTTGATTTTACTATGGGATAGGTTGTGATATAATTGATCCAGTCTTTAAAATACCCCTGTAAGCAATGATTATATCTTACTTCATATTTTTGCAATAAAGAAGCCTTTTGAAGATATGCACCTGTAATTTTCAATATTGAATTAAGAAGCTCTTGTCTTTGATAACCACCTAATAAATGAAGGATAGAGAATCCTTTTCCAAGTTTTATTCCAGTAAAACCTACCAGTCACTAAGGAATTCATACAATCAGAGGTTTATTTTGTGTTAAGATTTAAAAATGACCAGAAACTTTAAGGAAAATGACAGGATATTAAAATAGGAGGAGGAAAACAGGATTTCCCAGTTAAGCAAATCTGTATTTCTTGTAAACATTATGCAGACTTTAAGGTGTCTCCTGTCCTAGCACAGTATGATTGATAAAAATGATCAAGGGTGCAGACAGAAGAGCACAGAGTGAAAAAACATTGGGGCGGGGGACAGGCAGAGGGCAGGAATCCTTTTAGATTGACCTTTAGCTGATAAATTGGTGATGTCCTCATTAGCAGCAACCCTGCTGCTTGCCCTCAATAAAAGATAATGTCCTGTTGTTAACACTGTTCCTGTTCGTGTGATTTAATGCTACTATTGCAGTGCAGATTCCATTTAAATGGATTAAGGTTTAAATGAAGACAAAATATTTTTTGGGTCTGCAGGGTTTGTCTCTGAACCAAGCAGTTCACTTTCATTGCCTGTGACTGGAAATTGGCAGGCTATAGGGGAATTGACCAGATCACATCAGAAATGAGGTTTTCACAAGGTATTACCTAGAAAAAACCCAATTTGGTTAATATGCTCTCAGTAATATTTCACAGGCAGTTAGTCTGCTTATGATAAACTTTTTAATGCACAGTTACCCACATCATCATCGTCCCTCAGGGAAAAAAAAAAAAAAAAAAAAAAAAAACAACAAAAAAAATCCCTTTTCTAGAATTCCAGTATTATCTTAGGATGCAAAGTTTGTGAGGTTCAGAATGTAGCAAGATAATGAATCACATTAACTACTACAGGCAACCGATACATGATGCTGAAAATACAGAAAGAGATGCCATTACTGATCTGTGACTTGACTGGGCAAGTCTTTTTTTGCTTTCTGAAGAATTGTTTTAAACAAAGAAGCTTAAACCTTTCAGTTTGCTCCCCAGAGATTCTTACATTTCAATACTGTAGCCTGGGAGTCAATTTGTATTTTCAAGACAAATGACCAAAGTTCTACAGAACAAAGATGTTTAGAAATCTCTCTAATCAAACATAATTCTGGAGTTATTTTAAATACACACAGAGATAGATTATAGGATCCTTTATTAACAATAGCTCAGCATAACAAAATCCTTCATGCTGGTTGAAATCTCCTAATAAATGATGTAGGAAGCATCATGACACAACAGAAAACAATGTTGTCACAGGAAAAAGCAGATGATTTTAAAAATCTGATCTATTACTTCTGTATTCTTTGCCCTTTTCACTTGTATTTGTGATCCACCACACAATCCTGCACTCAGCTTTCATCAAGTGCACACCAGCTGAAACCATCCCAAAACCAGCCTTCCATAAAAATGTATTTCCAACTCATTAAAATAAACATGAAAACATTTTTGCTTCCAGATAAGTGGAAGCTAATGGATATTGTCCTGATCTGGTGATACCCAGTAGCATGGTCTGTGAGGACCCAATCACCAGTGAGATCCTTTGGAACTGCTGGGAGCTGGGACCACCTGTTGGAATTGCACTGGGAGCAGGCAGGAGGCAGATTTCCCCTTTTCACAGCCTGCAGGTGGGAGAAGGGAGAAGGGGTTGAAGCAGCACAATTCCAGCATCTCCCCTCCCTCTTTTGAGCCGGGCTGCAGCACCAGCTGCCCAGAATGAGGAGAGATGAGAGAGAACAGATCAACCACCTCCAGAATTCGCTCGTGCATGGGCTCTTCAAATCCCAAATCTCTCAAATTGGGAACTCCCATTTTTATCAGGTTTCTGCATCTTCCAGAAGAAAGAGCAAATGATCTCCACTCTCTCTTCAGGCATATTTTCTGCAGCTTTTTGAGCTCTCAGGCCCCCAGGTAATCAGCTCTCACATGTGCCATTTCTCTTTCACTATGCTAAACAGGTCTTTAATTAAAAGGTTTGCTGTTTCATCCTGGATTTTTTTCAGGAAAAAAAAATCACACAATTGCAAGAAGCATCTGTCACTCTACAGAAAGATATGCAAGCAACAGAAGGACTGACTGGAATAACAATATCCAAAAGACTTGAATAATGTGAAATTATTCAAAGCAACTTGCAATTGGAACTTGTTTCCTTTGAGAAATTTTGTTGGAGGGGTAGGGGTGAGGAAGGGTCCCCCTTAACATAAATCAGTTTAAATAATACCTGTGCTTTCTTTTCTTGGTTTGTATCTGACAGTAGAAAAAAAAATCTATCTCTGTTATATTGGCAAGAGCACAACCTGGATTTGTTGTCCCAATTATGGGCTGCTTTGCCAGGTGTGCAAGAAGCCAATCCACACACAGATTTGAGCTATTTATTTCAAATCTGTACTGAGCTGGGTGCTAGGTGGCAAATCCACACATCTGGCACAGCCTCAGTGTGCCAGCTGCTTGCTTTTGTACACTTCCAACAGGGAAGGATCAACATTTCCTACACATGCAACAAGCTAAAGCTCTAAGCAATGGCTCTAGCTTCCTTTGTTTCTGTTTCATTATACTGATTATGAAAATCCTCAAGTATTTTGCTGTGCATCCTCTATGGGGAAGGAGTTTATGTGAGATGGAGGCTTCTAGAGGTGGGGATTTCACTGTATTAATGACCAAATGTTAGCACAAAGTTCAAGCAGAACTCTTCTCTGGCTCTCTCAGCAGCTTTTTATGGCGTTATCTCCTTTCTTGATTGGATTTATGATGCTTCCTATTATTGCTTTTCAAGTCTTGGCTCCTAGTTCCTACTTGCAGAAATAAAACATGTTATGTACTGCATTAGATTTGCCAGAAGCTTTTCACAAGATTTTACCAGATTCCTGCTCTCATAACCAGAATTTCTGGAACTTTATTAAACTCCATTTTGCCACTTTCTTGGCAGTAGCATATCCACCTTAAATGGCCCAGCACTGCCATGAGGTGTAGGATAAACTTGTCAATAGAAATGACTGTCTGTCCCTTCATGCTGAAAACCTGAAGCTCAGAATCTGCACAATTTTAATTACTCAAAGTCATCATTGAATAGTCCTGGCTTAGTTTTGCAATTGTTTTTATGAACTTTAAGTATATTTAGATAGGGACAGAACTTTGTTGTTATATATGAGATTTCTTTTTTTAAAAATATTATTTCATTATGATCACAGCTCTTACAATGACATATTTGCTGTCATGTATATTCACACATAAAGATAAAAATATTTCTGCTTGTGACATCCCACCCTTAAGGTGGAGGGGAGCATCCAAGATTCATAAATGCTTACTGTTGAAAGGAATGGAAGAAGTAAGAGGGTCCACCAAAAAAATCACAAAGTTTTATTAGTAAATTGCATATTGGGTATGAAAATTTTTATAGTAGTCCCTGACCTACACTTATAAGCACATGGCAGTGGATTTTATATTAGAGTGAAGAGAGAAAGGAAGAGATTAATGAGAGAGAAAGACTTATTTTTTAATTTCTCCTCCAAACATTAAAGATCACTGTTTGATAAGCTGCCCTTTGAAGACATAATTCAGTAGATTAAAGATGCACTTACAATTATTCATTTATATACACATGATTTCTTTCTCACTCTCTTTAACAGTAGGAGGTTACTTTATAATTTTATGAACTTAGTAGGAGTGAGAAAATATCTCTTTGTATTAATAATGTAATTACTTCTACCATCCTGTTCCTGTAATTACCATTGGTTTTTTTTTTTAATTACAAAAAATAACTTTAAAAATGCAAATTTTTTGAAGTTACATCTTCACAGAAGCAACACAACTGTATGGACAGAAGAACTGAAATACAATAAAAATGTCAAATGCTATCAAAATTTAGAAGTTTTAAAAGGCTTTGTAAAACAAGTTTTCAGTGTAACCTAAACTCAAGGGAATATTTTAAGAGTGGATTTTTGTTTTTTTTTTTTTTAAATTAGTGGTAATTTTGGAAGGTTGCATTCAAAATCAACTAGTGTCAGGTAAATCAATAATAATTTCTGTTTTGCTAGCCTTTTCAGGAATTATTGCTGAAATCTCCAGCATGTTCAGGAGTTAAAGATTGCCTAAACTTTTTATGATGATCAGAGGTATGTTCTGGCTCTACAGAAACCACTGGCAATGCTCCACTTCCTCTAACTTTGTTTTGCTTTATTTCCCTAATTGTTCTGGTGCTGGCAGTTTTTCACTGAAATCATTACTCTTCTTTCAAGAAGAATTGGATGTAATCTAGACTATTCTTAATCTTTGGTTAGCAGTGTCATCTACACACACTGAAAATCTAAAAGGCATTAATAGGACTAGAGCACAATGCAGAATTATGAGCTGGGAACACAGCAGCGAGGCTACTGAAAGTCTTCAAATACTGTGATGTACCTTTTTGTTAATCAGAGTCTAAAGAATAATGTCAGATAATTTGGAGACTGAGAGCATAGTGGCTGTTTTTACTGCTAAGTGACATAGAAAAGTAGCAAGGGAAGGCAAAGTCATTCCTACTAACATCTGACACCTTGCCCCCAGATGATTATGGCACATCCTTGGCACTGCCTGAACACAGAATAAGACAGAACCACACTGCAAAACCATCTCAACAGAGCAAAATGCTAACAAAAAAACCCCAAACAAACTCCCCCAAACAAACAAAATCCCAAACCGAACCCTGCACCAAAAAGCAACTCCTATCCAAAAATTAAATAGTTCTTTCTAATATCTTGTTCTCCCTCACCACTTTGCCAATAAATGGCTGTATAATTACCAGCTTAACTTCAACAAACCAGATTGTTTTCAATGGACAAAGAGTAAATCATACATTTTTTCAGGCAATTGGTCTCCTTTTAGACCATAGGCTCATTTTTTCTTTCTTCTCTTCCAACTATTTGCTGATATGCAAGCTGAATTATGCAACTTAGGGGTCTTTCTTTCTTTCTCTCTCTCTTTCTCTCTTTCTCTCTTTCTGTCTTTTTTAAAGAAATTTCGGGTATGGCCGTTAGTGTTGGATTCTTTTGACCTTCCTCTGCAAATAAATATATTGAAACGTTTCTGGATATCTCCAGTGGCATTAGTCTACTAATTGCAGCACTTGAGGGTTTTTTTTTGTGATGAATCTTTAAAACATCAGTTTTGCATGTATGCATGTATTTCATAAATAATATGTGGAAAACCAGCAGTATAATAAAGCTAAAAACCAGAAGCTTAGTCTTTGGACTAAGAAAAAAAAATAAAATGGAAAAGTGGAAAGGGTCTTCTAAAAGGTAGACAAGTAAGTAAGAGGAACAAGAAAGAGCAAGCATTTTTGGAGATGTAAGCGTGCTTGATTCTTTCTTTCAACTAAGTCTCGAAGGTTTAACTCTGAAGTGTTTTAAAGGTGGCAACGCTGAAATCAAAAGCAGCAATCCACATGCAGCTTTTTCCTAGCACTTGCAGTGAAAGTCTAACCTATGATTCACACAGGCTTGTGAACACTTATGGGAAACCCCTTGCCTCGTGTGTGAGCAGCTCCTGAGGGAGAATTAGTCATTGCACACAGCTCTAATGATAGCTTGCCAGTGTTAAATTAATGGCATCCTTGGGGAAAAAGGTAATAACATTTTTTCTTATTAAGCTAACTGGCTGCAGGACTCTGCTCTAGTTCTGTTCAAATTCATCAGCAAATCCATTTTTTTGTACATTGCCTTGAGTTGGAAATTTTGATTCTCAGAGCTGAGAGGGCAAAAGGCAGTTTCTGGTGTTCTGCTGGCTTCTGTAATTACCTGTGATCACAAACTACATTTATTCGCCTAAGATGCAGCTTAAATGTAAAACCCAGTGATATTCCTTAAATCCTCAAAATAAATTTTCCATCAACAAATCATTCACTTAACCTTTTTAAGTCAATCACTCATCTCCATTATGAAAGACACTGCACAAACTAAAGCTGAGTTAGGAAACTGAAACAGAAAAGAGAATCTACAGGTTAGAACAACACAGTTTTCCAGATAAAGACCTTACAGACTTATTCATTTAATATGCACTGCTTTATCAGCCATGGTGAACAATGCCTCAAAAGATTGAGTCCTGTGAGAAGAAATTGAATTGAACAGAAAAAGAAAATCAAAGCGTGGACATTTTCTTTCAGAAAACTTTGTTCATTATGCAGTACTATGCTACATGCCCACTCTTAGAAGGGAGAAGGAAAAATGTTCCTGGGAAATTCTGTGCAATATGATGTCAAAATTCAGTGGAATGGAAAGAAGTTTATGCTACCAAAAAAGCACCTAGGTTTTCAGAATAAAGGACACATTAGTCTCGCTTCCTCTAAAGCATCTCTGCAGTACAGCTCTTTAACACTATCAACTAAATTTGACTTGTTACTAATAAACTTGCCTCAGGTGTTGAAGTTTATTATCTGTAGCATTCTGAAATGGTTACATCATATGAAACATAAATTTCACCAACAAACAGTAATGCTACCTGCCAGACAAGGGAAGTGAAGGTGAGTTTTACACAAGAGTTAAATCCTGCTTATTCTTCTCCTGAGGATGGATCTCTGGGCCAGATCCTGACTCTTTTTATTTGTGTTTCAGAATGTAAGATTTTTCGTATGTGAAGGTAAAATCAGAAGGCTCAGCAGTCAGCCCACTTGTTGCAGTAATTGCTGTAATTGAACTAAGATGAGCAATGCTTGGTCCCCACTTAAAAGCTGAGGGAAAATTTACTTTGGTGAATTGCAGCACCACTGCTCAGGCTGCCATGTGATGATAAGAGTGTCATGAGGGTAGGACTGTCAGCTCTCTAGAGCAACATCAACTGTGAGAACAGAAATTAGACTAGAATGTTATTGCAAACTAACTCTGGAGAGGTATATTTAGAAAATTAATTCTCTTATTAAGCTAATTCTCTGCTAAAGCACCTTGCATTTTTCTTTATAAGTCAATACAAGTCACTTCACATCCTATTACCCATGAGAACTTTAGAAAACTCCATTTAAAATTCATGGGAGACTATTATCTAATGATTCATTTCATTAATAACTCATCTCCCTGGTTTCTAGGCCACAAATGCTCCAGACTCTGCAGGCTTATGCCACTGGTTCACAAGAATTTTAATTGCCTCGTTTTGGCAAATGTGGAAGGCTGGATCAGACTATGAAATGCATGACAGCAGTGCCAGAGAAAGCTTTAAGCACATGAAAAGGGAATCTACATGTAATGATGATGTAGGATTGCTCCTGTTGCTATCCACAGGAAAGGAACCTCTGTTTTAATCATCTCACTTTTTAAATATATAGGCAAAAAAGCTAACAACAGAAAATTTGTAGCTACTACTATGAGAAACTAGTAATAGCTATTTTAAGGATGATAAAAAAAGAAGATTAAAGACAAACTGAAGAAAACCTGAACCACAAATTCTCAAATTTCTCTTAGGTATGTACTTCTAAAAGCAGAGCTCTTAAATGTATCAAGAACTGGGTATTAATTACAACTGTCCTGACTAAAATCTCATGGATAGAGTTGATACATCATGGTCCCTGTGCACACTTAGTACTTTCATCAAGAAAGCTCCAAGTGTTTAACAGTGCCTTCTCCTGCAGATAGATAACGCCATAAAACACACTGTGCTCTTCAGACCCTCACCTCAGGGTAGCAGGAGTGGCTCCCAGCTGCAGAACTGGTTTGGGTCTGCAAATGCTTCCTACCTGCTTGAGGTCGAGGTGAGGACGCTGCTTTATTAGAGGGTGTTTAAGTAATCAAGTCAGATTTAGCTGCATGTTTCACATCTGAATTAACACTAAAACTGGGCTTAATGGGATGGTTTATCCTGTCCTTTCTATACCAATGGTAGTTCTCCTGCTTTCTCTGCCAGGAAGCACAACATTAAAAGTTTCTTTTAAAAGATAAAGGTGCAGAAAGCAAAGTTCAGTTGTACTGATACAATCTCATATTTGAACTTCCAAATTTGATAGCTGGATGTGGAATTGCTTTCTCCTTGAACACACACACTTTAGGGAACCCCAATCTCTTTTGAGAGCATCCAGGGACTTCTGCAGCACATTTAACATCACCCCCAGAAGAACAGACAAGATCTCCTGGGGGCACCCAATGGATGCTCAGATGTAGATGAGGAACACAGAGCTGGTACACAAACCCTCCTTTCCATGCCTGTTCTCATTTTAAAGAGGTGACAACATCCATTTGATACTTCATCCATTGAATCTTTATATCTTAGAATCTGATTGAACAAGGAGTGCTGTAATTTTTTTTCAAGTGGGTGCCATACAGATTTTCACTGGCATTGAACTGAGCCTCCAGCACTTTTCTGTGGGTTTTTGGGTTTGGTCAGGAGTTAGATGTGCTCTGCAGACTCCTCCTCCTGTCTCATCCCGCACGAGTTTCTGCAGAAGATTATCCAACTCAATATAAACATTGCTGTTCCAGGAAAAGCGGTTATTGCATTTCTGTTCTGAAAACTGCCTGAATAAAAAGACTTACACGGTAAATGGCTCTGAATAACCTGGAATCAGCATGAGGGGCATTCAGTCCCATCTTACATATTTAATTGAAGCATCTCAGAGTGCTTTGGACCCCTATAGTAATTCAAAAATGAGCTAAACCCAAGGAATTACTGTATTTCTAAACAAATCATTTTGAAGTAGACAGTCTCGTAACCAGAGGAAAGTCATTAAATTGGAAATCCATGCTGAGCTGTAAAGTACATTATATATTCCTTGATGTATTACCAGAAAAATACTTATTAAAGCAAAGCATGGTAAGAATATTCAATTAACTCTACATCCATACAAATTAATTTTCTTCTGATATTGAATGTTTAGAGGCTTTTCTGTTTCTGTAAAGGATTTAATGTTACAAATAAACCACCAACCCACCCCCCCAAAAAAAACCCCAAACAAAACCTCACAAAAACTAAAACAAAGCACAAAAGGTAATTGTATATTTTTAAAAGCAATCCAGGCTTTGTTAGGTTCCCCCAGATCTGACAAAGGGAATAGTTTCAGGTAGTACTTCACAGAAACTGGTGGACTATTTAAGAGTTGCCTCTTATTATTTATTGGTTTTTCATTTAATTTATGAATTTAGTTGACAACCAAGTGATTTAGGTAAAATAAAGTAAAAAGAGAAGAGAAGAAAAGAAAAAATAATTTATTCTGGCTTCCATAGTTCTCATCTCAAATATATTCTTAATAAATGAATCATAAGAGTCCCAATGCAATATTACCTCACTTAAAAATGTTGAAATATGAATAGAAACCTTTCTACTGTCATTTGGTGGGAAGAGGAAAATTTCTTAATTTTTCACTCTTTTGTTGAGATGTGTGCACCTATTTATTGAAACACTAAAAGATACAAGTATCAGGTGTGTATTTCTTGTAAAATTAATAGCAGTAACAAAATTACACATGAGGTTAATACTTTCCCTAAACCAGGGAAGTATTGATCATTAAAGCCTTTCCTGTAGGAAGAATCCAGTGGACTTTGCAATCTCCAGTGACCATTTGGGACTTTTAAATAGTTTTAAATGATGCCTTAGAAACCATGTGCTTCGAAAAGCCTAAATTGGTTTGGGTTTTATTCCGATTGTTGAGAACCTGTTTCCAAACCTTGATCAAAGACCTTAGCTGTTATTTCATTGAACTGAACTCTTCTTTTTTTATGCTGTTGAAAATTTTATCAGATTTGGCTACTAAATCCCAAGCTCAGTTATGTGGGGTTTGCAAATTCAGTTGCACCATTGGATGATGGAACCTTCCTTCAGACTAAAGTGCTAAAAGTTTATAAGCTGGAAGAGAAATATTTATATTTTCATATATATATATGTATAATTAAAAATAAAATGAATTAAAGAAGTGATGTGTCAAAAACCCCAACCCAAGCGTTTAAACATTATTTAAAGATATTGCATTTTAGTTATTCTACATTTATGTTAAAAAAAAAAAAACCAAAAAAAGACCCTGCCTAACTTTGCCATCAAAGCTGGTGAGATAACTCCATAATTAGGTCCAAATGGTAATTTAGAAACTTGTCATTTCAGAGATTAGTTTTGATGTAGAGGATGAAGAAAAAAATGAATAAATATGTGCATTTTGGAAAGTTGACATGGACTTGCAGAGGAGAATTTTCTACAAGCAATCCCTAGCTCAATCCTCAGTCACCTGGATAGGTATTGTTATAAACAATAATCACAAACAGTAAATTATCTGAAGCTCTAACAACAGGAATTGGTGAAAATATTTATAAAAACATTATATGTTACACTATATTTATATAATTATTATATATTATATTAAAAAGACTACATTTTTATTTTAATGGGGCAGAAGGTAAAGTCTGAATTTATTTTTGAATATAAGATTATAAATAAGTGGCAAATAGACATGCAAATCGTAACACAATTCATGAAACAATTTCAAGTAGCATCTAAGCTCTTCAGAATAAGTTTTACCTGGGGAAATAGTTCCCTGTTGAAGGAAGCAAAATTTCTCCATCAGTTCCAGCATTAGCTAGTCATGTGTTATGGTAGAATTTGTGCTGAGATGCTCCCTGGATACTATCTGAGGGAGGAAAACTCAGGGTTCACCTTTCAGGTTTTAGCAGCCAACAGAATTATAGAAATTGCAAGTTTGCCTGTATCTCACCCTGGTTCATTCACTGTATCACATTTCTCCAGTGCTCACCTCTGGAGCTGATAAGGATTAAGCATTAAAGGTGAAAAATCCTTGGACTCAGATAAAAAACCATTTAGTGACACACTGAGCACGCCTCATCCATTGAGTCTCTATAAATCAAACAACATTTTTCCATCCATGCTCACTTCTGACTAATTAAAGAAAATCTCACCTTGTTCAAGTGCAGTGAAGAAGAACTTAGAATTGTTTGAAGTCCCAGGCTACCACAGGTATGCAACAAATCCCACTTTTGAGCTGTGTTGGACTGCAAAAACTAATCACAAGATTCTGCCTCCTTTTATTGCCAATGTTAATAAAGGGCACAGGGAAAAACAAACTAAAGAAAGACAGTAAAAAGGCAGAGAAAGCATAAAGGGTTTGTGCACAACTCTTCTTTACCATTTGTAATAAACCTGCAAACATTGGCGTTACCCAGGACTTTAATGCTAAGGATGAGACAGATAGGAAAGCAAAAAAACCTTAACACAATAGAATTTAATATTATAATTTTGTGTGGGTGTATGTTCATATGTTGTAAAGAGCTTTGAGAAAATCTAACAGAGGCTATAAAATGGCTGCTTTCTACTGAGAAATAGACAAATGTGACAAAAGATATTCACGTTATTTGTAAAGGATGTAGAGAGGAGCTTTATGGGGTTAAGGGAGACAGAGCACTTGAAAGCAACTGAGATAATTAGATTTCACCTCTCTACAGAGGTTGAATAGAAAGGAAACATTAATTCCCTACAAATAGGTAGTACAAACATGTCCCACTGTTGCAAAATCCACACTTATAGTTTATTTGGATTGAAGAGTCTTCAAATCAACAGGTGGTTTAAAAGATGCTGTAAAAGCTGCCTATGATAAAACATTTCTTCATTTTCCCAAGCTACAGAATAAGTTACCAGCAAATTTGTGACAACAGAACAAAGAAATATTCCAAAGAAATATTCCAAATAAACATTCTCTTCTCTTCTCTTCTCTTCTCTTCTCTTCTCTTCTCTTCTCTTCTCTTCTCTTCTCTTCTCTTCTCTTTCTCTTCTCTTCTCTTCTCTTCTCAGGCATGTCACTATAAAAAAAAAACATATTTAGGAAATCCCTTCTGTCAGCTCTGTGTTAGGACTGGTGTTCAGTGTTTGGGGTAATAAATACCTGTGCTCAGATTCCATCATGGAGGAGCTAGCTGCATAGAAAGGAAGGTTATTTATCAATAAGTAAGAGGAAAACAAATAAATCTTTATTCTTTCCATAGAAACTGAATAGTAATTTTACTTAACATCAGAGTTATAGAAAATATAATAAAAATGAAAGAAAACAAATTAATATAATATGTATTCCAATTCCAGCCAAGCCCTGAAAAGAATAGGTAATTATTTTCAGATTGTGTAGCTGATGAGGAAAATTTAAAATGCAATTGTTTATTTATTAGTTATTTGTAATATCAAGGAACTGCAACTTCATCTGGTTTAGAAAGAAAATCTACTTTCATTATCAGCTTTTTCTTTTAGTAAATTTTTTCTAACATCATGCATATTTATATTCATCATAGTTTTATTGATGCCTTTATTTGTAAAGGAGAGTAATGGAATTTTTTCATGCATTCTTGTCTTATATATTGAATGCAACATGTTTAAATTGTTGTGCTTATAAAGAATATCTTATTATACACATTAATTTCGGGAGTGTCTTCATGCAAAACCCACTTAATTTTATTGTAAATTAAAATAATAACAAAACTTATTCAAAGCTAAAAAGGTTAAAGTTGTTCTTGAAAGAGCAGTGATTATTAGTTTCAAGCATATGATTTCCATCACAAGATTAAACCTATGCAAAAGACCTGAAAAGATACTTCAGCTGCCAAAAAACAGCAAATCAATCAAAAAAACAATGTGAGTGATGAAGCTGTATAAAAAAAATCCAAAACAAGAGAATGTGGATTCCACTTTGTGGAATTTAATTTATTAAATGGAAGAACTATTTTATGTATTTTTTTACTGTAACTGGGGAGGTTTGACTATTAGAACCTTTGGTTCAATAACAGCCTTGAGATGAGACACTGCTTTAATGTTCTCTTAATATATTTGCCTAAGAGAAACACCATAATGGGATCTGAAACAATCACTATGAAAAAGAAATAGATATTCTTAGGGAAGAACAAACCCAACTGTCCAAGAACATATTTCAAGGGGCTAAAAGACTTGTCCACACTAAAATCTGCCAAGGAGTGTGAAGGTGTATTATGAAGTGTGAGGGAGAATTGATTTTCCTTTTTGTAGCTGTATAACACAGAAGGCCAGTCATTTAATTTGTTACCATAAAGTCAATAAGCCCTGGTTTTGAACCAAGAGTAATGCTGGATAATACACAAACAGCTGCAGAGGAATGAGACAGCAGGGGAGAATATTTCTGGTGAAAAAAAACCTCTACTTTAAATATAATCAATGTCTTTTGTCTTTTAATTCATAGGTTGGGGTTTCTTTTTGTTTTTTAATAAAGGCTCATGGTGGTAGTAGCACTGGTAGCTTCAGAAGGTTCCATCAAGTCTTTGCTATACTTTATTCTTATTTCATGTCAAAAGAAGCAGAATATTGAGAGGAATTTGCTAGGCATTGTGCTAAGCACTCTTGTTTAGGCATTTGATTAGGATTTCTTGTTCCTACCAAAGTTCTGAGATTTTTAGACGAGTAGAAAATTGTTGAAGAATGTGCAGGCAATCGCTGAAGTAAAGAGGAAGCAGGAAGAGGTTAATCCCCCATCATAGCACAAAATTAGTCAAAATGAGAAAAGTAAAATTGTGTGTGTTAAAGTGTGTAGTAAAATACAAGTTTGGAATTTCTTTTAAGTGCCCCTAGTGAAAGTAAGAAGTTCTGATCAGAAAGAATGCTACCAGACATCAGCCAGGGCTCACAGGGGCTCAAAATTCCTTTCAAAGAAAAACAAAGTAAGCTTTATATTTTCATTCAGGAGTTCCTAATCAATGCCATGATGGGTCGTTCTGCAACAGCATGAAGACAGAAGAAGATTAGAATTGAATGGTAGCTTTTTTCAAAAATCCAAACCCTGCTATAACTATTTGAAAAGCTGCTCAATTGATAAGGAATAACCTCAGCAGTCTCCAAGGATCCAGAGATTACAAAAGAGCTGTGGCTTTTTATTCCTTAAGGAAAGAAAAATCCCCAGACTTGCCCTAATGACACAAATTATCTATTTAGCAGATCTCTTTTAAAACCAGGGGTAAAAAACCAAGAGTGTTTTGTATTGTTTACACAATGGCTGTGGAAAGACCAATGAAAAATCCAATATATAGTCTTCTGACAAAGAAAATTAATGATTAGCAGCATTTACTATTGATGACACCCACTGCTTGCCAGGGCAACCAAAGTCACAATTATTTGACCCTTTGGTTTTATAATACTGTCTTCTCTTGCCTCTTTTTCCTCATCAACCTTTTTCTTCTGAGTCAAAGAGCAGAAAATATTGTGTATAATGTGTTAGCACAAATGAAATTAGCTAAAAAATCCCAATTATGAGAGCTTTTCCATTGATCCTCAGACATCAGAGATTAACTACAAGGTTCATAGGTCATTTCAATCTCTTCCAAATGTGTCATGGCTTTAATCCTCTCCCCCAGTGTCCTGAGGAGGAGGGTGAAGGATGTATAATGATGTAGCAAGGGATTAGCTTGTTGCTCAGATTTTGCTTCAAATTGTATGACTGGATTCACAGTGTCACAGACTGGGTCAGCAATAATTAGCAGTATTTTCATAGTGCTCACTAACAAAAAAGAAAAAAAAAATGGTTCTTGGAGCATTGCCCTGATGGAGGCACAAAAGGGCATGTGCTCTGGTTATGCTTTTGGTGACAGGTCATATGTACTGCAGACAGCAGAGACATTTTTTGTTTTAGGGAAAACAAGATAATAATTTATCAGGCAGGAAGATATTAACTGCACTATAACAAGAAAATGATGTTTTCCACCTTTATATTTAATTGGAAAAATTTAAAACCTGGGCTAGATTATAAGAGACATTGAATCTGTTGTCATATTAAAAATAAAAAGCAAAAAAAAAATCAAAACTGGATTTTGAGAGAAAAAAGTAAAATTAAATGCTGAATACACCAGAAATCACTTTTAAAGAGAAACTGCCTGCAGGCAAGCAAAATATAATATATATAAAATAAAAAATATAAAACAGTAAAGTGATGTTCCAATAAGAAATTTCACAGATTTTCATATCAATAAAATAGTCATTCTGTGGCTGTTTCCTTCTTATAGTTGTTCTGCATGAACACTCAGGCAAATTAGTTTATACACAAGAATTCCAAGAAAATTTTATTACATTCATCAAGCAATTTTCAGCCTGTTTTAAACATCTTGTTGTGAGTATTTTTATCAGAGAGCTATCTGCTTATAAGGAAAGAAAAAAATACAGTTCCTTGCACTGAATTCATCCAGCAGCACATCTCAGAGTCTGATTTTCAGACAAAGAGCTTGAAGTGCTGTTGGTGTGATTAGACATTGTCATGCCAATTACTCACATGGAGAGTTCAGCATAAAAACATTGAAAAGCAAGAATTTTGCTACACTTTCTCAGTTTTATCACCATCTCAACTTTGCCTGACCACAGCAAAGTAATTCCTGCAACTTTTCTCCCTACTGCACACCTCAGTCTTCCTCTGGGAGCACTCTGGGGCAGGGATAATTCACCCCTGTGCAGCACAGGGCTTTTTCTGCTTCTGGACTTGGCTTTAGCACAGCAGAGCCCTGAAGTCCTCCATAAGCCAATGTAGAGAAGAAAAATGGCAAAAAGCAGGCATATCAAAAGCATAAAAACAAATAAACAAACAGAAACCTAAGGTCTGTTTGGGAAATAGTCAGTATAATATTATAAATTTATCTTATCTTTCAAAGGTACACTAGGGAAATAAAATATTTCTTCCTTGTTCCGTGTGTTTTGTCCAGCTACCTTGAATCACTTTATTTTGTGAATCCTGTCAGTGCAACTTGAATTTGCAGCAAACCATTTTATGAGCACTTTGGATTTTCTCATTACTGAGTGTAGGTTTGGAGATTTTCTCTTACCTGGGGTAGTGCATTGTTGGGAAATTGGACCAGGGAATGCATTCTGTGTTCCTTCCAGACCTCCTCACCTTCTTGCCCCCAGCAGATCTCAGGTGGCACCAAGTCCCACTGAAAAAAAAAACAAAACCCCACAATCTAAGAGGGTGGAAACTTTCAGGGCATTTGAACAAAACAAAAAGGAAAGATCATTCTTTGGGGACTTTCAAATCCTTGAAGCAAACAAACACCACGACTTTGGTTTTTCAAAAATTTCTCAATTACGATTTGCTTCCAATTCTACCAACATAACAACCTACCCCCTGAGATTATCCTAAATTTTGAATTAATCATTGAATACTGTTGACCTAAGAAAATAAGGGCTAAATTTTATTTGCAGTACCAAAAATTGTCAAAAAATAATATTTGCCAAAAACCAAAAGGCATTTAAACTGCTGTTGATCTGTTGTCATAGATTAATGAACAATAACAGTCTAAAAAGCAAAAAAGGTAACATTAGAAAAAAATCAGATTATTCCATGGACTTTATTTCATGCTCAATTGCTAATGGATATTGTGGGTATCAAAGGACACTCAAACCTTATGTAAAAATGTTTCATTAACTCCATAACATCTAACCATATTTAAGGTATGTTTTCTGTAGGGTTTTTTTTTTTTTTTTTTTTTGTTTTTTTTTTTTTTTTTTTTTGTAGCTCAATTATATTTTTTTAAATAGATTCAAGGCAAGGAATGAGTATTAAAGAATAGCTGTGACAAAGTGATCAGCTGTTGAAAGGGACCACAACAGATTAAAGTAAAAGAACTGTTAAAGCACACATTAAGAGGGTCTAAAGACCATTTAGGTCTTTGGATGCAGGAGTATTTTATATACCAACTATGAATAAATTCTTCTGGTTGAAAGGACAGAACATCCTACATTTGAATCTCTGTGGGATTTACTGAAGAACTTTAACATGGCAATGGTAGAAAACCTGAAAATAATGTTTCCTCAATATCACATTGCTGCTCATCTTCCTTTTTCCATTAATGGTCAGCTACACCTGCATTCTTCAATGGTGATGCCATCAGCAATGCATGAAAATATGTTATGGAAGAGGATCTCAGGGGAACACCAAAAGTTTAGACAGCAGTTCCATGTACTTCTGGAATTAAGTGAAATGAAAATGAAAATGAACTTTTTTTTTTTGACATACAAAATTTTCTGAATTTTACTTCAGTTCATGGTCATTATATTTCTATTTTGGTGTACCCTGTTTCACAAAATCTATATTTCAGGGTTTTGGTCTTCCAGCATTTTCTACAGAAAGGTAAAATGGCTATGACTTACTTTACATATTTCTTTCTGTAAAAGCAAAGTTACCCATGCAAAATTCAACAAAATAAATAATATTATTTAAAGAGAATGCAATGGATATTCTGCTTCATTACACTTCTAACAAATAATTATCATATAAAAATGAAGAAAATTAAATTGCATTTAAAAAATCGGAAAGATGAAGACACCAATGATTTTAATCAGTTTTATAACTTTTCATGTCACTTGTAGACAATACATACACAGTCTGAGCTTGTGTGCAAGTATACAGAAAACAGATATTCTTGCCTCTTTTACATATTTTGAGTTCTCCTTGCTGAAGGGAATTAAGCATAGGAGTCAGTTGATTTTGATTATCCTTTAATGTGTTTGCACAGCTCAAAACATCATTTGCTCTCCCAATGTTGCCCATGCTACACATATCCACGAGAATTAGAAACTGCAATAATATTCCATGTCACACCTCCATTTAATCATCTTTAGATCTCACTTATCAGTAGAGATTTATTTACCATGGAGAGAAATAACTCTGTTCACTAATTCCCATCACAACTGGAGGATTAAGTTTTGTTTGCTAATTTGTATGGATACATAACAGAAAACTGTAGAGGTTATGTAGATGTTAATCTGGTTATATCTTCAGCTTCTACAACTTAGACAGGAATTCCCACAGAAAAAAAACAAAAACAAAAACAAAAAATCCAAATCCAAATAAACAAGCAAAAGGAACTGAGACATCACTGACACTGAACTGCACATGATGGCATTGTGTTTTTATAAGCAATTATCTCAACAAGTACTTAGTAAGAGTTTTCAATCAATAAATATCTTTATTGGAAATGTGGAAATGTTGAGGTCTTGAAATTGCCTAAGTTCTCCACAAATTATACGTTCTTCCTATTCCACAAACAAGGGAAAAGAAAATTAATAGGAAGCATTTATAACTATATAAACTAGTTTACAGATTAAAAACTTTTAATATAAAGGATACCTAAAATAAGACATGAAGAGGTCAGCAGCTCTGTAATTGATTCAGTACTTACATCAGTTTAGTGAAATAGAAGTGTTTTAAAAACATTTGCCTAAAATTAAATATTAGAACAGCCACGGGGGAAACCAGATCATTTATATATAAAGCATACAGTTCTGAGAGATATTTATATAATTTATATAAAGTACAGAATTTATATAAAGCACACAGTTCTGAGAGATATTTTTTCTGACTAGCAGCGGTCTATTAAGGCTAATTTCCTTTATGTGATACAAGAGGACTGAAACCCAAGAAAAACAGTTCCTGACTGTTTTCAGTTGCTGCTATTTTCTCTCATGACATTTTTATCCCCCCCTTATTGTGTCAGCAGAAGTGTCTTGGTGCATGCAAGCTAAAAGTAGCCCAGAAATAAATAAATAGAAATAAATAAAATTTAGAATTGCTCTTTGCAGTAATGATTAGTACTAGCTAAAGGTTCCTGAAAGTTATCCTGTATCCTTTACAGCTTCTTTATTATTATTAGTTGCTTGGAGGATTTTATTTCTTCTTATTGTTCTGTTAAATGCTTAAATCTTGATTTAGGGAGACAAGCTTAAGTGAGACTGACAGGCCTATAGTTTCTGGGGTCCTCCTTCTTTGGGATAACTTTAACCAGCTTCCATTCAGGTGGGACCTCTCTGGATTCTCAGGACTGCTCAAAAATCATCGAGTCCTCAACGATCATCTTCATCATCTTTCTGTCCCTAAATGTAGTACAACTGCTTATCTTCTTGGAGATAACCATGGATGAGAACAGATGGATTTGAGGAGCAAATTTATGCCCTGGTCTGGCCACAGAAGACCAGAAAGAGAAAATGGTTTGAAGCCAGAGTCCCCTGTGCACGTCCTGTGCTCCTCTTCTTCCACAGAAATGAGGAATTAATGAGCTGTGAGACACTGAGATGGAGGGTGCTGAGTGAAAACTTAAGAGCCGTGGGTTCACAGCTCAAAACCAACCCCCACAAAACCTCTCACCTTGAATGACTTGGTTTTCTATTCTTTGTGGAACTCTTTTGGAGGAGAAAGGCAGAAAAAGGTGCTTTCCATTGCCATCCCTGCAGAAAGCACAGAGGACAGGGATTGGCTGCTCATGGAAAGAGAATGAAGGGAATTTGATGATGCATTTAGCAAACACTGATGTTCTGAATTAAGGCCCCCATACATAAGGACTCTGGGAGGGTCTAGAACCTGCAAAGGTGAAAAAGGAATATTGCTAAGGGTGACAGGGGATTGTGAGGATTAGTTCTGAAAAGTCCTTAAGAAGGATTTGAGTCTTTTAGGAGTGCCTGGAAACCGCAGAAAACTGCCGAAAGGAATAATGGAGAAAGGGGGCAGTTCTTTGGAGCTCCAGATTCACCTGGACACCTTCATCTAAAACCTTGCTTCAGAAGTGGGTCACACCCTGTCCCCTTTCACATCCTCATTTGCTGTGAGAAATGCATTAAGAGCCTCAAAACAGAGCTATCACTGCTCTTCCCTTAAAATTTGATTTCTAAACTACTTAAGCAGTGACTAGGAAATGGATTAATTATATCACTTTAACAGCTTGTCTCTAAGCAAATATAGACTTACTATCCCAAATACCTTTCTCTTGTCTTCCTCTGTTTTTCTCCTAAAACCCCATGAAAAACAAATTAAAAAAATAAATAACAAACCCAATTTTATCATTTTCTGCCTTTCACTTAATAAACATGCCTGACATAGTTCTTGTGGATTTTTTTTCTCATTGAATAATTGTACCAGTGTTTGTTGTTTTGATTTGTTTAGTTTTATTTTGTTTCATTTTTTTTTAACTTTCCTGTAAATATTAAAACCAGCACACTCCTGTTACTGCAAGACAGCATCACTGTGAAGGGTTTCTGGAAGCATAGCCTACACTGAATTAACCTTGCAGTGTGCCCAGGTGGCCAAGAAGGCCAATGGCATCCTGGCCAGTATCATGAACGGTGTGGCCAGCAGGAGCAGGGAGGTCATTCTTCCCCTGTACTCAGCACTGGTGAGGCCACACCTTGAGTATTGCGTCCAATTCTGGGCCCCTCACTTTAGGAGGGACGTTGAGATGCTTGAGCGTGTCCAAAGGAGAGCAACGAGGCTGGTGAGGGGCTTGGAACACAAGCCATATGAAGAGCGACTAAGGGAGCTGGGGTTGTTCAGCCTGGAGAAAAGGAGACTCAGGGGTGACCTTATCACCCTCTTCAACTTCCTGAAGGGTGACTGTGGTGAGCTGGGGGTCGGTCTCTTTCTCCGGGCAACAACAGACAGAACAAGAGGACACAGTCTCAAGCTGCGCCAAGGGAGATGCAAGCTAGAAATAAGGAGGAAGTATTTTACAGAAAGAGTAGTCAAATACTGGAATCATCTACCCAGGGAGGTCGTGGAGTCACCATCCCTCGAAGAGTTTAAAAAAAGACTGGATGTGGCACTTGGTGCCATGATCTAGTTGAGGTATTAGAACATGGGTTGGACTCGATGATCTTAAAGGTCTCTTCCAACCTAGAATTTCTGTGATTCTGTGATTCTGTGAATTTCAGCAGAAACAGGCTGCTCTCTAGAATTAATAAAAGCTCAGCCCCTATTTGTGTTATACAACAGTCATTCATCAGCAGCTTTTTGAATTATTATTCACTATTTTGAAGACTGAATCTAAGTTCATCTGACCCAAACTGAACGTTTCCTGAGAAGTGAGAAGTTCCATTTCAACACTGAATTTCAGGCTCTCTTAATACATTTTCTCCAATACTAATGGTTTTCATACTTTCAAAAGAGATACAGCAGTTTCTTCTACTAAAGCTGCTCCATCAGAAATGCCTTTGACATGCCATCTTAAAGAACATATTGTAAACAGAAGAATTGCTAAACAAAGCCACAGCACTTCTGTTTGAGACCATAAAATCTGCACTGAGCTGTACATTTCATACCAAGAGTTTTCACTATAGGAGTAGCAGCTCCTCAACTAATTCAATTTGTGAGTATAACATTGAATATTAACACGAAGCTAAAACATTGTTCTGGTGCCTACTAGAGCTTTATAGCTCAAAACAGTTTTAAAATATTCAAGTGTAACCAAATCAAACTGTCATTTCAGAATGTATAGCTGAATAATATCCATAATGAAATGAGCTGTATTAAATAAAAAGCACCCTTATTTCTCTATTGGCAACATAGAAATTAACTTGAGGGAAGCAAGCTATAGTATTTATATGCAGCTGTAGTAGTGACTTTACTTCACATTTGCATATTAAAACCTGCATTCCAGCAAAGCAAATGACTTTGATAAATTGCCTTACTCATAATTATTGAATATTCTTATGCATCTTAGAAGACCTCAGACACTTTTAAAATTAATCTGAAATTTCACACAAGGATAACTTTATACCCTTTAGTTGTTTTAAGCATTTCTCTTTTCTCAGAGAGATTTGTTAATGAATCTTGTCATATACTTTTAAATTAAAAAGTTTATGAAATGAAAACTTTGTTTAGTTTTTTTTTCAGTCTGTTGTTCATTTTCATTATTGACTGATAAGCCTTCAAAACTTGTTTAATTTTATATATTTTCAAGAATGATGACTCCTGAAATGTTTTAATATAGCAATATTTTACAATCTTAGGTTTAGGCTACTTTTTCTTTCCTTGCACACTGGAAGCTTATGTTCTATATTATTTTTCTGACTAGCCATATACAGAGCTATGTCATGGGAGTAATTCTGGTATTATCACAGAAAATTTCTTCCATATTATTTGTTATTTCTAAGAATATGAACAAAAAGCACTCTCTGTCCTCATACTAGGCAAGAAAAAAAAGACACCTTCACCATCCCTCTCGTGTTTTTATAAACCAAGATGTCAAATATCTGCCTTCGTGGGATTTATATGGACTTTTTAATCACATTTTATGTAATTTTCTTTTTTCCAGACAGCACCATCCTAGTCAAAGTAGTCAGCCCTCCTGAATCTGCTGCTCCCTGTCTTTGACATTCCCTTTTGCCCTTTCTATTTTAGCAGCTCTGAAGGAGGAAATCTGAGCTACGCAGCAAGGTGAAAATGCAGAACAGCATTGTTTGATATAGCGTACTAAGCGTGTCCTAATTCATTACTTATTCCTTTACATCCTAAAAAATTGTCATTTATTGTGCTTTCTTGGCCCTTGGTGAGGGTGCACATTTATCCCTTGGTGTACCTGAGTGTTACTAAAGCCACTACACAGCTCCTCCATCATCACCTTTCCTTGTCCCAGCCCCATTCAGACAGTGGCCACAGCAGAACAGATACCAGCCAGGTCTAGGCACAAAAACTACATGCTCTGCTGGTATTGCTGAATAATCACTTGCCTTTCTGGGCAGAAATTTATACTAAAATGCACAGTTTCTTTGTATAAGGATCAACTTTTGAAAAACTGGCTCTGCTGTGCCCAAACAAGACACACTTTCCTGCGCCTCCATGAAGCTCAGCCAAAATTTCCTCAGCAGAAACCATTTGCCCTTTCACGTATCCTCTCTACATGATGGAAATGCACAATGCTGGGAAAACTTGGCAATAGTTGAAAACAGGACTTGTCCCTTTTTATATTCTTTCAAATGGAGTGACAGTGTCTCAAGACTGAGCCAATATCCCAAATCTGGTATTAATCACTTTTACAATCACCTTCATTGTAAAAAATGAAGTATTTATTCAGTGAGCAATTAAAGTCTGGTCAGTGTCAGAGTTAGGGAGACTTGACTGTCGTATATATTAGAAATGAGGAAGAGAAAATAATAATAATAATAATAATAATAATAATAATAATAATAATAATAATAATAATAATAATAATAATAATAATAATAATAATAATATCCCCTAAATGCTCTGGAGTGGTGATGGAGGTTTTGCACACACTGGCACTGCTTCTGATGAAAAGTCTGTAAGATGAAGTTCCTGTTGTATATCACTGTAAATATCTTCCTTTTATTTATTCTTTTTAATCCTCCTTTGTTTTCTGTCTCAGCTGATATTTTTTTCTGTGGCCTAAGGATGTCAAGAATTGTTGTTTTGTTTGGTTTTTTTTAATCATTACTTTATACCTTGTGTCTTAAATGCACTGAGCATAAATGGATTCTATTGAGAGTCTAAACACCAGACAAATCTAAATGGGAATATAAATGAATACAAGCGAAGGACATTTAGAGAAGTCTTTTAAAATAACAAATAATGTTTTGAACTAAATGCCTTCATGCAAGAGAATTGTTTTTCTCCAAATGCAAACTAATCTCCAGAGGGCTTTTTCCTGTTGTGTTACTGTTTTGTTGTTTTTTTTGAAAATTAACTTTTCAACTTGATATTTATTTAAGCTTTCATTCTTTTTGTGTTTTGACTATGCAGTTAAAACTGCTGCCAGTAGTAATAGTACCTTCTTCCTTAGAGAGCCTCAAGAAATGTCTAACAACTTCTCTCTTTACTGAATGTTAAAAGGTTGCTGTCAGTAAGGTAAAAGATTGGCATTTCAGATACCTGTTTAAAAAGTGACAAAAATACAAAATTTTACGTGGGCAAACCCATTATTTTCTGGCTCCTTTGTCCATAACAAGCTGACACTCTTAGCCATTTTAGGATGGTATCATTTTCCTCTGAAGGCCAGGTATGTATTTATCTTCTAAAGGATGACTTTTAAGTCTTGATTGTTGTAAAGGATTTTTTTATTAAATTCTTTCATAGGCTTTGTCTGGCTGAATCTGACCAATGTGTCTAATGCAAAAACTAGCACATTCTCACACAAACAAATGTTTTGTTTCCTTCTTGAAACCAAAATCATGAAAGAAATTTTTTTTTCCAATAATAAATAATTATTCTAGAGTATGTTTTTTCATTAATAGAGGCATCTGTAGAAGGCTTTGTGCTTGAAGAATAATTTTTAAAGATAATAAAAGTGAACTAAATGGTATCAATTTGTCAAATTTGCTGATTTAGTTCTTCTATTTCTCCCAGAAACTTGTTTTCATTCTTCTTGTAAACTCTCCCAAGTCCAAGAATAAGCTATTATGTATTGCTCATTAGACTTACCAAAATTCCCCAAAGAGAACTGGGAAAGTCCTCTCCCTTTTTAGAAAATCCACTTACTATCTAACAAATCAGTCAATCCAACAGCCATTCTCTTCTCCTCTATCATCACAACATATATTACTGTCTGTAGTCTAAAAGTACATATCTGGTGTTATTTTTGGTAAAGAAATCAGTTCTGAGTAGAGGAACGGTGAGAAGAATGAAAAAAGGCAATGAATGTTGACCTCTGGTTTATAATAGAATTTATTTTTGTTAATTTATATTAGTTAAGGTTTCTCTTCAATATCCCATGAAGCAATTTAGTTAAGTCCATTAACTAATTTAAGCAATATTAATTAATTTTGAATAGACCTTAATGCAGATTTCAAAATAGCAGAGAAGTTGGAAGGAGATACTCTTTATGGTCCCTCCCAAGTCAAACCATTCCAGGATTCTGTGGTCTTGTTCCCTCTACTGAACTTTCCCACACCTGGGACACGTGGACATGCTCCTAGGTCACAGCTGTTACAGGACATATTCTGAATATCCGCCCACTGGAGAATCCATCCTCACCTTCTAATAATGCAGGGGGATTTTCCTATGCAAAGAATTTAATCCCTAATTTGTTGTAAGCGCTCTAGAAATTACAGGCTTTCACACATGTGCTAATGAAGGCACGTGTCCTGAGAATAAAAAAGAAAGCTGAGTCCTATAAAAAAAAGAGAAAATTCACCATCATCTGCCATCCTCACCTCAGTCAAGCCCTGCTCCCCTGAAGCATCTCCAGTAAAGGCTTCTCATATTGGCTGTATCACCACAGGGCAAGGTTTCCGTGGCTTTGTATTTCTGTAGAATGACTTTTCTTAATCAAAATGAAAACATATTTGGACAGCACACACCAGACAACTCCATGATGCTGGAAGGGAAGGAGAGAGGTGGTTTGCTTTCAGTGCTTTTGCTGTTCCTTGTGGAGGTGGGGACAGAAACATCAACAAGCCCTGGTGTTTCTGGGACAGACATCAAATCCAAGGGGAGCAGAGCACAGCCCTGGAGCAAAGCATTGCTTCCTCTGGTGAGGAAGGTGAGGAAATACTTCAGAATAGGGAAGAAGAGATTAATTAGTGGATCTGCACTATTCCCAAAAAAGGGATATTTTTCCTGATGTAATGACAGTTCTCCCTCAGCATCTTGGGTGCCATTTTTCATAGTGATCTTCCTAAGCAGCGCAAATCTACAAACTCAAGGTTTTCAGCAAATATTTTGGCAAACTTCCCCTTCAAGAGATATACTACACCTTATCTATTAATTTCTTGCTTTGAATATGCATAATTCTTGCTTGCCTCCATCAGGATGACTCCTTCATAGTCAATGCTATGTATGCAATGTATATGTTTATGCAAATAAGCAGAAAGCACTTTTTCACAGAAGAAAGTAGACTTAATGAAATGCAAATCAAGCCCACAAAGGTAAGGCACAGTTCAAGTTTCACTGCAGAAATGCTGATGGCAGTATGATCCCAGGCTTTACTGCTGTTATTTTCTCTGGGGGCATCACCTTATTGTTGTAACATGAGGATGGGCTACAGTAGTGCAAAGAATTCAACATTCAGTGTGTGCATTTAGAGTACAACATTAAAATGAGGGGGGAAAATCAAGTAGTTTATCAACAGGATGAAGATTTGATGTGTTTTTCATGCTCTGCTTTTGAGCAAGAAGGATGATGGTATGACACCAGAGCTGGGGAGCGGGGAGGGAGAAGCTTATACTTAGAGATGGTATGTGACAACCAGATAATCACAGAATTATTCAGGTATTCAGGATGGAAAAGACCTTTGGGGTCATCGAGTCCAAGTGCAAACCCAGCACTGCCAAGCCCACCACTAAACCCTGTCCCTAAGCAGCACATCCACACATCTTTCAAATGCCTCCAGGGATAGGCACTCCACCACTTCCTTGGGCACCCTTCAGTGAAGAGTTTTTTCCTAATAACCAATCTAAACCTCCTGTGGTATAACTTGAGGCCATGTCCTCTCATGCTAAAGTAACTCTGGGTTTTTCGGGATGGGAGAGACTTCCTTTAAATCCAATATGCAGTCTGACCCATTTATGACACAGGAATTCTCTTTTGACCATAGTTTATGGAAACAGGGAAATGAACAACACAGCCTAAGTAGGAAAAAAAAAAAAAAAAGCAAAACAAAAAAATCAGAACATCACATTGGTGAGATCTTTATATTATTACCAAAATAATACATGCAGCAGTTAAGCCACAGCTTTACCTTCCAGAAAGTTAAACATCTTGTTGGAAAGACTTTTCTCCAGTTGTTGTTGATCAAACATTTAAGTGTACATCCTGGAGGAATCGCTCATATTTTCACTTTCTTTTAGTTTTAAAATCAGTAAGAAAAATAGAGGATTTTCTTTTTTTAAATGAACTCATTAATTCCCTGGATCTTTTCTAGGCTGTGCTATGACTGAACTCCAGTTCCCAGATAAACCGCAGAGTAATTATTTTCAAGAAAATGATGATTTTCTGGAAATCACTGTTCCCTTCAAAAGCCAATCTGACAAACTCAGCTTTTGATGAGCTCTAAGCACCATTTTTTCTTAGCCTAGTCTTTCTCTGTTCCTCCCTGCTGTCTGTTCTGTGAAATCATGCCTGAAAGCTGTAAGTGTAATACACTTACCAGTCATACAATTTTAAACAGAGTTGTGCTATCTAACAGCTTTGTGAGCTTGGAGTGTGTCCATGACTCCTGAGACACACAGAGCAATGTACCTAAACTGTGTCCTTATCTTTGTATGACTGTTCATTCCTATTAAAGTATATATTAGAAAAGAAAACTAATTTTGATGTTATTTCTGATACATATTTCTGATTACTTCTGATAATAGTAACTCTTTTACACAATAATATTCAATAATTTTATTCTCTGGCGCATGAAAAAATATTTGTCTTCTTAAAAATTATCATTTCTTTCTCTTTTTTGAACAAGAGCTGTAAGTCACCAAACCAGTCTTGCCAATCATAGTGTATTTTGCCTGTCACAGAGAGTGAATTTAATTGTGCTAATTAAAGCTGAAAATCAAACACAGATCTGACCATAAAGGCAAACAAGCCCATTCTTGTTAAAACAGACAAAACGTGAAGGTCACAACTTATATATTAATATATTCTTCCATGTGACCTTCAGTTGTAAACAAAGAATATTAAATGCTGTTATTCATCTTCTGCTAATGAACATATATTACTCTGGAGTCTAATGAATAGATAAAACATCTCCGTTCATCAAATATTTATAAAAGTAATATTTTCTGTGCTTACCAATTAAAGGGGTATTTTATTACAAATTTAGAGCACGCCAGCTTCAAAATCCTTGGAGACTAGGTGCTTGAGAGTGCCAGGAAATGAAGACTGGTCATCAAGTCATTATCTTCACATGGCTATTTCCAATAAACAAATATGAAAATGTAATAATAAACATAGTATTAAGCCAAGTGAATAGCCATTCAAGGTTTACTGATTCCTCTCTCAATCCCTGGTCTGGCAGCAGCTGACAATTTCATTATTCTCTGAGCATGTCTAAATACTTACCTGCATCACAGATATTTGCAAAGAATTTGCTCCTACTCTCATCCCATTAGAGATATTCAGATCACCATCATCCAATAAACACAATACAATAATTTTAAAGTATTTAAAATAAATATACATACACCTACTAGTATCATCTGATATCAAGAAAGCATACAATACAATATTTGCATAGTGAAATTCAAAATATTCGCATGCTTACATGGCTTCCATCCCCCCACCCCACTCACCCCTTGTACCCAACAGAAGCTGAAAGCCTCAGGGGCACGAGGTCTCCACAGCAAGCTGAAATACCTGTGGTAGGTACTGTCTGTTCAAACAGGCATATTAATACAAAATAAATGCAATGAATAATCCGTGTGGACTTTACTGTTTGTAAACGTGTCATCTTCAGTTTATGGATATAAACTTATAAAGTATAAATTCAGGAACTTATGCATAGATTTCCACAGCCTAATATTTTCTCCTCTGTTTCTACTAGTTTAGATGAAAATAACTGTCAAATAAATCATAATTTACCGAGTCTTTAAAACTTTTAAATTACTGATATATCAGGCACAGAATATTTTCTATGAGGAATAAATACTTTTCTTGGGAGGTGAAAGGCTAAAAATTCCCAAGCAACAAGCTTTTATGAATAGATTACCTTCAGCAAATGTGTGAGCAATAGATTTTGATAAACAACAGTTTGGACATTTTTCTTCTTTCTGTCTGGCATCAGATGGTGGAAACTGCCTTTCCGTCACAAGCACAGATCTGGAACACCCCAAAGAATCAGCCCTAAGAATCTGTTAAAATTGACACATTGCTTTGGCTTTGTTGCATTAAGCTGGTAAGAGCAAACAAGGATTTATTGGGCAATTTACAAGGGGAAAGAAAAGGCCATTTTCCTCCAGTGCAGGCCACTGGTGCCCTCTGCTGTCACTCTGCCGATTATCACGGGTTCACTTTGTTTCTAGTCCCACTCAAATTTGTCTCCAAACTGCTGTTAGTGTTTCTCAATTACGCTTGGAAGGTATGGTGCATATGTAAAAAATAAGGGGATTTCTTTTTTCCCCTTCAGTATGTGCTGCTTTTATATATAAAAAAAAAAATGTTCCAGACAAAGACTTTGATAATTTATCTGCCCTCTGTGGTTATGGAATATTGCATCACACAGCAATGTTCCATACAAACAGCAAATTGCTGAACATACAGTCTGGAGTTTTTCTCTGTGTCCCGAGGTTTCTCTGTAGCCTTAAGAAATTAGCTGGCATCCTGCTCAAAACTTTCTCAGTCTGCATTCCCAATAAGACAGCGAAAGCATTTTCGATGACCTTAGCATCCTTTGCAGCTGCCTCAAAAGCCACTGCTGTCCTGTGCTGCAATCCAGGGTGGCTGTGTGCCACCTGTGTATTTGCACATCTATGGGTAAAAAAAACAAAACCAAAAAGCTGTCAAATCTCACTGCAGCCCTGGTGCTGGGTAACTCCTTGGGAGGAAAGGTGTGCATGGCAATGGGCAGCTTTATCCAGTAGTCTTCAGCTTAAGAAGGAATTTAAGGGAACTCCCACATCCACATCAAAATGCAGAGGTGGCTACAGGCCACAGCTGCCACCTCTGCACCAGCTTTCCTCTGACCACAAAGCTGATTTGTACCTGGTGCTCAGACATGATGATGATGCATGTGTCAAGGAATATATATTCAGGCCCCATTATCAGCAAGTTATGAAGACTTAAGAAATAGGCACAAAGGTTTTGCTGCTGTTATGAGAGCACCATGGTCACCTGGTGATGTGCACTGCAGCTGCTTGTCTGTGGCGCTGAGTTTCTTAAAGATCTGAAAGCACAGCTAATTCCACTCTTGAAGAGAATTATGCAGAAGAGTGAGAATCAGCAGGATGATCTGAGTCCAGGAGTGCAGATTTAAGTTTTAGCCCAGTTGCACATTAAATTGAGATTTTCGAAAAATGGAAGAGATTAATAGAGGAGATTGCTGCCCTAAGAAATGCAAAACTGTATTATTGAAATGAGAGATTGTATTACTTTTTACTGGGTGGAGTTCTTCCATCCTTTGTTTAACTAGAAATAAGGACCATTGACCAGGAACAGCATGTCAGAGGCACTGAGGGTTCTGGCTTTCAGAATATATCACAGTCTACAGGCAAAAAAAATTAAAAATTAACTTCTTGAGTCATGAATATGTGCAACTCTTTTTGTGACAGTTATTTTTTATTTGTCTCAAAGAAGAACAAACTGGACCTTTTGCATAACTAGAGGTAAATGAAAGGAATAACAAATCCAGAAATAGACTTTTTAAAATTCTGAACATTTTTTATACATTTCTTTTGAAAATAGCGCTTAAAGTCTTTTTTGAGTTCATATTTGTCCTGAGATATGTTTGCACAAGAACCCTTCTTCTCAACTAAATTCAGTGTTCTTGTCATCCTTCATACTTCATTCCATTAATATTTTAATATATTTATGGTTTAAAAGCAAAGTCTATTCAAGACAGAGCTTCTACCTTTAACCACCTTACCTCAGAATCTTTTTCTGCAGAGTGCAAACACCTGTAATGCAAACACCTGTAATTTGTGTCTCCATACAAAGAGGCAAGGCTCTCGAATTCAAAATGCATGACATAAAGGACAAACTAAATAAACCCATCCTCCTGTCTCAACCAAACTAATTTAAATTTCCTAATATAACAAAGCAGCTGTGAATCTACTGCCTGGAGGCACAGGCACTGTGGCACACTTAACAAATGGCCAAGCAGATGCCCCTGGTATGGATCCTCAAGAGACAGGAGGTGTTGTTTTTGTGCAACACATTGGTATTACCTTTGGTGCCTCAGAAAATTACCACTGAGATCCCCCTGCATAATAGCCAAAGCTGCTTAGGTATTCACATTAAGAGCTACAAAGTTTTATGTATTCTAGTCTGGAGCACAGCTGCCTACTTTTCTTAGTGTTCACCATTTTTGTGAGGTCTTAAATCACCCCAAAATTGCTGCTTACTTCAGGATTTGCCATTCCTGAGGCTTCAATCTGATTTCCTGCCAGCATCAGAACAGGCAGCCATTTGAAAATGGCTGTAACACTTGTTGGGCTGGCTGAAAATGTTTTCTCAGGTGTGATATTTCCTGCTCCAGAAGCTTAAAGCATCTTAATGATGGAGGAGTGTTAGGGGAGTTCTCACTGGCAGCTTCCCTGGTGCCATTTTGAAAAGGCCTCTGTGATCTATTTTCTAAGAAAAGCTGGTTCTTACTCACAGCATGGGAGTGACCATTTTTTACTGCCAGGTCAATAAGAAGGGTAAGGTCCATTACCACATCTAAAAGAAAGGCTCAGGGAAAGCTAGTTCAATACAATGAAATTCCTCTGTAAACTGGGTAGGAGCATTCTGTGTCCTGTTCAGTGAATTTATGAACAGTGTGACCAAATAAACCTGCAGGACACATTGATGACTCCCTCACTGGTGTACTGTTTCCTCTCTCATATATATATATATATATATAGGACATATATATATATATATATATATGCCCTATCCAGTACTCTAGTCCATGTTCCATGTTCTATCAGAAATGTAAGACTTTTTTTTTCTGTTAATAAATCACTGTCCACTTTTGTCTGCGTTATTTTTCCACCCTTTTTCACAAAATGATCCTTATCTTAAATACATCTTCCATGGCTATATATGCAGTTCACATTTCCTATTCAGAACCCTGCTTAACCATTATTGGACACGTGGACTGAACCATTGTTCTTTCAAAATATATTTTGAAATATATTCCTTTGCACTGTTGTTGTCCTTGAGAGCTGCAGTTATTGGATGTGGGGCTTGGTGGTTTGGGCAAATTATTGACTCCTTTATTACTGCATCATAAAATCCGTAACTACACTCTCCTAAATGCTCTCACACTTCTCTCCCTGCCCAATACATGGTTAAATACATGAGGCAAGCTGTGATGACAGAAAAAGAGGTGTGTGAATGACCAGAACTAGAAATCTCTTTAGGAGTCCTACAGTTGAAGGACACAGCAGCACGCAGTTTATCATTTCTTTCAGAACACAAAAATCAAGATACCGTGTTTCTTCTGAATAGAAATTGAGTATTTTAGAGTTCTGGGACGCTTAGGGGAAGGGAGTTGTTTTTGTAGGTGTTTTGAGGGGGCAGGGGACAACATAATATGAGAATTTCAACCTGTTGGATCTTCAATGAGCAAGGAAGTCAGTCAATTTTGGATCATTACAAACAGAGAACCATTATGCACTTTTCTTTTGCAAGCCAGGATTACATTCTTGTCCCCTAGCTCATTAAAATGATGAAAAATTAAACTAGCCAAAGGAAAAAAAAATAAAAACAAGAAAAAAGAAAAAGTGGATTTTCTGCTGTACCAGCTTACATAGGGATTAGGTAATAACCAGAATCAGTTTGAGGGTGAGACCAGAAGGTAAAACATTCCTGTTGGATCAGCTCATCTCAGCTGTGAAATCTCACCTGGGAAAAAATCCCACAACACAAACAGAAGTTCTGACAAAAAAAAAATTACAAAGAAGCAATGGAGCAATAGATAAGAAAGAAACAATATTTTAAACTTTTCATTTCAACCTTCCATGCCCAGCAACTTCTGATCATCTACATGTTAATAAATCTCCCTTAAGAGATCAAAAGTAATTTTGTATGTCTTGCTATTCTCATGTAAAAAAAAGCAAAACAAAACAGAACAAAGTGTAATTCTGATCAGCAAAAAATCCATTGCATCCTTCAATTCATTCTAAATTTTATTTCAAGAATGATATTTCAAGAATCATTTTCAGTGCCAAAGATTTTTAGGACATGGACACTGGAATTTTTGGATGTTTAGTCAATCAACATTGAATAAATCATGTATGAATGATTTATCCAGCCAGGTACAGCCCCTCTGTGGAAGCTCCAAATATGCATAATTACAATCAGTCTCCTTCAGCATCCTCAAAATGAAATGATAGTTTTTGAGTTTAAAACAGCAAACGTCTCTAAAAGGCAAGGTCCTGTGGAAATGTTGGATCTTGCTAGATCATGGCTGAAAGTTCCTGGAATTGCAGATTTAGATTTGCAAGTGTTGAGCAGATGAGATCAACACACTGACAAAAAGGCATGGAGCACTTTTCAAGAAGCTGATTTAATCTGAATGATGTTTGGTACAACCAGATCCATGTTTTATTATGCTAAACTTTATTTGTGTAGCAGAATGCCTGATCTTGATAAGTCCTTTTCTTGAATCCTCTCATTTTCTGACTGCTTCACATATTATGACAAACTTCAATTCTCCTTCTGCAAGAAAATAAAATGGAAGTGGAGCTGTAGTATTTCATCTAATTTGTTGGCTCCAGAAAGTTTAAATCAACTTCAAAACTTTCTTAAAGTAATTGTGTGGAAAAAAACCCACAACTTTTTAAAAGTAATTGTGTGGAAAAAAACCAACAACTTTTTAAAAGTAATTGTGTGGAATTTTCACCTATTACTCTTCTGGCATGAATTTAATATAAAGAATTTCTTTTTTTACAGCGATGGGAAACTAAGCAATAACTAGTGATAACTTAAGCTAGCACAAGACAAAAAAGTTTATCTGGTAATATGAAGACTTCAGGGGAATAAAAAAGTTTTCAGGATATTTCTGCAATTTACTGAATGGGCTTAGAGAAAAAAAAGAAAAATGCAATGATCAGAATGTCTGTATGTGAATTTTGAAGCAGAAAGAATATAAAACATGCCAGATATCAAGTTCAGACACCTGACCTTATTTACAGACCAAATTTTGTAAACCCAGCATGAAAGCTGTGGTTACAAATCAGTTTGGAGGAATTTGCTTTGACACTCTTCAGCTGGAATGATGATGCAAGTGGGAAGCACACACTGTACTGCATGACAAACAAAATTTGTCTTTTTTGAAGCACACAGCCATGCTCAATTATTGTGAAACATCCAAGGCCATACCCACTGAGATTTAAAGAGTGTGATACTTGCTATTACACTAATTTATACAAGCCTCAAACTGAACTTCAGAGGAGTCTCTGTCTCAGAGGTAGCACAGCAGACTCTGTGCTTCCTTGTCAAATGCTTTTAGCTAACAGTGGTGATTTAAAAATATCTAACTCCTGGTATGAACTGAAAAATAACCTTCCTTTCAGAAGGAATATAAAAGTAATTGTACTCTGTGTGGTAAACCTAAGATGGTTTCTTTTAGAAGAAATTAGCTTTTCTTTCATTTTTCAGAGCTCAGCTAAACAAACCCTCCAGCTAAAATTCCTCCTCTTCCTTAAGATTTCATTTCTTATAGAAAATTAAATTCTAGTATAACTTAATGAGTACAAACCTAAATATACTTTTTTTTTTTATGAATGTTTTTAAGGTTTGTCACAACTGCTGCTGTCATTAGGTGAAAGAAAATTTCCTGCATGTGTCATAGCCTACCCCAGTTCATCTGATAATCACCTGCAAGCAAGTGACTGAACATTCAATCCTAATAAACTGCTAGTGGTGAAATCTTCTGGTTTCACTGCTCACAAGGGTTCTCTGGGTAGTGAGGCCACTTCCAGCTATCCTGCTGTGAAATGCACTGCTATTAAATCTTTCACATGAAAATCAGGAAAACACAAAGAATGACAATTATTTTTTCTTTTATATTTTTAAAGCTTTGAGCTAGTTAAGACTTTTTCTTCTTTCTATTTATCACTTACTGTAGCTATAAAAATGTTCATATTTTACAAAACAAATTAAAGCACTTAGCTACTTGTTTTCTCATCATCCTGAGTGACCATCAACCACAGCCCTTGTTTATTCTCTTGTACAATAACAATGATTTTACTTTTTGCTCTCAAAAAGCTGTTCCTTCACATTTGTGCAGATAAAGAATCCCAAAACATAGACATGTGCCTTTTCTTTTTTTTTTTTAATTATCCATATCTCCCTCCTACTGAGTGAAATACACTTCCCATGAAAGAAGTTAACATTAACCAGCACACCCTCAGAAGGAAAAACTTTGGGGGTTGTTTTGATGTTCTGGATAAAGAGTTTTAAATGGTACACTTTTATCCATACCACTCCAAACATCACTGAGAAAAACTGCTAGGATTTAAGTATTTTATGATAGGTCTACTTTAAACTAGGAAGTGAAAAAAACATTGAAATTTATCACTCTTTTCAAGCCTTCAGGTTTAGTTATTTTATGTCTCAGGTTTTGAGTGTTCTGAAGTCTGCATCAGTTTAATCACTTGTCAAAACTTCTCCTGAAAGTTTTAAAAATGTGTAAGATATTGTTGAGTTTGGCACTTTAGAAACTGTGTAACTCAGGCAATTTGACAATTTTTAGCTTGAGCTTTCTGCTGAAGACACAAATATAACAGACACTCCAGAAGAAGATGTCTTACTAAAAAAAAGACTGATTTGCCACAAATAATAAATTTTGCTGAACTATTTCATTTTGAGTGTCTTCTTAGTTGCCCCACCATAAGTCAAAAGCAATCCTCACAAAATTCCTGTCTTTCAATAGAGAGAGGAGAATCAGGTCCCAGCAGTAACACAAAATCAATTGCTGAAGTAAATAATAAATTAATAAAAAACAAAAATACACAACACCTTCTGCAGACAAAGGAAGACAAACTTTATTATTTTGCCATAATAAAGTTTGGACTAGTCAAACTTTGAACTTGTAAAAAAGTTACAGTGATGTTTTCTTACTTTCCACCTAATTGTTGAGTGATTGGCTGTTTTGTTGGGTTTTTTTTTTGTTTTGTTTTTTTTTCAAGAGGTTTGCAGAACAAAGGCCATTACAGATATTAGGGAAAAAAATAACAAGAGTATCTTCTCACACAGATTTTCCATCCAGAAACATCCCTGTTTGTAGTTAGAAAGTGAAATGTGGGAAGGCAGAGGAGAAAGAGGCACAGGGAAAGGACTGAAGTGGTATCAGCCCTAGAACAAAGGACATGAAAGTTTGGAAAAGACACATCAGAGTAATCCAGGAGATCCTAAAATCTAGAATCTGTTGCTAAAATAAAGCAGTGTTCATTTGCAAGAAGGAAGAAGAAGAAGGCAACCAAACCTACAGAGCCACTATTCAAAACAGCAAATATGTTACTGACAGAGACCAAGGATGAGATTTGGGAGAATATTATCAAATTAACTTTAATTATACAAAAAGAGAAACTACTTAGTTTCACCAATTGTGGTGATTTTTTATTTGGTTTGGTTTGGGGTTTTTTCCTTGTTTGTTATTTGGTTGTTTTTGGTTTTGTTTTTGTTTTTGATTTTGTTTTCTTTTTGGTTAGGTTTGGTTTGGTTGGTTGGCTTTTTATGGTTTTTTGGTGGGTTTTTTGGTGTTGTTGTTTTGTTGTGTTTTTGGGGGGTTTTTGGATTTTTTTTTTGGTTGGTTGTTTTTTTGGTTTTTTGGGGTTTTGGGGGAGTATCCTCTAGTAAGAAATTTACTTAGTCTTAATGGCATGTGATGTTAAACCAATGACTGTATTTTACAGGCATTCATCTCACCAGGCCATTGGAGAAGAACTTGGATTTCAGGGGGAAGGAAAAGACAGAGAGCAAATGTTGTGATTGGTATTTTAATGAATATAGCAAGCTTCCACTGACACTTGTGATTTACAGTCCTTAGGTCATGAGCATCTTTTCCTGTGCATTCTCAAAGGGAGATTTTGCTGTGGGAACAGCCAAAAGAGAAAAGCTCTCCAAGTCACACCCCACATGATGCAGAAGTCATTCCCAGCTGAGTAACTCTCTTCTCCTGTGGGCACAAATATTGATATACTGTGCACATGAGTATGCCTATTTGACTTAATACAAATATTGCATGCAGTGTACTCAGCCTTTTCAATTTTTCATTTTCAGGCTCTGGCAGGATCATTTCAGTTGGGAAAAACTTCCAAGACCACTGAGTCCAAACTTTGAGCAATAAATGTTTTTCTAATTAGCTAGATGCTCTTAAATAAGTATTTATGCTCCATTACAATAAAACTACTTTATAAGTATACAGATATTTTTTTTTTTTCCAAAGCATGTGCAGTTAAAGAAGGAACATTTCCAGTTTGGACATCAGAATGCTGAATAGATATGAAAGTTAAATTGTTTAATGAAAGAAGGCACTGTCCTAAAGCAGCAGAATAATTATTGTGTTAGGAAAACTACCAGGCAAAAAGGCTGGTCCTAAAAATGAAAGTTAGAATTTCATGTAGATTCTATGCAACACATGGCTGAAACCCAGGCTAAAAAAGATAGTTAAGAAAGGATATCTCAAGATTTTGGTAAATTGGTTCTTTTCTTCCTGTTGGATATGCACCATTTCTGATACTTTGGGAAACTGATGAGCACCTCTTACAATGAAGATGCTCAAAAACCTAATTTTCTCTACTGCTTCATGAGACACTGAGTTCTGTCTGTCTGGAACTGGCAGGTAAACACAAATGAAGCCATCAAACCCAGTCTGTGAGCTTGGCCACATTAAAATCGATTTGAATGTAAAGGTGAACTAAGGTTAATATTGATTAGAATGGGACAAAAGCACTAAAAGAATAAGAAAAGACAGGATAATCCTATTTGGCTTCCATGTTACAGATCATATGTTTTATCCTGTATGTGTACTTTTTTCTTTAAAGATGAAGAAGGAGGAAAGAATATAGGAAGTAGATAACAAATTGCAAAATAGAAAAGGAAATACACCTGAATATAGATGAAAAAACAAAGTAAAACCTTTTTACACTAAAACTGTGAAAACAAAGTGATAGGATCCAAACCTCATTATTTTGGAAAAGACTCAGACATTTGGATCCTGAAAATCACCTAAGCTGTTTATTAGAATATATATCTCTTTTCTGCAGCTTGCTTTGTCAAAATGTTTTATATGCTGTATTCTGGAGCAATTTATGGTTAGATATGTTTTGACTTCTTATTACTAGAAAAGCAGGAAGGAGAAATAATTGATTGTCAGAGCATTCAGAAAGTAGTTTCTATTCTTATTGCAATACATACAGAATTCTCAGGTTAAAAATAAAAAGATGAAGCACAGACAATTTTTAAGCTGATAAACGATCTATGTGATGCTTCAATTGTTTTTCTCTCATGCAGTGTTTTGACAAATTATGATGCTTTGAGACCAGTACAGTGCAATTAATGGAAATCTGGGTATCAGAAAGGGGCAAGTACTCAATGTATCACTTAAAATGATAGTATTTCTTCAAACAACTTGTAATGGAGGCTCAGTTCCTGGTTTTCATATGTTCTTACTAATGAACATATAGATGTATTCACATAATGTTTGCTCTGCTGCTGACATTTGTAATAATGCCCACTATTCTTCAAGTACATTTTTAAAAGCACCTCTTTGCATTTTGGAGCTTGCCAAAGCCCATGGTGTTTGTTTCCCCCAACCCAGAACACAAACTTTTACTTGAAACATGATTTTGGTTCAAACAGACATAATGCTCTTTTCTAGGATTTATTTTCATAGCAGTTCAATAACCACATACCATATTCAGCCTCTCTGTGTGTCTGGAGAATATATTATTCCTACCTAAATTGATTTTAAATTATTTCTTAGTCATTGTTTAGCTTGCCAGTGGTAAATAAAGAGCAAAGAAATTACCACGGAAATTGTGACACCAGTTTTTGTATGAAGTGCCTTGTTCTCTTGCACTGCAAAGGCGGTGTTGATTTCTCTGATTCTCAGGAGGAACAAGAACTAAGAGCTCTGCAGGTATTAAGTGAGAGTGACACAAACCCCGTGAGGGGCTGGGACTTGTACCTCAAGTCAAGTTGTACATCCAGGCAACTTGTACCTCACTGCCAGCTGTCCTGCTCCATTACAGCCTGGAAGCCTTTAATAAAATTGGCATCTTTCTAAATGTATCTTAGCAGCTTCAAAGAAGTTGTGCAATTCTTTCTTGACGATGGCATTATAGGCATTTGTCTTTCCTCCTGCTGTGCCCCTGACTAAGTTTGATGTTACCTCTACCTGTGTCAAGCTATGAGATAGCTCTCCCAGAGCTACAGTTGCCTAGTTCATCATCCTGGGTCTCATTTGCATTGGGTTAGTCGAATTTAATTGCCAGTATTCTTTTTACATTTTCCTAATGTGTTTATACAGTGATTATAATCTGGTCAATTATTCAATTTTAAAAAACCAAAAAAACAACAAAAACAACCCACAAACGAGCAAACCCACTCAATCTGAAAGATACCTCCCATACTTTCCAAATATTTCTTTCCAGTTCTAGTAAGAAAAACTACTGAAACTCATTATTTTGCAAGACGGGAAAAAGTGTCAAGGAAACTTCTTTGTAGTTTCAAAAGAAAGCTTCACTGCTCTATCAGCAATTACAACCACCAAACAATGGTTTTGATAAATAAACAATGGAAAAGTGATTACTTTAAAATTAAAATTAATTTACTTAACCCAGGCTGAGTTAGGCATCTACCATGAATTTTGTGTATCCAGCTTCACAAAAACTGGATGCAATTGCTGACACACCTAGCAAATTTCTACCAAGGGAACTCAAAAAGAGGACCTGAAGATGGGTTATGAAACTGTCATGAGCAAGCTTGCATGTTACAGAAAACATATTTTTCAGGTAAGTTGAATATATATAAAGCAATTCTTAATTCTTCAAAGTTTAGTTTTTAAAACATCTCGTTTTTGTTTTGCCTCTGGCTGATGCAGTTTTCCCTTTGTAAAATCCTATCCCCAAAACAACATCACATCTGACTTGCAAGAGCGTGAAAATAACAACCTTGGCAACTAGTTTGGAGACTGAAACCCTTCACAGCCTAATCCTCACTCTAACAAATGTTTCTTAGGGGTTTGCTCTCTGAAACAAAACCATTGCTATTCAAGCTGCCTTTCCACTTTTATCAGTACGAAACTAAAAAAAAAATTACTTCCAAAGATTTTTTGTTTTGTATAATTCTATGCCCCCATTACATCACTTCGAAAACTTACATAAGAAAGCTGAAGTTATTGTCTACTGAAAATCCAAAACTCTTCTTTACAAGTTAGAAAACCATTATCAGACATCTATCAGTGAAACATCAGTCATATAAAATATGTATCACAAAACTCAAGAAAGGTGCACAAACACCATCACTTGCTTTTGCTGTTCCTTTTCATAGCTCATAACATCCCTTCAGCTCAACAAGATGCATGACTATATGCTAAGGACAGGAGTCTGTACTGCAGCTCCTCACAGTGTGCATGACAAGGCCAACCAGAGATTTCAGCTTGCATGGAAAGCAAAGGCTTTTTTTTTCCCAAAATATGCACAAGCAGTATCATTATAGTCTGGAATGGCAGTTATCTTGATTTCATGTGAGAAAAAAATTAGTCTTTGAATTTTTAGGCAGACTTTGGGGAAGGATATATATCTTAAAGAGATGTTCTGCATCTCTGAGGAAGGAGGAGCGAGAGGAGGGGAGTGAAGCAGAGCCTGTAAAGAAGGGAAGGGTGGCGGGAAGGTTTTTTTATGATTTGGTTTTATGTCTAATTACTCCACTCTGATTTGGCTGGTAATTAAACTCTTGTCCCAGAGCTGAGTCTGTTTTGTTGGTGGCAATAATTGCTGAGTGATCTCTCCCTGCCCTTACCCTGACTCACTCACAAGTCTTTTGTTGCATTTTCTCTCCCTGGTGCAGCTGAGGAGAGCAGTGACAGAGCAGCTTTGGGGGGCACCAGGGCATTCAGCCAGATCAACCCAACCCAGCACTGCCTGCTCTTGATAATCTCTTTTCTTCCCCAGGGGAAACAGAGACCTTTCTGAGGGGGAGAGAGTGAAGGATGCAAAAGGGAAGGTAAAAATATATTTATTTCTTGTCATGTACTCACACACATTTAAAATACGTCACTTTTGAGTGTCAGAGGAACACTGGTCAGTAATACTCACTTTTTATTCCCCCTCAAATTCAAAATTCTTTGGCTGTTGAGTTTTGCTCTCTTAAATCATAGGCTGGAGCAAAGTTTGTTTTAAGTCTTTAACCATAAGAACCCTGAAGCACTTTTAGCAATATCAGTGATAATTATTGATTTTTTTCCTGAATTGATCAATAGAGAAATAGTCAACCATGTTCAGATCAACAGATCTAATATCAAATTAACTGGTTGCTATTGGCAAGGTATTCTTGCAGGTTTTATTTCTAGTTGAAGATAAGGACTCAAATATCTGAACTCTATTTACCTACATTTCATAGTGAGAAAGAAGGCTCATAAAAATAATAAGGAAAGAAATTAATGGTTGCTTTGTTTTTGAAGGGAGAAGTCTTAAATCTGAAGGACAATTATACAGCTCATAGAGCTGAATGATCACACCACACAAAATGCATTATGTATTTTGCTCTGATGCCTTTTTTCAGAGCAAAAACTAAATTTGTTTCTCTGATGCCTTATGATTTAAGAGGGATGAAATCACAGAGTATGACAGTTTGCTATGCACCAGGAGAAATCTTCTTGGACAATGCAAAAACTTACCAGTTTTTGACAAGAACAGAGATTCTGCCTGCACAGGAAATACAATAAAACATTTCTATTTGTCTCGATGCAGGATAGATTTTTTTTTTTCACCATGCTACAATTTAAAATCCAAACAGTCTTTGGTTTACTTATGGAGAAGGTGCAAAGGGGAGGATATTATCCATAGCATATCAACCTTCTGCCCCTTGTCTGTGCCATGTTTACTGCCTTGCATGTGCTCTTACCTTTTTAGTAAATGCAAATTCTATCATCACTACTCTGAACTATAGTTTTATATACTTGCATTGTATTTTCAAAAACAACAATGACCTGTGTATTGCTGGCAAATATTTATTTTCTGATGTATTCTTAGCATAAAGTCTGGTAACAAATAACCAGCTCAAACTTTCAAATTGCTGGGAGTTGAGAACAAGGATGGTTTTCTTCCTTGTTTTGGGAAATACCTGGTAGGATTACAAGTCACTGCTTGAGGGTATTATTCACAGTAGCAAACTTTTTACATTTTTGAGTAGACTTCATTTTAGTATCTGTTTTAAGCCCAGGAAATATAACATAAAGCCAAGTGTTTTAAAATACAAATATTTTTATTGTTATTATTTCAGATAATTTGTCATAATTTGTGCTGAAGCTCTTCTAAAATTGGGCAAGAAAAGTAATTGAAATAGGTCATTAGTGGTTGCAGGAAAAGCTATACAGGGCTTGTTTTGATTTGCTTGGGTTAGTTAGCAGATGGCAAAGTTCCCTGGGAATGAAAACAAGGAAAGAAAGAGAAAGCAAGAGAGAACACCAGAAAAATGCTTATTTTAAAGCCAAAGACAAAAAAATTTAGGTACTATTCAGTTTGGAGATATGGGTTATTGCTTTAGTACACAGCCAGTTATCATGCAAACTCAAGCTTTAGAACGTACATTTTGAGGTGAGATATCCAGAAAATAACTGAATATAATCAGCATCAAACTGAGCACATGAAATTATGAGACTTATTACTTCTTCCTGTGGGATTCATTTATCATTTGTGTCTGGTCATGTCAGGATGCACCAGTCTGACTGCTGGGATGCACTGAATTGTGTGGAGTTCATGTGCCACTCACACCAAACAGGCACCTCCTGAAATGTGTTTTTCTGGAAGGGAACCACAGGATCATCTCCAAAGAAATCAGGCAAGAGGAAAAAAATTGAGGGTGATGATGATGACTAACCAAATCTCAACCCAAAATTGGAATTAGAAGAGAGGCACAGCTGCTAATACAGATGTACACCTTCTTTGAAGGATGGATAGCAGTTGAGGGATGATTTACCAATTTTCAGTCAACTCTGAACAGCAGATTTTGTACTTTCCCTTAATAATCAAATGGATTAATACTCATTCTTAAAACAATCTTTTGTTTCATTTAATAATGTACAGATAATAATAAATACTGCAAAGCTCAGCTTCCATAGGGTGTTACCACAGCCGTATGCCAGTTTTGCATTAAAATTAAGATTTTAATGTCATAATCAGTTTAAAATCTCTTGGACACCTAGAGTAAATTTACACTGTTTAAAAAAAAGGGCCAAGGGACAAGTCTGAGGATTGGACTCATGACTGTCCATATTGTTTGCTTTTTAGCTCAATTTCTCACACATTTTTAAACTCCTCTAACTCTTAAGACCAATTTCCTACAGGTAAAACTAGCCATAAACTTTCTAGAGCAAACTAACCCATGTTAACTAGTTTCAAAACCAGTGACTGGTACTTGGAGCCTCCTGTCCAAAAAAAATGACTTAAACCAAGCCAGAGACCACAAAACCCCAAATTTGCACCATGCATGTGTTTAGACAGATATTGTGCATATATATATATATATATATATATATATAAGAGTTTTCCCCTTTATAAAGTCATATTTTAATTTTAAAATGAAATAATAACTGCCAGATCTACGTCTCTTTTATTCAACAACAATCAGAGATGCCAACTGACTAACACTGTAAAATTTCAATTGTTTTTAAAGCTTTTCTCTTCTTCCAATTATATTGAGATTAAATAAAATTTAAATATGACACATCTCAGAAAGCAAAAGAAAAAGGCTAAGAGGTTTTATTTTTTTCCCCATCCTACTTATTTTTTTTTTCTTTCAAAGTGCTTTTTCTTTTCTCCACTTCTTATTTGCAATAAATGCCAAGCAATAATGCCTGTAGCACTCATATTTGTGTGCCACTACTCCTAAGCACTTCAGGAGGGTGGCATGTTCTGCATGCTGCCACATCAGTTGGTTCTGTTAATTTTCAGAGGGGCCAAATAGACTAATGGTTAAAGGGATAAATATGAGAGATATTTGCAGGACTGATGCCTCAACAAGCAAGCTTTAGGAAAACTGCAGAGCCATGCAATACACTAATAAGAGGCCACCTGCCTGACTCCTGTGGGCCAGCTGCATGCTCCAGTGATTTTCCAGGGTGGGTATGATGTTAACTGCATGGCAAGAGAGCATGCTGGGGCCATCACACAGAGACCACTGATCCATGTAGCAGGAGGAAAAACAAAACAAGAAAAATGACATTTCAAGTCTGTGAGTGCCCATTCTCACCCTTGACACAATGCTTGGTGCACTGCTCTAAACAGCATTTTGGAGCTAATGGAGTTCTCTGAATCCTATTTGCAAATTTACTTTAAGAAAGAAAAATTGCAGGAGCCTGGTCATAGTTGGATGAGTGGGACAAAGCAATATAGCATTCAGACTGCATTTTAATGCTCAAATTTCATGCTTTTGAAGGTGTTAGACATCTGCTGCTGCATCAATGTTTTAAAATGCAAAAGAAGGGGAAATAGCATATTTTATTCTGTTAGGTGGCTACTGATGTTGTTCACCTTAGTAGCAATTTCTCCATTTGCATCAGTAGATAATTATTTGGGGAATCATCTTTTTTAGAATTCTCTCATTTGAAAGCAAAACCAAGGCATTTACTTTCCAAATGAAACACGAAATGTTTTGCCTTGTAGTTTGGCTGCAAAGTTTTACAGAGGAAGTAATTAGTGTTACAAACAGGCTATTCAAGGCAGTTTTTTGTTGGAATAAACTTTGGAAAATAGCTGTGCTATACTTCAGGGGATCTGCTTCTGATTGATGGAAGGACTGTGTTTTGATGTTTCTACTGCCTGTGATGGAGGTTGTGGAAATGTCCCAGAACCAGAGGCCTACATGAGAAGTGTCCCCAGTGACAGCTGCTGGGACAACCTCTGGAGGCTCTCCTCTCACCTCTGATCCTGGCTAATTGTTATAGTCCTTTATAATCCTCCCTCACAAGTTCCTTCTACCAGCAGAAGACAATAGGGAAGAATATTCCAGTATCTAAAGTAGTTGTATTGCATCAGCAAAAATTAGGTTATACAGAACTCTGAGCAATTCTTCCTTTTATAAGAATGCTTACAGACTGTCCCTGAATCCCTCTGGCAGGTGGGGCTTTTGTGCAGCTTGAAAATCAGTACTTATTCCAGTCCAGTACTTATTCATCTGGTAATCAGGTGATTATTAAAATGTGAAATGCCAGTAGGACTATGGAAGTACTGGACAAATTCAGACATCTGTACAAGGGACAAACTGCCTGGCGAAGAGAACAATTCCTCAGCTGGCTACAACCTCCTCCCAGGCAGTTTTAGAGAGCCATAAGGTTTCCTCTGAGATTCTTTTTCTCCCTCAGCTGTCCCTCATGCTCCAGACAATTCACCAGCCCTGTTGTCCTCTCTGGAGCTGCTCCAGCACTTCAATGGCTTTCCTGGATTGAGGGACCCAGAGCAGGACACAGCATTTAAGGTGTGGCCTCCTAGGTCTCAGCACAGGGGACAATTCCTGCCCTGGTCCTGTTGCCACCCCACTGCTGATCCAGGCCAGGTGCCATTGGCCTTCTCGGCCACCTGGGCACAGCTGGCTCATGGTCAGCTGCTGTCACCAGCACCCACATCAGTCAGTAACACGGCCTCATCCAAGAGGTCACTCAACTATCCCCCTTCCTAAAAAAAAACAAACACTCCAAACTGAACCAAAAACCACCAAACAAAAAAAAAAAAAAACCACCCCAGCACAAGTACACACACTGCCCTGTGCCTCTTTTAGCCTGTCCTTTAAGTGAAGAACCAAGTGTTTTTGTGAGGTATGCCTAGAAATCTTGGTCAAGTTTAGCACCCCTTCCTGACAGCGCTTTTCCTTACTCTTTTTATGTAATGAACAACATTTCCTCTGTGCAATTCATAGAGATGAGATTCAGAGATAAGGCAGGGAAAAAAAAAGTGAAATCTCTACAGAGAGCAGAAACTTGTGGAGATTTACTTCATGTTCTCTAGGAAATCTGTTTGGGAAATGGGCAAAGATCACAGAGTTTCAATGCAGTGTTTTTAACATGAGATGATAAATTCTTGTTTGTGTACACTATATTTCAAATCTTAAATATTTCAAGTTCCAGACCACTTCTTTCAAAGAATAAAAAGTACCGAGCAAACTGCAAAAGCAGATATTCCAAAGATTTAGGGTACTTCAAAAGTGGTACATCCACTTTTATAGTAGTTTTTACAGCAATTAGCCTGACATTTCAGCCGGGTTTAAAATACAGGAATTCGATTCAGGACACTCATCAATACAAAGCTGAAAGCTAAAATGCAAGTGTAGTTCTGCAACATGATATAATGGAACCTTGCCCATCAAATCATCTGAACAGAACAGATCTTTCTACTGTAGTTGCAGTTTCCTCAAGGTCTTTGGCATAAAACCATGATTCAGAACAAAGGAGCACTTATAAAATTTGGCCACAAGAGTAATTTAACCACTTATCAAGTCTAAATTTTGAATGAAAAAAGGGAAAAAAAAAAAAAAAAGAAAGAGATATGTGTTGAAGGGAGCTAAAAGAATCTTTCAGAGTCCAGTCCGTTCACCAAGTTTAAAGGAAAATTGAGAAATGATTGAGAGCTTAGCTGCAGGACACCATTGGAATGAGATTGTAAAGTCAAGGAGAGAGTGTCCTGGAGAAGATGAGAAGATCTTTGAGAAAAGACTTAGGGTCTTCTTAAAAGACTGAAATTGAAACGTCATGGTTATGACTTGTGAATCCTCTGGGTCTATTTTTGTTTGATATTATCTGTACTGTATCTTCAGTATTTAATAGTACTTCTACCTGTACTGTAAGACAATATTTTAAATCTCATGTTTCTGTTCTTCCATTAGTTGATATTGCTCCTTTCTTGTGGTTGATTAGAAATGTTTTCAGTTAAAAGAAAAACCAAATACACACACAAAAAAAGTAATACCAAGGCGCTTGCCAATAAAACAAGAGACTTTGGATATGAAATACCTGTAGGAAAAGTGCGTTTAGTCCTCATTGATCATGAGATTCAGACCCAGCAGAGGTGAAGATTTATGGGGAGCAGATGAGGTTTCGTGGTCTGTTCAGTCTGGAGCAGAGGAGACTGAGGGGAGACCTCACTGCTGTTACAACTTCCTCAGGAGAGGAAGAGGAGGAGCAGACCCTGATCTCTTCTCTCTGATGCCCAGTGAGAGGAGGGAATGGCTTGAAATTATGTTAGGGGAGGTTTAGGTTGGATATCAGGGAAAGGTTCTTCACCCAGAGCATGGCTGGGGACTGGAAAAGAGGCCCCAGGGCAGTGGCCACAGCACCAATCCTGCTGAAGTTTATGTTTGGAAAGCACTCTTGGGCACATGATATGACTCTTGAGGAGGCTCTGTGCAGGGCCAGGAGCTGCCCTGAGTGTTCCTTGTGGGTCCCTTCCAACTCTGGATATTCTGTGGTTCTGTGGAAAGAGTCACTTTGCATGAGCATGATTTGAAGGGCTGCGGTTTGCATTAAGTCATGTTGAATAATTAACAGGTCCCTTAAGCTCTCTTACATCTCACATATAATTCAGTTACACACAAATATAACTGAAAAAAAAAAATCAAAGTCCAGAGTATCTTTAAACATTTTAAGCTTTTCAGATTTCTGATAGACAGGCTTGCAATTCTCACTGATATTTAAAACTCAATAATATAGTTCATCACATCTTTAAATTACACTCATGAATAAACCACATTTATAAAACTGATTAGATAAATGATCAATTAACAGATTATTATAATGCAAAAAAACCCTACAGATTTGAATGTCAAACGTACAATAGTAGAAGGCTGTCACAGGACTAATGAGGGGTAACTAATGGAAATATTTTGCTAGTCTTGGTTAACAGCTTTTCCTTTATATCTGTTTCAAGACTAGACATCACTGACACACTGACTTCTCCTTTGCCCAAACTCCACATCTCCCTAAATTTTGCAGCAAGTTTTAGAGATAACATTTAAAGAGTCATTCGTTTAGCTTTCTTCCTTCAGGGGACACAGACTATTTTTATAAATCCCAGGAGAGTTTAGTAATGATATTTTTTAGTCCTGTGATAAGGTAGGGTTAAACTGTTTTCCTCACTGTTGCTTCTCAGAGTGTATCAGCTTTAAGTGCACAGTAATAGAAAAAGGGTTGTATTTCTTAGGCTAGGAAGCAGGGCCACAGACATATCCATCATTCTTAAGCCAAAGGCTGAGAGACACAAGAATTAGTCTCTCATTTTCCCAGGACTAGCAGGAAAGAAATAATGCTCAAGGTTTTTTTCCTTCTAATTTTGCAGTGAAATTTTCTACGAAGCTTCATTCAGAGTCCGTAAGTATGGACATGAAATTGAATGTCCCTTAATTTAAAATGGGATGCAACTTATACCAGCAGATACTGGCTGTGGATAACAAGTGAAACATGCTCTACATACTAATATGGGGTGGGAGAGGAGGGTGGCAGCAAATAGGGTAAGAATTTACACTGTGACAAAGAGCCAGCAGCGCATTCTGTTCACAGCTTGGGAAACCATGGAGAAAGATGCGCAGCACAGTTTACCTATAACACCATTTGCTTTCTCCTTTTCACAGAGAAGAGGGTTTTTTCTTTTTTAAAGCAAAAAAGCACATTTAAATTGGATCAAGAATGAAAGCTATTGTCATTTATTTGGGTTTTTTTTTAAATGCAAAAGAATTTAGGATGCAAAGAGTTATTTCTCGACTTCTTGCTATTAACTTTGTCTGACAGTGTGTACAGTCCAGGCAAAGCACCGAACTTAAATGGCAACTTGTAGTAGTGATTTTCCCACTGGAAAAGGGTAAATCTATTGATTTGCCTTTTTAAGAGTTTTCATTCTTCCTGTGAAATTTAAGAAGGATAAACATACTTTCCACTTCACAGCTTTGGAAAAAAATATGAACACTGTACACTTTAGCACCATGTAGGGAGATAAGATCAGTGCAGTAAATTAATTTTTCTCTTTTCATAGTAAAAAGAGCATAAACCCTGCAGAGAGTGTTTGAGAGCTGACATGATGGATCACAGTGCAGCAGCTCTATTATGACTGCATTATGCAAATGTTTTTATGCAGTCTTTTAAAATGTGTATGACAAAACCATTTTTGATGATTCACTGTACATAAAGACAGATTCTTGACTTCATGCAATCCCAATGACTTCTGTAAAGATGTGTGGGTTTATTAAGTAAATAAATACTTCTAACTACCTTTATTACAAAAAGAGAATTACCATTTGTAAAAATATAAGAAAAGGGGATGCAACAAAACAACAGGAGGTAGTCTGGAACACTAATAGCAGAGTTTATACTACTATGGCTCATTCTTATGTTTGCATAAGTAAATACAAAATTAGGAGTAAATAATGCAGAAATGGGATCAGCTACATACAAATCTCCAGAATTATCTTCAGCTTGTGTCTCAACACAATCTCACAATCAGCAAAGCCCTTTTGAAAAACTGATCAGGTAACTCAATCCAGAACTCATTTGTCTCTCCTAGACTTAAAAATCCACTCTTGGGAAGACAATAGTTACACATGTTAACATACTCAAAGAAACCTTACTGGGAAATGAAGTTGTATCAGACCTAATTTGTGTTATTAACTTTTAATCTCCATCAACTAAATTGGGGAACACCATGTGCATTCTCAGAGCACCTTAAAAATATTTAAGACACAAATCTGGAAGACAAATCCAGAATCTCTTTGGAGACATTCAAGGAAGAGAACTCTGCACTCCACTACTGAAAAAAATTGATCAAAAGTTCTTCAGAATCTGAGGAAGTTTTGAAGCTCAAAATGCCAAAGTTGAATCAAATATGCTGAAGGAAATAAAGGGAAGCAAAACTACTAACCTGTCTACATGGTTGTTCAAGAAACTGGATGGAACAGAGGACTCGGAATTAATGCAGAAACCTTGAGAGTGCTCAGGGCAGTGATGGACAGTGGCTCTTACAAAGATGGAGTAACAGATTTCTCACTTGCTCCCTGAACCCAAACTAAACTGTAACCTCACCCCTTTTAGCTGTGAAGGGGAATATTTTGAAGGTCCTGCACAAGGGTCAGGGCAATCCCAAGCACAAGTACAGGCCTGCTGAAGAACTGGTTGAGAGCAGCCCTTAAGGAGAACTTGGGGCTGTTGGTGGAAGGGGAGCTCCACATGAGCTGACAGTGTGCACTTGCAGCCCAGTAAGTCAAATCTATCCTGGGCTGTATCCAGAGCCCCGTGGGCAGCAGGGCAGGGAGGGGATTCTGCCCCTCTGCCCCCTCTGCTGAGACCCCACCTGCAGGGCTGCATCAGCTCTGGGCTCCCAGCACAAGAAAGACTTGGATCTGTTGGAGCCAGTCCAAAAAGATGCTCAGAGGGATGGAGTGCCCCTCCTGTGAAGATAGGATAAAAGACCTGGGGCTGCTCATCCTGGAGAAGAGAAGGTTCTGGAGAGACCTTACAGAAGCCTTTCAGTACCTATAGGGGGCCTACAAGAAAGTAAGAAATGGACTTTTAATGAGAGCATGTAATGATAGGAAAGGGGGATGGTTTTAAACTGAAACAGTGTAGGTTTAGAGGAGAAATTAGGAAGAAATTATTTACTGTGAGGGTGATGAAGATCTGTAACAGGTTACTCTGAGAAGCTGTGGATGCCCCACCCCAAGGCCAGGTTTGGTGGGGTCTGAGCAACCTATAATGGAATATGTCTGTGCCATGGCAGGGGGTCTGGAATGAGAAGATCTTTTAGGTCTCTTCAAATCCAGACCACTTTATAATTCGATGACTATTTGTGCTTTATATTTCTCTGAAGGTTTATATTTCGATGACTATAGTTGGACTTCTTAAGTCCAGCTCTAAACAGGCATTGCACAGTTCCCAGACACTTAGGAGCTCCCTGAACTGAAAGGGTAGGAAAAATACCATTTTAGTTAACACCCTTTATAGTTAGCCAAGTAATGGTAATCATAAAATAACTGAATTTAATGAAATCTTTTTGAACTTCTGAGTATGGTGCAGGAAGAAAAACAAAGAAGAAAAACCCTTTGCCCAAGTATCTGCACTTATTCACAATACAGGCGGTAATGAATTTCCTGTCACTATCAAACTGAAATAGATTTAAGTAGTTGAAAGGCACCAAATTCCATTACCAAGTCTTCCAGCCCATTGTAAAAAGCAATCTGCCATGTACTAAATTGAAAATACTGTCTGATTTGCTGAGACATCAAAACTTCACAATTCCAAAAAGTTCTCAGAGTGACAGCTGTGATGAGCTGTTTTCTGCAGTGATCTATTGCTGCAGAGAGGACCGTGAGGAACAGGAAAAACAAGACAAAAAGAAGGTCACTAAGCCAGGAGCTAAAGAAATATTTGGAAAAACAAAAATTTCCTTTGACGCTTCAGTTTACTGACACAACTGTGAGAGAAAATATTTAACAAGACATGGCCATAATGCAGCTGATCAGTTCTTCTATGCCCAAGCAGTGTGTGCATGTTGCCTTAAGCTGTTACAGATAATTTCAGCTGAAAAATATGATTTTCTGACCATTTGCTGAAGGAAATGAACATATCTAAATTGCTGAGTCTAAGAGATGCATTCAAAAGTCTCAGCTTTTTTTTCATAATCAGAGGTGGACATTTTTAAAAAGTGAACATGTAAGTAAATATAAGACAGATGTACCTTTTTGTATTTCCTATTTGTATTCTTTGAATTAGATGAGGAATTTCCAGGCTATTTCTTTTGTGAAGCCCTATCCTAGACACAAAACAGGAAAATAATCCTTGAAGGGCATTTGGAGGCCTGTGGATCACACTGGGTGAGACAAAGATTGGTGCTTCAATCAAAAAGGTGGTGTGTGGTTTGTTTTGGGGCTTTTTGGTTGGCTGTTTTTATTTGTTGGGTTTTGATGGGCTTTTCCCCCTTTGGTCTGAATAAGTAAAGCCATGAAATTAGTTGCAATATTTTAGATTATTTTGTCACAGAAACATGAAGAAAGCTATTTAAGACATGAGAGGAAAAGATCTTCCTCAACATATAGGAAGATTTGCCAGTGAACAGGCAAACTGAGCAAAGGGGATTCTCTACAAAGGGCAGGGGTAGTCAACCATATGGCTTTTAATGAGGTGTGTAAAAATAAGGAATGACCTTCAGAGAGCTGGAGGAAGCATTTTGTACATGTACTTGAAAATTCCTAGGGATGAGATCAGGGTTACCTCTACATCTTCAGGCTATATATTGGTGTCCCTGCCCTCATTTATTCCTTTTTTCCTTTCCTTCAGATTAGGAAGAAACTAAGGTTCCTACCCTTCATCAGCAGAATAAGGAACTCTAAAAATGTATTAGGTTGTGTTTGTATTCAGTACATGGAAATATATGTCTATATATAGACATATATATAGACATACATACAATATGTATATAAGAGTAAAAATCACTGCAGTACTTAACTGGAAGGGACGTGCATTAAAGGACAATCCTTCTCCTCACTGTGGCTTTGATTTTAATTATGTAAAACTAAGCTCCAGTTTTCTTACCTACAAATTTCTGCAATATTACTGATATTCAATATCATTGATACTGATTTTTGCTGTCCCAGCAAGGTGTCATGACAGTAACTGTGATCTCTAGAATTGCCTGCTTCAGCCTGAGAGTGAGCTCAACAAAATATTATGCTGGAATAATAATTACCTCTTACACTGTAAACAAGGTATAATTTTCCATTTTTCCTTCAGCTTCATAAAATAAAAAAATTACACATTCTCATAAAAATGCCTCTGGAGGGAGACACAGCCCAAAAAGTAGCTCATACCTGACATAAAAAGAACAGAATTAAAGCGTTCACAAAAATATGAGGATATCTACTTTAAAACATACATAAAAATAGTCACAATAATCCATGCTGGCTGGGTCTGAATTCTGCAGATTTTTTTAACTCTTTCTCTTACACTTCATTAAAAAAAAAAAAAATTGCTGCATTGAGTTAGTCAAATGCTGCATTTAAAATCAGAATAATGATCAAAAGCATTAGGTTGCTTGCCATCTACTTTTGTAGTAGTCTTTTGTAGTTTTCTCACAGTGGGCTTTGGACATGTAAAAGATCCCTGTTTTGCTTATTACCTTCATTCCTCTGTACCCTGCCACTGGTCATATAGAATCTGATATCCACTCTGTGTAAGACCAGCCTCTTACTGATACAAAGTCACTGAAGATCAGTCTCTTTTGCTAAATTCATTAGTGCATACATGCTTTAAAATATAATAAGTCAGTACAGATTTTTGCAGGCACATGCAAATTACTGAGTGTGCTTATAAACCTTATGTTGTGAAACAGATCACTGGATTTTGGGTTGGGTTTGTTGGGTTGTTTTCAAGATGACTGTTTAGAGCTTTCCTACTATAACTAGAACATTTTTGTCCTATACCATGAATTTATGCAATGACAATGCCAGGATTTCTCCTATCTCGTTAGGTACATTGTGTCCTTTCTTTCTGCATCAGTACAAAACATATATTGACTGAAGAAGAACAAAGAGAGATCATCTATAGACAGGCAACATTTCCTCAGTGAAAATAGCGTGAAAAGGAACAGTTTACACAGTGATTCATTTGGTCTGGAAGAACTTATGTATTAACATTTTCACATATGTAGTAATTATCCCAAGTAGATTTCACACTGAAGCCCTCCTTTTCCCCTTAAACAACCAAGACCACATGCAAATAATTCCCATGTCATTTGGATGATTTGATACCACTGAAGCACAGTAATAGAACAGCAAATAACAGTTGCATTATCATGCAAGTAAGGTGCATAAAAGTGTTCCCAAGACATCTCCCTTGAGGTGAGCTCACTTTTACTGGCTGCCAAACCGAGATTGAAAAGCCTGTGTTTGCAACAGACTCGACTTGAAGGCTGTGGTCAGTCCATGGCAACCCCTATCTGCAGTTCCTTCATCCTCACACTTTTTCCCTACTCCGGTGGGGTTACAGATGAGCCATGGCCACCCCTCACAGCCCCACCAGACCAAGAGCACCTACAATCAATACCTCAGATTTCCGCATTTTTCTGACAGCCTTAAAATCCACCAAGATCAAATTAATCTTTTTTTTTTAAAGTGGCTTTACTTTTTCAAACCAGGATGATGGGAAAGGTGGTACATTTCTAACCTAGAAAGATACGTTTGCATCATAAGCAATAAAGACAAAACATTCCTGAGAAGTCAAGTCGTTCACCCAAAAAGAAAAGGTGTTCTTGTCCAATGTAGCCAAATTTGTGCTTTCCTACAGAGGTGTCTTACAGAGCAAGATGATGAGAGCACCATGGGTGAGGAATCCCAGTGTGTACAACTCTCTCAGGACAAATACAGGATTCAGACTAGGATTCCTGTCCCACTACCCTGCTCCTTTTTGAACCAGCATTAAACATTTCCAACCTCTGCCTGTGGCTGGAGCACACTGGGCACAGTGACAAGGCACATCAGAGCACGTGTGAGCTGGAAACTCCTGGGAAATACAGTGATTTACCCTTTTTGAAGAACCCTAGGGGACTGAGAGAACTGCCACGGCCCTCTGGACCAAACCATTCCACAAAAACAAGCATTCTCCCTGTGGAGGTGATGCTGACGTCCCATGGTATCCATACATCAGGATGAATTCCTCCTACACTTCCCAGCCAGGGTTCAGAGAGATCACGATCACAAAAGCAAGAAATAACTATAAATTTCTATTTAATATTTAATACAAGGCACTGGGCTTCTTTGAGAGGGATTCATAGCTTGACTTCCTAAATGCAGAAATTATGCAGAACTAGTCAGTCCTGAAAAACAGAAACCAAGTGGGCACTTTTAGACAGCTATGAAATAGGCACTGCATGATTCCACACACTACAAGGCAAAGAGCTGCTGATTATTTATCACCATGCTTTGTAAAGCAAGTGTAAAATGTTAATCCTTTATGTAATACTTCATTACACTTCCTTTGCAAAAATGAAATAGCTTCATAGCACAAAAAGTTCATCTCTTAAAAAAAAATAAATTAGAAGATCTAAGATCAAAGGGATCAATTCCTCGCTATCTGTGTATAAATGTTTAATATGTTTATGGTAAAAGTGGGAAAAAATAAATTACTTCAGACCCTAGGAATAATGCTTCACCGGTAGGCTGCACAAACCCAGAGTAAGAAAATTACAAGGCAACTCAGAGAAGGAAAATTACAAGGTAAAGGGCAGCAGAGCATCAAATGTATTCAAGAAAACAAAACCAAATGAATCAAACAATAAACCCCCAGCCAAAGCAACAAAACTAAATAAAATCCAAGATACTTACCCTCCAAAGCCCAAACACAGAGGGAAATTGAATTTTGACCTTGTTTACAACTTTACACTAGTACATTTCAACAAAATTGCCTGGTATCAGGCTTAAAAATTAAAGACATTAACTCCAAATGCTCTGTCTGTGTTTGTTTTGGTTTTTTTTTTTTTGTTTTTTTTTTTTGCCTTTTTTTTTTTTGAATTGCAGCTATTACACAGGTCCCCACAGGAGCAGAGGTTCATGTGCAATACATGGAATGAAGTTCAGATATAAAATCTACCAAAGAGAACAATGTCCTTTTTGCAATCAAAAGGGTTTTCCAGGCAAGGATAACAGATTCAGTGTATGAAAAATATTGTTTTTCAAGATGGTCACATTCAGGAGAGGAAGGAGTAGGTAAATGTCAATATCCTCAAGTATCATAGGGAAATTTTCCTAGTGCAGCCGAGCAGAAGCCGCCTTGATCCTGTACCATGGGGCACACAGGATCACAGTGTTTGGAACTGGGCCCAGTCATTATCTCAGCACTGCCAGGCCCACCACCAAACCTTATCTCTTTGTCTTTTTGAACACTTTGAGGGCCAGTGGTTGCACCATTCCCTGTGCTGCATGTCCAAAAGCCTTACCACCTCTTCAGTGCAGAAATTTTCCCTGATTTCACATCTAAACTTCCCCTGGTGCAACCTGAGGCCATGTCCTCCTGTCCTGCCATTTGTTAGGCAGTATAAGGTGCCAACCCCACCTGGCTACAAACTCCTTTCAGGTCTCCTCTGAGCCTCCTTTTCTCCAGGCTGAACAGCCCCAGTTCCCTCAGCCACTTCTCTCAGCCTTGTGCTCCAGACCCTTCCCCAGCTCTTCTGCCCTTCTAGGGACAAGCTCCAGCCCCTCAGTGTCTTCTTGTGGTGAGAAGCCCAAAACTGAACACAGGATGCAAAATGTGCCCTCAGCAGTGCCCAGCACAGGGGAAAATCACTGCATTGGTCCTGCTGCCATACCACAGCTGATCCAGGCCAGGTGCCATTGGATTTCTTGGCCACCTGGGCACAGCCTGCTCATGTTCAGTCACTGTCAACCAGCACCCCAGGTCCTTTCCAGCTGGGAAGTATTCCAGCCACTCTCCCCAGGCTGTAGCCCTGCCTGGGGTGGCTGGAAGTGAGGACCTGGCCTTGTTAGGTGGCTGGTGGTGACCCAAGTGAGGACCTGGCCTTGTTAGACCTCGTGCCATATACAACCCACCACACCAAGCAGATCTTTACCAGAACCAGGCCACTGGCTAAGAACCTGTTCTATTGACAAAACCTCTCTGCAAGTTTTCTGTAAACGTGGTAAATGAGGCTCTCACAGCCTAATTTACATGGATTTCATATGATCTTCCTCTAATATGGATAAATGAGAAACAATTAACTGTGTGATGGAGCCAGAAGATTAAAATCAGCCAAGGAGGAAGGTTAGCACAGTGATACTTGTACTAACCAGCGGGGCTTCAGTTCGTTAAGCAGTGGGATATCTTTGTGCACATTTGCTCCAGATCAATTAGAAGGTGCTTGGAGGAGGCCCAGTGTGCATTCATCAGCTGCTGAATAGTCACATGAGGCTGTGCAGGTACATCCTTGATCCTGGCAGAGAAGCATTTGCAGCAAAGAGTTTTGCTGTGATCTGTGACACACACACACCACTCCCCTCCCTGCCCCCCTGCCACCTTCCCAGTGAAACACCTGCAGGGTTTTTGTCACATGGAGTTATTAGGAATGAAGAGTAGAGAAAAGAGTACTTAGAGAAGGATCCTGATGTACTGGAGATTCTGTGAGCATATATTATATTAAACTCATAGCCTAATCATAGCATAGTCAAAATATATAGATAAGGGGAGGAAGGGAGGAAGCAAGGAAGTGGGAAGAGATGGGAAAGGAACATGCAAGAGTCAGCAATGCAATAGCTCTGTCAGTATCTGCAGAGGAAATGCTGTTTCCTGCTCTAAACCTCTACTTTTTAGGCTAAGAGAATTTCACTGGTGAGACTATAGCTCTGAGAAATTCACCAAACCTTTCAGAATTTGCATTAATTGTTTTATTCATTTCCTCATCTCTGGAATACTTGCTATTGCAAATGACATGCTGAACTTTCTCACTCTAATATAATGCAGTATTTACTTTGCATGTATACACATTACCAAATGTGCCTGCAATAACTTCTGAAGTAATTTTGTGTTTCCTAAATCTTTGTTTGCATTTCTTATTCAGTATATGAAATCCACCTTTTCTCTTCCTACTCTGACCTTATCTTATCCCCAAATATATCAGCTGACAGATGAAACTCTCATACAAATTCCCTGTGCAGGAACAGAAGCCTGGCAGTTATTGCGAGAGGAATTCAATATCTACAGAGAGGAAGATTTCAAAAGGATGAATGAGAATTTATACCTCAAATTGCATTTTCTATTAAATACAGCAGCTCCCTAAAAATAGAATGGTTCCAAATACAGGACAACCTCTGATTTTTGCATGCATTTATTTTACTGCACGAAGAGTACTTCTTCTTCTCACCACACCCTACCATTCTCCTCTCTCATCTACCCCCTACACATTGCATCCCTAGCCAAGATTTCCATCTCAGATCTCTTGACCTTTCCTCCCTCCTATTGAACGTCTCCACTCATCCCAGTTTTAGATGAAATGTGTTCTGTCTCACACCTATCCTATGCCTTAAGCTGTGGAGTGTTAGATTCCCCACACTAATTTTCTGACTGTGTTGTGGAGGAGGTGTTGGAACCATTATCACTGTCAAAAGCTTTGTCTGCTGCTTTCCTGAGCTTGAGTCACCATCTCCCAAATCACCTCTTCCTGACTCTTTCAGCAGTGTGGGATTTTTTAACCATGTTCAAAATAGATGGGGCAGGAAAAAGGAAAACAGACTGAACCAATAAGTAAAGGAAGGACTGAAATCCACTGCTTCATTTATCATATGGTCATTTGATAAAAGAATCTGCTTTTGCATCTCTCATTAATCATTTTGTAACATAATTTGAATGGGAGGAGTGAAGGAGTCCTATCTCAGACTGTTACTCTGTTGAATACTAGGAGATGTGAAGTGAATTATTGGAAGGACAGTATTTGATAAATACAAATTAAACAGCAGCAGAGAGACAGCATCCCTTCTTGGAACCCCATTTTTCAAGAACCTGCTGTAAGAGTTTCAGCCTCTATGAAAACAGTTTTCAATAATTTTCCCTTCCTCTTCTGTTGGACAGTTTTACTGGAGTGCAGTGAGAAGTTATCCTTTCTTAATCACAAAAATAACTTTCAGTTGACTGGGAAGAGAAGTTGGTTGTGGATCTACAACATCTCAGGCTGTTCCTTGTAAACTCCTGCATTTACAGGCTTAAAGGTTTTGGAGAAGCTGCATTTGTCTCTGAAGATCTATGTCTATTCAGATTGATAATAATGAGAATGCTAAGGGTTATTACAATCTCTAAATAATATATCTGCTGTGGCTAACAAATAGCTTCACTGCAGTCTAATAGCTATTTATTAACATAACTAAAATTAATTAGGAGGTGGCTTATTCATGCAATCAAAAAAAAATCAGTTAGGATGAGAAAGATGAATAGAATTTATGTTTTACCTATTTTGTTGAGAGATAAACAGATACATCACTACAATTAATGTGACTGTTGCTAATTAAAAAACAGTCTTCACAATGGTAATTTCTGTTGTAATTTTACATTTGGGTGGCTCATACTAGACCAGGCAGGCTTTCATCTCTGTGAGCTAATTTTTGATTACCTTGTTTTTCTCTCCTCCTCCTTTATGTTTATGATTCCTATCATCATCATTACTATGAGCTATTTGCCACGTAGCACTACTTTTTACCATAAAAAGACTTATTTTTAAAAAGCACTTTGCTGTATAATGCTCTATCCCACATTACTCTACAATGTAATTTCACTCAACAATACCAAAGCTACACAGCACGAAGGAAGGAAAACAGTGAATTACTGCATTTTCTGCATCTCACTGAAGAAGTAGAAGAATTAGGCTGGATGCTAGCAGGAAAAAGAAAAAAAAGTTAAAGATACAGACTAAGAAAAAAGGTTTGCTTTCTGATTCTTTGCTGCATAGCAAGTCACAAAAAAAAAAAAAAAAGAAAAAAAAAAGTAGGAGTAGGTCTTCTTAGGTCTTCTTTAACAATTTGCTGCACCTAAATTTGGGCAATTTACAATACCTCCAAAAAGCCTTCAGTTTGCTCATTCAAAGGTTGATCTGCAGGTCTGAGATATCAAGAGACACTAAACTGGGGATTGGCAACCCTAGCCGGTGTGGAGTGGTTTTTAAAATAATATTATTCCTACTTAGACTATATATTTTCTCTGTAGATGATGTCAGAAGCAAAAAAGAAAGAAAAGGATTAGGAGAAATCTTCTGGGTAAAGGGGAATGCTATTGAACACTCAAAGAAATACTAAGGAGGGAAGAAATCTGACACTTCAAGGAATTTTTCAGTCCCAGATTTTTCTTCATAGAGATGGAGGCAGATGGATTTTGTCTAGGTCTGATTGTATGTAAGTTTAGCCTATGCAAAAATTAATAACTAATGGAGGACTGATGCAAAGCATGTGAAAATTTTTAGGGAAGATTTCATTGACTTTAATTGGCTTGGATCAACGTTTAAAAGCTCAGCAGTATTTCCCAGGTGACAAGCAAATGGTACATTACCCTTTTCCACACAGTATATTTCCCTGCTTAGCCTCTTCTCTTCTGTTTCTCTTTCATGGTAAAAGATATCTGCTGTTGAGACTCAGACCACAAAGCTTGCAGTCCACCAGAGGAGGGAGGAAGGAAACTCCTCTGCAGAGCTCTGCCCTTCAATCTCTTTAGTGACACTCATGACAGCTTTGCTAACATCATGGGCAGAGACTGGGCAGAAACTTCACCATGGAAAACTGTAAATGGAATGATGTAGTGCCTGAAATGGTACAAACTCAATTCTCAGAGACCACGCTCTGTGCTTGTGTTTCCTTGGCAAATTGGCTGATTGTAGATAATATTAACACATAAAAGATGAACCTGGACCCAGTTCAGTCTTTTCCTACTCTCAGACCTTTTCAGGAGATGGGGCTGCACTGGGTGGCACAACATCTTAGATTCCATGATTCTATAAATACTGCTAGTGGTCAGTAAGGATGGGCAGTAATTCCCTTACCTTACTTGAAATTCAAATTAAACTGGAGGAAATAAGTCCCTTCTCTTTCCCTGAAGGGGGAATATGACTATCCATCATACATTCCAAGAATCATGGAATGTTTTTCCTTAGAATGGACCTTAAAGATCATCTTGTTGCAAACCCCTTTTATTAGATCACATTGCTCAAAGTCCCATCCCACCTGTTGAACGCTTCCAGGGATGGGGCATCCACAATACCTCCAGGCAGCCCCTTCCAGAGTCTCACCAACATTTGTTAACTCTTCTATATTCATATTTTACACAAGAAATACTTTATACCAAGTCTGATAGCTTACTTGAGCAGGAAGCCTAAAGCTAAAACTATGGCTCTTAGGTAGCATAAGCAATTCTTTTAACCTTCATTTTTGAAAATTCCAAATAGTTTTCTCCAATAAAAAAGGAATGGAGGACACCAAATCTCTCTGGAGCAATGGTGAGTTTGAGATTCAAAAGAACAGCAGCCCTGGGACTGCAGGCTGTCAGAAAAAACCATGAATGTATAATCTCCTGAGAAATAGAATAACCTCAGCCTGCCATAGTTCTGACCTCTTTTCTGGCCCTCAGAACCCTTTCATTTTTTATTTAATTTTTTATATTTATTTAAATCTCCCATGCTTCCCTTTCAAACATTTATTTTAATAAAATTTTCCAGTTCTCTGAGTTTTTCAAATGCTCTCAGCTTAGACTTAATATTAAAATGGAAGTACTGGCTGAACACTGAACTCCAGCAGTCTGAAGGGTGACGAGGATAAATATGGAACTTAATGGTGGATAACTGACTTTGATGCAGTTTCATCAATCAGAAAGAGATAAACTACTTTCTCCTCTTGCAGTAACCCTTTTTAAGAAAAATGTATTGATTTTTTTTTTTTCATCAGATAGACATATTAACCAGCAAGGCACACAATGCATTCTCCTGTCTTCGGGGGCATTTTGAGCAGAGATTGATTTTTTTGGCTCTATGGGAAAACAGTCACTATTGAGTGATAAACTCCAAAAAAAAAAAAGTGTCCTTCCTCTTGCACTGCTGCCAGAAGCACAGAATTAACATTCACAAAATTTAATTTATGAAAGGCAAGAAAAAGAATGCTTTTCCCCCCCACACCCCTCCCAGTAAAACTTTTGATTTGTGGGCACAGGAATCCATGGTAGGAGAATAGATATGCTAGTAAAATTAAAGAGATGCATATTTGATTGCTGTAATCTTCCATTAATGAGCCTGTCTGTACAGTAATTGGGTGATACAGCCCACTCAGGCCCCTTTGTGACTGATCATTAAAGATCCCATGGCACTCTTCACAAGGGTAGACTTTTCCTCCCTGTCCTTGCCAACTTCAATCACAAGTGATAATTTTGTTCTGCCTATCTATATTTTCCCTGCAGCTCTATCTGGATAAGACTTTGCTTTTCATTTCCCGTACAAAAACTGCTGTAAAATGTTTCTGTGTGCTATTAGAGAGCTGCAGTTTTCTATTCTGAAGATTACAATATCAGATGAAATTATTTCTCTATTATGGATATGACAAAATATTACAATGGTCTTTTGGAAGTCCATGCTGGTTACTTAGGTGAATAAGAATAGGTCTATTTAATTCTCAGCTGAAAAGTGGGGCTACAATAGGACAACTGCTTTTGATGGCTCCAATTTAGAAACTTTGCAGAAAAGAGCACGATTTGACCTGTGGAATCAGCATAATTTGAGAATGTGCTTGGGCAGAGGGAAACAAAATTCAAAACCAAAACCAGTGGTTGCACAGGAATTGCAGTGCTGCCAAGTGATCTGAGCACCATGGATGCATGAATTTTTAATGCACATGTACACTTGCAAAAAGACATACTTGTTATATTGACTTCTATAAGTTGAATGCAAAATGAAAATTGTTGTCTAAAAAAGTTATGTTGTATAATAAAATTGTAGTTGGTGCAATGGTAGTTCCTAATGCAAGCCATGTAGTTTTCCTGGAGGAAAGACTGGAAACTGGACTCTAGTCCTGACTCCCAGTAAAGCCTGGTTGTTGAGAAGTCCTTGACTTCAGTAAACTTGATAAACCATGGTAGCTGTTCTGGTAGCAAGGTTGCAACTAAGTAATGTGTTGGGTTTTTTTTTTCTTATGGCCACTCATCCACTGAAGGAAGGCAGAAATTTAAGTTCAGCTTTTAAATAAAATAACCTCTGATAATTTCTCAAGTAGTATATCTATCACATTTTGTGGTGTGATAGGCAACCCTGTTTGTTTCTCTTTGCAAGGATTTAGCTAAAAGCAAATGATGAAGAATAAAACTGTTTAGAATTTTTTTCCCCTGTGTTTTCAGGCAAGTTATCCCTTAACTTTCTATCTGGTCCTCTTTTCTTCACAAATATTCACTTCATACCCTCTTATTAATGAAAATATCTCTGAAAATTTTGTCTTGAACAATCACTATGGTGCTATAGAGATGTCTTAGATTTACATACCAAAACCTCATCCCAGTCAGGAAATGGCATCATTTGAACAGTTGTACAACACAGCTGTGAAGGCAGTGCAGAAACTAAAAGCAGGAACAGCTTGCATTAACATTCCCATCAAAGAAATGCTGTCAAGTGGTGTGACAATTAAAGGGCCAGGTTATGAACAGCAGCCCTTGAAGCACAGGGAGATGTGGGATGCTGAAGAGAAGGAGCACAGCAAAGCAGAAGTGCTGTTGTGGCTTCTCTCTTGGATTTTTGGAAAGGGAGGCAGGTCCAAAGGCCAGGCTCGTAAGACTGTGTCCCCCAAGGGACATGTGGCAAGCTCCTCTGCATTATCAAAACTTCTTTTGCACTTTTTTTTCCCCCTTACTTTCATCCTAATTCCACTTTCACATGAGCAGGCTCCAATAACAAACTTTGCCAGATACACTGGAATCAAGCAACAGAGGATGGAGAGGCAGAAGGAAGGGAGGATTTCTCAGAGACCCTTCAACCTGTTAGAGAGATTTAGAGGACCACAGTTCCCTTCTTCATTAAATCTCCTTTCCCACAAATCCCTGCATAATAAGTCAAACATTTGTAGCACGGAGAAACTTTCCTAGATTTTGTGAAAATTTAAGAGATAAGGGCTCAAAGTGCATTTTGGAGAATCAGAAAAATTGCTCAGTACCTTGGTATTGCAGAGATCAACTTGAGGAGCATTTTTGAAATTTCCAAATCACCTGTGAATAAACCCCAAATCAGAAGAAAAGTAAGTTTTGAGAACAGCATTTTCTCATAGGTCTTTTCCTTCCATTTACAGGCAGGACAACATAAGGGAAGGAAGTCTTTTATAAGAACAAAATGTAGAGAGTTTTGAATAGAAAAGAAGTCATCTGCTCATATCTCAGTGGATTATTCAACTCCAATTAGGATATCATTTAAGTCATTAGCAAGACAAATGTTCAATTGAAGTGGAAAATAGCTTATGTTTATACAATGAAGTTTTAATATTAAAGGTCCTTAGAAATGAAATACCTGAATTCTCAACTGGGAAATAGCTTTTTGTTGTTGTTGGACGGTGATCAGTTTTCTAATTTCTTAAAGATCATACAAGTTTAATCAATTCCTGGCCTTATTAGAAAGCCATGAGATCATGACATTTCAAATCTGAAACTAAAACTGTACATTTGTTTGCAAATTAAACAAAGAATTCCCACTCTCAAATATTAATCTCCAAACACTGATTTAAATCAAATGATGCCTAATTCCTTTGATATTCAGCCTATAACAAATTGCTAAAATTTTAATAAGTGAGATTTAATGTCTGGGGGACTTTTTCATAGCAAACTGTATTAAAAAATGTAACAGTAGTCATATACTTAGACTTTGAAATAGACATTTTCAGAAGTAAATATCCAAAGGTCTTTTCCTTTCCTATAATCTTCTACTCAGGGAAAAGTTTAGGGTTTCTTTATAGCTATACCTCTCTCTCAAGACTATATTTTCTGTACTTCAGCATTTTCTTAACTGTAGTTCAAGCTATAATTTTGTTTGAATGAAGCTTTACCACTTGTGCACAGTGTCTCTATGTGGTTTTTAGTTCCATCTCCTCTAAATATCTCAGCACAGACTATGGTGATGGTCTCAAATTAGCCTGAAATTTTTTGAAACTGAGGGAAGCAGACTCTCACCTTGCATACACCATAAAGGAACCACGTTTCAGGGGAGTACTACAAAATTATTTCCTTGTTCTTCAATAATAAAATTACTTTCAGGAAGGAAGTTCTTTAAAAAAAATCTACCAGGAATATTTACCTCTTCTCCTCCCTAACCCCTGATATGATTCATGTCTAGAGAAAAAAAAAAGGAAAACAAAGAAACCCTCCCACCGCAAACAAATAAAACCATTGATTTCTTAATTTTTAGGTAATTAGATTTCTTAATTTCTTAGATCTTCCCAGGACCATAAGTCACAGGAATAAATCTATAATTCAGTGATACATACCAGTTCATTAGTTACGTACAATTCTGTTGGCCACAAGTCAAGAACTCCTTTCCTGCCCCTTCTTCTCTTTGTTTCCAAAGGGGACAGTCCAGATGATCTCCCACACAGAAAAGAGTCTCTTTATAACATGACAAAATTTCTGCCTGATTTTTTGCTTAAAGTGAAAGATGTATTTGAGCAAAAGAACTCCTTGTGCATGGTCTTGGATGAAGGTAAATAATCCATAGGTAATAGAAAAAATCTGATTGAAAATCATAGTCATATGACAAAGCTGTAGATGCTGTCTAATAGTTGCTCTTTATTTTAGGATTTTCAGAGTCTGTTACAGATTCTAGGAAGTTCAGCCAGCATAACTTTCTCTGTAGAAATAAAGGGCCTGAGAAGTGTTGGGCAGGGGCTGTGGCTTCACATTAAGCTTCCAGCAGGGACCATGCCTTGCTCAGAGGAAGCTCCTGTCCATGTGCAGCTGCCCATACACTGCACTGGTGACACTGGGGTGTAATACTGGAATAAATGTTTTCTTGAGATGCCTCTCATAAACTGTTGATGAGAATAACTTCCTACCTTTTTCTCACTCTTGTTAACAAGTGTGATAAAGAAAATTCAGGCTCTGAACTGTATTTCCCACAGAAGGTCTTGAGTAAATTTTTATTTATGGATTGAGTGGGTTGGAGAAGGCCACGGTGTTTCAGTCAAATACATATTTGAGTTAAAGTTAAGTTTGGATCTATACTGTGGGATCTTATAGCTCAAGGTCAGCCCTTGTTGGGATGGTTTTTGTTGGTTTGGTTTATTTGGTTGTGGGTTTTGGTGCCTTTTTAAACTGTACACAGGATTATACAACTTTTTCATTGGCTCCAGCAGCATCTTGATAAGTAGCATTAACATGTGAAGGTAAACAAGACAAGTTTATGCACACAGATCTTCCTGCTTGCTCTGCAGTGCTCTGATGTACTGCACATGGCAACAGAAAGGTACTGCATAGTTCAGTAATTGAGTTTTCACTTGGATCATCATTGCTATTCATATGGTATCAGCAATGGCTAGGAAAGCCTGCCTGTGGGGTCCATCCTGCAGTTACTGGACTGGCAGTGCTGTGTGGCAGCAGTTTGAATTTAAGTGGAGTCCAATAAATGATGCCAAAAGTGCATTTGCCCATCTCCTTGCAAATGAGACCCACTTAGGGCTGTTATTTCTGCCTTTTGTGCTCGGGGGCTGGTGTTTGAATTCCTTGAGACAGATGTGGTTAACTCCCCAATTCACTTTTGGAGACAGATATTGAATGGCCTTTAAGGGCTACCCTTGCTGCCATGTGCACGTTAGGAGAGGATTAATGCTCAAAACTCACCTGCTGACCTACAGAGGCAATCCCTACAACAGCACCTGCAATGGTCTCTGTAGCTGGCCAACATCACTGGAACTTTGATATTCTAGCAGAATTTCCCCTGCTTCTAATTTATAAGCCATACTAAGTGGTTTTAGATGCTAATAAAAAGAAGAAGCAGAAAAAATAGAATAAAGTTCCTTAAAAGCCCCTGTAATTCGAAACTGCCTTCCAAAAATCACTGAGGTTTGTATATATATACTTCAATAGGAAAACAAATAGTCTGAGATAACTGCCTTGCTCTGCTGTGCAATTCTGACATTCTAGCCAGAGAAGACAAAATAAGTGAGACATGAAAACCTTTTATTGTTATGTTACTCTGTAGGAGAAGAGAAGCATTGGATTTTTTTTTTTCCCCATCCTTGCTGAAATGCAATTCATCAGTCTAAAATCCAAACACTTGTCAGAAAGGATAGCTTTTGCATTTTTGTGTCTGGGAAGCACTGAAGCTATTGATTTTTAAATTTAAGAGTCTTGTCTTTTTTGGGGACACATTTGGAAGGGTATCAAGGCTGCTGGAACTTAATATTTTCAGCTTAAGCAGAGAGAGTGTTGTAGTTTAATAATTTTATTTAATTTTGGAAAACAACAATTTCAGAACCTGCCATGTACAAATCACATTTCATAACTATAAGAGAAAAAAAATAACCTCTTCTTCCTAAGAGTTCAATTCACCAGTTCCACTGAGATTCTTCCCTAAATTATTAAAGTGCTGAACAGAGATGAGTTGAGGAAAGGAATTCCAATATTTTATTGCTTTGCAGAATTTTTAGGCAGAGGCAAATGCCTCTTTTGGAGATTCTTGAGATACTCAGGAAACCTTCCCTCACCCTGAAAGTCGACTCTGTATCACAGGTGGGTTTTTTCCTCCAGTAAGCCCAGATTTCCACAGTCACAACTTTCCACTCCCAGCAAAGGGTTAACACCATGCAGACCCCGGTGCAGCAATTGTGAAGCATTTCCTGGTAATTACAACAAGGTTTTTGTGGTTCCACTTAAATAAGATCATCTCCAGAAGCTTTCCACACAAGATCAAGCTCCCCGAGGAGCTTAACCTAAGATTAACATGCAGTCACAAATAGAAGCCATTAAACTGGGGCTGAGAAGATAAGATCAAATCTTCTGTTTGTAGTGAAAGGGAAGGCACTGAGAGGTCAGATTTGCACTACATGTTGGCTGGCTTCCCCCCTCAATCTGTCATAAGAAAATAAATCAAGTGTAACTAAAAAAAGATTCAATTTACATTATATTGTCCTTATAAAACAGTAAATTTGCAAACTAATTATTTGGCTGGAAAGGGAAAATGTTGTATAAACTACAGCAGGCAGTTTTGCTACTCAGACCTAGATTTAATCACCAAAGCAAGAATTTAACACAGCAAAGGCATCCTTCCTGCACCTGTGCAAATCTGTGGCATAGATATCTGCAGAGTCAATCAGGAATCTGAATTCTTTCCTTGAACAGACACAACTTTGGAAAATGTTTCAAATGAGGAAGCATCACAGAATTGATTTGCTTGCCCACTAACAAAATGGAAAATTCCATTTCTTTTGTGCAGGAGTCAGCAGCGCCTGTCTAAAAGTTCAAATCAGCTTTAGAGGGTAAGGATAATTTCCCCAGCACATCAGATTCCCTTGATTAGTCTAATTAGTTCCATCTGTAACTGACTTTAAACAATACCAATTTCTAACTGATTCAGACATGAAAATTAGACACCTGGCAATGAGGACTTAGGAGACATACATCACTCTTCTGGAGAAACATGTGAGAATCAGGAAAACAAGGGGGAAAAGGTTATTATTTCTTGTGTTTAAGGTTGTGTAATTGTTCAACATGGCATAAATTACAACTTATGAAGAAAAGGTAAATCCTCATAATGCTGGAAGGGTTTGACAGTGAAATTCAATTTAGGACTTAACAGTTTGGGAGTTGAATATTAGGTTTGTCAAATATGTGGTTTATGGTCAAAAATAACTTGTTAGTTTTATGGTGAATTAAGCAAATGATGAGAAAATGAAAAATTAAAGTGTTTTGGTTTGATGCTATTAAAACCTATTTAAATATCTAAAAATCTACACTAGTTTGATGTACAAGAAAGCAACAGTAAAAAAAACATTTCAAAATAAATGGCTTACATTAATTTATTTAGATAGAAAAACATGCTTTTTCCAATTTAAATAGTTACACATGGATTTTTTAATTTGTAGATTTTTCTGGCTAACAGCTAAAAATATCAGCTTTTTGAATACCTCTTATCCCAATGCATCTTTTAGGCCAATATGTACTTTTCCCATATTAGAGTCCCATGAGCAGCAACACTAATAAATCTGGGGGTATACTAACCTGATGATTAAATTTCTGTAAATTACTCCAGTCTAGCCCACCCAGCTCTCCATTTCTTAATGCTGGAAATTTCAGCCAGTAGCATCATCTGCTAGACACAAATCCCTGGTCCCCTCTTCCCTTTGTTACCTTGCTCCAAAAAGGGGATGGGGAAAAGAGCACTACACAAAGTCAGTGATTTCTGATACAAAAACTTACATCTGCATTATAAATTATGAGAGAACTTCAGTTTGCAAAATATCACATAAGAAAACACACAGATGATAAACAGTATTAGAAATGAAATGAAGTTAAAGCAACACTCCACTTTGCAGAACACTTCCCAGAACTGACTGGCAGAATGAAATTTCATTGCATAGGTTGTTCAACATATACTGCTGATCACTGTCAGATTGGCAATATACTGCTCAATTAATACCTGCAATACTTTATTCAACCAACATACACCTGCTGAACAGTGAAAAAGAACCCACATGGTTTCTAAATGTATTTTTTAATCAAATTCAGAATTGTAAGTCATAACATATTCAAAACATGCTGCCTAACTGTGTGGCAGTTGTGTGTGAACTAGCTCTCCTATAGATGCAAATATTTATTTACATTCCAGATACCTACAGTTTTTGTTTCCTGAGAGGAATTTTCAGAAACCAACCTTCAATGTAATGTCATGTTAATTATTATCAAAAGATTGTAAGTTTTAGTCCATTTTGAAACAAATTCACAAAAACCCCCACAACAAAGAAATGCTCAAAAGCAAAGAATCCCACAACAACAACAACAACAAAAACCAACAACGGCAGCAACAAACCAAAAGCAAAACCAAAGAAATTAAACCCCAAACAAAAAGAAACATGCCAACAAACCCCCAAACCCAAAAAAGCTATGGAACACAGACCACAGAAGTGAAATGGAACTTTCTGACTGCTTTGGACACGGACACATCTCATCTGAGATACCTTAATGCTGTGTAAGTGCTTTTAATAATGACTAAAACTTTGGTGTGTTATCAACACTGTGACAGCCAAAAATCTGGAACAATACAAGAACAAAATGGGCTGCTTTGAGCAAAGTTGCCTTGCACTTAGCCAAATTTATATATTTGAATCCAGTTATCTCCTGATAAATGCTAAGGTTAGTGCAAAATCCAGGCTGACATGTTAAAACAAATATCACAACAACGAGAGGCAAATAACAAGGTTAAAATGCTGGTGGTCTGTTGACCTTACAGTTATGACTTTTAACAAACAACCTGGATTTTGTAAAGCTCAGGACTGCAAAGAAAGCATTTGGAGGAATCAAACAGTACCCAGAAAATCTGGAAAGAAAAAAAAACCAAAAAAAATCTTTAGACTTATGGTTTTCTTTCCACAAGGCCCCTCCAGCCCTGCTTAGTCCTTACTTTGTTGTTTGAGTAGCAAGGACAAAATTAAAACTCATTCAAGCAGCTTGAACCCCCAGGTGATATCAGGACTTAGGTTACTGCTGCAAAGGAGCCTTTGAGCTGAGCACTACTTTGATGAGACAATTTCAATAATAATCTGACCTAAATGTAGTCCATGGGAGTTTTACCACTGATTTCAGCAGAGACAGGATTTCATGCAGTGACTTGCTGCAATTTAGATTAGTCTTGCAACTTGCTCAGAAGCTGATTCAAAATACAGCGAAGCCAAAGGGAGCTGTATTTAATCAGGTTTAATCCAATTAGTTAATTGAACTTAATAGTATTTTAAAATGTTAATCAAAGCTAAGCAGATTTCTAGGGTTTTTCTAGGGGGTAAAACCTGTTCCATTCTAAATAATGTATCCTGAAGGTTTGATGAGTTTGTGAGATACCTTTTAGCTTTTTAGTATATAGGTTTATGACCAGAGGCTAAGTTTGGGGTTTTAACTTTTTTTTTTTCATTATTTTTCCATGACTAAAATGAGAAAAAAGCCCAACAACCCTAATTATTGAATCATAGAAACTTTGTTGGGTTAAATGGGTAGGATTTCCAAGACTTCAGTCTTCCCATATTGATTAAGGCAGCTGAACCAGAAGCAGCTTGAAATAATCTTACAATATATTTGCCCTTTATTAGAGTGGGATGTCCCTTCCAGGTCTAATATCTATTTTATTAAAGTTCAGCAGTAATTAACTAGGTAGACAATCTAGTATTCAGTTACTGGACTTATATATTGTATTGCTCTATCTTCTGTATTGTATTCCTGTGCAAAGCAAGTTTTTGGTTTTTTAAGTTGGTTTTTTTTTTTTTGAGGTATTGAAAATTAAATATTTGGCTAATCATGTCAGAAAGCAGACTATTCTAAAGGTTTATTGAAAAATGTGCTTCTATAAATATGTTATAGAACATATTATTATATAACATAACATATAATTATATAACATATATTACATGTTATATATGTTATAGAAATCATGCCATAGGATAAAATTAAATGCAACTCATTTAGAACCACCTGATACTAAAATATTCTCAGCTAAAAAAAAAAAGAATATTGGAATCTGTGTTCCACAGAGAAGGCTCTGACTGGAAAATATGACTGAACTCTTATTAACAATTTGGTGAGGGTATTTAAGATGCAACAGCTCAGTATCACCATGGATGTAGAGGAATTACAGAACACTCCCAAATCAGAAATCAGAAATACCTTTTGCCAATCTGCCCCTTCCTGTGCATGCCCAGAATCTGATTTTGCCATTATTACTTCAGGACAGGGAACATCAAAGCACAAAGCAGAAGAGTTTTGTCTTGGTGTACAGATTTCTGCTTTCCTTCTTCCCTGTGTGCATTATGAGCTCAGCACCAGGGACATCAGTCATTTCTGGAGCCTTTGAGGCTCTGTTGCACTGAAAGCATTAAGCAGTAATAGAGATGATAATATCAGCTATGTACTCTGGATATCCACATACTATTAATTCAGAAAGTAAATAAAGCCATATAAATTAAATAGGCTTTTATGATTAATAAAACATGTGCATATGGCAATCTTATTAGGGTTGTGAAAGGCAGAATTTAAATTTCACAAGGAATGAAATCAGAGAGATTTATTTTCAGATTGGAAGTAAACAAATGGGTTTGATTTTTCTCTGCTCATCTAAATTGAAGTTGCTCTTCCTGAGCTGTTCAAAAATTAAGTTAACATCTGAGTCAGCAAATTTCCAAATCAATTCTGGAACTTGCTGGTATCTTTCAGGCCCTGGAAATGTTATACCTGGAGTTCCTTGGGCATTTTTGCTTTTCTGCAGCACTCAAGGTGTTATTCACTGTTTCAAGAGTTCCTTCATCCCTCCTCAGAGGCTTCCTCTGATCTTTGTCACTACAGGATTTTACTTCCCGTTTGAAGCCCAACTGGCGAGGAAGCTGCTTTCAGAAGGAATAAAAGGATAAAGGATAAAAGTCTTGTGCAGTCTCATTTGGGGAGGGCTGTGTCAGCATGATGGGAAGAAACTGAGCATCTCCTGGCATTGTTTTCTTCAAGTCTCAAAAATTAGCATCACTTAGTAGGAAGTAAAGTGTTCTCTTCATCTGCCACTGCAGCATAACCAATAAATGTATTTCTGTCCTGAGCCACTAAATTCCTTGTACAGAAGCACTGAAAAATCAGATTCCAAACACAAAATGTCCCTGGATATCTGAGTAGAGAAAAATCACCAAAGCTGAATGGTTGTTTTTTTACAAAGCTTCATTTGCATGACATTGAAAAGGGAAAAAAATGCCAAGTTTATCACTATTAAATAACAATTATGGTTATGAATTAAATTTTGCTTTTTTACTAGCATTGACATAGGATGCCATGTGTCTCTCTTCTGAGTTTAAAGATTATTATCCTTTTATCACATTTTTATTAATATTTAAGAAATAATGTCTTTTTAAGGAAGTATCAAAATGCTATTTAGTCTATAGAAAAATTAATTGTTCTTGTAAAGATGTACATTCAGTAATGAATTTCGAACATTTCTGCATTCACATATTCACATTAACTCGTATTTCATATTTCATATTCACATTAATTCCAGGACTTTCCTCAGCTTTTCTAAAGTACAACAGGAAGAGAGAGTAGGGGAGAGCACTTCCTAAAGCAAGACTGACTTTGAAGCTTGTTATGATTTGATAATGGATGTAAATTATTTTATTCTGTCCATGTGAATAGAACAAATGTGAGTTTAAATTAATATTCAGAAGAAATAATTTTAATATTGGTCAGGACATGTGGAAGCAGTACATGCAGTATTATTATTAGTGTCATGCAGTATTATTATTAGTGTCTTAATATGGTAAAATGGATGTAAAAGAACATGATCAAACCTGGTTAAAAGAGTGGAAAGTTAACTGCAACCATGTAAGTGCTTGCCTGAGTTAGTAACTGTTGTAACAGATCCACCTATGAATTTTAAGTAATTTGATAATAGTTTTCTCTTAATATTACTGAAAGATGGGTAGGAACATCCCCATCAATAATAAAATAGAAAGTAAAACAATTTACACTACCTAAAGTTTTAAAATCTATCATTTATATCTTAAAAACTTATTTATAAATGTTTCCATAAATTACAAGCTATAAATGCATTTTCCCATTATTATATCTCAGTAATGAAGCAGACATGGAAATATTATTGATATTATCCAAGAGAGGATGGAAGGTTTCTTGAAAGATTTACTTTAGTAAGGTCAGCCACAGACTTCACTTATGATCTTTACACTGTAATTAGATCCAAATCTCAGAAATTACTCAGGCAGCTGGTGGTTGGTAAAATCAATGTGAGACAGTTGCCTAAAAAAGGAGCTGAAAGTTTAAATACCATCATGTTGCTGACCCTTCATCTTTGTGAGAATGTTCATCTAAAAATTACACATTCAGTTTAATCTAATTACCAAGGCTCCTTTTTTAGCTCAGAATAAAAAGGCAGATGAAGCAGCTCCCTCATTGGAATTTCTATCCATCCAACCCATGAATAAAAAATAAAAAAAAAACCAAAAAACTTGTCCATTCTTTTTGAGTGTTTTTGGGGAAAGGCAGGATGAACCTCACCCTCTGTGATTTCTTTTTCTGTCCCTACCCCAGAGCAGCCTTCTTTACTCCAAATGGAGAAGTACTTGGAAAATTTGGGAGGTCCAGATACTAAAAGCAGGGAGGGTTTTTGTCCAGGATCCCCAAAACATTGCATCAACAAAATTTTCTAGGGTAGTCTGCCTGTGGAGGACAGATTAAAACATTGGTCTGCAGAATATTAGATGAGGAAGACACAACTTGTTCCCTCACATCCTCTCTGCTACTGAGCTCATATTTTAAAGTGTCAGTGGGGCATGACCCCTGTAAAAGCTGTGACTCCCCATAATGCTGTCCTTATGGGATCCAGGTGTTGTGATCATTTTTAGTGTATTCTGTGCCACTTATCATAAAATTGTAGCAGCTGTTTTCTGATAAGGAGCTCCTCCTGTCCATTTTATGACCAGCTGGTCCTTCATGACTCTTTTCCTTAAAATTGTTTTTCTCCTAGGCAGGTCACCCAGGATGGTTATACAACCTCCAGCCTGAGAAAAAAATCAGCTTTTAACTGTGTATGACTTGAGACTTTCTTCTAAATTCAAAGCCAGCTCTGCCCTGAGTGGGAGCTGGAACCAGGTGACCTCCAAAAATCCTTTCATTCATTGCTGGTTTAGAGTTACATGTATCTGTCTTTGTCAATTTTTGGTCTGTTATCCAGCTCAGCTCCTATTTTTATTTATCAATTAAAAAGTGATGAGAGCTGTTGACATTTGAAGTTGATCCAAAAAAAGATAATTTTTTTCCTGGCTAGCAGAACATATAAAGTGAATGAAAGCTTAAATAGACTTTAGTTATCACAAAGACAGAGCACTTGACTTTCAGGGATTACTAATCAATGACAATTTTAAATCTGCTTAGGTCCTTCAGGTGTTTAGGAATTCTGAGTTTTTTCCGAGGTTACTGATTAGAAGTATTAATAGGCTTTAAAGAACTTTTTATTTCATATGAAATTGTTGCTAAATTGAAACAATAGGCAAGTCTCAAAGTTAAAAAGTAAAGAAAAAAAACCATTTTGCATCTTCTAAATTCAGTATACAGCCAAAATGGAACTGAATTTAATCCAGGAAAAGAGAGATCTCTTTTACTTTGAACACTGATTAAGCTTCCATTTAAAATATCAAGGAATTTATTCTTGGTCATTAAATAATGACAAAAGATATGATAAATTTTGTGATTGCAATTTGGAGATTAGCAATGCAAAATTATGACTCCAGAGACAAAATCATTTGAAAACAAGTTCTGATAGGAATTTATCCACGGAAATATGTATTTTCCCTCTACAGAGCTCTTGAGATACTCCTGAGACTCACTACTGTAGGACTGAAAACCTAAAATAAATGAGACTGAAGTTCTTTAAAAGGACCAAATTATATATCCATTAAGCTACAATCAAATAAAAATATGATAGCCAAGACTGAAATTCCATCTCCATTTCACAACAGAACTCATAAATAAAAAGTAACAGGAAAAAAAAGGAAAAAAAAAAAAAGCAGTAGTTCCAAGCATTTTATTTATATTGATTTTTGCTTATGAAGTATCTAGCTAAGCCAAGGAAAGTCAAAAGCACAGAAAATACACCACTGGCAGAGTGAGGAGGATTTAAGGAAGAGTTATTCTCACAATTATAAGTTGTATGGAACCATAACTAGATAGAAATAAAAACCTGTTAATGTGGATACCAGAATGACAGGAATTTTAATCATATATATTTTCTGTACTCTTTATCACTGATAATGATTTTATAATTTCCAATTCATTTTAAACCTCAGAGAATGTTAAATAATGTGTATAAGGGAAAAAAAGTATGGTTTTGTATTCACTATCAGCCAATATAAAAGATTTTAGCTACGAAGATTTAAATGTACTATCAAAGGTACCTGTCTATCTCTTTGACATATTAAGAGATATTTCTGAAAACTTGAACAATATCTTTAACGTTGTTCAAAAGAGAAAAGAAGGTTGATTATCTTACTATAAAAGAAAACGTTGATATTTGAATAATCTGATTAATTACAGACATGAACTTGAGATGATTTTTTACCTTGCAATTTTTGTCAAAGTTAACATGAAGAATTATAATATCTTCTGTCCTTCCACTTCTTCTCACTGAATGCTTCCTTTCTATTTATTTAACCCCTTTTTCTTTCACTTGATTGTGAGGTCCCTGTGAACTGTATCACATATATAGAGGAAGTTTAGAAATATTTCCAGTTCTGTGGAAGCCAGCATGGCAAAAAAAGCATAATCTCAATGTCACATGATGCTCCACTTAGCAGTACCAAATGGATTAAAATAGCATTAAAGGCCATGTAAAAGATTTATGAATTGACTGACAGATCATGCAAAAAGCTTTTAAATAAAGAAATCAAAGAAACCCCCATTCCCACTCCACATTTCTAGTTGAGCTTTGTGGATCTGATACCTTTTTCTTCCTTTGGTGATCTGGATGAACAAGATTAATAACCAGTAAAAGCTGTCTGTAACAAAGGTAAATTGGAAATAATTGAGAGGATATGACAGGTATATAAGATGTGGCTTCAAACAGAGATAGATGCTGTCCTGGGAAGCAATTACTCTGGGAAGGATTTAAGGGCTGGGAGGGGAGGCAGTAGCTAACACCAGTTCCCAGTGGAATAAGGCTGCACAAAAGGCCAGAGATGGATGGATATACAAACCAAGTAATGAGAGGGATGGAGGAATAATTTTTCCTCAGTCTGTGGCATCAGTAAGACAGATGATGTAACACTACACACCACTCTTTGATCCCCATAAATAGGGACTATTGAGTAATAACCATGAGAACAACTCAGGGCCTGGGGAAAAAAGGCTGTTTAGTGAGAGGCTGAAAGACTTCAGTCTGTATAATTTCTAACAAAAAATTAATCTACCATTGTTGTATAAGTGTCTGCACACATATACACACAGAGACAAAATTGATGGATGTTTATGACCTTTTAAACCTCCATAACAAGCATAATTTATAAATTATGTGCTAAAATAAATGACAGTGCTAATAACTAACAAGTGAAAGGTCTGGAGCCTTCATCCTTCAATAGTTTCATAATCACACAGGACCTTCCTGAAATGTACGATTAAATAAAACATATTCTATTGGATTTCAGATAAAGATGATTTTCAATGGCCTAAGCATACAAGAATAAGAGAAAAATAGTCCAGGTCACCTCTTGTTCTTTTCTGTCCCTAGCCACTATGCAGCTGAATACCTTTACACATGCAGAACATTTTAACACTTGCCATAGACTTTGTTAGAAAAGGCCTGCCTTAAAAGAAAGAAAAAAGTAAAACATGGACCACAGGTAACTGAATAGTTGAGGTAGAGTGAGACTCCTAATGACAGACCTGACAGGTATTTTCTGGGGGAAAAGTAGGCATCATTGAAAAGTCTGTATTAACAACCATGAAAAAACCTTCAGCACTGAGGCATGTGATCCACTGAGGAGGAAATTTCCTCCCCAGGGCTCCCTGAGGCCACTGGAGGTTGGGATTGCATGGGCTCCATGGCACCTCTAGCCAACATTAGGGAAGGGGGTCCCTAGGATTTGTCCTTCTCCCATTCCACCTACCTGGCAACCGCACTCACACAGCACAGAAGGAAAACACGGCTCAAGAATTTAATGGGACATTTGTTTTGATTTCATACATATTGGAAGTCAAGTTCAAGGAACTTGCAAACACCATCATCCATCCTGGAAGGTAAAGGTTTCTTTGAACCATTGTTTAGAAAAAAAACTCTCCGCTTCCCCCTGTAATTCTTTTTTCTCTTTTCATAGAAGCTCAAAAGCCTCTCTGGTTTTACATGCTGAGACACAATCTGTTGTTTCCCCAATAAAGAGGCCTGACACAATGACTCATAGCTGAGCCAAGCAGTCAACAGGACTCATGAACAGCTTTGATTTAAGAATAATTACTACTTTTCTCTTTCCCTTTCTTTTTTTTTTTTTTTAATCTTTTTTCTTCTCTGCACATTTTAAGTGATACCTTTCATTCAGATAATTTCCATGGTCTTGTTCTTGCTACAATGAAGAGATGCAGAGGGCTTTCTAGGTCAGTCACTCTGCTGAAATTACCTACAAAGGAATGATTGCCTGGCAAGCAGGAAGAAAAAAGCAAATTAACTGATACCTGCTGTAAGGCTTATTTGAAAGGTCATGGCCTAGTGATTCTATTATTTTCCCAAAAAAATCAAATGGGAGAAATGTAGCTAAGATGTTCACTGTGGAAACATTGTGGAGTTCCAGTCCTTGAAAAAAACAGAACAATTCATGAAAGGAGGCATAGTGTTAATGACTAAAGCCAAGAATTAAGGCACGTTCAAAGCATGCAGAAGAAAGGAAAACAAACAAAAAAATAAAATATTTCTCTGTCCTTTGTCTCAATATCTTTTTCCACAGTGATTTAGGATTTAGGCTTTTGCATCCCTAATCCACCTTTCCCTGAATTAGCATTAGTGTTGTGCTTCATAATTAGCCCTGGCTCTATCTCCTTTTCTCTGACTGTACATCTATTTCCTTCTGTTTCTTTTTCCATCTATTTCTTCTTTTTTCTTCTCTATTTTTCTACTTTAAAAAAAAACAAACCCAACAACTTGTACCAGAGGTTGCTCCCAGAATTCCTCTCCTCTATTAAATATTCAGCACTCATACAAATGTTTTATTTTTCTGGATCTACAGGAACTTACTCAGCTTCAGGACAGAGGCAAACCAGAATAGAACAGAAAACAGTCTGCTAAATTCTGTGCAATGCTTTTCCCTTCTCCCCACTTATCCTAGAATGTAGCTACAGATTTTTGTCCCTGAAAGATCAGTGTAGCTTTCCCTACACAGAAGGAGTAAGACCCCTTTTTTGAGGAACAGCAAAATTGTGGTGAGTTAGGCAGTGCAGTTGGATTATGCAGTGTCCCTTTCCCATCTGCACTGTATCCAGGCTGTTCACCACAGCAGCCAAGAAGAATTACTGAGGAGCACCAACACAACTTCTGCCTTGCTCCAGCTCTGACACTCTCAAGTCTTTCCTCACTGACTCACTGACCAAGCAGAAATCTACCTAGTTGTGCCAATAAGTAGATTTTCCAATGGGCTAATTGAATTAGCTGATGGAGAGGTCCCATGGGCATAAGAGCTAGTACAAAGTAATTGTCACCTGCCCATAGCTGGGATGAATGGTGGCACAATCAGGACCCTCCCTTCCATAGGAAAATTGTCACTCTGCATCTCAGTGAATTATATCCCAAACACATTTTTCTTTATTTTCTTTATTTTTCTTTCTGCAATCTTAAGTAGTATTTTTTTATTCAGATCATTTAATTGATCTGAAACAATCACTGACTCACGGCAGTAGTCATGCCAGCAGATCCCATTCCCTGGTGCTCTTGCCTGTACCCTTGCCATCATCTTCTCATTTAAACAAATAAAACTGCTTTTTCAGCCACAAAATAAGAAAAAGACCCGGATTAAAAAAATGATCTATCATAAATTTAGAAAATTGTTACCTCTTAGTCATTCTTTTCTTTGGCAGGGAAGAGAAGTGTCACTGATAAAGGATACGTAACAGAATGAAAACAAGGGTGGTTAAATTAATTTGTATCATTGCGGCCTTTTTAATATTGATTACCCTGAAACTTGATTCTTACTGGACTGATCCCAGGGGTTTCAGAAACACTGGAGGAGGTGAAGGTGGTAGGGAGGGTGGGAAAAAGAGGTAGAGGTGTCCAAAGCTCATGATTTTTTTTCATTTTAACAGTGAGAATACTAGAGCTTAAAATAAAGGGTTTGATCCTGATGTAGTATACAATAAAAGTTATCTTAAAGTTAGTTCTCTTCTGAAGTCATGGATGCAGACAAGAAATGTACCCCAAATTATATTCCTTAAAATTAACACAACATTCGTATAATGTTTTCTTGTTGATTAATAAACTACACAAATAAAAAGCCTTGGTTGAGTTCTGATAACCAGAGATTAATAACTAAATTAGGTTTCAGCACATCAGTGCATAATGAAAAGCCTTAGAAATGTAAAGACTGTTTTAATTAATTCAGACAGCATTTTCCAGTTTCTGGTTCTGACTGGAGTATGTATGCATGTGGATGTGAACATCTGTGTGTATGAGAAGGAAAAGGGGAAATGGAGTCACTTTACACTGTCCTGTGAACTGTGAAAAGTTTCCTGCTGATGTTCAGTGCCAACAGCAGACCTCCAAGAGCTCAGTATGCCAAAATAGCCCTAACTGAGCAAAGCACAATTCTTATCACTCACCCATTCATTTTTCAACTCCTACTTCCCACCTTCAATTGATTAAAAAAAAATTGAAAAGCTACAGTTTTATCTTCCTGTTAATTCTGCTAATTTTCCTTTCTTAGAGAAGCAGGAACTAAAAGTCCTGATGGTGACATCAGTAGCCCCATGGTTTAGCTGATTGTCACAGAAAAAAACCGCTATGCATTTGCTTCATCTGAACAGCCAAAATAATGAAAGCCGGTTGTGAAGCCTGACAGATAAAAACAATAAATTGTGGAAGCAATAAAATTGTCACAAGGGAAAGACAAGGAGCAAGATTTAATGAGACAGAATAGACAAGTAAGTAAATTATTTATTTGAAGTCTCCATTCAGACATGACATGCTTCTCTATCTTTCATTAACTCATGCATAGGTCTGACCTGCTGCACTGGATGTAGTCACTGTTCTGTCTTCTTTCCTAAATGCACAACATTTATTGCAGACTAACCATGAACAGTTGTTTCACTAATAATTTATAGTTTCCATAGTGTTGGCCAATACTGACAGAGTCAGCCTACACTCAACAGAAAATTACCTAATGAAAAAGCACTCTATAAAAATGATAAAGGGTTTTTTTTTCCTGCATAGACACCTGAGGTCTTCAAACAGCATGGTTCAGCTGGTAGGCATACAGTCAGAAGATATTATACTAGATTTCAATTATTTTCACTGGAATTATTTATTCTTGGGTAAAAATATATCCACCTGGATTTGATGAGCCAAATGCATGCCAGCAGTTCCACAAGCATAGGGAAGCATACAAATGGTTCATACTTGGGTTACTGAGAAGTCATGGAATATATGTGTTCATGGACTTTTTGGCTATCAAGATGGATAGAGGTTGGTACTTCAGATGTAATCAAAACAGTAATCTTCAGCCTCTGTTTCCATTTCATTTGGTTCAGATACAGGATGGGCAACCTTTCATTAGCAAAAGGCTGGAGTGACGAGCTAGGCTTTAGTATATTCTTTCAACTAAAGAATTCATTCCCCATTTTAAATTCCCAAGCACTGCAATGTTTTTTCCATCTAGCCTACTGGAGTGTGAGAGAGAAAATGTGGTAAATTATTTTACAGGCAGGGAATAATTTAAATGGGCTATAACTTATTGCACGGTGAGTGTTCCAGTCACCAGGATTGAGGGGACAAGCCAGAGAGAAATTTGCTGCTTCATTTGATGATTGCCTGGCTCCAGGAGCTACTCTGTGAGACAACTTCCCAGTGGTTTGAAGGAGAGTTGGGAGCATGAAATCTACTGAATAGACTGAATCCTCATTTCAAGCACTTCATGGAAAACTAGTGACCATTTTATTTCTGCAGTGCTTCTTCTCACAATGACTTTGCTTTGCTTTTTCTTCTCACAGTGACTTTGCTTTTATGAATTAAAGCAATTCTAAGCAATTTCCTTAGGCTGGGAGCACAGTGAGCTGCCAAAACAGAATGCATGACAAATTTTACATAGCACGTTGCTGGTCTTTAGTGAACCAACTCTCAAATCAATTACGTCTGCTGGCAAGGAAGCCTTAACACTCTAAATAATTTAAAGTGTAAACGGTGTGGCATGCAATTCCTTTCATCAGCAGCAAGATTGATTTCACCTTGTGGTATCTCTGCCCTACAGAAATGGCCTTTTTTAGTTAAGTTTTCAAAGTTATCACAATAAAGCAGTAAAGTCTGCAACGTGCAACACAAGTTACATCTGTTCTTCTCAGATCAGAGAGACAGTCATTAGTCAAAGTAAAAAATTACTAAAAAGGCAGCATTGAACATTCTTTTCCATTCTCTGTTATAGTCTTTCAGGAAGAGTTTACAGAAAATACCTTATTTTAAGCATTGATAAAGTTTAACACTTATTCAGGATGACATTCAGAAGGAAAAGCAGATTATTTCAGAGTGCATGTAGAGTTTAGTCACAGTACATTCATTCCATGTAATTTTGTTAATTTCTTGCCCAACTAACCTAAGCAAAGCTGATGTGTCAAACAGATCTGTTTTGGTCAGCTACACAGATGTGCCCTTCTTGAACTAAGGGAGGACTGTGAGCTCAATATCTGAACCCAGAAACCTCAGGATGGTTTTGCTTTCAATGGTTGTGAAAAATCCTCCATTCTCTTTTCCAGAACCATATATCAGATAAGACCTTAAACTACGAATGCCTTTGCCAGCGCTGTTTCTCTGTGGCTCCACTTGGCACCCAAGTGTTAGGAAAGAAAAGTTCCATGGCTACTATTTATTTATTTAGAATATTCTTTTAGATTAAAGTCAACTTTCTTTGGCTACTTTGACAAAATACTGCACTAGCAGGAAATCTGCTTCCTACAACAATCTAAACAGATTTAAGAAAAAAAAAATCCCATTCTCTAAGACAAATGAAAAACTGCTGCTTCTTATTAAGCCTATAAAAATTAAACTCCCTTTGCAGTAATAGAATATTCAATTGGTTTCAGCAAATAAAGTACAAATTTAAAAAATGAAAAAGAGAAAAAAAGAAAAGATTAGTTTACCTGCTTAGCTTTAGGATTACAGTCAAGGGCACTCTAATAAAGTACACATTTCTCTGCTTATGGAATAGTCTTTGAAAGCTGAATGGTGAATATGTTTTACAAACATGATGAGTGAGTTCAGAAAGAAAAAGGTTTCGTACAATTGAATCTGTATGGTTTCCCATTCCATTACTGACATTGTGTATGCATAGAGATGGTTGTTTTATGTTGTTTTTTTTTTTAAACAAGGGTTTTTGCAAACCTTGCAGATGTAAAAGAAGTCACTGGACAAAGTGAGACAGGAATTTTAGCAGAGAGAACCTTACCTGTGCTATATAGAGTGGTCTTAATTTCTAGACCAGCTGGCCTGCAGAGTACCATCATTACAATCAAATCTGAGTTATCACATTGTAGATGACCATTTCTCCATTGACTTCAGTCTTTGAATCAGGACTTTTTTCAGTAACTTAAGAGTCGTTCAAAAGAAAGAAAACCTGAATGTCTCACAAAACATCCCCAAATCAAAAAGGTTATTCAGTCACTTCTTCCAGGCGTTTTATGAATACTTGGGAATTACTCAAAACTCAAAGCTCGAGTACAAGCCAATGCTTTCATCAAACCATGTATACCAAAAGCTGTGCTGCAGGATTTCCAGCCCTACTCACTGTGTCAGCTGAACTGTGTTGTCTGAAGATCCATGACCTCTATTTATTCACCAGAACTACACAGACGTCCCCTTTATCATTCTGTGTAAAGGGCCAAAACAAACCACTGATAGATGATAGAAAATATGACACTGTACATACTCACAGTTTTAACTTTTAAATAGACAAACCACTTAGAGAAATGCTTTGCTATGCTGCCACAGCAAGCCAGAGCACAAGTTAGAATGCAGCTTCATATTCCAACTTGATTTTAATCATCTGTAGCCTTGGGATTGCAGAAGGCAGACCAGTTCAAATTTGCTAAGAGCCTCATAAAATTCTTGTTACTCTCTTTTGATTTTCTGAGAAAAAAAGGAGACAGCCAAACCACAAAAGGATCTGACACATTCAAGAGATTATAAACCTTTTCAATTGCATTTTGGATTTTACTTAAATATATACTTACCAAGAAAAAATTAATGCCTTGTTCCAAGTACTAAGTTGCTTTAAGGCAAAAGACAATATTTTTAGCCAGTTTATAAAAATACAGTAATTTTAAGAGATTCAATTTTATAATTTAGGTACAAATTTTCCTCTTCTTGCTGTGTATATAATTCTGCTATGAAGAAACTGATTTAGCTAAATAGAATTTTTTAAAAGTCTATTTAAATTAAGCAAGTGAAAGGAATAGATTATAATTGATTTCTTTTCCCTTTGTTAGAGTAAAAAATTTATCAGAAATTCTGTAGTGGACAACAACTGCAGGGGAAAATTTAGTTCTATTTTTTATTTCCTCACTATCTTCTTAAGCAGTTGAAATTACCCTCTTTCAATAATTTCTAGCATATATTTTTTCCATATCCATTCAAATTTTCTCTTTATGATAACCTCCTTAAATTCTGTAATAACCTTTCACAGCAGTAAATTTGACAGGCTAATTAAACATTTTGCACAATAGATCTTTTTTACAATTAGAATTGTTTTCTGTTTCAGTTTCATTGATTGTTCTGATGGTGTATAAAGCACCATTTGATTTATCTACTTTATCTCACCCTCCTTTATTTTCATACAAAGCCTGACCTACCCTCCAGTTGCAGTAGTTAGAAGGAACTGCATTTTAAAAATCCTATGGATTAAATTTGTTCACACCATGGATTTAGAAAGTCTCACATGCAGTCTGTCTTATTTTGTTTCATACTCATTAGCATTTTCCTGGAGGTTTAACTCCTGTGACACTATCACAATCCACAGGAAATAGTGGATTGTGTCACCAACATTTTCAAACAGACAGTTTCTCAAAATGCCAGTTTTCAGTCAAATCCTTCTGCTTGTTTGCTTTCAGTGTAAACAGTGTGCTCCTATAATCATAACACACATGACTCAATCAGTAAATACTGTTCTCTTCATTCACTCTTCTGCTAATTAAAAATATATCTATTTCTTTTAAACTTTATTACTTAAGCAAATGATACAGATATTACTGAGAGCCTTTTTCACTCTTAACAATGGAGGAAAAAATGTCAGGTGCAGCAGCCAACAGGGGAAACAAGATCCTTGTTTGAAGAGGCAAGACCAAATCAAAATAAACTCTCATGTCAATTATTCTTCAATTTCTTTGGAGCTTTGCTGGTTTTACATTTATAGCCTGTGCTTTTCTCACTGGGGATTCACATGAGGTTGTCAGAAGAAGGCTGTAAATGCAAACCGACCAAACACCTGTGGTCTGACCTCAGACATATTAGTAAAATTAAGTTTCACAGGAATAAGTTCCCCTTTAAATGGGAGCTCTCTGTATCTTTCAAGTCAATAAACTCCCTCAGGCTATCACCTCCTCTTCTCTTAGCCTTCAATTTTTGTCTTGAACTTCAGAGACCAGGGTTGTGAATTACTGCACCGATGAACGATGATTATTCACCACAGCTGTCTTTGCTAAAAAAACAAGTTGTCTCACTGGACAGGACATAAATATTAATAAAAGCCATCATTGCAGGAATCAGTGGCAAGATCAGAGAAGTGAGAAGTATCCACAAGCTCTGTAGTAGTGCTTGCCTAAGGGGAAATGATACTACCTGGTCCTTGATGAATCTGTGTATTTACAATGAAGGTAGAAAGAGAATCTCAGAATTCAAAGAGGAATAATTTATAAAGGTTGTATAGTTTGCATGTGTGGGGCAACCATTTACCACCTCCTCCCTTAAAAAAGTACAATGGAGTTTTAAACAAACAGAAAAATCAACAATCCTTTTTGTTCAGTTTGTTGGAGTGGGAGAGGACTTCCACTCTAAAGGCCAGGGTGTGTTTAAATTTAGCACAAGACACACCTTGCAGTGTGCCCAGATTGCACCAGAAGAAGCATTACTGGGTGGCTCTCCATTGCCTTTCAGCTTCTCTCACCACATCCTTCTCTAAGCTCTGGATCCTGGGAAATATTTGGAGCCTTCTCAAACTGTGTTACGAGTGAGAAATTCCCTCAACTGCACCAAATATCTTCTCCTACCCCTTCTCATCAAAATGTTTAAGGATATGCTGGATACTCTTAGGAGTTTCCCCACAGAAAAAAAATAAACCAAAAAAACCAAAAACAAACTCCAGAAGGAGCCTCTACTGAATATTAAAAATCTGATTAATAAAGTATTCTTCAGGGAAGTGAAAGAGCCAAGTTCAAATCTTCTGTCTTTGTTGATCCAGGAACTTCATCCCAAACTTTGTAACCTGAATCAGTTCTGGGACTGAAACTTCCCTTCTCTACAGCTGGAGCAGTGTGACACTCCGTACAACTGGAACAACTCTGGATAATTTTTGAAAAATAAATTAAATACTGGTTACCAAAACATTAAAAAATTTGCACCTGGAATCACAGGGATGGGATCATGCCATATATTCATGCTGTTGTGTAACTCCTTTGGCCCCATATACTAATAATTTATTGGGAAAAAATTTGCACAAATGCCTGTCAGCAGAGAGCCACAGTAAAAATGTAAGGTGTTTGTTTTTTCTTTTTCACTGTTCAAAGTTTTCTGTAGACAGAATCAAAAGTTTTAGATTTTGGACCCATAGTTTGCCAGCATTTCATTTATGAGAATTTTCTCTAATTGCCTTTTAGAGACCAAGGCAGCAAAACCAAGTGTTAGAAGAAAAATGGCAGAATGAGACCTAACACCTAGTATTGACAAGAGAGGTTGGAACAGATGAATTACTAAAGTTAATCTGAGATACACTTCTAAACCTGAAACAGGTTTTAGTGACAGGGGAACAAAAAGGGCTTGTGAAGAAATTGTATTAAAAATCTATTGCTTCTTGGAAGAGTTTTGAAAGGGTTTAAAGGAAGGAAAGTGGGAGCAAAACAGCATCAAGCATGAAATAATAACATTTTTCTGAGGCATTTTAACAATGCCAAATAAATTTACCTATTGTTTTCTCCTTTCAGTTGTCTTCATGTTTTCCTGTGAAATGTTGGATGTTGTGCAGACGATTCACCTTTTTGATGGATTTCTAATTTTGTAGTTAAATTTAGTTCTACATTTCCCCATTCAGGATAGTTAATATCACTTTTTTTTTCTCTTCATTTTTGTTATATTTTATATGAAACTGTAGTCAACTTAGTGTACCAGAAGCCCTTTAATTTCCACAATATTTTTGCAGATGCTGATGCCAGGTATAATGTAAACTAAAATATAGATTCAATTCACTTCTATGGATCTACTATCTACTCTTTATTTACTTATGTATCTACTCTTTATTTTCTTAGATATGCATTTGCTGTGAGGATAAAAGAGAGATTGATCCAAATGTTTTGTTTTTGTGTTGAATTTTCCATATATTCACACAACTACTCCCACTGACTTACCTGGATTTATTTCTTGGTAATCCATGGTTACTATTTCTTAACCTGTTTACTATTTAAAATGAGGAAACATTATTAGGGTTGCTTGTAGTTCTTGTCTCCTAGCAACAGAATTTCTTCTTAAATTGACCCTTGCATTTTCTGTGGGTTGTGTAAAGCTCACATAGGCTTTTTACAGAATTCAGATATATCTTAGCACTAACTCAATTTGTGTGTTTGAATTTTTATCAAAAGATTAATTTACTTCCTGAATTGGCCAAGTGACCATAGCATTAGGTTTAATAAAAAACTTAGCTCTTTACTATATTAACATTTTAATAAACTATTTTAACCAAGAAATGAGGAAAAAAAAAGGTATTCCTTTGAAACATTACTAAAATATAATTTTTTCAATGTGTTTTTAAGCATGCTTCCGAGTACCTTTTTACAGGATGGTGGAAATTATTTTTTCCCTCCAATTTCCTGCAAGATCAGGTCAGCTTAATTTAAGGCCCTGATTCTTGGTCTGGAATAACATCTTGTTAATAAAGCAACATATGTACAACTAATGAGTACAAATGGTGCAAGGAACACACTGTTTCCAGAAAAAAAGAGCCTTGACAGACCCTGCTGGCAGCCATTGCACAGGAAATTCACAGAAATCTTCATCTGGACCCATCCCAAGGTGCACGGTGCAGGCTAAGCAGAGCTCTCCTTCCTTGCTGCATAAAATCCTACATTTTAATGAAATAAAATTACAGAAAATTAAGGGTATCAGCCTCTGATATTAATGTATGGTTTTGATATATGGAAATTTTTAATCTACAGTGAATTCCAACAGGTATTCATTGACAGCAAGAGGTTAAAGAGTTAGAAACAAGGTGTTAGTGAGTTCAGGTTAAATGTATACTAGACCATGTCTCCACCTTATATGAAAAACACTGAGACATGAAACACAGATTTTCTTTTTTAACTGACACTTATGTAAAAAAATTAAGACACTTGAGCTAAATACATTCAAGTCTTTCCATTCTTAACTGAATTTCTCTCAAAATATATACTTTGGTTTATGTGTTTGCTTTTTTCCCATTGTTACTTTTTGGTCTAATAGAACACATTACTGCTATCTAATTTGACTGTGTTTTAACTGTGCTCAGCATGAATGCTTCTTTTCTTTAAACATATCCTTAGACCACCCATAAGCTTAGACCTCTTCTGACAAATTCTATCCAGTAACTCACAAAACTCTAACTGACTACCAATCTTCTTATTCAGTTTTGTGCTATTGTATCACAATAAGTTTGAAGAAGTCTAAGCCCATAAAATATAATGAACATTTTTCAGGATGGGTCTGATATACAAAAAAAGCCCAGGGACCATTCCAGAAGACAAATATGTTGGTACTCCTCTCTCTGTCAAAATGTATTTTGTTTCATTTCATCTTGGGGAGGTCTCTCAGTACAAAGGTAGAGTACCTGTTAAAGTGCTTTTTGTGACCTGTGTGATTTTTCCACATTACACATATATATCAGCATTTAATGACTGTTTTTTAAAGGAAGAAACAAACAAACAAACAAACAAACAAAGACATATACAGAGATCCACAGGCAAAAAAAGGAAAAGAAAAAGGAAAAAGGGAAAAGGAAAAAAAAAAAGGAAAGGGAAAGGGAAGGAAGGCATGGCAAGTAGCTGGATTACAAATGATGCATGAAATATCTTTCTTTCATGACTCCACCTTTTCTTCCATAGAGCTCTAAGGGCAAACCCAAACCAATGCCAAGCATTAAAGATCATATTGGCTAAAAAGCTCCTGATAGCTGGATAGTTATAAACAACAAGCTGCTAAATGCCTCCAAGCTGAGGAGTAGACTGACTGGAGGTTCCAGTTTTGACATAGAGCTGTGTTGAAAAACAGACTCACAAGTGTAGGAATGGAAGAGAAAATTCAAGAGGTGTTTCTGGTCTCTTGTTTCTTATGAGACCAGTTCTTTCATCCACTTTTTCTGAGCATCTGTCTTATTCTCTGTCTGCTTAAAAGGAAACAATAAGAATTTTGACAGAAAAAATGAAAAGAATAGGATAAAAGAAAATAGAGCAGATTTCTTAAAATGTAATTTAGGTGTTGACCAATGCCCTCTGCTCTCATTTTTCTTCTACCTTCAGTACTAATAAACACACACACATGCAATGTAATATAGATATTTATCCATGTTACAGCTGGATGGGTTTGCATCAGTGTGATCCTCCAACTTGTGGTGAAAACAATTGGAAAACATTAATTCAAATCTATTTCAATTCACAGGATTTATGGCCATCATACACAAGCAACAAAATTTCTACATAAGCTGTCAGCCTGAAATATGGTGTGGTGATTAGACTTCAGAATGTACGTGTGTTACATGACATGTTTCACAGTTTGTTTGATTTTGCCCATTTTCCTCTCTAATAGGCAATACAGATAATTTACCCACAGGTGTAGCATAACCCATGGAGTCACAAGGCAAGGAAAAGAAAGAAGCAGACATGTTTTCTTTGGCCCTGACTGCAGATAACTGGTAATAGAGCCAATACAGGAAAGTAAGTGCTTTAAAATTTTAATTTGACAACATGATCACTATTATTACTTATCTTATATTCTCTTAGTCGTATCTTCCATTTTTTCAGGGATGGGTCAATATTTCATGCTTTCAGTTCACAGTAGTCTTTACTCTCAATTTACTCTCAAATTAAGAGCTGAAGGGCATTTCTTTAGGTTACATGTTTTCTAATAAACCTAAACGGCATGGTTCTATTCTTAGTAGATGAGGGAAATGGTAAGCACAGACAGGATTTCTCATGAATAATCCTATGATTAAAAACCTAAATAAACAAGACTGTTTGCTTGAAATTTATTCATAACCCACTTGCATACTAAGCTTTCTGCGGCATATGCTTTTCTGAACTACTGTGCACAGAATACACCAAAGATTCAGTTCAATTGATTTCTGGAGTTTGAAAAAGCCCAGACAAATGATATCCTTTGGAAAACTCCTTTTGAATCTCAAATAGTGTGGAGCTGGATAGCACTGCTCTGGGGGACCAGACAAGGGTGGCCTACTTAAAAATTCCATAGAAATGAACAGCCTTGGATCTTTTCTCAAACACTCTTTTCTTTCAGATCATAAACAAAGGAGCCTGGGCTGGGGTTTTCCTTGTTTTGTTTTTTTTTTTTTGTTATGTTGGTTGGGTTTGGCTTTGCTTTGTTTTGTTTTCAAATTCGCTATAATGCGCTCCATCAATAATTACTGCTGCTTCTGGAAAGGGTTTATGTTGGTATGGATGAACAGCCTGGCCAGTGGGACAGAGATTGTAGAATTGTAGGATAGTTTGTGCAGGAAGGGACCTTTAAAGGTCATCAAGTTCAACCCTGTTAAAATGAGCAGGGGCATTTTCAGCATGAACATGTTCATCTTCAAGCTGAATGAACTGGGGAGGGTCCAGACAACAGCCACAGCCACAGGGTCTGGGGCACATGCTGGAAATGTTGACTTTGCCTAGTGTGAGGAAGGAAAGGCCAACAGAGTGTCTCAACAGCCTCTCACCACCCAAGGGGAGGTGATGGAACCAGACTCTTCCCAAGGGTGCACAGCAAAGAGGCAGCAGGCCCAACTCGGCACTGACACAATGTAAAAAGACAATTTTCCTTATGGCCTCCAGCAGAGCAGTAGAACAGGTTGGCTAGAGACTCTGTGTGTTCTCCACCCTTGGAGATTTTCACAACTCAACTGGACAAGGCTTGGACCTCACTCTCTAACTTCTGTGTGAAGTTTCAGTTTGAAATTGGCCGTGTTCTGTGGAGGGGGATTGACAAAATGACCCCCAGTGGCCACCTACAAACTCAATTATGCAATGATTCTGTTGAAACTGTTTAAATTTAGAGCACAGTCTTTTGGTGTATGATAAGTTAGACAGATCAGGGATTTGAATTTCATTTCACATATGCCAGATAACAACCTTGTACCACTGAGAACAGAGTTGCTCAAGGTAATTGTATGTAAATGAATTTTTAAGCAGCCTGAATTACCTGCTTTAACTGCTCAGCCTGGAAAAAGCCAACAAGAGAGATTAGCCTATTTTTAAAAATTTTTCTGCTCCCACAGCAAATTGAGATAGGTTTATAAGAAGAATAACTGAAGTCCTCATAAAGTTCACCTCTTTTGACTCTGAGAGGAACTCCAAAGTCCAGCTGTATTAGGACTTGACCTTCTAGACCTTTCCACTTGTGAGAAAAGCAGTGTTTACACCTTGATGGCAATGCCTGAGAACACGGCTGTTCATGTTTTTAGTGTAGACATAACCTGAATGATCAGTGAACAGGGAGAAGCCATTGGAGTTTAATGAATACATAAACACGTCAGGTCATGATTAGACTTTCTGAAATGGGACCAGCCTCATAGTATTCCTGACCCAGATGTTGGAGTGAATGCCCATGCACTGGACCTCAGGGGGCAACCTTTACCAGTGACTAATTGCCCCTTTGCCAACCAAAGTTCCTCATTCATAAAAACTGTGATGTAAAAAAAGGAGGCAGGAAAGCGAATTAATAAACTTTCACATTCCAAAAGGTAAAAATCTTTGGTTTATATATTTACATTATTATAAATGATTTATAAATATTGGTCATACTGCTAGACATCATTAAAATAGCAGACATAATTAGATAACTCTTCCTATAATATTTATGAAGGCTTTTATATTTATATGATGTGACTCTGTGGAATTAATTGTGGTGACTCTCTATGTGCAACACTTTGCACTTCCAGCAAAGATAATAAAGGGAAGATAGGAAATGCACTTCCAAATGCTATTTGCCATGCCCAATTTACAGGAGGATTTTGTATTCTCCTTGTTAACTGTGACTAAAAATAGGAATACTGCTGCCTTTCCACTGTGTGGATTTCAAAAGAGGTTTGAATTTTTCTTTTATTGTCTTTATATGAAAGGAACACGTAACAGATAACAGAGGCTAGGATCAAAAGGAAAGCTCTGGGTTTCTTTCTCACAATAATAATCACAAGTGCAAAGCAGATGACTGCTGTATAATTCTTTCACCTGTTAAAAACTTGGTTATGGCAGTAATGCTCTAAGTCCCATTTTTGCTACTTCTTTTCACCATAGCAAATTTCAGGAAAAATGGGGAAAATAAAATCCATTAAATTAGGAGACACTACTATTTTTTTGTTGTTGTTGCTGAAAATTACATTGGTAGCTCAGGTTGCTGTTATTCTGAGAAATTACAGGCAAACAAAACCCATGCATACTGAAATAATCATAAAATGGCTTGGGTTGGAAAGGTCATCACCACCCACACAGGAAGGAATTTCTTCCTAATATCTAATCTAAATATCTTCTCTTTTAGTTTAAAACTATTCTCCCTTGTCCTAACACTACCTGTCCATGTAAAAAGTCACTCTCCTTCTTTATAACCCCCCATGATGTACAGGAAAGCTGCTATAAGATCCCAAGCCAGAGCCCTGAGAAGCATCACCAGCCTCTACCTGGGCAGAGAGCCACTGACCACAACTCTGACTGTGTCCCTCCAGCCAATTCCTTGTCCAATGAACAGCCCACCCCCCAAATCTGTGACTCTGAAGTGGAGATAAGTGTCTATTATATACCATAAACTTAGATTAAAGAGCATCTAATGTTCCTCCACTATTCTTCCTGTTCAACTATTGACTGGGCTGAGAAACTGCTGTCTGAGCTCAAAGCATCAGCAATAAAGGAAGAGATGGACATGCACACTTGATTATGTTTATGTTGAGGATATGATATTCAGTCTGAATTTATTACAAGCTGCTCTACTTCCAAGAGTCTCTTAATTTGATATTTTCTTTTCATGATGTTGAATTTTCTGCATACATCTCCTTAGGACCCTATGTGTTCGTTTCCTGGACCTGCAGTAATTTAGTAATTCTCTTGTAAAAGGCCATTCTTATCTTTGGTAGATTGTCCACAAAAGAAAATCTCTTGGTTCTATTTTCCTTGTAGAATTTTTATTTTCTAAATAAACCTGTTATTTGTTAACAGGTATGCAAAATACTTGCTTTTTTTTTTTTTTTTTGGTCATTTTTTTGTCTTGGTTTCCACTTTGAGGTTTGCTCAGCCTACTTTGAGATATCAGCCTACTCAATTTTCCTCATTTCCTCCCTTCCCTTGTCCCTTTCTATGGACTTTCAGACATTGCTACACCTGGAATATGCTGAGTATATCTGTTATATATCCTGAAGAAGAGCTTCAGCCATCCTTAGTTCTGATGAGGAGCATTCACTTACAGGAGAACTTGGGGGGATATATGGTGTGAGCAACTGTGAACTCTTCAGCCCCTCTGGTAAGAAATCTAGCTCTTAATCTGTTTACTAATTCTCTTAGTTATCACTACAGATTCCTTGGTTTTACAGACATCTCAGAGTGCTGAAATCTCATGTACCATAGATACAGAAATATGGTTTTGTAATCGCTGAGATATGAATTTAATAGTGCCTTCCCCACTAGATGCAAGAGGCTGATAATTCTTGCAAGGTTTAAATCTATTTCAGAGGTAATTTATTTCAGTAGACTTTATTTCTTTTTTATTAGTCCACAGCAGTTTAATTTAAGATTTAGAAACTGAAAGTGCACTTTTTGTAAAAATAGAAAACAGCTATCTACTATATATCACAACATAGCCATTAATAAAATAAATGCATATTCACACATAGGAATCCTATTCTAAATTTTATTTATTTTTATATTCACAAATTATGCATGTGCACAGAGCTGTTATACTGCTATGCAAGACTGTCACAAGAGTGTAAAGTCAGTATCAAAATGGTATATTCAAGTAGATAATTGGTATTTACTGAATTTAGCTGTGCTTGGTTAAAGTCAAATCACACACTTTCTTTGGCTTAAATTTATGTTATTGTTAGCCTTGAAAATTATAGAAATATTCACACAATATTCCTTTGTAAGGAAAAATTTCACAAAACAGGGAGTATATGAATTAACCATAAAAGACATTTCTGTCTCCTCTAACATCTTGTCTTTGTATGGAAGAGGGGAGAGCCTGCATCAGTGCTTAGCATAGCTGGGGGAAAGCTGCCCCAAGGCTAAAATACAAACCAAAAATGTAGGATTTCTATACTAGCAAACTGATGACACTTCACACAATCTTTAAGTGAATTATAATGACAGCCTTTGTCTGCTGCAGCTTCTTTTTTGTTCTATTTGAGTGGGTTGGGTAAACACCATTCAATTGTACTTCCATAAACTGGAGTTTCTCTCCTCACACGTTTAAGTAATTTTCATCTGCAGGCATTTCCTTTGTTCCATGGTTTGAAAACTGTCTGTATTATTGCTGTGATTTTTAAACAGTATTTTTTTTTCCTTGCAATTTTCAAAGCTAAAGTTCAAATACTTAGGCAATATGTCTGAAAAGAAAGACAGACAAAATCACCTAAACCATACTCACAAACATCCCATTTGAAACTTGTTACTCATGCAAATTTCAATAACCAGCCATGTGTTGGTACAAATGCATTTCCTAAATATAGACCTGCAAAATGGATCACCCTTCTCTAAACCAGAAATGTTTATTGAGAATGAAGGGATGCATTTGTTTGTTCTGTTTAGATAATATATATGGAAATCATAGGTAATAAGAATGCTTTTCTAATTCATGCATTATGTCACTTTTGTGACTTCAAGCTTGTGTCCAGAGAGCACCTATCAGCTGAAATACTAGACTGTTCCAGCTGTCACTAGAGGAATCACTCTAGGACATGTTCAAACCAAATAAACTGGAATGTTCTGGTACTTGAAAGGGAAAACCTCATAATAATAGAGAGCACTGAAACCATAGATATCCCTGTTCCAGCACTGAGCTTTTTTCTAGACTGATTTGAGGGGCAATATGAGGGCAACATCTTTTGAAGGAGCTATAAGAGTACTTAAGATTACATAATTTGTGAAATTATTGAATTGTTCACGGATTTCCATTTTCAAATATTTGGTTTTTGAAGTCCCTGTATAGCTCCCTCATGCCTGTATTTCTTTTCAAGGGGTCTGAAGTCTACTGATGCCATCTGGATTTTCATCAGAGCAAGGACACTGACACAAACCCTCACATGTAATTATTCAAACTGTACACCCTAGATTTACATATACTGTATGAAAACCCATGGTGGACATTATTTCTTTCAGAGGATTCTAATTGTCTATCTTCCAATAGCCAGTTTTAATTACACCAGAGATCCCAAAATTGAGGCAAATAAACCTCTTATTTCTTTATGTGGTTCTCAGCCTAGAGACTCCTTATGTCTCTAAACTTCATACTTGCAGTTTATCCAAATACACGACCAAGTTTCAAACTGAATATGGTTTTTTATTTCAACACCTTAATTGAATAACTCCTGTATAACACTGGCTCAAAGTGAAGTTATATGCCACTTTTCTCTGCTTTGCAAACTTTTTCTGCAATTTAAAGTTTAAAAGGATTTTGAACCAGTCAGTTCAAAGGTGGCATAGAAGAACAAACAGTATTCCCAGACTGCAGGTATTAACATCTGCTGAAAAAGAGTGAGGAAAAGTTTTACATTTCTCTACAAAAAATGCTTGTGTAGGAGAATGTAACTGAAGGGCTTGGGGATAAAATCCCAACAGGCCAAAATAGAATTTTTGTTGTGTCTAAGGAAGGAGTTCAGTTTTCCACTGGGAAAATATCTTTCTAAACGTGGCTTGGAAAAAACTGTAAAGCCTATAGAAAAGTAGGCTCTTTTCATTGATTTCTTTAACTGTAAATCAGGTGAGAAAGGGAAGAACCAGTGCTTTGTGTATACTGAATCTATGAGAAATTTGTCTTAAAATTTTCAAGTTATATTAAAACTGAAAATTCTTTTTATCCACAAGCTTACCTTTTATCTAATTTATTTGTATAATACCACTTCTGGTCATTGTCTACTGGGAAAATAAGGAATAGCTGGGAAAATCAGGAATAGAGCATCTTGAGAGACTGATGTTCCTCACATCAATTGTTGCCTTTTTCTTCCCTAAAGATACACAAGAATTTTAGTTTAACAAGGATTTTGTTGTTGGTGGTGTTGTTGTTGTTATTGTTGTTACTGGGCTTTTTATTTTTAGATCCAATTTATGTAGCACGAACATGTATCCACCTAAAATAACAGATTCCTGGATCATCTACTAACTTGTTCATTTCAGTTATTTCCTCCCATTTTGACTGACTGGGAAAATGAAAACAAATAGAGTGCTTCTTTACAGAGATGATGAAAAATGCAATGATTCACTCTTGTTTCTTCTTTACAGAAAGAGCTGTATGTAGCTCAGGTCTTGTAACTGCACTTGTGTACAACCCAAACTAGATTTATTAAAAGAAAAAACGAAACCACATACAGTATTTTTTGAGCCTAACCATGACACAAATGGTATGGTATATTTCAGCAATTTAATAGTAAGAAACTACTGAGCATCCAGCCTTATTGTTTGGGTGCCATTTTGGTAGAAGAGGCCACCAGAAAAAGAGTTATGAAAGGCTTTCTCTGTTATCAAATAACTTATTCTGAAAATACCATTAAGTTTAATGAGAGGCAACAACTTTTCTACCAGATGGACTGGAATATTAGAGAGGGAAATCTGGACCATTTTGTTGGCCTCAGAACAAACATTTCCTGAAGCACCATTATATGTAATTTCTGACAAAAAGTTGCAATAGCAGGCTAAAGTCTGATTGCATTTATGCTGCCACCTTTACCTCTAAAAAATTAGTATCAAAGAGATTCAGTCTTTAAATGTGATTAGATTTAAAAATGGTCTTCCCTGTTTTTTCTTCTCAGTAACTTACACTGCAAATATGAAACTGCAAATGTCTCATTCTTAAAGTGTTTTAGGTGCTGTGAAGTAATGAAATCACTGCATTGCTCTGGATTCAAAATTCAGATTTTTTTTATTCACTTATCAACAAACTCTTACTTAAGAGGTGTGAAGAAAATTTTAATCAGAAAATACTGAAAAAATATTTAAAACTTTATAGTAATAACTGTGGTAGTTTTCATAGAAACCTTCATAGAATATATTACACTCCTCTTGTTTTCATCATAAAATAATATTAACAGAGTTCTTTCCATTCAATAATTTAAAAATGACACAAATGATCTTTTCTTTGTACAATCCAATACATTACAGGTCAAATTATTACATCAATATTTAACATAATATATTATTTTAAAAATAAGAAAAACATACTCACATAATTCTTATTAATGTACACTTAGTAGTACGTAACATATTATGAAACTCAAATGTGACTGATTGCTTACATATCTCTGAAGACAAAGCAGATGTTTAACTGTGGTAAATTATTCCTGTAAGTCCTGATAACCTTCCACTGACTTTCATGGGTAATGCATCAGCCCTTAAAAGAGTGAAAAGAGAAGAATTTATGGCTCCCACAACAATAACTGCAAGGTTAGATGAGATTATTTCTCCTGAACATACTTATAATGAGCAATGATCCTTTAATTCTTTTCCTCCCTTCAAAAAAAGGAAAACAAGCAGAAGTTTTTTTTTTACTTTAACAATTGGTTTTAAAGTATTATTTAAGTCATTGTTTAACTGTCAACCTGTTATTCTGCTCAGACAAAAAAGTTCAGTATTGTGGCTTTAGGCCACTTATTGGATTTACAATAAAGGATGATCCTTATGGACAGACACATCTGTACAGAACAAGTGTAAGAGATATAGATCTTTGAGCAAAAATATTTGTTTGTAAGGATGCAGTTTCTTGGTTTTCTCTTTAAATAATAATTTCTTTTCTGTCAGAAATTTATGTATTTTTTTCACAGAGTGAAGCTTTTTATAGATATGTTGTCTGATACTACTTCCACCCTGAGAAATTGTTTCCTTTGGTCTTTTTGGTGCAGTATTTAATAAGAGAAATAACACTTTAGTTGGTTTATTTGGGGCTTAAAATATATCTGTAAAAGTAAAATTCCCTTCTAGTTTTATAGCTATTATTTTCACCATGCATGTGTTGAACTCCAACTCTATTTCTGGGAGATTTCCCCTTTTAATGAGATATTTTCACTGTCTCCTAAGTCCCTACAAACTTAAGGTTTGGTCATTTACTAAAAATTCAAGATTTGTTAGTCAATGGTCCATGTGATTTGTTTTAATTAAAATTCCTGACAATGTTTATTGGAGAAGTAGATTGTTAAGGCAATGGAAAAAGTCAGTGGTGGAACAGTGACCCAATTTGTTAAATCAAAGTTTAAGACTCTCCTGATACTGTAGGAGGGTAAATATATATGTGGCAGTGCTTTACCAGTGCTTGTGTTTCAGCTGGCAAATTAAGCAAATGCCACTGAATTTCTTCTTTTTAAAGTGTTCTGTTTAGTGGTAGCAGAATGGCAGTTTGATATGATTTTTCTGCACCTCCTATCCAATATTCTTCAAATGTGGGTGCTCATTTCAATGTAAGCAGATGTAGAATTTTGAAGAAAAGTCAGGCACTCTAGAAACTACAAGTACAAAGGACAATAGGCCATTGAGACACTCATCCTGAGGGGGTACAGGACCATCCATCTAAAGAACTTATGTGATTTCCATGGCAGAACAAGGAATTCAAAGCTGAAGTCATTGTCCTTGATAATTACCAGGTATTACCATTTCTTACTCAACACTATCGACCACTCCCAAGCTCCTGCTCAGTTATTTGTACTGGGGCTTCCAAAATACAATTTCCATCAAAATTACTGAAGTTAAGTTTAAATAGATTATATTTGAAACCCTAACATGTTTTGTGTGGCCTTGGCCTGAAAAAGGTCTCAATGAGGTTATTAGCTCATATTAGACAAGGTGCAGACTGTCTTCATTCAGCATAGAAAGATCTGGAAGAAAAATTAGGGTCAGAATAATGTAAGACTCAATGTCAGAGAGAGAAAAGTGTTATTTAGTAAGAGAGCTACATCATACAAACACTAAAAGACACTCTCTGCCTAGGAGGCAGGAATCTGATTCAGGCTTCACATCTTTTTTTATTTTTTTTCTCATTTTGACCTACAAAACTACCCTGAATTATGATTTTCACTTTTTCTTTTGGAAATTGTCTTTCAGAAACAAAGATAGAAAAAGTAAAATAAAATTCTTTTTTCTGGTTATTTTATAGTTCACAACCACAGAGTAAGTATGGAGTGAACACCCATAAAATAATGGAACTCACTCAAAGGAATGCAAAGGATTTCCTGTCTTTGGCTCTCTATTACTACTGTAAAATACACTAACTCTTAGAATCTGTCTTATTTATGAAATGATATCTTCAAAAGCAATAAAGGTTTTATCTAAAGTACCTTTGTATCAAAGATTTACCCTGTGTTCTGCAAGCTTTAAATCAGATAGATATCAATCCTAATATATTTAAGTGTCTTTATGGAAAATTTCCCAAGCAATTTTCATTATCCTCAAGTAAATATATAATGAAAAGTATTTTATACCATTCATTCAGAAATCATTTACATGAGATTAAAAGGTATGTAGTTATGAATGAACTTTTTAAATGAAAGGATCAAATTTTGTCATGCTTAGCAGAATCTGAGTTTGGGAGTGTACTAGTTTTGCTTTAAGATGGATGCAAAGGAAAAAAAAGTCATATATAAGTAGGATGTACTATTATTTTTCTGTATCACTGTTTAGTATTTTGTCCCTTTTGCTGACAAGCTGCAAGATCCCCTGAGTGGCATGAGGTGCACAAGTCTTTTATTAGGATGTTCAAGTCCTAGAGAGGACAGCAGGGAAACAAAACATGCCAAGAAGGGTGTTTTGCAACAGAAAACATAAAGGATACTTTAGAAATTGAAGATATACAGGGACATTAATGATAAGTTTATATATATTTGTGTTCAAACAAAAGGAAATTCTGTCAACTACAATGTCTTGAAAGTTTCCTTGCAGAAAATACTTTCTTGAAAGTGACTATAGAGAAAAATCCCTGAGCACCTCAAATTGAATCACTGCAGCAGTCCCAGGGAAAGAACATCCAGAATTTACAGGTGTGAAGTCCTGAGACTACAGCCATAGGATAGTACTCATTTAGCCTAAAAGGTCCTAGAAGGGCACTTTCAGAGGCCTTCAAAACAAAAATTCATCAGTTTCAGGTTTACCTGATTACTTCAGTTTTATGCATAAAGACATTTCCCAAATAAAGTAAATAAAGCATAAAAAATAAAAGAAAGAAAAAAGTAAAGTAAATTAATAAAGTGTGTTCTCACTGCCTCTCTTCTGCTGAAATCTGTAGGAATTGCAGGTATCCAAGTCTTTTTCAGTGACAAATTAAACCCAGCATTATTCACTAATGATCATTAAACACCACATAGCTACTGCAGGTCCACCTCACTAAAATGACTTTCCTGAGAAGCAGTTTTACAGCAGCTAAGAAGTGAATGCTAACTGGGTGCAATGAAAACTGCCAGCAAAGTGGATCTGTTTGTAAATACACATTCCAGAGGGGCCAGTCTGCTGCTTGAGCATGGAAAATATACACGTGTTAACTACCCTTAATGCTAAATCTTACATATCTTATGACTGATCTTCAGTTTAATGGTATTTGTGAAATGGCAGAAGCAGCACAGTGTAGCAATAATGCAATAAAATGCTTCAGCAATATTCATTTGTTGTCTTCAAGAGGGGATCTGTGCAGTGATTCATCTTTCCACGAGTTACACACAAAGATAACTTTTAATTCCCAAAGCAAAGCAAATACATCAGAGAGGAAAGTAGCTGCTTGCAAAACAACTCTCCCCTAACAGTTCTTTATAATGATGTGAAATTTCAGCTCTTAAAATCATTAAGTGAGCAATTTCCCATCATGACCCTTATGGGTTTTTATGTTGCTGTGACTGAGGAAATGACTAACATCAGGTGTAAAGGCAGATGGTTATCTTTCATAGCTCTGAACAAATATGAATCCATAGAAGAATAATTTATAAGATACAGCAGGAAGATATAAAAAAACCAAACAAAAACCCCCCACAAAGCAACAAAAAAAAACCCACAAAAAAAAAACAAACAAAAAACCAACACACAAAACCCAAACAACAAACAAAAAGCAAACAAACAAAACCCCATAAACAACAGCAACAGCAAAAACCCTTTACAAACACACAAAAAATTAAGAATTTTTTCAACCAACTCCCATTCTCAGTTTCACATGACTTCTAATCTTCAGAGCAGACAGGTTGATGGGCAGATGATTTTTACTAATACCCAAGATCAGTATTGTTCAGCAGATTTCCTTGCACATAAGTTAACTGGAGAGATACTAAAATTTCTTAGGATTGCAGAACATCACTCTGGTTTATGACATCCTTGTGCAAACTGAGTTTCTTCAGTTAAATTTGGAAATTATTCCTTAAGCAGAAAGATGAACTGTACTACATTCAAATGGAATGCTCTGCTTGTTGTATTTCACAAGGGTTTTGAAAAGCCTTTTTAAGGAATAACCAGGAAATCATATAATCCATTTTCTAATCACTTCTTACATTTGACAGAGATGTGTGGGAGAAAGGTAGGGAGGTGGAATCTACTCAGATTTAAATTTTAGGTCAAATATCATTAGAATATTAATTACTGGTGCTTAAGGTGGAATATTAATGGCATTCAGACCATTAGGATAATGTATAACATTATGTGTTATACATCAATTCCACCCAGGCTTGCAAGACCATTATGTATTAAGGGGAAACCCACTCATTCAAGGGCTTGTTGGTGACCAATTTATTCCTCTTGCCTTTGACTATGGTCTGTTGGAGGCTGAAAACATTTAAAGTGAAGCAGCAGAAAAAAACTGTGCCTGTAAAAAAAACATGTACTCAAAACCTAAATAACATGCAATGTCATTTGAAAGATTCGCCTAATCTAATTCCCTCTGTTTCCATACATCAAAAGTAGATTACAATTTTGAGTTTCATGCTACAATTACTCACAGGGCTTATCTGTAAATGAAATTCAAGAACATGACATGAACATAATGTGCTGGCAGAAGACACTGAGATGCAGCTAATCTGCCTCCTATCACACTTTATGTCACTGTCCCCATTCACAAGAGGGACTGCAGTTGCTGGAAGATATGTTGTGAGCACAGTCATGCTTTCTTTGCAATCCTTGACAAGATCTCCCCCACCTCAGTGTAAAGCTGTACATTACCCATTATCTTCTCTGTTAGGAGTGAAATAACCCAAACAAAAGCCTGTCTGGAAAATATTTTTCTCCGCAGCTTTTATCAGAGAGGCATTGACATGTAAATGAAGAAGGAATAAAAAAGACCTCAGGACTCACAGGTCCTCAAGTCCTTTGTTATCCACAAAAATACATTGTGGAAACATTAGTTCAAATGGCACTGGGTTTACTCCTCTTGTTTAAATACAAACACTACAAAAAGCACTAAAAAGAAAGTTTTCCAGATGCAATTTCACAGCAATCTGAAGATGAGAGCACAGACTGTGACAGCATACCCACATTTGCACACTAAACAGGACATCATAAAGAATGGCAGAGACCTGAGTTTTACTATGTTTAGGAATCCAAATTACTTTCAAATTTTTTGAGACTTTGTTTTGTTCACTATCTTGTTTGCCAATGCCTCCTGGAATACTTAACTCCATGTTCTTTAAATTATGTAATCAGAAACTTCTGGAACAAAATGGAGAAGAAGAGTATTCAAATGAACTCCTTTCCAGTAATCCTAGTTTAAGGGGATTCCAACCACCACAAGTATTCTGCTGGCGTAAGGGAAATGTTCTGTTCATATCAAATCCAGGAAAGATTATTTAGGATATTAAAGAAATCTACCACTACCAGAAGCTCCATTTAGAAGACAACTAGAGGCCAAACTTCATGTATGCTATGTATTCTCAACATGCCAGCTGACAAGTTATATTTCTATTTCTGGTATGTGGTAGGGGTGAAAGGGTTTAACAGCAGCAAAACCACAGCAAAAATAGCAAATTATAGAGATCTACCAACTTTTTAAAATTCCATGATGTACATTTATGCAATAAACACCAATCAACCAAAATAAACAGGTATTTTTGTTAAAACTTGTGTTATGAGGCTACTCATAGAATAAAGATATCTTGTTAAGAACACCCCAAACTACATATTTCTATTTCTCATAATGAATATTTCACCATCAGTATCATAGTTTCGAACCTCTCAATCTCCATTGCTGTCACATAATATTAAAGTCAGAAAATTGTCTTCTTGATATCTGTAGAATTCAAGAAATGTAACTGGTTGGGTTTGTTTTATTTTTTAATTTTTTTTCTCCAAGGAAAATTGTGGTACAGAAGAGAAGTGAATTCATTAGGCTAATCTTGCTCATTTAGTAGTGGCTTGCAATTCTCAGGTATTGTAAAAAAGTTCAGAAAGTTTGGGGTTGGTTTAATTCATATTTCATTTGCAACAGGTTTCAGAAAATGAAATTATTAAAAAATACATTATTACACCAGATAAGTACACAAATTTCCCAAGTTTACTATATCAAACTATATCTAATTTTTTTTTTTCATTTGCTTCCTGGTCTTCATTCTGGGTTTGAGTGTTATGTGCATTTGTGGTACTGCAAATATGTTACAGCAAAAAATTGTATATAAGTTGAAAAATTGCATTTCTTCCCTTCAAGTAAAATACACAGTACTTGTGGCAGGAAAATTGGTAATTATTTTTTTGAAAACAGGGAAAAATTGTAAGATAAGCATCCAGGAAATTGCCTTGCCTCTTCCAAATACAAAATACAAAACTGTCCCTCCACCGAAATTGAATTTTTTTACCCCATCTTCTTCAAATTAACAATTTCTTCATTCTTTTTGTTCTTGGATTTTGTAGCAGGACATTAGAAGTGAATTATTGCCTTCAGGATTTTGATCACCTCTGTCAAAGTGCCAGATCAGAGTATTTAAGTAGAAAATAGAAGAAATGCAGTATTTGCTTCACTGTTAGGGTTAGTGGTTATATGGGACACACAGCAGGCATAGATTGCATCAAAATGTACCATTCACAGCCTTTCCAAGTAAGAATTGCTCTTTAGTGATTGGAAAGATGCTAGTGATGATGGCAGGAGGTTTTTTGATTTCCACTGTCTCTTTTGAGAAAAAATGTCCTGTTTTTTGACTAAGGACTACAGGCTCAAACTGCTGGACATAATGGTCCTTTCTGTACAGACAACAGTGTTTTAATTGCCTGGGCATTGAGGCACTTTGGTTCAGTACAGATGTGTATAATTCTTCTTGGCCAGTTCCTCACTTGTACCCCTAAATTGCCTCTAATTTCCTGGAGTTAATCGTGCAGAGTACAATGTAAATTTGGTTGTTTTTGTCATAGCTCACCATCGCTGGAAAACCTCCAGTGGCTGACAAGGGGGTTTAATGAAGCACCTGACCTTTCACTGAGTCATCTCCAGGCTTGTTAATGCTCATGTTAATGACAGAGTTGGAAGAATACTCAGTGATGTGCCAAGGGCCACATGTGCACCCCATGCTACATGAGAAAAAACATCCCCGAGATAATCCTATAAAGCATTCCTTAGCTTGGAACTTGCAGGTTGCAAGGCAAACTTATTTATTGCACAGCTAGGAAAAGAGGTGAATTGCAGTTTAATTGCTGTGTTATTCTCCATTGCTACCTACAGGAGCCAAAGGCATTTACTCATAAAAGAATCTTTATTGTATCCCCCAGTTATTGTGTAGGACTCAGCACATCACACAGTGACTTACCCACAATGAGATGGGGAAAGAATTGGGATGGCAAAAGTGAGAAAACTCATGGACTGAGATAAAACCAGTTCAACATGCAAGCAAAGGAGAATAAAGAATTCATTCAGTGCTTGCCATGGCCAGGAAGGTGTTCAGCCTTGCCCAGCAGAGCAGGGCTCCATCATACATAACAGTGGCTTTTTCAATGCATTTTTCTGATCACGTGCTGAGAAAAAGTTCAGTGACTTCCCATGTCCACATCAGACTTTCAGGATGTGGGTCATTTTTTCTGTCAAAATAGGAAGCAGGTAAAAAAAATGCATTCAAATATTCACTGAATTCATTAGCATGCCTGTAGTTTGGCCTCCAAAGTGTTGAAATTCTATTGGAATAAAAGAAACATCTACGGCTCATCGATAATTTAAAAACTACAAAGAGGTACGGTACATTTGTAGAAAGGCTCAGGTGAGTTAACTGGAAACACATAAAATATTTCCTTGTGTCAGTCTCTCCCTAACTCACCTGGGTTCCTCCCTCTGGCTCTGTAGAAGGTAATTGTGCCTTGCTCTTAGAAAACCCTGAGCTCTTTTGGCTCAGGTAGGCTTGGAAGGCTTCAGCCTGAGGCAGACATCAACTCAGGAAACTTTAAGAATGAACAAAGGGCTCTTATTTTACAAACTGTTAGTGAGGCAGCATTACCAGCCACACATAATTAGAAGTCTGGGTTTTGTGTGTTTTTTGCCTTTCTGGGTTTGATTGCTTCTCTTTTCTGTTCATGTAACAGAGAGCAGCCATTATCAACAGACAGAGGATGGGATCTTTAAATCTACATTGTCTGCCTGAAAGGTCTATTAATTTTTTCTTACAAAAGCTATCAGCTTTTGGCTATTTTGTGTTGATTTTCACAGTATTGTTTCAATTCCCCTCTGTCAACCACATTAGTTGTAAAGCTAACCTTAAAAGCAAGTGATAAAAGGTAATAAAAGTCAATCCAGGTAGTTAAGCCTACTCTATTAAAAGGCTTTTATGTGCAATATTTCTATAATTTCTAGATTCAATTATTAAAATGTTTTTCCAGATTTGTTTTTCTCTGAAAACTTAGATAGAAATTTACATACAGAAAAAATGCTAGCCTTCTTCAATTGTACAATATGTTCTTTCAAAAGTAAAAATTAATTGCACAGAAATTTTAAATAGACCCTACTTTTAAATAGACTTTCAATAGACATTTTAAATGTACATTTTACCAAGCAAAATGATACACCACAGATAAAACATGACCACTTATTTCCTGTGGAGTTTCTTGTATACTCACTCAGACAAGAAAAAATCCTGATTAAATAAGACCAAAACCAATTTGGTTCAGATATTTTCAAAACCAGAACCATATATTTATGTGTGGTCATCCTGAACTTGCCTAGGGAAACCAAACAGTGCTTAATGGAGTGAGAAGGAAAAAGTCTTTATATAACAAACACAAGAAAATCTACTAAACTTTAAAAAGCAACAACAGAAAAAACACCAAAAACAAAACAAAAAACCCTCACAAAACCAAAAAAAACCACAAAACCAAAAAAAAACCCACCAAGGACTAGAATGACAGTTTTCAAAATTATCACCCTGGTCAATGTTAGTTTCAAAATTGTTCCTAAAATACCTCATTGTTAGACAAACATCTATTTTGTTTTTAATTTTTAATTTTTCCATTTACATTTGGCTTTAGATGTCAGGATCATAATGAAATTATCAGAGCAAGAAAATATCTAATATGAATCAGGGAGTTTTTAACTTTCACAATTTCACTTTCCAGGGGGTCAGGCAAAAGAAAAGTTAAATTCATGAATATATCAATTGATGCTCACATTTTGAAATAGACAAAATAAATGGTGTGATCCTGATGAATGAGAAAAACCTGCCCCAATATTTCACAATTTCCCAGGCCGTTATTGTCATTGACAAATGAAGGCTTTAGTATATATAGTCCTTCCAATGTAAACTCTGCAGAACAGATGGTTTTCCTCCTGATGTGGTAAGTATTAAAATGTCTAGTGGGAATCATGATATTTTTAAGTCCTCCTAAACAAAATACATCAGGAATACCATGGGCAGAAGGCCCTTAAATGGAAACAGCCACATGTGATCAGGATCCAGATCTCAAGCTCACACTTGGCTGTGACAGCAGCTTGCTCTGGGACTTCGGGCACGTCATCCTCAGCTCTTTTTTGGTTTTTTTCCACTGTGTAATTGTTCTTGTCTACTTATATTGTGCAAGTTCTGTGGCCTAGATGATCTCTTACAGCATTCCTACACTACTGAAATCAGAACACCCATAAATGTCTGTACTGCAGTCCTATATTGAAATGCATCTGACATCTCAGGAAATACATAACTCATTTATACAGTTTGCTGAATCATGAAATCTGAATGTAAATCACAAATCCACAAATTCACCTGAATTATTTTTCCCAGTTTCATGCCATCATCCTCAAAGGAGGTATATCATGCATCCCCATAGTGGTACTCTAAAATAGGTTTTTATTTCAGTAATTCTTAATGATCTTTTAAACTTGATTTATTGCATAAGCATGTACCATGTCGTTTACAGAAGCAATATATTTCCCACTAAATTTTCTTAAACTCCTTTTGAGTATAATAGAAACTGAATGAACATGGCACCTTGTAATTATGCAGCCCTTTTCTAGCCTGAAACCTGGAATAACCTTAGCAAGTGTCTCTGATTTTATCTGTTCTGCTGGGAGGGAACTAACATTGTGAAATGGAAGTTTTTGAAGCCTGTCTTATTTTTTATGATGTTGCTTGAACCAGGCATACAAAATATAAGTATATAACAGTAATCAGATTTAAAATCAGCAAAATATAGTGTATATATATATATATATATATATATACTCTATGAGGTTAAAAAACCCACATGATTTATACATTTACACACACGCATAAATATAAATAAAACATACAAGTAGTAAGCAGATGATTAATTTACATTTTCCCTCTCTTAACCATAGGGCTGCTCATCTCACAAATCATATTTCTGTGGGAAATGAAAGGTACACTGCTGCCAGCATTTTGTAAGAAATAATGACACACTTTACTACCTGTAAGTGCTGACTGAGTGCTTCTGCTTTTCCTTCCCAAGGTGACTGTAACACAGATTGATGAAAGATTCAGTAGGACTGCAAAGGTTAAAGATGCAGACCTGGAGCTAGAAGGCAGCCCTGACACTGATGGAATACAGTACAATGAGAGTGGCCACATTATTGTCCCATCCTCTGATAACCAGTGTAATATGAAAACTGACTGGAGGAGAAGGGAACAAATTAAATCATTAATCAAGCATATCTGTGCTAAACAGTTGCTCTGAAGAGATGAACAAATGAAAAATTTGCTGTTTGTTTCTCTGCTTGCAACCACCTGAGAAAAAATTAATTATAAGGCTGTGGCTCAACTATTAGTTAAGTTTTTTCTTGAGAAAACTATTTATTGCTTTGTCAAAGAACAAATGAACCTCATTAGTGAGATTAGTTTAAGCTGATCATTTTGCATTAGGACAGTCTAATAATATATCCTTTAAAGATCCATTCAAGGAAATAACTTCAAAGAAACAGTTCCATTCTGTTGTATTAGACTTAAATCAGGAATATATGATTTGTCACTTGCTAAAAGTCAATTTTTTTCTTATTGCCCTGGTACAGTGGTTACTTTGTTGCCTGCAGTCAGCTGCTTGTCAGGTATTCAGAATGGGGTCTCTCTGGTTAAGGGGTCTTACAATTCACTCAGAAAACTCTGCTCTTGTAGTGCATCCTCTGTAATCTCTCTTATTCCTGAAACAACTCAAAACCCCTAAGTAGGGAGTTACTACTACTTAGTACTACTAGTAGTACTAAGTTACTAGTTAGTAGTACTAAGTGGGGAGAAAGTGGGTCGGTGTGTGTGTGTTTTTTTAAATAAAATAAGATGAACCTCAACAGAATTCTTCCAAAATTTGTATTTATAAAGTGAAGGATGATATATGGAAGTACTCTAAACAGAGCAAAGAGTACAGGCTGTTTTCATGCATTACTCTGTCATCCTGCTGGACTCTTATGAAAGCAGTCCCTCTCCTTTGGAAAGAAGAGAAGCCAGCTCTGTATGAACTGGAAGCCTTCAAGCAAATTATTACCTGGAGAAGGTCAGAGGAGTTGTGCATCTATTGGCAGAAGTGGATGAGGGTTTGAAGTGCAGAATTTCTGCCAAAGTTTTGAATCTCTTTATCAAAAAGGAAGTTCTTCATGGTGAAAGCCTCTGGTTTGCAATGGGTTCTTCTGCAGTGCTGGGCTCCTCATGATGTAAATTACTCCTCTGGGGAATTGAACGGAATTTATGGAGATAAAACAGCCAGATATCACGCGATAATTAACTTGTCACTACTCAATTGACCTGATTCCCACTGGGAGTCTAGAGGCAAAGAAGCAATTGTCAGACTCACAGCTAAGGAAGTCTGCTTCCATTGTTTTTAGTCTCATGAGTACCAGCCTTGATGGAAAAAACTACGGGAAGAGCTTACAAAGCTCGTGGTATGTTTGAGAAATGCTTCCTTCCCTAGGGAAGTAGCCTCATACTGCAAAAACCACCTGCTATTTTTTTTTCACATTTCAATACTGATACTGTCTATTTTCTTGCCCAAAAATTTATTTTCAAAAACCTTGAATAAAACTATATTTTGCCTGTGTCCTTTGCTGGAACTGAACAAAATATTAAAATGTTACTGAGGGGATGGAGAAGAAGGAGTTCTGACAGCACATGGAAACACAGATATGCCAAATTACATGGGTCTGATTTTCTTATAGCAACTAAGACTTGCTCTATCCCATTATTAGTCATCCACAGAGCAGCACAACATGGATTCTCACCTGCTGAAAAAAACAATATTCAAAGATGAATCTTTTTCAATTATGAATGGATTCATGGTTTAACACCAAACTCCACCCAAAACCAAGGGCCCCTCCAAAAAAAAAGTCCTGTTAACATATTAAATAATTTTAAATATAGTTTGTTTCACTATTAAAAACCATCTGGAGCAGAACATAAATTCTGACCCAGTGTTTCCATTACCTTCTGCTGAAGTGGTTTAGCTGGCTTTCTTTTCCAGAGCACAGTGTAAAATGCAGTAGACATCAACCCAAAAAAAGCAGCTGCAAAGAGATCCCTGATAGTTCCTCTTGAAACTTACCTTCAATTGCAAAACTGCTTTTAGTACAATAGGGAGTGATGATTCCTGGTGGTAATGTTCAAAACTATTGAGATTTAACTGCAGACCTCACATTTGTACTGAAGATCCAGGCATTCTAGCAGTTTAAACAAGATGACCTTGTCTGTCCATTGTTTTAACTCCCATTAACTCCATTTTGGCAACAAATCCATCCATCCTTAAGCTATTTTAGCAGGAAAGAATATATTCAGTAGAAGTCCCACATGGTGTTTCAGCTCTTGCCTTTCATAATCCACCTCTGTGGTAAGTGTCCAGAGGTTATCTTTAACCATATTTCTCTTTTGGGTGCATGACAGGATAAAATCATTGACATTATGTCCTTAGCAGGAGATGACTGCATTAGCCTGTGCTCCCCATGGTGCCATTTGACAGATTGAAGTGTGAATGGTAATATCTGGAAGGTAATGTGTCATGGGCATAAAGGCCCATGATTCAAAACCTCCCTTCTTGGTTTTTTTTTTTTTTTTTTTTTCACTGCTGGAGAACTTAGATAGCCTTAGTAAGAATTCAAGTCATCCTTTTTGGAAACAGCACTTCAAAGGTTATCCTGAAGAGCTTTCTCTTTTACAGTAGTAAATCTTCTGTGAATAACAGGCAACTGGCTACCATAAAAAGACAATATTTTCTGCAGTCTGTGCAGTCTCTGATGACTCTGGCCTGTAGCTGCATTCGTGATTTTGGACGATAAAAGCACCTTCCACTTTCTGCATGAGGAACGTGCTGAAATGATGCAAATGAAGATGGCATGTAATAAAACTATCTGAAATATCTATTACTGCAAGAGAAGTTTGCAAGTCAAGGAAGGTAACTAGCAAAACATAATGGCAACAGCAAGTATTTGTGAAACAATAATTTGGACTACTGGTGCTTAGCCACAAATGGTAAAAAAAAGCATGTTTGGGTTTTCCTCCGAATATGGAGGGGGTGTGTGTCTCTAAGTAAATGAACTAGAAAATGGATAGTGGATGCTATTATATCTACAGCATTTCACAGAGCCAAATTTCTGCAAATCATGGATTCACAGAATATGTATTCATAAAATGGAAATAACAGGTTATTTACTCAGATGTCTTATTGGAAGTCAGAGATTAATGAAAAACAGAGAACCAGCAGGCCTAGGATATTTGAATTTTGAAGAATTACAATAGATTACCAAAATAACTTAAGGTTGCTTTAAAATGAGCTTGAAAAAGACAAATTTCAAATTAACCTTCCACTGACAGCACTGTTGTGTGTGATGTGAAAAGCTGGAGTTGGTAGACTGAAATAGGCAAATCTTGAAACTCAGTGCATCATTTTAGAAGGCAATTGTTCCTCTTTTTTTGTGTGTGTTTGGGATGAAGTATTTTCTTCTATTATTTTTTATACAAAATGCTTCTAAAAGACTTTATTCTTCAAGACAGAATAAGCAGACAAATTTGCAGGGGGCATGCAATCAAAAATATTTATTGACCACTTTTTTTAAGGCTGGGTCTAGAGAGTCAGATCATATTAGATTAGCCTTTGGACTCATTGGAACATTTGATTTTCTGTCACCTGTCTTATCAAAATAATCTGCTGTAGTCTCATCTCAGAAAGTTATGTCAACACAAACTCTTTTTACAAGTTTGTTGACTGAAAACTCAAGAGTTTCTTTCAGATTTTTTCAAGAAGTAATTTGTTCTGGTACAACGACAGCTCTTGAGGCTTTCTTCACAGCCTTCAAGACAATTTTGTATTTCTTAACAGGTTAACCAGATTTGTAGTGGGTTTGACTGCCTGCTAGATATGGAGTAGTCAAAAAAACATTTATGACTGAATTTTTGAGACAATCATCTGAAAAATGTGTTTGCATTAGCATTTCATCAGAAAGTTCAAGTGACACCCAGAAGCATACTCCACCTGAATTCAGAGATGCACCTTGTGGTACCTCCACTGCTCTCTCCCCAGATATGCAAACCTAATCGGGTTTGAATCTTGAAGATTTTAGTTTGCAGTATCCAGTTGGAGGAGAAAAAATTGAAACATTTCAGGCAGGTCTCTGGAGACTTCATCTTCCTGGACAAGGAGGAGATTTTGTTGCAAAGGGCAGAGCAGTGTCTCTGGACACACTCCTGGCACTGCTGCAGGCATCTCCACAGACACAGTCACCAGATTTCTCCTCTTTCCGCTCTCAGAGCTGTCAAGAAGCTCTGTGAGACACCAGATGTGCTCACATTGACTGACAGAATAACCTCAAACTGCAAACACACTCACTCCTGCCAAGATCAAGTTCAAGCTTCTTCCCCAGTCAAGAAACGTGACCACTAAACTGTTCTTTCTTTGTTACAAACAAATTCAGTTTTCTGCCTTCAGGACTCATTAATTCTTCTTCCTTTAGAAACAGCTGATTCTTAATGGTGCTGACCTACAATATTTCTTACATTATTAAATTCATTTATCTCAGTGAGGGCTGAAAGCTGAATTCCTTCCAGGAATCATTCATTTTATTAGTAACTGTCTCTTTCACATAAATAGTTTGTTTTAGTAATTTATTTAATTCTAGCTTTGACCAGTGAAGGCACTTTGCCTTACAATGTTAAAATTGGAGTAGAGAAAAATTTTAAGATAAAAAACCCAAAAAATCAGTTTCATGGGTCTCATAACTTATCTAGTTTGTTCAACAATTTGAGAAAGTTTTTATCTAAGTTTTTTATTCCTTCAGTAATACAAGGAACCGTTTCTCATATGTTAAAAGTTAATATCTAAGGAAGAGTAATGTTAATATATGCTAAAATTAATGTATGCAAATCTCTAATATTACAAATTTAAAAAATGCAACTAATATTATCAAATATATGACAATTTCATAGACTTTCTGAAGATCCAAATTCTCCAGCTATTAAGCCAAAATCAAAATCAAGACATATGTCAAAATCAAGACAATGGTTTTGTCAAATAGATTCATTACATCTAAAGTAGATAACAAATAAAAAAACAAAGCAAAACTAGATTTTTTTTCCTCATAGAACTACATGTTGGACAGTAGAATTCCATATTAGATGAGAAAGGAATAGAATTAAAAAAAAAAAGTCAAATAAAATTTTTCTTAATAGCTAAATATCACTATTTGTTACACATTAAAGACTTTTTCATAGAAACAGAAGCTTTGTTCTCTTGTTAAGCTAAATTATAAGGAATAAGAATTTAACTGCAGCTGTTCCCATGTGGGATGATACCACAGCTTTTAGTGAGAATAACAATAAAAAATCTAGAGTATTACAGTTTAAGTCAACATCTCATGAGGATTTACACTGAAGAAACTTAAATCAGGATGTGGACACTGATGATTAAAAAAAAAAAACAAAATCAAAAAAGCAAAAGCCTAAACTCAACCAACCAAACAAATAAACCCACAAAATTACTAAAAAGAATTTTTTTTTAAAGTTGCTTTTGTGCAATTTATATTCTCTTTAAGAAGCTTCAAAATGAATCTGATTCTACCTAATCACAAGGCCCACTTCTGCAATCTCTACTTATCTGGTGATTACTGATCTTACACTTAACAGCAGAATTAAAAATTAGGTGCAAGCAAAAGACAGATGGTTGGGGGCTAAATTCTGTATTCCAGACAGGTCTTTATACTTGCTTCTCCCATGCATCACCTATTCATTTTTCAAAGTTTCATTGTTCTGTACTGACATTGAGTGAATTTACAACAAAATAAAAATAATTTTACCTGCATCTCCAAGGTGGATGGAATCTAGCAAGAGTTCAACATTTGCAAAACTTGTGCAGGTGCCTAATTACAAGTATGAGATTTTTTTTTTAAATCTTAATCACAGGATATATTTCTCTGCTGTAACATGTAATAAAATAAATGAGATTATGAAAACCAGAAACTATTTCATTTTCACTTGGTTAAATTTCTAGACAGGTAAAATTAAGATAAATGTGCTCCAAGTCAGGCTTCTCATTTTGACATTCTTATTATAAATAGTACAAATTATAAGAAGCCCTCCCTCAGATCTGTGGGAAAGGCCTCTCACATAAGGATTTACAAATTTATGATCATCATCATCACAGTTTCTTTTTGGATTTGCAAGGCAAGTATGTCAAAGAATTCTTCTTTTCCTGGAGGTAAAGATCCTCTATTTCCCTATGGAAATTCTAATTCTTTTTCAAAACCCACCACCCAGAACACGCCTATCAAGTGCATGTCATTCCATATGCAACTCTCAGCCTCATTCTGGTGCAAAAAAATTTATTCCCAATTTTGACAGCTTTTCTACATTTTTTTTTTATTATCTGCCATATTACTAATACTACATTATGATTAGCACACTACACTATTGAGTGTTAGACCAAGGTGGTTTTGGTTGGCTTAGGTACAGCATGGACAGAGCACATTTTGCTTATGTGCCCATCTCCTCATTCAAGGTACTCAATGTCTTCATTAAGAACATTGCATTCATAAGCACAGGAGAGGCCACTGAAAACTGATTATCCCTGCAAAAAGGGATCTACAGGGTTTGAGGGGACCTGCAGGGAAATTAAGCAAGAAAAATTACAGTGTGCTGTTCCTTGCACAGGTGAATATTGCAAACCCCTGTAGGAACTCTGTAGAGAAGCAATACATCATAAAAAAATGGTATTTTGACATAGAAATTAAGATTTGCTCTCCCCCCATCCCACCGCTTTTTTTTTTTACTTTTAATGGAAAAACACCTATCAAATTAAATTTGTGTTTGAAAAAAAGCAAGATGTTTGAAAAAAGGTGTGAAATAGAAACTCTTAAGTAAGTGATTAAAAATTCTTTAAAACAACACATTATTTCAATAGTACATAGTGAGTAGACAAAAAAGAGCTTTTCATTCTTTCATTCGATGTATTATTAATAATTTAGATTGACAAAACTGTAAAATAATGCAATTCGAATTTTAATAAAATAATGAAATAAAATAAAATAATAATTTAAAATTACACTGCATAATCCTAAAATAAAATGCTTGCAAATAACTACCCCACATTTGGAAGTAGTCATTTATCATTTTCACATCATGTTCAGCTTTGTCCTTTTACCAGCTGACAAACCCTTGGAGAAAACAAACCAAACCATGAAGAAACTTCAGTCCTTCAGCTGTGTAAAACTGGAAAGAATTTACCCATGATATGTAAATGCCTTTCTGGATCATTCCAGGAATAGAGATGTAGCACATATGAGTATTCATACAGACCCTGGGACCTGTTTAGAATTCTTATGAAGCCTTGAGAGGCTACTTAGAACAGAGGTTAGACAGAGTTAAAGGAACAAAGTAGGTATTTATGAAAAGGCCTTCAAAGGACACACCTTGGGCAGCACAAGAGCCTGGCCATGGTTCCAACCAAGGTGGATGGTGGGTCCCAACTTTTCAAACTTTTATAAGTTTTGGTCCATTTCCATATTGAGGTTAATTGTCCAATTACAGCTTCAGGTTATGAAGTTCCATCCTCCCAGATTGCTCTCCTGAATTTGCTGGTTTTTATACTTTTTGGGCCTGAATCTGCAGCGGTGTCCTTGGTTCTCAGGCAGGATTTTTTCTGACTGAGCTGTGAGGACAACTTGCTAACACTTCATGAGAAGTTCAGAGTCACACACCGATGCAGTACAGAATCTGAAAAGATGAAAGCTAAAACTTAAGGCATCAGTAAGACTGTTCCCCAAAGGCTTAGGCTGGCCAAGGAGATGTTCCTCTGAGTGCAGAGGAAGTGTGGGATGCCTGGCTGACACAGAAAAGCTGGGGTGGGATCCAGTAATGAACTTGTCACAGCAGCAAGGAAGGAGGTGAGGTTGTGATCTGAAGAAAATAAACAAATGTAAACAAAGAAATTTGACAGCTATTTCCAAGGTTGTCCCTATTAGTTAGACACAAGTAAAGGAGAAATATTACATACATAAATGCCTTATTATTCTAAGTTACTGTATTCATGTAGAACAAACAAGCATTGACCCCAGAATTCATGTAAAATGAAGGAATGTCACATTTGTTGTGCTGGGCACAACAAAAACGATACAAAACAAGGTAGGTATGTATAAAACAAGGTGTGTATGGCCTCATTTGCTCTGAGGAATGATGAGCAATGCAGAAAAGTGTTGAAAAAGTTCTCTTGTTAGGGAAACTTGAATCCCAAGGGATAACTGGGAACAGCAGGAACTTTTGCTAAAATTGCTTATTCTTTGAAATAGCAAGGAATTGCATATCAATCCATGAAACCTGACTGGATCTGACAGCATCCACTGGGTGGTGTTTAGATTGAGTCCACAGTGGAAATGGCTGCTTGGTCCAGCCCCTTCATTCAGCATCTGCTGTGCAGAATTACCACTCTGATATCACCTAGCACTGTGTGTGTAAGCTGGTTGTCAGTAAAGGAGAATTCTATTTTTATTGCTGGTGTTTCATCTGATATCCTGTCCTCAAAGCCTGAATCATCTGTAGCCAGCAATACAAAATAGATTGTTATTTCTACCTCATAGCAAAAAAAAGTTGGGAGTCTTTATCTCTAGTTTTTGATTCATAGAGAAAAAATTTGGTGTCAATTTAATAAGGCAGATGATGAAAATAAAACAGCTGTGCACCAGTGCTGGTTTTCACTGGATGTTTTACTTCAGTCTCTACTTCTTACACTTCTAAATTTTCAAACAAATTAAATCAGTTCTTCACTTTGGATGCCAGCTGGATTTTGACAAGTAAAACATGTGGTGATGTCCATATAGTGCGAATAACTCTAAAACCTTCCTGCTCCAAATATCATTTCTGTAACTACAATTCTTTGAAAAACCTAATTTTCATTAGAAATAAGCAAATGTTTGTGTAAGAGCATCCTAGATTAATGCTCATTAATGCTGGAAGGCAGCTATGACTGCCTCCTCTCTGATTCACATTGACTCACTGCACCTTCTCCTGGTTTCAAAGTCAAAACCTCCCAGTCTAGATGTGAGATGCATTTAATCTCCAAACAAATCTAAGAACAGCCTGTCTCTCTTCTGTCTTTATCTGCATGAGCTGGGTGACACCAGGCTCCTCATCAACATTAACAGCATCTCCTGAGTGCACCTCTAGGAAGTAAAATGAAGGCAACAGAAAATAAAATATGCTTACCTGGGTAGGTGGCAAGAACACAAAGTTTAGGGCACAGCACACTGCTTGGCTGGTGTCATCTGGTTTGGATTAGACAAAAAAGAACAGAAGGAAGTAATTTTTCTGAAGAACATTATGAAGAACCATGACAAGGCTGTAAGACCTTTGGTCTGGGTCCTGACACTGAAGAACTCTTCTCTACTGCACATTTCTCACCTTTTTAGCCCTAAGTAAAAAAAGACCCACAGGGAATTTTGTCATATCTCCTGCTAAGATTATCTTATGTTTCAACATCAAGGAGCATTTTCCTCCTAACAACTTTAAATGAAATTCTTTTCAGATGTTTCTGAACATTTCTTCTAATCCTAACTGATGCCATTGGTGATATTTTTTTCTCTGGAAAAAAGGGAGGAGCATCTAAATATTTGAAAGTCCATATGTTTCCCTACTGTTAATCAACTCAGAAACCTCCCATGGCTTTATTTTCTATTGTTTTCTAAAGTTAGCTCTACTTTTCAAATAAATTAATAAATATTTAAAGAGAGAAAATTATTTTGAATTGAAGGAGGAAAATAGATTTTACACCATAGCAGTTTTAGAACTGAAGTCCCTTCAATTCTCTGCTTTTGCCAGGAAACCCACTTCCCATGCCACACAGAAATGTGTGAGGATGTCCTCCAGGTCCCAAGCTGGAGCGTCCTCAGCCTCTGCTTTTCACTTTTACCTCTGCATCCTCTGCATCCTTTTTCTTACTCTTACCTCAAAAACAACTCAGCTTTTTGCACCACTGCTCCAGTCTCATTTGAAATAACTATTCTAATGTGAGATCCACAATAGATTGTCTCCTAGAATCTGCAAAAAAGAGACGAAAGATTACCAAAGAGAAAAAAGATAAAAATAGTTCCCAAGCATTAAAGTTAGCATGCATTCGTACTGGAGAAAAATTAGGTTTTGTATAATTATTCCTCCTTTTTATACTATAGAAATATGGAAATTTATCAAGAAAGTCCAAGTAAGGGTGTGATTTTAGAAATCTTAATTTTGCCAGACCAAACTGCTTTTCTGTTTTAAATCACAGACTTTTGCAATCAGCATAAGAAGGAAATAAAATGAGAATTTATTTTTGTGCAGTTATTTTATAAATTTGAGACTAAAAACTGGAAAAATGCAGGACTCTGCCAGGAGACATGCAACAAAGCCTTCAAACTTTTGGGCGTTAAAACCCTTTATGAAAAGCTAGAAAATCATTCATTTTTTAAGCTTCAAAGACAGGGGTTTTTATGCAAGAAATAAAAAATGAAGCTAATCAGGGGTGTAAAACTACATATATCTTTCCTGCTGTCTTTCATTTTCTTCTGCTTTTTATTTTCATACATATACCTACTTAGGTTTACATGAAATCTTGGAGATTTGCAATGCTGAGGTACAAAGCATGGCTAGAAGTGAAATATTCTTCCTTCTCATCTACCTAACAAACCAACCTGCTAAGCTTCATCTTTGGAATGTAGGAGGAGAAAGAAGACACTTGCTGTCACTGTGGTTTAAATGCATTTTTAAATAAACCTTGTTTGGAACTAAGGTATGGGCTGCCATTCATAATGACAGTCTGTAATTATTTATTATGGTTTATTTTTCTACAATATAAAGACTAGAATTTTAATATTTTTAGATATAATATTGCTTGTGCAAAGACAATATTGGTGCTCAGTATTACCTAAAATTCTGTCCTTTGCCAAACTTTTTATTTTTTAATGAGTAAACTAGAATTTGGCCATCTATTTGGCCATAAAAAAAATCAGTAATAATCCAACAAGTAAAATCCAATGTTAGCATATGTAAAATCCTTTACACACAAAAAGTACATTGAAGCATTATTACAAATTTTCTGAGCAAACACACAATGTCATAGTCCCAGAATATTGCAAATAGTGTTTGAAGTACAACCATTAAATAAACTTACCAGGTAACGAGGCTGCTTTATCCAAGGCTATCTCACTCAGCTTTCTCCTGTTCTTTTAAACCTCAGATTAAAATATTAGCTGGCAATATGTAAGCTCAAAAATCTTTCTGGAAAAAGTCCTGTTTCTGTCAAAGAAATATTTTGATGGGCTGAATGGCATTTTAGTGATGGGCCTCAATAATGTCTTGCACTACATCTGAAAGTGATATATACAGCACTTCATTTGAGATTGTCTTGGTCCTCTTGATGAAACCACACAACTTTTCAGAAGCAGGAGAGAAACATAACTGGGGGAAGGAGGCTGGTTGAATTGCTCTTAAATTGTTCTTCTCTTTTCAACATTTTAAGAGCTTGGTAGGTATCTAATGTCACCAAGCACAAACTTCTTCAATATTGTGCCTTCACCCAAGATCCTTTTCAACAAAACAAACAAGTGCTTATTGTAAAAATAAGCACTGTTAATAGATTAATAATTTCAGAAGATCCATGTGAAAAGTTATGATGGGATGCAAAATTTGACAACAAAGTTTATCACTGTTGTCCTGGAATATTCTGGTTTTCAACATAAACATTACACTTAGACATATTAGAAGTATTTAATGTACATGTTCACATTATTTGTATTCTGTGTTGAGCACAGATGTCATATTTTTGAAAGGGTTGAATGGTGAGGAAAGGGACAAGAGGGGAAACAATGTGGTGGCTGCTAAAAAGCTGCACAACACCAAGGGAAAAGAGAACAAGTTCACGAAAAGTGGAAGACCACAATGAATTATTAATTATACACTTACTTACAGCCATCCCTGGGTCAGACAGTCCCTGAGCAGCAAAATGGGAGACTGGGAGACCATTCTGGGACATATCACTGTGTCCCTGCTCTTTTTTTGCTCTGGTCCCTAGGCAGCCCACGTTGGTCATTCTCCAAGACAGGATGCAGGACTACTGGATTCAGACAATAGATATCAGTATTACAGCTCAAAATCACTCTTATTTATGGCCAGTTTTATTCCATATATATAGTTAGGTTTTTACAGGATGTTATCTCTTTTGTTTTAGGACCACTGATAAGATATACATCTTCATCTTATGTGCAGCTTTATTCCCTTGAAACCTGCTTCAGGAAAGAACAGGAAGGCAAAACCTGCCAACCATAAGCTTTAAGTAATTTAAAGAATAAAGCCTTAGCATAAGTTCTCAGGCAAAAGTAAAGCAAAAACCATGATCAATGCCACAAAGCAAAGTTTTCTCCTTTATCTGGAATAAAAAAATACTTCCTGGTAGATCTGCTGCTATAATTCTATGGATAGTTTTCTTTAATATAATGAAAATGAGGTAATTTTTAGACAATGAAGATATGAAAAATAATCCACACAGATGATGTTTATGTACCCATGAAGTATCACTGCTAATTTTAAACATTGGAATATAAACATTTGATTTTCTCATTCTAATACCTTGTTTAATGTGTCAGCAGCTCCCTAATCAATCATTCCTAGTAAAAGTGAGTTCCAAAGTTATGTCTAGCTCAGTAGCCCATCTTTTGAGGGTGGCCAGCAGAGGATGCCTGGAGAAGCACTCAGGGACAAAGTACACAAATTCTGCTGGCAGCTTCTAGTTTGTTATGTTTTATGGATTTTCTGAGTCAGAATAAATATTAAATATCAATAATGAATCTTTATTAATGCCTTTGTGCTTAAATTAGTTATATTTAATAGCTCTTGCTTGCTTTTTATCTCATCAATGTTTGGGATCATTTTAGAACCAGTCTAATGCCACAACATCCTACGGAAATGTGATTCACTCTTTATCTACCCATCAAGTGAATAAACTTCTACTTTGTTCCAGTTAACAATCACTCCCTCTTTTTTTTATGAGAAATTCTTCATTTCCTTTCTTGCAATCTTGATTTTACAGTCCTATGTCATATTCTCCCTTCAGTGCTCTCTCTTTCATTCTGAAGAGTCCTTGTCTATAAAATTATTCTTCATACAGAAACCATTCCATAGCTCCTTTGATTTCCCTTCTATCTTTTCCAGTTCTACTATTCAATTTTTAGATAAATGATCTTGACAGCAAATGATAATCTTATGGATAAAGCATTAGAGTGTGGTCCTGGAAAAAGGAATTATATTTCTGCTTGTGTCACAGATCTTATGCATTATTCAGTCTTCTTGTCTGCCTAATTTTGAGTAACCATTCACTGCTAAGTGAAAATATTATGCAGCAACACAGAACATTCCTGCTGCCAGCACATAGAATATAGTCACTACAGGATATTTTTATATGAAATTATTACTTAAATGACACTATGGCATGAGTCTACTTTGGGTATTTTTTAAACTAATTGAGAACTTCAGATATTTGGAACAGATCCCTAAAGAATCTCAGAGGCCATACAGTACCTTCAGAAGGAGCTCTACTTCAGTGTCCGTGCCTTTCTCCTGCTTTGAATAGCAGCTTTTTCAGAAGTTGTTTCCAAACTATTAATAACTCCTAACTTTGAGTAAATTTGTGATGAAAGTCCAATATTCTGGATGTCTATGTAAGTTAAAACAGGCCCAATCTCCCATTTCGGTCATATACACCTAGATATTAAAAAGGTGTAAAAACCAGATGAGCAAACAAACAGTTCTCAGTTTCCACACTGCAGGTGAATTGCTTTCATAAATGAGAACTCACTGATTTCTCCTAATAGAAAAGCATTATTTCTTTTATGGTCTAAAAATGGGTAATGAAGAGACATCTAGAGAGAACATTGAATTTTTCTTTTCTGAATGTGTGTCGATTTCTCCAGTGCTATCCAATGATACCTGAATTCTATCATCCAAATGGCATCAATTGCATCACCTTTAATGGCAAACCTGCATTCATAAACAATAGGAGGCTTTCTAGATTTATTTTTACTAAGAGAGAGAAGCTTCAGCACTATCTGTGGCATGATGCCAGAAAGGCAAACAAGGAGGATGTCAAACTAAATGAAAGAGCAGTTGGACTCCAAGCCTCAAATTAAAACATTACTTTCTAATCAGTGGATAATATCTCAGAACCTCTGTGCATTGACACAGAGCCTTAGGCATCTCAGCTGGAGTCCAACAAGCCCTAAGGCTTTACCCACGCTCACAGCTCCAAACTTAATTTATGTACAAAAAAGAGACCAAGAAAAAACCTCTGTAGCAGTCAAAAACTTTTTTGTGGGGGATTTGACATATTTTCCAATGCACAGTGTTTGGTGTAGTTAGTAAAGATAAGGAGACACTGTAAAGTTTATTTCTCTCTCTAGGCATTTATTAATGTGGACTTTCAAATATGCTGTGGCATAATATCAGAACATGTCCTAGGTATTTAACAGCTACTTATTTAATTGAGAAATGTCTCCAAATCACAAAAAAAAATTAAAAATTCTATTATATAGATAAGATGGGATTATATTCAGTTTGTTCACCTGAGAATATACTAATTGAGAGTTTTGGTTTGTTTCACTGAATGCACAGAAGTTTTTTTCAGGACTCCATGTGCAAAGCAGTGCCCTGAGCCAGAGGTCCCACTGTCAGGTTTGGTCCATTATTCACGGAGGACAAGACAACAAAACAGAAATTCCTTTTGCCCTAAGTGCTTTCCTGGGTCACTGCCAGAAGACAGGACTGCCTTTCCCAGGTTTCAGTGTAATACTCCAGGCACTCCTTTTTGGGAGGAGGAAAGGCACAACCAGGCTTTCTCCCCAGTACAATCAACAAGTCAGCTCTATTCACAGCAGCAGGAGTTAAAGCATCAAGAGCTGTCCATATTTTGGGTGTCAGATTGCACAGACAAGAAAGGAAAGCAAAACTGGACAGTAACATCTTCCAAGGATGACTGGTCTCCTCACAAAGCCACTCCCATCTCACAGCAGAGTGCCGTAGTTTAACCATTCTCTTTTCCTGTCTTGCATTTAATTTGATTTTCCACTTAGGGAATGACTGCACTTAATTGATCCATGTAAGCCCATCTCAGTGGAAGAAGTGAAGTCTACAAAATTCATCAGGGAAAAGCTAATGAAATTATTAGACACAAGCATCTCCCAGACATGGTCCAGTAAATTTTTATTTCATTTTAAAATGAAAGATACTGAAGCAAGGACTATTTGAGGGAAGGCATAAATAAATAAAATACTGTGGAGGATTTGCTACAGAATTATTGAAAATTGAATAAAAAAAGTGCTCGGGTATAGTTCTAGATGAGGTAAAATCTTGTGATGTAACATGCATTCCAAATGATCTGCACTAGAAGTATAATTGGTATCCCTTCAGTTTATATAATGAAAAAGAAAAGATACCTTCTAAATTAGAAATATAGCCATAAATCAAATATTTTTCATTACTTACTCTAAGATGACCCAGGCAGTGAATCTTACAAGATAACTTGATTCTTGAGGATTCAAACACCATTTATATTTTCAGGTATATTATTAACAAGCCCAAAAGTATCACAAACAGTCGTATTTCTTCTAACAGTCAATTTTTTCAGTCTTTTGTCTTTGAAAAAAAACTGTGCTTAGGCATAGAAGAGGTATTTTTTAGAAGGTATTTTCCTAAAAGTATTTATGGTTTATATATGAGAAATAATGTCTAGCAATTCCATCACATTCTGAAATTCTGCCTTAAAATAATCCTATTTAAATTAAACTTCGATTTTCTCCACACTATTTTTCTACATGTCCAGATATCAGGAGTGTTGGATTTTTTTCTTCTCACAAAAAGAAAAGGTTGTGCATATCTTTCTTTGGCTATGACTACACTAACAAGAGGTTTTAGCCATGTGAAGCTTTGTCCTGAAAGATTTTGCACCAAGAATTGTGCATCTAATCTTTCAACAGCACATTTTAACACAAAACTTAGTCAAGATCTCTTTGTTGGTTGCAATTTTGCTGAACAGTCCAACAGTGGAGCTGCTTGGACTTTCTCCAGACCAAATTCACAGATAACACAAACCCTCTGGAAAGTCCTTCAAGAACGCAAAGAGAATGTGATTAAAATCCAAACTGGAAAAATCTCTTGCCTTTCCTTGTGTTGCACAGGATTTCTTTCTTCTCTATGTGCCAAACTCTGATAACCAAACTCATCTGCCTCTCCTCAAATCTTTGAGTCCTACAGCCTACAAAATACAACTTTGCAGTAAACAAGACTCTGGGATTAGCTCCTGTCAGAATTTACTTTATTTGAAGATGGGCTATCTTCAAATAAACTGAGCTACCATCTCAACTCTTTTATACATCTTTTAAATAATTTCTAGCCTTTTTTTCCATGAAACCATAGAGTTGGCTCATAAAACCAAATTCTAGTTCTGGTGTCTGTCTGGATGGCACAGCTGGAAATTCCCTTTCCTTCCTGCAGCTGAATCTCAGCTTAATCTGTCAGGGCCCAAAATGTGGGATTTCTAAAGCCACTCCCAGATCACCTGCTGCTAATTATCCATTATTATTCATTATCCATACTAACAACAATGGTATTTTTGAAGAAATCAGTAATAATATTAAGACAATAAGTCTAAATACAAACCATCACTTTGGTTCAGTACTTACCAGATGGATATCAGGCTTCCTCCTTTCCCCTTCTTTGTGTAAAGATTAAATTAAAATAAATATAGATACATTTTGACTTTTGCAATAACAACAGACAAGGATATTGTCATGAATGTGTCTTGTCTCTGCAGTTTCCAGGTAAATTATTTACTTATTCAGATTTTGTTTGTTTATACATTTAAATATTAGTTTGACATCTCTTATTTTAGCTTCCCCATTTGGAGCTCTTCACAAAATGCAAGGACTTTGTGCCTTTAATTGGCTCAGCCTCTGATTCAATATTTGCATGTGGCCAGCTCTGTGGAAGCAAACAAGGCATTGTAGTGCTTCACTTTCACCTGTAGAATTTCTTTTTTTTCTGTCCCACCGTTGGTCCTTTCTAGGTTCTTCAAAGAACTTTCATCATCTTTTGTTTTTACAGTGCTCAGGACCGAAATATCTATGGAAGACCTAATAATGAGATAAATTTGCTGTTATAGTTATTTTTCACCATGAAAGATGCATTGTCTGAAAGTACGTTTCTGAGTAGGAAGCCCATGTGAATAAATTCCTAGTGTGTTATTCCCCTTCAAAATGTGCTGACAGATTAACAGATTTACAGATTTAATCACTCCTAATCCAGCCTTTATAAATATTTATATTTATAAATAAATAAATATATTTATTGTATTCAGGGTGTTATAAACTTGCTATCATTGGCACAGAAATCTGGTTTTGGCAACAAGAATTGTGTCCACATTGAGAGATCAAAACACCAGGTGCTGACTCTTCAAATCTGTCCCTCCTTAAAACCTCACCTACTAGACTAGATATTACATAACATAAAAGAGACTAGATATCTTCATTTCTAGAAAGCTTTGTTTTTACTGTTCTTCTCGTGGACAAATGCCCCAAAAATTCAATTTGGTTTTAGTGTTACACAATCATGCCCAGCAAGCTGCAAACTGCACTTCAGTAACTTTGTGTAACAAAAGGTCACCCAAATGTCACTGATGAATTGGTAATAGATGCATTGATGATAAATTCTCATTTCTATCCCAAAATCCAGTTTATAAGCCACTCCAAAGGAAAAATTTGCTGTTTGGAATATTTAAGCATGAAATCAAATGAGTGGTCTCCTAATTTTTGAAATACATCCACAAAACTAGACTAAAGCATACCAGAAAACCTTGCAGGAACTGGTGAAAATATTATAATTGATAGCAGAAATATTAAAAAATCCAATCAAATACCCTTCTAAAAATATTCCTGTCATGTCATTAACCTTGTCAATCATTCTTTTAAAAAAATCCTGTTTAAAATAATAACAAGAAGGAAATGTATAAGTACGTACTTCTGAAGTGACTTCATAAATTGATTAATTTTTGAAATATTTTATTCTGATTAATGAGAACAAGACAGAGGAAATATGTGAAATATATTAACTGAAGATACAAATATAATCTACATTTTATAATGCCATTTTTCAAGCAGAGTTTTCTGAGCATTATTTTTATACCAAATACCATGCATGGAATCTGGCAACTCAAGGAGTGTTTCTTCAAATCATTGTGGCATGACCATTCATTACTTCTGTTATGAAAATAAAGTAATAGGTGAATTTATAACTCTGATGTACATCACCTCACTAATATTTGTAGATTTTGTACCTACAGAGGAGGACCCCTCCATCTCTACTCTAGGAGAGCTAAAATCTATTCAAAGATTCCATGGGGACACTAAAAGTGCACAAAATTCCTTCATCTCCAGCTCATTACAGCACCAGGGTATTAGTAAATTAGTTATTAGTTATTAGTCATCAGTAATTAGATAGTTACTAGTATAACTCCACATTTCTAGAATATGATCCGTGTGTGAGAGAAGGACAGATTCCAAGAGCAACATCAAAAGATGCAACAAGAAGCCAGAATTTGCAGTTAAAAAGGTAGAAGTGACTCAGTTTCCAGGGGTTTACTTTAAATGACTAAACAATGTTCTGACACTGGAAAATATTTAATATTTAAAAATTTAGAAGAAACCCCAAAACCCTGACTCTTGAGATTTTTTTTTCTTTTCTTAATTTTGTTGTTCTGAAAGTGATATATCAGGACTATGCCTACAATTTGGATTACATAAAACCTACAAATAAATGATCCTCACTGGTGGCATAAATAAGTCTAAGGTGGCATAAATAAGTCTATACTTAAGCTGATAATCTGTGTATGTGAAAGCTACAAGATATAGGTGCTAATAATTAACATCTTTAGATCTAACTTCCTTTTCCATGTCTTTGTAAGGAATTCAAAGTCATCTGGAAGGTATTGGGTATGTAAATTCCAAGGGCTGCCCAAATCCATTAGCTGAAGCTGAAACTTGAGATAAAAAAAGAAATAAAAGATTTTTCTGAGAGAGAAAAGTAGTTTGTGTTTCAGCCTGAAATGATCCCGGTATCTGATACAAGGGAAAAGCTGAAGAAGAGATTAGCCATTTGAAAAATGGCCATTTCAGAGCTTTCATTGATTTCTTAAAGGCCTATTCACTAAAAATACATTGAAAGCAGACATGGCCAAGATCCTGCTGGTAGGTCATTGCTTGCATTCAAACTCCTTGTAGTCTGCTGCCTCAAAACAGTAAAAAAAATATTGCTGCCCTAGTAGTGAGTTAGTATTTATTGTAATTGTGGGATGGCACATGCAGGCACATGCAACAGGATTCTGTACAGCTGTTTGTATAAGCCTAAAATTGTGTTTCACTCTATAATCACCTAAATATCACTAGGGATGCCTGGTGAATAGTAGAACAGATCTTCATCCTACAGAGAGATGATGCCCTTTGGAAGGAAAGATGCACCCAAAGGTCCAGCACTTAGGGCTATGTGGTCATAGCCAATGCTGGATTCAATGGTGTGGGAAAGCCAATGTAGTAAAGAAGAGGAGATAACAATTTATTTGCAGCAAATTACTGACTTCTGATATATTTGGATTCCTACCTTATTGTATCAGTATCAGGTTATTTTTCTCTGAAATCAGCTGCTATTCAGAATACCTGATATTTTGAAGAGAGATAAGACCCTAAAACAAAAGAAATAGAAGGTAAGGTGACATCCTTTGAGAATAAAAAAAAAAAATCTGGGATGAATAAGCAAACAAAATATGCAATGCATGAAAGATTGCAAATAAACAACTAGTAGCTGTTAAGAGCAACTAGTGATAAATTTTTAAAAAAAAGTTTTTTTTTAAACAAGTTAAAAAGTTTAGGGATAAAAAGAAAAAAAAATACCCCAAAACATTAAACCAAACAGTGGGGATAAGAGTCAGCTGCTTAAACAAAGTATTCATTACCAGGCAGGCATCTAAACAGCCTTACAAGGCTGCCAGATATGACTTTCAACCCAAGTGAGACCTGCTGTCCTCTAGCTGGGGGCTGGAAGCCAGGCAGGATATTTTATGTGGCTGAAAACAGACGAACCAGACTGAATTTCCCAAAGCTTTGTGCTGTTTGCAAACATGCCAGGTGATGCTGGCCCCCTGTTCAGCATGGTGAGCTCACATCTGAAGTGCTGTGTCCATGGCTGGGCTCACCAGCACAAGACAGAGATGGACAAACTGGAGTTAGTCCAGGGGAGGGCTACAGAAAAAAGGGCAAGGGATTGAAGAACCTCTCCTATGAGGAAAAACTGAGTTTGGGGCAGCTCAGCCTGGAGAAATCTCAGGGAGAATCTCATTTGTTGCACCACTTGGACTGACCAAATGCCATCTTGCAAGGACTTTTGCTGCAAGCCATGAATGTAATGCATTATCCCTGGAATTACTGCTTAGCCTGTGAGAATGACTCATGTTTCTGTGAGATTACAAGGCAGTTAATTAATCTGAGTTAAAGTTAATTAAAATTTCACTCCCATAAGAAAAGTGTTGGTCCATTTAGCTGTATGTTGGTCTTTTTTTCAGCTAATGACCTCAAAAAAGAAAATATTATGGATTCTTGAAGTTTATTCATGGAATTCCTGTATATAATCCTCTGCTCAAGAAGAAGAAAAGTGAAGTTTAGTATCTCTTATTATACAGTTATCTTTAATTAACTATAGCAAGACTAAATACTGGTAGGTAATTGTGACATCAGAGCTGATGTGTCAATCAAATTTGTATGCAGAATTTCTGATGTTTTGTAATATATCCAGAGGAAGACTGAATAAAGGCATTAGAAATGGGATGTGGGGTGTACTCAGCTCCATTCTCATGGAATTTAAAAATCACTTGGCCACATATGGAAAAGCTCCCTTTCACACCATTCCTTCTGCTGGGGAAGCAGCACCATAAAGAAAAAAAAAATTAATAATGCACATCCATAGAGCTTGTAGAAATTGTGACTCGCATATTGAGCTCTTCCTTTTGCCCTCATACAGCATGCTGATGCCAGAAATATTTCAAAATTAGGGTCTTATGTATCATCAGCATTCTTTGACTATTTAGAGGCAAAACAGTCATAAAACCCAGCTCAGCTGGCTGGCATGCTCTACTTCCTTTAGCCTGTTGGTGAAACTGCTTTTAAAGTGGAAATAAATTATGATTCAGGATGCTAAGAAAAATCAGAACTCATACAGAAATATCTTATTTTTCCTGTGCATTATTGGTATTTAACTACTGAAAGAATTTGAAAAGAGTGAAACTAATAGGTAAACATTTTCCTTATACCAATTAGGATAGGAAGAGTCCTTTAAGCACAAAAGCATCACAAGGATGTGATAATTCCCCCAGAATAATTGATATAAATTAAAAAAATATCTAATCTTCACACAAAACAATGTCAGCTTACATGTGTACTCCAACTATGAAAAATATTTTGAGGAAATTTGAAGATGTCAACAATAAAATTAATTGTAGAGCATTAAAAAATTGGATAACTGGGAGATGTCAATGGTCTTGCATCATAATATATGATAAAACTTCAGGAATGCAAAACTATTTTTGCAAATATTTATGTGCATAGAACACAGACTTATAAATATTATTTCTGAGAAATCTATGAATAAACATATTCTGGCATTTCCAATAAAACCTTCAATATCCTCTCTTGTTTTATCTAAAGTCACCTTTATATTTTCTTATTCCATCAGTTTACTTAAAATATTTGAATACACTGAAGGAAAAACTGTGATTTGATTTGCACTATAAGATGTGGAAATTTTAAGGTGGTTTTTTTAGTTGGTCAGGTTTTGGTTTTAGTTTATAGGACAGGAATCTGTAGTGAAACTTGTCAGGAATATGTGCTTATTTTATGTCTTATAATATGTGCTATTATACATTTTAGTTGGTTTTTTTTGTTTTTTTTTTTTTTTTTTTTTTTTTTTTGTGGAGTAAACTATTTTAATTTGAAATATAGAAGCCAAAATTTACTAATTGAAAATGCCTGGATGCCAGGCACCCACCAAAGCCTCTCCATCACTCCCCTCCACAGCTGGACAGAGGAGAGAAAATTTAACAAAGGGTTCATGAGTTGAGATAAGGACAGAGAAAGGTATTTATCACATACCATCATGAACAAAGCAGGCTCAACTCAGAGACAGTAATTGAATTCATTACTAACAAAATCAGAGCAGGATAATGAGAAGTAAAGCAAGACCTTAAAAACACCTTCCTCCCACTCCTCCCTCCTTCCCAGCCCTACCTCCACCCCCAGTGGCACAGGGAGACAGGGAATGGGGGTTATGCTCAGGTCATCACCCATTGTTTCCACCTCTGCCAGTGACAGGAATTGCTCTCCTGATGCACCCTGGGGTTCCTTCCATGGGGACAGTTCTCCATTAACTTCTTCAGTGTGAGTCCATCCCATGGACAACATCCTCCCCAACCTGCTACAACCCTTCCAAGGGCTCAGTCCTCCAGGCACAGCCTGTTCCAGCCTGGGTTCCCTGCAGGGTCACAGGTCCTACCTGCTCCTGTGTGGGCTCCTCTCTCCATGGGTCTGCAGGTCCCTGTCCCCAGCCTGCTCCAGCACAGGACTCCCACGGGGTCACAGCCTCATCCCAGACATCCCCTTGTTCTGGAATGGGCTCCTCCATGGGCTGTGGCTGGATCTCTGCATCCCCATGTGCTGCAGGGGCACAGCTGCCTCGCCTTGGTGTCACCCAGAGCTGTAGAGGAATCTCAGCTCCGGTGCCTGGAGCACCTCCTGCCCGTCATCCTGCACTGACCTTGGTGTTCCTCCCACATGTCCTCACCCTGCTCTTCTCTGGCCACCATTACATCTGCACAACACATTTTGTCTCCTATTTAAACCTGTTATCACAAGGCCATGGCCACCGTTCCTGCTGGATCAGCCTTGGCCAGCTGCATGTCCATCCTGTCTCTGTTGAGCATGGAAGAAGCTTCTGGCAGCTTCTTACAGCAGCCACCCCTGTAGCCCCCTGACACCCAAACCTGGCCAGGCAAACCCAGCACACAAAGATATTTGTGTAACTTAGGGGGGAAGGTGTGACACCCACCAAAATTTAGGCCTATCATTTCCTCAAGTACTTTCTACTGAGTTCTAGTACTGTGCTGTGTTATGTCTAGACATTAAAATGTTAAAATTATTTCCAGTTTTTGCCATTAAAAAAAGGAGTGATAATGAACTGAATTAATATAATTTCAAATTATAACATAAGAACAATCCCAGATAATGATTATCCTTCATGAGAATGCAAAACCCACCGTGACATTTGAATTTTTTAGCTAAAATAGTCTTTTGAAGAAATAGGAAGCTGAAGCCAATTAGGGTTATTTACTGCAGACAAACACTAGAGAAATTGCTTAAATTGTGCTTCTAGCTTCTCTAGTTCCTGCCCTGGCATCCTGCAATCCTGCCACCTCCAGGACACCCTGCCTGCCTTGGTGAAGGGACCACTGTCCCAACCATCCCAGAGCAACCCTTCTGAACTGGAGTTTAGGGGACTGAGTAAGTGTTAAACGGAAACTCCACTGTGATCTAATTTTAAAGAATTCTAAAGCAATGTAATTTATTTTTCTTTTAGGCAAAACATGACACAGAAGCTAATTGCTATTGTTGATAATGATCTCTTATTCACTGCAGCTGGGTGTTGGCAATCCAAACAAAATTCAAGGCTATAGGAGGAAGCATGAACTAGTTAGGAAGGTTCAGTGTAAGCATCAGTTCATGGTCTAAAGTGTTTATGACTTGAAACAAGCTTAGCTAATTGCTAATCAATGGGCTGCATTCTGAGAGACCTGTTTTTAACCAGAGTAGAGAGAATAGTTAACTTGAGGGTGAAAAAGAGAAGTTAAAATATATAGCCTAAAATGATAAACCAGGTCTAAAAAGCAAAAATATTTACAGAAAAAGATGTTTCTCTTCAACAGAGAGAAATATTTTCCTGAACACATCATCACAAAATGAATCTTTACTCTTCCCTGATAACAAAGCAGAAAAAAAAATTAAAAATTGTGATTCAAATTTAAGCTATGCAAACTATCTCCAAAAAAAATGAGTGATTTTCTACTTGCTCTATTTAGTAATATGCTTGCAAATACATAACAATAACTTCATTACGCTCAACCTTCTTGAATGAAAGATTTTGAAACAGCTCACAAAATGCATATAAAGCTACAACAGTACAACTTATTATGGTTTATACAGCAAAATTTGGTCTTTTGATCTTTTGATGGATGAAGTAGATCTGGCTAAAGCAAGGAATCAGAAGATAGGTATTTGAAATGAAACAGGCAAGGTGAATTTGCATATTAACTTGGGAATACAGGTGGAAATGAAGGTGTACTTAATCAGCCACTTTACATTATTGATTACCTAAAGGCTTCTGGTTGTCACAGGAAATGTCAGATGCTCTAATTAGATTGTGGTACAACTTGTATGTGAACTAATTTCACAGGGGACTGCATATAAAACAAATGCAGTCTTCATTTTACACTCTTTTTTTCCCCCCTCAACAGATCTTTTACATCTGCTGGACAATGACAGCATGAAATAGAGTTTCTGAATGCAGATTTGTTTTGGGATGTCCAACAACTTTAAGTATGCAGACAGTGTGATTCCTATCCCTGGTCTGTAAAGCCTTGCAGAAAGATTAATTACAGCTCACATCAATTTTGGCCTCTAGATGTCATGTAAAGTACATAACACCAAAGAGGAAGCATAAGAATTTCGATTATATCCATCAGAGAAAAAAAGAGAAAATCACAGGAAGGTAATGGAATTTTAAAAAGGGTTGGTTTACTGTTTTCATCTTTTCAGATAACTAAAGTTCTTAAAATTAAGTGAGAAGTAGGAAGAAGGAAGGAATAAGTTCAAAGAAAAACATGCTAATGATTGAAGAACTACTTCTATAAATCAGAACTACTTCTATAATCTAACATCTGAGAAAATAAACAACGTTCAAGAACTCACAGATGCCATACCACTGCTATTCAAGGTTAAAACTGGAACAGAAAATAAAATATCTGTCAAAAATGCAATAGAAATATAGTTATATAACTGACTTCTGCATGAAACTCTACCTGCAGTTCCAAGCTTTTCTCAAAATATTCCAATAACACCCATAAAACAATTTCACTCATAAAACAATTCCCAAATATTTTAGTTGCAGTTTTAAAATGTACAGTGCAAAGACCATAAACCCACTTTGCTCCATGACAGCATTTATCCAAGGATCTTAAAATGCATTAGTCATGCAAGTACCATATAAAGTAAATAATTAGAGTTTCATTCATTTTTGCAGGTCAGCGAGCAGGAAAAAGCTACTGAAATGCAGGTCCAAACTCTAATTCCAAATTGATAGCAAGGCTAGGAAAGGAAACTCAAAATCTTTTTCCCACTGAATTAAACATTCATTATCAAACATAAAATATGTGACAGGAAATCAATTTAGATTTTATAAGGGATCCTGCCTCTAGGGTTTCTGAGAGATGATGTTTTTCTGTGTAGTAACATACTCTGAAGAGCTGCAGGTGCCTGCAGACCCAGTTGTCAACATCAGACACCCTCCCATCTTTGTGGGCACTGTGCATCCCAAAAACATCAAACACCCACATTAACCTGAGGCCCAAAGTGTGCTCATCCTAAAGGGTGAGTCCTGCACAGAACATGCAGCACAAGCCAGCAAGGAAAATCTGACCCAACATCCTGATCAGGCCAAAATCCTGATTTTTGTAAGCTGTGCAAGGCTAGGGCTCTCCATTGCTTCTCCTCTCTTTGGCTTTATCAGCCCTTTATCTCCTAAATGTCTGGCAGCTTGTGGCTTTTCCTGTCTTTTACACACTTCTCCTAAGGTTATCACCAGGACTATCAACCTGCCAGCACCAAAATTTTATCTCCCAGCTTCTATTCCCTGTGACTGAAAATGACTTCCAAGCACAGAGTAGTTCAGGATCCACCTTGTGCCAGTTGTTTTCCTCCTGGGAAAGCTTATTTCAAAATGACACTGCAAGTTACTGTGAAATGCTTCTTAGAGTATGGTAGCACTTTCATACTACTCTAAGTGTCCATTTCTCAATTTCTCTCTCCTCCCAGTAAAACATAATTTTTCCTTTTGAGAGAATAAATTCATTAATCAAAACCAGCTGCAAAAGACTGACCATGCTGATCACACTTAATAGATCTAACCCTTTAAGTATGCCTTTTCCAGGACTTGAGGAATAATGAGATTATATTCCACTTGCAAATTAATACATTCTGCTTCAAATTTCTGAGTGCCTCAAATGCACAAATACACTCAGCCTTGATACACAACACTGAATACTTTTAATCAGTCTTAGGTATTTTTACACACCCATAGCTTTATTTCACTTCTGTTAATGATAAGAAGTGGAAGAGAAGCATTTCAAGACAAAGCAGTGCTTGCCTAATACCACAATTCACAAAACTGGACCCTGACCTTCACCTCACATTTTTCCATGCTATTTTCTGAGTCTGATGAACTCAGATGCTAAGTAAAAGCCACCTTTAAGTTAAATGCTAAGTAAAATCCACCTTCAAGAGAATTACCTCCAGTCTCAGCTTCTTGCAGTTGCACCCCAACCAGGTCAGCCACTTTCCATCACTTTGTGCAAACTCCCTGTAGGTGACTTGTCACTGCGATATTTTCTGAAAAATCCCTTCACCAGGATTTCTTCTCCTGGGAAGTTGAGAAGCCTCAGAGAAAAATGCAAATAATAATTATCTGATTGCTTCTCCTTATGTTTTGCTGCTTTGGAATGTGGTAGGTGAGTCTTCCAGTGGTTCCATGTGAATTGTGTTTTCTTAATGACCAATCACAGCCAGCTGTGTCGAACTCTCTGAGTCTATCACAGGTTTTTATTATCATTCTTTTCTAGCCTTCTGTCTGCATCCTTTCTCTATTCTTTAGTATAGATTTAGTATATAATTTCTTTTAATATAATATAATATCATAAAATAACAAATGAGCCTTCTGAGAACTTGGAGTCAAATTTTCATGTCTCACCTTGTCCTGGGGACCTTCACAGCATCACAACAGTGACAAGAGTCCAGTTCCAAGTTGTTCTTTCACTATGAAAAAAAAAAATGTAGATTATTTTTTTCTCATGCAGATGACTTCTGTACCATAACAGAAATCTCATTTTTCAACTTCTTTTCAACAAAAACAGGATACAGTAAGTGGTTGCATCAGCCCATTAAACAAAGATACAAACTAGATTCTAACGGCATGCAAAATGAAATCTGATATGACAATATGGTAACAATTTTGCAAAATTGTGGACTAAATGTTAACAACTTGAGGTCTTTTGTGGTCAAAATCATCTTCTCAGGTTGGCAAGTTCTATTCTGGGGAGTCCCAGATTTCTGCTAAACCAGCCTTTGGCACATCAGGTCTTCATAGGCTGAGTTGACAAGCTCCCCAATACCAGTTTATGATAGCACCAAATTCTCCACAAACAGAAAAGGTATGGGGGGAAAAATGGAAGGAATAAGAAGAAAATAATTTTCAAAGTGTGTTTTTTCTCCTGTAAAAGATTCTAAGCTTGAAAAGGAAATAGTTTTTAGAAAATTAAACAGTAAAATACAAATAAATTTTTAAAACATCAGTTAATATTTTGTGTCTTGAAATTAATTAAATTAAAATATATTTCAGGCATACAAAGTGCCTTTTACTCAATTTAATCACTGGTTAATTTGATCCTTCATTTAATTTGATCAAAAACCCAGGAATCAAATCAGCTGTATTAAAAATAGCAAAACTTTCGCTCCTTATTTTGATTAATTTTGATAGCCTTAGGCAAGTAATATCATATAATTCAATCACTGGCTATAGTACATTGCCATTTTAATTAATTATGAAAATGAAAAAAATTGAGTGCGAGCAGAGATAAGAGCCCAAGGAAGAAAATGTATTTATAACAAAAGGACAATTACAACTCAATGTTGTGTTATTACGACATTGCTACTAAAATTCACCATTTGTCATTGCAGCCCTCCTGCTTACTGCTCAAGCCCGATGCAGAACTTCACATAGGACTGTACTGTGAGCAAAGGAAGATCAAAATTCAATAAAAAGGAGCGCCACCTCTCGAGATTTTCTTCCACTGAGAAGAGAGGCCACTCGTACAATGCTATGCAGCATTTTAACCTTCTGGGGAATTCCAGTCCTGCCTTGAGGCAAATCTCCTCAGACAGGCTGTTGTTGCTGCTTTCCCACCTCTTCAGGGAAAATTTACTACCAGAACTGGCTCAGGAATGAAATGAAATTATTTAAACAAAGCTGAAGAGAGAAGAGGGGGAAGTACCAAGCAGGTTTTTTTTTTTTTTTTTATCAGTTCCCATCCCTCTTGCTCCGTTCCCCTTTCCTTTTCACTATCCTCAGTGTGTAGGTGGAGAAGAAGCAGAGGTCATGATGGTGACTCAGGAGACAAAGGCAGAATCCCTGAAGATGTGCTGAGGCTGGGAGCACTCAGAACAATGCAAAAGACTGATCCCACAGTTAACTGCTGGTCAAGCAGACTAATATAATGTAGATAAGTGATTCTGTAACTTCTCTTCATAAATATGGCAGGAATGCCAAAATTAGTGATGCATGTAGATAATTCCAGATCCAGGGAACCAAAAGAATGAGAGTAATAACAACTGCTACCACCACCAGAATGTAAACTAAACCCAAGCAACTATTAAAAAAAAAATGGGGTCTTATCACCTTTTTGTTTCCATATTTCCCTTCTTATTTTTTTGCTTTGTTTTTCTAGGATTAATAACATTGACTCACCAGTCCATGAATATGAACCCATTTGTTCAAAACTGGTGGAAATCTGAGATAGAATTTATCATCTCCCTGTTACACACCAAGTAAAATTTTTAGAGTTCAACATTTTGCAAGTTAAGATCTGGCCAATTTGCAAATTGCGAGGTGGCCTTGAGAGAAAGTATTCACAACACCCAACTGCTCCTAGATTTCCTTGATACATGTGATGCTACAAAAAATGAAAATGTCCTGAGTGTATTAAGGCTCTGATCAGTACAAACATGCAAAGGTTTTTGAATGACTCATCATTGAAATATATTTTCCTCCCATCACACACAACTTTTTGACTCATAACCCCATTTTCTTCAAAAAACTGTATTATAACTCTGTGATGCAAAAGTGTAATGGTAATAATTTTTTTTTAGGTATAACAAGACCCAGAGCAACAGAGAATAATACAGTTCCCATTGTCTTCCACAAGAGAAGGAAATATTTTGGAAACATCTTTTCACACTCAATAGATCAGTCTAAACATGTGACATTTCATAGCTATTTTTTCTTCATTTTTATTTAGCTAAATTCTGAATTTTTATTCCATTGCTCAATTCACATTGAAATGCAACAAAGTTCTGAATCATTGGATTATCCCTCAGAATTCTGAACCATTTAAAACCCTGGCCTGGCAGCAATATAGGTAGTGTGGTACCAGACTCTGTGCTGCTGTATCATGTTCATTTTGAGAGTAACTGAAAAAAAATAATCACATTGAATATATCTATTTAACTTTTCCCTAATTTCATTCTAGTTACCATAGTCATGACATGACATTTTCTTGTTTATCTCCCCCAGATATTCTATGTCCATCCACAGAAAGCTGCTTCTTGTTGGGATTGTTCTCTTTCCCACACACACTTTAGGTTTAAGACCATTTCTTTCAGCACAAACAATATTCTGAGGACTGACTGTGATGGGTTTTATGTTGTTGATGCTTCTCATAACCTAAACAGGTTGCAAATGTTACTCATTGCTGGAACATTCCCGCAGAGGAAACAATCACTCTCAGTGCCTTTAGAAAGGATTTCTGTGCATTCAGGCATTTTCAGTGAAAAGCTTTGATACTGGGGGGCAGAGGGAGAAATTCTCTCAAGAAGTCAAACATCCAATTGGATCCATTCTGAGTTGTCCAACTTTACCTGTATTTGTCCTGTGCTTCCCTCAGGATCAGAGCTGCTGTCCAGCACAGCATACACTAAGTTCCAGCTGCTAAAATTAGTAATTGTTCAGATAGGAGAATATTTTAACAGACTGTCTATATTAAAAGGCATTTTCAGATCCTAATTTTTTTTTTAAACACATAATTTATTTAGAATAACGCACAAAAGAATTTACCAAGCTTTCGCAATATTCTCTTTTTGCATTTCTTGTTTGTTTTTTGTTTTTTTTTTAATGTGGCATCTATAAAGAAAATTAAGATGAGAGTGACTTAGTCCTTTTTCAGTAAATAACCTTTCAAAAGTAGGAGAACATAGACTCAATTAAGAGCAAGTTTGTGACTCTAAAAGACTGTCTAAGAAACAGAAACAAGACTGGAACAAAACTTTGCAAGGCTTTGAAAAACAAAGCAAGGTAATGCATTTTTGCCAAAATTCTTTGCTCATTTCTGTATATTTTCTCTCACCATCAGATACTGTTCTAGCAAAAATGGAATAAACTTGTCACTTCTTGGAATGTGGCTTCCCTGTCTTAAGGACATGTGGTATTTTTAGTTTTCTATGTTTAAAACCAAAGAGTTGAAATTGGTTATTTGGGTGAAACATAATTTTAAATATTTTTAAAGGTATTAAAATGCAAAATAATATGGATTTAAATAATTTTCAAATATAATTTTATCACTTTTCAAATTTAATTACTATAAGAACACTATCACTATATTAAAACCTAATTACCTTATACTCTTTCTGGCTTCATGACAATGCTCATAAAATGCTTAATATTCATGTAACATGCTACCTCACCCTGTAATATCACCATATTTATAGAAAGAAATTGTAATCCTCTTTACTGGCTCAGGTTAATTCCAATAAAATATTAAATCCATTTTCTAATCTAAATGAGTTCATTAGGAGAGGCATGGTACTGAGAATACCAAACTCTCTACAGAGTTCAGCTTCATTACATTTCAGTACTGTGCATTTCCAGAGCTGTTGTACTACATTTATGAGGATTTATCTGTACTGTTCCAAAAACATTCATCCTAATTCTACTCCTTCTGTGCATGCTAATCATGAATATGTTAAGTGGAAATACTAAGCTAGCAGCCAATCTCATCCCCAGATGGGTTCAAGTTATGATTACAGAAGCAAATTTGCCATAAGCACTCATAAAACTGTGCCAGAGAGGAGGAAATGAAGGTTTGGAGATTCTTTTTATTTTCCTTTTTTTCCTTTCACTCCCCATGCCACCTTTTTTTTTTTTTTTCATTTTAGTATAGTGGGGGAAAAAATCTTTGCCAAGGAGAAGAAATGCCATAGCACACTTAGAGGGTTATTTCCAGTCCAGGCAAACCATTTGCATTATGTTAGGCAGTGAAATGTAATGCATGGAACAACTTTAAACAATATAAACCAAACTCCTTGGACTGACACCCAGTATCTTCCTCAAGTTTAGGGGCACCTCTCCACAAAAATATCCCCACTGATCCCAAAGTACAGCTAGCTCAAACTTCAGAGCATAAGTGAAACAAATATCTTCATTAAAAGCAGTGGAAAATATTTTTTTTACCAGATCTGCTACAGCATCACCGCCAGGAGTAACTCTCTCGGATTAAATTTTTAGTTTTAAGGAAGAAATCATGAACAAAGATGCAGACAGCACAAGTCATTTTCAAATTCTTTATATTCAAGTGCTATGTGTATTATTTATATTCAAGTTAATACTATGTGTATGAACTGCCAACCTGCAAAGGGTGACTTTTATCCTCAAACCTTTTCCCTTTCTCTTCAGGAGGATCAAAGCACGACTTTCTTTGCACAGTTAATTTGATTTGATCTGTGTCATACACCACCAGCAAGGCAAGGAAACCTTTAATGGCCATAAATATGCAGATACACTACTGAAACATGGGCAACATGGGTCAGCAGGGAACTTTTTGATCTGCACCTGGCAGCTCTGTACGGAATTGTGAGAACACATCGACGCGCAAAGACTCCTTTAAACTCATCCCCAGAGTTAGTAAAAGTGAAAAGAAAGAGATTACCTCTGTCCTTTGCTTTTGAGTCATAAAATCATCAATGCTGGAAAAGAATGGGTGCGGGTGGTTGGTTATCTGCAGGAATATCTGCAGCCACAAGGAATAACTCGGCCAGCTTCAGGTGAGTGGCCGCTGGTTGTCACTGTTGCTCCACAAAACGGGAGCTGGCAGAGGGGAACTTGCAAAAGTCTTTCTGGCAGCCAAAAGTTGCAGGCTTTTGGTTGATCCCTTTGAGTGGCCCAAGGTAAAGGCATCCAATGAATTTTAACAGCTTTCCAAGCTGGATTGTTGTGCTAAAAAAAAAAAAAAAATAAAAGAGCAGCTTGTCAAGCAAAAAGTGATCAGACAATTGGATTTTTTTTTTTTGATATGACATAAAACACAGCAGACCTGAATATACACAGAAGAAAAATGTGCACTAAAAAAGGGAAAAAAACCAAACAAATCCAAACAAATTTAATCACAACTTTTGAATTCCCTTCAAAAGTCCATGTGCAATTCAAAGTTGTTTTACCACACCAATTTAAAGCCCAGCCATGCAAATTCTTCTAAATACAATGCTGCTTACCCCAAATCCTTCTCACCTCATAGCAGCTGTTAGTCTCTTCCCATAATCCCTGCACATCATGGAGCTGAACCCCAACTATGCAAATCTCAGGGCTTGTCTGAGTAGTATTAAATTATAAATTTGCTTAGAGTATTTACATTTTCCAGCTACTAACACACACCACTCAGTGGTGCTGTTGTGAGTGGCAAGCACTGAGTCAATACAGTTCCCAAGGTCACCTCATTGGTTTGTAATCACCACAGAATCAGAGAAAATTGGCTGTGAAGCTGGTCTGCCACCTAGCCCCTCTATTCTTCTGAGTAACTTCTCTGAAGATGGAGGGTTGGCCAATTATTTCACTTAAATGGAAAATAACGTTTTTTAAATCAATGGGAGAAGCTCGCAGGGTTTCTCCACAATTAAAGCTTGGACTTGATGATCTTAAAGGCCTTTTCCAAACTAAAAAATTCTATTATTCTATTATGTAACACTCTATTCTGGTAAGGATTTTAATACCAGGGATCTTATACCCCACAAATAGTTGAGATTCACAACAATTTGCGTTGAATTTGCACTTCAACCAGGAAAGAAAAAAAAATGGAAATATTCAGATAGAAGAAAGGATACAAATTCCAGATTGATTCTTCAGCATTCATGTTTGCATTTTCTTTACTTAAATGAAAACCAGGTTTTTAAATCAAGGAACAAAATTTTATCACCTTTTGAAATGTACATTTATGAAAATAGGAATCTAACATTTTACCACAAAAAAAGACCACTCATTACACTTACACTAATACCTCACTGCAAAATAAAAAAAAAAAAAATTCACTGCTAAAAGGCAGCACATGTTAAAAAAAAGAATACATTTTAAAACAAGGAATATACATTTTGCTGCTATGTGTCTATTTTATTTGAGTAAATGCTAACAGGTAACAGACCAAATATACTTCATGGATATTTCCAGGGTTGACCTGCAAAAAAACCTTCAGGTAGCTCCTCCTTGCAGCCCATTCTGCCAATTTTTTGACAGTTTTCTCCTACTTTCATTGCGTTAGTGAGCTATTTATTCATATATCCTCAGTTAAGCAAAACTTCATTCAACACATTTATATATTTGAAATAACCAGAGCTCAGTTCCCTCATAGCCAGTGCCTCTGGGCCTGTACAATGGCCTCAGTGACTGCTGTTGTGGCTTGTGCTGATGAGCACCAATTAACTGTACAAAACCTCCCAAGTTCATCACGCTCAAAGATGAGACTTTGAGTTCAACAGGTCACAAAGCACAAAATCAATTTAAAAAGCAGAAGGCTGAGAACAAGGCTGGTAACTGATGGAATCCCCACAATGACTGAGGAAAGGAAGACTAGGAGAGGCTGTGGCCGAGCTTTCTGTCCCATCACACACAGATTTCTGCCCTAAGAAAAAGAGTCCGCTGCAGTTTGACATAGGAGCAGAGCTCTCCAAGCAATCCCATTTTTGGTGCATGAGTTATTGGCTTGCTAAAAACAAAACAAAACCAAACAAAACAACACTCTGAATTACTAACTGACTCTCAACCCTCCAGCTATGGTTTATCAACCTAGTTACAAAACATCTAATAATACTCCTAGACAAAAAAGGGCACAAATGAGCCGTAATTTTAACATCCCTCATTAAAAAAAAACAGAACAAAACAAAACCAAGCAAAACAATACTTTGATTTCTCACAATGATTGAGAAAAGAAAGACTAGGAGAGGCCCTGACCAAACTTTCTGTCCCATCACACACAGATTTCTGCCCTAAGAAAAAGAGTCAGCTGCAGTTTGCCATAGGAGCAGAGCTCCCCAAACAATCCCATTTTGGGGCATGAGTTATCGGCTTGCTAAAAAAAAAAACCAAAACCAAACAAAACAACACTTTGATTGCATGGCACTGTGGAATAATTTAAGAAGAGCTCAAAATCTGCCCAGCATACAGGATAAGCTTCCTAGCTTTCTGTTCTGTGCCCAGACTAAACTTTAATACTTAATTCCTGTTGCTTGTGAGGCACAAAAGAGTCACCAGGGCTGCAGAGGAGCATGAAATTTTGCAGTGGCTTTCAAATGTGTCTGAGTGCCCAACAGAGAGTGTATTAAGGAGATTATTCAATTATTGCATAAATTGGAGTAATCTTTTGCAGCCTGCTGTAATCTTAGAAACTCAATTCCTTAAATTAAAAAAAAAATCTTGAAAAAGCATTTTATTTGTAAGTATAATAATAGGGGCAAAATTGCTTCAACCCCAGAAAGCTATTTTAAAATCCTTTGTAAAGTATGTGAATTACAGGTTATTCACAACCTGATTACTTTTCACTACATTATACAGTAGTTAGCTTTCTTCTGACAGTAAGGGGTTTGTAAAAATCTCCTACTTTCAGGTAGGGAGACTGAATTTCTAGAATCAATCCTTTTACTGTGGTACTTTCAGTCAGCAAGGAGCTACTGCATATGGACAAAGCAACTTCCACGTGTTTATTTGGAGGGACTCTCAGTAGGGGCTCATAAATACCTTGCTCAGCAGCTCCCTGAGGAGAAGGAGCATCAAAACCAAGCTGTGACATCAAATTGAGAGAGAAATCCACAGTGAGGTGGATTTCAGAGCTGCAGAGCTCCCTCCTGACAGGGAAGTGATAAGGGACTGCAGAGTCCGGTCAGGCTCCAAATCTTGAAGATTTTCTGCCAGATTTGGGGGCAGACAAAGGAATTTTGCTGTCCAGGAACCAGAAGCAGATGCCATTGAGGCAAAAAAAAAACCAAACCAAAACTGTGGTAGCTGTATTATTGTGGGTGTATGGATGCTTTTCTTTTGTGGTGTTTAAGGACTTCAGTAACATGAAGGAGTGTTTGGGGTTTGGACTTGGTCTGTTTATCCTTTCCAAATTCAGAAAGGAGTAAGGAAAAGGAAAAGGAAAAAAAGGAGAAGGAGAAGAAGGAGAAGGAGAAGGAGAAGGAGAAGGAAAAGGAGAAGGAAAAGGAAAAGGAAAAGGAAAAGGAAAAGGAAAAGGAAAAGGAAAAGGAAAAGGAAAAGGAAAAGGAAAAGGAAAAGGAAAAGGAAAAGGAAAAGGAAAAGGAAAAGGAAAAGGAAAAAAAGAAAAGAACCTCTGGAACACTAAGTGGCAGTTCAGGCTAGATCTTCACCAGCATTTTTGTCTCCAAGGATATACAGACCATGATTTTATTAAATGTGGCTACAAATTTTCAGAGGCTGATTAATGACTTGTTCTTTTGTAAGATCTTATTTTAAAAGTAACATGTAGCAAATCTTAAACCCTACTTCGGTGAAGCCATTAAGAAAATGCTTAAATATTTCAGTTTACCAGGAACACAGCTGAACAACTGATACATGTAAGTTAAAACCCAAATGAAAATTCAAGGATAAGGCCAAAATGAGCATAAAAGCTTTTCCTAGTAGGATTTTTTAAAGGAACTATTAAGAAATTATTGTCTGCTAGCAATAGTTTTGTGAGTCTTTTGAAAGAAAAGTTATCAAATTATAGCTAGCAGACAATAATTTTTGTTAAGAAAAAAAACAACCTGCAGTCTAAAATAGCAATTAAAGACATCTAAGAATAATCACAATCTCATTGTCAATTTGGTATCGACACTGGTTTCTTAAATTGCTGATTTCCCCATTGCCCACAATAGGGAGCCATTAAGATGATGCTCAGAGGGCTGGGCCAGCTCTCCTGTGAGGACAGAGTTGGGGCTGTCCATCCTAAAGAAGTTGAGCAACCAAAATGTGAAGAAATCAGTGCAGCAGGGCCGTGAAGGAGGACAGAAGGTGGTGTTGAAGGAAGTGACTGACTAGTACATATATTTCAACCTGGCAGGAGTGACTTTTAAGTAGGACTAATCAGTTAAATTATCAATTAAAGATGAGGCTCGACTGCATCCACTAATGAGAAAGAAACAAGGTGTCATTATGAGTTGTCAGTATATTACTATTTATTTTCTGTGGGGAAAAAAAAAAAAAAAGACATTGCTCCAAATAGCACAAGAGGGAACGAAGGAGAAATGACTGTATGGAGATGTAGGACTGAACAAGAGAGAGAAAAAGGTACTTTTGGCTGGCAGCCACTTGCATGTCTCATTATGTTCTTATTGTTATTTATAAAAGATGCTTTATTTTGCACTTTGAGAGCATTTCCCACTATTCAGGAACAGAAGCACTACTGCAAAATTCTAGAGGAAAAGAACCACAGAACCCAACAATAAATTCTGCCTGATTTCTCTCATCAGTCTGTTTGGGGAGGTGGCAGTCAGGTTCACCACCACTCCTGCATCATCTTCTCAGAGCTAAATTATGCATGAAGAGTGGAGGCACAGGAGAAACCATCACCAAGATGGTCACAGAACTGCTCTTTGCAATGAATTCATTGATGTGAGAGGAAAAATACATAATCACAGGAGGGGAGAGGGAACAGCACAAATAGTTTCAGACAGGTTGAACTCCAAGCAGCAGAAGACCTTAACTCTGTTTTACTTTTATAGATTTAGACCCTTACCATTCTCTTGTAATTAAAAGTCATTTCTGAGATACAAATGTTAGATTTATGCCTATCTATCACATTTTTCATCAAATCCATTAGAAACAGTCATCTAAAACAATGACAGTCAAAACAGGTTTGTGACTACCTGCCTTCTCTGTTTTCCAAAACCAGCTGTTCTTCAAGACTCTTCCTTTACTTATCAGGTATAAGACAAGCTATCATAACAAAACCAGTTTTAGAAAGCCTTTTATTATTTAATTTCAGTAACACATTGAAAATTTTGGATTCTTTGGTATCCTGCAGTTTATTGAAATTACCTGTTTGAGATATTTATGAAAAATTATCTGTTATTGTTGTCCATTTTGGGGTTGGTTGTGGATTGGGGTTTTTTTTCCTTATCTTCCATGAAATATCAAATACACTCAACTATGATTTTTTTACAGTCACATGATATTGCATTTTTCTTATTAATAGGTGTTTTCTTTTTTTTTTTTTTTTTCAGGTCAAAATTATATTATTCACATAGTTGAAATTAAAATCTTTAAAAACAACCAAAGGAACTCAGTACTTTATCATGAGGTGATTGCTCTCCACCAGGACCCTCCCAGATTCCACGGAAAGCTAATATTACTTTTGAGATTGTCTACAAAATCAGTATTTTTACCAGCTAGAGCATTAGAAAGAACTCTGAGGCAATATACTACCCTCACCAGCTGAGAATTGTACTCCTATCTTAAATTAAGTTATGAATAATTCCCATCCACTTGGGATTAACTCTGAATGAAATTCCAGAGGGAACCAGCCCAGAGTGCCAGAAACAAAGGAAACTTATAGCAGGCAGAGCAGAAATTCAGGCTGAAGTGGAATTATCAGGGTCTTTCCTTGCTGAATGTACCTCAAACCTCTGCTGGCCCCAGGATGGTCCCAATGTGTAAGGGCATTCACCAAGGTGGCATTATACAAAAGATGCATTGCTGTGATCCAATTGTATCCATTAAAAAGTCATGATTTAATAAAAATAATGGCACTGTGATGTTTGATAAAGTACTTAGTAATAATGTTTTAAGGTGAGAGGATTGGGAATATTAGCTAAACCTCTCAAGTATGAGAAATAAAGTAACATAAAAATGTAAAGCCTTTTCAACACACAGAAGGTGTAGAGAAGAGAGAGGGCAGTGAGTGAAAATCTACACAGTAATTATAAATTTTAAAACTGTCAGAGGAAATCAGAATCCAGTACTTTAATTACCCTTTATGACTCTATCTAGACTCAGGAGCAATATTTTTTCTAGAAACATTTTCTGTGGGTTTATTTAAGGGCAGCACTTCCAGCAGAACACAAAACTTATTCTGGAAGTGGATCATGGTAAAGCTTCAGCCCATCCCTGCCTCGTGGCCTTGGCAGGTCCCTGCACCTGGGAGCACCTCTGGCTCCAGATCCTTTTTTCCCTGCCCTGTGCACAACGAGTTCTTCAGACACATAAGAAACACCAGGCACCAATCTCAGCTTCTTCTTCTAGCTGCTGCCACAGGTAAAGCCAAAAGCAACTGCAAAAAATGAAATATTCTTTTCACCTATTGCTCAGCTGCACTCTAAGGCTTAGCAGGTAAGAGTTGAGACTCAAAAAAGCAAACTAGTCTAGCAAAGCCTTCTAGTTTTTCATCTTTGTCAATTCTAGCTACATGTTACCTTAGAAAACTGAACTATATAATCCCATCAACTCATGTTTATTATCATGGTGATTTTTTAAAAATTATTAACACTGTGGTAGGATTGATTTAAAACATTAACCTTCCCAAAATCCTAGTCTCTTACAGGAAAAAAAAAAACAACCTGCATATGATGTATTACACGTGCTTCACAGTGATATGTCTTACTATGCAAAAAGATACAACCCAGAAAAAACTAGAAAAAGCTAGACAAAAATGTAACCTGAATATTTTTTCAGATGGAACTCACAGGTTATTTGCTAAAAATCAGAAGCCAGACTTAGTGGCAAGCTTCTGAAAACTTGCACAGCTCTGATAAGAAAGGACATCTTTCATAAATATTCATTAAAAATTACCTTTTCTGGATCATGAATTTTTCAAGCAGACACTGGTTTGACCTCTGCAAGGAACAAAATCCAGCCTGTAGCACAATGTCTCAATTTTCTCACCAAAAAAAAAAAAATTAAAACAAATAAAACTGGCTTTTCTTGTTGAGCATCTACTTTTTTCCACTACATGAGGCCCAGGTCAATTAGCCCTGCAATCCAAGCATTAATATTAAATTCAAATTGCAGTCTTTAAATTCCAAAGTGTTACCTTCTTATTTTCTTTAAAAACTGATTGTGAGGCAAGGCAATGGTTTGAATTTCAAACAATTTTCTAATCTACCATCACCATTCCTTACACATCTGTCAGTTCAAACAAGACAGTTGTAATTGGTAATCTTAAAGCACTTCGTTGACATCTCCTGGGCTGGGAAGACTGGAATACATTTGTAAATCTTCTCAATCTGCTTTTTCCTGCTGGAAACTGGGGACTCCCTTTGCACCAGCGTTATCAAACCAGGTAAAACATGCAAATTATTCAGTGCCAACATCTCTGGTTAGCAAGAGAGGTACAAATGGGTGCTGGGATAGCTGAACTCAGGTGTGCTGTGATCTCTCCCCAGGGACTGTTTCACAGGGGTGTTTCAATCTAATCAACTAATTGCTGGTAAAGATTTGCTGTAACCTTGTTCAACAACTTTAATTTTAAGTCATCATCATAACGTTGGCAGCTTCAGCTCTTTTGCTGCTCACCTTTACCTTAACATCTTCTTGATGCACAGATCAAAACACCACCAGCCAATGCAGAAGCAGAGGGCTTCATACCTCAGTTCCATACCTAAACTGGTCCAGAAAAAGAGAATTATCCCTTGTAACAGTATTTCAACTTGGCTGATCAAAAAAAGAGAGAAACATCATGCTTTGTGCATGTTGCTGCATAAGCATCATCACAATTTCTCCTTAAAATCTCATTATTTTAGGGTTACTTGAAAACTATGGATGGAAATGAGAGATTTTCTTGCATGATTTCTCCTAGTCATAGGAATCTGAATAGGAGACGTGTTAAGCAATATATAACAGACACTTTCTCTTCAGATGCTCTATTCAATTCCTCCTCCCCCCAGCTTGTGTGCAGGCAAACCCTATGAAGATAGATTTAAATGTAATAGAACTGTAGCTAACAGGGAAAAAATTGGGAAGCTGAAATCTTTAAATTTTGGCATGCTCTTATGAAATTCTGCTTACCACACTGTTCTCAAACACCCTAATTCATTTAAGCAAAACCACATGATTTATTGCTTAAGATGAACATAAAATCCTTCCAGTGCCCAAACTCATTGGGACATGCTCGCAGGGTTTAAGCTGGGTATTCATAGAGCTTCAGCAACAACAACAACAAAATTATATGGGGAGAGGTTGAATTGTGTCTACCTGGAGCAGCAGGGTAGGAGCAGGCTTATGGCTGTATCAGCACACCACAACCCAGGCACAGTAATAGCTACATGCTAAAAAATGATTGAAAAATGTTCAGCATTGGAGGGGACTTTTAGAAACTTTAATCTTCCTCCCTTAACTCTTTGTTTTTACATGCGTTTCTTTAGTTTGTCCATGACAAGGAAAAAAAAAATAAATTACAGTCTGAATTCCAAAAGAGAGTGGTTTGTTCAGTATAAAGGACAGAAATGTGTCAGAGGCTTTTATTACATTTTACCTCTCGCTGCTTATGTGCAGAGAGAGCAAGAGAGTGAGGGGAAATGAAGCAACCCAGTTGCCAGAGAATCAAGATGTGGCAAATAATATATGCTCCCCCTTTCAAAGGCAAGGTGCATATACACATATAGGCTATTCATTGTGAACAACAGAATTGCTATTTGCCTATTTCAAATGGAATCCAAATGTGCCAAGCACAGCAAGAATACTGAGAGCAAAGAGTGCTTAATATTCTAGCCCAGCTCACTGAAAAAAGCAGTGAATTGACAGAGCAGTGTTCTGTAGAGCAACATGATGTGTCTGCTTTAAATGGAGAATAATGGATTTAAGTTTAGTGCAGAACTAAAGGGCTCAATTACTATTCATGAATTCTGAAATGTTCTACTACAGAAACTCCTTTTGCATGAAATGTTCATCAGAATCAATGTGTGGAACTACAAAAAGTAAACCTTGCCCCCTCGCACAATACAGTACTTACCTAGATTTGTGCATTTACAAAGAGCATTGCTGCAGCATTTATCTAAAGCCACCTAGACTACAAAATAAACTATTTAAAACGTGCTTCAGAGGGTTGCTGTAGGGAAAGCTGCTCTACTAGTGCCATTTTTTGTTCCTTTTAGATAAGTGCTTCAGCATCTGCCTGCCCTAAGATGGCACTAGTCCTTCAGGAGAGCTGTTTTCATGAGGTCTCAAGAGAACCTTTTGGGCAGCAATGTGAGAAGGCCAGTTTGCAAGCCCTTTGGAGGGTTTCTCTAACATAGCTGGATTTTTGTTACAAAGTGCATTAACACTGCTAGTTTTAGAAATCTCTTTTATTCTTTCTGTAAATATTCAAAAACTCAATCTTCATTCACCACCAAGTCAGAACCAGCACTTACATCCTGTGCAATTCAATATTTCTCTTGAAATACAGGGCTTATCCCACAATTCAAAAGCCTCACCATCTTCCACAGGTTTAATCTGGAAATTTTTTATGCAATATGGGGTTTGATCAGTTGCTAAAATGCAGTCAGAGAATTGTCTCTTGTGTTGCATGTATTGGTGTCTCATGGAATTATTCTTGAAATCTAAGCACATGACTCTTCAGATATGGTTGCCCTTTGCAGTTTGCAGTACTCATTATAATTAGGGCTAATCACAAGGAAAAGTTTTGTTCAGAATGAGAAAAAAAGTAGTGCAACACGTCTTTCATATAAAATATTGCTGGTATAGCCCTTCTAATTATGTTCAAGTAATAATCTCCCTTAAAAATTCGTATATCTTTTCTTCTTTGTAACAAAAGGCCAAATTAATCATCTCTCTGCTTGGAAAACATCTGCCATTCAATATCTATTAGCATATAAAGGATGACAATTCTTCAAACATTTCTGTATCCTGCATTATAATTGAGATTAGCACAGGATTTTTTGGTGTTTGTTTATTTCCCCAAACTACTATCTTTTAAAGAGTGAAAAGTTTTGTGTGTTTTCTGAATGTACAGATGACTGTCAGTCCTGAAGGGCTTTCAGGAGCTTTTTGTTAACAAGTTCCTTCTGTTTGCATCTTCCATCCCTCAGAGCAGCACACGTGTCATTTCCTCATCATTGTGTGCCATCTGGAGTATGCTGCTCGAACTGCAGGTTGAAAATAAGGTCTGAGGAGTACTTGCATTGCTTGGATCTGGGAATACTATCTTTTTCAAGGCCTCTTTCTCATATAACATGTCTGAAGTTTGGATTTTGCCAGCATTTACAGTAGAGTAGGAACTTCATTTTGGAAATCCCTTTTTTTACCCTGTCTGCTGAGAAGCAATTCTGATTCCTACCCCTGAATTTTCATGATACCTCGACTAAGTAGCACAAGCTATGAACAAAACCAGCCATGACTGCTGATTTAAACTTCCAGTTCTGAAGAATTAAAGGGAAAGTGAAGTAAAAAAATCACCTACAAAGAAATTGCAAGAAACTGATGACAGTCATCCAGGGTCACTTGACAAAAAACTTGAAAGCCAAGTTAGCTTCCTTTTAAATTTTAAGTCATGTTTAGAGGAAGAAGGCCAAGAGCAGGTCTGGAAATAACTACAGCAACAGAGATGTCTTTACTAATTGCAAGTTCTCCTGGAGAAGGAAACTTCACAGGAAAAAAGGTTTCCGCTGCCAGGGAAATGCCACAGGGAACGAAACCCTGCCTCCTTGAGCAGCCACAGCCTAAGGCCGAGGAACAGCAAAAGCAGACACATGATACACCCTCATCCCCTAAATGAGCTCTACGTTTCCTTGCGCTAAGACAGAGCTCTTTTCCTTCTTTTCCCCCCCACCTCTTTTTCTTTTACACACAAAAATCTATGGGTGTCTTAATTTGGTTGAAAACCAGGTGTTTCAAAAGGTGAAACTGCAATGCACCTGAATTTCTCTGGCACACCACGGAAGATTGGGTTGGATCTCTGGGAGCTGGATCCAAGATTCTGTTTTCTAAGAGTCTCACTGACCCCATGGTGTGGGAGCCAAGCTTAGAAACATCGTGAGGGTGTCTTTGTATGTGAACTTCCACAAGGTTCTATGGCAAAAAGAGGTTCAACTAAAATTTTAATGTTTAGAGAGGCAAAATTTCAAAATCTCAAAATGCGTTTATCGCAGAGAATCAAACAAAAGGTAAAAAGTCAGTTTGGTATGACTTAGATCCTTCTGTAGCTAGGAAAATACAACCATATTTTCATAGAGGAGGCAGCCTTTGTTCTCCACATTGCAGTTATGAATGGGGACTGCTGTGTTACCTTGAACTCTTTAATGCATCTTGGTTAAATAGTGACAAAGACTAGACTCAGACAATTTATTTTATGCAATCTAATGTCGCTGGGCTACAGTTGAGATTACTTTAGGTAGGAAAATTTAACAGGGCTCATCCAATTGAAACAGTATAGATTAACTCTGTTGCCATAGAAACACATGATTTTGGCATAGCAAACACAAGAACAGCACATCTAGTCTGGTATTTCACTTCTACTAAGGACTATCATCTGATTATTCAAGGGATGATTATAATAAAACACATATCCTAGGCACCTCTTCACAAATTTGAGACTAGTGAAACAGCATTCTTGGAGTTATCAAAAAGTAGTGCAAAATTACCTCATATTATTATGTGCACACTGAAAAGCACAACAATTGCAATAATTAGATTAATTTTCTGTAGTGTATTAATTTTCTGTAGTGTAAAACTTCTGACAGATAATTATTTGAATTATTTGAATTATATAAGACAACCTTCAGACATCTTGAAGCAGATTTTACAAATGCAAGTCAACCTTCTTGGAAAAAACAAAGTTAAATTGTGTGTGAAATCATATTAGTAGCTCAAACATTTTTCTCTTATATGTCTTTAACACTTTGAGGGGTCTTTGAGTTTGCTATCTTCCTACAAATTAATGTATTTAATGTTATTTTTCCAATAGCTATGCATAAGAGAATTTCCTTTCTTGAATTTTCTTAACTAGCAAATTTCAGAGAAGCATAACTTTGGGCATCTTCCTCATGGGTAACAGGTTAGGAGTCAAAATAACTTTTTTTTTTCAAATAAATTATTCAAATATGTTATAAAGTATATGCAAAATATTAAGCCAGTTCAGTTTTTCACTTTCCAGATTGTCATTTTAGATTGCAAGCAAAACATAGGGAAGTATACTCTAGAAAGAATAAGATACTGGTAACAGTAACTCTATGAGAGTTTAATTTTAATTCTGGAACACCTTCATATTAAAGAGACATTCATTCTAATAAGAAATGTAACTTAGAAACTGACAAGTTTTGGGACAATCTTCACTGACCTAAACATATTTTTTTCACCCCATATTAGATGTCCCTTTCTTTCCTCTTTGGTAAATTGCATCAGTATTAAACACAGAAGAAAGCTCAGAAGTGATCAGAATTACACAACTTCTATTTTTGTGTGCACAGTCTTTTATTACTGTTCTTACCTTGGAGCTGTGATTGGAAAACTCTCTATATTATATATTCCTCATTGCAAGTGCAGGAAAGATCAGGCAGACAAAATGTTTTAAAATGTGCTACACTTTTTAAGCAAGACTATTCATGTATATAAATACACATGTTTACACCTGAACTCAGTTACTCTTATGGATAATATATTCTGTTTAATTCTATTGGTATCTGGGGCCTCAGCAAACAAAATGCCAAAAATCTTTAATTTATACTCTGCCTTAGTAGGAGACTGAAAATGTGCATTATTTAGAAGGGGTTTTTAGAAGTGGCTTTTTGATAAGATAAAATATCTTTATTCTAAACCAAAAAATATTATATTGAAAATTTTCCTTAATATTGTAGGCTGCCTATAAATTCATGCTCCAAAAATCTTTCAAAACTAAGGAGAATTGTGATGGGATGACATCATCCAAGTGCCAGATGCTCACCCAGCAGTTTTCATTTGCTCTCCTCAACAGAACAGTGGGAGAAATAAGACAGAAAACCTCATGGGGCAAGATAAACATCGTATCAGTATCCACTGCAGACAAAACAGATTTGACTTGGGGGATATTGATTTAACTTATTGGTAATCAAAATAACTTTGGGTTGTGAGGAACAAATACAAAAAAATAAAGAAACACCTTCAGAAGCTGGCCCAGGCTCAGCTTCACACCCATCATTCCCTCTACATCTCCCATCACAAGCAGAGCAGGGGAAAGGGAATGGGGACCACAGTCAGTCCATAAGAATTTCTCTCTCTCTGCTGCTCCTCCTTTCCTCCCACTTTTCCCTTGCTCTGGCATCTGGACAGCCAGTAGCAATTTTCAGCCATCTACTTTTTAGGTACACTCTAGATATATTAAAGTATAGACTGAATTTTGATGGATTTCAGATTTAGAGATAAGGTGACGCCAGACAAATTTTAGAGCAGACCTGTCAGAACCCACACATATGTTTCTTTAGAGCCATGTTCTGCTTTCACATGTTTTTCTGTCTCACACTTGTCTGCCATCTGGGTGTGCTGCATCCTTCAATTCCCTGAGGCATCTTTTAAACTAGACCAAATTAAGTTCTTGAGAACCATTCCTTTGCCACCATCTCCAAGCATGCTACCCACTGGCATGGCACCTCTTAAATCCAGGCAGCAAAAAGAGCTAAAATAGATCTCACAATTTGACAAAAAAGCAATTAACCCACCAGATATAGTGGCATTCACCACAGGACAAGACTAATTGCTTTGATACAGGAAAGTGTTTCACCAAAAATAAGAAAGGACTGCTTAAAAAAAAAAAAAAGACAAAGCATCTACAAAGTGGATCATATTACCATTTAGTTACTGAAAATGTGAAGAATTATAAGATTTGTACTTACAAAATATTCTGTCCTTGCAGACTGCTCAGTAGTCTGCAACAGGCATTGCTCTGGAGTTTGCTTTTCACCCTGCTTGGAACAAAATAGATCTGTTGTGCATCAGCAAAAACAATTACTTTTTTCTAAGAGTTTTTATGATTTGGTTATTATTTTATTATATCTAGTAAAGTACTAGAATCCATGGAAATATTTTATGGTTTTCAAAAAAAATATTTCACCTTGTCATAGAAAAAGCCACTTACTATACTGAGCAGATTATTTTGTAAATGTTTGAATTGATTTTTCAATTCAGTCTGGAACATAAATACAGCTGAGGGATGTACACAAGAATTACTGTAAATTATTTTTTTTTACTTTTTTTCAAACCTGAAAGGAAACATTTTGTGTTATAATTCTATCATTTCATTTTACAAGAAACATTTAGGCAACTTGCTTTTAATCTATGTGAAAATATACACCTAGTGTTGTGAAAATGTAAAAAAAAAAAATTCTATAGTTCTTTGTTTCCAAAGAAATCACTTTTGTTACTAACACGACAAAACTCTGGGAAAGGACACACAATGGCAGATAGTCTCAGTCCCTTTATAAGCAAACACATACACATTCAACCTTGCAAGAAAGTCCTTTTACCCTTCCAACATCTCATTTTAGATATCAATACTTGTACACTTTCTTCCCATTACAAACCTTGCTTAGAAAATGTAACAGTTGTGGAATATTTAAGTGTCTAAGATTTGAACTTCTTCATGTGTCCTTCCCCAAGAAGTATTTACTTTAAGTCTTGAATATGCAGGTCTGATTTACCTGTTCAGATGGGCAAAAAAAGTATTCATAAAAATAAATGTGACTTCTAATGTTGGCCCTGGAGCAGCCCTACATGACAAGCTCCATTTCTGGGTTTTTTTGACAGTATCTCAACATCTTCACCAGGAACTATAGGGGAAAGAAACACAAAATATTTTATGTGGTTTTTTTTTTTTTTTTTTTGAAAGAGAATACACTCCAGCTAAGAGTCTTGATGCTTCTGGACTTCTTCCCACAATGATATCTTTTCAATGGAGAAATCATAATAATTTTTTTAGACCAAAATCAGGATTCCATAGGATTTATACTGAGGTGATTGTGGTTTTCTGCACTTTTGGTTTCCTATAGCAATATCCCAAGTGATTTGGGAGTGAACTGAATTGTTGAATGGCAAAAACATTTACTGAATGACCGAAATGTAGCTAAGTCTGGGAGACTTGTGCTCCTTGTTAGAAATTTTGATGAAAATATAAATTTAGGGCCATTTTGGAGGTTCTCTCTTTTATTTCACACAGTATTTCTCTCAAAGGGTGCTTGTTAGAGCAGTGCTCCCTGTTCTGGCCCCGGGTCCCTGAGGAACTCATCAGTGGTCCTCCAGGAATCAATGGAAGACTCCTACTTAACTGTGAAACTGAGCCACCATCTACAAACAGGGGCCCTTGCAGGACAGGAGAGGTCGTTTCCAGGAAGGTTTAAAGTGAAAAGAGGGAAATCAATATGTAGTTTTAAAAATAACTCTGTTCAAGGAAGAGAGGAAGCAATCATATAATGGGACATTTTTAAAATTGTTTACTGTGTGTGTTCCAGTGCCAGGGAGCAAGTACAGCATTTTCTATGCCACACATGAAGCAGGAGGCATTTTCCCCAATGGAAAACAACACCAAAATGTGACATAATAAATTGCAGCATCTTCCAGAAAGAGCAATAATTTTAAAGAAAGGAAGAAATATATAAGAAAAATTGGAAATAAATGCTAAAAGCCACGTAAATTATCAGCTCCAATTTGTAAATTCACCCCTTTGAGTGAGTTATCTTATGTTGACTGTTGTTCATTGAACAGAGGACAGTCTCACAAGATGATGCCAAATGGTTTGTATTTACCTGAACTGGTTTGTAGAGTCACTCTATAACCAGCTGTTCAGCCTGGAGGCATTGGTGGGGGAGCAGCAGTCAGAACCAGGTTTTCACAGGTTGGTCAGCTCTCACCTGCTTGCATGAATTCTGACAAGTTCAAAGTGATTCACAGCTCTTATTTTGGAAAATCAAGGCATCTCTGTTTCCAATTCCACATCCTCCAGAAATTTAAAAATCCACTGTTAAATGCCTAACCTACCCCCCTTCTCAAGTACTTTTGGGAATTTGCCCAATTGTTGCTCAGATTATGGCACTATACCTGAGACCTGCGATACAGACATTAAAAACGCAGAGCCTGTATTGAAAAGCTGATTTACTTTTTGAGATCTTGGCATAAATTAGTGTTTGCAGGGAAGAGAGGATGCAAGATCCTTGCAATGACACCTTCAGTAATGTCAGGCAAAGCCCCCTGAACTGCTGCTCTGCTTGGCTCCAATAATGCAGCTGGCACATGGTTTTAGCGTGACCTCTGTGGCACATGCAGGATCCATTGCAACTGGCTAATTTAAACGCCATTAAAAACACCTCCTAAGTATCTTACACACAGAGGACTGTTCTCCATGACCTTTCCTGCCTCTGCAGGAACACTTCTTATTGACTATTTACGAGTGTCTTATCTCTGTGCAATTTAATCAGTTTTGCAGCAGAAACCCCCGAGGCAGTGTTGAAAGGAAGGTTCAGATTCTCCAGCACAGATGTTGATCATCACAGTTAAGGACACAAATCAGTCTTTAACTGTGGCGAATTTTTTCTTAAATTTTTTTTTTTAATTTGCCTGGATTTTTTTTTTCAGAAGTCTTAATTGAATTTATATAATTAAAGTAATTAAATTACTTTATATAATTATATTACTTTATATATTATATTATATAGATTATATATATTTTATAATATTGTAACTTTATTTGGTTTATATATTATATTAACTTATATAATTAAAGTATCAAAGCATCATCAAAATACAGCTGTTAAAAAGCACCTGTACCTGAGAAAACAAAATATTTCTGTAGCACATGCTGTGTCACAAAATACAGCAGTTACCCACAGAGCACAAGAGAAATTTTCTCCCATTGCCAACTTTATTTTATACTACTTCCTGTTTTTTCACTTTTTAGGAATTTCTATCCTCTTTATCACTGAAGAAAAACACAAGGCCCATAAAATAAAACCCCTGTAAATTAGCCTCAATGTTAATATTTAACAATAGTCATAAATTCCTGGTTGTAGAGTTTTCTTCAAGAATCAGTAAAATTTTAGTTAAAACAAAACGAAAACAAGCAAAAAACACCCCCAAAATCAACTGAATTAAATCAACTGAAACAAATCCAAAATGGGAAAGAATGGGGGGGAAAAATTGCTGCAATATAAACAACATACAAACACACCCGAGTAAAGATTCCTAAAATACCAAAGGGACATAGAAGTCTCAACCCATTTTCAAGAGTCACAAAGGAGAAGCAGTAAGGACTTGGTGGATTTAGGGATATATACTTTTTACAAGGGCATGTTGTGGTAGAACAAGGTATTCAAACTGAAAGAAAATAGGTTTGGATTTTTTTTTTTAACTTTAGATTTTTTTTTTTTTAAACTACTGCTACTTTTCCAGTTCCAGAAAATGAGAAAGGAAATACACAGGAAAGGTTTTTCTATTCCTCGACAATCAAACTGTAGAGTTGCCGAACAAATCCGTATTTTCAACTCCTATGAAAACTGCCAGTATATCATGGTTAACTCAACTGTACAGATAATTGGCCTTAGGAGACTGGGAAGGCTGTTTTGAGAAGGCTGCTGCTCCCACTGATGGATTTTAGTAATATGACAAACTTCTGCATCTTTCACAACTTTTCTGTCACCTTCGTGTTAAGTATTGCAATAATTGTCTTTGTTTTGCCCATTCTAAACTTGTATGTATTGTTATTTTGAGGCAAAAACCCCAACTGATTCATGTGGTCTTCCAGGTGGAAAGAAACCACTGAGCCTCTTGCAAGGGCTGAAAGAAGGGAGCAAATGCAGGGGCAAGAAGAAAGATGTTGAAATTTAGAAAGTATTGGGAGAACGTGATGCAGAAAATCTACCCTTCCTTGATCTCCCAGAGAGAGCTGTGTCAACTTTTCTATAATCAAAAGTTGGCTAAAATTCAGCCTGGAAACACAAGGACACAGAAGTTGAGGGGAAAGGGGGATGTAAAGCCTTTACTAACTTTTGCTACCTAACCTGGTTTGTCTGGCTTTCTCTCTTAAAAAACTTAAACCAACTAGTTTATAGTTTAAAACCCAATGAATTTTCCTTAGCATAAAAATCTTCTGATCTTCCTTGGGAAGCTCACTCTCAGAAAACAAACAAAACAAACAAACAAACAAACAAAAAGAAAAAACACACACACAAAAAAAAACCAACCCAAAACCAAACAAAACAAAAACCTTGGTCTAGACAAGTGTACCTGCTGGTTTGGGTCATCCTCATAGTTTTCTGTCTTCCTTCCTGTATTACCTGGCACAGGACAGCTGTCAGTGGGGTCCCTCTGTCCCCACAGGCCCTGCCAGGGTACATTTGGTTCAAGACAGGAGCAGAAGTACCAACCTGAAAACAGAAAAATGAGTAGAGTGAAAAAAATAGAAAAAAAGAGTAGGGTGAAAAAAATAAGGAGTGAAGAGAATATGGATCTGTGTAATCTGGAAGTGCAGAAGACATGTGGAAGAAATTAATGTAGGAGCTTTGTCTGCTTATGCAATCAGGTAGAGATACACTAAATCAAACTCTTTTGTCCTTACATAACCTTTCAGATAATCAAAAGTTGTTTAGCAGTCTATAGATGGATCAAAGAAGTGAAAAGCAATTACCAGTTCAGCCCATAAAAATTCGAAAACATAGCTCTCTAAAAGAATTATTTTAGAAAGTGAAGAATTTCATCTGAGAACTCCGGAAGAAGAAGAAACTTGCGTAGGAAACTTGTGAAAATTTTTTCATCAAATATGAAATCCAGTCAAAGTCCTCTTGAATTAGAGAATTTATGAAAACATGAACTGAGGTCAACTGGCAATGGTATTAGAAATCAAGATCTGAGAAAGACAGTGCTTTGATATCTTAACTAATATTAATAAAATTATTAAGGAATTAATTAATTAATAAAAGAAAGCAGCACCATAAAGAATAGAATTAAAACAAATGGATATGAAATGATGGCCCTGGCTATTAAAAGCAAGGGCTTTTGAAACAGGAAAAGGAAAACAGAGATGAAGCCTAAAGAGAGAAACCTGCAAATTGCTACTGGAATGAGTTGATATAAGCTAGCATGAAAAGTTATTCAAAATCTTGACAAGGAAATAAACCTGGAGCAGTACTCTATGCTTGGATGGAGTCATTATACTTGAAATGAAAACATTTGGCAGAAGTCTGCAGTCAAAGACCTGAAACTACCTGAAAAGAAACAAAGTATGAATCATATGCACAGTGAACAAAACTAAAAATTCTTTTATGAGAACTGCTTAAGAGAAATCCACATTCATAGGTTGTGCTTATATCCTTAAATGTGAAAAACCTCTGTGGCTTGCAGTTCACACTTACAACATGAGTTAACATGATAACAGCAGTTCCTTAAAGAAATGGTTTTGATAGAAAAAAAAGATAATTCATAGCACCATGTATGTTGGAGTTGACACCTTGCTGGGGGTGAGAACAGACCGTGGGCTACATCTTAATTATGGATGTAAAACTTGTGTTAATGTTAATTCATGCAATTTTTAATGTGTATGTTTGAACTCAAGATTAAATACATACATTTCACAAGTCTGTAAAATAATGTAGGGAGAATCATAAAACTATAGAACAGTTTCTATTAGACCTTAAAGATCATCTAGTTTCTGCTTTGGGCAGGGACACCTTTTCCTAGACCAGGTTGCTCAAATTCCCATCCAGCCTGGCTCTGAACACTTCCAGGGATGGGACATCCACAGCTTCTCTGGGCAACCTGAGCCAGTCTCACCACCCTCATATCAAAGAAATCTTTCCTAATATCTAATCTAAACCTACTATTTTTCAGTTTGAAGTTGTTCCCCTTTGTCCTGTTGCTACATATTCCTGTGAATTATCTCTCTCTGCATCTTTCTTGTGGGCTCCCTTCAGGCACTGAAAGGCCACAATTAATGAAGCCTTTTTTGTTCCAGACTGAGCAAACTCAATTCTCTTGACCTTTCCTAACTCTAACAGAAGAAGAAGAAGTGCCTCATCCCTGTGATCCCCTTGGTGCCTGCTCTGGCCTGGCTCCAGCAGGTCCCTGTCCTTGCTGTGCTGGAGCCCAGAGCTGATGCAGCCCTGCAGGTGGGGTCTCAGCAGAGGGGGCAGAGGGGCAGAATCCCCTCCCTGCCCTGCTGCCCACGGGGCTCTGGATGAGCCCAGCACACGGGGGGCTCTGGGCTCCCAATGGCCAGGGCATGGCCAGCCTCTCACCCACCAGCACCCCCAGCTCCTCCTCCCAGGGCTGCTCTGGGTCTGCTCATGCCCAGCCTGCATTGGTACTGGGGCTCCTCTAACCCAGGTGCAGCCCTTTGGAGCTGGACCTTGTTAAACCTCATGAGATTCTCATGGGTCACTTGGTCCTGAGCTTGTCCTGGTCCCTCTGGATGGCATCTTGTCCTTCAGGTGTATCAACAGCAAATTTGCAAAGGGTGCTCTCTATCCCCCCATCTGTGCCATTAACGAAGATTTTAAACAACACTGCTCCCAATGTGGAACCCTGAGAGTGTCCCACTAAGAAGGGACTGTTGATAGCTGGTACACCTGAGGTAATTTTTTCAGACACATGCATTTGCTACTCAGAACAGCCAAAGCTAAAACAGCAGGAAAGAGTAAATCTTTTAACTTTACTCCCAACTTCTGCACAGAAAAGAGAAGCTACTCTCAGTTTCTTCCAGAAAAGAAGTTGGGAAAAGAAATGAACATTCAGAATTTAAGGTCTGACACAGAGGAGACAGGAGAGGAGATGCTGCAAGCAGCAACCTGGAGAGAGCTAAACCCCCTGAGGTACCTAGGATGCTGCAGGGCAGGGTGAGCTCACAGGCTGCCTGTGATGTCTTGACACGAGGCTCAGAGTTGCAGTCCCAGCTCTCTTTTCTCTCCTGCTTGCTGCCTTGAGACACGTCTCCCGTGTGCCCAGCAGCATCCACTGAAGGTCAGGCAGTCCCACGCTGCCTCCCTCCTCCTGCTGCTGCTCCTCCCTGCTCCTGTGCCTTGCCTCGTGTGTGGAAACAGGTTTTTCTCCAGGGAGGCAGGTCAGCACAGTCATCTGGCAGAAAACGTGTTGCTTTAGCAGGTTTGTTTTCCACCAGAGAGCCAGCTGAGCAATTCCAGCTTGCAGAGCCTCCCCTACAGCTTAGTTAACCCGATTCGTTCGGTAATGACTCCCCTTTTCAGTTCTGGAAAAAATCCTGATAATATTACCTCATGTACAACTGAAAAAAGTATTGCAACATCAACATCTAGAGTGGGAAAAAACAGACTTCTGCCCAGAAAGGAATGAGGGAATGAGAGATGGAAAAAGAAATTTAATATCACCAAACCCACCAGGAATCACAAACCTCTTGAATAAATTGTTAACTGGGTCAACCAACTACAATGCCGAAGTTTCAGTGTTGCATATTTTTTAAAAGGTTCTGCACTGACCTGACTTCCTTCCTCACTGAAATCTCACCTTGGAATATTTCAATGACAAAACTTACCCTGGCACAAGAAAATGTGAGTTGCAATGCATAAGTGGCATGTATAATATGGAGAAGGTGAGAATGAGCAAATCAATTTGCTGCTTATTGGAAACTGTTTTTTCCAAGGGCTGGTCACCTAAGCAACCTAATTATGCTATGCATGCAATCTGCTTCCCTTGAACATTCAATATTGATCATTATTTTGTGACTGCTATATACAGAGGCGTAGACCACCTCTTGTGTCTGGATAAGTACCACATCTTTCTAAAATAGATGAGGTTTACTATTATTCTATGCAAGAAAGTAAAAAGAGTTGTAATTCACACTCTGGTTTCCATTGGGATCTTGTATACTCTCTTCCCTATGGCTATGTGCAGAATATAATTACAACCCATTATTTTTTTCCTTATTTTTTTTCCCTGCTAGGAAAAACGCAATTTGGCTGAATCTAAATGTTTTGTGAAAATGAATAAGTCTCAATTAAACATTTGCTAGGATGAATTATTACGCACAGAAGACTTGAATGGAGAGCTAGGAAAGGACAGGTCGTGGAAAGAATCTCTCAGATCTGAAATAACAATTGCTTGAATAAGAATGGGCAAAAATTAATAAAACACCTCTGCTCCAAAAGAGACAAAGCATAGAATCTAGTTCAGCCATCCTCACTCCATGCTTTAAATACTCAGTAGTAGCCTGTTTGAAGTCTTTCTCCTCTGTGAAAACCTAGTCTCACATTCATTTATTGCAAAATGAAATAGGCTTCAAACCTTTGATGTTTCATAAAATTGATTTGCTGTTCCACTTTAATTATAACAGTGCCTTACTTAGATAGGTGGCCAGCTTTTTGTCACCACACAAGCCACGTCTTGTTTGAGAAAATCCTTCCTCCTCTATGCTAATTGGAAAGACGTAGCCATGGCTAAACATCCTTCAAGTCAGGCAACAAAAGAAAGGGGTGCAATGCACATCTACATCTCTGCTTGCAGGTGGTCCTCTAATATTTCATTTATTTGAAGAAATGACCATTCAAAGAATCATGATGATCTCCTCAGATAAAAAAAAAAAAAAAAGAACCCTTGGAATAATAGGTAGAATAGTAAATCAGTCAGGTGGGACAGGTATCCTTACCAGTGAGCTATCATATATTGATATATATAGATAGATAGATATATAGATATACAGATATATATAGATATATAGATATACAGATATATAGATATAGATATATACACACATATATATGTAAGGGTACAGTTCAATATTGCCTAAACTTTGCTGTTAAAACATAGCCATGAGGTCAGACAAAAATCTGGCTGGTATAAGTCCACCGATGGTAAAACTGTGGGTAAAGCAATTTACTGTCTCAAGTCAGGAACTCCAACACAGAAATGTAAATGATAACTTCCATTAACTGTTGTTCTGTACAAGTTTACAGTGAATTCTACTTCTTAATAATTATGATTTTAAAATAATAGTCTAAATCAAGGCTTTCCTTAACTCACGCTTTTTTAAATGTAATTCAGAAAAGTAGCTTTTTGGTTGACTTTTATTTTTCTTAAAACTGCTGCCTATTATTACCCTAAGAGCTGTAAGGTTCATGCTATTAAAAGGATCTCCTAAAAGGTTGAAAAGTTTACTACACTAATTTCTGTAATAATATATCATAAAAAGAAAGAAAAAACACATAAATATTCACTCTCACTTCGTTTTGAAGGTCGTAACTAACACTGTTAAGAAGATGTTCTAGTCTAATATGAATGCTGAGAGGGGGGGGGGCTGAGAAAAAAAAAGGGGAAAAAAACCATCTGCAAGAACGCTAATTAAAATGTGACAACAATTGATCGCGCCCTTTCACTGGGGGCACTTTAACAAATTTTTGCATTATTTGACCTTCACGGCAGAGCCGCACGAACTGCGGATTCACAGCATAGCTGATTAAGGATGGGTCGCCGCGTGTGCGATGGGCGGCCGCAGGAGGCTCGGGCTGCGGGTGCAGTTCCTGCCGGGGCCGGCTCAGCGCGCTGCAGCCCCGGGAATGCAGAAATCATCCCACACGCACGGGCGTTATTCTGTTAGCAGCAGGATTTAAGCGACTAAAGGTGTTTATGGATTTCCTCATAAGTGGTTTTCTTTTTATAGTACAAAAAAATAAAAAAAGCCATCCCTGTCTACCGGCTATCTTACCTGCTATTTAGCAATGCTCTCTCTTTTCCCTATAAACAGAAAGATACAGTGATCTTATGCAATAATTTATTTTACCTTTCAGGACACAAAAACATTTCTGCTTAAGAGTTACAGAGCCATCAAGAAATCTAAAATGACTGGCAAAGTTATCAATGGTTTTTCCATCTTGAGCGGGTCATAACAGGGCAGCAAAATGGCATGGTAATGGAAATTAAATGTCAGCCAGAACATTTATAGGGACATTATTACTTACCCTGAGTAAGAGTTAAAAAAGAACATGCTGACTTTGGTTAACTTATTAACCAGAGCATGCTAATGTATACAAACTGAGAAAGTCATCCTAGGAATTATCTTTTCTGTAACAAAGTAAATCATCAGTTCAGGACCTTCCTTCCTTGTTAGCTCTATCTAGACCACAGATACCAGGAGATACCAAACCATATCTCTAGGATAGGGCAGGAGAATTGCAGCCATGCACAGCTCGGTGTTGTGCCTCCAGGGTAGAGATGTACCAGCCCAACTCCACTCACAAGCTGCTCCAGAACAAGCAGAGACTACATTGCAAAGCTAGATTATGATTTCATTAAATACCAGGTTCACCAAGCTGTAATAATAAAAAATCCTTGAAGAGTTGATAATAAAATATTGGAATATTCTGATGTGTGAGACTTCACGGATAAAGGATATTAGATTCTCTATACAACATAGATGAGTTAGTCACAGAAATAAATATTGCATTACTTTGAAATGCTGAACACCTTGATCACAAATCTGTCACAGAGAGGGTTTCAAAAAGGAGGCAGCTGTAACTCTCCAGTCTTGCATTCACTCCAGAGAGAAAAAATCATCGTTTAATGGCTATTTCTCTAAGTCACGGAAAACACAAAAAAATGAAGCCAAAAATAATGTTAAAAAAACCCACAAGAACTTACATTGTAAATTTGAGAGCTTTAGATAAATGTTTTCTGAGTGGTTGCTCAAAGAGTTATAGCTCTCAACATTATTTCTAAACAATACACAGTTCCAGTATTGATCCCAGTGATCTGGTTCTTACCTACTACAGTGTACAAAAATCTTGGTGGAGGATCCATATCCAAATTCTTCGTAGGCCCCCACTGTGAGAAAATTCTCTTTCTCAAGATTATTTGGCTTATAATTTATCACAAAAAAAAAAAAAAAGGGTATGGATTTCTCTCTAAGTTTCTCTTCAAACTGTGGGCTGTCAATCACTGAAGGAAAAAGCAAGGAAGGGAGGGGGATGGAGGAAAGGGGGGAAAAGGCACGCACATTTCCACACACAAAGGAAGTGGAAGGTATTCCCTGTGATGGGCACATAAGACACTGCTTTCTGTAATCAAATCCCCAAATTCACCCTCCCCCTTCCTGCCTATCTTTCATTATGCACTGTTTGTCATATTCTGTTTTCCCATCTGGTGGCAGTTGTGTACATCTAATGAATCCTCCAAAACTTTCAGCTTTGTATCCTTCTGTGGCTCCTCAGTTCATTTGCTGTTAACTTCTTAAAAGCTTTTCTCAGAAGCACTCACTCAGGTGACACATTTCCACTCTGCAGGTGTAGGGCAGGCATTACTGCTGCTCCCTGTGTTGCTTGCCCCATTCTAAACTTCATTTTTATGGCTTTTAGATTACAGTAATAGGCACACACTGTAAGCAACAATATTCACAAATGACCCCGTTGTTCAGTATGCTGCATCCCATATGTTTGCTTATGGCAATAAATCCAATTGCATTACTTCAGCTATGGCAGATTTATACCTGCTTCCTATCAGTCAATGAATTGACTTTAAAATTTTGTTCAGAGTTTTTCATTACCTGCCTGAATCATCCCTTTCATAGCTATCAAAATTGGTCTCCATTGATACATACCCTCAGTGCTCACTTTCTAATAATAAATCTCAAATTCATCAGCCCCCTTGCCAGGTCTCTCATCCATGAGTAGCAGAGCATTCACCTGTTATGCCCCTGAGCTGTGGAATTCCCTGAACTCAAGTCTCATCCCCAAATCCCCTGAGCTTTTCTAATCCCTCTTTGATTCACACTTATTAAAAATTACTTTTCACACTTGATCCATTACTGACACATGCTGTAGGCTTTACTGACATAAAAATAAAACTATTTTCTTTATAGATGATACAGTGACAATGTCAAGACAAAAAAAAAAAAAAAGCCCCTTTATTGGCTTTATATATAGATTGCAAGACTTGCTTTTCTCTCTTTCTTTTCTGGGGTTGAGCATCAGCTCATCTGCTTAGGCTGTGGTGTCCAGACCTCAACTCTGAGAACAAAAGTAGAAATTCCTATTGCTATTAGCAGCATACCATGACTCAAATGCAGAGTACTGAGCAGGCATATCATAAAAATCTAATTTGTAGTAAAAGGCATTTTACAAAACATTAGCACCCAATCATTCCTATGGCCTAATTGGGTGCTGTGCTCAAGAAAGCTGAAGCAGAGCAAGAAAACACTCCAGGACATTCCTGAAGGGACTCAGGGGTTCCAGTGCCCAAATCCTGGACTGGGACAAGGTCTTTTGCCAGCAGCAGGTGTGCCTGTGTCCTTCCTGCACACACTCAGCCTGCTGCTTACCAGTTTGAAAAAACACACATCTTGTTTTTTCAAGAGCCCAGACATTATTTGAGTGTTTTGAGGTGAAGCACAAGCAGCTCTGAAGCATTTTGGGGCTGTAACTCCTGAGGGCAGGCGTGATCTTGCCCCAGGATGTGCATCCAAGTGACCTAAGCTTCACCTCACTCCTTCAGGGTGAAATCAGTGGGAGTTTTGGAGGCAGATTTAGCTTTAGCAAGCCAGCCTCCTTTTTCAATTGTATTTTGCCAATTTGTGGGAAGTGTTTGTGAGAGAGAGATTTCTTTTCTGATCATGTAAAGTGGCTGCACTTGTAATTATTTTTGTTCTCTGAGTTTTCTAAACTTAATAAACTGCGAGTTTTCAGTGATTTCTCCCAAGTCTTGCACATCCCACTGAACCCCAGGCAAAAGAGCAGTGCTCAGCCCTGGCTGCTCTCTGAGCACACACCTGGGAACTCTGACCTGGACTTCCCATGGCTGGGACATGGAAAGAATTGCCATGGTGTGCTCGTTCTGTTACCAGAAATAATGAATAACACTGGTGAAGGAAAAACTCAGATAGAACAAACAGGCAAATGATGATGGTTTCTCCTTCATATTTACATTCTACCCCAGTTAAACAGTTTTTAACATGGCCCACTAGGGTATATATATTTATCATTCTTATCTTTACTGGTTGAGTTCTAAGTCTAAGGTTTGGTCTGAGATAATTAGCAGGTCACCAACTCGATTTATGGCAATGCATTTACTCACCTAAATCATCTGTGCATTGAGTTTGCTTTAGTCCTCTGGAACTTCTTCACTGTTCTCTGTTTTTTGTTTTTTTTAAATCAGCATCATGGTCCAGAGAGTTTCCCTAAAAGCCCTTTAAATACTTGGGTGTAAATTCACCCTGTAAATTCAAAAAACCTTTTAGTTCTGACAGTTGCCATTTGATGATCTCCCAGTTTATTGAGCAAGAAGTAGTCCTTACCATTGTCAGGTATGATTATGTCATTCTGGTTCTTTCCAAACCAGAAGAGAAATATTTATTGGCTTCTTTAACCTTTTCTGCACCATAGTTGACAGCTTTACCTCCTTTCCTAGGTTTTCTAGAGGCTGTGTACCACCCTCAGTGTTCCACATTTCTGCTGCACTGAAAGGATTTCCTCCTCTTTACCCCACACTGTTATTCTCTCTAACTCTTCCACACATATCTATAAACCCTAATTATTAAAAAAAAAACAATTCCTCCAACATCTTCTCAGCTCTCAAGATATTTTATGGTGGGCTTAATGAAGAACATTATTCTCTTTCAAATTATGAAGCTTTCTTACATCATCTTGAAAATGTAATTTTCCTTTGCAACTCTGAAAACCTTAACCTTAACTACAGTTTTTCACAGTACACTCCTGAAGGAAGTTCATTACTGGCTGAAGACAATGCTTCTTTAGCAAGCAGAACCATACATATATTTTCCTTCAAATTTGATATTTACTTCAATAAATATTTCACATTTTATTTTAATTCATAATGGAAAAGTACTGAAAATTAAGACTGTGTGCTGGTCTGAACACTTTTTCTGCCAGAAATGCTTATCCATGAATTCTTTTAAATAGTAAATAGAAATTTTTAAAGGAAAAAGTGCCCTTGGCAAGCCAGTCTCCTTTTTCAGTTGTATTTTTCTTAAAGGTAGTGTGAGGAGCTGCCTCTGCCCTTTCTATCAGATGTTATTAACATTAGGCCATGCTCAGGTTTTTTTTCAACACCATTGATGCAAAAGTCAATTAGTAGTGGTACTGTGGAAGGTAAAGAAGTAAAGAAGCCATATTTTTCTGTCTTTTTTGGTAAAAGACAGAAAAACATGGCTTGCATTATTCCACAAAGGTCTTCTGAAGCAGACTGGGCCACAAGACATGGTTTAAACTTCTGGTTGCAGCAGAAGACGATTTTTTCCTGTGGTCTTCTTTAATTCCATGACAAAATTCTACTTGCTGCATCAGAGAATGCTAAAAGGGAATGGCCCCAGTGCCATGTGCCCTGGGGGCACTGTGCCATCCCTCCAGGGTTTGTGTTAAAGGGTTTGTGTGTTAAAGCCCCACCACCACTACTGGTTCAGGCTTTCAGGGATCCAGCTACTTATGCTGGGCGGAGTAGGCAAGGGACAACAACATTTAGGGCTTTGAACTCACAGTTTAGAAACTGTAGGAGGGAAAGTGTCTGTTTAGTTTAAGTTTCTGGATGGAGAAGCTCCTCCAAGCATGACAGGCAGCTCAGGAGTACATACACAAGTGGCTGTTTAAAAATTTAACAAGCAGGCAGTGGAGGCTGCTGTAATAGGTTGATCAAAAGCAAGAGCCAGGATCCTGACAGTGAGTGAGTGGTAACAGCTATGATGGGGTTGGACTCTAAAGGGCCTGGAAGGCAAAAGCACTTATTTCTAATGCAGCACAGGAAAAGGAAAGATGCCAGAAGAGGATAATGAAAGAAACTGATCTTTTCAGTACTATCCACCACGGCTACAAGTGGAACAGAACACTATTTGTCAAGGCCAGAGTGAGGGATGCTGCTGTAGCTAAGAGAGATGAGAGGCTCAATGAGCTGGATATAAAATCCTGCATGGAAATCTTTCTCAGAAGTGCTAAAGGAGGAGAATCTGTGAGACTGAGATATTGTCCAGAAGCTTCTCTAGTCAAATACTGTGGGGGCCTGAGTACCTTCTATTCCTACAGAGCTTTCCTGATGTCTCCCTGAATGCAGGTGCCAGAGATGGGGACAGAGGTGAGCTTGAAGAAAACATGTAGATGTTTTCTTTAGATGAAAGAAAGAGGGAACTAAATGTTTGCAGAAAATATTACCTAGGATCCAACAGCAGGAAGGAGACAAGAAAAATAAGCTTTGAGAAGCAGCCAAAAAATCCAAGAAGGGGGTGGCAGGATTAGACCCCTTGTTAGATTTCCCTTTCTGCTCGAAGCCCCATCACTTTGGTTACTTCAATCCTGTGGCTCATCCCTCACCTGCTACAAAGGAGTGCAGTGGAATAGTGATGTGGAGGTGGGGAGAACCAAGGCCACCTTCTGCCAGCCTGAGGTGAGGCTGACAGAGCAGGAGACAAACTGAGCACTGACAGCCAGCAGCCTGGGGACTGCCCACACTCATTTGGCACCAGCAAAACCCTCTGCAGGCAGTTGACACTCTGGGAACCTTCTCTGAAAAGCCTAATCTTGTCTTTTTTTTTTTTTTTTTTCTTTTTAAGGCACTATTTAATTTTTTTCCAATGTTCTGCTTAGTCATTCCAACATATTCCTCTTCTGATTAGCTGTACAGCACATGGCACAGTGGGAGCACTCTGTGGTTACAGACTAATCCTAAAACCAATTTAAAACAATGTAGATGTAATTTACCATGTATATGACTCTAACATTCCCTAGGCAGTTGTAGCCTTTATTACAATCAGGGAAAGCTTTTTACTGTAGTTCTTCAGTTTTCTACACATTGCTATTTTTAAATAATGTTTAAAAAATACTTCTGGTTCTTACAGAAAACTAATCCACTTGCATCTCTACAGCCTGTCAACATACCAAGTTTATTCTTGCATAAGTTTTTGGGTTTAGTTCTTGCTTAAAATTTTTGTAAAATATAATGTCAAGAGGAAAGATGCAGAGAATAATTCTGTTCATACATTCTGTTCATTCTGTTCTGTTCATACAAAAGTCAGAGGACAATCCATTGAGAACTGAGTCAAGAAAGCCAGGGAAAGTACAAATCTAAGGACAAATGTGAATGACAACACCAGAGGCAATTAAAAGCTCAGGGAACAGAGCTTTGGCTGGAAACAAGACTAAAAGGCTTAGAAATCATTTGGAAAAGTAGATTACCAGTTATTGAAGATAAATTTTAGAAAACCTGGAATGGAAACACAGCTGAGAGGACCCAGGCAGGGGCAAATCCTGCAAGAGATGGAAAGATAAATTGAGAAAGTTACTTTTGTCACTCTTTGCATGGAATGAATTTGTAGGAAACAAATTTATTCCTAGATAAGTGAAATGAGAGGGTAGGAGTAAATTTTTGAGGACTTACCTTAAGACTATCATCTGACTATCAAATTAGAAAATTTGTTACAAAAATAAAAATGTGAGTAAACAATTTGATATTGGAAAAGGAGTCTTACCTTGCATAGAACCATACAGTACTTTATTATTGGATGCTATATTGAATATTTAAGTGACAATTTCTCTGAAAATAGAGAATTTAACACAAAAATTACCAAATACTTACAGAAAAGCATGGCAAGTTGTAGAAGGGAATCTGTATTGAAAATGACCTTCCACTTTCCCACACAGAGATACAACATATCTACAATTTCACATATCCAGTTGGTGCTTGATTTCATAATTTCTCTCCATTTTATGCTTCCTCTTCTGTCCCTCAAGAAGCAGATGGGGAACAAGGTCCTGTTGGATAAAAAGGATGTAGGACTAGGACTTATTTTCATATACTTAGTTCTTATCAAGTACAGCCAATTTGATATCTTTCTTATGTCATTTCTGCCATCATCCAAGAGCATTTCTCAAAGGCATTAAGGTATTATTTTCTGAGTCTCTGGCAATTTTGTTTGCTCATAAAAACAATGAGGTTGCTGAGGAAAAGAGATTAAAAAGGCAAGCCTAAATCTAACAGAAAAAAATTACATAACTAGGAGAACCCTACATATTTATCCCTTCAAATAATGAGAGTGTCCTGAGGTGAGAAAAATACCTGAGTCAGTGTGCTCATAATAATGACATCAGAAATTAAATTGCACATGGTACAATTGAAAAAGGGTTATCCAAAGAGATAAGACAGAAGTGCATAAAGTTCCCCAATGCTACAAAAATCCATTTTCTAGGGTCCCAAACTGCAAAGTGTCCTGTGTTGTCCAGTCTCAAAGACAGAAAAACTGAGTACTGCACATTATTTCAACAGCATTACTCTTGTGAGTAAAAGAAGACTTTTTTGGTGAGGCTTAATGACAGCAATTAGTAAACTATCAAACTTACATTAAATTCACCAGTTTGACTGGGAAAAAAAACAATCCTAATTGGTAAAATGTAACAACAAAACACCCAATTTAAAATAAGCATCCCTATTTTTAAAATATCAGAATGAAGATTCAGATTTAAGGTGTCCTGAGTTGCAGTTGGGAATGGGAAAAGAACAGGTCCAACTTAACCCCTCTTGTGTCTTCATTGAAGCCTACAAGATGCCCAGAAAGCTGGTGAAGTCCCCAAAAACTGGAAAGAGCATTCTCAGTAGATCTACTTGCATTATCAGAGCCAGCTAGAAATTGCTTCTGTAGATGGAGGTTGAGATTTATTCAATCACCTGTCAAAAGCAAGAAGTAGAAAGTAGCTGCAGCCAAAGTTATATGCATTATTTTACATAAGGTCCCATGCATTATTGGATGAAGGTTAAATTACTTCCTTTATATTTAGACTAGATTTCAAGCAGCAAAACCAAGCAAAAAAATGCCCAAAAATTCTCCCCTTTGAGGTAATTTCACTCAGATAAATTACCTATCTGATGGAGATAATTAAAAGGATAAGATTAATTCAATCAGGAAAAGCATTTCCTTGAACATTAGCAGAAATGTTAGGCATGTTTCAGTGTCAGGCACAATTATCAAAAACCAAACCATACAGAACTTAAATAGGACAGTCATCCTTGCATTATTTTGATTCTTACCTTGTCCTTCCTGGGCTGTCAGGTCATCCTTTCCATTACCATTTCCAAGGATTGTTACAGAGCAGAGCTGCCTGAGATGCAGAGGAAGAGTTTCTTCCTTTTCCTTTGAGTTGCTAGTTTCTAAGAGAACACTTTCTAATGAAAAACACTGAACAAGAATTTTGTAGAGAAACGTGCTATGTCCAAGATGACCTGTGACCAGAGCTCACTGCAGAGTTTAGATCCAGGATCTAAACACTTTTTTCCCTATCCAGTTCAGAGCAAAAATCTGAACATACATGTTTCAGATGCAAATTCTGACCAGCAGGAATTCTGAACAGAGTAGGGGGAAACAGAAGAGGAAAGAAATAGCTCTCATGAAATAGCTCTCTACATGCTGGTAAGCACATTGAACAACAGTGAGTTCAGCCTTTTGATCACAGAGCACCACTAAGTACACACCAATAAACTTCATCTGCAGTGTGTGATGGTATGGCTTTCCTTAAACTTTTTAAATGTTTTTCAGAAGTAGACAGCAAGAAACAAAACTGGAGGAAAGAGCAATGTGCTTTTTTTACCAGAGACATCCAGCCGTCCCTAGTTAGGCACACATGTAAAAACAGAGCTGACTCTTTTTGCTCAGACATGAAATTGGTCATCCAATTTCAAGGTTCAGGTTATGCCATCCAGAGTTAATTATATAAAACACAGGAAGCATCTCCCACAAACCAGTTTTCAAAAGGGCCCTTGTGGCCCAGGATCAAACAAACAGAACAAGTCAGAGCAAGCATTCAAAAAATCGTGGAGAAATCCTGCTGGTAAGTTGTTTGCACAGAAAGGGAGGTTTTGTGTGATTCACACACATTTAAAACAATTGAAGATCCCAATAATTAAATATCAGGAGGGTTTTTTCTTCACTGACAGAGTGGTAGGTGAAGTACAGTGAGAAGCAGCTATTTCCAGTGGTAGCACTGAGAGCACAGTGCAATCCCACTGCCCTTCACTCATAGTCTTGAAAATCCTTTCCTGCAGGGAGCTGAAAACAAGCAATGAACTCCAGGACACTGAAGGAGCAAAGAGTAGCTCACAGAGAAGGTAGAGGACTGTTTGAGTTGATCTTTTACTGTGAAGCAGAATAACATTACCCCATCTCTGAGTGGTTCTCTGCATAATAAATGTCACAATAAAGAACCGGCAGCCAGCTCATGTCAGAGAACAGAAATGCATCCTGACTTCAAGCTCCCACACAGGAGACAAGGAAAAGCTTGGGTCCTCCACATTGGATCCAGGAATTTAAGTTGATGTTTGTTCATCAAACAACTTCAATAATGCTTTTTTTGACATGTAGATTGATTTTTGAAAGAGACCTTCTATGTCCATTTTTTTTCTTTGTTTTCATACCACTTGAAGTGGAAGAGCAATTTCATATCTGATCTTCTATTGAATTATTTTCTTAGTTTAGTTAGAGAAGGCAAAAAGATAAAGCATTAAATTATCCAGATCCTCATTCCTTAACATTTTATTGATAAGGAAAAGTTTGGTTTTGAAAGCATTCCAGTGCAGCCATTTTTCTGAATAAATACCAACTTTTCTTCCTCTTATTTCTTTCTCTTAGCACGAACACAGCCTGACAAGAAATGTGCAGGCAAACAAACATTTTCCTAACTAGAATTACAGAAGGAAATAGCACATTTCCCTGTAGGAAGATACTGAGAGCTGCTGTTTATCTGTGTCCAGAAGATATGATTCATTAAAGACCACATACCTAAATTTTCAAATTTCTTTACTAATAAAGGTGTGTGCTCTGTTTCTTTTTTTTTTTTTTTCTCCACACAAGCACAGGACTTCTCAAAGTTATATCTTTAAAATATATCTACAAGTCACTATCAGGAGTTGAAATACCTGCCCTTTGTCATTTCTAGGGAAGAAGCTCAACCTAAAAAGGATTTTGACAATGAAATGATTGTGGGAAAGTTGATATCCTGCTAGGTATTTTGAATTATCTGGAGCTACACAGACCTGTCTGCACTAAATATAATGCATTTTGTGAAAATTACTTGAAAGAATATTATGTAAGAAGTCCATACATAATGTAAAACATATGACCTATAGAAATAAAAGGGAAAGGGAAAAATACCTTATAAATAATCAAAAAGTTCAAGGCTGCATCTTTGAAACATTCATTGGAAAACACTTTGTTTGCATAAGAATTAGGCTAGTCTACAAACTTCAAAAGTATTTTTAATATTATTTGTTTCTTCTATTATTCATTCTTAAAATTAAATGCTGTAGGTGAAGATTTTTACAGGAAGTTAGAAAAGCTGCTTAAGCTTAAATGACCTTAAGTTCAATTAGATATTTTGGAATAATCTTGGCTTGTTATGGTTGTTTTATACAAACTAATCAGACTACCTGTTTTCAAGGCTTAGCTAATTGCTGGTCAGACACTTGTTTTGTACAGCTCAAACATCTTTGACAATTGTTGAAATTAGGCCTTCTTCCCTTAGTGGAAAACCCTGAAATAACAAAACCAAAGCCTACCAAGTATGAACCTCAGGGTCAAGCTGTGAATTTATACTTATGTAAAGTGAAGACAATCAGAAGCACGACTTGAACTGCCTATGACAACAGGGGAAGGGAAAATAAGAAACTAGAACCAATAAGAAAATAATTACAGTGAAACTGAAACATGAGGAACTTACTAAAATGATCACAGATTGTTTTTCTTCACCAATGGACCACAGTTCATCACCATGAAGCGGCTTTCTGTGCCAGACAACCCGTGGTGTCCTCTGTCCTGCTGCAAGGAATTCCAGCAGTTCTGCCATGTTCCCTCATGCCCGTGGGGATCCCTCTTCCACCCAGCCCAGCTCATGGATCCACCCTGCTTGTTTGACCATAGGCAGGGCAGGGGGCAGACCTTGGTGTGCTCAGTGCCAGCCACGTGTGCTGTTGTCCCAGCTGAGCAGAGCAGGCAGCCACAGAGCCCTCAGGGCAGCATTTCTGGACCTAAATCACAGGCTCCTGCCCCTGCTGAGGAGGAAAGTTTTGGTAATGGCAATAGGAATGTGGTATCCATAGAAATGCTGCCCTTTCTGTGAGGATCAGTCACAAGTGGAAGGGTGGAGGGACTGACAGAGCAAATACAAGTGTTTTGTTGCCTTAAGGAAAAGGGTTTTAGAGAGGGAGAAGGAATTTCCAAGTTTCTTACATCCTTCACTGTTATAATACATTTTTGTCCATTCGCAGCTATGGGTTCATTATTTCAGCTCCAGTCCTACCTGCCAGGTTATTCAAGTGCCATACAGTAAATTTGTGCTAGGCAGCTCCTCTCCTTTCTACTATTCATATTTCCTAAGGAGACAGCACCGTTCTTACAAGAGGAGGCATTTTATTCACAGCCCTGCCACGGGCTCCCTGTGTGACCACAGACAAGCCACTTAACCTTTCAGTGCTTTGGTTTCCCCTTCTCTAAAATGGGAAGAATAACAATACCTTTCTTACCTTTTATTCATTTTGTCTGTTTAGACTCTGAGCTCTTTCAGGGTGGAGGTTATCTGCACTAAGTTACAGGACTGCAGCCTTTATCAGTGTAAAAATATCAGTTGCTGTGTAAAATAGTTCAGAATTTTTATTTTCATAGATGAACTGAAAGTTCAGCACTATCTGAGCAAGTGCAAAATGTTCAAATGCTTTTTTAAAAAGCAAGAAAATTGCTCCACACTGCCTGTGCTTACAGATACTCTGCTGTCAGCCTCTAACAGGAGCATTTAAGCAGCACTGCTGTGCCTGGATTCCTGATTTGTGACAGCTGAGAATCTCACAGATGGAGGGGGGATTAGGGACTGCCTTGTCTCTGAATTCCCTAGTTTTCTTGTTCATTGTTAATATGATTTTAATGTAGATTTGCAGGTATGCTCTTGCTTGATGCAGTGGTCTCAATATGCAGAGCGGCCGCAAGAAACAAAATATTTCTTGCTTTAGTCGAGAATGTGTCACGATTTGGGGGCTTAAACTGCTAACACTTAAATGCAGCCAGCTCCTTTGTATTACAAATAGAAAGAAAAAGTGTGTGAGTATTGGCTTGCTAAGAGCCCTGCCTCTGTATTTACACTCAGCTAGATTCAAGCACAGACCTTCCACCTTCGGGTATTTTTGACTTTTTGAGACTGGGGGAAATGGACACGTTAGTCTACACTGAGACTCAGCAAGGAAAATGGTAGAATTGCCTGATAAGCTTGTGAAAATGGAAAAGCATTTGTATTTTAGGCTCTCACCCCTGTGGTCCTGTCTGCAGGCTTTACTGCAGATTCCACAGTCAGAGGGGCTTTGTTCTCCCCTGTGCGAGCTCCCACCTCTCCAAGACAGCAGAGGACAAATGCTCCTGGGCTTGGAACCTGTTCCAGGGAGTCCAGCAAGGTTGATTCACCCTTCCTGGTGAATTTATACTGAGACCTTTGAGAAGATGTGAAGAAAGGGGATATGAGGGACTGCAGTGAAGAACCACATCTTGTCCAACTACCAGCACTGTTGAATTATTAATGTACTTTCTAACAAAGGCTGTACCAGGGATGACAAGAGCCTTAGCAATTAGACATGTCACCACTACAAAAACACATTTTCCCCTATTCTTAAGACAGCTAGGACTTTCTTATGGTTGAATGTCTAAAGATCTCAACCTCTACTGAGATATTTCCTGATTAGCATCACACTCAAATTTATTCAGCATACAACTTTCTAATGCAATCTGAATTTTGTGTCCAAGATGCTGACTTGCCTTTTCAGAAACAGCAAAGCTCCAAATCACAGGGACAATACAGCAACCATTTTAGATTTCACTCAATACTGTATATTGCTGATGGTCCAGGTTTCTAGGGAGTTGAAAGTTTGCCTTTGAAGTGCAGGTAAGAAAACATATATTTTAAGAGTTTCAGATCCTAGCTTTACTTTTAATCATCCAAGACTCGTGTTTTTCCTTTAAATCTGTCCTCTGTCAGCTCTTTCTGGGTAGCTTCTTTCAGAACTGATCAGAAATAAGTGACAGAGAGCAGAAATTCTGGTGACATTCACAACTATTCACAAAAATCAGACGCTTAGAGCAGGGGTTTCATTCACACTCAAGTATTTGAAATGCTAGACATCCTGATTTATAAATGAAAGTGGGTTTGCATCAAGGTTTTTTATTACACAAATTTTTCTATGTAAAGCAAACACACAAAAAGAAGTGTTGGAATCAGCTGGAATGCAAAAAAAAAAAGAAACAAAACCACTTTAACATTAAATAAATGTATATGGGATTAAAAAGAGAAAATATTTGCTTGTACTTTATATAGAGATGGCTGTTTATCTTGGCTATGGTGTGATTCCTGGAGTGTCCTGAACAGGGTCAGGAGTTGGACTTGATGGTCCTGATGGGTCCCTTCCAACTGAACATATCCTATGATTCTATGACCTATCCAAAGTTATATCTTCTTCTTTGTTCAAAGAAGATAGGAAGTAGTTTGGATTGCTTTTTCCAAAATTATCAGTATTAGCAAGCAGCATGGTTTAATATACAATAATAGTTTTTCATGCAAGCAGAAGCTCATTATTTCCCACAAAGTTGAAAAAAGAGAAACATTTTTGTAGGGAGATACTATGAACGGATTTGCACATGAAATATTTCCTATAAGAACACCTGTTCGTGTTGCAGAGGATGCTGTCCTCAAATTCTGCATCTTCAGGGCATCCTGAGAGTTGGGAGCTCCCTCCTTAACACAGAATGGCTCCTCTTCTCCTAACAGGTAGAAAAGATGAGCCTGCACTTTCCCCCTCTGTGCAAACAGCAGCATTAATGCTGTGTTACCTCAGGCATAAATCCCAAACAAGTCCTGTGGTCCATAATCACCAGAACCACAACCAAAATCATTTGCTATCTGAGCAAAACGAGGAAGACAACAAACAGAAGGCAAACACATATTTCTAAATATTTCATTGTAACCACAAATTATCAGAGGAAAAGTGTCAGGGCTGGAAGCAGCAGAGAAAAGCTGTTCATTTAGTAAACAACTGTAGATGGTAAAATGTAATTATCACAAAAGCAAACTTTACTAAGGGGATAAGTGTGAGGCTGTTACAGTAAAAGGTCTCTTTGCATTTCTAATCTGACAGGCTGAAAGTTCTCTGGAGAAAACAGTTCTTAATAAAACCACAGAGGCAAGAGGTTCTTTTCAGCTCTTGTTCTCCACTGTGCCTCTGGTAATAAGCTTACAAAGCAAATTAAACTTGTTTGTTTGCAGTAGTGACCACGTGTGGAAGATAAACAAAAGCTTTGCTCAGTATTCACTGGCAAAGTAATATAAGCAGATTTTAGAAAATTAATCATTCTTGACTCACAAGCTGAACTAATAATCTGGATCCCAGTTCTTCTTTCAGCCTTTGAAAAATGTGATAACTCTTTAAAGTCACTTTTAGGGATGAAGGGAATTGCTCAAGAGGAGTAATAAAAGCCAAGCTCATTCCATGACCAGCTCTCTAACCTTAAGCCCTGATACAGGAGATACCAGAAGCACCACCTCTTTAAGAGCAACCATACACAAACAGTTTCTTCCTACATTTTCCCTTGAGACTAACTTCCTCAGAAGTATCTTTAATACTATGAATAAATTTATCGCACCATTTTAAATGGGAAACCCAGCTTCAGTTTCTACATTTTTATTGAAATATAGCCAACCCTCTCTTTGCCATAGTGCTTACAATTCTATCATTTAGAGCTTTATTGCTACTCAGTTGCCAAAAATATGCATATGCAAAATTTGAATTGTGAAAAATCTATCATAAACTGGGACTGGTGAAGAAAAATTCCTACACAGGGTTCCTCTGTCCCCTGAGTGGGCACAGAGTTCTATTACAAACAAAGGGGAGACTCCCACACAATGCCAACAATCAGAGTTGTAGATCTCAAAAGGACAAAAAAAGTGAAATGATAAGAAATATTAGATACAAAACATTCCAAATGCAACCCTTCAGGACTACGAGGAATTTTGGAGAAGCAATCTGTACTTCCACTTGTTTCCACAAGAATAATTCTGTAAATTCCTGCCCTACAAAGTCCAGTCAGCCCAAAAGGTCTTTGAAGAGAGATTTTTTTTCATCAGTTCAGCCTGTTCATTTGGGAACAGGCAGTTTGATGTTCTGAACATCATTTGTTTCTTGCTTTCCCAGTCCCCAAGGTCCAGAAGAGCTTTGAACTGCAAAATCAGTTGTTTGTGTAATAAAACACCAACCTGCTCTTGAAGAGTTATCATAGCTCAGCAACAGGAGTTTGGTTGATAAATCTGATGACATTTCTTCCTTGATTCTACTGCTCTTTCTCAAAGATCCCACTGAAGTTAAATGGACCTGTGCTCTGCTAAAGATGGTTGCTCCTAATTTAGCAGCTGCGCCTGTGTCTGTGGATTAGCGGTTTGTTTGTGGCATCCTAATCACATTTTCTGATATGATTAAGGAGCCAACATTGTCTTAAGTTTCAGTGCCATAATGCCCTATTGATTTTGAAGCAAACTCCCCATTGATTTCAGTAGGAAACTCTAATTTTAAAAGAAAGAAAAGAAAAAAAAGGAAAAAATAATCAATGGTATATTATGGCCCTTGGAAGGTAAACAGGACAGGAAAAATCATTTGAAGATGTTTCAGACATTACAAAGGGATTTTGTTTCAAAACATGAAAAAATAAAACTACTGCATTGTCTGAACTTTGTAATTGATTTCCAGGTTCGATGAGGTATAAAGTACAAACATGCAATGTTCATGCCTGCCTGGGGGAAAGATAATAAAACCTGCTCAAGTTATGGTGCCAGGCATGTCCAGTACACAGCTATAACAACAGCTGTATGATGGTGAGGGCAGAGCAGGACTGTAGTTTATTCCAGATCAGTTATTCACTCGACTTGGTCAGAGAAAATATCTTTCCTCTAACACATAATTTTAAAGCTTATTTGGGGTTGGCTTTGGAGTTTTGGGTTTTGGTTTTTTTTTTGCCTTTTTAACTAGAAATAAATTGCACAATGCTTAGGTTTAGAATAGATTTCTTTAAGCAAAACAAAATAAAGTAATACCAAACCCTAATTAAAATAGATAAAGCCTTCAATTTGTATTACTGTAAGATGTTTCCAAAGGAAAGGGGGGGGGGGGAAGGTGCTTTATTAAAAATAATCTTGCATGCATTTCCTGCAACTTCCCCTCTCTTGGTCCTGTGAGACACTGTAATGAGGAGCTACCAGACCCCAGCAGAGACTAGTTCTCCTCTCCAAGAGCTTCTCTGAACCTCTCTCTCAAAGACCAGCAAAACTTTATGGTGCATTAGCCTGTCAAATAAAATCTCTAATATATGCTCTTCAATTCCTTGTTCATGTGGTGCCTAGCTTTGCTGCACTGTGACTGTCCTCATCAGGTTATTCCTCACACCAGTGCAGGTAATTTATTGTGATTACTAGTGCTGTAAAAGCACCAGAGCCAAGTGGATGGAGCCATCCATCCCACCCAGGAGCAGCGGGATCGTCCCTAACCAAGTGTGGAGAACAAGGAGAGGCAGCCTGGGCTGACCTGCAGCCAGCCATGTGTGCTGTATCAAATAACACCCAGACTCTGGGGTGAGCCCCTGCTGACACCTGCTCCCTCCTTTTGCTGCTGTTTCCATTCTCAGCCAGGCTGGAAGAGGGGCTGGAGCACTGCCCAGCTCCCTCTTTGCAGCGTCTGCAGCCTGACGAGCACAGCAAATCCCTCGCGTACAGACTGGGGTCAGCGCTGCCAGAGTACAGCTCTCTCTCTGCAGCTGAGAATTTCAGCTGCTGCTGTCTGAAAGGAAGGATTGAGGTCTCTGGATGGGACTATAATAGACAAACTCTCTGGGTGTTGACACAGGTAGGTCTGCAACACGCTCGGCAGTAGGTTACATGTTACTTCTGACAATGTCAAACGGCATTATTCCCTCCACTTGCCTTTCTTCATTTGTGCTTGGATGGAAGATATTTGATCTTCCTTAGGAAACTCAGGTTCACATTCAAACTACAGCAAGAGAGGAGGTATGTTCCTTTCCTCTCCTAGTATGGTAGCAGCAGTGAAAACTCGGAAGAAAAGGAGGAGCTTTCTAAAGATCCCACACCTTTGCTTCCCTCTTCCCCATCTACTCTATTTACAAGGATGCCCTGATGCAGGCAGGAATGATGCCTCTGATTCTATGTTCTCAGAAGGCTAATTTAGTATTTTATTATACTATACTATACCATATTAAAGAATACTATACTAACTATACTAGAGAATACAGAAAAGATACTGAATGCTAAAAAGATAATAATGAAAACTTGTGACTCTTTCTGGAGTCCAACACAGCTTGGCCCCAATTGGCCAAAGAGTCAAAACAACTCACACCAGAATCTAATTAGGTAACCACCTTTGGGTAAACAATCTCTAAACACATTTTAGATGAGCCCAACACAGGAGAAGCAAATGAGATAATATTGTTTTCTTTTCCTCTGAGGCCTCTCATTTTCCCAGGAGAAAAGTCCTGGGCGGAAGAATTTTTTTAGAGAATGTGAATGCTACATCCATCCACCACCCCTGAAATCAACAGCAAAACACTTTAAACTCTGTCAATCATACAAAGGGAATAAACACTAAATAGAGCTATTAGAAATTTGGTATATTTTGCTTTCTTTTGTGTCAGATTTGAGAGTAAGTCAGGGAAGATTTTTTTTTTAAATCCAAAAATGCAGTGAATGAAGGAATGGATCTAAAAGAATAACTGATTGCTAAAAATGAAAGTTCTGTGCAATCAGCTCCACCCTGTGAAAATACTTGAGCACTCCTGTGATGGTTTCTCTCCCTGCCCTGAGGGAAATAATCCTTGCATCCATCCTGGCACCTTCTCCCTCTTCCAACCAGCTTCTGTTGGGCTATTTTTGGACTCTCCCAGCTGCCCAGAAAGGACCCTCCAGTCCACATTTCCATGGGATCACTTCCCTAAGAAAACACACAACCCTCAAAACAGGAAAGAGAGAAAAAATTACTTTTCTAACACAATGGTGATGAAGGAACCTTCACAGACCTTTCTTCAAATGCTCTGTGCTGAGTGTTCAAGGAGAAAATAAAAATGATTGAGATGTTATTTTGTCTCAAAGTGAGGCTGGGAATGCAGTAACATCTCCAATAAAATGCTCAAGGGGGTTTTCAGCTTGCAGTCCTGGCACATATTCATGATCAATGAATAACCCATGGATTCCAAGGTCTGTAGAAATTCACGAACATGTTACCCTAGGACTGCTCAAAAAAATAAAGGGGCTATCACAATCTCTTAGCTTACAGATGAGCTTTGGGTGAGTTTTTAACGACAGAGGTACACAACAGATTATAATAATTCTGAAAATGAAGGCTAGTCAGGTAAGTAAAGGGAACTCACACAATACACATTTTAACAATTTTGTATTTACCTGAGAGACTCAAATGGCTTCTGCAAAACAATAATGTCAATCCAGAAACAGCACATTCCAGGACAATGGTGTTCTAAGAAAAGAAAAGGAAAAGCATGTGTAAATATTCAGAATATTCCTCACACCACAAGAACCCAATTCAGAATTCAAACCAAAGCTGTGTCCTGAATGCATTGCCCCAGAGATTGGCCTTTCCTGCGGCTCTGAGATCAGCTGAAAGCCAATTATAATGTGCCATCCCAGGGAAAAAGGAAACTCTTTTTTGTTATTCAAAACAGAATTCCTCTGTAACTGTGGCTGTAAAGTGACTTCTTGAATTTCTTTACATTTCAAATGCATCTGCTTCCTTGACTAGTAGTGTTTAGTATTTAATAAGAGGAAGAAAAGGTGATTCCGCTTTTCAAAAGGCTCCTGTTATAGGTGGTGAATTTCAAAGCAGTCTACTTGTTTCTGCTGTTATTTTTGAGTGTGAATGTCACAGAATAATTCTGCTGTTATTTTCCCATGTTATTTCTTGAGTTAAAAGACCTGACTGCTATACATTCCAAGGTTGCTGATTTCCACTGCACTTCTTATGTGTTCAAGCTTACATTATTTATACAGCTTTGTCTGCTGCCTTCATACCTAGCTGTCTTCTTCCTAAACATTAAAGTAATATAAGGAACTTTTAGGTATATTTTATACTTAAAACAATATCAAATGGCACACAAAGTCACTGAGTTGTCAAAGGACTACAACTCACAGAGCAGCTTTGTTTTCTTATTTCAGTTTGGCTCTAAGCTGAAGCACCTGGGCATGAATTCTATTGCACTGTTTGCATTTGAAAGTCACAGAGAAGCACTACCAAGTGCAATATGCAATCAAATGTGATTAGTCAAATGTCTCTGTAATCACACAAGATGGTCTAACTGAAAGATCATACAAGCTAGTGTCAGAAGCAAAGGACAGGTTAGTGAAACACAAGAAAACAAATGAATCAGAAGAGCTGCCCCATCACACAGAGTCTGTCACTGAACTGAGGTTACACAGCAACAACAAAACTGACTTCAAATAACCCACCTCTGTAACATCATTGATTCTCCAGTTCAAAATGATGCTGCTCTTTGGGGACTGCTGCTCAGAGCATCAAAAGTGCTCACTTCAAAAAGGAGAACTCAGGTGGCTGAAACAATTCTGAGACCCCAAAAGACCTTTCAGCCTGGAGAGGAGCTGGATGCTATTTGTTGTGCAGTGCAGGGATTTCCAAAGGAGGTTCCCCTGGTGTTGAAACAGTGGGATAAGCTGCCCATGGCCACGGGCTTGGCCACCTGGGTGCAGGGCACAATAAGGAAGCTCTGCAGAGGAGGTTGGCTGGCTCCAAAGACAGACAAGGGAACAAAGAGGTGCTTGCAATAAGAAAAAAGTCTCCACTAACCGAGTCTCCATGCTTTCAAGGGAGCACTGTCAGTTTTCTTGCTTTTCCTGAGTTTCTGGGCATTTAAACAGGTGCTGGCAGAAGAATGACAGGTATTGGGTTTAGTCTCCTACTCTCCTTTATAATATATGACAGATTTCCCTGGAATGCAGATATTCACAAGTAAAAAGCAAAGCTTACCACTGCTTGGGTCTCACATGGGAATCCCCCTGACCCTTCTGAAAGACAGAGCAGTGCAGCCATGGGAGATCACCTGGGTGGATTTTTGCTGTTTGTTATAGGAGAGGGTAGAGTTCTTTTAAATCCATTTCTCTAGACTTCATATTACTCAGAAAACAAAGTGTCAATCAGGTGACAGCTTATAGGTCAGTCTATTTATTTCAGGTTATTTCTTGTTGTATTTTCTGGATATTTACCTGTTAATTAGGAAAACACACAGTCAAACTTCACAAAACTTGTGAAAAACTGAGCACCTACTAAAAAACTCCCCTATAGTGAAATTCTAAAAAAAGTACCTTATCAAAAGCAATAACTTGTAAAGCATCTATCAGTATTAATAACTTGCAAAAGATGGAAAAAAAATACTTTCCATAGAGAGACTCCTATAGTAAGAATTAAAGGGAATTTTTGACAACTTCATTCCCCTTCCCTGAATGTACAGTGTCTAGTCATTGCAGTGCACATAACAAGTAATAAAAATATAGATGGGTAATACAAACAAGATATTCTTCAAGGTATGAAATTATTCTTATTTATCATTGATATTGAGACAGAATAAGCATTTCCTCATTGACAAATGAAAATAATTCTTATGATAAAAGGAAGAAAGGATAGAGAAAAATGAATTACTTTTCTTCAGAAGGAAAGAATTTTTTTACCTAGAATACCCATGTTCCATGATATAAAAGAATACTGAGTATTAAATCTGAAATAGCATTCAGATTTTATTATGGCATAGATTCTAATAGGAAGGGATTTCGTTCTGATCCTGCAAAGCTGTACATAAAATTATCCTCTTCTTTCAAAACAAGTTTTAAAAAAAGTGAAGAAAATTCGACATTTTTAAATGTTAGCTATGTCTTAAAAGAGAGGCTGCATAGAACTCTACCATTGGGTAGAGTTGATTTGGTAAGGCTTATTTCTCAGAATTATACAGCAACATGCAAACCCCTGGGGACACTGATTCTATTACATTTTATTGTTCCTGAGTTCAGTGAATTTTTTAAAAGGACCATTTTACCAATCAAGCTAACAGCAGTTCTGAAAATGTTGTAGTAATCTGTATTCTTTATTAAGCATATATTTGCTGACTAAACAAATGGCTCTTGTTTATTTCCACAGGATAATAGCTCTGGTGCTATATTTGTCTGCAAGTCTGTTGCATGATTTGCTGCCACGGAGAAATGAGAGTTTTGGCAATGAGAAAGATCCAACCGCAGAACCAAACCTCAATTCTACAGAACCCACCTGATCACTCCCATAAAATGATTGTGTTCTGCTGTTCTTCATTAACAACGCTGAACATTTAAGTCTATTAAGATGTATTTCAATGCCTCGGCCAAATGCAAATGCCTTTCAACCTTTTCAGAGCAGTAAGATTTATCACAGTGTTTAAAGAATGATTGTGCCTCCTTTCTTGTACAAACAGAATTTGTTTTCGTGGGTACCATTCCCATCAATTTAGCAGCTATAATTCAGTGGGCTTGATGTACTCCTGTAAATATTTGTGATGGAACTTGAGTAACAGCCCTGGCACATCCACTTTGATTTACTGAGAGATACTTGCAGGAATGCAGCCACAAATCACAGCGCAGCTCGCATTGTTAATTACGGAAGTAATTACCCAGTTAAAACACCATACAGTGCAGAGAGCAGCTCCTGCCTGCATCTCCTGTTGCCAATAAGGGTGTTGTTTTATGGTAGCACATGGGGTGACAGTTATGGCAAAAGGTAATCTTTATGAGCACATTTCATCCCTGCTCTTCCCATGATTACATCAGAGAAAATAGGTTGCAGAATTAATAAACTGATTGTGAGCATGCAGATGTGCCCTAGCATATGCAGATCTGAGAGGAAATGAACTTTCAAATCCGAGTTCAGCTTGCATCAAAGTTTGTGTAGGCCTTTAAACTTAGAGGATTTTTTGCTACATTTGAATGAAAATAGTCTCTGCTATTGAGGCATTAAAACATCCCTCAAATCACAGCAAACAACATAACTTTACAATCAATTCTTCTGTTCGTGACCATCCATTCCCTGTGCCCACCACCACCCCAATAATGTGGCAAACACAGAGTTACAGCCTCTGCTCTCTCATCTGCTCCTTGTGCCACCCTTCATTATGACAGATTAAGAACAGCTCCCCTGAGTACAGCTGGGAGGGGAAGCACATTTGAAATAGGTCCACCCCACCACACCAGCAATTACTACACAGAGATGAAGGCAAAGCACCTTCCTGGGCCAGAGCACTGATGAAGAGATATCCCAGTCACTGGCAGGGCTGCAGAGTAGCAAACTGATCCACAAGAACACAAGCAAGTACAAAAAGTACACAAAGTACAAAAAATAATTTATGACACTGATCTCATTGGTTCAGTATTGATTTCTTCCACTTATGGGTACCCCAAATTACCTGAAGCCTTTAATAATACTTTTCCAATAAGAAAATTCTTTGGTGTAAAAGAACTGCCCAGAACTGGAATGCCCAATTGCATATCTCTCTAAAGCACATGTTCATTTTTGTTTTTGTCAGCCTCAAATCTGAACATAAGCAAAGATTCTGCCAACAGGCAGGCTATTAAACTGAGTAAGGTTGTGTCTGTATCACTAAAGAATCCTTTTGAATTAAGTCTCTCTGATTGGATGTGAGACAGTAATCTGAAGTCAATAGATACCTGCAGGTATTTCTACTCCCCAAGAGCCTACAGAACATGTTACTCCATTAATTTTCCTTGCCCCCTGGAAGAAATATGTCCCACAAACCTACAGGACAGGCTACATAATGCCATCCCTACAACCCTGAAACCCTCCTGTAAGGTTCAAGCATGGAAAATACTTGAATCTACTTGGAAGAAGGAAAGATGTATTGGGTAACAAAATTAAGTTAGCACACCAGGAAGACTGCAATTACTCAGCAGTCTTTGAGAAAAATCTCTGCCTTCATTTTCAACTGCCAACTTTCTAGAATTGCTGTGGCAAAATTACCCTTGAAGATAAATATAATTAGTCACTTAAAATATATTTCTGTATTAAGAAGGCTGCAGACTTGTAAGGTATAAAATTTTAACACAGAGTTAGGTGCATTACTAGCTAGTCAAAAATCATTTCCCTAAATGTCTCCAAGTCCCAGACTGCCTTCTCCAAGAGAAAGATCTTCAGCTAATCCTCCTCACCATTATGAGGCCTCTGGGACAAAAGCTTGTTTCTAATTTGGGATGGGTAGTGCCATTCTCAGGAGGATCCAGCAGTGCCAGAGCATCTGACAGGAGCCTGCCTGCCCTCCACCTACACCAAGGATGAAGCTACTCCTTCTTCAAAGCCTTCCCAGCCCTCTCTGCCAGGTCCTCCACCCTTGGTATCTTTCTGGAGAGGTTGGTTGTGGCAGCAGCATTGAGCCAGGCTCTGCAGAGGGGCACAGAAGGACCTCACAGACCAGTTCAGAGCCTTCCTTGCGCTCTGCCTTGGCCATGCAGATAAAACCAGCAGCTGGCAGGGAATATTCCAAGTCCATGAGAAGGAAACAGCTTCTCCTTTCACTGACAGGAAAGGTCTCATGTGCTGAAATCATCTGATCTCCAGAGAGGTGAAGGCCCTCCTGGGGTGGCTTGGGTGCCCAGAAGCCTCTGTGAAGGTCACCAAGGCTTTCTGCAAACCCACTGCCACACCTTGTCAGTGGGATTTGAAGCAGAGACTTCAGGGCAGGCATCTGAAAAGCTCCTGCCAGAACAGAAACACATTTTAGCCTGTGCCACTTGAGCTGTTCTGAAAATCCATTTTGTTCTGCAAAGTCTTGTTTTGGAGAGCTGGTAAACAACACAATGCTTTTTATCTGTATTTAGAATCTGTTAGCCCAAATAACTTCATCATTTTAGAAGCAAAATTCACACACAACACTCTTTCTTGTGAGGCTTTCCTTTACTGGATCAGAATGCAATAATTACAAGGTGCCTTATGTCTGGCAGCAGTTTCAGGAACAGGTATTTTGGCTAAACATACTGAGGAAAATGATTGCATTGGATAATTCCACACAAGAACATAAACTGCATGTAAAGCCATCATCCTCTGTGGTCAGGCTTTAACCTGAAAGTGAGATTTTTTTTTCTGGATGTAGCTTGCTTTCTTTTTTGCTAATGACAGGTTCCTCTTTGTTTTTGTGGTCATTTTTCACACTTGATAGCAAAAGCGTTTTTTACATGGTGGAATAAGCAAGAAAACACAAAATACACATTATTGACAACATGATAGCCAAGCCTTCCATCTATTTTGCATGATTCCAGGACAACATGAATTTGAGAATCATGCATTACTAAAAAGATAAAACTTAGATGCAATTTGAAGCTAGGCACTAATACACACAATGATCATTTTCCCCTGGTGGTATTTGATGGACTCCTACTCTGGCCTTTCAAACTATTCTAGTTTTCTAACCCTATCTGCACATAACCTATAAATGTGTACAGGATTATTTATAATAAAATTGTCTGTGGTCACTCAATACAGGAATACTATTTCAACTTGAAGTCTGTCTGCACTGCAAATGACCCAGAAAGGGAAGGAATCTGAATGAAAATTACAAGTTCAACATCACTTCATAAGGTTTCCTAAGTCATATAATTGCATCAGTGAACACTGAGCTAAAACTACAGTAGCTGGTATTAATTCTGTCACAGAAACACTCCACTCAAGTGGGTCCTCTGCCCTTCCTAAATGTGTATTATTCAAGCTCAATAACTAATTTTGTTGGAATAGTGCAGAAGCCTTCTGATATCTGCTTAAAGTCATTACAGCTCTCCAGAGTAGGCATCATATTATTATTATTTTTAAATAAAAATCATGGCCATGACCAAAGTGAAAGCTTAATACTATGACCCTAAAGGAAGATATAAGGGCTGACGCCAGATTGATGTTATTCCCTGAGAATTTATCAACCTTTATAAAAAGGAACTGTTAAAAATATGTTCAAACAAAGATTTTAAAATTCCACCTCACATACAATCTGAATGCAAAAAGTGGCTGAGTTAAAAAAATGTTTTACATAGTATGATCTTCAAACTCTGAATAAAATATTTAAAATGCACTGGTTAACCTTGGCTATAGATTTTAAATTTCCAGGTACAGGACTGGCCAGTAGGTATCAGTACACACTACCAGATGGAGATTTTTACATTTATGCATACAGGCACTGGAAAGATTTGAAGTTTTCCTTGCAAGCTGTTCCACATGCTGACTGCAGCACAGAGTTTTACTGAGGCAAATGGAAGAGGTTAGGAAAATGAGGTGTGCTTGAATCCCTTTAAGGATGCCTGAGCTGTTTTGCAGACCTGCACTCTGTCAGGGGTATAAAGTTTAACCCTCAGAGAAATGGGGCACAAATCCTTCCCTTACTGAACATCAGGAGGAAATTTGGCTGAATTATGATCAGAGTTTATTTGAAGTGCTGCATGCTGAAAAATGACCAAGAAACCAAAGTACAGTTTTGCAACCTTAAGCCTTGTTACTTGTTACATTCATTTTTATTACGTTAAATTATCTCTTTTTATAATTATCACCTCACTGGTCCTAGGTCTCCACCAAATAAAAAAAAATAGAATTTTTTAAAATATTTTTCTTATGCCATGATCTCTCTTTCCCCACGTCCAGCACAATAATATTGCCAAAATGCAAACAGGCTACATATAGTATTTCAAGTATTGTGTGGCAAATAAGGATGATTCTAAACCTTTTTATTACAGCCTTCATTCTCCTGATATACTAAACTCAGAAAGAGAATGACCCTATAATATCAGCTGCTGCTCAAAAATCTGCCAATGAGATACTGTTCTCTGAATCCAGGGAGGATATCCTGCCACCCATTTAAATGGCTGCACAACTGGTGCTACAATGGTGAATTTGGAGTGGCAAAACAAGATTGTATCATTTAAAATGTAAATGTATGTACACATATGTATATTTGACCTTGGAAAACTTATCAGAATGCTATAGGCACCTCACTAGATGCACTTTTGTGTGATGTGAGTGCCCATTTTGGCTGGGGTAGAGTTCATTTCTCCCTGGTAGCTGGTAGAGAGCTGAGTTTTGGAGTCAGTGTGAGAATAATGCTGATCACACACTGATGGTGTGGTTGGTGCTGAGCAGTGCTTGCCCAAAGTCAAGAACTGTTCATTGTCTCAGGCTCTGCCTGTGAGGAGGGGCACAAAGATTTCGGGGGAATCATGGCCAGGACAGCTGAGCTGAACTGTTCCACAGCCCAGAACAGCATTCCCAGTATTTAAACTGGGGGAGTTGGCTGGGGGTCAGTGCTTGGGATGGGCTGGATGTCAGTCAGCAGGTGGTGAGCAAATCTGCTGTGCATCACTTGTATTTCTTGGGCTTTATGGCCTCTCTCTTTCCGTTATGCTCTTTTTCTTCTTCATTACTATTTTTGCTAACATTTTTTTCAATTATCAGACTGTTTGTAACTGAATCCTTGAGGTTTATATTTTTTTTTTTCTGATTCTCCTTGCTCTCTCTACTTCCTATGTGGTGCTTAGTTGCCAGCCATGGTTAAACCATGCCAGTGAGGTAGACATCCATTTGACTTAATCTGTTCTGCCCTTGACTAGATTACAGCCCCCTGCAGAATTAAATACTGTTAACGAGCTTTGAACTATTCAAAAAGCCAGGCCTTGGAAAAAAAAGGGAGATTCAGTTCAGGCAAACCCTTCAGTACAAAGGTACATATTAAAATACAGATTGTGAGTGTATTTGGGGGAACAGAGCGATACCTACTGAGCCTCTTCAGGACCTACAGGCTTGACACCACAATGCCATGTTAGTGCTCTTGCCAGCTAAAACATGCTCAACCAGGGACCAGAAGGGAGAGGAAGAAAGGGAAGGAGAAGGAAAGGGAAAAAGGGAAAAGCAATTTCCAAAGGACAGATATTGCTATCTTGTACCTGTCCTTGAATATAGAAAATAGAATTTTTAGTTTGCAGCTGCTACATTTAGTTCACTTCCATTTCATTATCAGAAGAGAAAAAATTAAAGCAAGTCCTTGAAAATAATCATTAAGGACTTCTCATGGGTTTGCATGGGGGGTTTTTGTTTTTTTTTTTTTGTCGTTGGTGTTTTTACATAAGCCAGTTAGCATCAATCCAGTCTGATGAGCCCATAAGAAACAATAAATGAAGCTCCTACCTTTGCCAGACCCCTCCTCTCCAAGCTAATCAGGTAGTTTAAGCCAAAAATGCTAAAGGATAAAAAGATCACGATCACGGTCTTTGTAGACATGATCTAATTGATGTACCTTTGTCCTCTAAGATTTTGTATTAAGATACCACACAAGCTAAAAACTTACAAAAATACACTGTACTAAAGAAAATTAGGAAGGAAAACAGAATGAAATAGAATGCAACAATCCCAGATCATTTAAATATTTCCCTTAAGGCAGCAGTTACACTTTTTCCCGTGCCATGTTCTGTTTCTACTCACCCATTGGAGAGCTGCTGTCACAAGCCACCAATTCCTCCCAGTTTTGTGGTGTCTGGGATCCACCAGCCCTGCCTGTGCCAGGCAAAGATGAAAAAACAATGGAACTTCGTCATCTTCTGGACCCTGGTGTTCCCTGTCTCATCCTTCCATTCTCAGATGGATAGTTGGGCTCTACCCACATCAATGATACCATTACTGCCACAATTTTGCAAGATGTTGAAAGATGAAATCATAAGATCCTGCTCTTTCCACGTTGTGTTGCTCATGGACTTGCTTTTGAGGTGGGAGCCTTGTGGAAGCAAAGGCACTCAGCTCTCCCCTTCATGAGCCTGTGTAACAAATGGTCAGGGAACTCATTTTCCAGTGAAGTTGTTCAAGGACTGTCTCAGACTCCCACAGGAGAGGTGCAGCCTGATTTTCTGCCCCTCTCTTATCCAAAGAATGCTGGGCTAGACTGCTTTTCTAATGAACACACACATGCAAGCAACCTCCAATGTTATTAAACTTACAGTAATAGTACAAGTAGGCTAGGATGGCTTAAGGGAGAAGCTTATGGGTACCTGTTCATGTTATTGATGTCCAAAACAAAGACCAACCAATTAAAAAGTTCTTTTCCTTTAAAATTTGTGGAAAAAAGAGGCTGGTTTGCTTTATTCCTCTAGACAGCTTTAAAGTACAGCTGTCCAGCTGGTGGCAAGAAAGCAGCTTAGCATATGGTGATTCTTATCCCAAAGACTCCTTCCCTGCTGTTTGAGGATTCTTTTTCCTTCTCCCCCAAACCCCACATCTGATTGCTGCCTAATTCCTGACTGAGCTGCTCAGGGCTGCCTCACTCCATGCAGAGTGTGACCCAGATATGTAGCTTACTGCTTTGCAAAGCACATTCCCCTGCACTGACAGATAAATCAGTTTCTTGTGGCTGCTTAAAAATAGCAGCTTGAGCCTTTGGAGAAGTTCTCGGCAAGCGCAGCCAAAACACGAAAGGGAGTAATCCACCATGCTCTCAACAAGCCAGAGGAGAGCCTGATGCACAGGCCATCACCCACACACAACCCCACTGGCTCAGCAACAGAGCTGCAAAATCCTCGAGGCACAGCAGAGGCTGTCAGCAGCACTAACATGATTAGCTAGGGGGATCTGCTTGTTTTCCTCTCACAGGCCTGGCAAGGGCAAGCTCCATTCAGCTGGGGTGCTCCCCTTAGCTGGGTCATCTCTGCTCTAGGACCTAAGAGCCCTAAAGATGTCAGCCCTGTCCACCCATGATGATGCTATCTATCAATGCCAGCCTGATAATCTTGTCACTTCTTCTCAGGTGTCAGCAAAATTGGGCTTGGCTGAAAGTAACTTGGCTACTTGTGTCTACACCACAGCTTTCGGCCAAGGGTGCCTGTTCCACTTCTCACTTTTATCAGCTCCAATCCCCTGAGACAGACCTGAAGAGTTTAAAAAAGCTTGCCCAAATGACAGGTTTTTTCCTTCCCTGAAAACATTAGAGACTAAAAGACTGATAAGTTAGTGAGAAGCGTTTCCTTCTATCTAACTGACTTAATGCAGCATTCTTTTCAGACCCTCCCCCAAACTTTTTGGCACAGAAAGCTCTCAAATATCATGCCCATTATTGAAAAAAAAAAAAAAAAACAACAAACCTAAAGATAACCTAGTATTATAGAGGTGGCTTAAGAAACTAGCCGAGTAAGAGGATCTCAAGTGGAATCCTTCATCTAGACAGTACACCATCTCTATTATACCTAGATAAAATAAATACTACCTGCTTTTGGATGTGGGTTTTTTTTGTTTTTTTTTTTTTTTGCTTGTTTGTTTAATGTTTTGCTTTGTGTTTTGAGAAGACTGGGACTGTCATTAAGAAATGGGAGCTGGTGATGGTGACTGTATAACATTTCTTACGTATCCTCCCTTCTGATGTGAAAATAATAGTTTTTGGTTATGCACTTTGAGTACTGGAAGGGCCAGGATGTGTGTCTTTAGAACCCAATATGGGCCTCAACTGAATAACCTGAGCTGAGCAAGAAGAAAAAATCTTCAGAAAGACAAATACATCCACTGCAGTAATTAGGTCAGAAAGGTCTATGAGAAGGTCAGCCATTCTCAGTAAGTGTTTAATCATTCAGGATGATTGGGAAGCAAGTGCACATACACATTCTGAAGAAAAGAAAAATACTGTAGGTGGTTGATTCCCTTGAAAATTTCATATTAGACCCAGACTGCTTACCCATTTGATTTGATGTGTATGTTTTCTGGAATCCAGCATATTTTCCTTGAAGCCTGTCAAATCTTGAATATTCACAGTAAGCTAGGCAAGGTGAGCTAAAGGCAGCAAAACCAAAATGAAACTCCTCTGACAGGTTAGGTTTTGTGGCACATGCTGCAGACAGGAGGTCAGACTCTTATCAGAATAATCCATTCTGACCTTAAAAACCTTGTGAACAATGTGAAAATACTGGCATGCCAAGTTTTTTCTCCACATTGCATACTGCCCAGGATGAAAATTTTACAATGGCTCTGAACCATTATGGGAAAGATTTTTCTACCACTTTCCTGTCCCAGGTGTTTGTAAATAAAAAGCTAATTAAAAAATGAATAAAAACAAGTATATCCCCTATTTACTTTATACAACACCAAAAAAGAAATATTCTCTCAATGAAGATACTGACAGTATGACAAATGACAAACATACAACATACTGGACGGTATGATAAATGACAAAAGAAAAATAATTTTCTCTTCTACTTCTTGTTGAAGACATAATTTAGTTTTTTAAATGGCTTTGTATCTTTACACACTGCATGAGGTTACCCCCACTTTACCCTTCCCAGGGAGATCAGTCAGCAGAACATATTTCCCCATGGGTGCTCATTCCAGTGGCCCGTCCTCCAAATCAACAAGAAGCGAGCCAGCTCTAGTTTGGAAGCCACAGTGGCGTGGAGTTCAATCCAAATTGAAATGCAGTGTCTCTCATCCAGTTTATGGCAGGGCCAGCCCTGAATTCATGCACTTGAGGAGTTTCCAGATCCCAGCTGATACTCTCTGAGTGTGGGCTGGATGGGAGCATGCCTGTCGCTGTCACGGGAATACCAACTCGCTGAAAAGGATGCTCAGCTTGCACAGAGGCTGCACATTTGTAGCCTGCTTGTGAGTCAGTCCTGCTTGCTGGGAGCTGGCATCCTCAGAGGGCTTCACAAATGCTCCTTTCAGCAGCTCTGGCCTTTGACTTTCTCCCTGCCTTGTGCCTCCTATATCATTCCTGCTCCCTTAGTTCTGCCCGTGTCAGCAATTAGTGGGGTTTGAGGGAGCTGGGCAGTAAACCTCCAGTAAAATTGATACCACAATCACAACACTGGCCTTAGTGGTACCCAGGCAATAAACCAGAAAGGAGGAAGAGTAATTTCTGAAATTAATTGCTGTTAAAAATAAAAAAAAAAAGGCGGGGGGGAGTGGTGGATAAAAGTGTGCTCACTCTGTTATACTGCAAATATACAAATGTTAGCACTGACTTTAGCCCTTTCAGAGCTGCTGCTGAACTGAGTAAAAGCAGGTGCAGACCTTTTGAATGCAGGCTAATCACTTCCATGATGAGGATGATCATTTCCAGCATCATTTTCAGGACAGTTAGGTGGAATACCATGGTTGCTAGCACCTTTCACTTCATTTGTGGCAGCATCTGTGGCACAATGCTGCTGAAACTGTAGCTGAAGCTGGTTCCTCTCCCAGGCCAGTGCAGAAGGGCTCTCTGCTCTCAGGTGGCAGATATACCTTAAAGTGCCCAATGAAATCAGCTACCAGGGATTAAATCAGCTGCAGCTTGTCCCTCTTTTAAAAGCAAACCCAAATAAAAACACCAAATACTTAATCCAAGATTTCTCCTACATAAAGTCATTAAACTACAAGAATGTCTTTTGTTTCATATGTGGTACAGCACAAAATCCAAGAGGACACTTGTAATAGTTATTTTCTGCTACTTTTGATGAACTGCCAGAACCTACATGCAGAAAGCAGAATGGGCAATAAGTACCAGTAATTTAGAGCCCTGTAAGAATCTTATCACTTTGGAACCTACAGTGTGTTAATTGCAAACCTTAGCATTTTACCAAATGATATAAAAAATCCCTTCAATAAAATTTTCTGTCAATATTGACTAAAAATCAGCATCTAGCTTTTAGCCAGTACAAGCTTACTTGATAAGTATTACTTATATTGCTCTAAAAGGCAATACTCACTTATGAGGCCTCCAAAAACAATATGTTTTTGGAATCAGTAAGTAGTCACATTATCTTTAGGACAGAAAAACAAGGCACAGTGTCTGCAACTTACCCATTTGTCCCAAGGCATAGTTACAGGAACCCACACCACCATCACATTTTACCAATAATCCTTGAAGTTTACTATTCCCTTATTTTTCATGCAAATTTAGAGCTCTTCAGGAAAAGAGAGAGGAGACAGCATTCAAAAAAAATCTTCAGCATACGGCTGAAGTGAAAGACTTAGTTCGGAACTACTTGCCTTGATGCTCTCTGATGATTCCAAGTTGCCAGAATTTTAGAAAGGTGAGAAGCTCTTGCACTTAAATAGGAGGAACTTACATTTACATTGTCCTAAAGGAAAAAAAAAAAGAAAGAAAGGCAGTACTGGCTCTGTGGTAGATGATTTATATCTTAACTCATTATAGGTACATATACATCTCCAAATCTTAAAACATCTGACAATTTAGGGGAATTTTATCATGGATTCATATCTAGCAGAAAACCTGTAACTGTATCAGTCACTCCTAAAGAAGTGGTCATAATTTTTATTTTTCTGCAGTTCTGGAAATGTACATTGACTGCACAACCCTACTATTACTGCAAAGCTTTAATCTCATTTGTATATTCTGGTTATTCTCCAATACTAAACATGCCTCTAGCAAAGCAGAGCTCAGCTTATTAGCACAGATTTTTAATCATTTCTCCCTCCCCTTTCTCCCTCATTTATTTTTTTTAATGTTATCCCTTTTCTTTTCTGTTATCCCCTTTTTTATGTTATCTCTTTTTTGGTTAGCCATTAAATTTCAGACTATCCAGTACATAAAGAGCTGAATTATATCAACTGGCAATAAATACTTTTAACTTAAAGATTTATTTCTTTACTAGCTATGTGTTCTTCCCTAGTCACACTCCAAGGTCTATTGTAATATAACTGGCTAAACAATCTCGGTTTCTTTTTCTATAAAAATATGGATTCCTGCTGACAGCAAAATTTTATTGCAGAGGTATTGGAAAGTAATATCTGTTGACTGTAACAAGCTCTCCTGAATCCATGCTATCAACCAGAAACCTGTTGTGGGCCATTTGTTTTGTCTTTTATTCCCCCCTCTCTCTCTCTCTTTTAAACAAGTGGAATTGGAGCTGGAGCAAAAAGGCATCCTTGAAGGACAGATCTGGAATGGTCACCCCTCAAAAGTGCTGGGCAGGGCTCAGATGCCATCAGTCAGTGCCCCTCAATTCCCTCTTAGATGGAAGGGCTGCCTGTCTCACATTCCAAATGAATTTTGACAGACAGGTTTTCTTTCAGGTCTCTGAAAAGAGAATATTTCCTGACTTAATACACCTGCTCCCATTAACAAAAAAAAAAAAACAAAAAAAAAATCAAAACAAACAAACAAAAAAAAAAACACCAAAAGAAAAAAAAACAAAGAAAAAAAAATCCACCCAAAATATGAGCAAGGAATTCTTCTTCACTAAGATAACTCATCTTCAGCTCTGAAAACAGGGCTCAGGGCTGCATCTTTTGAACAGGGAGCTGCATGCAACTCCCTTGACGCAAGCACCCACTCCCAGAAATACACTGGTCCAAATTCTCACTTATCCACTTTGGGTTTTATGAGAGACAGAGATTCATATTCCTCACTGAGAGTAAATGAAATGGAAGAATACAAATTTAGCTGATCCAAACCACCACTACACAGGGACATTCACCCACTGACTAATATAATTGTGATGGTAATTAAAAGAGGAAAGACAGCAGCAGAGACATCTAATTTAATACACTGCTAGAAAGGAAAATTTTATGTCATAAGCAATTGTTTTGGCTTTTTGTTTTTTTGGGGGATTTTTTTTGTTTGTTTTGGTTTTTTTTTTGCCATAGCTGCTTCACTTTCCCTAATATTGACAAGCTAAATTTGCACCAAGATCCTTTAAAGATTCAGACTTTGCCCTTAATGACACCTTGTATTTCAGTTATGTTTTTTTTCCAACAAGACATAAGGGTAGGAAAATTTGCTTTCAGAAAAATAAAACCATAGCATTTTCTTTTTTTACAGTTCCTGATTTATATTAACATAAAGAAGAGAGAACCCTTGTCATCAGTAATCAAACAAAATTTAAACATGTGTAAACATTTCTAATATGAAGGCTAAATATGTTTTGAATTACTCCAAGCTCTCCTTTCTCTCTTCTGCTTTTAGATTACTCATATTAATTTTTTTCATATGAACAGTTTTTCTACTTGGTATAGTGATAGCATCCATATTTATACTAAAAAAGAAGATGCCTGTGAGCTTGTAAAGGGTGGTCAGGGAGATATCTAAGAAGGTTCAAATAATTTTTTCGACTTTTAAATTTTTCTCATTGGTACTATTTTAAGTCTGCACGACAAATCTGATTCTCTGTATTACTATTCCCCCTAGAACTCTTCTGCCCCATTGGCAAGGCTGATTGGAATATCATTACATTTCAGCTGCTAGGACTTGGATTTTTCTTACTCTGTTCTTTTTTTGGCACATTGAAACATTTTTATTGCCCTTTTATCTTTTAAATATATCAGATTACTATAATAAATGATAGCTGACCTTTATAGACATGCTGACACAGACCCATAAATCTTGTTTGGTCACTTACTTCTTAATGATTGTAATAAAATGGGATTACTCAACTGGCTTGTTTAGCTTATGGGTTGTTCCAAAATGACCTGAATCTTCATGCACTGTCCACCAGCTACTGTGACTGAACTCATCCTTGTTGAGGTCTTCTGGTCACCATCTGAATACAAATCAAATAGCCACAGCTGGCAGAACAAGCTGCAGGTGTTGGGCTTGGTTGCCACATCTGGATCAATTCTAGCCCTCCGTGATCAGCAGCACTTGAGGTCACCACAGTGTTCAACCTTCTCCTCCTTGTCATCATCTATTTTTGCTTTGCATCTTTTATTGGGCTACTTACTTGGGAGAGGTTTAGAAGCACATATCAGAGGATGTTCCAGCAGCAGGGACTCAGATATTTTGGTCAGAGATGATTTATTCAAGTTCAAAAAGCTCAGCCATCCGTCTATTCCACAAATAGATGCAGCAGTGCCTGGGGATGTGTTATATAATAATGATTTGAGGCATGTGCACATACTCATACAACACACATGCTCCTCTGTCACAGAGCTTCCTTCCAAGCAACAAAGCTGTGCCAAGTTTATCATGACAACTCAAGAGTCAGGGAGGAAAACAGGAAGCTCTAAAGAAGGAATTACCATCTGTCAAGTGGCTGTGTACCTTGCCTTGAAAATTATTGTAGCATAACTGATACGCATCTTTGCGTGTCTAGACACAGCATCTCTTCCTCCTCAGTTTCTGATATTGATCAGACAGAATATGAAAACAAATTTTCAGATGATCTTCACATGTATGCATAAATTTGAATGCATGCTCTGTCAAAAGTTCCTTCATAATCACAGGGCTTTTCCTTTTATGTGTACGGCCTGTATAGCAAGGATAGGAATTAACTATGAAGCACATCCCATTTATCAATTTTTATGTCAGGAAAGATGATGAATCCAGTGCAACACTGATGGATTTCTCAAAGCTTGAAGAAACATCAATCATATACAGCCCATGACCTGGAGTAAAGTGGAAAAATAATAAAGCATAAGCAGAAATCCTCTTTGAAGTTGACCTATAAGTTCTGAATGGCTTTAAGTTAAATTCCTATCTGTTCTCTTACAGGCAACTGTCCTCCACATGGGAAGGTTTGGCATCAGATTCTGTTGGGACTATTTCAAATGCAGTCTGTATGCACAGAAATGAAGGAATGCTTCAGTCAGAAAAATGTTTATGAGCACATTAGAAATAAAAGTGAAAGCAAGATAAATTTTTGATCTAAGGAATAATCAGTATGGCAAGAAAAAATGGTTCTGTTCATATCTGAAACTACAAGGAACTTCACCAGCTATTAACATGAAAAGTTACATGTATTGCAAATTCAAGTTGTTTTATCAGAAAATATGATAAAGGCAAAATGATTCACATATCACCCTGACTTGTGTGTCATGATCATTCTTTATATCTGAAAAAAACAAACCATTTCCATTTCAGAAGTCTAAAAATTTGAGATCAATGTCACCTAAGATCCTCAGCCCCATTTATGCAATTTTGCTTAGAAATCAAATGAGCCCCTCATTCATATCAAACTAAAAGAGCTAAAATTCCAGAGGTCTGGTTTAATGTACATTTGAGCTTGGGCAAACCTGGAGGGAAAGTGTCAAAACAATCCAGCTAAACCCAGGATACCTCTTGAAGAGTGGCCAACACAGATGACACCTTTGGCCCTTGTCTCTTGTGCTGCTTTGCTCTCTAATCAAGGGAGCAGAGCACCAAAATGCAACTTTGGGCAGGTTCAGAATGCTGGTGGATAAAGTTCCACCATATTCAAGGAATCTGCCTGCAAGCCAGCATCTATTTATCCATACAAATAACCTACATTTTAAAACTGAAAGCATCTCAGACAAGCCCAGAAAAGATCTGGCCTGCTATAATACACTTTGAGCAGCCGCTCACTAACACATAATTCTTTATTAAATTCTAATAAAGAATTTAAGGCACCGGGATCATAGATCTTATCAATTGCTCTGGATCTACCTGTAAGAGAAAGGAAAATTTCCAAAACATCCTTGCAAATACAGCTTCAAAATCAAGCTGATAAATCTGTCCTGCATGAATACTAGCTCATACCATTAGGACAGCAAGCGGTGAATTATCTTAAACTGAAGCCTAACTGTTGTTGACTACATATGAACTCCTATGGGGACTGTAAAAAGGGGTAATTTAAACCACTTAAGAGATTCTGAGTTTCAGATACCAAAATAAAATTGCCTGAAAGTTTCTTGCTGATGCTGTACATATTCCAGCGTATGACCAAAAAAAAAAATAAAAAAATAAAGCCTCATCCTTATCTAGAAGATTTGTTAAATTGAACATTGATCTATGCTCAGAAACTTGAGGGCATACCTTCATCCTCAGTGATTCTAGGAAAGCATTTGCATCTTTGTGTGTTTTAGCACAGGCAGAGAATTCCTTCACCCTCAAACACCCCCAGTCTGCAAATGTGTCAGTGAATTAAATCAAGCCATATGGAAAAAAGGTGTTTGTTTTTTAAGAGCAGAATGTCTGTACAGAATGCAACAGGCTCTGTGACAGCAGAAGTTTCTGTTCAGGTGAAATGCCAGGCAAAAGGATGCTCCTCATCCCAGCACACAGGTGGAACATCCCACAGTGTCCATTCCCTTCCAAAGGCAGAATCCCTACTACCCAAAGGTCTCTTCTGAGGAGCAGCTCTCTTATTCCTTCATCATCTCACATTTTTCAATACAAGTCTATTTGAAAGGCTCAAAGCTTGCAGTCCTAGAGGAGGCTAATTGCCTACCTTCCAAAGTGGAGCAGAAAAACATTCAAACACCTTTAAAAACACCAAGGAGTGCTTCCTGAGGAAAAACACACGTGAAAAATAATTTGCAACCTGTCTGCTCTCAGCATTCTTCTAACTTTTCTCTTTAATCTAATAATAGCAAAAATAGATTAACTCCAAAAACTAAAAAAAAAAAGAAAAAGAAACAAAACCCACCCACCAAAAATGGGTGTGGCTTGAATGTCACAGCTGTTTTAAACATTCACTTTTCATAGATGAAAAGGAGTGGATATTAATCATTTTACGACATCATTAACAACTTATATTAAATTTGACCTGATGACTAAATCAATGCTCTTTAAAATCAGGGTTAGGACTTGATCTAGCACTGGCAGACACGTACCTCGTTTCACAGCAGGGAGTTGTCCCCTCTCACTCAGTGAGGCTGTGTCCGTAAAAAGCACTGCACTGGTACTTTAGGGACACCCAGGCTCATTCCAAGCACAAGATGCTCCTGGAATGCAAAAGCACCCTGGCAGTGTTAGGGAAGTATCACACCTTGCTGTCCTGCTATTCTGTTTCCAGGTCAAAAATCAGGGTACTGAACGCTGCTACAGGGATCTGTTGCAGTTTGCTGGGCTCTACGCTAAGGCATCCAAATAGGAAAAAGTAATCTGTTGTTCAAAACCACACAAAAAGACCTTGTCTGCAGTGGAAAACTACAACATACTAGAATATGGCTTCAGGAATACTGGAAATTAGGAGAGTTTTAAATGCATCATATCAAGGATAGCTAAATTTAGCAGTAGTCAGGTAGCCAGTGTGAATTCAAGGTTGGTTTTTGCTTACACTGAACATAATCTCTTTGAAGAGATTGGATTTTTTTTTTTCCCAAGAGAAAAGACATTACAAGTGAAAAGTAATGGTTAACCCAAAATATGTTCCCAGCAAAAATAAATGAGGACTCATGGTCACTAGGTCAAAGCACACAGTAGTCTTCCCTGCTAGTATTTACCTGGACCTAAAACTAAAGTTCCAGCCCTTAATAAGATTTTTATTGTGTTATTTAGTACATTATGTAGTGTCTATAAAAGCTTTTTTTCTCCCTCCTGCTGTGAGTTTGCTCTGTGTGTGCAGCCACATCCAATACTGCCTTCATTTCCCGACCCTGGTGGGTTCTCCAGCACGATGTGATTTTTGTCAAAAAAATCAGGCACACTCTGCCAGCTCCTCCAGCTCTCCCACGAACACAGGAAGAGAAGCCTCTGCAAAGGCAGGAAATTACAAAGCTGCATAAGGCTCCATGTGGCATTGTGCACTCCTGGGATTGTCCACTCCTTTCCATCCACCAGGCACAGAAGCTGGCAAAAAGAATGATTGCAAGTAAGAAAGAGGAGAACAAGCTAACAAACCAAAAAAATCCTTTGAAGTTTTAGACCCATTTAGATATTCTGCACATAAGACCCTCTGTAGATCTGGCATCTATACTGTCACATTTAGGGGTATTTCATGTCCAGCCTTCCAGAGCATGACAGTGTGCAGTGATTTATATGTAGATTCCACAGCAGTGAAAATCAGGACAAAAGGCAACTATTCAGACTTCCAATGGAAGTCAGGCAAATGTAATTATAAATGGAATTAAGAGTTATCTCCTTCTACCCAACTACTCTAGAATTTTTTGGGGGCAAAAATGGTAAGGAAGATAACAAGCATGCTGAGAATCTGTATTAGGTATTTCATTAGACATCTTCAACTCTGTACTCTACTTTTTTTAAAAAAAAGATTTTCTTTCAATATTGTCTGTCTGAAAGAAATTTTTTTTTCCATCTTTCTTTTTAAAAAAACAACCATGTATAGTTAGGTCCTAACTGGCTGGAAAAGTCAAACCAGAAATTATAGAGAAATAGAATTATTTACTAGAATTTAATAATTAGATGGCTGAGGTTTCTCCTGGTTGCCACACCGTGCACATATGATGATCCCAAATGAACAGCCTATATTTTCAAAGCACACAAACGGAATTTCCAGCAGGGCTACAAAAAGATTGGGAAAAATCACTTTGCAAGTCAGTTCACTTTATTTTTAAAAGCTCGCCAAGGTCACAAGCCAAAGGAAAGCTTAATTAAAGTCGATGGAAGATGCAGAAGCGAGGCAGAAAGAATAAGACGGCAAGAAAAATCATTTTTTAAAACATATTAGATTATGTGAAGCCAGAGAGGCTTGACACCATCGATTTCAGAAATGGGTTAAAGATAAGGAGCCAAGTATTGTAGGAATTACAATGAGGTAAAGCGGGCTGGGAGCATCTGCTACACACATTCACTTTCTAATTCCAAGGGATACAGTGAAGGCTAAGACTAAAAAGTGTCTAAACCCAGTAGGCTCTCATTAGGAGCCACATGCCTAACTCACAGGTCCACAATGAGGAGAAAATAGCCCAGACCAGTGGTGTTGCTGGGCAAACATTTTAATCTTTCCTCTCATTAATTGCTAGTAAAACCCATAATATTTTGTCCCATACAGCTTTGATTTACACACCCTTACGTACTCTACCTATTAGTCGTGGAAAAGGTGTGAGGAGATTTCCTGCCCAAGACAACAAGCAGTTTTCCATCAAGCTGAGAAGCTGTCTCAGAAAAGGACAGAACATGAAAAAAACCACAAACTCAACTAGCACTTATTATGCATAAAATTATGGCCAACACTTTATGATACTTTCATAAAGCTTCTCCTTCTCATCATTGTTTAACAACTCTCCACTGATAATGTGGAGTTATGCTTAAAGCAGTCTTTATACAACTGCATCTTAAAGTGACTTGAATGGCATAAGGTCAGTGCTTGAAGGTGTAATCCCTGTCAACAGAGCAATTTTCATTATCTGGGTGAGGAGTTTGCATCCTGACCTCTACGACACTCGACTCGTCTCGGCACTCCTCGTCCTCTGGTGCTCTCTGCTGCAGTCTGCAACACCTCAGAGGGGAAAACGAGGGATGGAAGCTCCTCACATGCTGGATGCCAGCTACAGACCTACTAAAGACTTTGGAAACCAGCAAAAGGAAAAGCTTTCTGAGGGTTTGTGCAGAAACAAAGAGGTGTCTGGAACATGCCACCAAACTTAATCGGTCAGGGGTATTTCTAGAATGAAGGTGGGGAAGGGTCCTCATTCAAGGAGCTCCCCAAAATCTCCCAGGTAATTTTCAGATGAAAGATGAATAAGAATAATCCCTTGCTTTTTAAATAGAAAACAACTGATTGCTCTTTTTTGGCAAAGCATATGAAAATACATTTTAGTGTTCTATAATGCATGGCTAGACAGTCTTGGGGAAGCAGAAGAGCTGTTTGATTCTAATATGTTAAAAGATTTTTAGCTTGAGGCAGTGCTGGCTAAGGGAATATCAGATTTGTAATCAATTTTACTACCACTCTATTGTTTTCCAGATGTGCTTATTGATGATTAGTTTCAAAAAGTAATACTTAGTCTGAATAAAATATAAATAGTTAAGAATCACAAAAATATTTACATATTTTATACGTTGATAATATTTATAGATAATATATAATAAATATATATAATATTTATTAATATATAGTATTTATATATTTTTAAAAATTAATAAGTTAAAGGGGTCTATGTATACCAACATCTACTACACCTTTTCTTAGCATGTTGCTTCCCTTCTGCAGAATGTGACACCTGTTCTATAATCAGATGAGAAAGAGAATGAAGAAATTACATCCACCTGAAAATTCGGGAGGACTTTGGAGTTACCTTATCATACTTAGAATTACCTATCTGGTTACTAGCCAAGAGAGGAATTTAACCAAATACAATATTGGAATAGGTTCAATACTGCTAAATTTATTAAACTATTTTCACTGTTTAGACACTATCAGTGACAAACTTGCCATTGTTACTGAAGGAAACCAATATCTCTTAGGTAGCATGTGAACCAGACATCTGCAGCTGCCACTTGTCTGTACATAGACTATGGAGAGCAAATGAATAAATTGCTCACAAAGATGCTTTTATTTTTCCCAGTGTGGCTGCAGTCTGTAATTATTTGGAGATCTTATGTCAGCAGCACTTAGCCTATGACATGCTTGAAAATTGTGTTTAGAGAATTAATATTGCTGTTTGTAGTAGGTCACCTTGGGATATATTTCAGCTCTTCCCTTTCTTGATGATACACTTCATTATATTTCAGTAAATTCCTGGAAGAGGCAGACTGAAGCAAAGGCAATTAAGGGAAGTCAGGTTAACAAATTAAAAAGTTAAGGGGTCTGGGTTTTTCTTTTGAAAAACTATTTTTTTTCCAAGCAACTCTAAATATCTCTGGCCAGAAAATTTGGATTAGGTTAAGAAAGTTAGCTACAATCCCTGATGGCCAGACTTATTTCACTGCAAGGATATGTGGCTGTGTCACCTGGAATTCAGCCTACCTCAAAGATTTCTGGTTCAGCTGATGTGCTGGAGGTATCACAAGAATAACATCTCCTTGCTGAACCTTTGGAAGAGTGTTTCAGTGCAGATTTTCTTGGTTCAGAGAAGGACTTTCTCTCTTGATACAACTTATTCATTGGCAGATGTCACTTGCACAGAAGTGACAGGGAACAGCAAGGGCAGGGGGATGTGCAGGAAGAGGGAGGAAATTTCTTAAAACAGATGCCCCCAAATTTTGTTTAGATATTCAAGGAGAAGATTCAATTTGTTATCAGCAGCCCATCCAGGTAGTTCTGGCTGGGAAGAAATGTGGAATGGATGGGGAAGAAGTGTGTAATACATAGACAGAAAGAAAGAAGAAAAAACCAACAAAGATAGATCAATAATGACCCCAGGGTGAGGAAGAAAGAATTTTTATATTTGGATTGTCAAAGATCTGTTTGGGCTACAGTTTTCTATAATTATTCTATAAAGCAAAATATTACAGAAATCTCATTATTGGAGATATTGAATTGCTATATGGAGCATTGAATTTGTATATGGAGATAGGTAATGGGGCAATTAGGAACTGGGTCATTCACAATCACAGAATCATTTAGGTTGGAAAAGACCTCTAAGACCATGGAGCCAAACCATTAACTCATGACTGCCATTAAACCTTGACCCTAAACATCATGCCTACCTCCAGGGATGCTGATTCCATCACTTCCCTTGACAGCCTGTTCCAGTGCCTGACCCCCTGTTCAGTGAAGAAATTTTTTCTAATATCATGACTCATTTCTACTTGGAGTGTTACCTAGGGAAGAGAGAGGGACTCAGGGAAGAGAGAGAAAAGAGCCTTCTGACAAATTTAATTGGAAAACCAGAAATCTATTACTTTCACTTTCACCTGAAATGGATTTGGTATAGTATGAAACTGATTTCAGCTTACAATCTAAAAGTCTATTTCTCAAACTTTTCTACAAATAAAATTTCACTCACATGAGTACAAACATTTATGAAGTTATGAACATAGAAGTCAATAAAACATGGCCAGCTGTTTCCCTTTCAAAATAGTTGCAGCTGTTTGTGATTTATTTTTCCTATTATTTTGCCCAGCCTTAAATTGAACATAAAGCCTAACTTCCACAGCCTTTAGGGGAAAATACAAAGATTTCTCTCCCAGGTAGGCTTCAGCAATGTTCTGGAAAAAAGAAAAGGTTTTACCATTTAATTTGTTGAGCTCCATTATCCCTTACTAGACTCCAAATATTGCACATTCATTAAAAGACATAACCTTTTAAAAGCCACCTTAATTTTGCCTCTAAATATTCAGGGGGCAGAGTGAACAAAAAGCTTTTTCTTTTTATATTTTTCATGGGACAGTACGTAAAATCTCCTATGCCAGGCTCAGGTAGTTCCCACAGTGAAAATTTGCCACTGGGCACTGCCCTTAAAACCATAGCTCTTAATGGTGGTGATTAAATGAGAGAAAAGCCAGTTTTACTTTCTCTTTAGTTTTCACAGGATAATGGATACAGAGCAATCTTTGTGAAAACCAGAGATGCAAAGCATTATTTGATCCTGAAAGTCATTTCAGTGCTGGAAATGGATGATTTTTGGAATAATGCCCGGTGAACTGCATCTTTCAGAAAGTCAAGAGACTGCCCTATTAAATCTAAAAGGCTGGTTTGGCTGGTATACAATAGATACTAAACTCAAAGAACAAGAGTCAGGTTGACTTACTTGAGACATTTATCTGCTGGAATGATAGCCTACCTTTCACTCTGCTCTGCTGAGCTACCACACTCCTAATCAAATCTTTATGGCCACAGAGGTATGTGGGTGACATAAGGCAAGAGTCAAGTGTCAACCCAGGGAACCTAAGGCACATGGCAGAGTTATTATCACTTATTTTTCCCCATTTAGGAACAAAAGGAGCATATAGTGCTTAAACACTTGACAGCAATCTTCTTTTCTTTCCAGGATTGACTTTTATGCTGTGTGACCCAATCCTTTCTCTGGGGTGAAGTTTCCTACTCTGTTATCCATGGTGATTTATAGGGAAGAAGGCAGAACATGATCCAAATTTTACCATAACCCAAGACATACCTCTATAAAGAGAGGAAAGGAGTTTCTATGAAATATCTATTTTTGAGCATTTGCACAGGACTGAGTCTGTTAGCAGAAACCCAATCAGGAATGCTGTTTCACTGCACCACTCGGTCTAAAGCACTCCCCTCCCTAGCCCTCCTGTTTCTGCAAAAAGGAAATCTGTCATGAGGGACAAGAGCCACACAGCAGCTGAGCTGCTGGCAGAAAGCTCAGGCTGCGCTGGGAGTGTGCTCAAAGGTCGTATTAAACAGAAATTATTTGACTTGGTCGTCTCCTGTCCTACATTACAGAGTCATGTAATTCCTTCTCCTTGGCTGCCATCTCACAGAGATAACAGCTGCAGAGCCATGTGTTGCCCTTACTTGTAGTCAGCACAGAACGCTGTCGTCTGATTTCACAGATAGTGGAGGTGCCACTCGGCCATCTCCATCCTCATTTTCCTCCAGGCTCAGACTGGAAATGAGAATGAAACTGAAAGAGGAAATTAGCCCCTTGGTCACAAGTATGAACATGTGAATGGGATCAGTGCAAAAGGCTTATTTCTGCTCTCCCTTAAAAACAGAAAGAAAAGTAGTGTCAGATTCCTAAAGCTTGTTCTCAGTTTTAATGAGCACAAGGGAATAACAATGAAAAGACTTGCATGTTTCAAGCTGCAATATATCAGGCTGTCAAAAACACTGGAATACCACATAGTCTAATCTTTTTTCACTCACCATTGCACAGTCAGTACAACTATCTTGTTGCAGCAAATTGGGGAAAAAAGTATTAATAGTAAATTAGTGTTTAAAAGCTATGAAATCTGCATTGCAGGTTGTCCCATTTCCTAAAGAGAGAAATATTATGAAAGCATCAAACAAGGATGTGAATTTTTAAGAAGCCTATTTCTCCTTTCCACCGTGCTGCAAATACTTCTGGTGCACAGCCATGGCACAATCTGTAATAGTATCAGTGACAAGGAAAAAAATTAAAACTGGATGAGACCTGTAATTTTAGAACCAATACATAACAGCAAACAAATCTGATGGAAAATGCCATGAATAGTAATTGCCTGTTTGCAAAAGATATGAAGGTCAGGAAAAACACTGGGTGAAATTCAAAAGATGGGAATACATACTGGGAGAAAATAAAAAATTTCAATTCATGCAGATACCTTTCTCAGTCAGTGATAGATTTCCTTTGCATCTTTAAAATGCTAAGTGTACACTTCACTAAAAGTAATTAATGGTAAATAATTTGAAAAGCCTTTTCTCTTTTCAGGTCCCTGCTGCTTATGACACTTCAAAACTGCCAGGCTGAATACATCTACCTCTACCTGCTCACAGAAGTTCAAGAGCCACATGCAGTGCTTGGATATTCCATCACCAAAATTTCCATACCATATCAGAGGTACAAATCTAAAGGGACATGGACATACACAGATATAAATGAGTAAGGCCTTATTTGGTTTTGCCCTAATTATCAAGAAGAGGAAAGTAAGAAGAAAATATTAGAAAAGCAGGCTGAGATTACATATTTCAAAAATTTCCTAAAATAGTAGAATGTGAAAAAAAAATGTCTTCTGTCAATGATAGAACCTTATTTTGGAAACTGTGAGGTGTGATTGTCTGAAGTCCTAAAAATAATTAAGTTCACAGGTTAACAATTTGGCTCTTAGGTAGTGTTGCAATGCATAAAGATTAGTACAGTCTAAAATGGTAGTTCACTCAAAATATTTTATTATATACAGGTAGTAGAAGAATAGAATAAACTCAGTAGACCAGAGTTAATATCTAAGGTGAGTTTTGGAATTTGCTTTCATTTTGCTCCTGAAGGACTTGGCAGTGAGCAATGGATGCTGATCTGCTAATGATTCTCCATGGCTGGAGCCTGATGCAGCTGTGAAATAGATGAAACCTCTGCTGTGATGCAGTTAATACCTCCAAACATCTCAGCCTTCACTCTTGCTTTGCTTTAGAGTCTGGTGCTACTTTCAGTCAGTCCAGTAGACTGCCAGAGAATCCACACTAACTGATCCTATTGTAAAAACTCACCTTCTGATAGTGCTTTCTCAGCTGCAAGACAGATGAAGATTTTAGGATTATTTTTTTATCTTGATTCCACTTGTTGTTTCCCAGCTAGAGGGGCAAGTTTATGTGGATAAGTTATGCACAGAGAGGCATTTCTCTCCTGTGGTAATGGAAGCCATAAAAGACTTAAACCCATTTGCTTCTGTAATTAAATCATCCATCTCAAGAGAATCAAGGAAAAGCTGCAAATGGAGACTTTCAAATTAAGAAAAATTAGGCAGTAAATAAATGTTTAAAACCCACCCAGCTTAAATTACTTTTCCTTTAATAGACTGAATTTCTTGCTCCTAAAGAGAAACAACAACAAATCTGACCACCACAACAAACAACAAACTGAAAGCTGAAGTTACTCCCTCAGTAGCGGTTTATTCTGACTAGGAATATGAAGCTCAGACATTTAAAAACTGATTTGAATGGATTTTTTAAATTATTATTGATTGGTTGCCTTTCACCTTATGGAAGTCCACAAAGAGATGAATGATAATTAGCCATTTTGTCATTATAGTGGTTGGTTCATAATTCACATGGGTAGAAATTTAGCAAGTGCTTGTTGTGGTTCCTGTCCTTTTGAAGAAGTCTAAAAGGGCTTTTGTTAATTCACTCTGGTACCCTCACATACTTGAAAATATATTTTCTACTTAGATAAGGCTGTTTTTTTTTATTTTATATCTGTGCCACGCAGATTCAGGAAGACCTTTGATTATATTGGTGAACCCTGCACAAGGGGCTGCTTCCAGCATCAATGTTTAATTGATTTTATAGACACAAACAACCAAGCCCTTGAAAACCAAATTCATACTGAAGTGGCTGAGCCTTTTCTGTTCATCCCTCAAACTCCAGCATTCAATTCCAGCTAAGAAAGATCACATTCTTCAAGAAGTATTTTTTCCCAGACTTTTTTTTTTTTGGTGATTAGCTATAGAATTCAGTAAAGTGCCTGATGTAGCACATTAAGAAGGATGCTAAGCGGTTTACAAATCTCAGTAATTAATGACTATTTTTATCACAGAGAATATAGGCGACTTTCTTATATCTATCTGAAACTCAATATGAGCCTCTATAAGCCTCCAGGCTGCATAATTGGTGCAATAGAGCTGAAAATGAGATGGAGGATATAATACAGCTCAAGTAATCCTGCCTTTAGCTGAAATGGAACAGTGGAGGCTCTGAGCATCCAGAATGTTGTTTCCACTAAGATTTAAACCCAGCCAGCTGTCGGCTGCTGCAGTGAAAATTGTAGAGTTATTTACTTTCTTTAGTACACTCCAAATACTTAAAGAGACACAACCATATTTATTGGCATTTTTTTTTATCTTTAACTACTTAAGCAATGTATGCGATCCCATTTTTCCTTGTTAGGGGCCAAATGGGTGCATATCCTTCTTAAAAGTTTCAATTCAAGCACTCTGGAAATTACCTCAGGTCACAACATCCTGGAAACGATGCAATTGGTTTTACCTTCTCTATGCAGGAGCTGTGAGAAATAAAATCTTTTTAAAATCATAATGGGTTTATAAAGGGCTCTGAGAACAGGAGGGAACATTGAAAAGGTTTATACAGTGGTGACATTTTAAGATTGAAAGAGAGTGCTTGTTACACAGAGACCTGATGAAATCTGTCAGGTTGGGATTTACTGTTTAGCACATTTACCTCAGATCTAAAACAACAAAAAATGTTAAAAAAAAGTAAAATAAAAACCACATCAATCTCACCTTTTCTTTTCTTTCCAGTTTGCATTGCAGAGAAGATTTGAACGAACTGATGAAAATAATGACAAAATCTTTAGGATAATTCCTTTTAATTTTTTTTTAACTTATTGGGAAATGATAAACACAGTATATTGTATCTCACTTTTCTGTGAGAGCACTGGGAAAATTTCTCCAGTGTTTTGTCTGAAACACAGTCAGATTAGGGTTTCAGGGTTTTTTTCTCTCCAGGGAAATCTTGGTTACTTTAAAGTTATAACAGTCTATAACCTATGGTTTGGGGATTATCTCTGTTTTTAATTGTGTGCAAGGAGCCTGGCAGAGTAGAGTCCAGGGGCAATGCTGTAAAACAATCATTAAATACCATTAAGCCTGTGGCAAGGGAGAAGGAATCAGTATAATCATTGTACATCTTTCCTCCCAGATTCACCCTCAGCCTAGGGTCTAGCTCTTGGTCTGCTGGAAATGACACCTTTGGATTACACCAGAAAAAACCCATCAATGTTTCTGCCATTGCCACAGTCCTGCTGTGTTTGTCCTTGTGACAGATTCATTGCCCCATTCTGCTTCATCATCTGCATGGCTGAAATAAGAACACCAATTCTCTGTCTTGGGGACATGATGTGGATTTTGACACTGCTGGACTGAAAACTATGTGGAGCCAGAGAACATTGTCATTACTGTTTAATAATGAACAATAATCAGGAGCTCTTGAGCTTCACAAGTCCTGCTCAGAACATGCAGCCACCCCAGAAGGGAAGCAGTCTTTGCTCCATCCAAGTGGGCAGTGTAAATAATGTCCTGTGTAGATAAATGTCCTGTGGGAGCTGCTCTTGTGCTGCAAACCATCCTCCACAATCCCTGACCCCACTGACCCTCAGTCCTTCGATAAACTCTGAGGGGCTGTGAGCAGAGACTGCAGGGAGGAAAAGCTTCCAGGGCTGGTGGCACCTGCTCAGTCTCTGTCACCTCCCTCAGTGCTCCTGACCCAGGCATGGATGGGGAAGTAAAAACTAATTTACCCCAGAGACCCTGAAATTCTGTATTCTGCTACTTTGGCCCAGGCAAAACATTACTTATCTCATCAAGAGATAAGCACTTAGTTTCAAAAGTGCAAAGATGAGGCATCCTGACTTTTATGGATGGTCAGAATCTAAATTTCCTTCCTCTCACGACACAGTTTGGACCTCAAAAGGAAATCTCTGCCCTGAGTACTGCATCTTTTATGTACTATTTTGCCTTGATAGGTTTTACTGCCTAGAAAGAGTTGCTAGGTATCATGCTAAGAGATCATATAGAAGGCATTGCTAAAAACTGGTTTATCACACTTATATTAAGGTGGTGTAATCAAATATGTTTTGATATTCACTGTGGAGAAATGCTTCTCCTTTTTTATGTTAAAGTTTTAAAGTTTTAACAGCATCAAATTTGAACTGGTTTTTTTTCCTAACTAGGGTGAACTAGGAGGGAGGGGGAAATACATTAAACTGGAGACAGGAACCTCACATTATTTTCTTTGGTTCACAAAGCCGATTTCACCATATGAGCATTCACTCCAGGAATTTAAGACCACTCTTTCTGAGAGGCAACTCTACTATCAAGAGACAGGCTTATGAGCTACAGAACATTTTGATGATGTTTCTAGAGTTATACATGACCAAGGCAACAGTGATTTGATTGAATAGAATGCAATATTGCCACAAAAATCCTTCAATTAAAAAAAAAGAAGTGAGGAAGCAGAACTGAACATTCACTCTCTAACAGAAAAAGTAATAGAGCTGTCCTTATGAGGACCATGTTCTCTATTCATGGCTTGAAATAACTAATCAAAATTTTGATTTTGCTGTTCAAATCTCCTCTATTTTGTTCTATAGGTCTTCACATGTTTCAAATTTGCATATTCAAATACACTCCTTATCTTTCCACTATCATCTCTTTTTCTGGACTTCTCATCAACATTATCTTCTTGGTATCACACAATTCATTTTTCTATTTCCTTCTCAATATTCTCCCTTTAATTCCTCACCATATTGACCCATTTTCAGGAACAGTTTCTCATATTGTCAGAAGTTGAATCAAGTGTATACATTAGAATTAAGTTCTGAAAAGCAATCTACAGGGGAAAGAGACACAAAAACCTGTACCTATCACACTTTCCATCCCCTGCAACATACCCCAAGAGGACAATATTGCTGTCTGGATATGTACACACAGAGCTACTGCTTTTTGCTGTGTCCTACATCTTTAATTGGCGTTCAGGATGACACACAGAGGGATTGCCCAACGTTTAACAGACTTCTGTTGCAGGACAAAATTCTGTTAACAGTACATTTTAAAATTTACTTTATAGAATGCAGAATAGTTCCTAAGCCTCAGTAATGCAGAATCACATACTAAATCATCCATTCCTTAACATTAGAGGAACATTAATGTTGGAAATTGTGGTCCCTGCCTGCCAGATAACACATACCTGCAAATTTTGAAGCAGGCTGCAATTGACACACCTGAGTAGAGCCAGGAAGAAGACAAAACCAGTTATCTACAAGTGGGAAATAATTATGGGAGGATAGTTATGATATGTTATATAATATATCAATAAAGCCATAGAATTGTTACCTGCTGAGCCTGTGGGTTCTTTAGATGCCATAGAAACTGTACAAGAGTGGAAGCCCAGGCAGAGTGTGAATAATCTGGCCAGGTAGGTGTGAGAAGCTGACTAAGGAGGCTCAAAATGTGGGAGGACAATTGAAACAACAAATTTGTTTTCCTGCAAGATTATCAGGCCCAGTTTGGTGCATTCAGTCTCCTGGGATCCCATAAATTTCCTCTGTCATGCTGGAGGACAAAGAGCTCTCACACACTCTGTGCAGAAACCCAGGAGGAGCATTTACCTCTCATCAGCTTGACCTTGATGTGTCCACAGCAGAAAACCTGATCTGTGGGCATGGCAGCCTGGGTCTGCCCAACCTGGCCACTGCTCTGTGGCAGCAAAGGCATGGGGCTGACAGCTCTGCTGTCCCTCCCCTGGGAGCCAGCTGTAGCATTCCCATTCTCTGGAAAAATCCCTTTGCCCAGGATATTTCTCCTGGGAAGCTGAGAAGCCTCAGAGAAAAAGGAAAACAATTCTTATCTCATTTGCTTCTCCTGTGTTGTGCTCACACGTGCAATGTGTTTGGCGATTGTTTACCCACAGGTGATTTTTTCACCGGATTCTGGTGTGAGTTGTTTGACTCTTTGGCCAGTTGGGGCCAAGCTATGTTGGGACTCTGGATAGAGTCATGAGTTTTCATTATTATCTTTTTAGCAGTCTGTTTGTATCCTTTCTGTATTCTTTAGTATAGTTTAGTATAATATTCTTCAACATAACATAGTATGATAAAGTAATAAATTAGCCTTCTGAGAACATGGAGTCAGATTCATTATTCCTGCCTTTGTCAGGACATTTCCCAGCAAATACAATAGCCAATGGTGCCACACACAGGAGGGACAGCACAGAACCTTGCAGGGAGCTAATGAGCACTGCCAAGGAAGTAGGGAACCTTTGCTTCAGTGAGACTGCAGCCTCACAAGCCAAGGGATGGAAGAATGGAAGGGTGCTGAGATGTTTCTGCAGTTTCCCATGTCAGTTATTTACCTATTTTTACAAGCCTGGTGCCATATTTGTGTGAAGAAATATAAATAAAGGGGTGTGGGTGCATCTTCACAGGGGACTAGATGTGAGCATTGCAAGGGATGGAGGAGCTGGGGCCAGCTCTGCATAGTAAATAGCCATTTAAACTCATGTCCTGCTGTTAAGGAAATTTCCCAGTGTGACCATTCACCAGATTCTCTGTCAATCACACTCCCAATGTCACAGAATGCCACTGATGGGACTGTCACCCTTTCATTGGGGTGGCTCCAGTGCCCCAGTGGGTCCCTGCCTGACTCCCTGCACACCCACTCACAGTCAGACCAGGTTTCCTCACCAGCTCAATCCCAGAATTTCCATAGCAGAGCCTCTGACACCTCATTCCATAAAGCCATTGATCCACAGAGCAGTAACACACAAACAGCCTGAGCTGGTGTCTCTAAGGAGGGACCCTGAGCAAAGGAACCCCTGGGCTTTTATCCTCTCAAACTCCAAGCACACCAAAGTCTCGCTGTTCCTCTCCAGCCATCAGCTCCTGCTGTGTCTCTGTGTCCCTCCCCTGGCTGTGCCACAGCTCCCTGTGCCCTTTGCTGTGCAGAGGGTGGCAGCTCACAGCCTCTTGTCTCAGGCTCCTGCCCAGAGGTGAACCTGCAGCTCCATCTGCAGCTGCACCCCGAGCTCTCTGCATGGAATGTGCTCCTCAACATTTCCATCACACTGCCATGGCAATACCATCCCTGAACCATCCCTACAGCCCACCACGTTGCTCTGGAAGGATATCCCAGACATCTAGGCTGGGTTCTGATCCTGCTCAGTGCATCACATAGCAACAGGGCTCTGCACTTACCCACAGCAATTCAGGCAGCAAGGTGCTGTTTTGATTTTTGTGGTTTCACTCAAGAAGAACATTTCTGTGTAGCCTGGACATGGTCACAAGTACTTTGGAATCTGCAGTTATGGACAGAGGGAGACAAAGCTTTGATCAGAGATAGGGATGAATGGGGAAGCAGGTAGTGAGTGATCCTCTCATGGAGGAAGAGCATCGAAATCTCATCTCCTCTCCCAGCAGGTGCCATGAGGAATCTGGTCACACTCAGCCTGGCTGCTGAGCAGCAGGCCTAGATACTGTCTAGAAAAAGTAAACTGCAAAGTAAACAGCCAGTATTTATTTGTGTAATTAAAGGAGACTAAAACATGATAGAAATATCTAATCACCACAAGAAATCCCGTAACCAATTTCCAACATGATTAAACTTACATTGTTGCAAAATAAAGAAATCTAATCAACAGCCTGTGTTCTAATTACATCTACCTGATCTCAAAATATTTCTCAGCTTGTTTATATCCCCAAGCCCTTTTATCTTGACGTACTGTAAAATCATTTCTAAAATGAATCAGGTAATGTGTTTTTCTTTCTGCGGCAGGTACGGCAGTGTGAGCACAGGGAGGTTCAGAGACCACTGCCACGAAGTGATGATTGAAAATCTCAGGAAAGGTGAGGGGGAGCAATGGAGAGGGAAATGAGAGTGCTCAAGGGGAAGAAATAGGCCTACTCCTGGAAAGGGAAGGAAAACACACTGTATACAGATGAGGATATAACAGACTAAAAGGGGGAGAAGAAAACATACAGTGCAGAAAAAGAAGGTAGAGCAGAGATGAAGGCAAGGCAATCAGAGGCACCTAGAAGTAGGATGGAGGTACTGGAAAGTATTCAAGCTTCCCTTAAATTACCAATAATCAAGTTTCAAAAGTTCACTTTTCCATCTCCTTCTCACATTGTACTGTTTTATTCATTTAAGCGTTTCCTCAAACCTGATCTTTGCTCTCGTAGCCATAGAGTTCAAACAGCTAATGATGGCTGGTCAAGGAGGAGATGAGTGCATGAGAAGTGATATAAGCCACATAGCTGAATAGTTAATATTCTAAGTTACCTCCAAAAGATAGGGAAGGACAGGGACTTTGGGGAGTGGAAAAATTATATCTTCCTGTTTCAGTATACAGCAAAGTGAATTACAAGGTTTACACCATAATATTGGCTTCTGGATGCTACAGCAACATGTAGAATTAACAAGCATGGTGTGACTGGGGGAAAGGCAACATGCTTCAAATTAGAAAGACCAGAAATTGGACCAGCAGACTGAGCACACAAATGATGAAGAGAGAAAAAGAAATGCAGACTTTCAAGGTGTTATTTTCTATTATAAATTCTCACATAAGCCAAACTACTTAAAAAACTACTTTCCCCCCACACATACATATTTTACCTCCAGCGTAAGGATTTAAATCAAGTTTGCCACCTGGAGTGCTGAAAATCAAAAGGACCTGCAGCACACAGGCAGAGTCCCAATTAGAAAGACTCCAGACAAAATGCTGCACAGTGCTGCCCCTCATTTCTCAGACAACAGGAACTTACCCCAGGTAAGAAAAAGATAAGTCACTTTCAATCAGTGTGACAACAGCAAGACTATTTGGACAGGGGGAAAGAGAGAGGAGATAACTTTCAACTGAAAAATGAGCAATATTCAGCACCTATAGTGGAGGCAAACATTACCACATTTTTTTTAACATTCATGAAGATTTCAGATCTTTGCTGCAAAACCCTTGCTCCCCTGTTTCCTTGTTTCTTTATGCAACCAGAAGGATATAATAATTCAGAAGAATAATGCAGAAGGTACAATAATTCATTGTTTAACATCCATGGAATAAATTTCACTGCATGAAAGCTTTTTACTCCTCATGTATTTCATTTTAGATCTCTGAGATTTAATGCTTTTCCCATTGTTAGTCACTATTAATGGCAAGAACTCTCTTTTATTGAGATCAGTATCTGAGAGAGTGGTCTGTCCTCACTGAAAAACAGCAGGGTTCTGAAATTTTGGCAGGCTTCCTCTGAAGCACATCTAGAGGCCCTTCAGTGCAAATAGGTATTCAAAGAGGCAGCAGCTGGAAAACTAAAGAGAGAAAAAAAAAGTTATTTTGACAATGACCTCCATTCCTAAATTAAAAGGAAGAAAAGAGGAAGAAATAGAAACCAAACAACAGCCCTATGAGCTGTTACCAGGAAATGTCATGGATGCAGCCTCAGAGCTAGAAGAGAGGAAAACCTTGGCTCAGATTTTCACATTTACTTTTTACAAGAAAAGGCCATGCAGAAAGGTTAAACCAACTTTTTGTATGGACTAATTTGCTTTGTTTAGAACCCACTGTGACACATACCTGTCTCACAGGAGATTTCCCCCAATGTCTAAAGGGCTTTGGGTGCCTGATTCAAGGGCAAAGCCAGGAAGGGCTTGGAGAAAAAATTGTTGTGGGAGAATGCCAGCAGATCAGACTAAGATATTCTCCTCAACAAATAAGAGGCAGAAAGAAAATTCGAGCAAAACAAGAAATGGGACCAAAAAAAAAAAATTGCCTGGGTTAAAAAATAAACAAGCCACAGCTTTAGAAGAAGGCTAGCAATTCCCAGGAGTCCTTACAAAACCTGCAGCACAGGTTTGGTTTTCATTCAAGTATACCAGTGGCTGTATCACAAAACAGACATTCAGATCACCTTCATATTGGGGCACGCTTGATTATAGGCAAAAACCTAATGTTGGCTGCACAGAACTCAGCATCTAATAATTTATCTTTTTTCCTCATCTCTTCTCCTCTGGCTGCAGTGTTTATATTACTTGAAGTGCTCAAATCTCATTTGTTTGTGTATACCCCCCTCCAAAAAAGTCTCTTCAAAAAAGAGCTTCTGGGGCTTTCCTGTTTCTCCTAACACAGAGAGACAGAGAAACAGGACAATTACAAACTTCCAATTATGCAAAAAGTTGGTGTAGTTGCTGATGATTTATATGTTGTTTGACCTTTTATACATCATCTTAAAAGTTAACATTTAAATTATTTGAGAAATTCTGACTCTTAAATTGGCTGTTTCAATAACATTATTGCTGCTGACTGCCTCGAGTGCTTGTGCTCTTAGTTTCCTGATTTTAATTATTAATCCACCACCACATGTTGTGTTTCTCTGTAGCAGCAGAAAGGTTAATATTCATAACCAGTTTTTTAGGTTATTTTTAAAGGTAGGTGAGGAACAGGGCAGGGGAAGATGGAGGAGGGAATCAAGTTTTAATTACTTGTTAATATTGCTATCTAGGTTGTGGAGCTGATAGCAGCTCTGCTCCTTGCCAGGCTCTTTATGTGCACATCCACAAGCACAATTCCACCCAAGGCTGAACATCACTCCCTGTCTCTCTGAAATTACCTCTGTGCCAGCTGCTTTCAGGAGCCTCTGACCAGCAGCTTTTGCAATACTGATCTGCTGAGGTAATCATTGAAGGGAAATATTAAAGAATCCTCCATAAAAAAAGAAAGCCTGTACACACATGGAATCTCATCTAATCTTATGCTGCATTAAAATACAAACAAAACAGCCTGGCTTCTTTCTCTGGCTGGGAGGGACCAAATCCAATTTCCATGCTGTGAAAGCACAGAGCCTGCTGGAGACCTGAGCTTCTCTCTGCCTTATTCTTTACTGTCTCAGACTGATTTTTCTCCTGACAAAAATCTGGACTTAAATAACCAGCACAATTTATTCCCTTCTGCCTGAGTCTCCAGAAAGTGGAAATGCTTTTTCTTTTTTTTTTTTTTTCCTCTACAAAGACACACTGAGAAATCTTCCTTTATATCAGCAAGGATTTCCATTACAGACTCGACTGTACATTTATTATCAGAATGTAATATTTGGTCCTTTCTCCATAATGGGTGCACTCAACTACATCATTTATAGTGAAGCCAAAGTGAGAAAGAAAAGAGGAAATGAAGAAAATCCTTCCATGGGCAATCTTCACTCCATTTTTTTTCCCTCAGGAAAAGGTAAAACCAGTTCACAATTAGGCACATCTAAAACTTAAATCAAAGCTCAGATTTGCCCAAGACAGATCTCTCTACATGTCCCTACATAACCTCCCTGTATTCACATGGGGAGGTTCCTGCTGGGACTACTTACTTTCATTTTACCCTAAAAATAAGGTTGAAAGTGGACCAAATTGGTACCTTCTTGTCTTTTAAACATAAAAAGGAAATTGACACACACACACACACTTTTGTGCCATTTGAAGTTCTCAGCCCATTCAAAATAAGACCAGAGGCCACTTGCTTCCATTTCCCAGTCTCTCTCCTCCTTCTGCCCTCAGAAATGAACCACCAGGAGCTACAGGGTATAAAGTCAAGTCTTGCTCAGAATATTAAGATGAGAAAACTGCAATCTGAAAGGTAACCCAGCAGGTATTTGTGGAAGACAGAGTAGGAGACATACTACACTATTAATTTTCCCCATCTTACCAAGAGGTTCAGGATCATCTTTTTAATAAGGAAGCCCTGGATCACCAACATTACTCAATTCAAATTCAAAAATTAATGTTTACTTGGCACTCCTGCTGTATCTACTCATGCAAAATGCATCCCAAAGCCCATTTGCCCAGGTTCTAAGGGAGTGATGTGACTACAGCCCTGTTACATACATGAAATGCCAATTGCCATCCTGACAAGAAACCCACCTATTTAACTGATGAACAATTGATGGAAAGGAAAAAAAAGAAAAAAAAGGATATGAATATGTTTTTTGTTACCTTGTAGGATCGCTACAGAATTCCATTCTACTGAATGAACCTCATGGACACTATAATTGCTACTTCATTTTTTTTTCTTGTGGTTTTTTATTTTTTCCCAAGCAAAATTTCTTTGCTTTTAGAATAATAAAGCTTTGTTTCACTGCCTGTTAAGACACAGGCAGCAGTAGTTTTCAACATTTTCACTCACCTATATTCACAAGAGGACATTTAACTATTATTCTCTACTGTAAGGATGATGCAAATATTTATTATGCAGCACCATTTGAAAAGTCTTTTTTATGTTCTACATCAAAAAGATGAAGCGAATGAAAACTGAAAGTCTTGCTGCATACACAGGAGATAAAAACTCTAACCTGCAAACTGCACTCTGTTTTAAATTGCTTTTTTCAAATCAGAAAAATGATGAAACTAACCTCAGCTCATTCCCTGTCACCAGTCAAAACATGCATACTCGCTTGCCCGTGGCTTCATGCAGAAAGCTGAATTTTGACTAAGATTATATAAAGCTAAGACAAAATACCTACAGAGACACTACCGTCATGCTTCCCTGAAAACACTGAAGTGTTCTTTCTGCACTGTCAAAGCCCTCTAGATGGCATTCTTTAGCAAACTTTGGTGATTGCACACATTTTGGCCTCAGTGCAGTTTACAGTGTTTTCACTAATGTTTTTAAATTAATCCACTGTAATGACTGTCAGTTTAATGAGTTATTAAAAGATATTCATGCTTTTGTAGTGCAAAGTGTAACAAAAATAGAATAAATAACATTTCGTTCATTGCGAAAGTTCCTAGAGTAAAATATATTTCTCTGTCTGAAGTGCATTGCAGGCTTTGGAGAAAAGAAAAGCAACAGTATTTGCAAGCAATTAAATATTTTCTGGAACAGGACACATGCCTGCAAAGATTATAGAAACCCATCTTCCTCCTGAAGTAAGGTCTTTATAAATGAGAACTTCACTGAGTTTGAATAAGTTTCTCCGGTAGGGATTCTCTGAGTGGTTTTACAAGCAGAACAACTTGTAAACAAAAGGAAAACCTGCTGCTAGGACCCCTGCTTAGCCTTACATCAGAATGCTGCATTAATTTGTAGTAGGCCCACAAATGTCAGTCTCATTAGATGAGCAAACACAAATTCCTGTAGAACTCAGGCTCTCTGTTAGTGCTCCATGGAGCCCAATAACTTTGAAGAAGGAGATCCCAGCAGTGAGGCAATGTGTCTGGAAAAGGGCAAGTCAGAGAGATCTGACTGTCACTGCCATCAAACAGGGTGGCAATCTCCAACATCAGTGCACACACAACACATAAACACACATGTATGGACTGGGACTCTTGTGTGGCAATTCAGCACCCAAACAAAGGGATTTATGAGTTCCTGACCCACACAGAGCTACCTGATAATAATCTGGGGCACGCCTCCAACCCTACATGCTTTGCTAAAGAATGTAGATGTTTGAAGCAGACTTGAAAACCCACCTCCTACACCTGAATCATTACTTAGTTGGTAAGTAATGATTGATTCAGTAAGTAATAGGTGTTTCATTTAGTTTTTAAACCCCCAAATGAAGCCATGTATTCCCTCTTGTCTGTATTCTACCAGATGGATGCTACCTCATGCCGTATGCAGAATACCACAGGAAAAAAGAAACGAACAAATGCTGTATAAAAGAAGAACAAGCCAAAAATACCCCGGGGTTATTTCAAACTCCAGCAGTTTTTTGCAGGTGTTCTGGGCTTCAACAGCACAGTGAGACTTTTCCATTCATGTTCTGCCTGCTTCCTGGAAAACAACACTGATGTGAATATCCAAGCTAAAGAAAACAAACCCCAATGTATATTTCAAAGGGAAAACTGGCTTTATATCCTATGGATTATTATATAGCTGTGCTCACAAACTGTGCCTAGGCATCTGAGGCATGTTGAACTATTCAAGCATAAACAGAGCCAAGAATATTTATAGTTCTATTCTGTCATAGTGGATGTTGCAATTGGACAAATAATAGGGCCCAAGGTGACATACTATAATATTAATAGAGGGGCAGAGTGAGAAATTACCAAACTGAAGTGCTTAGAAATCCACAACCTACAGCAAGAACACTCAATGTCATAAGAAAGTCATTCCAGACTAAGAACACATGGATTCAGGTTCCTTTTAATCATTTTGTCTAGTTGTGTACTCTGTTTTATGATGGTTTAATTGTAGCTGTACTTCAAATGTGGTGCACTGATGGGGGACAGCAGGGGAGCATTAGGCGTAAAATTTAACTGCAAAGCTCAATGCAATCCTAATTATGGTGCTGCTATGACACCTCCATAATTACTCATTCTTATCCACTGGCTCTACTAAAATAATTCACAAGACAGAAAAGCAAGCTGAGAATGCCAGCATTGTCACTACAGTCCAACACTACACAGGACTAAAACATGGTGATGCTTGGCTTTTCGACACCCACATTCCTCCACAAAATTTACAGAAGCCCTGTTTTAAGCTCTGAGTTCCTATATAATTCAAAGATCATCTAAACTAGCTAGAAGGAAAAATGGAAGAGAGAAGTGCTTAAAATTTCATCTTTCTCAGGCGTCTCTGTGTGATCTGTGTTAGCTGTTTTTATTCAGTCAGGATCTGCAGCCCTGCAGGACTTGGGAACCTGTTTAACACAGGCAGGCAACTTACACTTTCCTTTTAAAAAACCACTAGAAACAGAAGTGGAAGTTGTGCTGCTATTTTTTTCTTTTCATAACAACCAAGGAGCAGAGCATTTCATTCATGGACAAAATAAATAAGCATCACCATGCCTTTGTCCCTCTCTAGACCAGGCATGCAGTGACAGGGCTGGCATTCTCAGCTTGCTTCTTGTCATGTGAAACACTCAGCAGAGATGGTGGATAGGGAAGAGTGATGATAAATGTGTCATAGCAGTGCAGTAATTAGGATTGCTCTGGGTTTTGCACTTGCTATGGGAAGCATGGATCAATCTTCAGTCCTCTCTTTGCCCGGGGAGTGCCCTTATCATGGGGCTGAGGAGACAATCCTTCACTTTTTTTATTCAAAGGCTGGCCAATCTAGCCTCCAGCTTCACAATTAGGAGACTTTCATGGGAAAGGACAAGCAAGGGTCTGCTTCCTCAGGTGGAGAATCAATTAAGACTTTGACCTTCACATCATAATACAGGGATATGTATCAGGACTGGGGAACTTTCTCTGTGCTTACTCTTCCTCCAGATACCTTTATCATGTGATGGAAGCTAAACCAAGCCTGGAGAAACAAATACTTGTTCATGAAGATAGAAATCTTGGCTACACTGAAAAAAAAAAAAGAATTCTAGCCACCTTGAGTACTCTACTAAAATAATATAGGTATGTATTCACAGCCCTTCCAGCATCAAGACAGTTATTCTGTGCTCTGCACTCCTGTACTTGTGTCTCATTTTACCTGGCTTCTTGTTTTACAGTACATGTCTCCAAAGATCATCAGAGTTGGAGGAGCTACAAAACTCCTGATAAGCTCTAGCACATACTCTGGGGTGTGAAAAAAGGCAGCAGCCTCTTCTATCACAGAAAGGTTAAAGAGCACTTTTTTTGGCTGTGCAGAAAAGGTCAAGGACAATTACCAAAACTCTCATTGATGTATTTCAGTTCTTTCTGTCCTCCAATTTTAGAGCAGCTTAGGTGGGGTACAAAATAATTTATTGGATTATGATGCAAGAGATCTTTAAATTTTAACAACAGAGATACAGATTTCTTTTAGTACTGGCAACTCCAAGTCATTCAGAAAGTTCAAGCACTTGGTTTGAAATAAAAAGCTTTAACAACTTTTGAAACAGTGAAAGAAACCACACAATTTTGAAGGTGTTTTTTTCCTTTTGAAAAGGAAAGACTGTGGAATTAAAAAAAAAAAGACCAAAAAGCCACAAAAAGCACCCAAAACATACCTAAAAACAGATTCTGCAACAACAACATCCAACTGTGAATTTGAAATGAGACACCACTTACTGCAAGAACATCAAATAAACAGTGAGTTTACAACACTGTCCCTGCTCAGCTCATTCATTTACTGAGTGCAAGGTTGGTTGATAGGTACTGACAGCAAAGGTTAGATCAACTTCCCAATCTGCTGGAGGGTGCTTAAAGGATTAGAACCAAGGGACTTAATAATATTGAAAGTACCTGATTCTCTCTGCTATCCTAGGTTATTGCAGGGAGCTTCTTGCCTCTGCCTACACAACAGTAAAATATCTAATCAAAGGTAAAATCAGGTATACACTTTTCATTTCCTGATTATTTCCTAGCTGATTTCTGAAAACTGTGACCCATTTCACATGATCAAACTTTCAAACCAATCTGGACTCAGAAGACACAACCACAAATCCATATATATCCAGAATGTGCAGGTTGACTGCAAAAATGGACTGTTTTTTTCACAGTAATCATATTTAAAGTAACCGAAAAAAATTTCTTCCTAACCCAAATTCTTGCTTAGAAACAATCTAGATCCACACTTCTGCTATATATGTGTTTTTATATATATACACACATACACATGCATACATATACATATATATATATGCATGCTGTTGGTGTTCCCTGAAGAGTTAAGAAAATAAAAATTTAAAGTTCAAAATTTTCTCTTCATGACCATTGACAAAGCAAGGCAAAGGAAGTTTCAGTGCTTCACTTCCCTGAAGACAGTTCAGGATGTATCTGCCTGCCTACCAAAGATACATCTATAATGTACAGGGTATGTGACAGCTGGTCAAATGGACTTTTATAGAAGGACAAAAGTGGGGGTTTATTCAGAGTGTGCCTGGTCTCAGCTGAATTTAGAGGTCTACGATAGACTAGAGGCCTAAAAACCCAGTGAGAGAAATACTTCTCCAGCCCATTTGCTGATCCATCCCACAATATGAAAAATGACACCAGATTTCCATTAATTACAGAGAACAAGTAAAATCAAATGTCTTCAGATGCAAACCTGCAAAATATTCTAGCTTCAAATCCGTCTTGCTTCTTCTAAAGATCTAAAATCCAATTATTGCATCATCCATTAAATTGCATATTTAGAGCTCTCCTGATTCAAAATGTATGGAGAAATCCAAAGCTAAGTAAATTTTCTTTACTCTCCAAAACAAAATTCCTGATCTGAAGCCAACCATGGAACACAGCAAACCAAAAGGGATCTGGCTGAAGGAGCTGTGGAAAATTGACATGAGAAAGGCTAATGAAACACAGGCCAAACCAGAGTCTTCTGCAGCAGTGAAATATGAATATTTCAAAAGCAAAGACGTCACTAAGAAAGATTTTTTAAATATGTCCCTAAAATGGAAAAATCCTTGAAAATGCATATTAACCATCAATTATCTTTTTCCCCTGTAACAGTCTGGGGAATATCAGACTAACTTAGTGCTTACCTCTTATCCAGTCCTTCCTGACAGGCTTACAAGTGACCACAGCTGTAACAAAGAGGATTGCAAGGAGGAGGTTATAGATTCATACAAACATCTTCAGGTAAACACAGCACAAAGAGAAGAGGAATTCAAAAGATGGGAAAGGTTTTTTTTTTATCTACAAAATGAACGACATCCACATTTCATGTAAAGTTTTCTATTTCATTATTAGTGGTTCAGAGATAAAAGGTAAAGTCACATAAGCAAACTCTTAAATCTGAGTTGTTTTGTCAATATAGAAGAGAAACATGTCTGAATATTCCTTTAAGAAAAAAACTTCCTTCTTAGTGTTAAAATGTTCACCTGTATAGGAAAATGGATAATCATAGTTGCATCCTCTGCTATTTATTCAAGAAAGAAAATTAAGTGCACCACATGCAGGTAATTTTTGTCTCTTCTGTAGGAACAAACCATCCTTCTCACCCTTTAACAATCCATCACAACTTTTTTTTGCCATTAGCCCAAACCACCAGCTGAGGGGATTTTGTTAATTAACTACAAAGTTTCAAGGTGCAGAATTCAGCCATCAGGTTGTTTTTTCCTCTCCTAAATAATAACATAATGAGAACATTAAAATGCTCCTGTTGGCTTTATCTTACATTCTTATGTAAAACAGTTATTTAAGAACCAGAGTAAATATTGAGAGCATTAACTAGTAAAGCTAATGGATGATAGAGGCCCCATGAAGCTAAAAGTGAATGCCAAAATGCTCCAGCAAACGAGGCCATTAGATTTTCCACCCACCACGCTGCCAATAAGGCAAATACAATGATTTCATTTATCTAAATAACTGCTGCTAGTCACAGATAATGGCAGCTTAAGCTACTCAGTGTGCAGTAGGCCACTTGGAGAAACAAAACAAAAACAAAGCCCACTTCAGAAGAATAAAACAATTGTGCAGTTGTGTGTCTGGGCTCTGGCAGAGAGTGCCCATTATTCCTGGTTAGCAGAAGGAGCACACAGGTGAACAGATACCTGCCTGGATAAACAAATGTTCCTAACACAACTCACACATTGAAAAACTGGCCCACAGACCAAACCTGCACAACCTTGAGCAGAAGTAGGCTCTTTCTTTTATTTTTTTTCCCTCCTTTTTCATGCCTGCATGTACCAGATAAAGTCCCAGGACTCCCAGCCAGCGACTAGAACAAATGAGCTGGTTCAAAGGGCTGTTGTGAGGAGCTCTCTCACCGTACACAAAGTGCCATTTTTCCTTTGCGTGCTCAGTGCCATCTCTAATCCAAAGCAATTGCCCTAAGGTGCCAGACACATACAGAATGAGACAGCCAGCAACAGCAAGAAGCATCAATCTGCCTCCTCCAGACACTAAATGCTGCTGGACTGAAAACTCATGCTTTATTCTGCCTGTGTCCCACCAATTCCAGAAGAACTCATAATAATCTCAGCTGCTGCTCCTCAAATCACCACAGTAATTCTGTAATGAATGTGTCACTAAGGAGAGAAAAGTCATCTAGATTTACTTGGCAAAGAAGATAAAAAGGGGGCTTTAATTAAAAACAAGACGTTTTATTTTCAGACAGTTCACAGTTAATTTTTTTCACACTGCCACTGCAGAGAGGATGTTTCAGCTGATCAGCAAGCAGACCTTGAGCCACATAGTTTACAGTGCAGAACTCCAGTTTAAATGGAAGTAGTTGCTGATTTACACTCTGCAGCTGAGGGCAGTAACTTTCTCAGCCAAACTATGCAAGCTATCCATGCCCATGTAGAAACCCAGGGGATGGAGTGAAAAACAGTGTGGAGATAAATGTTTCTATTTAAATCTTTGCCAGAAGATGGTGGACCCCTTGTCATGCTCTGAAGTGGGCAAAATAATGGAAAAAACAGCAAATGGACTGGGTGCTGTTTTCTCAGGCTGCTTGTCAAAGGGTGCTGAAACCTCATTGATGCTTCCCCAAGGTTAGAGAGAAATTAAATGAAATATTGAGAAATATTCAAACTTTACAGCAAAAAAATACTGTGGGGAACAAAATGGCTCAGCTGGTAGCTCATCTTTCATAGGCAGGTACTCTAGCATCCAGAAGGGCAGTGTAAGGTGAACCTTGAAAACTCTCTCAAAGACCTTTGGGTTGGCTCTTTTCTTGTCTCTGCCTGGGGGAACGGACAGCTCCGATGGTACAGCAAAAGAAATTAACATTAAGAAGCTTGTGAGGAAAGATAAGCATCTAGAATATCAGTACTCACATAAGATAAGATTTAGGAGGACAAAGATAAAAGAAAATTATCAAACAACTGTTCTGTATCACCAAGGAAAAAGCATCTCACCAGAAGAAGCTACCACACAGGAGCAGTGAAGCATTTTCCACCCTCTGAAAGAAGCTGGTTTTCTCCCAACAGTAACAGCATAAGATAACTTAGATTAAAATAACTGGAGAGCATTTTTTACTACAAAAACAATAAAGGAAGGACTGTCCATCTGCAGGCTGAGGTGCAGCTGAACAGGAGCACCCAGGCATGGAGGAAGGCATCAGAGCAGGAAAAATATCTTCAATGCACAGCTTTAGGGCCCAAGTTAGAGCTGGTGGGAAAAGACATCAGTGCAGCTTAACTGATTGTTCTGAAGTTATCTCAGGAAAGGTGCTCTTCTCAAATATTTACTTTTTGACCAGATGTAAAGTTTAGAGAAGCAGCTGGGCTCACAAGTGCTTAACAAGGGAAGGACCAGAAGTCAGCATCAGTGGATGAGAGAGAGCAAAACACAGATTTTTTTTTTTTTTTTTGTTCAAAGTACCTGATTTCAGTTATGCATTTGCAGCACTGCCATCAGCCCTGACCTTGAAAACATCACTTCCTCACTCCACTCCTTGGCCTTTCCCCCTGTACAGCACCTGGAAACTATTCTTTTAACCTGTAACCTGGTTCAATTTTGATTTAAAACTCCATATTTTACGTCTTTCACATATTGCAGTAGAAGCACAGCTCTTATTTTTTAAAGGAACACTTGACTCCTTTGTTGTCAATTGTACAATGTGTATTTTTTTTCCTTATTAATATCTCTATAATGTAGAATTTAATTTACTTTCCACCATCTTCCTTTTAATTATTACCAGACTCATAAGCCATAAATAGAAGAAACATATTGATGGGACAAGCCTTTTAAATGATGGGACATAACAATTATTAATTACAGCTTAAAAGTCCCTAGCAGCACTTTTTTGCTATAAATACTGGCTGACTTCAAAAACTTCAAAAGGAAAAGACTAGTATTGTGCAACAGTCAATTAATTAGATATACTGCAGATACCTTTCTTAATGAATTTGATTATTAATAGCACAACTGTCAGATTTAAATTCTGACTCGAGTGTTAGCATCCACATATTTTTTCAAGGATGAATATATCAAACTGCATGGGCCACCTAATTTAATTGCAAATTATTTTCTCTGCTATCATGTTGTCTATTGTATGTTGAGTTCACCTTAGTGCACTTATTCAGAGAGCTGTGCTAGGTGGCAAAACTTGAAATCATCCCTAAACACAAACAATATTTTGCATTTCTTCTCTCTGTTCTCTGTTATTTTCTGTGGAAAATATCAGAATTTTATGCTTCGTTTAAATAAAATGATTGCAAAATAACACGCCTGACACAAGTATATCAAGAGTGTCCTTTTTAAAGACATGAAAATGCTTAGCAACTTTCTGTTTTAATCCCAAGCATGTTTGGGAGCTGGTAATTTCTTTTCAGAAGGAATGTCTCCACAGGTAGGGAAGTTGCTTTGTCAGTTCTGTGAAAGAGCTTTTAATTACCTGCATTTAATTGAGTCTTGCACATAGACATTGGGAAACAATTTGTGAGGTTTTCTGAGTCAACAACACAGTTCACACAATAAATCATTCTTTCTCTCTGTACTTAACTCACATGCTGTCTTTGAGCCAGGCTTTTTTGGTATTCCAGGGATCTTTTTTCTTTTCAAGGAATCTGAAAAGCATAGAGAAACAATCTTCTGGTCCCAATAATGTTGCCTGGAGCAGGGTTTGGGATCAGAACAGGACAGCCCTGTTTTCTTCTCAGCTGCACCAGTTAATCATTAGGAGACTGGACAAGCCATGCCACCCTCAGTTTGGCATTTGCACTGAAGTGGAGATAAGTATTTCCCATTTCTGTTGCAGTTTCCTGAGAACTGAAGAAACAAAACCTGCACATGGGAACAAAATACCTTGAGACTGCTTTGCAGAAGTTCAAACACCAACTTAGGCTAACATGAAATTAAGCCTGCATTTTCCAGTTTGCTTCTATTTGCAAATTGTATTAATTTCAGCAAAAACAACTGATTTCCAACTGTGGTCACGACTTCCTGCAAAGATAAAGGGAAGGGAAGCCATGACTAAATGCTTGAGAAAAAATCCAAATATTTGGATTGCAGCAGAACCCAGAGGTCCCCGGTAAAACCAGCAGAAAACTGCCTCTGTTCTGATGTGTTCCTCTCAGGGATAGGATGTGGGGAAAAGAGTAGTTCTAGTATTATTTAGCTAATTAGTGTTTTAGTTTGCTCTTTGTTTTACACAAGACGTGAAAGGTTTTCTGTGGACAAGTCAGAGCACAGAGTACACCAGGGAGAAAGTGCTAAACATTCTAAAGACCTGACTGCACTGGCTGCTACTCTGGGCTCCCATATCCTCATAAATTGATGAGAGTGATCCTGCAGTGAGGAAGACTTGCTGTGTTGTTATTCCACTCAGTGTTTGCCAAGATAAATAAAATCCAGAAATATGCTGCAGAATGAAGAGGTGATGTGAGTTTCTGCAAGCAAAGTCATGGAACCATTGGCCACTCACCCTTGACAGATCCTTCCTCCTGATGCTTGGCTCTTGTCCTTGGGAAATTCTGCTACAAAGGAAGCTTAAAGCAAACACATATCAATAATGACAGAAAAGATATCACAAAGCTGACACAAGAGTGTGGTGCTGGTGTACAGGTAATTCTGGTCTCCTGAAGAATTGATTAAATTCCTTATGAAAATTTTAAGGCATAGTCCTTGAGAAAAAAATAAATCCTATTGAGACAGACAGAGAGACTACTAATCACATTTCTTCTCAATTGTTCTCCCTAGCCCTAATTAGTAGGGAATATTTGCCTTGAAACAATCTCTTTTTCTCCTTCATTCACTTGATCAGCTGCTTATCCCTCACCTGGAGCCATAATCTCTTGTCTGTAGCTTCATAATCTTCTGCACTTCTAAAAGGATTAGGTATCCAGGTGAAGCCTAAACAGCAGGAGCAGATGATCACACAGGAAACAAACACCATCCCGATTTTTCAGATGCCACTTTTCCCCACAGTAATTAGGTACAAAGAAACTCTAACCACCACTGCCTCTTATAAAGCAAAGAAGGAACCCTGTAAACACATAGAAGAAAAAAACCCAAAAAAAAAACCCAAAAACCAACACAAACCTTAAGACACATCTTTTTAAATAATTCTCCCCCAAAGTAAAACTGCATAAAACCACAAAATTAGCAATATTAAGAGAATAAGAAGATTAAGAAAAAAAAAAAAAGAGACAGAGATTATTCTAATGCTTTAACAAATTGCTGCAATCTTTACAATGCAAATATTTTCCATTCTGAAAACAGATGTCACTATTTCTGGGCTTCTAAAAATTGCTGTAGCTGACTGGGGGTTGGAAGGTTACATTTTCTGTCTGTAGTTTTCACTGGGCAAGATTGAGTCTGCCACTGTACAACCAACACACACATGTTCACTTCATTTATAAATTTATAGGGCATTTCTTACATGTGACTTGGTTTAAAGCCAGGACATCTATTAAGGTTAAGCACTCTGCATGTGATCATTAAAAATGCATGAGGCAAACATTTGTAAAATTCAATATGCATTTAATTAAAAATTAAACATTTGTAAAATTCAACATTTCAAAACTCAAAACTGTAAGATCTAAATCCAGCCAGTTCATACCCTTTTGGCACACCTGATACTGGAGACTTTTCTTTTGTTGTTTACCATTTCACTCTTTTCCAACAAGACTTCTGACATTAGGGTCAAATACAGCTCTCACTAACACACTGTAGAACTGGAAAATTTTCAGTAATTGCTTTGGTTGTCTAAAATCGTGAGAAAAAAAAAATATTTTGAAATGCATTCTTCTCTTTCATTAAGTCTGGGTATGCAATAATTTTTACAAAAAAAAAAAAAGGCATATGAATAGGACATTTTTGTTATTCTGTAGTCCTTATATGTGGGAATTGGGTGAAGTGACAGCCTTACCTGGAAAGTGAAGCCACTAGAGAAGCAGAAAACAAAGTCAATCTATGCAAAGCCAGATAATTCTTCATATCTCTTCAGTTCAAGTGACAAGGTGCTCCAGCTTGCTAATCTACCAATATTGTCTGTGCCTAACAATGTGTGGATTCCTTCCCTGGCAGTTTAAGGAGCAATGGGTCTGCTTGTCTCCATCAGGAGCCTATGGAGATTTGCAGGAAGCCAAGCAAGGCAGCCCAAACCTGTTCCCAAGAAGTTCAGAGCCCCTTTCATTGATTAGGATAGATTTCACTAAGTGAGTGGACATAATAGACTGCACGAGGTTGGAAAGGTTGTGAAAGATCTGCAAAAGCTCCAGTTCAATGTAGATTGAGTTTAGAGATTTTTGCTGGTGGAACCAGACCCTTCTGTGCTCCTGCCAGCAGCACAGGGGCAGCTTCAAAAGATTCTGTCCAAGCAGGCAAAACCCAGCACCTGAGCCAGGGGAGCTGATATCTGCCTACACCTACATTTCTTCTGAAGGGTTATTTAAAATCTGACCATTTGGCAAAACTCACTGAAAAAGAACAGCCACATAGAGTCAATCTCCACCTGGCAGTCCTGTCTACTACACTGTTATAGACAACTACAAACCCCTGTTTTCAGGCAGAGATATCCATGGAAGTGGGAGCAAAAATTCAGCAGGGATTTGGGCCAGACAGAAGATGTGTGCTGATTCTGTGGCAAGGATTGTCTCTGGTGATGTTACACACTTAATGTTCAGCTGAATTTGAAAAATGCAACTCACTAACTTGAATTATGAAAATAATGCAAAAGGGTATATGCTAGAGGATTTTTTTTCTTTCTCCCCCACCCCCTTTTTTCCCTTCTTTTTGCTTTTTGTGAAACCACTACCACTCTTCCAGGAGATGCACAGACTGGCTGGAGGTTTGCAGGGAAAGTTACCCTACCTAAGACATTTGCTGTGATCTGAAAACCCCTCTGAGCTCCAGCTGTGGCCAGAGGCACAGGAGCAGCAGTGAGCAGGGTTTGCCATGCAGGCAGGCACAGACAGAGCTGGGCTCGTTCCCTTCATTCCTCAGAGCAGCCTCGGGCCATTGACCTTCCAGAGTAAGCTGCAAAGCTCATCTCTCTCCTTCATGGAAGTGGAAAAAATACTTAAAAGGCAAAAACCAAGACTGAAAAAGCTATGATATGGAACAGGCTGCTTTTTTTTTTTCCCTCCTTCACATTTGTATTCATTATTCTAACCACAGCATATACTAGAAGAGCCTAGAATCTAGGGCAGGTGCTTTAAATGTCATACATAACTCCAATCCACTAACTAGCTCAGAAAATTGGAATATCATTGGTGATTGCTCAGTTACTAATTAACAATGAAGGACAAAAAAATCACTGCAAATGTGTCTGTGGCCAATAATTGACTAAAAGGTAAAGTGTGGAAAAGAAAGTGTGTGTGTTAATGGAATATGGAACATTTGAGGGCTGCAAGCACCTGGGGAGGGTAAAAAGTTATACTTTCTTAGACAACCTTAAATAAGAATGAAAGTCGTACAAATTAGGGATAATTACTAAATAGCAACAAAAATCACTCTGTTTGAGTAGCAAAGCTTTAAAAATATTTGTATGTAAACACCACAGAGTTAATATATCAGTTTCTTCAAAAGAACTTAAGTTGGGCTTTATGTTAAATATTAGCCATTCAAAAAATCAAATTCACCATCTATGGTGCTCAAAGAAGAAAATGTTAAAGATGGATATACCATATATGTGAACTGTTGACCAAGAACTTGTAGTTCTTGGTTGAAGTTGATGAAAATAAGGATCTTTTAAATATTACAGCTTTTGATACAGTTTGATAACTTATTGGTTCAAAGATAACAAGTGAGAAAGAAGTAGAATACACTAAAAAATAAAATTATAGTAGGACAATGTGACTTTTATAGTCAATACTTGCACAAGATAAATTTACTAAAAAACTATCAGATTTATGTTTCTAGAGAGGGGATATTCAGTACTGTTGTACATCAAGTAATATTTCTTAGTGAAGAAGAAAGAACTGGTGTTCCTATTGAATCTCAATTGATTTGTGCTGTGTTGCTGCCAACACAGACAAACACAGGAGATTAGTAAAGGGGGAAAATGCTTATTTTTATATATAACTGGATCAAATGTGATCCATCATCCATGAAGGCACAGACTGTGCATCTCAGCTAAAACTGCTCCTTGCAACCATCTGGTCCAGACCATCACCTGGCCAGTCTGGGCAGTTTGTGCCTGGCCAGGTGCTCTGATGCCTCTCAGCTGCTGTTTGGGAATCACCTCGTGTTGTTTTGGGACACAGTCAGGGAACAAGGGGGATGAAAACAACAGAAGGAAGAACAAAACAGGCAGTGGGGGAAAGGAGCAGGAAGCTCTCCAGGGTACAGAGCTATGATTTTCCCTCTTTCAATAACTGCAGCTGAGCTGCCAAAGTCAATTTAACTCTCCTCCCTGTCTTCAGGTGCTTTGGTTTTAGGTTTGGTATTTTAGTTTTGGGTTTTTTTCTTATTTTAATTTTTTAGGGTTTTGGTTTGTTTTTTTTTTTTTTGTTGGTTGGTTTTTGGATTTTTATTTTTTTCTTTTCTTTTTTTGGTTGGTTTTTCAGGTCAAAGGGAGATTGTGGTGGTTTTTTGTCAGTTTGTTTTTTGGTGTTTTTTGTGGTATTCTGGGAATTTTTTTTGTTGTTGTTTTTTAAATTTTGACAAAGGATACGATAGAAGATTTTTACCATTTGATTTAGGTAGGTTCAATTAATGATCTGTCACCTTCAGTCAACTAATTCAGGAAGTGTTTTTCTCCTTTTCTTCTTCTGATTCACCCACAGTCCTAAGTACAGTTCATAACTTCATCAAAACTCTTGTTTGCCCTGGTTAACATAAATGTTTCCAATCACTCTACCTTTTTCTCATTTCATTTGCCTCTTTGTTTTTCCTTTCACTCTATTCTCTCTGTATTCGCAGTAATGAAAGTAATATCTGTAATTTCTATTGAATAACATAGCTGCCCTACAAGGACTGCTAAATTCTGACCAATCCTGACTAAATTCAGCCTAGTTCATTCTGAGAGCTCATCAACAGGCTGCAAATGAGATAAAAACACATGAGAACGTTGAGATCTAACAACACTGATAATGTTACACAGGCTAACATCTTCATGAGGATTTGGGGAGAGGTACTGGGAACATTTGAGGAAAAAATGACACAACAAGGAAGAGACCAAGCAGCTTTAGTTCATATCTACTCTAGATGGAGTAAGAGAACTAAATAATCAAATTTCAGCATCTTAAATCAAGGCACTAGAAAGCTGAATTTCTAGTTTATTACATGAAAGTTATATTGCTTGTTAGCTCAAGTGTTTAAGCTCTTTTCTTTTTTAGTTCAAAAATGTTAAATTTTGCAGTCCATCAATCCAACCATCTCAGAGCTGTTACTGGAGCTAAAAAACCTCATAACGGAAAAAAATTAAAAACAAATTAATGTGAGAAGATGAGATAAATCAAGTAGTGAAGTCAAGAGTAAATTATCAAAAAGATCTTTTATCAAAAATGAATAATTTTTTCTACTTCAAGAGTAACCCATTAATTTTATTCCCCTCACTCCATTCCTTAGCATGATTGTAGTTCAAGCAGCATAATATAAAAATAGGCTTATTAAGATATGAAATATGTTTAACTCTCATCATAAGCACCACACTCCTTCAAAATTTAATTTAAAAATATATATAAATCAGGAGAGCATAAAAGCGCTTGCACTTTTCAATAATTAAGGGGAAAAATGCGTTTATAATTGGCAAACGGTAAGCAAAAGGGAGCCAGAAAATAAATGTCCTGGGCTGGATTTGGCAACTCTGACAGTACTATGACTGCTTTCATTGACCTTAAATGAGCTTTTGCAGCACTTCCTAAAGAGTAATTCCAGGCACAATGGAAAAAAGGCACAATGTAGGAGGTGGAGTGTGATTTGCTATCAGACAGACAGTGATTCCTCGCACATCTGTACATCCTTTCCTACATGACACTGAGCTCCCCAGTCATGAAGGAAACAGGGACACAAAAAGCATAAGATATATATTCCTCTTTAAGGCTTTTATCTCACTGACACTCCTCAATGAAGCAAGCTCTTAAATTTCTGTCTGGAGTGGCCAAAGAGAAGAGGTGGGGCACGGCAGCCCCTCCCTGACACAGGGCTACCCCCTGAATCCTTTTGCAGTGGCTTATACCATGTGCAGACTTGCTCATTTTTGCTTATTCACTTCTGCACAATCCTGTGCATTCCTATTCTCTCATGGAGTAATTACCAGATGAGAAAGCACCAAAGGGTCCTTAGGCCAAGGTTTTGTGGTGCTAAAGGGCACTGCCAATCCCAAAAGCAAGAACCTGAGTGACAAATTCTGACCCTGGGGAGTTGGCTGCAGAGCTTATCAAACGTTATGAGATAACTGGCACAACAATTTCAGGGATTCTGGGAGCTCCATGAGAGAGCTTGCAATAAAATAACAAGGTAAATCACAGCAGAGCAGATTGGGGATGCAGCAAAAGTACTGATGGTGAAGGCAAAGTAATAAAAAAGATGAAATAGCTTGCCAGTCATTATCAGCTCTTATTATATGATTATTATTTGGCTGAGATGCCTATATCTATATCTCAGGAACTGTAGGAACCCAAATTCCATTTCATAATTCATAGGCAGCCTGAGAGGTAGGCAGAATTTTTGGGCAAATTTACAATATTAAAACACTTCTTCAAACTCAGTATACTGAGACTTGAATCCTGCTCTCCACTTCATGTAATTCTGATGCTAAGGTATCAGAGTCCTGGTGTCACAAAGACAAAACCACAGCTTGGAGGAGGAAATATAATTGTTCCCACCAACCTAGAATTTGTGATACCAGAACTTTACCAACTGACTTCCTTAAGGGAACCCAGTTCAATGAAAGACTCAATAGAATCTACTGGACAAACAAATAGCACTAAAACCACTTTAGCAGGAGCATTCAGGATTACACAGACTCTGTGGCTGCTTTAGCAAGTTGTCAGGGCAACAGTTTCACTTAATATTTAAATAAATATTCTTAATGTGAAAGAAATATACAAGCATATTTCCTTGTCTGTATATTTTCCTTAATGAATGTAGAGCCTATAAAAAAAGGGCCCATTAGCAGAATTCCACAAGAGGGAGATCTGTCTTTTTATCCTGTTCCTAAAAAAAATAAAAATAAAAAAATCAAAATCTCTGTAAAAGAACAATCTGATGATGGGTCAAGAAAGTTTTCATTGTTTATTATTTATGCATATCTGTCTAGGAATTTCCTGAGTAAACCAGAACTTTTGTGTTAGATTTGTTCAGGCATACAAACAGGAGCTGTTCCTGACCGTAAAACAGATGGAATCTGGTTAAGTATTGATGCAGTCCTGCACTCAAAGAGAAGAAATATATTTTGTGTGCACATGCACAGGGCACACACACATCCAGACATGTTTTTTTTATGGAGACAAAACATCCATAAAAAGGAGAGACAGAACAGTCAGAGTGGATCAGGTGTCCCTAAAAGCAAAAAGCAGTGCTTTATTACCATTTCCACTTAAGGTCATGGCAAAGATCTGGTCTGGCTTTTCCCCTATTCAGGATTAAGGAGCTCAGGTCTACCTTGCTCAGTTCTGCAGGCACATTAAGATCAAGATGTCCAAAAATGATGATTGCACCAAATTAAGTGTTTCAAGCATCACAGAACATTGTTTTAGCTTGGCAGCAAAAAATAAGAACTGTTTATATGATTCTTAAACATTTGTATATTATCAGTGTGCTGAAAAAACCAAAACCAAAAATCAATTATTCACTCAGAAAGACACTGACATCTGCTTAGGAGGAGAAACTAACTTAAAGTTATTGCTGGATTTTTATGGAAACAGGAACGAATTTTCCTGGAGGACTAGAATGAGAGCAACAGTATCAAGGGCAGTGTTCATCCCATCCAGCTCACAGGTGGGCTTTTCTCATTACTGCAATTAAGGAATAATTCAGTAAAGGAAATGCATTGCAAGCTCTGAAAGCAGTGAATGAACATCCTGAAATGCATCCTTCTTTGTGACAGACCTGTTAATTCTGAGCTTCTGTTGAAGATGAAAATCATCTCCCGCAATCCCTTCTGTGAATATAGTAATGAATCATAGAATGGTTTGGGCTGGAAGGGACTTTAAAGATCATCTCATTCCTCCTGCCATGAACAGGGAACACCTTCCTCTATCCCAGGTTGCCCAGAGCCCCATCAGACCTGGCCCTGGACATTTCTGTCCTGTGCCTTGGGCTGCTACAATCTCCTTAGGCAACACCCCCAGCACCTCACCACTCTCACAGTATAGAATTTTTTCCTGATATCTGATCTAAACCTGCTTTCACGCTGAAACTATTCCCCCTTGAGTTAATAGTTCCTCTCCATCTTTCTTGTGGGTTCCCTTCAGGTATTGTTTGTATCGTCAGAAAACACCAAACACAAAGATTGAGAACTAACTCCTGATTTTGAATTTATGGCTGCATCAGTGGAATGGCAACCCTCAAGTGAAGCAGCCTAAGAATGAAGCAGGGAGCCTTCATTCTTAGGAGTGAGGGGAGCCAAGTGTTCCACTATGTGTTGCTACATAAATTAAACCCCTCCTCACATTAAAAAAAAAAAAACAACATAAAACTTGTTAGCTTTTAAAAATCTTCTGGCACACAAAGACAAATTAGTCCCAGCTAAAAAACTCTCTCAAGCCAAATTACAGTTGTCATCCAAACATCCTGTTGGTAATGATTTCGTTCACTGAAATGTTACATGCACTGCTTCAATTTATAAATCTGCATTTCAGATGAAAAAGTGCAAAATAAGGTCTAGTAAATTAGATATTAAAGATTTTGCCACTGACTGCAGTTTCTGTTGCATTAGACAAGCACATTATTTGCCATAGCAGGCAGAAAAACAATGACTAAAGGCTGTTATTATTCTGTAACAGCTACATTAAGATAACTGCAAAAATAATTGTAGATTCACAACATCAGCTCTGTGTAAACAGTTCCAGAAACATTTCTGGAACTTTAATTTGGTTTGCAGTGTTACATAAAGAACAGGGTTTAAGCCAAGGAATAGGGATTGACAATAGTAAAGTCTTGCTGGCCTATTATGCTACATCTGTGTTAGCAAATATTTTAGGAAGAGATGAAAGTGTCTGCTGAGCTTCTCACACTGCTATTCCATGTAGTTTGGACAGTATGCTCTGGATTAGAGACAGTCTTACCTCCTATGCTGAAGCTTCCTGATGGGAAGATTTATTCTGACATGGGAAGTCCTTGCAGTGGACAGCGGCAGCACACGGAAATATTGGAGGTCTAAGCAAAACACGCCAAGGGACATCCAGAGTGCTTTTGTAGAGGAGGCTGTTGTTTATTTCCACCTCTATAGAATCTACACTTTTCTGTCCTGAAATAGCTCTGGAAAATGAGTTAGCCCATGGTAAGTGGAGACCATCCAGGGACTCACTTCAAAACTACACAGTACTGCTCTGATCTGAACCACTGCTGTCGACACAGGCTTGCAGGGCTACCAAACAATTTGCAGCACATTTATCTTTCTGAACTCAACTACCACTTTCCTGTTATCACTTTAAGAGGTTCAGGCCTTTTAGGTAACACTTCTAGAAAAATGTCACATAGCATTATTACACATCACTTGGTTAATCAAGCAGCATAATTTGCGGAAATATTGTGCAACAGTAGGTTGCTGCTGCTAATGATGTGACTTAGAGATGCAGAAGTGAGTACGAAATATTACAGAATGTGTACTTAAAAATAAGGCCAAATTACTCATGTTCCTGTGACAGAGAGATACATGAACAGAAGATTTCAAAGCAGGAGAAACAGCTTCACCACAGACACCTACCAGAGATATCTGGGTATCTGTGCTCCACATTGATTCCTCTATCATGTGCACTCCATCCCCAAACAAACCTGCCTTGCCCAGAAAGAGGCATTATCAGACAGGTACCTGCTGCTGGCTCCCTGTGTCTTTTGCCAGCAGCAGCCACTGTGAAAGATGAGGTGAGCAGCTGATCAATTCCAGTAAGAAATGGGAGTTAGAAACACTAAACTCTGTGTGTATGTGCAGCACACTCGAGGTTTCATGTCCTTGTTTACCTTGGTCATTCCGTCACCTGATTTTGTGACATTCTACCTATAATCTCTGGAGCACAGGCAGTTCCTGCATACTGGCATGGACATTACTGGCTCCCCTAAAAGAGATGGGAAGAGGGTGAATTTGATTGTACCAATCCAGCAGTTGCAGGAGGATTCACATCAACTCACTCACTCACACACTGGGCATCAGCAGGTGACGTGTCATCACCAACCCTTCATATCTTCATACCTTGGTTTGTTTCCCCCAGTGCAATAGGCTGTACCTGGTGAGTTTTGGAGTGATTCCCTCAAGATCTGGGCAAGTCATCTGCCACATATCAGCTTTGCAAAGTGAAGATGTGTGGGACACAAAAGTAACTTTGAGATATATGCAAAGACATGCTCAGACTTACCATTTTTCCTCATGGGGAAATTCCCAAACTACAACATAGAAGCACTGCTCAGCAGATGACATGGAGGAATAAATTTAAGAAGCTCAAGGTGGTTTATTTGCACACCTCTGATTGCAGCTCACATCTGTGGTGTTCCAGTCATTGCTGTGAAGGCAACAGTGGAAACAGCACTACTGCTCCTTCAGATCAAGAACAGCCCTGAGGAGCCACCCAGACCAGAGTGACAGAATCTGTAAAATCTGGGCAAATTAGGAGGACCTTTAAGGATGAAGCAAAACATGGGCCAACACATTTGTTCTGCATTCCCCTGTGTCTGCAAGCTCCTGAGAGATTTGTCTTTAATAAGATGGGCCCAAACCCATGTGAATACCTTCACATCAAGAACTCCACCTCCCTGGGGTGGGAGACAGAAAAGTAGGAAGGGATAGGGACAAAAGGGCTGCTCAGAAGGATAGAAATAGAAAGAAAACAATTAGAGGCACATAGGGCTGAGTCCTGGGATGTGGCTGGGCACTGCAGGGAGCACCAGCCACCTGCTTATGTTGTCCAGAATAAACAGGAAGATGGACAAGCTCTGTTCAGGAAAAAGCAAAAGCAGACAAGTCAGGTTGAAAGCTATGCTTCACATCAAAGCATACCATGACTTGAAACCCATCAAGGCTGTTAACACCAAAGGTCAGTGTATATAATCAGTCTCAGGACTGTCTACCTGTGAGCTACAGCCAGCAAGGAATCAGCAAATTATCTCTCATGTTTAAACAACCTTGCACAGTGTTTTACATAACAAGGTGTGTATCACCACTCAAGCTCAAATGGGACTATTACAATCAGCCACTGTAACAAGCAGTGCAAGGCAAGTGTTTCCTGGTGAGAGCTTCTATAGCAGCAGCAGATGCATAACTCCAGGACATTTGCTCCTTTGATGTTTTGTACTAGCTCTACCCAGTTGGGCAAATCATATTCAGCTTGTTTCTAAACACTTAGTCACATTACAGAATTCCCTGGGCATTTTTAAAATGGAGTTAATTGTCATAAAGAACTGTCCACTGTGTTCATTCATGAGTATGAGGAATTGCATTGTACTTGTCTGATAAGCTTGAGGACCAGGGGCTGGTAGATCCAGAAGGTTAATGAAAAACAGAAGGAAGAGTTAGTTCTGTGTAATAGCACAACTAGAGCAAACACAAAAATGCAGCACTCACCCCCACTGACAGGTTGCAGGGAGACTGAGTTGTCTATCTCAGACTAAAGAGTCAATTTTCCAGCTTGAGCTACAGATCTCAGCAGTTTATGCCATTCTAGAGTTGCATTTCCACAAAATCAGTTCCCCAGCCAGCCCAGTTCATCACTTGGCATCTCCAGCATTTGTGCAAGGACCACAACCAGGACAATCACAACCTGGCCCACCTGGGAAAAGAGATGCTGAGGGCAGCAGCTTGCCCAAACCACTGCCTGCCAAGCTCCCCAAAAAGCACCAGGCAGAGGCTACACAGGTGAATGGAATTTTACAAGTCCAAGGAGGCCTATGAAAAGCCAACTAAATAGCCCTATCACTTTACATGATTATCAAAAATCTTTTTTTTTCCCCCATAAAAATAGCACAGTAATTCAATTACACAAGGAATTTAATGAAATCCCCCTTTAAGCAGCTGCATACACTAACAGAGTTAAAGCTGTGAGTGCCCATGCTTTGCACATAATGGAAGCATTGATTTTGAATAGTATTTTTATAGAACTGTTCTGGAAGGGTTTTTTGACAAATGTCTTCCTATGAAAATGCTCACTTGTCATAATCCAGTATTTTTCATGGAAAAAAAACCCAAAAAACCTGTATTTCAAATACTGGAATATTGTTTGCCTTGGGAAAATAGGGGGTTTTTTTTTGCACAAAAGCCTGTTCTCTATGCCATACAGCTCATCTGCTCCATTTCATGAAGTGATCAACAATAGGTCCCTTCAGATAAACAAACCCGGATAGAAAAATTCATTTCAGTTTTGGACATGATGTGCTTGCATAATTTGCTTTCTCATGCCAGTCTAAAGACATGTTTTTTTTTGGTGCTGCATAGGGCTAGCTTTTTTCTGACAAAGACATGCCTCAGTCAAAGATTTAAAGTTATTAGTGGCATTGCAAAGGCAGGAATTTAAGTGGTATTTAACAACACCAGGAAGCATCTTCAGTCTCTCCTCTTATCCCCACCCTATAAAAAGCAAGGCTAACCCCACCTTCTCACTGATGACTGAAAACTGGGATTGCCTCAAACATTCATAGGTAGCAGTGACACAGGTCACAGAACACAGAAAGACTCAGTGTTGCCTTTGGTCTAAAACCACTGCTAGGAACAAAGAAAACAACAAAAACCCAGAAGCAGCAGTCAACAGCTGAAATGAGCTTTGTGCAAAAGTAATGGTTAAAATTCCATGCATTTTAAAGGTCAGGTTTTCATTTAATGTTTCAGCTCATTTTCCATATCTTCACTGAACCAGGAGGTAGTCTTCCACTAGCAGCTTCCCATCCTCCCCTTTAATAATGAATAAAACTTTATGAAAGATTTTACATTAGAACTCACTTAAATTTTGAAGTAGAAAAATATTTTTACACTTTTCTACGGGGATAATCTTATGCTACTACTGCAAAAGAACAGGTCCAAGAACTTTTAGCATGAAATGGACTGAATATAAAGACTGACTGACTCATACAGGTGATACCTGAATAGAAGGAAAATTAACCTACTCCAGTTGTCTCACTCTACTACCCAAATAAACACAAGACACACACTCAGTGTTTTGTGAAGGGCAGCTAAGGAAAGTTGGGATATATCTCTCCCCTTTTATTTCAAATTACTTTCAAATTACTTCAAGTGACTTAACCTGCTTTCCTCCTGCCAGCCAATTTCTTCTGACATGGACAGCTCACTCAGTTTTTGCTGGAGGTGGTGGGTTGATCCCAGCCAACAGCCAAACACCCTCACGGGGTGCTTGCTTAGCCCCCTCTCCACCAGGATGGTGAGGGAGTAGAAGGAAGATGAGAATACTTCAACAGGGAGAGCAAAATGTGCATGTGCAAGCAAAGCAGAAACACAAATTCATTCACAACTTTCCATGAGCAGAAAGATGTCCAGGAACTCCCTAGCAAGGGGTGAGTGAGGACAGGGTAGGAAATAGAAGGCCTTCACACTGCAAACACCATTCAGCAACAGCCAAAACACTGATTTATCAACACTATTTTAGCATGAACCTGCCCCACCAGACCCAGTACCCCAGGACAGCTGGGTGCTTGCCCAAGTCCTGCTGCGCTGGGTTTGGCTGGGGTAGAGTTGGATTTCTTCACAGTGGCTGGTAGGGGGCTGTGTTTTGGATTTTTGCTGAACACAGAGTTGATACTATAGAGATGGTTTTTGTTATTGATGAGCAGGGCTAGCACAGGGCCAATACTTATTTCTGTTTCTCATGCTGCCACACTGGTGAAGGAGCTGGGGATGCCTGGGAGGTTGGGAGGAAACACAGCCAGGCCAGGTGACCCAAAGTGCCCAAAGGGATATTCCAGACCACATGGCATCCTGCTCACTGTTTAAGGTAGAGGGAAGAAGGAAGAAGAGGGGGATGTTTGGAGTGATGCCATTTGTCTTCCCAAGTCACTGTTATGTGTGATGGGGCCTTCATCTCCTGGAGATGGCTGAACACCTGCCTAACTATGGGAAGCGGGGAATGAATGCCTTGTTTTTCTTGTGCTTGTGTGCACAGCTTTTGCTTTTCCTATTAAGCTGTCTATATCTCAAACCCATGAGTTTCTCCAGCTTTTACCCTTCTGATTCTCTCCCTGATCCTCTGGTGGGCAAGTGGCTGCCTCAGGCTTGGCTGCTGCCTGGGATTAAACTACAACACCCATTACAGCACTGGCAGCTTGGTTTCTTCAGTGTTTGCAGACACACCTCTCTTCCTAAATGCACTCTACCTGTTCTGTCATAAACCTCACACCACCAGCAAGGAAAGAATGATGTGAATTTAATGCATTGAATATTCAATAACAGACTGTCCTTGTTCTATACATTTAAATTGCCATCTGTGAGGCACAGTCAGAAGAAACAATGAAGTTGAGAAAGCTCACTCCTAGCTTTTAATAATATGGAAAATTTGAAGTTAATTTGACGTGGAGCCAAATGGAATGGATGATTAGTGCTGCATCAATTTTAGTACCCTCCTAATACTGAGAAATTATTGTCTTTGTCTTAACTTTCTACAAGTTTTCAGACCTACTTCAACACTTAAGATTTTTTTTCAGTGTTCAAAATAGCTTTGTAAATATGCAAAACCATCAGCTCAGCTCAGACTGATTTCAATACCTACAAATTCTTATGTTTTGTCCTAATGTATTTTAGGCTTTAATTTACCATGAATAACCAAGACTTATTTATATTTACAGGGTACATATTGTACTCACAGGCATGAAAAATATAATTTGTCTCATCTAATGAGTCATCATTAGCTTTTGTTTCTACCTTTCCATAAGTAGAATATTTTTAATGTATTCAACTGGAGTTATTTTTACCGAACAACTTATATAATTATTTTTAAGAAGAGCTGTCATATGTCAGCCCATCACTATTACTGCAGGTTATTTTCACATAAATCAAAAACTGAAAAAGCCTACTTAAAGGAAACATTCCATGATGAAAAAAAATATTTTTCTCTGTATATAAAGGCAATCATGACCAAAACTTTTGGATTTCCTTTTTTTTTCTTAAAAAAAAAATGCTCATGAAACTTTCAGAAAGATGCTGCTTCTCTCCTCAATAATTTGAAACCAACTCTAGATAATCCGAGAAACCAAACAGAATTAAAAAATAAGATTGGCATAAGAAGCAGCTCTCCATCACAGTAAATTACACCCTCAACCCTTTCAAAACACTTGCACCATAAACTCTGAGGTGTGAAAATACACAGGTGCAGAGTCTTCCTTGGCAAAACACTTCAAATTAGTTGTTAAAAAGATACCATTTACAGGCTCATTCTTCTGAAACTGGGATCCCAGATAAGGAAAGATACACGAAAAATATGTAAAACATTGCTTCATCTCTGTAGCAGTAATTCAACAACATCAACATGCCCCGTTTAGAAACATCAGTCAGTGATAGAATACTTAAATTTCTAGAAAATTAAATAATGAAGCAGAAGACAAGCAAACCATACACCTGAATTTATCCTGAAGAGAATGTCCACATTTATTTAAGGTAAAGGAAACAATTTCTGCTGTTCATTCAGTTAATCTTCACTCTTCACTACTTAACTACAGAGTTACTTTTAAGCTCTGAGAAATGAGACTCAAATAGACAAAGTTTTTCCTTTAACCATTAATAGGCTGTTAAGAACCATGAAAAAAATGGGGAAGCTAAAACTACTTCAAGATACTTAAAACATTTTTTGAAAATAGAATTGTGACTGACAGATTAATACACAAAATATCACCTTGCAGTATCTGCAAGTATCACACACTTGCTTATCTGGTATCTTACTGTTCACACAGCTGCTCTCCCTTTGGCAGAATATTACCAGCACCACATTCCTGTCTTAGAGAACATGGTTAAAAAAGTCTTTACTAAATTGAATAGAATGAGCAAGAAAAACTTGATAGGACAAAAACCCCATAAAGCTTGAAGAATTTTTTCCAATTAAATTTGTTTTCCAGAAGTACTCACCAATTTTAAATATTGGCTCCATTCTTCATCTTCAAAAAAAAACCACCAAAACCTAAGGATAGTAAAGCTTGAGTTGTGGGAGGAGGAGAAAACAGTGGGGAAATTAAAACTCACTGCTCACAGAACACACCAGTGTAGTGGATGCCTGCCTGTTATCACAACAACCACCTGGTCTGGAGAGTAACTTGAATTATTAAGTGCAAAGAACCCTGCACACACAGTGCAAGACAGAGGAAGGTCAGCCTGACTTTTCAGATAAATTGGCAGGTGAAGGTGAGCGTGAGTTTTCATGATGTGTTAGAGAAACTGTGGAGCAACAGCTTCTGGGGCCAGGGATAGCAGGAATTCCCAGGTGACAGGGAAGTCCGCATTTCCAAACCTTGAAATATAAATCCTTCTCAGTCCTGTACACTAAGAGGTCATCTTTAAAGAGTTTACCCTTCACTGTGTCTGAGTATCTCTGGAGAGCTGATTTGAGGTGTGGCCAAGCAAAAAACTTCTGGAACTCATCTGCTTCTCAGAATGTGCCAGGCTTCAACCAGACATGTTGACAACCTCAGTAAATGACTCTAAGGAGGGGCCTTGGTTGCAGAGTGTCACTAGAAGAAAAGTGAAAGATTAATTTCTCTTCAGATTCCATCAATATTCAAGGAGCAGGAGAAAAAAATTGGCTTTCCATGGGTGTTGAAAGGGAAAATTTCCCAGTCTTCCAAGACAGGCAGTAGCACACTCACCATTAAAATGCAGAGGTGGGCTTCAAAAAGCCCTAATTATTATGCCTTCTGTGTTTACATGTTCACCTTGCAAATTTTGTTGTTCACCTATTAATCTATCATTATGTTAAAGAAAATATGCATAGCTCAAATATTCTACCAATCTCATTATGAACGCTTCTGACCAAGACCATTTTAGGATGGAGCAAAGTCTAATCTGTCTTTCAGTGTTAAGACTGCTGTAAAATCATTTTACAATCCAAGGAATGAAACCATATATGCATTTGTTTTCTCCTCCTCAAGAGTTTATTTTGCATGGTGATTTTACAGTTTATACTTCATATCATACATTTATTCCTTCTCTTGAAGAAAGGTTTGACACAGACACTTGCCATTACATTTTGAAACCTGGAATTGTGCCAGTAAAATAAAATTAAAAAAAAAAAGAAACAAACCACCCTATAAAACATATTAGATCAATACAGTGTAAATATAACATGTTTTAGAAGTTGCTCTGTATTAGAAGGAGAACAATCTGGGGGGGAAAAAAAAAGATAATCAGTTCCAGTTGCTAAACCAGTTCAGTGTATTTTATTTAAAGTCATAGCATAACAGGAATGCTTTTATTAGCCCACACCCAAACAATGATCAAACTGGTGTAGAGGAAAATGAAGCATGATCCTATGGTACTCAACTGCAATATAACATTCTCTGCCACACAGAACATATCAGACAGGGGATGTTCACAAAGCCCTTTCAGTGTGAACTCTGCAAAAGACTGTTTTCCATCATGCTGCATTATTCCATCCCTTATTTTGCTTAAGAAGTAAGCCACAAGTAAGCATTCCAAGAGCTGTGAATAGATTGTCAGTGCTGGCATCAACTATTCAGTAGTTTACACAATGGTTCACAAAGGAAACTGGGTAAAATTATGACTTGGAAATGGTCACGGACATCTTCCTCTTTGGCTACTTTAAAAGTTAGAAAATTCAGATTGGTACAAAAGACATTCATTTCAGAACCAATTCAAATATGTTTTTAAATAAATGGAACAAAATAAAGCATGTCTGGTTAATTTGGTATTAATTTTCCAGAATACTCTGCAATACATTTTCAAATATACAAAATCTTACTCTTTACAAAAAAGTTGTAGCTTGTGAATAAACTCACTTGAATTATCTTAGCAGCACTCCAATAATTAACTATCTTAATTTTAATCAAAAAGAACCACCTTAGTTTGATCACTGAATTTTGAGACTGCTTCTTCACGAGAAGCAATGTTTCAAAAGTTATAAAAGTGCAAGAACATCATCATGTTCCAAGCTGAAAGGCAGCTTCTGCAAGTAGTGAAATCAGTATTGCAAGGTCCTGATGTTAGTGAAATATACGCAGTGGGAAGAACTACACTTCAAGTACCTCTTCCAGTGTGGTATTGTTGCATTAAGACCAAAACATGCTTCTCACTGAACATTTTAGTGATCTAAATAAAATAGTTGTGTCATTTTTGTCCATCTCTAGCAAGTGAGATGCTCAGACTAAGTGATTTGGGTGGGAGCAGACGACCAGCACACACAATAGCATCAGCAGGCCTCCACTCAATCGGCCGGCTCGTTTTGCTGCCCAGCATTTTTGTGCATTTGTAATTAAATAAAACATGGCAAAGTACAAGACTCTCAGAGGACCTTCTCATCCATTTGGATAAGCATTTCTAATTCCATGTTAGACTTCATTGAAGAAGAGGAGCCTCAAATTAGGTCCCACAAACCGTTAAGGCTGCCTTTTAGCCAAAAACTTCTGTTTCATTTAAGCAAACTACTTACTTTTAGTAAGAAGCATTAATACATAATGAATATTTGAATTCACTATCAAAATGAGGATTATAAGAAATTACAAACTTTGGAGCAGGATCACTCTTACCATTCCTGATAAAATTCTGTAAACAACAATTTAATTGAGAATACCTGCTGCTTTGCAACACCTTAAGTGTAATTTTGTACTACTAGAACTACAAACCCAACATTTTCCTTTCTGTCTCTTTGTAAAGCTTCCTCAAAAGAGGGTCTAGCAAGTCAAGACCTCTGCAATTACATGTGAATATTAATCTTACATTTTAAACACCTACTATTACTATACTCAGCCTCAGAAAGCCTCCTTAGAGCAAGTTTTGTTATACTTAGTACTAGTACAGTGTATCAGCACTTCTTTGTGACTTGCTTCTTCTGTGGTGGTTACAGAGAACTTCACTTTGGGATGTCCGTGTTGTGAAGCACAAGAGCAACTCTGCTTGGAATGTACACCTAGGAAAAACATGACAAGAACAAGAACAGCTGAAAAACCCAGAAAACTTACAGGACACAATTTCTAAAAAACAGCATATGGAAAAAAAAACCCATATTTTAACTGTTAAAAATATGTCATTTGGGCACTGTTGTGGGTATAAAAGTCATACTTAAAGAATGATTATTGACTGCTTAGTCCCTGGCACTGGAATTACACAATATAAAAATTTTAAAGGCAGCTTGATTACAATCTCTTGTCTATTTTTCTTTTAACAGCTTATTGTGATATATTTTAGGTGGCTACCAGGAGAGGGCCTCATATGACTTACAATGACCAGTTTCAAAAACCTGAGAACATCCAGGTCAACAGATGGGTCAGTGATAAATGACAAAGTTCTGCAACTCTCTTTTGCTGTGAATTAAAGTTGTCCCAAGGCCTGTGATGTCATTTCATACAGGTAAATACCAGCAGTATGACACAGCAGCATATTCTTCACACTCTTGGCACCTATGGAATGTCAGTGGCTGAGCGATAAAACTCCCTCTCAAAAGTGGACAGAATCAAAATTAGCCATTTAAATGATTGCACTTTTCTTCCCCCTTTTTTTCCCCTGAATACCATAAAAATACCCAAACACATATACTCAAAAGACTCCTCATAGATCACAAAAGAACTCGTGGCAATGTATTTTACATGACATTCCTTCCAAGCTGAGCAGAGTCACAATCAGAAAACAAGACTGATATGTGGTATCTACCAATTACCTTGATACACGGTACTCCATCAATTGTCAGGCCTATGAATGTGTTTTCTGAACAAGTCAATAAAAATGCAATTATAAAAGGTAACACAAGATTGAAGATTATTGGTTTCATTCTGACAACGTCTTCTTTTGGACCATCCTTTATCCCTGTGGAATGTCTAATATTCTGCAATTTCAACTGCGTTATCTGCTAACGAGAGCCTGATGGCACGAAGGGCTTTCATTGTTTTCAGAACAGAATAAAGCAATAAAGCAAAGAGCTTTAGGAAAAGGAGAAAAAAAGGAAAACAGCTGATCTTCATTGAATCAGACAGAGCAGTGTCCAATGCTTCTTGAAAGGCAGCGAACATAATGATTTCCCCTAAGGTTTCAGTGATAAATAGCTTCTATAAACTGGTGCAGGAGAGGAAATACTTAATGAAGTCAACTACCTCAAAACATATAGATAAAGGAGAGATTCTGAAGTTGTGCACTGAGAAATTCAGCGGTCTGGGTTTGGATGATGAAGTGAGAAGGGAGAAGGAACAAACAGAAATAAGTTTTCTAAGAAAGAATTTGTAAAATGTTACTTCAGTGATGGGGAAAAAAAATAATGTTAATGTGGGACACAGCAATTCTCAATTATATTCTGGTCAATAATGTGTCAGATCCTAGGAGAAGTAAATTATCCCAATTCCTTTAAAGTCAATTTACATCAGCAGAGAATCTGAGAGCAGTGTGGATCATCCAACTCCAACCACTTAATTGACAAGCAGAATTTTAACTGGTTTAAGCAGAATTTCAGAACTTGCACAGATGATTGTATTTAAACTAATGACAGATATGTTTTGTACTTGACATGAAGAGCTGTGTCTGCCAGCTTATTACTTTAGTCACTTGTTTTTTCCTTACCTAGGGAAATTAAATACACTTTTTAGAGTTTTTTATCTTAGTGGGCTTCTTGCTAAATCATAGAAAAGCCACATATGGCTCTATCTCCTAATCTTACTTCCTTGGTCATGTAACCACCTCTGAGGCTATTTGCTACAAAAAGCAACAATTTAAGGCATGAACAATGCAAAAATATCAATTATTGATTAAGCATATGATTAATTACAAATAAGATTATTTTTCATTCCACTGGTGTAAAATTTTTTTGAAAGGAAAAATACGACACAACTATTAGACACTACTTCTTACAAATAATAGGCATTATAGGTATATAAGCATTATTATTATTCCTTTCCTCCAGCCCAACAATATTTCCAGAAATACCACATTCTATGTGCTCTGGCTTTATCACTTGTTTAAACAGACAGAACTCAGAACATTGTGTGATGGACTGAAGAAGAAAAATGTGACCAGTGAGGTTGGAAAGATCACTTGTCTTTCCTGAGATAAAGTGAAAACTGGAAGACTATCTGTCCAGGATCCCAGCAGGGTTTTCAGCCCCTCCACTCCTCCTTCTGACAGCCTGAACCAAAAAACTTCCTCAGCCTTTTCACTCAAATATTATTCCTTTTCTTTCAGCACCTCTCACCTGAATTACCACTCTTGTAGCAACATATCCCCTTTTACTTAAATTTATTTTCTCTATATTTTTCCTGAGCGTACTGACTATTTCAAGCCATTGTACCAAGTCAACTGTGCTCCAAGCATATGCTTCAATCTGCCACTAAGTGACACTATTAAAAAAGCCAGGAATCCATTGCTGACAGGGTAAGATGAAATGCAAGCATTTCACTGTATGTTTGAGTCCAGACACTTTCAAAATATAAATGTATGATAATCGAATTTTAATGTATGGATAATCCTTAGCTCTAGATGTGTCTGGATTGGACCTTGAACATTCAGTTGATCAATGATTCACTCTAATTCAGTGTCATCTACAACTGTGCTCTGTCCCATCATGCTGGTCACTGCTCCAGACTCCCAACAGGATCATCTCCCTCACAATTCCTAAGACCCTCTCCTTGATTCCAGTCAAGAGATGCACACAGAGCCTCTGACTGCTCAAACAGCAGTGGCCAAGCCAGTTTTTAACCCACCCAATAACCTTCTCTTCCTTGTAGTTGCTCAGCTCCTAGGCAGGAATGCTGCAGGAGACAAGGCTGAAAGTCTTACCAAACTGACTGGAGCAACCTTGGCACACAGCTTGAGTCATTTCATCAAGAGAACAATCAGGCTGACCATGCATGCTCTGACTTTGCTAAATCCAGGTTGGCTTTCTGACTGACCCATCTCATGTAACCCACTTGCCTGGGCACAGACTGCAAGAAGTGGTTCTGGTCTCCTGAGGAATTGCCCTACAGACCCCTCAGCCTTCCTTTTCAGCCTTGGTTCGGCTGCCAGAAGTTTTCCCTGACCACTATGATTTTTCTCAGATAATAATCACCAGCCTAGCAATCACATCACTGAAATCATCCAAGCTTCTGGGTGTACCCCACTTATATACAGCCTATTTAACCTATTGCCCTGCTACTTTATGTTCAGTAGTGCACCACCACACAAAAATATGTGAAAGCAGACTTTGCCCTTGGAGTCTGAGGAAAAAAAAAAAAAAAAAAAGCACTGCATACTCCTGTATTGTCCATATTATCCATCAAAGTTTTGAGTCTTCCCTTTGTCAAGGGAAGTCAAGGGGAGTCTTCCCTTTACCTTTTTTTTTCCTTATCAGCAGATTTGCAAAATCACCTTCCTCTGCTCTTCATTTTGTAGATATAGTATACAGCCTGAGATATAGATATCCATCTATAAATAGACAAGTGTACTAAAAGGACACAGAGGCTTCCTGATTAAAACCATTACAGGAAACCTAGGTATTCTTCAGCAAAAAACACTATAAGAGATATGCAATTTTTTACTTTCCATACCCTAGGAAGTGTCACTCACAGAAGTTTATTCTTTCATATACTGCTGCTGAATTATACACTTTCAATTACCAGCTTCAGTTCTACTGATCTCTGTTCTTTTAACCTGCTTTTTCTGATCACAATTTTTATCCCAATTCATGTCTCTTTCACCATTTCCCATGGCTCACTTGATGACCATAGACAGAAGTGAAAACCCAAAGAACAGAACACTAAGGAGAATTCATTCATAGCTTACCCACATCTTGACTGCCATCAATCAAATCACCCTCAGAGTCTCTCTTCTGTTCCAAGCTTTCTGCTCATCCTGAAAGTCCTTTCCAGCCACTTCCTTCCCTCCAGGCTCACCCATGTTGGGAAGGGCCTCAGGAGACCCAAACTCTCTGCTGAAAGCAGGGTGAGCTCTGAGGTCAGAGAGGGTCACTCAGGATCTCAGTGAATTGTCCCCCTGCTCTCTGTACCATTATTAACTTACAACCTCGAGCCCTCTAAGGTTCACACCAACTCCACTATTTTAGGAAGCTAAGAAGACACCTAAAAACACACACAGGAAGGTTCATGAGGCCTTTTCTGACAGAAGAGTGTAACATAGGGATTGGAAAGCATCCAATCTGTTGAGACAGGATGACTCAGCTGCAAAGACAGTTTTTGACAAAGTTAACCTTGAAAAGTTTACTCATAAAATATCACTGAATGTCTTTTTATTCTCAGCTTGTCAGGAATGGAATAACTGCTGTTACTTCACCAGCAGATGTGCTAGCAGAGAGGATGGTGGGGAATCTTGTTCATAAGGCAAATACAAAATGGGATTTTGTTGGCACTTTTGACCTTTTTATACTGCATATCCATATGAGGCAGCTACACTGTCTGAAACAAGGCAAGTCCCACACAGATCAAGACTTCTGGCACTAGAACAGTATCTCTAGTAAAGAGATAAAAAAAAAAAAGATTTTTAATAATCAACCTCTTTCCCACCAACTACCTATCAAGATCATAGTCTACTCATGCTGGCTACCTCACAAACAGGACAAAAACAACTGGTACTATTACTGGCCAGGATTGTAAGAGCTTTTCAGCCAAATTCTTACTCCTTATACTTTATTTTTTTTTCTGTGAATATCCAGAACACTTCTAGGAAAATAAGAGATTTAAAGAGTCAAGAAGAATACAGGAATGCCACATGTAGGAAGCACCTGTGAACAGCAGCAGCTATAGGCAGAAATATCTCCTTACATATTTCAGGAGAGGACTAAAATACACAGCAATCTCCAAATATATCTAAAAACCCACAAGCAAGAGGTTCTACAAATGACAACTGTTACTTTCAGATCTGTCAGAATAATTCAATACCAGGTGCAAGCACAACCAAAATTGGCTGGAACTGCAATGAACTACTCTTCCTCTGACTTTCAGGATTGGAAAACACCAAGCCCTAAAAACAATTTCAAGGTCATTTTGCAACAGATGGGAGAATTACTAGAACTCAGAGCTAGATCAAGCACTGCAGAAAAATACTCAGTAGAACATATTGCAGCTGGTAGATGCAGAAGGCAATGTCACAAGAGCCTGTGCCAACATCATCCAAAACTTTTAATTAAAATGAGGACTTTAGACAATCTCCCGTCCCTGTATCACCACTAATTTTCACACACAGACACTATTCTGAGAATAGAATTAACCATCAAAGAATAAAATAGATGATAGCTCTCCATTCAGACTATAATTTATTATATAAAATCTCACACATTTTGGTTTTCATTTTGGTAGATTTTGCACATGACAAACTATGTATGCTTAAAATAATGTGAAGTTTTGCCTTCCAATTTATTTTCAATTTACAGCTATACAGCAGGAATATGCAGAAAATAATTTCTTAGATTGTCTTGCTTCGTTTAAGCAAAAAGAAGTCGATATACTGCAAAGGGTGTGTCTCAAAATTTCTTCTCTATTACCTTCTGTACTCTTTTTTCAAGTTGAGAAAAAGTACTTTAAAAAAGACACCAAAACCCCTGAAAGACAAGTACTCTAAAGACAAAGACAGGATGAAACAAAATTAATAACAGAGTAACTTCACATTACATTTGCTGGTGGTTTTAAGAAGTCAAACAATCAATGAAGATGAACAAATGAATTTAGACATGTTAATCATCAAGATTTAAAAATCAAAAGGACCTTTGTGGCATTAAATTCTGATTGATTCACCTAGTCTGAACAGTTAAATTTCTAACTACAAACATCCTTTCATGTAATCTGTATATCTGCATATCAGGGGAGAAAACAGTGAAAGATTACATCAGTCACTTAAAATTCAATACATAAATCCTTACAATGAAAGTTATTTGAATGAATATTTTCAAAACTAAGGTCACTAAATGCTTTTAGATAATTTCCCTCTATGGGAGTATTTTAATTTGCCCACAGACTTAAGGAAGCAGGAAGTTGCACTTTGACACTCAATAATATACATTAAGGTCAAGGTTAAAAACTCAAGCCTGTAGTAAGGATATTCTTAAAATAAACTATATAATTTCACCTTAATTTAATGTGAAAAGATTTTATCACTGAATGCCAAAAATAGAGAAACAGAAAAGACAGCACTGGGGACAGGGGGAAAGGATTACACTAACATCTATTTATTTTTTTAACTAATTGGAATGAACTACAAAAAAAGCAAATCTATAAAAGTCAAAACATGTTGAGCAATTACATTTCACAATAAATCATATACTACTTTTCCAGTGACACAACATCCTCTGCAATACTCCACTTAGCCTGCAATTTCTCAGTTTCTGTTGGTGCATGATGTAGCAAAGTATAACCACTCCATTTTCATATAAATCCAAACGTTTGGTGTGGTACAAAAAATTTACTAGGACACTTATTGATAGCTAGTTTTTTCCTACAGCAAAACACAATCGAGTTGGATACCTTAGAAAAGGCCAACAAGATATTTTGAGTGATACACTACTAAAAAATTACATGTTTTCTTCCCCCTGCCCCAAATCTAAGTTTCACATCCAACCACAAATTAGGTGCCAGCAAATGAATCAATCCAAAAAGGGGCACTAAGATCTGACAGGGGTTGAAATGTGTGTGCAGCACTTAATTTACATCTTGCAAAGAGATGATGAGACATAAGCAAGTCTAAGGGTTCATCAAAAAAGCACACATAAACATACCTCTAAAAAGACTACTATGACAATACCAGAGTGGAGTTGTAAATAGAAATTAAGCTAAAGGGGTAAAAAGAATCTATTCCTACAGCGACAAAATGGTTCACAGCTTGTTATTAGAAAGTTTGATGGCATGGAATGTTATGTACATTTCATATATTTGTTAACAATCCATTATAGAAAAAGCGGTGAAATGGAAAAATTAGTACAGTTATTTAAATAAGTTGTACTACAAAGGGCATTTCTGTGCATTTTCTATGGAGTTTTCAAGATGTGTCTGATGATTTTGAATTCTGGCCCTCTAAGAGCTTTACTAAACAAGCCTGAAAACTGTACCGTGAAATGCTCAGCAGAGCTTACAAAGCTTCATCTTCTTCCAGGATTCTTTGCTCCAGAAATTTCGTATCTCCCTTCTTCTCATTTTGATATGCCACCTTGAATATTTCTTTTATTAGCTGATTTTTTTAGAATTAATCATGTCACATTTAATCTTCTATTTTTGTAACACATTTGTGTGCTATTAAAGCCTGACTTGAGGAGCAGAATTATTGCATGTGATTTCATTTTGTCACAACCCTCTGGGCATATTTTACTGACAATGTTTACCCACACACCTTAAGGAAGGTTCATCTCTCATTAAAAAATTTCTCCTTCAAAGTTTGTAGTGGAGGAGAAACTAAAATTTTTAAACAAGAAACTCAAGTCTCATGAATTATGAGTTATTATGAATTATTAAATAGGAATAATTATTAAACAACAGAAAAAGAACTTTCATGAGTTTATTGAGGTGGCATCATATGTTATTTGAAAAGAAATTTGGTGGGAAGACTTTTGAGTTGGATTTTAGAAAGTACAATTAAGACTAAAGAAACTCCTAAGCAGGACAAATTACCCAATAACCTGGATATAAATTGCTATTTGAAATAAAACATCTTTGTTTTACTGCAAAATAGCAGCTGGGAGGCATTTACTGTAACTTTAGCTAGTTCTTACATGAAGACCTATTTGCTGAATTTAGGTTTTCCAGATGTTTTTCCTCGATCACTTTTACTCGGTGTCCTTTGACTGGTACTTTACCTTTATTTGGTGCAAGAGGCATCCTCTGGGGGGTTGGCTGGAGCTGCTCTGTGAATTGGGTGGCAGAAGGACACAAGTGAAAGGGTTTACTGGGTTTCTCTCTGACCTAGAAGTGCCGTTGCCATGCCACAGCTTTTGGTGCAAAAGTGCATTTGCTGCTGTGTTTGCCACATGCCTTATGTTCCATATACTCCTAGCAAACCACAGCTTCACGTTCTGCCACGTTTGTTTCTGGCTTGGAAGGCTTGCACTCACCATCTAATGAACTAAATGTGAAATATACATTCCAAATCACAGTTAATTGGCTTGCAAAAGTTAAGTTAGTGATAGATAATTAAGATGCTCTCCAATCACCCAGGCAATGTATTTGAATTGGGCACACGAAGCAAGAGCTCTGGAAGCAATAATTTGCTACATAACCTTCAGGAATGAAACCTCAGACCTTTCATTTCAAATTAGCACAAATACTTACCCACATTATGAAGGCACTATCACATGCAGATACTTAAAAAAAAAAAAACAAAAAAAAACCGAAAAACCCATTCCTAAGATCCTTTACATCAAGCACAAAAATTCTTTCATGTAAAGAAAATATTTTAAATCATGCAAATGAAAGAAATGCCAATACTCTGGATACAACGAAAGAAAGAGAGGCAGAGGTTAGACGTGAAAATAATTCTCAGCAGTTTAGATCTCATGAGAAAAGATGTGACACTAGAAATTCATATTCTGTTCAACCATGGAAAGGGAGTGGCCAACAAGAATCAGTGCAGATGCTCCATTTTTTGCCAGCCCTTAAGGTTACAAATGTAACTTATTTGCAGGTGTTCACCTGTACTAATATACCTGTGCATAGAGAAACATACCCTTCACCCACATAAATGTTTTGGGTATAAAAATCTACTCAACAATATAAATTATTTCAGAATTTTTTTTCAGTGAACTCTTAATTTCCAGCCTTTCTGAATCTGATTTTCTTGTGCTTATGAGCATATACACAGATGTGAATGCATACAGAAAGAACGGGAAATACATGCACATGTACACATATACATAAAAAATAGGGAAAATAACATTTTAAAATTGCTAACTGTGATTCTGATCTCAAGAGCAATTAAGAAAGGTAGAGTTTTATTAGTAACCACCTCAGCTAACAGAAATTGTATGCAAGGATGTCTCCCAGTTCATCTCAGGTCATTTGTGGAAAACTCCTTATCCATTATTCATACCGCTCTAGGAATGGAAATCTTTGAAATTCTTGATGTGAACAGAGAAATCCTGTTCCATTTTGCAAAGTTTTTCTGTAAACTGAGGAGCAAAAAGTCAGTTGGCAAACACATGAGTGACTCTAATTCGTATTTGTTGAGTTAAGTACATGATTTTAAGACAGAAAAGGGAGATTCAGTTTCTGCAGAGCTTTAAACAAAGCAAGCATGAAGATGCAGTCTCTTGACGGAAATAAAGTGAAAATAAAGCAAATTATAATATTAAGGAGAGCAGCTCAAAAGCATATTAGTATGTTTCCATGCATGTTGGCAAGGAACACCATGTGCCAGACACTGCAAAAGTGCATGGAAATATAAAAGCAAGCTTGAAAAAGAAAAAAATAATTAATATTATTGGTTATAATCAAATCATAATGTTATCTATACTGTATTTAGACAAAGGTTAATTTCAGAAAATAAATTTAAAATATCTCCTTCCCCCAAATACTAGAAGGGACTCCATATTTGTCCAAAGAATTGCAAAACTTACATAGATGAAAGTAAAATGAAAACAAACAAACAAACCCCCCAATAATTTACTTACCATAATTGAATTAGGTCGATAATTGTGAGGATATTGCTCAGAGAAGTACTCTGTACTGTGGTCCAGCCTTTGATGCCCTCCATATTCTCCAGCATCAGAATCAAGAAGGATTTTATACTTGAAGGCAACTGTTAAGGAACTATGCCAATTATCTCTTAAACAGAAAAAAAATCATAGCAAAAAATCTAGAAGAATTAGTAGTGGAGGTTATGCAGTAATGGAAGCATGCTGATATATTCAACATAAAGCAAAAATCATAACAAAATGTAAGAAAAGAATGGAAAACCCATGCAGAACATATAGAATTATTAGGAAGTTTTGTCCTGAAAATTTTATTTAGCACAGTGACTTCTCTCACAGCAAGTACCCCCCAGTATCTTCTGCAATCTGCCATGAATGATAAATTTATACATTACAGCAGATATGCACAGGACTTTAGGTGATGAACTAGACTAAAAATGTACCACTAAATAAAACAACGGATTTGAATTGCATTTAAGAAGTAATATAATTGTGACCATCAAAATCAATTGTTATTTAGCAGTACTTTACAGTCTGTCAAAATCTGAGCAAGTGTCAATCAGAAAAGCATGTAATTTTACAGAAGAAAACCCCACAACTCCTCTGAGAGTCTTCTGGACAAGAGCTGGAATTATTATAGCATAGAGGAACAAAAGAAAGACTATATTGTAAGAGAAGGCTTTTTAACAGACCAATATTCTGACTGCAGTCGCTAAAATGGGGTGAATTATTTAATGAAGTGTAGCAATGAGTTGGAATACCTCTAGATAAAAGGGTTCCAACAGATTTAGCAAAAAATAAAAGATAAAACAAAGTTGAACAAAGTCAGACAACATAAGGAAATAAATGGTGAAATAAAGAGCTAACCCATATTCAAAATCAATTTCTTCTTATTTGTGACAACTGCAAATATTTTAATTTTTTGATTATTTCAGTACCTTTCATTTTCTTGATTGGACATAATGAAAGCATCTTTTTCTTTCCTGAAGTTACAACAGAAGGCAATCTCTACTATCTAGCAACCAAAAGAGAGAGGGAAAAAACAATGCTCTATAATCCACAACCTGCTTCCTCTATTCTTAGCCTGGAAGAATCTTACTTTCCTAGAGTTTGTATTTAATAGGATTAGGGATGAGTGAAGCAACACTCTTTCAAAAAAGCCAGTGGTTCTTAAACTGTTCTTAGGCTTCTGCCTTTGCCCAACCTTTTGAAAACAGGCCTGCTCAAAACCTGAAGGATGGTGGTATAAACAGAATTGTTTTCAAGTCTCTTTACACAACTCCATCAGATGAGGTGGGAAATTCCCCAACCACCCACCTTACTGGCTGAAATCTCTGGTGACAAGGAAGGCTGGAGCATGACATCACAAAGAAGTAACCACAAATTTACTCTGAGACACTTGAGTCTAGAAGACTGCAATGAAGAAAAGCAAATGCATGTAAGGAAAACAGGAAAACTGTCAATCAGCTCCCAAATCACAAATGGTATCTAATCCCTTCCCCACAAGTGTTTGCAGCAAAATGAGAGAATGGTCCAAAAGTGCCAAGTTAGTTGTTGAGTTCTACAGGGCAGGTGCCCAAAGATCACAACATTCTACAGCAAAACCTTCATGTTTTTTAATTTCCCTAAAAAAAAAAAAAAAAAGTTTGGAAAATTATACTTTGCCAGTTTTAGTCCTCAAAGGTTTTCATGTGCACACCACACACCTCTCCTTTCTTTTATAAATATGATCTAATTACCATTTATTTGCTGTCATGTACAACATGCAGAGCCACAAAGTACAAGATGCAGTCACTCTCTTCAGTGTCCTTTCAGCAGCAGCAATGTCTGCTATTATTCCACTTCCTATTTTATTAACATGGCAGGAGAAGGCCTCCATCAAGCATTTCACACCTTGCTTTGGTAATCTGCACTATACATTAAATTTAATAAGTTATCAGTGTTGTTGAAAGGCTTGACATGTTTAATGATTCCCTCAAAACTATTTACGGCAAATGCCACTGTTATGGCTATGCTGTTTTAAAAACAATTCATAAAATTATGTCTGTATTGCCAGAAAGTACTGCTGAAGTTAATATCACCATGTCTTCACACATATATTCACACATTCACAAAATATAGCATATTTTGTGTAAATGCTGTTAATCATATCCTGAATAATGGGGTCAGAAAAAAAATTTAAGATCTTCACAGATCAGGTATTTGTCTGGGAAAAATACCTAGTTTGGTAAATGTGTGCATTTACCTTCCAACTTAAAGCCTCAGAAAAAAAGTCAGTTTTCACATTTCAGAATTTTACAAGCATCTAGTTTTCTGAAGATTACTTTCACAAAAACGTTAAACAACAGATGTGCATTTTAATTAAGGACATAATAGAAGTATTTTTTAATGCAGTGAGGTCTGTTTTGTTTCTGTGACAGTGTTGGAAATACTATCCCATATTCTCACTGGAAGAAAAAAAAGCCTGATTCCTGTTGTTTGGTGCTCCAGCTAAATTTCCCACCCACTACAAGGGAGGAGAGCAGCAAAAGCAATGAACCCTTGTATAGACAGAGCTGAAAATGGAAAAAAACTGACACATTATCTACCACATTAATTACTAAATCATCGTGTCTTTATAATGTTTTGAAATACATATTTTAACACAATTTTTAAATTCAATCTTTGGCATGTTTATCGACACATTTGCAAAGTAAATGCAAATCATAAAATAGGAAAATCTTTTTTTCCAACACTTGCTGTTGATGAAAGAAACCAAGTAGTGCTTGTGGGGGTGATAAAATCTTAAGTGGTTAGGCCATTTTGCTTTTCACAATTCCTGAATTCCACTGAAAAATCTAGCATAATTTCAGGATGAAGGGTACCACTTTTGCTCATCTCCACACATTGCTAATTTTGAAGTCTAAGGATTCAACCTATGAGTGACAAAAAGCATATGGAGGGTATTTGGCTAAATTTTGTAATGAAGTTAAACACCTTGGCTTGATAAAATTCAGCTCAGGATATTTCAATGACAGGTGAAGCCATTTAAGCACTCAATGCATGCACAGGTACTGAGAGGGAGGGGAGCACTGTCCCTTTTAACTTCTGCCAAATATGATTTTTGTTTAAGCCACACACAAATTTACAGATACGTCAATTCATGCTGGTTGGTGATTATAAATATAAAATGCAGATTTACTCTGGAGCCAAGATAACAAGCCTTGCTAAAAAAGGAGGGGATATACACACATATAGCTTAATTTTAATGAGACTTCCAACACAGGGGAAAAATTATTTAACAAAATTAAATGTGGAATCTCAGGGAGAGAAAAGGAGTAATTTCTGAAATCTTTAAGTCCCTTTCTGGTTTGTTTTCCATCCTTTCATCCATGTTCCTTTTCAATAGAGGAAAGAAGGTTTCCATATTGAATTTTCACTGCAGACTGGCCTTGAAATCCAAGCACTATCCCACAAAAAGGCCTAAGCAGTAGTAAAAACATAAAATTGGAAACTTATGAATGGTTTCTCCATTAACATTCAAAGTTTTATCTACAATCAGAAAACTAGAGACAGCTGACCTAGATGATGATTGTTCATCTACTGCCAGACTGAAGCAAATTAGGCAGAAATAATTTGTTAGTTCAAGCTTCTTTTCTCATGAAAAGGCTTCTGAAAGAGCATAATTTATGAAGTAAAATTCCAGCATAAGCAGAGAAATGTTCTTCTTTTTCCTTCACATAATGACTCAGAAACTGGGCAATAGGATATGCCACTCTGATACTTACACAGGCTCACAGTGCTGCAAACCTCCTTCTTCTCCCATGCAGATCAAAGAGGCATTCCCACATTAGTATGCTGTATTTCATATTCACACCTATTAACCTTAAGTATCAACTACCTTGATGGAATTTAGCATTTGACTGATCCTAAATTAAGTCCTTTGTCTCAGCCTGCCAGAATTCTACCAGGGAGGGACAGTTACACAACCACACTTCAAAGGGGCGTCCTTGCCTTCAGCAATCACACACCAGTGACTCATTTAAATGACCTTACTTGCTCATTAGAAGCTCTAGATGCACGTTGTAAATGTCAGAGAGGCTGAATTAATGTGGGGATTTTTACAAAAAAGTATATTTTTGCAGCATTTTGATGACAATATTTGTGATTTCTCAGGTCAAATCTAGCTATTTGCTTATGGATGACTCTGGCTTCAAATCACAGAACATCCTGAGTTGGAAGAGAGCCACTAGGATCCAAGTCCAACTCCTGGGCCAGCACAGGACAGCCAAGAATCATATGTGTCTGAAAGCACTGTCCAAATGCTCCTATCTCTGTCACATTTGGTGCTGTGATCACTGCCTTGAGGAGCCTGTTCCAGTGCCCAACCACCCTCTGGGGAAAAAACCTTTCCCAATATCTAACCTAAACCTGACACAGCTTCATACCATCCCCTCAGGTCTTGTCACTGGTCACCAGAGAGAAAAGATGAGGACCTGAATATCCTTATGAACCCTAAATTCATGCCACCCTGGTCTCTGGGACTACAGTGCTTTGATACATGCTGTGCAAAATCAGCAATATCTAAAACAAAGAAAGCACTTTGTTTTACATATTACTATTTCCCATGGCATCTTGTTTTCTGCTTGAGCAGTATATGACAACATGAAATGTCAAAACACAGGTAAGCCAGCAGCAATTTATACTGCTCAACATTCACAGACACCCATGCTCACATATAAAATTAAGGTCTCATTCCTTGAATACCTCACACCAAAGTACAGGATCTTACAAGAACAAATCATAGAACAGAGCAACCCAATGTCAAGGAAAATAAGTCAAGAGAGAAGACTGAGGTACAAAGAGGAAGGAAAAACTGACCACAGACTGTGACTTCTCATACAGACATGGACTAGCTGAATGCCCACAGAAAGACTTTCCAAAGCAATTGGGACCAGCAGAACTGTAATGTTTGCTGACTACATCTTCTCATATAAAAGTAGAACTGGGGTTATTATGCCAACAGCCTACATACAGAGCAGTTGAAAGAAGAATGACATTTTCAGTGAGTCCAGAACTGAGGACTGACTACAAAAATGCAGGCCAGGCAGGAAATCCTGTACCTTTCAACATACCAGATAACATATCTGAGAAGCTGTATATATCACTACAATATATGGATAGACCAAAGCCAGCCATTTAATAAAGGCACATTCAAAGACACGTGTTAGGTGCACTCATTGATCTAGTTCAATGCACAAAACAAACTTAAACCTAAGTATTGAAAGGATCATCCCATTTCCCACAATTCCCAACATAATTCAGAAAAATGTTTAATTAAAAACAATTTGATCAATACATTATTGCAGTTTGTCTCTTCCGGCTTATAACAGCAAAGAGTATCAAATTAAAAATCCACTAATTTACTAGAAGAAACAAGCAGACTAACAACAAAATTTTGCTTTTAGGTACTTCCTCTTCACATAGAAGTTTCAAACAGATCATAAATAACTCCTTTTCAAGTGAAAAAATTGTTATGAAGATTTAATATAACGTTACTATATGTCCTAATAATAGATCATACTTTATTGAAGTCTTAGGTTAAAGGGATCCATTAAAAAACTATACATAAAATTCATGGTTCTACTTGCAGAAGAAGAGTTAGGGAGAAACCTTAGCCAACATTAAAACACCCCAAAGTATTTAAAAAAAAAAACAGATAAGGAAATTCCTCTAGATATTAAAAAGCTCCTTACTCTTCTCTGGTGAGCTCCCCTGCCAGAGTACTGTGTGCAGCTCTGGGATCCTCAGGACAGGAAATTCCATGACTGAACTAAAGCAACTGAAACGTGGAATTACCCTGAACAGCTAATAAATAAAGAGGAGGCTAAAACTGGAACTGCAGTGCTTTAAACTGACACAGCAAGAGTCACACACTAGGCTGTGTTTGTCAAAGGACTTGAAAGAAACTGAATTTGGAAACCAAAACTCCCCCAGAAAATCAGCATTAATTTTTGCAGCCTCTAAGAATTTGGACACAAATGCAAAATCAGTGAATTACTTGAGTAATCATTTACAGCTCAGCTGATCTAAGAGCACATTCTCAGTCCACTCAAGTTTTAAAGTACAAATGTACAAATGCAAACTGCCTGATGATGGTTTGCACTAATGCACATTCCTGTGGGACTCCATGCAGCATCATCCCACTGTGGTGGCTTTCTGCTGTGTTTTTAAGAAGTAGGAGTTACTTGCTTTCTCATTCCTCCACAGAATTCCAAAAAACAGCTTCAAAAATCTTTACATTCCATTTTTTTACTTTTGCTTTCTACAAAATTCTCTCTCATGAAGACGACTAATTTATAGATTTTTTTTTTTGGTGTACGCAAAGAATTAAAGCAATATTATATTGGTGACAAATTAGTGATTTCTTACCTTTTAACTACAGGTTGGATTCATATTAGGAAAAAAAGACATAAAATCAGCTTTCAATTTCTAAAACTTTTCCTCACAAGCAGAACAGTAAAGAAAAGGATATTTTCCTGGAGTTTCAATACCCACTCTGTAGTCCACATAACTTTGGTATGGATGGAAGTTGAAAATAAAAATAAGACCTGCTCTCTCAAATGCTATGACCTTATTGGATTCATGCTTTTCACTCACATAGGCCTAGGGGGAAAAGAAAAAAATCAACACTTTAAAAAGATTTTGCTTCTGTACCTCATTTCAAGTAATCCAAGTAAATATTCAAGGAATAGAACTAAAGGCATTAACATGCAAACTGAAATTGTTTATCTATGAAATTTCATATAAAGTTTTTGATTACTAAGCTGTAGCTTACTTTTTACAAGGCAACATAAAATTACAGAGGTAGAGGCCTGTTCAGCATAGAGCACTCGAAAAATTCCTGCTCAAAGATTGGTAACATGGTCTTTTCATCACACTTTCCTTTAGTAAAAAATGCATTTCTTTTGTCAAATGAAATCTTCAGCCTATTTGTTATGGGGATCTGCATCACATATAGTATTATTAATTCAGAAAATGAAGCACTCAATATGTTTTTTTTGTGTGTTTTTTTAGCAATCTGTGTGAGAAATGGCTTTGATAAGCCACAATAAATGGCTGCGCATACTTTGTTTTATTTGCTAAAGCCATTAATAAATAACAAGGCATCAATTAAAAAAAATCTTTAAAGTGGATTATTCTTTGAAGTGGACTAGAATAAAATAATTAAACACTGAGAAATTATAACAATTGATCTTTCATAAAAATTACAGTGTGATACCAGTGTAAAAAATGCAAATGCAGAAGCAGCAGGTTGATGACTAGGAGACTATAACTTACACTAGACTTTGCTGAAAGTTTTTCCTCAGAAATGGAGTAATTATTTTTATAAAGTGTAATGTCAGAACAACTTATACTTTTGCAAAGCAATCCTTGGATAGGATTACAGACAATTTTATAGTCTGCTTTATGCAATCCACAGTTACTGAATAAAAATAGGGAAAATAATAGGAAAACACCTTGTTATGAAGCTAGAGGAGAGTGTTTCAGGTTTCTATTATCTGTGGAAGATATTTCAGTGCCATATTGTGACAGCTTGAAATATACGGTGAGGCATTACACAGCTCATAATAAAGCACTGTTTGAAATTTCAGCATGCAAATTTGAAAGTGCTCTACACACGTACCCAAACTGGTGACTAAAACTTATCATTTTATATATACAGCTTACCTGGGGAGATGCAAGCCAGCCAAATCTTTCCTCCAATTTATTCATATCTCTATCAAAGGCATTTAGGAATTTATAGCGAAGAAGATCATCCTCAGTAAGATTAAACTGTCTTCTGGCATAGTGGTAGCTCTCATTATTCCCTATTCTGGGGAAGTCAAGCCATTCTGGATGTCCAAATTCATTACCTGCATTTAAAAATATTAAGGATACATGAAATCACATGCTAAGAATATACTAAGCCTGCTAATGCAAAATATATTGACGTGTATTTCCTTTCTAAAAGTTTTAAATTCCAAAGAATCTGCTTCCATATAGAAACCAGTCATTTTATTATTATGTCTCTCATTTTTTAATACGTCTCTCAGAAATTCCATTTGTGTTAGCAAGGCTGTTTGGCCGTTAAAACTACAAGAGCAAAATATCCATGGACTCCAGGGGAAGTATAAAGTGACGAATTATGAACTCCATGTTATCATGCCATGCTTTAAAAATTCCCAAAAGTTTTTCTGTGTAAGTAAGTGCCATTATATCTCAATTTGGTTTTTTATAGCAGTGGCTTCACAAGTCTGCCAGTCTCACCCAGATTATCTAGCCCAAAAAACTACTGACCAGACTTCACTTGAAGACAAAGAATAGGTTTATTCAAACCTGGACCACATTCAAAAAGAACAAAACAGGTTAACATTCAGTCAAGAAAAAGTATAGCTTCTCTTATGTAGAATCTCCAAAGCAAATCTCAAAGCAAAACCTCATTTGGGACTCTGTATTTTAAGTGACTTTGATGTATCCAAAATTTTCTTGGTTTATATATTGTCATTATTACAGATTGAGACAACTCCAAATGGACTTAATAATTCTAACTCATGATAAAACCTATTGTCCTGCAGACTCTCTGACATTTTGGACTATTCATTTGACACAGGATTAAATGGTATCAAGGACCCTGCAAGTTAAACACTCATTTCAAAGCCCATGACAGTTGATTAATGACAAACATTTCAGAGATTACACAACACCCACTCACTATAAAACAGAGACAAAAACATGTACCTGGAAATAGGTATGGAAAGTAATATAATGACATTTAAGAGCTTTTCTACTAAACCAAACAAACGAAAAAAGAATCGTAAAAGGATCCTCACATTTCCACAAACTGTTACTCAAGTTTTGTCAATGAACTGGAGCTTTGTGGGCTGACAGAGGGCAGGGATGCCAAGGGAAGGCAAGAGATTCCTGGCTGGATACCCTACATGTGCATCCACCACCCATCTGCACTGCCTAGAAGGCCTGGAGGACACAGGCAGCAGAGACAACTGTGAACTTCAATTTGTGAAATGATTTCTGTAATTCTGTGCTTCATGGGAACAAAGAAATGAATAGAGGACAAAAGAGAAAAGCCTCATATATATTTAGGAGAGTCCTTCAGAGCGGTATCCGCTTTGTAAACGAACTGACAAGTTGTAAATTAAATTTCCTATTCAAAAGCTAAACCACTAAATTTCATATTCAGCTCAAAACTGGAGACAAATATAAAAGAATCAGAATCACAGCAGGACTTACAAAATGACCTTGGAATAATGCTGGATTGAGCTCTTAAACTGTGCTAACAATACGGTTTGGAAAATGAGGAAAGATATTGCTGCAAAACAGACACAGTATCTAACCAAATTCAATATTCTCTGAAGAGCTAGACAAGGTATTACCTTCTTTCGTGATCTGCACACTATTGAAAAGATGAACCACAAGAGATAGTTCAGCTAGAGACAGCAAAAAACATCAGAAAGACAGAGATGACACGTATCTTGAATTGATAGGCAACAAAATCATACCTATTTGTTCAAGAAAGAAACAACAATGGGGGAAATAAGCAATAGGAGATAGCAAATAAATTAGACTGAACTAGCCCATCATTTCCATAGATTATTTCACTGTAAGTAGAGCAGACTTCCTTCAGGTTTATAATGTGTAATGACTCTCTCACCTCCACTCGCTTTGCCTATTTCCCCACCACAGTAACTAATCTGTTTCCAATGCCGTTCTGTTGTCTTGGCTTTTTAAAAGGAACAATATAAATGTAGCAAAATACTAAAAGTAGTCCTAATTTCCTAACTATTACTAATGGCTATTAAGAAAAAAAAGGGAATTTAGTACAGGGCAGCAATTTGACTGTTAAAAACTAAACACTAAAACTAAAACAATACGATACTTTCTGTTCCCAAAAACACAAGCTGAGGTCTAAAGTCCGCATGTACTTTGACAGTCTGTGTCTATGAGCATCTTCTGGAGAATATGCTCCTGAGCCTTTTGTACTAGTGGCATGAATGTAAAAGGGTCCCTTGCTTTCTCTTTATAGGAAGAAAAATAGTTCATAAATTGTAACAGAATGAATTGAAGCAGTTTTGGTTATGTTTTTAAATTGTGGTATAGGGAAAAGAAAGTAACATTTAGGATGAATCTGCTTCTTGCAATACATTAAGGCCATGCATCCTATTAAAAAAACTTACATTTAAATGCTACTTTTTTAAATGCTATTTTTTTCTAGTTTAGCTTCATAACAATAGGAGGGACTAGGAAAGAAAAGGCACAGGTGACCAACACTTGCTGCTAGAGATAATTATCAGTTCACTGAATGTGAAGCATCATCTGCCTCCTTCCCCACTGTTACACTTCTCATCTCCGACAAGAATCAGCAACATTCACTTCTATGCTTAGAGGCTTCTACAGTTACCAAGAAGTATAACTGGGATTTATTTTCCTCTAATTAATTTACTGTTTGATGTAAGAGTCTAAACTACAGATTGATAAGAAGCCAGCTGCCACAAATGATGCAAATCAAGACAATGGAACTAATGTAGGGGGGAGGCAGAGAACAAAGCTGAAATTAACTGAAGTTTTGATTAGAGAAACAAAACAAAGACAAATCCTTGAAGTGCAATGCATGCTAATTTTATCTAGGAATTAATTGAAGTTTGCTATTTCTTGCATATTGTGCACTGCTGGACAACTTTATTATGTACAGGATTTCAAGATGGCAATTCCAACAAATAAATTAACTTTCTACTACCATAATTAAAATTTATGTCACCCTTGTTTATGAGGATAGAAATGCATTAACACCACAAAGAAGTTAGGCTGCTGTGAATTCTTTTAAAGTTGATCTGCACAGGTCAATAAAGTTTTCTTGATCTCTCTTCTTTAGACATCTTTAGTAGCAATGCTCTCTGAAAGAATAAGCCTAAGCAGAACTGAAGGCATATTTAAAAGATGGAGCAGGCAGTTTCAAGAGATGTTATTAGGAGTTCTTTGCATTTTGAATTAAATACGATGACACTAAATATTTTAAAAGCAGTTAAAACAAGTAGTTTATTTTATACAACAAAGGTAAGAAGTTTAATTAGGTGCATAAAGCTAAACAAGGTTTTAAATGATCTAAAACACCACAAAAAGATCCTATTTAAATCTGATGAGTTGGAGACCGGACGCATTGGGACAAAAATTCCAACAAAAGTTGGAATTTCAAAAATTCCACCTTAAAGTACATCTATCAAAGTATGTGGAGTTCCACCAATTTACAGAAGTCAGATGATAAAGTCATCCAGGAGTTGTAACTGCTTTGAATTTAATTTCACTACCTTTTGTGAACAATGATGACAGTGCAACAGTCTGCAAGCTATACAGAGAATCAATGTAAATCAGATTTAGATAGCATATGGTATTTATCATTACTTCAAACAATAAACACTTCAAACAATGGATCTTCATCTTCCCTAGTTGTACAGCTCTTGGGTGTTAAGTAATTCTGTATTTACTCATATTTGTATCAAATATTCTTCTTAACATCTTAAAATCTTCTTCTTACTATCAAACCCAAACAATGCTATACTGTCTCTGAATGATGAGAGAATGAGCCTCACTGCAAGCATTCCTATAGTCTTGAAATCCATACAAAAATAAAATTAAGTGAAATTCTAAGTAGACTCCTGATACACCTGGGTTAGATAACATGAAGGCCTTCGCATATGTTAATCTTCTAGCATTGGTATTTAATGACATATTGGGTCAGAAAAGACTAACAAAATCAATTCAGGCAAACAATTATATTTTAACTTCTGCATGAAACACAGGCTAGACAAAATGAAAGCTAAAAATCAGGATAAACACCACATTTGTTTTGCAGCTTGGATCTTCCACGTCTCCTAGGGGAGAAGGGAGGGAACATTTAACACTCCCTGTATTAAAGGATCAAAGAATGCATCTCCTCTGGGATGACACATTCACGTGGAAACACAAGGGTGCCTCCAATGTATCCAAGACATGGGAAAGGACTGAGTCCTTAAAACGCTTGCCCTAAATCACACAGGGACACATTACTCTGTACAGGGACACAGTTCCTGTTGTTTCTCTCCCATTCCCACTTCCCATCAAGAGTTGCTCTGTCTCCTCTCATTTTCTAATGATGTTTACAAGTTGGGAGCTATTGTACCACACAATTTTATAAACACTGATAAAACAGTTCCAGGCTCTTAAAGGAGATAATATTCCAATTGTTCCAACAAAAATTCCAACCATACTAAGTGGCACTGTTCAGTTCTCATATTTCAAATGCAGATCTCTCTTTTGCCAGCTAAATTGCAGAAAAAAACCCAAACCAAATAATAAGAAATAAAGAATTCCCCTAAGAAGCACCAATTCTGCATCTCTATAAGGAAGGGCTGGATGCCTGAGAAGATTTCTTACATAGAGGAACAACCAGGCACAGGCATAGTAAACAGGCCATAGCATTTCTTACTATGACTTACTTTCTTTTTCAACAGAAGAAGATCACATGATAGTTATGCCCACATGCTGGTATTTAGCCAAACTCTAGTTACACAGAAAAAAAACCCCAAAATATTTAACTGGAATAAATTATTCTTTCATTTAATTATTTGTAAAGTTCTATCAAAGAGTACTCAATAAAATACCAGTGGCCTCACTGAAAACAGTATTCAGTTTCTAAGGGCAGATGAACATTTTCCCTTGAATGTTTACTGAGCAGAGCAAGAGTTGCTGCAGTTCATACTAACAGACAAGAAAAAAAAAAAGTACCATGAGAAGTTACCTAGGCTAGAAGAGACCTTGAGAGGATAATTATTTTATTAATCCACTCTTAGAAACTTTCAGGTGTGAATGTGTACACTTCAGGCCTCCTCTCCCAGTGTAGAATAATATATTTCTGACTTACCACTTACTCAATGTCCTCATACAGTATTTAAAAACAGTAAAGTAGCAACTAAACTCTTTGTGGTGCTTTCACACTGAAACAGTTCCCATTTTGTTGTTTCCTATTAGCTGCATCCCGGTAAAAAACAAGAGACTGACTTTGGTACTGTGACATTTCCACCAGGCTCAATGTGAACATGGCAGAGTATACATTATTTAGTCAACGACTTCCAGAAGCTCACTAAAATATTTAGGAACAGAAATATTGCAGAACACATTGCAAAGGTTAAAAAAAACCCACAACAAAACAGACAAACCCCCCCCCCCAATCTAGCAAAACAACACAAATCTATATCAAGAAACTTTTTTAACAGCTGATGCAGTCAGAGAAGTTCTAGCTAGATCTTTCAGTTTGGTGCACTGCCAATTATTAACTGGTACCACAACTGACAGGTCAATGGGCTTACAAAGTGAATTTAGAACAAGGCTGAGCAGTCCAAGAAAGGCATCAATCTATTTGCCCTGGGATACCCAACAAGCAGCAGTTTAGTTACTGGTAAGAATTTCATTGTCTAATTTTGAAAGAGCATATAAAGAATTAAGAGGAAAAAAAAAAGTAAACAGAGGAAAAAGACCATTTACATAGTGTGTGGTGCACAGGAAAGTTAAAGTAAATAAAAAATTAAAGTTCAGTATTATCCTGTTCTTATTACAGGAACAAATCTAATTACTTAAATAATAACTATGCATTTGCTAACAGTACAATACGAGGAAAATTTGAAATTAAAATTTGGAATAAACTTCAAACAAAATAGGGGGCAAAAAAAGCATTCTAAAATAGATGTCAGCAACCAAAACAGAAGGTGTGTTGTGAGAAGCTCTGGTTTTCTTGAAACAGTACAAATAAGCCATCAGAGTATACTTCTGGCTGCACCTCTAAACCTCTTCTTACCTAATGTCCTCAAAGGAGTACATTGCCAAGATTCTTCCTAGACTCATGTATCGCTGCTTTGAAATTAAAGCTTCTTTCTGCCAGCTGCCTCCTGCCCTCCACCTGAGGCTGGTTCAACCCTGCAATGCTGAGAATGTATTTATAAACTTCCTAAAAACACTTGTTTTAGAAAAAAACCTTCTCAAGATCCTCACAATTTTAAACAGCTCTTGTCTGCCATTGCTTTCAGTGAACCTGGGCACTTACTAAGGTATTTTCAGAACCAGAATTATGTAATTACTGTAGAAGTCTTTGAAAAGGCATAGCATCATACTGCTACACTACTTTTTTCTCAAAGAAATGGAAAACTCCAAACAGCACCTGGGCACTGTTGCACATTTCTTAAAGAGTGCAGAGGCCTCAGTCTCAAGGCTGTGGCTGCCAACATTAAGACTCCTCTGATGCAGAAAAACAATCAGTGGTATTTCTAAGTTCACTTCAGATAAGGAAATGGAGTTATTTGTTTTCTGAATGTTACATAAGTGATTTGTGAATTTGGAAGGTACAATCCGTGTTTTGTTTGAAGGACTCAGCACCGTTTCAAAGAAACCTGTTACTGTAATGTCTCCTGCTATGAACTTGTATATACACAAATATAAATAAACATAATATTAAAAAATGCACTGAATTGGTGTATTTGTTTCTACATACAATTCTACACAACAGCTGAAATCCTAGGTGGAACTAATACCTAACTAAAGCCATATTTTAGATATATAAGGATATTTGCTTAAGAATTAGTTGTCCTTGGCCAAAGGAAACCCCAATATTCCAAAACCATCATAGAGAGTAAAATTCAATATCCTACTCTGAAAATAAAAGTTTATAGAATAAAGAAAGGAATACAAATTTTCATATCAACTTCTAAAATTCTCACACAGAAAATCTTGAATGTTAGCAGAGAATTTTACACACTGGAAAGTGAAATAACAGTAAAATGATTCTGAAATTAGCCACACATCATATTAGATAGGAAACTTTTTACATTGAAATCCTTTCAGGTTCCCTATTCAGCAATTAAACATCATGGCAACATGTAGCAAAGAAGTTTCTGACCATAATTACTGTTCAGAAAATAAAGACTGGGAATATACAGATTTATTTTCCAGTTGCTCAATTATTATAGAGTGGGACAACACCAATACAGCATAATGTGTGTAGTGCTTGGTCAGTACATCCAAACCCATCATTAAGGAGAAAGGCAAATATTGTGATCCAGAATTGTATGTAAGCATTGTCTCACAATACAAAACATCTTCCAAATGAGAAGAGCTGCAAGTTTCTCTGACAGTGTCCTCAAATAATTAGTTTCAAGAAAGAGACTCACTTGAGTGAGCTGATAAAAAAACATAGCCCCGGCAATAACCAGCCTTCCTACTGTTCAGCAGGACATTTTCTTTCTACAATTACTTAAATTTCACTACTTAACAGGAAGACATTCAAATTTTTATTGTACTTCTACCTTGCAGCAAAAGAATAAATAAGACTGATGATAAATAAACATGCACTGAGGAGTCAAGGTCATATCAGGTTAAGGTTTTGGACTTTTTTGTTTGCAGCTTGGTTTTGTGTGGGATTTTTGGTGTTGCTTTGGGTTTCTTACACAACAGATGAAAATAAATGCCATGGACTGACAGTGGAAAAGATTGGCCAACTACACCTTTGGCTTCAGGGCTGCTGCTGAGGGGTGAATGAAATATGAGCCACCTGTAAAACTCAAACATGCTGGGGAAAATAAAAATACAAAATCCACATTTTAAGAATCACTTTGTTAATAGTTTAATATAGTCCTGAGAGAAGACATATTAGCTAAATAATCCATTTCTCTATAGTTATTAAAGTAAATGTTATAAGGAGATTCACGAAGAGAACTGAACATGTAGAGAAAGAACTCTGAGTGTGGGCAACAGGTAAAACCAATCTTCTTATCCTGCTACTTTCAAATGCCCATACTAAACCCTTTTGTGAAATCAATACACAGCATGAGCTGTAAGAGTAACTCAGCATAAGGTATTATCTTGGGAAAGAGTGATAATAGCTACAAATAGTAGCCAACACAAATGTTGGTTTGGTGTTTTCTAGCTCTAGTTAAAGACATACCAAAACCACCCATCCCCATATGGAATGCAGCACAACACAGCATTATGCACTGCTTTTTGGGCATTTCCACTCAAACCAACACAGTATGATTGCTGGGTTTTAGAAGGAATTTTTAGCTAATAACTCAAGGGAAAACATGGGGCTGCTCAAGAAACATCTAACAGACAGATTAAGAAGAATGGTTAGAGAAGAATGGCATTCCTGGAATAAAAATTAACTGACTATTTAAGCTAGGGAATTACAAGTCTGCCAAAATCCTCCTTATGAAAGTGTGAATATTTTGAGCAACCTGAGGAGAAAAGAGGAAGCCTCGAGAATTACAAACTCTCATTAGGCCTATGCCAAATTAAACAGTACATTTACATCATGACTCATTTGCTTTTTGCTTACTGTTAAATAAACAGATTAATCAAGTATCATAACCAGTTTAAACGTTATGAAGTGGAAATAATTTCCTTATTGTTCCTCTCACAATAATTTGACTCTTTATCCGGGAAGTAAATTAGCTCTGAAATACACTGATATTCCAAAGAACAAAACTGCTGCTTTGCTTTGCATTTCAAAAGCAGTATCCTCATTGGATGGTAAATATTTATGCTTGTATAAATATCATTTATGTGTATGTCAGAAGAACATCCTGCATCAACTTATTGACTTTTTGCTTTCATTGTTTTGGAGTCTTTTCCTCCCCCCCTTCAACTTGTTCATCGTTAGCTTCACAGTTTGGGGCTTTGTTTGATTGTTTTAGTTGTGTGTGGGATTTTATTTTTAAGATACCATTGCATAAAAAATGAAAGATAAGTGGTTTATGTAAAACTCTAACCAGACATTTGAAAGCAATTCTAAGTCATGTTTATTTGTTTTAACATATTTCAAAAATCCTAGCATAATATTATTATGGTGACAGCATAATCTGTTGAAAGATCTCTGCTCATTAGAGTCAATCACAATAAGGATGTCTAAGGCAAGGTTATTTGGATTGTTGGTGGGGTTTTTGTTTGTTTGCTGTTTTGGTTTTTTTCATTGTGGAAATGGGTATTGAAATTTTCAGGTTTGGGGTTTTTTTTCCAGAAAGAACAGTTAGAGATTTAAAGACAGGGTCTCTGGTATTTTGTCATGCTACAAAAAGGGCAGGTTTCAAGAAGAGTCTCATTTGCCTGATAATCAATTAAAATACTTATGACTATTAGTCTGCATAATAATGTCAACTGTTCTTGAACAGAAAATGCATTGTTTAAATTGAAATGTCTTGTCTGTAAATGAGATCTATTAATGAAGATGCACAGAAGGAATGTATTAATGAGAGAAACCTCTGATGATGTAATTCTGACCTGTTCAAAGCAGTAATTGCCCTGGTCTTCTCTCTCCCTCTTACTAGACTAGGGACCAAATCTTATACAGTTTTCAAAGAGATATTTTGAACTTTTTGCAAGATACAAGGCAAGAATTGCAAGATCAGACTACACCTGAAGAATGTTAAAAATCAGAATTCATTTAGAATCATTAAGATGTGCTGCTTCCACAAAAATTCTGAGCCTTGGAATGTTCACTGCATCAGATTTTAAAATGTAGCATAGATTTGCAACTGCCTCAAGTGGACATTATGCATGCACATCTTATATGAAAGCAAGTGTCACAACATCTGCTTTTTAAGCATCTTAAGCCTGATCCTTGAGCCATCCTTTGTCACATCTCAGAGTATAAGAACAAAAAAGGAAAATTAAAATAACATAGCAATATAAAGCTCGTATGTTATTAAAATTCTTTTATGACTGTTTACAACTCCAGGAGAGGACAAAGAAAGGCTGTAATTAAGAAGCAACCTCTGAGGAGCATCACCTTCTAATACTAATCTACAATTAGTTACACCAGAATAATTGCTGGTCTTCCAGTATGAGTGGGCACATGGAGACCACAACTACAGTGCAGGCTGGGGCAGACCTTTACAAATATCCTGATGGCAAAATGGGCTGGATTCACAATGTAAAGATAGTCTTGACTCACCTCTATGTTAACTACTGTCAGCACAACTAGAAGCAGGAAAAAGGGGGAAAAAAAAGGAAAAGAAAATATAGCAAAAAAAAAAAAAAATAGATAGCAGGCAACAGTTTTTAAAATTGAAGCAAAACCATTGCTCAGAAAAAAAAAAGGGACTTTAAGGAATTGGTACTGTGATGGCACCTTTGCTGCAAGAAGCAGGTGAATTACAAAACAGCCACCAAAACCTATAGGAACAGGGCTGAATTATGCAGGAAGGCATTCCTCTTTTTTGTCATTGTTGTTTTTGTTATGTAAGGAGACAGGAAAAAATAAATCTCATAATATTGAGAGAACAGTTGTTTGTTGAAATTTAAAACATAATACAGAAAGAAAATAGACTCTAACAGAATGTTACTACAGCTTTTGAAAAAGCAGTTGTGGCCAAAAGAAGCCCTTTCTGCATGTTTAGTTACTCCTTCACATTCTCCCTTCCCTTGTACTTCTGAAGAGGACTTGCCTTAAAAATCAGCTTTAAGAGGCATAAGAAGAGCCACAATATGCCCTGAGTTAAGCGGTATGATTCCACTCCCCTTCCTTCAGGTAAACATTCTCATCAGCCAGAAAGGTAAGAGAAAAGATAATGGACATTTGCTCCCTAATAACAGGTCAGTTTTTTAATTGGTCCCCCAATTCTCAGGGTTTAGTGCAGAAAATATTTTCAAATAGCTGGGAAACCCAAGAACCACTAACACACTCCATTTCCTGACAATGGGCACATTATATACGTAACTCCACACACATATCAACCCATACATCAAGAACTCTAGTATGGAGCATATCACTGGAAAGTGATCCAGTGCTTTTCCTGACTGTCCCTGTGGTGCAGGTGGGAGGAAAAGCTGAATTTTGGATGGTTTGTTCTGGTGGCACCTGAGGAAGGGATGATTACAAAATCAGATTGGTTATCTGTCTTCACACATGATTTTTTTTTCAAATAACTTTGGTCAAGAGAGGTTAGGAAGCAAGTAAATAGTTGTAAAAGAATGGTCTAGAACTGTGAACCTTTGAGATTTAACTTCCAAGAAAAAGAGGTTCACAATGAACCATCCCCTCGTTCATTCCATTATCTCATGCCTCTTTATTTGCAGTGGACAGCTAACCCTTCTTTGAAATTCAACAATTTGCTATACACACAGAGGCAAACATCACAGTATTCATCTCATGCTCAAAACATAAACAAATTAGCATCAAGACATGAATCAGCTGAAGGCATAACAAAACTGTGAGCCTTTCAAGACAAAACTAGCTAAGAATTTTAGATTTTTCTTGTGACACCAAGTTAACAGACAGAAAACAAATTTAGACTGATAAATGAGAATCAGAGCAGAAATTATTCCAGATTACATTATGGCCGCTTAAATCACGATAAAATTTTAATTTGTTTTTCAGTTTTGAAATAAGTACCTCTGAACTAGTGTACAAAATAATAAAAGCAATGTCATTTAGGTAGACACCTCTTTTTCCTTGATCAATGTTTTACTAAAAACATATGTTCAGATGAATTGCTCCTTTTCCTACCCCAAAGTTGCACATAACTGCTGGAATTAATTCTGTATTCACTCATTCATTTCTTAAAAAATATTATTTCCAAAAATAGTGTTTCAATTTACTGAAATATGAATGCATTTAAAGTACTACATTTCATGCTGTCATTGCATTGTACACAAAGAAGAGATACAGCTTTTTTAGGGGCCAAGATGAAAATATACTGCACATATTGCTTTTTCTGCCTTTAAGAAAAAACTTCTTTGTCAAGGGAAAAAGTAAGCTTTGATCTCATAAAAAAACCCCAACCTGCTTCCATGTCTGAAAAGTGTTACAACTGTTTGAGGAAAGCCAAATATGTACAAACACTAAGATGATTCCTCCTTTCCCCCTCCAGCAATGCTATATGGAAATTCAAAATGACAAAAGCAAACACAAACACAGACAAGAAACCATTAGAGATTACTTGCACAAAGAGATTTTGAATTGGACATATGAAATTTCTCAGTAATGATTTTTCATTCCTTTTGGGTTTTTTCTTTAAAAGAAAAGAAACTTGCTCAAGTGATAAATGCTTTACATGGATCACCTATAAAAAAAGGGGAGAAGAATCCTCTGAAACAAGTAAAATTACACCTTTATCTGCAAAAAAATATTTGCCAATGTCATTACTCGTTTTGTTTCGTTCCATTTCATTCCTTTACACGGCCACATTATGGTGGTAGCTTATTTCAATACTTTTTTTCTTATTTTGATCTTAATGGGAACATTTTATTGTCAGAATACAACATATCCTTTGGAAACCTGATATGTCATGGTAACAGCAGGAGGGAGGAAAAGAGACAGAGCCCTAACAGAAGCCTGGTAAAAACTTCTCATGTCCCTGAGCCCAGCCTCACAGTATCTCAGACATGGATCACATCATCCCTTTATGAACTGGGAAATGAAAAAAAAAACAGAAATCAAAAAACTTACTGAGAGAATACGGCATGCACACAGCACCTTTATTAAGATAAGTTTTAGTAATTTCTACAAGCCTCTTCCTGTATTTCAGCTTCCAGAGGCAAGCAATTAATTTAGTTCTGTATTCTTATGTGCAGTGTACAAACCAAATAGCCTTCCATGTAGGAAATAAACTAAAAACACAGTCTCTTTCTGGTCTACAAATATAAAAGCAACTAGCAAATACAAAAAGGAACTTGTACAATTTTTCTGAAAACTTCAATTATGTCTAGGCTGAACTCCACAAAATGAAAACTATTTTAAATGAAGACATGACACTCTCTGCTTCATATTTAATTAGGACACACCTTTCCAACCCTAAGTAGGAAAGCAGGATATTAATAAATAGTTTACTGTACTTCTACGGCTGTAACAAGCTTAGTGCAATATTAATTTTTCTGTTTTTTCTTTTTCTCTCACCAAACAGAACAATAAATTTCACATACTAATGAAATTTGCACAATTAATGCAAGTTTTTTTTACATCTATTGAAATTTATATGTCATTACTCTGCAATTCTTATCTGCCTGTGGGCTTTGAATAGCCATACAATCATTATGGTTGTCTGCAAAGTCCACCACTAAACTACATCTCCAAGAGCCACATCTAATAAACACCTTCAGGGATGGTGACTCCACCACTTCCCTGGGCAGCCTGCTCCTGTGTCTGACCACCCTTCCAGTAAAGAAATTTTTTAATACTCAATCCAAATTTTCAGTGGTGTAACTTGACAGCATTTCTTCTTATCCTATCACTTGTTACCTGGCAGAAGAGACCTGGCTACAACCTCCTCTCAGGTGGTTATAGGGAGTGGTAAGTTCACCTCTGAGCCTCCTTCTCTCCAGGCTAAACAAAATGCACTGAAAAATGTAGAGTTTTAAAGAATTAACTATTCACATATTCAAGAAGAAATACATAAAAGCTGTTTAAGTACAGCTAAATAGTACACAAGGATAAAAAAAAGCATAGAAACACAAGTGAAGACTTATGGAAAATAGAATACACATTCACATAGTACTTTGGTATCTATCAATAACTACTACTTGGACTATGTTAGCTTAGATAAAAGAAAAATGTAAGTTATTAAAGTCCATCCATGTTCAGACTTCTGCACTTTTCCTTTCAAGCAAAATTATGCACAACTCATGACTTGCTAAAATGGTGGCAGCCACTAGGAACTACAATAAATAACCAGTCATGAAAATAAACAAACAAGAACAGCTCAGCCTGAGCTAAGTTTTTTGTTTGTTTTTAGGAGTTCAAGGTAAATCATGCAACAGTATGCTGCCAATCCAACAGTGCATGTTAATACTGGTTAATGTTTTCCATCAGATATATTTTTTTCCCCATATAATATTTTGAAACAAGACCATACATTTCTCCATTATGAAGATAAAGGTTGTGAGCTTAAGCTACAAAAGAGCAGACTTATAATACAACCACCTAGATGATCCACGCTTTCCTGCAGTATTTTGTATTAACAGTTAGCTGGATTAAAAAAAATATATATGAGAGGCTTGAGGGAACTATTTCATAGTCTAGAGATTGACTCTTAAATCAAGAGTGAGTGGATTACTAGATTGCTTTTAAATAATCTCTCTAGAAATGCCACTTGAGAAGATACTCTATGAAAATACCTTGCTTGCAGGACTTGCTCTGAATTTCACAAAAAGATCTCAATACTTAACCCAGCTGAGTAAAAGTTCTAAGCTTCTGACTGTAAAAAGACTGCACCAGTACTTTTGGCGTGGAAAATAATCTTGTTCTCCTTAAGACATTAGTCACTTCTCCTGTTCTCCTGCCCTGCACTTTTATGTAGCACATTAAGACAAAAGTAGTGGTTTATATTCAACAAGGCATTCCAACTCAAAAGGTATCCGTACTGTTTGGAAAAGAAAAAAAATCTAACAAAACCCCCAAAAAATCCCCCGCCAACAAAATTCATTTTCTTTTCAGCCAGAAGTAGTTTTATTGTGTTGATAAACTCCTTTTCTAATTTACTCCACTATAAATTCCACTAGTATTTAGATCAGACAGTAGTAAGATGTTTTTTGCTGTGTGGGTGGTGAGAGAATGGAGAAGTTGACCAGAGAAGTTGTGGATGCCCCATCCTTGGAATTGTCCAAGGCCAGATTGGATGGGGCTCTGAGCAACCTGGTCTAGTGGAAAGTGTCCTAACCCACAGCAGGATTGTTGGGATTGATGACATTTAAGATGATCTTTTGGTTGTTTCCCTTCCAACCTACAACATTCTACAATTCTATGGAATTTCAAATTGAAGATCTCAAGAGACACCCAAGAAAGAAAAAGGTCAACGTTTATAAAAGATGTTCTCATGCTTTGCTCTGCAGACTTTACCATTTCTCAGAAAAAGCAGAAAATACCTCCTCTCTTCAAAGTCCATGCAAATTTAACTACAATGTTGTTCAAATTCTTATTCTAGCAAATTCCTCTGTGTTAGACTGATGGCCTCAAAAAATTAGGACAATGAGAAGATTCTAAGCTAATAACATCTTGTGAAAATAAGCTCTTGAACAAATAAAGACGTCTTTTTTTTATTCCAATGTCATCACAAAGTGTTATCTCAGCTTAAGCTACATTGATTTGGGGAATTAATGACACTACTGAGATGAAATCATCTCAAATTACCTCAACTGCATGCATTAAAATCCAAATTGGAATCTATGCCTAAGGATCTAATACGACAGACTTTTCCAAATACAAAATGTGCCCTGCACAGTCATGTCTCAAGCCAACAACTCCTTACTGAGTAACACATGGGGTTTAATTCTATTTGGCTCTGCATTGCCCAGAGAAACCAGTCTGAGAAAGAGCAATGTGCCACCAAAGGTAGGCTTGAGATTAACAGAGCCCTCTGCGTGCTCCTACACCAGCTCACTGCAGCCTGATTTTACTAAATTACTTGATTTGGATCACCTTTCTCTACCTCTTTAAAAGCCAACCCAGGCAGTTTCATCAGGAAGAAATTTTTTGCTCTTTGGTAGATGGATTTGGAGAGAATAGTTTTTCTCTCAGCCCTTTCCAGACTAGTGAGTACAGACAGACTGCCAAAAGTAGAAGTAAAACACAGCTGGGTGTGGTAAGAGGCTGCTGCTGCTTCTTTTCAGCATTGGGGGTTTCAGAAATAAGTAACTTAAAACAAGTACTGACAAATGATCATCATCAAAACTGCATGTAACACAGTGAGCAGCAGGGAGAAAAGACAAAGCTTTGACATCCACATCCTATTTACCCCTGCTTGAATGGGTATGCCTATCCTTATTTCCTGCTCCTAGAACACAAAATTCTTGCACAGATTTGGTTTTTTAACAGGCACACCACTTCTGTAGACAGCTGGCATTCAGGAAATGAATGACCTCCTGCAGTAAGCATTTCATTAGTGACACTGACAAACTCAAAAATCAACTTTACTCATCTGTTCTGTGACATGGCAGAGGCCAAGTTCTGCATGAAAACTGTATCTTATTACATGAACTTATTGTAGAAAGTACAACAGAGAGACCCCCCCCCCAAAAAAAAAGTTTACTCTCTCTCAAAACGTAAATTATAATGGAGACCCGAACACTGGACTTCATTTTCATCCATAGATAAACTTATTATTTACATGAAAATCTGAAAATACTTTTAATTTTCTTTAAGTTTTGCATTGTGTTATTCAACCAGGGACACAGAGCACTAGAAGAAGAAGTCTGAGCAAAATAATCTCAAAAAGGCATTTTACCTACCTTACAATATGAAGGCTCTTCTGAAGCACTAATGATTAACAAATTGTTCATAGACTGAACCAAGCTTTATGAAATTCTTAAAGTCACTGCAATATGTAACAGTTTAAAGCACTTCAAGTGTATATAAACAGAAGATATTCAAAGCCTTTTGTTTGAATCCAAGTTAACTACAGCAAAGGAAGTGTACGATGGCCATGCTTCATTGCTTAGACAATGAATCAATGCAAACTAAAGTTTACACACGTGTAGACAGAAAAATTTGCATATGTGCATACAAAAATTTTTCTATATATTACAAAATTTCAAGAACTTAGCATAGTTCCATACTATCTGGCAAAAATATTCTGTCTTTTACTCAAATATTAATTTTGGACTATGTCTGATGTTTAATCAAAACAGATTCTTATGTACAAAACTGTGTGTTTATATGCACAACTTCTCAGAAATTTAAGATATGTTTTTAGGACAGAACTTTTACAATGGTGCTTACATCCTGAATTAAGAAAGCAACAAAATCTAAAAGTGAGGTAAATCTGTTGATTTAAAACTTATTTGAACTTAGAGTGAAGAGAATCAAAACAAAATATACTTTAGTCTTTGGATTTATCTTTAATTATTCTTTTCCATAAAAGACACCCAAGTAAAACTAATCAATGCCATGTGTAAAGAGCTTAATTATAATTTATTGCAAAGAAATTCTGAATTTTATAGCTGTGGAGAGAAAAATAACAAACAACTATGACAGGAGAGAATAACAGCCATGTCCTGTAAAGTCAGAAATCCAGGTGTGCAAAAAAGTTTTTCAAAATTATATTAGCTTGTCATAATTTCTGTAATAAATTACATTTTTCAATAACTGGAAAGAGAAATTCCTCTAAAAACTATGCTGAACACTATAGTACATAGTACAGTTATATAGTGTAGAGTTATATAAAATTATAATATATAGAGGCCTATTTCTGTCTTCCTCAAAACAACAAATAAAACAACAATAAAGGAAAAATGGAGGCTGTCATACAAACAGAAATAGAGCTCTTAAAGACTAAAGATTTATTTTACGACTTTGTTTATTATTCTTTAGCAAGCCCTCACATTACATCAGGTACTATATTTGCAGACAAGTCTGCATGCACTCACACATTGATAGTGGAGATGTCACAAGTCTCAACTGTGAGCTTTGCAAATCATACAATATGCAAGGCAACAGGTGGAGCCCTAGAAGCAAAGTTTGAGACACTAGCAGAAGTTTCAACAACAGTATCCCATGGCTAAATGATGCTACTAAGCATAATTATAAAGAAAATAATAAATTTAAAGAATAGCAGTCCCATCCTCAAAAAAAAACACCAACAAAAAAACCCCAAAACACCCAACACCTTGTAACTGATGCAGAATGTCAGAATGCCTTGATATACCACAAATCTCCACTGGCAATGCAGTCACAGCCAATACCCAGCAGATGTGGGTACAAACTAAGGAAACATCAGCATTACTCTGAGAAAAAAAACAAAGTGCCACACGTGCCAGCTACCTTGATTAAGGCTATTCCCTTGACAATCCTGGAAAATCCCACCTGGATTTCACTCCATGAACACAGCTGCAGCAACTGCTGGTTCTCCAGCACTTCTGAGGATGCTGCTGACTGTGAAGGTTTCTGTTTCAAGGTTTCTGCCTTGAGAGGTCACAGTATGGACAGGGATGCACCACCACATATAGATTGCTGCCTCTAACAATGTTATTTATGTATTTAAATAACATACACACATGTATATTGCTTTATTCGCTATACTTGCAAGGAGGATGTACAGTCAGCCCACAGAACAAATTCCTAATATTGGGACATAATTTGTAAAGAGAGGTGGGATAAGACAGGTCTGTGTGTGTGATTTAGTTTTGAATTATGAGACAATCTCTCTCTTTAATTGTTTTTCTCCCAGCCACTCTCATGTGTTTTGAGGAAGTGTAGAAATGAAGCTTGCTTCAATCAACTCTAAATGAATAAATATTAACAGTTTGCACCTCTAGACCTTGCAGAAGAGACTGTCAAAGTGATTTATGAAGCCTAATATATAAATTTGGATTCTTCCCACTGCCACTGCCCAACCCAAGTTGTGAGTGGGGTTGCATATGGGGTACAATGCTACAAAGTTGTAGGTGGTCTATCACTAAGTCTCTGAGAAACTGTAGGTGAGATTTCAGATTACACCCTTGCTTTCTACTTTAAAGTGAACATAATTGTTTTCTGTCAGGCTGCCACGGAATTAAAGCACCTGCTGGAACTGGCAGCACATTTGTCACCTATCCTAGGCAAGCATATTAAGAAGGATGACGTCAAACTACCTCTCCTAGCGCTGCAGTCTGTACCAAGTGAGCACTTCAAGGTTGTTTATCCAGAGGAGCTGACTCAAGTGAGCAAATTTGAAGAGCATATGCTCTCCCAAGGCCACTCTCTAGGTGATGGTCAAAAAAGTCACCCTGTAACCAGAGCACAGATGTAAGATGCATAAGAAGGTGAACAGAGGAAACTATCAAAATGCAACATGTGCCAAAGAGAACCAAACTCGCTTAGGTTTAAGCTAAATATCCTGTTCTTGATGCAATTTTTTTTCATCTAGAATAGGCAGCAATAAAAATAGTAGTTCAGATTCTGTTTAAAGTATCATTCCTATTTATATTGTCAGTTATGCTGCACCATTTTTATTTCAGGTTTCTAATGAATATTATTAAAGAAAATGGTACACCTTTCTCACACTGATATTGGTGCCACTGATAAAGTTTTTGTACCATTCCTTTTCTTGTTTGTCAATATTTTTTCAAGAGCCTGCTGTTATGAAATTCCTTAGTTTAAAGGTAAGTTTCTGAAAAAACATCTAAGTTTCTCTCTCTAAAATACTCCAAGGAATAGATAATGCATGTCAGTTTACTAAAGAAGGTAGATAGAAACTGCTGTGTAAATTAACTAACAAGTGGGAAAGAGGAAACCTAACAGACAAATTAGAGAGTAGTGAAACAGGTGAATGTCAACCCAATTTTCAGTCAATATTCATGATAGCAAAAAAATGTTCTAGTTATTTCAAATAACTTCCTAACTATATACATATATATAGATTCAAAAATTGTTTTTCAGGGAGTGAAACTTGGTCTCTGGAGGCTTAATTAAGAGTTGTTTTACTACGGGAGAGTCATGAAAAATAGTGCTAGAGGTTCATGTAGCAACTAATCTCCATTTAAAGCAATGGATTAGAGCTTAAGCCAATTTCAAATTAAAAAAAAAAAAAGAACCAAGGAAATGACTGTTAGCAAGATGAAAAGCAGGACCCTATAGGGGCATAAACCAGTTAGCATTTGTTCTATGAAGGATCTCAAGGACCCAAAATGCTATTTAAGGCCCCTTGGGTATGTATATTCTGGGCAACAAAAGAACTACCCTCCCTTGTCTAAATCTAGCACACAGATGTATCTTGCAAGATAAGGAGAGACCATGAAAACAAGTCCACTGAAGAACTGGCATCGCTTTTTTACATGTCCTGCAGGCTTTCCCTAAGGGCAAGACAGATGCAATGAACAAGGAAAATACAAAAGGAACATTTAAAGAAAAGCATTTACTGTTGTCTACAGCTTGTCTTCAGGAGCAGAATGGAAAATGAAGCAAAAAGAAAATTCAAAGATGTAGAGACAGCAGTTTTGTAGCGGTAAGTTCAAATATTATTTTAAAGAAATTTATGTGAGTCTTTATTTGCACTGAAGTTAAACCTTGCTGGGTAACAACGGAGGTTGCTTTATTTTCAGGCTGAGATCAGAAGATTCCTGTAATACTCTAGAACTCTTATAGCAACTTCTATTAGTCCTTGTTTAGTGCTTGAGGAAATATGCTCAATCTCAAGCACTTTTGTTATTTTGTAGGGGACTAAAACTGACAATTAAGAATTTTAGTCTGATAGAAGTTTTTTATTTTGGATTTGCTTTCAAATCCTGATATTAGGGAGGGCAGAGATCTACGGCCCTAAATATTTTTGCATATATTTTTCTGGTTTTAAGTTAATTAGATGTGTATGGTACTTCAATATCACTGTAACTACAAACAAAAGCACTTGAGTAGGGGGAGAGAGCTTTTTCTTATTATTTACAATTAAAAAGACGACTTTCACTATTTAATATACACACATTGTAACTGCTTGAACCCATAAGTGTCATTAAAGTTCAGATATGTGCATGTGCATTGTCTATGTCAAGGTCTTCATTGGAAATTAGTAAAGAAAGAAACCCCTTAAGAAGCACACGTACTCCCAACTAAAGCATTGTGCAGAAGAACTTGATATTCTGATGACTTCCTAAAACTCTGTGTCAACTTCTGACTTGTAACTGGTCCATCTCAGTATTAAAATCTGTCTAAAACAGGAGCTCAGTTGTACAAACTACAGCGAAGTTGGCACTGTTGCTCTCTACCTGCTCTGAAAAAAAAGAAAATTTAGACACAGCAAAAGTTCCAAAACAATTGCTACTTTTTTACTATTACTATGAAACAAACTGGCCTTCCAGAGAATGCATTCACTGCCACAAGACATTTATCATTGTTATTCTCAGCCAAGCATATGGAGTTTCTCCTTTCCTAGGTTAAGTCTTCCATTGCAGATGCAGGCATGAAGCCTGAGAGATCACCTGGAAAGCTGCACATAAAACCAGAACACAGACTAGAGGAAAGAATGCTCCCAAAGGTTTTTGTTACAAGGGAACCAATTTACTGAAAGGACAGAAATTTCCTATTCACGTTTAACTTTGCATACAACACTCATTGCCAATAGAGGGATATAAGCAAGTGGGAAGAGAAATAAAAGTCTCCAGTGAAAATTAAACATCCAGAAACATGAAAACTAAGTATTACGACTTTCAGGATTTTGGCAGTGGTTTCTTAGAGATACATGTAAGAAGGACAGAGAACCATCCAGTGTGAAAAGTGAGAAAGATGAGAGAAAGCCACAATCAGTGTTTGGTGCACAAACTTCTGTCAGCAGGAATCTGCTTGCGCGTATAGAGCCCAAATGATGCTCCAACATGTGGGTAATTAAATATTATTCCAGATCTTCAAAGAGAAATTCCAGGATATGATATTTGAGAATACAGATTTCCACTCCTGACACAAGAGGTTTCTTTTTCCTTAAGGTGAGCATAGCATTCAGAAAATAGGGTGTTTCTTCGCTGGGTTTTCGGAGACAGGAAGTACAGATTCTTAATGGAAGGATCTAGAGAAGCACAGAGGCACGTGGAATGCCTTCTCCAGGCACTGTGAAAGAAGATTTCCACTCCCTCCCTCACCCTACAGGAGGCTTCTCCTTCTTACCTTTGGCATTCACATAAACCTGCAAGTTAAAGAACTCATTTGTCGCTGTATTTGCTTAATTAGATAGCATGTTGCAACATGCATTTTAAGGCTACACGACTGCCAGCATTCTGAATTTATATGTTTTTTCCTCCAACAGTTATTACAATCTTTCCACCTTTTTATATATAGCAAACTATAATGTAGTTACTGAACCACTTGCAGTACTCAGAGATACCCAATATTAATTGCTCAATCAGCCAGCATTGACACACTGGATTTAACATGCCACATTGCATTACTGATTATATTTCTAATCTTACTAAGTCAATCTGGGCCAAAGACACCTGCAGTTTAGCTGCAGTATTTAGTAAACACCTGCTTCCTTAACTATTACAGTATCACTAGTTTGAATGGAAGCACACACCTCATACCTTGAACACTTTGGTGCCTGATTGCACACTTCATAAATATTTATTTCATTAACTCTCTTTTTTTCTTCTCAAGAGTGAAGCAAACAACCTGTATTTTCTTGGAAATAAGAGTTTTACTAGTATTGCATATGGTGAATTAGTTCGTTCTGCACCGAAATTGCTTCAATTCTTTTTAAGAAAATCAGCACAGTATTTTCTGAGTTTACTCCTAATACAAAGAAAAAGAATATGTACCGGTATAGGTAAACTTAAATCCAGTGTCACCATTGTCTTATGTTCTCCAGGTTTTCAATCAGAAAATATGATGTTAAATACACCATTACGGAAGAAGGGCAGTATATATCCAACAGTCCCTTTCAACTTTATATAACAAAATATTTAACCACACAAGTAGAAAACAGTACTAAGCTAAAATGTCTATAATTTTTAAGTGTTACATTATCAGAAAACTGAGATGGTGATTTTGTAACAGGCTTTCAGCACTTTTGTTCCCCATAAGACTATCACAAATGACATATAGAACTTGTCAGACCACATTACAAAATTTTTTACTGTCAAGTAAAAACTATTTTGCAAAGAAGTTAAACAACTGAATGTGGCAAAGAACAGGCAACATAAATAGCTTTGGAATTTTCCATAAAGCTAAGAATATTCAACTTTTAAGATGACTTCATAAAACTAACTTGCTGATTAAATTAGACTAACACTTGAACTTTCTTGTAGCAACTGTGCTTAGGAAGTAACTAAACAGTTTTATTTTACAGTTGATGGACCAGAAGAAAGTACCACTAACTCTTTCAATTTCTGTGCTTTGATAGCAGCATGTATGTCCTGTGTCTGTGATTTGTCCTTGCCTACCTCATTAAGCACTAAGAAGCAATGAAATAGGTCAACTGCTTCCAGGCTACTTCCTGACAATTAATAACTGAAATAAGCACAGAGCTATCGTTAGTAAATTCATTGTTACCCTGCAAAATTTAAGAGAGTAAAAGAATAGAGATGAAATACGACTCAGCTGCATGAGCCACAGCTCACCACCTGATAAACTTGCAAAACAACAATTAAAATACTAGTCTGAGTTGTAGAAGTTATTTCTCATACACTTAGAAACCATCTTGATTTTATTTTCTTGTCTTACCATACATCTTGCAGACAGAAAAACAACGCATATTACCTTTTGTAATAAATCTATAAAAGCATTTATGCTCCAAATTTCAGCACTGTGATAAATAGTGTGGATAGAAGACGATGTCAGATCATTTTATTTCCCCGCCACGCATTCTGTAGATGAGAAAATGAGAGACTTTTTCCTGAGATTACTTACCCATGAAGTTCAGATAGCTCTCTCCTCCGAGTGCATGAGTAATGAGACGAATCATTTTATGAAGCTGGATCCCACGATCAATAACTGGCGTCAGAGGCATGAGCACGCTCATGTTTGTGTACATCTCGGCATCCATCAGGCGAAAGGCCAGGGTCTTATCACCAACCAGTGCCTAGAACAGTTCAGAAAGACACTGAAGAAAACCCTTGAGTGTAATAGAAGTGTTTCTAAGTTTGGGTTTTTTTAAAACGAGGGGTTTATATTGTAGGGGGAGATCTTGCAAGATCACTGCATGATCCAGTCCCTGTTCCTGAAGGAAACCACCAATGATCATCAAGTCATGGTGATGCTATATTCTGATGACTGCATCTGTGCACTGTGTGATGTGCCATATCAATCTGGTCTGCTGCCAAAACCTGAGGCAGGGATGTCCACGAGCTGAGCCTGGATTGGATGTCAGTCCCAGTTGTCTGTTTTCCCCTTGCAACCCTGCCCATTGTTACTGGGGCTCCTGGGCTGATTCAGTGTATAATGGTAACAGACTAGCAGCTAACCCCTGGTCCTACATTTCACCTAATGGGATCATAGTACTTTCAAGAACTTTTTCACCTACAGATATCAAATGTGAAATATCAGCATCAACTCAGTAAGTCACAGCTGACCAACCATTTGGGAATTTTTATAGAAAACACAGAAAATAGGAAAGCAAACACTTAAAGTAAAAGTTCCTGAAATGTAAAATAATAAATGGGCATAAAAAAACCCTCTGATTCAGATCTGCAGAGTGAGTATGTAACATTCACTTATATGCAATCAAGAACATGATTGGTTTTCTGTGATTTCACACAAAAGAAAAAACTGAATTACTAACTTGCTAGTGCTCACTTCTACTAGAGAAAGCCACAAAATGCTGTTCAATGTATTAGCAGGCAGATAGTGGAAAACATTTTGGAGCATTTATATTTAAAGAGCTGACTTTTGTCCAATTAGACCAATTCTTGTTTCATGCTCTTGAATGAAAACTTACTAAATTCCAGAGATACAGAAGAATTGTAAACAGGTCTAGCTGAAAAGCATCATCATCGTTTCATTTCCCAGCTGACATTATAACAGCATATATAGATTACTCCCTTAAGTAAAAAAATACTCTATTTAAAGGAAAAAAAAAATTCCTATGTGACAATGACAAGACTGAAGACTGCAATGAACAACTATTTTCTGGATTCAGAATGTGGCATTTGTTAGTGCCATTTAATATCTCCTAATCTTTCCATTGGAAGAGCAGCTAAGTGTTTCCCTATTCATGTTTTCTGTGGCAGCTGTGATTTTATAAATGGATATATTTCCCCCTTCAATGATGTCTTTGCTGCCCCAAAGAATCTTATTCTGTTTAGTTTTTTTTTTTCTTGTGAAAATCAATCTTCACCTGCTATTCCTTTCCACAGCTTTTTTTTTTCCAATTATGCTGCATATCCTTTAAAATACAGGACCAAACCTGTCTCCAACACTGAAGATGCACACAAACCAGGAAAGACTGTAGAGGCATGCTGATTGTGCTCTTTGCTCTATTCTGCTCAGTAATTCCAGGACTGCATCTGCTTTTTTGACAGCTATTAGATTTGGAGTTGCTGTTTTCACACTCTTCTTATAACCACAAGGCCTACTATTCTGACTGGCAACAGTCAGCTCATAGCCCATTACAGTACATTAGAAATCAGGATTGTACCCTCACATGGATCACTTCAGGCATCTTCAGGGTGAATTTTACCCACACTTTTTGTTTCTTTAGCCTACTTTTCACAAATCCGCCTGATGCACATCTGTAATCATTGTTTTCTTTTAATTAAAAACAAAGAGATTTTTTTTTCCCCTAAATATGACATTCTAAACAGAAAATGCAAAGTGATATGGAAAACAACTCAATTGCTAAAAGTCACCATGAAATAAAAGAACAGCAACAGTAATGTTCTATGCTGTGCTTTAGGGTGAAAAATCAACTTTGCTGAAAGCAGCTTATCACAGAATAATATATATTTTCAAGTAATTTCTGAAATTCTTTATCAGGATCATGCATTAAATGAACACTGTAACAGACTCTGAGATTAGAGTGTAAGTTGGCACACAAAATGAATTGTAAACTCAGAATGCTCTTTTTAAAATATACAACTTGTTTTGGACATTTCTGTTGACATTTATCGCAGAAAGTACAGGAAATGGAATATCAACCTCTATTATATAAAGGAAAGATAGGTTATTAAATAAAATATGAATTTTTTAATGAAAGGTTTAAAGATGTTAATTGTACAATTCCCAAATTACATGTTTTCTGACTCTTCAGAAACAAGGGTTAAAAGGATTGTGGGAGATGAGTGTTATCCAAACTCATCATTACTTTTTCTTTTTTTCTCACACATAACTATTATAATTGCTGTGCTTTGAACCAAACTGTTACAGCATATTTCATTTAGGTCTCAAAAGAGTATGATTTCAATCCTTCCAGAGAGGAATGTCTTTCATGAAGGGAAAACAAGTCACAAACAAATTTTTTAAATTGGTGTATCGTTTATGCTTATCAGAAGTCGTGTTACAATTTACTTAACAGAAACTGCATGGATTATACACCTTCCTGTCTTCTTTGGCAGGCAAAATAAGAAGCTTCAACTCATTCCTTAAAAACAAAACAAAACTGAAAGCCAATATTACCCACGGACTCCAGGGAGAATTCTTTTACTAAAATTAAGTATCATAAAATAAAAACACAGCAAAACAACAACAAAAAAACCAAACAAAAAACCACAAAAACCTAAACAAAACAAACAAACAAAAAAGTACAAAAAAAAGAGCACTAGTCCAAATCTACCCATTTCTGAAATTCTTGCCATCTTCCTCAACTCCTTTCTCATTTAAAAAAACAAAACAAACAAATCACCAAACTTCTAAACAGGACCTTTTCCTTGGTTATGAACAAGCAAACAACTGAAAATACCTGGTCGTGACTCTCTGCATAAGCAATGTATTTTTCTTCACACCGTCTGTTTGTCAATGTATGCACAATATTGCCCATATTCCAGTCTTCATCTTTCAGCTCCTTAATTATCTACAGAAATGAAATAAAGATCACTGAAAAACTGCTTTACCTAAAAACATGCAACATTATCTTGGCACAGAAATTTCCAATGGACTGCGAACTGTATTCTCATGCTCCCAAGTTTTGAAGTGATGAGCTCTCTCTGATAATCCAAAGAGCTGTCTTTTTCTTTTCAACTTTCCCACATAAATATAATACCTAGAATACTTGGTTTCTCCTCTACCTCCCCAAGGAAGCTCAGACAACAGGTTTTGCCATTTATTACATGAATCCTCTGATAAAGTGGATAATGTGATTGATAGGACCTGCAAGAGAGCACTGCACCAAAACCAAGGAAGAAATACGTGGGCACAGACCTACCTGGTTCACAGTATCATGAAATGCAATCCTGGCATATGGGAGCTTCCAAATGAAGTTTAACCACCAGGCAGTGTGGTGCTACCTCCTGATTTTTAGCAATTTAAATTGAATCCTATTAATAGGAATTTTCTGCCTCGTATCACATTATTTCCTTCCTCTGCTAAATCTAGCTCAATCTCAGTGTTAGGTTGTTCTTTTTTTTGTACACCACTTTGTAGACCTCCATTGATCCCTATGACTTAAATTAATATACACAAATATATAGACATAACAATAGAAGTGATAAAAAGGCAATAGCACCAAGATGGCCGATATATGCTGTAAAAGTTAACATTATAATTGTAACTGCCCATATACTCCTAAACAGTCTTTTTCTTCCTCCTTAGGTAAATTTTTTTTTAAAGTCCATAAATTCTGGCTCTGAACACATCGAGGTCCCTATGTACCATCATATTACATATACATCATATTACATCTATCTTGAATCTTAACTAGTACAACCACTGTTGTGCCAAACAGTTTATCTTTCTTACTTTTACAGATTCTTCAAAATTAGTTCATGGAATCTCTTGGAGATTCTTCAGTTTTTAAACTGACTTTAGCAAGTTGCCTAGAAAATTTCCTATGAACAGGTATGTACTTAAAAAATGGAGAGAGAGTAAGCAGTCTAGGAGAGCTTGATAACTGCTCATAAACTGTTTAGCTGAACTTCTCCCTTCCAACCATCTCAGCTTTATTTTTCTCTTCATAAAATGTGGTAACAAACTCTGGCATCACCTCTTTCTCTAACTCCACATCTCTACTCTGGTCACTTATTTGCAGTCTCTTTGGCAAGAAGCTTCCTGCCTACATCACACTAAGTTTTTGTACAATGCCAATCATAACTGATTTGCACTCAACATCCCATCAGTGTCCCATGCTATCCCATGTCAAGTGCACATTTAAGCTGGAGAAACTGACATTTTCTCCAGTTAAAGAACTTGCTGCAGCACAATTATGTTTCCTATCCAAGTATTGCAAATTAAATGAAGCGGACCATATCAGAGATTGCTAAATTAGATTGCAAATTTTTTGCACTTGTAAAATTCTGTGGTCTGGGTTTTTTACCCATGTAACATGAACTTGGCCACTTGCACTTTGCTTACCTAGGAAATTGCTCATCTTGCCTGCCCTAAAGTGTGTTAAGGAACAAAACAAAAAACAAACTAACAAAACTCCAAGAAACCCACAAAACATCACAATTAGGTATTTAGTGTTAAAAAAAAGAGTCCTTACTGCATTCCAGGACCTAAATGTCTAAATTACACATTACAAGTTCTAATGATGGTGTCTCTGTTGGAAAAGCTGTCAAGTTTGTCTTCTGAAAAGAGGCTTGAAATCTGTTTTTCAATTGGCCCTCTACCTCCTAGTTACAAAATTGAAAGATGCTGAAGGTAAGCTAATTTTTTTGTTATTATTCTTAGCTCCATACTGTATTTATTGAAGCATTAATGGTCATATACATTTATTGTTTTCAGATCATCGTGGCATCGCAAAGGATTTGGGTGCAATATTCTAGCTAACTGAAAAATGTTCTCTAAAATATCACTAGAAGCCTTTTCAGATCATTTAGTGTTTATGCCTTTTCTTTTGATTCTCTATATTAAGGAAAAGGTGATATAAAAATCCTTAGTGTAGTCAGAATTTATTACAGATTTATATCATTCAGTTTTGTAACCCCCCGTACCAATTGCAGGTGTTTGTGTAATTCACCTACAATTACTTTGCTTAAACTTTCAGGTCTATTTATACTCAATGACAATTTCTATGCCCAGCATCAGGAGGGTTTAGTGCATGTTTTTGGAGTGATTTGCTTGTTTGTTTTTATATATTTATATGCATATGGTTAACTTTTTATCTACCTGTTCACATTCAATATAGATTACACATTCTACAGATGTTGCAAGGCACAGGTCATTTCAAAGAAATTGAGCTTATGTGTATTGTATTAAGAAAACAATTATCAGCTGGAATGTGAATCCCAGCTCCTGAACTTCCTCACCTGAAATGTTCATAACATCTGACAGCTCTCATTTCAGCCTCTAATACCTGTGCTCAAGCCTGTCAGAATTTATTTCAATAGCACATTAACATAAGAGAAAGCAAAACTTGTCAGCAGGATTCAGAAGTGTTTATGTGTATGCACTGACAGAGAAACATCCCACTTTGAAGAGCAGGATGTATTTTTTTAAGCAGTCCTCACCTGTATCCACTTATCTGGAATGGCCATGGCAAGTCGATAATCAAAGCCCCCTCCTCCCTCTGCCACAGGCCGACAGAGAGCTGGCATTCCAGAAACATCCTGGAACAGATGAAACACCCACAGAATCATTTCCACAGCACTGCAAATATCACTGCATATTTCCCACCAGCAATCCTGATATACAAACACTCCAAAAGCAGCTTCACAGATTGACCTGGTTTAAAGGAGAACAGAATAAATTTAAGTCGGCTATTACTACACCCAGATGTGCTGTTTGAATGCAAAAGTTACAGAGAAAAGCATTATGACTTTTCTCATCAAATACACTGCCTCAGAATACTTTAATACAGTAAATATTTAAATGGGAAGAGACCTCAGTAGATGCAGAGTTTGAAATAATTAGCTCTCTTGAGCTCCAAGTAATCAATAGAAAGTACAGCGTCAACAAAAGACAAATTAAACCTTCATTTTGTTTATTGATATTTTGCATAAGGAATGGCATAAAAAAAGGTTAAATATAAAGCACACTAAGGAAGAAAAATACAATCTCTATTTTTTTATCAAAACCAACCTATTGATCCAGCTAGTCCTGGAATGTGACATGGTCTTACTGCATAATTTTCCAGTTTCATATTGATGGATGCTGAATATTCTTAAATTTGTAATTCCACGTTCTCAAAATATTAATTTCACCATGTTGTTAGGCAATTTTATCATGCAGCATTCTTTTTAAAGTTATCTGAACAAAAAATACAAGTCTCCAATAATTGCAAAATATCCATCAGCACTCAATTTTAGTAACTTCTGTGGGGGAATGGCTTCTCACTAACAGCAGCTATGGATTAACAAACACCTCTTGCATCTACACAAGAGAATTTATGGAATTAATAATGACTAGAACCAGGGCTTAATTAGGAAGCTCATTCTGATTTGCTGGATTCAATCCAGTTTTCAATCCAATTGCTGCACTGGAATAGTGAATAAAGATATTTATGCTTCAAGTCATACACATACACAGGCATACACAGATGGACATAAGGGAAGAGATCAACCAGATCACCAGGAAGCTCATGGATGGCATCCCAGGGGTGGAAGGCAGGGCTGCCATCCAGAGAGACTGGCTGGAGGAATCAATCAGCAGAAATGTCACACAGAATGTCAGAATGTCACCAAGCTAATCCTGACCCTGGGATGGGCCACCTCCTGCATCCATAGGGGCTGGGCCGGCCAGGCTGGGGAGCAGCTCTGCTGGGGAGAAAGGGCTGGGGCTGTGAGCCAGCAGCAAGCTGAGCTTCAGCCAGCAGCCAGGCCTGGCAGCAGGGATGGCCAGCACATCCCAGGCTGCGTGAGCAGCACAGCCAGGAGATCAAAGGAGGGAATTATCCTCCCTCAGTTAGCAGCCATTGGATCACACAGAAAACTCTGTCCACATTCCACAGGCTGTAAAAAACACATAGTGAAGTGTAAATTCTTTACAGGGTTTTAGATGTGATAAAAATTTCAAAACTTTCCTAAATCAGTCAGAAAGGACAGACACAGTCTCTTGGTCTCTAGGTTATACAGGACATGATGATATGAAACAAAAGCCTTTTTCTGTAATGCCATGATGCCAGTCTGGAGGACGTCCAAGTCTGAGATTTAAGCAAGTCCCATCTACTTAAATCAAAATAATTAAAGCCAGATTTTTGGGAAGTAAAATTTAACTGCATTCATATCCATGTCTACAAATTTTAACTAGACACACACACACACACAAAATAAAATAAATAACCATAAATAGTTTGTTGAGTAGATCAGATGCACTTCCACCAGGAAACCTCCTAGCCTGGTACAGCCCTCAGACTACAACACAGTGCTGATCTTCCACAGAGGGGGCAATGAAGTGACAACATGTGATCCAAGGGGGATCAAAAAGGACTTCAGGGCCTTGAGACAGTTGGTAAGGGAAGCTGAGGCAGAAGCCCTTTTCTCTAATTCTAGTCGAAGGCAGTAACACTGAAAGAAATGGATGGACTGAGTCTATTCATACATTGCTCCATGGCTGGTGTCACTGCCAAAATGTTGGGGGTTTTGGCAGTGGAATGGGCATGTATGCTGGATTCAGACAGGAATCACATTTCTCAGTTCTGTGTTGGAACCAGTTTAAGTGGGCCCATGGGAGCCTCATGAGGTTTAGCAAGACGCAAGTCCCAGGGGCTGCACCTGGGTTGGGGCAACCAGAGATTGAACCAGATCCAGAGGTGGGTGAGAACAGATCCAGAGCAGCCACTGAGAAAGACTTGGGGGTGCTGGTGAGTGAGAGGCTCAACATGACTTGTCAGTGTGCTCTTGCAGCCCAGAAATCCAAATCTGTCCTGGGCTGTGTCCAAAGTGAGCAGCAGGAGAGAGAGGGCATTCTTCCCCTCTGCCCCTCTCTGCTGAGACCCCACCTGCAGGGCTGCATCAGCTCTGGGCTCCCAGCACAGGAAGGACAGGGACCTGTTGGAGCCAGTTCAGAGGAGGGCCATGAAGATGATCAGGGGGAGAGTAGCTCTGCTATGAGGAAAGAATGAGAGAATTGGGATTGTTCAAGCCTGAGAATAAAAGCCTTTGTGGTGACCTAATTGTGGCTTTCCAGTGGCTTCAGAAAGGAGCCTACTATTTCACTAGGATATGTATTGATGGGACAAGGGGGAATGGCTTCAAATAGGAAGAGAGGAGGTTTAGATAAAGTATTAGGAAGCAAGTCTTTGCTCTGAGGGTGGTGAGGCACTGGCACAGGTTGCCCAGAGAACCTGTTCAAGGCCAGATTGGATGGGGCTCTGAGCAACCTGGCCTAGTCTAAGATGTCCCTGTTCATGGCAAGGAGTTGGAACTTGATGATCTTTAAGTTCCTTTCCAACCCAGGCCATTCTATTATGCTACAATTAAACAGCTAATTTCAAAGCATTTGTTCATACCAAGTTTGAGAAGAGCTGCATATAAAAACAGCAACCTCAACATACTGTTTCTTTGCCTGTTTGTGTCTATAACACTTCAGGCATGACATAATTTTACTTAGCATTTTTTCTTCCCATTATAAAGATCTTTAATCACCGCTTTATTTGGAAGACCAAAATTAAAAACAAGTGTATACTCAGTAACACCTAAAAAATTAGCAATTACTAAGACAGTGAATATACAGAATATTAAAAAGCTGTAAAATCATCAATTAATTACATTAATTAGGGAATATATTATCATTAGTTATAGCCAGAGAAAAACATTTTTCTCACATGGCACTGATTCCGTAGGCAAGCAGACATTCTTCACTGCCTTTTGTAATTTTCAATTATGTCAATAGTTTCTCACTCTGAAATTCTCCTTTAACCATGAAGCACATTGATCAATTCTATGATTCATGTAGCGACTTCCCGAGGCAGAAAATTATGTATTGAAAAAGAAGCACTCTCAACTTAAGCATGAGAAACTGAAGACACATCTTATTAAAAAAAAAAGAATCCTTAGGCCAGGTAATACAAGACAACTAAACTCAAATTCTTTGGTAGGAATGCTTATAATCTAGGCCTACCTAGAAAATTAATTGATTTAATTTCAAATAAGCCTACAGCTCAATGAAACCACCTCCAGTTTGCTACTGATTGCTCCCCAGATGCTGTTTTGGTATCTTGTCATTGAGCTCTTAGCAGTGATTGTCTATGATAGAAGACTTTACTATAAATAAGAAATTAAATAAAGCAGTATTTTGCTTCCTGAAGATAGAGAACTCTTAAGCATCACAAACCCTTTTATTAGAAATCCATATAGTCCCTAATGGTATGAGATAGATATCACTTTTTCCTCTAAACAAAATGAATTATTTAAAGATGATAATAGAAAAGAATCCTCTATGTTTAAATGATTTTTCTTCTGGATAAAGAAAATAATAGTGAAAATTAGAATTTTGAACGCTCTGCTGTTTCATACTCTTAAAAGCCCCATGTGCCAGAAACATTTTTCAGTCAAAAAAATTTATCTCAATCAACTCAAGTAATATAGTCTATTTACTCCTTTAGAAACCTGGAGAAACTTAATAATAAATTTTAATTACCCTATATATTTAACATCTATAAGTTTATTGCATTTAATTTGAAGGGTAATTGTCAGATATACCAATATAATTCAAAATATGCAAAGGATCATTAGGGCTGTTAATTTTTAGCACCACAGAGCACTACTGACAAATGGCTATCATGCACAAGCAATAAACTAATAAAAACAATTCTCATTACAAGTTCAAGGTGATGAAGGAAAAAAAAAAGAAAAAGAAACTGCCACATTAATTAATAATCTATTAATGCTGAGAAAATTCCCAGAGTGCATATTCAGGTTGTTTTTTCCCAGCAGGCAAAGTCTGCCCACTAATTAATATTTTTCAGCTCGTGTCACTGCTTGAGTACCCAAAGCGTGACTTGATAATTAACAGGAAATTCACATCCTAAAGCAAACTAATCAATATTAATGTCACTGAGAATGGCAAAATGATCTTACCTCTGCTATGGTTATGCATTCTGGGTGCAAGGTATTAATCATGTGATTGGCAAGCATCAGGTAACACAAAGCATCTTCATCCACATGTAGGCCAAAATACTCATTGTAATCTCCACTGAAGCCTGTGCCTAATAAGACAAGAAGTTTTAAAAGCCAGGGTCAAGTTTTATTTAGGAACACATATTTCACTCAATATTTCATTTTATAAGCACAGAACATATTAATGATTTTCCATCTATCCTCATAGCAACAAAGCAAGAAAATTGGCAAATTCAGATTTTTTTGATCATTCACAGAATATCCTGAGCTGGAAGAGATCCATTAAGATCAGAGTCCAGTATCTGGCCTTGCACAGGACCATGCCCCAGAATCACACCCTGCATCATCCAGGTGTTTTAGCAATCTTCTGAACCTGTTTAGGAATCTTCTTCACACCTTTGCCAGCTGTGTTGTGCTCCCATCCAGCCATCCACTGTGGCACTCCAGCCACAGGACTCATCCCACCAGTTTTCCTTATGCCAATCATGTCACAATCCTGGGACTGGGCTAAAGCTTTGAGCTCTTCTTTTTTGTTCTTCACATGTGTGTTGGTACAGAAACACTTCCAGTGTGGTTTGTTACAGCTGACACCTTGTGGAGCAGATTGAATGATCTTCCTAATGCTTCCATCCTCAAGTTTTGGTTGTGCCATCCCATTGCTCATCACTAGCAAGCCTGCTTTTGTCCCTTTCCCATCTAGTTTCAAGCTCTACCAACAAGCCCCTCTAGCTCCTGTGCTAAACCCCTTTTCCCCCCTGAGAAACAGTGAACTTTAGAAGAACAGAGCTGCACCAGGAGGGCTGAGATCAGAGCTGATAAATGGCTCACCAATGCCGTGGTGGTGATACAACATAGACGTAACGCCGTCGAACCGGAATCCATCAAAGCGATAGTCTTCAATCCACATCCTCAAATTAGACAGAAGGAATCTCAGGACTTCCCAGCTGAAATACATTTATTAAGCTTTAAAAACCTTGGGACCAACTAGAGTTCCTTATACCAAGTCCTCTACTTGCATATGTGGTACTTGTACTGAACATTTTATTGTTTTAATGACTTCTTCCCTGTTTTTCATTAACCTTTCCCTAAAAGATTTGTCTTTAAGTCTTTGCCTTTTTATGGCAAAAAATCTTAAGACTGGAGAAAGGAGGTTAGTAAAAACTCTCAACTATCTACATAGACATCTAACAGGGTAGTGTCTGAACACATATACTATATTTTACTACCCATACTTGCTGGTGTAATTTTCCTTTCCCCCTCTGAAGATTGTTACTCTCTGTGGGAAAAGATGCTATAGAAAAGGAAATAAATTTTTTATAGGCAAGAACTTCTCCCCAACATTTTATGGATTTATAGCAATTTTTAGGCATAATTGCTGTTGAAAAGCTGCCCTTCCCAATTAATGACAAAACACATGTCACCAGTAGAATACCAAATCACCTACTATGTTGCAAATTTACACATTTAAAAAGTAAACCAAGGGAAAGTTGAGGAGGTATATTTTGAAGTTCAGAACATCAGGAATGTGGTATAACACACACACATACACAAAGCATGGAGATGGAATCAAAATATAAAAGGGGTTCCAAAATGAACAAGCATGTGGAAACATTCATGAACAGATTTTGATATTAAGGAATAAAATAGTTTCATGAACAGTTTTCCTAGTATTCATCACCTCCTCTCCCTGGGCATTGGTCTCTGTAGCTTCCAAAGACACCCACATCTTGTTTCTACTGTTCACCCTCCACAGCACATCCCTCTCTGACACCCTCATCTGCATCTCCGGCAAGCCACAGCTCTGCAGACCTCACCCATCTCAATCAGCCAACACAAGATGTAGTGAAACTGTTTTTGTTCACATCTTCAACACTTGCCAATGTTACGATTTCTTTCTAACCAATTTCCCAAGACAGCATAGCTACAAACCCCACTTCCTATCAAGCTTCTGTTCAGAGAAAAGGCCAGGAGCAGGCAGTCTCTCCAGCCACCCTCTGCTGGGTGAGACAGAACAGGTAATGCTGCACAAACCACACCACAATTTACCTATGCACATGGTAGGCATAACGTAATGAAGGGGACCCTTGCTACATTTCATTTAACAGACATCAGAAACAGCAATTTCAGGGAGAAATTATGACACAAGGAATAAACTCCATTTTGACAAACGAATGTTACCACTTTCCTTCCTCCAAAAAACTTCTTCGTATGATGGATGCTTTAAGTCCTGAGTAAGTGGTATTAGAAGAAAAGAGGAGAGGCTATGGACACACTATAAAGTCAAATCCTGATCTCACTAAGGTAGCTAATTCTTATTAACTTCCATAGAATTTTAATATTTCCCCTTCTTTCTGCAAGCACTGCACAGAAATACACACTTGTGCATATAAAGATAGAATTACTACCAATTCAAAACCTCCAAATTTAGGAAATGTGAATCAGCTCACTGTGAATTCCCTCAGTTCAACACCTTTCCTGGGAATGCATTACATGGCAAGATTTTTTTGGTTATTGTTCCATTGCTACACTCCCCTGCTTCAAATCATCCAATTCACAAGTTAACACGACACTAGGAAGATCTCAGGAGCTTTTCTGAAGAACCTTTCATATATTTATTACTTCTCAGGTGAGATGGTTTGCAGTGAATGGAAAAGATTGAGATTGCTCTGATATTGCAAGGGATAGAAAAGTATCAAAAGTCCTACAAACTGGCAAACTGGTCACAAAAAAGCAATTTTGTGCAAACGTTTGCTGTATCTTATTCTGACTCAGCATGAAATTCACAGAAAGCTATTTCCTGCAAGCTAAATACTGTGAGAAAAGAGCACAGCATTTTCGCAAATAAAAATAGTATCTCACACAGAATTAGGATAATGCATGCACAAAGATTACATTAATTACTACAAGCACTATCCAGACTTGAAAGTTATTTCTTGTCATTACAAACATCTTGACTTTATAACCCTAAAGTCCTTAGATGGTGAAGAGGATTTTTACATTTGTAAAACATACACAAAAGTCTCAAAATGGATAACAAATGTAATTTTTTTCCACCATTGCTGGCATTGAAGATTGATCTTTGGGAAAAGATGGAGAACCAGCATGAACATAAATTGTAATGACTTTTAGATGAAAAAGCGACAACAATAAAAACAAACAAGATGAATTTGTTGCACCAAAGTATTAGTTAGAAAATTTATGAGATCAAAAACCTGAGTAGGAGCAGCAGATGTTTTCCAAGCATCTGATTGCACATGGGAGAGAAGACCATAAATAAATAAGTATATAATCATTTAATCTGTGATTTTAGTCTAAACTTGGACAAAAATCAGCTTTAGGATAATTTTTAAGAAGTATATCAAGTACTAGCAACCATATTGAATTGTAGAGAGATAACTACACAGCTCCAAAACATGAACCAGAATAACAGATTTTTTGAGACATGCAAATCACACAAACCATACAGAGGTTCATTTTTTCATCCAAGTCAATTTGTTCATGGGAGCAGCAATATTAGACATAGAAGTTGACAGAACAAATAACTTTGCAGAAAGCCAGCAGAGGCAAAAATTGAAGAGGCATTATTGAGATACAACCACCACAGAAGCAGTAATTCAGGAGCATTTCTAAAACAGTTCCTTCTTGTATTTTACCGACAGATATGGAAACGGGATAGCATTCATCAGGAATGTAATTTCTTCTGGAAAAAAGCCATATCTTAAGTTCTATCCTAAAAATCTCACATTTTTGCATATATCAAAATTAAGCAAGTTCTTTCATTGCATGCATGACCAAAGACAGGCTATTATGTAGCTTTTTTATGCTGTATCATCATTAAGGAACAGCATGATTTACAGTGTAAGAAATATAACTCAGAATTCACTCAGACATTCAAAACAAAGAAGGTCTTTACAGAGAAGTATTGCTGGATTTTTTCCCTTCACTCTTGGAGCCCATAGCTCATTTATTAAAAACAGATTTTTTTGTCTGAAAAAGTGGAATGAGCACATCTACCCTAGATGACCTAGTTTCATAAGGTGATAAGACATTTAACAACTTTGCTATACTAGGTCAGCAGAAAACCTGTGAAATCACTTCTAAGACACACTCATTATTTACTTTTTTCCTCTATACTAACAAAAAAAGCAAAATAATGATTCACCATAAGCATTTTAAATTCCAGTCCATGATGAACATGAACTATTTAGATGCACGGAATGCATTTAAACCAGTTAATTTTGTCACTATGGACAAAAATACTATTGGCTGTGCCTAATACAGTTTGAAGATGTAATTTTTGAACCATATTAATGTTGACCTCCAGGAATTGCATTTATTACTATGTATTGGAGAACTGCTGACCTTATAAGAATCTAGACTTTTATGATGATATGCCTGTTTCAGCTCTCAGTGTTTAATTAAGTTAAGACATAGGAGCACTGAATCGCTAAAACATTATTTCTCAAACTATCCCCAAACATTTCAACAGCTGACTGGCTTAAATTCAATCAAAAGACTGCCAAACAAAGAAATGGGCATTCAGTCTAATAAAGTTAATAGTTGCAAATTAATTGGATGCAGGGTTGCACAATTACTTCTGTGTCTTTTTGAGGGCAAAACTCCAGTTCTTCACAAACCACAGACAAATATGCAATATTATATGCAAAATCATAGAATGGTTTAGGTTGGACAAGACCTCCGAGATCACTGAGCACAACTCTTAACAGCACCACGTTCACTACTAAGCCATGTCCCTGTGTGTGCCACATCCACACATTTTAAATGCTGCCAGGGATGGTTCTTCCACCACTCCTCTGGGCAGCCTGTCACACAGGCTCACCCTTCCAGTGAAGACATTTTTCCTGATATATAATCTTGAGGCCAGGTTCTCTTGTCCTGTCACTTGCTGCTTGGGAGAAGAAAGCCACCCCACCACACTACACCCTCCTGGCAGGAAGTTGTAGAGACCAGTAAGGTCTCCCCTGAACCTTCTTTTCTCCAAACTAAATAGTCTGAGTTCCCTCAGCTATTTCTCACAGGAGAAGCAGTCTGGCTTTACAAACAAACAACAACAAACAAATTACAATAATAATAATATATATATTATACATAATCCACATTATATTTTATATATTTACACTTTTCTATTTAAAAATTCTAATAAGCAGACCACTGGTTATTATGCAGCTTGTTTGGTTTGTTTTGAGAGTGAACAAGAGCAGCAGCTTTGAAGATGCAGAGGGTTTTCCAATTTAGTTAAAATTGGAATTGTAGAGTGCCACACCAGACAACAGCCCTTCTGCCACCATTAATCCTGATCATCATAAGTCCACTGCTACCTAGGGAGGAAGCACTTTTTTTCAATATGCTGTAAACAATATAACAGCCCTATGCATTTATTAAACTTATAGACTTACATTCAATAATTACTTTGGCAAAATGAACTCTTAGAACTAGGCACATTGTTTATTCATATAGAATCAGTAGTTCTGAAGTGTTCATGAAAGTATTTTAACTTTTTTCCGCCTAAAATTCTACTTCCCCTGTTGGTACCAAGCAGTGCCATACAGCAAGGTGAAACAAGAATTTCCCAATTTTTGATGGCTTAGACATTTGATCAATGCTTTGAAAAGACACCTCATTTTAAAATTGTGCAGGTTAATTCTGCACCAATTCTCTCTCAGATTTTGCCAATGAATTAAACATGTTTATGAATATATTCACATGACCTTCCAGAAATGCCATTTGCACAAAAAAAAATTTCTCCTCAAATGAACTATGGATTACATAAGGGTTTAAAATAACCTACAAGTAAGCAGCACTGTCCTAGGCCAACATTTTTATGGCTAGTCCTGTCCACACTTGGTAGGAGTAAACTAGTGTCAAATAAGGCATTCAGTTATCTGCCCAATAAAATGGAAGTGATAATTCAGATACTACTCAGCAAAGGTTATGTCCTGCAAAATGTGAATATAAGAACAGCCTTGGAGGCAAAGCAGGTAGGTACTTATTGTAATGAAATTTAATACTCTGGATGCTTTTTGCTCAGTGGGCTTCCTGAGTTAAATAGAAAAGAAAAAAAAAACCAACAAGTATGTACTGAAGACAATTACCTCAGTTTTAAGAAAGCCTGCAGGACATACACATTTTAAAATAAAGAAAGTACCAAAAAATATTACAAAACTCTTTTAAAAAGCTGATAAAGCCTACACGGATTTCAGCTACGATTTCAATAAATTAGCATCCCACTTATATTCTACCCAAGTAAATTATACACTTATAAAATAAAAATCTTTGAGATTATTTAAAATTCTGTTCTCCCAAAATAAACCTCGAAGACAATATTAAGTTTCTTTGGTCATATAATCAACTCCACAAATTAACAAACAAAATTTGCTGTTCTACAAAACACAACTAAATCACAGCTTTAAAGGTGTATTGTCAGAATTTGCAGACAATTCAATGCAATTCATGGTTTCCATAATTAAACAGTAGTTTACTGTTCAACACTGAGCTTGCTTTCAAAATAAGTCTAAATGTAGAGCACAAATAGCTACAAAGTATTAAATGTCAGGTGACTTGGTTTTAAAGAGATCACTATCCTCAACTCTACCCAGAAAACAGCACCAGAGTTGAGATGGGGACTGGTAAAGGATCAAGTGTCAAGGGAGATTTAACTGCTTCCTTGTGAGGTGCTTTTTCTCCCCTGAAATAGTATGCTACTATATATTTGTAAGAATAGACAACAATTATCCTCAACTTTATTTATTCCCTATATAGGAAAACAAAATCAACAAAACTACGCTCAAAATCAATTCATTTCATTACTGTGAGAAAAATATTAACTACCTGGCCAGCTGTTAACATTTTTAAACTTTGCTTTCTCAAAACCATCTTATTAAAAGGCTGAAACAGTGCTTTCTGTAAACCTAATTTCATTTTTTTACTTTAAAATACTGGTTCCCTAATTTATGCTCACCCAAGTGACTTCAAAGGGACACTGAGAAGGTGTCTGGTTCACACACAAAAATCTTTAAAAGCATTCATACCATGCCTGTACCTTCAAAATGCAAACTCAAACTAGTTTAATTTGAATTCAGGTGCATTTTTTTTCTAATGCTAATAGAATAGCTAATAGAATAGCAACAGGTATTTAAGCAGCTAAGAAGCAGAATTCTTCACAAAAGAGAACATTTTGAAAAATCCAAAATAAAAGCACTAGAGAAGTGAAGAAAGGCCAGACCTCTGCCTCTGAGAAAATTCCAGGATTAGTACAAAGAGATCATCAAATATCTGTTTTTCCTAAAAGTTAGAGAGCACTGATAATTGAAAAGTCTTTTCTGTGTACAGATGATGGCAAATCTCAGTTGCTGCAGTGATGTGAAGCTCAAATTCATCTATACCATGATACCTTGTACAATACCTTATCAATCTACCATTCAAGTATTTACATCCTACTACAAATTATTTTTTAAGTAATTATCTTGAAATTGCCAAATCAAAACTTTAATCCTCAAGCAACAAAGCATGGCAGGTGCTTTTTATGTTTATATAGCAAAATCAACCTCATAAGCAATGTGAGTTAGTATCATATAAAGAAAACCGAAAAAGGGGCAAACTTTTGCATTTTACCAACCTAGGACACCACCTCAGAAGATATTATCTGAATATCTTTCTACTTTAGACCCTCAGAGTCCAGCACACTGAATCCCTGAAGACTTAGCTGCCTGTCTGTATTTTATTGACTGAAAGTCTATCTTTCCCTTCATCCCAAACAGGCAGTTGGTAGCAATGCCAAATCTAGAGAAGGATAAGAAAATTTTAAGATGAGTCTAAGCGTTAATTATCAGTCATCATCCAGTACAGACAACACAGGAAGCGTCTGAGATACTGACTCCATGTCTTGAATGGCAATCTACTGATTTCTAACCCTGGGGAAGCAGGGGCTAAGGGAAGTTCACTCTGTATATTAGCTACTACAAGTCTTAGATTACTTCCTCTCATGCTTTCAGATTTTATCCTCAGCATCAGCAATTGCTGTGGATACAGTCCAAAATGTTCCTTTTTGGAACTGTTCTCATCACTGTGGGATGAGACTGCTCAGTTACGTGACAGACTATGGCATGGAGGGCAGAAAAGTTCGTACAATTAATTATTACCTTCACAGAAAAACACTTCCAGTGGAAAGCTCAAAGAGCCTGAAGATTGTCTCAGATCACCCCCAGCACAAGATTCAGGGAATCTGCAAGGGGAAGCAGCCACCTGGCAAAGCTGACCAAGGCATGCAGCAGTCCCCATTCTCTTTGAGGAAGCACAGAATGCAAAGCTGTTGCATTTCCACAAACCAGCACAGTAGATCTCAAGTACAGGGTTCATATTAAACAGGAATCCATCCTTAAGCACAGCACAGTATTTCTCTCTTTGCTGCACTTTTTGAAGCTACATTCTTCAAAAATGTAATTAAAGATATTGGCTCCGACTGGGCTGTGCCAATAGAGTTGTGAACTTGCAAATACACTTTCAGTATGTTTCATAAATACTTTTTCATCTCAGAGACCTGAAGAACAGGTTTGTATTCAAAGACACCTAGTTTTTAATCTCAATTTCTTACTAGATACTGTCATTTCAACCATATAATTTGTACTTCATGAAGATAAATATGAGAACAATAAACACATTTATGATAGATTGTGACTGTAGCTTTTCTTAGTAAAATACATGGCAAAATTATTATTTGCATCATCTCTGGAATAAATACTTAGAATGTAATTGTTGTATTGTGAGATAAAAATAACTATACTAACACACCCCCTTGCCATGGGCAGAGACATCACCAGTCTGGAGTTCTGTGCAACCTGAATTTAAACATTTCTAGGGATGGGGCATCCACAGCCTCTCTGGACAATCTCTTTGGTGTCTCAGTCTCTGCAAGAAAAGTTTTGTTCTTATGTCCTTCCTTATGATCTAAATCTACCTTTCCAGTTTAAAACCATTGTCCCATGTCCTGCTACCTGTGTCCTGTGCTGCATCCCTTCCCTCAAGCCAGTCAACCACACCACACAGTTTGTTGCCATCCACAAAGTTCAGTCTCAATAAGTTCCTTAGGGACACTACTGTTACTGATCTCCATTTGGAAATATTAATCTACCAATCTATTTCATGCATTGGAAATATGTTTTTCTTTTTAACACTAAGGTTTTTTACTGAAATGCCATGATTTTTAACTGAAATGAAATCAACTATTTACCTACTACAGATATCCTCTATTTCAGATCATATTTCAGTGCAAGTATTACTGATTCTGGCTTATGTAGAAGCAGAATGCTGGCGACTTTTATTCAAAATATATCTGAAATGGAAACTTCAGAATATTATAGAAAACAGGTTTTGTTTTCTAGACCGGGACAGAACACAAAGAAAAAACTAAAGCTAAGATTCTCAGAAATAGTTTAAAACAAGTTTGCCCTTACATATATTGATAGTCTAGTACTGCTGGCAAATGAGCTGCTCAAGCCTCAGACTCTAATCAAACGTTTCTGGTTTTTCAAGTTTAGGTGAGGATGGTTCTCTGCTAAGAGCAACTGTTGGTGAAACCCACAAAACATTTCCTGTTTCCAGTACACAGTTAATGAGTTTATAAAAATGCTATTTTGAACTACTTTCTGTAAGTCACTACCTTTTTCAGCCAATTTGTTAGCTGGATAAGGATTAGAAAGAACATCCAGCTGAAAGCTGTTTCCCATTTCCTGACAGACTTTCAGTTTCCTCCCCAATTAACCCAATGACAAAGTAATTACCTTGAAATTTCTTATAACAAAGTCAAAGTAGATTTTCATCTTTTCCAATGCCCTTATGCAAGAAGGTGGTGGCAAAGGAAGCCTGGAAACATTCATAATGTAAATTTTAGTGTTTTGTAGTTGACTTTTTTCCCCTCTCCAAAAAGCATTCACTTTGTCAATCACCTACAGGACTTAAACATCCACCCTAGAACAGTTATAAGCCTCTACCTAACTTGTAGGAAGAAAAATAGAGAGTTTTACATTTCAGGGTAGTGAGTAGTCTAAAAATCCTGGGTAATAAACACAAAACACATCAGAAAATGGGGAGAAACAGCAATGGAAATATTTTGGGATATTTTTTCCTCCAGCGTTTGACTGACTAATCACTCCAATTCACCAATTGTTCGAACATAGTTTCTATCTATGAAATCTTAAAGGCAAGAGTTAAATTTCAACTAGAAAAAGTAAATTTCACTCAGTCATTATTCCTAAAAAGAGCTGTGCATACAGCATTTCAAAGATTATGCTATTTGGTTCCTTAAACTCCAGCTTTTAGAACTTGTTTCTCAATGTCCAAGCTTAGTCCATTTAAAACTAAATAAATGAAAATAAATCTGTTATGTTTAAACAATATAACTCAAAATAAGAAATGTTTTTGGCCCATAGCTGTGGCTACATTTACAGTCACAAAATGTCATTCAGACAAACTTGACACTTGAAGCCGGTGAAGTACATATATTTCCTTTGTGTGAAAAATTCTTTTTATTATTGTTATTATTTATTATTCAAATTATTTACCAGCCTGACCAACTTGGTGTCAGTGAAACAGTAACTTAAATGGTTTTTTCCACTTTTTTTTTTTTTTTCCTTTTGCCTTTGGGCAAGAAGGGAAGGGAGGGAAGACAAGGGGGAATTTAGCACTGCTTCCACCTGCTTGCAAAAGGTCAGGGTATGAAACTGTAATACTGTACTCATTTAACTTCCAGTTGTGGTTTAATAAGAAATGGACTCTTTCCTCAAAAGACACCAATTTCTTTATCACTCTACCGGAGAACTGTCCAAGAAAATTTAAATATGCTTCTAATAATAAGCTTGTGCTAAAATGTGTTCTAAAATATCATGCCCTAATCAAAGGTGGGCTACATTGCAATCAAAATGTTGCTAAATACAAACAGCAAGAGGAGAAAAAGTTAATGACTCAAGCACTGAGGAAAAAAAACCAAACAACAGTGCCAATTTCTCTGAAGTTTCGTGGGTTAAAAACACAGGCTGTAAGTCCAACTTCTTCTTTTTTATGACAGAGAGAAAGGAAAATGGCCTCACTCCACATCATGAAATGACAAATTCTATGGTGTTTACATAAATCCCGGCAGCCAAGAAAAGGCAATCTTAGGTGTTTATTTAATCAGGAAAGTGACAACAGTCATTACTTTACTTTCTTCACATATCTTAAAGGAATAAAGAAAAAAATAAAGACCGCAAAGAGAAGTCTTCTCTTCGTTGTGAAGCCTTTTGATAAATATACTCAGTTAAACACTCTTTGTGCAATGACTAAATATATTATATATACAAAAAAATCCATAGTTTTACTTAATAATTCTTCAGAGAACTTAATTCTCAGCTCTTTGTTTGAACAAATTAAGTCGTCTCCTACAGAAAAAAATTACAAGAGCACATAGTAGTGACTATGGATGTGCTTTTTCATTCTTGTTTATTAGTTCACATGTAACTATCTTTAAAACTACACTTGACAGGACTTAATTATTGTGTAGTAACACTAAATAAATCAAGGGGTAAGGTCTCCAAAGTATTACTTGTACACTTGCTTTCCTCCGCCTGAAATAAACTCATTAATTGCAGTAGAATAACTTAGAAAAACTTGTGTCAACTATTTAAACTATTAATTAATCAAATGGGCAATTAGTTTCTTTTTTTTCCAAAATAACTTTATACCAATTTTCAAGAGCTGACAAGGAATTGTAATATAGATACATACAAATATTGGCTAAAGAGTTAGCCCCCTTATCAACAAGGAGACCCAAAGCAAATCTATGGGGAAAATAGTGATGGAAATACTGCATGCTTTTAAAAAACCCCAAAAACCACAAACCACTCTTTTCCTGACCTGGTATAGAACAATTTGCTTCGTTCCCAGGGATAAAGCTTTTAATAGAATATCGTCCTTCTTCATTAGGACACGCTTGACATAATACACTACTTCAGTTTTTCTAACTTGTCCTGTAACTACACCAGCCAGAACAGAGCCAAAAGCTGCTAGCTGTCCATCCATTACTATTATAATGAACAGTAGAACTATTTTTTAATCTTCTTTACAACTTCACCAGTAATTTCTTAAGTATTAACTCTAACAAAATTTCTTTCAATAACAACAGTTCCAAAGTCATTATGGCATTTAAATAAGCCCTAAAGAAAACATTTATATACAGCTGAGTATGTCCTTATAAAAATTCCCTAAATGTTAGCATGTCATCAGCAGTACAGTCCCATCCCAAGCTGAATCTCAGGCAGTGGCTACAGGTGGCAAGCAATTTGTTTGGACAGAGGCAGCTACTCCCTGAAGCAGCAGGCTGCCCAGCTCTGCTGTACGCATTGCTCTCTATTTCCACTTCCAATCACCTTCTAGAGGCAGCAACTTTTGCCTTTATGCCACTCTCAAGAACACATGGCATCCCTTTCAAAACTCTAGGTAATATACCAGATGAACATAATTACTTGCAGATTATTTCTGATCCATTGGCCACACATACACTACTGACTTTTGGAAATGCTACAGCATTTTGATTGTTTTCTACTTTGTAGACATAGCCATTAATTTATTTATTTTCCCCAGTTATTTATTTTATGCTCTTTACAGTGAGTTTTCAAAAAATGCATTTCAAGTGGATCTCTGCATTATACAACAAGTACATAATAGAATCAAAAAACCCCAAACAACTGTCTTAATGTTTCCCTCTTCTTTCCCTGCTGTGTGCTATACCTTGCCTCATTTTCCTCCAGTCTTGAATTTCTTTGGATAAAACCCTATTAGAAGAAAGTCAACATCCCTTATTTCACTTGTGGATTCTTCTCAAACTCGTACAAACATCAGCCTTTCCTCCAGCACAATCTTCTATTCACAACAGATGCTGCTCATGTAAACTGCTGCAGCAATCACTTAAGAATGCTGTAGAAGTTGTCAATTCAAGTGTGGATTACTAAATGCAAGATCATTATTGCATTTAGACTGATGCAAAATTATTCTCTGCATTGTGTTGCATCTTAGCTTATTTTAGATATTTATTGAAATACCATAATCAACTTCATATAAGTGTGACTGTATTTATTCAAGATAAGACTGAATTTAAGTGGCTACAAGTGGTCACCTCAATATTTCAAAATGTGCTACCTGACAAAATTTAGAACGATTGACTGCAACTTTTCAGTGTGCCTTTCTTCACATTTCAATATCTTGCTTTATTGCTGTACCACTTTCTGTGCAGCTACATTTTTGAAACTTCACACAAAGCTTTGAATGCTTTGTTGGAGGTAATTTTGGAAACTGGACACTTCAAAGAAAGCTACGTGGATTCTTATGTGAAACTCTCAGTTTTAGAGCACCTATGGATTTAAAGCTTCTCAGTCTGTTATACCAAAGTACAGTACAGTAAAACAATTAAGCTTATTTAATTAAAAACTTTAAAAATTAAAAAGTAAAGCAATTATACAGCAGGTCTCGACTGTATGTAGTATAAATCATAGGATCATGGCTGAAACTTTTATTTTTTGTACTATTATTTCAATTTTTCCAATTACATTGCAGTAATTTCCTATTGTATCATCTCTTCTGTAAATGCTTTCAGTAATCATTCCCTTCACAAAAGGCAATTTATAAACTGCAATGTTCCCATACTTGAAAGTGTTTGCTTACTAGCATTTATAATGATGACTAATAGAAGAGAAAACAAAAAGAAACAAGGATTTTTAGGCATGAAAGGTCTTTAAGGTTTAAATTTTATAAAGTACTTTTATACTGTCACAGTCGCCATCAAAATCCAGTCTATTAGAAACAGAGAGCTAAGGATCATAGGCAGACAGTGTTTTTAAAGACAATCTTTAATCAAAATAATTACATTTATGAGGGGTGAGGGGAAGAATGAAAATCTCACTATTATGCTGCAAGCAGTGCTTCCTTAAAACAGTCATTAAGAAATAATCTTTGCCAGCCAAATGAAATTCCAACGCATATTATGCAGATCTTTAAATACAGAGCTTTCCTAAACTAATTTGGTACAGGAAGACTGGCAGGAAATGAATTAAAATCAGCACAGCTTTATGTTTTACATAATGAAAAACAGCTTACATCCTTGTTCTATTGTAATTACCCTAGAATCAACAATATACCAAAAAGACGTCACACGACTGAGAACCTCTCTCACCGTCAACGCTCACTGCATTATCTTTAGTCTAGCTGGAATTATGGCCAAAGATTCTCCCCAGTGAAAACCCATGTGCGACAACCATGGCATGGCACTGGAAATGCAGCTGGGGGAATGCCACCTGCACCTTGCTAAATCCTCAGAAGCTGCAGAAGAAAAAGCTTCAGTTCTTACACTCTGGGAAGTCAACTGGATATGATTGACTAATTATGGTCAAGCCCCCCCCCCCCCCCCCCCCGTTTGCTTTTCCCTCTCCTCTTCCTGTGTCCCAAACTGTGTCTCAAAACCTGCACAGCTTAATCCTCTAAGAAAATTCCTTAGCTGAGAGATACCTGAAAAAGCTTTAGATCAGAACTAGACAAGAAAAAGTTACAGACAGGTTTGTTAGGAGCCCTAGGATTCAAAAGGAAGGCCACAGAAAGGCACAAAACAGTGAAGAGGACTATCCAGCACCATCAAGGGCCTGTGACAAGTAGTGGCAGTCTCCTTTCTCCCAGCTGACTGACACCTGCCTGGCCAGCAGAGTCTGTTCAGGTGTCATGTCAGCAGCAATGAGTGTCCTAGCAGCCTTTAAATCCCATCTATCCTTTGTGTGCATGAAGCTTGCAGTCAAATCTTTGCACTCTACAACGTGTGTCAATAAAGGGCCCCTGAGGTGGATGGCAAGAACACACACAGCGTGTTATCTGCAGTCTCTATCTCTTGCTCATGTGTCAATTTTCCTTAAGAGCATTAGGCAAGAAACCAGAATCTTTAGTACTGTGGTACTCCAGAGTATCAACTTAAATCTATTTAAAATGCTAATGATGTAAGCAATAAAGAGTAGCAGTGAATCCATTTCATCCTGAAAACTGTTACAAACCATGGGGATGCTCCCAAAGAAGGCAACAAGTCTTTACCTCCACTGATATTTAGAATTCATCACTGAATTGAAGGAAAACAAACCCAGAAATATTCTGAACGGCTGCTTTTAGAGAATTATGAGCCCAGACAGGTACCCTACTGACCAAACACTAAACTCTGAAAGATTTATGTTACAATTCATTCCACCTACTATCATCACCTCAGTGGCAGATAAAGACTGGCAAAGTAGGCAATCAGAAGAAAGAAAAACAATTTGGGTGAATAACAGCTGTTTAAGGAAGAACTAAACACCGAGTTGCTGAAGATGTTAGAAGATAAACATGTCTTTAAAGAGTCAGATCCTGAAGTCAAGCAAAATCAGTGGATCTTCTCCCCTCAGAATATACAGAGTAAGGTTTATGCACGATTTAAACACTGGGTGGCAGAAAAGGCCACTGTCTCAGCATCCAAACACAGGGGGATTTTTTATATTCAAGAGAGCACCTGAGATACCTGCCCCAGGCTGGACCACAGGACCAGGGGAAAAAAGCTTCAGGTGACCCACCCCACTGTGGAGGGACAAGCTGGGGAAGAGGCCACCTACACCAGAACAAAGACACAAGCTTCAACACCTGGCAGCTGCCCTGTTTCTGCAGCACTGACAGCAAGGTTAAAAGCAGTTTCTGAGCTCTGGCAGTTTTCTTAACACACATTAAGAAAAATTGAATTAAAAAAAAAAAAAGTAAAAAGTACTGAGCTATAATCAGCTGTTCCACCAGCAGTTCAGAAAACTGAGCTGGAGAGAACATCTGGACTGGCAGCAGGGGACTAGCAAGTCATCTGTTGCCCTGATGTAAAACTGTGGCTCATGGGACAAAGTGTTTATTGTATACACTAAACCCTACCTGTAGCACTTGAAAGCACATTTGGCATGGATGTCACTTGAAACTTCATAAAACCGATGAAGAAAAAACTTAATAGGAGATTTCTTCCATTACCTGGCTTAGTTATGATTTTTAACCCCAAAAATATGCACACAACATCCTGTCTTAAAAAACTCTGGAAAACAGGCCTCAAAAAAGGCCCAAAGGAGATGCTGGGACATCTGCTGACCCCAAATCCTTGCAACCAACGTAATCTCTTACTAATCATACTGCTGCACTCAAGAAAGCTGGACTAATTAAAATTAAAACTGCATTGTAAATCAATTACTGACCTTGCACCAAATTCATCTCCAAGACTGTGAAATAACTTAACATTTGCCTAAGTGCTCAGGTGAAAAATGCCATAGTATTAAAAATCCAAAACAAGCCAAACTAAACCCCCCCACAAAAAAAAAAAAAAAAAACCCAAACAAACAAGAAGCCAAAAAAACCCCAACAAAACTTAAGGCATCAGATGATTTCTGAATTTTAATACTACCATAATTCCTAAATGCTCACAGAAATATATCAGTATACCAATTGACATTCGGAATTGGATTAAGACAGAATAGAATCCAACAAAATCTAATGAAAAGACACAAAAAGCCTTATAAGTCGAAACAATGCTCTTGGACCTCAACAAGTCTAGAAGGGCAACATCATTTACACATTCTATTCATGCAGTGCTGTGGGAAAAATCTTTACTAGGTAATATCTTGTTCTCAATTATTTTTAAATTGTTTTGCCTGATTATTATTTTAGACACATTTAATTTAAATTCATTTCTCCAAATAGCAAAACACAATCAACCACTCTAGTTGTGATCCCACCTGGTTTCCAGGGTGTACGACATCATTTCTAATGAATCTGGCAGCTGAATAACCTTGGAATATGATTTTAGAAGGAAAATAAAAATTATACTTGGCTTGTGCAAAATTAATTACAAGTAGAATCCTTTCTTAAGATGGGAGGGTGTTTACATATATTTCAAGAGAGCTACCTTTAACAGGCACACAACAGAGACCTTTAATTTCCTCCAAAATTAACTGTACAATGCCAACTAGAGTACCAGTCCAGAGCTTCTGGCACCCCTTTTACACTAAAGCATTTCCCTGTCATGAATTCAGGGCTAGAAAAGTCACAATTATTAACAGGAACCAAAGCAAACTATAGAGAAATTTGTTTTTCAACAGAAAATGTTAAAATCAACTGCAATTCTCACTGAAGCTTTGTGATTCTGGTTTTTGGGTTGTTTGCTGAGGGAAAAGGGATGGACACAGATTTAGACAGACAGGATGGAGATGATGGAGAGGAAGTCACCAAATCAGAACATAGATCCAGGGCATTTTTTTCCCTCAAATATTTTAGAAAAACTCATAAGAATGTGAAAGAGCTATGAAAATTATTAAAGTAAAAGCTTCTTTTTGATTGATTTTAAAGCACTGTTTATATTCTTTTATTGAAAATATTTAAGCAAAAAGTATTCTATTGGCCAGCTATCTTATCTGGAATTTCTCATTTCAATGAAATCGAGTAGCTATTCTCCTGTGACAACACCATGAACAGTATAATTTTAAAATGTTGTTCACAGTTTACAGCAAAGCTCCTGTTTCATACAACACTAGTATAAATATGGATTAAAATATAAAGAATTTAAAATATGCCTTTTTCTTTTTAAGTAGCACTATGGTGCAAATATGCAGTACCCAGGCTGTCTGTTGAACAGGTTTACAATTGCTTTTCTTGTAGCTACTCTCTACTTACATGAATTTTACTAAAAAACAGTATTTAAATACACAAGGATATAATCCTTTTTTATTTTTTAGCATGGATATGGATCTTTCGCCACATTCTGTTATAGGAAATAGTCACAGTCCCCTTCACAGACAACTGAATAATCTTGCAAATGCTGTGAGATAAACTTACTTACATCTTGGCTTTCAAAGAAAATGTAGACAGACTAAACTGATAAAGCAACTGTTCCTTAATCTCCTTCACAGTTCAGAATTAGTTTCTCTCAATTCCAAAGTGAATTGAGCATTCTTTGCATTTGATGTCTAAGCACCTGTAGATTTAACAGCTCTTCCCACTACAGAAGGAAAGGGATTTAGTACAAGCTCTGTACAGGATAGAAGGCTGTGCTAGCTGAAGAAATTTCACTCAGCAAGCAAGCTTTTCTGTAGACCATTCAACAGACTGTGTTTGCTGTCATTTATTTTGAGCAAACTTTCAACATCTGCCAGTAACTTGACTCTCTCTCACAGATTTTTATGCTTGCATCATCCAGACTAGAGCTGCTCGTCCACTGGTATGGAAATTAGCAGAATGCCAATACAGACTAAACTGGGGGGAAAAAAAGCCAAACCTAACATTTTCAATGAAATGTCAGTTTGATTCTTTCACAGTTTTGCTTGGAACCTGCACACACAAAGAATAGGGGAAAAAATGCAAGCTCTTTTTTAATCAGTTCTGTGAAACTTACAATGACCATGAAGGTTATAAGTTTTCAGCCTTAAAACTTGACTGTAAATACATGGAGAATATTTACTATCCCAGCTATGAGGATGAAAGAATCCCTTAATAACTAGAAAAGTTCACAGCATCCTATGCTTGAAGGAAGAAAGGTTTTCCACAAGCAGTTGAAAAGAGAACTCCAGATTTGCTGTTGCATATCATGAGAGGGTAGGGGATGGGAAATGACCTTCAAGGGACCCACAGTCATCCAGTGCAGAGCTGCAGTTTCTCTGGTCTTTGCTATTCTCTAATCTCATCTCTCCCCTCACAGCTCTTTCCATTTCCCCCTTTCTGCATTCAGTCTGGCACCTCTTCCAAAGCCATAGCATGCAAAGAAATTCCACAGGTACAAATCACTGACTCAAGCAAGCCATGGAGGCAGCTCTTCACTTCTGAAGAAATACTTAACATTGACAAGTGCAACCCACAGAAGAGCTGGTTGTTTCTCTCATTTATAAATACCCCCAAACACTCAATACCAGCACCACTTTCTTCTCGAGCAGGAAGAACCAGAACAGAGGAAGGTCCATAACCACATTCCATTGTCTCAGTAGAGACACTTATACTCACACACTTGTTGGTTACTTATAAGCATCAAATGAAATAAAATGTGTAATACTATCATATTAATACTAAAGCTTTAAGATTATTTGAAATACAACTGATTTGAGTATGAATTTAAAGCTTAATAGGAAGGACTAAAATGCATTTCTTATCATTAAATCACAATTAATATTAAATCACAATAAATCACACCAGAAACTCCCCCTGAAATGACCTGTTAAATTGTCCCAAATAACAAGTCCCAACAGCCCATCCCACTAAGTATTGAAGTGCACCAGTCAGTTTTTACACTGGTCACTTGGTTTATTTGACACTGAGTTCCATTAAACAATCGGCCTATGCTATGTAACATGACTTCTGTGTAATCATATCCATCCAGTCCATGGCAATTCAATGCAAGCAAGGGAGAAAAATGGGAAAAACAGGAAATTGAACCTGCAGCACAAAAACCTTAACAACTAAGAGGTTAAAAAGAAACTAGAACTTTACAGTTGCTCTGTGATGAGCCACTACAGGAACATTCAAATGAACCTTGAAAGGGTTAAAACAGGACTTTGCAATTGATAAGAAGGTCACACAAGATTATGCATCTCAAGGGGGAAAATAAGAGAATTTATCCTGGAATAAGTCATCAATTCTATACAGAATTTTATTAAGACCTGCTTTAAGGAGACTGTAAAGTTACACAAAACTTACTGTGGAATGTTTAGAGAAACAAAGGAAAGGAAAGGGAAGAAGCAGGGTGGTTCAGGGATGAACAAACAGAAAAAAAATGTGAGAAGGACACTGAAAGAAGCTGGCTGCTTGTGCCTGTTTCTCCATTTAAACCACTGAAACATTCAGCATACAAGATCAATCTCCTTGTCCCCAGTACCTCAGAGAATACAGAGTAAACAATATTAAGTACTAATAATCAACTGGAATTAATACATGTTTTGACACACACTATATTTATACTGGTTAATTAAGCTTGCCCAAACTGGGGTCTCTAGAAATGTCTACTGAAAATGATCCCTGCTTTGTATTAATTGTTGATTGACCTCCAGAAGCTCTTTGAAATGGAGTTAGTTGTCCTGAGGGAAATCTTTTCCTACATTTCAACAACCTGACAGTATGTCAATAAATTTACAGAGCTTACAAGTTTTCATCAGCTTTTCCGACTATTTTTATATACAAACATCATCTAGTATATATATGCAACATACTATATATAGCAGGAAAATATTAATATGCATAAATGCATAAAATACACAATTATATACTCCTACATAATGGGTATTGAAATTGATATTTATAGAGAAATACGTTTTTAAATAAAAATAACTACACCATTATCTAATGCGTGCAATGCACATGGTATATAACATGCACATAGGTAGTCACAGATGACAGGAAAGTAATGAAACTGAAATACTATCATTTAGTGTTAGATTTTCAGGATTTAGGCAAGTAGAGGAATTTAACTCCACATACTGCAATTGTTAAACAACCCAAATGACTTTACCAGCTTGGTGAGGAGAGTACTTTTAACAGAATTGCTATGAAATAATAACCACTAGCACAGCTGAAGTGATGTTTTATACTCACTTTGCATAGTCAAAGAGCCTGCTGTCCCAGAGCTGGTGATTGCCTCTATATCCAGAATGGAAGAAACAAGAATCTGTACCGTCAAACTGGTTGAGACCATCTTCTGAGTTTTTTGAGGCGTGGCTGTGCACCACATCAAGCAGGACTGTGATGCCCATGGAGTGAGCAACGTCGATCATTTCCTTCAGGTCGTCAGGAGTTCCGTACCGGCTGTGAAAACACAACGTGGCACCATCAGGGCTCCTGCTGGCAATGCTCAACATTCATCATGGAAACTACATCAAAGTCAGCAGTTCTTCATCACCTACTCTACAGATTATTTTTTCAGCCTCTTCAGCAGTAGCTATTGCTTACAAACAAACATTTGAAACCATTTTTCCTTATAAGAATTCCATCATCCACACAATGTTTTGAAGAAATAGATTGTTTTATTCTTCCTTTATTAATAATACATAAAATTCAGTATAAAAGATAACAGATAGAACTTAAAGTTGCTATTTAATATTGAACACTTCCTTCGCTCATAAGGGACAAGAATATACTCATATAGCTGGAATAAAGTAACACAATGATTACAAAAATAAATGTACATCCACAAAGCCCACAAAATACACTATCTGCTATTTTCCTGCTTGGTTATTTGGTTTAGGTATTACACCATTTTCTTATTTTATAAAAAGATTTTTTTATCCTATGCCTGACATGCCTTTTTCAACTATTTAAGCTAGTTAAGAACTGCCTAAATTTAGCCTGGTTGCCACTTGAGCTGCTCTAAGATTTAAAAAAAAAAAAAAACTAAAAAAATTATTTCCATATTTATCATAATTTTCTTAACAACTACCTGAATTCATTTATCATGTAATCTCACCCTATACCTCATGTCTAAATACAGTCTGTTACAAGCCTGTAAGGGAAAGGGTTCCCACAGAACATACAGAGTCATGATTTAAATCAAGTTCATTACCAACCGTGTATAGTTCTGTCTGTCATAAAAGAAAGCCCTACACACCCTGTTTGTTCCTGCCAAGAATTCCACAACCACAAACCCATGCATAAAGACTGCTGAAGGTGGATTACTCAGAATATGCTATGGCAGCTGAAGTTACTTATAAACTTTTTGTCTGTATTCTATTGAAAGCATTTCACACAGCAGCTGATAACTGTGCCAAATTGATTTCAGATTTAAGAGGAAGGTAGAGCAAATACCTAAGCCATTGCTTCCCATTTTACGCTTTCTTGCAAACACACACCTGCATGCCATACTGATTTCAATGGATGGGAAGGAAGGGAAAAGAACAGAGAAGATGCTGGAGCACTTAAACCTACCTTGATGCTGCAAAGAAACTTGTGACCTGATAACCAAAACTGGCATAGTATGCATGTTCCATAATGGCCATCAGCTGGACACAGTTATAGCCTATAATAAAAACAAACACAACAAATAAATGCATTAAGGATAGTTAAAAGAGTATTCAATACCTATAACATATCTATTCCAGTCTTCTCTCGTTTTAGCTGCCTCTGACCCTAATGGTCCACACCTAAAGACTGAGTAACTTTGACAAAGCAATTCTAATTAATAGTTTATACTAACGTGATCTCCACGGCAAATGGAACAGTCAATTTGCCAAGTGATTCACACATATTCAATCTCCCAGATGCAGACAGAAAGAAGTGTCATCCTTATTTAACTTCAGAATATTAGTAATGCCAACCTGCATGTCCTGAACTGCTTCAACTTTTGACACTTGCAGACAGGGTTAGCCACTGGCTACACATACTGTGACAAAATCACAGGATGGTTTGGGTTGGAAGGGAACTTAAAAGATCCTCTAGTTCCCACTCCTATGGCATGGGCAAGAACACCTTCCACTAGAGCAGATTGCTCAACACCCCTTCCAGGGATGGGGCATCCATAACTTCTTTGAGTAACCTATTCCAGTGTCTCACCAAGCCCACAGTAAAGAATTTCTTCCTAATGTCCAACCTAAATACACCCTGCTTCATTTTGAGGCCACCCCATCCCTGGTGTCCACTTGGATATCAAGTCATTGACTGAAACTCTGAGTGTGACCATCCTTTTAATTCCTTATCCACCAAGCGGCCCATCTGTCAGACCCACATCTCTCCAGCTTAGACACAACACTATAACTTCACGACATATGAAACCATTTTTTTCATTCAGCAAAAACACTTTTTTCCAACTTTAATAGTTATTTCTTCCCTCTACAAAAGTCTTCCAAAAAAGAAAAATCGCAACTGTAATGTGCTTTTATTCCAAGTTTACCCAAGAACCAAAGCAGTCCAGGAGGGCTGGGGGACACACTGTGTTGTGTCTCCTAAGACAGTTCAGTGCATTCTTAAGGAAGGGAACTCCAAAGAGTCAGTTTTTATCTACAGGTTGTTAAGACTCACACCTCTACCACTACTCTGTTTGAAGAAAATATTTACTTCGTTCCTTAATTTCAACAGGATGCTGTAGGATTTTTTATTCTTCCTTGGTTTTTTATAGCTGTGACATTTAAAACCAGAGCTATTATTAGAAGACAGTTGGTGTGAGCTCAGCAATTTGTCAGATTCATTGCTGGTTTATGATTCAGGCCTGTTGTACTTATTTTTATTTACATCATTTTTATAAATAAACAGCAACATTGCATCAAATTAATCTCATTCAATTTCCTTGCTACTTATTTTGCTATTTGTCATGCACATATTTCTACAAACTACTAATATATTAGACTTCTCATATAGTGATGTCTTTAAGCTTGTCCTGAAAAGTAAGACATTCCACAACTGAATCTAACAGACCTTAAAAATATTTTAAAAATACTTAAATCACACAATGTTTACTTAATGTAAACAAGAAGGAAAAGTAGTTATCGTTTTTATATACCCTAAATTTGATACTGCGTTTTATTATTTGGTGTATCAGCCTTTTCATGACATTTCTCCACAAAGAAAAAATTGTAGGACTCTGTAAATCCTCTTAACTTCCTGGGACAAGTGAAATTCCTTGGCAGTAAGGAGTCACAGATATATAATGTAAAATCCAAAACTGCTTTTTATAGAATGTAAAATCCAAAACATCTTCCATATGTGCAAACTCCCTCATCTCACCTGCAAGCTCAACTTTACCAAAAGGCAAAAGCCACAAAACATTGACTTAACATGTAAAGCTACAAGAAAATGTCTTTGTCAGGCGCTCTGATAAATAAAACAGAATTAAAGAAATCAAACACAAACAAAGCCATCATCCACAGAGGTTTCAGCTACAGATGTAATGATTATTTTACAGCAGTGTAAAATATATATTTCATCACAAGGCAGTAAAAGGCAATAGCTTCTAACATTGTCCATTACAGAAACAGTGCAAAGACATCATGGGAAAAAATAATTAAATGAAATTGAGGGGAACAGTTTTGCTGTGGTTCCTGAGATAATGTTAGCAGCTCTTTCACACATCCTCTCCAATATACTAGAAGTTCTTTTCCTGAAAAAGGTCGAGGAGGGTCTTTCATATTTAAAGTTTCCTTGTTCTGATACTTCTGAGCTACTGTTCAGGGATAAAATGCCTAGCACGCTTATTCTGGCAAAACAAAGAATATTAAGGTATTTCTTTTGTCCTTCCTTAGAATCAGAAGGACAAAAGAATTAGAATTAGAAAATACTTAATTGGTTCTACTAGTGTAAAGCTTAGAATTAAGCTTTACACTTGTAAAAGCAATTAAGTATTTTCTGAAGATTGTCACAAAAACAGGTCTTTTTTCAGTCTGAAAGCAAACCATGCCAAAAGCAAATTACCTTGCAATACTTATCTGGGCTTTAATAATCATATTTTACTTAAAAATCTGGAATAGACTTTAATTCACATATCCTATTTCAGTCTTTGTTTGTTCTCCAAAGATTTCACTTGTCGATAACTTTTGCTCACCTAAGAATCTATTTTTATAGTATGTGTAATTGGGAAAAAAAAAAAAAAAACAACTCTAGATACTTGACAGTTATCTTTTCTAACAAGCACAGGCACATAACTACCTCTGCAAGCATTTCTAGTACTACTTACCAAGATCCTTTATTCTAGGTAGTACATTGTAGGTGAAGTTTTTATAAGAAGCTACTTTGCCTTCTGGGGAAGCAATTCCCACATGAGATTCATAGATTCGTAGGCTTTTTAATCTCTTGGGAGAAGGATTCTTATGCTATAAGAAAAAAAAACAGAGTTGTCATTAGGAACAGCTTAGAAGTGTTGTCATAATTACATGATTTGTACAAGATGAAAAACAATTTAGGTTTATTTAATTTTTCCTCTAAGAGCAAATGTCTGTTTGAAATTAACATCCTTTATGAACAAGAAAGTAGACATTGATGATTCAACACTTTTCTTATATTCTTTTTAAAATTACACTTCAGTGTTCAACTGATAGTAGCCACTCCACTTGATGTCCTTCTGAATCACTCTGAGCTTGTTTGAAAATACAGAGAGAAAATAATAAGATTGGCTTTTATTTTTTAAGCATACCTCCTATTTTGCAGGTACATGAAATTGCTGCCTTATCTGAAATTTATAAATTTGTTATTCCTAAAGAATACAGTTCCATAGCACAGAATCAACTATATTGTCATTACGTAGGATTAAAATATAATTAAATAATCTCAAGTCTGGAGACAAGTACATAGCATTACATACATAACATTTGTTAGTTTATTATCCAGGTGAAATTTTGAAAATGCAGAACAAAGCTAGTTGAATACAAACATGTGAACAGAAATTAAAGGAACAATTAAAGGACAAAACTTCTGATTGAGGCTTGTTCCCTATGACTTATTTCCACTGGACACCTCTACTATTCATAAAAGGACTTTTATATTGTTTCAGTAAGGCCTTATCTGCACTCAAAAGTTCAAGCCTCTTTTTCACTCTAGGTCATCCCAATCACTGCATTCCCAAATCCCTACCCATTACTTTTCTTGATGACATTGAGATGTCACAGAGCATCATACACAGAGTAGGCCACTAAAATTATAGACTACACACTTTAACAAGAGTTAATGTACATTATGTTATCTATTTTTAAAGAAAATATTTTCCATACCAATAGCCTTTTCTCTCTCAAGCAGTTGCTTCCTAATTTGAGGTGGATGCGAAAATTTAACTCCAAGTAGAGATTACAGCATCTCTAATATAAAACACTGCATACCATTTTCCAGGAAAAACATGAACAAGTTTATTATGAAACAACATCACTCAGATGGTCTGAAGTTTCCAAATATTCTCCTAGGGTATTTTTCATACATCATGCAAAGAGTTCTCTCCCTTGCAGTAGTGCATGAGAAGAAAGAGAGCTTTAAATTCAATAATGGGACTTTCCTGATACAAAGAAACCAGGATTTGACTGGAGTGTGGGCATGTTATTTTGCAGGTTTTTTCTGACTTCATGGAATATTAACCTCGTGTTGAGGACTGAACATTGCATTGCAGACAACCAATCCTTAAATCCAGTACTGAGCCCTGCTCTCCTCCCTACCAGGAACAGCCATCTTGTCCCAGAATACCCGTCAATCTTACCTAACAGGTGGCAAAAGTTTAAAATACCACATTAATAACTATTTTTTATATATTCTACAGGAGGCTGGAAAAGCAGCTCAAAAACATTCATCATTAAAGTCATTTATTTCTGTCAAAGCCATGAATAAAAGCCCTTCATCTCTCAGCTCTTTTAACTAGTTTGCTATTTCCTTTTATTTTCTTCCAAACAGGGAAACAAAGATAACATGATACACCTCTTGAAAATAATATTGAAGCCTTACTATATATGACTGTGGTGGATTCCAGTGAACCCAATCATAATTCACTTTGTCTTCATCACGGACCACATATCTCGCCCAGGGTGAAATACGATAGAGGAGGGCGCCATTCTGAGCACGAATCACCACCTATAAAATAACACAACATATGCAGGCAGTCACTTATAACTCACAGAACGCCTTCTATGCAAGCCACAGCACAGAATGAAATAGTAGACTACACAGAAATTTAATTTAAAGAACACACAAACACACAATGCAAGTCAAGAGAAGGAAGAATGACCCTGCCCGCAGGGATGATTTGCAAAGGGACAGTAAACCAGACATGTCAGACAGGAGTGATGTTCACCAGCAAGAGCTGAAAGGTGAGAATATACATAAGATTTATATAAGTAATGGGAGAAGAAGCCTTCCCAAATGGATTTCTGTTAGGTTCCCTAATTACCCCTGTCATTGCTATTTCCTTTCCATGTTCTGATAAATTTAAATAGACATGCAGTATTATGCCATTAGGATGAGAACTGTGATTTGTTTAACTTGACAAACAAAACAATCTAGTAAGGCAATTTTAATATCATAATTCCATCTTCTTTTCCATGCTCTGAGAGTCCTTAATGTCACATAGCCCAGGACCGCAGACAACACAAGAAGCACAGGACAGTTTTTGGGTCAAGGCAAAGAAAAAGTTCCACCTCTCTCACATCCTCCCACCCCTGTCCCACCTCCCCTCTCCTCAGCACAGAAGGAACAGCACCACTCTGGTTGTGCTTGGTATCTTGGCTGCCACTAAAACGGTAACACAGATGGTCTGCAAATTTAAAACCTAGAAATGTACAAGCAAGTGAATGTACAGAATTCTTAATTCTGCTTTTTATTAACAAATTGATGACTGAGACTATTCAGTTGGGTTGTTGGTTTTATGGGGCTTTTTATTTTTTGTGGGAAAAACTATGAAAAAGGGAAAGGGATTTTTGGGATTGGGATTTTTTCCACTCCTTGCTCATTGTTTTTGTTAAAAAAGTTACTTGTCTTTGCTCTCAATTCCTAACAGGTAGTCTGGAAGACGAAATTATCAAAGAATTGCCTTTTCACCTCTGGCAAGTGTCTTTCATTGTTTTCATAGATTATTTGTATCCTTAACCCAATCATGGAAGAAGGCAGGATCACAGAATTTTGTTTAGTTGAAAGGGACCTTTAAAAGGTCATCTAGATCAACAAAGAAGAAAATAGGTATATGCAGATAGTTAATGGAAGTTGATGGAATAAGGCAAGGAAGAATGATTTCAGTGCCTTAGTACACGGTATTATAACTCCAACAATTTAAAATAGGTTTTATAAAATGGAGTAATTCATATCAAAAACCTCACCAAAAAAGCTGAGAAAGTTATTGCAAAACACTGTAAAGCTGCATGTAAAATTTCTTCTGTTAGCTGCACTAGCAAAGCTGACCCAAAGAATATTTCTGCAAATTCTATCAACACTGTGAAGATCCTCCTTGCTGATAGCATTGACAATTTGCAAATTATTCTTAAAATAATAAAAGTTATCTCCTCTCTCTAATATCACACTTCTGACGGGGCTATTGCTTCTTTTATTATTTTTTCCCAATTTACCCATCACAGAAATAAGATGATTACTGCATATAATAACCTACTCATCTTGGCATTCCTTTTTTTCTAATATTTTAGCATAATTCATACTAGACAGGCTTATGAAGGGTAGGCACATTTAAGAAATGTGAAGTAATTAATCTACATTCAGAACATTAATTAGCTGTAGTACTGGTTTAATCCAAAAATGATACTGGAGGGGGGAAATGTAAATTTCTTTATTATGATATATTTATCCAGTCATGTACTGTCTTTAATTAAAGCCATTAAGAAATGAAAAAGTTAGGAGAAAAAAAAAGATATCAGAAAATCATTCAAATGGCCAACCATCAGTTATTTGACTTTTTCAGGTTAAACTTCTACAGTTATACTTGCACAACAATCTGGTATCCAGAGATTGGTTGTGCAAGTATAAGAACTTCCATTGTTCTGTAGTCACTTAAATTGATAGTTAAATTAATAGTCACTTTAATTGCAAGTCACTTATTTTCCCTCTTTTGTAAGACACCAGTGCATTTCTTTTAGCATTTATTCAGAAATAATTTTTTCAAGTGCTAGTTTTGCATTTAATCAAAACATCTACAAAGCCAAACTTAAGGGTTACACTTTTCAGGAATTGAGAGACTTACAGGAAATCATATAAGTTTCTATCAACCTTTACAGACAGGATTTTAAAAGATAAAACCAAAACTTACTAGAAATACATACAGTTATGTTTCATATATTATGATAGTAATCATGTAGAGTCATAAACAAGTGGTGGAAATCTACTATTCTAAGGGTTGGCTTTACACACTTGAACAGTCTTAAAACTTTAGGCTGCTCTATTTTAAGGCTCATAATCTAAATTTTTTGGATTCATTCATTTTGCAACTTTCCTTTCAGTTCTATTATGCAAACATATAAGACAACTCCAAGCTCAAAAGAAAAAAATATCACAGAAATCACGAGGCTGGAAGAGACCTTTAAGATCATAGAGTTCAACCCAAGATACATTTATACAAAAATAGAAGTAATGAAATTTAACCATGCAAATATTAAAAATCTCAGAAAATGTGGAGAAGCACTTATTTTAAACAAGTAATCATAAAATTTATTTGTTGCTTTCTCTTAAAGTGGTGGTCTTAAGAAACATTTTTCAAATACATCCAGCCATGGCTATAGATTAATTTCAACCCTACAGCAGAAACCTCAAGTTTGCTCATTTGTTGCTGTAATTTTTGAGTATCATGGGCTGTGCACAGAGAAGCAGAGTCAAGAAAAACAATTATTACACCACCAGAGCTGGTAAAGTTGAGTCCTTTCCTCCTCTGATTTGCAGAAGCATAATCAACACAGGGTCCTTACAGATCTATCAAGTGATGCCTGGCAATTTCAACTCTTTGTAGCTAAGCTTCCTTAATACTTCTCTTAATTTTATGTGAATACCATTTACAGAGTCTCTCCTAGGCTTAATTATCAAGCTCTGTAGTCAATCATCTTACTTGTCTCTCTGATATTGTATAAAGTTTTTATTAATAAAGTTAGAAATAAAAATTCCAAAAAATGTTTTCTGAAGTTTCTTGTACAGAACTCTCACGTCACCACACTCAGCTGAAGCATGAGCACAGGAACAGGAAAAAACTGAATAGCACAACAAAACAAATAGCAGTTCAGCCCAAGACTGACAAAAATAACTCTAATGCAAACAGTCTGACAGCTTTAATACCCATATTTGCTTTGCTATTTCTTGAAACAATTACATATAAGTAAAATAATAAAATAACAATAATATAATAATAAAAGGAGTATAATTATAAAGCACACATAAAATAAAGACAGGTGAAAACTCTTGCTCCACTCACCCCAAATCATGACTTGTGGTCCCTTCTCTGCAGTGTCCAGATATAAAAATTAGCTGCTGTGTATTGAACACTTGAAATGTGCTGTTACAGATTTTACATGCATAAGGATTACTGAATAGAGCCATTACACAGCACTTTTGACAGAGTACCTATAAATCAGTTTAACAGATACTGTACTTTTCCTACAAATTAGTTTGAAATGAGTAAAAACAAATTCATAAAAGTTGCAGCCTAACCAGCTACTACTTAGTTCATCAAGACTTTATAGCTGACTTTACATTTTCTAATTAACTCAAAAAATTGTTCTCTAAAGAACATATATAAAACCATGATGTTCATTAAATTAGGCTTTTTCAAACTGGCCTTGGGATTTACCTACTTGATTTTCACAAGGCATGTCCCTGATCATTCCTCAATGTATATGAGGAGGCACATCCCACCATTTGATATAAAAATTACAGCCCCCATTAAATAAAGCTTTTAAAACACATAATGCCATAGCATGAAACACATGCCAAGTGAACCAAACCTCTCATCACAAGCAATGTCTTTTACAGTTTAGATTTAAGTGAAAGAAAATCATAGGTAAAAATAATCCCTGTATTTTTGATCCTATTATTGCAGAAAACACTCCAACAAGAGGACAAGTGAGGGGAAAAAAGGAAATCCGAGTTTCCAACACAATCTAATACATCCTCCCCAAGTCGTTAAAAACCAACAAAAACTGTTTAAGAAGAAAGAAACCAGTATCTCAAAAGAGTTACATTTCCACTGCCCAAATTTAGACAGAATGAAACAAATACAAAATAACAGATGTAAAGAAGCTGCCACCATCTACATCAACCACCTCTTTGTGTGAAACATGAGACAAAGCAATATATTATCAAATTGTATAGTACATAGACAACATCACAATTTTTTATGTGTCTGTGTGCCGAGAGGGAGGCATCTTTAAGCAGCAAGCCTGTTTAGAACTATCAAAAAGAGGTTTTTCCCCCATTTCCAAAGTCTCCATGATGGCTTTCTCATTGGAAACTTCTAACACAGGAATGTAGGAAATTCAAAGTAAGTCATGCTGAATTTGCTGACATCAACTTTAAAAATAGCTCATCTAAATAGTTTAGGGTTTTTTCCCCACCTCTCCTAGTGGTAAACATTCAAAATCCTTGATGTGACCTTTGAATGTCACATGATTCTGGCTTCCAAGTGAGATATAAATACATCTAAATAAATCATCTCACAGAAATAAGTGTCAGGAAGACAGAATGAAAATGTCCTTCAAAACCTGGCATTAAAAAGTCAATTTGCTCTAAAAATGGACATGACAGACACACAATTTATATAAGTACAACTGAAAAACAACAGAAGTGAAGACCTCAACCTATGCTGTACATCTTTCGCATGCAAAGGTTAAAAATTTATGTTTGGTATTCATTTTTCCATTATAGGGATGTTGGGTGGATTTTCAAAGTTTCTGTCTGAAGTGCACAGCATCCTAAAGTTTAGCATCCAAAACACTGTAGTAAGTGCTGTGGATTTCACAGATGAGTACACTCAACACAGAAAAAACACAACTTTAAACCTGAATTTTACAGCATCAGTGCTAGTAAGTGAATAATATTGAAAAACTTTCAGACCTAAATAAAAAACAAATGTACGGCTGTAGCCAGAGAAAACATAACAAAGGCTGACTTTGAAGATATGTAAAAACTGGTGCGCAAAAGTTCACTCCCATTTTCCAAATGCTGGACTGCTGGAAGACAAAGCAGGACCTAAACTTCACAATAACATCAGTACAAAAGTGACAATGTGTTCCATGTCTGTCCACTAGAGGATAGGAAATTCATGGAATGGGGAGTAGGTTGTAGGATAGAATTAGATATAAGGGTTATGAGTCTGATGATGTTTGAAACTCTCAAAAGCAGTTTATTACAGTTAAGGGGAAACCATCACTCTGAGGTCAGTCCAGTATCATAAAGAAAATGCAATAACACATAGGAGCAATTCAGCAGCTGAAATAGGTCTCATTTAATGTAATGATGCTGCCAATGCAGGACAAGTGAAATTGAAAGGCCTTGATTTTTCAGGCATTTGAGACTCTTGGGTATCCCATTATTCTGCCTTTCCAAAATAGCACAGGCCTTTTATATCACCCACAGCACATCCACCAATTCCTTCTGGATGTCTTGGGGCATTTAAAGGAAAACTCTGTGCTTACATTCAGGCAATTTTGAACCTACTGTGACTCAGGGAAATCTGCTGGCTTTTTATGAACAGACATCACACTGTTTTTTTCTAAGACAATCTATAATGATAAAAAGTATGAAAGGTTCACAACAAATTTAAAAGCTTTGTCACAAATACAAATTCACATAAAAAGTCAATCCGTGTGTAAAAACGGAGCTTAATGTGGCTGTGCTATTGTTATGATAGACAAACCTCTGCAGTAATAGGACACAAACTACCACATTTAAAATTCATGTATGTCTACGAATATCCCTTTTTTTCTTTGTGTTTACCTACCTTCATCTTCTCTTCACATCAGCTCCATTTGGCTACCCCAATTCCCAGTGTACACAAAGATCTTCAGAACAGTGCGAGAGGATAATTCAAGAGAGTTGCAGAAGATCAGACAACTACTCTGCTCAGCAACCACTCCTTTAGCTTTCAGTTCCTGCATCTAATCCATTTAATTTAATTATGAGGTGCTTCCATAAGGTGTCTGCATCTGTTTCTACTAATTAGGAGACAGGTTCAAACACTAGAACCAAAAAGCCATGCTGCCATTCTTACTTCTCAGTTATTTGTTTTAATTTAAATTTCTTTAAAAATTACATATATAAAGTTCTTTAAATATATATAGATAAGAATTTAGACACATTTCTGCTTTTTGAGAAATTTGTTATATAGTGCTTTATCATTTATACTCCAGCTGAGGAAATGAAAATAACAAAACCATAACTAAGTAACTGATGAATATATGCAAGCCAATAAATTGCTCTGAAACTGTATTATTATTTCATTACTTTAAAGCTTGAAAACACTTAGAATGATTCTTGGTATATGTAGCTTTTAATACAATGATGAAATTAAATTGGCCATCAAACCAACAATAGCTAATAAAATGAGAGAGTGGACTAGCTTTAATATAAATATGGAAATGGAAGTGACTTGTTATATAAGGGCAATAAGCTATTATTTCAGTATTTTACAATCTACAGTATTTCAATTGCTTCAGATCTATTCATTTCTGCACAAAATTATCCAAATATAAAAGCCACAGGAATACAGGTGGAAATATCATTTCATCTCAATAACATGCATCTGACTTGAAAGCAAGTTCAACACAAAACATAAAAAACGGGCAGGATAAACTTTTAAAGACTCCCTAGAAAGTTTATATTAGATGCTGTGATAACATAACAAGTTTTTTCTACTACAGGAAATTTATTAGAAATTTAGCATCAAGGTATTTTCCTCCCTCAGTTTTTCTAAAAGCACATGAAAATGGAAAACAGCTGCTTGAATATGAAGAGTTTTTTTAGCATAATGTGCTCTGTAGAATATAAAAGTTCACATTTTTACTTTTTTGCTGTAGATAGATAGGGTAACCAAGAAAAAGCACCACAAATTTCCAAGAATACAAAAGAATCTGACCCAATATACTTTGGACACATTGGTGCTATAAGAAAACCTGATCTCAGAGTTTATTTCATAAATGCTGTTCCAAGACAGGTCCTGCATTCAAGACACCAATACAATGCTGCTATTCTCTTTTTCTTTCAGTTGTACATCCTTTTCTCAGAATCCTCAAGGTGCTCCAGAAACAGAATCCTAGAGTTGTTTATGTTGGAAAAGACCAGGTAGTCCCACAGCTAGCTCAGCACCGTGCTCACCACTAAACCATGTCCCTGAGTGCCATAGCCATCTGTTTTCTCAAACTTCTGAGGATGGCAGCTCCATGACTTCTCTGTTCCAATGCATGACCACTCCTTCCTAATACCCAATCTACACCTCTTCCAGCACAACTGGAAGAAATTCCCTCTTTGTCCTGTCACTTGTTACCTTGGAGAAGAGACCCACTCCCACCGTGCTACAATCCATCAGCTGAAAGTAGCTCTCCCTGTACACCCCAGTCTGTCCTATTCATCCCCAAAAAGAAACAATCCTGACTTTAGCACCCAGGATAGAACACACAGTTCTGATGATCTTTTGCAGGTGGGCAGTGTAAACAGGGGCCATTTACAGCAGCAAATAAAATCACATCACCCCCTCAACAAGCACAGAGGAAACCAGAGAGCAACTCCTCTCTTTCTACAGGTCAGCAGGGGTTTGTGAGAGAAGCACTGCAATCTAGAGGCTGTACTTCATAATGTTTGGTTCTTAATGCATAGGACCACAGCAGAACACTTCCTGATAACACAGTGCAACCTGCTGCAGAGCCCAGGACTGGAATCTAGAGTTTCTTGTCTGAAAGTTCACTTTAAAGCAGCTTTAGATTAAAAATACAAAAGCCTGATGAAAATTTGGGATCGAACAGCATGGTAAAGAGCATTACTCCATAATTGTCTCCCTTTACCTGACAGATTTTTAGAGGCCAGATAATTTTTTCTCTTTAATAGCCTCAGAAAGAGAAGGCAAGAAATGAAGAAGCAAACACAGCTTCTGCACTAGTGCCTCACTCTTCTTGCTCCTGCACAGCCCTGTAACAAAGCTCAGGAGAGGCAGCAAGGAAATAAATGAATCAGAAGCTCTTCAACACTTCAGCTTCCCCAACTCAGAAGTACGTTCCCAAATGAACCTTCACCCAAACTGGAGGGGTAAGAAGCACAAAAAATGGGAGATCTTTCCAGAACTCAACTTCCCCTGAAAAACTTTACCATACTCTATTCATACTGCTCCAAATAACCAAGAAATCGAGTCTATCTGTCAAGGTGCTTGTAGACTGAAGTTATTTCCTTACAGTGAATTGATCATAAACCTTGAAATGAAATTTTGGAAAGAATGGACAGCATGTTGCTTCTTCCAGGCTGTTTTCCTTCTTAAATTGCAAATTGGCTACACTGGAAAGAAAAAGTAATAGAACACTAGTCACGTTATTCCTTCCCCCAAGTTTTTGTTTTCCTGATCAATTTATGATTACTATCAAAACTGAGTCAGATGATACAAACCAGTTGACTGGTTTGCTCTGTTTCTTCCTAACTATTTTCTGAAACAGAAAGCTGCTGAAGGGACAAGCATTAATATCAAATATTAAAAAAAATTCCTTAATTATCAGACATAACAGTACTTTTTAAGTGGTTTACATGTTTAACAAAGTTGTGCAGGCAAATCTGTGCCATTCAAAAATCATTGGAGAGAGATTTATTTGCTTTGTAAATGTATCACGACATCAGCTATTGCAATCAAAACTTATGGATATTAAATATTTCTTCACAATTCCCCCTTTTTTGCCCCTTCCTTCTCCCTCAAGCAAAGAAAATAAAGTAAAACTAAAATACAATCAAGATACGAAACAGGCAAAAGCCTGTATTCTAAGCCAAGTCATGGAGTTATGCCTTGATTTTCCAAAAGAGGGAGATGCAGCTCCATTTGTGATTTAAGTATTTCAATTGCATTGCAGAACTTCTGAACATCTTTAACTAGTTTATTAGATCAGGTAAAAAAGGAAAGCTTTTGTTCTTTTTTCTGCTTTTGTGCTTATCTTAAAAAACTAGGAGAAACTAGTAGTAACAAAAAAACCAAAAAAACGCTGTATTATCTATTTGAATAAAAAAGTAATTCAAAAGATGGAGCCAGTAGCCTAGTACTGAAAAATATCTATGCAGATAAAAATACCATAGGAAAATCAAACCGTCAAAATCCAGGAAGCCTTAGGAGAGTTGTTAAAAATGAAAGCAACATCACACAGAAACATCTCCAACTGAATTTAACGTTCAAGTGTATAGAAAATACTTCACTTAATCACCCAAGTACAATATAACTGTTAGCTACACAGGGGCAGAATTATCAGGTGTGAGGGACAGCCAGTTTATTTTCACAAAGGGAAAACACACATCTGTTCTGAGGGAAAGCATTAAAACTTATTTCAGTATAGAATCCTGATTTTGAAAACCTTTTAGCACAAAAAAAAAAAATTATTCAAAGGAAAACTGGAATCTCTAGAAAATACATTTGAAAAAATATTTTCCCTCCCTATGGCAATCAGAAAAAGGTTACTATAATAAGTGATGAAGCCTAAAGAATATCAAAATGTGTATGCATAATACAGAAGCATGCCTGTATGTATTCTGCTAGTACTTTAGTTAAGAGGCTTGGGGTACAAGAGCATGGTTTGAAAAGCAACCATAATAATAAAGCACACATTACACATACAGTAAGTGTAACTTCTTACAGTTGTTTCAAGCCATGTCAAGTAGAAAAGAAGCTGATGAAGTATGTAATAGAGGCACCCAAGCATTAGGTATTACTTATCCTCAACTACAAAACATTTGTATCAAGGACAACTGCTGCAGAATGCACCTTGCAATTGGGTGGCTGTGCCACACTGCAGAGAACATCAGGAGCTTTCCCTAGAAAGTGATCCTGTCCTCCAAACAAAAACAATTCCCATGAGAATCACAGCCATGCTTGTATATTCTTAATATGGACTCTCAAATTCTGTTTCAAGATGTCTTCTTCTTTAGGATGTCTCCCCTCTTTTCCTTAAGAAAAAAAAAATCACATTTTTCTTAAATGTTCACCTAATAGTAATTGAAACAATTAGATTCTGTATGGATAAACTAAAAGTAAAATATTTTAAAGTATGTTAAAGTCTGCTTCTTCCTCCACAGAGGGTATGTACCATGATGCTGCAGAACGCTCGTTTCATTCACTGTTCAAATTTGCAAAACTGGTGATGGTGCTTTGGGTTGTTTTGGTTTTTTTTTTCTTTTGCATCCTACTGACTATTTAAGAAATTATATTCAAGTGATCCAGGACTCGGCAGACTGAGCCATTCCCTGAGATATTCCCTCCTCCCCAAAGCTAAGGTAAAAACCAGAATAATTAGAAGTGTTTCTATATGTATATTAAAGTAAATAGCAAGCATTTCTTCAGAAAGGTTTCTGCTGAAATCAAGTTTAGTGTCTCTGCTCAGGGTACCCAGGACACCCTTTGTAAAAGCCATCTGACTGCACATAACCTATGTCATAATGACAATCATCTCCCCAGGAAAGTGTTGGATTTCCCAACATTGGACACTTAAGATCCAGCTAGACTGGGTGCTGGGCCATTGTGACCAGGCCATGCTTTTGTCAAGAATGGCTGGACCAGAGGATCCTCGAGGTCCCTTCCAACCAGGTATTCTGTTTCTATTTACATTTTATAGTCCTGAAAGCCAACCACATCTTTAACACTTCTGTCCCTAGAATCCTGGCCACCAGCCGGCCATTATTAATAGATTTCACATTCTGATTATAAACACGTTTTTGACTGCAGACTGCTTGAAGTGCATGAGACCTGAACTCCACACCAGTCTGGTACTGTAGTTGCACCTCCTGATCAGTGGGGTCAGCTGCAGCACCATCTATTTCATTGGTGACAGTAATTACACTTGATGAATTTTACTAGCTGTGGTTCCCTGACACAGATTAACCTACCTGCTCACCACATGTGATTCCTTTTCAAGGTGTACAAGTTTAACACAGAGCATGCAGATCTACTAGGAAGTATAGCATAGAGTGGTAAAACTGTAAGGATTAAGTTTTAAAACTATTCTTCATAACTAGCTTTCCTCTACCTCAATAATACAAATGTACTTTAGGTACCTTCAATCATGATGAATAAACTGTTAATGCTCTGACTCAATGTAGCTCTTTCCTTTGTACATTTGAGTATTAAAAAGGGTAATACATTTGGACTGGAAAACCATTAAAACCAATCACAGTGAACTTAAAAGCACTTTGTACAAACTGATGACAGAACTGTGTTGCTGATGCCTGCCTCGATCTTGTACCCACCTTGGCACCTACAACTCCTGTTCAGCAATCACTGAAACCACTCAAACATGCAAGAGTATCAGTAGAAAAATATTGTATTAACAAGTGCACAAGTTATCAGCTCTAATCACCTCATTACAGTACAAGATACTCCCTCAAAAAACCATAAATGTCACCATTTAAATACATAGAAAATATATATATATACACACAGAGACATGTGAAGAAGAAAAGGATACAGACTTAACAAATAATGGAATGCAGAGTTTTTTTTAAGAAGTTTCCACCACTTTCTGAGGTGTTCTTTTCAGGAAAAATACATTAACTACATTTCATGAATATTCAAGTGATATTTAGTCGCACGTATATAGATTCGTGCACCTACCCAGCACATTGTTAGCTAACGTGTCAGATGAGTTGATTAGTCTAAAAAATTATTCTTCTGGTAATAATTTCAGAAATTACAGCTCTATTGTCATTATTAGAAAGTTGAACAATCACTTCTATTTTAATATATCCTCTCCAGCTCAGAAAAGAAAATTTAGTGGTTCTACTATACAGATTCTTTTCCTAGTTAATGTAACAGGGCAGCAAGTAGCTCTATCATAATTGCCAATAATTTTCAAGTACTGATCTTGCCATTTTTTCTAATTTAGATGTGTGAAAGCATTTCAGAACTTGACCATGAATTTAGAAATTATTTTCAACTAGGTTTAAATTCTTAAAGGATTCCATTTGCCAATCATTTTCCATTTTCTTTGTTGTTCTTCAGCATTCCTGTAAATAACATTAAGCAAGCTCCCCAGTGCAGATACTAAAATCTCAAATTTAACCAATACTATCCCTAAACTCCATTGACACTACTTTAAAATTAGGATCTCACCACCTACAGTGAAAACCTAATTTACAGGTACATTTAAGCAGTTGGAAAAATAATTTATAAATAAACAGTAAAAGGACAAAGTGTAACAATGATTAAACTCCTGCATTAATATGACCACAATGTGACTTGCTATAAAAGTTGATCTATTATAATTTTTAAAAACTTGCTGCATCCTCTAAAAATTTAATTAAGGATACCAAAAATTAAAGAAACAAAAGCAGTCATTTTCTACCACAAAAGGTAAGTACTTGCACCCCAATTGCTACCACTCTAGAATGACAGACATGCTGATGTTTTCAAAAAACATCTTTCAAAATACCTCATTAGAAATAATGAGAGGTAAAAAGGCTTCTTTTATTAAAGGATAACATTTGGCTTTGGGTTTAAATCTGCGCTCACTCGTGACACCTATCAGAAGCTTAAAAACCAGCACTACCCTACAATAATAGCAACAATATTTGTTCACTTAACTCAGTCCAAGCTCCCAATTGATTGAGAGAAAGAAAAGATACCCTTTTCTAGCAGGTAACCTTATTTTGAAGATGGATGTCAAAACTGACAGGGGAGTCACTCAACTCTCATAAGCATCCATCTCTTCACACAGACAAGTGTCAGAAGATTTACAGCAGGTTTTTTAATTACTCATTTTCTGCAATGTTTATATTTACTTACAAGAACACTGCCTGAAGTGCTACAGTAGACAGCCTGTTACTATTTGAAAACAGGCAAACGTTTGACCTCTGCTCCTCATTTATTTCCCCACAAAAATATTTTGTGACCTGATCTAAATTAGCGTCACCGACTACACTCCATCCATTTCCCATTCTGGCTTAGATATTACTTATTTAAAAGAAATGACCTTGTTACCATCTCAGAACTTGGCATTCGCCTGTGTGGAACTCAAGATCAAAACAGAGTAGACAGAAGCTAAAGAAAAGGCCCTTCTGGAGGAGACATTTCTTCCCCTAACAATAATGGGTGAAGTTGACTAGTTTAACTTAAATACTTAAGAATCATACTGGTAAAATAAACTTTTAAAGCTGTGATTCCCTTAGGCTTCTTTCGTAAAGAAAAATGGGAAATACTTTCATTACTAGAAAGATGCCTGTTGCCTAGTCTAGTGCAGACACCAGTGCCTGTGTATTTCAACATTACCTCTGCAATCTACATAGCAATTTCTCTCTGCAAACAATCAATTTTCTCAGCTTCTACGTGAACAAAGAACAGCAAAACTGCGCTCTAACACACAAAATACAGACGTTTATGAACAGTCATAAATGTCTGAACCACGTAGCTCAAAGAAAACTTACAGAAAAGCAGAAGCTTTCTGCACCCATTATAGCAGAATGGGAGAGGGTAAGATCAGCTGTAGCATGAGGGTAAGGTACATGCCTACCATGTGAATACTCCAAAAGCTTTGGTGAAAAACCATCTTGGAACTACCTTAACTGGAGGCTTTTTTGGTTTTTTCTGTTAGTCTCATCATCTGACTACATCACAAGTACACATTGTGAAGTGCTGGATTCAGTCCTGAAGGCACCATGGAACAAAACAGTGTCATGAAAGATTATTAGCAAAGCTACAGATGAGGCAGGGAGTAACTCCATATGGATGGAGCCATCAATTATGACTACATACACTCATGGATCAAGTTCCTAAATATTTAGTCCTTTTGTAATGAATATACTCCAAAGAAAATTTGTTTCACATGCAGACAGACAGTCTTGCTTTAAGAGCCTGCTGGACAAAAAGGTATTGTGAGTGTCAATGACAGCCACATAACTTCACTTGTGCTTTCCATGGTCAATTTTAGGCAAAGTGAGAGGGTAGAAAAAGCCTAAAAAAGGAAACTCATATTGTATTGTGCCAGTGGGTATCTTCTGGCTTTTCAGAAAACAGAGCAACTACAGAAGTACAGCAGTTCATCTTGAAAGTACATCAGTACCAAATGCAATCCATAGCAATTCAACATACTAAAAAAATCATGTATAATGCAATCTTTGCTTTATGGAGTTTATATTTCAAAGAAAATGCTGAACAGGAAGAAAATACTATCAAGACTGTACTTCAAAATAAGGAGATATGACCAGTGATTATCCAAGAGAAAAAAAAAATCATCTTACATTGCTCCAAAAGCATTTAAGATTCTATGCTTTTTTTGCTATTGTGTTAATAATTATCAATACTCATCACCATTCACACCTCTAATCTTGACAAAAAGCATGGAATATTCTACAGTAGATGGGTCAAGAGTTTTGTAGATAAAACAGAGATGGTAAATTCAGCAACAATCAAATCTAATCTACTTGCATCTCAAAACCATGGAAAATATTAAATAACCATTTTGCACTCTCATACCTTGCTGCATAATCACTGCATTTCTGAGTTGCAGACAAGTATTTTCTTTCCTTCTCTGTAAAATAAAAACAGCTTTCTCGTCCTTGAATGACTGTTCCTAAACTTCAATTTATCCTTATTTATTACTGGGATTATTTCATAAGCCATGATAAAAAGCATAGAGATAAGCACACACACTGAAGTAAGCATTTCCAGAGCATTTTCCCACATATCTTTGTTTTAACAGATTTCTTGTTTGCCTAAACAGATTTTCAGCAGAAAAATGAGGATTTTTTCTCCCAGTATTTTAGTTCTGTTGATGGGACCTCTGAAAATGTAGTAGCATCACACAAATGCTCCCATGTTTTTAATTTTCCCAGTCCATAGGTAATTTCAGTACATTTCTTTCCTTTACTACTTAGTACTGCCCTCTATTAGCACCCAGTATCTCTGAAACTCAAGCTCTGAGTGCAACAAATCACATCTCTGATTTAAATCAATATTCACCTAGAAATCATCAACTCTGCTCTGAGCTAGGTGTCATTAGGTGTATTTGCACTAAGCATACAACTGTGGCATTTGACAGCTCAAAGAAAGTTTCCATTAATTTCTGGAAGAAAATACTTAAAGCTCATGGATGCCCATGAAATACAATTCTGTTCAGTTTCACTTACTTAAGCCTTCCACTCAATACTTTGAATTCCTGAAGGGTAAATAGAAGTTTTATAAATCTGCATGTACCATTAAAGCAACAAAAAAAATCACCTGAAAAGCCATGATTAAAAGTACTGCAAAAATTATCAAGGTATTGAGATTTTAATAGGATCTTAACAGGTAGTTGCATCAAATACAGAAGGATTTTACTTATACATTACTTAAATCTTCTTTTTCAGATTATCAATTTGTAAACTGTTTTCCTCTTATGGCATGGTGCAATACCCTACAACTACATTTCAGCCACATATGCCTGTTCCTAAAATCTCTCTTTGTGATTCTTTCACTCCTTTAGGTCACTTTGCTTAACTAGATAAACTGATTCTGCTTCTTAGAAGAATTAGAAGAGGATAAAGTTACTTACAAGAAAACAAAATGGACAGTAAATGAGTAAGAAGGGTTATAAGAGTTAGAGTAAATCTAGAACCGACACCTTTAACTTGGACCCATGGGGCACAGGAGATTGGCCATCTTCAGGTGGAATGAACAACTCCCACTTGCCATATTCCAACTTCTTGTATGGATGAGAAGATGGATTCCAGCCATCTGCAATATAAGAAATAATACCAAGTGTTCATCTTAAAATGCATCCAGTTACAATTCAAAGGTGTCACTCTGAGTTGCATCTTTCTCAAAATAAACTTCAGTGAGAGCAGACAAAAATACTTTCATGCCTGATACTGGACAGACACTCAAAAAGGATAAAATGAAAAGTCACAGTTTTAAATCTTCAGGAAGATTCTTTTGTCATTAAAAAAAAATCAACTGAAGCCAGCTGAAATCCCCTAAATCAAGACTCTTTGTCCTCTTTGGATTTACTGAGTACTGGATATGTGCAAGGATGGCCATTATGGCCTGTCCAACGGAACAGACACCTGCCAAGGGGGTCTGGAGTGTTTGTAAGCACATTCAAGGTTAACTCCTCTGAATGGAGTGAAGATTTCACTTCTGAACTGACACATTTCAGCAATGGAGTCATTTCTAGGCTAGAAGGAAATAAAAGATAAGTTTGAAAATTCCTTTTTTCTTTTTGCCTTGAAATATCTGTTTCACATAGTTCAAGGCAACAGACTCAAGCTAAATAGGTACCAGTAAACAAAGAAAACTGAATTAAAAGACATTAAAGCAACACTAGTTAATCTTCCTTCATGCTCATCTATTTGCATGCCATGGCCTCTTGTAATAAAAAAACAAACCAAAAAAAAAAAAACCAACCCAAAAAAACAACAAACCAAAACCCACACATCATTGAAAGAAGAATAAACAGCCTTCAGTTTAAGAATATTAACTCAGAGTTGTATAGAACAACATTGCTACTAAAAATTTCAGGTTAAAAGCATTTCAATTAAAAAAATGGACAGTTAAACTGAAGCAGGATCATCACTTTTGCCACTATGGAAATCACAGCAGGGGAGGTAGAGAAATGAAGGTCTATCCATCAACATACGTATTTTCCTAAACATGAATAATCACAAATATTATCTGCTGTGCAATAAAAGGATAAAACTTCCTGGCAATGTATGGACGTGTTGCATTTCAGAGAAAGACCAGACTGCTTTCAAAGTTACTGGTTGCATTTGCACAGCTGTTTAAACCCAAGAACTGCCAATCTTTAGTTAAAGAACGCTGAAAGACACAAATTAAACAAGGCCACACAATGTGACAAAAATAACCATGCCAGACAAATATCCTGGTGCCTACTCATTTTACACTGGAGAGTAAAACAGAAATGAAATTAATTCAGTATTCTATTTAGATGATAGTTTTATCATGTTTAAAGTATTTGGATAGTGGAGCTAAATTATATATATTAGCAGAGGAAATGTATTTACTAAACTATTGCTTAACAGCAGAAGAACTTACATATTAGTAAGAATTAAAGTGGTTAATCCCCCTTGGCTTTACACTGAAGTTTTAATCAAGAAAAATAATTAAACAAATACTATTCCTAGGACCAACATCAAACAAACAACACCTTGGAAATTAAACAATACTCCTTAACAAAATGTGTAAACTGCAAACTATAGTGTTTATACAACAAAATATAGATATTTTTTTTTATTTCAGGTCATGGTAAAAAAGATGTAGAAAACAGCACTTGAAAAAGTTATGGGTTTTTTTTTTTTTTTTTTAATCATAAGCAGCTAGACTATCTCAAATAAACATTCCAGGCAAAAAAGAGAAAATGGAAGGAAGATGAAAAATGCAACAAGATGTTGAGATGTCAAAAGAAGTTTGCTTTAAAAACTGATTAGGATTTATGATAGTCAAAACCCAAGTTGGGGGACTTACTCTAAATTCTTTCCATCTTCTTCTCCCTCCCAGTTATCCCATCATCTTCATGGCTTCTCATGGAACTCTTTCCAACAGAGCTACACCTCTTGATTCAATGCAGAAACTGAACCACATATGCCAGGTGATAAATACTGAGCAAAACTAAAAGTTACAGCAAAAAATTCTTAGGCCCAGTTTTTATAAAACTCACCCAGAGGAACCTGCACATGAACATCATGTTCACCAAAACCACGGCATTCTTAAAATATGAAAAAATATTCTCATGACCTCTACTAAAACCACATCTCTTCCCTCCTTCAGAGAGGGAATGGTTACATCTCTCTACCTATTTAAATATTTCTGCTCTCCACAGACAGATTTGATGATTCTGCCAAAGTTGCCTGAACTTTCCCCTTCACCTGCCAGCAATGCCAGATGCTCCTGTTAATCCCTCCTGTTCCCAGCCACAGTCCATGACTGCAAGCCTGTGGCTCACGATTTAAAAATAAATGCAAAGCAATACCCATCTGCCCCAGACGGTCCTATTTAAACCCACTGTTTACTAATTACCCCTGGAGAGGAGCTCACTTAGAAAGATTATAACAGAAAACACTGCTTTGTATTAATGCCAGAGGCATAAAGAACATAGAAAACCCTGAAAACTGAATATTCCTTTCAAAGAGAGAGTGGCTCATGCTTATCTCAGTTTTACTGCTTGGTTTTCTGATTTTTTCAGCAAAACTTAGCCCAAAAATGCCTGAGGGAAGAAAAAAAAAAAAAAAAACAAACTCAACTAACCAACAAGTGATTAGTAGAGTATTGTGAAGATGAAAAACTAAAAGTCAAAAGAAAGATCTTAGTTTGAGAACAGAGACTTCAAAGATTCTGCCAATAACTACAAACAGGAAAAAGCTGAGGAGATTACCAGCAGAAGTTCAAATAATCAGCTTGAACAGGTATTGGGGGAAAAGCACACCATCACAGAATACTCATAAGCCATAAACAAAGGCAAAAGCTTCTGTACAAAAGTTCAAGCCTCAGCTACTGCTTAATCCAACACAGAAGACATCTTTGATAGCCTGATATTTGTTTTGTCTCATCTCTGTGACTGGATCTTCCAATCCTAGCCAATTATTAAAACACTACATCCTACCCCAGCAACGGGAGGCACAAAGGAACTTCTTGCTCAAAACTACACCCTTAGCATGAAAGCACCCTTAGCACCCAAAGAATCATGAACTGAGCTTTAATGCAGACCAGAATTCAAATGGGTTCTACCATTTGTGACAAAAAATCAATTTAAATGCATATTTCCAGCTAAATGACAATTTGAGTGACTTCTTGTTCAATCTCTTGATTTTGTTTTCACGTTGACAAGGATACATCCATACAACTCTGAAGCTCATGCCTGAACTTGGAGTTTCACACAAGAAATTAACACTTCTCACAGAGGAAAGGAGTTGTTCTCACATATTAATCAAATAATTGACTTTGTCCAATACAAGAACTGTAGTTGGTTTTTTTTTCCAGAAGTCAAAAAGCTTTATAAACTAAAGCTGAATTCTCAAGTGAAATCAAATCTCTTATAGCCATTTTATTTCCACATACTTTGACCAATTAAAGACACCTAAAGAGAATAGAGAGGTCAGCAAACACAAAGCATCCTTGAAGAAGTCTACCGTGCAAGTAAGATTTCAGACAAGGGAAAGAGCATCAAAATCCCAGTATCCCAACAAGATACCTGTATTCCACTTTATTAGAATATGAAATCAGAACATAACTGGAAAGATCCTCCAAGGACACTATTCTGTTCTACGCAGTGGCCAATTAGGTCTTCCTCTCCTCACATTAATTATTTTTAAAGCAGATTACATTAATTATCCTGTGCTTGAGTTGTTGGAAACTGGGCAAATAGCTCAAACAGTGAGATAAAAACAAGTGTCATTACTTCTTAGATAGGATGTTTCCCTGTATATTAGTGCCACCTTATACTACAGTCTACTGCTTTCAATCATCTGCACCCACAGAAATATAACACGGTTTGACTTTACTCATCAAATGCAGATATTTATCTATAAAAAAAATCTTGAAAGGAAGCAGTAAGAAATTCAGCATGATATCATGACAGTACCTAGAATCCATTTCAGTAAAAATCTGGAATAAAAAAACCCCAAAACATTCTGATACGTGAAGTTTTCAGTCAGCTGTCAGATACCCAAATTATGAAGTACAGTGCCTTAAGGTACTCTTTTCACTCTGAAGGGATCCTGTCAGAGTTTAAATAATAAACAAATATCCTTCCAGAACCAACTATCCTACCCTCCCTCCAACCTCTGCAGGAGCCTTCCCCACCAATGCAAGGAAAAGGAAGTAAAAACCCAACCACATATTCCAGACTGATCAACATTTTAGATCAATGTTAGCTGGGAAGGAGGGAAGGGAAGACAACTAAAAGAACAGAAACCACAAATATAACCATGTATTATAGCAAATGCTGATTTCCAAATCAACATATGCACACTTACTCTCAAGCTTTTTAAACCAGTAGCTTTCTTGTTAAAATTAAGGAATTGTTTACAGATAACCCACTGAGCTTCCACATGACCAAATACAAATACTGAGTGTTCCAATTCCCACATAAATTTCATGGGTTACCTTCAAAACTCACAGTCACTCACACGCAGTGACTTATTTTGAAATAGACAATTTTAAAGCAGCCATAAATTGTCAGCAGTCATTGAGTTTCTCAGATATAGGGCACACAAATGAAATATTCAGTGTTATCACTGAGAGCTTTTGAAGGAGCTATAATGTTGATAGAGCCTCTGCTGTTGGAAATTCAGCTGAGTAATTGTCTCATACACTTGATCTATTGAGATGCTGAATGTACTAATTGACAAATCTTAATGGTTTTGGATGCTCATTTAATACTTCTTTGATAAAGCTTCATACTAGAACACCAACAGATACAATACTTTTTCTCTCCAATTATGGAGTTTTAAAGAGAAAAAAAGGCTCTGAAAGCATTGGGATTTTCTTGAATTCATGTTTCATTCTCCAATCCACTTACAGATTTGTGTACTATTACCAGTTGCTAGCTTTTTTTTTTCCAAAACGCACAGTGATATTAAGAATTGTTCTATAAGTTGGAGCTATCCAATTCATTACAAGTTTCTGAGAATAAGGTATAAAAATCCCATAATTTGGGTCAAAATACCTTAATAGCAAAGCTTTTATTGTTGGTAATAAGGCATAAAAGACAATCAGAAAAAAATACATGTGCAGGACTAAGGCTTCACATGTATATAATTACAGAAGCAAATTATTCATGTTTATCTTACATGTAATTCATAACAAAGATATTATCAACTATAAGCTTAATTATAAATTGGGGGGAAAAAAGTTCAAGGTCTCTGTACAAAACCTGTATTTGCCATTTTATTTTTTTACTAGTTTTTGATCCTCAAATACCTTAAGATGAAACAGCAGAGACTAATACTTTGTGTCTTTACATCAAACATTAAGCTATTCTCAAAAAATAACATGTTATTAAGAAAAACACTGCTATTCATCTCCAAAAAAAAAAAGCATGAATTGACAGTTTTTTACATTATATACCCCCATATTTCAGTTTAAAACCTAAAGAGCTTCTGCCATCTAAGTTCAATGTTTCTTTGTTTAAGATTTCCAACTTCCCCGATGTGGTTACACTATGGTTCTTTTTAAAAAAAAGTTTTATTAAAAAAAAAATCTTATTAAAAGCAATCCCAATATCCAATTTAAACACAATATAATCATAAATTTAGTCTGAGACTTTAACCTGCTTGAAAATTTAGAGAAAGGTTAAAGGGATTCAGTTTTAATTAAACATATCTGTAGCAATCTGACTCTAAATCTTAGGGTTTTGTAATCCATTTTCCATGAGAATACTATTCAAGATCATATGAATTGAATGACAATCTTCCATGTCTCCAGTCTCTCCAAGTATACTATTGTCCCCTTTGGGAATGAATACTTTACTATGATTAACTGATATATAGAAGAAACACAGTTTTCCCATGTTACAATGAATTTCTTTTAATTTATTTCCTCTTCATATTGCTGTCTTCATTAGTGTCTACATACAACTACTCTAAGATATTAGTCCTAAATTTCTGTTTCATATGATGTATTACATCAAATATTTTAAATGAAGTAGGGTTTAGAAAACTATAGCAGTGTTTAGCTACCCTATTTTGGTATACATATACTTCCCCCTCCAACCTGATAAGACAATTTACAAGCTATGGCCTCTTTTCAAAATATTAAAGATATTATTAAAAATCTGGTTTTAATATTAACATCTCTTAAAATACATATTTAAAACAAATGCATTCTGGTCTTTAGCTGAGTTGAGACATTTAACCTGCACCCACCCCATGAAAACCTTAAGCAACGGATGGGGTTGCAGCAAGTAGAGGAGAGACAAGGAGGAGAATTTTCTGCATGTTTATACATATAAAATTGACCTATGAAAATAACCTGATCTAGTTGCCTTGCAGTCTGTATTGATACCTGAAATCACTATTATCTATCTAGCAGGTGAACTATACATGACTCATTATTCAGTGTTAGAGGACATAACCAATTTCAATATTAAAATGCACGAACTACACTAACCTATTTATCAATGTCTATTCCAATAAAATGACAAGCAGCACTTTAAGAAAAGCTACTTTATCATTCACTATGTTAGTCATATCAAACAGGATCATGGCTGTTCATCTTCTGCATCAAAAAGAGGATTTTTTTTTAAATAAAAACCTTCCTAAAAAAAAGATTTTCATTTCAATAGCTTCCTCAGACAGGGGAAAGGTATGGCCAACATTTAGCTTTGTGCTTAAGCAGAAGTAGTTAATTGCTTCAAAGGACTTTTTTCCATATTGCTTCTTTGCAATATAAATACACTGAGCACTCCCTAGATCAGTATTTTTGCTAAATCAAAGTCAGATAAATAAAACTACATGCTTCTGAAATGCAGTTAAATGAACAAAATAATTTGACAGAAAGTCCCTCTTCAGTATTGTGGCAGACCTAATGGAAGAGAGAGTAGAGGTGAAAAGGAAAAAAAGAACAAAGCTCTCGGAAACCCTAAAGAAAAAGGAGAGCAAGTACTGCAGGATTGAAGAGCAATGATGAATGTCACTTTCATCTAAAAGTTCTGGAACATCATTTGAGTGTAGCTAGCCTTCAAATAAGAAGCAAATTGATATTTTTGTTTCAAATCCAAAGGGAATAATCTTCGTGGTTCTCAGAGAAAGCAATGCAATTCCTCCACGTAATACTGCCACCTTCCCATTCTGCTAACACCTTTCCTTCTTCTGCCCTCATAAACACAGAGGAGCCACTCTTTCAGTAATATTTAGTTTGATTTTAGGCTACCATTTTCCAGCAGAACTTTTGTCTAAGCTCTCAGGATGGGTGGTAATTCTCAAGAGCCTTGGTCCTTAACAAAACTGTTGCTTGATCAGTAAAAAGATGAAGCAAATTTCACTGTTATTTTTGCTTCTCTGCATATAGTGTTATAAAAGCCTAGTTAGAAAACTTTAAAAGGAACTTTAGTAAGTTTAGATACAGCCTCAGGTTGCAGTGTGATCCAGTGTGACTTGAGTTATTGGCTTTGGGGTATAAAAAAATGTGTAACACTGACCATGCAACAGAAACACATCTTCATAAGCTACTGCAACGCAGAGGAAAATATTATTCATTTAAGCCATGACATACGTTTTTTACTACCAGAATTTCACCACTGTGACAAAATTTTCTTTAAAAGATGAGAATATTGATGTAAAACATTATGCAGGGGAGAAGAAATTTTCCTAAGAATACTTACTGAAGTCACCTGCAAGAAACACTGCTTCTGCTCCTGGTGCCCACTCTTTGCAGTATATTCCACCATCTGCAAGTTGGTTCACTCCAAAGGTTTTGTAACTTTTGGTAAATTTATCAAGGCCACCTTCACTTTCCTCAATGTTCTTCAAGTGGTTATAAAACAGAGAATACCTTGCAATGAAAAGAGAGAACATTTTTTAGAAAGATTAGCAAGCATGTCTCTTACATTAACTAGTGTAAAAATCTAAAATAAAAAAAAAATAAACACACTAACATGAGATTCACTGCTCTCTACTGGAATAGGAAAAAAAAAATCTAATACAACCCATGCAATTTTTCCATGGTTGTTACACAGTCTAAAATTGCAATCTTCGTGTTTGTCAGTGCTTTTTCTACTTTACAGGAACATTTTGCACTTTCAGTCTAAAACTACAATTCCTGACTGGGAGCCAAGAAATCCCAGTATTACTACACAACAGGAGAACTTCACACTCTGAACAGCCTAGCACTTTTCCTTCCATCTTATTAATATCAGACACAAGCCTCCTAGGGAGAGCTGGATAGGCTTGCCACATCTCTCACAGCCAGTTTTAATAGACAGACAATCTCAGGCCATTGAAAAGTTTGCAGTACAGCACGTCAGCATGGACAAACCCATCTGGTCCTTGCAGAAAGGGGCTCATTAGGCAACCTCTTTACAGAGACAATCAGCAAGACTTTGCAGTCAGTCCCTGACGCTGCAACAATTTGGAAAAAATTGCCGCTTCATAAAAGTAATTATTTGCACCATACCCTACTTATACCAGTAGGAATTTAAATGCCCTAAACCTCTGGCATAAACCTTTGCCTGTAACAGCTTAGAGTTTTTTGACATATTTTGCTATGTTTTCTCCAAGTAAGTTTCTGGAATTGATGGTAACATCAGGGGTACGATATAAACAAGATATCAACTTTGACCCCTAAATTATGAGCTATTTTGTCCAGAAGCACAGCTAAAAGCTGCAGTTGAGCATTTAATTAATGCTACCTGTACAGTTTTTTGTTGTTTGTTTGTTTTCAGTAAGACACTCCTGAGGTAAATTAGAAATGTGTTTCTTTTTTCATAAATGGTAAAGAGTCTTCTGAAGTGCATAAAAACCAGTGAGAACCCCAGCAAAACCAAACTCACCAGCCTTATTACACTTCCTACATTTTGCAATAGGAAACAGAAACACCAAACCAGCATTATGGAATAGCACCTTGCTGCTCAAAGAAAAGTAAGTCTGTCTGCAGTGTCAGGACTGCAAACTGTGATTTGTTGCAAAGTTTTGATTTTTTTGGCCCTTAATTAGTTGAAAGTAGATTAAAATGTCTAATTACTAGTTAGGGTAAACAGCATTACCTGTATTAATTTAGAGTATTATGACTACTATTAAGGTTAATCTCCCAGTGAGTTTTTATGATTTTATTATTAAGACTGAGGATCACCTTTAAAGGGAGAAAGATTTGAAAATGCCTCCAGGATACACAGTAGCAAATACACTCATAAATATTTTTGCCCATCTACCAGCATTATTCCTTTAAAATTTGCTCATGGGTATAATCCTCAGAAGTGCATTACTAACTACTACTACTCTGATAATCAATTTCATTTATGTCCTTGAGGGAAAATATTTTGTCAGATTTCCAACTATAAGTATATTATATACATATACAAACTCAGTTGATCGACTTACATTTTAAACAGATGCAACCACAAAAATTTATATAAACCTTAAATACAGAAACACATAGCAAGTCACAAATACGCTCAGAATTTCAACATATATCATCCAGTAAAATCAAATTACTCTATTTTTGAAGAATTGTCCTTGGGGAAAAAAATAAAACAACCACTATAGCTTAGAAATTTAAGTCATTCTTTAAAATATGATACAAGGAGTATAGTTATATACATATAGATATTTTTTCTGTATATAAATATTTAATTGGTTAAGGGAAAAATATATATAATAAGAAGCTCATTTGGAGTGTTATCTGCAAATCCCTGTTTGTCTGCCATACATAAACTGTTTTAAAATTGCTGCTTGTCACATGTATTGCTTCCACTTTGTTCCACCGTGGCTGAAGCAGGATCTGTTTTACTATAGGTAGCTGCTGTGACTTCAGAGAAGATCTAACTGAAGCAATAAGCTTGACACAGGTAAAACAGAAGAGGAGGTTTTGAAATATATTAACTAACCAAAATTATTCTTTTCCTCCCCACTCTTACCACAAATACATTGCCACTTTAGAACACAACTTTAAGAACATGATTAGTTGCATGCAGTTATTCCCATACTCAGCAGAAAGTAAAAGTAGTGGTAAGCTTCATTTTTAAACAAAAGTCAGTCACAAACCCTTGAAAGCTGCAGAAGAAGGAAATGAATCCTTTATTACCAGAGAACAACAACCAGCCATAAAGAAGGACAGAAAATTTCAGTGCAGAAAAGGAAAAGGATTCTATTCACTTCACATCACCTAGAGGTGCAACACATGCCAGTGGCCTACTGCTCTTCCTTAACATGACCCCTTTCCTAGGAATCAAACCCATTCATCTCCTTCAGAAGAAATAAGCCTCTAACAAATTCAGGATTTGAATGTGGGATGGGTGAAAATGGAATTTCAGAAAGCAATTATGTGATTCTGTATCTTTGGGGGAAAAAAATCAGTAATACAGACATTGTAAACTCTTAATTCTTGTCACAAAATCACTAAGAACACCCACTGCTTCAATTTTTGCCTTTCAGTAAATTCAGAGCTCAAGGAAATCATGACACAAGGACACCATGGCATTTAATAGATGAAATGATCATGAGTATCATTGTGAAAAAAGTCAACTCTTTGCTCACTTTTCAACGAGTGCTGAGCAAGATTACATGCTCAATAAATTATTTTTGGGGAAGAGGGAGGGGAGGCAAAAAGGGAACATATCAGAAGAATTGTTGAGCAAGGATGCATAACATTCTTAAAACAATGGCTTTGTATACAGGACATATTTTGCTTGGAACATAGCATCACAGCATCATATACATTGAATAAGAATGCTCCTTCTATTTGTACAGAAGCATGCTGATTTTAATAGACTAAGTTAATTCAGGTATTATTGCTGCATCACATTGCAGAAATAAAGACTTTTGCAACAACTAGTGTTCTCCATAATTGATTTTAAATTATAATTTAGAAGGAATTTATTCTTTTTAACTACCTCCTGAGATTAGCCAGTAAGGTACTGTAGTTTGCTCAAAGCTCACAAAAACACTCACCAACTCCTGAAATGGATCAATTACTTTTGCCATGAACTATTCCCAAAACTCATCTCAGGAGATGAAATACTTCTGGACACAGAACAACATTACTTGTCACAGAAGGCCTTGTAAAACAGCAGAAAGGCCTTGTAAAACAGCAACTGTAGCCTGCTGCTCCTTTGAAGGAAAGGACTGAGTTAAGTACATACTCACGTATTTTAGGAATTTTAGGGAAGTTCAAGGTTTTGCTTTCCTGGCCAATATTTAGAGGCTCACTTAGGCAAAAATTTTTCAATTTTTTTCGGAATATTTTTCTGACTATTTCAGCTTTCATTTCTATACTCCTAAGGCTTGTTAACACTTTTTTATCTTCCAAAGTGACACCCCAGGATTACACACAGAAAATGACAGTTTTTTTTTTTCCAACCAATTCCTAATATTTATATTGTTCACTAATAGCATACAAGTCTTAATACCAGAGATAAACACTTGATTAAGACTACATTTTGTGATCTCTTCAACACTGCAAGTTATGTCCTGTTCAGCTATGCATATATATACTTATATGACAGACTCTGAATGCATTTTGTGAGAATTTCAACATTCTGGACATCAGCATCTAGAGCTGTAAGTCACAATAAAAGACTGACTTCTGCCTTCATAATTTTCAAGTTCCCAGAAAGTGCAAAGTCTTTTAAGATGCTGTAATTTCTGAGTGTTAATGTCGACACTGGTGAGGATTACAAGGTAAAAACTGTACCCAATTATGACTTGAAAAGCACAACCATTACTTTTGGGTCAAAATAAACCTAAACTGAGCAACAAGAGGATCTACAGAATGCCTGAACAGAGCATCTGAAGTGACTAAAAGAAGTTGCACGTGAAGTCCTTTACTACAGGTACAGCAACACAAATCTGACAAGTGCTGGCAGCAAAAGGGGGGCTGCTTATGGTGTACTTCTGGATCCTGGAGTTTTTATGAAAAGGTAAGGTTTTCAAGTCCCTTATTCATTCATTTAGCCTCTGTTAATAGATCAGTGTTTCTTAAAACTGAAATAATGAAATTGTTGTCTTCAGACTTACTGAAAAGGTTTCAGTCTTAGCATTAGCCCAAGAACAGAAAGAAAGTACTACTCTGTTACCAAATGCTTTTACACCAACATTTTTGCCCTCCCCATCATTATTTCAGTGTGAAATACTGGTAATCCTAAACATCACCTGAAACACAGTCACAACTGTTGTAGTGCGTTTTTATATTTTGTAATACTTTGAAGTAGTTTTGTTTTGTATTCCCATATTTTTCCCAAATGGTTTATCCCAGACTGTACTCCCCTCCCTTTACCTGTGTTATCCCTCTCCCGGGATGAGATCATCCCCAAACCCCCACCCTGGCTCTCTGTCAATCACTCAGCATCCCATCCCCTCCATGCAGAAGTTTTGGTCCAGTTCGTCGAGTGATCAGCCAGAGGCCAGGGGTCAGCCCCCCAAGCCTTGCCCCATACGCTGTCCTATATGTCTGTCCCCCACTACCCATCCCTTAGAGTTACTTATTGCTTGGTAAAATGTTATCTACTTTTGGTTTCCACCTCCCTTTAAATGTGACCTTGGCACATCTCCCGGGGCTCTCGGCAGGAGGCCCCTGAGGTGCAGGAGCTCCTTTGGGATCCTAATAAAACCTTGGATTAACCCCTGCTAAGAGTCGGCCCTTTCTCTTCTACCGATGTCTCTGGTGTCTCTTGTGCTGCACAGGCGACCAGCCCAGGTGCCCTCAGCACCCTCGGGGCACACACAGAGAGTGTCTCCCTGCCCGCCCAGGTGCCCTCAGTACCCTCGGGGCACACACACAGAGTGTCTCCCTGCCAGCCCAGGTGCCCTCAGCACCCTCGGGGCACACACACAGACAGTGTCTCCCCGCCAGCCCAGGTGCCCTCAGTACCCTCGGGGCACACACAGAGAGTGTCTCCCCCCAGCCCAGGTGCCCTCAGCACCCTCGGGGCACACACAGAGAGTGTCTCCCTGCCAGCCCAGATGCCCTCAGCACCCTCGGGGCACACACAGAGAGTGTCTCCCTGCCAGCCCAGGTGCCCTCAGCACCCTTGGGGCACAGAGAGTGTCTCCCCCCAGCCCAGGTGCCCTCAGCACCCTCGGGGCACACACAGAGAGTGTCTCCCCCCAGCCCAGGTGCCCTCAGCACCCTCGGGGCACACACAGAGAGTGTCTCCACCCAGCCCAGGTGCCCTCAGTACCCTCGGGGCACACACAGACAGTGTCTCCCCCCAGCCCAGGTGCCCTCAGTACCTCGGGGCACACACACAGAGAGTGTCTCCCCCCAGCCCAGGTGCCCTCAGCACCCTCGGGGCACACACAGAGAGTGTCTCCCTGCCAGCCCAGGTGCCCTCAGCACCCTCGGGGCACACACAGACAGTGTCTCCCCCCAGCCCAGGTGCCCTCAGCACCCTCGGGGCACACACAGAGAGTGTCTCCCTGCCAGCCCAGGTGCCCTCAGCACCCTCGGGGCACACACAGACAGTGTCTCCCCGCTGTCGGCCGTGTCGGGGCTGCCCCCCGGTGTCTCCCGACTCGGACTGGCCCAGGGTTCCTGAGAGGCTCGCAGAGAGACCGAGACACACAACAGTCTTTTCCTATTGTTACATTCATAATTTGTAACAGCATTGCTTTAAATCCCATGCTTTATATGCAGCTTTGTTTGAAGCCTTACAATAGAAGTGCAGGAATTGGCTGACTTTCCATAGAAGCAGGATTAAAATATCAAACATGAATTACTATAATGGCTATCCAGTAAACAAGTATCCTGCCAAAAAATAGCCTTCCAAGTGAATACAAAGACAATATTACATCAGCAAGATGTTTCAAGAACTGACATGTCAGGTGAGCAGTTACTCCTCACACTTCTATCACTGAAACACCCTCAAATATTTTGTCTTATGGCTCCCTATACAACTAAAATTTATGCAGTACAAGTAAAGAGTTCTCAGTTTAATGCTAAACTACACAGCCTTATCCCAAAAAACAGTGTTCTATTTATTTTGTAACTTTGATAAAGAAACACCCTGGTTCTGCAGTTCCTATAACTGCTGAATTAATACAACTATTGAACCCATTAAAAAAGTCTCAGGTACATGTTAAAATTATTAACCTCAATATGAAGCACAAGAAAAATCAAGATAAGCTTCTCCTTCCTCCCCAAAGTCAACAGCTTTATTGAAATAAGACTTCTGGCAGATTATTGAACAGTCTGATGGTAAGTCAAAGCACTGAGTTAGAGCTCCACATAAAGCCTTCACAACTTTATTCTTCCAAGCAAAAGAGGTACTAACTCCTTCCTGACCACCTCATAAAATAACAAAGAGGTATTGTAGTACTTTAAACTTATAAATTTAACCAGATTAGTTTTAGTTTCTCAGGCATCACTACATTCTAAACAGAAACTAATATAACCAAAGAGGTATATAAGATACTCTCATTTAAAGAGGCTGGTGCTGAACACCAAGATGGCTGCAAAACTTCAAGACAATTTTATGCCCATTCTCATGGTTTTTTACAAAGCTGTTGTGATTGGAAGTTATGGAACAGTCAGTCATCTTACTATAAGACCTCTGGCAACAACACTAACATTAATGATTTTAGCCCCTCTTCTGCTTATGATGTTGGTTTTAGTAGCTATTCATCTTTTAGATTTCTGTCCACATCAGCTTTTTGGTCATAGTTTATTTCTACAGTATTGGCCCAGTATTCATGCTAATTTATTCAAAAGATGAAAGCAAGCAGGAGAGACTTTGATAATGGTATCTGGTATCCATATGAAAAGCCCAATTCTGCAGATACCAAAGGGAACAGGAAATGAAAGAAAATACCAAGTGAGGTACTCTCTGTAACCAAATCCTCCATTTTCCAGCAAGTACAAACATTTAAGTTAATGTCAGGGTCATGGACTATAATCCATAGCTTTATGGTGTTGTTCACAAATTGCCTCTTTCTAATATTGCTGCAATCACTTTGAAGATGCAGTTACAAAGACTTTCACCGACACCAAAGCCAGTGCAGAGTCCCTGCTCAAATTAGTGAAGCCCTGATGATTCTCATCTTCCCCTTTAGTCTGTAGCCAATTATTCCCTCAATCTCTCATCATTCAACTGGTCAGAAGCAATGGATTGCAGGAAGACCAAAGTAGGAGAGATAAAGCTCTTCCTAGAGCAAATTTCCGCAGCCCAGCAAATTAAAGGCACCAAACCACTCTGAACTAGAATGATGCAATACAAGCAAATTCCCGCTGGCAGCTTCTTCCATTTCATTTGTCACTAGTGAAAATACACCAAAACAGGAGCCTTGGGTTTTACTTCATTCTTTTCTCCACCCTCTGTCACATACTTTTCATTTGGCTATTCAGAGTAAAACAGAGTAGCCACACTTCATGAAAATAGGAAGAAGTAAAGGCACAGAAAATCCTAGGTAAGTATGACTACTTGAGAATAACAGATTTAATGCATTTTTAACTTGTACCAATTTTATAGTTGTAGTTGATTGACTTGCACTTTATGCAAGTAAGTCATGTCCCATTCAGGAAATCTTTTTTAATATACATTTAAATAGATTAAGGAACATCAAAAACATGCAACTCACACAGCCCTTGAAGTGTTAGAAGAATTCTCAGAGAGATGCTTTAGAAGAAAAAAAAATAGTCATGGATGATGATTATAATGATCCAGGAGATGACCACTTAATTTTGCTTTTCTGCAGGTTAAAAGTAAAGTTGTTACATGATTCTGAAATCATGACCTTAAGAAGTTTCCCCATAACTAAATCTGAATTCCCCAAATCTTCTAATTGCTCCATCCACAAAATTGTCCACTACAGAGCAATTTGCCTCTCTCCAACATCAGAGGCAATTTAAAATACACTTTTAGCTAAAAACTAAGGCTTCTGCAGGTTGACCAATGGCATTGAGTTCCTTTCAGGAGTAATAAAATCAATAGTTACCCAAATAAATTGAGGATATAGTTATTCCAGTAAGGAATTTACACAGCTAAAATTTTGTTGTAATTCCTACCAAAAGCATGCTTTTTTCCTAACTACTAGAAGACTATCCAGCAGAGAACTCATAAGAGTGAGCAGGAAAGGCAAAAGCTTGAAAAATGACTTGTACAAATTTTCTCTACTTGGCAGATAATTAATAACTCCCAATTCTCTTTGGATGTTTCACGATTTCAGAATGATGAGGTAAAGAATTTATGCATAGAACACTAACGTAGTTCACATCTCAAACTAAATGCAACATCAAAAATTAAGAAATATTTGCTAGGGATCAATAATACATCATCACTTACTCTGTTGAAAGCCATCAATACAAGACAAGACATGTGATTCAGCATCACCTCCTTGCAAAACAATTTAAAGTACAATGACATGCAAGTCAAGCCCTAACAAAAAGCCTAGTACATGGAAGCACAACAAAAAACGAAAAAGAACTGCAGATTTTCTTGACATCCTACCAGCAATTTCTAGCAGAAATGCTAAGACCTGTAAGCTGTGTGGTCTAATATGGATAAAGATCATTTCATAGTATTTTAGCAAGAAGATTATTTGTCGCTGACCAGGAGCCATCTTCCCTGCTTTAGCCATTAAGGTAACTTTGGCAGCATTTGACAGCTGTAACATTTTTGCCATCAGCATCAGAATGGACACACACAGTTCTCAACTTGGAACCAAATGCAGGAGAGGTTACAAGATGTATGAAATGCAAACTTCATGCAATCAATTATTAACAACTGCTCCACTGGCTTATCTAAACCAATCCCAATCCTAAAAACAATCCCCCTCCCACCCACCTCCCCCTGGCCAATATTTAGAGGCTCACTTATACACACCCCTGTTCATCTCTCACCCACTTCAGTTTATTAGAAACACATGGATGCACCTCACAGGTTAAGTGCAACAAATTACTAGTGTCTAGAAGGACCAAGAGGCATTTTCTTTCCATCAGAAGCCCAGCAAACTACTTAGAGACATCAGCTGCAGGAGGAAAAGAAGAAAGAACTGTGCATGTATCAACACTTCCTACAAGAAAGCCATTTACTTTAACTCTCTAATGGAATAAAAGGTATATAGCAATTTGAGAAAATGAAACAACTAAAGCACACACTCCTCAAGGAATAAAGTAAGAAAAAAAAAACAAATAAAGAAAAATTAAATTAAAAAAAAAAACAACAAAAAAGCCCCACAGACAAACCCCCAAACTTTACAATACTACAATACAAAGTAGTGTTACAACCTTCTGGAATGGCACAGCTATGTATATTGTGTATCTGCCAAAGCATTCAAAACAGCTTCCCTATCATGAGGACACAGTCTAAATAAAACAGCAATTACAAAATAATGAGAGTTCTATATTTTTTTTTTCTCTGAATGTAAGGAGACAAATTTACCAGCAACATACTTCATTTATTTAGGTATAGGATTTCTTCATTTCATAGTCACTGTCCCACTATTCCTCAGCTAAGTAGTCGTTATTATGCATGAGTTGTACACTAAAGCCCCTCTTTTAGCTATAATAATTTGCTTCACTGTTGTGATGATATCTGAAGTTGATGGAGTTTCTGGAATTAATGTAACCACAGAGAAACCCCATCACATCTGAGCAGAAAGCTGCAGAAGCACAGCGACAGATTTTCTTGAAATCAGTAGACTGGGGCTGCGTTAGCTCATGTTTCATATTACACAAGAGAAAATAAACTGAAAGGTCAGTTGAACAGTTACAGCATTGCCCTTTTCCAAGGTAATCAGCAGAGCATGTAGCAAAGACGCGAACACAAGCGTGACTGGAACGACAGTAGCTGATAAAGAGGCTCCTGCTGCCAAAAGGAGTGGGACAAGACACTGCTCTCTCTCAGTGGCTGTCGAGGAGTGGGGCACACTGCACACCTGACTTCACTGACTCCCATTTATTGCTTTAATTTGAAATTGTGTTCTTGCTAAACATTCAGGTTTCCATATCGCCGAAACACACTAAAAAATGTAACACTAAACATTAATAATTATACTGTTCCTATAGGTTATCCGTGAATGTGATTAATTTGTTTGTAATATGAAGACAACTGAGTCAAAAATTCATTTGGTTTACTAATGCCTTTTTATAATAAAAGTTCACAAATTCTTCTTGTTATTCAGTACTATTTAACTGGAAACCAAAGACTAGATTTTCTCCCCATGCTAAAACCAGCTTATTGCTTCTCTTCTAAGCATGTATTTATTAGTAGAACATTCAAAACAGCTTCTACTCATCATATCAATAAACGCTTAAAAGCACCTTAATCTAGAAAGAACTCAGATGTTTTATTTACCAGAATTAATTTTAATGAAGCTGTAAACAACAGCTTATCAATTCCCATTTGATTCCACTGCTAGCTATTGCTAACAGACCCCCTTTGTGTTAATAGAAATCAAGATCCAGTTTGGGGGAAAGAGGCAAGGATTACTAGAGCACTACTACAAAGCTGGAATCAAAACAAAGTTGCTGTGCAAGAGACTTCAGGGAAAAAAAAGAATTTCTGTAAAAATAATTTGTAATTCTCCTCTTGATAGTCAAGTGTTATTAACTCTTGCAGGACTTCAGTAACCTGGAAGCACCAGATGGCACCATTTCTAAAACATTTATTTGTACAGTGAGAACCAGCTCACAGACCTCCTAAGGTTTTAAAAGCCCTGCACAGTGACAAAATAATAGACTTCAATAACACTTTAATTTTGTTTTAAAGCTGGTTTTTTATATTGTGGGTTTGGGTTTTTTATTAGCTTGCCACAGCAGCAAACATAAGAAGACATGGGTTTCTTTTCAAACTTGGATTTCAAGTCTGCTGCATCAGTTTGACTTCCATTTTGAAAAGCTGCAAGTAACATTAACTGCAATAAATGAAGCTCAACACAAGCCTAAGGACTTACCTTTCTAAATAAACTCAAAAGAAATTAAAACTGAAAGCTTTATTTGTCTACCAAACAGAAAAAAAGCTTTTAAATCAGAAGTCACAACTCCTGATTTATTTGAAATAAAACATCAGATACTCCTCACTACCTTTGCCACTCATCCCACTTTGGTGGAAAAACGATGGAGTAAGAATTGTTATTTGAATTTCCTGACAGAAAACTGCCCAGCTGCTCTAGCTACTGCTTCATTACTCATTTCCACAAGTCATATTTCAGCTGCTTAAAAATACACTCCAGAACTTAAAAATAAAGTCATGATATAATGGATAAGATCAACACCTTGTATTTTTAACTATTGTATAGGTCACTATTTGAAAGACATGTTAGAACTTAAATAAAAATTCTCATCCTTGATAAATATCAAACAAACACAACCTCCCCTTACTACAGGATTGGTTTTTTCTCAAACTTGAAGCAGATTTAAATGGACAGCCATCTTAAGAGACTGTCAAAAAGATGGTTTGAGAAAAGGTACCTATATCAACACCTGGCTTCTTTACTGCCTCTCCAAACTATTCTCCCTATAACAATTTTCCTTTCCATAAACTTACAGTATTCCACCTAATTAAATAACCCCTTACATTCTATTAGCTTTAGAATGTGCATGTACTCATGCATCATCTAAAAGATGTGATTTGTTTTCTTTTGTTATGCACAAATATATACTCCCAATCCCTCTGCCATGCACACAAATATCCTGCCATTGTAGGTTTCTTCCTGGCCTTTAAGTGTTTGTCATCATCCACTTTTCATTTACCTCTGTATTTTACTGTAACAAACAAAACTTCACAGTACTCCAGGAGAGAAAAGCCTGCATGAGATTTTTATACAGCACCATAGCTAGAAAAACAAGTATTAAACATGGACTGAGAAGGAAGGACTATTGCTTTTATTACTGACCACTCTGCCAGCTTTGATCAGCCATCCCTGGTTTGATCAGGGAGTGCTGTCTCTGCAGGCTCAGGAGCTGTGGGGGCTGTTCACACAGACCACACATTCAACTCCCCCAGCACGCCTGCTCTGCTTGCTGGGTTCCCTGTAATGCCTGGGAAAAGCAGCCTTTGGAGAAAACCATTTTAAGGGAGGAAAAAGTCACCTCTAATGACTGGGAAATAAGATCTGGGACATTTGGGGTGGGGGGGTGAACACCATTATCACACCAGGTCCAGTCACCTCAGCAGAGGTACCACAGGGGCTTCGCAGCACAAACTTTTCTAAATTTAATTCTCAGCTGCTTTCACTGCAGACAGGACCAACAAGGGAAGCCAAGCACCCAAACATTTATACAGTCCAAAATGCCAAGTCTTCATAATTTACTGCCAATGTACTAGAAGTATAATTAGAACTTGTGTACTTGAGAAATGCCTGTAACTAGTCCCAGGCAATCAATTCCCACAGGAGCCAAGCAAGCTAAAAGCAAGTATTGTCCTTAAGGGCTGCTAGGAATAGTTTGTGACATTCACGGCCAAGCATTTTCAAGGTGCAGTCAAAACACTGTTTATTCCAGACTTCAGTGAGAATGAATACTGAGGTAAGAAATACTAGCCATTAAAAAGTTTGTATTAGCCAAAAAAAGCAAACATCAGATTTTCCAAGTTGCTATACTGAAAATTTTAACCTTTATCAAAAACAGGACACTTCAGATTTTACAGAGTCTGGCTATTCTTCTGAAACACTAAGGTACCGTATCTCTTGGACATAATCTCTAATCTGACTAAAACTCTATGATTTTCTGCATCACCCAAATCTGTTAAGCATGTAACTGCAGGAAAAACACTGCCCAGTAGCTGTTGGATTCATCCCACATAGCCCCTTCCACATGATTTAAGCTCCTGAGTACATATGGCATAACTTCCAAGAGACCTCCTTTCTGATGGGATTGCAGCTATACTGGATTTTAGGGAGAGCCCAATAATTTTAGACATCATTTACTTTGCAGCCTCCAAATGCAAGCAAGTGAGTATTGTCTACAATGTGACTTATCTGTCACAACATTAGAAAGCTTATGATTCAAGTTTTGAATTAATTTGACTAAAGAAAATTGCAAACAAAATACAGAGGAGAGCATTATCTAGTTCTTCATTACTATGCAACACTCAAATCTCTTAATAACTCAAGGCACATCAAGACAGTGAAGTTTACAGCAGAATTTTAAAAATCTGAAGTGGTGAGGTAACTTGGGACACAGCAATTGCAGCAATTGAAAGCAGAACTACAAAGTCAGAATGTCTGGTATTGCCAGGGTTAGTCATCCTGATACACTCACTGCACATGCAGGTGTAACTACTCTTACTGTGAAATACTACTGGGAAAACTTCCAAGATCATGGAATAAACCCTTATCTAATATTAGGAGTTAGGAAATAGAAGATGTAACAGAACACTTTATTTACTGGGTAGATAAAATTGTTTTTCTGTAATTTCAAATTCACCTTGTCTGCCTAAGACTATAAGCACCTTCTAAAACAACTACTTAAGTTAGAGCCATCTTTCATAGGAAATTTGGACATAAGCATTGTTTATACAAAACCTATTCTGTAGAGAACTATTACTAAGCACTCACTACAGATGGATAAACCTAAACAGCAAATAGGTTGAGCAACATAATAAAACAGATTCTATGCTGGACAGAATTTTCCTTTTTAGTAATTTCCCACTCATTATGATATTCTTATGACTACTTGTATTTTTTTTCTCTTTATAAATAAACTTCGACAATTTGCACTGGATTACCTGCTTGAAAAGCTGTATTTTAAAGCATCTATCTTTAAAGTACAAAATAAAAAAAAAAAAAACAGTGCACGGTAGTCTTGATTGAAAAATAAAAGTATGTATATGATGATCTGTAAATCTGATTGTTTACAACCCCTCTCCCACCTGAAATTCATACGACAGAACATAAAAGTAATATCTCTTTACTGGAACTAAGCCTAGAAAATACTACCAGCTCCAATTTCCAGCCTGGAGAATTGCCAAAGAAAAACCTACAAACTGAGCCAAGCAGGACAACAGGTTAGTCCCAAAGCTTCAGTCAGCACAGCCTCCTTATTGAGGTCAACTTGATACGCACCAGCACAAGGGAATAAAGCAGAAAAACCATGAGCCAAAACTTCAAGTGTTCGGAGTTTTTTAGGAAATTAGCCTCTTCATTTGTGAGTTGTATATGAAGAATAAAGCTGGTAATAATGATACTAATACTTCCAAGGCATCAAGGAAGATAATCAGTATTGTTACCTATGCAAAGAATTAATATGTTTCATTTTTTATCACCTTGTATTCTTTGCATCAGAGTAGCTTGGCTATTTATTATTCCAGAAATAAATGCATAACTTTTAAACTGCATATAGCCCTCCCAAAAAGCCATACTTAAACTTTTCTTTCTACCCTTGGAAAGTTTGAACTGACATTCAGCTTTTACAAAGCTACACATGCATTACCCTCTATAACATAATCACCTATTTTGTCCCCTCCAACACACACACAGTTTGTGCACTGCCAGTTAGAAGCCTTTTATAATTGCCATCTGAACTGGTACAGGATGAAAGATTTGTGAGTAAAACACATGCAAAAATTGACAGGGGTGCCACCTAGAGAGAAGAAAAAAAATATTCTCTTAGGACCAAGGCTCCATTCCTGGAGATTTCACATGCAAGAAAACAAAATCCTGAACAATCCAGTCCCAATTCAACATCGACCCAGTCCTGAGCAGGAGGCTGAGACACAGCCTTGAGAGGTCCCCTTCAACCAGAATTGTTCTCTGAACATCTAGTACTTCACACCTACTGTAGCTAGACAGTTCTGCTTTAAAAAAAAATAAATTTAAAACCACCACAAAGCATGTAAGATATATAAAACCAACAATGGAGATCACAACAAATACTACAAGCACAGCAAATGCCAAAGCATTCTAATATATCTTGGATTACTGGCAATCACATACACCTCCCCTAAGCTTGCATTAATTTCCTTTGTTTGTGTTTCTGTATCCATGCACACAAGAATTCCACAAGGCTAAAACACACAAAACCATGGAGAAAACAGCCCAGCTACTACCTTAGCAGTAGTTTAGCATCTGTCTTCCTTTGCAAAGGACAAAACATACCTCTACCTCACCAAGGAGGGAGTCAGACAGTTTAATTCACTGCAGTGTGATGGCTAGAATTACTGTAATGTCACACATCATGTAGCCTCTTTACACAGCAAAGAGCTGTTAATATGTACCTCCCTTATTTTTAAATCTGATGGAAGACTGAATTGTTATAGTCCATTATTCATATACTATAAGAAAAAAATCATAATTACTCTTTTTTTTTTTGAGCTGAGCATTTAGTGCCTTTAAGAACGTGCACACTAAATGAACTCTTAATTTCTTTTAAATGTTAAGCCACAGAGTGGATGATTTTGTGATGATGTTTACAGACACCTTTGTTCAAAAGCCCTGGTGTGGTGTCCCAGTGCACCACATGACACAACACACTCGCATTTGGTTATGACAAAAAGCTTCCAGCAACACACCAGACAGACAAGACACTGGCAGAAAGGCCCTTCTTTCTCCCTCACAGTCCTTTAGTACAGGTCAGGCAGGCAAACACAGCCCAGAACCACAGCTTCTCTTCCAAATTATCACACAGCCCATGCAGTTATGTTTCATGTCCTACATGGAGAAAAAGCTCATTTAAAGTTTCCAGGACAGGATGACCTTATCATGTGAGGAGGAGAACAATAAGCAGGGCTTGAATTTAAATGTTCTTTCTTCCTTTACCTGCACTGGAAGGCACCCCTGTGCACAGCAGTGGGATTGGAACTGCATGATTTCTAAAGTCTTTTCCAAATCAAACCATTTGATGATTTTAGGAAATACAACTGAAAAAAAAAATTCAACTTGTCAGGCAGCTTCTTAAGAGAAACTTCCTAAATTTATCAATTATTCCTAATCAAGCATAAATTTTCAGGTTGCTTACTGAGGTCAAATCCAGAAAAACTAGATTCATAAAGGCATAGTCAGTACACATAATGAACAACATGAACAAAAAGTGATCTGGAAATATTAAGGAGTCCAAACCAGCAATTAATCTCTCTTTCTAGTATTAAAAGAGTTTCTAGAACTGCATTGCACTCATGTGTAATACTTGACCTTTGGGGGAGGCTCATGTCTGTTCTCCAACACAGAGCTCAACTTGCACACATGAAATAACTCTATTCTGTTAGACCCTTTAAGAGCACATAGGAACAACAACTCAGCTTCTCCACCAGCCCTCCCATTTAGTCTCTTAGGCTCCCAGCACTTTCCAAATCCAGGACAAACAAAAAAGCAGGGTCCCACAGCCAGCCCTGACCTGTTCTTTGGCCATAACTTTCCCTTTTGGCAAGATCTTCCTCCTTCCCTTCACCTCAGTTTGGAGCAAAGGCAAAACTGTGAACTCCCCAAGTAACAGGGCAACTTTTCTCCATAGAGGTCTCAAAACCAGTCAAAGTGTCCCTGATACAATTTTATGAACCTGACATTTCAAAGACCTCACACACAGCCAAGACACACAGGCAAAAAACAAATAAAATGAAACCCATTCTGTTAAAAATTTAATGTATCTTGAATGGAAAAGCTGTTCTTTAATTAGCTCATTATTTACATATGAAATTACTGGGCAAAACAGGTAAGCACTTTCAATGTATTTTGGCAGAAGTAGATGTCAGCAAACATGAATAACAATGAACATGACACAGTAACCTTCTACTAAAACAAACAGAATGCAAGGCCTAAACCTAAAAACTAAATCTTAAAAACTAAATTAGCTAGCCCTTTCTAGACCAAATTTCAGCATCAGGCACCCTCCACTTTTCCTTTGAGAATAAATTCCTAGTAGCAACTAGTTGCCAAAGGGCTTTGTGGGGAGTTTTGTTTGTTGGGGTTTTTTGTTGCTGGTTGGTTGGGTTTTGGTTTGGTTTTGATAGGACGGTGATGGGAAAACATCAGAATGCAACAGAAACTATCTCGGCCTACGTAATTATTGATTTCCTATTTAGTGTGTTCTCCCAAAAACAAAAATAAACTTAATACTAAGTTTAACTTGTATCAAGGACAGCTATTCTAGGACCATTCAATGAACTTCAAACTTTGCTTATTACTAAACTTCAGAAAATGCTCACTCTTCGGGCAGGTCACAGAGAAATTCAGAAAGGGGGGGAAAAAAAACCAAAAAAACCCACAAAATCCTGTTGTCATCTTATTGCAAAAGTTCCATACCTTCTCAGTGATTTCTAATGGGCAGCTCCTCACAGCACTGACTCCTTCTTCTTCACAGCACAGCCAACAAACTCCAGCTCTCTCCTCACCCAGCTAACCCACTCTTTTATAGCACTCATTGGCCAAAGCTGTGGCCTGTTAAGGGCAGGCCTGTTCCTAATCTTTGGGGATTAGTTCAGCTGCAACTCCTCAGGTGTGAGACTACCTTCTGCACTATTCTCTTACATTCTATCCCTCCACAAAACCCCACTCCCAAAAAGTCACAGAAAATACACACACACAGTGTCCTCCCATCAAATCCATTAGTAACATATACCTTGAACAGAGCTGAATAGCCAAATAATCCCATTTCATCATTTTCTTCAGTCTTTTCAAGACTGAAGAAAAAATGCTGCCACAATTTTAGTTTGCACTTGTAATCTCCTTTCTTTTTGGTATGTATGATTTTGTTTCACAAGTACTTTTATTCTGGATGTTTACAACACAGAGACACCACAGACATCACAGGAACAATTAAAAAAAAACCAAACTTGTTCTAGGTTATTACCAAGTACTAAGGTATTTGAAAATCAAACTTCCATCTTGCTAAAACATATTTCTTTCTTTTGTAATTAATGCTCTGGAGTGAATTCCCTCCACTACCTTGTAAAGTAACACAACTGCTGTATTTTTTTAAAAAGAAAGATTTGTATTATCAGCCTCAGAATCCCCAACTTCTCAAAGACCATGAAGTGCTGGCTTGCACTCCAGATTGCTCCCCGTGTAAAAAGGATACAATAAAGGCATACAAAGACATGGTTCTCATGGCAGGCAAAAGCAGGAAAGGTAATTAATGTAAAAAGCACAGAAGATGTGATATAAGTATTTTTTAATATCTCAAAACACAAAGTCTGTATATTTTACCCTTTCATAATACCTGAATTCAAGATACCTTTGCAATAATCCACAAGGGTTGTGCAGTGTCAGTAATGTATGATGATATGAGTTTTGTTTGGCTGCATTTTGGTAGGGTACAACATTTCCCATAATATACACAGTTCCCTGGAGTACTGACACGATTGTATCCAATACAAATTGCATCATGAATAATGCAGAAGCTATTTCTTTAAGATTTGACAGCTACCTGTATTTCCAAAAATTTAACAAAAAGCACTTACGTGGTTCTATCTACTAACAGAAATTTCTTAGTGATATCTAACCAAGATATCAGAACACCAAGAATTACTGAAGACTCACACTGAAATATGGCATTATTTCACCTGAAGCTTGATAGTCATCTTGCTCATGTAGACTCATGATACAATGATGCAATTTTTTAAGCTCCCTGCATTTGGCCATCTCCCTTGTCAGCTATCACAGCAGAGCACAAAGGAAGAAGCAGGCAGAAGCAATAATCCACCACAAAAGTTATTGAGATTTCATGTGATCTGCAATTACCATGTCACTGCAATAACTATCATGAAAAGCAACACTACAGGTTGCAATTACAACCTGTTTGCTCCAGTTATCTTATGACCACCCTAACAATTATTTTAAAACCCTACCCAGAAAACTCCCACACCACACACTTTCTCTTCATAGCTGGAAAACAGAACACAGCAGAGCCTGGACACTTTCTGAAAGATGTAACCAAAGCTTTCATGACAACCTTTAGAGCTTGTCTGCAAATCTGCATGTCCTATTTTCTTTTCCTTTTGCTCCCAAGTTTGCCTTGGCTCTCACAAACACTCACATCCTATAGTTTTATTTTTGTTGAGGCAATGAATGTTTTTAATTAAAAAGAAGCAGAGTGAAGTTATTAGAGAAGACAGGAATTCAAATTTATATTAAAGTAGCCACTTTGTGTGCACATGCATTTGAGTGTACAAAATTCCACTGCATTCATCCAGTCCCAAATTTGCTTTGGCTATATTATGAATGGTAGAAACAGCAAAGTATATTAGAATCTTATGGTAGTATGTGCAACAGTATCCTAATACTTTATCTTCATCATGTCACCACCTAGTCAGGCTTCCAAGTCAACATGAGTTTTGAAACACTAAACTTGTAATCTGATATCCTACACTGCAGCTGTAACACACTAGCTTGTCTCCTGGGGATATATACAATTCTAATATTGTTTAATAAATAGCTCTGTCATTTTATTAAGGTCATACATGTAATCTGCATTTGGCAAGATCTATACTGTAAAAGCTCCCCACTTTATTCCACATCACAAAGGAACCTTTCCTGAGTCCATCTGTCAAGACCACAATTGTCTCTTTGCATCAATTCCCTCGTGGTTTCTTTCATAATTCACAAGTGGATCAGTTGATGAAAGAGTATCAATAGAAACAGTAGGAAAAAAGAAAATCTTAAGCCAAAGCTTTTAGCCTAGGAAACGATGCACTCACTGCCAAAGCACATGCACAACAGCACTGCCAATCTCTACTGTTTTCTAGATGCCCCTTTACCTCTTACAGGCTCTTAGATTTTCACCAGGTAAAAGCTCATACCCCACTGAATTTTGAGTAATTTTACAATGCCTCTTGTCCTCTAAATGGGAAAGCAAACCACAGCAGGAACACCACCTTGATGAAGCACAGCAAGACCCAGAGAACTCTCAACCAACACTTTTCAGCTCCTTCCTATCCTCTCCAACAGAGATGTTCATGCAACCTCAGTCTTGGTCAGCCTATTCTGCACAAAGCTTTAGAAAGCCAGAAAAGTAATTTACAAGCTGCAGGGGATAGATACTTTCTTTACACTGACATTTGAGAATCAAAAACTTCAGCAAAATAGATTCTTAAAGCTAATCTACTGCAGATGGATATTAAAAAAACCCAAAAAAAACAAAAAAACCAAAACCCAACACCTTTTTCAAATAAAAATACCCACACATCTAAAAATTGTATGGGAATATACCACTGCGAAGTATGAAAGACATTTTAAAAAACAGCCACAAATTACTGTTTATGCCTACTTTTCTGTTAGAGTTTCCTTGCCACAAGGATTATGGTTCTTGAAAATAAAAAACAAAACAAACCTTATCCTTATTCTTCTTCCATTCATCACTTATGCTTTTGCATGATCAGAAATATCAAAGCTAGGGTTTAGAGCCATCAGATCAAAATTATGTTTCTCTGTGCCAGGAAGTAGCAAGTGTCAGCTTCAAACCTCTCCAAAAAGGTGTTAAAAAAGTTAATTTAGGAATTTTAAGGCTTTATACTGTTGTTTCTCTGATACAGATCTGTCTTTTCTTGCTCTAGAGTAGCAACACTCAGTGAAAATATCAGGAGTAATGCTAGCCAAAAAAACAAAGAAACAACAACAACAACAAAAAAAACAAAAAAAAACAAAAAAAAAAAAAAAAAAAAAGAAAACAAAACAAAAAAAACCACTCTTCAATACCAAAACACAGCACAATCTGCTTTTGGTCCTTATTCTCCTGCAAATTTTTCTTTTCTCAACTAGTCCTCATCACTATAGCAATTCATGGAAAACCAAAGGATAAAACATATTGCAACTGTTCAACTCAACAATACCTATGCATTGTCTGTATTTAACAACATGGTAACAGACATGACTGTAAGCATCATGTTGTCTGACACCTATCATGGAGTAATACTGATAGAATGAATGCCAGAAAAGGTTCCAGAGGCTAAAAGCCTTCTCCCTTCTGACAAATCCCTGAATTTCTTACAGTTTCTGCCAGGCAATCCACACAGCCTAGGAAAGAGAACCAAGATAAACTTCAGAAACAGAATAGAAGAATAGCACACATACAAAAAAAAATACTGACACACTTAGCACATCTATTCTTTTGAACAAGCAAAGACTGGACAGACAAACCTTAGAAAAAATGTCAAAAAATAAATACAAAAACCACCACAGCTTACTACTATCACATTGCTTTCCTTCACACAGACTAAACATGGCTTGTATTAGACAAGTGTCATGAAGCATTTAATAAAAACCTGTGGAGAAATCTCAGTGGCATTTTTACAGTCATTTAAACAAGCAATTACATACAGAGGCTGCTGACAAGAGTCAACAATACCCAGGGCAGCCTTTGACACTGATAACCCACAGTAATCAGTGGAGTCAAATACCTGAAGTTCAGCCTGTTACCTCTTGGTAAAGTCCACAAGTTACACAAACATGGTGTTAGACCTCCTACTTCAGTCAGCCCCAGCACCATCTAAAAGAATTATGCAAGTGCACCCAGGAGCTGTCTCTAACCCCCCCAACTGTGAAAGCTGTTGTTCTAAAACTAGGTTTACATTAGAAATGCTTGCCAGTGGATTAGCAAACACTACTGGTGAGCAATATCCTTCTGGCTGCAAAAGTCCTTAGTGGGTATGCCATTAGATGAAGACATTCATCATTCAGTTTTTAATGTTGAGGGTTGGCCTGGGCACCAGCAATAATTCATATTACGAAAAGCATGCTCTAACACCATAAACTGTGTCAGTGTTGTGCACTATATTGGTAATCTCTTTTTGTGGACATTTACTATTTTCTCTGGACTTTCTACTTCAGTAACTCCCTCTTTTGGTTCCCCTGTCAAGGAGTGCAATTATTATCCAACTTCCACCCCAGAACTCAGTACCCATTTTGGAGGAAACACTTTAAATTGAATAACAGTAATGACAGGTACTGTGTTTGCAGCAAACCTTTCTGATCTCCACAGCATAAGGACAAACAAGCTGTTCAGTGAGACACCTGGAGAAGAATCAGATTTGGCATTTCCTGCATCTGTAAGGCTTGAGAGCTGTTTCTGTCAGAAATCATTATGGTCAAAGTGGTCTACAATGACACTTAATGGATATAATTGCCACTTACAGCTCCCTCCATTTTAAGCTGGAAATCACTCAAGTCAACCCTGACTGCTGCTGAAAGCTTAGTCTGATGTCTACTTCGATGGCAATATGCTATTTATGATATTAGGGAAGGTCATGCCTTACTTCTTGTTCTGCAACTCAAAGGCCCCCATCTCAGATGAAATATTTGCTTCTGCTGTAGAAGAAAACCTTTTTATGACATTGTTTATACTACTTACTGCTAAGCAAAAAGCCAAATCACTGGGCCAAAATAGAGAATGCCTGATAGTCACACTCAAAGACATCGTTCGTTATCCTGTAATACTCAGGCCATAACTTCATGGTCCAGAAGAGATCCTATTCACAATGCAAAGACACTTTAATCCAGTCATTGTTACTGTGCAGTAACAACATTCCTGCTTTACTGGCTGTGCTAAAACAGTTGACATCCAAGCCCTATTTCAAACCAAATTTAATGAAATTTCAAGTGAGAAGGACCAGTAGTTGTATTTACCCACCTAATCTTGACCATAAAGCTTTTCCTGTCCTTCCCAAATTCACAAGCTGTAGCTGAAATATACACATCTCCAAACACAAACTGAGTGTGTTAATTTTACTCATTTGGAACCCACAGACACTTTCTACCAATTAAAGGTGTAAAGGACTAGGTTAACTTCTGTACTATGAATACTTTTTCATCCTATTATCAGTTCATGGAAAAAGAGGGAGATTGCTTTCCTCAGAAGAAAAAGCATATTTTTGAACAACCAGATTTATTGTCATTCATTGTCATTGAAGAACCTTATATTTTTATTATCCAGTTGAAAAAGTTAACAGAAACAGTTTAAATCTAAGCAATAGATGCATGAAATCTGTTAAAAACCACTCGACTGGGAACCTTGCAGAAAAGGAACTGGTGACACCTGCTCTGTTTGGAGTTGTTCTTAAAGTTTGAGTAGCTTGAAGGTTCACCTGAGTAGCAGTCATTGCATGACTGTAAGCATTCAGGACAAAGTGAATTTTAAACTAGCTTATGTGCCATCTTCATTCTTAAAACATGCTCACACCTATCTCTGCAACAAAATACCTTCAAGTCAGAGAAAAGACAGCTCCTGCTATAAATCAGCATTCACTGCATGGCAAATTCTGAGGATAAAGGGGTGGAAATTTATATCCAAGTAGCAAACCTAAACATGCCCACATAGTATCAGTACATGGCAATATTAAGTCTGGCAAAAAACTTCTCCAACCTCCCCAAGGTCTTGCCCTCCTGCAAACGTCAGCTTTTCAATCACTGTCTACCACAGCAACGGGAAAACAATGTACATTTCATACATTACTTGGTTAGACACTGACATTATGACCCAAAAAGGGTAAAAACAGGAAACACCATACCAATTATTAGGGTTTTGAATTTTTGAGGAAAGTTCTCCATTCATCTACATACACATCAACTGTGGCATCTAAAACTGAGGGCACAGGAGGGAGATGAAGAGGGAGTCTTCAGCTTTGAAGTGTTTTTAACTACATGAATTTACCGTGTTCAAGTGAAGTAGCAAATAATTTGATTTATGAACTCGTACTCTTATTTATTTTAGGACAAGTAGCAAATAGAAAAAAGCTCTTGTGCCCAAAATTTTTGATGAAACAAAGAAAATGCAAAGAAGTTTGGCAAATATCTCTAAATGTTAACACTTCTTATTTATAAATTTGTCTGAAACAACTAATCACTGTAATCACATTCAAATTACATTGCAATAGCAAGCAGATTTTTTAATAGTAATCTGCTATTTAAAGAAAAAACTGTTACAAGCCTGATTTTTTTTCCTTAAATACTTTCCAATTGTTGTAAACAGGATTAAAACAAAGCAGCAATATTTTGAAAAAACCTTTCAGATGTTTTAAAATCAGCCATTAAGGAACCCTTATTAGAAATTTTGTAACAAATAAGCCATAGATTAAGTCTATGAATTCTATAAGCCATAGCTAAACTTGCCAATGAACTCTAGTGGAGGCTGAATTTACACACAGACCAGCTAAAACTCCTCAAAAAAAGCTGTGTCTATATAAACTTACGCATTACACACATAAAGTGCAATTAATAAAGATATTTTTATGGTCTTTAGGGAAAATACATTAAAGGCTGTACAGCAAACGAAAGAAAAACTAGCATTCACACTCAAAATAAGCTTTACATCACTAAAAGCTAAGCTACAACTACCTTGAATTTTGCACAGACTAAACACATCTTTAGGGATCCAATTCCTTCCCATTTTTAGTGGTGGAGGTTTGTGTTTGGGGTTTACATGTGGAGGCAGGGCAGGGAGCAAAGAGTTAAAACACAGACCTTTCTGATTCTCTTACCAGTACCAAGCTCCTGCCTCAAGTGACCTTTTTCACAGAATCACAGAATTTCTAGGTTGGAAGAGACCTTGAAGATCATCAAGTCCAACCCATGTTCTAACACCTCAGCTAGATCATGGCACCAAGTGCCACATCCAGTCTTTTTTTAAGCACATCAAGGGATGGTGACTCCACCACCTCCCTGATTTTTAATCCCTTGATCACTTTCACTTTCCCCCTCACTGCCTGACAAAGCAGGCAGCAACACCTCCTTGGATTTGCTTTCTCCAAGAAGGGGAAAAGCTGCTTAGACAATGGACACAGACCCAAGTGTGTTAACCCAAATGCTACGCTTTGCTGCAGCCTCTCTCCCACCACTTTAGGGCTTGCCAACGAGGAGATTATTTTTCTACTCATGCTACTGCTGTGCAGTAACCCAAAAGCATCTGTTGTAGGCCAAAACAATTGATAACCAGCACCAAGAAAGTAGCCAAGAGCTGAAGAAAAACAGAAGCACAAAGACCACCCCAACTAAAAAGAACATGGGCAAATTGGTACTGTTATTTAAGCTCATAAAGGCTGGACCAAAGGAAGAAGATAGTACAGCCCACATTATTTGCAAGATGAAAGATTTAATGATATTCTGACAATGATCTTTTTTTTAAGCTGTATTTTTCTAAATAACTTCCTCTAAGTGACAATAAAAAATGTACACAAGACATCTGAGCCCTACTGAAAGGGAAATGAAAACCCTTTTCCAAAAGCCAATGTTTCACTGGGAAAAAACCTCACACACATGTTCAGAGAGGCCATGCCATTGGCAGAACTAGACACGTACTGTTTACTTCCCAGAAGTAAAATATTTTATTAAAAACAACATCCATTTATTCAACTTGAAAGATATGATGATCCATGAGCTTTCCAAAGATTAAGTTAAAGCCTGGGAGTTCACATCAACTGATAGAACATATTTGGTCGTTCAGACAGTAGATTTAAATTACTTGGCTCATTCAGCATGCAGAAGCTTTACCTTGCCCTTCACTGCTTTAACATTCTCAAAAAAAGCTGTAGTCTAAACAGCCCCTGAAGTTGTAAAGCTTGTCTGTTTTCAGCTCTGCACCTTCCTTCCTTACCAAGGAGGGATTTTCCCTCATTCCTTCTGTATTTCTCTTAGGGATGTCTAAGGTTTTCAGGGAGTGAGGACAACTGCAGAAGGGTAGGACACAGGAGATAACACAAGATGACACATCCCATCAAAATACAGGCTGAGAAAAATTATTTGTATTAGTTCTCAAATCCTATTTGCCTTAAGTCTTACACTGATGCAGCAAGTATAAGATTGTTCTCTAATTTCTACTTCTCAAAAAGGTAGATTTTAGCTCTAAGCTCTGGAGAGCCCCTGTACCAGCTCCTGTCCCAAACCATCACATCTGCTGTGTCACAAATGCTTCTATGGAGTCATCACTGCTGTTTGTGTAACAATATAAACCTATTGTGCAGGTATTTACATGCTGGCCAAATTTCCTCAAAAAAAGCTGGCAACCAAAGCAATATTCCAGAATCCCTATTTCTATAAAGCTTCAACAATTTCCTAAAGGAGTAGCATTTTCAAGAAGTGTTGATTCAGGTCAAATTAAACCTTGCTGAAAGTGATGACAGTGTCATAATTTCTTATGATGGAAATGGAGTTCTTTTTCTTAGACTGGAAAGCATCCATGACCTTACAGGTGACCAATCCCTATTATACCAGGAACATTTGTACTGGGGATATAGCCTACAATAGGAATCAAACAATTGTGTTAACTATTGACAGGTGCAAAATAATAATGTTAAACTTGCTTAAGCCTGACACATAAGACAGAATTTATTAAACTTTTTTTTTTTTTGCTGGGATAGCAGGTACAGTACAATCAGAATGCCCCCTAAAGCTGCTAAAATGAGCTGCTGAGTCTCATGTTCATGCAGTGAATACATTCTAGATGGGCAATTTCCAAACAGTTGTGGAAGTGCAACATGCTTTCATTTACAACACACAGTAACTCAGCATGATTTTAATAAGAGTCTTTCAGACAATTCCCCCTGGCCCTCCTGCCTTTCATCTGAATCATCTTATCAAATGCTTACACAACCAAAAACTTGGATCTGATGATGACAATGCATTCACATGTGACTATGGGGAATGCCTGGAGGTACATTAATGTAGCCTGCCTCTCTGGGACACATTAGGAAAAAGAGAGTGCCCTCAAGCCAGAAGCCTGACCCACACACAGTTGGCACAGTTTAGCCACCATCTAAAATACTGTTTTCTCAAAAAAAAAAAAAGTCCCCAAACTAACTGTCATGAACTACCTACTTATTACCTACCTCTGTGATCAGCACTAAGTTTATTTTTCACTTGTTCCAAGGCAATGTCTCCTAAAGAACCTTCTCTAGCAGCTCCCTCTTGAAGAGAAGGATGAGAGCAAATGAAGAGCACACTAAGCAATGGCCAGAAACAAAGTAATTACCTTACAATCACACAGATTAGCAAGCACCCTTTAAGATCCATGCAGCTTGTTTACATATGCCCACTTACCCACACTTCCAGAAGCTTTTCTTGACTGAAAAGTTAGGGTTTGGTTTTGAGGAAGATATTAAAGAAGAAATACTGATAAGCTTGAAGTCCTTACTCTCCTAATGTAATACTTCAGCAGAATTCCTCCACATTTCTATTCCTACCATAAAAGACAGCATCCTTCCTTTGGCATGTCATACCTGAACCACTTGAAAGTGGGAGAATCCAGATCCCAACCTCCTTTTAGAGACTGTGAAACACAAATTCACTCAATGAACACAACACCAGTTCAGGCAACAAGGGCTGAAACTCACATATTCTATTCCATGAACTATGGAAACGAGCACATCTCAGTTAATTTCGTGTGACTGAGCATCTCTCCTTTTGTACATCTAGGTTATATCTTTCTGAACTTGGCATAACCTTTTAGCAGGGGCATTCCTTCTCTGGAGAATGTAGGCCCACCCTCACCAGAACCTCATGATCCACTTTGGAAATATTTTCCCTCTCCATCACTAAGCACAAGGGCAGACATGGTAAGCACTGACAGAGGCAAAGCAACACACCAGGACAGCAAGAATACAAAGGAAGCAAAGTATCCTATGCCTGAATAACAGCTTCAAAGATAAAAGGAGAGTGTCTAACAGAAAGCATTAGAGCTACCTCTACCTCCAGCTAATACCAGTCAATGGAATCACAGCTGAATGACTAAAACTGTCAGTAAGAGGTTTTTTTTGTTCAATATACCAAGAGAATATAAGTTTAGCCTTAGAATTTCCCAGATTCATGGAAGAATTTTTTTAACACGTTCACATAATAGAACTAATTGCGCTGGGTCCTTCAGCAGGTCTTCAGACATCTATTTTACCAAGAGCCTATACTGAATTTTAATTTTAAATAATGCCCAGACAATATTCACTAATTAGATGCTTCCAAGAGCAGCATCTTGGAGGTATATTCTTTGTAGAATCAACAGGACTCATTTCTAACAACTGGCCTTCAATTCCTTAATGTGAGATGCTGTAAGAACATCAAACTGTCAGATACTTGGGGAAGAGGCAGCCATATTCTACGCAGAAACTTTTTTTTTTTGCTGAATATTCTCTTTCCAGAAGAAAACTTATGTTTTTAACATTTTAAATACAAAGAGCTGATCTTGTTGCACTAGACACTTCGCCTGAAGACATTATTTTCTTTTTAACCTGATGAATAACTGTATAAAACAAAGTTTCAGAAAGTACAAAGCAAACGGAAGCCTGAGTGAGAGGTTTTAGATCTCTGACATTGAACAAGCCAAAAGGAGCTACCTTTTGTGGAAGGCAGAAAATAAGGGAACAGTTAGGATTAGATACTGGGAGCAAATAAAAGGTAACAGGGAGCTTGAATAAGAAGTTTCTACACATAAATATTAAAATTGAACAAGGGAAGAAAAGTATCTTCATGAGACAGGATGTCAGTTTAAGACAGTCCTCCATAAGAATGCCTTCTTTACATCTTTGAAGTAGTGAAGAAACATGCATAAATACCTGAATGTAAAGTACTCAACAAGACAAAGCTTTTCCTCACTATTACAGTGAAACAGTAATCAGATTCCTGGTCACGTAATAAATTATTCTAGAATTCCAGGCAAATTCTCAGAGTCAATCCAACATGCTCAGATAAGCTAACACTGCATAACAAAGCTGAGGGGGCCACAATTCATTTTTTCAGAGAACACCAAGTTTTAATTTTAGTACAGAGGCAACTGGTCTGCTAACAAAAAGCAATACCTACCTATTTCCCTGTCATTTTTATAAATCTGGCAACTATTAACACAATTCCAACTTGAATCTTTTGATGAGGGCTACACCAGACACACATATGCTAGATGTACATAGGCCCATGTAAGTACAACCTCACACACTTAAAAATTAAGGTCAGTGAGATAGTGAACTATGCCTGTCACAGCTAGCAATCCAAGTGCACATGAGCCAGACACTACAATAATGCAGAAGGATATATTCCATTAAATTGGCAAGGTTCTAGAATCAACAGAAGTCTACTCAATTTATGGGATGTCACTAAAACCACCAAAAATGCAGCCATATATGACATGTTTTTTCCTATGAATATTTAGTTCTGCCCACCCAATACAACAGTCCGTATGAGACAAAATGGAAAAGGAAAATCCAGTTTTCCTGATGATACGTAATAGTTGTGTTAATTCTGTGACAGATCATACTCCAGTCCTTCTCCCCATTCCATCTTCATCTAAAAATAGGACTCCAGCTTAGTCACCCTTCAACTGCCATTCCCAAACTTGTTAGAGCCCAACAGCTGCCTTCCTACTCAGCCCTATCACATGCACTTGACATCTCTTCATTTTCAATACCTCAGTCAGGTACCCACCACTGTTCCTCTTCAAAAAAGATTAAAAAGACAGAACCAGAAAGCAGCATTAAACTGACATTAACCAGATAGAAAATGGGAGATAAAAACGGAAGAAAGGTGAGTATTTCCCATTTGTAAGAATGGAGGCATCTCAGAACACTGCAGAACAGAAAGCTGTGAGCCAAGTGACAGGACATCTTGGTAACTGATACTCTTACAAAAGCCACTGAGTACATTCTCCCAGCTCAACCAGTACAGAAGGAATGGAACTCCTCTCTCTCAACCCATTCATATGGCCAAGCACTTTGAGCAGCATTTTATCTAGCTCAACAAACTAATGTTTTTTGAAGACAAAGACAGAAGCTATGCATGGGTATCAGTTTTCTTATTTATTCTATAAATTGAAGTATTCAAAAAAAGCCTTCACCAGTGGCTACATAATCAGTAGGTTACAGAGGCAGCTGCACGGTCTGGTAAAATATAATAAGCCACAGACATTGCTATAGCAGAAAATTCTAACAGGCAGCAGTTTCTAACACCAGTTTGTAATTCCATAAAATGCAATTACACCACAGGCATTAATGGTTTTAATTGAACCAATTATGCCCTAAGAGGTAAAAGACTAAAAATACATACTAAATTATACCAAGTCTTTAGTCTAAATAACACTTGAGACTTAACAAAATACTTGTGGGCAAACAAATCACAGATGGTCAAACAATGTAGCACAGCAATACCCTACACAAACACTATCACTTCGGGATTTGTTTTTTGTTTGCTTTTTTTAAGCAAATTCTTATTTAGAGATCTGAATAATGTATATTTTGGTGAAGGCTGAGCAGTTCACTGTACAGACACTGATTTCCCTTCATCCCAAAGAAGATACTCGTTCCTTGACTCAGGATCAGATTCAGGCATTCATCAAAAGAAAAAAAAAAACAAAACTACAGATTCCTATTTTCCCCATGAACACCATTTGCAACATGCTCAGGAATGACAAAGTATTGAAAAGGGAATGTGACCAGCAGTCTTTCTTCCTCCTGGTCACTCATTTAACTATGTCAGTCCATCCTCCATGCTCAGGGCATTACTAGGTCCCACCATCACATTTTAGGCATTACTTCTCTAGAGAAACCCTTTGTTCCTATCAAAGCACTCATTCAGCATTTCTTGAGGCTTAATGAAAGAGAGGGAAAACAGTCAGTTTTCTCAAACACAAAGTTACACTTTGCAAGAGGTAAAGGACAGACAAACTATTCCATGAAAGCAAGAGGAACATTTTCAGAACTTGAGGCAATATCACAATTCATTTCATCATGGATCTAGCAATTCTCAAGGTGAATCAGGATAATCATATTACACTGCAGAATCCAGTCTGATGTGACTAAAGCCTGTGTGTCCTTCAGCAAACCACTCCCTCCAACAGCAACAAAAAAGAATGCACAAAGATCTCAGTATTAGCTACACTGCTGTGCATACCTGGTCACCATCCTGTGGGTGAAGGAGCACAGTACAGGGCAGGAGAGGCAGGTGTGACCCCCCAACAAGAGAGGTCTGCATTGCTCAAGGCATAAATGAGCAGGAACACACTACAGCCTCTCCAGAAGACAGCTTTTTGTTTTCTGGCCTGCCTACCTATGGCACACAGGCAGGGCCTGAGAGATGGGTTTCCTCAGAACAGATGTGCAAAAGCTAACTTGAGGAGGCATGGGCTGCTCATATCCACTCAGTTTTTAGCTATCTACACACCGAGATAGCTGAGAGTACCTAAAGAAAATAATGAGCTAGGCTGCACTCCAAGGGAAACAGGGAAAGCAGACCAGAAGCAACAAGGCTGCATCAAGTTACAGTATTAAAAAAGAAATTTCCACAGTTTGAGTAGCCAAACACAGGGAGAGGTTACCCAAGGAGGCTGAGGAAACACATGCTCAGAGACCCAACTCAACAAGGTCCTGAGCAGCCAATCCAACAGCAGAAATAGCTGGTCCCTTGAGTGTGAGAATAACCAAGACACCTGTGCAGCCACAGCTACAAAGGTCTCTACTAAGGATCACCTGGCCATGCTAATACCCTGCCACAGAGAAGGGAGCCCGACAGACTGAAGCCCAAAGGGCAACTCAGCCACTTGCTGATGTCACTGCCAAGATTAAACCCCAAGTCTTTTATTTCTCATCACTTCTACAAAAGAACTTGTACTGAGCAAGATAAAGGGAGGACTGTTTCAGATCTTACTGCATAAGGATGTCCACCAACAAATGTTTAAAAGCTTTGTTTCTCAAGCATCCTTAATCCTCTGTCAAAAGCCCCAATTTCTATTTCTTTAGACAATACACAGTATGATAACTATAAGCTATAAAATTTCCATGAATCCATTATGCTTTGGTTTAATATTAAAGTAAGGTCAATATCATTGCAAACTCTAAGAAGAGATTCAGACTACTACAGGAAATGTATCCACGTATATTGTATTTGATAAAGTCTTTTTCACTTCTATTTTTTCCCAAAGCTTCCTAATCCAAGTAAGTAAAATACTTCTAGTGCTGCAGGGTGCCAGGCATCAAATCTGCCTCCCATTCCCTTCATCATGGTGAAAAACTCAACCATCTGAACTGATAGACTGCGTGTACTTTTTCTGTCTAAAATATTCAAGTGTAAAAATAAAAATGTCACTGGGCAGGGGTACCCAGAGCAAAGTTAGAGAAAGTCAGTCAACAGTAAGAGAAGGAATAATAAACAGATTGTCACTGGCTCAGCAGTTGAGTGGCATCATTTCTACCCAGTTTTCCTACTCTGCAAAACTAAATTAATTGCTAATTTAGTCCTTCTGTCCAACCTATGATGAGCCTATTGCAAGCAGCTGACAAACAATCAACTCTTAACACACAGGTTTGCTTAACAGCACATATTCCTGGCAGCTTCATCACAGCCTTTTCCTGCACCACTAAGGTGTAGAAACCAGATCCACTGGGTTATTCAATGAGTCCCAGTCCCATGAGACCAGTCATGGGTCATACAGCCACCAGTTAAATGCATCAGAATCCTTAGCCTGGAACAAAGATCACATAGTTCCACACTGCTAAGGATTTCTGACACAGTGCACAAAGTTGCAGCAAAGGAACTGGACATGAAGTAAGCAAATCCCATATACTGGAGGCCCTAAAGATTCTTCACACAAACAGCAATTAGGCTGCAAAACTCCTTTCTCCTAGGTACTCTTGACAAAACACACCCAAAGCCATTAAATACAGACTGAATCACAATTCATAGAAACCACAATGAGTACTGCATGCACACACTAACTGGCCTTTCCCTGTGCTTACAACTTTCCCTCCCTGGCACTCTCCACCTTCCACAGGATCTGCTGCTTCTTTGGGCTTAGAATAAATCATCCAGTTTATCGCAGATTGCCACAAAAGTTTTCCTTTATTGTTTTAAGTTAATTAACAGGATACATGCTTCCACAGTAATTCTATAGAAAGAAAGGGACGAGAAAGGCACCAAGAAAGGGACCGAGAAAGGAGGTTCAGGAGCCAGAAAGTGACAAGACAGGGACAGGACCATTTGAAGCTCTCTGCTCCAGATGCACAAAACCTGAGAAGGACAGAAAAGTTTTGCAAACTCAATGTACTCAGTACAGTCATACTATCCTCAGAAATACAAACAGCACTATCCACAATATGACTGTTTTGATGGCAGGCACATTTGGGGAGCCCAAATGTTTCAATGAATACTTTTATTAAGAGCAAGATCTGCCCATTTATTAATTCCTACACCCTGGCTCCCTACTGTAAAAATTAGGTGTTTTAAAGCACTACATTTATGGCCAGGAGCTTGTCAGGAACCACTCTACGAAACTCTCAGTTGTTCTGTCATTAAGAGATTAGTTTGAGAAAATGCTCTGCAAATCAGACTAATAGTTTACTCAGTCCTTAATCCTATTTTACAAGATCCAGACTTACAACTATTCAATACCAGAACGCAACAGGACACCTGGTAATGTTAACCATGTAGACTATAGGAACAGAGAAGGAAAAAAAAAAAAAAAAGCCAAAGACTGAAAAATAAAAAAATATATCCCTCACACACAGAGACTTTTCCAGACTTCTGGGACACACAGCATTAACAATTATTTTGATTGCCAGAGGACCACTAGTGAAACACAACATAAACGTGCAACATAAAAGCTTCCAATGACTGTGTTTCAGCAGCTTTTCCAGGCCAGCAGCCTGGCTCTGCAGGATGCAGGCCTCCTCCTAGCCAGCCTGCTACTAGCAAACTCTCACCCAGGCCCTGGACAGAGGGTTGGTGTCACAGTTCCCAGCGAGAGGCACAAAAAAAGGGATGCTCAGACCAGCAACCTGGCACCAACCTAATGCACACTCTGCTACTTCATGCATTGCAGGTCTGCCGAACAGCTGAGCTGGCGGTTCAGGGACACCTCAAAACACGCGCCTGCAGGAAAATTCTCTGGAAAGACGAGATTCAGGAGTAGTTTATTTACAGAGTATTGCAGCTAAACTCTTTTGTTAATGATAGCAGCTCAGTGCATCACCCTCACATCCTGACTGCATCCAGCTCTGGGATCCCCAACAGAGGAGGGACACTGACCTTTTGGAATGAGTCCAGAGGAGGCCACCAAGCTGATAAAGCATTTCTCCCATGAGAAAAGGCTGAGAGAACTGGGATTGTGCAGCCAGTGAAAGAAAAGGCTTAGGGGTGACCTAATGGCACCCTTACAGTACCTGAAGGGAGCTTACAGGAAAGATGGGGCTGAACTATTTACATGCAGTGACAGGTCAAGGGGAGACAGGTTCATGCTAGGAGTAGGTTCAGATTAGCTATTAGGAAAAACACCTTTATTGCAAGGGTGGTGGGGCACTGGAACAGGTTAACCAGTGAAGTTGTGGTTGTCCCATCCCTGGAAGAATTCAAACCCAAGCTGGATGCAGCTCTAAGCAACCTGAACAAGTGATAGGTGTCCCTGCCCACGTCAGGACGATTGCAACCAGATGAAATTCAAGGTCCCTTCCGTGATTCTCACAAGCTGTCCCCGGTCGCGCCCCACGGGCCCGGCTGGCCCGGGCACCGCCTCCCCCCCATCCCCGCCGCTCTCGGGAGGGCCCGCGGGCGCAGCGCCGGCGCCCGGGGAGTGCCGGGTGCGGACGGACGGCCCGGCCCCGCCAGGCCGGCGGGGACGTCCGCGGGCGAGGCCTCCCTGCAGCGCCCCAGCCCCGGGAGGCCTCGCCGAGCCCCGGCCACGGCTCCGCCCGCAGCGGCGGCGCCTCCGCCGGAAGGGAAGCGGAGCCGCCCCGGCCGAGGGGAGGGGAGAGCGGCGCGGGGGAGGGGACACCGCCCGGCCCGGCGCCCCCGGAGGCGGCCGCTCCGCGCTCCCGTACCTGCGCTGGAAGTCGGTCCGGAAGGGCTCCAGGTAAGGGTCCCGCTCCAGCAGCTGCTTCAGCCTCGGCGGCTCCGTGCTGGCGGCGGCCATGTCGCCGCCGCGGGCTCGGCGTGATCCGCGGCGCCGCTAAATACAGCCGGTGAGGGGCCGGGCGGGCGGCCGGGAGCCCCTGCCTCTCCCCGCCCACCGCCCGGGGCCGCCTCCGCCGGCCCTCCCCGCCCGCGGTGCGGCGGGGCCGGAGCTCCGCGGCTGCGGGAGGGAATCCGCGGCTGCACGGCCCGGCCCGGCCCGGCCCGGCCTCCTCTCCTGCTCGGTCCCACAGGCCCCGGCTCGCTGCCCGCGGCACGGGAAGGGGCTGCGGAAAAGCGCCGGTGTCCGAACGGGATGGGGTGACGGCAGAGGAAATATAAAAACTTGCGACCAAAAAAAAAAAAAAAAAAAAAAAAGGCGTTTGCGGGAGCCGAGCCGCCCGGCAGGAGGGGGATGTCTGCCTGCTGTGGCTCGGCAGTGCCCCAGTTTGTTTTCTTAGGGGCTCTTTGATGTCTTTTTCAGCGTGTCAGATGCCCGGGTGAACTCTGTATTCCCACGCACATAAAGCCCACTGCGTACCCCAGCCAACAGCAACACCCCCCCAAAGCAGATTTGGCATCATCATGAGTGCTGGAATAAATTTCTCGACTGTTTGATAGGGTGCTGACGTGCTCACAGACAGCTCAGCAGAACAAGACTCTGGGGACATCCCTGAGTTCTCATAAACTCCGTGTCTGCACAGCAAAATGCTGCTTTGTCAGACACATAAATTCCAAACGTGCTAAGGTTAGTCCAGCTGATCCTGGTGCAGCTCGAAATGCTGAATAGCACAGGTAGATTGCTGTGGAAGTTTTTGACCTAACAGCCACATGTCTTGTTTTTGGATAGGTCACCAACTATCCAGGGCAACTAATCACCAGCCTGACCGTGCCTCTAGGCCAGCATTGAGCACTTTTATTTAAGGTCCAGCAATTTTGCTTTGTTTTGATAGCTAGTGAGAAAGTTTATTTAGAGGCCTCTTTTGAATGCTTTTCAGCTTCTAGACATCTTAACTCGTTCCCACAACTATCTCCAAAATTGTTGTCTTCAGTTTGACACTCACCCCCCTATCTTGGCTTCCTCTGAATTGAAGTGCTGTTTCTCTTGTCTGCCAGATGACTAACAGCACCGTGTCTGATGAACACTAACAGTTCATTTATTACTTCTCCGAAAACTAGCTACAGTGAAAGTTTCCATAATGATTTGTTTCATCAACAGTGCATGCACACTTAACAACACTGTATTTCCTTCCCTGTAGCAGTTTCTAACTACACAGGCAAAAGTCCAACTACCTTTGTTCTTTTTCTCCTTATGGAGTGCAACAAATATTCTGTCCTAAGACTGTGGGGCAACAGTCATACTATTTAGCTAGATCAGTTGTCCTAACAGTTTTGGTTTGATTATTGCATCTATTCTGTAGCAGAACTACTTGTCATATCCTGCCCTGATAGATCAAAATTTATTTTTTTTTCACAGTGGCCACAATTTCTTCAATCACTGAAGACTGAAAAACTGTTTCTAAAATTACCCAGGCTTCTCAAAACTTTCTATGTGCAAGTGATTTCAGTGCCTGTGCTAAAACAATGTTTAACAACTCTTTACCATCTTATTTTTGCTTCTTTCCTCATACTGTGTGCATCGCACTCTCCTGCAAATTCTCCTCACTCTCACACTTAAATATCTTGGATATTTAGAAGAAGAGAAGTTCCAGCTTATTATCAAGAGCCATGAAATTGGGTTTTTTACAATAGCTGCATGTTACATGTGCTGCTGCTTTGGGGTTTCCAGGTGTTCCAGGTACTGGAGAGGGCACCTGCTGGTTGAAGTGGAGGTGGGAGAGCAATTCCTGCAGCCTCTGAATGCACGAGCATTGGAAACAGCTTCAGTCTTAGCACAGGTTCTTTGGTTTTATTCATTGTCAGGAAGGCCAAGCAAGTTCCCAAGGCCAAGCATTGTTATTAGCTTTTCAGCATACACACAAGAGAGACATCTATAAACGAGCATTAGCAATTTGTGTAGGAACGTAGCTGTGACTTGTACCTCCCTAGAGACAAGGGACCCCTTTGTAACAGTTGATTTTAAGTAGAAATGACACAGCATCCAGTGTCATATACAAGCAACCTTGAACTTCAGGAAGTTAAATTCTGCAGACAGCCCCTGTCCTTATAACAGACAAAGCCCCAGTGATCTATTTAACACTCTGCGAACCAGAATACAAATAAGCATACCATTTGTATCTACTCATGTTTCATTTTACAACTTGGGCACGATTTTATCTGCCTGCTTTGTCACAAGTAACTGCAAGATCCTAAGGCATATGTTATTTTGATCACTGATTACACCATGATCCTGGTGGTCCCACCATGAGCCGAGGCTGGCTCTCGGGACAGTGCCATTTAATCCTCTACCTGGAGGCAAAACCGACAGTTCAGACAATGAATATTGTCCCAACAGCTGAATGTGTCTTTGTGCATTTGTCAGGGATGGATACAAAGCTGCCAGCTGCTGCTGCCAGTAGAAACAGAAAGAGGAGGACTGTTGGGAATAACTGCTCTTTTATGGGGACAGCAGTGGATCATATAATAATGGTGTCTAAGGCATGTGTCTGGCACCGTTACCAGTGACGCTGGAGTCTATCAATTACTCCAAAGTAGTCTTTCAAAGGATGTTCATGCTTAAGTTATGTATCCTTTAAAATTTTGCAGAGTGGTTCTTGAGAAGTAACTGTATAGTTAAATTTATAAAATCAATTTAGATGTCTTTTTAATATACAAAGTTCAAAGATAAACCTAAATTTTGAAGAGAAAAATGTCTACCCCTGTCATGCAGCACCTCCATTTTGATTCAGTAATATATTGCACTTGCAAAATATGACAGAGATGATAAACCATAGGAAGTAAGTCAGGAAAAAGATCTTCCTTCAATTGGACACTGGTTCAGATTCTCCCTCATCAATAGTTTCTTTTCATATTTCAGCCAAAATGGATCTGTGAGGTCTCTGACCTCTGACTGGCTCTTAGAGAGCAAATTCCTGAGCTCCAGGTTCTGCTAAACCAAGTGGCTTAGAGCAGTCCTGGGCCCTGGTCCTGGCCTGGCTCTGTAAGATGCTTGTCTAAGTTGTCTTTGGGGTACAGGCTTCTGCTCTGCAGCTAATGTAGAGACTGACCCAATCCCACAGTTTAACCTGTGTGAGATGGCAGGTACCAAAGGCAGCAGGATATTTTTTTAACTCTGTGTTGAGAACATTGAAGAGTTTCTGATCTCTCAAAGTGACAAGTCACAAGGCTTGTCCTTTGTATCGTTCAGTTCAATACTTAAAGGCTATATCAAGACTTGTTATCCTTTTAGTCTGGGCAGAACTCCTCCCAGCTCCTTTTCCTGAAAGTCTTTTTACATCTAGGTATGGTTGGTCCACTGTGTTTGCTTGCCTGTTGGGAGATGTATTTTTTATTGGCATTGCACCTACCCTTGACTTAGAGATGAAAGATAGTCCATGAGCAAGAGCTGCCAGCCTTGCAGTGACTTGTGCCTATGTTGGATCTCATAATGCCAACTATCAAGAAAAGGTGTTCCTGTGGACAGAGACAGCTGTTCAAAAAGATTTGTGCTTCAGTATTCCAGAAGAATGGATTCTTGAAGACTCCCCTATCCTTTAAGGACACTTCAGACATCTGAGCATGTTACGGGTACCAACCCATTGCAACCTCCCACTTTTGGACCAGTTTCTTCACATTCAGTTCCTAACGCAAAGTAGAGTTCAAAGTGTAAAGGAAAATTAGCTTATTTTGCCACAACAACCACCCAAGCCTCCCCATGTTATTTGTTCAAGGATCCATAAGAAATAAACTGCACAGTTGTCATCCAGATCCAAAGCAAATGCCCCCCTTAAAAAATAATTATGCATTATCTCGATAGGGTTCCCAGAGAGGTCAAAGACTTGGCACGGAGCTGTAGCTCACTGCAGGGTGGTTGTAGTTGGTGACCTTTAAAGGTCCCTTCCAACATAAGATACTCCATGATCCCATGAGACTTATCCCTATCTTTGGATTCACCAAGGTGAGACACATAGGAGAAAGGAAATGGTCAGTGTTGCACAGCTGCTGCCAAACATCACATCACTGTTCCATAATTAAAACTGTACTACATAAAGGATTCAACTGTTTGATTACATGTGAAGAACAAAGCACCTGTCCTTGAAAATTGCAGCAAACAAGCAAATTGCAACAAGTATCTGTTGGTATGTCTATTAGTTTAGAGGTTTCAGAATTTTAAGTTTGGGGTTTATTAGAAATGTAGGGTATTGATACTGTCTTTTAAGGTATCATCTTTGCCATGTCATGGTTTCAGGAGCTTTACATAACAACACATCTTCAAAGATCAAAACAAATACAGAATCTGAAACACTAAAAAGCCAGTTTCAGGGTTGTAAGTTTCCAGTAAGCAGAGTTGATGGAAATGCCATTTTCACTTGCCATTCAGAGCAAAATAAAAACACATTCCAACAACCTAAAAGTCCTAAATAATGACTGCTTGTTGTTTTCACAATATTGCAGTGTGATTATACTTTGGTGTCCTTATTTTGTATAATAAATTATAAAAAAATGTAAATATCTTACAAAGTTGTTTACATTAATCAAGGCACTTCAAAGTGTGATACCAATTTTAAAACATCCAGATGTAGAACGATATTTGTTGTGAAAATGTCTATCAGTCTTACTAAAAAAATCAACTAAGAATTTGTAAAACAATTCACAGATGCAAAACACAAATAAAACCTTCAGGAATTTCATAATTTTTTTGGGTGTTGCAGATACTCTGTCTGTTGTATGCCTTCTATATTTCTCAAAAGAAATTACTGCCAGTAGTAACAACTTTCTACAACTTACTGCAATTTCCTGTTGTTTGCATATGTGTTTATGCATTGGAGGAAGAACAAAAAATATTCTGGACTCACTTCTTTAATGCCATATCACAATACTTTTGAGCTGTCACCTCTGTTTTACTGATGTGTGTTTATCTCTAACACTTAGAAAATAAGTAGCTTGAGCTCCCTGGGATAGTTGCCCCTGAGGAACATTCTTGCTATTATTGCAGCAGCTCCTGTAACAATATATTACTATTAAAGAAGCAACTTATTAACACTTGCCAAATATTGTATTCCTTTTATCCAATACACTCAGAACTGAGAATGAAACCCCACAGCATCGGCAGCAATTTTGCTTTCTTGCTGTTCATTGTCAGGTCTTTCCTAAAACCCTTGAGGAATGATCTTACCTTGGGTGTTTCTTGGCTGCATAGTCCTGAAACACTACAGGCATTGAGGCTGCCTGGCCTTTTACTCTTTTACTCAGAAAAGAAAGTGAGGTTGCCAGATAATCGTTCAGAGGGTAACACATCTAATCCTTCGGGAGGTCAAGTGAGGTGAGAAGAAAGGAGATGCATCCTGCTAATGCTCTGACAGCTCTGTCAATATAAATTCATTAGTATGTATGGAGTATTTTAGATTTCAAAAAGCAGAATAGTACCTCAGTTGTATTCATGAACTCAAGTCTCTCCTGAGTTTACCGCAGGAAAAGCAGATGAATCTGGTGCAAAGTGTATGTGAAATGCAGAATTTTTGGTTGGAAGTCCAAAATGCTTTCCACAGACAGCCTTTTAGATCTTGTCAGTATTAGTTCTGGTTTACTTTTTAATGGCAGTTGGTGGCATTTGACCCAATTAATTCTCAGATATGACCCACAGTGTGTTGAGTGAACAGAAAGATAGGGCAGGGACCAGATCCTTAATGCTACATTGAAAATTTTTCTGTAGTTAGAAGAAAACACCAAATATGGAACTAAGAACTTGTTGTCAGTCCAATTAATATTTTAAAACTATCATTTTTCAAAATATTGGAGAAATTTGGAAAAAAACAAACCCCAACACCCTCATTAATAATGCATCTCTCTCTTCTCTCTCTCTCTCTCTATATATATATATATATATATCCAATGCATACTTGTTATGCAGAAAATTCTTTAGCACACAAAAGAATCTGAGAGTATAACTATGTATTCTTTGTCTTAGAATATCTCCAGTACTGAAGGTTCAGCCTTCACAGTCCCAGTGATTCAGAGCTACACTTACAGGTGTGTAACCTGTTGCCATAGGTGATTGTACTGTATGCAGTACAATTTTCTATAGGAAATTTTGTATGCCTTGGTGATTCAGCTTTTCTTCTTAGAACAAAGACTCTACATTTCAATACTCTACATTTCTATAAATATAGAAATCTTCATCCGAGACAAATATATATAATTTTTTTTGAGAACATCAATATTCATGGATTAGGAACAACCAGTCTGTCTCACATAGTTTTTGTTCTTGCTTAGAGATAAATTCTTTAGGTTGGATCCTTTTTCTCTATTAGAAAGGTTTATATCATGCTCATTTTTAAAATCAGGCATGGCATTTCAGTTAAAAGAAAAGTGGTATGACTTTCACTTTTCCTATATGTATGCAGCTTAACAAAATTATACAGTAAAGAAAACTTAAGTGATACACAGCTTCCAGAATGAGTACATTTGGAAGGGTTTGCTTAAACTGTGTTATGTGTGAGAAATAAAAGGGGCAAATATAATTAATAGTTATCTTAGTTACCCAGAAACCCAGCACCTCTTTCAGGATTATTAGCTGCATTTCTGTTTCCTGAGTATTTTATGTTGAAGTATGTACTAATAAAACAACTACTTCGTTACTACTTAGTGTGAAAATTTACTTCATATTATTAGATAACTTTTTTAGATAACAAGTTTTTTGCAACAAGCAGCTAAATATTTATATTTTTATCCAAATAGCAATCTTCACTGGTAATATATTAATTACAGTCATGTATTATATGGGTAAATTTTGGTTTTCCAAGTTAATGCAATCCCAGTTCCATTAGAATGGTTGAAGTGCTGATGGCTCTCAGTCAGTTGTCCTCAGTTTCAAACACCTTTTCTTTCTGATGTCTCTGAGCCTTCTGTTTGTCTCTCAAAATTCTCTCTGAATGTTGTTTTCCATTACCTAATTCTACTCAAAAGATGGTTAACATTGGCCAATCTCATTTTAGCTTAAGCAGCCACTGGGTGCAGATTTCCTCTTGCTTGTACCATCAGCCCCAGCAGCAACAGGGCATCCGTCATCACAGAGCGTCACTGCTCACAACAGTTCTCATTTCTCCTGCTTGAATATGCACTTCTTTGTTTCTTTCTGCATTATATTACCTTCTCAGGCAGCATTCAGGCTCTTCCTTTTCTGCTTGTCCCATAGTTCCACTAGGAGGGCAGGCCATCCTCAAGAGGAAAGGTTCACCTTGGTGCCTGTAAAGGTGAGGCATAAGCAATTAGTTGCCTTTTTCTTTATGCCAGTCTTCAGTTAGTGATCAGCTCGTTCCAGGATCACTTTGCCAGTTTTCTTGTGTTGTTTCCATGTGTTTGTTCTAGGTCTCACTGTTTCCTTACTACAGTATTTCCTACTATTGCATATGTGCATGGACTGCTTTTCTGCCTCTTTTCACTTTGTCATCCCCCTTTTGCCACTTTTACCAGAGAAGAATTTATGAGAGTGAATGCTGGCAAAAAAAGAGCAGCTTTTATAGCATCTGAGTCATGCACTCTGATGGACTTTTTGTTTTTTTCTCTTGCTTGCTATTATTTAGTGTCCCCTACATCACTTCTTCCCTCATATGGCTTGCCATCTCTTTCTGTACTGTTCTAGTGTGTACAGGCCCTAAAACTAAATATGTTTCTGTGTCCAGGACATCCACTACAGGACTTAAAATACACCCTGGTCATAATTCAAGGATTGCCTGTCTCTACCACATAAACTTCAAAGAGAGACTGACATCTTTTTCTGATCCTAATATGTCTCTGCTTTCTTTTGTCTTGTGATCCATCCCTAGATGATATGATCTTTCAAATTCTGTGTCTTTTGCAGGTTCCTAGGGTGTTGCACATCTGCTCACAGCTGGCAGTTGCTACTGCAGGAACATCTGGATTGCAACAATCTGCATCTCCAAGGCTTAGTCCCTGCTGAATATGCCACTCCCCCAGCCCAGCTATTTCTTCTACAAAAGGAGAGGAAGACAGGTGTTTCTAGGAGCAGAGTGGGCATGTGTAGTAAGAGGTTGGATTTGGTTTTCCCCTTCCTTGATTTCCCTATCAATCTGCCTGATTTTTTCCTTTACAAGTAAAGCCATGATAAAAAGAGTCTGTAAAGAGACAGAGATCTCTAATCACACAGGGCTATGATCAGAGGCTTTTAAAGAAAGTATAAGCAGATTTGGTGCTTCCATTCAGTATCCACCTATCATCAGCTTGCTCTGACTGCCATCTGTTTTCTCCTCTTTCTCTCAGATTTTCAACAAAGTTTCCCTGTCCCTCACAAAACCCACTACTTGCCAGGGCAAGGCTTGGCTGGAGTGAGTCACAGCCAGATGATAAATTGATGTAACTACTGTTTCTCTGCCTTCCTTGGGTTGTTAGTGATCCTGAAGCACCTGGGTTGCCCAAATTTATTTTTTTTAATAGTAAATGAGATAATTGCCAGAAAACAGGACTGGACACCTGCTGCATTTGTTCCCAGTCTTCTGTGATGACTGTAGGCTTCCTCCTACAAAAGTTTTTTCGGAGGCTTGGTTGTTCAGCAACCCAACTAGAAGGATTCAGTTTGTTACACTGAAAATCTTCTTTGCTACACCATATTCACACTGATAAGAATTTACTGTTAGCCCAATAAATATTCTAACAGTATAATTTATCTGATTAATGCATAAAAGCCTCACTTTTTTGATACTCTGGTCACCTTTCCAGTTGCTTCTAAGTCCTGAGCTTGGCAGGCTTCCTGATGCAGACAAGAGATGGGACTTGCTTTGTAAGTCATCAGCCCCTAGCTGATGACACAAGAACAGTGATGTTTACTTTGTGGGATTCTAATTCCTCAGCTTTGGGTAAGTTTGCTTTTATTTTTAAACCTTACAACATCTGCTTCCCTCTTACCCATTCCCAGCTAGTTTGAATATTGTGCAATATCTTTACTCCTGGGATCTCAGATTTCTGCCATCCTCTGCAATTTTATTCCTCTATCACTCAACCATTTACTTTACTAAAATCAGTAGTTCCAGCAATATGAAACTGAAATTCCTTAGTGGAGATTCCAGGAGACAGGTTAGAGACATGTTGATTTTCCAGAATCACAGTGGTTTTGGTGCAGTGCACAGTCAGCAGAGCTGTATAAAACTGGAGGTCACTGCATTGTTAAGTTCAAATTTCTCATTGAGCTTCTCAGGAAAAGCATCTATAGATAGAAGACATCATGAATGTTTGTACTGTTCAAAGGCCTGTTTTACAGCCTGTCAGCAATTCAGTAATTTGTTAATATAGAATATAAAAAAACTTAACCCCAAAGTCTCTTCCAATTTATTCTGCTTTTGTAGTATTTACCAAATTTATGATAAAATCCCAACAGATCCTATGAAAAACCTTATATCCATGTCTTTTGGAGCCATGAGCAAATCAGCTCATTGTGCACTAGTCCTACATTAGCCAACTGTTGATAAATATGCTGTAGAAATAAGTAAGTATTAAAATACTATGTCCTGGTAAAAAATTACAAATATTTTTATGTCTTCATTTATTCCAGTTCTTTTTTCTCAAAGAATTTGAAATGTGAATAACTGTGTTGGGATAAATGAGAACACACAGACCTGTAGTTAATATGAGTCTCTGGAACCCATCTGCCATTTGCTTTGTGCTATCACAGAAACTCATACCACCTTGTTCCAGGCAAAATTATCATTACAGATTTATATTGTTATAGGTTGTCATATATCTTATTATAGATACAGAATAATGTATTGTTATATATTATGTACTATATAATATTGTATTTATATTTTATATATTTATATTTTATATATACTATATAATTATTCTATTTAGCTTTTGTTATAGATCTATATTTTTGCTTTAATAATGACCTTCTATAAATTCAATATTTTTTTAATCAGTGATACAGTTCACTGCCTTTGGTCAGTCAGGTTGATAGTAGTGAAGTAGTAGCCATAATAATAGTCTCTATTAGGAATAGTACACTATAAAATAGGAATATTTTCAAAAGTCTTTCATGCTTTACCCTCATTAAAGCTTAGTGTCATAAACCACAGAGTCCTCTCCTGACATGTTTCTGGTTGTCATTATCTGTTTTTTTTACTGTCTATGGTTAAGGAATTAACTTGTCCAAATAAAGAGGTTTCTTCATTCATAAGATAATTGTCCACACTGTTAGAATTATTTGTTCTGTTTCTTCCTTCTGCTGTTTCAGCTGCACACAGTTAAAATACTGAATTACTCTTAAAATTAATGAATTATCTGTTGCTTCTTGACCCAAGCACTCCTGCAGCTGTGTCCTCAGCAACTCCTGTGTTGCCATCTGATTCAACACGTGCACAAGGAACACTTTCAAAGGGAGCTGAGTCATTCTCTAAATCTGGAACATCGTCCTCGGAACACAAAACCTTCCCCTGCAGGACTTAAGGGCAAGTATTAACTGTGTCATTTGGCATAAGATGTTTTAGCTTCTCTTACTTTAAATTACTAGTGTGTCCTACTGAAAAGCACACAATTTAGCTCTGTCCACCAAAATTTTCTTTGTGACATTTGTGTTGCAAAGTGCCAAATACTTACTTATGTTCTTACTTCTGTGTTCCATTTCCTTTTCTTTTAATTAATTGTCATTTCAAAATAGACTCACATCTTCACTGGACTGCTTTTAGTACGTACATGTAATTTCTGTGAACTGTGACTACTTTGCTGTCATTCAGGAACCCTTGAGTCTCAAGGAACATAACCTCCTGTACAATCAAACTGTTATTCCAGTCAGAACATTGAAAGATGCTCACTGTGAATATCAATCTGACTTAAGTCATGTGATATACCTAACATTTAAAAGGGCTGATGAATGAGGACATGTATTAGACACCCTAAAAGTGAGGAAAAATCAAGATCAACTGTTTATGTCTTATTTTCTTAGCACTATAAAATATCATGCACATTCTTTGCATTTTTAAAATTAAGGACTTGTGTCCATCTTTTCTCTGCCCTTGTCAGAATTGTATGCTCTGATATGTTGCAACACTCTAGCACTACTACAAGTGATTAGTACTAGGACTTTTTTCATGTTTATGTCCAAGTTGCTGGGTTACTTGTAGCTCTGAATAAGATTTACACGAAGACTTGTGAAGAGCTCTGTATATGAGTTGTATTATATTGCTCAAAATAAAGCTTTTCAGCTGACTTCTTCAGTATAATTCTTTTTGTGTTTTAGGAATTTTCATGCTGGTTCTGTTTTTGTAAATACTGCCTTTATTAAATTTGTAATATCCCAAAGAAATACTTTTTGCTTTAGGTTTATTTTCTTGATTTATGTGCTTCTCCCTCTCCCTTGTCTAGTTCTTTTTTGATTTAACACTGTTTTTTTTCCCTTTGTTTTACAGTAAGTCATGTGGCATTGACATCTCTAAGAAACTTCAAATTAACATGGAAGAAAATTAAACATCATATCAATGGGTGAAATAGGCATGATGGTTTCTCCATGATGTCATTGCCTGTTGATGAAGGCACAGCGCTATGAAATATGAGATGCAAATGTCATCAAAATACTAACCTGGTTTTGCAAGGAGCTGCACAAGGAGCCATTCCTTTTCTGCAAAAGGAAGGCTTGATTATTTATAACTGTAAAAACAAAACCAGAAAAATAAATGTTTCCCGTTTTCTTCATTTCCTTTCTATTCCACAAAGTATAGATATTCCTATTAGTTTTAAAAAGGCAACCTATCACCTCTTGTCCCTGTTTTTCTTAAATCTAGAAATGTTTTGCAAATTTAAGTTAAAACAGTCAAATGTCTTGCCCTGTTTTTTTCATTTTTAGAATAAACTGAAGTGTTTCAGCTTTTGTGTCTGTCCTGCTTGTTCACATGATTTAATTTTTATATCAGGGTTCAGTTTTTCATAAACATCAAGATCTTTTTCAATACTGAGGAACTGTGTGGGTTCTGTTGTATTGCTATACTAAATTAAATTAATTTTATAACCTATTCAATATTCAGAAACATGAAAACAAGTTTTTCTCTGAGTTTAAATCAGGTACACTATGCCTTTAAGGTTAATATATTTTACATAGTGCTTTGCATATTAACTGAAGAAGGTTTGATTAGTTTCATTCTTTTCATTCTCTTAAAAAAGTCTTTTGCATTGTGTATTATCTCTGTTAGTAAAAAGTAAAAAATCTCTGATAACTTTCTATTATGTTAGAGAAGATTCAACAAAGCCTTTAATTTCTTTTGTCTTACATTGTAAACCAGGATAGTTAAGGGAAAAAAAATCTTTCAAGAACGTGTTATCTGCTTGTAAATATAATAGTGTCATTCATCATTAGAGATAACACACAGGGGTTATAGCTGTGTGAGCTATTTAAAAATCAAAAGCAGCACACTCAGAGTGTAGCCATGTTTGAAGGAGCAGTACAGAAAAGTTACCCCTCAAGAACATATCGTTCTGAAGGGCAACCAAATATAATTATTTCATGTGGTGCCACATAATTGAGATGACTTGGAATTCCCCCTCTTGTAGCACTTCTGATCTGTCTCTTAAGTTTGACAGGGTAAGGTTAAATCTCCTTCTGTCACGGGTTGGGAAGAACTTCTGGTGTTAAGAATAGCTCATTAAAGGTGGATGGAATGTCTCATGTCCATATTAATTACCATAACACTCAGTGAATGTGTCTTGGCTGGCAGAATGACATACCTTGCTGCTGTATCAATGAAAACTGAGTTTCTTGTTGGTTAAAACTAGGTCCGGTGAAATAAAAACATGGGAAATGGAGCAAGATTTTTTTTCTAAATATACATTTCTGTTCTCAACAAGTCAGCACCTCTTTCTTTTTAGAGAGAATTTGAATTGAACATAGGACCATGATAATCTGGGGCTAGAGTTTATACCTGGAAAATGGAGTGCCTTTATCTTGTTTCAACTGAGTTTGCATGATATTCCTGTTACCTGTGGATATTAGCACACTGCCACAGCTAGACATTTTGACATGGCTATTCAAATGCAATTTTGAGTGATTTTTCTGTAAGGCTATGATTATCAAGACCCAAAAGGAACATTAAATTACTGAGCATGTTCTTCAATTTGACTAAATACTCCCAGAAATGTTTCTAAGCATTCACTGACTGTCAGACAGCAATGCCTTAATATCCAGTAGCACTGTCTCCCATGGGATCAGAGCAGTTGCTGGACCTTGCCTCTGCCTAATCTCTTCATTGCAGTCTTTGTGAGTGACAGGGCTCTGCCCACGTATTACTGTAGCAGAACTCCCCTGAGACGCCCTCCTTTGAACCTGAGGAGCCTACAGCAACCCAGATTCTTTATTTCTGAATATAAATCTCCTTCTCATGAGCGTATCCCTTTAATGTCTGGCTCTCAGTACATGTGATTCTTCCTCCTTTGAGTGTCCTACAGCTAGCAGGTTTTGATGAGCCCCAAAGAGGCACCTCTCTGTTTCTAACCTTATTAACACAGGATGATTTGCCTCTGTGTGACAGTTCTCTCTGGGTACCACACCACTGTGCAGGGACTTGTGATCTCTCCAAGAACTGTTTTACAGAAGAAAGCAAAATGTTTCTCCTTGTGTAGCTTGGTGGAGAGTTTATCCACTGCAATACATGCAGGAAGCCATCCTGCCAACTGTATGCCAAGCAGTACTGCCAAGAGCCACTGCTCAGCAACCACTGTGTTTTTCACTGCTGCTCTGGAGGTGCAGCCCCCTGGCTGGGTTTGCCCTGAGTTTGGATTGTAAAACTCCATACTGGAAAGCAAAGCTGTAAGCTGGAGAAAGGGCAAAGTTATTCCTCAGTTAACAATTCCACCACTTCTTTTTTCATAACTCCTGATGCATTCTTGGCAATATTGCCAATCACAGTCTGCATCCCTGCTTCCTTAATAAATTTCAAGCAAATTCACCATGAAAATACCGAGGAGATGAAGTGAGATATGTGTAACATTCCTGAAGCAGTTATTTCCTAAGTTCTAGTCAAGTCAGAGGCACTTAACCCTGCTGGTTAGCTTTCACTCAACATAAGGACGGATCAAATAACTCCTTTATTAGTTAGAGAAACCTTAGCCTAGGTTTATTTTAACTACTGCATCAACATGATTATGTGTAACAGGAGGATTCTTTGTAGTATTACAGATGGCAAAAATATTTTCTTTTTGTATGACCTGGTTCTTTAGCCACCCCAGACAGCCATCTTATGTTCCTCTCTTCTCAAAGAAACATCTGTGGGATAAAGGGGGAAGTCTGAGGCCTCAGGAGAGTTCTCAAAGCCCAGCTCACAGATAAGACAGTTTACTGTAATTCATTTCCTAATCTACTTCATACTGCTCTACCACATTATTCATTCTTCTCACCCTCAGGACTTTTTTTTTTCAGCCTGCCATACCAAAAGGCAAGTTACAGACCTTATTTAATTCTGAAGAGCTGGGATGTTAATTGGGTTGAAAATGGTAATGATGCATCTAATTCTGTCTTATCTACACTGCTCGTCCTGCTCTCAGGACACCTGAGAGATCAGCATCCCAGAACAGAGCCTTGAACACGTATTTGTCTGTGTTACACCCAGCTTCTCCCTTGACCCATTATCAATGGTACATTACCCAGTGACTCAAATGTGAATCCCACAATATTTCCTCTCATTCTATTTCTAAGTAAGAGCAGGTACATGTTCAAAACACTTTTTTTGATGCATATTGCCTCAGCTAAAGCATAATTAGCTTCTTGAAAAGGAAGCAGGTTAACCAGCCCCACCTTAGCTGAAACCACTGTCACCTTTACATTTCAGACTTTTATTTGGTTCTTCAGCTATTTCAATTACCACTCAAGGAGGGGTTTAAGTCCACAGCATAATAATACTTGCAATTACTAGTAAATAGCATTTCACAGCACTAACCAGTCTGTCCTTACTACATCCATTTCAGGCAGGCAAATAAATGTTATTATCCTCATTTTACAAACACATTGATTAAGTGACTTACCTAAAGGCCACACATCAATTTCAGTGTCAGTGCCAAGAGTAGCACAGAGAAACTTCTGCATTGCAGACACAGAAAAAAGTGATTGCTGTTATCAAGCCCACCCCCCTTCAGAAACAAGCAATCATTTTTCAGCTGTATAGTCAGATAGCATTTACCCTCCCCACATCCCCCACATGTTTTGTCCACCTCAAACTGCTCCCTGGTGATGGCTCAAAATGGTTCTTAAATGCATCTTTAACATGGGAAGCTTTTCTATCTGCCTCCTGCCTATAACACAAGGGTTGGAAAGCACTGCCTGGAGAACCTGTGAAACTCCCACAGTGGTGGCTGAGCCTATGGAGGCAGAAGGCAAGGGAAGGGAAGGGGGCAAGGGGCCCATGCTGCTCTCCAAAAGGCAATGTGATATGTGATATAAGAGGAAGCAGCAGGAGCAGGATTAGATGGAAATTAGGATGATCTTTCACAGTCTCATTTTTAAAAGATTTTTTGCCTGTCCAAAAAGCAAATTTTCAATTTTAAGGTTGTATACAACAGGTACAATTCTCTTTTGTACTGCTGTTGTAGCTGCTGTTTGCAAATTGTGGTAATTGCATTGGTAACACTGGAAGCTGAGTCTTCAACTCTGAAACACAGCAGCATCTCTAGTCCTCAGTCTGCTGAGCTATTGGGAAAATTGCTCTATTTTAAAGCCCCTTCTTTTGAATTTGGAAGGAGTTTTGGATTTGATCTCTATTGTCTGGTTTAGACCAACAGACTGTGTCTGTTCAACACCTAACTGATGAGTACAGACCTTACTGCATGCATGAAGCTATAACAAGGAATATCACAACCTGCAAAAATTTGTTAAACAGTACTAAGTGTCTGAATGTAAAAATCTGCTTTACTTACAGGCAGTTATTTCTAAGGAAAAATATATGGTGGCTATATTTGCTTCCCCTCCAGAACAGGTCTTTCCTACCTAGAAAAACAAACACAACAGGGAAAATCAGGACAGCACTTTTAATAGCTAATTAAGGCTCTCTGTGTGTAAGGGTGGCAACCTTTTGTTGTGATTTAGGTAGGGGTCACAGGATCTTCTTGAATCAGCTTCTAAATGTGACAAAAAAAATCAAAATAGCAGTAAATCTTTTGAACCACAGTATTTAAGTTCCTCAGCAAATTCACAAAGCTACAATTAGAGCCCACAGTGTCATCTGCCAACACCTGAATTTGACCCAGACATTGAAGCTGATCCTGTGACAACATCTGAAAGCTGATACATTGAAAAACTGTTGAGCATTTATGATAGATACTGGTATTTCAGAGCAGATTCCCAAGCAATGAATTATAATCTTAATAAGCAGATGTGACAAAGTCAAATTTAGAAGTAGAATTTTAACTAGTTGCCAAGTTTTTAACTGAAGGGCATTTCTTGATTTTATTTTTTTCTTTTAAACCATGTGTATGTAGACACAAGAAATGTGTGAACTTACCTTCAAAATACCTCAAATATTAACCACATGAATTATACATATGCCTTTTTCTGAATTTTAAAAGATAATTTCTTGCATAAAACTAACATCATTCAATTTATTGCTGTGAGTCACCTGTAGATTGCAGTATCAGAATTATTCAATAGGTTTATGCCTGTCAGAATTTTATATTAACTCCATTATTCACTAACAGAAAAAAAAAACCATCTTTTTAAATGAATGCTTAAGCATGGGTGTTTTCTTGTCACTTCATTGGCTTGTCTTCTGTGCAATTCTAATCCTTACTCCTCCACCTCAGAATTATTAAGGTGTCATATACAGAAGTAATAAGTTTAGCTGCCTCAAACTGTGATAGAGGGTTAATCTTGCATAGGGAAAAAGCAAAACATGTCTGGATGGCCAAAGATGTGATTATGTGTTCTGAAGCCTGATAAATATTGTATCATGCCAGAATTTAAGATGCTCAAGGGCTTCACAACCTTAATTACATTTTAATCATGGCAACTCTATTCAATTATGTACTTTGGCTTCTTCAAAAATGAAGCACTTCAGTCTTTGAACAGATATTATGGTACATCTCACCTGCAGGACTGCTGCCCTATTTTCTTCAGGGGTGGTTCTGGATGTTGAGAAATGCAAACCAAACACTTCTGCATTGGGAGAAAAGCAGCGTAACTGAGAATACAATCAAGACTATAACAAGAGGAAATAATATGGCAAACAATAAAATATCAGAAGAGAGTGGTTTCTTGAAAATGGGCATTCTTTTTAGCTTGAATGTTCTGCAGAGCCAGTAGCACCTTGTGCTTCCTGAAGTGCATTACACTGCACAGGGGGAACCTCATTTGAGGTTGATCCTTAGCTAACACCATGAACATGACTGTTGAAAAGCAAGTTTTTCTTATAGTTCTTTCTGTTCTGTAATTTATTTTACTGAGTGTCTCATAAAATCTGCTCTATCTCCTTGCTAAACGAAATAAATGATTTTGACTAGGCACTTCAAATTCAATCTGTCAGAGCACTTAGAGGCATACCTGTGTCTTCTGAAACTTTGAACACTCTCATTGCCTTTGGTGAAAATTCTCATATTATTTAGAGTCACAGGCACACTTCAATGTTTCACTGGATTACAACTTCAGCCATTTTTTCTTTCTTTGCATTTATTTCTGTGGCACGGTTTTTTACATCTCCAGTGGGCTGATGATACTTCAGCATTTTATTATGGTTTTTGGCTCAGTTTTCTTATTCATAGGTTCACAGATAATTTGTGCCTTTCGTTCACTTCCAGAAGTCCATTTATGCTTTTAATAAATACCCCAAGTCAGAGATAAAATGAAATTAATTACTCAGCTGTGCTTTTCAAAGAAAAAATTCTTTTCAGAAAAGGAAAAGAAAAATTAAAAATAAATTAAAATTATCTGGTGAAGACAAAGTCTGGGGCAGAAAGCCTTATTTTCATTTTAAGGAGCCCCTGCAAAGAAAAGAATTGTGTTTCTCCAGAAGCACAACTTGTGCAGGAATTGTTAGTGAAATTCTCTTCTCATGTGTGAGAAGTCAGGCCTAGCTGATCAAAACACTCCCTTGTGGCCTTAAAAGTCTCTGATGAATTTTGAAGCATCAGATCAATGATATGTTATCTTTGTTTCAAAAGAACAATCCTCTGTGATCATTACTGCTGTGCTAGCTGATCATTTTAAATTAACATAACACAAAACAATTTCACAATATCAATTCATATTCTTCTCTCCAGAGTTCTAATTTTAAATATGGGAAAAGTGGAATCAGAAAATGGCTCTGTGCAGGAATAAGGTGCCTTACATTTCCCAACCAACAACTCTGTTGTGGGTTGACCATGCCTGCAGGCCAGGATACTCTTTCACACTAAAGCCACTCCTCACCTGGACAGGGGAAAGGAAATATAACTAAAGGTTCATGGATTGGGATAAGGACAGGGGGAAATCACAAATTGATTACTGTCATGGGCAAAACAGACTCGATTTGGGGAAATTGGTTTGATTTATTGCAAATCAAATCAGACTAGGATAAGGAGAAAGAAAACAGAAATCTTAGAACTTGTTCCCCACACCCCTTCCTTGTTTCCAAGCTCACCTTCACTCCCAATTTTCTCAACCTCCTCTGCTCCAGCAGTGCAGGGGGACAGGGAATGGAGTCTGAAATCAGTTTATCACATCTCTGCCACACCTTCCTCACACTCTCCCTGTTCCAGCATGGGGTCCCCTCTTCCATAGTCTCCTCCAACATGAGTGCTTCCCACAGGCTGCAGTTCTTCACAGACTATTCCAGTGTGGGTCCTTCCCATGGGCTACAGTCCTTCAGGAACGTGCTGAACATGCATGGGGTCCCTGTGGGGCCACAAGTCCTGCCAGAAAACCAACTCCAGTGTGGGCTTCTCTCTCCACAGGGTCACAGGTCCCTGACAGGAGCCTCCCATGGAGTTTACAGCTTCCTCCAGGCATCCTCCTGCTCCAGAGTGGATCCTCCCTGGGCTGCAGGTGCATCTCTGCTCCCCTGTGCCCTCCCTGGGCTGCAGGGGCACGGCTGCTCCACCTTGGTCTCCCCAGGGGCTGCAGGGGCATCTCTGCTCCTGTGCCTGGAGCACCTCCTGCCCCTCCTTCCTCACTGACCTTGGTGCTTGCTGAGTTGTCCCTCTCATTCTCACTCTCCTCCCTGGCTGTCACTGTAAACACTTTCCCCCCTTCTTAAATATGTTATCTCCAAGGCACAATCACTGTCACTGCTGGGCTCAGCCTTGGTCAGTCCATCCTGGAGCCCGCTGGAATTGGCTCTGCTGGACACAGAGGAAGCTTCCAGCAGCTTCTCACAGCAGCCACCCCTGTCGCCCTCCCTGCTATCAGAAGCTGGCCAACCCAATACACCCTCCATTATCTCGTGGTGCTTTTCAAATAAATGATTTCATGTAACTCACAACTTCTGAAGGGATTTGAAGGTTATTGCCTTCCATTCATTTCCAAGTAGATTGGATACTAAAAATAAAAAGTAATGACTCAGAGCTTACCTTTCCTGAATCTGGAGCTGAAATGGTAAATATTTAATGAGGGAAACTCTTTCCAAAAGTTTTGTTCCTCTTTGTCCTTCCCTGCAATAAAAGGCAAAATTAATTTCTGAGCACATAGCTGTCCAGGTACCACACTCATGGATAATCATGTTCCCATAGTGTAGATGCACAATCCCCATCCTGCAAAAACCTGTGAGGATGAAAATAGCCCCAGTAAAGACAGTGAGAAAATAATCAAAGAGCTACTGTTCACTGTGGAAAAAAATCACCCAGCTATACAATCTTCCCCTTCATGCAATGCAATGGCCAAATGAACTGAAAAAGCCTGTTACCATATACTTTACTGTCTTGAGATCACTGGAACATCTACAAAGAAAATATATGTATTATGCAGATTACAGTAGCTATTTTTAAAAAATACATCTAACATATACATATATATATATATATGAAATTACCATTCATGTACTTGGGAGCAGAGGGCACAGTGCAGCATTTGTCCTGTAGCCTGCACATCAAACAAGGAAATAGGCAAAGGCATAAGGCTGACAGTCCTTGTGCTTTCCTTGCAAGGTCTGAATAGCTGAATATCATTTGTTTCTAATTCTCATTGTTAAAAGACATTTACTTAGAAGAAAAACCTATTAGGAGGAAACAGATGATGCTTTGTGCATAAGCAAGTGAACAAAGGAATCTTTTTGCCAGGATCCATCATCTCAAGGAGACGCTGCAGCTCCTCTGGAAAATTTCTCTCAGAATAGCACAATATCTTTGGTTCAAGGTAAGAGATAAATAAGGGTGTGCCAGCAGGGAGAAGTGTGAATAGGGAGTACAAGGAATAAAATTGCCGAGCTGGATATTTCAGCTCCCTCTCCAATCATCTTCCCACACTGTCAGATCCACACAGGCTTCTGCTCAGATCCTTGGTCTCTGAATGATTTCAAAGATTTTTTTTTTTTTTTTTTGCCTTAAGATGGAAAAATAATATTTTGGAGGAAGTAGCTGGCATAGAAACAGCAAGTCTCCACAAATCTTTATTGATCCTAACAGCTCCCTGCCAAAAGCAAATGCACAAACCGCAGGCACCTCAAGTCCAAAGGAGTTCTAAAAACGAATTACACTCAGGAAATAGCAAGGGAGTTCTCTGGGCCTCACCACTCCATGAGGAGATAACATCAGCTGGGCTGGGGATAATCTCAATTCAACAGCCCCTGGGGCTCAGATTGCCTGTCCTGCTCCCTACCTGGCCTTCCCATGGCAGCACAGCCACAGTGGAGCCATGGCAGGGAAAGTGCTCTGAGAGCTCAGTTCCTGCACACAGTGCAGGAGAGGAGGGTGCCCAGCCTGTGTTAATCCAGCCTGCAGAACCCAGCAGAATCATACAAACCAAACTGTACCCTGAAAATCCTCCACTCACACATAAACTGATTTTCCCTTTTTCTTCATCACTACTGTAAGAAGATATTATCATTGTCCTTTTGCTCTGCCAAGCACAAGAAAGTTTTTCCTGCCAGTAGCACAAAGACAGAGATTCCTGCCTTTCAAGAAGCAGCTAATTGAGTACATCACTAGTGAAAGACACAGCACAAATGTGTGTACACAGCCACTGTGGGACAGAGTGAAGCTGTCTGACTGCTGAAGGCACCCTGAAGGTCAGCGTGGTGCAAAACTCACTTTGGCATCTGGTGTGATAACCAGAACTAGCTAATGATCAGCTCCTAAAGCTGAATTGCTGGAGTAATCTAATTTAAAGATATCTTAAAAACATCTGCACTCACCTGCAGGTCACATATCATAGAGGTATGTTATGGATGATGTCATGGCTGTTCTTCAGATTTTGAATATTTCCCCCTCAAGTATACTACAACTGGAATTGCAATGATTTTCTTTGGTTCAGATCTGTTCTAAAAGGTAAACTTGCATCAAGGATTAGATTTTAGTTTAAGTTCTGTAAAAGATACAAAAAACAACCCATGAAGTTCACAAATCGATCTAGATTTCCTTAAAATCACAAATGATTGAATGGTGTTCAGATTATTTCTAGTTCAAATCTAGGAGTATTTCCTAGAAAATTCGTGTACCTGAAAAATACATTTTCTCAATAACTAGGACTGCAAGTTTTCCTTACCTTTTGCTTTCCAAATTCTGTCTAGGTGAAACAAACAGGAATAAACTCTTCATAAAGGGATAAAATATATTTTTTTTCCTAAATGCATTGACACCATGAGACGCAAGATGGTTTGGGAAGGCTGAGTGGATGAAAGCTGCTATTTTTAATAAACTGGCTGTTTTACCAAGTCATGGTAGAAAAACAAGATGTTAACATGCTTTTCTTTTCTAACATGCATTTCTCTGCGTTTGGGGGAGGGCAAGAGGAAGCTTGGAGAGTATCAGAAAGACCCAAGAGGAGCAATCTTAATGGAACACTTATAGCTTCATTTTACCCATCAAATGATGCTAGCCTAGGTTATGTCTGTTGGATCTGTATTCCTTGGCTAGGAATCTAACATTTAATTTCTTTAATCTCTCCCAAGGCAGAGTAATGATGTTACCAAACCCTTCCAAACCTTGAGAGCTACTCACAACAATATTGTTAGTGTTATTACTTTTACTCTTCCTTACAAAAAAATGGGTGATTTGGGAGTCCAGGCATGAAAGTCAAAGTGTCAGAGATGCTCAGGGGTGCTGCTATCTGTATCTGCTCTACAGCCACTGCTTGAGCTGAAGAGAAGGCTGCTTTTGGTATTCCCAGATGGAAAATTTTCAGTCATGCTAATTAAATAGTGTGCATGGCTCCAGGTTACAGCAAGTCACATATCACTCACAGTCTATTGTTGATTGTTTTTATTGTTTATCTGCTTGAAAATCTGTGTGTCTAAGGCAGATGTAGCACCTTTTGGAAGATCCTTTTGCAACACCAGTTGTACTAACAACTTCAAGTGAGTAATACTGTGCCTCATTACATCCTTGGGCAAAATCTGAGAAAAAGGATGAAATCATTTTATGAAATGGTACAGTAGAACAGGGAAAGAACCCAATCCCTCCCAGCAGCCTCCCACTTGCCCTATCTCCTGGACCAACTTGAGGACAAGCTGGGTGACCACAGGCTTGCTGAAGTGCATTTGTTTGCATTGTCTTGTCAGGAATTGAATTTCACAACATGACATGCTACCAACACAAGCGCGTCATTGCAATTTAACATGTGTTTTGTTGGCATGTTCTATATCTCATTAAAGTCTCATCTCCTCAGCCAATACCGTATGCTACTCATCTGTAGCAAAGCTCCTACATGGAATGAAAAAGGTATAATTGCAATTGAGAAATGAGCTGCTGACCAGCACCCTACAGATATCCCAATTCTAGCGCACCACTGAAAGCAACAATATTGCAAGAGCAAACCTCTGACATCATTGCCTTACAGAAAAAAATATTTGGCTTAGAGATGCTCCTCAGTCATTCCAGTGTCGTTACTGGATTCTCAGACCACCAGACAGACCTGTGTCGATGTGTAGGGCAAAGATAAATTTCTAACTTTGGTTTTCTCAACTGAGAAGAAAGTTATACCACTCTGAATATCTCTATTTTCAAAAATACTAATTCAAGGTAAAATATTCTGAAAGCAGTTTGAGACCATTAAGCCACCTTTCAAATCTGTTGATAGGTATTCCTTCTCCTGGACTTTTATTGCATTTGAGTGACAATAGGATTTTTTAGCTGTTTTTCTGACAATGGGTAAATACACAGATCATTTTTTAAAACAGATGCTTTTAAAGAACTGATCTATTAGTCATTGGAAGTTTTATTTAGTCATTATAAATTATAACTAGTCATTATAAAACAAAAATAAAAGAGCTAGTGGTGATAGAGATTAATCGGATTCTGTCCTCAGACGTGTGAAGATAATGATGATAAATCAATGTGAAAAGCAACTGGATTAGGTAAGAAACCAAGTTTAGACACAAGACCAGGAGGACAGCTACTCAGAATGACTGCTGATAATGCAAATGTCTGTCACTTTGCTGTTAGGAGCACTCACCTGCCCCAGCAGCTGATTTGATCCTGTGCTGGCTACAGCCACCCAGCCTGAAAGGCAAATCTTTGTGGGTCACTGTCAGTGGGAGTTCCAATTAAACAAAGGCAACTCTTACCCCTTCAGTATTAAATACAGCTTCCTGAACCCATGTATCTCGACTACAGTGCATCACTAATTAAATCTAAATTAAATTTTACTGAGCAGATTGCCAGGGCCTAATTTTTCCACTGTGATAAATCCAGTTTCCTGATGCTGACTACTAAAGACAAAGATCCACTGAAGAACAAATAATTTTGGCCTTTCTTGGTATGTTTGGTTACACCACAAGAATTGAGCTGGTAGCTTTCTTTGGATAGGCAGTATAATGCACATTTATATTAAAGGCTGACAATTTAATTGTACATACATAAATTATGTTTGGAGCTAAATCAGAGTCCCTAAGATTAAAAAATAGCCACATATTCAAAATTAAACTTTTCTATATTTATTTGATGGCAGCTTCTTTTAAACATTTCATTTTCCTACATCTTCCTCTGTCAAAGCTCTATAAATGTGCTAATGGTTGCTTTATTAATGGTTGCCTTGGTCTCACTGAATTTTTTTCTTTCTTTCTATCTGTTAGTATAATCTATCTTTTGCATGCCTTCTGTCTGGAAAAAATTGTACAGACTTAGATGGACCTTTATAAAAGAGCACAACTTAATGTTAAGTTTTAATTAAGCAGTCTTTTTCATTCATTATTTTTTATCCTAAGAGGCTCTAAATCATAGTCTGTTTCTGGCTGAATATACATAGATTACTGCCTTATTTTATCTTTAAATTTATCTATTCACTTTGAACGAACTTGGATGAAGCTTAAAAAGTTTCTGAGGATCACATATAAATTATTTCTCATGCGCTTCTTTTCTGTAAACAATGAATGAATAAAGTCATTTTGCCAGACAAACCCTGTAAAAACTGATTACCATTTCATTAATCATTGACAACAAATTAGTATTGTGAAAACAGAAAGACTGCACTCTTATGAAAATACCACTTTCCCTATCAAATCTGGAAGATGACGGATGATTTTACGTGCCTCAGTTGCTGAATGCCCAGCTTAAAGCTGAAAGCTGCAGAGCACCAGCTGGAAATCAAGGTTCTCTAGATGTAGGCAATGGATGGGTCTAATTTGTGCAGCGTGGTGGTGAGCAGGGTGGTGATGCTTGCAGTTCCTGCCACAATAAAAGGTCACTTCCCTGGCTTTGCTGATAATTATCAGTCCTCCTTACAGCCTGTCTAAAGCATCTGCCTGTGCTTTGTTCAGGCTGTCAGCTAGACTGAAATCCTTAAGCAATCTTGACTATTAATAATTAGTATTTATTCTGGATTTATTATATAAAATTATTAAGAAATTTCTATTCCAGATGTCTACACAAAGCTATTTCCCATGAATGATGCTCCCTGACAAAAAAAAAAAAAAGGAGTGAATTAATACCACACATCTTTTAGAAATAATAAGAAACTCATTCTTAAATAAAAATGCTTACATCTGCCTCTTGCTCCAGATGGTGCAATTTAGCTGCTTATGTTGGTTTTGGTTTTAAACAAATACTTAATCCACCAATTGTCATATCAAGAATTCTCCAGTTCTCACAGCTGAAGCCTAAACTGCATTGCTGCTTTAATTCTCAGAACAGGGAGTTTCCTGTCTCACAGGTCAAAAGTACAAGGAAAAAAAATATTCTCAATATTTCAGTGCAGCAGCCACACTTGTAAAATTGCCTGGTACTGTACCCTCCCGTAACTAGCAAAAAATTCAGGCAGCAAACTTAATCTAAAATTCCCACAAGGTCTGACAGTATGTAGGCAGTAAGGGCAGACCTGAAGCAACTTCTTTTTCTCCTTTTCTTCCATATCAACCGATCACTGAGTTTACATTTCTGTCCCAGCCCCTGGGAGCATCAGTTCCACCTTACAGCAAATCCTTCAACATAGCAGCTCTGTGTCCTTGCCCTAAAATGTGCCCAGGAGGAGGCAGTGGGCAGGCTGCAGCTCTCTGCCAAGGACAGACAGGTGCTGGATGCTGTTTTCCGAGGGGAACCACAGCGGAATGGCACAGCTCCTCCTGGGGAATGCAGAAAAACCCCAGTGTGCATGGGATGTCCTGTAGGAATATAAAAAGCACAGTATGCATGGTTTGACAAGGTCCTAGCAAAGTTATGGCCCAGATCCACCCTATGAGGAGAGTCTGCAGAGATCTTTGGATGAGATTCACCTGTTTGCTGGCATGATAAGCACAGATATCCCTCTGCTATGCCATGCTGGGGCAGCAAGTTTTGCCTTGGAGCTTTCCTGCCAAATATCATATTTTGAAATAATACTACATTCTAAAAAGTTGTAGAGTTATTCCACTTGGATTTTTTTTAGAATTGTACTCTTATAATACCAAAATCTTAGACTGATTTAAAAACTTACAGTTGTCTTGAGACTTTCATAATAAAATCAATGTGCAGTTTGAGTGAACTCATTACTAGCTAGATTAAAAACAGAGTAAGTGAATGCTTTTCCAATTATTATGTTAAAAAAGTGATTGGAAATCTCTGTTTAAGAAGCTTGTGGAAAAAAATTACAACTGCTTTCCACTATTTAAATGAAAAACTTGAATTTACATCACTGAATTTTCCTCATGGAGTAATTTTGGGGCAAGAAATAATTAGAAAGTTAAAATTTAAATGAAGATAATTTTTTATTCATTATTTCTTTGTAAGTTTCTTTACTATTGTTGACAGTTTGTTTTTTTTTTTAATTACTTTCCATTTGATTTCTTCTTTTTTTTAATTAACGTAAGAAAAACACTCAGAATAACTTTAGCATGATTTGATTTACTTCTTCTTTAGACAAACTGATACATACTTCTATTATGAATCTTTCTCTAAAGATAAAAATCTCTTTATTCTCATTTGTCCAGGAAAAATTGTGAGGAGGGTAGCTACAGCAATCTAATCTTGAGGGTGTGTGCTGAGTATCCAGAATTGTTTACCATAGTGGACATTTGATCTGATTTTAGCTGCAGCTACTGGCAGAGCTGTTTCAAACAGGAGTAGTCCCAGGATCCCTAAAAAAAAGCAAATAAAAGCCATGGCACTGTAGGCAACCAGCGAGCAGGAGATTTGGGATTACATTTTAGACTTAGATCTACTCTAAGTAATTTTCCTACAGCTAAAATTTCTAACCAAAACTACTGAAATGCTTTAGTGGAAATCCAGTAATTCCTTGGGCTGATTGTCAGATGAGAACCATTCCTGTTAAGCAGCTCCCTGTTGAAATGAGTAGTGCAAGATAAGGGGTACTTTAGGAAACTCTTCCTGGCCACCTCGTGACTATTAGTATCATTTTTCCACCTTTTACAGGTGGTTGGCTGTTGGACTGTGGTTTTAAAAAGGGAGAACTTGCCCCTCTGTGGGTGTGAAATGCAGGAAAGGACATCCCTTGTCAGCTCAGAGGCGCCTGCCAACTGCACAAGGAAAGGAAAAGGGCCTGGGTCTGACTAAGCACTAAGTCACAGTTCACACTGGAGATGCTGGCAGAACTCTTTGCTGTGGGCATCATTTTACCTTCCTGACACTGACAGACACCTGTGCCTCTCTGCCTGGGATAATTAACTCAGAATGCCCAAACCCAAGTCAATAGCCTTTGCAAAACCAGCTTCAATTAAAATCATTCTCTCCCCTGGCTTTCCATACAGCTTACAAAGAAATGCAGCCTGTGTTGCTGTCTCTCTGGGAGATTGAGTCATCACATCCACAAAACAGAGCTATACTTAGCAAAGCACTGCCCAGCTTGGTTCAGGATGTTCATGCAACATCAAGCTATCACCATTTTGTTGATATACAGTTTTTATAGATCTGCTAAGCTATTGCTAAGCTGTCAGTTCAGACTGTTTCCTTTAGAGCTCAAAGATCTGTGACCAAAAATTACAGGGTTTTTAACTCTCCATTTCCCAACAGACTTTGACAGTGAGTCCACACCATTCTTTTTTCTGATGCACTTAAAGCACTTTCAGATGGATGATATCTGAAGATACTGTGCAGTACCAAATTGTTCCCAGGTACAAATAGCCAATTATAATGTAACTGAGGGTTGAATAAATTCTTTACTGACCCTGGAGCTAATAAAGTGATGGCCAAAGGTGGGGGGTTCATTATCTGTATCATTACCACAGCTCATATGACTCCCATGGTAATGCCAGCAATTAGTTTGCTCAGATTGTCCATGAGAAATTCTCTGTATGAACCTAGCAAACTACATTCTCATCACTTTGTTCCAGCTATCCAAGACAGAGACATAAACACTGTGAATGACCATATATCTATTGATTATGAGTTTGGACAGACTTAACACCCACACAATAATAAGACATGTCCAAATAAGCATTAGAGTCCAAGGCAGATCAAGCATGCAGCAATTGTACCTATCAGCCTCATTAGCTAACCCTGACCATCCTTCATGCTTCACAGAAGTGCTTTCTGCATTTTAAAATATCATTAATGGGGAAAAAACGTGTTTGGGATCTCAAATTATTGCTTCTGTGTAATGTTTTTCTAATGTGTTTCTATGAGCATTGGAGCTAGCTGTTCATCCATAATTTGGGTTGCCTTTCTAAGCCATCAGAACCACTCCTACACAGCACAATATTGTATCAGGTGTGGCTTGTGCAAAATAAAAGTGCAACAGAGAAATGCCTAGAGGCAATTACCTTTAGAAGTAGCAGTTTTATAACTTCCACTGGTTGTCTTTGTAGAGCAGAGGATGACTTCCATTTATTCATGTTCCCATGAACTTCCAACATTAGCATCCCTCACAAGATGTGAAAAAGATTAGCATTTTCCTTTAATCCTTGTGCCTTGTTAACTGAGGAGTCACCAGCAGCAGAGGGCATTACTCCATGTAGTTCATGAGCCTCCTTGGTAGTGAGAATGGAAAATGATGTCATAGTTGATGAAGAGAGAGCAATCACTTTTCTTTTTTTAAGTTCTAATTTTTGTCACCTAGCTTTTCATCACAATTATAGAAGAAGTAAGCCTATCAAGAAAATGATACCAAATATTGGGAGTGAGGCATATTCAAATACTTTCTTTTATCTTTCAGGATGTATTTATTAAGATGACAGAATCCTGCCATGCAGTATACTCTGTGGACACTGTGCCCTGAAATGTACAAAAGTAGCATGCAGGGACATGATTTTACTTTGTTGTTTTTGTTATTTCTGTCTGTATGTTATTTATAACACACACATGCACATATATAAAATACATATATTTATGTATGCATACACATGTATATATATATATATACACATGTATATATATACACACACATATATACATGTGTATATATATACACACACACATATATATATATATATATATATATATACCCAGAATTTTTTTCAGCAGAGCAATAAATTGAGCATATCTGTGCCTTCCAGATCTCAGGCTACTGCTGTAGTTGCCAAGTTACAGATCACCAGAATTCTCAACTTTCACTGTACCCATTCCAGCTCCTGCAAAACAATATAATGTAATGATGTGAAGGGAAACATTTTTCAAAAAAATTTCAGCAACCTTTAGCAGAATTGCTTCTGTATCTTTCTACACGTTGCCATAAAATAAGAGAACCTAAATACAATGGAAAGTGTTTTTCTGACATTACAAGACTGTAAATAGGACAGTGCAGCATGAAGAATGATGCACTAAAGCAGAAGTCCTACTATTATACATGAAAGTAACCCTCCTGGTCTATCTCTTTTTGTAAAAATAAACCATTCTACTGCCTGCTTTCACCATGTGATCCTGACTTCATGCCTATTTGAAGGTGTAATTTGGCAGGTTCTTTAAACTGAGATCCGAAGTGTCCATGCTTTATGAGTGCTCTCCTCAAGAGCCAGCTGCAAAAGGAAGAGGAGAGAGGAGCCTGTCAGTGAAAATAGAGTTATGGCTAAATCTGAGATACTCTGTGATATAAGTTACTGAGAAATGAAAACAATCTCACAGAACATCATTGTGCAGGCCAAATGAGCCATGAGAGATTTGGTGGGTAGAATGAAAGGTAATACACCACTGTAACAACTCCAGCAGCTTAAGGACAACCTGTGAACTGAAAGTACACACCAGCTGCAGTAAACACAAAGTTTGAATGTCAGGAGAGGTCTAACCTGCTGTCCTTTGAAACAGAAGGTGTGCTTCATCCTTTAGTAAAAGTTTGATCTCCAATAGCAGACTTTAACTTTCAATATAGGACTGTTGCTGATGCTGAAAAAAAAAAAGTACTTTACATACACATAGAAGTAAAAAGCAACCCTGATTTTCCCCTTTTATTGCTGCTCAGTATCTTGCACTATAAAAAACATCAGGATGCCTTTTTCCTGAAAAAGATTCATTGTTGACTCATTGTGGTGTTGTGAGGTCCCCAGGATGAGGTGAGAGATGAGAATTTGACTCCATGTTCTCAGAAGGATGATTTATTATTATATTATATTATATTATATTATATTATATTATATTATATTATATTATATTATATTATATTATATTATATTATATTATATTATATTATATTATATTATATTATATTATATTATATTATATGAATTATTATATGAAATTATATGAAATTATATGAATTGATATACTGAAGCTATACTAAAGAAAGAGAAGGGATACATCAGAAGGCTAGAAAGGAATGAGTGAAAGCTCGTGACTGATTCCTCAGAGTCCAACACAGCTGATAGTGATTGGTCATCAATAAAAAACAATTCACATGTTTGCATAAACAATCTCCAGACCACATTCCAGAGGAGCAAGACATGGAGAAGCTGAGGCTTCTCATCTTCCCAGGAGAAGAAATCCTGGCAAAGGGATTTTTCAGAAAATATCACGGTGACAACTCATTATCTCTGCTTAATGTCTACCCCACAGACACAGTAACAGAATTCAAATGTTCACTTAAATAGGAACAATAGCATGGACATGTACTGCCAACATCACCCCTCAAAAAAGTTATGCTTGAAAAAATTACTTGCAAAAAAACAACTGCACATTACTTGCTGGACAGTAAGGTGATGTCCCCAGTCTATTACTCTTAACCCCAGCATGGAAAAAAGTAAAAATAAAGCATTTTCTAAAGCTCTGTTATAAATTAGGAGCTTCCAGACAGCTTAGAAGGGCTTGTTTGCAGGAACTCATCTCTCATAAAAGGCTTGTTGCAGCTCTAGGGAGGAGTAAAATAGCTACTGATGACATTCAAATCATGATCTGTCTTCTCAGTCATTAATTTTAAATATGATTCATACTCCATTATGCTGTGGAAACCAAAGAAATTATCCTTTATTGTGTCTAGCCATTTTTCATCACTATGTACTCATAATGACCAATTTTGCTCTTCCCTTCTGGTATGTGCTTGAAAATGTGCAAAAAATTAACCCAGATATTTGCATTTGCCTTTAATTCAGCTTCATAAGGATTTTCCAATGTAAATATATATTTATACAATATAAAAGAATTATTAGCATTCAAAATCTATAAACAACATTAGCCTTTAAATTGCTAAATATTAGGGTTCATAAATTAGAAACAAGTCCAGGTCAAACCTCAGGGAACAAGCACTATTGAGCTTTTTTCCTACTTAAACACAAATACATACAAAAATATACATTTCCATGACTGTCTTAATCTGTGTGCATTTTAAAAGCCATTGAAATAAATTCCAATAACTGATGGGTTTGTAATATTCATACTCTGTTGCAATATCAATGGTATTTTAGTTCTTGGTTTGATTTGTTTTTTGAAAAATAGAACACAGAAAAAGATTTTGGCTTACATTTTCAAAAATCCAGTTGCAATTCCTTGTTTCAGCTACATGGCTTTGGACAAATAATTTACGCTGTGACACAAAATCCCACATGTAAATTGGAAGTTTTCATTATGCATTTCCATACAAAATAGATATGCTGCATAAAGCTGTGGCACCATTTCCTTCATGTTTAATGAGAGGGTACATCCTCTGCATCTCACCCCAGGCAAGGCAAAGTTTTTCCTCCAAAGCCTGTATGAGACATTACTCTGCTGGAACTCCCACAGATCTTTATTTCCAGGGGCACAGTAGTGGAATACTATTTTTAATGTGCCTCCCTCCTGCCCAGGTGCACATTCACTGAGGAGCTGCAGCAGGGAAGCACAGAGTAACTCTCCATCACTGCAGAATTACTCCAATAAATGAAATAAAATCACTGAGCTAAGTCTCACAGCACACAGTCCAGTTGGATAAATATCTGATGCATTAGGATGGAGAACTAAATAATATTTATTAGCACAAGCTACTTATTAAATAATATCACAGCATCACAGAACATGCTGGATTGGAAAGGACCCACAAGGATCTTTGAGCCCAACTCCTGGCCCTGCTCAGAACCATCCCCAAGAGTCACAACCTGTGCCTGAGAGCCTTGTCCAAACATTTTTGAACTCTGGCAGTGACTTGGGGCTGTGACAGCTGCCCTGGGAGCCTGTAAGCAGGGCATGGCATGCAGCATTTGCAAAGACAATGTCATTTTCATTCCTTCATGTCCAGCATAAGGGCCCATCAGAAGTTGCTGGTTTATAACAAAAAACAAACTAAAAAAAATATCATTACTCTTAAAATAATATTGCTGATTGCAGGACATAATAAAGCTTGTAATCTCCTAGATTTTTTTTTTCCCCCAGAGTAAGGAGAATAAGGAATTACCTCTACCAATAAAGGACAGTAAATGATATTATGCAGCTCATACATTTGTCACATGTGAAGCAAATCCCACACCTCCCACAACTACAAGCTTCAAAGAGGGCATTTTCAGCTTAATCACTAAGATTCAATGTTAAATTAGGTTATTGATGGATTGAAAGTAAGTATGAGATTTGGAGTGGGGAAGCCAGCACTGCAAAACCTTAAAAGTGCTACAAGAAAAGAGGATTGATGTATTTAAGTGTGGGGTGTCTGTGACAAGGTGTTGGCAGCAAGGGGGCTGCAGGGGTGACATCTGTGAGAGAAGTGCAGGAGCTGCCCTGTCCTGGACAAAGCCAAATCCACAATGGATTTGTGCCATGGGACATCAACTGAACAGGGGCACTGCTGGGAAAACATTGTTAAGAAAGGAGAAAAAATGCTGGGCAAGGAGAAAAGGAAGCAAAACTAGTGTGAGAAAGAGTACTGTGAGCACCAAGGTGAGAGGAGGAGGAAGAAGAGGTGCTGCAGATGATGAAGCAGCCTGTGGAGCAGATAACCACACTGCAACCATTGTGGTGGAGCAGAGAGATGTGACCTGAAGCAAATGTGGCCTGAAGGAACTTTTTCCTGAAGGTTTTTCCTGATTTTTCCTGAAGGTTTATCCCCAAGAGCTGGGGCCTGTGGGAAGGACCCACTCTGGAGCTGGGATAAACCGAGGAGTAAGGAGAGGCAGAGAGGAATGATTATGGAGTTACCACAACCTCCATTCCCCAATCCCCCAATCTTGGAAGATCTACATAAATTCTGAGAGTGAAAAACACACAGAAACAGCATTAATCCAAAGAGTGACATCTGTAGGACCAGGTGAGGGAGCTCATGAAAAAAGGCAGGAATTCTTAGAGTCATTATAAAAGTAATTTAATTAGCCTTCTCTCTATTCAGCTTTTTCAAAATGCATTTGGCAAGAGCCCTCTTTGGCAATTAAGAGATTCTAAGCCATTAATTGTTTCAAAAGTTTCATTGCCAGGAGAAAGAGATAATAAAATATGACAAAGGAGATATTCTTGAGAGAAAGGTAATTGGTGGAACTGTGGAAAAGGCAGGAGTTGTGACAATATGGCATTTGGCATAATTTTTAAGTTGCTGCTTTAAATTCAAAATTGCTAAATAAAGCAAGTAGTTTATTGATTCAGTTTAAATTTTGCCACTTCTTCACAAATGATGGATTGTGTCATTTAACCATTATATGGTTTATTTTGAGAAATGGGAAATAAGCTACTGAAATAGCTTGAAATACTGAAATTTGGAAGCAAAACTGAGTTACAATTTCATTCCATGAATGTTCTCATACTATTCAGATTTTTCTCCTTGATTTTCTTTCTGTGTATATATTTGTTCCATCACAGATCTTAAATTAATTCAATTCACTTAAATTCAATGTTGTAGCTTATCATTAAAGCTTTGGTAGGCTTAGGTAATTACAGTTCTTCTGACAGCAACTTTAAGAACAGAAGGCTACTGTGTGAGGCTGCCTGGTTTGTTAGAAAATAAGAATAAGGACCAAAGAATCAATTTGGGATAGTCTGCAATACCAAGGGCAGCATCCTGATAGCTGGAAGTGCATTAATGACTGTAAGAACCAACCAGAAATCCAGAGAAGGTGAGCAGAAATGAACAGCCAGCATAACTTCAGCAAAGTTAAACAAACAGACAATTCAACTGAAAAGCAGAGTTTGGTTCAGCTTCCTCTGCACTATTATAGATTACACTCATTTATATCACAGGACAACTAATCCATACTGCATTTTCCTAATGGAAATGCAAAGGCATCAAATATTGGCTACCTGATAAAGCAAAAGAAAGTTCAACTCATAAAATTTTCTATGACAATTGTTCTCATGAGTTTACATAATACAAGCCAGTAACAATAATTACTTCCCACATCAATTTTCCACTTAACCGTGCCACATTCCTCAGAATTTTGCCTAAAATAATGCATGTTTGCAGAATTTTAAGGAAAATATCAAAGTGGCTGTTGAATTTGTCTTAAAGAAATAATCCAAATCCTCAATTGAAACTGTTCTCATTTTGACTTCTGACTTGTCAGAGAGTAACTAATAATCAGACAAGCAATCTGTGCTGCCCAATTAATTGGTTGGAATATAAAAGTCCTCATACCTTGTTCTTGTGTTGTGACATCTAACTTGCTTAAAGTCAAAAATCTTGACCGACGCTGGACATTTTGTGCACTAAATCAATTAAAACACTACTAGAACAAGCCACAACCTGTAGAAACAAGTAAAGATAATTTAGGTGCTGAATAAAATTTCTGAACTGGAAAACAATATGAAAATTTTGTGTATCTGTTCTCATAATTCTTTCAAGAGGAAGATTTCGATTGCAAAGCGACCAATGTATGTATAGCCACTTTCACCTCACCTGCTTTTAATCTTGTCTCAAAATCAGTGACAGAATTGAAAGGAACACTGAGGCAACAAATCATGAACCAACACATGAAATTTAATGTCCTAAAGATATTTCAGCATTCCTGAACAATAAAACAGTGATTTAATTATAACACCTATGACCATTAAGTTATTTATGTTGCAGATATTTCCTGTGATTCTTTACAAAGCTTTAAACAACCTAAATTTAATAATCTCAGTTTATTAATTTTTGTAGTCTAAGTAATTACTTTTTTTTTTTGGAAAATAACTGAGATGACTGATGCTAAGAAATTAAAATTAATTATATAGACGTGAATGTATGATACAATTCAGCTATTGAAATTGCCTTAGTATTGTTAGCAGTTAAAACCCACTTCTCTCAAGTGTTCAACATATATTTCCAGAATTACTTTGGGTACTATGCCCAGTTAAAAATAATCCAGAAAATATTCTCTGAACCAGCTAAGGAAAAGATATTTGGATAGTCATTTACTAAGTGTAAGCTAGGATTCTGTCAGACTAGAAGGCCACATGCTGCAAAAATTTTGATGTACATAACCTGACATAAATGGGGCTCCAAATCCCAGGAAATGCAACCAGAGCCACATTTTGCACAGGGTCAGATTCAGTAGATTACATAAGAAAAATAGAGAACAGAATATATACTATATATATTATACATAATGGAATACACTAAATATACCCATTACAAATTTCTTGTATTTTATTCTTTCCTTTTATACTGATCTTCCATAATGACCACTTTTGAAACAATATTTAATTTATACATCTTCATAAAGTCATGCCACCAATTTGAAATTGTTTTGGATAAAACTTGTAAGGTAACACTATTTCAACCTTGAGCTGGCCCTGCTCCTGTTCATTGCATACTCACCTTTGGCCTAATCTTATCTTCTCTTGCATTAGTGAAAGTTTATCTGTGTCAACAAGGCAAAAGCAGAGCTTTGGTTCTTTTGCTTTACATGTCTTACTACCAAAAAAAAACCTCTCCAAACCAAAACAAAACCCAAACAGATCAAAAATCTAACAAAAACCACCCAAATAAAGAAGCTGTCAAATTCTCTGCACCTAGGCTATTTATCTTGCTTTTATTACTGGGTAGTGGAAATCCTTTAAATTGCTAGCATGTTTTTTCTCAGTGAAAACATTATACACAATCTTGGGGAAAAAAAATACCATGAGTAGTATGAGGGGAAAAAGAACCCGATTTTTTTTTAAGGAAAAAATATGTTGCTGCAGTCCATGTTATTTGGTATTTATTTTAGCCCCTAGAAAAGGGCTTAAGCTGACTTCAAAACTCTTCTATACCTTGCATGCACTGAGTCCATATAGAATCTACCATAGAGGCTAAATGAAAGCGATTTCATCTGGGTTTTCATGCTGTGTGTAACTCTTGGGCTTCTTGAGAGCCGAGGCTCTTCTAGCCTGGGAAAGGAGAGAAGCCACACTTGCCTTGAAGGCTGACCTAGAACAGAGGCTAGACAAAGTTTAAGCAGGGATTTATTAGAAGGTCTCAATGGATTCACCTTGGGCAGCACAAGAGCCCAGCCAGGGCTACACCCAAAATGGTGACAAAATTGAAAACCTGTCATGAGGTCTCTGACGTTTTTAAATTCTGGTCCATTTGCATACTTGAGTTAATTATCCAGTTACAGCTTTAGCTTCTTAAGTCCCATCCTTCTTGTTTTTCTCTCTTCAGTCCACCTTACTTAGGCTCTTGGGCCTAAAATTTGGGTCATTTTTCCCCAGCTAGAGAAGGAATTGTTTTGTCTAGCTGCTGTGTGAAGAGAGCTTAGCATCCCCTAGCATGAAGCTCAGAACTACACCATAATCATGGTATTTTTTATCAGGGATTCTGAGTGGGAAGCTTACTGAACAAGGAGTTTTTCCTTAGTTGTTGCTAAGGTTCTTTCCCTTTAACAGAGTGTTGAAAGGTCACAGCATAAAGAAATTAAGATCAAGCTGTCAGTTTCTGATGAGTCTCCTGCATACACTAAGAAAAAAAGAGTCATTTTCTGTGTATATTTGGGGAGTATAACCCGACATTTTCTTACCAGGCTACTCAGTTTTAAAGGAGATATCAGTTAAGCAAAATCTTACTACTCATACATGTATATTTTTAACCATAAAAGGAGCCCTTATAAATTTTGCTACATGACAGAGGCTAAAGAACTAAAGTTTCTGGGTTTAGTATGTGCCTGGCATATTTGCTGCTCTGTGTGCTGCAGGTCCTATGGACCACTGGATCAATCCCAACTCCCATGCCAGTCTATCACCTTCTGTTGGAAACAACTGGCATATTCTGACCTTCTTAAATACTGATCTAAGTCCCACTTACCCTTCCTCCCTCCACAAATAGACTCCTGTGCACCAGAATGACAACACCATAAAGATTTGTATATGCATACATATGGATTTAAATGTAATCTCTATAAAAGCAGTAGAGCATTTGCCTTTATTCAGCTTTAAGCAGAAATTCAATAATAAAGTGGCAAATATCTGTGTATTGCTCTTGGCAGTACTAAAAATAAGTCATTTGGATTAAACATTTTCAAGTAGAACATTTTATAACTTAAATAATATTATTTTTATTCAAGATCCCATTTGCTTTAATGCAATTTGTCTGAGATCAAGTACTAATTTCTGTTCCAGGCATAGCCTGGGGAAGATAAAAATATTAAATACAATTCTTTGTAGGTATTAAAAAATCATCTTGCCTTTTACTTAGATTATCACCACCAGTGAGGCCTAGGTACTGATAGCATTTATAAAATATGTATGAAAAAAATACCAAAAGTGTTATGTAACAGGCTAGAATATATTCTAGATAGGTAGCTATTGAATTGTAGCCAGAATAGTAAAATATTTTCAGGTTCTCATTTTCTTAACTGTTGGAGTCTTTGGTCAAATAAATTGTTTTCTTATATCTAATAAAAATCTTTGCAGTAACTGTTAAATCAGAAGTTTAATTAAAGTTGCTAAACTGAAAAGCTCTACTAATTGAAAATGTTAAATACAGAGTAGTCCAAAAGTATGAATGAGGAGTAAATTACAGATGAAAGCACTGACAAGTAAGGAACCCATATGGGTAGTTTGATGTTTACAAATTGGATCTTAATATAATATGTAATTTTGCCTTCATTTTTATCTTTATTGCCTCCATGTAATGTGAAAGTAGTGCCTGAGTTCTCACTCTGCCAAATGCAAGCCAAACACCTTCTGCAGAACTTATTTCTGACAAATTTAAACAAAACCTGTTGAAAACTGGTCTCAAATTCCCACCTTCTGTTTAACACTCTGTTGAACATTTATAGCTCTCTAGTGAAACTTAAGAACAAAAAGAGTATTGGTAATTCTTTCTTCTAGTCTATCAAAGTCTGGGTTTCCTCTACAGAATGAAAATACCAGGGGTTTTGCACAGTTTCTAAACATATTGGACTTCATGTCTTTTATGAGTTCTGTTGTTTCTGATTGGTAAAATGCCAAACTGATTTTTAATTGCAGCCTTGAAAATTAGAAATGGTCAGTGGAAAAATAAGTGAAACAAATCATCTATTGAGGAAAGCTGAGGGCACTTCTAAAGTTCAAGAAGCTTTTCAGAAAGAAAGAATGAATATTATCGTTGTGAGAAATGCTTAATTTGGGTGTCTGCAGTTAAACCTTGAGGAGTTTAGCTGGAAGAGTTAAGGGCCATATGCTCAGAAAACTGTAGGGAAAAAATAATATGGGGAAAGGTTAAAATCTTAACATAAATTATGGGCTTTAATAAAAATTACAATATTTTTTTATATGATCAGGTATAATCGACTGCTATGTCAGGTAGTAAAACAAAAATGAAAATACTTGTTTCATCTCTCAGTGTCTGATTGCAGCAGAGCTCTGCAAAAAAATCATATGTGTCTTTGAACTGAGTTAAATTCTGTGTGAAATAAACCAGTTTTGCTTTCAAAGTCTCTGTTCCATAGATAAGAGTACTGTATTCAGGCAGTTTGCTTTGTTCAATGGTATTGAAAAATTTAGTCCAAATTTCAGACTCACCTTCACCTTTTATGATCTCTTCTATTTTTTTTTTAGTTGCATATTTTCATTACACAAATAATCAAACGTATATATGATTACAAAAGTGCAATATGGTCCTTAAACCATATAAGTAAATCTTTTATGAGTTGTAGTTTAGATTACCCCTTGTCTAGAAAAAAACTTTTCTAGAAAAATACTGCATTAGTGTAGTCATTAACAGCAATTACATCGATTTCTTTTGTTAAGTCTTTAAAAGATCCCTTTTTTATCCCTCCCAAAATTGACTAAATAGATGAAGCAAAAGGGAGCAAAGTATCTAACTTGTTAAAGATACTTGAAAATCTCAGTTGGTGTTCCTCAAAATCATTAGATGCTTAAATTCCTTAAGGAATCTGAATAGTTCTTTCTACAAACATCTATAACCGATTTGATGTGTAGGAATAGTTTCAGTGCAGTTTCTGTATAAAGCTGTTTTCATAAGCACACATGGCCAAAGCTCTGCCTTTCAAATCTCCCGCATTTTTAACAGATTCCTTGACTTTCTTGTTGGGAAATTGTTACAAAGAAGCTTGTACTAGTGAGGCTCATTTTTCCATTGGCAGGGAAATAACCCTACACTGGTATTAGGAATATTCATTGCACTGAGCAAATTTCTTATTTGTATTGCTGAAGTCATAGTCAAGATCTTGTTTTTTCATAAATGTTCAGAAAACTAGAATGATTTTTTTTTCCCTAGGCATCACATATACATGATATAATACACCTTATATATAAAAAAAAATACAACTTATATAAAATTATACACCTTATATAAAGAAAAGTATAGTTTCCTTTTCATTGCAAATCAGCCAACCAAATTCTGGCCTGCAATTTTGTAACATTATGATATCATGAAGATTTTCACACAGGGAAAAAAAATTGGAGCTGTTTGACTTTACACATAATGGTATTACGGTATTATTACAATACATGCAACAAACATATATACTTTATAGTATCATACCAGACTTAGAGTAGGAATTAATTGTGAAATTGCAAAATATTTTCCAAAAAACCCAGTATTTCTATGTTTACAGGATTTAGTTCAAATGACACTAGCCTTGGCTTCTATGAATCTTATTAGTAAATCCTGGTCTTTGAAGAATTGTCCTGAATTTTTCAATTGGGCTTGACTCGCTAAGGGTTTGAAAGTATCATCTTTTCTGCTAGTTGCAAAAACATATTCTAAGGTTTAAAGAGCAGAACTCTAGCAGAGATGAAGAGGAAAGTAGAGATAGAAGCCAGCTGAATCCTTTTTTTTCTGGATACAAACAAACATTGAAGGAGCTGTGTGAAACACCTCCAAACAAATGTATCTTAAGGTCTATTTCAGATTATCAAGTACTCTGCTCTTTTGTTACCTGTGATGCTCTGAAAATACAAAAAAATGAAGAATTGGTGATGATGACAAGTACGTCCTGTGAATAAGTAGCTCTCTCAGAGCACTGCCAAGATCTAAAAATGGCCAGATTGTGGAAGCTGCAGGCTGTCTGCTTTGTAGATGACAGGTATCCTGAAGAGAACAAAGTCAAACACTGCACCACATGTAGGCCAGAGATGTGACATTGCTGGAGATGTTGTGCACATTTTGTGACTCTGACAACTGCAGTGATAGCAGACTGGAGTACAGAAATTATAGATGTGTATGCACATTTGTTTCAGGGAAAATTTCCAGCAATACTCACTTAACAAGATGATAATTCAACTTACTGTAGAGGTCTCTCTTCCCCATTTTACAAATATCCCATAATTATATGTTTGCATATTTTTTATGACACATAAATGTGAATTATTTATTTATACAGTTTTGTTCAGTAGAACTAAAAAGTTTGAGATTTGCAGGCTCAAGAAATAACCCCCCTAAAGGAAAAATATTAAATCTCTTTTTAAACTGCAGCATAAAAAATAATCTTTATGACAGAAGATATTTCTAGCCAAAACACCTTTTGAGAAATAGTTTTGAAAAAAAAATATTAGGAAGTGATAGGACAGTGTAATCAAGATGCTCCCCATCCTTTGTGATCATACTGGTTGAACAGAGAGGATGATTAGCATCCAAGAATTAATAAAGGAAGCTAAAGAGTAAAACAAGGAGTTCTTATGCCCTGCTACTTTCACATTGTTTATTGTTGGAATCAAGAGAAAGATAATTATAAATGGGCATAACCCATTTTGAGTGACCTTCATTTTGCTGATGACATTAATCAGTAAAAGAAAGACATGGTTTTGTTTAAAAATGGCACACTTGTTAATATTCCAGCTATATTTTTTATAAACTTGAAGATGTTTTACTTATCCAGAGAATGATAGGTGCTGTAGTAGTGACATCAGGCATAAGGTGATCTTAAGGAACAAATGTCCTTCAAAAAATGGAAATACTTCTGGCTGCAGAAGCATGATCAACACTGACACAATAATGGCAATTTCCAATGCCCTCTCTCCTTTAGAGATATTTTTGAAACACCCCAACAGTGAGGAACTTTTCTAGAATGCACTGCTCTTATCAGGAAAGTCCTTCTAATAAATTGAAAAGAACTGCCACTGTTTTCTAGAAACCTAAGGAGTGCAGACAAGCTGAGCACATCAGAGGTGAAACTTGAACACGGTTATATGGCAACTTCCAAAACAGCTTCAGCCTAAAAAAGAAAATAATAGGGGAGCTGACTGAAATCAGATATAAAAGTAAGGAAAAAGCCTTCATCATCACCAGGAAGATCAAAAATCCAAGCCCAGAATACCCAGTGACATGTGGTGCATAGTTTTGATTGAACACAAGGTGTAAGCACAGACATTTGGGAAACACTGCATGACTTTCTGTTTTAAACAGGATAAAAAGAGGTCACCCAAGTGTGGATTACATTTTTACTTCTGTCTGTTGGCTGATCTCTCCTTATAATCGGAATAAGATCAGAGATTAAAAACATAACACTTCTAATATCACGAATAAAGGGTGATATTTACTAAATGCATGTAATAAGAACTGCAGAATAAAATGGTTATTTTCCAGTCTGAAATTGTCAACAGGATTTTGGAAACTGTTTACTCAAGTAGTCAATAGGAAACTAAACATCACCATGGCAACTATCATCTTACAGATGCAATAATTTGTATACTCTTTAAGTGGACTTTTTAATCGTCATTTAATTTAAAAGTCTCTTCACTATTTTGTCCTCTCGCAAAAAAAAACTTAAGAACTGAAAGGATTAATTCTATTACTATTTTATGCAATTAAGGCTGCCATCTTCCTAGAGTGTACAAATTCAAATTCTAATGCTTACCTAATCTTTGGGTAGAAGAATAAGAATTGAGTTGGACATGGCAGTGATGCCACAGTTCTGGACCACTGGCAGTGAAGTTTTTGGAACACCCTGATCTTGTGAGAGGTTTCAAGGCATGCACAGAGCAACTCACAAGGTGGGAGTGAGACTGAGGCCATTCTGGCCCTTTTGAAGGTGGCTCATCTCATCTTCTGTACCATAGAATCATAGAATGGTTTGGGTTGGAAGAGACTTGAAAAATAATTCAGTTCCAACTCCCCTGTCATGGGCAGGGGCACCTTCCACTAGACCTAGGCTGCTCAGAGCTCCATCCAACCTGGCCTTGAACACTGCCAGAAATGAGGCATCCACAGTTCCTCTGGGCAACTTGGAATTCTTCAGTAGGTCAAGATATATCTTTAACAGTCTTAACAGCCCTGTCATTGTTACTAGAGTTAGAGCCAGGATAATATCTTCAATCATCTCCATGTTTCAATCTAAAAGTTATTTTTCCTGGTTCACATTTTCAACTACAACGCTCCCTGCAAGCTCTCAACAAAGTGTTCCTAGCCTGAGATCAACCTCCTGCTTCATGTCTGCTTAAAGGGTTTCCTGACTTAGCTTTTTTCAGTATCCCAGCTGCGCTGAGGGTGTCACCTGCTCTGACAGCCACAGTCACAAGCATTTGCGGCACTTTCTTGATTCAGGTTTCAACTTCTAGTGAATAAGGGTAAGATCCTCAGGCCTTAGGTGCATGGGGAACAACTTGCATTACCTTATATATAAATTATAAGAGGAATGCACAACTTGAAAAAGAAAAAAAAACAAAAAAAACCCACAAAACCAGAATGGATAACATGCAAGTTAAAAGCCATTGATGAAGAAGCAGTGGATGATTTATACCAGGGTTCTATCTGTTTGCCATCTAGACCAGCAGGAGAACTATAATTGGTACACAAAGGAAAGAGAAACAGTTCTGAGAATTACAAAAGTGTAACAAAGAAAAAAGAAAAATTATAGTGTTAAAAAAATCTCATTTTAATAAGAATGTGCAAAGTTCTGGAAACAGAATTGGGCTTTTGCCAGGGGAGTCAGTAAGCTGAATTTAAATGTTAATTTTGATCTGTACTGCAGAATGCATTAGGCAATGAAGGCTAGATACAATTTTTTGTAGCAACTGTCCTGTCAAATGGTGTTAATTATATCCTAATTAGTTTACAACCCTGTAGCTAGTCCATCTTACAAACAATTAGCTGAGGGATTTTCTTAGCCTAGCATTTGATATGAGAACAATAATTTCTATATTTTCTTCCTACTGTCCCTTTCATTTCTTTCCCCATTTGCAGCTTAGAAACAAAACCTAAAGGGTAAAAACATCCCGAGTACATAAATGACATAAAAGAACTCAACTTACCAAATGGTAGCCTTTTTCTCCAAGCCAAGTTAGCACGATTATTTCTCAGATCACAGCATCTGTGATTGATGTGCATTATAAAAGTACATTTTGTGCAGGTATCAGTTAAATTTTATAGTGCTAATGATGAAAAAAATCTGATTCAGTACTTTGTGTGGGTCTGAGAGACATGAAGAACAGCATAATATTCTTTATGATAAATTTATCTCTTCCATTGTTCTATCATCAATTGTCCATTGATATTTCAAATTCACAGAGTCAACATTTTAATAGCATTGTACTGTGTTGTACAACAGCTTTTGGGCATTACTTACGGAGAGAAACATTTCTGCAAACACATATAAGGCATCACAAAATAAACTTTCAGAAGCAATTGCTTTAGGCTGGAATCTGACACAGGGAAATAAACTTATCCACAGTAAAACAAATTTAGTAGGCATTTCACTCAGGATAAATTTGGCCTTCTGTTTTAAGATCAGAGCAAGAGTTATTTTAACTTAAAAATTAAATACAGCTCTTGACAGGATATTCTGGGTGAGAATGCAGATGCTTTGTGATGACCTCTTTTGCCAAAGCAGACTCAAAAGAGAATGGGCACTACCTGTGATGTGCCAACTGCTGATGCTGTAAGCAAAGACTAAGGACAGACATAATCTTCCAGAGTCAAGGTCAGAATTTAATTTGTGCTCAGAACTGACTGGCACCATCACGAGTACACACTCCCAAATCAAGCTTTAAAAATATATTGTTCTGATCAAGAGAAAAAGTAGTTAGAAGAGAATTAACAAAACTGTGGGAGGAGAATGTCTTTTAAAGCTAATGATAATTATTCAAGTATATTTTGGGACAGAGATAAAAATAAAACTTGGTCACAATTGCTGATGCAATTTTGTAATTACAAGTTCTTCATCTTCACTAGAAGACTTTTTCTGATATATCCTGAGGTATCATTTGTGGTTTTATTCAGTGTAATCCCATTAGCAACACACAATCAGCCTGGATCACAGGACGTCCTTTATAGGTGCAAACCATGTTAATGAGTCAGGGTTGGCTACAAAACAGAAATTCCAGATTTAAACCAGTCCTCTTGCATGTTGGCCACTGCCAATAATTGCACCAAAATATTTGTGATTGCAGTTGATATTGATATAAAGAACAAACAGCTTGTGGTTTCTCTAATTAACAAACTGATTTTGTGTCGATTTACTAATATATACAGTGAAACTCATTGTGCATCTCTTAGCTGCAAAAAGTTCTTGAGAAAATAATTCCCTCATCTTTACTTTTAGTGACATCTCTCCTAAAAAGATAAGTGAAACAATAGAGTTAAGATCTTGATGGATGTGTACTTTCATTTTTCCTTGTGTCAGAACAAACTTTTGGATTCCTTAATTCATTTTTTATACTATTTGCAAAATATTACAGGTTATAAATGGACAGTAAATTCCATTTACAACAACTCCAACTGCATTATATGCTGTAGCAGCTTCCTTGGAATTCTGCAATCTGCAATGTCAATAACGTCTAAATTAAGGTGTTTAATCTGATTAGGGGTAGATTAAGAAAGCACTGACATGACAGAATTAGTCTAGACTCCCAATTATCCATGGATTATGGCATTTGTCTTTCCAAATTAGAATTACAAGTGAAAGTGAATATTTTAAAGGAACAGGTAAGTACTAGGCAAAGCAGAGTTGCACTGCATAGTATTATCACCTCCAAGAATCCTTCTATGATAGTAAAATAATGCTACAGGCAGAGTAAAATCACTGTTAAGCAGAGGGAAGTCAGGTATGGTTAAACTAGGAATTTAAACAGAGCTTGGAGGAAGAAGCAGCACACAAGCCTTATCAGCAGTGAAGTGACTCTAAGAGGCAATAATAACAGGAATATGAGGTTTATCACAAATTTTTCTCTTTTTCTCTCTGCTACTCCAAGGGCTTATTATGCCCTTTCCTACCTACCCTACCCCACGCAGGAGAAATGAAAGCATTATCAGAGAAGTTTAGATCTTATGTTTTTAGTTTTTGCCATTCTTTAAATCTAGCATTGATTATCATTACCTCTTTCCCAAATGCAAACCCGTTCAGAAGATGCTTTGTTTTAAGAAGGTAATCCCAGATTTCTGAACATTTAAAGTGAAATAATCCATGCTATATATAAGGCTTGTTAAAATGGAGCTCATATTATCTCCCAGGTAGCAAAAGGGTTGCAATTATACAGTCCATAGTGTAAAATTAAGTGAAACCCTGAAGAGAATTATTAATCTATAAGGGGAGAATTCTTATTCCTATTCTATTTACCTAAGTCAGAACCATAAGGATTCCAACAGTATGAATTTTTCTTACTTAAACTAGTGAAAAATACAAAGTTATGCCATTTAACACAATGAATGTATCAATATAAGTCATGCTGTGGAGAAAAAAACAGTCTATAACTAATTCTGCTCCTGCTTGGCTCAAGCATGCTCTCTTTTTTTTTGGCTGTGTATAAATGTGCACTGGCAAGTGCTCATCTTTTGCAGACTGAAAATCAAAAAGACAATTTCTAGCCTGAAATAAAAATAAATCATATATTCTATTCCAGATCTGGCAGCATTCCCCATAAAGAGATATAAAAAATTGGGAGTTGTATAAGCTACGTGCCACAAATCATCTTGCATGCTCAAATGTCAAGTTATATTTTACATGAGTCACTAAGTATCAGGATTTCTTTGGTAATGTTTTTCTCCAGTTGGATTTGTATCCCAAATCCATGCACTCTTTCTTCTACTACATGGGAAACCTTCACTCTGCCATGCAAACTCCATGGGCAAAGCTCTAAAAAAAACCACACCAAAACAAACAAACAAAAAACCAACCTAACAAAAAATTACCTGAAAAGCCCAATACAAGGATTGTGAAGTAGCAATTTTGAGACAATTGTCTCATTTACAATTACTGTCACATGCTTAGCTGGATACCTGACACCCCACTGACACCACTCATACACAAACCTGGAAGACGTTCATATTTCCTCAAATACATTTGAAATGCAGAATCCAAGACTGCAACATTTTACACTTCCCTCTTCCCTGAGCCTCTTAGCTAGTCTGATCCATCTTGCCACCTTGATATTGGCAAGACACCTCTAGTCTGAGTACTTCAGGCACTGAAAAACTTGAGCTAACAAAGCCAGTTCTCCCATTCCTTGATGTGGTTACACAGTGATGCAGGAGTGGGAGGCTTTAGCACCAGACTGTCCCCTTTTGGGACCACTATATGGTGTAATTCATAACAATGGCCAAACCTGGTGTGTAATCAGACAGAGAGTTAGATAGTTCCACATGATGCCTACATTCCCTTCTTTTGCTGCTCCTGAAGGAACATGGGAGCAGCAGAAAATGTAGGCTCATATTGTTCATGCTTTTTGAAGATAATCATTGGCAACATTTAAAATCTGTGACTATTTCTAGCTCATCAGTAAAGCTTAAAAAAATGATATAGCCACCTCAGGAGAATGCCTTTATTATGCTATCTCCTGAACCAAGCAGTTTCAGCTCATTGGGATTCAAGCAATTAAATGCTCGAGCAACCCCTGCCAGTCTAGACGGGAACGCCTGGATACACAATCAAGTACAAAGTGAGCAAGGCAAATGCTGTTCCAACTCCTGCTCCTTGCCATCTGATAGTCAGTTTGGTCATTCTTTACTGCCCACTGGAGAGAGTTGCCATTAAAGAGGGAACACTGATGAATCATCTTTACGTCTGGCAGTGCTGTTGAAATAGATCAGACGCATCGTCATTTTTTTGCTTCAGCAAACTTAATCCACAGCTCTGGAAAGTACTGCTGAAGTTACCCTGGCATAAGACAAAGCTTTTGGATTCTTCAATGAGTTGGCATCTGTGAATTATTTGCCACAGCAGCATAAATCTTGGCAGCATCACTTGATCTGAACTTTGAAGAGCAAGGCTGAGAGTACACTTGCACAAGGCAGTGATACTTGTCCTTGAAAGGTTGAGTGTGATTGTAAGGCAGGAAGAGAAAAAGAAAACAAGAAAATTTTACAAATGAGATTTTTCAGTAAACTTGTAATTTTCAGATGTTTCAAAATATAACATTTTTTCCCAGTAAAAATCATGAGACATACGACCATAAACAAAACATTTATAGAAAACTCATACAAAAAGTGTTGCATCATTTAAGAATCTTGAATATTAATTCATTAAGCTGGGTTACCAAAGGTTGTTTTTAGGCACTTTTTTGCCTTGAAGTGTGATGAGCAACTAGCCTCTCCACATGATTTGTTGTAGGAGCCTTGCACCACAGCAAAGCAGACAGATGCCCAATTACAGCCTGGGGAACTCCTCTTTAAGTTACATCTTTAGCAAACCTTGGCCTTTATCCCTTCCTGCAGGTGAGAAATCCTGTCTTTGTCTATATTAGCTTGGAAACATTCACCCTTTACATTCCCACTTTTCCTTCCAAGATAAATACATACAGGTGCTGCTAGGAAAAGGAAATTGTCTTTTTTAATATATATATATATATATATAAATATGCGCTGCAGCAAAATTATATATGACACATATATATTATTAATATTAGTTATCATTAGGATTATGTGCACACTAAAGAATACTTAAAGGCAAATTCCTTTTCTCATAGAGATTGTTACCGTTTAAGGAAATTGCAAGATATTCTTTCCCATATCCCAGTCTTTCCAACCAGTAATCTGGAGATAGGTATAAACAGGACAAATTTAGCCTCTGTGAACACCTCTTCTGGTGCTGATTAACAAATACTTGCTGATCTAACATTCAGTAAATACCAAGAGCATAGTTTTTTGCACCACTGATTTTTTTTTTCTGTTTTCAAGGTAAAGTATTGTTTCATTGAAAAGTAATCTTTTAGTTAATCTGAGAATTTGCTTCTCTTCATCTATGACTCTCCACTAAGTTGGTCATGAATTTAGGAGAGGTTCCAATGTGTGTTTGCACTAAAATAATATAAATAGAAGTTAAATGAAAAGAACTAATTAATGCAAAAAGGCTACATTTCTTCATTATGCCAGGGACTGTAAAATTATAGACTCTGAAGAAATGTTTAGGTAAAATAGCATTAAATTCACCCTTATGATCCTTCTGCTGAATCACTTAGCCAGATCTGGCAAACTAAAACATACAAATGTACTAAGATAACAGATAAATGCAATCCCCAAAGTTTAACACTTGTCAGTGTCCTTGTCCTTTTTGAACTCATTTGTATGCAAAAGCTGAAAATGTATGACAATGTTCACCACAATTTATGCTTAGCAAAAAAAAAAAAAAAAAAAAATCACTTGCTTTAATCTTATTTTCCAGTAATTTCAACAGATGTCCCCTACTTCCTGTATATCAATTAGGTATTGATACCTAAACCCTTTTCCTTTTTAGGCCATACCTCTATTTCAGTCACTTGTTTTCCATGATAAATAATCCTAGTCTTTTAAATCTTTGGTTATATGAAGGCAGATTTTCCTTCCTGTTCTCCACATGCTGTTTTGAGGTGAGGTAAGTGCAATATCATGGCATTCAAACTCTCGTACTAGAAACACACAGAGTGGTGTAAATTGAGGATTTTGACTCCTCAGAAAACTGAGAGCTTCACAGCAGCACAGGTCACTCATACTGGCAGCTTATTTAGAGTTCATCAGGGCTGCAAATACATGCACTCATGCATACATGAAAAAAAGAAATATAGAGAAAACTGGGAACATCTACTGCCTGGCCCCATGTTATCTAATTATTCAGCACACAGCAGCGTGCTTGATGTCACCATGTTTAACTTTCCAATTCATCCCTTTCTCTAAGGTGAAAATATGCCTGCATATTAAGCACTCTAAATCCCAAACAGAGGACCTGGGGCCTCATCGATAATGAATTTCCATTATAAAACCTAACCTCCTAATGATTTATCATCCAACAAAGGCACCTCCTAACGATAATTTCCTGTTTTTCAGGAAGCCCTGTGTTTCAGGGCTAATTTACATAACTAGGTAAATGACACTGACTGTATCACCTGTGTCTGTCACAGAGAGGGAGAAATCACTTCCCCTTACAAAAAAAAAAACCTATTGACTTTCATTTGCTGCATGATATTTATTCATGGGTCTGCTAATTAATTCTCTTTATTTTACAGCTCCTACCAATTTTATTCTCATGGAAATCTGATTTACTTGTTTATATTAACTAGGATAGCTCTGGAGTTCTTCTTAGGAGTTTCTGTCATACTTAGCACTTTCTCTCCTTAGGTACTAAGGATGATACACTGAATATATTGCAAACCACAGTTAGCAGTTCACCAGTTTCATATTCATGGGTGAATGACACCTGGCCCTGGCAATTTATTCCTATTCATTTTTGAAATTTGTTTTAAAACCTTTTTAGTGAGGTTTTATCTCGAGACAGTTCCTGTCCCCCTCCACTGTAATGAGAGGTTCCTTCTGCTGTGGAGCTCCTGATCTGTGACACAGGCTGCCTTGAGCTGTGACAAGTATATTATCTATACATGAAGCAGAGGTTTCCAGCTCAGCAGAAGCTGGGAGCTGCTGTGCTGTCTTCCTGAGGCTACCTGTTGGGCAAAATCCTGGCTTTGTGGTGGGTTGATCCTGGCCAGCAGCTAAGCCTGCAAGCACTCGCTCACTTGTTCCCACACCTCCAGTGGGATGGGGGAAAGAATCAAAGAACAAATGATGAAAATTGACAGATTGAGATAAAGATGGTTTTGTAAGTAAAATACCAGAGAGGCTCCTATGTAGAAAATTAACTCCATCCCATCCAGCCAAGGCACATTTTGTAAAAGAGAGCCACCCTCAGGTGCAGAAGAAGTCAGGGACTGCCCTGTGAGGCTCCAAAATTGACTTACCACAGGATACAGCAAAGCTGGTGGTGTCTCAAGGAAAACTTGGTTAAGGAAAGGCAGAACACAGTAGACAAAGGGAACAAAAAAAGGTGTGAGAAGAGGGGGAGAAAGTGCTTCAGGTGCTGGAGCAGAGCTTCCTCTGCAGCCCTTGGAGAAATCATGCTGGAATAAATAGATATTCACCCTGCAGCCTGTGGGAGACTCCATGCTAGAGTTATAGATATTCCCCAAAGAAACTGTGGCCCATGAAGAGCCCACACTGGAGCAGGTTTATCCTTAAAAACTGCAGCCCATGGGAAGGGCCCATGCTGGAGCATGGGGTAGGTGCTGTTAAGAGAAAGAAAAAGTGGAAAGGAGCTGTTATGGATTGACCACAACCCTCCAACCTCCTACAGTGCTAGGAAGGGGGAAAAGAAAAAGGGGAATGAAGGAGTGAGGTTGAGCCTGGAAGAAAGAGATGGGGGTGAAGAAAAGATGCTTAAGGTTTTGTGTTTGTTTCTCACTATTCAATTCTAATTTAATTAGAAAAAATTTTTACCATTAACTAATCTCCTCATTAGTTAAGTAATGGCACAACTGTTTTGCCTGTATCAGTAATTAGCAAGAGATCTCTCTGTCTTTACCCAAGCACATGAGCTTTCCTCTTTCTATTTTCTCCCCTTGTTCTTCTGAGCAGGGAGAGTGAGAGAGAAGGTGGATGGGTGCCTGGCAGCCAACCAAGATCAACTCCCCCCTTGTGAAGACATTTCAGCATGAGGAAGGTTCACCAATTCTTCGCCAAATGGCTAAATCCAGGGATGACTTTTTACAAGATTTGAGTCGCAATGGTTTATCCACAATCCTCCAAGATATTCCAGCAGGATTAGTCTGGTTATTTCCACCTTTCTTTAACCATTTAAAAACCCTTAAAATTGTGGAGGACCCAGAAGCACAATTTTCTGAAGTTGCAGGTGAATGTGCTGATATGGGCGTGGGTGTTAGGCTGGGTGGGGAAGGCTTCCAAAGGACACTGTGGCCACAGCTTCTTCTGTCATTGAGGTGTGGTGGCTTGCAGAAGGAAAAAAAAATTATACCCCATGGTTACCCTCACAAACTGGAATCACAAACTGGGCTTGCTCCCGAGGACAAAATGAATGTGTAGCAGGAGCCCTGAGCCCCTACCTTCCACAGAGACAGTACAAACATTTGTTCTGGTGACAGCAGCTCATTCCACCTCTATGGGAACTCAGGCAGAGGAGGAGCTGGTGTGGATTTTTTTTCCAAAAGCAAAGGGGTCAAGCACAGGATCAGCAGAAAGAGACAAACTTCTAACTCTTGCGGTGTTCAGTACCATATTCTCACCCTACACACCTGTGGATTGACAAGATCTAACTTTTTATGATCTTTGGTCATTCATAACTCCTATTAAAAAAAAAAATAGCCAACAAACAATAGAATCAGAATCCAAGCACTACTGCAGCAAATAAGTTAACAAATACAATAAATTTCTTACACAGCTATTGTTGACCCTCTCCCCTTGTAGCAGAGAAAAATCCAGCTTTCAAAATTGTGATGAATATGTTGCCAATATAATGATCTTCTAACGTGCAAGAAGGAGGCCAGGAAATGATTTAAAATGCCATAAACTTCCTCAGAACAGGTTTCCTGCTGATATGCCTTTCTCCCCAAAGTGCTCCCCATGCTCTTTCTGAAATATTCATTGCCCTAATGATTTCTTCAGGCATTGCTCCTGTACATAAAAATTAGTTCCTCCTATCAAGAAAGAAGCAATTCCAAGGGAACTGTTATGGGAGAAATCCACAGGATTCAGAAATGCATGCAAAAAATGTTTGCTTTTCTTTCTTTGCACCCAAGGAGTTGATTTTAACCTTTTTTTTCAGAAGTGGCACTGTTACTGTTATCCATGTGTTTACAAGTAGAAAAACATATTTCTAATTTATTCTCTTTTTTTTTCCAAGAGCTGTTATACATTTCTGTTTTACCCATGATCTGCCTTATTTCAAGGACTTGTATTGTGCCCTTGCAACACTGCAGGGCTAGATGCACTAGGATTCACAGGATCATCCATTCTCTAGACACTTGTGCAGCTCTCAGAGCAATTCAAAACATATTTATCCTGTCACTTAAACTGAACCCTTTCCCCTCCCCTTAAGATTTTCTTGCATATTCATTGTGGTTTTAGGAATTCCTTAGTAATTCCTTAACTCCTGACACCTGTAACACATGGCAGCTGTTTTGCAGCATAGCTTGCTAGCAAAGAGGATATTTCAGTAACTCAAGAATTGGAAACCGCAGAGTCCAAGTGTTCAGTCTTGCACCTACCTGTTCTGCAAGGAAGTTGGGTTCTGCAAGAGGATGAACCACGGTGTCCTAAGCTGCAAATGCAAGATGTGGCTGGGGGTGTGCATTCTATTGCCATCTGTTAGAGGTGGGGCAGTTATCTCCTGTTAACTGGGCAGTTTTCTTTATCTCTTCCACAACCAATCCTCCCTCTAGGAAATGTCTTCTGTTAATGGGCCATTGAGTGTCCCTGCATGAGTGATAAAATTACATCATCCCACTGGGAGAAGGTCTGCCCAGGGGGAGGAGCCAAGCATTCCTACTTGGATATGATCTGAGATTTGGAACACCACAGCAGCCTTTTCCCACTGGATTCCCAGAGGAGCAGCTTTCTTCTCCAGTGGATTCCCAGAGGAAGACCAGGCCCATCTATACCACCACTGGACCTTTAGAGGAAAACTCCACCCTTCTACAGGATCCCTGCTCCAACAGAACCACACATGGCACTGCAGGAGGACTGCAGGAACCATTTAATGGGACTGCTACCAACAGCCTGACCAACAGGGTGTCAGGTCATATTCTGACTCTGGCAGTGTTGGTTTGTATTACTGCACTTTTATTTTTTCCTAATAAAGAACTGCTATTCCTACTGCTATATCTTTGCCTGAGAGCCCCTTAGTTTCAAGTTTATAACAGTTTGGAGGGAGGGGGTTTCCATTTTCCATTTCAAGAGAGGCTCCTGCCTTCCTTAGCAGACACCTGTCTTTTCCTGTGGCTCAGGAGCACTGCATTCAGCTGCGCACCTTGAAGACTGATTCTACAGCCCAAACATTTCACTTAAGGGAAGTTTCTACTCTACACACAGCTGTTTAGACTTCTGCACATTAAATCTAATGAAATGAAAGCAAATAGATGGCCTTCATTAAGATCTGGTTCAAGTAACAGCATACCCAGTCTTGATTGCTCATTTGGGGCATGAAATGAGTGCAGTAGAAAGCACGGAGTACAAGAATAATACCAGTCAGGATGGATTTGAACTGGAAAGGAGCAGTGAAGAGCATGATTACACTCACCCAGAAGAGAAAAAGTGACCTAAAGGAGCGCCACAAACACACATCTCACTCACAAGTGTTTCAGTGGTACAGTAAGCAATTCAGGAATTAATCTCCCTTCGTTCCACAAAGGCTTCAAATAGCTCATGGTGGAAGGAATACAAGACAGATCTCTAATGCCAGGAGCAAGCAGGCACATTTAAATCACCTTGTCTTCCATATGTTTAGCAAAACAAGGGAATGGATACTCACCTGTTCCCACAATTCTCCAGGGTTATGCTGCACCATTAGTAATCTTTTGAGCATCTATTAAAAATCCACAAATCACAGAAAATTCATACAGGAGCAGGATCTCACTCAGCTATTCTTAATTATTAGAAACATGAAGAATAAATAAAAGCTAAACAAACACTCCTTGATTCAGACTTTAAATTCAAATAAAAGGCAATTCACTCAAGATTCCGTGTCATCAAAACCAGAAATTTAATGGTAGTTGTGAGATGTGGCTCTTATTAAAAAATACAGGACTGTTATGTCTTTCTGGACATGATCACATGCCTATGTTGATATATTCCATATGGCAATAGATGGAATAAGAGTTGAATAATTGGCAGATCTTTAAAAACCATAATTGATTATAGAGTGTAAATGTGTTATTAGCAAAGTCCAGTAAGGATAAATCTATCATCCAAAATTATTGAGTAATTTTATCAGAAGTCTGTGTGATGCCTAGTGAGGTCTGTAGGTAGTGTGAAGGTTACAGTATAGTAATTAACAATAATAAAAATAAAAAGATCTGCTACACAAAGGTATAAATTTACTGATGGGGCTGTTGTTGGAGCAACATTGTGTATTAATGTGACAAAATACAAGAAAATTCGCTTGGAAGAAGGAACGAAGATCTTTCCCTGCAGGACTGCAGAATTTGTTCTAGTAAACATCAGCCAAAGAAAGACTACTGAGTTTTTGCAGGGAGGAACTTTGACTTGAGCTCTAGCATCAGTGATGCAGGTAAAGGGATTAGTTATTGGTTAATCTGGATTTTGCTGGAAATCTGCAGCACATGTGTATTGTTTGGGAACTGCCTAATGCATGCACGTTTGGAAATCTCACAGCATACCACTGTTTGTATGTGGGGTTGGTGTCTTTGTAATCTATAGACAGATTTCATATTTTAGCCATGAGATTACTCTGTATCTTTTTTTAGTTATGCACAGTGTGTTCCCCTGGAAAATGCCTCATATTTCTGTACCTGTGGTGTCTGTTGTGGCTTCCTGCATTCATCTTATGACCCACTTCCATATGAAGGCTGGAACCCTCCATTTAGAATTGGCTGACACATGCCTGAAAATCCTGGCCAAAAGAACAAGTTCTCAAAATTGACAGGACAAGATGTCCAGGTGGAAAGAGAATATATAACTGGAGAAACAAAATGAAAATCAATACCGAGCTTCCTTGCACCCAATAAGCTGTAGATCTGGGAAGCATAAAAAAGTGAAACAAAATTAGGAATGTGTTTTTCCCTCTGGGGACAAGGTGTCTACAGGTGGCAGAAGGATAACATGTACCACCACTTGGTGCTTGTGCTTCAGGGAGAGATTTTAGTGGAGCTCTAAGAAGATCCCCAGAATAACTCAGAGAGTCGTGCCATAAATGCAATCTGGTTTGTTTGCTATGGAGAAAATAATGCTAAAACTTTCCAGAGCATGTAGTGTACTTATACTTTAAAGTAACCTGAAAATCTGTAGTATCAGAATTCACTCACAATACATGAGCTGAAGAAACTAAAAATTTAGTAAATTCAGCATCCAAATAAGGAGCAGTTTCCATGTATTGAGAGCTAATAATTTAGCCTGGAAGACAGAAGACTCGCTCTTGCTTGGAGTACTTAAGATTCAGTATACTTTAATGTATCTTTTGAAGATGGCTGTGTGGTATGTGTAAAAGGAAGCTCAAACTGCTAACATTTTTATTGGATTAAATAATTCAACTATCATGCAATATGAACCATGCAGTATCATAGGTTCAGATTCAGAACTTTCCTGATAAAAAGCTGGGCTTTCAGTAATGACTTCTTTTTTGTGTTCTTAATATTTGAAGCATTCTGTGGCAGAAGGAAATCTAAGCCAACCCTGAATTTAGAGGTAAAGTCACACTTCAATTGCCCCAGTAGATCTGGCAGTACTGAAGGTTGTTAACCATTCTCATTTTCATGACCATGATATTACAAAATCAAACCCTCTCATAGCTGACAAGTTAAAAGAGTGAATGGTAATAAACCATGGTGCTGCTCAAAATGATGAGCTGGTTCTTCCACTGCAATAAATCAACATTATTTTCTTGGCAAATGAAGCCTTAGATTTATGCCAGGTAAGGGTCTGACCAGCATGTAGTGTTTTGAAATCTGGAGGAACCATTTTTCTTGGTTGCAATGTGCCTCGTTTGTCATAAAAGCACAGTAAAACATTCAGAAAGGTTACTTAATACATTGTCAAGGTAAATGCATCTCTGTAAATCAGAGTCAGCATGGCTATGTCTCTGGTGATACTAGTGTTGCTAAGGTAACTACTAATTTCCACCCTAGAGTAAATATTACATAAAGCTGACAGCTTATTCAATTTTATATATTATACTTTGGGGCAGAGCATGGCTTTTATTTCCTCCTGTGATATTGACCCCGCTTCACTTGTGCACCCTCTTGGCTGCTTAAAATCTTTTATCCTTTAACCTTTATCATCCACCAAAAAAAGTATCAAGGTAACAGCCAGCAAATCTGATCCCTCTGGTCTGCTGCTTTCTCACATGCTTTGCTTTTTATTTCATGTCAGGTTATGAGTCAAATTTCTTGACTTGTACCCTGAAGCTTAGAAACAGCATCTCTAAAACACCATGCAGCCGGCTTCTAAGTAAAGACATACAGCTGCTATCAACCCAGTTTGCCCCACTTAATTTGAATCTCTGATAAGCAAACCCACCCGTCTTTCCTTTTTACACTTGTTGGTGTCTTTGGTGGGCAGCTGTTAGCATCTTGTTGAACAAACACACAGCAGTACTTATGTGTTTGTAGGAACTCCTCTAAAGATATAATTTCAAGTGCAAAGTGTTTGGTGAAAATGGCACCTTAAATAAATATTCCTTCCCCTGTCTCGTGGTGAACTTTGCTTTCTACTATGCTGGCACAATCATTTGCTACTCTGTGTTACAGCGCTGATTAGGATTCTCTCTTAAAAATGAAAAAAAGCCTTCCCTGACTGCCTTTTTTATCAGCCCAAATCAATTCCCTGATTGGGTTGAACGAAAGTGCTGTAAACAGGCATCCTAACATAACTGAGGATGTTTGTCTGCATGGCAACAGGAAAATGGGGATGTGAGGGGAGAAGGTCAAGGAAAATGAAATCTAAAATTTCACTTTTCATACACTCATACTTAGGCATCCCAAACCCACAATACGCATTTTTGAATTCTACATTTACCATTTTCTTCCTCACTAAAGAAGATGTTGGACTCCAGTTTCTTATTTAGGTCTTGCCTCAGATTTTGATGACATGGTCTGAATACACCCAGAACACATACCAAGAATGTGCTATTCTGATATAATGCAGCTGTAACTAAATTCAAACATATCCTTTGAATTTCACGGAGTGACATTGATTTACACCAGCAGGGAAACTAACTTAAGAAGATGCAACTGAACAGGGCAACCACCACCTGCACACCTGTCAGGCTTGTTCAAAGAAATGCTGAATCGCCACTGGCCTGTAGCTGCTACATGAAATTACTTTAGAATATAATCAGTTTATAAGAGGTTTAATCTCCCTTGGAAATGCACTGCAATGGAAAAAAAAAATCAACTCCGTGTTTACAATAAAACCCCTTCCTGTCTTTTGCAAAAAATAAGTTTACTTTATAAAATACCCACAAATTTGCACACACAATGAGAAATAGGAGAAAAAAACCCTTCTTTTTTGTTTCTATTAGTAGAAAATTAAATGAAAGAAGATAATTTTCCAGCCATGGAAAGAAGCTGGCCTAAATCCCTGAATTTCATACCTTTAACAAGACTGCATGAAAGAAGGCTTGAACTAGTTATTTATATGCTCACATCCATACATTCATCACATTTATGCTGCTTATTTTGAGAACAAAAGAACATAGGACATGTACTAAAAGATATGGCTTTGACAGCTTGCCAGATGTCTTGTTTTCCTCTGAAACAGAGAGCTAATCACTGCCTCACACTGAAGATGCAATCCTATAAACATTAACCTGCAACAGTGGGAACGTGGGACTGAAACACTTCTTCACGAGCTTCAGAAAATGTTTAAGTTCTATATCAGAAAATTATTGCTTTTGAGAGAGACAGATCCCCAATTCCAACCTCAGTGATTGAATGCAACATCTTTATATTTGTGAGGAAATATCATGGTCTCTCTCAAGGAAAACAGCCAGGCAAACTGCCTTTAGTTTGCTTATCGTTCCAGAGTGGCTGAGGTCTAGGAATCAATTAAGGATTCCAGAAAGCTCCTGGGAGGAGTGCAGGCTGTGTGTATTTATTTGCACAACCCCTCTGCACTTCTGGGTTTTTTGTCTGAATGGTTGTTTTCTATGCCTGTTTAGTCTTTGAAATCCAAACCAATAAGAGAGATGATTTTATTAAGCAGACAGATGCCCTTAGCGAGCCAGGCTGGAATCATCATTGCCTTTGACGTAAATTTATGGAGCAGTTGTCTGATGGTAATGACTTTCAGTCATCACCATGTCTGAATCTGAGCCTGTGAATTGGGTAATAATAGACTTGGGGTTGCATTACCAGTTTCCTGAGCCATGCAGTGTCCTGCATCCATCTTGGAAAGAATAGATCTCAATGTTCCTAACAAAATGTTAGAAAATTAAGATTCTCTTTTCAACGTCCATCTAACGTGAATAGACTGAAGGATCAATTAAGATTCTTGCAGTCGTGCTTGACTTTTAAAGAGAGACTTTCAATATAAATTTTCCGTCTTTGGTAATTTTTGTGATTATCACAGCTAAAACATCCCTTTAGAACAAAACCAAAATTGAAAAACGTCCCAAAGCTTAGACCAATGATTTTCATCTCTGCAAAGTGAGCAGAATCAAGGTCAAAAAAAAGTCATTTAGGGATTCCTTAGTCTTAAGGTTGTACTGTCACAAGAAAATGGACACAGATATCTGCATCTTGTGCTGAGTTTCTCAAAAATTATTCAAGGGAATAGATTTTTCCTGCTCGAAGACAATAAACTAAAAATAACATATTTAAATCTAACCTCATTTTATAGTGCAAGCTACTGTATGTACAGCCAATGATTTTATGCAAGATTGACTTATAATACTTGTTTATTGACATAAACAAGAAATTATTAATTTAATGTCTTTTAAATTAACCTATTTTGCAAATGCACCTTGTGTTCATGTCTCATGACACACCTTAAAGGTGATGCTGAGGAACAAATGACCATAAATACTGAAATTACAATGATCCACAAGGAGTTTGTCACTTGGAAACAAAATTATCAGAATATTTAAAAACACATCTTAAATTCTTTGAAATTATTAAATCTTTCCTCTTTACTTAGGATGAATGTAGTTTTGCTAACAACTGAAACAGGTCTTAAAAATCTGAATTTCTTACACCAGTCTGCAACAAGAAAACCTTCATTAATGATGTGAGTAGCATATAGGAGAACAGCATTAAGCTGGTTAGGAGATTAATGTGCATGAAAAGGTCAAAACTAAAATAGAGTTAGTCAAATGTAAGAAACTGGTTTTATCTGATCTTAGTCAGTAAGACTACATCTTGGTTAATTACCGTACAGAACAGGAGTTGCTCCATTTCATCTCTAGGGATAACTGCAACCCTTAAAAGAAAGTATTTGGGAACACTTTCTAGTGTTCCAGGATGGAAGAAATTTGAGAAGCTTCTACCACAGGAGTCATACATAAACTTGTGCAGTTTTCTGTAAATGAGTGGCTAATACTTCTTACCCAAGTCCTTCCAAAAGTCTGGACTCTATTTTACCAGCAGGACATAAATCAGGCTGAGCTCCATTCTCACTGCAAACAAAGCTCAGCTGTATGTGTGGTGTGCTGCTTTGCTACAATTTGTCTTTCAGAGACCAAAAGACTTTCTACAATGTTTTGTGGACCACAGTAATTGTGGTAGTTCCTGTCCTACATTCACACAAACAGGAAAGTATGTCCAAAATCTCCTTTGTACCTGTATCAAACAATTATGCCTTTTTTACCCTTAGTAAATAAGAGATGTGACCACCTAACAGGCCTTTCATGACATTATAAACTTGAGTTCTGGAATTCTGTGATCACCAGTTCTCCTGTTGTCATTGAATGAGTCAAGTTAAAAAGACTTTGGGAGTTGTCTGTATCCAGCTCCCATCTCAGTGTAGGGATAACTTAAATTTAGCTGTCTCTGGAAATGGAGAATCCAAAACTCTCTGGGCAACCAGGTCTGGTGTTCAGCCATCCTCACATCAAGGAATTTTTTTATCTTAGATCTAATTACATTTTTCCTTCCTGCAGCCTCTCTTCACTGCCTCTTGCCCTTTTGCTGTGAAATTCTGACAGAAGTCTAGCTCCATCTTCTCTATAAATCCTTTTTAAGAAGTTGAAAGTGACATTTAGATGTTCCCCTAGCCTTATGTTCCTCAGTCTGCCACTATTGAGCTCCATGACATTTCTGGCAGCCCATTTCTTGGGGTTACTGAATTATTTCTGAGTGACAGTCCTTCCCTCCAGCTTATTTGTTGGTCCCAGCTCTGGTGTCATCTGCAAACTTGATGAGGATTTATCATCATTCCCACCACTCTGCTCATTAATAGAGACATTAATCAGTATTTGCCCCTGCATCAGCTGCTGAGGAATGCCACTAATAATCACATGCCAGTTGGACTCCACACCACTGATCATATTTGGCAGCCCAGCAAGTTTTCCATCTGTCCAGCCTATTTTTACCACTTTGGCTGCAGAAATACTAGTATGAGAGACCATGCCCAAAGCTCTGCTGCCATCAGAAAAAAAACAGCATCCTGTGCTGTCTCCTCATCCACCAAGCCATTTGTGCAATCTCCAAAGGCAATCAGAGGTTTGTAAGACAAAACTTTCACTTAGGGAAGGCAAAGTAGATAATAAGTCAACGTGTTGGGTCCCTACACACAGCAAATCAGTAGGATTTGCTCCACAGCCTCATTCAAGACCAAAGGTTGACTGACTGGCCTATAATTATATGAATATCTACCCTTGCTTTTAGTGAGTGTAGATCGTCATAAATTGTGAGAAAATGGCAAGTCATTCTCAAATGGCCACAGACTTTCCATGATGACAGAAAGAAGCCTTACAATGACTTCAGAATGTTTCTTTATCATCCTTTACCATTTCCAGCCCCATAGGTTTATGCTTCTCCCACTTCCTTAAGCTATCCCTTTCTGATCCTCTTCTGCCATTGTTAGCCTACATTTCCAGGGACTGACACTGGACTTGGGACATGTCAGGGGCATGAAAGCCAACACTGCCACAGTAAAGACTGAATCAAAGGAGGCAGACAGTCTTTCCATAGCCTTTGGGATTACATTGCCTATCCCAGGTCACTTGTTAATTTTTTATCTTCTAATAAATTGAGGGAAAAACAATTATATTCTTTGTTAATATATATAGCCAAATAGCATAAACATTTTTATTGTATTTACACACCAGCTGTGAAGGAATCTGAATTGCTGTAGTAAACAACTTAATTGTGCAATTTTCATTTATATAGTATTTCAACAAATATAATTAAACTTTTTTTTGTATTTCTTGCTTACTCTTTGCAACCTTGCAAAGTAAGCCCCTGCCTCTGGTAATTTAGTAAGGTAGCCATTTTTGATCCACTATGACTTTCAAATGTTTCATTTCTCTGCATAAATTTTTTATCCTACACATTTACTGCTCAGGCTTAGCTAGAAACAAAACAAATTGCTCCAAGATTACTTAAACAGAAAGTTCTTGAGCTAAAGAGATCTATCCAGACAGCAAATCAACCCATGATAAAATAGCAATTTTCTTATTCAGGTAGGTCAGTAATTTTGTGTGTACTGTGAGGCTGGGAGTAACAGCTTCATACCAGGCATTAACCTTAGGTCTCTTTGCCAAGTTTTCTTCAAAGATCTGTAAGGCTAGCTGTTATTGTCAGAAAGTGTACATATGAACCAGCACAGACACAATTATACTGAGTGAAAGTAAAAATTACCCTATTAAAGAGTATTAACATTTAAAAATCAAACCTTAAAACAAAACAAAACAAAAAACCAAAACCCCAAACCAAACAAACAAACATGGGGGAAAAAACACAAAACCCCACCAATCAAACCAAAAGCAACCTAGAAAAATGCCATTTGAGGTTACTTTGGGAACTTTAAATGAAAACTTTAAAGTATGCTTTGGCTGTGCTTACAGGCTGGCTTTAATCCTGTGATTTTCCTTTTCCCTACAATACCAGTGCCATTCAGAGCACACAATAGACACTTTACTCTTAGCAACACCTAGTCAATACTTTCTTTACTTCTTCTAAGGATACATCCCTTTGTTCAGGCTTTATTTACTATGCACTCTATAAATCTGCTCTGATTAGCATCACACAAGGACTCTGTAAGAGCAGGAGGAAGAGAAGTGCATTCTCCCTGGCACCTCTCAATAGCTTCAGAATGCAAGTCCTGCAAATACAAATCTTTTCACAAAACATCTTCCAAATTATCCACATAAATGACACTGGAATATATAATTCCCTCCATATACACAACCTTCCTTTCAAAAACTAGTATATTTCCAGGACAAAAAATTCCACATTTTAATCTCTGAAAGAGGGACGGCGGGTGGTGGGAGGCAGGTAAGCAAGAGCACACAACCATTTGTTCAACAGGGATAAAGAAAAAGGCAAAACAAAATGTCAAGTGTCTCCTGAGCACAGTTATTTTGTTCACCTAAATCCAGGTATGCAATCATGCCATAGCCACCTTGCACATCAGCTGCAAGGCATCACATTCTCCTTGCCAGCAAAGGCAGATCTTGCAGCATGGAGGTTATTCACTTTAGCAAGCTTACAAGTGAGGGAAAAGAACATGACATATTCTCCAACCTCATGCTCAAAAAGGCTGAAATCTTCATGTTTCCTTGCTTGCAAAGCCCTCAGCCTGAAGATGACATGCTGTAAGGTTATTTTTGTATTGTATGAAAACAGGGGAGGGAATGAAGTGCTACAGCTCCTGCCTTAGTCTCACCAGGCAGGTGACATGTACCACGTAACATCTTGGTGTAAACTCTGATCCCACTGAAGTGGGAGTTTTGCCATTGACAGGAACAAAGGAGAGAATTTCTCTAGCTCCAGGCCAAAATTAAAAGATATAGATTGGCCTAGAATACACAATTGCCAGGGAAGTAATTGGACTCTTTGTCTGTGTTCAGATATTGTGTAAGACATTTTGGCATGAAAAGTGTTAAGCACCACAAATAATAAATTATTAATTATAAAGCATCTGGCCTTTATTTCTTAATGTAATCATAACTATACACATATATAAACCATATAATACAGTTTATCTACATAGATATACGTACATAAACTGTATTATGTGTATTACTTTATATGTATCATGTAGTTATATGTGCATGTACTTAGGTTATACATGCTCTATGGGTACAATTGCAGTCTACAAGAATAAGAAAGTGTCTCTTATATATTAAGTTTCTGTCAGTTCTGTTCATTATTTTCCCACTCCTTCCTGAGCTCTACATACAAGGTATGTCCTCAGCAGTCTGGAATTCTGTCTTATTCTTCAAGATTTTGGAGGAGGGGAAATAATTTTGGTTTCTTCAGCTCAAACCTCTTATGGGATGAAGTTGGTGTGAGTCTTTGTAACACAAAGTGTCCTTAGCCCATCTTATTGTTGGGGGAAATGGACTCGCTCACTGTGATATGTAGTGAAAATTATTGCATTCCCAGGGCAAGAAAGTCAAGATGTCTTCATGTTGTCTGGGAAGGAACTAGCAAATGAAATTTCCCTGTGGCCAGAATCACAGATTGCAACAGAAGTTAGAATTTGAGCCACATAGTCCTTAAGTACAACCTGACATTTGACCCAAGAGCTGCCCTGAGAAGGTCTCAACAGCCTAAAACAGCAGACCCCTGCTGTCATGGTGCAAGGGCAATGGATGGAAGTAAATAAATTCCTTTTCTGCTACCTGTGTTGTTTGGTCTTTGTGAGCCTCATTAATGCAAACAGGGGCTTTTTGCCTCCTGACAATCCATCACACATGAAGACTGGCCAGGAGAATGATTTTTTTACTGATCAAGGCACATAAAGGTCAGAGAGCTACCAAAAGATGAGAAAATGACTCAGCCATTGGAGGAAAGCAAGAGCAGTTGTACAATGCTGTGGACTAACTCAGTCATTCCAATATGAAAGAGTTCAAAAGAGAGAAAAAAAGGTAATAAAGCAGTGATCACACACCCTTTAAAGCATCACCTGTGCATTCATTTTCAGCACCCCGCTTCTTCTATTTTTACCAGAGTTATCCAATTATTACAAGTGAGTTTACCAGGTGTATCTTCCAGTCTGTATGGACAGAGCTGCACAAGACAGAGTCTATGGGCCACATCATCTTCTGGGGATCCCTCTCTTGCAGGCATCAAGATAATCCAGGAATAGAAAATGGCTTGCAAATTGCCTGACAGATATTCCAGTAAATAAGCAGAGGATATTTTTGGTATATATCAGCATTACAGGTCTGCAAGGTGCACTGTATGGGGAAAAAAAACTTAGGGGGAAAAAAAAATTATTGCCTGAAAATATTGCTCTCCTTTCACATGTTGCTGGTTTTAGATACAGCAAGTGATATTGAGCTGGTTGATAAATCATTTGTTCCATTCATCCATGCTTGGACTCATTCAATCTATTTATAGCCTCTAGTGGAGACAGAGGTGTCTCAAAATTCTACTTATTTTAGTTTACCCAGTATTATTAAGGTATTTCTACTCACGATATTAAAAGAATTATTAAAAAAAAGCCCAGAAATAATTTTATACAAAAAAGATACATTCAAAGGAACATCTCTTTAAATAAGTACAGCTAGTTTCCAATCTCATTCATTATTAAAATGAAGGAGGAATATTTTCTTTGATCCAAATTTTGAGATATTTATTTCCCCAGACCTGTACATAGAAGATGGTTAAGTCAATTTTCATTATATAGTTCAAATATTGGCTCGTTCACTTGTTACTTAAAAATGTGATACCTGTCTGACATTTCCTTTCTGCTCCGGATTTTATTATAAACTAAAACATAATTCTTTTCCATTTTTCCTCAAACGTTCTGTGTTGGAGTTAACAGCAGACTTATTACATTACAGATTTTAGGAAGTGTCTCTATCTAATTCACTCCTGTTTCATGAACTCTATTCATTTTTTTAAGAAATCAAGATAAATTACATTACAGGATATTTGACAATATGACCTTTGTGGGCTACAGGATTTCAAAAAATTTATAATGATACATTGCCTAAATTAATATAAAGTCTTTTTATTCCTTGTAGAAATTCAATAGTATATTAAAAGATCAACATAAATTTAACAATTCCATGTGACACAATGGAATAATTGCTTTTAATGAAATAAAGTGCTTTTGGAACTGGATTACCACCTAAATTTTTACTAATATCAAAGTCAAGTTATTGATGGATGAAAAAAATCAAAACCTATGGTATTTGAAAACCCAGATTGTTAGTGATTAGTAAATATTAGTTCCCTAAACACTTTGGATAGACTGTCAACAATTATATTAGATTTTTTTCCCCTCGTAATTAGGATACATTTGAGCTTCCAAAATTTAAAAGTTCTCCTCTGTCATACCTGTGCTATATTCAGGAAATGTTAATCCTATATTTTGATCTCATAGATGATTTTCTTCTTAATCAACTGAAGGAAATATAACCCTGAAGCAACGAACTTCAAGAGCTTTAAAACTGCAGACATTATCAGCAATGAACTGTTACTTAGATAAAGGGATTAATATATTTTTTTGCATATATGAACCAAAATAACTGAATTCAGATGTGATACATATACAGTGGGCACCCTCAAATGAGCATCTGATAAAACTTTCTTTTGCAGGAAGATTTACCTGAAGGATCTGAAGGAATAGGAAATATAGAGGCAACCTGGACATTGCTGCAGAAGGGGTGAAAAGTGCATGAAATGTCATGCTGCCTGCCAGAGATAAAGGTCTACAAGCTGGCCAAAGGCCACCAAGAGTCCTAATGGAAATGAGTTTGCTGATGAGTTTGTATATTGAGATAAAAAAATGATTATTTTGTGGGCATGACTCAAAGATGGCTGTGCCAGGTGAAGGACTGAAATACATTATGGTGAGCAGATAATGTCAAGTGATATTTTAACACACATAGATGAAGATCGAGACATAGAAGACAAAAATTATTTGGAATATTTTGAAATGTTCCACCAGCAGAAAACAGAGATTATTCAAAAGAGAGACTTACTTGAGTACACAGGTACTGTACTTGTGTAACGATCAAGATAAATTAAACCCAAATAAATTAATATATTTATAATAAACCAAAATAAATTAAACCCAAAGGTCAGTTATTTGAGACACAGAGGTTGAGTTCCAAAAACAATAGCTTTACATTTTGAGCTAAAATATTCTGAAGTTAAAAAAAATAAACAGTAGGACTGATGATGAAATCTAAGATGTCTCTGAGTTTCTATAAGAGATCTGAAATGCAGTATGAGAAACAAATGCTATTTTTATAAAAAAATGCATAATCCTCTAGCAGTTTTTCTCTTTCTTGCAGCTCATGCGTGATGGTCACCTCTTTTTTGTCCCCGTTAATTTAAAGCAAACTCTGGTCCAGGGAAAAAGATGAAATAACACATCTATGTCCATACAGGAAGCAATATTTTTCCATAATGCACATTTTATTTCACTGTTTCCATATCAAAATCCTGAGACCACTTCTCAGGTCCTTCTGGTTTTCCTCCTGCTCACAATTATGTACATATCACGTTTGACAATGCCTTCTCTCAAGGGTTACATTCTTAATAGGCCACTCACTTTTTCCCCAGATTATGTTAGTCATAATTTTCTCTCTTCTTTTTTGCCTTTCTGTGGCTGCCCAGCAGGCCAATGTGTATTTCAAAACTCTCTCCCAGGTTTCCATCCTAAGCTCTCCAACCAGGTGGCTTCACTTCTGCACCTCCTGTTTTTCTGCCTTCACCTCTTCTCATGCTGCACTAATTCTGGCACCACTCCACTCACAGCAAATGACTAGTGATGATTTTACTTTTTCATGTTTTTTTTTTACTTGGCTGCTATAAGGCTGTCTAGGAGTCACCAGAGGAGTGAAGAAGATTGCAGGTTCCTCACTTTTTGGATGCAGTTATGAGAAAATCATTGCATATCCTCAATATCCTGGCGCTAGATACACACATTGTTAATTCCTGTCTGTCGGCTTGAACACAAAAGGAAACAGAATCCCAGTCAGAAAAAGTTACATGAGTCCAACTCCCCGACTCTTCTCTTATTATTCTACTTGCATCACCCTGCACTGAGTGTATAGAAAGCAGGATACTCGTACCCATGTCCTGGGTGATTCTGAACACCACCAACGCCTGCCTGTTCCCAAGGCTGTGACCTTTATGCCTCCCCTCTTACCCACGTCCATGCTTTGGTGTGTGCTGTTAGACTTGATAAACAAAAAAGTAAACCCCACTTGTCGCAGAGATCTTTTATGAAAAATCCTTTCCTTAGGATTTTTCCTCTTGAGAAGCTGAGAGGCCTCAGGAACAAAATGTAAACATTGATTTGCTGCTGCTGTGGAATGCAACAGGTGCATCTGTGATTGGCCCATGTTGGTTGTTTCTAATTAATGGCAAATCACAGCTTAGCTGGCTTGGACAGAGAGTCCGAGCCACAAACTTTTGTTATTCATTCTTTCTTATGCTATTCTTAGCTGGCCTTCTGATGAAATCCTTCCTTCTATTCTTTTAGTATAGTTTTAATGTAATTATATAATAAAATAATAAATCAAGCCTTCTGAAACATGGAGTCAGATCCTCATCTCTTCCCCGAGCCAAAGACCCCTCTGAACACAGTTACACCCACTGGCTTTACTTTCCTCTGCCCATTTCCTCCCACACCCTTATCCATACATGCTTGTAAATCTGACAGAGAAATATGGCTCCACATAAGGCTTTGGAAAACATCTTCCTTGGTTTATAATTCTTCTCATTACAAGGTACACAAAGATAGCAGCAAAATTCACAGAGGAGCAGGAAAGTAATTGTAATTCCATCAAGGCTTCTAATTCAAACTGCTTCAAATGTTAATAGATTTCCAACGCAGCACCAGCTAATCCCACACTGTCAATTTTTATAGTGGGAGAATCACCTGCCCTGACATGTTTAATGTGCTTTTTGTAACCAAGCACCTTGAGCCACGCTCTCATCTGTTCTCATTAAGCAAACGAAGCCTGTGGATGGGAATCCTCTGGGGACAGCTCCCACCAGGAAATATGTGCAGCCCTTACCAAAATCACACCAGAGCAGCCCCTGCCATCCCACTCAGCCCCTTGTCCTGCCACAGACTGCCTGTGACAGCCAGCAAACCTCTGCACTTTCCCCTCACCTCTGTGTCCCCCTCCCCTGTGCAGGGAGCAGATGTGGCAGTGGTGACACGCCACGGGAGGTGACACTGCTCCCTGTGGGTCCATATTAAACCAACATTGCAGTGAGTGGCAGGAGGCACTCTGCTAATAGAGGTTTTGTCCTCGGGATGAGAAATAAAACGTTCTGTGCCTCGTGGCCATTAAGAATCCCAGAGCGCTTTTCACCAGGCTGGGGTTTAGCACCAGTGTCCTGATCATATTCCCACACAGGTAATTGCATTTCACCTGCTTAAATTCTCCTGATGCACCAGCTGAGTTCTCCTATTCACCTCCTGAGCTGAAATCAGTAGCACCAGCAACACAAAGGTTGCTACTACACCCTGCTCTGCTGATGGCTGTGTTTTAGCAAGGAGCATCGCTTCCTACATACAGAGCATCCCAAATCCTTTGCAGAGCATCTTGATGCATGTGAATGGTGCTCTATATACCCACAAAATAACCAGTCAATAATGGGAAAATTGTGCAGTTCAAAATAAATTAGGCTACTTTCCCCACAAATCATTAGCTCAAAAAAAAAAAAAAAGGCAGAAACACAGCATATAGAAATTAATATCTTGGTCAGGTAAAGAAGTAAACATTTCTCTAATATAACTGAGAGTATAGATATTGATTTCTGAGCAGATAGGGTACTGCAGCCTCTAGCAATCCTATGATTAAATCACTAGCTTCAGCTCTGGCAGCACTGTTTCCTGTAGTTATAAAAAAAACCCCAAAAATTAAAATATATATGCAGAGGATATCTCCAGATCCCCAGAGCTGTTCCTCTGAGTAAACTGGCAAAATGTAAATATTTCCCTGAGGGATTCTGATCTAGTGCAAGATTACTGTACTGAAGTTGATCATTTTAGTACTTCTTTGAACAGGAGGTAGTTTCTGCCTTTCAGACTTGATTTGTTAAAGCTCTGAATAGAAATAGATTAAAAACTGCAACCAGCCTCTATGACAGGGCTTTCTGAACACTCTGTGGGCAAACAGATTTGGTGTTCTCACAGGCTCTGACCTGAGTGCCCAGGAAGTTAACACCACTCTTTCTTTGCTTTTACTGGACTTAAACCAAGGCTTCCCACTTGGAGGCAGCAGGCACTGCTGAGATACAATGCTCCCGCTGCCAGAAATGGAGGGTTTCATATAACCCAACAGCAGTAGCCACAACTGTGAAAAAGCAAAGGTCTTTTAAACCCTGTAACTTATCACAAGAGCAATCTGTGCCATAAACAGTGAAAGCAGAAATCTGATTAAAAAAAACCAAAACACTGAAATTGGTGGGCTGGGTTAATTGAGAGGAAAGCAAAACCTAGAGATGCCTTGGCAAAGCAAAATTTTATTATTGATCATCATATTTCTTACTGATTCAAGATTCAGTTCAAGAAAGTTTTTCATCTTACTTGTCTTTTCCCCTTTATGTGATGGAAGAACACAGAAAAAGAGTTTCATAAAAAGATTTCCTTAAAGCTCCTTAAATGTCTCAAATATTCAGTGGTATACAAAGGGATATATTTTCCATTTTAATTTAAAACAATGAGAAGCTAGAACATTAAACTGATAGAATTTTTTAATATTTAAATTAAATGAAGAACTTAAATGACAAGGCCAAGAATGAAGCACCATTGAAGCAGCAGCCCGCAGAAGAATGGTCTGCTAAAAAGGGTTAGACAAGAAATTCTCTAAATATGAATAAAATAGAGGAGTTACTGGAAATTGTGTCTTAATTGAACACCATTTATTCCTTATAAATATTTTCTATTTAAAGCCTAATGTGCATTAAATATTTATGAAATCTTTATTAAAGGAATTTCACAGTGGTGCAATAATTTTTGAATTGCTGAAACAATAGGCCAAAGAATTCCTAAGCTGGCAGATTTGATTTCTAGGGAATTAACAGCTCATAGGGGGTTCCTCCCAGACCTATGGACCCAAACAATTTTTGCCCCATGGCCACTCCTGACCAGGGGAGAGCTGTACTCTGGGAACATGGGAAAGGTCACAGATGATGCTGCCAGGACCTGCCTGCCTGTGTGATTCCTGCCAAGACACGTTTGGTCACTCCAGGAAAGCAAAACCTATTAGTGCAATTATGATGAGCACCGTGCTACAGAAAACAGGCTGTAGAATAAAAAATGTACACTATAGGGAGCTTGTGCTACATCAAGACTGTCTTCCTGGCAATAATATTTCATCAGGAAAATATTGTATGTACCACCTCTCCTCTTTGCTTCGCTTGAGGAGGTAGTTATAGTTATGAAATGTGTAAATGTGCTTTTATTTTACATCTTTCTCTTTGTTCCTTCCACTTCCCCTTCCTTCCTTACATGTTTTTATATCTCTTCATCACAGTGATACTGTCCCAAAGGGGGCATGTTTTGCTAGTGTTTGTTATTGTTACTATCAATATGTTCAGCCAATCATTTTATGTAAACTCCTTTTCTTCAACTTGGGAGTAATTTTTTTTTTCAAACAATGAAAAAATGTATATTATTTTTCTTATACAAGTATTATACATTAGTATAATGTATAATTATACTATATATATATACATATAGTATATATATATATATACACTATATATATAACTACTCTAGATAAGAGAGAAATTCCATTACCTTATTATTTTTCTTATACAAGTATTAAGGTAATACTATGTAAATTTTATTTACATTTTTTTTGAGCTGTAATAATCTTTGATAACATTTTATTCTGTTTCAAAGCTCATAGAATGGTTTGGTTACTCCTAAATACCTGTAAGCACTTCTTACGCATCTTTCGAGCAAACATGAAATCATAGCCAACAAAGCGGTGGAAGGAATGTCAGATTTGGTATTTTCAGAGAGACACAAGCAGAATAATGTGGCTTAGTATTTAGAAGTGTGTTTTTGCCTTGCAGATTTTGCAGTGGAATAATGCAACAGATCTTAGCAAATGCTTAAACCACTTCTGCTATTGACCTTGTCCTGCTGTCATCCATCACAGGGATAGTTTTCTTTTGATGTACATATCATGAGCTTGCCTTCAATTTTCAGTAATACATTGAGAAAATGAAGGAAACAGAGGAGTAACAGCAAATGCAACAGTATTATTTTTTCCCCTTTTGAAATTTCCTGAACTGCACTTTTCTTTCAAAGCGGCGAGCTTTCCGGGCATATTTTTAGAAAACACTAGAAGATGCATACTCATAGCTTCAGAAACAGGTTTCCTGGCTTTGTGCTGGTGACACAAATGTGAGGGCAGGGTTTTGTCCTCGCTCAGCAATCCCCTTTCTCTCTCCTGGCGCTCGCAGCCCCGCGACGCGCGGGATTCTGTACTCCGCGCGCAGCGGGAGCGGATCCCGCGCGGGTGAGGGAGCGTTTGGCTGCAGTTATTAGCTTGAAGTGTGTTTTGTCCTGCCTAGTTGACACTGCTCTGTGTGTCACAGCACTTCAGTTTGAGAAAGGGAGGTGAACCTCACCAGCTCCACTCTCATTTCTTACAATTTCTCCTCTCAGGAAGAAAGAAGATATTCACTGGATTTAGCTGTTTGTAACTAGCAGTGACAATACTTCTCCTGACACTGTCAAACTCTTTCTGAAAGCAAAAGCTGCTCTTCTTCTGACCCAAAGATTCTCCACACTTCAGGCAAAACCCACGTTTAGTATTACAGAGTAGAATTTTAAATTCCAACAAACTATTTTTCAGTCCTTAGGCTCTCATCTCCATGGCAACCAGGGACATTTGGGAAAATCTTGAAACTATGGAGTAGACACACACTTTATATTTTATTAATGCAATATTTCCTAAAGGAAAGTCCAGGTGAATTCCTTCTTTTCTCTATACCTAACTTGGCCTTATTTTTTAATGTTTTCTTGTTCTCTTGGAGAGCCCAGCTCTGCTACAACCTCAGCAGAATTCAAACAGAGCCCTCGCATTTTTCCTTCCCTGGATATCTTTCTGTTAGTCTAGTCTCAGATTCAGGAAAACCTTAACTTTTCTCCAACTGAGTTACACAATTTGTAATTTTTTTTTCTAGCTGTTCATCCATATAATCTCATGCAATATAATCTAGATCTTAAAGGTTCTTCAGGCACTTGAGGTGCCTGGAATGAGAAGAAAAATGAGTGTTCATCCAAGTCTCATTCTTATGTGTCTCAGCTGCTGCAGTTTCCACCCCTGTGGCCTAAATGCCATATGTCTTCACTTCTATCTGCTCAAAATTTTCTGCCAAAATAACTGTTTTGGCTCATAGATTTCTGGCATCAACTCCCTCATTTATCTCAGCAAGCTCCTTTCTGACTATAAGATATTTTATGGGTTTGCCATTTTATAGCTACTATCGTCAGCAGTATCAGTGCTGAAGGGTGGATGGTAAAAGTGACTATCTGAATAATATGAAGGAGAACAGCAGCACCATTTTTAATGCACACAACCATAATCATTATTCCTGTTTCTGTTTTGCTTATAATCAAGATGGAGCTGCAGGTGTGTCTTTTCACCCTTTACCCTTTTTAGACATCTCAAAGGTATAAAGCAGATTACATGCTATTGCCCCAGATTAATTTTTTTTTTTTTTTTCAGAATTAACTCCCAATTTACTCTTCCTTCCTTCCTCTCACAGTATCTAAACTGGAAGCTCTGCAGAACAGAAATGCTTTTCTTTCTATACTTTTGTAGGATAATTGTACAGAACACGACACAGCCGTAAAGGTTGAGCCCTTAGGGGCTAGTACAAGACAAATAGACACCTCTAACCAAGAGTAAAGGGATATTTTCATCACTCAGGACTTGTGCTAGGGAAATGATGCAGTCAGACTAAAGCAGATGAACAGAGATGGGTCCCACAAGATAAAAATTTTGGATCATTTATCCTGATGCACCCTGGTGTTCCAGAGACCCCAGAATAGCTCTTGATTCTTAATTGATGTTGTAATTCTTTGAGGTTTGGTTTGGGTTTTTTTATCTTCTCTGTATATTTGATTTCCTTACTGAGGACAAGGAATCATGGCTGGGAATGCACATTCTGCTTTTTTTTAACCCATTCATGATACAATAGTTGAAAAAGAAAATTAAAATTATCACTCAGAGATAAAGAAAATTGCAGCAACACTGGATTATAACCATTCTATTTTTTCATAATATATTACACTCAAACTTAGAGTGCAGCTCTGCAATACTGTTTGGGGCTTTCAGTATTAACTGATGCTTCATGTGATTGCATTAGTTATCTTTTTTTTTAAATAAAGTTTAATATATTTTTGTTAGTGCACCATCAGATAGCTAATAGGGTATAAAAAATGTCATTAGCTTAACCTCAGAAAGGTGTCTTAACTAGTGAACTATAAAATTCTGAGCTCTTTTAAGCATCACCTGGAGAACTGGGAGGCATCTTGTCTCTCCTTAATTCACAAATCTGAAATTAAATATCCTGAAATACTTGGATAAGCAAATAATGAGTGCTGCTTATGCAGTTAGCTCACAGATATGGTCACTGCCAGAAAGGGCAGAAAAGAAGAAGCTGATGTGAGAAAAAAAATGAAAATATATTAATGGGATTTCAAATGCAAAGGGAAAAGTCGTCATGCACTTAAAGTAAAACTAAGTATCTGGGGGTTTTTTATTTTTCTTTTTTAATCTAAAGTCATCTAAAATGACTTTGTCTAAGCAACTGTGTCATCTCATTAGATAACTCCAGCCAAGAAATTTGACCTGCACAGCTGAACATGTATATCCAAAGAGACTTCCAAGCAAGCCCATGGGATTTCATAGAGGTTTTGCAAGAAGAAAGTTACATGACAACTTAATTAGATTTTGGTTATATTCTGTATAGCTTTATAATTAATACTGTTTATTACATCTCTATCTCTACATGCAGGTACCTACACAGCCATACAGATAAAGGCTGGTCATTTGGCAATGGTTCTTTGTTAAATATTGGAAAAAATTTCAAATTTTAAGAGCAAGCATAGAGTTATAATGCATTGAATACAGCTTGTTTTAGGCAGAAGAAACTTGCCAAGAATCAAGACTCCACTCTCTGCAGTCCAACTTAGTTGGACTTCCTTTGTTTAGTATTAACCACCCTATGAAAAGTTACAGGGATAGCCTGTGGATGAACAATAAATTGCAAGCTAACAAACTTTTAGACACAGCTGCCATTAAAATATAAAGAAAAATGTCTTTTCAAAACTTTGACCAGAGATCTAGTCAATCAGAATTTCAAATTTATTGAAAGATATAGAATAAATTATGCAAGATGGGGATTTGCTTGAATTTGGCCCTGTGTTTCTGTATCTCCATCTCTATTATTTACAACAATTTTTCTTCATTATTTAGGCAAAGATATATCAGAAATTGGAGGGAAAAGGTGTATAAAATCTTTTGTCACCTTTACTACAGCAAATCTGTATCATATTTAACAGCCTTTATACAAAAATTGGCAAGTTTCTTCTACTTCTTTAATAAGAGTAGGAATAAGGCCAGCTCTTTTACTTCCTCTGTTCCTCAATAATCCATTGCTTTCTTTTCCCTTTTAACATTATATCTCAGGTGAAATCTCTATTCTTCATGCTCCTAACCCATTTTTGCCGTTGCAATTATCTAAGTACATTATATGTACAAGAAAAGCTATTTGGGGAGTGAATTCTTATGAAAAGATGACACAAGAAAAAAAACATACTTAATCTGTGAGCCAGATCCTCTAGAGCTACCTCACAGCAGAGATGTGGAATTAAATAACAGCAATGCTGTAAAAGTGGCAGCACAGTTTCACCTTTCCCCTTTCCTTATGTTTTCATCAACAGAACCATCAGCAAGGATATCATAAGTAGCTTTTATGAAAACTGAAAAAAAACCTCCAACCCTACATAATTCATTAGAATAAGATACAAATTTCAAAAAAAAACCAACCAAAACCAGCCCTGTCTCTCTGTATATGGATACAGTTACACAAGTTATTCTTACTTCTGTCTTTGCACAGTCACACATTCTATGCACTCCTTTGCTGTCTGGTCATAGGCACAAAGTGACTTGAAAGGGAAGGATGTATTTAAACTCTGACTTCACAGCCCTAGGGTGCATGTCCAAATACATGCAGATAGCCCCAGTCCCACATCTTTTGGCTTTTCTGCTTTTCACAGGTTTACATCACTTGACCATCACAGCTTGATGAATTGCATTTCAGCTTCCTGAATCTCAGATTGGTAACAACCATCTTTCTTATTTCTGGAACCTCAGCTTAGTATTTGAGTACCTTAAGATCAATGCACTTTGGGCTGATGCTTTTTAGCACTCCCAGCTATGAAAAAGTTCACCTGAAAAAACCCTTCTGCTGTAAGAAGGGCTCTTAGGTGTCGTAATTGGGACACAAAACAAAATGCCTCTACTCTCTGTGGTAGGGACTAGCAGGTTGCCATATCAAGAGGTGGAAAAAGGAGAAATAAAAGCCTTCTGTTCATAAAAAGATTGTGGGACTCCACTTTTCTGTCTTTGGCAAAAGAATCCTGGAGTGAATTTGCTGTGCTTGATGATGAGAACTTGGCCATACCATCTGCTTGAGAACAGACTCCAGCCAAACACAGACCTCTGCAGGTGGAGAATATGAGCAACTGATCCATCCAGCTACAGTGAGCAGCGCTGCAAAGCCATCTGTTGGAATTTTGCTAAAGATCTGGATGTCTGCATCTACCCCATGGTTTGTGGTTTGTGCTCCCCACAGGGAAAGCCTCACCTCTCTTGACCTGCTGGCAGTGCTCTGCCTCAAGCAGCCCGGCTGGCCTTTGCTTCAAGAGAACACTGTCAGGACATGGTCAATTTGGTGTTCACCAGTGACCCCAGGTCCTCTTCTGACCATCTGATTTTCATCCAGCCAGCCCTCTTATTTGTTTATTCTTGTTTAGGTGTGGCACTTTGAATTTCCTTTGGCTTGAAATTTTCCTCCCACTTCCTTCACATGTAGTAAACTATTAAATTAATTTTTACCAAAAAGACCTGTGCACAAATGATGAGCTGAATGTAAGAAACAGTATCACAGCAATGCAGGAGGAAAAAGAAAGAAATTTTGGAATAGCTTTGCAAAATGACGGCCAAGGACCTGTTAACGCTTCTCAAAACCAGTGACAGAATATTCTTCATTCAGCTTGTAACCTCCTATCATAAAATGATGCCTGTGCCAAAGGAATTGCAGGACACAGGCCTGGAATATTCCTTTTACTTTGCACACTTCATCCTTGAAGCATGCTCAGATTTTTTAAAAAATGGTGTTCACTTCACCAACTAAATGTTCATTCAAATATTACAGGTATTGTAAGCAGAGCTGACAACAGCAGCTAGAAGTAGAATCTGTGAGTCACTTCCTGTGACAGGACTCTCTCTTCAGCTGACTCTAGTTACATGACTTTTTAGCCCCAAGGCTCAACTTTTTCTTCAATTTTTTATTTCTCTTTCCCATGTCACTTAACATATTTCTGCTCCTTCCAAGAAATAAACTGATTTTGACAAAGGTTTCACCCTGACATGAGAGTACTCAAATTCTTCTCCAAGAATCCCAGTTCACACATGTACAGTAGCAATGTGCTAGAATTTGGATAATCTCCAGCATTAGATACTGCTCAAAGATATTCCCTGAAATTAATCCTCTTAGATATGATGACTCCTTTGCTACAGACTCTCTGAAGTGAGAACGGGGACAATGGCAACACAGAAGAGAAAATGAAACCATTTTCTGGAGTATAACAAAAGAAAAACAGTTTATCCCATACATCATCACTTAGAATAATCATGTAAACTTTAAATGAGTCCTGCTTACTGTCTTTATATCAGAAGTAAGCAGATAAAAGCTATCTTCAGTCATTAAAGAGGTATTTCTGCCCATTTGCTGTAGCCACTTCACACCTTTGGGCATTTAAGTGTATTCTGGGATAAATCAGAATGAATGCCAGTTGACACCAAGCTCTACAGAGTAAGGTTCATTACAGGAAATATAGAATCCCATACTGACTTCAGGTACAAAAGCAGAATCACCAACAACTGCTTTGTGAGACAGTTATCCAGACAGTAAGTACAGAAATGCCAAGCATTGCCAGGTCAACATGAAACTTATCTACACAAAAACATACAGGGATTTAAAACGAATAGCAAAAAAAAAACAACAAAAAAAACCCAAAACAAACCTAAAAATAATATCAACAAAGCATTTTCAGATTCTCTTCTGAATACCTACAAAACATTTACCCTTCAGAAAGTTTCAGTCCTAAATACTCAAAGATTTTGGCCCACTCTGGGTTCCAGCAAGCACTGAATTTCTTAATGGATCAAAGCTAGTAAAGAGTTCCATTATGGCAGCCAATCCAATTGACAAGCTTTAGGGAGACAAAGAATCACAGCAAATGCAGTATTTGTACCCTTTAGGACAATTTCACTCATTTCCTTTGTGATTAGAAGGCAATAAAAGAGATGAGATAGAATTATACCTGGATGTTTAAGAGTTTGCACTTTTAGTGCCAGCTGACTTAAAAATAAAAATATTGATCACAAATATCCACAGGAATCATGCTGAATTTCTAATGCACATGGCTGAAGGAAAGGCAAGTAGCGACTTTAACACAGTTAAAGTGCCCATTACCACAACTATCTGTAGGGGAGTTTAAATTACAAGCTTCTACCTAAAAAAGTAGAACTGGCTCTCTAAATCACTCCCAGTTCCACACAACACACAGTGACACGGCCAATATGTCTCAATACATTTCCTGGAGATGATTTAAAAGAGACTGCAGCATGTACTTCAGGTGGCACAAAACCAAAGGGAATAGGTTTAAGGTGCTCCAAAGAGTATTTCCCTCTAAACTCCCTCCCTGCATTTCCCTCTAAACTCTGTAATGATCTGTATTAAATATTTAGGCTGTTGGTGGCTCAGAGCATCTGAAAAAATGATGGCACATGTCTTAATGTGAACCATTACCTATCAACCAAAGCAACCCCCAAATCCATCAGGTATAAAATCTAATTCACTGGGGAAGGAGCCATATATTCAAAAAGCAGTGTTAAGATTTTTAAAGAAACAGAATAGAGTCATTAAAATCAATCAGAACAAAATAATCTGACAATTGAATTTTCTTCTCTGTTTTGCTGTTCTTTTCATCTTCAGCTTAGTTTTCCTAATAATTGTTTTGCCAGTAAAACCCAATGATTCCTTCTGTCTGGCACAGGTTAGGAAATTGTTCACCTAGAAGAAAGGGTGGTATCCTGTGAAACACACTCCCAGGATTTCCAGTAACACTTCCACTACATTCAATGAAGCCATTCCTTGTGCTCTCTTTTCTGCCCTTTCTTCTAAATCATCTTCAGTCCAAGAATTTCCAGGGCAACATAATCTTGAAATTTAATGAAATCACACAGAAAGAAGTTTCCTGTCAGAACCCTCTTCAAAGTACTATGGTTGTGAAGAATGAAACACCATCTCAACTGAGTCAAGATATGAAGCCAAAAGCAGTTTTCAGCCTCAGGAAAAAAAAAAAAATAAAATAAAAGGGGCACAATAAACAATGAAATGCAGCAAATAGTTGGAATAGAAAAAATAGTGATGAAAAAAATCCATCTTTACTTTATATCTAGCAGCTGTCTCCATATAAATCTACCTAAATACCTAATGCAGCTGAAGTATCTGGAAAAAACAGTTTGGCCTGAGAAAGGAGACTGAGATTTTTCTGGTAAGAGCCTTTCAAATAATGGACAGCAACAACTTATCTTCAGTTCAAGCAGCAGACAAAGCTTTGATTTCTGCTAAAGTCTGAGTTTTGGCTTCTCTACAGTGAGTATGTTGGCACAAGCAAAGACAAGGATCTTTTCTTATAAGAGACTGTTAAGGCCCTTGAAGGGCATCATGCTGAGCTACCAGAATGACTGAGCAAGCAGAACAAGCCTGGGGATTAATTCCTTGTTGGGATCTGGAAATGGGAGCTAAGGGGAACCATGGATCACAGACCATGATGCGGATATCAAAACAAATATTGTTATAACTAGGCACCCATTCCGAGGTCCCAATGACTTGGCAAAAACTACTTCAGCTCCAAGAACCTCATGGACTGTAGCAGCAAAGGGAATTAATATTTCCAAACTCATAGGAACAACCTAAAATTTCTAGGAAAATCCCACATTTCCAGAATTGGCCTCTGAGCCAATTTTAAATATGGTAGATAAGGGCAGAGGAAATATTTTAGTGATTGAAATGCCCCAGAAAGATCAAAAGCTAAAAGGTGTGCATGTGAATGATTGAAAAGGTACAGCCATAAAAAATAGTTATATTTTAATTCACAGACTTTGTTGCTATAAATCTGCTTTATCTGCTGACTTGCAAAGTTATATAGACTAAAGATCTGAAATTCCAAAGAAATCACAAAGCACTTCTTGATTTTGGCTTATTTGTGGCCAGAATTTCACTAACCATGTTGCAAGGAGGAATTTCCAGAATGTTCTGTAGTGTAACTAAGGCAGCCACATCTTCCCAGTCCTCTACCACTCATTTCTTACCTTATCACTGATATTTCCACTAAAAGCTTTCCTGAATCAAAGTTTCCTCTAGAAACATGACCCTTCTTGAGTATGATACACATCTAAATAAGATGACATATTTAGATGGTAGGTAAATCCTTAATGCCAACACAAACAGCTTCAGAGAAGGGAAAATGTCATTTTATTCTTAAAAGGAGACCAAAATACCAACTGATAAACTGGTCAAACAGGGCTGGATCACAATTTATTTCTGACCTTTTAACGTTTTCAGTTCTCAATGATTTTCTGTCATTTCTGCCTAGCTTGGACCCAAGACCTGTCCCAGAGGTGTTTAGCCTTATGTGGCTACTTAACTTTCAGCCTCCATTTTCAAGATTGGAAGATAAGTAACTAATTGTTGCTGAGACACCCGAGGGTTTATCAGCTGTCCAGATCTACCAGGTTGGAGAAAGCCCTACATCTGGAAATTTTGTTGTACTCATTCTGAACGAGGCAGAGTTTTATATGACAACGTGGTTAGAGCCTCCTGCTGTTGGTGTCATTATCAAAGATGCCCTGCCTGGCGTTCTGCTAGGCAGCCATCAAATCACTTTCATTTTAAACATAACCACTCTATCTTGAAATGAAGCAGAATAAACTCATTTAAAAATCCACTCCTTTAAAAATACACAGGTACAAACTTCCATATTATTACATTCCTTTAAGAGTTTGGCTGGTTGTTATCTGAGAAACACATCCTGTGTGCCCACCTAGTGCACACACAATGCTGGTAGTGTGTGGAAAATTCCTCCACTGATGTTTATGCTGCCAAGTGTTTTATCTCACATCGCTTTGCTTTTTATTTTTCTATATAACATCTGAGCAGCTGACAAAGCACAGATGCTGCAGGAAGGTAAAAAGAGCTATTTGAAACAGAATTCTGCATTTTTATGTGCTTTAAAACAGCCATTTATAGGGAAGTATTAAACACTGCTAAGAAAAATGCCTCTTTGAAAGACAGACTGAAGCCCATACAGGTACAGGTGTGTACAAGGATTACATCAAGATAACAACAAAATGCTTCAACAGTATGCTCATAGTTTAGAAAAAGAAAAAAAAAACCCACACATCCATCAAGTCTGTTGTTTATCCAAAGCAGTTATTGCCCTTGAGTTACATTTCTAGACCTTATTGAAGAACAAGCGATACATTGTTAACGTTTAGATCAATAAACAATTATTGTTCTTTGTGAGATGCTGAAAGGGGATTTAGAGACTTTACAGGTAAGAGGCATAATTTACCAGAGGCTGTCAAACAACTGCAGCACGTTCTTTCTCCTTGTCTCTTTGTCTTGCTCTGGCAGAGGCAACTAGTCTGATCCCAGCCAGCTCCTTGCCCCGTGGTGTGAATTCCCACAGCATCAGCAGGAGCCTCAGCTCCTTCCAATGCTAAGTGTAGCTGTGGCAGGGGCTTTGAATGTTTTTTTTTTTTTCCTGCAGCTCCCCAACAGCCATGATTCACCTCAACTATTGCTTCACCAGTTTGTAATGATTACAGCTTTTAAATAAAATAAGGAAACCAACTGACAAGTTTGCTTCCTTGCAAACACATAAATAATGCTGCATAGTAAAGAGCTTCTTCTCAACTGAAAAGCAGAACAAGCCCTCCACTTTCTTTAGAAGTGAAGTAATTAACACTGCCAGCCACAAGCATTTTGTAAATAATGAATGGCCTGAAATCCCAAGCACTGTGGCTGTTTCCCCTATGCATCCCTACAAGCTCCCATTTTCATACTCTCCCACTTACAATGGTGTTTGTACAAAAGGCTCCCAGAATGGGACAATTTAGCCTTTGCTAAAAATAAGGTTATTGATCAGCTGGGTTTACTAACCAGGATAGTGTCATACTGTTCCTTTCTCCTCATTTTCTCACTTGCTAAAGAATCCTAAAATCCATCCCCTCCTTCTGCCTTGTTACTGCCTCTACAGGGCTTAGTTTGATCAATTGCATCAGGAATGAAGCTTAGATTCATGAGCGTGGTAGGATCTATAAAATAGATCATAAATTGTTTCTGAGGGAGCTTAGTAATGATAGTTTGCTAACACCTGCTACTACTAAATACTCTCTTGTCTGATTTTTAGAACCACAAGAACAACTGAATCCAAGAAAACCTTAATAACAATGTGTCACCAAAAACAGTTATTGTGAACTGAGTAGAGTATGAGACGAATTGATGCTCTCCACAGATCACTGGTGCTATTAAGATAGCAGCCAGTGCCCTCAGACTGGATTCTGCTTCCCCTTGTGATACATCTCTTTGGTTGTACTCAGGTGCTCCAGGGCCAGTTCATGCAAACAAATCAGTATCTTGTAAAGACACAGCAAATTTCACTTGAAACTCTGGCATCAAAGTGCTATACAAGCATTAAAAGCCCAGTAAATAGTATGTTATGTGAATAAAGGAGCAGAAGAGCAGGAAGGTCATGTTTGGCTGTTGCAAGTGATTTTGCAAAAGCCCTGGATAAGAACCAAGGAACCCTCAATAATATGACCCCAACCTCTGAATGTGGAGTGACAACTGCTACATACTTCATTGCTAGGTAAGAATTATTCAACTTGCATCAGTCAAAATACATGAATGTGATATCTCTTATACCCTATCTTGTGAGAATAAACACATTTCCTGTGTGTTGTATATGTGTAGGTAACCTTGGGCTCTTTTTTCCTCAGTTTGTTTCATGGGCAGTGAAGTGTGGACCTGCCAGATCTGCCATATCAATATGCTTATATCTTTCACAGAAATGTACATAAAACAGTAAAGAGCAGCACACTCTTTGCAACACAAACAACAAACCTGTGGTAGAAAATATCACAATAAATAAATATGGAGCAGAATATGAACAGAATTCCCCCCCTCAATTACATTTTTAAAATATCACAGGTTAACATCAACTACCCCTTCTGTCTACTGCTGTCCTACAACAATCAGTTAGACTGAAATGATTAAAAGAAATTAAAAAAAAAAAGATGTAATCAATTTGACACTGGGGCTTTAGAACCCTTCCTTGGATCATTTTAGAGGTTTAGGAAAAAAAGAAGTACTTAAATGATTCAATTTAAAGTACTTAAATGATTCAATTTCTCTAATGCTCATGAGTGCTTCTCATGCAATCGCTGGAACTGACAAATGAGGTTAAATAAAACAAAACCAAAAAAACCACTAGAAGTGTTTTTAGATTTGTTAACAGATCTCAGATGTTACTAACACCACACCACAGAGCTCTCTCTGAGCAGGCTACAGCTGCTCAAATCACAATACTATGGATTTGAAATTATACTGGTGATGTGTAGACTGGGAAGAGACCCAACCTTACTTCCTTGCTAAACCACACATGCAGCAACCTCCTGTAGGGATGTCTTTCCCTAACAAGAATGCACCACAAAATTGGGGATCAAAGAGCAGCTTTCATTCCTCTCCTATTTGCTCTGAGTCATCAGCTTTCCAATCCACTCCTCTTCCATATGAGAGAAGAGCCAGAGCTATTTTGGAAATATTCTTGTGGTGGATTCAAAGAAAGGAGCAAGGATAAACCAAGGTACATTACCTGAAAAACTCTGAAAATAATCTCAGTAGTGGAGTTACCCCACACAATTACGCAAATCAACTTAGGATAGCGTTTTGAAATGAAGGAAGCCAAAAAACTAAAAAAAAAAAAAAAAAAAAAAAAAAAAAAAAAGACATAGCACAGAGAAGACCTACATACTATTCTCTGAGGCAGTATGCTTTTACTTCATAATTTACCTACTAATTTTAATTTTTAAAAAAAATACTTTCTACATTTCTGTAGAAATGCAGAAAATCCTTGCACTTTGTCATCTTATCTTCCCTACACAAATTTTTCCTTCCTAATTGATCTGCAATAATCACTTCAGAATACCTTGATAAGTGATAACCCATCACCCAGACATCAATTCTTTTGATATATTATCATTTAATTCTAAGATGCTTTTTGAAGCATGAAAGTAACACAAATGGGAAAATGATCACTGAGAAGCACATTCAGCTCTTTAGGATACGACAAAGAATTTGTTACTCAGCAGTCACAGAGAAATTGTTTCCAAACAAGTCTGAGACTTGCAACATCTCCTGTACACATCAGAAAACAACTGAACTGAAAGAGGGCATTTACTCTTGGGCAGATTAAAGGGTTCTTTTTCAGATTTTGGTGTGTGTTTCACACATGCTGTATGTGTACCTCGGAGCAGATTTGGAAGTGTATTTCTGCTTCTACTAGGCAATCCTTTAAAACTTTTCACAGCCATGTTTGCTGCTGTGACTGCTGTCAAGTATTTGGTTTTCTGTCAGCTAAGCAGAGCATCAAGTCAAGTTTCCTTGCTTCACAAGGCTCTGTATCATTTATACTCCATTTAATGTCTTTTCTACTTGTCAATACGCTAAGTGGGACAAGAGTGAATGCGTGAGTGTGTGTCTGACTTTTTTGCAATGGATAATTCAGAGTATCTTAAACATTTTAGGTGCATCAAGTATAGCTTGACACGCTGTAACACAGTTTTCTTAACAAAAGAGAAATCAGCAACTCAAAGATGCTTCACTAGTGTAAAAATATCCATGACTTCTAAATGGTAAACTTGGTATTTTTATATGACTGAATTTTGGAAACATATTCTTCAATCCTTTTCTTTTTTCCATTTTAAGCAAGCTTAGGAAAGCATGACAGATTTATTATACTTTATCCACCATATCTGATGGTACCATTTCCTCCTGCCTAAACAGAACTCCTATGGTACCAACTTCATATTTCCATTTTCAGAAAGAGCAACTATTTCAAAATACAGACTTTGAACTTATGGTTTTTTTGGGTTGCTAGGCAGTCTCATTTAACACGAGAACTCTCAGAAAAAGAATCACTAAATAGTTTTTGCACGTTGCTTTATCATGGAAACTTACTACAAACATTTTTTAATTACCTTCTTTTCTAACTTTGGACTGAGACCCTTTCCAGCTGCCACCTGCCTGTGATGTGTCACCAGCAGGGGACACCGGAGGGAGAGCAAAATGCCAGCTCTGCTGAAATCACTGCCATCAGCTTTAACAAGGGTGTAACATAAGGTCGTCTCAAATAGCTGTCACAGCTGCCCTTTTCCTACGCACAGGCACGTGTAAGGGCATGAACTGTCCTGATAAAAACCCTGCTGTTTCAAATGAGCGAGGGAATGTAAGTTCATACCAACTTAACCGAGAAATTCTTTTAGTTGAGGTCTCTGGTTTGCTACTTGTCCTTTTCATTCTCATTTCTCCAACTCCTTCCCTTATAGCGAGACTCATTGTAGCAAAACCCTGACACCATTACAGCTGCTAAAAAGTTTTTGAAATTTCCTTTTCTCTGCTGGGCTGAGTTAGGGAATCTTCAAGGCCATTTTCATTATAAGCCTGATCTTCACCTACTTATCATTTACAGGGATGATAATTGGTTGTGACAGTGAGGTGTCTGTGATAACCTCTTGCAAGATAAAATGCCCACTATATATTTCTTGATGGTATGACATCAGAAAGATATCCCTACAATGAAATGTGCATTATTAAATTTATATAATACCTACTTTATCTACTCTCTGTTTAGATCAATGTCACATATTTAAACAATATCAGTACAGGCAGATTCCCAAAAGAAATGCTTATAAATTATACTTGTAGAAAACTAGGGCTGTTCTTCTGTGTTGCTGTTTCTCATTTTGAAAGGAAAAATAGGTTTAATTGTAGTTGTGAAAATATCCACTGTTTATAATGCCTACAGTTTATAAGAGGTCCATTTTTCTGACTTGGATAATTCTGCCTTTCTCTTGGTGGTTGTTTCCATTGCAGGTGAACAGTTGTGCATTCATCAGTGGAACCATCACACCTTTATTTCATGGAGCAGTGGAGACGCACTCCCCTGACCTCAAACTTCAAGAAATGGTGCATTTTTCCTTGTGTACTGAGATTAGGCAAGAAGAGAAGAGAAAAGCATCAAAATGTCTATCAATGAGACATGGAGTGATTCCAGCGAGAAAAGTACTGGAATAAGATTGAGTTGCCAAGGTTTAGGCTTGTTCTCGTTGCACCTCAAATTGATATAAGGCTTTTCAAAGAAATAAGAACTGCTGCTAGAAAAAGCATTTCTCTCTTTAAGGGCAAAGATAGGAATTCAGACAGATGCTTTGACATTTTCTTAAAAATCAATGGTCGCCTCCCAGACCAGGCAGGTTTCTTTACAGTTACACACTGGCAGAAGTCTTCTGAATAGTAGAAATCTAAATCAAGTGACAATATGTTCTATTATGACTAATACAAATGTAATGACAGCCTATGGCAAAAGAAAAATATATAAAATCGTTTTCTCCAGGTGAATAAAATGTTCACTTTTCCCCCAGACTTTTGGAATGTGCATTTGAGCTCTTCATCTGGAATTTCTTTAAAGGAAATTGCAAGATCAAGGGATGTGATTGACCTTGACTTAGGGTAGGCATCTAAAATAAATCAGACTAATCACAGTCTGCTTCTCTCTAGCACCCAAATAGGCAATCAAGGCAACTAGCTAACAGAATTAACTGATGCATTTCAAGCAATTCAAAGGAAAGTGATTTCACTGAGTCCTGGGAGTACAGCCTTTTCAATTCAGTAGTTGTATCAGTCACAGTTTTGGGTAGATATTCAAACATATTTTTCAACTTCTTATGCCTGGAAACAGGCAAACAGGCATAAGAAGCCTCAAGCCTCTATTGTAAAACAAAATTAAATATTGAGATTAATATCTGACTGGTTTGAGCCCTTCTTAACAGAATACAGGCTAAGTGTGCTGACTGATAAATTGAATCTACTGCAAAACACAGAATTTTTTGTTTTCACTGAAAAATTAATGGTTATTCCTAATTTAACATTGATTTTCAACAGCACTCAGTGAAACAGTCAGCAGCCATACAATGGCTCACAACATCTAAAGGTTGGTATATTCTCCCTGACACATAGAACCATAAAATACTCAGGGTTAGAAGGGACTTATCTTCTACTTCCAGCCCCTTACCTTCTACCAAGACAGCAGAGTGGTTGAGGCTTGCTCTAAGCTTAAAAGTGAGTCTCAGAAGACAAACAGGACTTTTTGGCAGATGAAAATATGCGCTCACGTTATGGGTGCTACGCCTCATGTGTTCAGTTTTTTCCATACTTCACGAATGAATTCTGATTTCTCTGAGTTCTCTGTGTCATCTATATTAGCTACTCTTTGCTTCTGTATCCCACTTTTCAAAAAGTGTCTGGATTCCATTCTTACAAAATAAAATGGATATTTGACCTCCATTTTGTTTCATTGTGAATTTTTGGTTACATTACAGCAACACGTTGGAGGGTTTATTTATTTTTTAGTTATTTTAAAAAATCACCTCCAGGGAAGCTCTGCCTGCTGCTGATGAGCTGCAGTTCATCTCCCCAGCACCACTAACTAATGAAGACACATACTAAAATCTCTCCTCCACTCTCCACATGAGAAATAATTGAGATGAAAAGTATAATTGCTCTGAACATTTAATGGCCTAAGGTGTGAAAAATTGCCCCCCCAGTTTGAGAGCGCAAACCAATGGCTGACAGGCTCTGCTGGCTGAGCTGAACAGAGTTTTCTTAGGCCCTGAGACAAGAAATCCTGGATGAAGAAAGGACTATTTTTCCCTTGAAGCACAAAGTACATTTTTATGACCTTGAACATACTAACAGAAATACAGACCAACATGTGCAAATTAAAAAAAACCTGAGTCCCAATCAAAACATAACACTTCACTGCCCATGCTTCTTCCTCTGAGGAGACAATGAGATAACAGACAGCATCTTGACAGATACTTAGTCACATTGTGGGATGTGTAAAGTCCAGCAATAGAAAAGTACAGAAATTGGGGTGGTGTAAAAAGAGCAAGGTAGATATTTCCAGCTGTTTCTCTAAGATGGAAATCCAGGGGGAAAGAGTGAGGAGAGGGAAACAAACTGCTTGCAGTGAAAAGGTCTGTAAAATTACAGATTTAAAAAAGAAAAAAATAATAATAATGCCTTTTAGCCTGCAGTCAGCAACAAACAAATGATTATGTAACTTTGAAAATGTTATGCTTTTCTTTAGTGACCTTCTAACATGCAAGATGCTGTAAAAGCAAAAGAAAAACCTACAAAATCAAAACAACCTCTTCAGATTATTTCCAAAATTACTTGCCCTTAAATAAACTTCAGCACTAAAAGGCTTTAAAGCTTTTACAAAACTTTCTCTCTTGTATTTTTGTTTCTACCAACTGCAGAAACAAAGTTGAGGTAAGATTTTGTTTCTCCACAACAGGAATTTTCCCTAAATTATAGTTTGTTAGTTGTACTCAACTTGGTAAGACAGACACAAGACCAAAGATAAATCAATCTTTGCTAAGAAATATTTTTAGACTTCTCTCTCAATCCTAGATAATTACAAACGCTGATATTTAAAATATATATAATATTAAGTACAAAGAAAAAAAAATTACAAAAATTCAGTACTATTCCAAATAATGTACAAACATGGAAACAGAAAATGATTACTAAGGTTCTAAATAGACTAAAATTTGGCAAAGTATCCAGCAGGGCTTCAGGCTTTTTTTTTTTTTCATGGAATTTATATTATGGGGGTAGAATTATTTCCTGTTCAATAAAAAATAATTAATGTTGAAGCCTTCCAACAAAGCTCACTTTAAACTTATATTAGAATTTTTTTTTTTTTTTAACTGAAATCTGGATTCTGGTCTACCTATTCCTCAGGAAACATCCCAATTTACTGTGAGGCACAAAGATACACCCCAAACTTCTCTTCCCCGGCTGTTCTCCCCAGCTCAGCCCCAGCGTGGAGCAGTTCTGTCTTCTGGCTGCCTAAGTCATGTCACAGATTAGTCACTTCTGATTCTTCAAAAGAACCCCAAACCTGCCCAACTTTCAGGGCTCAGGCATTCCAGACTCATAGTCTCTCCTGGACTTGGCAGAGTTCCTAGAAAATAAACGGCATTGCCTCACGTGAGGCTGAGCTGACCGAGGCAGCAGGAAGGGATTTTTGGCCAGGTGGGATTTTTTGCAAGGGAGGATCCATTAAAGACCATCCTTCCCTTGCCTTGGCTGCTCTCTGCAGCACAGGGAACAGGATTCTGTCCCAAAGGACAAGAGGCTCAGCTGAACACACATTTTAGGGGAAGGCAGGCAGAGGCAGGAGGGTACAAAGCAAGAGAAATTTCTTTCTCCCTCCCCTTCCTCATGGCCAACAGGAAGAAATTATTTCTGGCAAGAAGGAAGGTCTGCTCTGACTGGGGTGTTTCCAACACATGAGTGCTTGCAATGCAGATGAGAACAGTAAAATGCACTGTTTGCAAAGAGACTCCTTTCCCAGGTAAAATCATCTCATTTTTACTGCTAATTGCCAGAGTCATGGTGAACAGTGTGAAATTGCCCATCAATACCCAGTTTTCCTCCCTCATGGTTTATTTTACTGCTACTGTGCTGCAGTTTTATTAACACAATCCTTGTAATACTAGACACATTATTGTCACAACATTTTAAGCCTGTGTTAAACAATCACACTGAAGACCTGTGGATGCCAAATGCAATCCAACCATTAATTTGAGCTGAGAACTCAAAAAGATAAAACCCAATAAAATAATCATATATTTTGGAGGCAGGACCCATATTTCTGTTTTGCTGTAACAATAACAAGGATGAAGTTTTTATCTAGACTAAGTGAATCCAAATTCTGCAGCCTTTGGAATATGTGATTGTATTTTTGATTTTTCAAGACAAAAGCATTCCTGTTACAAAGTGTCAGCTATGAAATATATGAAAAAAAGTGGCATGGCAAAATTCTGCCAGGAATTGCAGCATAGAGCCAAGTGTCCTGTTTGACTTAAATGCTTTTAATTAGAAATAATGCAGTGTGAAGTGTACATGAATTCATAACTTGTAAAGTTAAATAAAAAAAAAGAAAAATTCAGTTGCTTCTGTAGGGGAGCAGTCTGAATCTTTTCCAGGGGTGTATTTCATATTCAGGACAATGCTATGAAGCAGCTGAGCCTAGCAACTTACAGACAGCAGAAATTACTCTCCTCTGTATTCAGTTTAAAAAAAAAAAGATTGCCTATATAAATGCTGCTCCTCATTATCATGAGGATGATAGCTATTTTAAAAACAAACTGAAAAATCCCCATGTGGGCATCTTACATGCTCATTTAAAATATTCAGAATGTAAGGTATTAAAGAAATCTCAGCGAGAACCATTAAAATTAAAAGAGGAATATTAAGTTCCAGAGCTAAGTGGTTTTGTAGGATTATTTTTTTGACACTTCAGTTTTGGCAAAGAATTTAGAAAACATGAATGCCCCTGAAGCACCTGAATTTATGACAACCCCCTCATGGAATTAAACAAAGAATCCCTGGAAGTACCACCCCCATTTGCAGTGATACAGTACACAATGAAAGCATAAACTGATTTAGAAAGTCTGTACTTTCCTTTAGACAACAAGTACCTATTACCTTTTTCTCGACCATGCAGCATGTCAGAAAGCACAACAGCAGCAAGAGAAAATGAAAGAAATCTGTCATGGTGGCTGTAAGTCATGCAAGAGTAAAGCCAGATGGACGTGGGAGAGTCTCTTTGCAATGACCCTTCTTCAGACCCTTCTGCCACCATCACTGATGTAACTGTATTCTGTCCCAAGATGAATGATTGTCACTGATAAGATGAAATAAATAGACAATCAGCTTCCTGATTGAAATTCCCCCTACTTTTCTTTTTTTAATTTTTTTTTTCTTGTTTGGTGGCACTGTTTAATCACTGATTGATTGACTGATTTGAAAGCAGGGTCAGTTTCTGTCTTTGCCCTGGGTTATCTTCCTGACAATGTGGGCTCAACCATAGCTGGAAGCATCTGAGATCTTCTGACCTGTATTAAGATTTCAGAGTCTTGCATTCCTGATTCTCATAGTAATGAGCTAGCTAGATACAAACAATGCTCATTTTCTGTACAGATACATACACTCCACCCTCATTATAAAACTATTTTCAAAAGCCAAGCATATTGAATGCTATAACAGCAATGCCAGTTCTCATGACTTAGTCATGAGGCACACGAGTTTTTTGTTTAAATTTGATGTTCTCACGATCTCAATATTTTTCATGCAAATCTTGTTATTTCTGCATCCTTTCACACTGCAGCTTAAATTGCTTGTCAATTGTATTGCTCTCCTTGAGTGCAGTGCTTCCGAGATGCAGTGGCATGATTTTATACATCTATTTATAACTATTACTTTAGCTTTTTAACTCTTAAAAAAGATGTAATACATCATCCAGAATCTCTTAACAGAGCCAGATGAGTTGGAAGCAATATTTTGGCTTTGTTTTGGGGAACACTAATGCAGAAAGAGTTTAATTATCAGTATTGAAATTAGCCCAACTGCAGGGCTCTGAAGAAGCGATAAAAGCAAACAGAACAGAGAGACAACACATAGGAAGCTAATAACAGAGTTGTGTTTCAAATATCTCTCACCAGAAGGAGAGGAAAGTGCATCTTTTCTTTACTACACCTCAAAGCAGGAGGGTCTCTGGTGCTTAAATTAGCAGCAACTCCTCTTGCTCTTGCTTTTGGAAATTCTGTCTCTCTACCCACCCATCCTGCTGGGTTGGTTCCTTTCCTCTGAAACATCACAGCCTTTCATGTCTGTGAGAGTAAGACCACAGCCCATATCCCTAAGTCATGGCAATATTTTCTCTCTCTGAGCAAAGAGTCATTAAAGGACTCCAAGAATCTGCATGTGTGTTCACATGCTCAGGCTGGGTCTAACTAAACCCAGTTATCCAGAGCTGACCAGAATGGCTCCAAGAACTCATTCTCCCAGCAAAGACTGGCAGTCAGCACAGCTCTAGATTAACAAAAATCTCACCAAAACAGAAACAGAAGTTTGATATATCCACACTCATACACACAGAGGCCCCCAAAAATAAATCATCCTCTCCCACAGAGCAAATTTTTTTTTAATTAAAAGTGCTCTAAATGAATTAAATCATTGATGAAAAAGAAGACAGAGCAAAACTAAAAAGCAGTAAAATTGCTGAGTGTCAACAAGAGGTAAAATATGACTTGCTTACATATGGGCCAGAACAATTATTCCACAAACTTCTTTTAGGCTTGTCTAAGCACATTCTTTGTACAGATAGAGAGAAAGACAAATAGAATATTAAATAAAGCACATATTATACTCCTGTTTAGGTGCAGATTGTCCACTGGCTAAACATAGCAAAAGTTAACTACATCAGGAAAAATATTTCTCTTTCACTGCAGTTTTGGAAATAATGAAAGCTAGAAACGGTAAACCTACAGCAGCCAGAGATCTGCTCAATTTCCTCCTGAGAGGTAGGAAAAGGCACAAAGTCTGAATATGTTAACTTATTTAAAATAACTTCCATCAAAATTATTTGTTTGGAATAAAGACACCAATGGCCCCTCCTCCGGGGCTTCTCATATGGTCATGCAAAAATTATTTTTATTGTGGCACAGCCCAGGCTCAGGATAAGGCTTTTTCCCCAGAAGAAAAGGAGATTTAGGAGGAAAGAGCAGAGGGTAACCAAAGGACAGGAGAAAGCTTTTGAAGTGTCAGAATATTAGGTCCTTCCACCACTGGAGCTGCAGGTGGCTAAGAGGGGTGATGGCCCCATCTCTCCTTCCCTCAAAGCCAGCAGTGCCAGGAGCCCAAGGTGATGCTGTCCTGCCCTGTGACACCTTGGCTGAGGCAGGGGGACGGCCCTGGATGTGTGGCTCTCCTCTGGCTCTGCTGGAGGAGAAAGGGAGGTGAAAACCCAGCTGCCTTCATCATCCAGGAGAGAAACAGGACAAAAGCAGGGCAATGTAGCGTGACGAAGAAGGGGTGCCTGCTCAGTGAGCTGGGACAAAGGCTTGTAGAAATCTGTCAGAAATATCATAAGGAAAAGTATAGAGTTATTACCATTTCTATAGCCCTTAGGATCCTCTGGTGGCAGAACATTTTCAATGATTGTTTCTGTTTGGTGGAATCAATTATCTCCTGATAGATTCTCCTTCCAAGCTTAAGATTGCATTTAAAAACTCATCTGCTCTCTGAATTCTAATTGGATATGTTTTGAACTGGAGATTTTTGGGGTGAATATTTTGCTTATGAATCTCTTTATATTTCAAAGTGGCTGCCAAGCCCATTTACGTGTCTGCATGGTAAAAACTGTTGTACATGCAGTACACAATTTAACTTGGGTATCTGGTTTATTAAGCATGGTTTGATATGCTATCAAAGGGAGAAATAAAAAGACAAAGCTAAGAAAAATGAAGATCATTAATGTTTATGTATTTTAAAGTCACACTTGTGCCTTGGAAGCTTGATTTATTATTTCAATAGACATTCAGATGTGCTAGAAATAGTATTATTATTAATTTTATTTCAGACAGCAAAGTGAAAATGAAGGGGGAAAACTGAGCAATAAAGAATAAAATTGCCCTGTTTATTTTTTCATTGTTGAATCAAGCTGTCCTATATGTAGCTGATATGTGTGTAATGCAATTCCTTCTGAAGAATACTTAAATGCTTCATAAAATAAATATCAATCCCAAATGACATACTAATGCCTTCCTTACTCAAATCACTTTGAAAGTTAGAGGAAAAAACAGCTGATCAGGACCTTATTCTGGATGAGGACACCAGGCTTGGCCTGTGTGTGTAAATGTGGCTCACAGGAGTTGCTGTCACACAGGAGCGGGGTGTGCCTGGCCTTGTCACAGAGCTCTGGCTGAGAGGCAATTTGGAGCCCAGGTGCAGCTGCAATTGTGGACAAAGCCTCCCCACTATCTTCAAACAAAAAAGAAAGTTGATTGCCTTTCTCAGCTCCATGCCTGGCTCCTCTCTTGAGTGGCTCTGCTGACTCCCAGAGAATAACAAGAGGTACATCTGTGTGAGCCTGCCTGGGAGGGCCTCCTTGGAGCTGGAGTGGATTTAAGTTGAGGCATTCAGAGAGTCTATTGGATCATCTGCAAGGAATGTATTTTGGGGAACACTCTATCCTTAATTAATGCTGGGGGGTGCATTTATTCTACAGCTGCTGAATTTGTGCAAGGATTGAGGTACTTTCAAGTAGGGATAAAGCAGAAGTGAAAGATTAACATGAAGATGGAAAGGAGGCTTGGGGTTTGACGATAGGTGGCTGAGGACATTGTGTGGCTTAATTTTTCCATTTCTGTTGATGCAGTTGTCCCCTGGGCCACCTGAGCTCATATTTTTCTATGATGCATTACCAGTAAGCCTTTAAAAAGTTTCAGAAAGATCAGTCCTAGTTGCAATCACTGTTCTTCTCTGTAATTACAGGCATTGGTACCAATTCTGCTTCCAGGTCTTCCTCCCACTGGCATTTTCATGATGCTGCCTGTCCCCACAACCCCATCCATCTTAGAAATCTTAGAGGATTTAGTGCACTCCAGCTCCTCCAGGGAGCCTCTGCCCTCATGCAGATGGAACTGATTCATTCCTATATGGGGCAATTTCCCCATTATTGTTGAAGAGCCACTGCCTCTACCTCAGCAGCACCACACTCCACCATCCTTGCTCTCACACACATGCAGGTAGGAATGCAATACAAGGTGCAGTTAGATTAAAAATATATAACTTTTTGTTGCTTAAACAAAAACTACAGTCCCAGCATCCAGAAACCACCTTTTTTTGCAAACTTTACTTTTTTTTATAATCATATTTTCTCCATGCAAATATTAAGCTGTGAAGGACAGATTATTTGCAAAAAGCAAATACAAAAGGGAAGAAACCACAGCTAAGCAAATTATTTTATATAGTTTTTGTCTGGAATGGCATGTTGTTTTTCTTTCTAATACCTGTCTCTCTCATAGAAACCTTTCCACAGTCCACACTTCAGAGTTTACAAACTAACACAAGTATTGCAACACTTTATTAAGGGATAGAGTGGTTTGTTTGTTTTTCTAAGTTAGGGTCTGACTTGGAAGAGCTGTTTCCAAATTTTCCAATTTCCATAAGTGATGTACACTTCATAAGACTCCTAAGTACACTTAGCAAAATCCCTGTAAACCAATGGCTGCTATAACTTCGAAAACCAAACTGATACTATGAGAAAAAAAGAAAAAAAAAGGTTTTTTTTTAGAAGAAAAGAAAATACTCCCTATGTGGAACCCTAATCTGCTCTTATTTCCAAATCTATAGCTGATCACGTGCTATGCACATTATACATGACTTCATCTCAAAATAACAAATAGCCTTGATGACACATTTGTTAGCAAATATCTGATGAAGAAAAATGATAATTCTCTTCATAGAAGAAAGCACTGTAATATTTTAAAAAAGGCATTAAAAATTAATGTCCTAAAACCCAAACAAATCAATATCCTGAGCATATCAGAAGGTCAGGAAATAGTTTTGTCATTTGAATGAAACCTTGGCCCTGCTGCTTTAGGTACCCAACCCCTCAGACCCAAGGAGATGCTCTCACTGCCTCCTCTGCAGTGCTCAGGACAAAATTGCACCTAGAGGAAATGGCAGTGCAGCTGTTTGCTGATTATGAGGTACTCTGGCACATCTTAAGATGAGATGAAAATCTTCCTGTCCACCTGAATAAGGGTTCTATTATTTCCCAGGCTTTTCCTCTATAGCATAATGACAATAAAAGCTTCTGAGGTGCACTGATTTTCCCTAACATGACATAATGCAGGAAAAAAAAAAAAAGCCCCTCTTTCTTCAACAAAGAACCCAAAGATTTCACCAAAAAAACCCCAGAAAAACATGTGGAAAGGAACTAATATTAGATAAAGAAGCTATTTTCCTTGATCAAAAAACCCCCAAAAAATCTGAGATTGAGCCCACAACATATATCTGGTGAGATGTGGAACCTCTAAGGTTGTTCATTATTGGCATTTAAAGCTACTTTCAAGCAATACCTGAACATGAGTAAATGCCATGGTCAGTGTTACCAGTGGTGGGCAGTTTTACAGAAAAAAAAAAACAAAACAAACAACAAACCAACAATTTAAAGCCACAAACTGCATTATCATCAAGTAGTAGCAATATTCTAAGTACCCCAGAATATTTACTCTTAATTCTAGAGCTTTTCTATAGGTATCAACTGCTCATTCAGTCTAATTCCAGATACCATTTCTGTTTTTTAATTATCACATTATTAGCAGCTTTACCATTCGTTATTCTAAGTAAGCTTTTCTATATGCTCCTTTTTGTCTTGCAGTTTTTAAAAAATGCTTATACCAACACTTTCCAAAAGTCACAATTTCCCTCTACCAATACTGTGAGTCCCAAGATGCAGTCATTTGTCTCATGCATTAAATTTGAGGATGAAACACTTTGTTTGCTTTCCCATTTGGATTACTGTTTAAAAAGCCTGAGTGTTCTGCAGTGTTACTGAGACTGTGAAGCCACTGCCAAAACTCAAAGAAGCTGTAAGGCTTTCTATTTTCCATGTAGCCAAAAATACCTGATAAGCCATTTATTCCTATATAGCTGTCATTATGCCCAGGAAGAACTTGCACTGATCTAATTAATATCACTGCTTCCAGATAGTGATGCTTAAACAGAGATTAAAATTGCTTAAAGATGAGTATGAACACTATTACACAGATGGAGGGAAAAATTATTTGGTTAATTACTTTGCAGAAGACTTTGCAAAGAGGAGGAAAGATCAAATTCATCTGATTCAGATCCCAGTTATTTTTGTATTACTATCATATTTTTGCCTGTAAATATATCTATGCATATGTACTACACACACATATACACATGTATCTCTAAGGATCATTTAAGCTAAAAAATGTGTTCCAGGCAAACACTGTTCTTAAAGCAACTAATATTCACATATATAGCCTGTGCCTCAAACTGTGGGAGTAACAAGTGTTGTTTTGGAATCTAAATGTCACAGAATGGCTTGGGTTGGAAGGGACCTTAAAGTTCACCGAGTTCCAACCTCCCTGCCATGGACAGGGACAGCTCTGACTTGTCCAGGTTGTTCAAAGCCATCCAAGATCCCATGCAGTTCCATGTCTTATCTCATGGGGAAAAAAGAAGCTCATGGCAAAAAACAAATGCAGTCCTGTGAGCAAGTGACATACTCCAAACACTCCCCATTCCACCAGCCTCAGATTCCTGTCATGAACCATGTATCTAGACTGCATTTTCAAATACAGGCACACAGAGGCACAAGTAGGATGAAAAGAAGGAAAAGGTACAGTCCAAAGTTACCTCTCCCAAGTCAGAAAACTGAAGGGCATCTTCAGGATGGAGATAAATTCCTTTAGAAGGAAGGAGGACAGTGTCTGTGGCTTTGTACACATAAACACATATTTCTGCAAGTATATGGAACGATTGAGGAGCCAGTTTAGTCATAGTGGCATAGCCAGTTTGGTACCAGGCATCACCTATTAGTTGTTTCCATGCTTTATATGACAGTAGAAGAGCAGCAGTTTTCTGTGTAACCCACACTGAAAACAAACAAACAAAAAAAAAACCAACAAAAAACCAAACTTTCAGAAAACAGAACTAATCTCCAACATATTTTAGGGCCTTTCTTAATCCAACCAGAAGATGGGGACAAGCATAATTTGTGAAATCTGGGGACGGGTCTGGAGCACACATCTCCAGGGTCTGGAGCAGCTGAGGGTGTTTCGCCTGGAGAAAAGGAGGCTCAGGGAGGGCCTTATAATTCTCTAAATTCCCTGTCTGGAGGTGGTAATGAGGCAGGATCACTCTCTTCTCACAGGAAACAACTGACAGGACAAGAGGAAATGGCCTCAAATTGCAGCAAGGGAAGGTTAGATAGGAGACTAGAAGAAAATGTTGCACCAATAGGGTGTTCAGGCTTTGGAACAGGCTGCCCAGTGTTTGAAAGATGTGAAGATGCCTTTCTTGGGGGCATGGTTTAATAGTGGGCTTGGCAGTGTTAGGCTGATGATCTTAGAGGCCTTTTCCAACTTAAATGAGTCCATGATTCTCTCCAAAACTGTCCATTGTGTTTTTCATTGACAGAGCACAAAGAAAAGAGACATTAGATTTTTGTTTGCCATTATCAGTCCAAAAATTTTTGCTTATAGAATGCAGTCCAACATGCAAGAAATACAGATGGAAAACAAAAAAAAAATACCCATAAACAAACCCAAACAAACAAACCCAAACAACAGTAACAACAAAAAATGCTGAGTAGCTCCAGAGGAAAGATTTAATTTCCCATCTACATGTTTGATGCATCTTTTACTTGCTCATAGTTTCCAAACCTCACCTCATTTTTTAGTCACGTCCTCGACTTGGGTCATGTTCAGACATAAATCTGTGTCCTATACCCACATTGCTAATATGCTTAAAGGAAAGTAATGAATGCTGCATTCCAGGTAAGTACAATGAATACAAAACCCCACAAAACAGCTGGATGTGTGGGTACTTGATGAGACAGCAATGCTCTGTCTCACAATAATCTTTCCTGTTAGTGACTTATTCCAAAAACCTATTGAATTTTGGGTTGTCCTTATGTTTCAGTGTCTTCTCATGTGTTACGCACAGAGAATTCCACACTTGAATTCCAGATGGACATCCACATCATCTGATATAGTTAAGCCATAATTTTTAGTTTCTTAAACAAGCTGTTCCTCACTACAAATTGTTGACAGCATTACTTGAGCCTTGCATTAAACTCCAGGATGTATTTTCTAAATTCAGAATTTATGTTGGTCTCACAGAATGTTCTTGTAAAACTTAGCATACACAAAATAAATTTGTGTACTACCTTTTCTTATCAATACAAGCGTGCATTTTGTACACATAGGAAATCATTACTCCACAATTTGTAGGGGAATTTTCAGATATCACATCAAAAAGTTACCAGTTTACTTAATTGCAGCCTGTTCTTCAATTAATTAATCCTAACCTCTATTATTCCTGTTTACTAAAAGGAGTCAATATATTCTTGAAGGCTCATCTGAAGCAAAAACTGGTATAACTCAGTGTACTGAAATAGTTGCAATGCTGCAGCCATCACATTTCAGCCCTTTGTGCCTCTCACAGTTTTCTGATTTAGGGCTCAAGCTGGAAGATGTCACTGGTCTCTAATTGAAACATGCCCCTCCCAGATGATGGAGTCACCCAGACCCTGCCAGCACCATTTAGGAAACCCTCAGGACAGTGCTGCTGCAGTGCAGTGCCACAGCACTCATGAGATGCACACCGGAGGGAGAGGTGTGCCTGGAGTCTTGTTTTACCAAAATGCTTTGCTTCAGTGCAGTGATGAACTAAAGGAGTCATTAGCTTTGAATACAAATATCTGGCCTTTAAAAAGACAGAGAAATGGGTGTGGATGGCAAATATACCTCCTGCTAAGCAAAACAGATTTTTGAGATTCATCTACAACTTGTAGGCTGAGGTTCTGGTTCTCATGTTCCCAGTTCAACATGAGAGAGTGTCAGACTGTCCCACAATCTGTTCCTTTTGCCATGATCAGAACAGTGCACTAAAGAGCTTTGCTCTCTGTGAAGGAGCTCATTTTCGTCCCTACAGATCTTCAGCCCCTTTGCACTCTGGTAGTGTATCTAGTGAACTGGAACACTTAAACAGTTTCAACAAATGCTGCACAGCAAGACTGAGCAAGAAGCAATGGTTGCAGCCATCAGGGTATTAGAGGAAGGCTAAATACTACACTGGGATTAGACTGCAATTTCTAAATAAAAATGTCAGAGATAAATTATAGGATAAATTGAACATCAAAGGATAAATCGAAAACAAAAAACAAACATCAAAACCAAAAAAAATTCAATCTTTTTCCCCTCCAATTTTGTTTTAAATGGAGAAAAGAAGTCCTGATTTGACATTTACTCCTTCACTTGAGTCATAAATAACTTGCATCTTAGACTGAAACCATGCCTTTGGTACTCTTTGGAGCAAACCTGTTACCCAAAATGGTGTCTGGTGGTTTGTTCCATGTATCTCTAGAATACAAAAATTCCTCAAGTCCTTACTTCAGTCAAATTGGTAATGTCAATCTTTTACTTTAGCATTTTATTTTAACACACACTCCCTTCGTCTTTTAAATAACTGCCTCTTTTCCTAACATGAATCCACAGAAAAAGCACAAAAACAGCCAAACATAAAAATACCATCAAGACATGAAAATCATGGCTCACTTTGCTCCTATACACCCTGCCCCTTTATTGCTCCTCTGGCACCTTACTTGAAACTCCATGGGATCAGATCAGACACTGATTTTCTATTTGTCTCTGCTTGGCACCATTGGGTTCAATTGCTCATTTTGCACTAATATAATCTCCCAGTGGCTGAAAGATCTGTAAACTCAGCATAACAAAACTCAAAGATGCAATCACTAATCTTCTCCATTGCAACACTGGATTTCTGCATCTGAAGACAGGTAGAGCCCTTACCCACCTTATTAATCCTTCATCTTTTCAAGCACAGGACAGAAAGTCAATGTCACTGCTGCTTTGGTCCTTTGAGGTAAGAGGGCTCAGAAAATATTTTCACTACTGTTATCCCCATATATAATTTGAGGACAGCCCACAGCTGCTGAGTGATCTGGATAAGTCTCAGAGAAAGCACACCATGTATTTATGCCCTGAATTTACATTAGATTGATATATAAATTCCTGATTTACTTGGTTGAAGACTTACTTGGTTGACATTTTTTAGAAAGGCATCCACAGGCTTCTATTCCTTTGTTGCTTACCTGTCTAGAATTTTGCTTCAAACACTGCAAAGAAAACCTGAATACTCTGTTAGGTGTGCAGAAATCCACTAGAACCAAGTGCTTGCAGTAGTTGCAGAAATAGAAAGAGGAATGGCATTGTGGTACAATGTCTCCTTTTCAGCAACCACTTTGGAAAAGGCACTCATGACAATTCCTAGCACAAACAAAGGCTCTACAAAACAAAACCAAACCAGTTAAATTCTCAGGCAGCAAGCTGTGCTGTTGAAGCCTTGTTGTGTGCATCACTTACAATCAGGATGTCAGGTTATCAACCTGATCCGTGAACGAGAATGGTAACTGTTCAATCTGATTACATCCCTGTCTTGTGCTGTTAAAAACATCCACTACAGAACAGCATCAGAGTTTTCATTCTGACATAAAGACTGTAGAGTACAAGGAAAACCTTCCATTACATCACCTGTACACATACAGCAATGTTCATAATCTGACCATCATTCTACAATTCATGAATCTTGCCCAATTAACTTTTTACACACATTGCCATGGCTGTGTCTGGTGTTTCAAGGACAAATTCTCAGTGACCTTGTCTACCCAGATAATCTTGTGCAAAACAGCTGTAAAGCATTTTCAAAAGAGAGTGGTATATTTTTAGCCTTTCTGTAAGAAATAGCAAGACAAAAAGCATTGGAACACCTAGCACAACTTGGTTTTTGCTGCTCTGGAAAATACCAGCCAAGTGTTTCCAAGTCAGCAACATGCTAACTGGTAACAGAAAACCTGAGCTGGAAGAGGGGCCTCATTGTCTTCTTTCAGATTATAACACTAATTAGAATTCCATGTTATTAATTTACATTGATTAGTTATGCACAAGTATTATAGGCAACAAACTTTTCCTAACTAAGTACTCTGCAAGTACTTAATTACTAAAGGAAGCTTGAAAAGATTGTCAAGTTGGACAATAAATTATTTTGCTGAGACAAGAAAAAATGAGGAAGATGCCAAAGGCAGGAAGAAAAGATCTGAGAGATAAGTAAGAGAGAGGGAACAAAAGAGTGGTGACAGATGGAAAAGAGGAGGAAGCAAACAGCAGTCAGGATGGGAAAGAGAAGGAGGAACAGGAAAAGCAAGGACAAAAGTTTCTCACAGCATTAGGAGAGCAACAGAGAAAAAAGGGAAGATTTGTGCATTTGAGTTAAGCGCTTCTAATCTGAAGCCTCATTTTTCCTCAGCGACTCTAGGGGCACCAGAGACTAAAATGTCATGCCCAGAGGAGCTCTGGCATAAAGAAAATGTAAAAATGGAGCACTGCTCCAGAGCCCTGCAAAATGAGCTGCCACTTGACTAAATGATTCTGCTGACAGAGACACTACTCCTAAATAAATAAATAAATAAGTTATTATATTTTAACAATAAAAAATATTCTATGGATCCAAGAATCTTTTGTTTTTAAAGAGTGTCCCCAGATTACCAGCCCTATACATGGCTGGTTGAAACATCTTCATAGGTCAAGTCCTTAAATGACCTTTTGAGAGAAAAGTGGCAACAGCAAGGCATGATGTTTAAACATCTGCTGCATTCCACATAATCCACACAATTATACTGATGATGCCATGAAAAACTAGTCTCTTATTCTCCCTCCAAAGTTTCTCTTGCCTTTGGCTGATTTGGTCTCTGTTCAGCTGGAGTATGAGATGGACCATTACAAAGATCTTTGCTGTAGGGCTCTTCAAAGCACAGCAAAATGTTTCCATCTTTATGAGTTACCTCTCAAAGAATCATGAGTTTTCTGCAATTCTTTTAAATATAGAAGTTTTCCTCCCTAAAAATTATGGATGGAATTATTTTTTCTTTTTCCCCTCTCAAATGACATCTTCAGTTTTCTTTTATAAAGTAATTTCATTTTGCACTTACAAATACAGTGTTCTCTAAAGCAAGTTGCAGATTTGGTAGTAAGCCTGCCAATTCAATTTTTCTAGAAACTCAAACTGGTAGTGAATATTGCAATAAGAGTAAAAAAAAATTGCAGTAAGCATCCATTCTTGTCAGACCAATTCTGCTCTTCCTTTCCCTTTCTCCTGACAATTACCAGTTTACACTTGACCAGTTTGCAGCAAGAGCAGATGCACAATCAACTGAATATATAATTCTACCACCAAACAAGGCAGGGTAACATACTAAGGACTACCTATGACAACCAAAAGGCTATAATCTGCTATCCTGCTCAGATATTTTACAAACCTTTCACTGCAGTTGCATAGAAGCCAAGAATAACTTGCAGAAGGCTGTGGCTGCAGATAGCTCAACTAGTCTTCTAGTTTTCTTCTGCAGAAAACTTCTTGTCCACATGGGCCACAGAGTAACCAAAACATATGCACAAACCAGTATCTAATGTAGTTTGTCCTATGAGAACTGAAGAAATTTTCTCAGTGTGTTTTACACCTGTGACATCTCACATCATGCACTCATGGTCCTCACCCTAGTCTCAAAAAGAAAGCTGAGCTATTGCAAGCTGGGCTGATGTCTAAACTTCCTTTCTCAAACAACTGGATATATCTGATGTTTCTAAAGGCGGAGTTGAAGACAGCGTTACAATCTTGCAAATGTTTCTCAACTCCAGTTCCAACTTACATTCCACAGAACAGCTCCTCTCCTCTTAACATTACTAACATTTCTGTTTTCTAACAAGACCTCACCCAAGCAAAGCTTTGTGCTTCTGGGGCTGGGAGCTTTGAGTGAGCTCTGATGTTCCTCAGATTAGGTCATGCTAAGGGGCACAAATTTGCAGAGCTGGAGCTGCAAAGCAAAGTCAGGAAAACAGGAGATGGATACAGTTCAGGGAACATAAAACACAACAAAGAAAACCCATAGAGATTAATAGCAGTTGTCTCCTCACAGCCTTGAAAGTATCAGCACATGGCAAAAATCACACAGTCATGGTATATTTTCTATTGATGCTTTAGAAATAAGAAAAAGAGATGTCGAAGCACTATGCCCCCCTCCCAATTGTTACAGAAATATCTGCAAAACATAAATTGATAGAACTAATTCCCAGTAATACATACATGAATGGCTAACTTCCACAATGCCTGTGTTTATTTTCCTATACCACTCTTACCACTGTCATCTTTGCTCTACTGGTAATTATCAGTAAGATTGCCTTCTATTTATTGTGGCAATGTTGCCACCTCTTTATCCCACCAGATGCTGAGCAGCTACTCCCAATCTCCTCTTCCTTTTACTGGCACACTTTGATAGCAGCTACTCCTGTCTTTACTGATGATAGTAGGAATAGTGGTGTTAGCAAGCTGGCTATGAGTTAAAGAGGCAGAAATAACACCCTTAATGCCAGCAGTTTATTTACTGCTATCCCTGATATGGAACATCAGTATGTAGGTTGCTACATAGACAAGGCCACAATCCCATAAAATATAGCAGTGGTTAAACACACAAAGGGAATAGAAGAAACCAAAAAATGACAGTTCATTGTCTGGAGGTGACTGCTGGATCTTAGTCTTTCAGGCTGCTCCAGATGGGGAGACTTCTGCCTTTTTAAAGTCACATCACTGTGATGATTCTCCAAATACACCTACTTGACAGGTATCGTTTAACAAATTTATTTATCTAGTCTTGAGTGTTTTTAATGATGACTATAGAGAATTGCAAGAGAAACACTCTACCATTGTGCCAGGAAAGCAATAGATTCCAGCTTAAACCACATGGTCACATTGCAGAAAAGGACCATGCACTGCAAAATCTGTCATTTATTTTATAGACAGAGTCTGTAAAGTACCCATTGCAAAAAAAGTATTAAAAACAACCACAACCTACTCTTTTATGGCTCTTAATCCTTGTTTGAGTTCATTGCTACAGGCCTGTTTCACACTAATGGGGACTTCTACAAATGAGCAGATTCTCTGAATTCAAGAGTAATTAATCTAATGGGACTACTAGTGCTGGTATTAGAGCAGCAGCAATACAAGATTTGCACATAAGCTGTACATTTCCCTGCCATTCTGTGAGCTACTTGTTCCCAAATGAAAACTCTTGGTAGTCTGTGTTTATTTTTGTTTTGAAGTACTTCATAATTTGTTTCATTACTGACACAAAAGCTTCCCTAGAAAGCAAAAACATTTGTTTATTTTAATTGACCCTGCCTTGAAATCATCATAGGATTTGTTTGTTGGCCAAAAACATTTCAACAATGAGTCTGATTACAAAGCTAGCTGAAAACATGGATCTAAGAGCTTTTTCTCCAAGGAAACCACTTTTATTTTAAAAGGCAAAATCCTATCCTCCATCTTCCAAGGTTAAGCTCTTTGAAAAATTTTGGGCCCCCACAATTGTTGCTAAAAGCAAACTGTTTACTTCATGGTGCATGCTGTAGCTTTCCAATATTAAGAATTATATAATTCATGTGGAGAGTACACGTGCTTGCTACAGGTGTGGAAGTGCAAAACAAAACAAAACAAAACCAAACCCACATCTTATCAAATCAAATCCACCAGATAGACTCATTGCTACTAATGGCTCTGCTGTGCATGGAGCAAGTAATGCAACTCTGTGCTACTGCTCTGTGAGGGCTATTTGTGCACTGTGACACACTGAAATACTCTGCTGAAAAAGTGGAAGTCTAAAACAACAGCAAAGCCCAATCTCAGCAGCCAGCTCTTGTCTGCCTGTGTTAGTATCAGGGAACTCTAAGAAGGACCGACACCTTTATGTGATGCAGAGAATTAGGACCAAAACGATCCTTCCACAACCTGACATGGTTTTACACTCTGAAGTACATTGACCCTTTTAAATTTGTTTACCATTTTGACCTTTCTAAATTAAGCCCCTGCTATTCTTTTTCTCCTGTGGACAGTAAAGCACAGAAAAAAAATGTGAACTAGGTACAAATTGATCAAAGATTCATTAAGAGCAAGACAAATAACATATCAAGTTAAATGCACTATACCATTAGAGGATTTAAACAGCTGCTCCAGTAAATTGTGCTGCACACTGCAAAAGTAAGGCTTAATAGATAGAACCACCTCCCTAGGAAGTCAGAGCAAGCCAGGTTTAATATAGCTGATATTTCTGCATTTGAGATATTTCATACTAATGTAATACTTTAAAACACACAATGCCACTTTAAAGCTATAGAATAAAAAGAAAAAAAGTTAAAGAATGAGACATTTGTTTAAGAGAGTCAATAAAGGTCAAAGTGTTTAATATTATTACTAATCACCACATTATCCATGTAAAATATGCAAAAATAAATTCACAGTTTGACAAAACATAGCTGCAACACAGTCAGTGGAGATCAGAAAGAATCTGATTCTGATCAGAAAGAATGTATCCTGTTTTTCCTGTTTTAGGAAATGAGAAGACAGGTGCCAGCATTAGCTTCCTGCACTCTGTATGCATAGATGGAAGCAATCAGGAATCACAAATTAGGGTTCAATTAATTTAGGAAACCAAAAGCAGGACTATAAAGTCCAAGAAGGATCCCACCGTCTGTTTGCCAATGCAAAGCAGAATACCTATTCAGTAGTAGAGGCACCATCTCAAGACCATTGTTCCCAGCTCCCTATGCCAATATTCAAATAGCAAGACTTGAACAGGCCCAGTTCTGGGATATCCTCATCAGACAAACCAACACAGAGCACACAATCCCCAAGACACCATTCACTGAAATGCAATCAAGGAGGTACAAAATGCAATGAGATAAATCCAGTAAAGCAGGAACTGTAGCCCAAAGTTTTGACAGACAATTGGAAAAAAAAAAAGTCTTTACAATGCTTAAATCCTGAGAGTTTTTAATACAAAAAAAATGATGGAAACAGCACTTCTTAATGAGATGGACAATGTCAATTTCAATGGGCTTTGCATTCATGACTCAATGATTATGGTATATCTGAGACTCCCATTGCTTTATCTGATTGCTCTTGTTTTTATCAATACAAATTTTCCTCATGACTCTGTGCAGGAATGATAACAATCTGAAGGCAAATGGGCTTGAAACAGAAGGGTCACACTGCTTTCCTCCCTGCCAGGACAACCTCAAAAAGAACCTTGCACTTGCCTATGAAATTTGCCTGTGCTGGACTTGCCAGCAGAGGATCATACTCCCTAAATTTCCTGTCACTGCTTCTTTGATAATGTGGTTAATGTCAGCATATCCTCATGGTCATGACTTTCTCAGTGTAGCACATTTCCAACAGCTTTCTAAATCCCCACAGACCAAAGGCCAAGTCCTTAGTGCACAGGCTGTGCATCTGAGCGGTCACACAGTGCAGAAATGAAATTTTCCATGGCCAAGATGCTCTTGGAATTGAAAGAGGAAGCCCAGCTTATTGAGCCAGGTGAAATGCCATTCCAGCATGGTTATCACACTCTCTGGACTGGAGCAGGTTTTGCCACACACGCCTGTGTGTGTGTTGGACACACGTTCCAGCCCAAGACTGCTTTTGCAGTTATTTAGCACACACTCTAAAACCACTATAAGCCACTTCTGAAAAATATGATTTCTGAAGCTGTTAACCTTTGACTTTTTAAATGCAATTAAATCACAGGAAAACATCAGCATGATATTTCACTAGTATAAATAAAAATATTATGAATGAAGGCACAGCTCCTTTTTGAAAATGACTGGAAAAAAAAAAAACCAAAACCAAAAACTTGTAACTGGAATGTGACTCATGTTCCTTGGAATGAAATGTTTTTAACTGTGTTGGTATCAACATTTCTTTAAGGAATAAGGATTCACCTTAGAGAGACAAACAACATCACCAAAGTCATCTAGATTTACAAAGTTATGAAATCAACATCAATGAAAGATAAAGGGTTTCTAGTAACATTACTCAGAGTGAGACTTTTACAAAAGGGATGTCAGGCAGGAGATAACTGCAGTTAGAGCAGAAGGAAGAAGAAAAGAAGATCTCTGACTGAAGTGAGCAAGACATGAGATTTGTGAAGGTATTTTTTTAGAAAGAGGAGGCACTAAAACAGATTGACAAGAGAAACTGTAGAGTTTCCATCCCTGGAATTTTTCAAGTTCAGGATCGATTGGGCTTTGAGCAACCTTGTCTAGTGGAAGGTGTCCCTGCTCATGGAAATGAGATGATCCTTAATGTGCCTCCCAACCCAAACCTTTCTGTGATTCTAGGATTCTCTTACAGCTGCACTGTGACCACTCACTGATAGAATCACTGTAGTCACTATTCCAATGACAGCAGCAGTTTTGGTGGATGTGCCAGTAAAGTGTCATGAGGACAAACAGCACAATGGATGTGCAAAATTCCAACCAGAGAACTGTAGAAACAATTTTTTTACCCCTCAGCTGTGCATTAATAATAACAAATGCATATTTCCATTGCATTCAGCATTTTAAAATCTCTTTTAAGCATTTATTAGAATTTTAAACCTTTATAATTTAGAAGACTTTTTCAAAAGGGAGTGTCAGAGTTGAAATGTCAGGCTTTTAGTAAAAGAGTGCACTAACAGATAGCCAAGAAAAAGAGGAATTTTATGTATCTGCAAACAAAGCAAAATTGCTTTATCTAGATGGACTTCACAATGCACCTTACTGAAGCATTAGAAACTTGACTAACCATGGGGAAAGAAAAATAGGTATCAGTTGCATCACTCCGAGGCTGGCAGGGCAAAAAGAAAAATCTGAATGTTTATTTTCAATTGGTGCAGAACTGGCTTCATTTTGTCACCAGATGTTGCCTTATGCACTTTTAACCTGTGTGAAACGTTTAACCTGGCATGCACATCCATGCGCTTTCTTGCTTCTAAAAGGCTTCGAAAAAAACCCAAGATGCCAAGTTAGATCAAACATCCCTATTTAAGACTTGGAAACATTGACAGCACTTCTATTGAAGCAAATGAGGGGAGAATAGTAATGAAGAATGCTAAATTAATTAAAAATCCCCATTTTTTTCTTTGTTTTAACAGATACAAGTGAAATATCAAACGTACAACCAGATCAGGTGGTGCCAAACCCTCCTCAGCTTTAAAACCATAGATCCAGGACACTCCATTTGACACCTGTTGTGTGACATCCTGTTTAACACTGCTGGGCTGAGAAATTGCCACTTCTGCTCCTCTTGGGCCATCAGAAACGCAGATCTGGGGAGTTTCCCAAAGTCCTTGGGAACGGATGCTTTTCTTGTGGTTTATTTCTGCTTGGCAATGACCGTTCAGAATGAAGCCCTCAGTATAGCCCATACTGATATCAATATTCCAGATATCAGTTCAGCATCTCTTTAGATAAGAATCTCAAGAAAAAGGGGGTTGCCTACAGTGAACAACAAAGTCCAGCTTCCCAGATGAGTATGCAAAACCGATATGAATATTGAGTATCAGGAATGACATATTATTTTGCACTGACAAAAGAGAAATAAGGGAGAAAACTTGAAAACACCTGTCAATTTCCATCCTTGATTATCATCTATGATCTGAGTTAATTCCACCCCCCTGTATTGTGATCATAGCAGTCCATCCCAACCACATGTGGGGTCAAGCAATACATTGGGGTGGAAATCCTTAAAAGTCACTGTACATGTTATTTTATTTGTAATGAGAAATATTTGGTTTCTTTGAGGTGTCAGGGTTATATCAGGAGGAAATCCTCATTAATTTTTTGATTTTTAGCCTTTTTGAATGCAGGAGACCTTCACTTAGAATTGCAGTAGTTTCTGTGTACTAAATACTCAAGAATCATAATGGCCTTGGCTCATATTTTGTTAGCAAGGGCAAATTTCCTTTAAAGAAAGAACTAATTACTTCTGTTTCAGATTCCAAACTCCCTCCAGGTTGCATTGTAATGAGATTCGAAAGACACGCCAGAAGCGATTTGAAGGCACATTTGGCATTTTTAAATATGCATTCAGATAAACTTGATAAATCTGTTGATACACTGTTATCTATTGCTCTATACAGTACCCTGACACGTTATTCTTTATAAAAAAATCTGCCATCAAACACCCTGCATTTTCAGTAAACAAATGCAAAGTGTTCATCAGGGACTAAAGTTATATGAATGTGGAGAAGCTTTTTCTCCACAGCAAAAGAAAAGTAAAATAAAGAGCAAAAGTACAAAAGACAGTTAAAAAAACCCAACAAACTCAAATGAAAATGCAAAAGAGGCAATAAGTGATGACTTCCATATTGCATGGATTGAAGCCTCACCTGTTGTGAGGATGTGACAGCATTAAAAGCAGGATTTAAAAGAGGAAAGAAAGTCAAACATTCTTAGAGAAGCATTGAGGCTCTCTTGGTTGGATAAATGTGTACTTCCACGCTGAAAGCTCTCTTTGTGGCAGTGACATCTTTATATTCAGCAGGATTGCATTGCCATTCACATCACACAGAGTGTTTCACTGGATTTTGTTCTCATTAGCTCTGTGCAACAACTGAACTAAGAGTGAGAACGCTGAATCCTATTCTTTCTTGAGCATTGTTTACCAGATCTCTCACTAACTTCCAATCAGTTCCACCTCTGCAATTTTATTGAAGGCAATGAGTTTCCACAGGTATTGTCATATACCATTATTAGAAAGCAGCCTCAGTTCAGTGAGGCTTTATTGGCTTGACAAGCCATACAGAGCTTACAAGTGTGTAAGAGGAGAGAGAACATTGCCAGCTCTGTCAGAAATCAAGTAACATCCATCTAGGAGAAAGTGACTTTTTGAGCCTGAGCTTTGGACTCCTGTGCTGTCTGTCAATATCTGCAGTGCATGGGAATCAGACAACCTCCCCTCACATGTTTGTGATCGTTTAGAAAGTTTTATATTCATGCTTCATGTTTCAGGTACCAGCTGACAGAGTTGCCATATAAGTTCTGGTTTCATATTCCTTAAGCACATTTATTTCATGGGATTTTTTTTTTCCCAGGCAACAGTGTGCATTCTATTCTCTATCATTCTTTTGTTGCTTTGTAATAACCCTTATAAGTGGCGATAACACACACACAAAATTGTTGTTCTGCTTCTTTGTATTTTGGTTAGCAAAGCAGATAATCTCAGCAACCTGCCTGAACATTTTCTGTTGCACTCCAGTACTCCCCTAATGTCAATGACAAGCCTGGGGCTCTTGGAAGGAAAATTAACATCTCAGTTAGACTGTCTGCAGGGATTTTCTAAGAGCTTCTCAGTACCAGGGATCTCTTTCCTATTGTTAAGGAAACTTCCCAGAGAGATCATTCACAAGGCTCTCCAGCACCCACACTCCCAATGTCACAGACTGTCACTGCTGGGACTGTCACCCCCTTCACTGGGGTGGCTCCAGTGACCTGACAGGTCTCTGCCTGACTCCCTGCACACCCACTCACAGTCAGACCAGGTTTCCTCACCAGCTCAGTCCCAGGATCTCCATAGCAGAACCTCAAATGTCTCATTCCACAGAGCAGTAACACATAAAGAACCTGATCTGGTGCCTCCAAGGAAGGACCTGAGCAAAGGAACCCCTGGGCTCTCATCCCCTCAACTCCAAGCACACCAAAATCCTCTTCTTCTTCCCAGCCATCAGCTCCTGCTGTGTCTCAGTGTCCCTCCCCTGGCTGTGCCACAGCTCCCTGTGCCCTTTGCTGTGCAAAGGGTGGCAGCTCACGGCCTCTTGTCTCAGGCTCCCACCCAAAGCTACCTCACATGGTGTTCCCCTCACAGTTAAGTCCTGCCCTTGCTGTTACAGTTGTCCCACCTATTTTTGACTGATTTAGATCCTTCTGGGAATGCGGACTTCATCAACAGTTCCTTGATGAGACTTGGCAATGGCCTCATTGTGAAACATGTTGTCACTTAAATCCATATTTTACTCACTTTTGCTATTGACATATGTCCCCCTGTACCCACCTTCCATACAAAACAAACCCAGCTTTAAGTAATTCCAGACCCATGTTTCTTAGCTTGTTGAATTAACTCCATGAAATATTCTATCATGATCAATAACAGAAAGATAATGAAACACCATACATTATAAGCATCCAGCTATATCCTTGTTGTCCCACTGCACTCTTTGCCTCCTGGGCAACCTTGCAGACAGCTGCCTTCGAAATCCTTTCAGTAACCCAGCCATTCCTTCTCATGGGTACTTCTGACCTTGTTATCAAATGGAAAGACCATAATCTCTTTCCTCACATTTGCTCATTCAGCTGCCTAAAATGACAGGTTCCTTTGTCAATTTACTCCTACAGCACAGTTGCCTCAAGTAGCCTCCTTTCTCCCATACTTTCTTCTGACTAAATTAATCCCTTATCAGTGTTTTCACCTTTGCCACCATCTTTGCAGTTTCTTTATTTCTATTTTTTTTCCCTAGCTGCAATAACCACCAGATGATTAGCTTTAGTTAAAGCCCTGTTAAAAGTTGTGCTTTGCTACTGGTACATGCATTTATTACATTCATTTACATTCAGTTAAAAACAAATATGCATTAAAACCCTGGAGACTTGTTTTTTAGAAAGCAGGTTATGTCCATACCTCAGATATTATGGCTCTGCATCAAAATATAGGCACAGAGGCCTCAGCTAGGTTTCAGAGAACTCTGAATTTCTTAGAGTCATACTCAGCTGCATGAAATCATTAATTAATACTATACCCTTTGTCAATGGACAATGGGGACACTGACTTTCAGCAAGGTAAACTTTATTTTTAGGGCTAGGTAGAGCTGGAATAGCTCCTGGTTCAGTGCTCATGGATTCAAATGCAGGTTCCAATAGTTACCTCCCTAAAGCCCTAGGAAAGTAATTTTACCTGTTTATTTCTTTATGAGACTATTACTCCATTTTTGTACTGAAAGAATTACCTTGGAAATACCTTATTTCTAGAAAATGATGGTGTAACATCTCTCACCTCTTTCTCCTTCTGCCCCTTCTCCAAAATCTCCAAATCCCATATGGCATCAAAATGCAGGAGAAAAGTGAATGGGTGTGGAGAGATGTACCAGTCTGTCAAAAGAGAGGTCAAGAAGGAAACAGTTGAGCAGGTAATTTATCCTTATAGTAAAAAAACCCAAAAAACCAACAACAAACAAAAAACCTCAAGGTCATGAATAATTCAAGGAAAAGCCCCAAACTCTCCTTTTCCATAGGGAATATATTCGTGAACCTTTTAAAAAAAATCAAAGTTATTGCCTACAAGTTCACCTCATCAGAAAAAAAAAAAAAAAAGATAGTTCATTAATACATAAATCCAGAAAAGAAATCAAGACAACCTCACCTTCTTCCACTTGCAAGTTTGCTGACCCATCCAGCTGCCAATCCACTGTGAACACCCAGAGCTATGGGACCCTCCTGCATCCCAGGAAGCAGGTAAACCTGGCAGCTCTGAGGGAGGCAGCCTCTGATAAAACCCTTTCCCACTTCAACAGCTGCTGCCATTCATCTCATCACAGGCCTGTCAGGAATAGAAAGTATCAGCTCAGTTTGCCCCTTAGAGGTATAAATAAAGCGTTCGCAGAGTTCTCTGTACAAAAGTATTTTCACGCTATAATTTTTCAGATGATGTTAAAAGTTTCTTTCAAATTAAATGGAGTGCAGGATTTAAAAAGAAGAAAAAAGAATGCTTGGTCAAGTTTATAAAAGAAATGAACAGAGAAGTGGTGTTTCTTTCATGAAATGACAGAAAGTTGACGGTGTTCCTCTAGCTCTTCACTTTTATTTTCCTTCAAAATGGGTTGAGATGCAAAAATAACAAAAAAATTATGTAAGATGAAAACCAGAGGAAATTCTTTTCACAAAGATCTAGTAATTTCCTATCATCTTCCCACTTAAGAACCTGAACCTTGTTTTGTATATAACTTTATGTCCCCAAATAACTTTTTCTCTTTATAAAAGTCAATCACTTCTCTAACATAAAATATGCTTAGGTACAGCAGATTGTTGCATAAAGTTACACTGAGTAAGCCAATATTTTAAAATGGTTATCTAGAATTTTCTGCTGAAATTTACAGAAAAAACAGTGTTGGTAATCTGCAAACCCTAAGATACATATTCTGAAATCCCATATTTTAGAACAATTCAGTTCTGGGACTTTAACTTTTCATCCCTCATTAAGCTTCCTGTGTATTGAAAGATGAGCTGTTCTCCACTGATCTTGGGAACAATTATGCACATTCTAAAGCTAATATGCTGTAAGTAATCATTGCAATGACCCTTAGTGCATATAAAATCAAGTAGGCACATATATCCTAGTAAGTTCTAGGCCACAATTTATTTTACCACACAACTTATATTTTAGTCACTTTGTTTAGATTGGTAATGAAGAATGGTAAGAGAGGCCTTTGTGAAACTTGGAGAAATCAGAGACAACAAATTGTGTGAGTCACCAGCACAGCCTGCCTCTTTCTACAATATCTAGGCAAATACTGATTATTAATATTTCTTACATTTCTAAATAAATTGTCATCTTGGCTAAAATGCTGCAGTGAGAAGTGTCTGGCAATTTCTCCATGAAAAGAATTCTCCAGGCTAACTCCTTTGTGTTTCATCAGGAACTCACCAAACTCAGTCAGTCTCTGCAAACACAGGAATCTCCTTGCATGAAACTCATTGCACACAGCCTGAGTAGGACCTTTGGAAGAAAAATGGTTCTGTCTTTCCTTGTAACTTCACCAGAAAAAGACCTGAAGGCTTGGCTTCGGGATCCTGAGATATATGGCAGCCAAGAGACCAGCTTGCAGCTTTCTGGGTTCGTGAGAATATTTGGAAGCTTGGATCCTGCCAGAAGGGAGATTCATCACAGGGAATTCTATGATGCTCTGCAGCACAAACACTTTTAGTGGAAGATCTTATGTGTCAGGAATGCAAATTAAAATACCTATTCTCTACAACAGCTCTCAGGTAACAAAAAATAGTGTTATAAAGAAAAAATATGCGACAAAGAACAAGAGCAAGAAAAGTTTCCCAGAAACTTTTGTAAAGAAGAAATAAACAATGTCATTCCCCACTCACTGAATGATATAATGGTGATTGGAGAGACTGAGAGGCAACAAGGAACAAAAAGGAAGAGAAAAGAAGCAATGCAAAGGAGTTACAAACTTAGTTTTCCAGTTTTGAAAAGCATTGAAGTGTGGCCCTTTTGGCTTATCTGCAAAGCATGTAGCAAACACAAGAGAACAGTGTGGAAGTTCAGCTGTGACTCACTGTGTATGTGGATTGCACAAGGACTTGATCTTCTTGAAACAGCAAGGTAAAAAGCAACATTTCTATGAAAACAGGTAGCTTTGTAGCTTTGCATCTGTATCATTTTACTTAAGTATCCATTCAAGCCTTGCATAAATTTGTGCAAACAGAATAGACACTGTAAATAATACCAGACATCAGAATTGACTGTCAGTTTTTGAAATGGAGAAAATTCTTAAAATCAGGGCTCATGAAAAGCAAGACTCTCAAAGGCTTCTTAAAGACTCAAGTATGTCTTACAGCTCAATCAGGGAAAAAAATTCTTCTCCATTTTCTTCTCATTTACCCTTTAGAACTAAGAAAAAATGCCTCTGTTACACCAAAGTAAGTGAATTGTATGTATTTTTGCATGACCAAAGTATGGGGCTACAAATCCCCAGGCTCCATAAGAACCCTCAGTGACAGGGACATTCCACACCATCCCCTCACAGCTCCCTGCTGAGAGCCTCCCTCCCAAGTGACCTGTGCCTTGTTTTTAACAACTTATATTTCTGTGCCTAGCAAGTCTGGCCCCCTCATCTTCGGATCCTCACCTTCCAGTCTTCCTCATTTCCCCCAAGGCAAGTCCCTTTTTACAGGAAGTAAATAGTTAATGACACTTCCCTGTCTTCTCCTCACAGCCTCCTTTGTCATCCAAAGGCTTGGAAGCATCTCCTACATGTGGCAGCAGCTAAGTATGGTCTAATTTAATGTGTGAATTTCAGCTCATTCTTATTCAACAACAGCATCTGAGCATATGTGAGCATTTCAGCTTGTGGGTAGGTTCTACTGAAGTCAGCAGGGTTGCAAACACAATTTTTATGTCTGGCTGGATCATATTTACTTCAGAGTGATCTCCTCAGTGCCTGGCCATGGTGTGAGCAGCAGGAGTCAGTTCAGTTCTGAGCAGCCATTCCCCTGATGCACTGAGGGGGGATTACACAGATATGCATATATGCCTGTGTATATGCATGCACAGCTACAGATATATGTATATTTGGGATGCACACACATCCCACACACATTGCTTCTGACAAGATATGATCAGCACAGCTCTTCTTCTAAATCCCAGCTAGTTTTATATTTTGATATCATCACACTGACTCCAATGGAAAAAATGCCACCAAAGGCTTTCAAAGTCTGGCCAAATTCACCAGGTTTCCTGTCCTGGTGAACATTCACCTGCCCCATGTTTCAAAGACTTTGGCCTCAGACATAAGGCCTTGATTTGGACACTGATAGACTTTCTGATAGACACCTGATATGGACACTGATAGACTTTCCCTACTTTACAGTCCAGTTCTTCCCAAGCAAGCTGTTGGGGTCCTTTGAGTATCTCTACCAGCTAGACTTTGTTCTCTTGTCAGGGCCAGGAGCCTGCTATCTCCAGCCTTGGCTGGCAGCCTGGCTGCCTCGTGCTGCTGCCTGGGAGCCTTCAGGCAGCCCTAGCTCACCAGCTGCCCCTGCTGCCTGCCAAAGCCTGTGACCGTGTTCACAAGGGTCCAAGGAGGAGGGAAGAGATGAGGATCTGACTCCATTTTTCAGAAGGCTTGATTTGTTATTTTATGATATATATTACATTAAAACTATACTAAAAGAATAGAAGAAAGGATTTCATCAGAAGGCTAGCTAAGAATAGAAAAAGAAAGAAAGAATAACAAAGGTTTGTGTCTCGGAGAGAGTCCAAGCCAGCTGACTGTGATTGGCCATTAATTAGAAACAACTCCATGAGACCAATCACAGATCCACCTGTTGCATTCCATAGCAGCAGATAATCAAAGTTTACATTTTGTTCCTGAGGCCTCTCAGCTTCTCAGGAGAAAAAAATCCTAAGGAAGGGATTTTTCATAAAAGATGTCTGTGACAAAAGCCCATGAGGGAACACATGCCACCGGGCACCCTGGCTGCCTGCCACCCCCTGCCCAAGCCCAGCCACCCACCAGGTGTCAGAGAGGTGCCATAAGGTCTGATTTACCAGAGCTGCCTCTGCCAAAGGCTGCCCAAGCCCTGCCCTTCAGCCTGTCCCTGGGGCCTTGGAAAGTCCTGTGCCAGCAGCCACTGCTGCTCTTGTTCCAGTGGGTGCTGTGCAGTGGCAGCCCTGGGCTCTTCCTAGCAGCTCTGGCACCTGCATTTCTCCTCCAGCAGCTGCTGAGCTACTCCTGCTCACCCCTCCCTCCACCTGAATGCTGGGTTAGAGTGAGAGACCCTCAGGCCTTACACACTTTGTCCATTCAGTGTCCCTGGTTCCTCTCTCAGGGATAAGGCAATGGCTGCTGCTGCTCACCTGGGCTGGGATGGATGAAAATCTCCACCTCCCACCACTGCTGCATTCCTCTTCTGCTTTCTTGCTCCCAGAAATGCCGTGTCTCCCAGGTGTTTAGTCCATTCCTTCACATGCTTTGGGCACTTAGAACATAAAGGAAGGGCCAATGTGTCGAAGGAAGGGCAGTCGCTGCTTTTGCTCTGTGACATTTGCATCTTCAACCCTTCCCATCTTGCCAGATGTTGCAGAAATACTCAAACAGCTTCTAAAACAGTAAGAAAGAAATGTTGAAAAGTTTTAAATCTGTTCTACATGCCTACCCATGGCGCCAGCGTTATTTATTCTGATAAACTCTACTTGTATTTAATGCCATGCAGAAATAGAGTCTGCATGTTGAAATGCTGAGGTGATGTCTTGTTTCCTAATCAGTGCAGGAAAGTGCTACAGTAACAACAGTAACAATTCCTCCTTTCTTAAGAGAAGATGTTTCTAACCCTAGATACCCTGGAATCCAGATTCCCCAAGTTTACCTATGCCCATGGCCCCTGGGAGATGAGCATTTCTCACTGTTCCCACTCTTCCCCTTCCCTGTGAAGGCTTCTGCAAACTTGTCCCTTGCACCTCATCCCTGAGACCCTGCACTGGAGATCTAGAAGGAAGGACCTGCACTCAGCTGTTAACATTGCTTCTCAAATTTTTAACCTGAAGCAAATATTTAATGAAATATGAAAGAGATGCAGGACCGAGCAGAGGTTAATGCAAAATTAATTTGCCAAAAGAGGATCAGAGATGCCAGGCTTAACTATGAGGTTAGCCATGAAAAAGGTAATTTCAAAGTAAAAAAAAAAAAAACTAAGGCAGGAGAAAGAGGCGTGTAGGAGAAGGAGGAAATAAGCAAAGGAAAAAATAAAGGGAGAGACATATTTGTCCTGAGTAGTCTTTTATCTGTTTCTATGATTTCTCAAGCTCTTGAGTTCTAAGCCAAGATCAATTGGGATTAATCAGTTGTATAGAAAACACTGAGAACTCATTGCAGGCTTTTAGAGTTCAAATTTGTTTACTGAGCACAATTTGGTTAGCATCAGGTGCTGAAGTTACAGACACCAACACTAGCATAGAAATTACTTTATTTAGCTCCCAGTTGGAAGTTTCTATAGCAACTGGGTCCTATAACAGAAAGCTGAGTTTCTGCCACACGAATACTGCTGCTGCTAGAGATTGTTAATACTGTATTTTTGGAGCACTCAGCTGTTCCTTAATTCTTTCTAAGCCCCAACCCCCCTTTTTCTGAGGTCTTCCTTCAGCGTAAATCTGCCTGCTTAGTCATACTTCCAATTGTACCTTTTGCTCTTTACCTTTCTTCTTTGGCTGTATCAAAAACTTTTTATTTTAGTCCAGATTCAGCTTCCTTGGAAGGGAAGCAGAGTGCCCTGTCCTGCATTCTCCTGCTGGGCAGAGCTGGAGGGAGGGGATGCTGAAGTTGTCAGGAGTGTCCAGATTAAGATGCCTTTCCTGGACCTACTACTAATGAATTTATACTTAGGGCAAATTCTGTGGATGTGACTCATGTCCCAAATTCAGAACACAATCACACCTCAACCTGAAACCAGCTCATGCTTTTAGGTAGGGTCAGAGTAAAGCTGTGACACTCGGCTTGCAAAGATTGGAGACCTCATTGCAATTCCTCTGTGCATTGGAAACTCATGGCTGATATTGAATTCCAACTGTCAAAGTCCTCCATGCACTTTCTGACTTATCCCTACATTATTGAACTGTGCTTAAAAGCTGTGGGAATACTCCATAATGAGAACTGTATTATTGCAGAGTGAACAGATGTTTCTTTTACCTGTAAGACATCTTTATTTATACATCTTTCACAGCTGTGAATCAATAGCCTTTCTTAGCTACTAGATTTATTTTGAGGGGACACAAACATTTGTATGAGGTGTTGGATGGAGATGTAAAACATTGTTAGGAATAGAAGTAGGTGTTTGGTTGGCTCAGCAGTTAAGGGTAATTTTGAGATTCCTTTCTTGGTATGTGGGTTGTGGTTTTGGGTTTGTTTTTGTTTTTTGGTATTTTTTTAAATTGATTTCGTGTTGTCATTGATGGATAAAACAATGGCAGTTTGAATCATTAGATGTTTATACTCTCTAGTATGGTTTTTTAACTTATCTGGTTTAATTCCCTCTACATCAAAGAGAAATATGTTTTCTGCTCAAAACCCTCTGGAGATGTCCCTTATGCTGTCCTGGAGACCTCTGTCCCATGAGACAAAGTGCCAGCTATCTCAAAGCCTCAGAAAACAAAAGCTCATATCAACAAAATGCAAATTTAAATTTGGTGACTCAGGCACAGCACAGAACATATGTTTTGAATAACAATAGCTTCAAGTATCCCTAGGCAGGTGGCCACTGCAACCAGAATTAATTTGTGTGGCTCTTCACAGGTGGCAAAGCCTCACTTCACAGCTCAGGCAGCAGCTCCAAGAGGGCAGGGAAAGTGAGCCCTGCAAGATGACCTGGCTGTGCACTTTAGGAGAGCTGTGAGAGCACTGTGGGCAGTGTGGGCTCTGGGGTTTCACTTTTGCAGAAGGAAGAAATGCAACAAACCTGCAGTTAACTATTATCAGGTCCAGCCCTGGTCTGTTTTGGGCAAGTCTAGGGGGCTGGGATATTGGCTTTTTTACTTCTGTTCTCTTTCCAGTGCTGCTCACTCTGGCTGTCTCTTATCATTCCTAATAGGGGCTTTTGATTTTCCATCTGACCTTAATAAAATGGGATCATCCTTGCTAAGGTTTATAGGATTGCTATTTTAAGTGCTGGCAGTTTGAGAATACCTGTCTGAAGAAGTGCTTTCCTTTCCCAGAGCCCTGATTTTTACTACCCAGTCCTGGGATGGTTTCCCTGTCCTAGAATATTGACTTGAGGCCATGTGAGGGATGCTGCAGCCTGTCAGGGGTGTCCCATCAATCCAGGCACATTTTATCTCTGGCAGCTGCAGTCATTTCATGCCTCTTGCAAATCTCTTCCAAGAAATTTACATCTTGTTCTCTAAATTCTTAACATCTCACTGCTGAGTTGCTGGGAGGGCCTGTTTTGGAAAAGGAAATCAGAATCCCAGAGAAACCTTTGTTTCCACACAGTGCTGAAGGCAACAAGAGTCTCTGGGAGACTGGTGGGAAGATTAAAATGCTGGAATCTGTTGCCTTGGAATCATTCTTCTTGTCTCCAGTGAGTCATCCAGCATCACAAGCAATCTCAGCATTGCCTCCTGCTGCTCCTTGTGCCCAGAGAGCCACACAAATCCAGTGGAGGATGTGTTGCCACCATCTTTTGGCAAAACATCTCTCCCTGCAGCACTAAGGGTTTTCATTTTCTTCTGTTTCGCCATCCCAGGTTTCTGGCTTCTCTCTTAACAACCTTTGAAGGGATTTTTTTTCAAAATGGCAGCTGCAAAGGTCACCTCTTTCTCTGTTTCTTACTTGCCTAGAAACAGGAATTGTGCTTGAGAATAGAGATGCAAGGCAGCTTTCCAGAGCATGAAAATCCAGTAACTTAACACATTGTCTCCAGCCTGAAAAAAAACCAAAACTGACCAAGAAAGAATAAAAAAAATTCCAAAAAACAAACTAAAATAATGGAACAGAAGAGACTGAAAAATGATGAGACTATGTACAGAACTGACTTTTCTGTACACTGTTATTTTTTCCTTCAACATATATAGGCGTGTTAACTATATTTAAAGTTTTCCATGTTAGATATAGTTATTGCAATTACATTTTAAAAGACTAGAGAGGTTCTCTTTAGAAGAGAAGGAAAGAAATAGTGATTGAATAGCTTCAGCAGTTTTTTAGACTTACATAATTTTCCTTCATTTACCCGCATTGATTTTTTTTTGTCCATTTCAGGTCGTACTTATGCTATAAAACATGTGATTTACCATATAATGTACATCATATAGAAAAAAAAGTAATTTACTAGATGTGTTAATTCCTTCATTTAAGTCAAATGGGAAAACACTTCATTATTAGATCACAGATTAAAAGTGCATATTTTATGATAGTTTTCAAGAAAAATCATCACTGAAACACTGTGAGGTAGAGTTTGCTTTATCTTAGGATACTGTGTGGCTCTGTTTAAAGTAGATAACTTCTAACTTTGGTGTCATATTGTGCACACAAAAGCACAATGGTTCTGGTTATTATCAGTCTTCTTATATTAGGCAAAAGCAATAATTTTTAATGTTTCAAATAGCTATTTACCTAAAAAATTATTATAAAGATAAACATTGGAGTTAATTTCTTCTGAAAGATGTCACATTTTATTTATGAGCAGAGGCAGAATCTAGTTTTTATAGCTACAAATTTTATGCAAAAACTTAACTGTGAGCATGTCACTTGGTGGGAATGTTATGCTACTCATCCAGAAAAAGCCTTCAAAACTATAAGAAGGATAAAAAAAATTCATACAAATTCTCTAAAAGGAGAAGTTGAGGCATAGAGAGATTATATTATGTATTTTTCAATGAACAACCAATTTTCTCCAAATTAACGTGCATCTAAAAAAATTAAAAGTTGCAACTGTCATAGTGTAACTTCACCAAAATGGAACTAAAACTAAACCAATCTTAATTTTAACATTAATATTTACACAGAGATCATCTTTGTAATGTGTATTATATTTTGGGACTCTGGGGTGGACTCAGCATGGCTCATTTTAAAAAAATCCTATTTTCTAGCTCCCTAATTTTCTTTACTATATTTATCTATTAAGAAAACCAAAAACCTCAGCTGATTCTGGATTATGAGCACAGAATTTTTCAAGAACTAAACATGTGAAATAAAGATTTACAATGACACTAAGAAAATATAAACCAGAAATAAAACCTGAATGTGGGAACATTGAGTTGGAAATTAGTGAAGGCAAGGGGGATATTGACAAAATTAGAGTAGAAGACAAAATTTTGTTGAAAGATCTAAGAGTACAAAATAATCAGAGTCTATTGACACTCCTTGTCCTGCTTTAAGCATTACCAAATGTTACTTGAAATTAAACTGACTACATGGGCATGCCACCTTGAGTGCACTTTCTGACTATTTTCAGTATTGCGGAATAACCGACAGCTAAAATATTGTGGAATTGTCCAATTTAGGCAAATCCTGTGCTGAAGATGTTGACCTTTTGAAAATTGATTCCTTCTGCACACTGGGTTTTACTTCCCCTATCTTGTTTTTCCTTTAGCAATTATTCATCTTTTATGGCTTCCTACAGCTAAAAGCCTCAGCAACAGGAACATTTATTCAGAATCAGAATGGAAGATCTGGTACTTTTCTGTACATTAGAGGAAAAGAAAGTTCAATTTTCCTTCTGAAAAGCACAAGAAAGGCCATTACATAAGATGTAAAGACAGAGAGAAAAAGGGGCTGAATTCCCAAAATATTTGATGGCAGAAGTAATAATAGCGATGAATGAGGCCACATCAATGATTCATGAGACTCATTTTTTTCCTATTGTTACTAAAAAGAGACTCATTATTACTCAGGAAAAAAAATGCTTTGTTGGTGATATAAAAAGAAATCAGTATTTGCTATCAATTACTTTCATTAACACCAGGCCTTTGTACACAGTTTTAGAAATATATTTTATAACAATATAATTTTGTAATTTCATCCCTACTGTGCTTTGAGCCTTCTGAGGCCCACAAATCTCTTTAATACCTCCACTCTTGCTGATAATAAAAAGTCTTGTGGGTGTAGTAACAGCTAAAAATACAATAGTAAATGATTCATATATTACCATTTCAGGGGTCAAAATGGGTAACAAAGAGACCACAAGCACATAAAATAAACATCCTACTCTAAAACAAAAGCAAGTTGTAGCTTCAGGATGATCACTTTGAAGACATGTGCCTCCTTTAAGAACATTTTCTTCTTTAGTTTGAAGGCTGTTAGAAATATCTGAACATATGTTCTGGGGCAATGAAATTTCAATGGGATATTATTTCCTTTTAAATCCCCATTCTTAAAACACTGACTTGCAACATGAGACAGCAACAAAAAAGAGTCAAGCTAAGAGTGCATATTTAGCAGAGAGATATAAGGAATAAATAGAGCTAAAATTGCTCCTTTTGATTTTGTAAACAATGTGTCATTAGAAACCAATGAAGACAATAAAGAATGGGATTACTATGCACCCATTTGAGAGATTTCAATCAATATTTAAATAGTTTTCAAGAATTTAATGTAAAACAGGGAGCTTTCTCAAATAAGCAATCAAACCAGCCCATTAAGGCTGTAATCACCATTATGCCTGGGTGCTGCTGTGCCTTAGAATAAACTTATTGAGGAAATACTATTGAAGTGGTACCTCTGGCATTTACCTTTCTGTTGTTTATGTGTTGGTTTTTGGTGTATTGTTTTTGTTTTATTTAATTGCTGTATATTATCTTGCTTGCTCCTCAACTTCTAAATATAACAAATCCCTCCTAAATCTAGTTAACAGTGGCTGAAGGAAAAAAAAAAAGAAAAGGAAAAATACATAATATTCTTGATAAGGCTATAAATATGTAAAAATGACTATGAGGCAAATGAGGTCAGCCTTGCTGTTGAATACAGAGATTGTGCATCTGTGTGAATCATGTCTAATTACTAGTAGATTGTAGAGATTTGCTGTGAACAATCGGTCTTAATTTACCATAAAAACTTGTTATTGAACCTTCAGAAACAGGAGCTAGCATAGGACCCGTTTTCCATTTATGCCCTGCAGTTGAGACGCTAAAAAAAAGGGCATCTGAGTAATATGTGTTTTCAAATCATGCTGGGATAATAAACTTAACTGATGAGGTTCAATGTTTCTGTATCAACTGCAGAATGGCATTGCAGACATTTGATGAAAGGAAAGGAAAAGAAACATGAGAAATCTTTGCTTCTTTCAGAGAAGCCAGAAAGTTTAAGCAACTTTATTTTGATTAATCAGATGAAAGAAAACACTTAGAGGCTGAGAGACTGATGTAGTTTATACCCTCACATGTTCCATGGAACATTTTGCACTGCTCTGTCATGAACAATTTTAGAGCTCAACAACAAGAGATCCAGCACTGGTTTCACAGATTATCTGTGTGGAGTAGAAATGCAAACCACAGTGAAAAATAAAAGGATTATACAGTATTCATATTTATTTTGATGGGGTTTTTTTTCTATGAGGGATGGGTTTTACCTGCCTTTTTTTTTTAAGGCAGTGGATTATACTGGGGGAGAGGGATGAAAAGAAATCAATAGATGGAAATCTTGCTTTGAAAGTAGCAAATAGGAACAAACCTACGTGCTGTTATAATGCTAAGGGAAATGGTAAGCAGATCTCAAAGCAGGAGAGAAATGCAAATTTGACATCTTACATACCTTCCTACTTTGCACATTAATATTAAAACTGTATAACTGTGATGCAAACTACAACTACTGCTGGGAAAAGGCACTTCCTGTCAAGGATAAGTATGTTGCAAAAACCTCTTATTTTCTGTTCATAACTTCAACCTTCACACCATAAAATCTTCTAGTCACTGTACTATACTGATGAATTCTTAGCTTGGATGAAAGTGGTCTTCCCTGAAAGTCTTCAGTTCATAGAGACTGAAATATATTTATATTTGCCTAAATTGCTGGACCACTGAAATTGTGGGTCTTACAGCTGCTTTTTCCACTATATGTGCTGAAAATCTTCCCAATCAATAGATTGTCCTACCTTGATGCCTTGACCCCTAAAATTTTGGGATAGCTCAAATATGCATTTGAAGTGAATATCAATTAAACACGAAGAAACAAATTCAAGATTAATGAGAAGTCACAGAAACTTTGACTACAACTGGAGATTGCAGAAGAGTTTCAAATAAAAAAAAAAAATAGAAGGGATGATTCTAGAATGGATAAAGCCAAGCACATTTCACAAATTTTAGCTGACAATTGACATGCAGCTTACCATTTTAAACACACTACATATTAGGTTTTGGACTTCCACAGAGCCAAGAAGTCAGGTAGATGTCAGGTTTAGTGCCTTGGAACCAGGTGCTCAGCTCTGTGTAACTGTAATCCAATGCACAACACAAAAAATGTGACAGTCAGCCTCTTAAAAGTTCACTATTGGCACTGAAATGTCACTGCTAGGAAAAGCTTGGAATCATAGAATACCTTGAGTTGGAAGGGATCCACTCACTTCACCTGGTCCTGCACAAGACAGCCCCAAGAATCAAGCCATGTGCCCTAGAGCATTGCTAGAGCATTGTCCTAAGCTTGCAAAGAATGTGATCCCCTGGAAAAGAATAAAAAAAATATTTCATGTATTTTGCAAGATGTGCTAGGCAGAAAATGTGGTTTGTCTTTCCATTCTCTCTCTGCTAGGACTGCCTGGTCCAAGAAATACAATAAAGTTTCCATTTGTTAAAGGAAGATCTCTAATTACATTTCAAGTAATTGGAAGAACTAAAGTAATACTTCTAATGGAATCTTTTACTTTGGATAAACAAAGTCAAACAGCATAAGCTTGTGGCGGGGGGCGGGGAGAGAAACAAATTTTTGTTTCTATAACCAGTCCTTCATTAGAAGCAGCTGTTTTTAATGAACTCAAACCTAATCCTTTGTCTTGAAAACAATGAAGCTCATAGTTCTAGATCCTGTGACCCAAATGTCCCAAGCAGTATTGATTCATAAGGCCATTAAGAACCTGAGCCCCTTAATGGAGTAAATGGTATCTTTAATGGGATATCTCCTGTGTGTCTTACCAGAAAACTCTTGTGTAATGGCCTAAGTTATGCTGGACATAAAGGGCTGGATAATTGAGTATTGTATTAGGACATAAATATGTAACACAATTCCAAGAAATGACAGGCATGTCCATCCACATCCCGCTCCCATTCCTCACCCCACAATTACTAGAAATTGCTCATGCTGTTGCAGCTATTGTTGAAAAGAAGAAATACATTGACATAGCTGTTACTTTATATCATTCTTGAGCATAATTTGTAATGTTATGCATTAGTGTTCAATACCTACAGAACTGAACTTGGAAAACAGGAAGGTTTTGTGAAGAGATAGAAAGCAGACCAAAAAGAAGCAAAATAAGAAGAAAGTAGAAATTGAAGGGGATTATTCCATTTACAGCTTTAGGTGGCATACTGCACAGGTGTAAAAGGTAAGTGTCAGGCATTAGCTTTTATTGCTCATTTAAAAGAAGAAGGAATTTGGAAATGGAAAGAAATGGCGATTGTGAGTAATGTAGTCAGTGTCAGAGCCAGCTTGCAAACTCATGGTAGACAAAGCATGGTGTAACAAGACCAGCTTAAAGTTTATGACTGAAAAAAAAAGCATGAATTTGCAGCAGAAAAAAAAAGACCAAAGACTGAATTAACTAATGCCAGGGAGGATTTTTTATACTATTATTTGAAATCATATTGATATATTTTCTCTTCAAGTTGGAATATAAATTTGCTAAGCCTAATTCAACAATACAAAAGCAAAAGGATGTACTACTTTAGCTATTGAACTTAATGCCTAGAAAATTATTTAAAACATCTAAAACCTCAGTTAAGAGATCCCACATCTGAAAGTCAATATCAAACAAAAACTGCTGCTTTAAACAAAAGCTACAAATTCAAGGTGTTTCCTCTGCTAGGAGAACTGCACTAGTTTACCAGGTTAGTTAATAGTTTACCAGTTAGAACTGACAATTCATTCTTTCAGAGAAGCAAGAGAGCTGGGCAAGAGAATCACTGAAATCTAGCCACAGTTTCCTCTTCTGAAACAAACTGAGCACACATTGAGACAGAATTTAATGGTCAATTTTTTGTTCACATTCTGATAACCACCATTATCATAATAGGAAACATTAAAAAAGCAATTTATTTTGAATAGCTCTTAAGTCATGACCATAAGTGACAGCTGTAGGATTACCTATGAAATCAGTTAAAGAAAAACTCATGTTGTGTAAGATGATAACCCTTATGAAAATTTCAACTGATGCCAATGGAATTATTTGAAACATAAGCTATACATGACAGAATATAGCCTTTCATAGAAACATGAATAAAATTTAAAAATTTTGCCTTTTTCCCAGAAGAAAAGAAAAATCAAACCTAAGGTAACACAAGGAAAAAATGTTAGGTCATTTTATTACTAGAGAACTTCAAATTATATTAACATAATTTATTTAATATATCAGAATAATACAACATAATGATAATCATGACTACTAAAAGAGCAAGGCAATAGGAACTTAAAAAAAATTAACCAGTGTTTGTTTGAATTCTCCTCTGAGAAAAACAAATCCTGTGGGTTCAAGGAAGAGTGAGGCAAGCCTGCTCTTTCAAGAAGAAAAATAACTAGCAATCTCTACAGAAAAACCACTAAACATGTGGCTGAACGTTTAAATGGTATCGTTATAGTCATGGATAATTGCCAGAAAAATGATGATTGCATGAAAATCAGCATATATTTTCAGGCAAAATTCAGGCCAACTTTGTCTCAAGACACTTTATGCCTCATTTCCCCCCCTGCTCCCCCTTATCTTTCACAAGTGCCCTTTGTGCAGCAGCAAGTTGAGAGATGAAGAACGTGAATATGTTACACTTCTGAAAGTACTGGGCATCTCCTGGGAAAAAAATCTCATGAGACATCTCCAAAGAGCAAGATACTTTGTCTAAACTTCAGTGGTTTAATTAGGTTAATTTAAGTTTTAAGACTTAAGTCAAAGGTTCATTCCCAGCTGTGAAATGTTTTTTACCAACCCCCACTGAAAACATTCAAGTTGCTGCTTCCTTAATAGCAACATTTGTTCCTATCCAAGCACTGCTGTGGCAGACTGTGAGAAATTACAGGATACAAGTGGGAATTAATAGTGCAATTAAAGGTTTTGAGTTTTGAGTAAAAGATTAAATAAACAGATTTAATCCACATTTTTCTTAATTGAAAACAATTAAAAAGCAGAAACAAAAATTAAGGCAAACACAATCTACAATATTAAGAACTGATGGTAGCAAGAAGTTTTCTCTCAAAGGAGACCAAGTACAGGAAGAAAATTACTTTAAAAAGTGAATTGAAAAAGAAATAGATAAATTAGTAAATTGAAGATGTAGGATAGACACAGAAAGAAACCAGGACCAAAAAATAACTCATATTTTTTTGTTTTAGATACAGTAATTTAGATCATGGTTTCATTGCTTTTGTATCTGGCAAGGAGGCATTGTGCTCACTTTAAGTAAGACAAATTGAGTGAATAAATGGACTGAGGAGCCTGGAATAAAGAAGCCACAATTAGTTGGCTGGTTTATGTTTTGCACCCCTGAGAGTAGCATGATCTTACCTTTGTACCAAAAATCACTTGTGTGGGGAGTATTGGAAAGCAAAATAGTCATGGGCAAAATTCTAGGCAGAAGAGTAGGAACTGGTGAAGACCATCACTGAAAACTCAGAAGAAAATACAGTGTTCAGTCAATCTGGCAGTCAAGCCCAACTGTGTAAGGCCAATGAAGGAATTGTATTCCAGGGAGACAAAAGCCTCTCTGACTCCTACCAGAGAAGTAAAGGGAATGAAAGTCTATTACCAACCAAACTGATTTCAGAACTGAAGTGTAATAGAAATGTCATCACAAGTAGTTTCCATCTCCATATCTTCCACTTTTAGAATTGTCTTACTGTGTCTGTTTTGTCATCCCACTCTTGAGGTTATTTGCTAACTGTAACGGGGAGTCTGAGCAACAGTAATGCCTGATGTGTTCACCCAGCTCATAACACCCTGAAAATGTTAACCAAAACAGCAGTGCAATAATCCCTTCAGGTGTCTGACTTGAGTGAACCTGATTAAAAGCTGACACATACATTGCATAAATTCCTTAGCAGTGCTGAGGTTCGTATTATGTCAGGTATGAGAAATAATGAGCACAAATGCGCACAAACTTCAGCCTCAACCATGTAATATCTTCCCAGGTAGAAAGTTAGAGGTGAGACACACAACCAGGAATGCTGGCTCAGATGGGATGCTGGGAGCAGGTTCAGAGCCCAGAACAAAGGATCTGTTAACTGTGGTGTTTTCTGAGACCTTCGTTGTTAGAAGGAATGATGAATTTGACTATATGTTTTTAGAAGGCTAATTTATTATTATATGATATTATATTATATAAAAGAATACGAAACCAAACTATACAAAAAATTACAAAAAGGATGTAGAGAGAAGGTTAAAAGATATTAATAAAAAACTTGTGACTCTTTCTCCAGAGTCCAACACAGCTTGGCTGTCATTGGCCAATAAGTAAAAACAATTTACATGTTAAATAAACAATCTCCAAGCACATTCTAAAGCAGCAAAACACAGGAGAAACCAATGAGATAATATTGTTTTCCTTTTTCTCTAAAGCTTCTCAGCTTTGCAGGAGAAAAATCCTGGGCAAAAAATTTTTTCAGAAAATATGACAGGAGCAGTTAAGCAATAGAGAAAAAGGACAGATTCTGTTAACAAGGCAGGAGGAGGAGGAACAGCAGTACTGGGAAATGGCATTCACAGAAAAGTCCAGTTGCCTTTCCTCGTGGCCTATGAGCATCTGTGTGATTTGAAACCATGTTGATTTAACCACACATCCTAAGCAGAAGTAATTTTGCAAAATTAATTAAAATCATGGAATGGTTTGGGTTGGGAGGTACCTTCCAAGCTCACTTATTCCAACCCTCTTGCCAGGGGCAGGGGCACCTTCCATTAGACCAGGTTACTCAGATTCCCACCCAACTTGGCTTCAAAACTCAAAATGATGGGACATCTACAACTTCTCTTTACAACCTGGGCCAACATCTCACCATCCTTATGCTAAAGAATTTCTTCCTCAAGTCCCATTTATGGCTACTCTCTTTCAGCTTAAAATCATTGCTCTTCATCCTGTCATCATGGACCTTGGTTAAAGTCTCTCTTTGTCCTCTTATAAGCCTCCTTTACATATTCAAAGGCTAAAATGCTCCTACTTATGTACTTCAGGTGTACAACCATGCTGTCTCACCAGTGATTTCCTTAAAATAATATTCCACAGTCTGTCCAAATTTCACTTATAGAAAATTGAGCTTCTGAGGGTCAATGCTTCACAAGAAAATAGTACAGTGACTTATATTCTTTTTTAGCATTATTGATTTCTGCTAAGAGTTCTAAAGAGGCCTGATATGCATCTTTGATGTTTATGAGTTCTCTTGGTTATCTCTTTTCTCTTTAGATCCCTGTTTCTATTAGCATCCATAATTATACGCTGTCATCAGACTTTTTTAGCCTTTCCAACTATTGTTCTGTAAAAGCTGCATTAAAATACTTATGCTGTTGATTTTTTTTTGTTTGTTTTTATGGCAGAAAATATCTGTGAAACCTTTTAGCTTTGTTCTGCCTGCAGGCTTACTTTCACTTAAAAGGAAAGTTTAAGATATATTTCAAAGTTTTAATTACAATCAGATGTTTTCCATTTTACTTAGAAAAGTCATGAGAACAGGAGATAATGGCTACCTTAATTTTTCAATTAAATGTAGCAATGACATATGCATACATAAATGTATAAGGAATACAGATGCTAGAAATACTAATTTATCTATTTTTTTCCCCAGTAGAAGACTACAATCTGTTGAAATTGAAGACTGAAATCAGGATGGGAAAAGGACACATGGAACCATCTTTCCTCTGCAAGGAGCAGAGGGAAAAATCCGTTGTCAGCAGCCAGGTTTGGTAAATTACTCTGATTCATTCTTTTACGTTCTGTTACAAAGCAGAGTTTCTGCTCCCCTTTCCACCTACTGAACCCCATTCATAACCACAGGTTAATCCTCTTTAAAAGTCTGAAAAATAGCATGACTAAGAAAAGCCTTTCCAGTGGCTGGGTTGCAACTCTCAAGAACTCTTATCTGTTTCAGACCTTTTTGTTTGAAATCTTCATTTTGTCAAGGCCTCTCAGCAGAAATCTGGCAACGGAGTTCCTACCACTGAAGCCTTGAAAAATGGCAAAAAACTTCAAAACCCAAACACATTCAAAACACTGGCATACAAATTATTATTTCTAAAGCATAAGAACTTTCATAGTAACTTCTTATGATCTTTTACAATTATAGTACAAAATGCCATCATAAAATCATTGCTTGTGATCAGGCTAAATTTAGTGGAAAGTTTACTGTTAGAACAGCCTAAAATCTCTGATGCTTTTACAAGTGTCCATGCTTTTGGAAGAAAAAAATCATTTCTTAACAGCACAATAAAATTTCTCCCTGCCATACAGCCTTTATTTCAATAATAATTCTAGAATTCCCTAGATCAAAACTCCTAACTGTTCTGTAAGATGGAATGTAGTGTTATTACACTCCAGATGCAGCTACTATTGCAATAATTTGGAGATCAAATTATATGGTGTGTATCCTGATGAAAAGTAAGGACCATTCCCTTGCAAAAGATAATGCATCTTCTTAAATATTTATCTTTATATCATACTTAGAGAGGAGAGATACAGAAACAAGCATGCTGTATCCAAATCTCAATTAGGCAGAGTTTGCTTTATTCTGTGACTGAATATTTCAATAATACAAAGCAAATAAACTAAAAGGCAAACTCTGAAACTGCCTACCCTAGTCCTGCTTGATTTCCCTGCAACCTTGAAAACTTCCACATGAAGCCTCACATCTAGCTAGACTGATAAACAGCAGATGACAAGCTCCTCAATATCCAGCTTGCCGGAGTTTGGGAAGAATAAGCTGCTGAACAAAATTAAGTGAAATTTCCTTGGATCGCAATAGAAAATATGTAACAGCCAAACTGCACCTCTCAGACAAGGCCCTGCCACAAACCATTCAACTGAAAAAGGAAGAGATGATTCTTAATTCTTTACCATATTGTGAGGAGGAGAGGAAGGCTGACTAAAACAGCCGAGCTTTTCAAGAACACTGATGAGATTTACGCAGTCTTACACTTCCACATGGGCCAGTAGGCTTTGGAAATCTGTGTTGCTTTAGCAGCTGGTGCAGAAAGCATGAGAGAATAGTTGACAACTGAAAATCATCTGAAATGAAGGATGCAGGAACACTGAGAGGGACAAACTGACCCACAGCTGTTCTGAAGTTGATGTTTAGTTACTCCCAGGCCTCAGTCTGTCACCACCCACATGATGTGTTAGTTGTATATCTACCCTTTGCTTTGCCATTTTGTCTACTTGTGGACAAAATCCAAACATCTATCCTCACCCTAGGAGCTGCTAAATGGACAAGGCAATGAAACTGTTCCATGTTTGGCTCTTTCCACAACATATAACCCTCAGAAACAGTCTGATCAAGTTCTGCAATTTCAAGTACTTCCATATGCCATCACACTACCCTTGAGCACATATGACACATGCTGAGCTTTGTGCTATCAAACAGCACTCTGCTGAGCTGCAGCACAGTCCTCATATTGTTTCAAACAGTTTGAAAAGAAAACAAAAGCAAAAGGCACACAGAGTTTAAAGTTGACTCTGAGGCTGAGAGACGGGGATTTAAGCAACACTGCCCTACCTGGATGCAGTTAGCAGATTCTGTGTTACCACAGATTGGCAATCAGGAATGCCATGTACAGCATTACAAGTCACATCAGACACCAATGTTCTAGAGATATCCTGTCATTTAGGAATCAAATCTGCTTTTTTTCAGGATACCAATTCAGTGGTGGTTAAATCTTTTCAGTCAGGGCTATCAGAGTGCCTGCGCTACTTTAGGTCCTTCATCAGAAAATTCTGTACTTAACACAGACTTGCAGTAGTTAAGATTAATAAAGGAAAACAGTAGACAAGGTCCAAAACAGAGGAATTTTTGTGCAAAACAGCGGAATTCCATCCTATTCAAAAGAAATTCACCTTGATTTTGATGTTTGTGCTGGTGATGTTGTTATAGCAGTGACATCACAGTGGTGTAAATCCCTGTGCTGCCTGGGGTGGGTGGGTAGGACCCCTCAGTCAAACCCAGGTGAGATGAATCCTGGCTGTTCCACACACCCTTGGCAGCAATTCCAGCCAATCCTTCCTTAGTTCACACAGGTGGGATGTGGCAGGGGAATCCTCAAACCATCTCTTAAATGTTGCCTTTTCCAATAGGTCAGAACCAGTGGGGAAAATCCCATCTTCGACAAGTTCTGTAAAAACCAAAATTTGGGTTGATTGCTCAAAGATCTATCATACTGAAAATAAGACAATGATGTAGTTTACATTATTTTTAAATTAGAAGGGAAAATATAATTAATGATTAATTATTTCCTAATGTCTTCATTGACTTTAGCAATTTTAGTGTCAAACAGAAAGAATTAGGACCACAGTATTTGTTTGCAACAATGCCAATATTACAGACCCTCCCCTGATTATTTTGCTTAATGAAAATTTTGATATGTGTATATTAAACAGCTTTTTGATTTTTTTTTTTATTTCCTATTGAAAAATGTCTGGCTTGATCAACTGAAGATAACAGACTGGCTGACTTTAAGAGCATCTAGAAATGTAAAGAGAAAATTCTGTGACAATCTTTGGCATTAAAAAAAAGGAACACTCAATAAAGGATGAGAAAAAATAGTAATATTTAGTAAGAAAAAGTCAGATTCTTTCTTTCACTCTCTGAAAATAAATATTATTTAAACCAAAAATACTCTATCATTGTATATTTTAGAGCACAAATCTACAGAAGGAAAGAAAATCTGAAATAATTACTTTTAATAAGCTGGAACACCCAGAGACAAGAAATTGCACAAAAAAACTATCTCCCTGGGGATATTTTTATTAATATCAGCTTTTGTTGAGAATTCAAGTAAACAGAATTTTCTTTTATAGTTTGTTCAGTTTTAGCTGACGTACCTAGAAAATTTTATTGGTATTCTAAAATGGAGCTACTTGAGCAAAACAACCTATTGATGCTATCATATTTTGTAATGACTCTGTGGTCCCATGACCAGAATGAATTAAGAAAACAACCAAAATGTCATGTCCTTATTGTCTGAAACTTCCATGGGAATTAGCAGCCCTGAATTTTTCAATAAATCCTTTAAGGAGTATGAAATTTGCACACAAACACAAGCACACACAATTCTACTAACTGCATAATTTATCCAAACTTTCTTTAAATTCTTTTGGCAACTTATATGAATAAACTGATTTTCAAAATGAAAGAATGAGGAGGCAATGAGACTGAGAAAATGGAAAAGAAAAACCTATATGCATTTTCTTCCAAACCTTAGAGTTATATAGCATTTTAAATAATCATTCAAACACATGGGAAGGTGTTTCTCTATTCTAACCTACTGAAAAAAGTCTATCTATAACTAGGTAATATAAATTCCTATTGCAATGATACTGGAAGATGATGATTTCCTTCCTGATTTTGTATAAATAATAAAGGACTGCTATGAGGGACAGTTTTCTTGCAACTAGCTCAAGCAAGAATAGCAAATAACACCCTCTAATCTGGAGAGAAATATTTCTGTTCTGAGTAGGTGTTTAAAGTTTTTTTAAAGATCAGTTTGCTTTTATTATAGGATTCAATTTTTGTGCATTTTTTGAATATATTACTTCTTGGAAGATCAGAAAAAAACCCCAATTTATATTTATAACTCTTTCATCTGCACTAAAATCCACAGACACAAAGTTGTTATGCTTTTTGACTGAGGCAGATTTTAAATCAGTTTATTCTGAATCCTAGCAGACAACAATTTATCAAGCAACACAGCGGGGCTGTTATAACCCCACTGCAACTGTGCTGACAAACTCTGTACTGCAAAATACAACTCAATCATTTAATGCTTTCCAATTAAATTAAGATACTTACTATCATGGTGAAAAATACAGCAAACCCACCCAGATAATTTCTTCTGACCACAACTCCAGTTCAGTTCTACCTATAAACTGGCTGGTCCCAAGCAAATCCCTTAGGCTTTACCTTTAGTATAAGTGGAAAAAAGTGAATGTTTTCAACTGAACTAGCTTCTTCAAACCAGAGAAACATGAGACCACCCACTTTTTATCACCTTACAAATGGTTCCACTGCTAAGTTAGCAAGAAAAATATTACATTGAATCATCCTATGGTAGAAACCCGGTAAATATAAGGCAGTTTTACTTTAATTTGATGATTACAGGCAATCTAGTTTTACTCCCAGCATTTAACATAAAGCTACAAGACTTTATCTTTACCAGCTTTTTGGCATGAACTAGATGCCTGAGTTTTTATGGGAATAAAATATAACTTCACTGACTGGCCAATCTCCTAAATGTGTTTAATTTTAGCCATTTGACCAATAAATAAGCGAAATCCAAAATCCATGAGGGAGGAGGGAGAAAAGATACACTTTTTTTAGAGGCTTGACGATGGGCAACATGGGGCAACATTATGAACACAGGTTTACATGTCAGCACTTATCAGGAGAGTGTTTACACTGATAAGGGCTTGCACCAAAGGGAGAGAGGGGAAAGAAGGAAGGAAAAAGAAGACACCAGTGCAGGAGATCTGTCAGGAAAAGAACTGCTTGTATGTAATTCGTTCTTCCCATTTTCAAAGAAAACATGAGCCGAGTACAGTCAAGTCATGAACAGCATTCAAACACATTTCATGGGCCAGAGGAAAGCGATGATCCCACCACTGGCATTCAAACTGCCCCCAAAATTCCTCCAGAAAAGCTCTGGTTCGTGTGTGTAACCAAAGGTGCCTATCAAGCACAAAACTGTCAGCCCATTTCTAAAGTGCCTCTGTGATAACAAAGGAGAGCAGAGTGTTGATCAGCTTCCAAGACAAACTGTTTGAAGCCTCTAAATTTTGCCTACCTCCCATAAGCAGACATATGGCAACCTGAATATTTAAGTGCATGCATTTCCTGTAAGCTTTTCCTAAAGAAGAAGAAAAAAAAAGTTTTAGCATTATTATTTATTTATTTATTTACTGACTGTAAATTGAAGTACTTGACTCCGACTGAGTGTTTTTGCATTCCACATTATCAAAACTTTCCTTAACATTTAGACATTGAGCAGCAGAGTTATATTCTGTAAGACAGTTTTCTTCCCTCCTGTCCTAATTCCTGCAGAGCCTAAATAGGTATAACCATTCAAATGAAAATAAATAGATATATAAATAAATATATATCTAAATATTAATAATAAAGATATATAGATATATAATAAACAATAATATAATATAAATTAATAATATATATAAATATATTAAAATTGATATAAATAATATACATATAAAATATATATATTTATAAAAAATAACTAGACTATCTTGCAAAATTCTAATATTATTTATAGAGGCTAGTCAATAATTATTATTTGAAATTATATCTGGCCGTTAAAAATCTATCATGGAAGATATAAAGGTATAAGATTTCTGAACATTTAGGTTTAGCTGCTTCATTCATTAAGAAACAATTACAACATTTATATATATATATATATATATATAAAAACCAAATATATATAACAAATATATATATTTTTCTCTATTAACAACAATGTAGCCAGAAAATTAAAAGATTAAGTAAATGACAAGAAATTTTGAAGTATATCAATATCTATATCTACATATATATATATATATATATATATATATATATATATATATATATATATATATATATATATATATATATATGTCTGGGAGGCTTATGTTCTGCTGCCTGAGACAGGAGACAATATGTATTTTTTTTCACGTGCCTGCAGCTTGGGGCTGACTTCCTTGGCTTTTACTTTTGGTACCAAAATGCTGCTTCTGTTTGTCAGCAAGTACACCTGCCTTTCTCACTAAACAGATGTTCTCCATAGAATAGGAGATTAATGACTCCTCTGGCCTCTCTATTGAATGCAAATATTATTGTCAACATTAACAGGAGCTAAATGACACGTTCATTTCTGGTGTCATTATGGAGAAGGATGTAAAGCCCAAAAATTTGCTTTCAGAGCCTGTGGCCACATTCACACGTGCACCCCCCTACTCAAACCTGCCCCTTGATTACCCCATCATTCTTTTTGATCCATAGAAGTAAGAAAGTTTCTGTGTAAGGATCCACACTCTTATTCAGGTTTCTTCAAAGACACACTGGCTTTGTCACCAGTCCTCTTTTGCCAATTTTTTTTAAGTCCCTAAGAAAAAGCTCCAGTGAGGAAGAGAATTTTTCTCTTCCCCATGATCATTTTGATGACATCAATCACTCAAACTATTAAGGCCCACCACTTAGACCATGGTATGACAAAGAAGCCCACAATTATCAATCAGAAAACAATTTTGGGAGTATCTCACTATCAAACCCAGAACAGATGTGCTTGTCACTACCTGTAGGTAATTTAAAGCTTGGTGCATGAGTTATCTTAATGCCTAGGCCACTCCTCTAACATGCTAGAACAATCCATAGGATTCAATCTAGAATAATAAAGAAATGTTTCTGCTTCTCTGTCCCTTTACTATTTCTCTGTGTGCAAGGAATATCTTCTTCTAGTCCTCTTCCTTTCCCTAGGAAGGGTTTAATGACAAGAAATCCTGAGCAAGAACACATCTAAAGACTGGTCTTTGCTGAAAGCGCATAAACTTGCAGATAAAGCCCTAAGCTTGTATAATCAGAAACATTTTAATTTATAAAATTTCAAGTTCCTTCTCTGTGTCATCAGCAGATGGTTTACTTATTGTTGTTATAACATCTAGCAATCTGAGTTAAAGTAATTAACATCATATAAATTAATAAGTACCTAAATGAATTGTCAGCATTCTCAACCCTTATTTTTTTCTGGTGAAAAATTGAACAGCTGACTTGTAATTGATGATACCAGCTATAAAACATCAAATGTATGTGGTTACATAGCATTGTATTATTTAAAATATCATAGCTGAGGTAATTTAGTCATGATTTTAATTTATTAATAGAATAATAGCTCTGATGCAGGGGTTGTTTTGTGTGCAATAGTGTGTGATAATAATCCTTGTTATTTTCTTATCTAAACCAGCAACATTTTATAATCATGACCAAACCATCCTAGTTTTTTATTACTCCATTTACTTTTCATTATAACTGAGATGATGAGCACTTACACTCATAAGCATATTCCTAAATAACAGAACAAATTTTTAACAGACACATATTGCAGAGATTTCTTTTCTAGACCTACTACACAATGTTTTTTATTTATTTCCCCTGGGTGCTGCTGCATACAACAGAGGAAGATGACAGGTCAGGACATTTAGTTCCTACACCCTTAGCAACAGCATTGCCCAAAGAAATTCAGAATATGTGCACTTAGGGTACATTGTACTCAGACCTGGTGTGTGAAGGAGGAAAACAGTTTCATTAATTGGAGTTTTTCTTCTGACTAAATCTATTTGAGAACTGATATCAGGACAGTAATTACAGAGAGAAAAAAACAGCTTGTGTCCTTGACTTATGTTCTATATGGGGTATCTGACACCAACAGTATATATTTAATGGAAAATGAAGGCCTAGTAATTAGATTTTGATTTCAGTTTTAATCTGCCATTTAATCAGACAGCTCCTCTAAATTGTACAGTGGATTTTGAAGTTTTACATCAATTTTATCTTGTATTCACAGCTGAAAAGGAACTTTATTCACTATGCTAGATAAAAAGAATGGATGAATGGATTCTGGATAAATACATATAGGCAGGCATTATAGACATAGATATGGAATATTTTTGGACACAGGTAACAAATACTGTTATCCCTAAGTCATTTTGTCAATACCAAAGCTTTTGCTTGTCATTGTGTGTCTGTGCTGCAGAGTGGCAGCTGCTTAGGCATCATTTAGGCTCTTCAATGACTAATAAAGAACATATTATAGAGATGCAAAGGGTTAAAGTTGGTTTTAGTTAGGGCAATCAGCATTTCTGCCATGTTTCATTAATCAGGCTTCTTAAGTCTGATAAACTTCTCCCCGTCCAAGGGCCCAAATGTCTACATCACAACATCTGTAATCTCCTGTGATAGAAATCTAGACATAGACATATTTTGCTTTTTACAGCTGCAATAGTCTTCCTCATTCACACTGCTGTGGTTTCCTATGAGCAGTAACATATAATTTTTTTTTCCCAACAGATTGACCTTGTCTTATCAGCCCATTTATTAATCACTGAAATATTCCTCCAGTGCAGCAGTGTACACACCCACACCCACAGAGGAAACCCTGAAATGCATACACAACACTGCATCATCTACAGCTGCTGCTCTGAGAAGTGATGAGTAGCTGCAGCTCAAAAGCCCTTGCAGGAGGTCTGGGAGCAGAGCCATCCCAGCAGGTCCTGGTGCCATTGGATCTGTGCACACTGGATTCAGCTTCTGAAACTGCGCGTGAGGTTGGTCCGGAGCCGCCAGGGCAGCAGCGTGGTTAGGGGGGATTTCAGGCATTAATTATAAACAGCTTCTGTTGTGCACAGTTGCACTGCTGAGAATTTGGGATTATGCAAGCCAGACAGGTCTAGCAGAAGCAGGGTTTTACACTGTGCATATTTAGCACATTTCGTCAGTGTTTCAGTTAACATTATCTTAAGGACTGTTCAAATTCAGCAGTAGAGAAAATAACAGGATACCTAGAAAGTTTTGGCAAGCAAACCCTCTCTCTCTCACCTTTAACCTCAGTAACTGCTGTCAAAACCTAAATCCTTGAAGCCTCTCTATTGCATTAGGCTTTATGTGAATTCATAGAAGGCTTCATATATTCAGAGAATTTAGACAGAGAATAACTATGTCAACTTGTCCTTCCTCTGCTCTCTGCTACTGACATACAGTCCAAGGTTCAATGACAAAGTCTGAACAAATAGGAATGGGTCTGTTGAGAAAAAAAAAAGTTGCTGTTAAAGGACCTGAAATACACTTATGACATGCATAGGGGAGTTTTAGTTCAAAATAACTGTAGTTTGAAGGCTCATGCACATTAATGCCTGGAGCAAATAGACATATTCCTGGATCACGGCTTCTGGCTTACTTTAACCCAAAAGGAATCTCATTTGCATGCCATCAGGCTGCTCTATGATGAAACCAGAGCACAGAAGGAAGGGCAGTAAGGAGATGAACTTCAAATCCTATGCTAATGCAGGCATACCTGGTGAAACATTTAGCTGGGTTGAGCCAGAATGTAGGACACCCAAAATGTAATAAAGTCGCTGTTTGCTTTCGTCTTGACAGCCACTGTTCCTGGTTTCATCCTCTCCATCTGTGGTTCATCCCACACACTTCCTGCTGCTCAGTGTTTTGGAGTTTGAGATATTCATAACCACATTGCCACAGATAGCATCAGATACCTGAGATTTACACTAAAAAGGGGGGGGGGGAGGGAATGGACAGTTTGTGCTTTCAGTGCTTCATCCCTGGCCACTTCTGGCAATACACAGGACTGCTGGTCCAGTCTCAAAAGCTTCAAGGGGAGACTTTGGGTAAATGAAACAATTATTTTTGCACATGATTGCAAGGCATAATTCAGTGTACAGTCAACATGTGATCTCAGCAAAAGTTCTTTTTCTATTCCTTGATTGTAGTAATTACCATTACAAACATCTCTGTCTATCTCGGTCCAGGACCACTGATTCTATTGTTTTAAAACTGTTACCTTTTGATTCTCACATGGATTTTAGACACAGTATATTTAAAACTATGTTACCTCCGAAACTCAAAATATTTACTAACAATTACCTCAGAAACTCAAAAATATTTAATCACTAAAATTTCATTTACTGCAAATTCCTTTGTATTTCCACACTTTTCTTACTTAGCTTGGTTTCAATTTGGTGTCTTTAAAAGCTAATTATTTGATTTTTAGTCAGGAGAGTGACTAATTACAAAAATACACAGAGGAGAAAAATATATTGGCGACCGTGTGCTGTAAGCTTGGAATAGCAGTTTCCAAACAAAATAAAGCTGCATCCTCTGAATTATTTTCCAGATTGTTTACTGGCACTCTCAGTAAACTGTATTTGTTTAGGTCAATATTTGGTATTCACTGGGGTATTCATAGAAACAAAAATCTTAGAGAGTGTCTCCTATCTGTAAGAGAAATCTGTTTATTTTGCTGTACAACAAGAGCTTGCTTAAATTTTTAAACAGAACTTCTGATAGTCAAAAGGAAAAAAAAACTAGGGAAGGGTATTAGCCAAAATATCTGTCAGCTAAACAGAACTTGTAAATCTAGTCAAACAATTAAAGGGCATTGCACTGTCAAATCATCAGCTTGCAGATCCCTGCCCTGTGGTTTGCTGTCTTTTAGAGAAGGATGCAAACTGTTTAGCTTTCCCAAACCCTCCCCCCTTCCATCTGCCTACTGACCCATGCAGCTGCCTTAGCATTCGCATTCGCTCCACTGGAAATTTCATGCCTGCCTTGATAGAAGAAAGTAAAACGTTGCAGTGACAGCAGCTTCAATGGGACTGAGCAAAGAATGATGGAGAAGACTAAATGTGTTATATCTATGGGTAGCTGAGAATTGGATAAGAAAACTTCGTGAATCACTGTGCACCAGAACTGTCAGAACAGAACATTTTAGGAGAAAAATGAAAAATACATGAAAGCCCCAAACCCAAAACTGCAGTTTGGATCACCATTAGGAAGGGAAGGAAATATATGTAAAGAATATGCACAGAAATTTAAGTGCTCAAATGCAGAATACAGCCATAAGTGCCTAATCTGCTAAAAATCATATTAAATTCTACTGAGACCCATTTATAATAAAAGTCTTGCCTGTTCTTGACCATCATTTTCTTCACCCTGGCATTTAGTAAAAATGCACTTTAGAAGGTAATTGAGCATGCTTTCTTCCTCTGGGACCTATAAGCCTATTTACAAAGGAATATTTAAAGCAGTAACAATGTGATGGATCTCTACAGAATTATTTCCTTAAATATTCATGGAGGTAATCTTCTGAAGGGGCAAACATTGGTTGATAAGCTTCCACAGGATTCACAGAGGCAGGATACCCTGTAGACAGGGTAAGCAAAAGGAATTGCAAGCCATTATATTTCACTAGAATATAAAATAAGTTTAGTTTCAATAAAAAAAGAACCTTCTCAGGAAAGTCAGTGCAGCAAAAAATTTCCGGTAACATTTTGAACAATTAATAAAACTTCTGCATGACACAGAAGACAGTGCCTGTGATAGTCTGTGTTAAATCCTCTGTATTTTCTTGCACATAATATTTCTGTTTTTTTCCCTCTGTAGGCAACCCAGGCAAACTGCCAGGCACAACATCTAGGGAGGTAAGGTTGAGACCACAAGATTTTAATAGAGTTTACAGGCAGTGTTGCAATTAGCTATATCCAAATTTTAAACAGCTATCCAACAACAAATCCTAGATTCATTTCAGCCTGAAGTAATACACTTTATTCCCCATTTTCAGCATAGAAAGTTAGCTCTGTTTACTCCCACAAGCTCTATCACCGGGCAAGAGAGATCAAGGGCTTCTCATTATTTTTTGTGAAACTCAAACTTTGAGAGAGATGACTACTTTACTCAGTGATACTAATCTCTTTAATCACAGTGAGTTGAGTTCAATAGTACAATATTTACTGCTGATGTTTTAGAACAATTTGAAGCCTTTGCTTTTGAAGACAATGATAATCATGGGGAAACTGGAGCCACTTTTATGAATAAATTTCACTGTGCTGTACTGTACAACGGCATAGTTAAGAACCTGTGAACAATGAAATTATAAAGACTATTGGAAATTTTTGTAACAAAAGCACTTGGTAATTGTTATCTGAGGAGAAAATTACCAGAGAAAGTCTCTGCATAGCATGTGACACACCACATATAGCCAGCTTCTCTTTCAGAAACAAACACACATCTCTATGCATAGCTATACAGTTTCAAACTTATGATTCTAATAAATGAAATCAAAGTAGAGCAAAAAGTCCCTGAAAACAAAGCAATGACAAGCCTATTCCTTGTCCACAGTATTCTGCCTGGAGAATTGTTCTTCTCCTCTTTTTCCCTGCACATGTGTGTCTTCTCCTGGGTCATTCGAAATTATGGTGATACCAATTCTGGTAGTTAAATGTTCCCATCTGTGAAGCCACCTCCTTCTCTTTTGGCCAGCCCATGAGATACACAGCATTTGTGCTCATTTCTTCAATTGCACTTCTACCTGGAACCTGCAATTACTGCTTTTATACAACCAAACAGCATTCCTCAATCATGAGGGTTTGTCACTGATAACCCAGTAAAAGAGAGCTTGTTATTAAAGCTGGTAAGTACACACACACCTCACTTTGGCAGTAGATGAAGATCACATGGTTTCAGAGTTTCTACTTTCCTACTTAGGTAATACCTCTTTTGGTTACATATTTTCTCCTTTCTCTTGTTATTCTATTCCCCAAGTTCTAGACACTCACCAGCATATTTACCCATATCTTTCTCGACCCAGCAGTGATGTGTCACCTAACCTACATTATTGCAAATGGAATCTGCATGCATAAATTCCAGCTACCTCAATATACCCTTCAGCATGATTATGATAGTGTTTTAGATGGGAAAATTATCTGTAGAAATTTCTAGAGCAGTACTGACTTTTTTTGTATACAGTAAATTATTGATGAATCGCTGAAGAAAACAATCTTAAGGTTTATCACAGTACTTATTTGAATGCAACTACACAATGACTCACAGGAATTATCTAGCTGCTCTTCATAGCCAATTGCACACATTATCTAAAAGCAACTGCCATACAAACAGAATTCTGTTTCCAAATTGATGCAGAAGATATGGCCCACTGCTCAAGGTGCTGTATCTCAATTATCCTGAAGGACAATTTTAGCAAATGAACTTCATTAAGCTTAGGTTTTATCAGTCACAACCTTGGCTGGCCATTGCCATTTTCTGGATGTGAAGTTTGTTCTCAAACACAGCACGGAAAAACCCAAGACAATATAGAAATATTCCTGATGTTAGAAAATACAATTTGCTTTTATCACTGAATGTCTCAATGCGAACACTGTGGTGAAGCACTGCACAAAGAATTTGCTGAATCATGAGTAATGAGAAATTAACCTCAAGCAGTACAAGAGATGGCTGTTTGCATAAATAAACAGTTAAAGCTGACTTTGCTTCCTTTTTCCTTAACAGAAGTTTGTGGCTCCTTGGCACCCACTTCCGCTGGGTCCCTGAGCTGAGTTTCAATTACACCACAGTTCCTCTGACAAGAAATGTAACTTCCCAGTTCTCAATAACTTACTGATATAATTAATTTCTCTATTTCTTTTCCCCTCTCCCATTTAAAAATAAACAAACCACTATTTCTGCTCCCATTTACTGTTGTCAGGAAAGATTTTAAAAGTTCAGAAAATATGGATGTTTGGGCAAAACAAGTGCCTGTAAATTCTGATCCTTTCTAACACTGATTTGAACTCTTTCAATTTCACTGAAAATGAGTCAGAGGTGGCCAAAGATTAAGATTTAATTTTCTCCAGCCCGAAACCTAGAGAGACTCCTCACTTTCTTCTTCAGTGCTAGACAGGATTAAGAAAACAGAGTATTTTGCAATGTTAAGAACAAAAAGTGAGATCAGATTGTATTGATATTTCAGTCAAAACCACGGCAATGTGAGAAACAACAAAAACTCCTAATGCTCGTGTTTTATCCAAACTGACTCAGCTGTGCTTGGTCTTCAAACCAAAGCCTCAATCTTTGACCTCAGTTTCACAGTGAAAAATAATCTAAAGGAGCTTCTTTCATTTCACTTGTTCCCAGATACTCATATTTTATACATTTGTGCCCACTGTTTTCTTGAAAAACAAGTGATCTGGAATTCAGTTAGTTACTCAAAGCTCCCTCTTTTCTTTTATCTGATGAAATACCTCAGACCACCAGGGTAATAGTACTATGCAGTGAGAAGTAAGGAGGCAAAGACCCGTGAACATCACCTGAGAAAACAGATTTCCCCTCTCTCCCACCTTTAAACCTGCCAGTTCTCAATCTCTAAGTCACAGAAGACAGAATGGGAAGGGCTGTGATGAATAATTACTGCTTGTAACTTCCTCCTGTTGCTTTATTCCCTTCTTGTTCCACATTGCAGAATACTAGTGGATGTGAGGAGTAGCTCTCTAGGCAGAGATAGGTTTGGGCAGCTAAAATACCTTTGTGAGCTTAAACTGCTTGCATTACCTGTGGCTAGCTGGTAGCCTGCTGTGAAAGGACGAACCAAACACCATGTGTAGGCATAAAAGATTTCTCGTATATCAAATTTTTACCCTTTAATCTAGAAGGTTACTGTCACAGATGATGCACAGACCAATCCTTTTTTTACCAATCAAATAAACACATGACCCCAGTTAATGATTTCATGGTTTCTAGTACCCAGATGTTATGGTTATTTTGAACTCTATTGCCAAGACTAGGGAATAAAAATTTAAAAATTCTGTTCTGCTGTGATGTTTCCAGTTTGAATTTTTGAAGGCCAGTGTTTTGCCCTCAGTTTCATTTGATTCGCTGCTTCTTTTGCTGAATTGCCTAAAAAAAATGGTGAAGCACAGCCCTAACATGAGGAAGGACTCTGGGAGAGAAATTTTTTACCACTCCATATTAGTCCACAGTAATCAGAATTTGCTACCTATTAGAACAACAAAATCTAGGGACAAAAGGAATCCCTTTACTCTTTTCTTCTGCTAAGGGATAAACTCTTTAACCTGTTATTCCTATGAATAATTTTGAATGCTCAGTTATGGGAGCAATTACCAGAGAAATTACCAGAAGTGTTGAAAATTGTTTATAAAGTAAGAAAAGTATTTTCAAAGTCAAAAAAGTTGAACATTAGGGATCATGAAACACTGGAATTCAAGAAAATGAGCAGTGTTCTCTAGTGTAGCTTTTAGAAAGCAGTTGTTTATAACAGCATATACTACTTGCTATTTTCTGTGAGGATAATTAACATGAAGGCTTCTTACAAATGCCACTCAAATGCAGAGCTGATGCTTTATGAGCTCAAAATATTTTGCTGCACAGAGCAACAAAAGGCAGCAGTTGGACTTCACTGAAGTTGTCACGCAGAGCACAGCTCTATCAGGCACACGAGGAAAGCTCTGAGGGGGTTAAAAGTCAATTGCAAGACCTGGGACCAGTGCCAATAAAATTGTACCTGGCCAGGCTTAAATTGAATTTTAGCTGCCAACTGTACATTTTCAGATCTCCAGAGGAAGCTGGTTCCTCCGTGTGGGTGAAGTAGACAGAGGCAGCTGTTGAAATGGAAACCATTGCATCAGACAACTTGGGAACTGATTGAATTTAAAATTGGACTTTCTTATGCCTTGATTTTTGCCTCAGAATGCATTGAGGAGATGCAGGTGGCTGATAAACAGAAATGTATCACTCAGCCAAGAGGTTAAAAAACCCTTCCAAACAAACAAGAATTTTGTCTTTTGGGAGAGGAAAAAAAAAACCCTCAACAAAATCAGCAATAAGGTACAGAACCAGGCTCTTATTAGGAATAAATCAGATTAGTTATTCTGCTCTACATTAACAGTAGACTGATGCCCATATTTTTTAGTTAAGCCAGTGTAAAATTAATGTAATAATGCATTATTTTGAATATAATTACATAAAAGTCTTACCCCAATATTATTGCAAGCCTAGGATTAGAGCTGGACATGAAATCATACATCATATAACACACATATGCGTTATACGTGTGTATGTGAGTATTACCTAGTGGAAGGAATAAGTTGCAATTTTTTTTAACCTGCACATAAACACAATAAAAAACACCTTAATATTTACAACTCCAAAATTGCATAGTAAGAATTCCTGGAATTAAATTGCTCCTGTATTATGAAGAAAGTGCTGGGTCACATCCTAATCTTTTCCCCTACAGGATTTCAGATAATTCTCATGTGGGATTCTCAGGTGGTGTGATTTCTTTCAGCATCAGTGGGAACTGCATTCCATTTCCACCAGTGAAGGATCTAGTTTAGCACATTCATTCAACAGAGTCCAAGCTATAAATGTCCTGCTGAGTACACTTTCCTTGTCACCACTGATGGCCTTGGTGCCTGCTTCTGCTTCCTACACAAAAAAGCCTATTTTTTATGTGACAATTTTTCTTTTTGAAACAATATAAAGAGACAGAACAAATAAGGAAACTATTTAATTCCTTCCAAAACAGGTAAAACCTGTGGTGTAACAAAGTTTACTGTGAGACTTCCTTGTATATTAGTCATTCTTGGTGATGTGTAAAGAGTTGCTCAGTCTTTATCTTAGCTGGAAGCAGGATGTTAAAGTGAGCTTAGCCTGATATGGTGTCATCAACCATAGTAAAAATAGAAATGTACATATAGGAAATTGCTTGTATTTCATGAAGTCCAAGCCCACAGATACCATTTTTAAGTTTGCTGTTAAATCATGGTTTCTAAAAACTGTTTTCATAGTGAGAACTTGGTTGAATTTGCCATCACCAGCAGTGAAGCGCTGTAAACCAAACTGATGACCCAAGGTCTTTAATGACTTTTTTTTTTGTGTAACATAAAAAAACCACTTTTTTATATACACCAGAAGCTGAAATCTACCTTTTTTTTTTTTTTGTCCCTGAAATGTTTTTTTTCCCACAAATTTTGAAACACAAATAGATAGAAGATTCAGGTTAAAATCTAGCCTTTCTTTACAAAACCAAAAATACAGTATTTGTACAGGTCTAGCTATACTCAATTATATATATATGTACAATTCCTAACAGGATGGTACAAAAAAAATTATTCTTTCCCCACTGTAGGAAGGTGAAGATAGAAAAATTAAACAAAGGTTCTTGGTCACCATAACAATAATTTAGAAAGTATCATAGACTGTCTTTCTCCTAAATTATCAAAGAAAAAGGACTTACAGAAAGATGTTTGTCTTGGTAGTCTTTGTCTGTGTCATCACAGCTTTAAAAAAGGAGGAAGCATTACTGGGTCAGTTCAATTCCTATTGTACCTGTCTATCACAGCCCAGGTATGCAACATCAGCCTAAGAGAGATCAAAAAATAATAGCACCAGTGAAAAAAATTAAATTAGAATAATAACTGACCTGTTATACCTTTAAGACCTGTTTGACTTTCAGATAAAACAAAAAAAAAATCTTCGATAAAGTAAGCACTCACTCTTATATGAAGCTTATTTTTAGGCTCAGTAGAACAGTGATATACTGTTCTCTGAGGAATAAGAAACAAGCATCATGGTTAACTTAATAGGGAATTTGACTTTGAATTTATTTCCTATTCAAGCTTCAAGAATTTTTCACAAAGACTGAAATATTTTGGACTATTTTTAAAGAACAAACAGAACTCTGCCTGTCCATACTCTGTCTACAAACTAAAAAGCCCTCTCTGACAGCTGAATTAAATCCTCTTTGAGGTGAAAAAATGGAACCCCAAGTACAGTACCTCCCTGGCATCATATCATTGAGCAGTTCTAAGCCCTTTGTTCTTTCTAAGCCTACTTTGAAAAGGAAAAGAGCAAAGATGTGCATGTGATATAATGGGGAATTTTCTTTGGTTGAATATTTCTTTCTTCCTTTCTCTGTGATTTATGTGAGTGCATAGGAAAATTTGCAATGGTCAGAGACCAGAAAGCTCCCCTATTGTAATTCTCTCATTTCACTTCTATTTTTTTTTTTTTTCCTTCCCGACACATTCATCCTTTTTCCATCTCCAGATGCTTTCAAGCTTCTATTTAAACTACTGGTGGTTTTGTTTTTGTTTTTTTCCCCCAGTGCCTTCATGATACTTTAAATGTTTTGTTCTCTGTAGATGCAAAACAACAAGTTAAGAATGCAAGGTGACCTGTAGCATAAGCAAAACAAAACTAAGAGAAACTCATTGCTCTGAAACTGAATACATAATTTCCAAATCTCAACAACATAAGTAGGTAACATTTCAAAGGGGAATACGTAACGTGTGTCCTCATGACAAACTAATATACAGTTACACCATTATCTAATTTGGTACATGTTTAATTTGCAGTTTACAACCATATATAAGCTTTTCCTTCATTATAACAAAGTGGGCATTTAATCAGCAAATCTACAAAGGGCGTACATATAGCAGATTAACCTCACCTCTTTCAAGGCAAATTTAATTAAATTTCTGGCCCCACAGAAATCGACAGAAATCTTCATACTTTGCAAAAGAGGTCTAACTGTGCTAATTTATAAGGGATAATCATATTGCTGTATCCCTTCAAGTTCTGGCTTCATTACCTTGCAAAATAGTTTGGAGTTATTTTGCATTTTGAAGTGGAGGTTTTCCACCTGGTAAAGTCACTGTAATTAATTTTATTAATATGCCATGCTACATGGTAAGACAAAGTGGTTTTGGAGGCTTTAAGTTATGTTTTTATCAGAGACCCATCATTTAGGGTGTGATGCTGTAAATGCAAATGATTGCATCAGTGTTTTACAGCTATAAGTTACTACAGAACAATTTTCACTTTACAGTGATGTGTTTTCATTGGCATTTTAATAAAGCTGATTAACTAAAGACAGAATTCTAAAAAATATTTGCCAGCTATATTTTCTGCTCTTCACTCAATAATTTATGACAGTGCATCATTTCTTAAAGTGCAAGCAATACGCACAACTTAGTTAATTTGCATTGGATTTGACATGAAAAATGCTAAAATGGTAATTGATGTACCATACTGGTAATCATAAAGCAAATAATAAAAATACATTGAATTAGATTTTTACCTATAAAGATAAGGCTTAAGTCTAAATTTATCTGGTATGTTAACAAATACCCACTTATACATTTATCCAAAATAAGATACAGGGGAATAAACTGCCACAGTGAGTTTTACAGAGGAATCTGCTATGGATTAAAATCAGGTCATTGGAATTCTGGACCAAACCTTTAATTCAAAGTATTTTTTTAAAACAAACTAACAAACAAACTCTCCCCCCCCCCCAAAAAAAAAAAAAAAACAAACAAAAAAACAAACCAAACAATTGCAAAACATCTCCCCTCCCTCCAATCTGGTTTTATTATTTGGTAGCAATGGGCAGAAGCAGTAATTTTAATAAAACCCATCACTCTTGGATTGCACTCAAAAATGTTTGATGTTTTCTTCTTGCTGTAGCTGTCATCTCATGCTAATTGAAATTCTAGCTTAGTAGACAACAGACATTGCAAAACATACAAGAACAAAATGTCCCTTTGGGTCACGAGCAATTTATGGCAAAGCGGCACAAAAAGGTGAGTTTCGGAGAGAGAATTAGTTTGTAGCCCACCAATAACTGTTTCAAACCAGATGCCTGTGCTGCAATATATCACACTCACAGTATCTATAGGAGCTACTACTATCTCTGAATTCCAAAATTTACTGCAGTTCTGTGGAAGATGGTTATGTATAAATTATTCCCTGTTACCTGAGCCTTTTCAGCACCATGGATAGTAGCAGGGCCTGCCTTTCCCGAGTGTCTTCCGAGCAATTACTGTTCATTCTAGTCCAAACCATGATATCACTTTAAATACATACATATATAGGATAGCTAGTAACTAATAGATGCCCTGAAGAGAATCCAAGGAAAAGCAGCAAAAGTGATGATATTTTAGAAGGCATATCTAGGAGGAAATTTTAAACAAACAATTTAAGGTTGAAAATGAAAGATAAAGTCATTAGTTTTTGAAAAAGAAACAAACATGCACAAAAAGGGGCAGGGTACTTTTCACCATTTCTATCAGGTAGGGCAAGAAGAATCAGTTTAATTTGCCATGAGTGTGATTTAAATGAAATATTAGCTGTAACAGCCTAACTGCAATCAAAGATATATTGCTTGGCAAAGATATCAAAATGATAACTAATCTGAGGTTTTAAGAGTGTGTTGGCAGCAATATACATGCACCAAGTATGTTATACTTTAACTAATGGTAGTGGTCTCCTTTAGCATCCTTTTAATTCTAAATTTTTCATGTTAAAGTCTACTTTTTGGTAGCCAAGGCTCAAGTGTTTAAAAATGCTCTGAGTTCTCACATGTTGATCACATAGCCCACTGTAATCAAAATTACACATAATTATTTGGGTCACCTATCCAAAATGGAATCATTCAGATTCATCTGTGGGTGTGTTGATCTTATAAGGGAAACCAAATCAGATAACTAAAAAAAACCCACGAAATAGACCAAAAGCCAGGGTGTGTCCACATTTACATTTTTAAATCTAGATATTTACTGAGACTCACCCATACGAATGGAGATTCCATTTGTTAACCCAAATCCTTTATGTTTTCCTTTATGTAATAAATAAAGGATAGTAAATGTAAATGAAAAAAAAGTAGTTAAAGTTAAAACATATGATTTCACTGCAGGACTAATCACTTGCTAGCAATTTTTACTGTTTAGAATAAATCATACAGAGCAAAACATACTTCTATGTATAATGTATGTTTCTATATTCAACTATTGAGAGTCAAAACCAGTAATGAGCAACTCCATTAGAATCTCAGCAACACCAAGTTACTTAGAATGAGTGATTTACATACTAATTGACTAGGTTTTTTTAGCAGTTTAAACGGCAAGAGATAGTACTTTCCCTAAACATTCCTCAAGAAGTTAATGACCCGAAAAAGAACCATGTAAAGCAGGTAATCACTTGTTAATTGACCTGCTACTAGTCCTGTATGAAACATTGAGCAATGTCTCTGCCGTGGAACCTTGAGAATACATTTGCTGGTTGTGCTGTATCTTGGGAAACGCTGCAAAGATGAGCACCCGAATATTTATTACAGAAAGACAACTCATTAATGAGATAAATATACATTTTCTGTGAACCCAGAGATACCCACACACTTTTCAAGATCTGTGAGTATGGCAAAGACCCCACCAGATAATCTACCACAGTGCCCACTGTGCAAAAAACCTGTAATGAGAACAGGCACGAATGTGCTCAGAGGATGCAAACCACAACTTGCAGAAGGTTGGTGAAGTAGATTTATTTTTCTGTCTTCTGAGAGATTTCTTGGTTTTGTTGCAGTTGATAAGGTCATTATAATCCATTCTGCACACTGGCACATGTAATCTGTCCTTTTAATTTCTCAAGGCTCAGACCACTCTCGTTTCTGTAAAATGGTAGAAGAGCATGAAGGATATATTTGGAAGCAGAATGCAAATGTTCATACTGTTCATTTGCACATCCATCTCTGAACATGCTTTTAAAACACACTTCTTCATGACTCAAACAGGATCTGAGCATGGGATGGTAAGGAGGGAAGAATAGGAGGAAAGAAATACTGAGTGGTTTGAGAGATTATCCAATGGTTTGGGTTTCTTCCTGTGCTTGGCAAACAAGAATCTCAGAGGCTTTTATGAATTTTACTCTCTGCATTAGACCTTTCCTGGGTGATTGTGCAGAAGAAGTTTTGTTCTGAACAAACAAAAGGCATGTGGTACAAGAATGCTCTGGAATTTGAAAGGGATGGAAGGAATTGAAAAGGCAAAGACCCCATAGGACTCAACCAACTAAGCCATTCTACATTCTTTAAACATACCACATGAGAGTACATTAATCAAGCAGTGAAGAGGAGAGGATGACACCCTGAATAAATTTCTAGCCAGAACTGATGACTGTAGTGGAATTTGGGTCTATGGTTTACATTAGCAATAGTAAATAATTTCAACATTCAGGGACATATGATAGAATTTAGTGGTCTACCATTAACTTCATTTTCAATTAAATAAATTCTATCCACATTTACAGTCTGAGCTGGAATACAAAGTAAGGCTGCCAGATGCTGAATCTGACTTAAAGCAAATACAATGGAGAAGCAGCATTCACAGGGAAAATATTACAGGGAAATTAGAATTTTCATATCAGTCTTGGGATATACCTGATCAGGGTACCTGGCAAATGACACAGAAATGACTGTGATCTCCCCAATAAAACAGGAGGAGAAATAAACTATCTTGAGTTACACTGCTGTGAATGGTGTGTCAAAAGAATCATGTTGTCATTACATGGCTGATAACCAAGTTACCTGATCACGGCACATACATATCACAGCAGAAATCTGCATCATAAGAAAGACAGGAAAAAAAAAACCAAAACCACCAAAATAACAGAAAGGTAAAACACTGAGTAATACTTTTTTTTTTTCTTTTACCCCTGAGGGGCCAAAAGCAAAAGAGAGAAATATTCAAAATGGTTTTTCAGATATAACATTAGAACACATGCATAGGACCATTGAAGCCCCTAGACATTTTCGAAGTCTACAGTAGGGAAGAAATGCATTTGATCTGAGAATATCCTTTATAGTTTGCCCTTGCTTTTGGAAGCAGAAGTCACCAGACTGTTGGGGAGGCTTCAGTTCAAAACATGCTGCATATCTGTAGTCCCAATTACACAGGGAATGGGGACAGCAAAGATATCAGAACAAGAGCCTAGAATTTTTTTTTTTTCAGTGAGACATAAATGCATATTTAACTCCATTTCTATTAAAGAAAAAGTTCAGAGATTGAGGCTAAATTTTCAGCTCTCCATTAATGGAAATTTCTTCTTCTCCTTGACAATTACCTCTGTGCTAAAATTTCACTTTTACTCCTTCCTTCAAAGACACTGGTGAATGAACTATATGCTGCCATCCACAGCTACCTCTGCCATCAGCTGCAGGCTGTTTTTCAATTTTGTTTTTCTCCCAGTTAATATTTCTTTGGACTTTTTCCATTATACTGAGTAATGTGTGGGCCAGAAGGATGCATGGAGCATGATGAGGCTACTACTCTGTACTTCACAGAGCTTTACTAATACTTTTATTTCATTATATGATCTTTTTTTCTCCTTTTCATGGACTTCTACATAAAGCTCCCAAAATTGCCTTGTGTGGCAAAAGCTTAGCTGATTACTTTGAAAATGAGAGCAAAATCTATAGAGATACTGACAATACATAGATTTTGCTGGCATGTGTAGATACCCATATATTTCACTCTGCAGTTTAGAGAAAATGAGCTTAAAAATGTTTTGTTAACAATATCTTGGGTAAGTGATGCAATTAGCTATTATTTAGAATGCACTTTACATGCTCTATAGAATATTGAGCTAATGCTTTTTCTTATTAGGCATTTCCAGACCTTGAATAAATAGAGTTTCCAGTTCTTCTTTTAATTTCCTTTTCACTGTTAAGTGGGAAACAGCCAACTGAATATGTCTCTCTACTTGTCTGAGAGAAAACATTTTCATCTACTCTGTCTTGACAGAAGAAAATATAAACACTTGAGTCTTTTTAAAACTCTGCCAATAGAAAATGTTAAGACAGAAAGCAAGCTGAAGACAGACCAGAACCATCTCTTTTTCACTGTATTCTTCATTATTACTCCTTGAAAAGAGATCTTAATCTAAAGATTGAGTTATATAGGATGATACAGAGGTAGTAAGGAAATTATTTGCTTCTAAGTGAGTTGAAGAAATCTGGATGAAAGTAATATTGCATTAATGTAAGGACATGGAATCAAAAATGAAGTAATAGATTAATTGCATTTTTTTTTCTTTTAACATCAATGAAGCTTCCAAAGATATGGGAAGATTGCATATGTTGAAAACCCTCATGTTTGTATGCAATCATCAATATTTTTAAACTAATCATCAACATTTATGAGAAGGAAAAAACCAAATAATTTCACATGAAGAAATTTCTCTGCAGAAACTTTCTCAAACTGGCGTTACAATGTAATAGCTGACTAAAATCTCGTATTTGGTTTGCATGACCAGGTTTTGGTAGTAGCTGTGAATCTTCCTCCCTGTCTAGCTAAGACAATGCCAGGTGGCTCGAAGATGGAACTGCTGCTGGCCAAGGCTGAGCCAATCAGAAATGGTGGAAATGCCTCTGTGATAACACATTTAAGAGGGAAAAAAAGAAAGAAAAGGTCTGTCTCAGCTGTAATTGTGGCCAGAGAAGAGTGGGGTGGGAACATGTGAAAGGAGCAGCCCTGCAGACACCAAGGTTGGTGCAGAAGGAGGGCAGGAGGTGCTCCAGGCACTGGAGCTGAGATTGCCCTGGTGACACCAAGGTGAGGCAGCTGTGTCCCTGCAGCCCAGGGAGGGCACAGGGGAGCAGAGATCCATCCACAGCCCATGGAGGAGCCCATTCCAGAACAAGGGGATGTCTGAGATGAGGCTGTGACCCCGTGGGAGTCCTGTGCTGGAGCAGGCTGGGGACAGGGACCTGCAGACCCATGGAGAGAGGAGCCCACACAGGAGCAGGTAGGACCTGTGACCCTGCAGGGAACCCAGGCTGGAACAGGCTGTGCCTGGAGGACTGAGCCCTTGGAAGGGTGACCCACATTGCAGAAGTTTGTAGAGGACTGTTGCCTGTGGGAAGGATTCACAACTTGGAGAAGTTCATGGAGAACTGTCTCCTCTGGGAGGGACCCCACGCTGGAGCAAGGGAAGCACTCCTCTCCCTGAGCAGCAATAGAAACAATGGGTGGGAACAGATCATAATCCCCATTCCCTGTTTCCCTGTGCTGTTGGAGGTGAGGAGGTAGAGCTGGGAAAAAGGGGGTGGTGGGGGAAGGGGTTTTAAGGTCTTATTTTACTTCTCATTAGCCTGCTCTGTTTTTGCTATGAATAAACTCAATTAATCTCTCTAATTCTAGTCTCTTTTTTCCATGACAGTATTTGCTGAGTGCTCCCTCTCTGTCCATATCTCTACTCGTGAACACTTTGTTATATTTTCTCTTCCTTCTCCACTTGCAGGGGGTAATGTGAGAGACTTTGGTGGGTGCCTGACATCCAGCCAGGGTCAACCCACTCTGTGTCCCTACCTGAACAGTCAAGGACTCCAGAGTACCATCCTACATCTGAATTCACAAGAATTTGAAGGTACAGACATACCATCTCTTATTCCTGGAAGCAATTTAAGCTCTACTATGCACAGAAAAAGAAATCAAGCCATGAGTAATGTCAACAGTAAATGTCTGAAGAGTATATGACGAACTCACAAGCTGACACTTGTTGAAGTCTCATGTTCATATTGTCAGAAATAGTTACCACATCTGCAGAAATTATTGAAAGAAAACAATCATATAAAAAATATCAACATTTCTTTAATGCATAGTTCATCTTGATCTGATGATCACCAGCCACAGTCAACTATAAAAAATCCCATAAAATCTCCAGCTCCTTGCATTTTTGGGTGAAAGTTTCTCTATCACAATCTTAATAATTTTACTTCTTTCTTAGGATGTGTAGTTGCTCCTTTAGAGAGATGTAAAGGAAGTGGAAGAATAGATTTGCAGGGAGTTGTTTCAAGGTCTGGGTTTGTTTCTGTGTTGTGGGGAGGATAAGGAGAAGGGTCTTACTGGTAGTAGAGAGAATTTTCAATTGAGGCAGTATCAAAGAATATCTTCATAAACCTCATTCTGAATTAGTGATATAAAATGTGGCTGTCATATTTATCAAGAAGGTAAGCCTTCCTATTATCCCTCTAATCACCAAAGAATATATTGAATGTGAGAAAGTATTACTGCATTATTTATACTAATGTGTGTGGAACAACTTGTGTGGAACTACCATTCCATTTTTGTAACATCATGATTTGGAGATCATACTTTACCAATAAAACCTAGGATGTTCAAAGTGAATTAGAAATGTAAATTACACTTTGTTATGACAGAAAAAGAGCTCCATGGTGTGTATTTTTGACCTGCCTTTATGTATGTTTGAAGTTTTAATGATCATAAAGTATATATTGATCCCTATTATTTATACTTTCATGCCTGGCATTTAAAATTAATTTTCTGACAGAAATCCTAGGGCAAGCAGAGAGTGGAGCAGTTGTTTGTTTGCCATAACACACGAGAGATCATGCCTGGCTTCTCTAGAAGCAACAGGTTTAGATTACCTCCAAATAGAGTGTAATGGACTTGATAGTCTGTTTCAATCTGGCTTTTTTCTATGATCCTTTGTTCAGAGTGGACCAGATGTCTGCTGTTTTGTTAAGAATTAAGGTTGTAACTGTTTAAAAAAATATACCCAGCGTGCCCAGGCCACATGTGTGGCACAGGTGCATTTTAACTGCTCTGCTCTGAGTTCCTCTAATTAATGACTAGCACTCTGGATGCTCAGCCAGGTTTCTTGTTTTTGTTTTAGGGATTGCTTTTTGTGTTCATTTGTTTGGGTTGATTTTGGTCTTTTTTTTTTTGGTTTTGTTTTGTTTTTTTTAAGGCTACATGCCCCCTGTATTAAAAAGTGGGGGAGGGAATGATTAAGAGCTGCAATTACTAAAGCATCAGAGAAATGCTTCTATTTGTTTGTGCTGATTTAGGGTACAGTTAATTTACTTCACAGCAGCTGTGTTTTGGGTTTGTACTGACATGGCTGTAGACAATATAGAGATGTTTTTGTTGGTGCTGAGCAGGCCTTACTCAGAGCCAAGGCCTTTTCTGCCTCTCACACACCTCACCAGGGAGTGAGCTGGAAGGGCACAAGGAGCTGGGAGAAGACACAGCCAGGGACAGATGGCCAGAATTGACCCCAGGAATATTTCAGACCATTTGACATCATGCTCAGGATATAAAGTGGGGGAAAAAGGAGGAAGGGGGCACATGTGGAGTGATTTTTCTTCCCAAGTCACTGTTATGTGTGATGGAGCCCTGCTTTCCTGGAGATGGCTGAATACCTGCCCAACCATGGAAAGCAGTAAATCCATTCTTTGTTTTGCTCTGCTTGCGTGTGCAGCTTTTGCTTTCCCTATTAAAGTGTCTTTATCATAATACATGAATTTTCTATCTTTCACCCTTCTGATTCCCCACTGGTGGGGGAATGTGGTGCTAAGTTGCCAGCTGGGTTTAAACCATCACAGAGTTATCATACACAGGTTCATGAGAGAATTCTGCTGATAACTGGGTACAGCTTCTGTGGTTCCAAGGTCAGTCTTTCCCAAGGGAAAAAAAAAAGAAGAAAACCTTATACTGTAGAATAAGCTTGTGTAGGTATTAATAACCATTATTCAGTAAACATCTGAAAAGGGGAGATTGACTGCTCTGTAAGATTGAAAAAGGTGAAAATTTCTGCAGAAGGGCAGGCACACAGAAAAGGAAGAAAAACACTAAGTTTATATCAATCACCTCTCAATCACACACTCACAGTTCTCCAACAGCAGGGAAAACTTTTAACTCTCCCATGTTTGGTCCTAGCTTGCTTTTTTAACCGGTACTCTTGGTCACTTCCACCTTCAGTACAAAAGCTATAATTTGAGGGGATGTACAAAAACATATTTAGAAATTCCTCTTAATGCCCTGAGCTCAATTTTCATCTGATGGGCTGACCTGAAGCAGCAGGTTTGTATCATTTTATTGTCTTTTTGTCTGATGGGTTGAACAGAAAAAAAAAAGTACACAAAATACAGAAGAAAAATCTAAACTAATATTTTGTCTTCTAGTACACTGCAAACTCTCTTCTTCTAGTCTTTAGTTTTTAAGAACTTATTTTCCAAAGAAAAATAGAAAGGCTTTAATATACAACCTATTTTTGTGGTTCTCAACTTCTGAATATATTGCTTTGCTACTCCAGTGTATTCTTAATTTACGTCTAATAAACCAAAAGAGTGAAAATGTTTACTGCAATATTCACTAATTGTTTAAATGCATATTTGATATATTATGACAACAGAGATACCACTGTAGCTCAGTAGGGTGGATTTTTGTTCAGTGGTGGCTAAATCTTCCTTAATTGGCATATCTGTTTTGAGAAATAAATATACTACTGTAGTAACAGAGGGGAACACAAGAAAAACAATAACAGTACAGAAGAAATCATCTCAAAACTAAAACTGCTTCACTCTGTAATTTTTAACTCATCAGTGATTTTGCCTTTAAAAAGTACTTTTATATACTGAATGGCTGTTGCTGTTTAATTTATGCTACTCAAAGTCTGTATTTATCACAATTAAATTAGGTTCATGCTTGATATTTTAAATACCAGGTGGGAAAGTATAAGCAATACAGATCAATATATACTTTATGATCATTTAAAATTCAAACATACATAAAGGCAGGTCAAAAATATATCATGGAACTCTTTTTCTGTCATAAAGTGTAATTTATATTTCTAATTCACTTTGTACTTTACCAATAAAACCCATGATGTTCAATCTCCAAAACATGATGTTACAAAAATGGAATGGTAGTTCCACACAAGTTGTTCCACACACAGTATTATAAATAATGCAGTAATACTTTCTCACATTCAATATATTCTTTGGTGATTAGAGGAATAATAGGCATATCTTACCTTCTTGATAAATATGACAGCCACAATTTGTATCGTTAATTCAGAATGAGGTTTATGAAGATAATCTTTGATACTGCCTCAATTGAAAATTCTCTCTATTACCAGTAAGACTCTTCTCCTCCTCCCCCCCAGAACATAGATACAAACCCAGACCTTGAAAAAACTTCCTGCAAATCTATTCTTCCACTTCCTTTACATCTCTCTAAAGGAGCAATTACATATCTCAAAAAAAAAAAAAAATATTAAGATTGTGATAGAGAAACTTTCACCCAAAAATGAAAGGAGCTGGAGATTTTATGGGATTTTTTTATAGTTGACAACACTGTACTTAATTTCATGTGAACAACCTCAAGATCCTCTATAGAGAAGGCAATTTAGGGAGATAGAAAGCAAAGTTGTATCTGTAGTTGCCATCACCTGACATTCAAAACCCAGGGAAATTTGCAGGTCTGAAGAGATTCCTGTGGTTTCTTGTGAGAGCCTTATGCCCATATCTCTCAAAAATGCAATATAATTTCTGGGAAAGCAGTTCTTACCTGCTACCATCTTCTGCTGAACTCCTCTCTGAAAAGCAGCAACTCAGAATCCATGCAGACTCCGGAATTCAGATTTGGCATCAATTTTCTTCTGCATGAGAAAAGTCTGGGCTCCTGCTGAAATCTCCATCCTGTTATCACAAAGGAATGCAGACATCATTTCTCTCTCCCTGAGTTTGAAACTGCCGGGGGCTAGGACAAGGATGTTCCTGTATTTCACAAAAGGGAAGTTTTGTAATTTCACCTGATGTCTTTGGATCAGGAGTTTTTATTTGCACAGATGCTTGTGCCAGCACAAATATTTCAGAATATTTTGAAACCTTTGTGACAGACTTAGATATGGGATGATTCTAAATTGGAAGTGGCATTCTAGATCCTGGGGATATCTCGATTTTTTTTTTTTTCTTTTAAATCAGGCCAAGGAAGAGATTCCATCAATAATTAGTAAAGATTTTTAAGGTAACAGAACAATATACTGTGAATGGCCTGGTTCAAAGTACAGAGGTCTTTTTAAAGAATTTGATCAACAACTAATTTTCATTGATAATTAGAAATTTTCCTGCATAAGTAATAGTAGGGAAAATCAGGGAGAAGAGTTTGTTATGGAGAAGTAAATGGACTTTGTTATCTGCTGAATTGATCCCTGAGATCTTTTGGATACTGAAGAGACCATAGAACTTGACTTATGGAAGTCAAGATTCATGGAAAGGACAGCAAGTCCTTATTTAGCTTATTCACAGAACAGCAGTCTGTGAACAAACATGAAAACAAGCAACAGAGAAAAAGTAGATTATTCCTGGAATCAGTCCAGAAAAAGATAAATCATGAAACATTACAAGTATACCTCAAAAAACCAATATTTCTCAGTCTGCAGGTGCTGCAACTCAGACTTCACTCATTCACTGTACTGGATGTTTGCCCAATGCAAGTACATGTAGCTGTTGTTGATCCTGGAATTGCAGTAGAAAACTAATTTACTTCCAAAATTTTTTCTCTCTACAGATTTGTAAAAATTTATGTCTGATATACACCAGGGAATTTTCCTTTGCGTGGTAAAGTGTGCAGACAGTCTGAAGTGGTCCATGAAGAACATGAAGAGTAATACTCCAGATCAGATAGTATTAAGTGTCATGTAATTTCTGGAGAATAAATGGCAGAGAAAATGTGCAGAAAGGCTGAGAAGGCTGACAATAGGGAAAGCAGCAGTGGAAATAGTAAGACAAGTGATGCATAACCAACATCCAAGGGAATCAATGCTTTTTAAAAACCTGTATTACCTCTCTCCTCTCTTTCACAGAGCTTTGTTTCCTAAATTTGGAGCAGCATTGCTTGACACATAGCAGTAATGTAAATTACTGATACTTCTTTCTACCTGGCTGCTTGATACAGATTTTACAGAGGATGAAGCTAAAAATCTCACCAGGGAGAAATTGCTTCATTTTTTCTGAAAAGTAACATATTCAGAACTCAGGAGCTGAATGTGAAAAAGAAATACAGCACTTGCCTGCAGGTCCCCTTTCCTGTGGTTACTATTAGCAAGGATCCACTGAGAATAAGCTGTTGAATTAGAAGGATGAATGTTCACTTAATAAGAAAACGATGGAATTTCATTAGTAGGGCAATATCTTCATGTTGCTGCAGATACGAGAGTATGCGTCAGGGTTTCTTTATCAGTCATCTTCCAAAGGATTTCAATCTAAAGTGTATGATTAAACTAAAGGAAAAAGTTGCTTTGTGACAAACTTTATTCTAAAACTTCTAGTCAGGAGCTGATGGATTTGATTCTAATGCAGAAATAGAAGATGCATATAAATATTAAAGAATAAATAAGAAGCCACATCTCAACAGGGTTTTTTTTTTCCCCCTCTTCCTTCCACCTTTGGATTTTTAAATATCTAAATAATATCAGTACTAATCCAATAACCATAAAAAAATATTCAGATCACCAAGTGACTATGTTAAGCATTAGTTTTCATGCACTGGTTAGCCCTGGGGAGACTCAACTCTGAAAAATTATGACAGAATTTGGTATAATTTGTATGCACACATCTAAATCCTTAATAAGTGGTCATGATCAGGGACTTAGGTGTTTAAATTACAGTAAATTGCAATCAAATTTTTAATCTGTGTTTAATTACATCCTAAATATTACATCTGCAAACCCATAGTCCCAATTTAAATTGAAAATGAATGTTTTCAGCAGTGTGGAACACAGAATAAGAGTCACTGTTCAGTATTCTAAGTATCTAGTCTAGCCAGATCCTGTAGAGAGTAATCAAAGGGTCACACCACAAACCTGAGAGCCTCAGGTTTCAACACAGTCTCTACTGGCTACCTATACTCTACATGACTAGGACTAACCACACTTCCAGGGTTTGGAATGGACTGTTCTCAGAATAACTCAATTTCTATTTTCACTGGACTCCAGTAAAGAGCTCCTAAGAATTCCCATATGAAGGACAGGGAACTTCTGATGATCACTGACTGGACAGAGCAGTAACACACACATCACACATCTGGACATCATCAATGCTGTTTTGAATCAGGTATCAGTAGCACCAGATATCAGTAGTGAACCCAAATCTATACACAGATATATGGTGTCTATATATAAGTATTCTATACATACCACAAATATATATATAGGTATTTTGTGTATATTGTTTCACTACATTTCATACATACATATATATATATTATGCATACATGGGTACATTGCCTCCTCTTAAATACTTGATACACTACATAGACACAGAAAAAACACTGAATATCAATTCAGCAGGATTCTGTAACATCCACAGGAAGAAGGAAATGCAGAAGGCTGTGTGGGCTACAAGGAGCCATTATTTTCTTCAACTGCTTCTGTCATTCCTGTCTTTTTTTTTTTCCTTCAACTTTTGAGGAAGTTGACATCACTTCGAGGAGGCTTTGAGGACAGAGAATTAGGAAGAAAGTTCTTGCAAGTGTAACCTGGCAAACAGGATTGCAGTTGAAGAAAGGAATAGAATATTCAGTAGATGCTCCAAGTCAAGAGCAATGGAGTAAGGCTACAGAGCTGGGAAGGAAAATGTTCCGTGAATTTTTGTGTTGAATTTGCTCTGACACTGGAGGGGTAGGTCACCAACAGGAAAATTGTTTGAGCATAGGACAGCAAAACCAGCATTAATTATGACAATGCTCCAGGACTACATGTAGTCCAGGACTGGTAAGCTGATTTTGGTTTTGAAATTAGCTTTAGGACATGAATAATAAGGCAGTAGGACTTTTAGATTAAGAAAATGCCTTTGCTTGGTTTAGACAGATCATCTGTCTATTTAATGCTTTATTAAAAACTTTATCCTCTTCAAGTCCTTACTGCCAATTAGTGTCAATTAACATAAATTTAATCAGCCTTCCTCTGCTCCCACTATAATGCTGTAAAAGCAGGGTAGTTCTAGCAATTCCAATGTGATTTATACCAGCGTAAATGGGAAAAGAATGAGCCTTAATAGGTGCATTTAAGTGCATGTTCTTCAACCACAGTTTGTAATGTGCCCCAGCCCAGGTAACTAAATTCCTGTGGGGCACATTTATGATCATAAGCTAGACTTTTACTTTAAGTTAATCCAAACAATTAGCTTCTCTGGCAGAGCCTTGTGGCAAGCCTGAAAAGGTAATATTGTACAGCAGCTTTAATTATGAGTAAACTAGATCACAGAATTGCATTAGTAATTCTGAACATAACTTAGCTTGGTGAAAGTATCCAATCATGTTTCATAAAATACAAGAAAAGAGAAATCAGCATGGATATTAGAATAGTGTTGCTGGCATGGCAAGTACTGCCTGACTGGAGATTTGGAAGACGAGGTGCTTACAAAATAGATAATCATGAAATCTAGAAATTTTATACAAGAGGATTGAAATGGAAAAAAATAAAAAGCCATTAGAAAAACTTGTTAAACATCAATTACCTGCTTTCAATACAAATATATTTGCCTCACAGATTTAAAGGGTGTGTCTAAAGAGTAATATATATATTTTTTAAACACTTATTTTAGTAAATCTCAGTTCATAAAAAGTCTTCTTTGTCTTTTTCATGTAGTCCTCAGAATATCACAAGGCCTGCATGAAATGCACTCCAGAATTAAGCATCAATTCACAAAAATCTAGCCCTAAATATGCCTCATTAAATGACAGCAATCTCTGAAAAAAGTACCTTAAAATACCAGAGAATGAGCAATAATTACAATATACCATATATGAGCAATGTATACAATATACATATACCAATATATATATATAACAATATGGATATTGTTTAGGTACTGTGAACATACAGCCAAACAAAGATGACAGAAGAAGTGTCATGCTTCTAACTTATTAATTAGAATCACTTGCCTTTTCAGCCTTGGCACTTCTTTATCTAATTCTGAAAGTATTAACTTCTCAATAAACTAAATATGATGAAACCAGAGAAATTCTAAAATTAAATATCTATCTCCTTTATTTTTCTGTTACCAATTTGAAGGCTCAGAGCCTCACAAACAAGAGACTTTTGTTACCTTGGTAAATGGTAACAACAACAGCCAGGAGCACAGCAAATGTCAGCAGAGGAAAGAGACAAATATTTTCTTATAGAAATTAAGTTATTTTTAGCACATCAAAGAAATGTGAAGATTCAGTAATTCCTATATTAATCCTAAGTTATGACTGGGATAAGTTTAAAGTCACCCTCATTTTTTCCTCATAGGAAAGCTGTTGGAATTGAAGTTTTACTGTAAATTCAAAAACCCCAGGTTCTTTCCAACACTCTTCCTTAATAAAAAACACACAATAAATTGAAGAAAATTTGGAAAGATTCTGGAGGATTTTTCCTTGACAGGCCTATGATTTGGCAAAAAACAAAAATACTTCACATGGGGTTTCACTGAAGGCACAGTTTAGATACTTAAAACTCATATTCTTCTTGAGGGACTAAGCTTTCCTGAGAGGGTTATCTATAACAATTAAAGTAGGAAAGTTCCAAGGGCAATTGCAACTTATACTGGCAATGCCACCAGTCCTAGCTATAGTCACCAAATTTTACAAAAAGGTCCACTCCTATTCAAGAGCATAAACAAAAGATCCAGGTTCCAAGGATTACCTAGAATTCATCCACATTTTATGGCTGCCACACTCAAATATTTGACAGTGAGCATCTCAGGGTGATGGAATTCTTTTGTTGGCTGTATAAACCTAAGAAGAAAATAAATTTAAATTAAATTTACACAGCTGTAACAGAGTAAAGAGAAACAAGATTACAGCCTTTCAAAGAAAGAATGAAATTAAATACAGTCTGAGACAAGCATCTAAAGAGTGCATCAGGAAAAAAGGTTGTTTAGCAACACTAATGGGAAAATATTAGATAGCTAAAAAGAGACCAGACTTGTGAAAGAACTGGCAAAATTACAAAAGCAGTGCAGACATTCCAATGATCTCTCAGGGTCTGGCCTCACATCCTTAGATGTTGCTAAGTGATTTTCTTTTTTGTGCCATTGTGATTTGAAAAGGACAAAATATTTCAAGTACTCTCATGATTTACCAGTAGTTTAGCCTTAATCAAGCTGTCCTGCATACAAAATACTTCTCTCTGGTTCAGCCACAGAAAGAAAAAAAAAAAAAAAAAAGGAAAAAGCTGATATAGTGAAAAACAAAAAGATCACTGCTGTAATTTACCCCTTGTCTAAAAGACAAGTAGTCTTTATTAGCATTCAACTTATTTTCAAGGATATTTTAGTAAGATGTTTCCTTTCTTTTGGACTCTAATACCTTAGAGGATCATAAAAATAACTACTTCAAGCTCTACTGCTTTATTACTTTCCCCCAATTTTTTTTTACTAAACTCATTACTAAATGCCAAATGACACTAAATTTTAAGATAATTAAAATAAAAAGGTGCTTTCAAGATATTTTATCATCAATTCATTGTTTTGGTAAAAATGATCACCTCAATGTAGTGAAGAAGTACAAGTATTTCCTCTTTTAACCTACCATCTAAAATATCTATTAAAAAAATTGAATATAAAATCAAGTATTATGGGTCTTTTTGTTTTCTTCTAAGTCTGAACATCAAGTTTTGGGAATTTTTTTTTTAAGTAATTCATATTACTCACCCCCCAAAAAGCCCAGTAACCTGTTTTCTCACAGTTTTATGGAATAGTGAGCAAGCATGAAAAACCTGGCAGTCTTGGTATGAGTCTCAAACAGTCATGAGCTCAACAGCAAAATTTCCAAGTGGAAACCCTTATTTATTACCTTCATTCTGTGTGGCCTTGGCAGCTGCACAACACAGGAAGGTTTCATAAAGTAGAGCAATCAGAATATTTCTGGAAAGCAGTTGATAGCATTATTAACAAGCTTGCTAGGTCTGTTTTCTACACCCACTGCCAAACCAATTTGTAGTACAGACATGACTGTAACCAATTTCTTACAGTTAACAACTAATCCTGAATGAATCAGAACAACACAGCCCATTAAATTCCTAATTATACATATGTACATACATTTAAATAGGCCTATATGTAGCCCATATTTTCACTGTATTGAAGTAGGGGGAAGACATTGAGTGATGTTAAGACTGTGCATGAGCCCTGCTCAGGTTTGCAGGATTAGTTTAGAAAGCTTGAAATGTTTCTTCTTTTATGGCCCCTGATTCTCACATCCGTTTTTATTAAATATGCAGCTCTGTCAAGCCTCTGACATGCAGCTCAGGTAGACAGATTATAAAAATCACAGGGTGAAATCAGGATTCCTTGGCTAACTGACTGCAACAAATATGGGAACTGACTATTTTAGACATGTCCCTATTGCCTTACCTTACACAAGATTGCTACCCTGGATAAACACCAGCCCTGCATGCCAGAGAGCATCAGGGTTTACAACCAAAAAATAATATTTCTTATGGAAAAAATACTCTGAGTTGTAGTATTCTATGGCAGTCTTAGAAGTGCTTCCTTCAGACTACAGTTGTATTTAAAAAAAAAAAAAACAAAAAAAACCCAAAACGTCACTCTTTCCTCACACAAGCATCCAGCTTTATGTTTACTTATTTTTGTATTTACATATATCCCATTCTCCTTGTTTCTGTGATAAAACTTTAATAGCCAATGAAATATGAATCAGATTTATGCATAATTTATTATTTTAAATACATATTTTATCTTCAAGCTTTTTAAAGAGGAAACTATTTCATCTATTTTTTCCTTTAAGGTCTCAGTAGCTTGAAACATTGATGAATAAAGCATGCTCCAAGCTGCATTTACATTTTTATAGTGTGTGCTGTAACAGTATAGATTTTGTTTTCTACATGCACACTTGTAGGTCAACACCATTGTCTTAGGAACAATCCTTACAGAAATCTCTGGGATTTCATAAACATACCTTTTTCTTATTTCCCAGCACCTTGGACACCTCCCTAATGTGCTCACCCCTTTTTGGGCAGAAAGTTGTAATGCTTTGTAGATGTACAAACACATCTGTGCTGGTCCCTCTCAGATATTTCTTTACTTATTTCCATCTCAGAGCCAGGAAGGATTTAGCTCTTTTGAAAGTGACAAGTCTTAATTCTACTACAGAGCAATTCAGAGCTCTTCTGGTGATGGATTAGTTTACCAAGTAGGTTTAATTAACTCCTACAGTTAAAAAGCCACATTATGGTTTCAGTTGTTACAAAATGAAAGGCATTTCTTTATTTTAGAACTACATGGACCTACACCGATGCATTTTGGATTAGAATTTGATTATTTCTATCTTACATCTGCCACACATTTCTCAGAGCAAAATGCAGGTGGTCTATTGAAATAAATCTGCCCTGGGAAATATACCATATAACTTTTTGGGTTTTTTAATTTTCAATAAAGACAAAGCCCTACAGGCACTGGTTTGATTCAAATCCCTTTTAACTTTTCTAAAAGCATGGTGCCATCCAGCTTACCCTGGAACTCAGCCATGGCTTTGTGTGAGGACTGAAGATTTCCCTGTATGAAACTTCATCTTATAAACAATCTTATCTTTTCATGTACTTTTCCCCCAAATTTCAAAGTATTTGCACAATATAAAAAGTATACTAAAGATATACATTTATGGAGAATTTAGCTTGTAATACAGAAACAGACAAAGATGAGGCAATAACTTGCTATTAATAACAAGTAATATTGTACTGATATTTTCGCCAGAACTCTACAAGGAGGCAAGTATTTATCCTCCTGTAAGAAATTTCATATACACAATAAAATACAAGAAGTTTTGAGAAAAGAAAATGCATAAAGAATTAATAGATTATATTGCAAGAATAGAAAAAAAAATTTGAGGACAATGTCAAATTATTTTGTAGTTCTCCCACAGAATTAGGTCTCTCTCTAGTGCCATAATGTCTTATACTGTCTATGCAAAAAGGAATATAAAAAGATATTTTTAAAACTTTCTTTTTCCTACAGAAAAGCTTATGCATGTTCCTTTAGCCATTGTTAAAATAATCCATGTTTTCTCATATTTGTTAACTGAAGCATCAAATTACTAGCACAATTCATTTTTGATGAGTCATTGCACACAGTGTGAAGTGGCAAACATGAAAATACTCTCAGAACCAAAATTACAATTTGCATTCTCGGGGCAAGTGTTCTGCAGCTAATTTGTATCATGGATACTGAAGAAAAAATCCCACACCAAACTCCCTGCAGCTCAGGCAAACTATTCACATCTTTGAAACGTCTTCAGTCAGCCAAAAGTATCTGGCATGCATTTACAGTCTGTTTGCACAAGGAGGATTCAAAACAAGCTCTGACTGAAATCCCATGGCTAAATAACCGAGTTCATTTGTTGCAAGCTCTCTGGAAAAGGTGCAGTGATTAAAAGCAAAGCTGTGCTGATATGTTGTGGCATACAGAACTTTCAAGATTCACAATGGGTGACAGATTTTGGTAATAGGGTCTATTTTCTCTCCAAGCTCTGGTTCAGGAATCAACAACTTCTTCACATTCTTGCACAGCAACTTTGGAATTTACCAACTGGGTTTTTTTCTGGGCTGTGGTGGCTTTCTGTTTTAACCTTCCATTCCTTTTTATGACAAGAGAATTGTCTAGTGATCTTGATCTCAAGAAAATCATCTGTATCCTCCAACTCATTCTTCTTTACTGACTTCTCCCTGAAGTCTGAAATGAGATCTGTCATTTCTCCTATTTTCTCCCTACTTTTCTTTCCTTCAGACTATTCTTCACGGTGAGTGAAAAGAAAGCAGCAAAGTTCAGAAAGAATGCAACTTTTATAAAGAAAAGTAGGTTGGAGTAGGATTTGCTCATTATTGAATTATCCAGAGGACTCAAATTATTCCTAAACACTAAAGGTCATCACAGCTGTAGGGCAACAAATTCAGCTTTGCACAGCCAGCCAAAACAGACTATTGAGCTTTCCTTTTCAGCCTTGTCACCTGAGAGAGAAAATGATTCCCTTTATTTTGCTGGACAGACAGGAGGCAAACAGCACATGCCATTGCTGCCTGAACTGCAAAAGCAAAACTGACAAATCCTGGAGGAAGAAACTGCTATTATAAAGCCAGGCACGACTGCTAATGCTACCTTGACTTGCTCAGCTTATAGCTGCTGCTGCTGCTCAACAGCCCCTGAGGCCCAAGTGACATTACTCTGGATTCTAAGACAAGACAAAAAAGAGATTTGTAATTTTATCATAAAAAAGTAAAAATAAAGAGATGCCTATAGAAGACTCATCACCATTGCAGGTTTTGTGCTGTGATAAAGAAGCAGAGAAAGGCAATGACTTTAAAACTCAGGATGCTTCTTGCAAGTAGTAACAACACTATTCATGACAGCTAAATGAAGGAAAAAAAAAATTGATGGAAATTTCAGGGCTGAAAAATCAAAAATTAAATAAAACAGTGGTCCCTGGCATCTTCCCCTTTCTAATTTGTCATAAAAATAATAACTATTATTAAAAGAAATATTCTTACTCTCTCCACGGGAATAAAACAAAATCTGGAAACTGAAACCGTTTTCCAATTCCCTTTAAAGCACTGCAAAAATGCCACTGATTCTAAAGGGTACTTTGTAGACTTAATCTGTGTGTGTATATACACACAGCCATTCACACATATACAAGTACTTCAATTCAGATACCCACAAAGCAAAATAATCCATTATAGCAGTCCCCTTTTCAGAACAGAAAGACTGCTTTGAGATCTTTGGACAACTTAAGAAATAAAAAAAATAGTATGTTATAGCTTGTGTTTTTAACATTTATCCTTTTTTTGTCACAGAGTGATTTTGTTTTGAGGAAGAGCAAACACTTCTCCCAAGTTTAAGAATATGTTTCTACAAGCATCCTAAATTTCTAATGCTCTGCCTGGGCTGGTTTTAGATTAAAAATCCAAGCTGGCCTTGTAACTGTAGCTTGCAATATATCACTGTGAAAGAGAAGCATAAAAAGCACAGCCATGCAAGTGAAGATTGGCATGTTTAGACTTCCTCTTGATCTCAAGGGTTTGAGGAACAGACCTGAAGCATTAATATTCTGTCTGTGAACTTGCAAAGCTCAGTTTTTGCTGAATTCACAAAATTAACCCAGTAACTTTACAGAAGAGTTTGATAGAGCTTGAAGTTCCTGTAGCTGTGTGAGTTTTCACCAGTAGAGGAGGTGCTGCTCAGTTCACAGGAGCTCAAACTGAACTGCTTTTTCATGATTTGCAAATTAAAAAAAAAAAAAAAGAAGACAGAAGCTGAAGTTTCAAAAACGCAGTGTTCAAACTCTACAACTCCTCAAGTATAACACTTGACTTGGAGCAGAAATGTTGAAAACGGTATAAAAATCAATCTGTTTCTGCAAAATACATACTAAAGTAAAAACTGCCTTCTCTTACTCAATCTCACCAAGCCAGGGGCTGTAAATTTGGAGCAAAAAATCCAAATTAAAAGGAAATTCATAAGCACAGAGTAATTTTACTGTTTCTTTTCCTTTCTGATAATTTTCATTATGTTACCTATAGATAGCGAAGTGTTAAAGAAGTGGCTCTTGTGCCTGTTCTTTAGGTACAGTTTAACTGGAATGCATTGATACATTCTCTTTCTGTAATATGCCATAACAAAATTAATGAATTATTTTATAACTAGAATGCTGCTTTCAGACTGTTTTTGTCTTAAAACCTTTACTCAATGAAAATATTTTCTGAGTAAAATTCAACAGTGGCTATTATTTATTGGTTAAATTGAGAAATTATGAACAGTACTAAAAAAAACCCATCTGCCTTTAAAATAATGCAGAAGCACAAGGGCCTCATTCTCACCCAGTTATTTCTGGCTTGCAAAATCTGGTGACTAAAAATGAATCTGTCACACGAAAATTGGTTGCTGTAAGTGAACTGTGAGAAGTTTATTTTGTGTTCTTAGTTTTTCCAATCTCTAAACTCTTCTGTGTGCTGGAACTTTATTTGGTAACAGAGATATTTTGACCTTTTGGTGGTTTCTTGTTTGTTTGGGGATTTTTTTTTTTTTGTTTCTTTCTGGTTTTGGTAGTTTTGTTTGTGTCCTTCTGGACTTTTTTTTTATTTGTACTTCAAGAAGGAGAGCCACAAGGCTTTCACAAAGGTTTTTGTATTTTTGTTTTTAGAAGAAACTGGCTGCTCTCCCCTGACAGTCTGTCTCAGTACTGCTATCATCAAATAAAAATTTGATGACTTACAGAAATTGAAAGTATTAATAAGACAGAAGTTGGAATCTTGAAAGGCTACACAAATGTAGGAATGAATAAACAAGTTCACTGGATATCTTTCTGCCTTCATTCTTTTCCTCAACTGGAGAGTAAATTTTTTAACAGGAATTAAGAGGATTTAAAAGTGATGCAGTCTCACTGAGAGGTGAGGATGCAAAAAAATTTGTGGCAGGAAAATAGAATTCTATGTATAATTTTTATGCCATTATTTTGTGATTAGTGTAGGTGGTTATAGCTGTTATTCTGATTATCAAATTATTCATCTAGAAGTTCAGAGAGAAAATGACACTACTTATCTACTGCTTACCACAGCTTTCTGTTCAAGACATTTCTCATAAATTATACTACCTGGAGTTTTTTTAATTGATATTCACTGTGGCTGTAGTAATACCTTCCCATATTAAAAAAAAAAAAAAAACAAGCTCAGACTCACAAAGGCAAATAAAAAAAGCTCCTGATGATTGTAACGAAACAAGTTCATTTCTTCCAGGACTTGCTTAGGCTGCCTTGGCAGTCCAGCAATACCTGACTGCCATTTTCATTAACTGCAAAAAAAAGTCTAATAATGTCTGTGAAGTAAAAGTAGCCATTTGCAGTAGGAAAAGTATTGCCTGACTATACCCTAAGGAAGGAACATTCAGCCCCACAATCTTGAGGAGTACATTAGCCCCCACAAAAGTCATTACACTTATACATAATTTCTAAAAAATAAAAAAACATATATATATATAATAAAAATAAGATCATCATATATCAACATAAAAATCCTTTCTATGCCAAGGGGGATTTGCAGAACAGAATACTCAGCAAATCCATGATGGGGACCAAGATACATTTAGTCCACAACTTCAAAAGAACCAAAAGAATTAATTCTTTAAGTTATTATAAATTTTGAAATACAGAAAGTATTAAGTATTGCCAGAACGAAGGCACAATTTCTCACAGCTACACACTGTTGGGTAAACTCTCCTTTTGGAACATCCAGGAGCCACTCTGGCAGCCAAATCCTTACCACCTGAGATGGCACTCACAGTCAGTCCAGATTTCCTCACCAGCTCAACACCAGTTGTCCCACAGCAGAGTCTCAGAAATCCAGATCCTTAAAATAATTTACTATTGGTGCAATAAATAAATAAATAAATAAATAAATAAATAAATAAATAAATAAATGACAGCCCGAGTTGGTGTCTCCGAGGAGGACCAAGAACAAAGGAACCCTTGGGGTTTTATAACTTCAGAGTCTAAGTGTGGGAAAATCTGGAGCCATCAGCTCCTGCTGTTTCTCAGTGTCCCTCACCTGGCTGTGCCACAAATGCCTGTGCCCTTTGTTGTGCAAAGGGTCAGCAGCAGTTCACAGGCTCCTGTCTCAACCTGCAGCTCCAGGTTGTGCACCCCGAGCTCAGGATGTGCTCCTCAACTCTGAATTCCTTCCTTGAATATATCCACCAGTTCCCAAACCAATAAGAATGCCTCTAAATAAAAGGCAAGCAGGTGCCTGGAAGGGAGCTAAATAATCAGAATACTTGCCAGGACCTGGCCTTAACAGCAAACACCTCCTTGTTCCCATTCCCAGTAGGATCTGAGACTTTGGAGGTGCCTTGAAGGTTCCAGGCTGTGCCTGACCCCCATTAATGCCCCCAGTCCAGCCTGGCTCTCCTTGATCATGGCTGAGGGAATGGTTTGGTCAGGAAGGGAGGGCACTGCACTGTTGCCCTGATTTTTTAAGATTTTCTAAGCCTTCTGATGTTGACATTCTTGTAGCAAACTTTCTCATACACTTTCTGTAAATAACTCATTGCTTTGCATTCTTTTATGGAAGAGGAAGAATTTGATGGACTGTTGGTTTGTCCAGTGTCATTGGAGAGGTGGCACTGTCACCCTCCAATCCACTGTCACTTTTGGAAAACTATAAATGTTAGAGTCAGAAAATAAACTTTTTCTTCTTCACCTTGAGAGCAGCGGTGTGTGCACTTGTGTTCTTTCTTGTCCTATAGTGACACTGCAGCTCCCCATGGCCCTCCAGACCTCACCAGGCCAACCCCAGACATGATGTACCCTCTGAGATGGTTCTGGAGGAGAGCCTGGTGTCAGAGCCCTTGCCACCCAGGCCCAGAGCTGAACAAAAACCAAGAGATGAACCATGCTGAACAGGATTTGCCATTCTCTGTGCTGACAGTCAGGCATGGTCAGGACCACAGGTCACAACACATGTGGCTCAACCACATCCAGCTGGAAGGAGGCCTGGCAGAGTGAAGATGGATGCAATAGCAGTCAATAGCATTAAACATGGCACAGGGGGCTACCTGAAGAAGTATGGATGTAATTGACTGTCTTACCTAAAGGACAGATGAAAGTAATTCAGCAAAACAACAAGTTTTGCCTCAGTATTATGCCCTAGGTTGCCAGCAGATGACAGCAGGTCCTGGTGGCTGCCTCAATAGCTTCTAATCATGAAATACACTAAGTGAAGTAGGGCAGCAGCAATGAAAAAAAAAAACCAACAAAAACCAAACCACTCAACACACTGAGGCACTTACCTTCACAAGGAATGAATTGAGAATAAAGAACAGAAAGAGTTAGATTCCAGTTTTTATTTTCAGTCAAGTGCTTTTTTGTTTACCTTGAATAAACCCTTTCTTGCTAGATTTGAGTGCTCAGGAGAGTGAAGTCAATCTTGGAAAGTGAAGTCTTTTATGTATACACCCTGGGATAAAACACTGCTGCTGGGTGCATGAACCGAAGCTGCACCTGCCCATTGAGGAGAAGATGAGGAATCTGTAATCAAAAGACTCTTCCATCATTCTCTATTTGCCCTCTATTACTTTTGCATGCTTTTTAGAACATTAAAAAGATGAGAGTAAGTTTAGTATAATTTTTCCAGCATATGAGTACTAGCATAGCAGTTATTTTTAAATTTATTGTAATGTCTGTGCCAGCTTTGTTTTGGTGCTGACATAGAGTGATACATATTCTGTGCCATTACTGGGACAGAGTGGTGAGGCTCCCTGCCACATCTAATTCTGAGCCTGGAGGGGTCCATATGAAATGGATAAAGAGTGGACTGATACCAGCAAAATTCACTTCAGCTATGACATAAAATGCAAAATCAGTGCTGTATGTAATGTTTACAGAATTGTTTCTGTTGTGGTAAAAGCATGATGGTATATAACAAATTATATTGATTTGTGGTTCAAGACAGTTCAAACCTCTGTTTCTTTTGTGCAATACTTGTGAACTCTGCTATGTGAAAGGATTAAGCAGAAATTCATTAAAAATAATTTCAAACAACAAATTTGAGGTTTTCAAAATATAGTAGATGGTCTTTTTAGGAGACAGACTTGCTACAACAGCCACATTTGCAAGCTGTGAATAATATTTACCATCAGTGTTTCAGAATGAGTGGTGATGTGTTTATCTATAGGCAACTAATCAGCAGTTTGCAAAGTACAAAAGGCCTCCTCAAGTTCCATATTTTTCTCCCTTTTCTCACTAACCTATCTTTTTTTTTTTTTTTTTGCTATGGTAATTCATTTCTACTCTAAAGGACCACAAAATACTGCTTTAGGTGAACAACTCAATTCACCTAGGCCCTGACTTAGAGCAGGCCATCCGTGACAACCCTAATAAATTGTGCATGAAATTGATTTAATCTATATTTGAGACATAATTTGTCCTGCAGAATGTTGTGTCTGCAGTTCACTCATGGTTTTATTTCATTTGCTGTTTTGTGGCTTGAATTGCTGTATATTTACGAAAATAATCTCCGTTTTCCTGTCAGAAAAAAACCAAACCAAAACAAAAACCCACACAATTTCTTCTGAGATGGTTTTTCTGATCACTTTTACCGAGGGCAGCACAAATAGCTGAACTGAGAGGTCTTTTATAATTCTTTCCATACCAACCACTCTAGCACCTGAAGCCTTCCACTTACAGTTTTGCTCCATCCATAGAACATACCCAGAAGGGCACTCATGTGGTCTCAAATGAAATTCACTATTGGCAACAAGAATTTCCCTCTTAGCTGTGGTTGGTGCTAGTTCTAGATTCCTTTGCCACTGAGTACTTGATATATAATTAAAATAAAATAATAAAAAAAAAAAAACCAAACCAAAACCTGAAACATAAAACCCCCAAAAAAACCAAACAAAAAAAATTAAACAACACAACATGATAGAGAAGAACATCTAAGGATTTTATACTCTGATGATCCTGAAATATAAAATATTTAGAATGCTGACACACACACATATATAATTTTTTTTCTGTAAGTAACTTTTGCTACCATGGAGAGAAGGGAATCCATATATTTGACTAAAGAAGCTGCAAACCAATATATAACAGAAATCAGAAAATAGATTAAATCAGAAGTTCTATAAAACTCAAGATAAGTGTTAAAAAATCCTTAATTTGACTTGACACCACAAAGACAACATGCTAATAAAGAAAAAGTAACTTCAACCATAGGAAACGATGAATAAAATTGCAAAGCTTTTGCCACACAGGAAACCAGACTAGCTGGCAACAACTCCAGATCATTCTTTCAAGTCCTTTTTTTTTTTTTAAGAGTAGAATGAAATTTCAATGGGATATATTTTCTTTTTGAAGCAAAATTCCTAAAACACTGACTCTGAGCCTTGCATAATGTGAGCTTCCACACAACATATCTATTTAAAAATGCTCATGAGAGATCTTCTCCTAAGGCCTCAGAGATCCTCACAGCTCTTATTTGCAGGCAATTAAAAGACAAATCCTATATTTAAGGAATATGGGAAACCCAACACAACTGCTAACCTGTCCATTGAGCATACCAAGGCACATAGGTTAAATCAATTCCCAGTTCAGTTGCATTCTATGTCCTTTAGATCAGTTATCATGGAAACATCAATAGATAAATAGAAGATGATCGGTTGGATGCTTTTGTAATCACAAGCCTTGCTCAAATCTGCTTTGAGATTTAACCAAAGGGGACACAATAATGCAAAATATGTATTTCAAATAAAGACTCATATTCTATTCCTAAACTTTTGAATTTAAAAAAGCCTTTTGCAAATGTACTATTTTATTGCGGATTATTTGCTTAAACAAATCTAATAACTTCAGCATTTTCTCCCATTTGCTAAATGAAGCCATAGTAATGTAGGAAAATATGAAGAGAGTGTAAGACTTTATTGTTACTGGTTTGGATTTCCCCTTTTTTTCTTTAATGCCTTTTTAATGTGTGCATTAAGCACATACATACATATATAAGTATACACATATCATTAAAAATAAGACTTGAACATCTTTGTTAACCAGTAGACCTTGTTTTCCCATGCTGTCTGTTTCAGGTTCAGGAGGTAGGATACAAATATGACGTATCCCAACTTTTAAATTTGGTTTTAAATAAAGATACCATCCTGACTCAGAAGTCCCATTCCAATTTGATTCCAATTCAGTTGCCAGTTCCCAGTTACAGGTATTTATTCTCTATGTCCCACCAGCAGGTATGCCCAGCCACGTCCAAGGAAGCTGGACTTTGGAAGACAAATGTCATAATAATGGACAGCAGCACCAAACATTGGTGTGTTACCAACACCCTTCCCAGCTGCCAAAGCAAAGCACAGCACCACGAGTGCTGCTATGGGGAAAATTAACTCCATCCCAGCCAGAACCAAGATTGAAATGCACTTTCCCCTCTGAAGTATATGGTTGGCTTCAGTGCTTTCAATTTGAAGAGAAAAGCTTCACAAAGCTTTTATAAAGCTGCTAGCAGAGCTGAATTGAAAATGGTGCTTACTTACTTGTGTTGGCATCTGTCTGCAGCTGAGACTTGGAACATGATAAACACCTAAATTTTGCATGATCAGGAAAGAAATAATAATAAAAAAAGGGGAAATAAAAAAAGGAAAAGAAAGAGGAAGAAAGAAAGAGGAAGAAAGAAAGAGGAAGAAAGAAAGAGGAAGAAAGAAAGAGGAAGAAAGAAAGAGGAAGAAAGAAAGAGAAAAAAAGAGAAAAAAGAAAAAAAAGAAAAAAGAGAAAAAAGAGAAAAAAAAGAGAAAAAAGAGAAAAAAGAGAAAAAAAGAGAAAAAAGAGAAAAAAGAGAAAAAAGAGAAAAAAGAGAAAAAAAGAGAAAAAAGAGAAAAAAGGAAAAAAGGAAAAAAGTCTAGGGGAAAGTGAGAAGTGACAGGCAGAGCAAGGGAGTTCTGAAGACACACATTAAATATTATCTGATTTATATTTGCAAATGATTCTCATGAGTTCATCCATGTGGCAAATGCTGATGTGCTGCCTTTAAAGTTCCTCATGAATGCATTTTTTAATCTAAAGTAAAATCTCACACCAGCAAAGCTCTTATTTAGAGCATGAGAAAGTTTCTCTTTGTTCTAAAATAAAACTCTTAGCCTTCCCCAAGAAACATTTCCTCAAAAAATGTTCATTTGTAAGAGATGGTTCAGGAGCTGCTACAGAGATTTCTGGCTGATTCAAGGTTGTCACAGTGCTCAGATGTTGCAATGGTTCTGCATTGTATTCCAACAGCTGAATGTGTTACTAACCCTGCATGAAAGGTAGAGTTGTTATTCAAGCTTCAATATCATCTTCTTCTGCTGACATAAATAAATAAAATCTTACAGTGTATGTCTATTTTTCCCAGCTTTCCTTCAGACTACTTTTATTCCAAACACAATGAGGCAGACTTCAAGCAATGAAGGTGAGAGTGTTGCTTCAGGTCACGAGAGGCACATGTACCTCTCAGACCCACCAGCATTACAGTGTGTGTCAGCACACACTCTTCTGGCTCCTTGTGTTTGATGCACTTTTTTTGTTGATAAAATATCTACCTTCTGGTAAGCTTACAATTCTGCAAGGGTGTTGTTCGCAGGTTTTTTTTTATTTGAATTTTTTTTCTGTCTTCACATTTATTTTTCAGCCCTTTCATGCCTCAAGTATGTTGCCCCTTTTTTTTCCCCTGAGTTTCCATGCCTGTATACTTTGAGAGAAATAGGTTTTATTTTTTGCTTCCATTCTTTTTTATTTTACTGTGAGTGCTTCTCACTTCCCACACACTTTGAATTTTTATTGATTGTGCTCTTTTTGTTACCCACATTTCCACCATCCTGAAGCATTTTTTCCCCCCTTACTACCACTCATCAGCAAAACCAAACAGTAGCTTTCAGACCAAATTAGTGAATACACTAAATAATACAGGTGAGAGAAACTTATGCTACATTACATCAGTTCCCTTAAAAACAGGATTCGTAAAAAAAAAGTTTAAGGGAAATTCTGGGTTAGGCAAAAGATTCAGGATAACATAACAGGGTCTTTGATATTTTCCTTATCAGTAGCTATGACAGACGTATTTTAAAACATTTTTAAAACCTGCTAAGTAATCAAGACTGAATTGTTTTGCAAGCTAGGATAATTCCACTTCTGGGAGTGCTGAAACAACCAATATTTCTATCTTCCTCCTCCATAAAACAATCTGTTGCAGACTTTCCCCAGTTCATCAACATCTTCCTAGGAGGGTATCTCTAAAAAGACATATTGAAAGCTTTTCCCTGAATTTTCTGTTGAGCAGGTGGGCTGTGGGATGGTTTTTGTTTTGTAGATATATTTTGGATTGTTTGCAAAAGCTGTTTGTTACCATGCCATCTGATGGACAATTTCTCCATGTGCCATCATGACTACAGCATCTGCTCCCACCACAATGTTTCTTCTAATGTGAATCGGCCTAGGAGAAATTCATCACTGCAATGTATTATTCATGTTGATAAAAAAGGGCTGCAAAGTATCTCAAAAGGTAAAATGGTGATATTGTCTGAAAAAAGACCCTTTTACATCTCAATACCCACGTTTATCACTCTGTTTCCTGATATATCTTTTTCCCTAAAGAAATCAGCATGTGTCAGCCCTCTGTACCGCAGATTAAAGCAATGAATAGAAATTATGCCTGCTCCCTGTGTCACCATGTTCTGACAAAGATTCTTCAGGATTTGTTCTCCTTCATTTCGTGGAGCAGGATAGCTTAAGTGTGGTAAACTTGCTTTTAAATGCTTGTGTTTATGGCACAAAAGTGTAAGTTTATTACCAATGATGGCTAAAAATTGTACTGCAGGTGACCATTTGAGATATTGGAGCCAGACAACAGCAATGTGATAATTCAGCATTTCTTCACTTCTTACTCCAAGTGATTTTTATTTTTTTTAGGGGGAGGTTACAGAGTTTCATTACCGAATATTTGAATATCTGACAGCCTTCTAACATTTTGCCTGGGGCAGAGAGGAATAATTTACAGAATCACTTAGGTTGGAAGGGACCTTTTGAAATCATCAAGTACAAAAATCCTTTGCTCAAGCAGGGTCAGACGGATCAGGGTGTCCAGGATAACATGCAGCTGAGTTTTGAATACCCTCAAGGGTGGAGACTCCACCACCTCTCTAGGCCATGTGTGACCAACCTCCCAGTTGCAGTTTTTCTGTGCTGGATGGAATTTCATGTCATTTAAATTGGGTCTGTTGCCTCTTGTTCTGTCACTGGGAGTCAGTGGGAAGAGAATCTCTCCCTCATATTAGTTCACTCCTGTCAGATATTTACCCACATTGCTAAGACCCTTCTGAGTGTTCTCCAAACTAAAGAATCTCAGCTCTCTGTTTCTCCTTAGAGTTCCAATAGACTTGTCCTTTCTAAAACCCTTATATGTGGAATTTCTTAGCAGCCCAAACAATTTTTTCCCCGACTAACAAAGAAAAAAAAAATCCTCAGATACAGACCAATGAGTTTAAAGCATTCAAATCCAAACCTGATAGCTGCATATATAACCTTAAAAAGATATTCAGAGTTAATAACATTTCTTTCTGCGTTACTAGATAAAGGGCAAAGTACTAAAAGAAGTCCATATCCCTGCACACTGAACAACTGTGGAAGTTTTGACTGCCTTCACAATCAGCTTTGAAGGAATTTTAGGTCCTAAATTCTGCACTGACCTCCTGTAAGCAACCCTGTGCTCAGACAGAGCTGATGCAGTCTTCTGAAGCTGCTTTTAAAGCCAGACCCACCATCCTTAAGAGACTGACTGACACTTGTAAATGCCACCTCAGGCACATCTGGAGAGAGCTTTGCAGAGCACGAGGTGTCCTGTGCACCCAACAGGGCACCTAAATCCTCTTTCACAGGGAAACCACTCCTGGGGGTCTGCACAGGCACTGGGGGCTGCCAGAACCACAACTCACAGCAAGTTCAGAAAAGCATAAATCACTAAATTAGACAAGATTCATTAAGGATCTCCTCACATTCCACACAAGGGAAAAGAAACTCTTTGTGCTCTCATATGTAAAGAAACAAAACAGTCTTGACAGCTATCAAGATTTTGTCATGAGTCTGATTTTCTTAAAAGCCTTAAGTCTCTGAAACAGGTATTTTATGAATGCTTTCCTTCCCTCTATCTCTCTATGTATGTATATACAAATCTATAAAATTATAGGGATATAGATACACATATATGCACACACATATGTGTATATATATGCAGTATATATATTTTATATAGTGTATAGTAATAGTTATATATATAGTTTTTATATATAATTATATATAATTATATTATATTCAATTTTATATTTAATATATATAATTTATTATATATATATAATTTTTATATAATTATATAGATTTTATATATAATTATATCTATATAAAATTTATATATAATTATATAGATTTTATATATAATTATATCTATATAAAATTTATATATGATTATATATATATAATTATATTTTTTTTCTTTCTGCTAATCCCCATAGGTAAGGAAGCAAATTTGAAAATTCACGGCTCAAGGTCAGCCTCGCAGCTCAAAACCAGAGGCAAAAAATTTAAAAATAAATAAATAATTTTTTTAAAAAGTAGAGGTAATTTGCTATTTTTAACACTTCACCCTTTTTCTGTCACCACAGGATCCAATAGGTTTTGCAATTTGGAACTTGAAGTAGGGAATATGTTAATTAACAATGCTCTCAGCATATTGTGACACATTGCAGTTCACATGCCCTTGTTTAAGCAGATTTACAGACTGTATTATCTTGCTTTAACTAACCAACTCTCACAAAATGGACACATTTCTCACAATGAAAATAATGTTATGACAAGCAAACAACAAGAAAATGGCAGAGGTGTCATTTCTCCTACTCCTCGTAGCTGACAAGATTTTTCTCAGTCATTCTGTAAGGCAACAATGATGTAATCAACAAAGTCTGAAGTCATGTGATTTTTAACTCTGTGCTTCCCTAAATTTAATAATAAATGTTCAGTGGCCTCTTCTTAAGAGCAAAAGGCAAAAATCTTCCATGGTGGAAATATGCAGAAAACAATATGGCAACAAACTATGAAGCATTCCCTTTTTTCAGAATATACTGGTGAAAAATATTCCAAAATATTGCGGAATTTTTACAAAAGTTTGCTACACAATTGGCTGAAAGCTCACATGTTCCCAACACATCTCAGTTTATGTTATTTACTAGATGCTGTTTCAGTAATGAAGTACATTAAGAGCCACTGCTTCATGAGCCACTAAAGAGAATAAAATATATTCTCAGTGGTGACTTCTTTAACAAAAATAATGTTCTATTTGTAAATGAAACTACTGATGGAATGGCTGGTTTTAGTAGAATAAAAAAAGGTTCCCAGAGTAAGGTTACAGAAAGAACATCACCCATAGAATTCATTCACCACATAATTTATAGAGAAATTGCTGCAGCAAACAAATAGTAGCCAGAAGTGCACGCAATTCTACAGTATGTCACCAGGGTGGTGAATTTTAGAAGAGATTTAAATAGTAAAATCTTTACAATATTTGTATTGAGGTGGGGAGTGACCATGAAAATCTTTTGTACCACACAATGGTTTCCTGGTCATCCCAGCTCAGTGTGCTTAAAAGAGTTGTCAAGATTAAAGGCAAGTTATTCATTTTTTCTTCTAAAAGGACAAGTGTTCTGCATTTGCTGAGCTTTTCTGTTTTGACAAGTGGTTGTCAGCAGGTTGTTACACAGCAGATATTTAAAAAAAAAATAAACAGACTTAATGTATACCTTCAAAGTAAAGGGGATGTCTTAACAATGAGTGAAAAATTAAACTAGTTTTCCAAAGAACTTCATGCTATGGAGAGAGCATTTTGACAAGTGAGGTTTGGAAATAATTTCATTGTTAAGAGATTCTATTGCTGAAAATAATGTGTCATTTATGAAAACTCTCATATCTGTACACATGAAAAGTTGGAAACAGAATTTTCTACCAGTTCAAAGTTTCTCAAAGAGAACAGTGTCAATGAGTTTAGAAGCCATGTGTTAAAAATATAAAAATGCACTACCTTTCAGTTAAATTGCAAGGAAAACTGCATCACATTGGGGTGGCTAAACACTTACTAGCTGAAATTCTATAATAAACTTGATTAATTTGTGAATGAGATTGAAAAATGAGCGTCATTATTTAGCAAGCATGGAAAAATGATGCATCCATGTATTTTTGAGCTATCTTTTCTCAGCTACGACAGTCATTACCAAGTATCAAAATTTAGAAACAGCTTCAAATTGCTCCAGCAAGATGTTACACCAGAACTCAAAAAATAATTAAGCATATTAAACCATATTGTTTACAACACTGATTATTAAATATTTTTTCAATTAGTTTTTTTTGCTCTGTTAATAGAATCATTAATACATCCTTAATCTCTACCTCGTGTCTTTTAAACTCCTATTTTTGAGTTGTGCTTATAATATACATAATTGTTGCAATTAGATACATGCATAATATACAAATAACTAAGAACATAGATATATATGCAACTCAGTGTGTGTGTTTAAAAATATTTAACTGATAGAGGTACATGATCAAAAATGCTGTAAGAGCACAGCTACAGTCCTGTAGTAGTACACATAACCCCCATATTATTTTACTGTTAAATTAGACTTCACTGTATAGAGTGGCTGCTTTTTCAATTATTTTCTTACTGGTGTATCATTGGAGATTGAGCATTGCCAAAATCTTTTCTCATAAGAATCAGAAAGAGAATTAGTATTTTTCATATTTAAATTAATTGTGTGACAGCTTTGCATCTTTCTGATCTTGATTTTTCACCCACCTTCCCTGCAAAAAATCCCAAACCAAACCTCAAAAACATCCTCCTTTTCCCAACAAATCCCTTGAAAACTCCTGAGGAATGACTCAGGGATTTTCAGGTTATGTATTTTCAGGTCTTGCCTGACAGAGAGGTAAAGTTATACCTTGTCTTTATTTACAGTCCAAGTCATCATCCAGATTTTTTTTTTTTGTGTGAAACCTTCAATAGAAGGTAGCTCAACTGGCTGCTTGTATTTATACTGTGTCTTCCAACTGAAAAGGTACTTTTATTTTTTGTTGGGTTTTTTGTTTGTTTTAAATTTGCTGACATCTGAAGAGATGATCCTTCTAAAACAATGCACTTAAGTGAGAATATAGAGAATACAACAAACCAAAACAGAGAGAAAAGCTGTGAAATATTTTAGATGAGTAAAAATGGTGATGAAATCATCTTGCTAAAAACAAGTGATGTCGCACCGAATGTTAAGAGATAAAAAGAACCTGGGCTATAAAAGAGGAACTTGTTAAGGGAGTATTCCAAACTCCAAACTTCTGTAATATATTCTGTAAATAGACCAAGAACTATTAAGAAATTCTTTGTTGCAGTGCATTATCAGCTTGCACATTCAAAAGATTTCTTCTATTACACATTGATAAGTTGTAATATATCAGAGCACTTCAAGGAAGTAAAAAAAAAAGAGATCCATTCAGTATACAAGAGATGATAAAATTAGAAAAAAATTAAAAAAGGGACATCTAATCACTGTGTTTTCTTTTTCTCAGTTATAAAAGAAATAATTTATTTTTTTCTCTTAGGTAGATCAGTAGAAACTAACCATGATCCTCCACCACCTTTTCTTTTTTTCCCTGCTGTATTCTTCATGTAAGAAATTCAACTGATTCCACTTTTCTCACTGAGCTGTGGAACTTGGCCTGTACAGCATGAGCAAGTACAAGAGAGAGAGAGTAGTCAGTGAAATGTCAAGTTAGTCAGGTTTTTTTATCTTGCTTATAAATGTGTGGTTTTAACCAGACATGCAATAGCATTTTACCACAAAGCTGGGAAAACCACTAAGTAAAAAACCTGGGGGTTTTTGTTCCTTTTGTAGGAAAAAAAAACAAACCAAAACCAGTCAATCAACTTTTTTAATGTTTGGGAATCCACTTTGTCACTCTCAGGCTGTAAAGTGCTCAAGGCTCAATATAAACCAGGTTAGATGTTCTGGCAATCAGTTGAGGATGTAAATCCTGCTGGGCACAACCAAGAGCAGGAAATATTGCAACGAGGGAAACAAGCTGGAGCACAGCCCCAAACACCGAAGTTACAGCTGGCCCTGGGGGATTCAATCATCTCCTGTGAAGAGGAAGCTCCACTCCTCAGAGAGAATCCTTAATAGGAAACTGGAAACCTGGCAGCTGGAAAGACCAAGTCAGGTGTCTAAAGGCCCAGAAATTGTCTTACAGAACATGGAATTGTCTTAGGGAGAATACAATGGTTGCCTGTTATAAATATGTATTTGGAGGCGGAGAATGTTGAGTACAAAAACCCGCTCATTTCCCAAAAAAAAACAAAACAAAAAAACAACAACAAACTATACTGCACTACAAAAACCAAATTAATAGATTTTTGTATTATTTGAAATTGAAACTGTATTGTCAGCTGAAGCTATATACTGTAAAAAATACATAGCAATACTTCCTGATGCAACAGGAGGTTGCACTAAAGAACTCAAATATTTTGAGCTGATTGCATTCTTGGTATTTGAAATGCCCTTCTCTCCTGTTTCCTTAACACTCTGAGAACAAAATCCCATCCCTCATGAAGAGAAAACTTTAATTGAAAACAGGTTGAGCATGACCAAAACATCAAGTCAGATTTGACCTGCTTTATTGTCATTATTTATTCCAATATTGTCCAAACACAAATTTTTTGATATTTACTTTAAAAAATAAATCTAGAATTGAGACCCTGAAAGATTCCCTCAAGTTAAAAAAGACAAGGGATTTTACTATTTTTATGTTCCAGGAGGCCAGAAGTGAAAGAAAAAAAAAGGGGAAAAAAAAGTGGTATTTTTGTTCAAAGTTCAATTTACATCAGAACATGCAGCCAAGACACAGAGGTTTGAGATGCACATATTATTCAGTGACTCCCTCATTTGAGCTTAACCTAAAATCTCATTTTTCTTGACTATTTAAATTCCTTTACTGCTCTTGTCAAACTCTCTCTGCACAAAATTCTGGGTAAAATTAAACCATTTTTTTCTCTTCACCCTCCAGATTATAAGAGGTTTATGGATCCTGGCCCTTTTTATGTTATGTGTGATCTCTGAATGCACTGACAAATCATAGAAAGTCTATGATTTACATTCACAGAATATGCATCCTATTGTTATACTACTGTTTTTTAATCAATAGCATATTTTTGAAAATGTGTGCTGCTTTTTTTTAAGGATATTTTCCTTAAAAACAATAAAGTACTAAAAATCCACTGAGTAAAGGATGACTTTTGTTTTTATGCTTTATTATCTGACACAGCCTGAAAACCATTTCCTGTCACCATAAAAAGAAGTCATAGTACCATTTGCACACTCCTATCAGAAGCTGTTATCAGAGTAAGCTTTTCCAAATTCTTTTTCCATTTTCCACATATCTGCTGATTTCTATTTCATGGTGTAGCTAACTATACTATATGTATGTAGCATACACAAAATCTGTGGTTTTTGTCAGATACTAAAATTTAAGCTACAGTTAAAGCAAGTTGAATTTTTTCTCCCTTAGGAAAGAAACCAGTAAATCAGGGACTGTTTCTCTGTTGTTAATAGCTCTGGGCATTAGATTACCATCACACAAGAAACCTGACTATTTAAAGCTATAAATTTCTTGATGCTGGTTTATTTTTCTCCCCGGATAATAGTTTTAAATTTAACAAAACAATCTGTTCTTTGAAAGAGGATATGCAGAAGGTGACTGAAGGAAGGGAGGAAGGCACAATTTTTCAGGGCTATTCTCCTCTACTATATTTTGAGTTTAATTATCAGATTACACTTCTTCCTTTTGCTTTGTGCAGAATACAAAAAAAAAAGAAAACCTCAATCAAAAAACAAACTCTGCGTTATATACTAATTAGCTCTTCCAACCTTGTATCTAATGAAGAAGGATTTAATAAATCTTAGTTAGTGGCAAGCTCCTTTTAGATCACCATATTGTGTAAAAGAACTTCTCCGTGCATCTAAAAACTGTGATAAAATTTGTTGTCTTTTAGGACGTTATGATGGAAGTAATACGAAACAAATTTATTATTCCATTTACACAGAATTTATGTTATTCCATTCCATTTATTTCCAAGTGCATTTGGAGTATTCTACAAAAAAAAAAAAAACTTGGTAGTTGCTTGGTTTCAGAAACGCCCAAGGCACCAAAGGATGTTTAGGTGCTTAAATTGAAGAGAAAGCAGTAAGAACTGACCAACTCTGTGTCTTGGATGACTTGTGTCTCACTGAGATCCCAGACTCGATTAACAGATTCAGTTAAGACAGTGGTCTTCAGCAAGGTAGTGAGAAAAGATTTTGTAACTTTCGAAAACCAAGTTAAAAATGCTAAATCTTTAAAAGTACTTTTGCACATATCATTCTTTACCCATTTTAAATTCTATGCAATATTTTCAAGAGTAACCACTGGCGAAACATTCCCTTCCTTTCCTGCCCAGAATTCCTAGTCAAGAAATTTTCCATCTTGGTTTGGGTCTTTTTGTTTGGGTTTGTTTTTCCTTCTAAGTTTCCTGTTTTGTTGAGGTTTTTGTTGTTGTTGTTTTTAGGGTTTTTATTTTTCTCTTGTTAATTTGCTTATATTTTTTTTTCTTTGTACACCCTGGTCCTCCTCCCTTAGGAAATGGTGCCTGAGAAAGCTGAAGCATTTAAAGCTGATTTTCATATTCTGGAAGACTGAAATAAATTATATAGTTACTTAAGAAAAAAGGAAAACAAAACAACAACAAAAAAAACCTCACAAACAAACAAAAAAACACCTGAACCAAGAACCCCCAATTTCTTCCAGCTGCCCTGTCAGGAATCTGAATTCAGAAATGGGGAAAAATAGGTTTTTCAGATAGAGAAGGGTGTATGAGTTCAGAGAGCTAATGGAATCGTGCCTTTACTTCACATCCACTCTGCCAAAGGTGGAATATGAAAGGTATTGTTCAGGAGAAGCATCAAGTCCTCCCAACACTGCTGTGAGCTGAATGAAACAATAACTACAGAAATGTGTGATTCCAAAGAAGTACTGGCATTTCATGTTGCAGACCTGATAGTGCAAGCACCAACTACAGCAAACTGAGGAACACAACCAGAACTCTCAACTTTACTCAGAATTCAGCCTGATTCCAAAATTTCAACTAAGTTTTGAAAGCTTCTGGAAAAAAGAAACTAACAATAATGATTAAAAAAACCCCACAAAATCCCCTTAACACTAACAAGAAGAGACTTTTAAAGGTAATTCCATGTGCACTGCCCCTTCCTGAGCAGGAAAGATTTTAATGGCAAAAAGAGCTACCTGATTATGAACAAGCAGGAATGAAGACATGTGGAAAAGAGTAAAGAGAATAAGGGATTTTTCAAAAGGACTTTAAGGCTACTGACTAAAAGAAATAGTAATGTACACTGGTGCAAGGAGGGGAATCTGGAGATGACTGATGCTAATGACCCAAAAGTAAGATGAAGAGACAAACAACCCTGCCTGGAGGAAACAATCAGCAACAGGAAAAGAAAAGGATGATGACTGGATTAAATAATTGAAATTTTTTTGTTCAAAGCAGGGGATAGATGAGAGAAATACAGCACGAAAATGAGAATTTGCTATTCATCAGAAGGACCCTCAGAGGATCCCAGAGCATCACCTGCCTGTGGGTTCAGCTGGTGTGCAAAAAGAATTGAGGTCTCCTGGGAGGAAGCACTGGAGTCTCATCCTCAAGGCTGGACTCTGGGATAAGATAAGGTACATGCTGCACATGATTTGGATTGTGATAGAGCCAGTGTCCTCCTTATCAGTGATCTGAGCCCTTCTCAGGGAGCTTTCAGGCAGGTGCACCATGCAACTGTGGGCAGGAATTCTCAGGTGTGGCTGTAGGTAACAAACATGCCATGTGTGAGATGCACGTGTTTTGGGCATTACTGCTTTTGTTTGAATGGAGATTATTGTTATTTTAATTACTATAGCTACTTACACCATTTCTTTATTAATTTTCTTGAAATGTTTGAATTAAGCTAGATTTCAACTATTCTCTGGCATGTTAACCAGGGCAAAAGTGAGACTAACCTGAAAATCTTTGTGTGTGTTTTGGTGGAGGGAGAATATGACTCAGCACACAGTAGTGCTACCAGAGATGGAATAGTATTCCAAATGTTCCTTCTTAGGAAAAGTGAAAGAACATCCCAGTCCTATGAAGCTTAGCACTTGAAGTACAGAAGTAGACAAAATTATTGAAAATGGAGGAGAACCACACAATAGTTAGGAGAAAGCCTTGGAGAGAATTTGAAAGAATAAAATGGAGGGGAACTATGAATTTCTATATGGCACTGAGCCACTTTTTATTTTTTCCTGAATCATGTCTTCTTTTGATCAATACTTCTTATGACACGGGGCAAAACCAAAATATTAAATTTACACTGGATTTCAATAGCGCTGCAGAGTTCATTTCAAGTTGTGTGAGTTTACACTAGGTGAGAGATACATTGCTTAATACACATATTCATTTTTCGTAGACCTAATTAACATTTGCATAATTAATAAAATCATCTTTGCCTGGTTAATAGGAGGGCTGCGCTGTTCTTCTGGTTTACTTCTGGAGTAATCAAGATCTGAATTTACATGGCCTTTATGGTGTTTTCCTAAAGTTTGAAAACCAGAGGTGCACTTCCCTTTTATCCCTTGAGCAGTACTGCACAGACATGGAGCACTAATTGCAGCTTCATCTGGCATACACACAAAGTTACCCTTCTTTTCTTTGAGAGTTACTTATGCAATTGGACAATTCCAAATTAGCCTTAGACCAGAAACAGGAAGCTCATCTTAAGGCTCATTTAGCTGATGATGTTTCATCAATAGCAATTAAAAAAAAAATCTTGCAAATTGATTTTCCCTATTTTTCTTTGCTGTAGATTTGGTATCAAGCTCATTGAAGTCAGATTCCCACAGTTTCCCAGTTAGTGGATGAGACAGGAAGAAGGAAGACACTTCTAATTCTCAAAAAAGCAACTGTTTACTTTTCATGCAGTCTCACTGAAGTCAGAGAAGCTATTCAAGAAATCAACTCCCTGTTATTTTAGATCTGTTGATCTAAAATTGACTGTAATTCTGCTGTTCTGAAGTTAGTTATTGTGTCCATTTCAATTTCCCTCAACACAGAAATATTCTGAATGTCCCTACTCGGGTTAAGATCCAGAATTATATGTTGCTATTGGATATTTCTAGGGGCTAAATTCTAGCTAAAAGCAGTAGCATTCATCTTGCTTGCTTGCAAAGCAACAGGAGAGTAAAAAGAAATATGCAAGCACTCTCCCTATAATAGAACATGATTGCAGTGCAATTATGTACAAGGTATTGTAAATATTAGTGGGTGTTATGTTAGTGATGCTTCAAAACCCATGCAGATTCATGAAGAGACTTTTTTTTTTCCTCCTCCCCTTTGATTTATTCACCTGTGGATTACTTACATTCCACTCAATAGCAATCATACTAATAATAATAATTCCTACATAAAAGTCAAAATGCACATTGTATTTTTGGCCAAATATCATAGCAATTGAGCAGAAATAATGCAGAAACAGAAAGCTGTACTAAAATAGGCTTATGTAAATGTAAAAAATTGAAGCATTATAATCTATGAAGTTCATAGTACAAAGAATATGCAGTTTTAGAGGATATGCTTGAAAACTATTGTGATTTTGGCTAGCTCTGCACTCCTGGCTCTTTATTTTTGCCTGAAAAGTGAAGTTATGCTTATAGCAAAGAAACACAAGCCCCAGTGATCTGTTCTGCTTTTCTTATGTTTAAGGAATTAGGTCAGTCTGAAAGTCAGCTCACCAGAATATGAAATACAATGCAAGTCCCAGGCTGAGACAGTAGAAGCAGAAGTTATCAAAGGTGAAAACAAAGACCTCACAATACAAATTATATTAATCCAGAGCCTTAGATGTACCCCCCCATACTTTTTTTTAAATTTTTTATACTCTAAACAGACTATAATACAAGGAACACTTGGCATTTCTTTTTTGTCTGTTTCCATGCAGGACAAAGCTGACAGATTTTTTAAAATAAATAAAGGATTTGGGAAAAAAAAGTGACAAGTTTTTTTTTTTTTTTTTTTTAGGTGATGTCTGGTTCTGCAAACCAACTTTGATATATTCTAGATCAAATTTGAGTGAGTGCTGAATGCCTTGTTGACATGTCCAGTTTTGTGAGTCTTATGAAAAAAATCTCTCAATAGGAAGGACATTTTTGACTTGGCTGTTCCATTCAGGTGTCAAAAAGGTGTATAATCTGAAGGAAATCTCAGAGAATTACTGCTTAGTGCAAGTGGCAAATGCTATCTCAGGGAAAAAAAAAAGTTGTTATCTAGATAGCAATAATAATCTCATGCAATCCATTAAGCCCCAATATAACTTTATGTCTTAAACCAAATTTGCAACCCATTAGAGCCCCACTGTGAACTACAACGTATTCAAATAAATTAATTCAGAAATGAGAAATGGAAGCTCTCTTGGACACAATAAAGGGAGATGAGTATGGGAACAAGATTCTGTACAGTACTCAGGTTTAAATGTAGCTGAACTCTATTAGAGGAACAAAACATCACTGACAGTGTGTCCAAGTGGCAGAATAAGGCCACATGTACAATCCCACTGCCTATCAGAGAACAAAACATGAAGCAGAAGGGGAAACAAACCTCAGTGCAAACTTCAGGTGGCAGAAGAACAATCCATATTTGTAATGAAATATTTGATAGTGCAATGTGGCACCTAAACACTAGGGATATTATTTACCCAAGACAGAATGGGCTGAGGTACACGTGCTTCAGTGCTGGATTAGAGAGGACAAAGAGAAAACAGACTAGATATGGAGTAGATAAAGACAAAAGCTGGAACTAACATCTTTCACACAGATAGAAACAGCAGAGCTTTAAGCAATCTTTAGAAAAAGAAACAGAGGATGGCAGCATCAATTATTCAGTAATTTGAAACACAAGTCACATTAACCCTAGGCTGATATTTTACACAGTACACCTGCACAAAAAGGAAGTGTTGTGTCTCATTCTTTTCATTTATATGAACTATTTTACTATCTCATATGTGGTACATATTCTCCATAGTGTATTCAGAAACACTGCTTCATGGGCAACAGTGATTAATCTTTTTTCACCAAATATACAGCAAAGATTGGCTAATTAATTTAGAATATTTAGTATTCACTGCTGTCGTGGAAAACTACAGACTACTACTTTGGATTACATGGGAAAACCAGTATGCTTTTGAGGAATGGACTTCACTTGAGGCAAGATTTTTTCATGTAGATATTTGTGGATAAATAGGAGTGAAGCAGCTTTAATTAGGCCTATCCCTCCCTTACTATAACTCATGAATAAAAATGAACATTTTTTTTTGGTTTCCATGGCAACTTTCCCTTACGAGACCTCTCAAACACTTTTTGTTGTAAGAATTTGTTACTCAAATATGTAGAGAATGGAAACCCTCAACTTTCACACTCTAAAAACAGATCAATTTCTCAATGTCAAGCTCCACGATTCTTGTAGACATGTCTGACAAATAACAAAACAAATATTTTTAACATTAAACAAACAAAACTCAAACTGTACTTTACATGTCAAAAAAAAAAAAAAAAGAACATTGAAAAGGTTCATCACAAAAGGGAATATTAACTGGAGGTAATGGCTAAATCTTCTCAATGCCTAGAGAGGGACTTGTAGACTGGAGTGCTTTCTTTAAGAAGAGCACCTGCTTCAAGCAGCCATCCAGTTCTTAACCCTCCTACTGAATGGGTTTCTAAGGTCTTAACCCTGATTCTGTGACAAGTGCCTTTGCTGATGATAATTCTTAACTCAAGAGCAGAATACATTCTGTTCTACTCACAATAACGTTTTATAGCTTCCCTTTTTCAGACATTTCAAAAGAATAATTAGGCTTAAGCAATTGAGAAATGATAGGTGAGGGACACAGGAAAGAATGTTTATGCAGAATGCAGTTTTTCAGAACTTTGGTGTGCAAAGTGGCAGCCTTTTTCTTTGGTTCCCTTTACCACCAGATTACTCAAGCCTCCTGCCTCATGCTCTAAGTCACTCCTCTCACGGATTTGAGCTTTATATTCTTTTCATTAAACGCCAAAATAATAAGTCTGTTGAAAACTTGAGAGTACTTCTAGACATAAGCAATTGCTCTTACTTTTGTCTCCAAAAGTTACTGGTAGGAAGAAAACAAAGATTATGGTAGAAATGGTGAAAACTGCTGTGAAGCTGTTTAAGAGGATAAATTCAAGTGCACATTGCAGGTCTGAAGATAATACCTTTGTACATGTAGAACTACTAATAACAAATTGCTCTTCATGTCATTTGGTGATGAAGCTATTTAATAGTTTGATGTTGCTGATAAAATTAGCACAAGGAAAAGGGTGATGAGGAGGAAGGAAAATTATTGCAACTTCATGGGAATATATTCTACCCCCAACAGAGCTGCAGGACATGCACACAAATGTCTAACTCTGCTAGGAAAGGAGAGAGAGAGCGGTGACAAAGAAATCCTGTCTTTCAAAGCTCTCCAAACAAATCCCTCAGAGCTTGAATAGGCTGATGTTTGCACCTACAAAACAAAAAGTCATGCAAAGCAAATACTGTGTAGTAGCTACAAAAGAGTTCCAAGCGAACCACTTTGGAAATGCTACAATAGAAGAGTCATCACACCTCTTTTCAAGAGGGAGATGGTGAAGATGTATTCATCCATTGTTTGGTTCTGCCAAAAAGTAAAAGGATCCCAAAGGAAAAGAGCAACAGATGTAAAGAATTTTTTTCAGACAAAGTCTGCTCCAGCTCCCAGGCAGTTCCACCTGTAACATGCCAGATATTTTTACTCATGCTTCAACATCAACACACATTGCCCAGGTGGACAGCTCAATTTTCAGCTGCTGCTGCTTTAAAAGATCAAAGTGCTCCTAAATGTCAGTGTTCACACATACTGTCATGTGCCTCAAGTTTCTTTCTCTCTGGAGCTCCTGACATTTGAACCTTTGCATCACAGGATGGATTCAGGGGTTTCCTCCCATCTAAATTGCTACTCTGGCTATAACTAATGTCACCTCTGAATACTGCACCCTGAGAAAGATGATGTTCTTTGTTTAATGGAATGCTTAGGGAAAGGAGGATACAATTTGCCTTATTCTTATTATCTTAAAGATGACAATGATTGGACTATATTTAAAATTATTGGCTTGATGTACTGAGTCACACAGCATCTGTAACTCTCACTGATCTCCAACATATGTGGCAGTTCAAGACCTCTTAAAATAGGAATTTTACAGTATTTTCCCATTGTTTCTAATGCCTCCTGAGAAGCTTGAAAGGGAAATCTGTTTGAGCTCTGGAGTGTTTTCTTTCATAACTTACATGTTCTGCTTTGCTATTGCCAGTAACCTCATGAGCCTTTCTATGCTGATAATGGTTCATATAATGATCTGGGCGAAAATGAATTATTTTTAATAAAGGATTACACTGAGGTTATAGATAGATATAAGAAAAAAGTCATTCAAATGGGAGTCTAGCAGCTTTACAATACCTCTTTAATTTACCCAAGCTTTTAGAGAGAGGCCAGTTGCTGGATATACTTAAGGTAAAGGCAAAGGATGAGAGATTTAAGCTGAATTCCTTATTCTGGGATGACTTTTGGTTTGACATTGTGTAAGCCACCTGGTTTCTCTGTGCTTTGGTCTAATTTAGCAATTTTGTTTCTTTAGTATGTAAAATACTGAAAAGGTTTATACACTGTGCATGGAAAAAAAAAAAAACACACTTCTCCTAACTGTACACTCAGGCACTATTGTAACACAAATGTTATAAACCCTTATTTGGGAAGTGAATAAGGTAGAAATCGAGAACAGTAGTCAAGTGAGAAACTAGTTTATTTACTGTTATTTTAATAGTGGCAGCATCATCACAGCCTCTCTCTATCCTAGCACAGCTGCTGCACTTATTAGGCAAGCAAGCTGTAATCAGCCACTTAAAGTTGTCGGTACATCACAGTTGTGCCCAATTTATCTGTTTAAGTTCATTTTTAACTGTGCTGGCCTCTTTTTCTCCCCCCTAAAACATTTCAGATAAGGGCTACAGATACATCAGAGTGGCAATATTACACAAAATTATTTCAGCGATGAGAAAAATGTTTTCTATTTTGAGGGGGTTTTGTTGGTTTGTTGCTTGGTTTGGTATTTATCTTTGCAAAGGGAAAATTAAGTATGCTGAGAGTTCACTAATTACAGTTCTCCAAATCTTTCCCACTCAGATGGGACAGAATTGGTATAGTCATGTGGCCCACTTGAAAATATTTTGCATTTTTTTTTCAGGCATGCTAGAAACTCATATGGTCATAATTTTTCATTTCTTTTTTTTTCAGTTGTGACTGTTAAATGTATTTGGGCAGTATAGAGAGCTAAACTAATATCATTGCACTGTTTAAATCTAGAGATATGAACCTGGAGTTACAGTAAGCAGGAAAAAGTAAATTGCAGTGTTAAGTGACCAGTTCGTTGGTTAGCAGGTTCTTCCTTTAGCAGTACCAATACCAATCATACGACAAATTTAAAACAGATCAAAACCCCAATACAAACCAGCCAGAAGTTCACTTATTACAAAATAATCAATACCTCCCTCTGAAATAACTACTGATTAGTCCTTCCATGATAGGCTTGGATAGTGTGTTGTCCTGAATATAAAGGTCTGCATAAAATAATGAAACAAATTAAACATCTGTTAGTTCTCACCAAAAGGTGTTTTACTCTATCCCTAGCTCAAAGTTTCCTTCTCCACCAAAATACCCTGGCAATATTGGAGATATTTTATTTACAACTACTAGTTTTAGGGGGGTTTTGTTAGTTTTTCTTCAATTAACTTGAGCCCTGATTACACACAGGGACACAACACTACCTATTCCAGCATTCCTATGTCAGAGGATTTTTCCCTGCTGTAAATCATAACAAACACTAGTAAACCTTAACAAATACAGCAACATGAGCCAGCACACTTAACCAAGAATGCAAATGAGGAAATTGATATTAAAAGGTTTTCTACATACAACCTACTAACTGATTTAACCATGAAAGCACACTACATATCTACTGAAAGGCACTCACCTTTGGGATCTTTAGCACTTTCCATTATTTCTTAAACATAAAATTATACAAGAAAAATAAAGCAGAATATAATCCATGAGAACAATTCCTGAATCTGATAATGCTGAAGCATTATCATTTTTTTACTTATTTTTCAAGTAATTTCTTTTTCCCCAGCCTATTTATCAAGTCATGGATTGGTTGTTTTGGTTTTTATTCCCTAGCATTACTTTCAGCATTTTTTGACCTACTTCAGTTGCTTTGGAAGCTAGCAGAAAATAACAAGGAGTGTGAAGGAGAATATATTTTGCTAATGAAACTCATCTTGGCAGTTATCAATTCATCAGTTTATTTTTTGTGGGTTTTGTTTTCATTGCTGTTTCAAAAATATGTGATTAGTGTTCTTCCAGCCTCCAGTGCTTTAAGGCTTGGAGATACTTGAAAGCCCCCTGAATGAGGTTCTGAACAAATAATTCTTGGTGACCTCTTCTCTCTCTCACACCCAAATCTTAACATTTATGAAAGCCAAAGCAAGGCAGTGAGGAAATTTCACCTTAGTGATACTAAGTTTGAGTAGAAGTCTCTCAAACATCGGGACAATATCATTCCAGGAAATTGAAGACGCTAAGAGTATTTCCCACTGAAACTTTCGAAGGGAAAAAAACCCAACCCAAACCCATAAAAAAAACCTAAAACCAAAACAGGATCAAACGAGATTGGGGAAGAAAAACAACCCTAAAAATCCTCAAAGCAGTTCAAAAATTCTAGATGGAATATTGGAATGCAAAAAAAAAAAAAAATCATACCTTTGTCATGAGAACTGCCATTTTCAGCTTGCTAACAACAACAAAATCAAAATGATGTCTGTAGGATAAATTCATTCAATTTTCCTTTTTGCTCAGAACAATAATTTCCACATCATTTTCTTTGATCTAGATCAGCAGTTCATCACCCTCAATATAACTTCTCTTATTTTATGCAACTTCCTGGGTCTAAGTATTTTCACATTATTTACAATGGTTTTCTGCAGATTAAGAATTTACATATTTCACTCCTTCATTCATATTTTTTAGTGCTATTTAAAAAGAGGATTAAATTTCCCTGAGGACAATAATACCAAGAAGGAGAAAAAAATGACAGGAATTTTATGTCTATCTAACTTATGCTGGAGACTGAAATCAATGAACATGCTGGACAGAAGAGCATATCCAGTGAGAAAGCAGCCATTTCCATGCACATTCAGTTTTGAGTCTAATGCACTAAAAAAAAATGAAAAGTTGAAATAATAAAAAAATAACCACACGAGTGAAAAGACTGCAAACCTTGTTTTTCTGTTTTGTTTGCTTGGTTCTAATGTAGTAAACATCTGAAATGCATTTAAAGAGAACACAAAAGGGAATAGAAGAATAACCCTTAGACACAAGTGAGTGATGCGCAGTCCAACAAACAATCTAAATTTGAGCAGTTCTATTCAAACACATCCCCTGGAGATCACTTTCAATCTATAAGAAGAGTTTATAGAGGCTGAAAATGTGGAAGAGCTTCTTGTGAATTTGATACTGTTGCATATTTTCTTTTATATGCTATTTCTTTAAAAAGCAGAATGTAAGAGGTTTTGGTGAAGATGAGGGAGCAAATTAAAATAGAATAAACAGCAATGATATCAAATTAATATTATCTCACTGAAGAAAAAAGACAACTGGGTTTTTTTCCTCATTTGCATATGAGACAGATGGGGTCTACATATCTTTAGGCATGACACTTAATAATCTTCAACAAATAGATGAGGCTTTTTTTTTTTTGGGGGTCAGTGTCACACTCCTGCCCTAGTTGTACACCAGAAAATGTGTGGGAAGAGAGCAGGGAGTTTACGCCAGTACAGTTCTGACACACAGCAGCTCTATTTGAGCAACTGCTCCAGGATATGCCTCGAGCAACTTTCATACGTTAAATACTCATATGAGGGGAAAAGTAATTTTTACAGCCTGAAAAGGTTTATTGGACTCTCAGCTATGGTTGCCCCAAAGACTGACTCAGCAAAGCAGATATCAGGTAGATGGTTTTAGGAGCAGATTAATTTGTCGTGGATTTAGGAATAGCCAAAAAACCCAGAATGTTCTGGTTTAGAGTGTAAGCCACACACAAAAAATGTGCTATTCCAGGTAAAAAAATGCATGAGCACTGAAAGAGGAACTGAATTTGATCTGTTTCTTGTATGGAGATAATATAAGAAAATTCTGAAAGGGAATAGGCAGCAAATTTAGAATTCACATTAACTAAAATATATATTAAATTAGATTCAAGAACACCATGTGAAATCTGATACTGAGTGTGATAAATGCAACTGAAGATCCCCAGAAGGAATGAAAGCAAATTGTTTTTCTACAGGAAAATGAAAGTTGTCTTTAAAAATAAAATCATATAAGAGTGTTAATGGGTTATCACATTAATACACCCAATCCTCTTCATTGGGATAAATCCATAGATAACTTATTGTCTCTGCTTTAGAGAGGTAGCTCTTAATTCAATTGCTCTGCCTTCCAAAAAAAAAGAAAAGAAAGAAAATAAGTTGTTTACTGCATAGCCTAATTTTAGACTTTTACATCTCATTCCTTAGAGTTGAGTGGCTTATTATTTCAGCTCAGGGTGAAATATATAGATTCCCTTTTAACTTTAAGACACAGGTAATTCCATTAATACAATGAAGAATAGTTACACTGCGCTGTCCACGATGAAAAAAAACCTACGTTGCCATTTTCTTCAATTAAACAGATTACTCTTACCTCAAACTTAATTTTATAACATATAAAAATAACTTAGGGTCACTCAATAAAGAACCTGTGTTGATTTAGCCAATTCAATAAACCACATATATCTCACATTAAAAACCAACAAATAGTGTTGTCATGGTTTAACCCAGCACCTGAAACTTAAACAGCTGCTCCTTTGTCTCTGGGAGAGAACTCGACGACTGACAGTGAGAGCCCATGGGTTGAGATAAAGACAGTTTAACAATTAAGGAAAACCTAGGCATGCAAGCAAGGCAAAGAAAAGGAGCTCATCCCCCACTTCCCATGGCTGGGCAGGTGTCCAGCCAGCCCCAGGACAGCAGGGCTCCATCACACACCCAAGTGGTGACTTGGGAAGACAAACACCATGACTCAGAACTTGCTCTCCTTCCAGCTTCATACACTTAATATGATGTCACGTATGGAATACCCCTGGGGTCAGCTGTCCTGGCCATGTCCCCTCCCAGCTCCTTAGGAGAATCCCTGGTGGGGAGAAGGAGTGGCAGAAAAGGCCTTGGCTCTGTCTAAGCCCTGCTCCACACTAAGGAAAGCTTCTCTCTATTAACAGCACTGTTTCCAGGCCAAATCCAGAACACAGCCCACTGCTAGCTACTGAGAAGAAAATTAACTCTACCTCAGCCAGCACAAATCTTACTGTGCCCAGTTCTGGGCCCCTCAGTTTGGGAAGGAGGTTGAGATGCTTGAGTGCATCCAGATGACGGCAAAAAGGCTGGTGAGGGGCTTGGAACACAAACCCTGTGAGGAACCACTGAGGGAGCTAGGGCTGTTCAGCCTGGAGAAAAGGAGACTCAGGGGTGACCTTATCACTCTCTACAACTCCCTGAAGGGTGGCTGCAGTCAGGTGGGGTTGGTCTCTTTCTCCAGGCAGCACTGGCAGAACCAGAGGACACAGTCTCAAGCTGCATCAAGGGAAATATCGGTTGGATATTAGGAAAAAGCTTTTCATGCAAAGGGTGCTAAAGTACTGGAATGGTCTGCCCAGGGAGGTGGTGGAGTCACCATCCCTGGATGTGCTCAAACAAAGACTGGATGTGGCACTCAGCACCATGGTTTAGTTGAGGTCTTAGGGAACGGGTTTGATCTTGAAGGTCTCTTCCAACCTTGTGATTCTGTGATTTTGTTTATTGAGTATTTTTGCTATCAAAGAGCTAGGCAAATTTTCAAATTCCTCTATGTGCACAAATTATTTTAGCACTCATTAAAATGCATCCCCTTTCAAGAATGAACAGCCATTAACCAGCATATGGTTATAAGGATAATTACCATATTTGCTATGCTGGTTAAAAAATGCAAAATAATGGATGAAAATGATTTTATAATTCTGAGTGAGCCTATTCATTGTGAGACAGATATCACATATATGCTTTCCATGAGCTATTCAGAGTAACCTGCAGCTAGCAAAAGTACTGAACCTTCTGTTCTGACAAAATCTTCTGGGCATACAAACCATTACAGCAAAGATTGAAAGGCTGTGATACTCTATACCCAAAAAAGGATTTAAGTAAGCAGATTGCAAATAAAAGATAACCTTACTACTGAGGAAAAGAAGATAGAGTAATAACAAATACCCCTAATTGCAGCATGACTTCTAAGCTTCTCTGAAGGACAAGGCTTTCAGAAGTGTTCTACCCCAAGAAATTCCACTGGAAAGCCTGTGGCTAAACACAAACCCAAATATTAGACTATACAGAGCATCAGTACCTCTTTCTGTAATAAAGGTTCCTTTACATGTTCCTCTTTCCCTCCACACATCAATTTATATAATCTCTGTGAAATTTTCAAGATCTGACTTGATAATTTATTTGAGCATTACTGCTCTAGGGTGGACAGGAACACACAGTTATGAATGGCTACTATCAGTGAATTTATTAGCCAGAAAGGATTAGCCATTTAAAAAAAAAAAAAAAAGAAGGTAAGACAACCTAGATGACACACAATAGACACAATCATAATGGATTTTTTCCAGCCTATGTGATGTATCTTAGCATGGTCCTGGAGTCTTTACTAAAGACAGAAGATGTCTTTAGTAAAACCCTCTGAAAGAGAAACAAGCATATCTTGGGCTGCATTACCAAAATTGTAGGCAGCAGGTGTCTGAGTGTGATCCCTCCCCTCCTGAGCACTTGTGAGGCCACATCTGAAGTACTGTCACCAGTTTGGGCTCCCCAGTAAGATGACTGGCATTGAGTGAGTCCAATGAAGTGTCATGAATGGGCCTGGGAAACACCGTCCCAAGAGGAAGCTGAAGACAGACTCTTCTCAGAGGAACACAGGAGGAGAACAAGGGGCAATGAGCCCAAAGGTCACCACCAGGCTAAATCCAACTGGCTGTTTGGTAAAATATTTTCACAATGAAGGAAGTCAAATGCTAAAATAGGTACACAGAGTGCTTGGGAAATATTCCCTTTAAAGGTATTCAAAACTTGACTAGATGAGGTCTAAGCACTGATCCTTTCACCAAGTAGTTTCTGGTGATTCTTGTGTAACAGATTAATTTGCCTTTGATCCAGTCTTCACAAAGATTAAGTCTGCAATGGCATCTGCATTTAAATTTCTCCCACCTAGAGCAACATAATGAAAGCTCTAATCTTGAGGCAGAAAAAATCCTTCATTCCCCAAATGTTCTTTTACCATCATCTTTTTATCACTTCAATGACAAAGATAAAAAATGCCCATAGAAAATGTCTGATTTAACTAGATTCTTCCTGTTAACATGGACTTACACAGTCCTTTTTCTTTTTAAGGTGTCCTGAGTTCTATTAGGCTTTGATGTGATTTTAGGAATCCAGATTACCTAAGAAATTGAGGGCCAATGTAGGAGATAATCAGGAAATACTTGGTTCCTGTTCTAGTTTCATCACAGTGAATGAATTTAGCAATCATTGTTCCTAGTTAAAAATCTACTCTGTTAGGATAAAAAAAATATCTTTAAGCCACCTGCCCTTTGGGTAGTCTATGAATTAAATCCAGTAGATACAAAACTTGGGTATATATATATATATATATAGTATATATATATATATATAGTATATATATATATATATATATATAGTATATATATATATATATACTTGACTGCATATCCAAGGGTGTATATCAGGAAGAAAAAAAGCCATGAGCATGTATAGGTATTGTATTTGTTTTAGAAGATTGTTAGTTCAGTGTTTTACTAATTAGATATCTGTCTGCAAACTACCCTTAAAAAAGAACCGACAGGTACTTCAGTTGTAGACAAATTTAGAATAAGTTTAACTCTTCTAATTATTAGAGAAATGGGCTGTTTCTTTTGTCTAAACTAATGGAGAAGATCACATCTTTAGCTAACACCCCTTCAAGGCTGATTAACATGCATGGGCACTATAATTCTCTGTGAGGAGATCTGCATGTGTCTAAACTCCCCAAAAAATCACTTGCCAGGCACCTCCCTTTTCATATCCATTCTTTCTTTTCATGAGAATACTAAGGACACACATTTGAGGCAAAGACAGTAAGCATCACCACCATGAGGCTCACCTCTCTTCCTGGAAACAAATGTCTTACCAGGAACAACTAACAGGAAAATTATGGTACTGTGCTGGGTGTCACTTAATCTACTTTAAAGGACCTTGGTGATAAAATTGTAGTTAATTTTCTAACAAAACAAACCAGCTTCCAGCAAATTTTTCTTTCTGCTGCTGCTGCTGTTTCCTCCAGGAAAAATGATACCAGCTGTGACTGCTTGGTGGACAGCTCTTTGATACCTACACATGACCATCTGAGCTCCCAGCCCAAATGCTTGTTACCAATGCGGTGGCAACATTACCCTTGTAGGCATAAGAACCAGATATCCATCCAGCAGAAAATGAAAGCTATTTTTCAGACAGCTTACTTTAAAAACCTTTAAAAACTTCTACAGAATATAGAACTTTCACTGCCATGATAATCCAATCATGATTTAGATTCTACTAACACTGACTATTTCTTCTGCAGTAGCTCTTATGCATTGCATGTGATTGTTATGCAATCTCAAAAGTTTCTCCAGCATGATGACACTTCAGCTCTCATCTATATAGATTTCAAAACTCTCAACTCTCTACAAAAGAAGGGAAAAGGATATAATTTAATTGTGTATCACATATATTCTGTTTGCAATTTGTTTTCCAAACACAGGCCACTCCCTGGTCATTAGAGTAGTAAGTTTGATACTCATAAATGTGAGACAACAGTATATTTATGCCACATACAGGGAAATAACCAAATACATATCTATCAAATTACATTCTACAAGTACTGGTGTTATATCATCTGATTAAAAACTGTGGGAGGTAAGTATTGCATGAACAATAAAACTAAAACTTTCATCTTTAAAACTCTCTAGGATTTGGAACAAGGAAAGTGGGAAGTCTATTACATACACTTTTGATTTGGAAGAAAGGCAATATTGTATAGCAGCTCAACTGCCTTGTGCTTCTTCTGGCATCAGACTCCTTCTGAATATTCAGAAAAAAAGATATTTTGACTAAGATTCAGCACAAGTTATTAAATAATTACTTATCCCTATATAGAAGTGACTTCCCCTCCTAAAATGACAGTAAATTCTAAGCTAAATTATAGCAAAAATGTAGTTTAAAAACAAAAAGGTTTAGAGATTAAATCAATGAATATTATGTAAATAAATCAGTTTACAAAAATTTTTATTGAATATTTTACACTATTTGATTTTTGGCATCATGTGCATTTTCTTTAGACAGGAAAGCATCCTTGCAGAAAGATGAAAAATGAAATATTGAATGTTAAAGCATGTGTAAATATCACTTGGAATGACGGACTGCACCTTCCAAAGAGTTGTAGACAAGACTGTATGTAAGATTCTACCTCTGAATTTTCTTATTACCAAGAGCACACCCATTTCTTTTCACACACAGCATTGTAGCCTGCAAGACCAGTAAATAAAGCATTATTATGGTTAACAATAGGATTCTTGGGCTGCATGAGCCCTGCAAGGTCTCAGCCCTAGGATTTGTCAGGCTTCATTTGGCTTGACTTGCCTGTGGCTTTTGTTTAAACTTGTTGAGCTGATAGCAATTGTTTAATGACCAGGTGAATAGTACCTAATTACTTTTAGTTTTATCTTAGCTTTGAGCAGTTGTGTTGCATGAAGCCCACTGTTACAGTTAAGTTTTGATACTTATCTCTAATTAACAGATAGTAATAAGCAGCCTTCCTGTGCAGAGTTAACTCTGACCCTAGACAAAAACGAGCAGGAGAGATGTGCAGTTAGATAATTATAAAGGCCCTGAAAGTACCAGCAGATGATGAAACCAGAAGACCTCAGCCAGATAAATTCTTCACTGGCCAATTATTGTTCATTAAAGGAAAGCTGCCTCAGGAGCTGAACAAAACCGGCTTCAGGGATATTAAAGAACATACATCCAACATATGTAAAATATTGCATGTTGGGCAAATTTTGCCTCACTGGAATTGCAGACCAAGACAGGAAAAGCCAAGTATACAGTTCTGGGAAAACATAAAATAAGTCCCAGTATATCCTAGAATTAATTATTTCTTCATCTTCAAGACCATATTTCTCCTGGCGAAGCACTCAGGATGATTTATGAATCTTCTGGACTAGGAAGAAGCAACAAGCATTTTAAGATACAGAAGGAACATAGGCTGGGTAAGTACCATGGAAAGCATCAGTTCATTCCCAAAAATGCTACAGGTGTTAAAACTACAGTCACCATAATATGCCTAAAAGTAGCCTTTTCAAGAATTAGTAAAGATTTCAAATTAGACTAACTATATCTGCATACACACACACAAACATTTGATATCCATAGTGCTTCTTTTTTTCCACAGAAATTTTGGGGTATTTGGTTCATTACCCTCCACTCTTGGCATTTAGTCTGAAAAGCAATAGCTCAACCAGAAATTACTGCAAACGTTCTACCACAGCCTTTTGATTTCTTCTGTGTACAGCTCACCATGCCCTGAGACTCAGATCATGGGTATTGCTGATTTAGTCCCCCACACTAAACGTACTGCAACTCATTTAAATCCAATTATTTGAGTATCACTAGCTAGATCATGTGATTTTTTTTTTTAACTCAAAAAGCCCAGAAACCAGGAAATATAGTAGAGCCTTTTCGAAAGAATGAAAACTAAGGAAAAATAAAATAAAACAAAACCCCACATTAATAAGAATGTCACACAAGAAGAACCAAAGCAAATTACAGTATTTTTCACATTATCAACTATACAAAGCAGTAACTAAAAAGGAAAATCTTCCTTTATGAAGCAAAATGTCAGTAGGTTTCATACAACAGTTAAAGAATACACATTAAGGAAATCAAAAATGCACAATAAAATTACAATAAGAAATGTGAAGTCAGGTGTTGGGAGCTCATGAGAGTAAATGTTCACTCTGACTACTAGCAGTAATAGCATTTTTCGTAAAAACATTACAAAACAAGAAACAAGTAAGGGGAGAAGGATATCTATTTTAATCTTTTTACATAAAATTATAATCAAGCTGTTTTTCATCTGATGAACAGTATCCTGTTAAGGATCTTTACACTTGGAGCATTCTCAAAATCATGAACTGAGAAGAGCAATATGGAAATTTCTATTCAGTTGAAAAATAATGGATTTCTAAAGCTGTAGGTTACACTACAGATACCTAAAGAAGGCAACTTTCTGAATTGTGATCCTAAACTGCAGTCAGGAAACACAAGAAGTTATTTAAAAACTTCTCTGCAGTTTTCAAATTTTAGGAGAAAAGTAAAATTCTAAACTAAGAATAGCAACAAATAACTTGGAAGAAAATTTATTAAGGCAAAGGGAACCCCAAGGATTTCTTTAAACTTTATAAAGCCTGTACTACTATTATTTCTTTTATAACAGAAATTTTGAAGGCTCTTTAAATATGAATTGTTGATATAACACCTATGTTAAAAGAACCCATTGCCTTAGTTTTTTTCCCTTCATAATTTCTTTTTTATCACAGATCTCTAGATTTGAGCAAGTGGTAAAACCATGAGGGTGATGCACTGTTATAACCTTCAAGCCTTATATGCTGTTTATAATTGAAAATCCTACTTGCATTATGATGGATCCCTGTCAGATTTCTTGGACAAAATGGGTGTGTCCTTTCACCTGTGTGTGCCATGGAATGCATTTTAACCCTCTTGGCCTTCTTCTATGGATCATCCCTCTAGCTCCTGCTTCAAAACCTATTTCTCTAACATCTATCAGTAAGATAGGAGCATATGGTGTCAGTCCAACAGGTACTGAGTTGTTCTCTGATATTTACATGAATTCATTATCAGTTAGAAAAAGAGAAACCCACACCTGGTACAGTCTGGAGTTAACAAAATGACAGCAAAGCTGTGAAACAGAGTCAGTTTGTTGCTGCTTTCTTCTGGACTGAACTTATAAAGGTTGGATTTATTTACTGCCTTTTTTTTTTTAAATGATAGAAACATCCACTTTTTCCTACTTGACAGAGACCACAGAAGGCCCAAAACAAAAAAAAGGATTAAAAAATGTCCTTGAATGCAGTTTCCTATAAATGCTGTAACATTTCATGATAGAAAGAAGATAAGCATAGCCTGCATGTAAAGCAGTGGTTTGAGGGAGCTACCTCAGTAATTTTATTGCCAACAGATTTTGGAAACCCAAGTGAAAGAGGCCAGCAACTGCTGAAGCAGAACCTGTTCTTGCTGAAAACAGAGAGCCCAGCAGTACCTGAACAATACACTGCCATGCTAGATGTGAATTTGAACACTCAAGAAGGAGAAAGGTACAGAAAGTTTATAAGGTCATTGCTACATGATTGCTGTAAACTACAAGAGGCTGAATACCACTGATGCAAGACACAAAGGTTACAAACAGCTGGCCCAAGGCTAAAAATGAAAAAGTAATGGCTCAAAGGCTAAGCTGGTGCAAGACAGAAGGTTACGACTGTAAATCAAAAGCAGGTCTCTCTAGAAAAGGGAAGCGGAGCATTAATGAAACAAATGTGAAGCCTGAAGACTAAGTAAGAAACACAGACTGATTCAGATTTTTATGGTAAATGCATTTACTGGTATTTTTAAGTTTTATTTTAAACTAACTTTTTAAACTGTTTAAAAATGACGTAAATGATTCCAGAACCAAGCCCCCAGGGTAAACCGATAACACGTCTTGAAAGAGCTGGTGGGTTACAAAATATGCAAGTCTTGTCTCAAAAGAATTGAGTAAAATAAGTGATTTTCCCTAAGGGGGGGTTTCATAGTTTTTCCAGTAACCTTAAATATCGATAACAGTAAGCTGAACAGTAGCAGAGAAATGATAAAGTTCTTAATTCCTTGCAATGCATTAGCCTGATTAAGATGATGACATAGGCACAAATTCTCCATCTCTGGCAGGCTGCTCATGAAGCAGAGGTCAAAAGAGCTGGGCAAGAGATACATAAAGGATGAAGTTGTCTTAATTAGAAGCATCAGCAAGCACTGCTATGTGTGGGAAAAAAAAAAAAAAAGCCAATTGAGGCTGTTCTGGTTCCAGCCTTACTATTGTGGATTCATGGTTGTATGGCTACTGGAACTCTCTGACTGTTTCATTCACATATGATTAAATTTTCCAAGCAGAATTAATATTTTACAGTACTTAAGAATAAAAGAGACCACAAGTCTGGATACTGCAGGGCATTAGCTTAACCCAATTAGTCCTATATAAAAAGTTTAACAGTTAAGGCTATGCTAAAGAATTTACAATGTACCTTGAGAAATTAACACCTGTATAAAGGTAGTATAGTCTAAGCAATTCAGGTATCTTCCCCTTGCAGACAAATCGTTCTTTGAGTTACAGGGTCTCTAACCAACAGTCCCCAAAAAATCAAATAATATGCTTTTATCACTTAAATTTTGAGAATAATAATTTGAAGTAAGATGACAGATGACGGATCTTCTACTATAAGTAGGTAAGAGTTTATTACATGTAAAAGAGTTAAAAAGAGGTATTTTACAAGCTTGCCCTGAGAAAAATATAATCCTTTCTCTCCTTAGGATCTATATACACAAAGTGCAACTGATGAAAACAAATGCATGATGACATTTAATGTAAGTATTCTTTTTGACTTAAATTAAGCTCTCTTCCAAGTTATTGGTTGTTACAATATTCTAAGTAGCCTGAGATTGTCCCACAAGTAGGATTCTGATTGTGAACACACAATTAGGCACAAAGCACTTTTATCAGTAACTCTGGAATTCATTGTTTCCTAGAGGCTCTGATATATCTCATGGCATGACAGATTGTCAAGGTTCCCTGCATCAGCTGAACTGTGGAAATTGCATATGATGTCTTGGACTGGGGTAATGTACTGCATTTCAGCTTAAACCTCTTTCCATCAAAAGCTGTACCCAGTCATGCAGAAATATCCATAAGATCATCAACAGTTGGTCATTAAAAATAACAGACCATTGTGGAAAAATATCCAAAACAACAGTTTGTGTCAACTGTATCAAGCTATTGTGTACTGAGATTTTAGATTTTCATTGATAAAATGAAACCAAGTTATTTTAGTGCAGTCCATGCTGCATCAGCCAGGCTGTAAAACCAGAATAAGGGTGCTGTGACCCTATGCTCACAGCAGGGAGATGCTACAGGTCTGTAGGTGTTGGCTGCTCCAACCACCGTCTCTTGACCACTTCTTTCCATTTTTCCCCCATCTAACTTCAATTAAAGAGGCCTCAGACAAGGCTTCTCACAGCTCTCACCATTCTGATGTTTTCTAAAGCACCATAGGAGAGCTGACCTTGAACACAGGCAGCCTAATCTTTAGGAGTAGGAGAAAAAGATGCAGATCCAGGTATTGAAGTCAGATCCTTGATGCAAACTCACTCCACAGTTTATCTGGACAGCTGGCATGGTGTCCTCCCTCACTGCTGGTACATCAGCATCACAGCTTGAATGCTTTTAGCTTAAACACCCCTAATTCTAATGCAAGTTTATGTTGCTATAGGTGATAACTTCCACCTCTACACAATCTCTATATCAGATAGTTTGGAAAGAAATCCAAAAGTGATTTCTTCCTGCATGGAGAAAATAATTCTCCATCTGTCAAAGATTTCTTCTGCTATCGTTTATAGGTGATTCACATGGACAACTGGGATTTCTTTCCTTATTTTGAATATGTAACTTAATATTGGGATTACAGAAAAATAGGCTTCAAAACTAAAATGGTCTCCAAACAGAATTACAAGTACCAGAGACATAAATAGCATGATGTGAGAATGAAATAAACTGCTGAAGAAATTTTCGTGTGTCAGCTGTGAGATAATAACTGACCTTGTAAATTCTGAGCCAATTTCTAAACACATAAAGCAGATCAGGATAAGCCAGTAAAGACAGAACACAAGCAAAACTTGCCAGTTCCCAGAATAGTTGTGTATATTCATGCTAGGACTTGACCATTATCTGACCTACACTACATTATTCATACAAATTTCCTCAGGACACACACTTCCACTGTGTTGGAACATTAATACTGCGATGCCTCTCCTCTTTTTCCTCCCGCCTAACATCTGTGCAATCACAGGTTCCCAGCTCACAAAGGTATCCCAGCAGTCAGCAGTTGGAAAGTACTGAGGCATCCTAGCTAGGCTATTAGTGTTGTGCTACATGGATTGTGGCACTGAGTTGCAGAACAGGCCAGACTCACGAGCCCCCTCCAGTTGCTTTCCACTGCTTTGGTAATGGAAAGCAGCCGTAAACCCACTTTAGCTGAACATTTAAGCAGGGTCTATGGTTATTTTTGCACTGTCTGAGAAGCACAAAGCAGCTGGAGCCCACTAACAAATCTGGATTTCTATTTATGTATTCTGGCAGTGAGGGATTAATTTTCAGACCATATGCAATTGCTTACTGGTGAGAAAGGTTTTTATACTTTCCACATAGATATTATGCAATATAACATTTTAAGAGGGTGTATTAGTACAAGCTGCGAGTGATTCAACTCAGACACATGCAGTGTTATAAAGTCAAACACTTTCTTCTTCTAATTTAAAATTGTTTTCTCATAGAATAAATAATATTTTACCCTTGAAGGGCTTTCTTCTCTCATTTGTGGAAAGACCAGATGGGTCTCACAGGTCATTCACAGTTATGAGAGGAACAAAAATAAAAAAAATCCTTTTCAAAGGTGAGATCTTACATTCTGTACTGGAAAACAAATTATTTGCTTGGTTGAAAAGCTTTTGTATTCCAGTGTAATTGCTAATATCTGTGGGGTGTCCTGGAAAATGAGATGCTTTGTATCAAAGAGTTGTAACTTATCCCTGTGCATAAAATCTAAATAAATAAATTGGAGCAGACCTTAAGGTATCATGCAGGGAGGAGATAGAAGGAATGCAGCTGTGAAATCAGTGGAAAACCTCAAGTGATAACAAGTGGACAAGCTAAAATTATTTCACAGTGGGACTGGAGTCATCTGGCTGTATGGGTTTGTTTGGTGGTGTGAAGGAAGATGGAGGGAGTGCTTTTCTCTGGACATTGTATTTTGTAAAGAATCTTAAACCACCTGCTGTTGCAGTAAGAATAGCTGCTACTGGAAGAGTCAATCAAGGATAGATTATTTTTCCTCAGGCTATAGAGACTATTTTTCTTGATTAGTGTTCTAAAATTAAAAATCTGACAAGTTATTTTACATACATCAGAAGAGATTATGAGTGAAAGAATTGCAATCTCAGCAAGAACATCCAAAATGAAACATTTGATGAAGGGATAAATACCTTTCCCCTTCCAAGTCTGAAGAAACCATAGTAAAAACATGACTAACAAAGTTCATTTAGAAATGGATGATCTGGACATTCTTTCAGGAATATTAACAAAGCTCAGTAAGAGTTTTGGCTGTGAAAACTAGCTAACATGTTTTTTAGCAGAATGTTTAAAGCATATGATCAGTCAAGCTACCTAATTCATGAAGATTAAAGGAAATTATGTCCTTTTTAATGGGCCTCTGCTGTCACTGGCCAGTGCTTCCACCTATGCAAAAAGTAGGTTTCTTTGAAGAATGAAGGTGCATAAGAACACACTGTCAGCAGCACAAGACATGGGAATACCTCTTGGTATTACAAGATTTATTTCATCAGCCCCAACACAGACCTGTGTAACACAGACTCCTGCAGATCAGAGAGACCAGGGCAGCAGAAATCTTATGATCAGGATCACACCACACAAGCTCTCCATCTACTTTGGAATTACATGAATGGTGCCATGGAAGCATCTACTTCAGCCTACCCACCACAAATGAAACCTCTCAGCTCACCCTGTGTTCCAGATAAAACATTCATCAGAGGGATATCACACGTGGTGGGATTCTCAGAGATGTGGCAGAGGAAAATGTAAAAGAGAGGTGTAAGAGAGAAAATTGCTTCCTAAAAAAAGGATCAGTCAATACAATGAGATGTGAGGAAAGACACAGTCAGGCTGAGCTTTGAGATTAGGACCTATAGCCATAATAATGAAAAGTTTAATGTGACAGATATTGGACAGATGAGAAAGAAGGCAGAAATTAACTTTTGAATGGAGAAAAAGAGAAACAAATCTCACAAGAATTTTGACAAAGCTGAGGCGGCAGGAAAAGAGATGATTTAACTTCAGGTGTGCGTATAGAGCAATGCATATGATTCTTCAGGGATTCAAAAGTTCATGGTACTCAACAGGGACTTTGCCTTTTCTTCTACTTTCATGGAGTTTCTAGTGATTGGTGCATGTGAAGCTTAGCTGAGTAATGCCAAGCATGAATCGTGCATTTCAGCAAGCTTATTTAAATTCACTATTATTCCTACCAGAGCACAAAAACTTCCATTTTTGAGCTAGGAGTACAAACTAATATTTGGTAATAATGTTCTCACAAACTTCATATCTGCTTACAAAGTGCTCTTGACACTGAATGCCACTGTACATGTTTCAAAATAGTCTGGATACTACATTTACCAAATTAAATTTACTAAATTTATCTCTTTTTTACCCAAGGTAAAATTAATCTTTCCCAAAAAGTCTGCTCAAGTAGATTTTATTCTTTTACATTAAAAAAAAATCCTAATTTGGATATAAAAATTACCTTAATCTTGACTATGTAGATTGCTTCAGTTAGGTATTCAAAATACTCAACATGACTGGATAAACCAACATGTCATGATTAATGTAGTGAAGGTTTCTATTCAAGAGACAAGCATGCATCTGTTCCTTTACAGCATTTTGAAGAGATGACTTTTAATATTTTAAAACACAAACTATTTCACTTGCTGAATTTGAGAGACTACAGGAAGGGATAAAGATGACTTTATTAACTTCCTCCAATGTGCATTTTCTCCCCCTAATTCTGTCAAAATGCCACAGCTGTAATATGCCTTGGTTGCTGCAGTAATACTTATATAAAACTTTTAACTGAGATTTTACTCAAGGTTTTCCAGAAGAAGCTAGCTGTCTGTGGATTAGATCCAAAGCCCATTGATGTCAAAGTCTTCTGTGAGTTTTGCCTCAGGATGTAAGTGCATGGAAAAGCTCATGACAGCATCTGTCAAGAGTAATTTGAGAGAAAGATTAATATTTGTGGGCTTGCAGCAATGACCGAGAGCCAGGAGTTTGACCTCCTGCTACTGAACCTTACTCAGACATGTCTGTGAGAAACCTGTAACCTTGTGGTTAAAGTTATACCACACCTTTTGGAAGCTTTCCAAGTGTCTTGTAAAGTTTGCACAACATAATGAGTGCGTGACCTCACTTGAAAAATTATTCCAAACGTTAAGCCTTCTTGCTGCTAATTGCTTAAAAGAAATAATAATAATAAAAATTATATTTTGTTTTTTAAAGTTGCACCTCTTTGCATTTTAGTTTGTCTAGCTTTAGTAATGGAAATAAACCTGGTGGAAAAAAAGGGTTTAGTAAAGAGTCCCTTTACTGTCAAAAACATTCCTCCTGTGTAGGTACTTGTAGAAGATGATCAAATTACCTTTTAGCTGTCCCTACAATAGGTTAAGTGGATTGCAGCAGAAAGAGGATGTCCTTGTTACAGAAGGCAGAATGAAAGCATTTTGCACAAATAATTTGTACCAGAACAGCTGGAAGGCTTATCAGCTTATCCTTATCTCTCAAAATAGCCCAGGAGCTTCTCTGAACCAAGCCAGGATCATGTGCAGCCACACAAAAGAGAATATCAGCAGCAATTGTGGTAATTTTTTTTGAGGTAAGTGGCTCTGTACTACAAGGAGTAAAACCACAGAAACCAAAAGGTATTGAGGTCTGACACTTGGACCGCATTCAAGATAGAAAATGCTAAAAAAAGAATATTCATGGACACCTATCCATGCATAAATGTTTATATCTGTATAAATGTGCACAAATACTCATATACATATGTATACCTATAAATATAAAAAATGAGTTTCCATCACTACGATCAAAAGCAAAGCAGGCAGTAAAAAATCCTGTGTCAACACTAGAGAGATGTTTCAACAAACGAAGGCAAGAGTCCTTTCAATACAAAATTCTGTCTCATAAATAACTTCCTAGGTTCTATAACGGCATTAATGACCACTGAAGTAGCAATTGCAATACAATGTCTCATAGTGTTTACCATTTTATGATCACATTGTTTTTTTAAAGAAGCACTTTTAGAACCATTGCAACACTTAGGACATTTTTGTCTTTTGACATTAAAACGCTGCTTAAAGTAATGCATGCAATTGCATGACAAAATATTTTGGAACTAAAACCACAATTATTAGCTTTGATTGTTCAGAACAAAGTGAGTTTTAATAAGAGGCAAATATATACTCTCATTTTACCATCCAACAGTACTTTCAATACATTTATATTTCAAGAATAAGCAGAGTAGAATAAACTAGCTATAAGCATGTTTATTTTGGTGCTATGAGGAGAAAAAAAAATCTAATTTTCTTTTTAACACCAATGATGACAGCAGCTATGGTGATAATAGTTTAACATAATTCTTTGTCTTATTTAGGTTAATATAAATATACCCTAATAAACACTTAAAACCCAAATGCTTATAATCCAAGCCTGTTTGTGCATTCTATTAATAATAAGTACAAAGAAACAACAACAACAAAAAAATCTGTATTTTGAAAGAAAACCAGCCATTTAATCATGAAACAGCTGAACCGGGAGTATTGTAATAATTTACCTAATTATGAAGGTATTGCAGAGTATTAATTATTTAGCTAAAGATTGTAAAATGGATTAAAGTTTAGTACATAGATGTTCTTTTCAGACTGTTTTATAGATTGTGATAAAGTAAATTAAATTTACCACTCTAACATGTCTGTTTGGGGAGTTTTTTCTGTTTGTTTGGGGTGTGTGTGGTGTGTGCTCATTTTTATTCTGTGTCAAGTAAGCATGATGGAATATTACAGAAATTTGCTAAAGTACTGCCTAATTAGGCTTTTCCCCTCCTGATAAATAGAAAAACTCTAAAAGGAAGTGCACATCATATATTTAAATGGGCACTGTCCACAAATAGTCCATCTTAATTATATACAAGAGGCTTTAAAAGTAGACTTGAAAAAAAAGTGTAGTTTGCTAAAGAAGCAAAGTAATTACGTTTTCCCTTTTAAGGCTTGCTGGTAAATTTAAATTCCCAAATTAATTATTGAATTCTATGGAAATGCCATCTCCATATAAGCAATATATGAAATTCTTGAATCTACAGGCACCAACAAATTTAGTCAATGGTTTTAAATAAATATTTTGGAGATTATGAAAATAGTAAAGTGGTATGTAGACTATTTTAAAATATTTTAGATATGAAGCAACTGACCAACTGTTCAATGTTGTGCTTTACTAGACCATTGCAATACTTGAATAGTTGAGCTGTAATAACACAAGTCATTGTAAATATAAATATTACTTCAAAATGAGTATGCTGTGAAAATGAGTATGTTATGAGTATGCCTTTAGAACACCATAGCATCATGAACTTGCCATTGATTAATCTACATGCAAGGAAGATACTATGAATTTAAAATCACAGTTTAAATATTTTCTGTAAGAACAGATATGATAACGATTTTTTTTTTAAAGTAGAACAGCTGGTTTGAGAAAGGCAAGAGTTCACCTTAGTATTCAGGGCAGGGAGGATTGCTTTTATTAGTTATTATTTCCCTCCTTTCCCATCACCTCTTGTTACAAATGAGAGTTTTGGGCACCTCCATTACAGAAACATGAAATCATCTAGGTTTTACAGTCTGAATATAATCCTAATATATAGGAAGATTGCTATCATCTTAGCTCACAGTTTTCTCAGGGTGAAATACAGCTTTGGGCAAAAATCCCAGAGACAGCTAAATCATCAGGTAACTTCTATCTACAGCTACTCTGTGGACATAATTACTCATTTAAATCCTATCAGCTTTGTGCAGATATGATGCATAGGGGCTGCTCAAGAGATGCGCCACACAGTTGTACCACTCTGATCAGCTTCCATGTCCCGTGGCTTGTTTTCAGTATCACTAAGCTTGGCCCAAGGCAAGATGAGCAAATTGTGAGTTTTTGGTCTTTCTTTGTACAGATTCAAGACATGTTTCAGGAGCAAACACCACAAATTTGGCTAGCTACCTGAACGAAAGAAATCCAGGCTGTGAGAAGAAGTGGCAGATTGACTGTCAGCTGTTTGGAAAACAGTCTCCTTCCTCCTGGTATTTGTGTTACCTTAGTCTAACAACTTCATCAACAACTCCCTCTCTTTACAGAGGTGTGAACTTGGGAGAAAAAACACCTCCATAGTAAGTTGCATTTCTGCATAGAGTTTATTTCAACACATCCCCAATTCTCCTGCCTTTAGATATTGATTCTCAGACTACTTTTGATATAAAAACTCACAAAGCCAACAAAACGTCTTTACTACATTAAATTTCAATATAGAGTTTGCATTAAGTTTGATACTAAGGATGTGGATCTGTGAGGTGCCATTGTTTAGAACTTCCATGCACCACCAAGATATTATGCGCCGTGGGGGCCAAAATAGCACACCCATGTGTTCAAAGTAATTATTTAAAGAAAAATATACATTGACTCTAATTACCTTGTAAGATGTGGTTTGTATCCCTGCCAGAGGCACTTTGTCACACAGCATAAAAAAAGTTATCAGAGAGAAAAGCATTAAAATCCTGAACATTTTTCTAGAGCAGCATTTTGAACTCTCGACAGATGTCACTAATGTACCTGATTTACAGCACATGCATTTTACATTTTGTCATTTATATTGACTTTCCATTTGACACTCTCTAATGGATAATCAAGGTCAACTAAAGCATAATCAATTAGTCTGCATTAATTGGTGGCCAGAACTACATTTTTCTTGTGATTTCCGACATATCCACGTACTGTACATCTTTCTGCTTTCCCCAGGGTCCCCCTCAAGCATGTTGCTTCCAGAGTAATTATAATGAGTTAGAACGTCTTTGTTCAATGATATTCCTGCAAATTATTCTCCAGGAGAACCAAACAGAAGGCAAATTTTGCCTTAAAATACTCCATGCTTCTATCAAAAATATCATTTTCTTTTAGTGGCACATTGACAGTAATGCTATAAAAGAGACCTTGACAATCAGAGTGGCAGGTAAGAAGGCAGACTGAAAACTACCACTTCAGAAAATGCACCTGAAGAGGGTAAAGGGAAAGAAAAAAAAAAAATCAAAATTGCTTCTCCCTGCTGTCTAAAAGCATGCAGAAAGGAAAAAACCTGTTTACACTGCACCCCTTTTGCTCTTCTATGCAATGTTTTCTCTCTTCCATTCCCTACTTACCCAGATTAATCTACTCCCAAGTATCTTGTCCCTAGCATTCATATTAACTTTGGAAATACCTTGAATTTCTCTTTGAGCCTTATGACAATCACAACTAAATTGATCCTGAAAAAACAAATTCCTCATCTCAAGTCTTGAATACCTTCTAGCCCTAATTCTGAGTCTCCTGAAAATACAAGAGAAAGCCATGCAAGCATCTGACATGCAGCTGCTTTATTCTTTTCCCTCAACAGACAAATGGGGATGCTCGCCCTGCTGACAATGATGCCATTTGGGTTCTGCCTTTTTTCTTTTACATGTTCTCTGTATTCTTCACACATATATATGTAACTCTGTCACCTATTGTATTAGGGACTAGTTTTCCCAGTAATTTCTCATGGCCTTGGCTTAGGCAGAAAGACAAAACAAATTCCAGAGCCCCAAGTGCCAGGAGGTACAAGGCTCCAGTGCTCTCTTGGTTTTTCCTGGGAGCCAAGGCTGAGAATAACTCTTTGAGAGCCATTCTCATGGACAAAGCACAGCCAGCGCTGAATGGGAGTTGCAGAGAAAGGGCTTGACCTGAAGGGGGAATTGCATCACTACTTGTCCTCCTCATTGGTGCTTTTTATCAATTATGCTCATTTCCTAAAATCTTTAAAAACATACGCACCCCGGGGGGTGGGCTTTTGTGGAAATCTTTCCATCCTGAAGGCCTTCAAACTATCTCAAGTTTCATTTCCAGGTGGGGGAAAAAGGCAACAACAGGTTCCGTATATCCTGATCATTCTGTCATAACAGGGATGGAACTCTAATTTTTGAAAGGTGATGTCCATGGAGAGGCTCCTGGCTGTTTGTGACCGGTGACTGGACCTAAGGGAATAGCCTGAGGCTGAGTCAGGGGAGGTTTAGGCTGGATACCAGGAAAAAGTTCTTCATCTAGAGAGTTCTTCATCTAGAAGATGATGGTCACACATCTAGAAGTGATTGCAGCACCAAACCTGACAAGAGTTCAAGAAGTAGGCACACAGTGTGCTTCTTAGAGGGTCAAGAGCTGGAATTCAGTGATCCCTGTTGGATCTCTCCCAGCTTAGGATCTTCTATGATTTTATTATTGTTCCCAGCCATCTTTTCCTGGATGGGTCTGCTATACAATGATTTTTGAAGAGGAATGTGAAGTTTACCTACTTTCCACAATAAGGAACCTCTCCCTGGACCACACCTCCCAAAAATTTGCAGGGAGCAGTCCTGCAATGACATCAGACAGCTCCTGAGTCCCCTTGGAGGCATCACACTGGAGACTTAGAAAACAGGGGTGCTGAATTACCAGAGCAATCCACGGCAGTGCCGTCTCAGCCTTCTTGGTATTGTCATTTGTCACATGTCTTCTGCCCCATTGACCAGTATGAGCAGAGGTTCCTTAGTCCTTTTTTGCTGTCAGTTTCCAGGAATGCCTTCATTTTAATGGTGCTCCCTTTTAACTCAGCAAAGCAGGACTGACTTGTGTAGACAGCAAGTAACAACTTGGGAATGACCAGCAGTCACTTTCCTAAAAATCTCTCTCTACAAGTGCAGAAATAGCATGCTAACTTGAGACCTCTCAAAGAAAACAGGGAGCTAATGGCCTCTGAAAGCTTGTCACTCAGAGGTAGACTAAGACTCTGGTTTTAAGGGCTTCACACAAGTACAACAATTATTTTGGTTGCTGCCATGGAAACTTACACTGCCAAGAGACTCATGGCAAGTGTCATGAAGGTAATGAAAAATTCCCACAAAAAAGAATTCATTTGATAATTTTATGACCTTGGTCAGCACATTTTGGATTTTGGCACCCAAGGCAGAATATCCACATCAGATCCCCTTCCAATATGGCTTCTGACCCTGTGCTTGAGCATGCTGGAGAACCCAGTGCAGTGACATCTGTCACAGCAATTCTCTCTGCAGGTCAATCCCTTGGCTGCCACTCCAGCCTCTTCCATACTGCATTGCGATGTGTTCATACATGGAAGTGTCTAAAGCCAGCATGCTCAAATACAGAAGACATCAGGAGAAAGGCAATATAAAAGTTACTTTGTTTGAGGTGTGTTTTGTATCCTGCTTGCTGTGTGTCCCATTGGCAGAGCACTCCTAGGCCAGCAGCACCCTGTAGGGCAGAGCACAGTAGAGTCTTCGCACGTCTTGACAACTCATCCTTCGTCCTTTTGGACATTTTGCTTCTTACCTATTTCAAAGTAATACCTTCTAATGAAAGAGTGAGGAAGTCAATTAGCATTTATTTAGTCCCCTACATGAGACGCAAACAGTCTAAACTGCCAGGCTTTACTGAACATGCAGCCCCATCTGAGACATCCATCACCTTAACAACTCAAAATTAAGAACAGGTGTCCTATTCACAGAAAGATAACATGCAAATTCACAGGACAACTCCAAACCTCACAAAGAAGAAGGAGAGGTTGTGGGAATGATCTCTGCATACTGAGGAAAAAAAGGATTTTAATTATTTAGCTTGATTTTGTCACTATAGCAACAATGACTGTTCCAGGTTTTCTGCTACTGTTGAGCTTCTTATTCTGATATCCAATATTGCCATGGATTGAACTTGGCTGGATATCAGTAACCCATCAAGCTGTTCTATCATTCACCTCCTCAGCAGGAGGCGGGATAAGATGAAAAAACAAAACCTTGCAGGTCAAAATAGCAACAGCTTAATAAAGCAAAACCAAGGCCACAGAGAGAGACAAAGGAAAACAAAATATTTTTCCACTACTTCCTATCAGCAGGTGATGTCCTGCCACTTCCTAGGCTTCCACAGACATAATGGCTACTCCAGAAGACAAACATCTTAAGATCCAATGTCCCTCCCCACTCCATTTCTCTTAACTTCTAATGCCAAGCTGTTGCCCTACACAACAGAATATCCTTTTGTAAGTTTGGATTAGCTGTTCTGCCTAAGTCCCCTCCAAAGCTGTTGCCTACTCCCAGCCTAGTTGTGAGGAGGAAGGCAGGAAAGGGTGATAATGCTGTGCCACTGCTGCTCAGCAGTAGCCAAAGCACCGCTGGGCCACCAACACCTTTCTAAATACCAATAAAAAGCACAGCTCTGTGAGTGCTGCTATGGAGACAATTAAATGAGCATTGCTGTGGAGAAGATTAAGTCCATCTCAGCCAGATCCAACACAGATATAGATGCCTGTGTCCACAGCCTTTAGGGCAAATAAGAGAAGGTAGGCAGTAGGTTGGTCAGTGTTTCTTTCCAGGCAATACTAAAACCTACAAGCAAATTCAGCTGAAGGAGAGAGACAGAGGCACTGCCAAAGGGAGAAAGGAAATACAGAAATACATCCATGCCTGATGGAAGACTGACATATCTGACAAAGTGTTATGTATTGTTTTAACACAGCATGAAAAACAGAATGACAGCCCAGTCATGCACTTAGAGCAGCTCTGCCAACAGTGGTTTTCCTCTTCCCTAAGCCTTTTATGGGCCCTTTATATCCCACATGACAATGTAGGAACAGGTACTTCACAGTGGTGCCCACCTCCCCTCTGCACCAGCTTGCTGCCCCACTGTAAAAAGCTGACTGAGGCTTCCTCAAATACCACTCTATACCAGAAGGAAAAACTCCTGGATGAGCCAACCAACCAAAGCATTGAGAAAGGCAAGTCGTGTCATCACAAGGCAGAAGGACAAAGATGACACATCTGGCTATGGGCTGTAAATATGTGTATCACCCTGCTCTCAGTGAGGCCGAGAAGAGAGCTTTTAAACCTTTCACAGTATAAACCACCCTTATGTTCCTCTTCCTCACAGTTAGGGGTGCCCATCTAGCTGCAAAGTCTCTTCCTAGCAGAAGGGGAGAAAGGAAAAGAAAAAAGAACTGCAGGGCTTGGGAGTTCCATCAGTATTAATGTTCAGAGTCATTAGGACAAGGAGCTGCAACACGAAGCTCCTGTTTAGATCATTTTGCAAATGTCTGCTCTGAAAAAGTGCCAGACTCGCCAGTTTACAAGTTAGGCCTGTAAATATTTACATTTATCTATAGCTTTTAGGCCTGTAATTTGCAAGTTAACAGCAAGGCTTAAGTTTACAGAGTTCTGCAGTTTAGAGCTGTGAGCACTTAGGCAAAGCTTTTTCCAGATCACCTCCATAGAAAGGGGACGAGTATAAAAAACATTTCCACCTGCTTTTGCAGCATTCAGTAAAATTATTATTCCAGAGCTGTTATTCGAGTTGATGTATGGAGTATCCACTTAAAACAACCAGAAATAATGGAAAAAAGGAATTTCTTAACAAATAGAATTACATTTACTTAATATTCCAAGAAGGTAAGAAAACATTCTGCCTGATTTGCACAAAAGTTTCTGCTGTTATGAAACACCAAAACATCAAACAGCATTACTTGCAAATCTAAAGTCATTTAATAAATTCACTGGTGATTACCTTAGGGACAAGAAAGAACTGCTGCTTAATGGTTTATTTTTAAGAAATTGGTCAAGGAAATGAAGTTGCAATGCTTGCCATCTGTATTAAGGCTCCTGAAAACACTAAAAGGGAGAATCCTCACAGCAATGTATTCAAGGCTGCATGCTGAAACTTTCAGGCATCTTATCCCTGAGAAATAAACCTACATTTAAGAAGAAACAGACTACTTGTGGCATCAGTTCACACTCCGTGGAAATTTCAAAAGAACACAGGAAAATTTGCTGCAATCTTTCATAGTGCTGGATTAGAGCATGAATATCAAATCTGAGCTTCTTATTTTAAAGGAGGATAAATGCAGAATTCTAAGGAATTACTTGCCCATATCTTGAATCAAGACAATCATTTTGTAATCCATCTGCCAGATTTTTGATTAAAACAACATGAGAAAAAAAGTCTGAGATACACATCCTGTGGTAACAAGCTAAAACCACAGCCAATGAAACACCAAAGAAGTTGAGGTATACACATCTGCATTTTTTAAAATATAGAGTTTATGTTGCATTCCCCCTTCAAAATGGATAATCACGAACCCTTTGTTGAAATGCGTGTAACTTCTCCAGAATTCTCTGAACTGTTTTCTGACTTCTTCTGAAGAATGCAAGAAATCTTTTGAATATGTCAGGAAAAAAAAGTATTTGATTGCTGAGAAGAGCAGAAGTGCCTGCAAAAGAGAGGGTTTATAATCCAGGAAAAAGGTTGGACCAGCTGACCCTCTGTGGGCTCATCCAACCTGACCCATTCTGTGTGATTCTGTGATTGCTAAGGAAATCAATTTGAGTAATTCCTTCATTCAAAAGTGGAGGGCCTAATTCAACAACAAGGAAAACAATACTGAACACATAGCTGGCTTCATGTTCTTCTGCATTACTGCCTTTCCCAATGTTTGTGCACTGGTGCAAGAAAGAGGGAAATCTGCAAGATATCATTCCTTTACTCCTGAAAGGTTTGATTGAGATCTAAAACAACAGGCTTCTGGATTGTTTGTTTTTTAATTAAAATAAATATTTGTCGGTTTTTTCCCCCCTTTTTTTAGAGAGGTCTGTAAACTTCCAACAGCCTTTCATCATCAAGAAACGCTAAAATAAAACCTCATTTAAAAAATACTATTCATACAGAGATTTTGTTTTCTTTCTGTTACAAGAGACAAATTCTATGGCAAGATTTTATTTCCAGTGATGGTTTCATGCTGAAACACCACAGGTGGGGCAGGATAGCACACTTTGGTGCATCAAAAATTGAAGAGGGAACATAGCACACAGATTCCCAGAAAAGAGCATATGTGAGTTATTAGAGTGCACCTTTGAATTACAACATCTGTTTTGAGGGATTTTGGGTTTTGAATGGAATGTTGGAGAGGTTTCTCTAGAAAGCTGTTTTTGTCTAAAAACATCTCACTCCTTTGAGGTGGGGCTGCTATGGAAGGTTTGCTTTTTGTTGGGTTTCTTTTTTTGGTCCTATTAAATGTTACATCCACCTTCAGTAATGCAACTGGTGAATAAGGGGACTTGTCCACACCAGCACAAGTTACAGAGATTTAGATGTGACAAGCCTTCTCAAGCAGTTGCACAGAGGTGTCTAAGAAACTGCTAAAGCTGTTACCTACAGTGGCTGGCTAGCAACAGCATGGCTTCTCATTCTGCACTCATAATACAGATTTAACCTCAGGAGCTCTGCAACCCCACTCCCATTTAAAAAGGACAGTCTTTTGTTCTCAGAACTCTGCAGAAAACATCATTATACCTGAGTGTGCACAAACAGAAACCCGAGTTAGTCACCTTGAGACCTTGTCAGAAATCAGAGGACAAAAGATGAAGCTCAGTATTTGCCAAACAGTGAAAGATAAAATGTTGATCTTATTCTTTAAAATGTACTGTGCTTGAAAATAGGACAGAGAAAAAGCTTTTAAGACCTTGTATCCCAAGAAAGCATGTCTCATTTGTTCATTTCCAAAGGGATTACCTTCAAAATGTAAGACATCGTTGATAGAGCTTGTTCTCATTTACTGAAAACAAATGAAAGAGGAAGCAACGAGGGAGAGGAACAGAGATGCCCTACATTACATACAACCAATATTCTTTGCTAGCACAAGTTTAGCAGAAAAAGACTTTGTTTTCATATTTTCTTCCCCAAGAGAATGCCAATACGGAACAAGCAGCAACTAAAGATGTGTCAGCTACCAACCACCTGCAACTTGAAGATCTTCAGAGAATACTGGCAAGGAACAGATAGTAGCTTACTTCTCTGTGTGTGTTTGTGTGTCTGTACTTATCTCCCCCACTCTCACTTAAAAATCACTATCATGTTCTTGAAGTTATCAGATCCATGCAGAAAATCATCCCTAAGCATGAGAAAACTGACAGAAGATGATCAGCCTGGTATTGCATAACAATTACCAAGGAAATGTCCATTCACTTTGGTTTTCCACCTACAGCACCAGATGAAAGCAGAATAATTTAGCAAATTCTTTTGCCTTCATATAGAATCACAAAATTGTTGAGATTAGAAAAGATGTTTAATATCAAGCCCAGCTGTCAGCCCAGCACCACCACCACATTCACCATTAAATCATGTTCCCAAGTGCCACATCCACACTTAACATTGTTCTGAAAATGGCAGATTTAATATTTATGGTGTAGTGTTCTGTCCCATGACTGAAGTTTGTTTTCCTCCTCATAAAAAGAAACAAAGGTCATACTTAGCACTAATTATATCAGTTTCATTTCTGCACTTAACAAGGTTATTTTCTCCTTTAAGAGAAGTCTAGGATCCAGCCAAATCCCATTCTATCCTGTTTTCATCACAGCTTTCAAACACCTGACATATACAAAAATTCAGGGATTCAAATGTTTAGAAAAATCTCAAGACAAAGACTCGAAACAGAACGATACAGCTACTACATTTATGTGCATTTTCCTTCTGTCTTACAGCAGCAAAAAATGTCAGAGGCAAAAGGTACTAAGCTACCAAAGGACTAGCTGGGCTGGAGGGAGATAAGCGTGTTAGGACAGGCTACGTGACGCAGGGAAGAAGCACAGGAGTGAGGGATCAGCCTCCTCATCTCTGAATCAGAGCAGCCTCTCCCCTCACTTGCTGATGAAAGGAAGGCTATCATATTTCAGAAGACTGAGAAAAAAGGGGTAGGTCCACTCCATTATAAAAGGCAACATTTAAGAGAATACAGAGTAACACCCCACCATTACAGAATGGATGAGTAAATGTAGAACAGTATTTCCCAGATACTTCAGTCTTTGTCTATATTCTAAGGATGCAGCATCTGAGTGACTTAATAACTGAATGCTACCATTCCAGAGCAAACAGTGTTTGCTGTTATAAATATATATAATAAAATTTTAAAAATCTATAATAAAAATAACTTTTTTATTTCTGTATGTGTGCTAATAACCACCCTCACCCTGCAAGTTTTTTCTTCCAACTTCTACTATTTCACGTTTATAATAAAGAACTCTTCTCACTGATAAATATGGGAAATTATTCAATAACTATTATTTAAAACCCACATAAATAGAAGACTGGTTAGGAACAGCATAAATCATCTTAAAGCAGAAAAAGTAGGGGGTTTACAAAAACCAAGAAAAAGGAAGTGCAGAGCTGGAAGGCATTCAAGTCAGAATTTAGACTTTTCAGGAGCCCATGTTTTAACAATGTCATTACAACCAAATCACTGCATAATCACAGAAGGAAATGTTTCCAAGCAAGTTTGCCTCATGCTGGTCCCAGAAGACCTGTCCCAAACATGCAAGAATAAAAGTAAGAAGCAAGGAATGTTTTAATTAGGCTATTACTCTATTAACTTAACTCATTTGGGAAATACCAGCAATAACTTATTCAGCCTAAATTGTCATTCTTTAATTGCTTTACCTAATAAAAGGCTGTCTTCAGTGCCCAGCCTTTCACAGCTGGCTTACAACCTGTTGTGGGCACCCTCTCAGGTAGGTTAAGGGAGCTCCCTTCTCAAAAGCTCCCTTATCCTACCTGAAAGGGTGCCCACAACAGGTTTTAAGTCAGCTCTCCTGAAGCTCCAGCTTTAGTTCCCACTTCCTCAGAGCATCTCTAAGCACTCATTCATAGGTCACAAACATGACCTAACTTCCCAGCATCATCCTGAATCCCCGAGCTGCTGGGGAGGGAAGACAGAGCTGGATTAACAGCAGAAGGAGGAAGAAAGAATGATTATTCAAGTTCCCCATAAGGCAAAGTGTTTTGCCAGGTCCTCTTTCACCAAAAGGGCGACTGTCAGAATGAGCAGAAAAGACCAAAACGATCTGACACTCAAACACCCGGCGGCCAGAGTGCTAAGGAACCCTGAAAAAAGCAATAAAATGATCTTACAGACATATTAATTAATAAACATGTGCCATTTATCAGTTCAAAGAGTTGCAAAATTTGTCTTATAAAAGTGGTTTGCTTCCCCTTCTCAACAATACGCACACAGATTAATAGAAATGAAACAAGGAAGAGAGAAGCATCAACCAAGTTATGGGATGTGTGTGTCTTTAGTGACATAAATTTAGTATGGAGAGGCTTAAAGAGCAGGCCATAAACATCTCACTACACAGGCAGGAGTCATCAGCATTCTCCCAGCAGCAGCAACACGCTGCAGAGTAGGAGCTTGAATTCCCTCCAGCAGTTGACAGCACAGTAGTACATATGCAAAGTCTTCAGAGCCATAAGCCTTGCTTTAAAGTTGAGCACACAATGCATCTCAAGACAGTTTGCCAACTTCGTTGGAAAAATATCAATGCATTACTGTTAAAAGCCTGTATATGGATGTGCCTGTCTCACAAAAGGCTGATGGCATCAAGTTAACAAACCTTAGCAGGCCTTTTCCTAAATCCATGATATATTTTTAAATGCAGCTGCATTAAGGCAACTTTTAAATTACAAAGTTCTGTGGGTTGATAGAGAACTGCAGTGAAGGTATCTGTTGTTTTGTAATCAACTACCTGTGATCTCTAAGATCTGAGGAGAATTCCAGTGGGGGAGGTAAAGGTTTAATCCAACTGGGAGGCTTTGATCTGCTAAAAAGACATTTTAGAGATGAATCTGAAAAGAATCAGGGTTTCAACCTGCTCTTCTTTGTTCTATCTTGTTCTGTTGCCACTGCACATGCTAGACTTGCAGTGGATTTGACTGAAAAGCCTTTATTGTACCAAACATTTCTAATGTATTATATTGCATAGAAACCTATGCATAGAACCTATATTGCATAGAAACCTTTATCTATGCATAGAAAACAATCATATAAAAAATCTTGTCATGTTCAGCACTCTAAGATTTCTTTCCTAATGTGATTACTTTTTTGAAAAACATGGAAGAGGACAGATAAAAGGAGGCATTAGCAGTAATATTTCAGTTGGCTTGTTTATCGCCCCTCCTCTACTTTGGCAGCACTAGATGCTGAAGATTTCCCTTGTGAAGTCACAATAGATTGTCAATTAAACTTGTAAAATGAATATTCTGTGTGTTACAGTCACTTTCAGTATGCCAGTCTTTTTTTTTTTCCTGCCCCCAAAATGGATCTCCTTTAAGAAAAGCTGAGTGTAGATTCTCAGATGATCTAGGAATACCTGATATGCTTATATTCAAGCTACAATTAAGCTGCTATAAACCTCTCGGTTGGCATGTTTGATACACCCTTTCTACACAAAAAAAAAAAAAAAATCCCTCAATAAACCAAACACAGAACAAAACCCACAAAACGCAACCAAACACAATCCCCCCCACCAAACAGGATTATTACATGCTGGTGTCATTATAATGATTCTAAAGAAGAAGCAGAAATTAGAACATTGTTTGGCCTGCTAAAATATTCTGACCCTTCAAACAGTAGGGCTAAATAGATGTAAAGAAATAGCAAGTGCCCTAGCTGCTACTCAAAGGATCCAAATCACCCCACTATCTACATTTATTCCTAGAAAAATTGAACCAAGAATGATTTCTTGAGGTTTAACATTACTTCATAGCCTAGGTGGCTTTGTGGCCAGGATGCAAACCAATAGCTTTCCAAGCAGCAAAAGAGAGGCTCAGAAGAATTATTTCATGGAGGGAAATTTTACTCTCACATGAACAAAGCATGTGCAGGAGAGTAGGGCAAAACAGAAGAGAAAACTGCATCTTCTGCAGCTGGAGGAGGAGGGAGATTTTAAACAAGATTTAAAGCAAGACAGATCACTGAGGGGAAAACTGATCAGAAAACAGCAGCAGAACAATGCAAGGCCCGAATCCTGTTGTTAAAACTATTCAATTTGTAAGTTTTCTATAATAACCTTTAGAAACATGCCTTTGGTTTTGAGCAGAATTGTGACACCCTACAATGGGGAATAAGTTAGCCTGAAAGCATATTCCACCAGACAAATACCTACCACAACAAGCATAACAAGCTTGCTATATAATAGATAATTTTCTGTTCCTCCGTGGATGTTAATTGTTAGATTCAAACTTCTTCTAATGGCTGCAGTGTTGTCTCTGTCTCTCTTCCTTCCCAAACTGTAATCAAACTGTGGCATTAGCTGCTTAGCAAAATACCCCTTTGTATTGGCTGTTCTTCCACAGCTTTCCTATGCTTATATTATTCACTTCGATTTTTAATCTCTGTCCTCCCCTGCCAAGTTATCAGACTAATACTGTTCTTATATCTAAGGTATCAGACTAGACATTTAATTTTAGTTAAGATTAGCAACACATTCTCAGGTTCTATTTGTACTTCAACATTGTCTTGCTTAGAACAGTTGCTAAGTCTCTAAATTAAAAATATCAGGAAGCTAAAAAGTAATAAAGAGGTAGGAGAGTATCACCATTAGCATTGTACCTAAAGATAAACAGCAGAAGAAGGAGCAGGAAAAATTTGAAGTGACAGAATATTATTTCAAAGAAGGAATAAGAATAATAAGCTGATCTTAAAATAGTAGAGAAGCACCTGGAAACCATTCAGCAGTCTTTTTGAGCTTCAAGGAATGACAGAGATCAGAGGATGCAGACTGAGGCAATCCTACAGGAAAAGCACAAAAGCAAGACTATGAACTATGAAAAAAAAAAAACAGAATTGGACATCTTGTGTCTTTTCATTTTACTTGCTTAATTCTGTAACCTGTTTACAAGCACAGAATCACAGAACTGGTCAGGATGGAAGGGACCACAGTCACCAGGTCATCTGGTCCAACCTCCCTGCTCAGGCAGGATCATCCCAGAACACAAGGCACAGAATTGGCACCACACAGTTCCTGAATATCTTAATTGAGGGAGACTCCACACCCTCTCTGGGCAATCTGTTCCTTTGTGTGGTCACCTGAATCAAAATGTCCTTCCTTGTATTCAGGTGCAACATTCTGGGCATCAGTTCCTGCCTTATTGCTTTGGACCAGTCTGCACCACCACCATCCTCTGGACACTCTCGCTATATAACACTGTTGCTGTTTTAATCTCTCTCCCCAGTCAAATATATGTACACGAATAATTTTTTTCAGCACCTCAGATCCTCTATATTGCAGCTTAAATTATTGAAAGACTATAAAAATGCTACTGCTTGATTAAGACAAATTTTAATTACATTAAATGCAATTCCATGGTTCTGGGCTCTGACAAGAAAGAAGGAAAAAAAATTAAGAGGAAAAAAATCCTGTTGATTGAAATTCTGCAGGAATAGCTCGGACCTTTCTACAGCAAGAAGTTACCACAGGAAATTACCACAGAAATCATTCAGCCTTGTACATTGTGGGGCAAGCCATGCAGCAAAAACTGTCAGAGGAGAAGCAGGGGGCAAGTTCCAATCATCTCCATTCCCTGAAACCCTCAGTGGAGACTGAAGGGAACTGTTGACACTTTGCAAAGCCTTTCTTTTCATGCACTAGTTTACTAACAGGAAGAAAGATAGAGAGAAATTAAGTAATTCTGTTTTGGGTGATCCTATCTTGGTGACTATAATTTGAGATACCTCAGTGTCAAGCCTCCAGAAGCTCACAGGTTTTCTTACATCCTAGAATCCCAGCAGCTCCAGGATTACCAAAATTGAAGTGAGAAGTACCAGCATTGGGTCGTCTTATTGTTGTTGTTGTGTGTGTGGTGATTACACACTGTCTTCAATAAATGGAAATATTGCCAACACTTACCAATGTGATAAGTCCTACAATGCACTCTAGTCTTGGGTATATTTATGAAAATATACCAGCTCAGGTTAGAAAATTTTCTATACTTGAATGAATATGGGCACATTCATCATCACTTCATCTGGAAAAGAGAAATTTCAAGCAAATCTCACAGAGAAACTCATCTTAAATATAGGAACTAGCCAAGTGTTATAAAGACAAAAAGAGAGACAGCGGATCAAAGTGGTGTTGATCCTTTGAATAAAGTTCTAAAACTCTGGGGTTAAAGATTCTATTAGAAATGATGAAGCAAATGACACCCAGTGCCATCAAAAACCTGCATGTGTTCAGTCCATGTCATCTCACACAAACTACTCCAGAAGGATTTATAGTTATGTATGATTACAGTTATGTTACAGAGCTCACATGAGGCCATGCACATCATATCAGATGTTGCACACTACAGCAAAACCAAAAGCTTTTATTTTAAAGATTAATAAATAATCAGGAGTTTCTGTTATCATCCCCTGTGCCTTAAAATCTTCGTAAAAATCAGTTATCTACCTCAGTATGTGGAGTACAAGAACTTGAATTTATTCCGTTCCCTCTACAGTTTCGCCACAACAGAGCTTGTTGCAATGGGCAACAAATTTTTAACATCTTACTTTATCAGAGGCTTGTCATGGGAAATAACTTAAAGTAATTTATTTAGTAAGATTGCCATGATAGCCAATAACATTTCAACAGGAAGGTTGCTCTTTGGACTAATTAAAACTAGAGCTTTTGAGACCTTTGTGCTCCTCTCCCCCTATCCCCCCCCCACCCATTGCCTTCAAAGGCATGAGAGATGAAGAGTCTTTCTCAAGTTGTTTACTAAAGGTAATGTGATAGATTTTTGAGCTCTACTAATGAGCTCATGTGTCTTGCATATTAAATATTAGGACAGAATAACTCTGGGAATGCTGAGTCCTTGGTCCTTTGACTACATAAAGAACTGATCTAACGAAGGTCCCAACACGCCCTCTACACATTGTGACTCAGTATAATATTAATATTCCTACTCTATTTTTCCTGCTTGCATTTTTTATCTTCCTGGACATGGCAGCAGGTTACATTTTTAAATATGTAAGCTGTGTTCATTTTAATACATGAACTTTACTGCAGATATAATACAGAAAATTTGCCTTGAAATTAAGTAATAGCTTTATTTCTGTATTTATTATGAGACAACAAGATTAAACAAAAAAAATACGGAAAGTACTTTAAATTTTATCTTGGCTTAAAATCGACAAGTCTACTGCTAAACTCATCAACTCATCAGGCCAAAGGCACCATCCAAAGTTTCTCTTATGGTAGGTTTTCCTGACTAGAGTGAATAAAAACCACATTCTGATCTTGTTTGATCCTACATGCTCCAAATACCTCACCCCCATAGAGGAAAGCTAAAAAAAACAAAATAAAACAAAACAACAAAAAAAAAGAACAACAAAAAAAGCCCCAAAAAAACCAGTTGAACGGTCAGTTCAGTTGTTTCATTCCATGCTACCATTCTCAGATAAGTATATATTAGAATGGATATACGTGACTGAAAACAAAGATTAATGCAAGATTCTGTTGGCAAAAAGTTCTCATATGAACAATTTTTTTCTTGCTCTAGCTCAGGTAATTTTTCCTCCTCTAAGGATGGGAGGGCTGAGTAGGAGGAATACAATATAGTTGAGTTTTACCTGTCATAATTGGTATAACATTCCAACTGAGGTAAAGAAAAGGCCTTAAACTCTTGCTTACAAACACACTAACAATTTCCATCACCAGTCATTTACTTATTTTATGCCAAAGACATAATAATTAAAAAAATTTGAAGTTCTGCCATCTCTTCTATGGCTGCTGAAACAGAGGTATACCTTAATATAGCATGCAAATAATACAGTGTTTACAGACTGAATGGTTTTGCTTCTCTTTACATACATACATCCCTCAGCTAGTTAATATTTAATAATTTGCAAGTAGAATAAGTCAGGACATATATACATATAAACATAAAAGTATCTAATCTTAAATATTTTATTTAACACCGTTTCATTGAAATCTTGCTGAAGTAATTCCCATAGCAGTCTGGTCAGAGCAGAACTCCAGCATGAGAGGCACACTACAAGTAAATAATGCCTCCAACTCAAAGACGGAAAGTCTACTGGAAAGTCAGCCAGATACAACTAATTTTTAAAATTAAAGGGAAAAAACAGAATAAAATAAGTAATTCATTTCCAAAATGAAAGATCTCCCATTTTTTTTCTCTTCCCAAAATATATCTTGTGAACAGAAATTTCAAAGATATTTTTAAGGGATACTATTCCTAGTCAAACTCAGATAAAATTTTTTTTCCTTTAATATTTTAAGTACCTGAAGTTCCTAAGGAAATTTGTTTCTGGTCAAACATTATAATCAAAGTGACAGATTTATCAAGAAAATTTCTATCTCAAACTTTTCCCAGCCTATTGGGTTCACATTCCAGATCCTTTTTCAAAACCAGAAAATGAACAGTTGAAAAGCAAGAGTCATTGTTGGCCAAAATTAGGTCAAAAAATGACAATTTTCGGCAAGTTAGACATTAACTTAAGAAGTCAAAAAAGTTTTTATGTGATCTACTATTTTGATATGTTTTTCCTTTTCCTTTAAAAAAATACTTTCTGCCAATACATGATATTTATTTCAATTACAAATTATATATTACAGATCCTCTTAAATATTTATTTTGCTTGGAAAATTTATTACCCAGACCAGTTAACACTGTCATTTATCAGAAATATCTTTCTATTTAACCCGATTCATTTCAAATCACTAGCATGCAAGCAAAACAAAATAAGGGTTTTGTGAAGACAACGGGGAAACTTTTTCTCAAAGTTGTTCAAGATATTTTTGATTTCTGGACATTCTACCAGATGCACCTGCTGGTTAGCTGCAATGCTAACATGTTGAAAAGCCTTCAGGTACCAAGAGCCCTGGTTCTAAACAGGGCACGATTTTCATCCAATGCTCAGGACAATTTTTCTCCAGTTTCTCGAGATCACCAGGGATGCATTCTGCTGTCATTGTCACTGGTGAGGTTTCCTGCCACTACTCCTTGAGCTGCCATTTTCCACACCCTCTTTTAAGGTTCATCAGCTACAGAATTCACAAATGATGCAACCACACAGATGGAACTGACATGCTTATCCCCTTGCAATCACTCCAGGGTAGGAACAGTCATGGTATCTTTTGGAGATAGGCTGACGTATAGCTAAGGAAAAACCATCACAGGTTAACTACTTTTTGTGTAAAAAAATTCATCCCAAAGTGTTTTTTTCAGCCTATTTTTAGTCCATGTCTCAAAGCTGTTATGTGCTTAGATAGGGCATTAGCAGGAATGTGTTTGCCTGGTCACTCACACAAAAGTGGTCTGTATAAAAGTTGCATGAAGGAGCAGCACAACTGAAGTAAACAAGCAAAGCAAAATAAAAGAACAATCACTCATCCTCCCAAAAAAAACCATCAACAACAACAAAGCCCCAAGCAAGCAGGAAAAAAAAAACCACAAAAAAACACACCAGGAAAAATCCATAAATGCTTATGCCAAATTCCTGAAAAGTACACCCACTATTTTTTGCTACATTATATTTTTAAGCAAGACCATGAAGGAAAATCAGGAATTTACCAACTTTACTACAGGCTTGACTCTTATTATGTCAGAAGATGTACAGCAGGAAGTTCACTAATATGTATTCTGGAATTAAATAGACATGAAATGGAAATTTTCCAGGCGTAACAATATAGCTTCTTGTGACTCGCTGTGATTTCTAGAGTTCAGAAGTAATCTGCATGTCATCCAAGACATCAAATACTTCTGATTTTACAAAATTTAATAATAAAGACTATTCTGGGATACCCAATCATAAGCCAAAATATGGCTCATAATTATGAGAACTTCACCAATTCACAACAATTAATCCATCCACCAGCGAGTCCTTTGTTGAAAGAATATAGCTGTGTCTATAACAGCTGAACAATAAAGACAGAAAAATAAAGATATATTTCAGCTAAAAAAATATTAGAAAAACATCACATTGTCTCTAGCACAAATCCCACATTCCTCTTTAGACAAATTGTTTTACCTACTGACCAAGAACCATCTGTTCACACCTCCTGCTCCCTCTGCCCCTCCTTTTTCTTTAAAACAAAACCTTTTTTTTTAACCTTTTGAGGCTAGTTCACTATAATTAGCGCAAGCTAAAAGTAGCAGATATCACACAATTTATTGCACAGCAGACAAAGCAGGAGCAAAAGGCATTCAGAAATGACCCAACCCAGCTCTTGGATAACATTGAACTGAGTCCATTATGGAGACAATAAAAGTTCAGGGTCTGGCTCAAGCAGACACATAGTCCAGCTGTATGTGGCAGCTAACTCTCATAATCTTGTTTCAGATATTTTTGTTGCCTCAAGCATCACAATCTATTGAGCTTCAGCCAAAAAGTCTAGCTTCTATAATTTCTTCCTCTTGTAGTAGGACTGAGAAACTTATGCTTGAATGACACTGAAGGTCATTCACCAAAAAGGGAAATAAAATCAAGGAAACTTGTCACCTCCTCAAGTTAAAATTCTGTCTTAAAAAAGCCCTGCTTCTTTCAGCTACTCATCTAGAGTACAATCTAAAAAAGCTGTGTCTCCTCATAATGCAAAAGGTGAAAAAAAGATGAATTATTTTCATAAATTCACAGGGAAAGATAGTCTGATCCTTCCTGAACCACTGAGGGTGCATCATCTATGTCATTTCCCATTTTAGTGAGCTTCAGTAAGAATGTCTGTGCTAAACTGATAAATAGTTGATAAAGTTACCCAGACATTTGTAGCTGAATTACTAAAATCTTCTGTTCCTGCTCCATAAAAATAGGGGTCTTGGTGCATTATTTATTAGTATTATGTCCTTCAAGTTACATGGGATATTAACCTGCTTGAATGGTCTTAGTTCAATCAGCAGAAGAAAACCACAGGAAAAAAAAAAATCACAAAAATGTGATCTAGATAAACCAAAAATCCATTAATTAGGAAGTTTCAGGTTATTTTCTTACAGTTTTCTCTATTATTGCTTCTCAGGCCACTCTAACCATGACAAGAATGTTTATACGCTAATGCATGCATAAGAATATTCATTAATATTCTAGCAAATTAAACATAAACACAAACATATTATACAAAACAAAGTTGGTCTGAATACTGAGAAAAGGGAAACCTACAAGGTTTGAATTTCAAATGTCAAATTAGAAGCATACTCATTAAAGCTTCCCAAGAAAACTACTCCAAAAGAAGTAGGAGGTGCTTGAACAAAAGCCACATAATTCATTATTTGTCAGCTCCACTTGAAAATTATATTTTTGCCTTTAATGGAATAAACATAATTCCACTTTTATACTTTGAAGACTATTTCTGCAGCTGAGGCATTACAGAAGTGAACAAATGCTGGGTGAATACAGCAGACAAGGAATGCTTTTTCAGACAGTGGGAATTTCACTGGGCTGCCACAACTTCTTAAATAGGGTAGAAAGTGGCTTAGCCACTCCTCTGACAGTTCCCTCAGGACCTACAGATGTATCTCATCAGGTCCCATGGACTGGTGCACCTCCAAGTTCCTAGGATGGCCTTGACCTGATCTTCTCCCACAGTGGGTGACTGTTCCTCCTCCCAGCCCCTGCCTTTGCCTTCTGGAGCAGTGCAGAAGGATGCACAAAAGTGCATCAAGTAACTCAGCTTTCTCCATGTCCCAAATAACCAGGACTCCTGTGTCCTTACAAAGGGAGCCCAGATTTTTTCCTATTCCTCCTTTTATCATTGACATGTCTATAGGAGCTTGTTTTGCTGCCCTTAACACTCCCTGGCTGGGTTTAACTCTATCAAGGTGGAATGGATAAATGTGGTATGTGATGGGGACTAGATTTCTTTGGTTTATTTGCTTGCTTTGCCTTTTTTTTTTTTTTTGAGATATAAAGATCAATATTAAATAAACTGTATGAGGTCAGGGTACACTTGATAAGAGAGAATCACTTTACTGGTGGGGAGAGAGGGAGAAAAAGAAAAAACTCTACCCTAAGAACTTCCTAGAGCGTTTCATGGCTTTACCTTGTGTTTAGTAGTCAGTCCATATACCTGCACTGTTGATTTATTTCACTATTAGAATTTTGTAACTAGGGATGCTGAACTGTCTAACTTTTACTGTTCACTTCAAACTATTCTTATGAGCAACTGAACCCTGCGAAGATGTCAAAAGAAGAAAAATCTTACAAGCTTATTTTCTGTTTAGTGGACTGTAAGCAATATAAATATTAAACAGACTGTGCATCTTAAGTATGCTATGAATAAAGATTCAAAATACTGAAAGGAAAACCAGACAAAACAGCAGAATGGCTTTGAATACAATATAAGGGCTTGTCTGTTTGTTTTGTCCAAATAAACTATTTTCTTTAAATCAAACTAGGGAAAATATAAGACATGATGCAAATCTTAAATAAGACATAAAAGTAAATATAAGACATCTTCTAAGAGATCTTTCGTTTATATTATTATACTACATTAGTAGAATACTTATAGGTAGTTTTATAGGTCATCATTTGAGCAAACAAATCATAAGACATTGTCAGAGCACAAACAGTAGAAGGAAGAATTGTCAGTAAAATGCCAAATCAAATTATGAAGCACATATATTTTAAAGAAGTCAGAAGAGAAAATAAATACAACTTCCAAGATAAATTCTTGAAATCATGTACTTAATAATAATTCCCAGAAATTACAGGTGGTGAGGTCTACCATAGAGGTTGACTGCGGCATTAATTTATATGAAACTAAAGTTGAAAAATATAATTAAAGAAAAAGAGTCAAATTGGAATTCCAGGTGCAGCAAGTCTCAGACAGAGGCAGATATTATAATGTGGTCTAAGTAGCCATGGCTTTAAGCTCCTCTGACCCTTTCTGATTTGAAGTTTCTTTTACTACAGCTATTATATCATTGGGGATGGAAAACCCTCTTGTGTGGGCAGTGGGCAGAATACTGATGATGTAATTCATGATTATGTAGATGGAGTCTGTAATTGCTGACTTTTAAAAATAGCAGTGGCTAATTCCCCCATGACCTCTTTGAGCCAGTGGAAGCTGCTGAAGGAGATATCTTCATAGAGTAATTAGGAAGCTTGGGGATATGACTCTCTCAGGAGGGTTATCTTAATTTTGTATTCTGCTGTTTGTACTGCAAATTTTAATGCATCTAATAATGCATTTTTTTAAGCGTCATGATGCATCAGCTACAAGATTGATATAAGGAGAAAGAGGTGGGGAAAAAAGCAGAAGTAGCAGACTGGGAAGCACAGATTTCCAGTATCTAGTGAAATTAAACCTTCCACTATTACAACTCAGACAGCATTTGAATGAGTCACATCCACAGTGCCCAGGCTGGCATCAAACCACATCAATAAATAAACTAGTTGAGAAAATATTGCATTTGACAGAGTTCTCTATGAGCCACAAGCTAAGAGCACTCTACAATGAGGAAAGGAAAGCAGTCACTGGTAAAAACATAATAACATTGAATAAAAGTCCCATCTTCAGAAACAAAAACCAAATTATTCCACTTCTCTTTCAAGAGACATTTTTCTACTATGATTCAGCTTCAGTTTCATTGCAAGCTCTGTAGTAGATTCATCCTCAATTTGGATTTCTTTGTGGAGTAGACAATAATGACTGAACCAAAGTGAATTAACAATAATGTGAACCTCTCTCAGGTGAATTTAAGCTCATATAATCCCAATCATGAATTAAATGCTGGAGGTTAGCAGCATTTAGCTCATTTCACCTCTACAGGTGAAATAAATATAGAACAAAATCTGAGTTATCCCACACTCTTTCCAAATAAATATTTGTTTCCACAGGAAATATTTTCTAAATAACAGTTTCACCATCTTTTTATGAAGACCGCGTATGACAGAATTTTTAAGGTTCAGAGCAAACCCCTTGTAATGATGAGCATCACATCTCAAAACTCCTTCCTTAAAAGCTACAATGGCTATTTTTTGCTAACTATTGAGCTTCAAAAGACAGGATGCCAAGGTGTATATAGAAAATTCTTACAACCACCTTTGTGAGGAAAAAGAGCTCTAATATGTCAACATGGGAGTCTCTGCCCTTAACTGTGGAAATTGATGAAGAGTGCAGTGCCCCAACACCAAACAGAGATTACAGACCAGGCTTTACAGATACAAAGATCTGGAATTTGTCACTGACATGATCATCTCTGCATTACAGTCAAAGTACTCCAGTCCTGTGGTGTCAACCCTGACTTGGTATTCCCACAGATTAGCACCCAAAATTATTTCTGTAAGATACCACAGGAAAAGTACAGGACAAGGAAAATCTTGCCCTTCTCCTGTATAGGTCTTAAGTAGCAAATAATCTTTGTTTTCATCCTTACCCCCTCCATCTGTTCTTGAAACAAATCTATTTAGAAGTTTCATCTTCTGAAATTAAAGCAAGAACTCTGGGAGAGCAGTCAGGAGTCCACAGGGCAAACACCAGACTCTTGAGTGAATTATAACAAAATCCTTAGAAAGTAGACATCTAGGAATCATTAAAGAACACAACGTTCCCAGAAGTTAAAAATTTCACATAATCTCTTCTACTTGTAATAGTTAAGACTGAAAATTCCACCTAACCTAGTAGAAAACTTGAAGTCTCTGACTTTTTTTGTTTCGTTTTGTTTTTTTTTTCCCCTCTGTATCTGCCCAGATCTGGACTAGCTACAATAAGGGAGACAGCCAAGATGCAAAGGCAAGCATTTTTAATGTACTGGATCTCCCATGTATCACCATTATTTTCACATTTGGTTTCATGCATTAAATAATGTGAATATATAACGTGAATATAGATGAGAATCTGTATCCATGATCACTGGCAGAAAATTTAGATTGAAAAAACAAAAAAACGTACAGCCATAACAGTGTCTAGAGAATCAGGAGTTTCATAAAAGCTCTCAAACAATAAAATACATCCAAAAAAAAAAAAACAAGCCCTAAGGCACACAGTACAGTTTTGTGATGCTAGCATGTTTCTAGGGTCCTAAACAAACACAAAAAACTTAAGGTTGTTTATTGTCCCCAGAGAATCACATTTAAGCTTCAATAGTGACAAAAGCAAAACACACTGCTCACACTTTTAAGTTACCATAATTCAGCTGTTTAGAACTAAGTCAGAAATCACAGTGCACATAAGCCCATCACATTATTTGCTGCATTTTTGTCCCTGACAATACCTCAAGGTCTTCCTTCAGAGCACAGTGAGAAATATTTGAGAATATCACAGATGCTTTTACTACACCCTTCCTTATGCTCTCACACCATCAGTACAAAGCTCCATTTTGCCATCAACAAAAGAGGAACAAAATAATTCACCCACAAAATTTTTATTAGAACAGTTTCCTTTAGAAAGGGAAGCCATACTGTTGCACATATCTACCATCCATCAACACTCTGGTTCATCTAACATAATCTGATTAAGTTATTCCTAATTAATAGAAATCACAAAAAGAATTAAAATTAACCAATCATTTTGTATCTCTATCTTTTTACGTGCCCTGTGCATAGAAACAAAAAAAAACAAAAAAAACCCAAACAAACAAACAATGAGAAAACCCCACAGCAAGTACCACAGAAACCTTTGTCACAGGAAATGTCTGTAACATAATGAATATTTAATTAGCTGATGTCAAGGTAAACCAGCATCCACTTCTCTCTCCATGACTACACAGCCCAAATTCTCATCACACTATGCAAATACATTGAACAGTGACAATTTTCTCTGGCTCACTGTACCTAACTATGGCAAGATGGTGGCAGTGGCAAGTTCTGCCAACAGACAGAAAAACCATGGTCATGAGTTGTACCCAGGGACTGTCCAGGACATCCACTCAGGAAGAGCAGGAAACAAAACCAGAGTAATACTTCCCAGCCATTCAGAAGACAGAACCAAGATTTGAAAAAAAGAAACACAATTACTCACAGCATAGGTGTGGAGTCCGTGCAGTCAGTAAGTCAGAGCAACAGAGGGAACAGCTCACAGCAAGCCTGGGCTCCCAAACCTGTGAGCAAGGCATAGGTATGGCTGTCACAGATGAGGCTGGGAGGAGCAACTGAGCCTCATTGATGTCTTCAAGCCCTAAGAACTGATCAGCTGCCCATCAGCCTGAAGTAAAGGCACCTGGGAGACCCTCCAGCAGCCTGCCAGTGCCTGAAGGGGACCTACAAGAAAGCCAAAATGGAAGGGGTTTTTTTTCCACAAGGGCATATAGTAATAGGACAAGGGGAGATGGCTTCAATCTGAAAGAGTGCAGGTCTATCTTAGGTATTAGAAAGAAATTCTTCACCATGAAGGTGGTGAGGCACCAGAACAGGTTACTCAGAGAAAGGGGCAGAAGGCCTCTGTGGGTGCAGGGAGGCACAGAGGTAGTGAAAGAGGGGACAGGCTACCCAGGAGAATTGCAGAGGTAATGGATAATTCCCACATTATCTAAGTGGGAATATATCACAGCACATGTTGCTATTGAGACAGCCACAAAACACAGAGCATCATCATACAATTCCAGAAACCTTCAACCCATACAGAGTAACCTTACCACTTCAGAAGGCTTCAAGCAACTTCCCTTCTTGTTCTTTAGCCCAGCCTTTTTATATTCTCATGGTTCATGCACTGCACCTGTGTGCCCTCTGTTCCCTTTGCGATTGGTCAGTGCCCCTGGGCACTCCATGGCTCGTTCCCTTCAATGCTGCTCACCTGCTGCTCACAGCTGTAGCTCATTGGGGATGAGGCTCAGCCACAGCCCCACTCCCAATCATCACAAACTGTGTGCCTACAGGAATGGACAGGGTTAGACAAACCAGAGCTCAGGTGGAGCTGGGACAGAAGGATATGAAGTTCAAAGACTGCATAAACAAGAGTGGTTCTGACTAAAAAAAAAAGCTAAGAAAATCACAGATTAATCATAGATTCATAGAAGGTTAAGGGTTGGAAGTGACATTAAAGATCATTTAGTTCCAACCCCGCTGCCATGGGCGGGGATTCCTTCCACTAGACCTGGTTGCTCAGAGCCCCACCCAACCTGGACTGTTTTGTAAGTGCAGCTCTGCTCCCAGAACCCACACATTCCCATCTTCCTCATCATGGTAGTCCATCCACTCCTCTGTGCAAAGCCATTTCCAGTGATGCCTCAGGTTTTAGCTTTTATACTTTTCAGATTCTTTAGTATACACTTCTGAGCTTCATATTAGGTGATTAGGTGAGCTCTCTTCACAGAGCAGGGAGACAAAACAATTCCTTCTCTAGCTGGGGACCAAGGACAGATGATCCAAACCTCAGGCCCAAGAGCAAAACAATGATGGACTGAAGAGAGAAAAACAAGAAGGATGGTAAGCTAAAACTGTAATTGGACAATTGACTCTAAAATGCAAATGGACCAGAGCTTATGGAAGTGAGAGACCCCGTGATCAGTTGTCCATTTTGTGGCTATTTTGGGTTCATCTTGGGTGTAGCCCTGGCCAGGCTCTTGTGCTGCCCAAGGTGTATCCACTGAGGCCTTTTAATAAATACCTAATTTCTTCTTTAACTCTCTCCAGCCTCTATTCTAGGTCAGCCTACACAAGGCATCACCAGTACTTCCCACCCATTATAGGGCTTAGACTCCGGTTTCTGCAATCTAAAATTCCATCAATATTCTGCTCATCCAGACCAGTAATGTGCAGTCTGGTGATCTCCTCTCAGAGCTCCTTTACTTGGTAACTCAGTGCCTCAAGGAGAGCCCTCCTCCCAGAGGGAAGGACACCCTCAGCACACCCCCAGGGAGAGGCACCAGGTACTACCTGGGCACTCCCTGCAGAGTTCCCTGTGGGTCAGTCTCGGGGCTCTCTGTGGTCAGGATGACCCCAAGATGTGTTAGAGAGTCTCTTTTCCCAGCCCAGCAGCTGAAGAAGGAGTCAGGATTCTTCTGTTCTGGTTTTCAAGGTTGTTTATTTGCTGTTATCTCTAACATTCTTTCTCTGACCCGCCGAGGTCTGTCTGGCAGGTCAGGTTGAGGCACACTGGCCGCTCTCAGAGTGTTATCTTTTTATCTTTTTTATCTCAAAAAGTGTTATCTTTTTATACTAAAAACTACATGTGCATTATTCACAATAATTTTCCAATACCTATCACCTATGTTAGACAGTCTATTTCTACTCTAAACCAATCCAAAAGTGCCACCATCACCCTGTAGATGGAGGCTAAGAAGAAGAAAAGAAGAAGGACAAGGCACGCCCAAATCCCTTCATCTTGGCTTCTGAACTCCCATTCTAAAAACTCAAAATTCTACTTTTCTATCTTGTAACAAACTATCATTTTACTTAAACTTTCTTGGCTTGTGAATCCTCATATAAGGTTCGTAATTGTTTTTTCCAAGGGCTAAAATCAAAGGCACAGGTGTTTTTGACTCTGTGCCAAGGTCTCTGAGCCCCCTGTCAGGGTCTTGAGTCCTCCAGGGCAGCCAGAGGAATTTCCTGGGTTCTGACAGGTCAGGGCCTCAGATACCCCCAGACAGCTGCTGACTTGTGGCAAGCCTGCACCATAGGTGAGCAGGCTCAAAGAGCTTTCAGCAGAGTTTCTAGAACTCCTTGAAAATAATAATAAAAAAAAATCTGTAGCAGCAACCAGTTGGAAAGAAAAAGTGCAGGCTCTTCCAGGAACTGCTAACAAAAGCTGACTGTCAGAGCTGGTAGAAGCAAAAGCCTCCAGAAGCCACCCCTCACCTGCAGCAGCAGGCTGCCAGAAGTTCCCCCAAGAAAGACAATCCCTGCAGAAGAAACATATGGAAGAAATTCCCTGAAGAAGAAGCCTGGAAACTGCTGTGACAACTGTTATATCTCTACTATCTGATTCCCTAGTTGCACTTAAGAGCAGGCACAGTGAGAACTAGTTGTTAGCACATGGGTGTTGTGAATCAATTTAAAGAAGAGGAGTTTTCTCAGAGCTAGACCACAGTCAAGTCTTGGGTGTTGGAAAGGGAAGAATTTCTTAAGGATTCTGGGAGTTCTTCACAACACAGAGAGCTGTTTAGGGAATGCTGACAACTAGAATTGAAATTGAAAACAAAAGGTGCAGACAAAGCCATGTGAGGTTTCTGTGCCTGTCACAACCACACCACAGAATCCCTGAGGACTTCTTGCAAGACTTACAAGACTCTCTACCAGTCCCACTACCACAAAAAGCTCTGAAAGTCATTGGGAAAGTTTATAGCAGTGTCCACACTGGCAGCCCTGTCAGATTTCCAATTGCCTGTAGCAGCTGGCTCTGGCATCTATTAAACATACAGGTAGTGAAAATACATAGAAATAAACTGCATATGGAAACAGCCAATGAATATGTTTATATGAGTGAGTAGTGCTGCACAAATAAAGAAGTTCTGAGGAGCAAAACAACTGTGCTGACAATGAGACATCAAAATTTCTCGTGCTTCAAGGGCTTTTACTTCAGTTCCATTCTGGTTTTATGAACTGCATGCTCTTGGCAGCTACAGCATGCTGGGTATATTCCTGGAGTGCATCTGTTCCCATGATTTCAGCTGAAAAGGACCCAGTTCATGCTTTCATACTCTGGGAGACTGTTCCATGACATGAACTGGCAGAAAAGAGGAGATTTGTTTCAATAAATTCAAACCCAAATGCTTATATAGTTATGCTCCTATTTTTCAGAAATGCAAAAGATTTTTCTAATCTCAACCCATCTAACTCTACAACCTTTTAATTGTTTGGACTCCTTGGATGATAATATCGGCCTGTTACAGACATTATGTAGTTTTTAGAGAAATTCCTTGTCCTTCCCAGGCTGGCTTGAGACACTGAGTGTAATGCTTTTATGGTTTGTTAGCTCAACTCTGCCCGTGAGCTGAAGCAGCCTGGCTATCCGTGTGACCTTGGAGCAAAAAACCCAGACATCCATGTAGGAGAGTGCTGAATGTGGCATACATAATGTGTTCTGGCTAACACTGAGCTGGCCATCAATCATTCATTGAAATTGTCCCAAAAATTAATGCTAGGAACCATTGCACCCTAAGCATGTCGTGCCAATGACAAACAAGATCTTTCAGGGTTCAGTGCCATCCCAACTCTTAGCACATTTAAAGTTTTGCAACTTAAACATGTGGTTTGCAGCATAGTTCCCTATACATTTCCAGCCACTGAGCATATCAGAGGGATGGGGTTGGATGAAAACTGGGTGGTCTGCTTTGGAATCCAGAGAAAAGCAAGATATAATATTGTTTATTTTTAAATGCTGGTGAGCTTTCCTCTCCAGAGATTAGACTCTCCACTCAATCCTCTTAATAAAGAACAAGCATCTCACAACTGTGTTCTACCAGGAAGAGCTCTCTCCCTGAGAGTTCACAAGAAATTATCAAATTATGCATTGTTTATATACAACTGTAGATATCTCTTAGGTAAAATTAATCAAACCAAGAAAATTAATGAAATAATTAAAATTGATGGGTTTGTAATGTACTACATTTTCCTATAACTATAAACAACTTTTCAAACTTACTGCAGGCTATGGGTTACTCAACTATATATTTGTTAGCTGAAAGCATTTTTAACCACAGGACATTTCCATTTTGAAATTCTGATTTAACTCTTCGGAAGAAGCAGTGAACAAATACTTTATATCAGACTTTCACCACTACACAGGTTCCTGTCAAATCTGTTTTAAGGATTTGGATTATGATGCATGAACTTCTCTTTCTTTTGTCATCCGAATTTATTGAGATGGTAAATAGGTACCAACTCTGTGCTGTTAAAATGCTCCTGCTATGGAAATAACTTGTATTTTCAATCCTTGAACAGTACTCAGATACCATAATGACACACAAAATATGAATATTGCATACAGAAATGATGGATGCTAGATCTTGGTATGTCTTTTCTGTGAAAGGCCTGTTACAGCATTCCTTTCTAGCTAAAATATCACTATAGCCACTGGCCTTGTCAAATCAGTTTTTTTACAAGCACTACCAGAAAGACCTTGAATTGCTGGAATAATGCCATTCAAACATTGTAGAGATTCTGTCTTTTTCATCTGCCCCACAGAAAACTTCAGCAGTAACAACTACCAGCAAATAAAACAGTACCCCAGCTTAAGAGAATCTCTTCAGGAGAATCTTTTCAGATGCTTGTACACTCTAGCAGTTTGTAGTTTAGATAATATGATGGAGAGTGGCAAAACACAGATCAGACAGTAAAAACACTCTTACTGTTGCTTGTGGACCTAAAAGAACAGAAGAGTCTAAAGGATAACTAAAAACCCTATTAAATATTAACACTCACAAAGGAGTTTCAGCTATTTCCCAGCATTTTTCCAACTGTTTGGGGATTTTCCTGTTGTTTCAAATCTCACATGGTGTTTTTATTTTCCCCCTGACACTGCACTGTGATATTGCCTCTTTGAAAATTACAGACAAAGTGAGACAGATGTCTTGAATGTGGAATTACCAAGGGAATAGTTTCTCAAGATGCTATGGGCAGGTGTAGATCTTAGGACTCTCTGCCTTCTCTGCTTTGGGAGATCTGTTAATAATGTGCATAACAAGTAGAGAAAATCAGATACAAAGTACTACAAATATCCAGGCACATTTGAGAAAAACACTGGGAGAGAAAGTCAAAGCAGTACTTGTGAATCAGCAGCTCTGCTGTTTACCAGGAGCTAACAGATGATTTTTCCAGAGAGCACAATATCTTTCTGTGGTGCCCTAAAATAAAAAATAAATTATTATGTCATAGACAGGTAGAAGAATTATAAAAGAAAGGCCTTCTGAAATCAGGCCTTGCTCTGCTAAAACTGCCAGAGCTGGCCTGTCATTTCCTCTAAGTGCAGCTAACAAGCAATTTGCAAGTTCCCATGTGAAGCTGTTTTGCAAATGAGAAGTTTGTTCAACACAACAATCTATTCTGAGGGTGAAAAACAAATGCACCTGTGTAAACAATAAAATTTGTTCCATGAGAACCCACAAGGGAAAAATGTAAACATATCTAGAGACAGAAAATTTGATAGACATATACAATAGCTCTTCCTGACCAATAAACTGAGTTTCACTGTGTTGCTGACCAGTTAGGTTTAACACAGTGCCTTCTGATATTTCCTACAAATATGAGCTTTGTGAATAAAGAATTGGCTTTCTGCATGAGGAAAATGGAGTCTTGGCTGATTTATTCCAACATTATTATAAATGTATTATAAACAATAAAGGAGGACATCTGTTTCTGTATTACTTTTTATAAGCCTAGTTCCCCCTGCCCCCCTTTTTAATTTCTGTCACAGGAGATTGGTTTCCCTTTCTTTTGTTGGACAGAAAATGCTAGAACTTATGAATAAATTTGTTGTGCTGTTGTTGTTTTACATCTTAATTACATGCAAAAGATTTTCTATGGTTTTTTTTTTGTATACATGATAAGTTTGAGCATATTGCTTATAATGTAATCAAACATAATCAAATATGTGGTTATTATCTGTAAGATAATGAATGAGGAAGAATGTGTTACTATGTTTTTAATCATTGTGGAATCCAGATGATAACATTAACCAAAGGTGTCTAGCTCAAGGGTTCTTTAATAACATCTGAACTCTTCTACAAATTTATACCACCAATTTAACTTAGCTCGCTGTGACTCATACAGGTCAGAAGAAATTAGTTTCTTTTGGAGAAATTTAGAGTTTCAAATATAAAACTTTTTAAACTTTTATTTCCTGAACCATAGACCTCAAATAAAATTTGGTAGCCGTAAAGCAGCAAGTTACTTTGTGCCAATATCCATGCACCAACTTTATCTCATTAAGATGGAGAACTTTATTTTATACTATTGATTTTTTGGTTCTCTTTCATAATTTTTATTGACTTAACACTGTCTTATTCTTCACATTATTAATTTTCCAAAAAAGCCTCTATTCTGGGTTCTGGCACAAGCCAGCTTGCCCTCTAATTAACAGTCTTCTTTTGCTACTGCTAATGAAATAGAAAATCCAGAATTTAAAAGAAGAAAGGTTACATCTGAGCCATATATACAACTCAGAAAAAATTGTCATGTTTTTGAGAGCTCAGGTGATGTCTGTGAAAATTTTTTCCTGAATTCATTTTATTGCCATCCCTTATCATTTCCTCTCATTCACAACTGTAAAATATACCTGAAAACACCAATAGGATTACTGATAGCTGTTACCATTGTCAACATTGTCATCATCAACTGCTCAAAAGATTTTAAGTTTCTTTTAACTTAAATGAGGAAAAACTGGCAAGATACAGAGTCCTGGTGTCATTCAACTGCAATCTCCATCACATATTTGATAACTATTATGCTTCCCAATTTTATTCAGCTCAGGAATCCAAACTCTGACCGACAGTATAAAAGACCAAAATTGTTTCCTGAAAAGTAGGCAATTAGATTTATCCCTGATGCCAAGAGAGGATCCAGTGTGGAAGAAACATGAGTCAAGGTGTCAAGCCACAAAACTACTGCACCCACCTAAATATGGTCTTGACTTGAAAGCAACCTGTAAAGAATTCTTGAATCAGCTATGTATGAATCAGTAATACACAAGGAATAGAGCAATTTAGGACAGTCAGTCATTAGCTATTTTGGTTGATGCATTAATCTTCTCAGAAAAAAAGGGGTTTTACATGTGAAGCAGACAATACACCAAGTAAGCAATGGGGTGAGGTGAGTGGCCTTGTAAAAGGAGAAAACTGGAAACAAGGGGAACATAAGGGGATTGGGGGAGAAGGCTGAGAAACAGGAAGGTAATTATATATGATGGGATACAGGGAAAACAAAGGATAAAAATGTGCTGCTAAAGACTAAAGAGGATGTGGCAAGGCACAATAAGACTCTAACCTCAACCTGAAAATATACAGTTTGGCATTTGGAGTCATGCTCCAATATTTTTGAACTCAGATCCACTGAGGCCACCTTGGAATTCCTCAGAGGAAGAAGGCTTTCCCACTCTTTGTCCTCAAGCAATTCCTTGCCTTCTCCATTCTGCTGCAAGATTGACAGGATGGATAACGGTATTGCTCATTTTTCAAGTATGCATTAATGCCATTGACTTAACTTGTCTATTTTGAAGAGCTATTAGAGCTCCTTTGTGCTGTATCTATAGGTTGTATTGTGGGTTGTCACTCCAGCACAGGCACATCCTGCACAGCGTTTTGCCTCCCTCACCCTGCTGCTATCTGGCTGTCAGCTTTATTGTAAAACATCAACAGGAAAGATGTGCGCCGTATTTTTGTCTTTGCAAACAGACCACATTATGTTAGGCTGCAAAATAATTACATGACATTCTCTGCTTTCCAAATTCAGGATTATCTGGCCTGTGCCTATGGCACTAATGCTACATCTGCTGGTGATATACATGACAGCAAGAGCAGGGGCTGATTTGCAGTCTCAGGAGCTATCAAAACTAGCAGCACTGAAAACACAATAATTATATTAATTGGCCAATGTCTCTACAGCACAAGCTTTAGCTTTGCCTTAGCATTTAATAACTTCTCTCATATATTGGTTATGTCAAATGTGAAGGGAAATCAGAAAGAACTCCTTAGTGTTTTGGCTTCACAGTAGGTACACTAAGAGCCAATTTGAGCTGGTCAAAATCTTTATAATGAAATATTTTCTTGTCAGAAGACATATTTCCACCAAAGTAAAAATATTCTGCAAGAATGTACTCATTCTGACAAATTTAATTCAGAAAAAAAATTGTGAAGCATTAAGATTTCTGTTTTAATATGGTTTTACTTCAAGAGCATATCTTTTACAGAAATTAAAAATTAGATTAATAATAATATCAGATCTATTGAAAAGAAATATTTGGATTCAATTAGGATTATCTTTTCAAGGAATCATAATGAAACGAGTTCAGAAGTCACAGAATTTTCCTTCCCACTGATTTTCAATTTCTGGTATTTTGCTGCAAACATGAGGTAAAAAAATTACCTCTACTACTCAGAAACACAAACAGGCATGTTAAGGACTTTTACAACACTTTACTCCAGAAAAGTGATGAAGTTTATAAGCTGATGTTCCTACTGAATGTTTCCTAGAACTCTGAGTAGATCCTAAAGTGATATAAATCAGAGAAGTCCACTGTGACCACAGCAGGCAGAGTTTGATGCAATCAATCATCATGAATGCTCAGGCTTTTCAGGTGCACTTGGTGCTGGACACTCACAGCATGTTTTATAAAGTCAGCACTGAAAGAACTTACCCTTGCAGCCCAGGTTGCTGTTCTGCTCTGTGGTGGGAATTTCTGGGAAGTCATTTCATCATCCTCTGTCCGCTGTCCTTCTGTAAAACTGAAATATTATTTTCCAACTCTTATTCATTCTAGATTCAGACCTTACTCTTGCAATTCAGCAATGCTGGCACACCATATAGAGCAAATTGGAAGAAGAAGCAAGAATATGTACTAAGTGTTTAAGAGTGGAAAACATCATCTAGACTGTAAACGAGAATTTAAAAAGTAATTTCTTCATTTAGAATTGGGTACTGAACTTGTACACTGAGATTACACTTCTCAAGGTGCTAACCAGTAAACTCTTCATAACTTAGAATTCTTAACTAAATAAATAATTCATTATCTCCTCCATTACTTGGCCATATGGAAACTAGAAAACCTCGTATCTCCACATCTCTTCAGTAATTCAGTGGTTTATATATATTTTTTACCCAAGTCTGCAAATTAAAACAGCGATGATTACAGATTCTATGTTGCAAATCAAAGCCTCCTTCACACTGGTTGTTTGGTTTTTTTAAAACTGCTTTTCATGTACAATGAAAGCTAGTCCATGAACACGAAGATTGCAGAGGGAAAGCTTTTGCAGAGAGGAGTGAATGAGATTTTGACTAAAAACTAAATGGGAAAACACCTTTACATACTCAATAGCTAACATATTCATCTATATAAAAGGATGTCTTGATGCAGAGCAACGTTGACAAGCCCTTCAATGGCGCACCAGAGAAGTGTTAGAAAGACAGGAACTGGTTTGCCATTACCCTGTAGACAAGGTGTCTGAACAATACTGATTATTTCTGATATATACTAATTATCAGTTTTGCCATTACAAGACATTGTTTGAGTTTCACCTAGTCTGCCCTTGTCAGAGGGGCAAAGGACACTTACTTTATCCCAGAAATTACCAAAATTAGATTCTTAGCTAATTAATTAAGTCTCACTTGTTATGGGAAGCTGCATAGACTAGAATTTGATGCTCTCTGTTAGCTGTGTTTCTGACTAAATACTGGTTCACACCTATGCAGGAGCAAAAAAAAAAAAAGAAACAAGTACTAGGTATAGAATATAGCACTGTTAGAATATAGTTAGAATACAGCACTGTTTGCTGACAAGAGAGACAAATACATGCCATTTGGTGGTGTTCTAAAACACTCAGCAGCAGAGCATCTACAATTCTGACACTGGTTAACACACATTACCATGTGGAGCCCAGTGACAGCCTCTGCTAAACCATCACACACACTCTGGGTACCTCCCTTCCTTCATCTCCAGGGCCACGGGAGCTGCTCAGCAGATCTGCAGTTTTTACACACCCAAAAGTGATGTAAATGGCCTAGGAAGGTACACCTGGGACTCCAGCATGTTTCTTTTGTAGCATTTGTTAAGGAAAGAGAAAAAGGGATATTTTTGGTAGGAACTATAAAAATTGTGGAGGTGGGGGAAAAAAGTCAAAGGAGGATTAAAAGATATTGTTTGAAAAAATATTTTCTCTAGGCAATAACCTTCAATGTAAAAAATTTCCACAGCCTGAATCTTTTTCCCCATTGGCATATCTATACAAATCAAATTCATGCTATCCTAAATCATCTTAATATCTGCACAGGACTTAATTTGCTTAAATCTTCTTTGCCTCTGATTTTCCAGCTACCTTTCTTAGCTACAGAACAACCTAACGCTGCCACAAGTGTGCTGAACTTTTAGAGAGTAAACACTGTACTAGATTTTAATAATACATCTTCCATTCCAGGTATTAAATAGGTAACAATCTAATTCAGTAATAATTCAGGAGAAATAAAGAAACAAAACCAGAAAAAGTGTATAAAACTATATTGTATACATGCATTGCAGTTAGTGATGAAACCAAACAGACCTAACAGTAAGTTCAGTGGTTTTAGTAATGCTCATCAATATTGTATCAGTCAATAGATTTATAAAATACAAATAAATATAAAAAATGGTGTCATGCTAAAATATCCCATAGGTCAGTATCAATACCATATCAATACCAAATCAAAAAATGAATGGTGACAGTGGTATCATGCATATTTTTCATTGTGGGACCTAACAATAAGAAATACTTGAGGGCCAGTTTCAGTCTGGACATACAGGAAAATGAGATTCAGGATTTCATTTTCTGCAACCATGGAGATTGATGCATGTTATTCTAGTACTCAATAAAATAAGGCCTGAGAAACCAGTGGATTTCACTGAAGGCTGAGTTGCCTTTCTAATTAGGCTACTCACTAAAGCTTTAGTGCCACAGAATGACAACTGTTTGTCTACACAGGCTTAAATAGTGATGTTTTCAGTCAGTGCAATTATTTCCCTTCCTTTGCTGTAATCCCTCCTAAACTGTGCTTCAAAGTTTGAGAGGTATCTCACCCCCTACAGTAAAAGGAAGCTAAGTCTGAAGTTCAATTTATTATTGTCTACCATAGATATCCTCATCTTGCAGTAAATTAATGGAAAGGATATGTTCAGCTTGGTTAGCCCAGTGTAATGCAGTTATATTCTACTTCCTGTAGCCACTAATTCATTAAATGCCACTGCTGGCTGTGTCCCTACATCCCTCAAGATGTAGCTCTGGTACAATAAGTTCCCAGGAAAACCTTTGAACACAAGTTTTTAGTTATGAATACTGGGGGTGGGTTTCTTTTTATTTTTTTTTATTATTATTATTCACATGGTGAGACACTCACAAGCAACCAATACAATCTGGAATTCATATAGTTAAAATTTTGTTCAGAAGTCAATGTTGCTGGCATTATTGAAAAGATAGAAAAATATTATTTCACTTTCTCCTTGGCTATGTAATTACACATAAGTAATAATTTGAGCTATTTTTTACTTGCTACAACAAGTATTGAATATCTTCTTTAATGATGAACTCGATAATATAGAAATTGGGAAGGTATTGATAGGCTCAGAAAAGTGTTTGGGCAAAAGAAAACACTCCTAATGAGCAAAGTCAAGAACTATTGCTTGTGAAATTGAGATTCTAGCCATCTAATCAAATAATTCCAAATCTAGTAATTATAGACAAATGAGGGAATAAAAAAAAGAAAAAAAAAACCAAAACCCTCCCTAACAATAGAATACTATTAGATAAAGAATCTCAATAATAATAGAGATAAAACAGGTATACAGAGAATTCCTTGTGCAAAGTCATTCCCTACTGTCATGGCACACCCTCCTACTATTTTTCTTTGTCCTGAGGTTATTGGCTAAACTTTGGGGGCAGGAGGAGTCTGACAGAAAGTCCTTAGAGAAAAAGATTTGTTGAAGGCAGGGGTTTCTTTCTCCTCTTTGGTGGCAGGAGGATAACTTCATCTTCCTCACTCTGGGGTCCAATGAGGGGTATTTTTATGTCTTTTTATCTTATCACTTTTCACACTTTGCTTTTTTTCCTTGCTCTGCAATTCCATTTTGCAGTTCAATGTACTGCATATGGAGTGTTTTACATATAACTGATACTTACTCTAAAACTCTGTACTGTCCAACCCACATGCCTTTTTTTCTCTACTTATCATCAAATGAATAAAAGTGAGTTGTTTCCTGAGGTCTCCAGGGTCACCATGTTGCACTCACATTCCTCTACACTGCACCAGGTCCCAGATTTCAAACCTCTCTTGCTATGCCATGCCCATACTCTGTATTACTTCATTATGTGAAGATTATAGATGTTTTTCTTTTCCATGCAGAAAAATCTTCATTTGTAACTATCATTTACACAAAAATAAAGAAATCTTTAAGTAGATCAAGACAAATCCCAAGGAGAATCAGTCCAGAGACCTTGTTCTGGTTTCAGCTAGGATTGGTAACATGCTCTACCATCCTAGACAGCATTTCAGTTTTTGGGATATGGATGCAGAAAACTTTAGTGAGCTTTGTAAGGAAAAAATGACTGGTGACAAGCTGGACAGCTGTTAAACCAGGCAATAACATCACTTAACTTAGCCTGGTGGTAATAGAAGGTTTAAAGGAGGTACCAGCCACTATTCCACTCCAGGAGAAAAGTAACCTCATACCAATAAACTGCTGACAGCCCATGAAAACAATTATCTTTAATTTCAGCTATGAAACAAACCCACAGACATCATTAAATATTGGAACTGCTTGTGTCATTTCAGATACATGTGGTTCAAGGGAATATCTTCAGGAAATGGTTTGATATTTGACTCACCAAGATCAATGCAGTTATGCAATTACCAAGAACATGTTTACACAGTGTAATACTTTGAACATATTTTCCTAGAATTCACAGCAAAACCAATTTTGCAATGAAATATAGTGCTTAATAAAGGCTGGAATTCTGCTTTGGGAACATTTTCTTATATAAACATTCATAATAGCTCCTAGGATGGAGGTGCTACTAAAACAGAAAGAAAAAAAATAGTTCAAGCAAGCCATACTTTTTCTGTTAAAGTAAAATGCCAATAACCTATCATGACTGTGATGGTATGACTCACTTTAATACTGACACATATAGATCCCACAAACCACAGAAACATTTGGGCTGTTATTTTTAATGGCCTTTTAAAGACACAAACAATAAAAGCAAACAATAAAACATCTTTATTGCGTTGCTGTACTTGGCAAAGGGACTAGAACAGCTTTGGATGATGGCTGTGCTGGGTCTGGCTGGGATGGAGTTAATTTCCTTCACAGCAGCCCATGTGGTGGCATGTGCTGCATTTGTGGCTAAAATGGTGTTGATAAAGTGCCAAAGTTTCTGCTGCTGCTGAGCAGTGGTTGCACATCATCAGGATACTCTCTCAGGCCAGAAGGCTGCAAGGATGAGCAACAGTTTGGGAGGGGACACAGCTGGGACAGCTGGCTTCAGCTGGCCAGGGATAGTCCACACCATACAACATCATTCTCATCAGTAAAAGATGTAGGAAAACAGTGTGGGGGGCAAGGATTTAATTAATAAACCAATTATCTTCTACAGCAACTACTAATACTACTAATACTAATGCTGGACATTGCCTGCTAATGGGAATAAGAGAATAAATCAGCTCATCTTGCTTTGCTTCTGTGTGACCTTGGCTGTATTCATCTCAATCCTCAAGCTTTCCCAGCCCCTCTGCTGTTGGGAAGAGGAGAGTGAGACTTGCAGGGTGGTAAGCTGAAGGCCAGGAAAGGCAGACCCACTACAACACATTTATTTAAAAGTAGTGCAGCAATTGCCACTGTTTTCATGTGCCACAGAGAAAAGAATAATCTTATTACACACTCTTGATAAAGATTCTCTAGAAGCAAGCCTGAACATAATTTTTTTTTATTTATAAAACCATAATATAGAAATATCATACTGAGAGTAAGAAATGTAGGAACTGTTCTTTTAGGGCTTCTTTACTAGAGTTGAACATGAAGTTATTTATAATTTTATACCAGAAAGCAAAACCAAAAATTTAGCTGGGTCAAATCCCAAAGTCAATTACGAAGCTCCTGATTACTTCAGGTTGCAAAAATTACTCTCTACAAGACATGAATCAGAAATGAAGGTGGAAAAAGTCTAGAAGTTACCCAGATAATATAAACTTTTCCAGATCATTATATATAGTTTCTCTCATCCTCAATTAATCTGGGACCTGTTACAGATCATCCAAAATCAGAAGAATGGCTGTGATTTTACTGCAGCACCCAGGACCACACCAATCCATTCAAAGATCAAGAAGATGCATGTTTCTTTAAGTTTGTCCAGTGTTAATTATAAATTAACATTAAAATACATCATTTGAAAAAAAGAAGTTTTTATCCTTAAATGATCCTGATGTTTTCAGCAAGCTCAGAAAAAGAACTTTCTCTTTTCTAACACATCTGATAATTGTCAAAGTTCTTGAACATTCCTGAAATAGGCTACTTTAGCAAAAACTAGCAAGATGGTATGGAGGTCAATAGATGGTAAACTAATATTAGTTTTTTTTCTTGTTGTAAGTCATGTTTCAATTGCTTTGACAACAATTCAGCTTCAATTTCAGTTTCCATTTCACAGACAGGAAACTGAGTCAGAGGGAAGTCATTCAGCCACCATTTGCTAAACTAAGAGAACACAGGATATAATTTGGGATAGGCATGGAAAACAGGGAAGGTATCCTGGATATCAAACCAAATCTTTCACTTACATCCCTACAGTGTGGGGGCACAAGCAACCCAGATCTAACTGCTGCTGTTTGCTCTTTGAGGTAAATGTCCCTTTATCTTTTGGGGATTCTTATTTTTCTTGGGTGGAGGAAGTGAGAGGAAGCTTAGGGAGAGCTTCCTGCCATTTTCAGTTTTCTGGTCTTATTTTATGAATTGAAAGATAATCACTCAGGTATAATTTTGAACTGCAGGGGTGTGTGTGTTTGTGTATCATATATATGTATCATATATATATGCATAAGATGAAAAGAGAAAAATCCCAACAATTTTCCCCACATTCTAGTCAAGACTAAAACCTACCTGCCACTTGTGATGTCTTATTCAGTCTGAATAAAAAAAAGTTTACTGCTCAAACTCAATATATTTTGTGCTGATATTAAAGAGGCTCCTCTTCCTACATCACAGGAAATACCCTTAAATTAGGCAAAAATCTTAAGACCCAGAATCTTTCTGGTGAGCTGTCCTTTGTTGGACTTCAATGTAAATGGGCCCTCCTGATTTGTGAATGGCAGGATGGGAGCTCACAACTCACTGTAGCTACATGAAGAGGGAAAAATAAAAAGAACAACTAACCACTCATGCACTCACTTTGCAGAAAAGAATTCTGGAACTAGATCATAGAAATGGTAATGCTTCAAAAATATTCATTAAAAAATCCCTCAATTATCTTATGTAGTTGCCCCTTATAAAATTTCAGGTGAACTGCAGAGGCATACAGCAAGAATGAGATGGGAAAAACTGTATGCATTTGGTCTAATTTTCTACATCCTTGTATTTTTATAGTAATTTATGTCTCTGAATACACAGGTACAAAATAGTTCTAGTAGCAATGGCATTTTTACATACTTTAGAGTGATACACATGAACATATATGGAGTATTGGTATACTAAAGACTGTGGAACAGATTTAAAATTGGAGTGTTCTTCCACGAAAAGTTCTAAAGGTTTAACAATTATAATGTTTTACTTCTGCTCTACTTCCCTACTGGTACCCAGTTAAAAATGATCTAAAATTTTAGATTCCCTTTTCATATACCTTTGCTGAATGCAAATATAAACTATTTTAAACCAACAAAACTGAGAATTTCAGGTGCATTGATTGAAAAGAAACTAAAGAATGGGTCATGAGTATGGCAGTATAATGGATATCTCAGAAGGTCAGAAGGACTCTCTTCTAGGTCTTCCTTTTTTTTTTTAACATATTTTCTTAACTGATCATGTATTCTTTTTCTTATTAAAAGAAAATAAAATAAGCCCATAAAGGAAACATCCTTTCCCCCAGCAGGTATTTTGACATTAATACAAAGTCTTCCAGAAAATACCCACTTATACAGAGTGGCTTTGTAGGAGCAGATTATCTGACTGAGGGAAGGACTATACTATTTTTTTTTTCAAGATTAAAAAAAAAAGTGAAAATAAATGCAGTTAATACAAGCACAACAAAACAATCTGTCAATGTTTTAGAATGGTGACATTCTAAATGTCATCATAACAAAGCTCTCATCACAACAAAGTTAAAGAGAAGAAAATGAAAGAAAGGAATTTTCTTATTTTTTTAAAAAATGGGGTACCCTGCAACTGGTTACAAAGATGATGTTCTTAAAAATCAAACTAGGATTCTACATAAACTTTCCCACATATTTTAACCTATTTAATATATTTCTCACTTTTTTACATATTTCATTGTTTCCAGCTTAAAATTTTCTTCACTGCCAGAAATGTACTACTTGAGAATAATGATTTTCAGCATAGATTAGCCCAAATAAGAGCTAGCCTGTGACCAGAATGCTGACATTGCCTTTTTTCCATGAGCACCAAGAGATAGGAATAGAAGTCTTATTTGAAGAATTATATTTAAACGTACTTAAATAATTCTGCTGAGCTTTGCTTACCAGAGCACCCATATATTTTCACAATAAAGAATTTGTATAGCATATTCTTTAGTTACATTTAAAACATGGTAAATTTCATAAGCTAATAATTTTCAAACTTCAAAAGCAAGCAGAATATAAAAAGAAATTGCTGAAATGTTTGAAAATACCTTGAAATATCTTCACATATCCATGTTTATTTCAGAATTCCTTTATAATTCTATTACACTGTTTGCAGAATAGAGTGTCTTCATTTCTACAAGAATTTGTTCTGATTGCCAGATCAGTCACCTCTAAATTTGCTTTAATTTACGTATTTTCCTTCCCTGAAATTTTATTATCATTGTTTGATGTCATAATGGATTTTAAAGCTATCTGTGCAAGAGAAACATGGAAATTCCAAAGTATTTTTATTATTGAGGCCTGAAGACTATGAAACTGTAGAGCAGACAATAATTTCTCATTTTACACAGTTTGAGTTTTTCCTTCTTTGCTATATAATTAGACATAACTATTTCCATTATAAAATACATATTTTGTACAAAGATAAATAATTATTTTCCAGTAGAAAACGAGGACTGAAATAAGTAAAGGTATTTAATGTCCTAACTGGGGTATTGTGAACTAGACAAATTGGAAAACATTAATGAAGAAAAATTTCAAAAATAGTTGTCATGCTTACAGATATACGTGGTGACAAAATGAGAGAAGACATCTCTAAACTGAAAGAGGGTAAATACATATTAGATATTAGGATGAAATCCCTTACCATGAGGGTGGTGAGGCCCTGGCACAGGTGAACCTCTGGATGCCCCATCTCTGGCAGTGTTCAAACCAGGCTGGATGGGGCTCTGAACAATTCAGTCTGGTGGAAGGTGTGGAAATAGATAATATTTAAGGTCCCTTCCAAGCCAGGCCATTTCATATCTATAACCCAAATTTAAATCTGTAGAATTTATACTGTATAATGGGGAAATTCTGTGCCCCACCATTGGGCCAGCCCAACCCAATCCATGGAGCCTTGTTTCCGGAAGAAAGGAGCTGGACCTCTCACCTGCATAGCACAAGGCATAATAGGGCCACTAGGTGGGATCAAGATGAAATCTTGCATCTTCTCCCCTTCAGTGGTCCCAGTGTGACTCCACAAAATTTGTTGTAAAGCATCACAGAGAACTGAAAGTGTCTAGAATAAGGTGCTACCTGAAGTATTTCACTGTGGTGCTTATCCATCAACAGCATTCCCATTTCACAGAGCTCCTAAATGTGTGTTAACTTTCATAAAAATACAAAACAGCTTAGTCTTCCCAATAAATAGAGATCACTTAAGCACATACTTCAATGTATTGCTTAATTAAGCAACAGATCAATTACTAACATTACATTTCTGCAAATAAAATGACAAGGTTATGGCCTGGGATACGTTTGTTGTTCTGGGAAGGAATGTTTCTAAAGAGACTGTAGAGTCTTTTGGGTAATATAAGCAAAACCTTCTTTTCTTATTCAATAAATTAAATAAAATTTAAAATAAAATAATAAATTATTAATTCATTTTTAAAAGGATTCTGTAATTTCTGTGAAGACAATTTGTGTTCTCATCATGATGTAAACAAGCAGGAGTGCTGTTCTGTGCCTGGTGCACTGAGAACTTTGAATTCCAAAGTATTTATTGGGCAGATAAATCATATGTAACTGTTTTATGGTCAGCAGTATCAAACTGACACAAGATACTTCTCACCTAACAAATCTTCATTAACACATTTTGTTATACAATTTGATTATTCTAAAAAAAAATTGAAAATTAATTTAATTTCATCTGGTATATACTTTTACCATACATATATATTACCTTAGAAAACACTCCCACATACATATCCCTACCAACACCCTATTTCAAGTACGACATGTTAAAAAGGCTCTTCCTGTCCTTTTTTTTCTTTTTTTTACCTTTTTTTAACTTCATAGAAAACTTATCAGACATATTGGAGTTTGTTATATCTTTGGCACACTGAAAAAAAAGAAAAAGGCAATTTTTAGATATTTGTCTATCCTTTTTCTGCAAAATTATCACTATTTCTGCTTTTCATAGAGTTTTGTTAATCCATCACATCCATTTACCCAAGCTGCTGCCTCTGACAGATCTAATGAATGACACATTTTGTATCGCGTTGACTTGTAAAATATTTAAAAAACAAGGACAGGATTGACTGAGGTCAGTAAAAATAAATAGCTTATCTCTGTGCTACATCTCCTTTTCCTTCCTATATTTTTCTTGTCAAAGGCATCAGTAGTGCTTCATTTTCAGAGTCACAGTTTAGAAAGTCTGAGGATTTAAATGTCACCCTTCATTATTGTTTGATGTGATAAAGGTTTCATGCCACAGATTTCCTGAGTAAGGATAACTGTTTATCCAATTCTTTTAGGAAAAGTATTAATTTTGCTTCTTAAACCGGTTCTTTATCAGAAGTCTTTTGTCCTTTGTTACATACACTATTAAATAGATCTTATGAGACTTAAAGTTCATCTACAAAAGTATTTTATGTGTTTTCTGAAATGTCCTTTACGTGTTTCACATTTAAATTCTTCCAGGTAAAGGCTTGATAACTTTTCCCAATAGGAGAGATGGTGGTTAGCTAACACAGTGAGTTAACTTTAAGACATTCAGAACCATATGCTCCCATGGTCTTCATAATTAAAGTAGAGAAGGAAAGGAAAGGAAAGGAAAGGAAAGGAAAGGAAAGGAAAGGAAAGGAAAGGAAAGGAAAGGAAAGGAAAGGAAAGGAAAGGAAAGGAAAGGAAAGGAAAGGAAAGGAAAGGAAAGGAAAGGAAAGGAAAGGAAAGGAAAGGAAAGGAAAGGAAAGGAAAGGAAAGGAAAGGAAAGGGAAGGGAAAAGGAAAGGAAAAGGAAAGGAAAGGGGAAAGGGAAAGGAAAAGGAAAAAACCAACAACAAGAACAAAAAAAATAAACAAGGGAAAAAACTCAAACCCCTAAATTAAAAAAAATAAAATAAAAGTCTTTCTCTCCAAATTCAATATATGAGCTAAAAGAGCTTTACTCAGAATCCTGCTGGGCCAGGCAATAAAAAATGGCCAAACTAATCAACAGTTTTGTGTACCAAAAAGCTTGTAGGACATCCAGCCTGCATCTCTCCAGCTGGGAAGAGTGATGTTCATTTCAGCTCAGCCCACAGTGGGTGGGGACACCCCATTATCTGAAGGGGTCTGTGCAGGGCACATCCTTCCATCCCAGAGAGGCAAGAGAGGTTCTTAATACAAATGCCTCCTTTGGGCACTGATAATTGAGTGGGATAAATGGAGGTTTAGCCCTAATAAAATGTTTCTTCCACAATACCAGTCCCAAAACCAGCAAGAGACAGCGAGTTTAAAAAGGTAAAACATATATCCCATGCATGCTAATTATTCCAGCCAGGATTTCTGGCCATTCTTTAGGCAAGGAATGTGGTATAGAATGAAACTGTATTAATTGCATGAACAGAAGCCTGCCAAGGCACGTGCCATTTTAATAGATTTATATTTTTTAATCTAACTTTCAGTATTCTTGGTATTCTCCCTCATCCACAGTATTCCTTTACTCTGAGATGTGCATTCTCACTCACAATCCCAGAGTTTCAACCCCAAGATATTTTGGGTTATACAGGCAGGCAAAACCAAAACCTTACAAATTCTTAAGATTATGATTGCAGCTGAGGCAGGACCTTACACCGGGGGGTGTGGAAATAGTGTAATTTTCTACCTCTTTGTTTCTTGCAAATATGAATACTTCATATATAAACACTTCTAAGTGTCTGCAATTAAAGAAAGGTAAATTGTGTTTGATTCCATTATGGGTAAAGACATTTAACTTTTACTAAAATTATGGCTGCAGAATTTTGATGGTTTGCTTTCCTTTTTCTTACAAGTATGCCTTTGAATCCTGTGGAAGACTAGAGAAGGATTTCATCAGGGATCCTTCCAAGCTCCTTCTCTTGTTTATGGCATCTTTATAAGCAGCATTATTAGTGTTGGAAAGCTTTCCTTGTCTGCATTTCTATTCTGTGAAGTTTTCATAATTAGGTATGTATAATTAAGATTTCCATTAGGTGGTTTTTTTTTTTTTTTTAAATTCCCTGTGTCCCAATAAAAATGACAGATAAATGCCTTGAGACTGTTATGCCTTAATTGTTCCCCAGGAGTTAGATTACTGAGTTAGGACCTGATTCATACACATTTTATGCACCATTTCCTTGACTTTTTTTTAATAACATTTTGCTCAGAAACTTAATATTACCGAGAAAAGTGCCAGTACTCCTTATTTATGTAAATCCCTTGGGAATAGTTGCCATGTCTTCCCTCTGCACCTCATTATGCACTACATGCATTCCAAAGAAGAGGAAGAATCAGCTGCAATAATCCAACTAACCAAATATTTACAGCTTTTTGTTGTTATTTCAACCTTTCAGATAAATCATGCCATGGGTTTCAGCAGCATATACCTCAAAAAAGTCACTCTGAATACACATCAGTGTAAATAAAACCAGATTTTGAATACTAAGAGGCAGCCATCAAAAGAACGATCAAGAAAATGGGAGCACACGTAGCAGCCTGTTTTTCAGACTTTATAAATATTTCATCATAAGACTTAGTCACTATTATGCAGGGGTGAGCTGCTAAAAGAATATTAAAATAATTTGCTTAAGAGTCAGACACAGAGTTAGTACAAGTCATTTTGCTCCTCTTTTCCATGGAAATCAAACAGCAATGGGAAGAAGAGCTTTTCTCACAGCCAGTAGGGGTAATGCAGCTCCCAACAAAAATGCTGGAGTTGGAAAGGGTCATGGTGCAACCTTGCTCTAGGTGGAATGAATCACTTCCATACCAGCCCTGCTGTATGTGACAGTATTATTAGTGCAACACAGCTGGAAAAACCAGTCATGACATACTTTACTGGAAAGCATTTTTTTCATTTAGCATAAACCCAGCAAATTTACTTCCTTTGCCTTTTCTGATAACTTGCCTGCCACTTCAGTGTCCCAAAAATCTAGAGGCTGTCAGCCTAAAGGACACTGAACAAGGCAGAATTACTTGCTGTACTCCTCTGCTTTGGAGAACCATTCCAGTTAGACAAAGTCTCCTTTTCTGCTCCGATCAAAAAAAAAAAAAAAAAACCACCAAAAAAATCCTTCTGGAGAATTTCGTTTTGTTGCCCTCCGAAAACCCTTAGAGTTCTTCTTTGTCAAATGTAGCAGGCAAAGATATTGGTGATAGTTTTGTTTCTCCCAAGAGTGAAGCTGTGAAAGGATTCTGTGTCCTGAGAACAAATTCTCAGTGAAATTTGTTCATTATACTTGGCTGTTGGAATGCAGTTAGGTCAAACAAACCTTTTTTAAAAACAAGCTAGCTCCTTGCAATGAAAAATAGCAGTGAAGTGGAATTTAATACATTTTTGTTGGGTGGGCCATGCGTTAAAAGACATCCAATAAAGAAAAGAAATAAATCTTTTGGTTGCCCAATATTATGTGGCCAAAATAAAGGGATAAAGTACACAGAAAATGTAACTTTTTTCCTCCCCCTATTGAAAAACGGTAAAACTTGCTTCTTCCTCTATGCCAGGTTTTCCCAAGCTCTTTTCCTTTTCTCTCCCTTCATGCAAGGTAAGGATAGCTCAAAAGAGGCTGTAACCCAAAATGCTTGGGATACCAAAAACCCCAGTAGGACATTATAAGAGGTTACAAATGTACAGGGAAATATTTACATGCAAATAAAATAACACCAAAAAACGAACCAACAAAAATAAAAACCTCCCAAATCACCTGTTTTTCATCTCTGCGCCATATAGCACTTCACATGTTTCTGCTACAAACACATGTGGACTTTTTTGAGGGTCATGCTTCTTCAATATTCTTTTTTCCAGAGGCTTTAAAGAGGTTGAATCCTTATGATTCACTCACCTGAGAACCTCTTCAGAAGCTTTCAGCTGAACTCTTGCTGAACTAAAGCTGCAGAGGAAGAACAAATGATCTATTCTTTTTCTAAAGAAACTGAAAATTATTCTTTACTTGGCCTTCTAGATGCAATTTAATAAGATTTTTTTGTTTGTTCGCTGTAACTGGCAAATGCATGTTCAAAATTAAAAGCTTGGGATGTATTTTTGCCTGTGAACACACATATTTGATACTTAAAATTACCATGTATTCATTGCTTCCCACCCTTGCTGTTGAAGCTTTCCATTCCTGAGCAAAAGAGGGAAAATTAATATCCCCTGAGGATGCATACAAGTGTTTATAACTATGACTATGACAGTTACTAATAAATCTGTAATAATTAACCTACGTCTTTAAAGCAAGTAATTACATCCTTTTTCCCAGCCCCCCCAAGCTGTACATTCATACACAGCTTTTGAGGAGTTTAAGCTATTCTTACCAAAAACAATAACTCATAGAAGGCATCAGCACCTCTTATGCAGAGAAACATATTGCAAAAAATGTTACAGGCTTCTTGAGTTCCTCCAGGAACAATCCTCCAGATTTTCATTTTTTCCAAAGGAAAATCTGAACTAAACCCTTAAGGAAAGAAGGAGCTTGCTCTCAATTGTCTCAGGACATTCTGATTCTCCTGGAACTTAAATAGTCAAGAGCTTATGCCTTCTTTTTCTATTTTTTTTCCATTTTTATGTTCAGCTTTTTAAACAATAAGGGGAAAAAAAATCAAACACTGTGTACCCTAATATCTCTTTACTTGCTATCAGACCTTCTAGAGTCCATAACTTATTTGACTGTGAACAAAAGTCAATATTATCTATAAGTTTTTGGATTTAATTTCAGGAAGGACCGTTTATTGCCATGTTATTTAACATGTGTGTGTACACAATCTCAGGAAAACAATTTTTTTTTCTTGGAAAATATAAGTATTTATGTTCATCTTATATTTTTATAGAAAAATCATTATTTATATTCTAGACGGATTCTTTAACTGGAACAGGAGATTACTTCAGAAGTTTACATTCAGAACCACATAAATTTGGAAAGAATGCTCTTCTAGAGGTTAACTGCTCATGTGATGGAATTGTGCAGTAAGATTTTCAACAATGTTAAAGACACCTCAAAATGTCCTTCTTAGAAGAATAGTCAGGAATACAGATGTCTCAGAAGTTAAAATCATTGGCACCGTAGTATTGCCCAGGTGACCTCAAAGTGGAAGTGATGATTTTTTAAAAAAAATCTGGATCAGAAGGTGATCATCTGCTGGTAATTATATATTTAATGTATTTTTTATTGACAACATCTTTTTTTGGAGAGAAGGTGAAGGGGGTAGGGTACCCATTAGGCAATTATAATGATTATAATAATATAATTACAAGTCAATGAGTTTAAAGGGAAGTAATAAATAAATGCCTTCTACTAGTACTAAAAATAGTTTAACCCTCTTTTAAAAAAAGTCGAGTTTTAGGTGTTTTTTAGTAATCTCTTTGTTAAGCTTTCTCATTTGATGCCTACAAAGAGAACTGAAATGCATTCCTAATAAGGAATTATTAGTTAGATAAGGAATGCATTTCAGTTCTAGTAAATATTAAAACATTAATTAAAATATTAAAATATTAAAAACAAAAAAAACCCAAACAAACAACCAAAAAAAAAAAACCAAAAACCAACAACTTTTTTATCCTTAGTACCATGTAATTTTTAGTGGCTACCAAAATTTTTCTCTTTCCAAATAGCCTTCCATGATTGGGAAGTTCACAAGACAGGTAAAATATTATAAATCTTGATTGATAGAGTGTGCTAATGCACTTGTCTCTGTCAGATATCAGTCAGTGATAAAAGCAGAACAAGTAGCTTTAGACTTTGGGCAAGAGCAATGTGTCTGTGTTTCACTCCAGGCAAATCTGGTGCAATAGTGGCAGAATCTGTAAAACACTGGAATTTTCCTAAATGCCTATGCCATCAGTTTACAGCTAAAGAAAACAAGTACAGTACATGAAACACTACTTGAGAGCTGCAATCTTGATAAGGAATAAAATCTTTGGTTTGATTAGAAAACACTACTTTATTGAGGTAGCCTGTTCAGAAGGAAAAAAAGTCAGTCTGAAAAGTCTCTCCATTAACAACCATTTGCAAGAAGTCTTGTAAATGCTTATTATAAAAAAGGGAATTATTTTTTTCTTATTGAAAGGTCTTAAGAGTAACTACTTCAAGCTTAAATTAATTAGTTCAAGTGATTTATTTAGAAACTAAAATATTTTGCTCAACAAATATTTACTAATATCGGACTGAAAGAAAAACGTTGAAGCCAAGCTTCCACAGAAATGATTTTTGAAAAATTTCCATTGGCTCCTGCTCCATTGTCCTCCTTACAATAGAGTGCTATAGCAGAGTTCCCATCACAGAGCTCATTGAGCCTCCACTTATTACAGTAAGTGCCTGGCTGATTATTTCGTGCGAGCAGCACATTGCACTCGCTGCTCTTGAACTGGCACTGGCAGTTCACGGCCAGGTTAGGAATGAAGGGAGCCCTAAATTGTCTGATATGTGTTCATACACACAGAAATTGCTTCTGCCCTCAGTTGGAGTGTCTCAGTAAACTCTGGAGCCTGCTTGGCTTAAATGAGGAGAAAACTGCTAAATTATTTTTAAGAATGATGTGCAGCTGCTCAGTTTGGAAATCAGCTCTTCCCTGCAGGGCCTGCAAAGCCCAGCTGTGTCAGCCTGGGCACAGCTAACAACTCCTCTGCTCCCACGAGGAAAAAACAGCACTCACCAAGGGTGGGAGGATGGGGGCAGTGCTAATTACTTTGTATTTTAAAGACATATCCTGCTTATCATCTCCCATGTGCTATATCTTCATTTAAAGTGGGATAAATCGCCCTGTGTGGCATTGCTGGAGATCACAAGGGCAACCAAAGTACAGGACGGATATTTTTCATACTATCTCTGTAAAAAAACAAAAAGCCAAAATAACCACCCCCCCAAAAAGCCCCCAACAAAATAAAACACAAACCAAATGAAATAAACAAACAAACAAAACTTCCTAACAAAGCCACCCAAGACAAACTCAGCTTCATGACTCTGACTACAGTTTGAATATCCTCTGCAAAATTTCCAGTACCTTTTTTTCTGTGATAAAGAACAACTGATCTATGGCTTGAGAGTTAACTGACTCTGGAGTCAGATTGTGAGTCATTCTCTAGATGATAATTCAACATTAAAGGTGTTTGTAAAGAATCTTTAAATATCTATTTCTGTAGAAAAGTCTGCTACTGTTTTCTAATCCCCTAGTAAGTAAAAGGAGCCAATATAAAAAATGTAGGATATTGTCAATGCTTGTAATGGAGAGAAGTGGGCAGAAACAGGAAACAAACTCTCAGCAAGGTGGCTGAGCCACAGATAATTTCTTTTGCCAGTGGACTTAGGCAAAACAAAGGTTTTTTCTCTGTTAGATATCACTGATAATAAAGAAGGAGCAAGCACCAGTAACACTGAATTTTTTCTGAATACACAAAGCACTAAGATGGCATTATCTGTAGGTGATGGGCAAGTTCATCTATTTGTCTAATATTAACTGAGAAGCATTTGGTCAACAGTTTCATTGCTGTTCTTTCAAAATCATCACCCATTCTCCCTTAGTCTTCAATAATTATGTTTTGTTTATTCTTTCCCTAACTTAAAATAAGCTGTTGACTTTAAAGCAATGCTTTTTCAATGTTATATTTTTTTGGCTACAGTATATGTGGGTTTACATCATGAACCCAGCAGAGCTGAGGCATAATTCCTCAAGGTGTAATTCATACATAGTTATATCTTTCTCCTTCTGTAGATTTCAAGAATTTTATCCTGTGTCCAAAGGAAGTGATCTTTGTGCTAGACACTGGTAGAAATATGGGAAGGAAAGAAACATGGTTATTCCCTCACTGCACTGATGGTCACTTCCTCTGTCATGTAGCAATGGCTCCCATTTCATCTTCATTCTCATAGCTGGCAAATAATATTTTACTGTCTCCTACTGATTCAGAACATGAGTAGTGTTCAACAGAAATTTAAATGCCTGTGTAGGTAAAGTCTGCATCAATTCTGAGCTACAACATAAGGAATCAGCAGGTTACAAGCAGTTACAGTATTATAAACATTTCTGCAGGCAAGTCACAGGCCCAGGTTCCTCAAAGATTATAATAGGCAGATACATTCATTATAAAGACATCAAAATAAAAATACATCATTCCAACTTGCAAATGTTGGCAAGTTAGTAATAATAAGTATTGTAGTGAAAATGTAAAAAATATTATCTTTTTGTGCAAATGAAACATTAGGATTAACAAGCAGAGCTATTTATAAATTCTGCTATTGTTTTCCTTTGGCAAACACAGACTTTGAAAAACTCTTCTGAACATACCAGGTGCCTCGGGCACAACATATTTGAATGTAAAAGGAGCAGAGGTTAAAACCTATGCTGAACTATTTCCACTTTTTATGTGAGACTCATCTCTCAAAATCCTGTAAAAAATGCAAAACCACAGGAATTGTGACTGAACTTACCCTATCTCTGCATCTCTTTTAACTTCTACAAGCATGGCAGATGTAGCCACAAAGGCAATGGATCTGGATGCTGGGGAAAAACACCATGAATAAAAAGCCATTTCCCTGGCACTATGGCTGTGTGCAGTTTAAGTCTTCCACACAGATCAATATTAGACCACATCACTCATCAAGTCAGGATGAAGAATAACTCCTGAAAACATCGGTAGGTGCCAGAAACTAGGAGAAAGATAACTGAGGATAGAAAAAGCCTTGCACATTGAGATGAATCAATTTGTGAACCAGGCTATTGAAACAAAGATCAGGAGTCTAGAAATAAGGTTTTGAGATAAGGAGATAATTCCTAACAATGAGTAATGCTAGAAATACAGCTTCTTTTCAGCTTCAAAAACAAGATAGGTGACTTGTGTACTGCATGCAATTATCCTTAGAAGATGGTATAGAAAGCAAATGAAGTGAGGAAAGGTAGAGCAAGAATAAGTACATGGAAACAGACAATTCAACTGAGAAATTTGACTTTTTTTTTAAACTAAACTTGTAATAAATGTCATCAGAGTAAGTTAAGACAGCTGCTGTTTCTCATGGTTCCAAAAGTTTTTAGTTCACAACTGCACATTCTTTTGGAGCACAGGCTTTATCCAGCCAAGTTGCTGGGAAGTGTTATCAAGGGAAGTGTTGCAGTCAATGTTGTGAGTGATATATAGACATCAGACTGGATGATGTATCTGTGCCTGAAGATCTGACACTATCTATTTTGAGGGTTTATGGAGGGCATAGAAGTTGGTTGTTTTGGGACTTTTATGCTTAGTTGATTTAAATTTTAGAGGGTTTTTGTTTGTGGGAGTTTTTGTCTGTGTGTATTTTGTGTGTTTTGTTTTGTTGAGGGCTTTTTTGACAGCTGCAAATATAGCTTACAACCTTGCAGGGTTATTAATCAATTAGACACCATGGTATGTCAAATAAACATGGAAATGTCTTCCTACAGTAGCTGTCATGTCCTTCCATCACAACCAAAAGCACATTTAGTGCATTAAGTTTTTTTTTTCTTTTACAACTTGATTCTTCTGAGCTAATAATAAAGCAGTTCATTTTTCACTGAAAATCCCAGAACAACAGAATTACCTAATTCCAGTAAGAAACAAGTGATCTGGCTTTTAACTCAGAGGAACCTGTTCAGCTAGAGCTGAATCTTGTACTGGAAACATTTTACAGCTAAAATATGTCTTCATACCACACTAGCAACACGTCCTGGTCTGTCTCTCATATGCTGACATCACTGCACTTCTCCAAGTCAAACCATCCTGTCCCTTGCACAGGAAGTTGCACAAATCTTAGCACAGTTTTGCTATAACAGTGTAGGCCAATCCACTTGTGCTGTCTTGTCAATGACTGCTTCCACAAACTGCACTCATGAGCTGAAACTTTTTCATAGTGCAGAACAAAGGGCTCACTGTTTCACGTCAAAAGGTGTTGAGTAATTTGCTTGGACAAAATCAAGTAGACTTCATTAGACTGTGGAACAAAATCAAAACCATACCCAAAATATTGCTCCAAAATCTTTGTCTGTAACAGAGATCAGAGACAGCTCAGTTCAACCACAATGACAACAAACACCTGGCAGATCTTTTAGGGCGCTGCACTACCAGCAGGCAATATTGCCTTTCAGATTTCCTAGGACATGTAAGGATTCTTAGGCAAAACTCTTTTGGAAGAGTTTGGAAATGTCTGCAGAAGTTGCTATCCAGAAACAGGATGAGAGAATAATACTTTTTCTTGTTTAGAAGGGAATGACAAACCTGCGTTGCATCCCAGGGAATGCTACTGGAGCTCAACACTTGATTAATAAGGATCAATAAGGATCAATCTACTTCATCAATAAGGACTTTGCATACAGGCCTGGAACTTTAACATGCTCACTATAAATGGCTACTTGCTCAGAAATACATATATTTCTTGTACAAAAGCATAATGTCCTTCTAAATCAAATAGGAGACATCCTGGAAGAAGTTTCTCTCCACTTAATATCTTTACAAAGAAAGGCCTTTGTGTTGCTTTGTTTTGTTCCCTTTTGAAACTATTTTATTTTCCATCTCGAAAAAAACTTAGATGTCTACCTAGGGAAACTATAGATAAAATGATCTGCTGTAGATCACAAAGTTTGATTGATAGATACACATATTTCTGTACTGATGCTTGTGAAATAACTTGTGTGGTTTTAAAAAAACTTTCAAAGGATAAATTCCATTAGCTCTAGGAATTCTTTGCAGTACCAACATATGAATATTTTTTTTTCTAGTTATGGTGCTGGCTACTTGAATATTTAGTAATATATCTAGATTGTTGAGTATGTTATTAATATAAACAACAACCAGAAAAATTTTAATTTTGATCTTGTGTCTTATCATAGGAATTGTGCAGCTTTACTGGATTTTTTTCATTCTTCTACCAGATATTGTGATGTTTCATTGTACATTTTTATAGAAATGTCTATTGCATTTAAAGAAAAATAACTTAGGAATACAACTACTTGTAATGGTTGAGTATTCTCAGGGGGAGTAAAAGAATTGGCAACATTTTGGAAATACAGAATAATCTAAATAATTTAAAGGACATTTTACTCAAATTAGAATTACCTCCTTTTCATAAGGGGAATGAATTAAAGAAATAAAGCCTCTAAGCTCCTATTAGAACTGTAACTCCTGGATAAGTGCCACATCTGCCTTGTGTGGTTTAATTTACTGATGATTTTACCTTTTTTTCTCAGGAAAACAAAGTATTTATTCTTATAATATGACATGTCACAATATTACAATGATTATCCAGTTGCTTTATGTATGGTCATAATACCATCTGCTTTGCAGCTAGCCTTCTTTTGCATGTGTACCATCTGGAACATCTATCTATATTCTAATTATTGTACAGATGAGATTTTTGTTTTTACAGAAACACCATATTGGCTGTATCCTTCATCGATTTCTTAATTTAAAAAAATACAATGCAAAATAATGTGGAACAGAAGCAAAAGCTTGGCATCTTAAATTAGTTCTAGCTGTCTGATTTTCCTCTGCATTTCTCCTAAGGAATGAAACAAAACCAGAAACCTAAATGTAATTACAACTACTTAGCTATTTATTTTAGGAGAAACAGGATCTGGGTTTCTAGGCAAGATGAGATAGCCCTTTTAGTTTCAAGTAGCTTGGTGGATATATATATATATATATATATATATATATATATATATATATATATATATATACACACCAAATTTTCCAACATTCAACTTAATTCATTTCTCCACCATTCTGTGCAAGTACAAAAACAAAAGTTGAAAATGCTCCTAAGACCCTCCTCAGTCATTTGCACACATTTGCCTCACACAGATCATCAGCTCTTACATTGTTTATTCATAGCAAAAATATCATTAGGTTAAGAGTCCATAACAAATTCATTATGTCTCAGAGTTCCTGCAGGAGGGAGATTTGGCAATAACTTGCAGGGAGGGGCAGACAGTGACTCAGCAACAACAAAGGGAGCATGGGGCGGCAGCAACCCATCCTATGATTTTTAAAGTAACCTTAGGTTTTTCTAACTTTTTCTTTCTTCACCACACTTACTATTAAATAAAAATATACCAATTTTTTGGCATCAACATTTAATCTTGTTAGGTTTTTATCTCGTTTTTTTGGGGGAATGTTTTGAACCTTAAAAGTTCTTTCCATTTCATTCACAGAGTTTGGTTTTCTTTGCCCTTCTATGTTTAAACAGGTTCGTAACACCCACACCAAGAAGTCTGCGGGGTCTGCACTATTGCTCAGGAATGCTCCAGGGCATGTCCTACAACCCTAATATCCAACCAGGACCTTACTGCACCTTGGCACCATTCCAGTGCTTTGTACCAGCACTGTGGGTGAAAGGGAAGAAACAGAGAGATGGAGTGGGATTCTTCCTGGATCTCAGAGAGACAGGCATAATAAATTGCATTATACCAGTTTTAACAGGGTAGAATAAAAAGAAGAACACAGATAGCAAGTATAACTTTACATGCTGGGAACTCCCCTTTTGTGCAGTGTTGGGCACACCCTGGGTGGATTTTTTTATGGCAGGATGAATAAATTCTGTCTGTGGAGAGCCTACTTCCTCTTCCCCTACTGTGCCTTTGATTCAGTGTAACAAGCATAACTACTGCTCCATACTTCAGATTTTCTTTCCAAAATTATCCCACCTGTTAAGGCAGAGAGAAGCAACTACTACTTATTTCATTTATTTCCAAAATGGGGATGCCTCTGGTGCATCAGGTCTGCGAGATGCACCCTACACCATCCCTTAATAATGATATAATACAAGGGCATTAGCACAAATGAGCCGAAATTCCCAATGAATAGCATAGATATAGGAAAACCTGGAAGCTTTCTACAAAAGACCATATGAAAAAACATATAAGTATAGTCAGTTTGCAGAGAATGCCTATTTTCATCCGTATTTTATTGTAGTGAGTGTACTTTGGTGATACAGATATATGAAATACTGGAGAACTCTACCTGGCAACCAAAGGATTTTTTTTTTTTTGTTTCTGAAAATTATGTCCCTGGAACAGTTTCAAAAATCACATAAAATGCCCATCTCAAAATAGGAAATAGTCCAACATGACAGCAATTTTCTGGTCCAAAACAGCAAGGCTTCAAATTAGGATATTAAATTTCAGGTGAAGACTGGAAAATTTATTCTCAACTGTACCCTGCTTTTCTTTTCTTTTCCTTTTTTTTTTTTTTTTTTTAGTCATTACAAAAGAATAAACAACATGAATGTTTCTTAGTCTTTCTGTACCGGAAAAAAATTAAAATGAGGCTGTGTTAAATTATAAATCTCTCATTCCAGTCTCATCCCTATCTTAAGTAACTTTGAGAAGACTCATTTGTAATAATTAATTAACTTTAGGATGAAAGGTGGGGCTCATAATTAATCACTGATATGAAAAGCACAAAAATGTTAAAATCACATGGTAATAGGTCTGGGGTATACTATACATGACTGCCACGTTCAATATTTACTTTACTTCCCCAAAGCTTTGATGTATTTTGTAAGACAGAGGCTTTCTGGCTTCAATTACAGCAAATGCAATAATTGCATCACTGCTTTTGACATTTGTGTTTCTTCATGTGCCTGAAGCAGTGTCCTGTCAGAGGCCAGGCACTGGTGACCTGCCCACAGACCTTTCCAGGGATATTTCTAACAGCTCCATTGCAAGGAGAGGGAGCCCAGCCTGCATTTGGACAAGTGAAACATATTTTCCAAGGGTATGAATGCATAAGGCAAAGCTGGTTTCACTCCTATTGTCCATACAGTGCTTTACTATTTGTCACCTCCTGCACAGCTGCAGCAGAAGCTTCTCTCCTACACACAGTAATTAACAGGAAAGAGGAGAGAGCAAGAGACACTTCTCAAATAAAAGAACAATTTGAACCACACTTACAATCACTTTCATTATAATCAACATTTTTATCTAAAAGGTAACTTGCAGTTTGAGATCATCTGTGACCTTTAAGAATATCATCATGGGTACGTGTTTAAAATATATATTTCACTGTGTAGGGTGTCCAATTTATTTAGTCTGGTTTTCAACTTTGTACAAGATTTTTCCTTGTGTTTGCAATCTAAGTTTTCTTTCTTTCCCATTAAAATTTACATAGTAGTGAAACCTGAGATTAAAAAAAAACCATGAGAATAAAATGCGTCAGGTAAAATTGTATAAAACTCTCTTAAATTGAAATACTGAAATACAGCATCAAATATGCTAAAGGCAATTGCTTCCCCTAGTGTCATATTGCTTGCTTTTAAATTGTTCTCTTCTGGTAAGAAATCAATAAAATACAGAATTCCTTTAATTAGATGGAATTTCAAATTAAGCATTTGATCCTTTTAGATTTGGTAGGAAAAAACCTACAGAAATTAATTCAGTGGAGAAATTATATACAAATTGCAAGATGTTATTTAATTCTCAGTTAATTAAGTAAAATATTGTCTATTTTTTCCCCAGACCGAATTGTACAAAATAATTCTAAAAACTCTTCAGCTTACATACCTCTTCAGTAAAAGACCAGCTCTTGATTCAATACATGTAGAGACAAGTTAAACAAAACTAAATCTATCACTGAACTTAAAAGAACTATAAAAGAATTAAAAGGCCAATATGAAACTTTTTAAAAAGGCTCATACCGATGACCCTGATTCATTTTTTAAGTAAGGAGAACTTCTTGCATATGACCTTAGCTTATAACTCTTTTATGACTTAGGATTTAATTGAGCCAGTAATTCCTAAAAGTCTAAATTATTTCCTCCCTACACCCTTTTAATACTCAGTCTCTGCTTCCTCAGTAATATATCCCTGTCATTCAAAGTACTGAAAATAGAATTTAAATGGTTATTTATAGCCAGTATTCATCTATTTATGGAGAGATTAAGTAATATTTGAATGATGGAAGTATCTAAGTAACCAGGGCTTCCTCAAGAATTTGAAGTAGTAGTAAAAGCAGTCTCCAAGTCATTAGTGATTATTTCCTGTGACTTAGAGTGTAGCTGATGCAGCACAGGTCAGGAGAAGATAAAACTTAGTCTTTAACAGAGAGGAAAAAACCAACAAAACAACAACCAAACAAAAGAGTACAAGGAAATCATAGACCTGTCAGCCTCACTTCAGTATCCAGAAAGATACTGGAGAGAATTAAACAATCCATTCACAAAGCCTTGAAAGAATAACAATGTTAACAAGAAGCAAAGTCAATGGAATTTCCCCTTTTGACACTTTAAGTGCATGAGGGGAAGAAGTCATAAACTACATGACATTCTTAATGAAACTGGGGAAACATGGTGATGATGAAATTATTGTATGTTTTATAAAGGGGAAAAAAGGACCAAAAAATAATCAAAATAAGCACAGGCAATCCTCTGGTGAGTCTTCTCAGTCTGACACGAAACAGGGTTCTCCAGAGATCTGCTCTGGGTTCAGGTCTCATCAATAGTTTCTGGTAACTCTTAGCTTCACATAAAGAGCACACATTTCAAATGTTCAGACTATGCCATTTGTGCAGCAGCAAGTTTTGCAAACAAGTGAGCAAACTTCATTCTGTGACCTATTAAGTGTTTATCTGGTGTCAGAGGCACAAGATTGTTATTCTGCTCTCTTTATTTCCTGTGGCACTTAGGCTTGTCTGTCTTTTAGGGATAACGCTTGAAAAATGTGGGCAAATTAAGGAGAGCATAGAGAAAAGAAACAGAAACATGAGATTTAAAAGATGCTACATTAGAAAAAGTTAAAAAAAAATAGATGTTTCTACTTTTATAGTCTTCTATTATTACTGTGTTTAAAGAATGCAAGAAAGGAAGGGCTGGGAAGGAAGATGTGATTAATGATAGCACTGTTCTAGTCAGTAAAATGCTTTTATTGAGACTGTGAAGAGTTTTTCCTCCAGATTCAGGAAGATTTTGTCAAAGAGTAATGAGCTTTTGCTCCAAGAGAACACAGGCTGCTAGAAAGAGTCTTTCAGACATTTGACCATAATAAATTACCTGGAAAAGCTGAGAAATCCCTGCCAATAAACAGCCAATAAGTCAAAGGGGTTGGACTTATGTTTGAGACTGAAAAAAATCAGAATTAAAGACCAAACAAGCAACATTCATAATATGGAACAATGTTGTTTTATCTGGACCCTTATTTAGAGAATAAAATTTTATTAGAAAGGCATGTTTGCAGATTATTTTACTGCTAGAAAGAAATTTAAAAAAATATTTTACTTGACTGTCATCAGGACTACATATAACTAAGAAAAGTAACCTACTAAATGTATTATAATTGTAGGAAGAGGGAAATACTGATTTCTTCCCAACATATTTTATCACCCCACAAAAAGGGATAAAAATACACATATAATTGCACACATACTTGCCTGAGAAATGCTACTTTTTCAGTACAAGAAAGATATAAATGCCCTAAAATAGGCTAAATGTATTAAGAAGGATAAAAACTGTAACTACAGTGGGAACTTTATCATCTTGACTAATTCCCATCTTGACTTACCCATTTTACAGAAATTTTTTCAGCAAACGAAGCAAAGTTAGGACATGTGTCAAAGATCTGCATATAACATCCATTGTCCATGAAGCACAGAAATTAAAGGTGAAACACAATTAAGCCTTCATGGCTCTTTTTCTGTAGCAGTCTAAAAAGTAAAACAGACTTTTAGCAATGCGCTGATACTTTTATTCATGAAGATGCAGACAGCAGAATCAAAAAAAAACACAAAAAACCCCCAGCAAAATCCCAAGAAACAACCAACCAATTTAAAAACAACAACAAAACCCCACAAACAAACAAACAAACCCAAACTAAAAGAATACTAAATGTTTTTTTTAAATGCTAATAGATATCAGGAGCAAATTATCTCCTTAACCACATTTTGCTTCTGCTTACATGATTTTCTCTCTTCCAGTAAAATAAAAACATGTTATTCTCTGAACCAATTAAAAAAAAATATATTGATAAAATTTTAAGAGAAGAAATATTCAAATAGAAAATATGACACCTGCAAAAAATCATAAACATAAATAATGAATTTAATTCTCTAATAATGTAAATGTTCAAACAAAGGCCAAATGGGGTAGATTGGGCTCCTTATGTTTAGTAATTAATTGGATAATTTGGTCATAATAACAACCAACAATTTTATAAAAATATTTGATTTTCTTCATTATATATCATACAAAGTATTTTATCTCCCTCTCCCTTCTTTCCTTGCAACTGTAAAGGTGCTTCAGGCTATTTTAATTTTTTCCAATTTTCCCACTTCCATAAATATAACACCCTTATTTCTGACTTTCTATTCTTCCATGCGTTTTAAATAATTATTTCATACTTCCCTTTAAAATCAGAAATGCCAGAATATTTACTGACCTTTGATCCATTCCAATTCTGCATTTTTCTGTCCATTTTAATTTGAGAAACTGATTACACGGACACATGGCTATAACTGAAAAATGTTTATTTTATTTTTTAACAAAGGGATGCACACAGCAGTTGGCAGGAGTTGTGTTCTGTGCATGCTGCAATTCTCAGTAAGGATGAGAGTTATTCACCACCAGCTGTTTATGGTGCACTGATGATTGTGGGCCAATTGACCAGGGATTATTTCTTCCTCCCTACTCTGAGGTGAAGTGTTTACACATTCTCTGAATGCTGCTGATGAGGAGTCCCCTGGGAAAAGGCTGGAACTGCTGTAATCAGATTATTTATGAAGTTTTTCTGACTATTTGTGATGTGGGTTTTTAATTCTGACCTGCATATTATAGTTTTCTAAATCATTGAAAAAGTAGACATCACATGGTATGGCTTATATATATAAGAGAGAAAAAACTAAAATAGAAGGTAATATATCTGTCGATCTATCTATATCTCTCAAACAAGTCCACAGGAAATAGTCATCAAATTAAATCAGTCTTAAGGGCCTCCTTCTTGTAAGAGATATTGGAATAAATTTTCTGGTAACAACAGAATTGTGCTTTCTTAGCTGTGGAGGGGCATGGTAAAATCCATCCTGTCTCTCCATGCAATAGCCACAGACCTCAGTGCAGTTATTTTTAATTTACATCATAGCCATTGAGAGACTTTATCCATTCATCCAAAGAAAATTAAGTAAACTAACCCAACCCTTCCAAAAAAGGCAAAATTCCCGGAAACAAATTAATTTATAAGAACATTTCTAGCCATTAATAAGAAAAAGATGATGAGCAGATGAATTAAAACAAAGAACCAAATTTGAACACAAGGAAATTAAATGTAAACCCCAATATTATTAAAAAATAATAAAGATACTATCAATTCACTTAATATTGATTTCATCTCTAGAATTCCATATACTTTAGATGGTACATTGCATACAGAACTAACTCCCTAGAAAATATATTAACACTGTAGCAAAATCAGTAAGATGTGGGGAGCAGACCAAAATCAACTGTGCTTGGGAAGACATTTTTATATTCCTTTTGCTTAACTAATCCTGCAACTTAAAAGTGCATTTTTAAAGAAAAAAGAAATTTTAAAAAACACTGTGGGGGGTGCAAGTAGTATGTAAACTATAGCAAATAAGGAAACCAAGTAATTAAAGTGTGTCTAACCTGGTATCAGTTTTCCTCAATTAACAGAAAGAAATACAATTTCTATTTTCTTTCTTTCTAAAGAACCTCAGTATAAACAGACACATAAAATTTCCTTATAATGAAATGTTCCATGTGTGTCTCCCTTATTCCCACTGAGGAACACCTTACTTACAAAGGCTGAAGTTGTACGGGGACAGACGAGCCTAAAAACTCCAATGTTATCTGTAGCTCTAAAGAAGAATACAGGAGGCAGAAACAATAAATGAGTTTGTAACCAAAACGGAGTAAAATTCTGTGTGGATCAGCAGCAGAGCTGTACAGGTTTATGTAGCTTTGGATGTGATCCCCATACCTTACACAGGCTTTCACTTGTAACTAGCAGAAATATTTACTCCAGTTCTTCTGTATTTTTCTTTTTCCTTCCTCCTCCCCCATGCTCACATTCAAGTCTGGTGCAAAGCAGACTAATGGTTCTAGCACTTCTGAAATGCAGAAGCCAAGGGAAGATGAAGCAGAAATTTATTCAGCTTTATTCAGATAGTTCCTGCTGAGTTTATTCTTCAGGTTTTAGGTGCACAATGATAAAACTGGCAGGCAAATCCACAATGGAAGGGAGAAAAGCAGCAGAAGCCTCAATGAAAAGGAATAATGAAGTAGAAGAGAAAGAAAGTGTGGGAAGGTAGGTCCAAAAGGACCCTGAAAAGTACATTTCCTCCTTTCTCAAAACCTCCATCATTCCATGGTATTGAATAATCCATAGTCAGTGAGCACCACTGCACAACCAAGACACACCAACTAATTATGGCCAGAGGTGTGACTTTCCTCCCTAATTGAGTTATTCTCCTGTAAAATTAATGCTGTTCTGTTTGTTGATGAAGTGGCTGATTTTGACACATTTTCCTTCTATCTGTTTCATTATTATTTTTGTCAGAAATTCAGTTTTGGAAGTGAAGTTGGTTTTTTATTAAAAAAAAAAAAATATTTTCTCATTGACAATTCTAGAAGAAAAAAACGTAAAAAAGCAAAACTCTAGGCTCAGATACTCAGAATAAAATCTTCCTGAACTCTCATGGAAAGCATTGGAGTTGTTCAAGGAGTCAGATGTTTCTTAGAATAGTAAAATCATATTGTAAGAGATAATCAATGTGCAGTAATTCGGCTCAGGCTGTTATACAAGTACTGGATTGAAAAACAGTTTCACTACTCACATTTGTGTTCACTCTGGAGCTGTTTGCAGTGCCTCAGAGAAACCTTTCAAATATTTGTTCTCCCATTGTTTTGCATGAAATCCCTCCTCGTTCTCTGAAGTTACTGCAGGTGCTGGCCATAGAACAGAGCACTCACTGCCTATCATGCTGCCTACACCTTCCCACATTTTCCAGGTCTCATCTTGTACACTTGCTGAAATTTAGGTCCATTTACAGCTCCACAAGTTTGCACATCCTTACCACAGAACTATTAAAGCTGGGAAAAGCCTCCAAAATCATGGAGTCCAACCTCTGACCGATCACCACCTTGTCAACTACAGCACTGAGTGCCACATCCAATCATTTCTTGGATTCTTGTGACTCCACCACATCCCTGGGGCAGCCCATTCCATTGATGACCCTTTCAGTGAAAAAATTCTTCCTTCTTGTATGACTGTAGATGCTCACAGGTTAGATTGTACACAGAAATGATTCCTGTGGCAGAGTCAGCAACCACTTCACCAGGGGATGAAAAAAAAGAATAAAGATCAAGAACTGCTTAGGAATCTTTAAGGGTACCTAAACCACAGCTTATTTTGCTGCTGCAAGTAGTAAATTCCAGCATGGTCTCTATCAAACAGCTGTACAGCAACCAGTGGTTGATTATGGAGCCCTGAGGTTATGAGGCCCCTAAGGTTTCTATTCTCACAGCTAGAAAGATGAGCTCAAATTCAAACCCTGTTTTTTAATGAAATCATTGGTTGCAGTCCCAGGGAAGTTATGAGATTATTATTAAAAGGTGTGCTTCATGCTTGGCAAAAGATTGAGAATACCTTTCCTTGCAAATAAGGTTATGAACCAGACATATGGGTTATATCTGAGACTCCAAAGGAAATTTTGGCCTCCCTGAAGGTAATGAAATCTCATCATTTTATAAAAATGACATTTATTATAAAATGGCATTTACAATAAAATACCATTGTCATGTTAACAATATTTTATTTCCCACCACTGAACTTCTTGAAAAAGTCACTTCACCTTTCTAAACACCCTATTCTTGAGCTATAAAATAAAGACAATAATGAATAACTTCTCTTTGTGAGATATTTTTAAAATTATGATAAAAATCATTGTAAGTCTGCATTCTCAGAAATACAGATTTCATTTCTGCATGTCAAATATATGGCACCCAACTGACATCACAGTGCTCTTCAACAGATGATTGGTTCTATACTAACGGAAAATTAAGAAATAAATTATATGATTATACTGAAGTTTTATAGTTCTGCATTCATTTGCAGTAGTTAAAGCTTGGCCATTTATCCTGGCAATGAAATAGACACTTAAAAGTTCTATTAGGATGAGAACAAAATCTGGCTAGCACAAATGACTGATCTTAAAGTTACATTCATTTCCATCACGGAGTGATATTTTTATGGTCCATTCTCCATTGATACTTTGGCAGGTGTCAGAATAATAGCACTGAGCATCAAGGAATTCCCATAGATAAGATTCTCAGCAGATGTAAATCAGCAGAGCTAGAATGTATTAGAGTCACAAGAAATTATATCACCTCAGAATGTGCTCTCAGGTATCTGCTATGCCCACTAAAATACCTCTCAAGTCAGCAGTGTGCACTGTTATCACTCCAATACCATGCTGCATTGAGTTTTAAAAGTCATGTGCTAAGCCTGTGAATCAATGCAAAATCCACCAGACTAGAATTGATTAAATTATTGTGATGAGTTTGCAAATTTTTTTGTATTTTGTGTCCAGCTTTTTCATAGTCTGAATTTTTTTTCCATGTCATCTCTTTTCCTTTTTATTAAAAGTACATCAGATTTATCCAGTTCTAAACAAAAAAAAAAAAAAAAAGGTATTTTCAAGTATACTTTGGGGACAGAAGGCACAATCTAAAGATATTTTAGGCTTCAGCAATAAAATTGGAGGGAATAAACCCCCTCCTGAATACAAAGCAACAAAGTTTCTTCTTTACTTCTTTATAGATGCCTTTTTTGTGCTTTCAGGACCTGTCTGCCCACACCCAAGTGCTGCATGAGTTCCAGGAGCTGTGAGATTGGCCTGCAAGACTGTTCTTCTCTAGATATTGAAAGTGTCACACACTGTCTCTGTGGGGCTCATAGATGGCATCACAAAAAGGCCTCATTCCCCAAGGGAAAAACCACAAGGGAAAAGTGCCATGAGTGCAGAGCAGGGCTCTGGCTCCTGGGGCACAAGCCAGAGCAAATCAGTGGCTCCGGGAGCAGCATCCCAGATCCCATCACAGACCACCCAGGGGAAATGGAAACCTTCATGAGCACTTGGTAGCAGCCAGCACAGTGAATAACTTTTCCCTGTTACATTTATTTACTGTAATGCCACAGTATTTCCTTCCCTAATTAGCATTGCTTTCCTGTAATTAAACTTTTGGTTTCTATAGAGAGATGCTGCAGCTATGAAATTTATAATTGCAAATGTTGCCACCAAATTGCAGATTTCAGCTACAGCCATGCATTCTTAACAGATCCCATAGCTTTGGCAGTGTGTAATAGGAACAGATTTTCGAGGGAAAATGCCACAGAAGGTGAAAGAATAGAAAATTGCTTTGGTGTGGTAGATATATCTGCAAAACAAAGCCCACCACTGCACAAACCACCAGCTAAAAGCTATAAACCATGCATTACAGCTCTTCTGTTGATATTCTGAAAATAATTATGATTGTGAGCTGTCAGAAAGATTCACTGCACCGGTTATGTTCAGCACCAAGTGACAACCTACCTAGGCAACCCCTTTTAAAATCTGAGCCTCCTACAACACTAATGAGCATTAAAGAACAAAATATATAGCTCCCATGAGTCAGAGGCACAGCATCATAGCTTTCCACTGCTATAAACAGTAAATCTTTGCATATGCCTATTGGCAAGGATGCTCCACAAATGTCAGCACAGGCTCTTGTTTTCTAACTTCATCAGGAATGCTCCCCTTCATTACATTTACAATGTGCCCCCTAAAATCAAGCACACCAGCAGAGAGAAGCGTGTTTGACACAGAGAAATTTTCTCCTGGGGTGGGAAGAAGCAGGGTGGCATGAAAAGGGTTTTGTGTGGCTTTCAAGCATGGAGAGCCCCCCTGAAGCTTTCTAGGTTTTTCTCTGAGAACTATACTACTGTTCATTTCTAGTGAAAGGGGAGTTTGTTTGTTTTGGTTTTTGTCTATTTTTTTTTAAGCAAAATTGGCCATGGAACTCTGCCACAGTCTCTATCATATTCTATTCTGCAAAGTAGCCATTTGTCACCATGTCATATGCACCACAGGATCTCATTGAGGTGTCATGCCCTCCAAACACATTGCTGCTTCCAGGAACGAGACACAATAAAACAGAAGTATATGCCACCAAAGAAAGAAATTGTTTTGTTTGTCAGCACTGTTGAGAGCAGTAACTTCACTCAGAGGAGCACTCTCAGGTTATTTTAGCACAGTTGTCACATACACAGATAAAGCCAGTGAAATATAGCTTTTGGGATCATTATTTGTACAGCATTTCAAAGCAATTTTTCTTGACCTAGTGCTCTCATACATACATGATACTTGGAACTCCTGGGTGCATCCACAGGCTACTCAAAAACTGAAGCCTGGATAAATGTAGTAATCAACTGTGAAGTACCATGTGAAGAGCATAATTTCATTGAAATAAGACAATAACAGCTCATTGCTAAGTACGGTTTTCTAATAGCATACTAGAAAAAGAACAGGAAAAATGTTCAAATGATGAGAAACATTTCAGACTCCTTCACTAAAAGGGTGAATTTCATTATGAAGTCAGATAAAAGAGAATATAAGTTGTGCATGCAGAAGCATATTTTATTTCATTGGCCTCACCAGGGCTTTCCAGGATGGTTCCATGGAAATCTGCACTGTCCAAAGGGAGTTATAGATGGATTTCAGGCAGGAAAAACTTCAAGTGCAAGCATAAAGTTGAAAACCTTCAATTGGTGGGAAAATCTTCTAGCATATAACAGAACAGTCATGATTTGGACTACTTTGAATCAATAAATACATATCCCACAGTGATCTTTGGGCATGGACTGTCCCACATGCACTATTCTTACCCTCATGCCACATTCACGTGTCCTTGATTTTCTGTATAGCAGAAAATCAGGGGTCAGATGATGCATGTGATCAATAAGTAAGAATTGTACTGGGGAAGTTTTCCTGCCTTCAGAACCAGATGTTTGGATGCAGGAAATTCCTCACAAAGCCACAATATTGATTGATGGTGAGAGGTAAAGAAAAATCAGTAGCCAACCAAAAAGTCAAAAGAGGAGAGTTTGGGGCTCAAATTGAAGCATTCCATTGGAGGAAAAAGGCAAAGAAACATCCAGAACGTCCACACAGCTCTGGTCTTCCTAACCAGGGACACATGATTTGCCCTAAAGCTTGTCAAATAGATGAGATTACAGCATTGCTCTTGACAGCAGTGAGACAGCAACCTTTGGGACACAACAAGTGGCTTTTTGGCTGACAACCCTTGGTAGCTGAGAGGCAAATTCTGCTCGCCCTCCCAAAGCCCATCTGGCAGCTTGGTTTGCCCTGTCTGACAACAAATGAGGACTAGCACAGACTCTGCTGACCCTGCTCTTCTCCCAGTAGGAGGGGAGGATGCCCAGTATGACTTGTGGCCAAAAGGAATGGAGCAGAGTGGTGCCACAGACCTCCACAGTAAGAGCTGGAATGGACACTCCAAAGCTCCATTTCTGTGATACAAATCTGCAGGAATCTGACAAGTCTGGCAAGGAAATATTCCAGAGAGGAGTTTGCAAGCACTTCAGCAGTTGCTGGGGTTGCTGCAAACCAGATGACAAATCTGTCTCTTGGTTACCTTGGTCATACACCTATGTCTGAAAAGCATTCAAGGAGCAACAAAAAGAAATTACATGGAGCCTAGAAAAAGTATTTCCTTTCACAGGTTTAACATTTCCCGAGCTTTAATTTAATTAAATGCCTTCCTGCACTTCATCTGTTAAAAAAAGCTCATACTCTCTGCTGTTGACTCCATTCATTCAAGTGGATCAGAAGAAGAAAAGAAAGCCCAAATTCTGCTTCCAGGCAGGTTGAAGTCCAGTGCAGCTTGGTATTCATCTTGCTCAAAACAAAAATACATGTCATATATCTCTACCCAATAAATACCAGATAACATTTTTCATAAGTTTTAAGACCACAGTAATTATTCAGTCCACCTCCTGCATAACCTGCCTTTTCACAGACACACTACTACAGTGATGCTTGTAATAAGTTTTACCTACCATTCACCCTGCTGAAGTCTGTTAATTAAGACTTTCAGACACATGCAATAATCCTGCCTTTTCTGCTCCTGGAGGACTATGCATATGCATGAGTGATCTCTGCAGCTGGAATGCTAACACTGCTGAGGGTAATATTCTATATATGGAACAGTAGCCATATGCCCACACAGCACACCTTGCCCCTTTTACAGAAATATAATCCAAACCTACATTCTGGGACATGCAGTGCTTCAGAAAAGATAGTTGGGAAGGGGAGGTTCACTGGGCAAGAAATTTTCTTTAAGCCAAAGGGAAAAAGGGAAAAAAAAAAAAGGTAGCAATAACAGTTCTGATGCTTCCCAAAAATAAAACACTGCTATCAGAACTCCCTGGCTATTTGACAGCTCATTTTCTCTGCAGTAATAAATACATCTAAGGAAGCTTTTATTTTGATAGTTTTCTCTGAAAAAACCCTCCACCCTCTTCAATACAAGATTTTCAGTACCTTTGAAGTTCATTGCAGTTATTCAATCTTCCTTACTGCATAAAACACAAAAAATGTCTTTTCTGGCTGAGAAACAGGAGACCTTTTAGGAAACTATCCAAGCATTGTAATACTATAGGATATAGGATTCTTATGCAGTCCATCAGGAAAAGCAGACACCTCAGAGAAGGAGACCAAAGTTTGTCTGGACAACTTCTCCAGGGAAATATTCACCTCACAAGCTGAAGATCACTGTCTGATGCTCTGATTGCTCCCAGGGTTCTGAATCTTATCTTTCACCTCCCAGCAATGTTCTCTAAGCAGCTGGCTATTCCAAAATGCAGGACAATCCCAATATGCCCCATGCTGCCACATGGACAACACAGGTGTTCAATCAGAAGGACAAAACCCCAAATCATTATTACTGCCCTTCGTCTCTGAGGACCCAGACTGGGACCCAGTTCTCCCACGTTCCAACTATTTCAGGTGCTCCTGAAATGCTAAACTGGACTTGAATTCTCATTCTTCCTTTCTGTAAGAAAGATACTGCCTGCAATGGCTCAACCACCTTGCAGCATTCAAATAATGCTCTCCAGTAGGAAGGTGTCCCCTCAGTCTTTCCCACACTTAAACAAGGCCTATTTAGTGAACAGGATATTTAAGATAACTTCTATACACTAGTATAGCTCTAGCAAAATCAGAACTTTATTGTTATCTTGCAATTTCCCTTCTTAATGCACAGCAACCTTCCTTTCATGGTGGACTTGGCTGGCCTAAGCAGATGCAGCTGAATTCTCGTTGTTTGCACCACTACCAAAGGAGCTGCATTTCATCACATGATTTTCCATTTTAAACAACAAAGCCTCCTGTCTCAGGGGACTTGGGATTCACAGAGTTTGCTCAGTACACTAGTCCAACTTAATCACCACCCATATATCAGAGGACAGTAACTGATATTCCTAAGGCAGGAAGCAATTTTTTTACCTCATACTTGAAGTTCAGTAAGTAATTTATGTCCTAAGACATAAGGGAGACAGGGTAACTATATCACAGCTGTCTTGTCACAGCTCAATCAAATGAAACAATTTCTATAAAAAATAAAAATATTCCGATTTCTCATTGTGCTTTTAGAATTAAAAAAAATCACTCATGAAGAGTTAATACTAAAAAGCAAAACAAAGTAAAAAATCCCCTGACTTTGTAAACACTCATTTTTCTGCAGCCCACTTGAACAGAATATTTTCAACAAGCTGTAATAACCTTAAATGATGCATTTCATCCACTGATCCTATTCTTTTAACAACAAATTGTTTCCTAATACACAGAAATAATAATGAAGATTTGTTAACACACACTTATGTCATAGTAAATGAAAACAACATTTTGCTACAAATGTTGTCCAAGAGACAGAATAAACAATGTGATCAAATTCTAGTTTCTGTTCTACAGAGATTCTCAGAGATTTTTCCATCAAAGAAAAAGAGGAAAGAAAAACAATGGAAATTAGTTGAACTTCTTAACTAAAATCACTCAGCTGCAACACAAAAAAATAAAAGAATAATAAATAGGACCATACATCCTTCAGCTGTGCCAAAAAATCTTTAATTGATTCTCATAGGTATTGCACAGGTGAAGCAGATAGCAAACAGAACTTAAGGCATAAACCAAGAATTTTTGTTCTATGAAATAAATCTTACTATACCTTCTAGCTTCATTGTCTTTTTCATACATGTTGGCATGTATAAAAGCACCTTCAGGAACAGCAGAAATGTATTTAAATTAAAATGACAAAAATTTCACTGTGTTATCTCAGTGAACTCAATATGCTAGAGGTACTATTTGTGGAAATAACCCAGTTTAGCATCTGAAGCCATGCATCTCTGGCAGCTATTGACAAGAGATTCTTGTTAGAATATACCACTTGTGAAAACAGAGCAGTTCCCATCCCCAGATGCCTATAAGAGGCTGCTTAATTACTTAAACTGCTTTTATTTCCAATTGATACTTTCATGGAATGGTTATGGTACCTAATTGATTGAACATTAGTTTCATTTTACATCATGTCTGATGAGTTATTGACTGCCCTTTGCTTTCACTTAGGCCTTTGCTGGTGAAACACATAAAAGAGTGACTACTCCAAACCTGCTGCATCAGTGACTTGTCCTGTTACAGGCTTCCACACAAAAGATTCCTCCCCTTGCAGTCCATTGATGTCCGTGATGCATTTCAATGCTGTAAACTGCTCCTCTGTTTTTTGGTTTTATTTTCTTCCTCTCCTGGATCCACTCTTTGAAAGAAGAAAGCTCAAAACTCAAAGAATTGACCCTTTCTCCTGTTGGAGCATTTAGAGCTAGAGAATTGCTGCCATTTTAGCTATGGCTACTGAAGCATACAAATCAAACCTGAGTTCTCCAAGAACATAAGATTTTTTCCATGAGACTACATGGCAGACTCTAAATCTTCTTACTGAGAATTTGTGCTTGAGCTCAATGGACAGTTTAAAGGGTTTAAAAATCACCTTTTAATTTCAGTAATTTGTTTTCCTTGCTGTCATTTTAGTTTTGTCAAATGAAGGTCAGCACACGTTGCAGGGACCACTTAAAAAAGTGAGTTGTTTGTATTGGTTAAGCAAGTGAAAGAAGACTCTCTGAAATGGTTCTGTTCTGAGGGTACTTAATCAAGCAGAACAGATGTTTATTATACAATTAGGGAATGCTTTGCCATCAGTATGAACAATTCATGAAATCAAATTGCTCCATAATACTTTCCATTATTTCACAAACACTTGCTGTGAAGAATTGAGGGCATGCAAAAGCCCAGATCCTGTGTTATTCTCCAGCCCCAGGCTTTATTTAATTACCCAGCAGGGGAAACAGTGCTGCCTGTTAGCATAAAGCCAGAAGAGCTAGAGCCTGCTTCAGCAGCCAGACTGGTGCTGAGGGCTTGGAAAGGAGGGCTGTGTGTGAGGCATGGCACAACTCCACTGCACTGTGCTCATCCTGCTCCAAAACATGGCAGGAAGGTAAGAAGTAGAGAATTACCCATTCCCAGCTTCAGTAGCTGGTCCAGAAGATGCTCAGTTATTGGTACCTTCTTGCCCAAACCAGCCAGCACTCTCCTGGACAGAGCTCAGGCATAGTTCAGGTGAGAGCACAGAGCAGTGACTTGTCCCTCAGCAGCACCTCTGTTTTGAAGAACAATGGATTTAACTTCTTTGGACAGAGAAGCTGTTGTGCTACTCAGCCTGAGGGATGCAGAATCATTTCTGACCCATCCCACAAATACCAAGGCCAGTGAATCCCTAATTGGGGAGCACCCTAATTTTGATGCTCCGATCCCACTGTACCAGATCAGGGTTTGCTACCTCAGGAGCTCAGCTCCCAGTGGCACTGTGGATGGCAGTCAGGACATCACTCAGGAAGGAGACCAGAGGAAATTCTCTCACAACTGCTCAGGAAAAGAGACAAGGAGCAAAGTAGCCAAAATGATGATTGCCTAGTGCCTGAACTCACTGGAAATCAGCTCCAGGACAAACATCTACTGCCCTTGCAATGCTCTCATCTGGAACAACTGAGCTAAGAACAGGCAGACCCCAGAGAAGGAATCTTGGCTGGAACCATTGAATGAGGTCACTTTACCAGAGCTTTTATCATCAAGATCAGGGTTCAGAGACTTCCTTGACTGGATTTTCTCTTGAGGGAAGGTCTCCCTTGCAGAGTGAGTGGTGGGCATCCAGCACTCACTGCTAAAACATTGGTACCCCAGCCCCCTGACAGCATCTCCCACAGCCTGTATCTGTGCTCATGGAAACCATCCCAACCTCCAGACACATCCACTGACATTCCCAAACTAGTTCTGATAACAATTGTTACAAAAGTGCTCCAGATCTATCCAGATAGAACTATCTGATAGATAAAATACTAATGGATGCTTGTGAATACACAGTTGTACTCCTGAGATTCACAGGACTGATTTACCCCTTTCATATGTACGGCAGATGGTTTCTTATGGCCTGCTGTTAAAAAGGCAGCTCAGACTTAAACTCTTCTATTATTTTTACCTCACATGTGGAAATCTCTTCAACAGCACTACCAGAAACAAACTTGTACAAATGAGTAGTTTGCCACATGCAGATATGATTTTTTTTCAGGTCTAGACTCAAGGTCTGATTTCTAGAGCTTCCCAGTAGCACCAGGCCCCATACAAGCTGCCATTGTTACTGTTTTTTCAACCTGCTCACCCATTCCTAGAAAAAGGAACACATTATTTCCTGTCACCCTGTTCATAATGATTGTCATTTATTCTGTTGCAGGAGCTTCTGATTTTTGATGAGATACAGGTATAACTTAGCCTTTACATAAATATTTCTGCGTATAAAGTTCTAAATACTTATTTCAACACAGAAAACTTTGAGTGAACAAAAGAGGTTGCAATATGAAAAGTTAAGGCAGAGAGAACACAGTTGGTCTCTGGCAGATCTCTAGCTTTTTGTTACCAATCATAATTTGGAGCTGGAAGAGCTTTATGAATAACAAAGTCCACACTGTTTGTGTAAGTGATTCATGCTGTATTCTTGCTGAACCTCCTAGATATGACACAATAATGTGACTGGTCTGTTTCTCTTTTTCTCTAGTTTCATATTCAGAGTTTGCTAACACATGATGACTGTCACAATTCAAGCACCACAATAGTAGAGTAAAAAAGACATCTAAGTAGCTATGCAGATATTTTTCTAAATTTAAAAAGGCTTATTCCAGCAACAAATCTCTTAGTATTATTTAGAATTGAAAACATGCACTATTCAACTAACAGCTGACAGCATGTTAGATTCCTGCTAAAAACTCCTAATATAAGGCCAAACCTTATGACTCTAAACTGTCACAATCAATAATAGATCAACATTTGACTAAAAGGAACTTACCAGTCATTTTTCAATTCATTGTATGGTTACCTTTCTCCTGCAGCCTCATACTGTTTTCCTTCAATGTGAATTGCAGTTGAAAGGCTATATCTTCACAAAAGAACCCTGCTCTAGAGAAGAAACAAACAATAAAGGATAAGCAACCTAATATAACTCTATATTTGGCATATTGAGACTCCTAGCCTTTGAAAATATTTATTCCTCTGCTTGGCACTTGAATTAATTTCTCTGACATCTTCTTAAATTCCAATGAAATGAAATTTTTTTCCATTCAGACCTTGTCTTTGTGTAACACGCAGTAGTACACATCCTGCTTGGATGTTACTTATTTCTTTCACTTCATATCTTGTTTATACTTGATCTGGTCCATTTTATTTTTTCTACAATCTAAATGGAGAAAGGTACCACTGCCTATCACAGTATGGGCTGTCCATAAAGAAAGGGAAGGAAAAAAAATATTTTACTGCAGGTGGAAGAAAAAATCTCAGGAACTGAGAAGATAATAATTAGGACTCTTAATTTTTAAGGGGATCCAAGGAGCATATATGCTGCTTGGAAATTGGCCCTGTGGAAATGGAATTGGTATTAACTCACTTGGAGAACAGCACCACAGCTCTTCCTGCAGCTGTTGAGTCTGCTCAAGAAGAAATGTTAATAAATAGAGTTCCTTCCCTCTCCTGCAGTTTCTGGGGTCTGCAACCAAACTTCCCATGTGATTTTAGATGCAACTTTTTTTGCTCAACTTTCTTGGAGGAACTCTATGGATAAAAGCGGCAAAAATAACCAACTAAACTCTCTATGACAGGAACCACGAATGCCCTCCTACCCACTCTGCCTCTCAACAGGGAAAGTTCCCTCTGGTCTGTGCTCAGCCCTTGTACTGCAGATTGTCCCTGTCTTTTAGTCATCTCACTATGTAAAATTCCTTTGAACACAGTTCAGTCTTGACTGCACTTAGTGGTTAAATGCCAGATGGTGAGACACGGTGTCTGGCCTTATAAATAAATAATTTCCCTTGGATCCCTGAGATTATTGCTCGAGTCCCTTTCTGCAATTGCTCCCTTTTGAAACAGATGCAGAAGAAGTTAATTAGGTAACATAATCACATAATATTTAACATAAAACTATTTTACTGTAGAAAGCTAGATATCTTTCAACACCTACTTGGAACAAGAAAAACATTCCCAAACCAAAACATTTTGAAATACTTTTCCCTGCCCCAATCCTATTACCATCATTAAAATTTTCAGTTTGCACTAGTTCATGACAAATGTGAATCAACTAAAAGACAGATTCTAGAAAAGACAGTAGCAGTTTTTTTTGTAAATAACATCAGACCTTTAAGTCTATAAAATCACTGTAAATAGTTTTAGTGACACTGAAAATAACTTGGCATGGCTCAGGAAAGGAAATAATTACTTCAAGAAAATGATACTCAACAGTGACCATTTCTACTCCTTTAGTAACTGCACAATGAGCTGTGAAAAAAGAGGAAAAGAGGGTTTCTCCCCAGAAGAGAGGAGAGACAGACTTTAATGCCAAAATACTGACAAAATTATGTCACTCCTTCCAAAATATTTGTAAAATTTGATGACAGCTACAATTTTGGAATATTCATGTGTAAACCACTTATATTCAGTATTTGCAAAGGTGGAGACCAGCTAGTGTATTAATAAAGATTTATTTTTTTACCTTTTTCCATGAATGACCTTCACCCCAGATGTTCATGAAATGAAAGCTGGGACATGCCAGCTTCTGCAACAACAGGTCTTGGTGAAGCCAGAAGTCTGCAGCTACTTAGCAAAGAATAAAAGGAATCTACACGACACTGAATGCTCTGCTTTGACAATAAATGCTTTAAAGCAGCTCCAAAATTGTGGACAAAGACAACCTGATCTTGGAATAGATGGAGCCTTTGCCATTTCTTAAGCTAAAATAAGCACATAATTTTGCAGACTCATTTAAAATCAGCACCTTTCTTTGGATTTATTGCATTTGGGATCGAGGACTTCGCACCACTTTTTGTTGCTATGTGGTGAATAAGATCTCCACTAGACTGTCACCTCCAATGTGATTGAGGACACACACCAAAACCAGAGAAGAGCCAGTAGAAATGTTTACAAAACAGACAAAAATGTCACCTGAACCTCTGGTGCCATGTCCAAATAATTGGATAAATCTTCCTGCTTTAGGCTTTTAATTTAAATCTTTAAGCTTTTAATTACCTTATGGTAAAGGTGCACTAGTAAACTGCATTTTAGAAAAAAACAAAGCAACTTCCTGGACTGAGGAACGGAAAAGTGAGGGAAAAGAACTCCACAAACAAGTATAAGCAAAATCCCAAAATCACATCTTATTTACTTCTGAAGAAAAAGTATACTGAGGATTTTGGTTTCATTGCAGTAGATATTACAGTGAATAAAAAAGCTCAGCAGCAGTTGCACAAAGTTTTTATAGTCTGTGTGCATTGTGTATGGATTTTAAAATATGATTTCATATTTAATTTATGGTCTGCTGCAGAGAATCTACTGAGTGAGTGCATATGTTTAACACAAATAAAAGAAGTGGTTTTAATGAAAAAGAATGCTATTTCCCCTTCAGTTGGAAAGGTGATATCCAGTGGATGGCTGGCTACTTATTATAAGTTAACATTTGCTTTCTTGCTGTAAACCTCATCCACAGGGGGGAAACAAAATATATAATTTTATACATTTTTCTTTTCTTTCTTTGTTTTATGATTCAAATCTTACCCTAATGGGAATCTGAAGATCTATTAGAACCAGATTTCATTTTGTTTCACTGCACCCCTAGCATCACTGGCAACAAATAAATACCACAAGCTCAAGCAAGAGAATTAGAATTAAAAACTTATGCATAGGTCACCTTTCCCAGCATACATTAGATTTGATTGTCATTATGTTTATTTCATAGTGCTACTCCTGCAGTGGGTGGATGTGGCACTGATTTGCAGCAAAGTCATTAACCTGGGGAGGTACTATTTGAAGCTATTTATACTTCTAAAGAGAAGTATTACAGGACCTCTGAGTTAATAACAAGTTTTATCCAACCACTGCTGGATTACTGAGGTCCTACCAGGCATCAACCTCTGCCAGTATTTATAAATCAGACTCTGTATCTTGCTCATGGAGAGACTGAAGCTGAGGAGCTGCAGACCGGTCCCAAAACACTGCCTTTTGCATACAAATTGGTGAGGTTTTTACAGTCCAGAGTGTGAAAAGAACAGACTGGTGTTTGTTGGTAACATGACAGGCTGCAGCAGGTAAGTAATCTCAATATGTGGTTTCATCTGGGGCATACTGAGGGACCCATGGCAAAGTGAAGTTCAAGACCCAGAGCATGAGAAAAACGTGGGATTTTATTTAAAAAGGCATAAACATAGATCATATCTAACAGGGATTTACCTGTGCCAAGGTTTTAGCATAAAACCTTGTTTGAGACACCATAACATTAACATAACAATAACTTTTCTACCTGTGGGGCTGATCAAATAATATTTCCAAGGTTTTACAGGAAAAATGTGGCTAAGGCAAGAATGGAGTCCAAATTCCTTGGCCACCCTAACTACAAATCCACCTTTTCTTGCTTAAGTGGCAATAGAATTACTCACAGACGAGTTGCTCTGGAGCCAAAGTGGGGAAAGATATTGGACTCCAACTCTTAAATATCCTCTGTAGTACATATCTCCTCAGTCTCCCTCATCTTGCAAGATACCATCACAACAGTATTATTACAGTGTTTCACATAATTCCTTTTTTCACATGCATTATCCCTCAGGGGAACCATGTTTTGCCAGCCCACTGATAAAAGCCGAAAGTCTTTAACAAAGCTCCATTTTTAGAAATGTAAATGATAATGAAAATATAAAGTGAGGAGAAGAGTGACCAGAGAGATTCCCTAAGGGTTATACACACATTATTCTCTTTCTTCTGGCTCCAATGCTTGGCTAGGAGAGAAAATATGTGCGACATCCACCATGTATTCACTCATCTGCAGTGTCACCATTATTTTGACAGCAGCACAGTATCACCATCACCTCTGAGCTATAGGACAGCACAGTGCTAAACAGCTTGAGGACTTTAGAAGAAACAGTAAACTCAGCCCATAAGCTCTGTTAAGAAAAGAGAAAAAGGGATGACTTCCTTGTTGTGAAATTTCTTGGCTTGGGACAAAACCGTCATTAAATCCCTCACCATCCCCCCGAAAAATACTCAAACAAACCAAAAATTCCTAGACTGCATCTTTTTGTGACTCCATCAAAATACTGCTTTTTTATGACCTGAAATTCCAGCCAGCCTTAAATTACACAATATATACTAACAAAGGAAAGGGTGAGTTTTAAACCAAAACAAAAAAACCAACCCAACCACCAAAAACAACAACAACAAAAAAAGACAACAGAAAAACAAACAAACAAACAAAAAAACAAAAAATAAACCACCACTGCAATGTGAATTTAGCTAGCAATTATAACCTGGAAAAGAAAAGAAAATACAGGAAGAACCATGTGGCCAGAAACACTGAACAAGGTTGGAAAACAGAAAAGCAGCGTTTCCTGAGAACTTGGGGAGTGCTGAGTGCACTTTCCTCCTGTTCTCATAAATATGTGGTTGCCAGGCTGAGGAGAAACCTTAAGAAGAATATCTGCTGACAAGAGACAGAGGGTAGAGGGAAAATGTATTTTCAAACCTCTTTATTTCTGTTCTATTTCACCTTTGGTTCTTTCTTTGGAAAGCCCAGCCTCGACAGATTTATTTCGCTTTAATGCCAGGTTATTTCTGACATATAGAAAGTTTTTGGCATTCAAAAGCCTCTCTTTAAATTTTTGAATGCATCAATCTCACTGACCATAAGCCTTCAGATGGATTTCTTTTAAAGATACTTAATACAAACCAGGACTACACTCAAGAGGAGAATAAAAGATTTCTAGTGGGTACAACAGCATACTTCAGAATTATCTCAATGGTGAAGTATGGCAAAATGCCTCTGTGTGTGTTCAGACTTCAGAACAGACACAATTCACAGCCCTGGTGTCCCATTTTGTTTGGAATAAGCAATGTAGTCTCAAACCTGACAAATCCCAACTGCATTTCTGTTGTCATCTTATTGCAGGGGTTCCATGCTGTTGTCTCCTTATCACAAAAGTTCCATACCTTCTTGGTGTTTCCCATGGGCATCTCCTCAGAGCACTGACTCTTTCTCCTTCACAAAGCAGCCACTGACTCCAGTTCCCTTCTCACCCAGCCACCCCACTCTTTTATAGCACTCTTCTTCTCACTGGTTACAGCTGTGGCCTGGTAAAGTCAGGCCTGTTCCCAATCTTTGATAATTGGCCCAGCTGCAACTCCTTAAGGCTAAGATCACTCTCTACACTATCTTTATTTTCTTATATTCTATCCCCCTATACATTTCCACCAGAAACTTGGGCTTGGGGGAGGATTAAGATATAACAGAAGAAGACCTGGAGGTGTGTCAGGATGTAACTAAGACATGCAGTAGATCCAGGTGTTCTCACAACCCTGGATCTTGGTTTAGCTCCATCAAATCTTAATGCTGTTAAAGGCAGCAGGGATCATTTCAAAAAGCACAGGCTGTGATGTCTGTGGAGACACAGCGAGTACGAAACGTTTTCCGTTTAGCAAAGCATCCAAAACCTTTGTAGATGTGTAAGAGAGTAAACATTTCAAGCCATCTTGGTGAAGATTTACATTTTATTTAAGGAAAACAGGCCCAGTGCTCTCTGGTTCCTCAGGAATTTATCAGCATCCATTACTATGTATCTCAAGTGGATAGCCTGTACCCAATAGACCGCATAAGCATAAATTCAAGAGAAAAAAAACACCAGTCTAGTGCTTAGGAAATGGAATGCTTTCCACAAACATGTTTTTTCAGGTGTAAATAAAGACATTTGAAAATATAAACAGCTGTACATGAACAAACATGCCCACAAAAAGAAACAGCTGAATAAGTTGTAAGAAACATGTTATCATTAATGAATAACACATGGACTGGGCCCAGAGAGAACAAGGGTGTAAGAAATTGATTATGATTCTGATTCACTAGTACTTGGGTCCATGGTAGAATTCTTTCTTTCTATCAAATAAGTACTTATATGGAGATTTTGTTAGGAAAAATAATCTGTTTTACAAAAGTTTTTTCATTTTCTTTAAAATTTTCAAATATCTCAATATGGCAAATTCTAAAAGCTGGATTCTAAGCAATATTCTGATTTATTATTATTATCATTAGTCTTTAAAATGTTAATAATGAAAACAAAATTGAATTTTATGAAATTAAAAACAACCTACACTGATATGAAAATTAAAGTTTTCTCATATAAAACACTGAAATGAAGAAATTGAAAATAACCAGTTTTGGGTCCCACTGCTTTGCTAAAAACTGACATTTATTGGAACAGTTTTCCAGAACCTTCATCACCTACTGGAGGTTCTAATTTGTTTTTTTTTTTAGATGATTGTAACTATCACTCATCTGTTTGAGTAGTTGTAGGAAGCTGCTTAACTTGATGCCATAAAAATATGGGGAGACTGAAGTTATTCAGGGAGAACAATTAGCTGGATGTGCATTATGATATACATAGTTATTCTTGATTTCCAGAAGAAATGAACTACTCTGAGTTAGCCTGGACAACTTCAAATCCCTTCTTTCAATGGCAGTATGAGTGGAAAAAATTTGAGGGAAAAAGTGCCAACAGAAAAGTATTTCAGTATGGTTATATGCCTTTTAATATGTTATATAAACAGGAATGCAAGGTGGTTAAGTCTCAGGAGATGTTAGAAATACAAACCAAAATAAACAACATAAATTAGAGACACTCCAAAGCTTAAGAATATAGAGAATTTTCACACTTCTGTAAGACAGCAATAATCACCACTCTGTGTCAAAGAAATCCTAAGAAATAATGTAAGCTGTAAGATTGCAAAACATAAAAGAAAAACACCCTAAAGTCACCTGCTTGCTCTTTACTTCTTAATCATATAAAAACTCTCTGTCCCCTTTTCCACATTTTTATATTTTATTGGCAGAAGTGGTGTTTGCCTTCTTCCCTCCCACTCAGTCTGGAGAGTTTCTAAGTCAGATAAGTAAATGGAATTAACATGTTTCCTTCACAAAACTGAACTACAAGAGCTATCATACTTTCTCAATTGCCTTAACTTGTGACATGGAATCACTGATTCTCCCAAGCCTCCGATTTTTAATCATATTACTATCAATGTAATTATAACCCTAAGCCCCCAACTTGCCAAGCTCTTTGAATTCTCTTTTTATGCCTTAGAAATTCTGGGAGCTATCAAGAATTAAAATCAAAGCCTTTATATTGAAAAATTATCAGACAAACTATATTTTTGTTTTTAATTTCATGAGGAACTTCTAAAACTGTCTTGAAGATTTTATTTCCCTTTCAAATCCGATTCCAAAAGCAACCCAACTTAAATCCAGTAGAAGACGTGTACTAAACAATCCTTTACATGTCCAACAAGAGTTTTAATGTTGTATGACTAAAACAGATTTTAGTTTCCCTAAAATCAGAGTTCTTCTGTGGAAAACTATTTAGATTCAGTTATTTGATATCTTCCTCAGGTATTCAGGAAATTCTCTGTAGTAAGCAATATAGGTTGCTAATAGATAGGGTAATCAAGGCAGGCATCTAAAAGAAATCATACAGGTTAGTTTCCTGTGCTCGACAAAGGCGTCTCTGTCTAACAAGACAGATGGAAGATGAAGAACCACTTAAGTGAGAGCTAGGAAAGGTTGCCAAGGTCAGATTGAAAATGTGCCTTTTCAAACTCTGCGAGCTCTGTGGGGCAGCAGGTGAAAAATGCCTGGACACGTTTTTTTTCCCTATAAAATTTTAGATTAACGTGTAGAGTTCCCTGAAGTGGGAGAAAATAAAGACCAACCACATGAACAAGTAAGAGAAAGGCTTTTCAAGTGCAGTGGATACACTTTGTAAATAAGTATCCAATGCTACACTTGAACAGATTAAATAATTCTTGACAAGTCTTCACCAGATACGAAGAATGATAAAAATGTGTAAAAAAACACAAGACTACTTATGTAGTTCTGAGTCTATGTTAAGAATGTTTAGGAAAAAGTCTTTTAGACCCACACTTACAAAAAAAAACCCAAAAATGCAAAATCATCATCATCATCTAGAAATTACTGGTTTTTTAATTTTTTTTTTTTTTTTTACCTAGTAGGGGACACACTCTCTGCCACTCTAACCAAGAAACCAGAATTTTATTGAAGTGGTCAAAGCCTGGCTTACAGACAGAACTGCAGCATTGCAGCTGCTACTCTGTGACCACAGCCACTCCACAGGAGTCATCAGTGCATTTCCTGGACATGATAAATGCTCTAAAGTAAAACCCTTTCTCTTTGACCTGAAATTATGGTGCTTCGCAAATAGAAGAAAACATCAGGTTTGGTTTGAGCATCCAGAGTGAAATACTGTGTCTATTAAAGTTGACTTTGACATTGTATGTCAGTCAGCCTGTGGTGTGTGAATTTATAGGATATAAAGAAACACTTTCTGTGATTGATATTCTTAACACTTCCTGTTATGCTGCCTTCCAATGCTGATGTGGTTTATACTGCCTACAAGACTGTATCTGCTTAGTAGTAAGTTTTCTCCTCAAATTTTCTGTGATACAACATGAAAAGACCACAAAAAATAAAGCTTGTTTTCTACTACTTGCCCAAACAGCAATCAGTTAACTAACAACTACTAAAGTCAGTCTTATTCCTCTCTTAAAAGATCCCAAGAATAATAAGGAGATGAGGTGTCAGTTACCGAAATGAACATTACTGGGGTCCAGAAATATTTAAACAATTCAAAGCCAGAAAGATTCTTTCTTGGAATAATGGTACAGCATACATTCAATTTGCCTGATGGTTACTGTGAGTGCTGCACAGCACCAGAGGTCAGGGATAAGAGCTTTGGCCACTTCTTCCTGCTGAAGAACTTTTAGAGCAAGGCTCAGTGCAGAGCTGGATATAATCTTCTTAATCCTATAAACATCTACTTTTGCTTCTATATTTACACTAAATACAGAGTTGTATTGGAGACTCTCTACATGTGTAGGGAATTTTACTTAGACAGTTGGCATATATTGTAAAGATATCAAGAATATATATACATTTTTACTACCTTCTAGGACATATTGACTACCTTTTGACTTTTTACAGTCTTCCCTCTGTTCTAACTCTGGCATTATTCCTAACCACAGCAGTTTAAAGAGATGATCCAGAAAGGTCTTTGAAGTGTAAGAATGATATATTTTATACCCTCATACTATTATATTCTTATGTTTCTCTTATATTGTCTTTATATATTTATTTATAGAAAAATAGAAAAATATGTTAAATGTGTGCTTCAAGTATAATGAAAACATGATTATGCATGAGATGAAAATTAATTTACTTTAGATGACAAGGCTACATTTCCTCCTTTCTGCAACATGAGCAGTTGATGGACTGACAACAAACAAAGCACAAACTTCAGGCTCTGAGATAGTTAGCAACTAGTGGAATATAAAAAAAGAACACCTTGTTAAACCATCCTTCAGCTCTAAGTGGGAATGTTTGCCTTCAGCTAGAGCTGCAAATTACTTATACTTTGATCTCAGCTGAATTGCACCAGGTTTACTGATCAGCAGTTATGCCAGTGAAGTTCTAGGAAGCTGCCTCTTCACAGACTTCCATCCCTTAGCTACAGCCTCCAAGCCATAGTGTGGTTATTGGTCCTGTGAGAGGCCCCTGAGAGCCTCAGCCTGGCGTTTGAGAGATTAATTTCAGCAAAGCACAGTAAAGTTTAACTTCACACTGGAATGGAGCAGGAACTCTCACCCACTCACTGACAGATTCTCAGTTGTTGGACTCATGCAATCAAATATTTATGACATCAAGCAACATCTGACTGAAGCGTGTTTTGGAAAAGAATTACCTTGGGTTTCATGGGCAAGCATGCAGCTGACCTCAGACACCACAGCGCAGACAATGAGTGCCCATGGTGGATGCTCAGAGCACACTGTGTTTCTGTGGCTGACATCATTCAGTAGTAAACCCCCTCCCAGCACGTTACTAAGTGTATTCTTTACCTTGAATGTGTATAACAAAGCTCAGAGAATTAGCTGAGCGAGGAGAAAATCTGTGCAAACTTGCAACCAGATAATTGAAACACAGTTCTCTATTCTGGCTCAAAAAAGTGTTGAAGGCACAAGGCACAGCAGCAGCTACTTTCCCTAACTCTAATTCTTCATAGAGGACTGAGTTAAATGTCTTCCTTGACAGTTTATTTTTTGTGTCAGCAAAACAATTTCCACTGGTCAATTCAGAACGCACAAGAGCGAGTTTTTTTTGGGAGCAGGAGCTGCATCCGTCAAGTGAGGGTTTGACAGCTGACCTGTTTGTAAGCAAGACTGAGCCCCATAAAAGGGAACCTTTTAGCAGTCCCACCATTTCCTCTGGCTGGGTCAGTTCCAGCTCTGTGCCACCAGCCTTGCGCTTTGTCCACAAGGCTGGCAATGATTCTGAATTGTGAGCAGGAGAAAGATAAACTAACATCATTTCTTTTCCCTCTCCAACCCCCAATCTCCTCCACATGAACACTGTCAGTCATTGCAAATTATTTAATTATCTCTTTCTGAGATGCCACCTTGTTTTATTCAAATTAAGTTACCTGGTCCACAGGTATTTTAATGACAGTTGCTGGAGCCCTTTTAGGTCTGGTATTTCAGTACCTGTCTATCTCTAGCTAATGCTTTCTGGCAAGTTTAAATTTCATTAGAGATATCACTGTAGTACATGCTGAATGAACACTACCAAAAAGTAGAACAAGAGTGCAAGAAGTCATTTAATTATTACTCCCAAAGTCTCACAATGATTATTGTTAATAGGGCAATCAAATCCTGCTGTATTGTTCCCTAACTACATGCCTGCTTAGTGGGTAGCATACATTTTCATTAAATAAAGAGTTATGGTTAGAAGAAGAATGTAATCAACATTAATGACCTGAAGAGTAATTGAAAATCCAGTCTCAGTCGCCACCCCACCCAGCTATTAAAAAGGACAATTGTTAAAAAAATTCCAAAGTAATTCCATTTTGTCTCTCTGCATGTTTGCAGACTATCATTCACATTCTCCCTGCACTGTTATCTCTCTTTTTCTGGTCAAATTAATTTACTGTAATTAGAATAAAATACATTGTATGTGAAAATAAAATTTTGGCCTTGGCTATGTCTGATAACAAGTACTGCAAAGGAAAGGATTATACATTCACCATGCATTCATCATGCATTACATTTGTGCGAAGTAAATCACTTTGGGTGAAACCGACTTAGCCTCAGTGTACAATAATTACATTCCCTCCCACCACACCAGTGTTCAACAATCCCTTAAAAGAGGCAAAAAATGGGCTGTAGTTTATGTTTAAACAAAAAAAAAAAAAAAAAAAAAGAGCTGAACCACAACTTTTTTTTTCTTAAGCTCACAATATACAACATTCCTTTCCGGGATTGCACACATTTGTCTTTGTTTCCTTTGCTTTTTTTTTTTTTTTCTTACCTCAGAAGAACTCAGAATAAATTGGCTTTTACAGTAAAAAAATAAAAAAAAAATCCCATCCCAAAACACAAGACAGACCAAAACAAAAGTCAAACACAATATGGAGGTCATTTTAATTTCACCATGAGAGAATTTCATATACTACTTCAGTTAAGACTGTCAGCAATCCAAAAAATCAACAATTCCAAAATACTTCAAGACTGAGGATTGACACAGCAAGGATTTAAAGCACCTGAGCATTTCTCCAGATAATGACATCTGAGAAATAATGGCAATCCACTAATCAACTACTGCTGCTGCATTTTTTTTTCACAATACAGGAAAACATTGTTTTTCAAGAAAGAGCTTCACAGATGCCTTCCTTCCCTGCTTCTTATCTGTAAGCAGGCAGATGTTCCTGAATTAATGTATGTGAGTCATTGACCATTTATCCTTTAGTTCAAAATTAAATACATTTTGTAACATTAAGCAAAATTATTAAGTGGAATGTATAATGCAGTTTAATTATTTTTGTTAAACTGGAGGAGAAAAAGAATTATTTCCGCAACCATGCATTTTTCACATTGGGTTTGTTTGCTCTAATACAGATGACATTATAATCTACTCTTCACACCCATTTTCTTTCACTTAAATCCAGCAGTACTTCAAGGACGTATTGAAGGTAAGAATGAAGCAGTACATAATACAAGCAGACCTCATTGGATATAAAAAATAAACAAACACACATGTAGCAAATAATCTTAATTTTGACCCAGAACTACTACCTTACAAAAAGGAGCTACTCTCATTCCAATTAAATCAATGTCTTTTTTTTGTCTTTTTTTTTACTTTAGCCTTTAAGAATTAAGAATTAAAGTGAAACAGTAGCTGAGGATAAATAGAAGAAAGGAGATTAGGAAAGCACCACCATTTGCTCTACTTTTGGAGGAATGCGCTGCTTTTTTTTTTTTTAACCTTAAACCTATTTTCCTAATAAGATAATTTTCTCTCTATAATAATTTAGGTAATCATTTAGAACTACACAAAGTAGGCTGAGAAATTCCTATAATAGGATGTTTAGGCAGCAGCACTTAAAACCTGGTTTTGGGAGGCTGAAATGATAATGCAAAAATAAGAGCTGCAGAATCAAAAATATTCTTTTCCATTTCTAAAAGTTTATACCAGAAAATAAAGGAATTGAAATTATATCCATTTAATATTGGTTGCATAAGTGCTTCACAGAACTGTTAACAAAACCAGTCAAAATTCAACAAAAATATGCCAATTTGAAATGGTATTCATGCATTGAAAATGTGAATGTTGCACTTACTAATACCATACCTATATCAACTACATCAGTATTTTATTCCATTGATATTTTACAAGAGCAAATTACTGTCAAAACCAATGCAAGATACTGATAGAAAAATACAGCCTAGATCCAAGATTATTTCAAAATCTGTGTTTATTCTTTTCATCTGACTTTTTTAATGTTAAATTTTTCACAGCCTGTTTTACAGATATTACATGCTTCATAAAGATTCCCCTTGCTGTGTGTCAAGAATCCCAATGCTGCTAAATATTCCCATGCCATCCATAAATCTGGCATCACACCCAGCCCTTAATCAGCCCTTTTCTATAGCTTTTTTTTTTTATTTTTACTGCTGTACTTTGTGGCTCATAGGACTAAATATTTGCTCAATTTTACAATGCAGGTAACTCCAAACATTAAATTCTTTGGGTTCCTCTGCAGGGATATGGTCTCCACAGCAAAAGGGATACATGCAGACTGGCTACTGTAAACCCTAAAGGGTAGTAGATAAGTGAAGAATACATTAAAATCTCTTCTTTGTGACATATTTGAATCATGCCAATGGAATTTACTTTTCAGCATCCTTGGCACCACAAGGAACTGTTAATTGTGTGTGAGTATCTCAAGGAGAGAAGCACAGGTCACATCAAAGCAAGAGATGATGTGGATTTATAGAACCTCAGCTACTCCTCAGAAACCACCTACGTGCACACTCATACGCATACAACAGCATCATGGTTTAACCCCCACTGAGTGAGATGGAAGAGAGAACCATCAGGGACAGCTTAATAACTACAAAAAAAAAAAAAAAGAAGACAACACAAACCATCAGTGATAACAAGCACATGGAAAACAAGTGATAAAAATCCCAAATAAATTGCTGGCCACAAGCAGCGGTCAATATGAATATGGTCTGGAATATCCCAGGGGTCAGTGGGGATCAGCTGTCCCAGCTGTGTCCCCATCCAAACTTCTGGTAACCCCCCCAGACCATTCAGTGGTGGGGCAGCGTGGGAAGCAGGAAAAGCCTTGGCGCATTGTGCAAGCACTGCTCAGCAAAAATTAAAATATTCCTGAGTTATCCTGCTTTGAGCACACATGCAAAACACAGCCCTGTGCTAGCCACTGTGGAGAAAAACAACTCCATCCCAGTCAAGACCAGTACAAGCAACAAAGTAGTAAATTATGAAACTGAAAAAGAGAGGTCAGTCAAACAACTGCCATCACTTGGTTAACACTGGGTAAACTCTCATGCTCACATATACCACAGTCACACAGATATGCATTTGTAGCCTTGAAATACCTCCCTGTCCATCACATCCATGACAGAAAAGTCCTCCTGGCTCCTGAAAGGGACATATCAAGCCTTGAGTAAAATTAGCACATTTTCCCTAGAAGTCATTGAAGCCCAATAAACACTGAATCCAACAAAGACGCTTTAATAGCAAGCTTTGAAGTGTGAGTGCACTTTATAGGCCTGTTTTATTTGATTATACACTTGCTTTTATGGTTCAGATCAAGCACATGCAGCAGGTTTAATATTTGCCATGCTGTCTCTGAGGAGTCTATCACATATGCACATAACAACAGTTTTCAGTCTTCAATAATTACCAGCAGGAGTAGCAATTGCCAGAGATAGTTCAAATGTATAATTCAAAACTTTCAAATTTTTTTTTCCAAAGAAAGAGAAATTATTTTGGAACACTTACCTCTTTTCAAGAGTACACAGAGGAAATATGACAAGAATTTATATGCATGTACCTATGTCCTGCTTATTTTTCTCTAAAACAGTCCTTAATTCTCACACCTTTGATTTTCCTCACCCCAACTTCTGAGTGGTCAGCTCTGTCACAAGATGGATCCTAGCACCTCACTCTTATTTAAAACGTTCTACTTTACTAAGCTTCTATTCAAATTGTAGAATTTAAAAACATTGCTTCCATTATTAAATGCATCATATTTTGAAAATGAAAAGTGGCACATCATTTCCCCTTGTGCTTGTCAGGGAATGATGAAGTTGAAGAGATACTAGCAGGAACCTAATGAAAGTTTAAATGTCTGTGGTTGTCACTAATACAATTTGACTCAGGGTATGAAAGACTCTTAGACATTTACATAATATAATATATATAAAAATGTGTATATATATGTATTTAATGCATTATATATGCACATATGAGATAGCCATGGGCACTCAGAATCTATGCTAAACTATTTTTTCTTCACTGATATTAATTTTGAATAAAGATAATATGATAGAAAGTCTTTGAGAGAATTTTCCTCCCAAATAGCTAATAGGATTTCAGACATGGTAGACATAATTATGTACTTACATTAAAAGAAGAAATGCATGCATCATCCTTTACTTCCACATTTTCTATTTTAGTATATTCTCTGTGCATGTGCTCACAAATATTCATTTCTTTCCCTTCTCACTTACTTTAATAGTTCAACTTATTATTCTTCTTTCAATTCTCTTGCATGTGTCAATTCTGAGACCAGTCAAGAGTGCTGACAGTATGTAAATGAAATCCAGGAGAATATAAGAAGAGATTTCTCATTTCTCTGAGAGATTTAAGAGAGATAAGGAAGAGAGTGAAAAGATCCTTCTGGGTATCTGCAGTACTAAGATAACTTTTATTATGGTTAAAACAGATTAGCCCCTTAATACAAGGTGTGTTTTATTGTTCACACAGCTGCTCCAACAGATTGTCTTCCTAGGCAAAACAGGAAATAAGGTGAGATCTAGATATTTTCAGTGAAATTCCACTTTAATTATTTTTTAATTGAGAACATTGTTCAATTAAACAAAAGTACACTGTGAGAAAATGGAATCAACTGGCTAAAGAGATCAAAACACAGCACTGAAAGGGGTTTTAGAAGGATATACAAATAGATATAGTGTTTTAAAAGAGGTTTAAAAAGGACAAGGCAGAAGCCAAGTTATATCAGTTGGAAAAGTAGTCATTTTGGTTTACTGCTGTTCTGACATTAATTATAAATGACAGGTCAGCTGTCAGCTGAGTAATGTACTTTCCTTGCAATTTGGAGCACATTGCTCTTCATCCACGGTTTCACTTAGTCAGAATTTTGCTTTGGAAGACAACAACACACAAAAAATTAATTTATAGAAGACACATAATCCCATCTGTAATTCCACCTGAGCCAAATCAGGTTGTATGAAATTATAGATCCTTACAGAACTGGCTTTTGAGCCTTGAGCTTTTGAGCCTTTTTCTCTCTAAAATTACAGGTAAGTGCATCAAATTAGCATGAGGGTTTGTTGTTGTCATTGCTTTTTGTTTCTTCAATCCAGAAATATTTTAATTTCTCAAGAGACTGTGATTTTGAGGTGATTTTCATACAGTGAGGAATTACACTGAGTTTAGAAATTTATTGTGAAGAGCAGACCTCTTCAAACAAAGTTTGAACTTACTATTTGTCTTCTCAGAGATGCAAATTATTGGCCATTTCAGGAAATGATGAAGTCATTTCTCCCAGCATTTGGGGAAATTGTACAATTGCCATTGATTTCAATGAGACTTAGTGTTGGCTCAGTCCATCTTACACAGATTTATTGAGAAAAACTAGTGCTGCTTCTGAGGGCTTGATATCTTGTCTATATGTATAGATATTTTTTTCCACCTCAGATTAGCTCTATTTTTGCCCTGTTGAGTGACTATAAGAGTTCAGAGAGGATTATAAACATTCCAGTTTATTTTCAACCAACAGAAATCCAGCCTGTCTGCCTGTTGTGGTGTAACCCCAGCCAGAAAACTAAGACCACAGCATGGGAAATTACCTTTGAGGCACTCACTGCTACAGCACACTTCTGATCTGGGCTAAAATGCCTGTGAAGACACATTCTGTGTATTTCTGTTGGTATTTAAGGAAGTATATTAGCTACTCCTGTCGATCCTACTCACAAAATGCGATGGTTTACATTCTAGGCTCTCTATGTTAGCAGGTACAGAGAAGGGGTATGGATGGAAAGAAACACTAAAATATTCTGGAGGAAAGACAGCTGAGATGATGGGAGCACACTGATAGCGCTGAGTCTTTTGGAATAATCAAAGTGAAGTGATGCAGTTAAATAAGAGGCCTTTGAACAGGAGCAGAAGAAGTTAGCTGCTAATTGTTAAAAAAGAAAACCATTTGGCAGTTGCCCTTGAAAATGTTCTTCAGTATATTTTAATATACAGGGGCTGGTTCATTGCTAGTCACCCCCTGCAGACAGAACCATGGGATTCAATTCATGAGGCTTCTCACAAATGGAGCCCTGCAGTGCTCCTGCAGCTACAGTCACCATACTGTGAAATCCAATGTGGGGACTGCAACCCTTCTGATGAAAAATGCAAAGAGACTGGGCCAGGGAGATAATAATTTTGCCAGTGTGTTTTTGCAACTAATTTATGGACACATATTGTTTAACATGCAGAGCAAGAGAGGGAATTAGTGCACTATAAACAAATTAATTGTGAAATTATTTCTACGGTTCTATCAGCAAAGCTTTGGTCCATGCAGAGCCCCGTGCATTACCAAGAAGGATTTCAAAACATGACCTTAATTCTGTGTTCTGTGTCCAGCACAATTCTGCTTATGGTAGAAAGTGAGAGATTTAAAGCCACAAAAATTCTCTCCTCCCCCAGTGCAATTTTTAAAAAAATTATTTAAGACAGGGCTTTTGAAACTTGTCATCCTTGGAAAAAAAAAATAAAAAATGATGTTTCCTGCAACAGCTACAAGAGCACCTCAAGAAAGTGAGGGGTCTCATGGGTAGATTGCAGCAATGACCTGCTGGCCCTGGGAAACGTTTTGAGGGGTGTGCAACTCTGCTCACCATATCCAGCAAATATTAAAGAATGGAAAATAAAGCACTCAGGGGGCCTGAAAAAGCTGATGGTGTTACCTTGACAACCTAAGTTGAACACATTCCTCTGCCAGACAGTCCAGGGGAAAAGTTCTGGCTCTTTATTAAGTTGCTCAAACTAATACCTGTTAAACACATAGCTCTGTGTGAAGAGTAGGAAAAATTATTCTATATCCTGTCCTGTATTCTCCCTTCTTTCTTCATATCCAGCAACAACAAAACAGAAACAAATCCCTCACATATTTCTGTTGTGCTGCTCCACTGTTTGCAGGTTTTTAGACTGCTTGCCCATGCTTATTCTCCACAAGTACAGGGGCTCAGGGGGGCTTAAAAATTAAACACCACATGTGAAAATTACATCTAAGATCACCTCTTCAAACTCTAACTTTTCCTAAGCCTTTGGATAAATCTTTAATTGATTTTTTAGGAAATGTTTTGCACTGGGTACCAGAAAGTAGTAGGTGGTAGGCAGACATTTTAATTTGCATAAGGTCCTGAGTAAGTTACATGAAATTCACTGGAACTATAAATCTATAAATTTTGCCAAGTTGGTCTGGATAGTAAAGTCAAAAGAGGTTCAGTTTCTAACTTATTGTGTCATCCTCAGGAAGCAGAGGAGTATAAATTTGATTTCCCCATTATTTAGGTCAGAGTTTACCAGTCCAGGTTTATTAGTCCACATTAGTTTGCAGTATCAGCCATAAAAATAAGAATGGGGTTAGCCAAAGTGTTGGTCCGGGTACTGATATATGCAGTGATACCCAGAACAGATGCAGTGTGGGAGGAACACCCAAAAAGGTGTTATCAAATAGTCCTATCAATCAATCTTGCTAGAAATTACTTTTCTGAGGGATCACAGAGAAGAAAGGAGCTCCCCTTTCCCCTTTTGTAAGTTTATGACATTCTTACTATCACATGAAACAAACAACCAGGCTGCTCAGTCTGATGTGTAGCAAAAAGTGCTTTATCACATAAAGAACAATTAGGAGAGCATGTCAAAAAACAAAGTTGCGTGCACATTGCAACCGACAAATAAGAAGAGCTAATTTCCTACAAACACATGCCAAAAACTTGCCCCCAGAATCAGTCAATAGGTGTCAAAACACACTAACACTAAATTATGTCATATTACCAATGTGCTCGAGAGTCTGAAAAGTAAAGTTAATTAATATGGTATTAAAAAAAAGCCGTGTTTTCATTTTTCCCTTTTCCTTCTTATAAGATAGTATTCCACATGAAAGGCATAAATTAAGTTTAAATATAGTCAAAACATTTATGACACCTTTAAAAAGCCAGTAGGGACTAAATGATTTTTCTGTGAGAAGAATCTGTACAGTGAACTGGAAAATCCACAAGCTTTTAACACAAGATTTTTGCCATTTGGTTTGAGAAACATTTAACTATTTCTGGCACCATGTGAGTCTACCTAAGAGAGCAGAGTGCAATCACTTCATCTTTTCCCACTACTATTATCAAAGTAAAAGAAAGAATTTTGTCTTTTTATGCTTCCTTCAATTAGGGAAAACGAGAAGCCTAAACATTTTGTGAGGAATAGGACATGATTATACTTGTGGGCATACACTTTGCAGAACCTGGTGAAAAAAGATAAAACCACAGAAAGATCATTTCTCTGCCTTATTTCCCTGCCAGGAGTATGGCTTCTTGATATGCCTGGGAATGTTTACCAAACCAGAGCATCATATTCTAAAGGTTTCTAATAAATCATTGAACCTTAATGGCTTACAACCTGAACATGTAATTATTTAGGCAGAGGTGATTTATTCAGTACATTTTAAAGGATGTTCTGGTGGGTAGGGAACCGATTATGTTTGTGAGTGCAGGTAAATGATGGCAGTCTGTCATAAACTCTTCTGCTATTGCAGACAAGCAATTTAAGATTGTATTCTTAGAAGTGTTTAGGAACCCAAACATGCAGTTAAGCACAGAGGTGAATTGTCTACATTTAATGGAATGGTGCTAAAGCAAGTCCCATGGATTTCAGCAGATGCAGAAAACACTACTGAGAACCATTTCTGTGAACAAAAAGCTTAAATACCTTTGAAAAATCTTCAACTATGAACATGTCAAAATAATAATCATTAATGATATTCATCAAATAATTTAGGTTGGACTAAAAATCACTTAGTTCCAGGCACCCTGCCACGGATAGGAACATCTTTAGTTCGATCTGATTGCTCAAAGCCTCATCCATCCTGGCCTTGAGCACTTCCAGGGATGGAGCATCCACAACCTTTCTGGGCAACCTGTGCCAGTCTCTCATCACCATCACAATAAAGAATTTCCTCCTAATATCTAATCTAAATCTACCCTCTTCCTGTTTAAAGCCACACACCATGTTCTATCACTACATGCCCTTGTGAAAATTCCTCTCCAGCATTTTTGTAGGACCCCTTTAGGCAAAGGAAGGGCAGTTTTTTCAGGATGAGCAACCCCAAGTCTCTTCACTCCCACATTTATGACAGCAGCCACTGCATTCTTTGGCAAGTCCTGATGCCTTTGGAGGCAATGGGGAGGGAGGGGAATGAAGGTGAGGTAAAGAATAGTTCTTCCTTTAAATAAAAAAAATGCTTTTCTGCTTTTCTCAGCACAACTTAGGAGCCTCCTCTGGCCCTGCCACTTCCCAATCCCACACTGAATAGAGCCATGAGAAGGAGATGGTGCACAGTCAATATCTCTCTCTGTCCTCTGAGTCTTTCTTTGCACTGATGGAAATTTGTCTGCTCAGTGAAGAAAACTTTGAGGTTTTCATTCTTTAAGAAGGAAAAATTAGTAACTAGGATCTGATTACTGAACTGTAACTGCTTTTTTTGACTGACAGAGAAACAGCTAAATTATGATTTCTGGAGTTTATCTCTGCCGCAGCATTATAAATTTGAAAACTTTACAGCTTTTCTTTTAGCCTAGTAGGATAAAAATGTGAACCTCTTCATGTGTTAAATGCTCTCTCTTGGAGTGCATTATTGCTTAATATATCCTCTTTCTTCATAAATTAAAGCAAAAAAAAAAGTTAAAGTTAACTTCTTTTTCCTGAAACAAAGCTATCAGTGGGCTTGATTAATATACGGATGCTGCACGCTGCTGGGACTTCCATTTTCACAGAGCAATATGTTCTGCTTATGCTCTTGCAGCCATGTAGATTTATACATTTTGCATTTTAAGATAATATATGGAACTTAATATTGTTATGCAAAATGAGTGTTTAAGTAAAGCGTAGCACTTCTATTCCAGACTGTGAAAGTTAAAATGTACTGAATTTGCATAACATTTAGCAAAGTTAAATTTAAGAGTATCTCTCCACAGCATAGGTATATGTGGGGAAAGAACATTCATCTCCAAGTACCATTTTAAGTATAAGTAGGTCACAAACCAGGAGCTGAGATTCTCCAAGTTATTCTGCACAGAATATATTGGCTGTCCCTGGTTGTGCAGGCTGCTGGAACAGAAATCTCAGAGTCATTTGGCAGGAAATGCACACAAAGCCTGAAGAACATTAAAAGCAGGTTAGAGTCTCCCATGCCCAGTGTTTTGCTTTACATGCCTGCAAACAGATCCCACATTTACTGGGCTGACTACACAGCCTCCAGCATACCACGGGCACTCAGAAACCTTATTCAATACACAGCAAATTCATGCTTAGACTTGCCAAGGGCAATGGAGGATGTACTCAGAAAAAAAATAAAACCAAAAAAGAAAGTAAGGAGCAAGCCCCAAAACATGCAAGGAATCTCTGTAAATTCACTATTACCTTCTTCTTTTGTGCTCATCTTCACTTAATTGGCTCTGTATAGTTCTGGCCCTCATTAAGTAGATGCACTTTTCATATACTGAAAATTGCCTTGCTACTTTGCCAGCAGTGCCATCCCAGTTGATGCCTGTTCATCTGTTTCTACTATTTCTTTTCCATTACTTCTGTAATTATCACCCATGAAAGAACAGGGCAGATATAGATATTGGTGAGATCATCATTAAGATTCTTGCAGATGTCTTTGCAAGAAGAGCGAAAAGGCAAAAGTCTGAGCTACTAACTTGTTTTTATCCTGGAGCAGCTTAAATGGAATCCCTAAATATCCTTCTCTATTAAAAAAAAAAAAAAATCTTATCTTAATTTTTAATACATACAAGTCCCTGATACATTCAGAATGTTAATTAAAAAAAAAAAAAAGTGAAATTCAGTAATTATTTTTAAAAACCAAATTGGAATTATTCCCGGAATGAAGCCTGTCCATAAAGTCAGGAAATAAAACGTTACAAAAACCACAGTAGCCTCCCCTGAGACCTGTGGGTTTTCTTCACAGCTAAAAACACACCACAATTTTAGAAGCACATCTGAACAAGGGCTGCTCAGCAGGAGGCCTGCATGAGCAGAACACTTAACCCAGCACAACATTAAAATGTGCTTGACATTGTCACAGACCCAACGAAACCCTGAAGCAACGGAGCATCTGCTTGAGAAGCCTATTCTTGGACTTAAACAATGAAAAGTGGATAATAAACAGCTTTTTGAGCACCTGAGTTCCTGTTTCCTACAGGCCTGTCTCCTAGTTCTTTGACTACTTATCTGAATTATCCTAAGGCTCGCTATTACCTTTACATGTCTATAAGCTTCTCCCTGCAGCATTTTAGCAGCAATTTGCAGACAACCATGTTTAAAAAAAAAAAAATCGACCAAAAAGTATCCAAAGTCAATATTTAAAACTCACTTTCTTACTTAATTTTTATCTTATTTATTTAAAGTGTGTGAAAATTGAATTATCCTGTAGACATTTAACCTCCTGTCAAATCTTTTGAAGGTAGTAAAAAACATAATCTTTTGTTTTTTGTGGGCGGAGGAGACAGAGGTTAGAGCAAGAAGCAGTAAAAAAGGCTCAAATTATAAATAACAATAACTTCTACAGGCTTGTATTCAGCACAGTAATTAACTTCTAAAGGGCATTTAAAGGCACTGAACAACCTAACTTCTTCCCTGGACAGACTTTATCAAACCTAAACCAATATGTGATTTCTGTACAGACACAACATCACAGGAGAATCTCTGGTTTATTTTCCTGAAAAACAGGTTCCTTACTTGTAGTTGGAGCATATATATATATGTGTGTGTGTGCATGTATATATATATGTGTGTGTATATATATATATATATATTATATATATATATTTCTCCAGCTATTCTGCAATGAATTCTTCAGGAAATCATATTATCAGACTATTTAGGTGACAGGTTTGACAGTTTTCATATTCAAGGAGGAAAGATTATTCCATTTATATTAGAGTAATCCCATGGGACAAAGGGATTTACAGCAGCAAAACTACCCAGTATACACTCAAGTGGATAAATTGCGTTTCCCTACAGTGCCAGTATTTCAGTCTGATCAGTCAGGTTTTGTGTGCACCCATCAGGACTGAAGAAATGGGTGAATTAAGGTTTTGGTATTCCTATAACATAGCCCATACATCAGTGTTCAAATGAACATTTATGACTATCTACAAATGCAACTTTTAAAAAATTTTCTTTATGCAGCTCAGATAAATAGTAATCCTGCAATGAAAAACACAAAAGTAGGAGCAAAGAATTGAATAATTCTCATTCCTCAAGTAATTCCTGAACTTGAGGATTGGGCTTCTTGTTTTCTGGAATGATTAATAAAAATCATCAGTTCGTTGCTAAACAGAGCTTGGAAACTTACCACAACATTTCCAGATAATGCTAGGAAACTTTGAGAACTCATGCAAAATTCTGTACCAAAATAAATTAAAGAGAAATTGATAGGCCATCTTGCCTGAATTTATTAATTCTTCTTCAGGAATTCAGATCTGTGAGTTTAAAACCATACCTTAAATGTTGTCTTCGTTGTGACTGATCCTACTACCTCCTTTATAATTTTTTATTCATTAATCATGGCTGAATTTAGACATTAGCCTTTCTCGATAACCTCTGAAATAGGGGGTCAAAACCCAAATATTACCTATGCTCACTTGTTTCTTCAGAAACTCTTAGAAGTGCTAATAGCATCTTTAAAAAAAACCCTCACCAGTTTACTAAGAAAGCTAAAACAGTCCCCTGTCACAGCCTTATATTGAGAATTGATATTGCTCCAGTTATCAGTTATATATTGTACACCTATTTGATCTCTATTTCAGGATCACAGGGGTTTTTTGAGTGGCCCAAATCTGTCTATTTTTACTGATATAAATTATACTGGATTCTATTCCATGAAGTCAGAGAAGCATTTTTCCGACCTGCTGAGAAGCTGAGCCACAAGATTCCCAGTGTTACATTAATTTCATAGAAACTTACTACAAAAATTATTCTCTTTAATTTGCATCAGTTGCATAAAAGTAATTTCAAGCAGACAAATATTTCTGAAGAAATGACAGAATCTAATGAAAAGTTTTGGGACCTTCTTGGAAGATGTAAAACTACAATAGGAAAAATGGCTTGGGCTCAGAGTCAGAGTGGGGAACAAATGTCATTACATCTCAGGAGCAGCAGGATAGTCCTGCCTGCCTCCTCTGAAAGCAAACAAACCAACCCAAACAACAACTTAACACCTTAAACAGTTAATTTCAGAAAACAGTATGAAAAATTCCAGGCAGTTAATATGTTGCTTGAAAGGTTTCGCCTTATTCTGTGAAAATATCGGACATTGCTCTGGGTTTAATGATAAGGAAAAGATAAAAAATAAACAAAACAAACTTTTTACATACAGAAGTTTTAACATCTAGCTACTTTTTTTCCAATAAAATACCCACAAGATCTTTTATCTAGTTCATGATGCAGATTCATGGTTGTAAAAATACTGAACAATATAGGAGTCCATAAGTACTCATTAGTGTTTAGTAAGTCAAAGTCTGCTTTTGCAAAGGCTTAAAATATAAAATTATATTCCCTAACTTATTATTTTCAATTTACATTGCTATTAGTTATGCAATCTGGCATGTCTTCACTTAGTATTTAGTGGTTTAGCACCTGCCTATGTTTGGGTTTTTTTAAAACAACATTAGCAAGTGACATAGAGACTGAACTCCAAGGGAAGAGTCATGGTCTAGTAGCACAATGTAGAAGTAAAACCAGAGATTTTCTTTTTTTTTTTTTTTTTCTAGCAGAGTGAATTTAGTCAATGAAATAAACAGCGTCATTCTTTAAATGTATCATTTTTGGAGTTTTTTGTTTGTTTTTTTTTTTTTTTGTTTGCGGGTTTTTTTTGTAGGTTTTTTTGTTGTTGTTGTTGTTGTTTTCTTTTAAATAAAGCATTTCAGGCTTAGCTGTATATATACTGGATTTTAGCCAAAGATTCTATTTGAGGGTAATGTTCCTTGCCTTATATCTTCTGAATTGTGAGCATACCTCTCCTTTGTGCATGGTTGCTGCTAAGGAAAATACTCCTCAGTGGTGGCATAATGCAAGTGCAGATCAGTGAGTCAGAGAAAAACAGACCTAGATTATCACAAAATTGTGAAAAAATAAAACCCTCACAAATGAGCAGATTGCTTATGTAAGGACAGTCTGTATTATTAGCATTGAAAGTATTTTGAAGTGTAGTTAATCTTAGCTAAACCTAAAAATTTTACAGTAGGTAAAATTACCAATGCAATACATAAAACAAAAGCATGAATGGCAGACAGAGGATGGATTATTTGCACAGTTTTGCCTAGTTTTAACAAGATGACTGAAGTAAAGAAGAAGAAGGTTGATTGAGTTAAGAACAAAAGGGGGAAAAAGGGAGTTCTATAATGAGAAATAATTGCCTTTAAACCTTGGCATACTGCAAAGGACACTATTTGTTTTTTTCCAAAGATAAACCTTTAAACATTTTTGCTATTTCAGTGCATCATTTCATAAAGAAATTTTCTTTGAGACACAGAGACAGAGAAAAAACACAATCAACCAAGCAAACTCACTTTTCTTTCTCCTTTCTAATTTAATGCTCAAATACAGAGGCACATAGTTAAAATAAATAACTTGAATTCAGCAGAGTTAGGTTCCTGGACACTGTAGATTTGAAGTCAGTACAGTGGCATAAGGTTAGTCCTATTTTGATATGGCCCATTGGGGCAAGAGTCAAGAGGAAGAGAGAATTTGAAGCACTGAAAGTTTAAAATAACAAGTCTTTAAAATATGCTGTTTCTACTCTTCATTTCAGCAAATGCTACTGGTTAAGGGTTTTCAATCACTTTCTGTTACCTTACATTTTAAAACTGATTAAAGATAAGGGCAGTCCCAAGCAGGAATCATGGCATCTCAAAGGTGAGCTCCATAGTCCCACCCCCCTGCAATGAGCAGGGACATCCTCAGCAAGATCAGGTTGTTCAAAGCCCAGCCCAGCCTGCCTTGGAATTTCTCCAGGGATGGGGCATCCACAGCCTCTCTGTGCCTGTGTTTCACCACCCTCACAGGAAAGAATTTCTTTCTTCTAGTTTGAACTGCAATGTTATGGTACCATATGCTAATATGGTAACTTTGTGTTGAAAACAGCATAATGGAAAAATGAACTTGCTAAATTCATGCTTGATTACTGCGTGGTTTAGACTGTGATTGGGAGACATTGCAATTTTAATTCTACTACACTACAGATGAACATTAATAATATACTTATGTAATTGGATGTGTTCCCTTAATCAGAGCTGGGAAAATGGATAGTTCACTAAATCAGTTTTGGTTTTAGATCTTTTAGAATTGAGCATTTCTACACATCATTACTGAACTACCCTGGCTTAGAATGTGCTAAAATATAAAAGAAAATACATCCTACCTAAAATTTCACTCACTAGGAGACAGATTCTGACAACTCCAATTTATATTCAGTAGATTTTGAGCAATTAACTGGTATCCCATTAGAGTCACAACAACCACTGTATCCATGTCCCTGGGCAAAGGCCAAGGCAGTCTCCAAGTCAATTCCTATTTCCCTGTGTTCATGGATTCTGGAGAAACCATCACACTTGGATCAGACACATGAGAGGAGATCTCAGTCACCTGACAGATCCCAAGCTCTTAGAGGATGAAGTGGCAAAAATCCTGAGGTTACCCAAATTAAGCAATTTGCTCAGACACCGGAAACATGGAGCAGCAGGACCTACCAGGGGAACAAAACTGCATCTCTCCTCTGTTTATACCAATCACTGTTGTCCAGGCACAAGAGGAGCCAGAATTTATGTGAAACAGTGAGAACTAAGCTCTCACAAAAACTCCTGAGTCATGCAGTAAGGTTTGTTCTATGACTGTTTTTTTTTTTAACTGCTGAGGCCCTTCCTCAAATGGAACAAAATCGGGTTAGATCATGAAGGTCTCCCTGCTGGTTTTTTTAGTCAGCAGAACTGTGTTTTCCTAGTATGACAATATAGGGTTTGGTATCTTTAGTTATTGTTATTAAACCAAGCATTATTGAACAGGTAATATCTCCTTAAGGCTAGATAACTTAGGCAAACCTTGGTATTTGTTGACAGATATAACTGTATGTCAAATTGGGTCACTTTCAAAATGTGTTGTAATTAATTTTTAGTTTAAATATGTGTGAAATTTCATTTTTATATCAGCTATATTTCAGCTGACCACTAGGAAGATAATTATTGTTAATTACCCATGGCATACAAATGGGTACTTTTTAATAATGTTCTCACACATTTCACAATAAATATGTTTCAAAACCCCAGTTATATTTAATAAGCACAGAGTAGCTCTCTTTAGCCTGCATTTTAACGTGTTCTGCATTTAAATATGCAGAGCTATATCTCTACTCCCCTTAATGCTGCAAATGAAATAATGGCAACATGCCATAAATGTAAGTAATATAACGTTACCTTTGTCCTTGGCAATGCCTATCCTGCTTTTCAGTCACTTGATTTTGACACCCAGGGAAAATGTTATTGTGCACTATAGCACTTTGCAGCTGCTACACTTAAAATATGTTTTAAAGGTGAACACACTTCACCTGGGGGCTAGGCTCACTATCGATTCCCTCAGTGGCTATCTGAACAAAGATTGGGAATGAAGTAATTACCTACCATGTGTGGAGATGAACTGAAAAGCCCCACAGTTCACCATCTACCTGAATTACCACAGCTCACTATATCTCCAGCTGCAACACATCCATCTAGCAGTTTATTTCAGTGCTCATTTGAGCAAGATAAGGGTCGGTTGCCACACTCACCCATCTCAGGTATTACTGATTGTGGATCTTGCTTTCCTCCTCTGGAACTGGGGGTTATTCCAGGAATTTCCAAGCTTGAAAGTGAGTGCTGCCTTACTCAGAGCTGCAAGAACACTTTGTGCCAACTGGTAGGAAATAAAGGAGCCCATCTGCTTAGCAATGCAGGTGGTGAGATGCTGTCCTGGTGCTCAGCTGCCTGCAGGCTCTACCCACCGAGCACAGGGTTCAAACCACGGGCTCTTGAGCTGTTAAGGATGGGAGCTGAGTGGGACTGCTCTGCTAAAGGGTGGGACATGCAAAGATGTGCTGAGGCCACACTTCTAAGGGAAAAAACTTTGAGGCATTCACTGTGAACCAAAGTTTCCTGCAGCTTTTGTGTTCTTCCTCCGATTACCTCCCTAGCCTGAGGTCGGGAGTGCAGTGATAAAGCTGCCCAGTAAAGGCACCAATATCTACTTTCTGCTGAACTTCTGCTCAGAGTTCTTAAAATGCTGATGATTAGTGGAATCTGCCTAATGGAGGGCTCTGAATTCTCATGATGATCTACTAAACATATTGGGGTTTTCTCTTCTTCGAAATACCAGTTTTACTGGCAGCTGATTTCTCTCTGTTCATTTGCACCTGTTTTCTCCAATGGGAAAAAAGCCAACAACTTAGCATTTGCACCAAAATTAGAATGAAATTAAGTCCACTGGATAGAGGGCATTAAAAACACTCTTTTCACACAATCTCTTTTTGATTAGTACTGAATGAAATCTGGCTATAAAGAGGTTTTACATTATAGCTGCATAATCTATTTGGAATGTCTGCTTTACAGAGACACCTTCTTTTCTCTGCACTGAAGTACAAAATAATTAAGTGGAACAAATCCCAGCATTAAAAAAAAAAGCTAGTTAGACTTTCTTATGGCCATAGCTATGAAACAGCACAAGTGTTAAATAAGTTGAATCAGAATGATAAAACTAGCATCATATACATTTAAATCCTCACAAATATACATTTATGTACATATAAAGCCTCACAAATTATTTTCTCTTATGTAGAAAATTACAGTATCAGGGGGAAAAAACATGATCTCATGTTAAAATATTTATGGAAGAATAACATAGTCACTTGTCTTCTAAACATTCTTAAAATACCAAACCATTTGCTGCATCCAACTTCTAATAATATTAAATGCCTGGAATTTCTTAATTATTAATATAAATCTCTGACTGGATTTGGATTTAGTCTTACTAAGTTAAAACACTTCTATACTTCAAATTTTAATATTTTGAGTTAAGGAAGAGTCTCAGCTGCTTACATATGATAATGTGGTTTGCATAAGTAAAATTTGAAAATGATGTTTAATTAGGAAAAAATCTAGCAGCTTATTTCTCTGTTAAGTTAGAATCTAAAGCAAAGCTTAATTAACTTGTAGACTCTGGGTCTTTTTCATGTACAGTTTCTAAGAGGCTTGTTATAAAGCTGCTAGAAATCATATAACAAGACAAACTCTCATCCTGGTAATTTTAATTTTAGCTGTTACAAGGTTCTCAAAGTACATCCAATATTTTTTTTTTTAAGCAAAGGGCTCCTTTTAGGGAAAGCATTTATTCCTTTTCACCTGAAATATAGTGGACACTACAAGGTTTTGGGAGCCTCTTTTCCCACTGCTGTCTACAAGTGGTGGGAATAGAGCTGTTGTCCCTAGCATCTCCTGCCAGTGAGGCCACAATGACTCTAAGCCACTCTAAGGGCCCAATTTTTCTCTGCTGTTGTCCCAACCTTTGCAGGAAGAGTAATCAGCTACCTCTTTTCCCAAAGGGAGATAATTTTTTTTTCTTTTTACATTCAGTTCATAAAGCTGGAAATATACTTGCCTAAACAACCAAACCCCACCCTCCCAAAATAGGGAGGAAAAAAAAATCAAAACCCCTACAATTAAATAAAATTACATTTTAGCTATTGCTTGCACTTAATATCATTAAAGAAAACATCAAGTTGAACATGAAGTACACAGAAAGTTCAAATGTATCTCTTTTAAAAACTACAGTGCTATTTCCTCTCATACAGAAATTAAGAAAATACTCTCATACAGAATGGAGAAAATAATCTTGCAGAAATAATCTTGTAAGATGCAATAACCCCACCGGAAAAGCCCCAAAATTAAAGCTAGTTGTGCAAGGCAAGGAAAAGGAGGACACTTGTAAAGCATTTCATATTCAAAAGGGTTTAGTAAAAAAAAAATATCTGGACTTGACAAAAGCTAATTCACAGAAAATACTTATGGAAAATGCATACAGTGTATTCCCCAAGCAGCTCAAATAATAACTGTTTTTGTGTGATAAAGGGGCAGTACTAAAAAAGCAAACACACACTAATCCCACTGTGTCTCTGGGCAATTCATGGTATTCCCACAAGTTTCTGCTCCATGGATGTCCTGTGTAGATGTAGCTCTGAGCCTTCACCTCTTTTCAGCAAAACAAATTCATTACAGTTTAGTATTGCTCAGAGCTGCTCAACCACTTATGGAGTCAATTCCTGCTGTTCCAGCTATGCAAGAACAGATTGTCTTTAATCTGCAGTTTTCACAGGCACTGGCTGGCTGTAAACCGAATGGTTACGATGGCCACGGATGTTTGCACAGAGCTGCTCTCTCTCAATGCTGCTGAAAAGCTGGGCCACCAAAACAGCTAGAGCTGGCCAATCAGGAATTAAAAAATTGCATGAAGACTATTACAGGATATTGGATAAGGAGAATCTTGAATAATTTTTACAATTAATACCACTGGACTATCTTCAGAGCTGTTACAGTAATAAAGAAAGCTACTTCAAACCTTTTACTTGAACTGTTTGCAGGTGTTATTGAAATATAAATGGTTGTAGGGAGTTGCATTTTCAAAGTTAGGTCAGACTTTTAAATATGCAGTTAGGCTTCAAGACTAAAACAGCCTTATATCTCCTCTAGTGCCTACTGCAACTCCAAGCTGAGACTAAGCAAGTCTGCAGCCTGAGTGCAGCTTAGGTGAGGTCCTCACTTTGTCCCATATTAACTTCTAAACTCAAACCACACAGTTCTGTTAATGTGTGTCACAAATTCTTTTTTTCTTTTTATTATTTTTTCAATTTTAGCTTCTATTTAGCTGTGTCTTCTTAGCCCTCCTCTTTCAAAGCAATAACCTTTGTAAGATTCTCCCAAAATGCATTTAGAAATTACACCCAAACTGCCTTTCCTTCTGGGCTGCTCAGGCACGGACAAGACTCAGTTTCTGGCTTCAGCTGAGCTTTCATGGATATCAAGAGGAAGGGCTGGGGCAGTGCTACCTCAAGCACTCCCCACCAGTCACGAGGACTTGATTAAGAATCAGTTCATCACAGTACCTGTGGCCAGGTGTGTTGTGATCCCCCTCAGCAATTTTGGGCTTCCCAGTGCTCAGCAGAGACCCCAGGCCAGGCTCATTCAGGATGCCTTGACATCACAAGCCACAAGCTGCTGGCATCTTAGAATTGGCAGTGTGGGCACCCAGCATAAATCATGTTTGAGCTTGCAGCTGCCTCAGGATCCAACAGCACAGGCACAGCTGGATACTGCAGGTATTGCTCCCCTTATGAGCATCACTTGGGCAGCTCCCATGCCCACACAAACAAAATCCCTGCAGCAATGCTGTCTCCTCCCACTGAGCACTTCTTTCTAAGCCATCACAACCCAGCAGGGGAAGCAACAAAATGGGAGCCAGCAGCAAAGACTGCAACAGGGCCCACACCTGATACTTGAAACTGAAAAGCACAGCTGAAGGAAAATGCCTTTAGCATTCCCAGAGCTCAAACAGATGTGAGAGAGCCCTTCCAGGAGCAGGAGCATGTGATGGGACTGCTGGAGTGTGCTTGTGACACGAGATGTGTGGCATTTGCCACCTTGAGGCCCTTGCAAGCTCAGCAGCATCTAATTAGCTCCCAGCTGGAAGCCCCTTCCCAAAAACTCCTGCTGTGGGCTGAAAATTATCCTCCTTCAGATCAAGTTTTTTGGACCAACAGATCCTCCTGGGTTTGGCTGGTAAAGTTCTGCATCTCCTGCAGATTGCAGAATAATCCCTGTACATACATTTCTTCTTCAGAAAAGAAAAAAAAAAAAAGAAAAAAGAAAGAAGTATTTCACAAGAAATAGACTTCCAAGCCCTATAAAAGTGATTCTCCACACTGCTGCCACAGGACAAAATCATTACATGCTTAGATGCTTAGTGAGAAACCCAACCCAACCCATCTCAAATCTGACTAGTTTTCAGAATACAGTTTCTCATCTTCATATTCAAATTCTGCTTGACTCATATCATACTTTAGACCAACATTAATTATAAGCACAGTGAGAAGAGCAAGCAAGCACTAGCCTGGTCAAAGTGGTAAAAGCTGGGCTGCAGTATATAGTTAGTGACCACAGGTTAAAAATCATCTCACTAATAAAGAAAATGGATGTGGCCACACAGCTGGTTGAATAAATATGAAAATAAAATTAAATAAACACTAATTAAATCCCCAGGAAATCTTGCAGGTCAGCTCATCTGCTCCTTACCAGGTGTGATTGTGTTCCACAGTTAAGACAGGCAATGCTGGGTACTGATAGCAGGTGCTGCTAACAGGTAATGCTGTGAGTTAACCACTCCTGGCTAGGAGTGGCACAGAAACTTGTGAAGTCAGGAATGCTGCCAGAATGACAAAGCAGTAAATCCTATAATTTTAATACTGTATCAAAAACTGATATTCGTAGTTATTATTTTCTAGTTTTACTCTTTAACCTGAAATATAACTGTATACTGCAAGTATTTGCCAATATTTGCTGCTGTTTCACCATGTAGGTGTCTCAGCAACTCTCTACTAGACTACAAAACGGAAAATTCCAAATTTTTAGGCTCAAAGAACTCTCCTGGTGCTTGTAGGACTCTTGACCTGCAAACCACAGCTTCTGCAGCTTTGACCTCACAGACAAAGCTCCAAAAGTTGTTTGTGTTGGTTGGTTTTTTTTTGTTTTTTTTTTTTTTTTTCCCCTGCTAAGAGAGAACCAAACAATCTTGAAGAGAGCCAAAACATCTCCAGATTGGAATATCTGTGCCTGCCAGCTGTGATGAGCAGCCCTACTTAGTCATGAACTGACTGCATTCCTTCAGTGCCTTGCAAAGTGTCTTGTATTCAGAGGCTGAGTTCAGTAAAAAGGTATCCAGGAAAAGGATTGAAGCTTATATTCACATTCTATTTCATGCCTACTTTGACTTACCTCAAAAACATTTAGTATGCAGAGTAAATTACTCTGTAGTCCCAAGCTTTGTTCATATTCCATGTATTAAAGAATAAAGAGCCCTATTTACACAGCAAAGGTAAACACAGTTGTTGTTGCTGTGTACATTTTTCTGGGGCACGAGGGCCATGTAGCAAACACTCTCCCCAGAGCTACAGTGACAACATCAATGGAAATAAAAAAAAAACAAACCAAGGCTTTTAAACTAAAGTGGTAATTTCTGCAGAAATACGAGGGATCTGTCTGCTTAATATCAGTGAATAAGAGGACCAACTAGAAAGAGCATAGACTAGCAGAAAAGTTTGTTTCTCTAGCACCTACTGCAAATAATGGAGAGCAGCAGCAGCACCTGTGCAGAATTCTCACAGTGTCCCTTAAAGCCCTCAAGAACAAGAAACTGGAAATAAAGCTCAGAACTCAGCCTGGCAAGGAAGGGTTAACTTGCCTCATTGAATGACATTAATTGAATCACATGCCACTGAGAAACATCTAAAATAGATGAGATAAAGGGAAGGAAAAGGCCTGCAGCTTTTATTGAAAGGATAATCTTCCTGCTTTCTACACACATTAGAAATCAGAGGCTTACAGGTAAGCAGGCTTGGTATTCTTCCTGAATACCCTGAAGGACTTGAAAGCTTCTTCCCTCTTCTCCTGAAAAATAGTTATCCATTTGTCAAAAATGAAGTCCACACTTCTCAAGTCTTTTCCCCTGCTCCAAGCAGTGAGGAGCAAAAGCAACTTTGTAGTATTTGTCCATTTCCCTGCAGGAGGCCAGACTCCAGAAAGAAGAAATGACTGCATTCCCTGGACCTATCTCCTATTACCCACTCTTACCCTGACACGTCCTTTGAACTGGAGTGAATGGCAGAGAGGTCCTACACAAGACTTTTTTTTTACCAGAGCAGTTTTAGAGGCTAAGGCTTGTTTGTCTGGAAGCAGTTTGTGATCCATTAACACTAATTTATATAGTCTGTTGCAAAGCAGCACTACTTTGGTAGTAAAACTTAACTAAACATACAAAGCCATATTTTTTTTGTAGCAAGTTTGAACAATTTTTGGTTTTGTTGGGTTTTTGTTTGTTTTTTGTTTTTATTAACCAGAATTTACTGTTTTCCTGAACTTTAAATGAGATGCAGAGATGATATTTCAACTTTGCCATGGTGCTAAGGGAGTTTGCTGGACAGCAAACTGCTCCCTGAGAATTTCACCAAATGGCTGCTGAGAAGACAGAGTGGATGTTCCTGAGGCTTCACTAAATCAAGGCTCTGGGGAAAAACATCAGGTGGACTCCTTCTGTGCTAGAGACAGAGCTCTCCCAGAGTCCACATTTCTCTTTTCTTTCACAGAGAATTAAAATGACATATTTTACACCAAATAAAGAAAGAATGCCAAAAGCAGAATATTGAAATGTTCTGCAAAATTAAATAATCACCTTTTCTGATTTCAATTCTAGTCTCTTTCACCTTCTCACTAATTTCTGTTTACACAGTAAGAAATGAAACCTTCATTTTTTAAGAATAAACAAAATCCTTACAGTTAGCTCACTGCTTTTTTTTAGGACTCATTTTTATGGTTCTGTCCTCAGAAAAGGGTTGTTGGGAAAACTGTAAGGGAATGGAGTAATGGAATGCTTTACAGATAGTTCTGTATGCAAATAAACAGACCCTTTCTGTAAGTGGATTCTGCCATCAGCATTCACCTGCATTTAGACCTCCCCTGGGCCCTGGGTAATGCAGTGCAGAGCATGGATGGCCGGGTTTATGGACAGCACTCATTTCTCTCTGAAGCTCATCATCATGCAGGGCAGTGTCCTGAAAGGCAGAAACCAAGGTGAGCAGAGGATATATGGTGGGGAGACAGTAAATCACTGAGAGGGAGGTAAACAGAAGATATATGAGTATTGGAAGCTACATCCTAGCGAGTGACATCCTATCCATTTCTTGGCCAGGCTGTTGCAGCAGTCAGTAGCCACATATTCTACCTCACTTTTGCTGTAGCTTGAGTCTTTTGGGGGTTATTATGAGAAGAAATGGAAATAGGAAGGTGCAAGCAGGGATTTCCAAGCCTTCCCCCTCCCCATGCAACATTTGGAAATGCACTGAGCCCTGACTATAGCACAGGAGGAGGGGAGGGGTTCTGCAAATGCCACCAGCATTTTAACCAACAAGAGTGATCAGGACAGAGCCAGTCAGGTGGGGCTGACTCTGCCCCTTGCTTTTGCCTTGACACATCCTGTGACTGCATAATAAACCTCTTTTTCTTGCTGTCCTCCCAGTAACATGTGGGTATTAACACTTCTTTTGTACAAAGTTGTTTTGGAATCTGCAAGCAGGAGCTCCCTGGTGTGAAGTACTACTATAAATTATTTCTAGCAGGGTGCTGCCTGGAACTTCTGATAAGTCCTGCCACACTGTATTATGAGGTAATACAGAGTAAAACCAGTACAAGTCCCAAAGCTCTTTTTAAACAAAATATATAAGGAGATAAGATTGCATGAAGCAACTGGGATATTGTAGTTTTCCAGGCTATTCCTTGTGAAAACTGTTGATGGACCCTGAGTACCATCAAACAGCTCTCTTTTACTGCATGAAACCAGGTCAGTGTCAGCAATGCTCAACAGGAATCAGCCTGGGGCTGGAGAAGTAGGAAACACAGATTGCCCTGGAAGTGGAATTCACAGGAATGAATTTAGGAGATGTTTTTAACCAAGCTGCAGACTCTTAACTAGGCAGGTTGGTCTATAATTAACAGCATCTCTGGACAGTGGCAGACCATTCCTTCTACCTCTCCTTACAAAAAGAGTACGGGGAAGGAAGGAAACAAAACACAGAACACCACACATCACCTGTAAAATACAAATAGAAAACAATTCATTTTTATCCCATCCTTGCTTTACTAGCAGACTCATTCTGCTCTGTCAGAGCAGAGTCATTCTGCTCTGACAAATGACTGCCAGACTTTGTTATTCATGTTTTCATCATCTCTCCTGCAATGTAGGTAGCCACGAAATATCAGTCTTTTAATTGTCAAAATAAATTCCAGTTTATTTCAATACTTCTCATCAGAAAAAGAAAAAAATCTTTTGACCTCCCATGCAATTTTTAATCCATGCCAAGATATGAGTCTATAAATTTAAGGCACGTATAGGGCTACAGATACCTAAACTAAATACAATGGAGTATGTGTTACTATATAGTATCTTATAGAAGTTTGTTCACTGATAACAACCCTAAAGGACAGGCCTCATTATCTCCAGTGTCAGTGCCTGTATATAAATATATATAAATATAAATAAATATAAATATGAACATATATATAAATACATATATATAAATACATATATATATATGATGGAAGTTTATGTTGTTTAATAGGTATATAGGTATACTTTTAAACTGTCTTTAGCCCTGTATACAGCCACACTTACATTTCACCAAATTACAGAATCATTTGAGTTCCTTCAGCTCTGGAAGCCCTAAAAGAATTCCAGGATTCCAGGCAAGATTAAACTCTGCATCTCTTCACCTTCTACCCTACCTTCTTCTGAAGAGGGTTTATAACAAAACCAGCCATGCTGTGGCTTTGCTAAAAAAATCAGTCACCAAAATTATGCAGAAATTCTTCTGTCTCTGAAATACTGTTTGGGGATTTTCTTGGCTTGAGAGTCCATCTTTTAACAGAGCCCACCCTTCTTTCAAGCCTATTTTAGCCAAGTGTCTTCACATGAGATAAAACAGACACCTAAAATATAAACACTTGCATCTGATCAAATGGTAAGAAGGAGGAACAAGAGGAATGCCAAGAACCAAGTGCAGCTTCTAGGAGAGAGAAACGCTTTTATACAAAAGCAAAAGCTTTCAGCAAAGACTTGATGAGAAAAACTCATCAGTAAATGCCTGATAGACCTTGGCAATGAATAAAGCCTACAGGCTACTTAATAAGGCTGTAGTTTCAATCTAGCAGATCTGGCTATGGCCTGATGGGGACCTGCACCTGACTCATCTCTCTTCTCAAGGCATGCTTTTTAAAGAGAGAGCTATAAGGCCTCAGGACTTCTAGAATAAAAATGACAGCAATATGTTTGAATTTAGCAAGTTCAACACAAGTAGTTTAACACACTGAAAATGAAATTTTCTCCTCTGCTTGGTTTCTAGACTTAAACAAGTTAATGACTTTCTGAGCAGAGTCACTTTGCACAGCCTTTGCCATTTCTCTAATCCTCACTAGAGTCTCAAGTGCAGCTCCCCCCCCAAGCCACCCATTTCTGAGCAGCTACAACAGATCTCCAGCAAAAGGAACAATTTCCCTGTCTTTCTGGAGGCTTAACCTTGCCCAGGATTCTTTAAGGCACACAAAGAAAGGGCAGGGATAACAAATGCCATCTGTCACAACTGATTTGGGCACAATACATTCTTTTTTGTTTTTCTTTAAAGGAGTTCTTTCAAATAGCAGAATTAAGTGATCCAGTTTCCTGCTCGGCCCACCACAGGACAGACTTTGTGCAGTTGAGGAGATAGGTGGGAGGAAAAAAATGAACCACAAGGGGAATTAAAAAAATGACCAGAGAAAGAACACAGGAACTACTAATACTGGCATTAGCTGCAGAGCCACAATCTCAGACTGCAGGGAGAGTGTGCAACTCTCAGAACAATAAACCTGCTTACTGGAGATCATGGAAAACTTTCTTGGGCATTTCTTCAGATTTACAATACCATTACCTGAAAGATCCCTTGCACTTACTCCCATGTTTAATCACGGAAGGGCAGTCTTTCATTTCTGTGCTATGTCCCAAGTCTTCTGTAGCTGGCATGGATGTAGCAGCAGATCCAAGAACCATGAAAATCTACATTACCAAAGAACCAATGCACCTATCTTTGCTGTTCTGACACTACTACATGGTATTCACCCAATATATATTGTAGGTCTCCCCAAAATTACCAACAGGACATGTGAATTATAAATGCCAGTTCCCCATGCTTCAAGTCACCAGAAGCTTTTACATTTTAACTCAGATGTCACTTAGTGGTTCCAGCAGCAGGAGCAGCAGCAAATCTGTCTCAGTTACCATCACCATAAAAAGCAGATACTCTGGAAAGCCCCATACAATCAGCCTTGGAAGGTAAGGGCTGTATCACATTTATGGGATTGATGCCTTGTGAAGGCTGACCTGGAAGAGAGGCTGGACAGAGTTAAATAATAAAGTAGAGATTTATTAAAAGGCGTCAGTGGATACACCTTGGGCAGCACAAGAGCCCAGCCAGGGCTACACCCAAGATGAACCAAAATGGTCACAAAATGCACGATTGGTCATCGGGTCTCTCACTTTTAGAAGTTTTGGTCCTTTTGCATATTAGAGTTAATTGTCCAATTTCAGCTTTAGGTTATGAAGTCCCCTTCTTCTTGTTTTTCTCTCTTCAGTCCACGTTGTTTATCCTCTTGGGCCTGAGATTTCAATGGTTGTCCTTGGTCCCCAGCTAGAGAAGGAATTGTTTTGTCTCCCTACTCTGTGAAGAGAGCTCACCAACACTTAATATGAAGCTCTGAACTACACACTAAAGCAGCACAGAATCTGAAAAATACAAAAGCTAAAACCTAAGGCATCAGGATAATACATAAAGCACGATTTTTGGATCTACTTTAGAGGCAAAATTCAAAGGTGCCTCAATTTCATGTTAGGAGCTTTATAGATACTGCTAGTCTTGGGTTGTTAGACTGATATCACAGTAGGGGCTTTGCTAAGGTTACTGGTCACTTTGCAGGGTCAGTGTCAGGGTTTGGACTTTTCCAAGTTATTGGATCACTAACCTTATCCTCCCTTCATCTGAGATCATACTCTGTGAAGCTAACAGATCAGAGCCCCTGGTTCACTAGGATAACAATCACTTATTTGAGCAGCAGCTTCACTGAACTTATTTCAGATACAGGAATCTGCCAGGCCTGTGTGGGCTATGCTGATAAAACGGTGCAGGGCTCTCCAGCTGCTCTATAACTGCTGCCACGTCAGAGTCCTCATGGGCCTCTCTGACACAGCCCCTCTGTGAGGGCTGTGAGCTTCAGCAGCTCCTGGCTCAGCTCCTCTTGATCCCAGTGAGCTCAGGGTGACATTCTTGCCATAAAGCATTAGGGAAAATGAGGTCTTAGCTGAACAGAGAGAAAAGGGGACATCCCTGCTTTGATAAATGCCTTTCTGTTCAGAGGGATATAGATTGGGTAAACAGCAGTCCTCTAACATGGCAGGGGCAATGCTCTTTGAATACCTCTTTGAGGAAAATAAAGGAAGAATAAAGGAAGACAGAGGCAGATTTCAGCATTGCTTCAAGCACTTGCAGTCCTACTGGCCATAAGGGTCAGCAATGGAACTCATTTTTGGGCACAGATTTTGAACACAGAGGTTGATGATATGACTAATGACAATGGAATTGAACTAATAATAATAATGAACCAAACAAAACCCAGTTTTGCACTAGGTCAGGCAGGAGAAAATGAAAGGCGGAAAAAAAAGTTGATATTTTTGTCTGCCAAGGTAAGAATTGATATATTAGAAGAAATAGTGTGTTTTAGTCTTTCTTTAGAAGCAGCAAATAGCTTCCTTTCACACAGCATTAAGAATCAGTGGCTAAAGTGATTTCACCAAATGGGGAATGTATCCCATTCAAAGACAGCATAATGTGCATTGTTATGGCTTTTTCATTTCTCCTGAATAGCAGCAGGTAGCTATTGTTCTTCTCACTTCATAATCTTCAGAGGTTTTCAAATTTTCCATTGTAGATAATACCATCCCAAAGGAGATTGCATTATTATTGGCTTCTCTGACATTATTTCAATTCTGTCTTTCTTTGGTCATGTTTTGAGGTGAAATAAGTACCATCATATCTGCCTGACTCTTGATATAGAGTTTCATTTTCAGGAGTTGTGGAGATATTCTGGTGGATTTCCTTCTTTTCACTAATTATGTGCCTCCTAGTTAATGGGGTGAAGACATCCCAGTCTTACCTTATTACAAAAAAGTTTAAAAATTCAGCAGCTTATGTAATTCTTCTGTGATTTCAGTTAAATACTCATGTGGGTTCTCCCTCTCCTTCCCCTGCATTCACTTCTGGAGATCTAAATAAAATCCAAACCCACTGCACCAGGAGACCAGAGAAACCCTAAGCCTCTGCATTGTCTATGTGTGATAAGGCCCTTTACTATCTCTAAGGAGCAAGCATTAGTGCTGCAGCTTTTCAGTCTTCATTCCTTTTTCAAGTTTCTTCAAGTTCATAACAGCAGAAGAGATTGTGATTTATGGGGAGAAAACAAATTTGATAGCAGCCTTCAGATTAAACAGCTGGATTTTCTAATGGAAAAAAAAAATCAAAGTTTTGGGGTACATTTTCCAGTTCCCAAGGATCGCTGACATCCCAGATACTAATTTTCTTCACTCCTAAACTACAAAAACAATGCATACACTGATGTTCATCTCTATTCTATCCCAAGTCTAGAGGAAATGCCTTGTTACAATCACTAGCAAAAAAAAACCCCAAACAAACAATAAAAAGCCCAACCAAACCCTCCCCACGCCCCCCAAAAAGCCCAGAACAGACTTTGCATGGCCATACACAGGTACACAGTCCAGATTATTTTACCTGATTTTCTTTTGGTAAAATTCCCAACAAAAACCAAAAAGCTGAAAAGCTGCAAAACAGAAGCTTCCCAAAACCTAAAATTAATTAGGGTACCATTAGATTATTACTCTCTATCTTTCAATTTACCATTAAAAAATTCACGAAGGGGTAAGTTTTGGTTTTCTTTCCCACAGCTAAGTTATCCTTCCCATGGCTCTAACTTGAATCAGAAATAAAAAAAAAAAAAATATATATATATATATCTAAAAGTTAGAAAGGTGACAGAAGAGAAAGATGCTCAATTACAGGAGTATCAAAACCAAAGTAAAAACCTTGATAAGATCACTTGATTGTCACTTCTAGCTAGTTCAGTTGATGCCAAACCCAAAATGCTTGAATTTTCTGACCCTGCACTCTTTGCCTACCAAAGACATTCATAAGGACAACAAACTCACCCTTATTTACCAGGGCCTATATCAATCAAAATGCTTCAATAAGGTCTATGGATCAATTCAGTCTCCTATTTGCAGGACTGAAACTGTGAGCAGGTTAGCACCCTCAGCTGAATAGGGTGATGTCAAAGTAAAAAACCCATACAAAACAATTTGCACAGCAGTCAGCTCATCAAGCTTGCTTGGCTAATGCCAAAGCATAGGATCTGTGGCAAACAATATGCCTGAAGCACACCTAACCTGCTGAAGTTTTGCAAGGTTTAGGTTTGAAGGTTATTTTATTGACATTTTCAGCTTTCAGAGCCAAGTCTCACTCATATGAAGAAAAACCTTAATTTTCGTTCATTTTCTTGCCCTAAGAAAGAAAAGTGTAAGATTCCAAAGTCTTAAAAATGCTGGATCATTCTAGTCCAAGGTGAACGAGGCACTTTTACATCCAAGTGGTCTGACAACATTTTGAGTGGAAGAAGAGAACCTAAGGAAGACTGTCAGTGCTATTAAAAATAAAAAATAAAAAAAAATTTAAAAGAGAGAAAGGAGGCTATTACTGCTTATTAAATCTATATAATCAGAATGCTTCATACTCCTGTGCAGATGTAAAATAGTACATAATCCTGTCAAAATCCCACCAAGCAACCATGTTCTTACTGCAGACACCAAAAATGCCTCTGTGCCCAAGCTCTTCCAGTTTTTAAAATGTTTATGGATCAAAGATCCAAGAATTACCCTCAGGACCCACGAGGACTGCACATGTGTGAGCGTTGAAGTAGGAAACACATGAGGAAAAAAACAAAACCAGCAATTTATGTTATCCTTGGCACTCCTGAAAACCACACCTAAACTCCTGACCCACAGATAGGGGCACGTTGGAAAAGAGACACTTTAGCCATGGGACAGATACGTAAAAGTCCTTCACAAGGCACAAATGTCACACACACACAAATGTCAGTGCCAATTTAATGGTAAATTACATCCATCTCAACAGAGTCTCAGGTCTCATCTCGTGGCAGCCCCCAAGACCTGAAGTATAAATTCTTCCTACAGACCCTGAGGCATTTGCTCCGTGCATTCAGAAATCCCTTCTTGACTATTCACATGTCCCTCACAGGAATCACTGTCATGTCAGGTAAGATTGTGTCAAATTCTGGTATTTAACCTCAGAATCTCCCAAGCTCCCTCACACCAGGGGATCCTGCACGTTTGCTTCCTCTCTAGTCTGTTACAGGATGTGCATTTCCCTCGTGGATAGCTCCTGCTTCCAGCCACTTCATGCTCCAGCAGCTCTGTAAAACTGATATTTTGTCTGCAAGTTGCTACCCCTGGCAGTAGGACTATGCCCAGGGAATACTTCCCTGCTGATGATAGAGGGACAGATCCAGAAATCAAAATCCTTGAATAGGTGCCTGCCTTGCAGCTGAATTTCCAAACTTTTGTGCTGCTGATTTTAATTGAACAGTGCTACCAAAAGTAGTTGGAGACAAAATCAACTTTATATTAATCTATATAGGAACACAATGTTTCTGGCCTTCTTTACTGACCACTATCTTACCTTGATTACCTCTATTGTATTTGCAGGGTACCTCATGGAAGGAAGGAATGATGAATCTGACTCTTTGTCCTTAGAAGGTTAATTTATTATTTTATGATCTATATTATATTAAAGAATGCTATACTAAACTATACTAAAGAATACAGAAAGGATACTTACAGAAGGCAAACAAGATAATAATGAAAACTCGTGGCTCTTTCCAGAGTCCTGACGCAGCTTGACCCTGATTGGCCAAAGAGTCAAAACAATTCACATGAAACCAATGGAACAACCACCTGTGGGTAAACAATCTCCAAACACATTCCACATGTGAGCACCACACAGGAGAAGCAAATGCAAATGAGATAAGAATTTGTTTTCCTTTTTCTCTGAGGCTTCTCAGTTTCCCAGGAGAAAATCCTGGGCCAAGGGATTTTTCCAGAAAATATGACGGTGACATACCTCTAAACAACCTACCTCAGAATTTTATACCTAAGCAAACAAAAAATAAATTTTGAATTATTTTTGAGCGCTTTCATGAATAAAAGCAGTTACTTCAGCTACTTTAATTTATAACTTGATCTTTTTTTCCTCAGTCACAAAAAACATTATATATATCTGAAGACACCTGCCAAATCCTGCCTGGATTGCATGTTCCGCAGAGCAGTTACTTGTTTTATAACTCACACTGGTTTCTACACTGAGGGCTCGCCAAAAGGGGTTGTCCCACACTACCTGAGCCAAAGAACAAGTCCAGTGACAAGAACCAGGCTCAGCAACTGAGTACAAATCTGTTGGTAAATCCTCTGCATTTCCTCTGCTAGTATTTGGGAAGGTCTTTCTTTGTCTTATCAGAAACCCAACTGAAAGCTTTCAGATCCATCACAACATTCTGCTTCTCCGTTGGGCTCATCACATTGTGAGATATTGCCCACATGGGAAAGAGTCACAGGGGGAGGGCAGGAACCTGGCTGAAACACAGGGCACTGTCACCTGCAGGCAGGTTTATTAATTAAGAACAACATTTTAATACCACAGAACTATGTTCAAGCATCTAATGAAACAGCGATTTTTTTTTCTTACTTTTTATGGTTTTAGTTGATTTAAGTGAACCCTTTTGAGAAAACTACCTAAGGGGTGACATGCAACAATACAATCTGACATTGTAGTGGGTTTTGTGCTTTAGGGGACTTTTAAGTGATGTTGCACTGAATTCAGTTCACAGCCCATTCAACCCAGAGAATGAGCATGCTTGTGTACAGGACCTCATCGAGTCAAGGTTTTTGCCTGTCTTTACCTCATTATTGGATGTCAGGTTCAAAAAGCTAAATTCTACCTTTGTCATCCTTTCTCATGGAGAGGAGTTGACCTAGAGCACAATGGAAACCCAGACTATTGCAAACTACATAGGAGAAAACAGACTGCTGGGAAAGAGGAGGGGCTCCTGAGATACTGAAGGATAGCAGCATACTGACTTAATTGGGGAGGAAGTTGTTCTCTGGTTGTATTGTCACTGCCACCATATTTTTCTTCATATTAGTTCTGCTTCCATGTCTGAAATGTCACTTTGGGGACTGCTGCCAGATGTTGTTTGGATGAAGGTGACAGAAAGTGTTATAATACTGGATGAGTCTGGCATATGTGCATCATCTATAATAAAGTTCTACCTGCAAGAGCAGTGATAATTTGCAGAAACTGATGAGCTTTTGCTGAAGAGGAGAAGCTATGGCCAGCACTGCATAAGTAGCATGAAATTCTGTATCCCACTGAGAGTTCACTGCGAGCGTGTCTCTAATAGCAAGTTCATGAGTAATGGTATAAATGTATGCTAAAAATATTAAAAAATTTTTAGCCCTGAGAAAATTCAATTCAGTGTTTCTAGTTCTCAGTCTTGAGCACAGAAAGTATTTGGCAGCTCTGGGCATAAAACAAAGATGGCTGTATGGATGCCTTATAGTTCTTTCAATAGAATATTTTTCTGGAGAGAAATATTTCATTTTATCTGGTTTTTTTTTTTTTTCTCTATGGCTGATCATAACAATAGTGTTTTCTTTTTACTACCTGCATTTTTTTTATTTTATTCTTCCTTTTATCTCATTCCTCTGAACTCTCCATTCTATTTTATTCTTATATTTGCCACTGGAAAGGGGAACACAAAATAATGTTTTGTCAGATGTTTTAAAAAAAATATGTTAGGAATAATTAAAGAAGAAAATCATCATTATGCTCCTCAGTTTCATAATTATTGGTATTATAATATCTATTTATTTAAAAAAAATACATATTGATATAAAGGTAGCTCTACACACATGCAGACACGTTTGTAGAAAGCACACATAGCTCATCTTTGTACCCTATATCCAAGGTGTAAAGAGTCTCAGAAGACATTTAAATTACAAATACTCCTATTTTAAGTCCCTGGAGTAATTTCACTTTAAGTGAGATTAAGATCCAGTATAAGTATTATGAATGGGACTATTATTCAAGTCAGATGACAGTTCCCATTATAAAGCCCTGATTTTGGTGGCCTATAATTTTGCTGAACTTTAATCTTTCAGGCTGACGTGTTCCTCATTGGCAAGATGGGACTGGAGGCTATATGGTTGAGAAGGATGGTCCATCTGTCAGAAATACAGCCTGTCTCCTAAAATTAAAACTTCATTTTATCTCTTCACAGCATTTTCTTACTCCCTTTCTCCAATTTCAAGAGATAATCCAGTGTCCTTGGGATCAGTCTCTGCTTGCCACTTACCAACAGCAGGATGAGGATCTGGGCAGTACATAGAAGAGGAAAAGAGAGGAAGGAATAGGAGGCCAAAGGAGGAATAGTCCTGAACTGCCTTGCCATCCCTCTATTAAAGAGAATACACCTAAATATATATTTATTTCGGCCAATAGTGAGAAACTTGCAAACAAAACTGTGACGTGACACAAGTAACTTACTAAACCAATTTCTATTTATTCCTGAGTACCTGATTTGTGGGACTACTGAGTATTCACAGCATCATCTGTCAGCAAGAGAATCTATACAGTCAACTAACCTAAAAACTAACTAATCCCCAAACAGCCTGACAAGGCAAATTTGTTGTCACAGTGGGAAACCAAAAACTGAAAGTTAATTTTGACCAGTGTTATGAAAATAAATTTAAAAAAAAAAACCCAGACCTGCAAATCATCAGTTCTTGTGTATCTCTACTGAAGTGATAGAACTTTAGGGCACGTAAAGGATATTGTAGCTTAAAAGGCAACAAGTGTCAGTTTGTGGGAATTGTGCTGGCAGCATGGATTCATAGACAAGAATACTTGAGAAAATTTACTCCTAAATGAAACAGAGAGGAAGCTATTTCATAGAATAGGGAACAAGATGGATCTGCTTACACAGTACAGAGTAGAAGATGCGCAACTCCAATGTAACTCATTCATTTGAAAAAAAAATTGTAATATCTCAGGATTGAGCTTGGACTATTATGCTACTGATCCACACACAGATATTTACATTTTAGAAACTCAGGTTGGCAGGGTATAAAATCCAAAAAATAAAAATGAATTAGAATATCCTGCAAATTTGAGTAATCCACATATAATGATTTCTTCTTCCCCGTTCCACAGTAGCTATCAAATAAAAACAATCCATACGTATGAAAACATGATATTAGTGGCTCCTCAGTAGTCATTCAGAACTATTTCAGCAGCTCCCTAAATCTGCCTGCAATCTGGGTTTTAAAAGAATTGGGAAATTAGCAGCAGCAAAATATCAGTGATGGCTGGAAATTTTTTACTCTAAAGCACATCTAATAAATGCAGGTCAGTTGTTTGGGCATGGATGTTTAATATTATTTTTAGAAACCCATTTTATCCCAAACAGGTTTCCTTGGGACTTGTGTACAGAGGACTGGAGAAAATCATCATTCAGAAGTGGAAGGTAAAAGTTATCCCAGATCATCTAAAATGTTAATGTGGGTGGTGTGGTTTTACCCAGTAGTTCTCAGCATAGACTAGAGATTTCTCTTTTCACTAATATTTGGATGTCCCATTCAGATAGGCTTGGGTGATGTCCCTCAGAGGGAAAAATCACCTTTGGACCTTGGTGCTCTCAGAATACATACCTGATGTAAAAATATTTATGTGAAAGACATTGGATTGTTTTTCATTTTTCATTTGCTCTCAGGCAGCCTTGAGTTTCAAAGTTTCTGGTATAGTTCACAGGATCAATGCTGAAACAAGCTGAAACCTACACATGACCAGACTATACATGTTCTGGATAGAAAGACACATCAACACACAAACAAATGTATAAATACATAAAAAGTCAATAAAACCTACAAACAATTAAAAAAATAATTAATACCTCCATATATACTCACACACATGAGTAGTCAGCCATAAGGAAGAGCTTCAGCAACTCTAAGAGAAGAGGGTGAGGTTCTCATCTATTTCAGGCTAACCTATAAGCAAAACATATAAATGTGTTAACTACTTTCCCAAGTGTAGTCTCAGGGGATGTTGAGAAGAAGCATATGCCAATAATTGTAAAGAGGGACTGCTGCTCACTTTTAATTGCAAAACATTGAGAAGGTTTGTGGGCTTTAGATACTGTTTCAATACTTGAAAAATAAGGATATAAAAGCTAGTAATTGAGCATTTCAACAACTGTATCTATTGTTAAATATGAAAAGACTGAATTTTTCAGTTCAGTCATAGTATTTATCTTCGAAAGCTCTGACAGTATGGCTAACTGTATCATTATTATCCCATTCATCAGCCACTGGTTATTTGTAACTTTTAACATTAATTGACTGGTGATCCTCTTATTCCCTCTATCTCTGTCCTTCATAACTACTAAATTAAATTTCCTAATGATGTTTTTTTTGTTTCTGTGATAGTTTGTAAGTAAATTCTTGCTGTTTGTAGCTTTAACTCTATAGGGCTGAGCAAGACATAGAAAATTATAAACAAAAAAAACCCCTGTGAATTTAACTATGAAATTACTACAAGCCTTAAAAATTTGAAAATATTTATAGCCAAATACTTAAAACAATTTCATAACCCACAAAACTCAATGCTCTCTAGTCCAATTAGTGACACTGGTTTAAACACATTTTTATTACATTGTAGGCAAACTTACAGAGGAAAATAAGCTGATCTCTACCTTCCTGCTTTTTGAATGTTCATGTTTTACAGATACCTAAGTCACAGTCATATGTTTCTAGTTGTTTTCTCACCATTTACCCTACACCCTCCTTTCAGGAGTTGTAGAGAGTGGTAAGGTCAACCCTGAGCCTCCTTTTCTCCAGGCTAAACACCCCTCAGCTGTTCTGCATCAGACTTGTGCTCCAGACCCTTCACCATGTCCACTGCCCTTCTCCAGATCTGCTCCAGCTCCTCAATGTCTCCAGAAGCGAGGAGCCCAAAACTGGATGCAGGATTCCAGCTGTGACCTCACCAGTGCCCGGTACAGGGGGATGCTCTCTGCCCTGGTCCTCTGGCCTCATCATTGCTGATATAGGCCAGGATGTCCTTGGCCTCCTTGCCCAGCTGGGCACTGCTGGCTCATGTTCAGCCAATGTTGATCAGCAACCACTTTCCAGATACTTTTCCCAGGCTACAGCACTGCATGGGATTTTTGTGGCCAAGAGTAGGACCTGGCACCCAGTCCTGTTTAACCATATGGTCTTGGCCTATCTGTCTGGCCTGTCTATGTGTTCCAAAATGTGAAAAATTCCTAGCACCCAATATTGTTATCCTGCATCCTATTATTTCTCTTCTTTATTAAATTTTGAATAACTGTTTAAAAATTGCAGCCACATTTGAAAGAAAATTAGGACTATTAAAGCCATTAAGTATTTAGAATGTTCTTGGGAAATGGGCAAACATTGAATTAGTTTCATCACTTTGAAAAGGATGCAGCACCAACTCAACCATTATGAGACACTTCAGTATGTCTATAGGATAGCAACACTGTAAATACCTAAAGTATGGGAAAAGATTAGACCTAAAGACTCCTGCTAGGAGACACAATGGATAGAAAATTAGACTTCATTTATTCCGCTCTCCAAGGAACAAAGCTTTTTTTTCCTCATTCAGTTGCATCAGGCTTTGTATTGCTGCTTTAAAATTAGATACGTCCAAGTCAAATTCCTTTAGCTAAAAACTCCTTGAGGTACTTTTGATCTTCCATAAATCAAAAGCTCTTGTGAAGAAACTTAACTTCAACAACATTCCTGCGACATATTAAACTGAAAGCCTGTGAGATGTTCTTAGCAGAATACAGGAATTGTGTTACTGTAGATTAGAACAAATACTTTTTTGGGGGTTTTCGTACAATTTTCAAAGCAATGCAGAAACTGTTTTCTTAGGTTTTTTCTCACTGCTTTCTCCAGTGGAAGAGGAGTTGGAGCAAGTATTCCTGTAATTTACATCACCATCCAGAAAACCACAGTACAGCACTGACAAACTCCATTTGTCACTCTGTTAAGGAGGCAAGTGCTTTGTACAGGGATTCTTGCCTTGCTCTGGACACTTAGAACATCAAAGAGCCCATGACTTGCAAAACGTTCCAGTGTTCTTCCACAAGTCGTCTCCTAAAATATTTTGTCTGGTCTAACAGGCTTAGTTTGATTTGCTTTTCGGATTATGAGTCCATTGGTTAAGCTTCAGTTCTTTTACTCAGTTTTTGTTCATAATCAGGGGATTTAAAAAAAAAAACAGTAACAATTTAATACTCTACTGTCAGCCAAAGAAAAGTGCCAATGTTAAGTACCAACTCTCACAAGGATAGCACCTTAATAAAGGGTGTATAGTCTGGCTGGTGATGTAAATCATTTAAAGAAGTATATCAGATTTATACACATGATGTGGCTCATCAGCTGCAAGAATAACTGCAAGAATCCCTTACTTTATTTTTTATTTCAACTTTAATAAGTGGCCTTCAGTGTTGTTTCTATACTTACATCAGATCTTTACTCATATATCACATAAACAGAAAAATCACCCACTTGCTTCCATTCTCTAAAAGCTTTTCCAAGTCTTGCTCATTACTATGCAATAATTTTTACATTTGGATTTCCAAATACGCCATTACTAAATTATTTAGAGAACTTTGGTCATACCTGTACACTCATTTTCCTCCCTGTCCTTGCTGCTTATGCAGTAAACTCTCTCTTCCAAGGGTGGTGTTTTACTGACCCTAAGCTTTGCACACTGCAGGGCCACATCTAACTGGACTATCAGGAAAATATTCTCATCAAAGTGAGTTCTGGAAAAAGCAGAAGACTGGGTATCAAACTCAGTGCTGCTCTTCATTCCCAGTGAATTAACTGAGCTACACTATGTGCCTGTGCAGTTCTGGTTTAGGAACCAGCTTTGCTCTAAGTTCATTCACTGCCTGGCAGTCCATCAAGCATTTCTATCTTTGTGTCTGCTTTAAAATCATAAGAAGAAATCTGGTTCTTGAAAAGAGCCATTTCCTAGACTGCACTGAAGATGGCTGTTGGCAAACGCCTGGTACCGACAGAAGCATTAAACATTCTGCTCCCATGTGCGGCTGTTTTGGTCTTTTAATTGATTGGGAAATTCCCAAGAATCTGTTTCAAACTTAACAAGCACATTGGAGAATTCAAGATTCAGAAGCTCAAACACTTTTCAGTGGTTTCTTGTGCTGCAACATGCATGTGGGGATGTATATAACTTGACTAGACCATGCACTTCATATTTTGCGACAGCGCTGTCCTAAAGTTAGAGCATCGTTCTTGGGCTAGTTTTTGAATATGCAATCAAAAATCTCCAATAAATTAAAGGAAAAACAAACAAACAAACAAACAACCTCAAACAACTGCAGAGAGAAATACTTCCCAAGAAAAATCTCAAACCAAAGTACAATAAAACAAGTACAGATTTTCCAAGTTAGTGCAAAATGGAGGGAAAAAGGGAAATTTGAATATGAAAACAATAATAGTAATAGTCACCATCATATCAACAGGGACAGACAAAACAAGTAAACAAAACTGCAAGAAAAGTGGGATTCCTTTATCTCTTTTTGAAAAAATTAAATTTTTATGCAGCTCAAAGTGGTCTGGACTTATTTTACCTTAGTTTTACGTTAGTTTTCTACCATGTGAGCAATGTAGGTCAGTTTTAAAGGAAAAAAAAAAGTGACATTTTGAATCAAAAAGTCAAAGTTTCATTTTACAAATGTCAAAATGAAATGGTTTGGCATTTCCAAAATGAAACATTTCGTTTCAGAAAGGTCAAAATGATATGTTTTGACATTTTTTAAATTTCTCCCTGCATTTGTTCTGACCAGAACTATTAGTCAAATTCAACCTTGATTAGTTTCAGGCCCCTTTAAGCTCAATTTTCTATCCTAATTACCAGTCATGAAAAAAGATTTGCCCAGTGTCATCACAACAAAGAAAACAATATGATTTTTAAAACTGTGCTGGCACTGCTTCTGTAGTCACACTCTCTGTCCCTCTCCTGCAGCATCCAAGTACCTACCCACATATTTTCACAGCTGGGAGAGTTAGCTTTGCCTACTGCATGCCTTAAATTAAAAACAATAACACAGCCAAAGGCACAATGTCTCAATTAAACCAGAAGCTGGACAGAAAATTAATTGTCCTAATGGACAGTTTTCAGCATTTTTATGGTGCACATATATTGCCCAGGTGTTACAATTACAGTCACTATAAAAATGCTTATAGGTGAATAAATGCAGCATGTGAATGTGAGGCAGAGTAATCTGCCCATTGCCCTTAGCAATAACATGTCAGCATTTCTTTTCAGTGTCTCATGGGCAGTCCACACTAAACTCAATATTGTTAGTTTAGCACCTTATGAATAAATAAATCATATTAAGCACAGCAACCAGGATTGAGGTCAAAACACTGAATAAGAATAAATAAGAGAAGGTACAATGCCTGCTTGCTGTGTTGTTGGGAGGTGTGTGTAGCAGAGTGAGAGATCAGCTTTCCCACTGTTCTGCCAGCACTCTGGGATCAGTGCAGGCAGGGGACAGGAGCAACACCATTGTGCTGAGTGCACACACACCACACCAGATTTACAGCAACATCAGACAGAAATGTCTCGCCATGGAGCCAGGGGCTCTTCCATGAGCATTGCTGGAATGGCAGAGTGCAAAAGGGATTTATTCCTTTTCCATGCATTAAGGAAAAATCCAAGAAAAACAGGCAAAGGGATGTAAAGAGAACCTATGACCTTTTTTTCCCCCATGCATATCAGATCAAGTGATCCTGATGAATGTCATGGATCAGATCATTCTGTCTGTGGTCTGACCCTAAACAGTCTGAGTAGAAACAACATAGCTGCAAGAATCCTTCAGTTATTTATGCTTTTTGCAAGATTTTTGCCATGCTTGTTTGGCTATTACTTTTTTAAATGAATATTTAGAAACTTGTGGCATAGAGGCATTCTGTAGAGAATCTCAGGAAGGACATAAATACATTTAGTAATGCTTCCCTTACTAGATCTTGCCTGCACAGAATGTCTGCACAGAAATCTTCTCTTTCGGTCCAGTTGATGTCCGCCCTGTTTGTTCACTCCTCATGACACTATCCCTCTCTTTTCCACAAAATCAAGTAAAACTCTGGTGCTTGTGTCCTCCTCATGCCCTCAGAACTGGCAGGTTGTCAATATGTGCTATCCTGCACTGCATCTCCTGGAATCCTTCTTAGCCTGATGACTTTCTAGCCCTTAAACATGGCTATACGATACTTTGTGCACAATGTTATCTGCTGACAGAATCAAATAGCATGGTATTAAAGTTTGAAAGGCTTGATCTATTTTTCATAAGCATTTTAATAGGCACTGCATTCCCTTTTGCCTCCCATATGCTCATCAGCCAAACTGATCTCCGAATGGACATTGTATACTTAGATTTTATTACAATACATTTCCCAGAGGCTGTAGAAAGAAGAAACAAGTGCTTAGCTCTACTTCACCTAGGCTTCAAGGATTGCAGCACAAAGGGTTTAGGCTTGGTTTGGATTTTTTTTTCTTCTTCTTCTTCACTTTTGTGGCTGTTGCTCCAACACCAGATTTTGAACTTGAACTGTAATCGCCCCTTGTGGCTATTTTTACAGCTATTTTGCCATTTCTCTATTTTTTGCTTGGAAACACCACTGTTTTAAGTATTGTGAAAGAGCAAGTTCCAACTCCAGTGCTGATGGAGCACAGAAACTTTGCGTTGGTGTCCAGATTCCTCTCCCACAATTTCACCTAGCATAATTCATAATGCATCATGTTGTAATAGCAACCAAAAGGAGTGCTTCCCAAACTTTACCACCTGAGTGGTAAAGTTTGGGCAGCAAAAATCCTTAGATTTTTCACTTGGCAACCAAAACGAATTTACACCTGGCAGTCCCATTAGTTTTAACTATACAAATTTTCATAAATACACATTTTCAGAATACAAAAAAAAAATTCATTCAAAAGGAAGTTTTCAACAAGCTTTCCTCAGTAATGGATTATGAAGCTAGTAAAACAAAGGGCATCTTACTAGAGGATTGATGGCATACTTTTAGAAAATACTGGATTCTTTATCCTTCCAAATGAAAGGGCTTCAGGGATAGATCTGTAATCCAAGGATGAGCAATCCATAGCAAGTCTACCTGATATTCAGAAAGATCATACATTTTATCTTTTAGGGCATAGTGGCCACATCTACACTGAACAGCATTTGGCCTTGCTTCCACATGGGTGATGTGCCAATAACAGCAAACAGTGTGGTCTCCCTTCATGTAGGAATCAGGATGAGCCCTGCTTGAGCCATTAAGAGTGTGTGGGGTCTTTTCAGGGTCCCCCATCGTGGGGAGGAAAGATGAATCTGACTCTTTGTCCTCAGAAGTTAATTTATTATTTTATGATATTATATTAAAGAATACTATACTAAAACTATATTAAAGGATAGAGAAAGGATACTTACAGAAGGCTAACAAGATAGTAATGAAAAACTCATGACTCTCCAGACACAGCTGGACTGTGATTGGTCATTGAGTAAAAACAATTCACATGACACCAATCAAACAATGACCTGTTGGATAAACAATCTCCAAACCACATTCCAAAGCAACAAAACACAGGAGAAGCAAATCAGATAATTATTGTTTTCATTTTTCTCTGAGGCTTCTCAGCTTCCCAGGAGAAGAATCCTGGCAAAGGGATTTTTCCAGAAAATATGACAATGACAAGAGTTCTTTTAAAAAATGAAGTTATGTGAATATAATTGAGGGTCAGCACCTCTGGGTCAGCACCAGAGGACTCTGTGGAAGGAAGGGGCATAAACCTGGAGCAATTCAGTCCTCATCAGAATCTATTCCCAGGAGAACACTTGAGTTCTGTTTTAGCAAAGGCTGGTGGGGGCACTTGGACACAGAGCCAGGGAGCTGCCTGACAGGTTAGTGGGGTTTTATTGGTCAGCATGGCTGCACCTGTAGGGACACCACCCCTGCTGTGCATGTGACATGCACTTTTCACACATGTTGTAACACAGTAGTTTCACATATTGCCAGGGGAAAATGATACTGAAAGAAAAAAAACAGAAAAGAAATGAAAAGGAGGAAGGAAAAGTCAGTGATCAAAATGAGGCAGCAAAGCAGAGAGGTTTCTCTCACAGCCAGAGCAATCATTGTTTTCCTTAAGGCATGTAAATGCTTTCACCTTACACTGAGGATTTAGGAATGATATGACTATTTCAGTGGCTCAGTGCAGTGCATTTCTGCAGTAACTTGCCTGCCCTCTACCAGCATTTCTTTCTCTCCCAATGGTTCACAATTTTGGTTTTCTCCACTCTTTACATAAAGATCTTTATATTATGTAAATGACAGGGAGCACTGTATATACCTTTTGCTTTGTGTACTATATTTCCTTTACAGGAAACCATGATTCAAAATAAACCAAACAAACAAACTGAAAAAAAAACCCTTAAAAAACAAACATTTTACAAAAAAGAACAAACCATTTATAACAGTAATGTTTGCATGTCAGATTACTAACTCAAGCTTCAGCTACATTAATTGAATTCTTAAACAGATGCAAAGACTGTTTAACTACACCTTGAATCATATGGTATTTTTTTCTGATTGTCAGATGGATGTTTTTCCATCCATTATCATAGACTGGCTGGGTTTGGTAGAACTTTCTTTGTTTATGCCTGAACCAGTCTACTACTGATTAAGGAGAGGCAAGAGAGGTTTGGTTCCCCCTCCATGTATTTGAGTCTACATTATGATTTCATCAAAACTCACTCCTAATTACAAGTCCTTAAAATGTCAGCACACATCTGTACTATGTGAACAGGATAAATGTTCTTATTTGTGAAAAAATCAACGCTGATTGTGGTGGAAATTTTGTAATATCAAAACAAGCACAACTTCATCCTATTACCAAACAAAAGATAACAGGAAATGGGCCCAAAAGGTCACAAAGAATTCCAGAGCCCTGTTCCACCTGGAATTAAAGTATGTGCATAAATTCTCTTGGATAAGAACATGAAATAACACCAGATTTACTTAATTTTTTTAGTTAGTAATCATGATTATCTTGTGTTCCTGAGATGCGAAGACAAGTATTCAAACTTCATACTGAGAACAGTTTCCTCTTTTCATTAAGTGTCTAAAAAGAAAAATTAATTGAGTATCTAGAGGAACTCCTAGGAAAATTTTACATAGGGAACAAGGAAAACTTACCAATCCTGACAGATTGACCAGCAATATGAAATAATCTGACTAAGATTTGGCACCAGTTGTATTCTGAGATGTAGCAAATCAGCAGAAAATATGCTCCTCAATTCCATAACTAACTTGAGCAGATCAAGATAGGCAGGAAAACTGGTACTTTCAGGTCAGAAGTTCTTACATTTGTAATATACCATGAAAGAAAAAACACCCTAACCAAGAAAATCATAAGCTGCTTTGTCCTTATTTCAGCTTTGTAACAAGCAACTTTTCACAGTTGCTTAACTCATCCGGAGGCAAAAGAATATGCAAATATTTAAAGATATTAGGGGTCATAAAGATAAAAATATTAATATGAATATTTCTAAATACAAAAAAAAAAGAGATAGAAAATAAAGTAGAGAAACAAGCATTTCCTCTCTTAAAGACTGTGTCACCCAATAGAATCTTATACAGGATGAAAGCTGTAAGGTAATAATTGCATGATGATGTCAGTTTGTAATGTGCAGCAAATTCAGGACACAAAGGAGCTTCATTAGAAGATGGGTCTTCATTTTCTTGTCCCTCTTCACCTGCTGGAAACTAAGAATTCAAAAGGCAACATGAAGGAGGTCAGCATGTGGTACCTCTGGAGAGGATTGTGGCAGTAACTTGGGATGGACTCAATCAGAAGGCACGGGTGAAATGGAGAGTGAGCCCTTAGAAAATCTGTTCCTGTTGCTATGTTGTAAGGAGAGAAGATTTTTTTTTTTTTTTTAAATCTAGCAGTCATAAATCCCAGTTTGCTATCTAAGGTCAAAAATAACAGCTGGAAAGATCTTGGGAAAATTTCTATCTATACTAACACAAAAAGGGAAAAGATGCATATCTGGAAATGTATCCACTGAATATAAAATTGCTCTAAAGAGGTAATTTTAAATTTATATCTCATTAATGTAATTCTTTTTTAATACAATTGAAAAGAAAACCTGTTTACCTACGTGACCAGAAATAAATAAAGCACACAAAACATGCAATCAAATTGCACAGGACATGGAATAAGAACTGATGTGTGAAGATCAGGGCTGGCTTTGTTGCCTGCTGAGCACTTCAGTGCAGATCTATGTAGGACAAATTCCACTGGAGAGTGTCTTTTATCATTAGCTGATCCCAGGGTCCCATGGAGATTGCACTTGATTGACTGGCTGTGTCTTTCCTTGTTCCACTGAAAAGCACAGTCTGGTGGGATTATTTAACTCTTTTTTTTCCCCTTCTTTTATTTTTTCCCCTGTCTCAAGACAGATGTTAACTATGCGAGTTAACCACTGGCTCTAAGGGCCTCAGAGGATGAGTGTATGAAATGTTGATCACAGAGAAACAGGAAGAAAAGAAGGAATAAGGTCTGCAAAGAACAGCTTTCTGGAGCTGTGACCAATAGGCCTGCATGCTCAGAATCCTAGGGTTTTTGTTTTTTGTTTTTTTCCCACTGATGTCAAGTAGAATTTTTTCACTTATTTAAATCCTGTTGTAACTTAAGAATTTTTAGGAGGAGAAAAAAGGATTAAAAGTTAAAAAAAAAAAGTACTTTTAATAGCAAAAAATTCAGGTGGGAAGAAAAGGGAAGGAAAAGAGAAAGTCAAATGGCTAGTATCACATAAGCTGAAGAAGGGCACATCACAGGTTAACATCACAAACTGTTTAACAGTTCAGAACACATGTAGATTCCTATTAATAATTCAGTCTGAACATCAACACTTTTCAGGCTAGAGAGTTCTTTTTCCACAGGAAAAAAAAGCCAGTTACTGACCAAAATGTCTGGCCTCTTCTTGCTCATAGACTGTATTTGATTTTCACTACTTATTTATAAAGGAGAATTAAGGTTAACATCATATAGGACAGGATTAATAATTCGATTTTTCACTGTGCTATTTCAGCTTTCTTACTGCAGTTCTCCATAAGATGTTATTTGTTTTGTTTGTTTAAGATTTACTAAGAGCTAGTTTGCAAGTTGAATTATGCAAAAGGCTTATTGAAGGCAAGATGACAATTTCCTCTCTCCATGGACATGTCTGAACTGCACTGTGAAGGAATCAATCATCTCACCCTGAATCTTTCCTCATCCCCAGACTCCACAAGGAAGAGGGTTAAGAACAGCAGAGGATGTTTCCCTCTTGAAAACTACAGTTTGCACAAGATCTGGTTTGTGAAATGCCAGAACATGAAACATCTGGAACACTTTGCCAGGTTAAAATACAAACCCAAATATGCTCTGGGGAAGATGTGTCCAATGTCATCACTAAACCACGTGTCTCATGTAAAGCTGCATTTTAAGCTCAGTGTTGGTGCCATATCTGGGGCAGGAGTGAGAGGCAGAAGGGTCCATTTTCTCTTAGCCCTTCAGAGAAGAATGCATTCCATTTTCTGCTGCCTCCACACACCTTGTGGATTAGGAGCCACTGAACATGCTCTTGCCCTTTCTCAAAATCCTGCCATGCATTAGGCAGCTTGTGTGTGAATGAGAGCTGCATTCAGCACCAGAGCTCTGCAGTGCTGGCTTTCCTGCTACAGAGAAACCTCTTCAGCACAATTTTTATCTGTTTATTTTAGTATCAGATAGTAAAATTAATTAGCTTTATTAAAGAGCGAGGAACCTGATAGTCAAGAAAACAAGCAGAGTAGCAGGATTCCAAAACCATGCCTGCCACCTGGCATTGCCTGATATATGTGCTTGCTTACAAAACATAGCTGCAGCTGTAAATTCGACTTGTTTCTATAGGCAAAATTGATGCAACGCTTTTCTCTGTTTATCTAAAAGTATTTGCAGTTCTTGACTTATTAACACATTGACTGGAATATGCATAAACTGGGTTAAGACTCAATTTATTGGAAGTTTTTTTATCTCAGATCATTTTCTCTAATTCCTACCTATCCAGATATCCGGATATCTACTGTGCTTCCATGGGAAGTTATTTTCATCATTCACATTAAACAAAAAAAAAAAGAACCCCAAAAACAACAACAACAACAACCCACAACAAAACCCCAAACCAAAACAAACAAAAAACCCCAAACCAAAACCCAAAACAACCTAGAAAACCACCAAACCCCCACACATTTCATGTGTTTTCATATTGGCTAAAACCATAACCAAAGACCATGCTTAGGATGGATAAAATCTCAGCATTAAGGGACTGTTTACAAAAAAGATCTTCACAAATGTGGATTTTTTTGCCCAGACAGACAGTATAGCAATGGAGCAGTTAACAAGGCTCACTTCTGGACCAATAAGCTCACCTTAAATGTGTTACTGTGTCATTGATGAAAAATGTATGGCATACTCTATAGCTGCTCCTTTAAAACCCTTTATTAAAACAGCCACAAAGAAACAGCTCCAACTGTTAGCTGTGCAGGCCAGCTAACTCAGCTTAGTGATGTGCCTTATGAATAGTTCAGCTCACTCATAATTCCATTAACTGGGTCATCAGTACTCCACAAACAAATCTCTTGAGTGTCACTGTCATATTTTCTGAAAAAGCCCCTTGCCCAGGATCCTTTCCCTGGGAAACTGAGGAGCCTCAGAGAAAAAGGAAAACAATATTATCTCATTGCTTCTCCTGTGTTTTGCTGCTTTGGAATGTGGTTGGAGATTGTTTATCCAACATGTGGATTGCTTTTACTTAATGACCAATCACCATCTAGCTGGGTCAGGACTCTGACAAGAGAGCCACAAGTTTTCATTATTATCTTTTAGCCTTCTGTCTGTATCCTTTCTCTATTCTTTAACATAGCTTTAGTATAGCATTCTTTAATATCATAAAATAATAAATTAGCCTTCTAAGGACATGAGTTCGATTCATCATTTTCTCCCATTATCTGGGGGACCTTGAAAATACCACACTTGAGATATCTGCATTTCCTGGTTTATAGACAACATTAAAAATATTTATGTCCCATCCACATTAAAATGTGGATACCTGTTATCACTACTGTGGAACATGTCTCAACATGCAAACATATCTATAACTTGCAATAACTTTTTCCCTAGGAAATGAAGGGCTGCCTTCACCAGGAATGAAGGACCAGGTTGAATTAAAGCCTTCACACTCATTTGACCAAATATACTTCTGCCCAGTCATGCCTTTTTTTTTTTTTTAATGCATTTCTTTGTCCATTATTATCCCAATGAGGAGGAAAACATTACACACAGATGATTCAATAACTGCTGCACTGTGTATCCATATTGCAAAGCCAGGCTGGACAAAGCAGGACACCAAGTGCTTCCTAAAATGCAAACCTTTCATTCTTGGCCAGAAAGGCAAGGAATTCTGCTAGTACCACCAAATCATAAGCTCACTCTAATCCTGTCCTTCACCTCTTCCATGATGCTTCCCTTTGATATGGCCTTTGGCCAGCAAACTAACTGCTGGATGCAGCCGAGAGACAGAAACATGCTTAGGACTTTTGGCTCAAAATAAGACTATGAGAAGATTAGACCAGCCCTCAAATTTTACTGCAAAAATATTTGCTGTATGCTCATACAAAGTTATCTTACTTTAATGTTGACTTGTGCAGCAAAAATATCCCTTTTCTTCAAATTATTTTGTCACAAACATATCCCACACAGGAAAGTAACAAAACCTTGGATTCTAGTAGATAAAACTGAGCATGATGTGAAACAAACTAAACTGTGATCATGAAATAATAATAGTAATTTTGAGCTTCAAATTAGTCTATTATTGACTGAAGTAAACTCTCTTGTTGGGTAATAAAATTGAAATATATTGTGAAATACCTTCTAGTGCTCCATCATTCTTCTACCTCTTTTCTCCAACTATTTTAGCATTCTCTTTTTTTTTTACATTACCTATATATTGGGGATATATTCTACTCTGTAACCTTGGCAACAACTTAATCCCTTTCAGAACATACTGTACATCCATATTTTTTACATAATAATAATGCATAGCTATTATCATCTGAAAGCAGCAAGTAAAGTGGTGTATTTGACCCTGAAGTTTTCAGGTCATTATCAGAACTGGATGATAGCTCTCAAAGAGTGCTACTTCTTTTTTTATAATTATTATTATTTTGTTGCTTTAGTTAGAAAGTTCCTAAAGACCTCTAAGTATAAATTTGGTTTCCAAACCAGAAAAAAAGTCTAGCAACAGATTTAAGTGATATTTGGGCACTTAAATCCCAAATTACTGTGATCTTGCCAGTGTCACCAGTAACAACATCAAAGAATTTCTCGCTACTTATAAAATGGGGGTTTTATTTTTGGGAAAAGAAAAGCATTATCTACACAGATCACGGTAATAAGGACCTTCACTTCTTAGGGGCATAAAACCCTCACAAGATTGCTAAATTGCAACACAGACCCTCAGACTCTCAGTGCTTTGCTTCACTGAAGAGACTTTACCATTAGCACAAGAATGAAACCTGTCTTCTCTTGCAAAAATTAGAGCTCTCTCTCAAGCCAGTCATGCTGGGTCACCTGCTCCTGTTTTTCAGACAGGACTGATCTTGAGGGACACCTGTGGGTCCCCTCTCCTGCTTGAAATCTAGAAAATGCTACTCCTAATAAGCCTTTAATGGGGATACAAGAGTGGAAAAGATGGAAAAAATGGCACATTAAAGAAAAAAAGGGAAGAAAAGAGAAAAGGAGAAACAAGTAAAAAAAAATTTCCCCATTCACTTTATGCTGATTCTCTCTTTCCGACCTTTCATTAAATTGTTTTATTGTATCACAAATAAATTGTTAAATTAATGTTTCTAACAAAAAATAAGCTCCTGTGTTTGAAACAACTAACCTAACTAATATAAAATTCACTTAAAACAGAGTTAGCACTCCATGTAACAAGATCATAGAGATTATAAAGTTACCTCATTTTATTCATATTACAAAACTGCCACATGTAATTTGGTAATTTTAGCTGTCTTTGATCATCAGATGATGAAGATTTATCTATCATAAAGGCTAATTACTGCTATCATCTTCCATAGACAGTGGTCTCTATAGACCCTGCTTGTACTTTTTGATGGAGAAAAGAGGGCCAGACTTTGATGATTTCAGACCTGTCTCATCAAAGAGCCAGTGGGGCACTACCCTTAATGTATTCACTTCTGAAGAGACAGTAGGAGGACTGTCATCTGCTTTGCACCACAAAAATCCTCCAAGAAAGATCCCTTCAAATGAAGACGTCTTACCCTTCATCGGGCACAGACGTGTGAGCATTTCAGAAGGAAAAAAAGAGAGGAACAAAAAAAGGAGGTCATGAATACTGCAATTGCCCCACCTTATCAGAATCAGTCTCTCAGCAACCTTTGTGACCTCTCTGAAAGTAATTAGCATGCTCTGTGATTCTGCTATTGGCAACATCCTCAGCTTAGCAGTCTAATGCTATTAACGTGCTGCTTAAAAATAGGGTGGAATGGAGAGAGATTTGGGAAGTATGGAGCATTTAACTGCAAAATAAAACAAGCATTTTCTCTCATTAAATATAGCCAGAATTCAGGGCGTCGTTGATTGAGTTTAAATCTTGCCGATGAAAAGAAATGAGTGAACAAACAGGCTGAACTAAGCTGTTATAAACAAAACATTCAAACACTCCAAAAAATAGTTCCTTAAACCTAAATTACCTCTAATTCCTAAAGAAATTAAGTAACTAATTTCATCTTGTTTGGGTTATTTAATTATCTGATAGAAATAAAAAAGCAGGGAGCAAGGCTGAATCAAAGAAAAGAAAGATTGGCTTTTTGTCTCACAGTGAGACACACAGCTTAGTTGTTAATAACTAAATGCTATAAGCCATATGTTTCTTGTGGTTTTCTTTTAAGCTTGAAATTAGAATGTACTAATTAGAGTGTGGGCCACATACAAAAATACAGCACTCCATTGGAATTGTGCCTGTATGAGGACTACATTGTTGATGAGTAGAAGACTGGTGCTATAATTATCTCACAAATCCAAGAAGTAATTCACCTTAGTAATTTTTGAATATATCTAGAGCCTGGTTCACAAATCACTTAATTGCTTTTATGCACCCTTGTGCTGCAATTTACTGTATATGAGAAAAGTGACTTGTATACCAATATCATAATTCGCCTCACATTTAGCACATCATAGAAGCCACTAACAATACTCTGTTTCAGCTTCATTTCCCAGGATCTAAAGACCTCAGGAGATGTGAAGTTGACAGTGTTTCCAGCTGGGAGCAAATAGCCTATATTCAAAAAAGGAACCATGAAAAGCTTCCATAACCATAAAGCTAGTAGGTAAAATAGTCTTGTCAGTTTGAGCAGCATTCCCACAAACTGCATTTTACTGCAGTTGTTCATTATTGGAGCATAACCCATGTTTAGCCTTCAGGAAAAAAAAAAAAATTAAAAATAATCAGGAAGCTGAGATGTGAATTGGACAAAAGAGAGAAAAAACAGTCAAGTACAAAACACTTTCTAATACTCCTTTTTGTATGTTCCCAGGGACAACATTATCCTCGTTATGGAATATGTATCAGACTGTTACTTCCAGACAGACAGATGCTGTTGTGTGAAACATACTGGTCAACAGATTCATCTGGGAACTTTTCTGCAGAATGTTGATGAAAAACAGGTTTTTGTGAAAAAGAGTGTTTTTTAAAGGGGTTGAGAAGCATGAGGGGAGGTGGGGTATCAATTTTTTAGGCATTGTTATTGCTCCAAATTGACTAGATCTCAGATATTTATTTTCCAATCCAGTGAGAAATCTTTTCTAGTTCTGCTTGAATGTAGCCTGTATGATAGAAAATGTTCTGTGATCTTTTGTGGCAATTGCTATAAAAAGCACATAATGATTAGCAAACACCACAATAATGACAGCAGTTTGTGTTCCATTTGGGTTGGTACAACTAAAACCTAATGGCTGACATAAAATCCCACCTTTGCCCTGTGCAATTTCTCCCTTCTGCCTCATTTCTTGTTTCATGGCATTGAACACAAGATCATGCCTTCACTAACCAAGTTTATGTTGAGAAGAACTTCATCAAATACAATTTCACAGAATCGCAAAGCACTTTGAGTTGGAAGGGAGCTGTGGATGTCATCCGGTGTTGCGTTGCGTTATTATGCTCCCCCGGTTTAAGCTGGAATGTTCTGTTACCCCCTTTTTCTGTATAATGGTTCTGTGTGGAATTCCCCCTCTTTCCCAGTTACCTGTCAATCACCAGTTACCCTGGAAACTCGCGCCCTTTCTGTCCCCCCCAAATACCGCTCTTTTATCCAGAAACTTCGTGCTATACGTGGAATTATTGGGCCGGGGACCGGGGTCCCACCTTTGAGCTCTCTCGGTTGGCCACCGGGCCTGTCACTCTGAAAAGCCCGCGCTCCCTGTGGGCTCCCATTCGCTGCCTGTCTGAGCTCTGCCCCTCCCGTCTCTCCTATATAACACGTGTATTCCCTGCCCCTCGCCGCCCTTCGGTCCGGCGGCTTCCCCTGGGTGTTGCTCCGCGTTCTGGAATAAAACCTGGACTGGCCCCGGTCGGGGGCACGCTCTCCCATCCCTGTCTGTGGTTCCGTGCCTTTTGGCCCGCCTCTGGCAGAGCTGAACGCCGATCCGGCACGTCCCTGAGGACGGAGCGGCTCCCGCCCGCCGAGGCGAGGAACCGCGGATTGCTCCCGCTCCGTCTGCTGGCAGGCGGGGACGGCGGCGCAGGCGGGACTTTCAAAGTCACGGCTACCGCAATCCGGTCCAGCCCCTCTGCCAAAGCAGGGTCACCCAGGGGAGGTTATACAGGCGCATGTCCAGGTGAGTTTGAAAGTCTCCAGAGAGGGAGAATCCATAGCTTCCCTGGGCAGCTATTCGTTCCAATGCTCTGCTGCCCACAGTGCAAAAGTTCTTCCTGTTGTTGGTTTGAGACTATTTGCATTTTATTTCCCTCATCCTGGACACCACTGAAGACTCTGGCACCAACCACTTGGCCCCGTTTGAGATGCTTATGTACATTGATGAGATCCCCTCTCAGGCTTTTCTTCTCCAGACTCATCAGGCCCACATCCCACAGTCCCTCCTCATAAGAGATGTTTCTGTTCCTTAACCTTTTTTTGGCCTCTGCTGGATCCTCTCTGGTAGCTCCTTGTCTTTTTTGTCCCAGGGAACCACAAACTGGACACAGCACTCCAGATGTGGCCTCACCAGGGCCAAGTGAAGGGCAGGATCCCTTCCCTTGACCTTCTGGCCACCCTGATGCCCTCCAGGAGCACACTGGTTCTCCTGTGCACAAGAGACACGCTGACAGCTCAATTTCTAATCCAGTATTTAGATGGTTACTTTGGACTACATTTGGTTTTAGAATCAGACTGGTCTTTCTTCCTAGCTGTTACCCAGGATAAAAAAAGTCCTAAAGTTACATCTTTCTCTACTGTCATATTCCTTATCTGCTTTAGTGCCTTCAATTGGATCAAAGAAATGAAAAATAAAACTAAAATCTTGCCCAATATTTATTTTTTCACCAGTCTAGATGCATTTGTCATAGACTAACAAAATACATTTTTTATTGTCCTCTGTCAATACTTCACTAATTTACTACTATCAGTGATAGAGTGGTTTACCAAAATTTAAATACAACATCAAATTATATTTGATCTAAAATCTGCTGAAGATCACAAATTTCGAATCACTTAAATTATTGAGAAACCTATAGTTTGAAAAATCATTTCCTTAGCAGTCAACATGTACTTGGACTTAACTTGCACACATAGCAATTTCAAGAGGATTTTTCTGTATTTTAGTCAAATATATTTTGACTGATGAAGACGATGATAAACTCACATTTGCTTTAAACGGAGATTTACAGCAAATAAATGTAAAAGCTGCCTATGATAGTAAGTGCCCTAAGCAATTAGCATAAATTGTCATAGGAAACTAAAAATGGAAATGCAATATTGTAAAAGATGATAAATAATTAATAGTTTTACACTGAAAGCTAAGGGAAATTCGTATTTTTATCCATAGGTTTTATTCAAATTGCTGTTGCATTAGAAAGAACTTGAGTAGAATGAGACATCTTTTTGCAAAGTTCAGCCATTTCTGATGGCAATGAGATTCGTGTCACATTTGAGGTGAATCTACCTCATATGAGTTTTGGGCTAAACCACTTTTCTGGTTATATGCTGTACCATCAAGCAGTTGTGTTTGTGAAAGATAAAGGATATGTAGCTATATCCAACCTGGCAAATCCTCCAATGCTAACAAATACACAAAGCTTCAACACTGGCCTTGTCCTCCTGCTGCAAACCACCAGTAACCCCATCTCAGTGTGCTTTTTTAACTATTATTTGTCATTTGAAGCCTTCACTACATGTGAATATCATCTATAGGATGAGGTTTTTCACGGCCATGAAATGGAGATTTAATGTTGATAATTACACAGGCAGTTCACTATTCAAACTTTGGCTGGTCAACAGCAGCCTGTCATCCTTAATCTCTGAGTCAGCTCCAAGCACATTAATTTTCCCTGTACATAGTAGAAAATCCATAATTTTAACAGATTCTGGGATAAATTCTTGGGTTTTGTGCTGGTTTCCCAGAACCCACTCTCACCCTTGCCAGCCTGTCTATTTTTTTCACTACTTAACAATACTTAGATTTGAATTAGAAAACACAATAGGTTTGGCCACATTTAAATGCCTGTGTATGTGAGACTCCTGTCAATTTTAATTATTTATCTTTAATTCTCCTGTCTCACAGATAAAGATTTAATCATTATGCAGACGTAGAGACTAAGGCATGGTAAGGAGATTTGGGGTATTTTTGGTATCTTTCTTGAGTCTGATATAGATGGTTTCTATTGCCAGAAAACTTCCCAGACTGGCTTAATTCTATCCTTTCCCCTATCTTATACAGCATACTCATGTCTTTACAAAAATAACATCATTAGCCATAAGATTCATCCTGCTAACGTTTTTTTGGGGAACACCCACATATGATCACAATGGGATCTGATTATAGTACTCAAGATTACTTCATAAGCTAGCTTGTGTACAAGCTACTGATGGTAGCTTTACATTTCTCCCAACACTACTTTTATTCTTTCCTTGTTAAATGACCTGTCATATCCACACTTGATTTTTATAGTCTTATTTTGCTTAGTGGACATATTTTTATTCTTTCTGGCGCTTGCTTTTCTTCAGTAAGACAGATTTGAAATACCTCTTGTCCATCTGTGGGTTTTAAACAAATTATTTATACATACTGCAAGTAATGGTGTCCAAATATGTCAAATACCAATTGGCAAAAAGGAGAAGAAAAACTCTTATGACAAATGATACAACTGAAAATAAAACAACTGTGTATGTGATCACCTTTGGTTCAACAGGGCAAGGAGACCTCTGCTACACAGCTGAGAAGAGAAACTGTCTAAAAGGACAATAATCCTCATATTATTTAATACTGCAGAAATAGTGGGGTTTTTTTGAAGAATACCACAAGGACAACAGGTTTCAACTTCAGCTTTGAGTGGCAGCACTTGGCACACCTAACAGCCATGGTTATGCTCTGTAGCTCCACTATTAGCCCATGAGGTCTTCTGATAGTACTTAAATAAATCCTTTTCTCCCTTTATGGCATATAGGCAGCATCCCTTTACTGGCTTTACCTTCACATACACTTTTCACCCACACAGAAGAACAAGAATTCATTCTTTATTAGTGTTATCTTTAAACCTCCTTGCCTATCAGGTTAGAACAAATGCATGTTTTGTATTTTGCTAATTTGTAATAGATACCAGTTATCATATACCCCTCTTCAGTGAAACAGTGAAATAACACAACTTGCATCCTCTGAAGGAAACAGTGGACAGAATTAGGGTTTTCTTTAATTTAGTGTTGCTCATGTACAAAATATATATATACACCTGTTTAATGGCCTACTTCTGGTGATGTATATGACAAAGCGTAAGAAATATTTTATAACAATATTTATTAACATATTTAATGTCTTTTCCCTCATTTTCTTTGGGATTTTTCAGGCCTGCACTTCTGCACTCTGCTCTGCTTTAGCTGTTGGGTTGGTTTTCTGGTTGTACTTGATCAAAAGCAGGAAAAAAGCATTAAGAAAGTTCTCCCTCTGTTCTGCACCCACACAGATGCTGCTCTCAATCAAATAAAATCCAACTCACGCACACTCTGCTGAAACCTGATCCTGTGACACAGAATGGGCAGTGTCCCTCAACACATAAGCTGTCATGCCACCTATTCTTGGAAGCTACCACAACTTAGCCCTAACAGAGCAGTCAGCAGCTCTTTGCATTTTCCTCACTCTGAATCAGAAGCTGGACATTAAACAGAGCAATTTCAGCGAGACAACACAAAGCTCCCCCTTTATCACTGACTAACCCATCATGAGTAACAGTTTTGTGCCTCAGCACTTGTGCAGAGCATAGGAAGCAGGGCAGTGCAGTATTAATCATCACTCTGCACTGCTGTCACCAGACACAGACCAAAACAAGTTTACACAGTTCTACAGACTGCAGTGTGTAGTGAAGCCCTTTTGTACACGATATTTTCATTCCTTGCATGTTGTTTGTGAGAACTCAAAGGTGAATTTTGTCACTGTCTATTCATCACCTTTATGTTTGTTTCAACATAATTCCACTATTTATTTTATGCTGGTTAGCCCATAAACTTATTCTTTGAAATGCTAATTGTTAAGACAAAGTTTATTGAGACTGCTGAAAAATGATGCATCCTTCATTATCTTCATGTCTTTCTCTGAATGAGCCAAAACTGCACAGACATTTACAAACATGATGCTGTGATAGGGTTCCTGACACTACCCTTGATGTGTATGGATGAAATAGATGAGATTCTCTGCCTTTGTAGGAAGCCTTTTGCTCTCTCTGACCATGAGTTGCCTCGTGTAACCTCACTAGAGGGTCACAGCAATGAATATGGCTTGACCCTGCTTTGCAGCATTTGAAGTGCTGGAAGGGAAAGGTAGACACAGCCTATTCTGCCTGCCCATGGCAGAGTTGATGGATGATGTTGGCCTTCTTATTTGAACTTTTATATATCCTCAAGAACTTACCAGGACCACAAAGGCCAGGTACAACAGAGAATTTTGTCAAAATGATAGAGTTAACATAAGCATCTCTATTTTGCTTCCTAGATATTTTCTGCTATTCTCAAAGAGTAAAGATCATGTCAATAGCTCTATGCCACAATCAAAATTCCACTGTGTTTCCAGGACTGTGGTGTCTATTAAGTTGTACAATAGACAGCCGAGAAGAGCTCCAGTCAATATTTTGCAGACAACTGTCATCTGAGGAAAATCTTTATAATTGCAAGACTTCCTTTTTTTCCTTTTGAGCCATTTTGTTTGCAAAAGGGGCCCAACTTGGAATTTTGTAACTTGTAATTTGAAGATAGGCAGTATAAAGTAATAAAGCCATATTGCTCCATCAACATTTCACCTCTCTCTGTGCAGGTATTTAAAGCATTTTGATGTAAGGGCATTATTCACTTCTTTCTCCCTGTCCCCCCTTTCTATTTGCAAATAAAAGCTATAAAGAGGTTATTTCTAATTGGCTTCAATTCCACAGGGGTCAGGACATCTTGCATCATGATTTATGACTGAACGTAGCTCTTGCTCAAACTATCAGTAAGGGATAATTCTTTCCTAAGAAACTTACTTCTTTCTGCTGTATCTAACATTATCTGCCTTGTATAAAAGACTGTCCCCAATACTTTACAGAAAATTCGTGTTTAAATTCTAAACCTAGCTTTAATTCAACAAGTCCTGCCTACAAGAATTCTATGTAAGTTCTAAGTGGTTAGGATTTGGGGTTTTTTTATCATCACCACATAAAAAAAAAAATCTGCTTTTGATCTAGATCACAAGTCAGTATTTTTTTCAAATAACATTTTTGGTTGCAAAATTAATCTAAATGAGAAATGGGTAAACACTCATGTAAACACCTAATATAAAATTTTAGCCATAAATTCTCAAGTTCATATGATTTCTTAATTTCAGCTATCCAATAGCTCTTTGTTGGAAACCTGGGTATCACTGCTTCATCCAAGGGTAGGCACAAACCCAGATGTAGTGAGCCTAAGCTACTTCTAGCTGGATAAATCACTGCCACTGTGTATACTGCCAGCCCAATACTTCCATTACCATTCACACATAAGAAAGAAAAATTGGCACAGAAAACCCAAGTGCAGCCAAGAACTTTTAAGTAGAATGGTATTAATAGCAGGCGTGACCTGAAAAGGTTAAGGTAATTTTTAAACTAATTAAAAATCATGGTATAGACACAGAGAAAAATGTGTATTGGCTCAATATTAACTGGTCATGTTGAAGATAAAATGGAAAACAAAGTAATATTATTTTAAATGGTCTTTGTGTCAACAGAATTGTCTTTACCTGCATCCAAATCAAAGTATTTATAGAGCTGATCTGTAGATGTTTGATTTTCTTCTTGTTAATGTGTCTTTATGTATAGAGAGGTCTGAAGCCAAGCAAAATGAACAGGGATCAACAAAAACCTCTGCTTTAAAGGTACATATATGGTGTGTGCATATATATGTGTGTGTAAACATACATATGACTTTTCTAGTAATTATTCTCTTGATACTCTTTCAAAAAAAAGGCACAGCAAGAAAAACCAAAGTAGACTCTGAAAATATAACTACTACCACAGAAAAGAATACTTTATCCCATATTTACTCTATCACAAACCAAATAAGATCTCCAAAAGAAACGCTACTACTTTCTGCATATGCTAAACCACAATAGCTCTAGATTTTTAGAAAAAACAAAACAAAAGCCAGCTATAATTAAACACAGGGAGCTTGTTTTTTACATGTCTTGCAAAGCAGATGGTAAACTGTACCTGTTGTATTGCATGACTACTTGAAAACAGCAAAAACCTTAAAATGCAATAGAGAATCAGAATGTACCACATCAGCTAATACAACACATAACTCTAGTGGAGACACAGGATAAAAGAAGCAACACCACGTAGGCTATTTTATTTCATTTAACTTCACTGTTACCTCAAAAACGAACAATTTATTATTGCCAGCCCACCTAATAAAGAAATCATCAATAGACACAATAAAACCCAAATCCAGCTAATAAGCCTTAAAAAGTATAATAAATCAACAAGGGACTCTAGTTAAAAAATGAGTTTTCCGTATGAAGACATACACACAAAGAAGGTAATGGCCAACCAGGCCCTAAGTTAAATTACTGTCTCATATACAAAATAGCTGCATGCATAGATAAAATTCTCTTCAGTGACTCACATCAAATGCATCTTACTATTCTGCCAGGAATTGATTATTAGTGTATTTTTTAAATACATTGTGTTGACCTAAAATGTTTCCATGCGTTGCCATATTTCTTCTCAACAGAAAAAGCATATGCTGCCAATCATCAGCATCCAAATGGTTGAGAACATCATTACTGTGTAAAGTAAAATAACAGTAAAGTAACAAGTCCAAATACAAGTACAGTAACAAGTACACAAGGTAAGAAGAAAAGTAGTGGACAGCAGCAGACACAGAAGGTCAGAGATCTGAATGCTGTGTGGGATGACACAGGCACCAAGTGACACTTTAGCGTCTCTCTGAGCCACAAAGAAAGACAAAGAAGTGATCAGACTTTGTTGTGTCCAAGGTGATCTTAACCAAAATCTAGAATAGTTAAATCCCACAGTCAGTTGAAAGATTATTCTCTCCGAAAGGAATGTGTAGGTTTCTGTTTTAACATACCTACAGAACAATAATCCTATTTCAGAGAGCAGATAAATATTATAAAATTCCAGTTAATTTCAATTTTAAAGTAATGGATTTTACAGTTCCCTGCAAAAACACGTCTTCTGTACTCCATTGTCATGAAGACAACTCTAGTGTTGATTTCCTTGCAAGCTATGTACACTTTGATCCCAGCAAAGTGAGGACAGCATGCCTGAAAGCTGGAATTCCCAAGGCCTTCTGCTTCCTGTCAGCCCTTGGGGATGCCAGCTGGCAGCGACCAGGGTTTGTGCAAGATGGCCAGCTTCCTTGTGGAAATTTACCCAAAGCAATGTGTTCCTGTAGAACCTGGGGGCTGACAATTCCTGACTGTTCAAGCAGAGAGGTTTGGGGACTGCTTGTCAAGCAAAGGATAAATCTGAGTAGCTTCAACAACAGGACTTGGCAGTTTATTAAAAAAAAAAAATTAAAAAATAAACCCATAATGTGTCTGCTTGTGCTAGTAGATGATCAGCTGCATCTAGGTACATCTCCTGGCCCTTCTGGGCAGTTTGGGCTTCACAGCTCATCCTTTACAGCAGCTGAAACCTGCTTGAACCTTGGTACTGACACAGCACAGGGGGAGTCACATACTTGTGACACATTCGGAGACATCCGGACTTAGAGGGACACGTAAAGAATGGAAATGAGCACGTGAGAAACTTAAACTGCAATTTGTGTGAGACAGTTCAAAGAATGGCAGCATTTGGCTACTCAAACAATTTCATCTGAGTGAGGGTAAAATAATTGATGAAAATTCTAGCTCCATTTCAGGCAGTTTCTATCTGGAATGTGAAAGAAACATTCCCTCACATTATAAGGACCATCCCTCTCAGAGTTTAGTAATCTGAAGTTAAGGAAGTAGCCACCTCTAGACTACTCCCTTTATCATCCATTTCTACTGATTAAGGTAGAGAATACCTTACTAATCAGAAAAAATATCTATGCTTCTGTTCCTGGCAAAGGGCAGCACACAACAAAAATGGGCCCTGTTTGGATTGGGATACCAGCAAGCTCCTTTCAATCACCTGCAGTTTTAACATAAGATCAAACAGAGTTAGAATTCTGCTCTGCATTTACTGAACCATATTTCTTTCTGTACCAGCATATTTTTTAGTATTGTTTGTATCAAAATGTTAAAAAAAAAAAACAAAAAACCCCCAAACAGACAAAAAACCCACAAAAACCTAAACCAAAGAAAACAACATCCCCCTCCCCTAACCCCAGTAAATTTACCTGGTTATAGGTATTTGGATAACAATGCAGCAAACTGAGTATATAAAATATTTCCACAAAGTGGAAAGCACTGATTCAAGTCCCACATCCCATATGCGGGTAGCTGAACATAGCTTATTTGAGTATGCAGTGATCCAGGCATGAAATAAATATACTTATGCACAAAATGTATTTGAATCTCACACTGAATCTTAAGCATATTTAATTTGAATATACAATTAATTATGAATTATTGATTGAATCCTGGTTTTGCTGTCTCTACCTCATAAATATCAATAGCAATGCAACCCAACAATAGTTTTGTACCTCCAGTCATCAAATTTGAAGATATTTACCACCATAATATTTCTACAATGGTATAAACATGCAGAAGTATACAGAAGCATGAAACTAAACTGTAAATATAATTCTGTAATAAAATAGTACATATGTGAAGAGGATTGACTTGGCTTCTATGTGAAACATTTCTCAACTTCAAAAATTCTTATACATATTAATGTAGAGTGGGTTTTTTTCTTTTTTGCATTGAATTGTAAAGTAGTTTATAATGAGAAAATGACTCAGTTATCCCCACTTGTGCTACATTATCTGCTGTGGGATGGAAAAAGAGTTGATAATGAATATATACATATATATATATAAAACGTGGAGGATTTGATGTGGGATTTAGCTAGAACACAGGCCTAGTACTGATCACCTGCCTAAGGCAGATTTTCACCCATAGCACAGAAGGCAGCATTAAGTGTGTGAAAGCAGCAATTCCTTTGAATTATTGATGAATTCTTGGAGTTTTTGTTATTGAATCTATCTATTGGCAGGTAGGAAGATCCTAAATTTTTCTTCCCTCACTATGGATGGCTTGAGACAGGTGCTTTGAAAAGATGCATTAATTTTTCTGCAGATAAAAACCATGAAGCTAGGCAGCTGAAAGAGACCAGGGCTCCTCAGAAACTTTTTTTTTTTACATTTTCATTCTCTCCACACTGAGACCTCTCAAGAAGAGCAGTCAAACACAAAGGAAATCACTTAAACAATTATTTTAGTCACACCATGTTAGTTAAAAGAAATGTAAAGAAAGAAAACTATAAAATACTTAATTTGAACACTATAAAAATATGTGAAAAAAATGAACTATTTCACAAATGGCATTTTGGTTCAGGTTATGCCTAAATATCACATTCTTAGAGGTCAGAATTACTTGAAAATCTGTGGGGGTTTTTGTTTTTTCAAGAAAAAACATTTTGTTTTGCACAGAAACATTTTCTTGCACAGAAAATGGGAAGATAAAATTACTTCCCAATTGATCTAAAGCCATTTTCTTGACTCTCTGCTATTGTTCAACCATTACAGAAACAAGCATGTTACACAAAGGCAATAAGTGGTGTAAGGAGTAGATATAAGTATTAAAAACCTAAAGAAAAAAATCCTGTTAAAAACACAGGACCTGTAAAGGAACCCTACTTGAACTGCAGTGCACATAGCTCATATGTCAGATACTTTGTGCATAAAGTACTCCAGAACTTAAAAAGGAAGGGGTGTTGTGCTCCAAGGCTCAAAAGGAACAGCAGAACCATGAAGATCAATATTTCTCTGCGGGAGCTCCAACAGCTTTAAGGTTACCTCAAGAAATCCTGCTAATGTCTCTGAGTCTTTAAACAGAGCCCCTCAAACACTGGTATTTTGGGAAGCCTTGGGCAAACTCACAGAAGATTTTCTGCAAAGTTCCCTTGTTGATGCACATAATTTCTCTGTATGTTGTAATGTCAGGCAAGAATAATTTAGGAGCTCTGTTTTCTTTTTATTATGGCTCTAGTGCCCAAAACGGTCAGCAAGACACTTCTCCAAAGCCCCAAGGAAGGTGCAAACATTCAGAGAGCACAAACCATAAGCAAGCAGCTCCAGCACCTCTGGTTAAGGGCTAAGTCTTGGCCAGCTGTGACTGTTCTGTCTTTGTGGAAACGGTCAGACCTTTCTATCACTGTTTCTCAATGCAGTGCTAAACGTGGCTCATAGAAAGGTTTGAACAAGAGTGTGTGGACAAGTTCTGGCAGAGGGCTGATAACAAGTCCCATTGCTACTGTGCTATCATGAATTAGAGTGGCATTAGTAAACTTTACTAGCCCATCAAATCTGACTGAAGCATCCAGACTCCTCAGTAGTTGACATGACATAAGGCTCTGGTTACATCTCTATTCTCTTATACAGGTATCCCTTTGCAATAAGAAGATTCTTGCATTTTAGTTCCCCATGTCCTCCAGTGGCAATTAACCAGTTTGTTAAATTTTTCCAAGTCACCTACAGCAGAGTTGGAATGACTAAACTGGCAAAAGAGGTGCTTTCTATATCTTAAAAATCACAGTATTGTGGTGCATATTAAAGCCTTTTGCATTCTTCATGCTTAACTTTCAGCTGGCCACGGGTAACTGATGGCAGGGAAATACAGCAGGCAATTTCAAAACTTTTTTTCTGCATTTGCTCTGAGGTGTGAATAGTGGTTCTTTGGCTACTCTTTCAAAATTGATCAGATAATAAGAACCCCTGAGGAATTGGTATTGCTCTTTGTTTCCGCTCTTGCAGTCCCAGTTCTTTCAGGAGCTCATACATTTGATTCAGTGAACAGCTTACAGATCAACTGAATGTGCACAGGAGAGTCCCTCCATCCAGACTTGTTGGGAACTCTCCCACACACTTGAATGCTCCCTTTAGCTCTCAGATTTTGTTTATTTTAAAACAGCATCCCTTAGAATAAGTGCCAAAGCACATGGACTGCTGCTTCTGAAATTACAAATGGGGTGGAGGCTACGAGAATGTTGAACTCAGTCAGCATTCAATGCTACTATTACATTGTACTCCAGAGTAATTGAGCTTTGCTTTTTTTTAGACATCCAGGTTGAAATCCATTCCTTTTCAAAGGGCTTTTCTGAGGTCTGTCTATGCATCATTACAGTTTAACAACATACAAAATGTACAGGAGGTACTCAAGCACAACATCCAAAGTTAATAATGTAGTTTTACAAAGTAAATATATATTTGCTTTTGGTTTAGAATTTGTGTTTCATTCAGCCTTCAACTCCACACATGTCTGTAGTTTTTAAATTAAAAGTTACTTCAGAAATTAACTATCTGCCTCTTTAAGTGTTTTTGCTATTTTTTTTCATGGCAGAAAGGCATAAATTACCATTTTGAAAATTCCCGTTCCAGCTGAGCTCCCAGCCCAATATAACTTTCTTACACTTCACATTATGAAGACAAATCCTTTTCTTGCTTGAGGTGAGCAGAACACCCCAGGGTAAATACCTAACAGCATCCCTGAGTGATAAGATTCTCAGAGATACTAGTTCTGCAAAATTTCATATCAATACACTGAACAAATTACCTCTTGAGCTGGGCTAAAGGGATATAATAGTATTTAAATAAATATTAATCCCAGAGGAAAAGGAATTTTGATATAACAATGGGCTGGAGGGGGAAAGCTACTGGTGCTGGAGACATGCTGCACAGAGTTATCAGAGTAATTCAGGTATTGAGGGCCCACATCTTGAATGCCTTCAGGAAAACAAGGCAAGTACTATTCTCTACTGCTCTGTTGTCATCTTACTGCAAAGGTCCCCTGCCTTCTTGGTGATTTCTCACGGGCATCTCCTTGCAGCACTGACTCCTCCTTCCTCACAGCACAACCAGCAAACTCCAACTCTCTTCACAGCACAGCCAACAAATTCCAACTCTCTCCTCACCCAGCTAACCCACTCTTTTGTAGCACTTTTCTTCTTATTGGACACAGCTGTGGCCTGTTAAGGGCAGGCCTGTTCCACATCTTTGGGGATCAGTACAGCTGCAACTCCTCAGGTGTGAGACTAGCCTTCTGCACTATTCTCTTACATTCCATCCCTCCACACTCCTCAGCCTGTGCTATTTAAATGCTCCCATAATGTCATCTCAATGGGTCTGATGAGGAATACTTCAAGAAAATTTTTCCATGTTAGGAAAACAACTTGAAATCTTTTTTTTTTCCATCATACTTTTCAGAAGGAGTCCTGTAAGGAGGGGTTCTGGAGTCAAAATACTAATGATTTTGGAATTGGAATATGTTGTCCATCTGATTTGGAACAGATGTAGAACCTAGGTCTTCTGCAATGGTGCAAGTGGGTTTTCCTGAATCAATAGAAGTCTCAATTATCTACTGCTCTTAACGATACTTCTTTTCTCCAAAGCAGAACAAAAATTTTTGAAAATTAAATACTTCATAGCCAGTACTGATCTCTGTGTTTGTGAAATATTCTCATAAAGTTTTGACTATGGTAGTCTAAGCACAGTGAATTGGAACTTGGAGCAGTGATTCCCTGTTGGTTTTGGTGGGGTTTTTTTTTTGTTTCTTTGTTTTCCCAGCAAAGATATAAAGAAACAGCTCTACAGTGGTCAAGAAAAATAACCTTTTACATAATTTTACTCCTGCCTCCCATTAACCCTGGCACAAGCACCCTCTCTCAGCTTTGTTATTTAATTCCTTCGATCACATCTATAACATTGCTTACCATAGCACATATATATCAATATCACCATAGATTTGACGATTGCTATATTTTTGAGACAATGTTCACATGACAGTTTTGAATGAAGCCAATTAAAAACCATTACCAGAAAATCCTAAGCTGCAGTAAACCATTATTTCACCAACTATCTAGTCCAAAGCAAGCTAGCAAAACAACAGAAACCAAAAAAAACAACAGCAACAACACAACTCTAAAATCCAAGGCCAAGAGTAAGCAGAATTCTTGGGTGTTGAGTATCTTTGCAGTAGAAATAGACATGGCACTTGTAAATTATGGATGTTTCTATGAATCATCATGCAGCATCAGACGTTCAGATGGGAAATGAAGTTTCTCATTAAGATACAACATTTAATGTTTTTACATGTGGAGACCACAAGCCATGCTGCTCACACCTAAGCTCTTCCAGAAATAATTAATAAATCCAGAAAAACAGGGCATCTCCGCTCTGACTTTAGATCTTCAAAACTCCAACATCTAATTCCTAGTTCATATAACACTATTTAAACAATAACACACATTACTTTCACTACTTGAAGCAACAGAGTAATCTTTTTGGTGTGCTCAGAAGCACTCACTACTTGACTGAGCTGAGCAGCTCAGTGGATTTCTCACATCCAAGTCCCACTAATGTACATTAATGAAACACACCTTTAACTTCTTTTCCTGTCTGCCACACAGCCTGTGCTCCAGTCCTCTTTCAAGTATTTCAATATTTTATGCAGTGATTGCTTAATGCAGAACAAACAAAGAGTACTCTGAGCACAGTCAAGACAGGATTTCCATCTTCAAGCTGGATGACCCCAACACTTCCCTAGAGACTTGGTCTGCAACTTTCTACGTCCCTCTGGCTCACTGAATTATATGGAAAATAAACAGCTTCCAATATACCTGCAGATGACTAGAATTGAAAAGTTGCCCATCGGCCTGGGGGCACTGAACTCAGACCTTTAAGGCTGCTCTCACCACTGCTGCATCAGCACAAGTGGGGAAAATGGGCAGGACATCCTCTTTAAGCTCCTCCTTCTGAAATGAGATTTAATTAATTAATGAAGGAGCAGCTGTTTCCCTTCAGAAAGACCCACTCCTGCCTAGTACCTATAATGTGGCACCAACATCCCTGAAATATCAGGGTCTGATTTCAATATGACCACGTCCTCAGTGAATTCTTTTGCTTATCTCAAAACTCCCCTTTCTGAGACACCTAACATCTTTTGAATATCCCCTGAAGGGAGCACAGCTCTCATATTCAGCTCAAATGCCAATGCCATTTTGGTTTTAAAATCCCATTTGGTAAGTTCAGAATAAAGCCTAAATTACTTCAAAATACAAATTGATTCTAATGCAGACTGTGCTCCTAAATCGAAGAAGCAAAATACCCACAAAAGATATATAGAAATTTGTCTCACATCCCAAAGCACCAGCATGGACTAGAGACATTTAAAAATCCATTTCTAATTCAAAGATCTTAATAGGTGATATATTTCTCAGAAGTACTGAACTGCCAGTCACTTAATGCAAAAAATCTTTACTGCCTAGAAGAATCATTTTAGAATTCTTTTTAAAGGGAACCTTGAGCCTTATGCAACTATTTTCCATGAATGCACAGATTTTACATAAATTCTGGGTGGGATTAGGCTCAAAAGAAGCAATTTCTTGTGAGAGAGAGACAGAAAGTGGCTAATTACAGTTCAAATAAGAGGTACTTTCTCATGGAAAATATAGAATGTCCATTTAGCTCATACACAGATAGCTTACGTGAGTGTTTGCAAAGCTTATAAAAACAAGATTGACTAGTGGTGATTATTTTAATATAATACAAATGTTTTTATCTCGCTGCTGTTCTTTTAGAATGATACAAATTTAAGTGTTTATATTTTCCATTTTCTTTAACTCAATTGTGTTATCTGCTCTGTATCAAAGGAATTCATCTAAATCAAATATAAAGTCAGCATTTAGTTTGACAAGTGTCAGTTTTATTTTCTTATCCCTATCCCAGTTTCAATTCATCTTTAAACGTATAAGTAAATCCTTTCTTCTTCACACACAGTATTTTGAATTTCTGGTACTATCCTGTGCTACTATCAACATTCTTTAAAATTCCCATTTTTGGAATTTTGGAATTTTTTAAAGAATTCATTTTAGCATTTAATGGATAATACCTGTATATTTTAAGATTCACATTATATAATTAAATATAATAAATTATTTATATATTTACATAATAATGTTAAATATTAACATAATAATGTTTTAAAATAACTACTTTTCCTTCACCTTAAACATAGTAACACTAAATAAAACGTATTTACACTATATTGATGACACTCTATGTATGTAATGCACAGTATTGGTTACAATATACTAATTCTCATTTTTACACTAATAAAAGATTTACACTAAAATCAAACAGATGCAATAAATCTGAAAAATGGGGCATTTTTCCGAAGAGAAATGTAACACTGTGCCTGAAATCAGATTACATATGGGGCTGCCTTTAAAGTGAAATTTTGTAAATTGTCATTGGATTGACAGATATCTCATAAACCCAAACTTTGCACTTCTGCCCAAGTTGTGGCTCTGAACTGAGATTGACAAAGGTTTGGGCTGAGAAATGACTGCAGGTTTGTTGCATTTAGCCTGTTGATAGACATTTTAGTTTGTGGTTAAGACTATCACAGCATTAATGAAAAGAATCAGATATATCACAGTCTGCCCTTGAGTTTTGTTCCAACTTTCCCCCCTGAATTGACTGAGTGTGCCATCTGTGCAGTCTATAGAAAGATTTCACTGTTATTTAAAAAAAAAAAAAAAGAAATAGGTTAATTCTGTGGAAAGGTTTTCTTGGTTAGGAAAATAAATAAACTGCTTGTGATTCTGCCCTGGAGACAGATGAGTCTTATTACAGTCATAATAACATGTTAAATTTATTTACTAATTCTTGATTTTTCAGTGGTGTACTTTGTCTCGGAAGTACTATTTACTACAAAGTGTTTCTGTCAGCTTCTCTTTTTCTTGTTTCTTTCCACATGAATGATTAAAGATACATTATGAATTTGGTCTTCTGCTCAGTGAGGACTTTTAAGGTCCTTCTTGTGAGGCCATGGAAGATAAGGTACCCAGTGACACCATGTGCAGAGTTATTTTGACCAGTATTTTGTCCAAAGATCAAGTACCATTGCCATGTTTTTTTGTGGTTTCACATTCCAGAATAAAATAGGTTTGCTTTGCTAAGTAAAGAGATCTGTCCCAATGAAATTTTCCCTCATAATAAATTAATTAGTTCAGGAAAAGGAAAAAAAAAAATATTTTCTATGGGTTTTTTCCCCCAAAAAACCCCAAGGTTTAAATGAAAAGCAAATATTGGGTTAGTTTGGTATTTGCTTAACTGGAACCTCCAATGCTGAAAAAACACTGAGTAAGTTAAGAACTCAAATCAACTTTCATTGGGATTCAAGCTGCTCGGTGACAAAATGCTTTGGAGATTGTTATGATCTGCAGAGAAAAAATGTCAATTTTCAAGATGAACAAATAATTGTCAAAATCGTTCCTGGTTTCATAAAAGATTGTTCTGTGGGAAAAAAAAGCTTAATGGCTTTATCTCTTCTATTTCTGCTAGCATCGAAATCAGGCTTTTCTCCTGAGAGCACACATTTCTGTTCTGGGGGAAGATTGCTGAGTGAAAGGTCTATTATCTAACCTTTTCACACCTGCTTGCAGAGTGGGACCAACAAAAGAAGAGAAGGGAAGTGCTTTCGGCAAAAAAGGGCTGTCTGTGGGCAGGACCCTGTGTAGCAGCCTGGAAGATAAGGGGCTAATGCTGATATCTCAAACACCAATGGCTGAATAGCCATGGAGCCAACCAAGGGCTGCTGGTAATGACAGGCTCTGAGAAAGAGCAGGATGTGGCTGGGGAAGGGAGACGTGTGGAGGTAGGGCAGCGTTTCTCTGTGACAAACATCCTTTTTCTGGCTCCTGGAGACAAGCACAACACAGCAAGAGCACGAGCAGAGGAATGAGGTTGAGAAGTGGGCATGGACTGCCAACCAAAGGATGATCCAGGAGTGGGGAACAAAACCACCCCTTAAGGCCTCTGACCCATTTCCAGAAAGGTCTAGAAGAATGGACTGTGCATAATAGCTAATTTGCATGAAAAACAAAAAAATAGCTCCAGGGTGAGGGACTAACATACCAGTTTCCATGCTGCATGTAATTTACAAATCAAACTTTTTGTGGACCCTCTGGATTTTGTTGTTTGACAACAGGTGTCTACGAGTCTTTGGTGCTCCCTTTCCTTTAAGGATGGGGTGCCACACCTGTAGCTACGTGGAAAAAGTATTTTCTATGGGTGTATCTTCCACTGCTAGGCAATGCAGGTCTGCATCTTCTCTCATAGTTTACTCTGGTAAAATAAAATAATTGATTCCAGAATAAATCAATACGGTTGATTTTGGGGTTTTTTTTTGGTTGGTGTTTTTTTTGTTTTCTGTTGTGGGCTTTTTTAGTTCTTGTTGTTGTTTTTGTTGTCTTAGTTTGTTTTTGTTTTTTTTTCTGACGCCAAGTAAAGTGAAATTAAAGTGAAATTAAAGTGAAATGACTTTGCCCTTAGATACAAAAGGACACAGGAAACAACATGAAATCTAGATAGTAGAATGCCCATGCACACTTGCTGATTTCTTCTAATCTGGATACAAAAATCCCTTATAAAAGTCCCTTATCAGTGTTAGGCTGTGATCTTAGAAACAGAAGTAATTGTCTCAATGCTGACAAGTTGCCTTTCTTGTTTACCTTTCCTGTGCTTTCAAGGGGAAAGGGTGATAAGCAGATTCTATCTTGTTCTTTTCAGACTACCCTAGAAAGAGTCTGAGATTAAGACCCTTCGAGAGAAATTCCATTAGAAATTCAGTGTACAGTCTTCTTGAGATAATGCAGGAGTTTGGACTGTACCTCTCATTTCTTCCTGAATCCTTCATAACCTGGAGATAACATAATACCTTCTAAATCAAAAGTTTAAAAAGAGTATACTGAAAAGTATGAATATGGGCAGTAGGGCTGCTCACCAGAAATATTATTTGTTTTGGATTCAAATTTGTTTCAGAAAATGTTTAAGCACGTTAATTATTTAGGAAGAATTCTATAGGAATAATACTTCTTCAAATTGTAGTTTGGATTTATTATCTGCTTGAAGACAGAATATACTCAAAAGGTAAGTTATTATTTAGGATCCAACTGACTGTCAAAGTCTGACTTGTGTAAGAGGTTTTTAGCACCATTTCTATACTGATATTTGCATCTCTTTGTCACAGAATTACACAATCACAGAATGGACAAGATTGGAAGGGACTACAGCAGTCCTTGATCAAATCTCCATGCTCAAGCAGGGTCATTCCAGACTCAGGACTGTCCAGAGAGATCCTGAATATCTTCAGTGAGGAAGACCCCATCACCTCTCTGGGCAATCTGTTTCAGTGCTCAGTCACAGCACAGTGAAGAAGTTCTTCCTCATATTTAGGTGGAACTTCTTGAACACAGGAGCCTGGGCTCTTCCAGAAGAACTAGGCATGCCAGTACAATCCATCAGTGTTCCCTGGGATGAAAGCTGCTGTCATGACCAGGGCCCTTCCAGAATCTTCTCGACCATGTGGCAGACCAGCACAAAGCAGAAATGTTTGAGGGCAACCAGTCCATTTGGCTTCAAGTTGCAAGTGATTATCAACCAGAACATCCACGGAACTTTTGTCCTCACCCCTGTCTGCTGAGCCTGCATCCTGCAGCTCTTCAGAGCCCCAGGGGAGGCCAGCATGGCACCACCCTCTGCCAGAGCAGCAGGGGCAGCAGTGCAGGGTGCTTGCTCACGCATCAGGACAGGGGGCTGCAGCACCCTGCGCCATGCCTGGCCCAGCACGGCTTCAACCTTGGCTCCAGGGATTACAAGTGGGTCTGTGGTCAGGAGAGCCATGCTTCAAACACCACAACAAATAAGCTCAACACCATAACAAATAAGTTTCTGCCTCTTTCTATCACTGACACTCATGCCCCCATCACACTCTGTGCAGAACAGCCCAGACTGTCCTTATATAGGCAGAAAATCCCCATGCAGACATTTCTGAAGTGTGTTTCCTCTGTTCTGGACTCATTTTGGCTTCCCTCCCCAGCCTCTCCCTCCCATCTGGCACTGACAGGGAGTGATGGGTACGGTCTGTCCTCCCCCAGCCAGAGCCAAGCTGTGCTCCCCAGAACGCTTCCCCCGTCAGTCACAGCGCGGCTCACGGCAGAGCTGGAACGGGAACGTTCCCCCAGCAGAGCCAGCCCTGCCATCCATGGGGTTTGTCTCATGATGAGATGGCCCCAGGGAAAAGCTGTGACAAGCCCCAGGGGCTGTGCACAACCTGAGGAGGTGCTGGAGGTCACCTGCCCTCGCAGGCAGAGCTGCATGTGAGGGGCTCAGGCAGGGCTGATCCCACAGCGGGCTGAGAAGCGATCTCATCCTAACGATTCAGCCAGAAATCAAAAGTTTGTCTGCCTGCTTTCATCTATTCACTGTACAGTCTGCATACAAATTCCTATTCAAATATCATTAAAGCTCAAATATTGAATTATTCAGTGTAAGCAGCTTTGTGAAACACAAACTTCATGGCTGATTACACTTTGACTACCCCTGACTCATAGAAATAATTTAACTCCGTGAGTTCGTGTACCAAACCACACATGAAACTGAGTTTCATACACCACATCATAAAAACAGTGTTAAAATTAAAGATTTTTCCTTCACTTTTCACACACAGCAAAGGTGAGAAAATAAATGAAAGTTTATTGCTATATAAAAAAAGTTTTAAAAAATAGTGGGAAGAAAAAACATTTAGAAACAGTTACAAGACAGCACTGAAAATCATGTAGAGACTACTTCGTGGCCAAAAAAGAACTAAGGAATATAAATAGTGCTTTTAGGGAGGAGAAATGTGTTTTTTCAGGAGGAAAAGCACTTAAGTTTTCTGAATTTTGAAACAATAGTCGTGCACACACAGAGAATAAAGTACTTCCCTAATAAATATCTATAACACAGTGCAAGAAAGAAAAGACTAACACCCATTCTCTTGCAGAGGTGTATGTTTAAAAATATTCAAATCAAATCAACTGTAGTGACTCACATTAATATAGTATGCAAAACTAAAGGCTTGTGTTCATGCTATCACTATGTCCTTAACTTGATTAAAGTGGATTAAATATTTATGTGGGGCAGCCAACTTGGTTTTATGTCTTTTACATTGAGCTCAGAGCACACCTAGATGAACCAGAACTTTGTGCATTCACAGAGTTACAAATCAAAGATAAGTGTGCACAGCACCTTTCCTGGAGATTATGCAGTCAGTCTTCCATGAACCAACATAACAGCAAATCACAGTTTCATTCTACTTGGATTTCTATTGCCAACCCAAAAATTCTGAGGCAGTACTGTCAGATCCCAGATACTGTATCTGAAGGGAGAAAATGCTCCATTTTATTATGCTCTTATCCAAGAGTTGTTGGGTTTTTTTTCTACAGTTCTTTGCTAATAAGTTTACATTTTACAGGTATAATTGATTCTTGCAGCAGCACCAGAGCGTTTTCAGATGCAGGCCCTAATTTGTTAATTTATAAGTAGATCTCTCCTTTCTCATAACTGATACCAAACTATGGATATGTGTTTTCTCATACACACCAGTTCACTGTGTTAGACTGCAGACCCAGTGTGACCAACAGCCAGCAAGTGGTCTCTTGTTTCCAAAATTCAGGTGTTTTCTTTAAATGGATATTTAATATCCTATCTAGTCAGTGCTGCTTGCAAGTGGTATTCTAATCAGGCATTATTTTATTAACAAGTAACTTGCCTGCTGAATAAGAGAAAGAATAGCCAGTACTCACTTCCTGCAGTTAAGTGTTACTGGTCTAGCAAAACCCATTTTTTTTTTAGGATCAGGAGGAATGAGCGTAATTCCATTGGAATAGAAGCTGACAGCTGTAATACAGCAAGCATGCTATGGATTTGCACTGCAGCTCTCTCATTCTGGTGTAGAAGTGATCCCACTCTAGCACATCTCAGGAGAGACACTGAACAGGTTAACTTTTGGAGTTTTATGCTTTTTTTGTTTACCCACATGCCAAATAAGCTCAATGATAGTTACCTCTCGAGCAGTCATCCTGTGTTGTGGCAAAAACTTTTAACCTTTTAGGTTGCAGGTTCAGTGGATACATAATAAAAAGAGGGTCCCCCAAAGAAAACAAATAAAAAGGGACAGGGACTGAAAAAAAAGAAAAAAAATTGATGTCTTGTTTGGGGTTTTTTTTTTTTTGGTTTTTTAACCTAATGGAATTTCTCATTTTTTAGCTTTATAAAGCATTTCATGGAGGGAATGACAGTCATAACTTAATTATGAATGTGATCAGTCCTGAAACATCTAGAAACTCGATGGTTGGTGAGAAAGAGGATGGGAAAGAACTTAATAGTCTTAATCAAAACCAAAATAACTTCCTGAGCCCTGAACAATTTTATTAGAGTCAACAGTGAAAAAGAATTAAAAAATATAAAAATTAAAAGTGCATTTTTATGTATTACAGTAAATGTTGAGAGGTATAGAAATGAGTTTAAAATACTCTGAGAAACAATTATTTACAAGGAAAAAATATCACTAGAGTACTTACTAGGAACTAATCAAGAGATTGGCAGACCCTGCTCACTTTGTCAAAGTTTCACCTTTCCAAAGGTCTAAGTGGTGAGGGATAACACAGATTGTAGTTGCTTATCCACTATAAAGATATAGAACTGCTTTTAGGGTGAAAAACTTGTATCAGACATATGGATGTGGAAGAGCAAGCAATACCTCAGGGGAAAAGAAAGGTATCCATTTAATGCAATCAAATTGTGGCAATTTTGGGCTTGAGGGAAGTAAGGGAAGCTTTGCTATCCATTATAATAGAACAATACATTTTTGACCTGTTACCTACAATAATTATGATTTAAAAGCAAATTCTAATTGAAAAGCTCTCTACTTTTGCAAGACAGAGTGATGTCTGCAAACTGGACTTCAGAAAATCAGACGAAAAGTTTCTCAGACAGCTAAACACTGTTCCTTTATGTGGATGATGCTTCTTTTTAATGTGGGACTTTTTCAGGTTGGAGAGGTGAACTGTTCGCTGAGGTAAATATGGAAATTAATATGGGGACTTTCTTCCAGATCTGTTTACCTGTGCATTTTATGATCACTGTTTATTTTCTGTACTCTTGTTTTAACTAAATAAAGAAGGCTAAATGCAGTGCCACTGGTGGAGCTTGAGAAAGTAACTTGTTCTCCAGAACTGCTCCTGAAAAAGGCTAAACACTTTAAAGTCAGCAAGGATAAAGAATTTTTACTGATGTACTGGACTCACTCACACCCTGGTTGCTGAGAGAATTAATTTCAGCTCTTTCAATGCCTTTGGCCATTTTGAGGATATTTTATATAGTATTTTGATTAGGTTTTTTATTGACTAGTCCTCTGTGTAGCTGGCTGATGCAAGAAGCTGTTACCAAGGTACAGTAGCACTGTAAAAGAAGTTCAAAGAAGTATGTTGACAGGACTGCTAAGTAGGTCTAGAATAGCAGAGGTGCACAACCCCCAGGGGTTTTGATCCAGGTGTGATGCAGTGAAATAAAATTGACAGTGAGCATTGACTGATTTGCCCAGTTATCCAATAGGTCAGTGTATGCAATTCCAAGTATGCATTGTCATCCTCTGAGCTGAAAAGAAATGATGATGCTGCATCAGTAATGCAAAAGCACACTCAAGAATGAAGAATTTTCCACATGCAAGATTTTTTCTTTTGAACTTTTTCTGTTTGGATATATTTTTATAGAGTACTTTCTATCTGCCTTATACAGGATGTAAAACCTGAAGTTCAAATTTCAGGAGCATTTTTCTCATGCCAGCAGCTTACCTGACTCCCCATGGGCTACTTATGTAAATACAGCATGTGGAGTCAGGCCTGGAGCACACAATACCCAAAACTGCTTTGATTCAATGTATAAAAGCAGGTGCACTGACAGTGAAGTGCACAGGGACACTTAAGGAGTGAAAACAGCAGATGTTTTGTCCTACAGAGCTCCTTTATGGTTCCTTTCCCAGGTAAGAACTTGATCAGAATTTACTCATGGTAGCAGGATTCCATTTGATAAATTTACTTAATTACGCAAGCAGTCATGGATATGGGCTCGCCATTGCTTGAACTAAAAGCCACCCACCCCACACAAAAAAAATCCCCTATTTAATTAGGAGAAAAGAAAAAGTTAAGAAATGAAGAGATTTATTCTCAAGCAAGGCTGAATCAGCCAGACCATTTGTCTGCTCTGTCTAGAGGAAGTCTATATTTACCTGAATAGCTAGAACAAGGAGAAGCATAAAAAAAGGGATGTGGGTAGAAAGGAATATGATGAGGCAACAGTGGGTACAGAAACTGACAATCAGATGCATAATTGTTGCCTGAATGAGGAAAAAAATATTCTCATGTGTTTCTGTCTGTATTCATTTCATCTGTATTCATCTGGGAGACAGCAAAGGATAGGCAATAAAAATACCCCAACAAAGTAAATCTATTTCCCATACATCTTGTTAAATGCGTGCCTGTATCTCCACACTGATAGAAATTCAAAGCTTTCTGAAACTCATTATCTCAATGAGAAATTACAAATTATTCAAGAGCAGCTTCATTTTCATTCATATTTAAATAATTCCCCACTAATTTGAAAATTCAAGTAAACCCATAATATGGGAAAATATAGAAGGTATCCTACTACCAGAGAAAAAGCTTTGTTTCAAAGCCAATACATTTATAATGTCAAATTATACATGACTTGATAATTTTGAGTTTGAATAACTTAAATTTTCACCTATCATTTTTTCTTTTGAATAGCAGAATTATAATGAATAAATTAACTTCGAAATTATGGAAAATATCCCTGGCAAATATTGCACCTCGCACTTGTTTTTTTTATGAATTTTATTGCTCTTATCAGTCCAGGATGCTTAGCTGAATAAGAAGACAAACAAGTTCAATTATCTCATCAAAATATGTTACAGTTTAGACTTTAGGAGCACTATTTACTAGCAAGAGTATTTAAGCAACCAGGAGATAGATTATTAATTCAGTAGGAGGGTCAATTATCTTAATAAGGACTGGAGGTGACATAGCATTTTGTGATTTTAATCTGCAATACGTTATTGTGAAATTGCCTGAGGGTGAACATAATCAATTTGGAGCATCTAAGCAACATTTACTTTGTACTAAACCTGACAAACAACCTGAGGAAATTCAGCCATGCAGTCAAACAGAACAGGAACACACAGAAGAATAAAGATATTACTCTTCAGAGGTGGGTGAAAAAATGACACTTGGTGTAAGATATTTACAGAAATTTTTGCACGTGTTATTGTTTGCTATCCTAAAATGCATTTGGTTCTGTAACAGACTTGAATTTACCACCATCTAATCCACAAAGTGTCTAAAGTTTTATGAAAAGAAGGAAAAATAAATCTCACAAAATGTAGAACTCAATATACATTATCACCCTGTGCGTTAAGAGCAGATATTACCATGTAGTACGACAGTATTCAGGCATATTATTTATTAAACCTATGTTGAGTGACTACAAGTCCATATTTTTACAGCTAAATTATGTATTACTCAGCACCACTTAAAGAAGCTGCTGAGAAGTCACTTTTTGGAATTTCTTATGTCTGACAGAAAGAAAGTCACATCATTAAATTGCAAGAAAGTGTTCACAGTACAAAGCTGCCTCTTTGGTCATTTGGTGTAAATGGATAATTGACAAAAGCATCTGGATTGCATTTGAAAGCTCAAACTTTTCAAGCACAGAGGAAAATTTATTTTAATACATTGGAAATAGCTAGACAGAATTAATATTTTAATTTGACCTTTATGTCTACATTGTGCAACTAGATTCTAAGTTGTTCTGAATATTGACTCACAGAAACCAAGATCTCAGATTGTGTAATTAGCTTGGCTTACAGCAGCCAAATCACATTGGAGTTTCTCATCCTTAAAAGTACCAGTGAAGAAAGGGATGTCACAGATCTAGTAAGAAAAGAGAAGTGAAGGGGTTTTTTTTTGTGTTGTTCTTTGATTTTCATCATGAAAAGCAGATAGATTGGCCTTTCTCCCCCCCTTCAGCACAGAATCAATAAATTGAGCACAGTTGTGAACATTGGCTGAATGACTAATATCAGTGTATCTCCTGTGGTGACCCAAGCCAGTCTCATTCCCAAAAATGCATCTCTGTGGTTATTTTATAGCTATTAGTGCAGCATGTCTTTAAGAAGAGATATTTCATAAATTCTGCCTGTGTTCCCAGAGAGATGGCACATTGTTTATCCCAATAATGAAACAATTAGAACGCTTAGCAGGTATAAGAAAGATAACACACTACCTATCTTCCAAATCTATTACCTTCTGTTGGACTCCTGCAGACTTTCCTACCTGCAGAAAAGAATTTTAAAAAAATTCTTTGTTTTATTTCCTCTAAATTCAAAGGCTTATTCACTTAATTACTGAATGATAGAGTGGTTTGAATTAGAAGAAGCCTTCAAGGTCATCCAATCCCCCTACCATGGGCAAGGTAGATCACCAGACCAGGTAGCTCAGAGCCCCATCCCCAACCTGGCCTTGAACCCTTCTAGGGATGAGACAGCCACAGCTTCTCTGGGAAACCTGTGCCAGGGCCTCACCACCTTCATGGTAAAGAATATTTTCCTAATATCTATCTAATATCTACCCTCCTCCAGCCTAAAGTCATCGCTCCTAGTTGATGTTGAAGATAATTCCATTATGCAGCACTTTTTGGAGCAGTGAAATAAAATGTCATGCTGTCCATCAGCTAGCAAAAAAATAAAATGGGTTCGAGGGTTTGAAGAAGTCTGCATCTATCATGAATAGAAACAAATTTCAAGAAAAATCTTCTTTGCTCCTGGCCCTTACTCACCTGCGTATTCAACCGTAGGCTCTTCAAGTCTTAATGCAAAGATTTGCAAACCTGTACTCACATTAACACAACCTTGCTGTTTGTGAACTGACACCTTTGATTTGGGTACCTTCTGTGAAAGACACTAGAACATAAAAGTACACATAAAGCCTGTACATAAAAGAGGACACATCCACCCTACAGCATTTGTGTGTTTAGAAAATTTAAGGATTTGGTTGAATACTTGTCTACAAATTTAGTTGCCTCTAAAGAACCCTTTTAAAGTTATTTCATCACTCTTTCCTTCACCATTTGAACAAGCAAATGTTTAGGATCAAAGCACAGGAAAAAAAATCCAAACTGCTGTGTATGCAAAATAAATGGGTGTGTCAAAAATCGTATACTGGATTACAGAGCTAGATTACAGTAGACAGTCCTTGAGAAGGTCTGTAAGAAGCAATCATCAGAAAATAAATCAGTACATAAGCACCATAAAGCACTAAGGAGAAAGAGAAATTAAGGGGGGGAAACACCTGAAAAATCTAAGAACAAAACTTTTTAGCTAGGACACGAAGCTGTAGAGCAAAAGAGAAACATCACATGAATGCCCAACACATGGGAACAGTACTTGTGCTCTGAGAATAGGTAAACAAAAAGACTGCACTATGCAAAGCATTCTATAAGGATTTTGAGACAGACAAGTTCACTAAGAATCAAGCTGAACACACTCTTTAAAAATCACCCCAACATCTGTAAAAACAGATGTGAATTTTGGCATGCAGGAAAAACCTGACTTGCTGACACAAAACTGGTCTTGCAGGACTTGTAGAGTTTAAAATCTGATGTCTCAGGTGTACCACAACAGCTAAAGCTGATTAAAAAAATCAATGGGAATGTGTCAAGGTAGTCAAAATTAGCAGTCACAGTCATTAAGCTTCTGACTGAAAGAAGAGAAGGAAATGAAGATCCTGCTCTGAGTAAACAAAGAAAAAGAGAACGATTTCTGTTAAGCAAGAACTTAGAATAAACCTGCAAGTCAGACTCTATTTATTGTCAAAATACAGTCAGATAAAGGCTTTTCAGATTCCTTTTCTCTGTTTTAAATATTGATAATTTATCTTCCACTTTGTGATCTTTCACTGTCTCCTTCCCCTTTTGTTTCTGAATGGGTTTCCATACAGCCTCCCGTCCAAGAAATCTCTTCATTACTCAGAATAGGCAGGGTTCTGCTTTTATCAAAATACAGTGGACTAGATTCTTATTTTTATTCAACAGAAGCAACTAAGCCAAATACCATGCCATAAATATTTAAGCAGTTTATATTCATGTCATCCAATTGTTCTTTAACAACACAATGAAAATATCATAGCAACAAGAACTCAAGTATGAAGAAAGTACCAGGACTGAAAAAAGTTAGTAAATTTAGTCTTTAGTGAATTCACATAGGCAGTTTGAAGCTGTTTAATTTTCATTGGGTTAAAATCTACGAAATATTGAAGAAAATTTGACAATTAAAATAATTTCTGCCTGAAAACAGTTTGCTTGCAACTGCTGCAAGGAATAACTGAAACTATACTAACCACAAGAGATAAAGCAATAATTCTTGACTATTTTTTCCCATTTGCTTGACATTTTTACATTTGGCAGTACACTATGTATTGACAAAGTAACTGTTTCCAATATACACTCAGTTTGTTAGTCAATTCATGTGTTGCTGGCACAGATTTTCCACACAGCAACAGAGGAGCAAAATATGAAAATCCTCAGGAATAAGTAACTAGAAGCCCATAAAAATTGGCAGAATTATAAAAGCCTAGTATATAAAATAAGTTTGATTTTGTTGGCAAATAGATTTCACTTTTGGTTTGTCATTTGTTGTTTTTTTTTTTTGTTTCAGCTTTGCTTTTCCTTACAAACTTCTTCTAGAAGATTTGCATCCAAAGCTTAAAGCATTAAATACAAACCTGCTTGTGGTGTTTTCCAAGTTTAGGCAGATTTTGACTGAAAAATATAAAATTGTGACAATTATGAAAACAGGCTTAACAAACTTGTGGCAAGAGGCAAGCAAGTCACGTTCCAACAGCCCACTCTCATTGCATCAGATCAGTCAAGAATGTGGCTCAGACAATTCCAAGTTGCAGTTCCAATTCCAGCTGCAGTGGGGGCTCTCTAGGGGAGTTAAGGTAACAATTTTCAAGCTTCTGCACTTCCTGATGAAGAACTGCCTCCCATGCTTCAGGGATGCTGGATAACTCTGTGTTTCTCTAAGGTTTTTGTTTTTCTCAGCTCCCTAGTGAGTAGAGAATTAACAGGAAACTGGAACACAGAAAGCCTGAGAAACCTCAAAGGTCTCCGAGTTTCATTTAAAAATTTTCAAGACAGACTAAGTAATGGTTGTTAATCTATTTGTCTACACTTGCCTTTTGCTGGATATTCCTCTATGTGAAAGTGCAGCTTTAGAACACAAAAGGAATTTTCCAAGGAATAGATAGTGTGACCTCTTCCCATACCCTGTAAGAAGCATTTATCTCTTCATAGTATAAAATATATGTTGAGCAACTTATGCTAGAGAACAGATGGTAAATAACCCAAAAAGCAGAAAACAGAATGCTACTAAAATATATGCTTTTCCTTCTTTTTGCTTCTGTCAGACTGTGAATATTGGGACCATGGAGAGTCTCTCACAAGAGGTTAGCATTTCTGAGATGTCCCACTGACAGCTGTGAAACTGCTCATGACACATCCACACCTACAGGACAGAATCATGGAAAAGTGAGTCTGTAAAGTACCTCGAGAAGCTTCCTTTGGCACCTTGCCTCACACAAGGTTAATTTTATCTCTGTCACTCCTGGCTGATGTTTATCGAGCCTATTAATAAAGGTGCCCCATGATGGCAGCTACAGTTTTCCCCAGCAATTTATTCTGTTCCTTTCTATATCTTTATCTTCAAAATCTTTATAGTATCTGATCCATGTTCCTTTGTGCTGGAGTTTAATCTAATTACTTTCTTATTTTATTCTTCATGACTTGATGAGCAATTTTTTTCAAATTTTTTCCCTTCCATTTCCCATACCACAAAAGTCATAAATATGTGTTAATGACTGGAGACAAGTTTTCTTTTTCTTTTTTTTTACTTTTAGCTTTAATCAGCCATAATTTATAAAAAATAATAGGTATGGATATAAAATTTTAAACAGCAAAACAGTAGCTGTAAGAAAACTACAGGGAAAAAATGGGACGTATGCCAAACATTAATCAAGTAAGAGTTTATCATCTCTGCATATTACTAAGCAAAATGAAGGAAGTGAGAGGAGACAAAATGTCTTTTGGAGATTTTGTTCAAGGTTTTTTGGTTTGGATTTCTTTAATGTTAATACTTTGATTGAAAGACAGCAAAACAACAATTTAATAAAAACTTATTTTCTGTTGGAAATTGCTTTCAACAGAATATTTTTGACCAGACATGGTACAAAGATTCAAAAAATAATGTCCTTGTCAATCTTCATCAGCCCCTGAATTTATTTTTTTTTAATATTTTCCTCCAGCAACACAACAATAAACTTGAATTTAGGTTCACCACGTATTTTATATTCCTGCATGAAACACTCACTAAAACTTTAGCAATTAGAACTATTCTTTGAAAGAGTCTTGGAAGTTTCAGGTTGTGCCACTATTTATAGCTGTCTGCTTAGCAAGTTTTCCACACAGGGGAAGCAATGGCACATTTGCTGCATGGTCTGCAGTGATTTATATCTCATTCAGGGACATGGTTAAAGCGCTGTGTTAGAACAGGGAAAATTTGAACTTCAGAAATTCCAGCTGGGGCAACCAAACTGAACACCTAGGAAGAAGACTCTCAGGTACACATTTTGTCCTAACTTCCATATATCCAGCTCCCTTGTCGTGGTTTTCTAAATTTGATCACTTTGAAAATGCTGTCATAAATCTCTTAGAACCCCCAATCTATCGTAAATCTCAACATTTATTGCAATTAAAGAAATAGTTTTGTTTTGTTCAATTTTACAAATAGCACTTGTTCTATGCATATACTTAAAAATCATAAGTTTCAAAACATCAGGGAAGTTAAAATACTCCATTTATGTGCATTATAAAATAAAATTTATAACACTTAAACAACCATATATATTTTAAGCACTTGTCTTTATATATCTAAACAAAATGTCGGATTGTCCTGACTCTAGTGCCAGAATAATTTTTCTCAGAACTCATTCAGAATATCTAAGTTAGCATGGCATGAATTTAGTCATTATTTTTCCTGCTCTGATGAGCTAGTGAATCTTACCTCTTACTGTGCTTGCTGAGCTCTGGAAATTCTTTGTAACTTCTAAATATATTATCATAACAAACATGGAAAATATGCCCAACATCAGTGTTTAGAAGATCACACCCATATCTTATGCACAACCTTTTTTATAAACATGGTGAATCTCAAACCAGAGAAACTCGAGGACTGTTTACTTGCAAATGAACTTTCATTAGCTTTAAAGGCCTGAAAACACTGACAGAACTCCTACCAGACATTGTCCTTTTTTTGACAGAAAGAAGCAGAGAACCCATCTTGTCTTTACATAACTAAAATACTCAGCAAACCAGAATCCACACGGTTTAGCACTAAAATAATCAAACTAAACATCTCAGAAAAGACGGTTTCTTAGGAAGAGGAGCTATGTCATGAGTGACGTCCCTGGCCAGAGGGATTTGGAGAAAGAAGCCCAGGGGAAACTGAGGCAGATATTACCTTTACAGTCAGTGTTTCAACATTTTAAGCCAAAAATATTCTCCTAAATCATCCTAGGGAAGATTTGTATTTTTACTGACTTCCATTATTGATAGGTCACTCTTATAAGCACTGAATAAGCCTCTTTTACAAGCCTGTGTTCTTAGCACTCTTTATAGACATTATAGAAAAGTTTTAAATGTCATATTTGGTTTGTGTTTTATTTGAAATGGAAATAAGCAGCCCACATAGGTTTAATAATTTATCTAGTGTATGGTTTGAAACACCAGGGCACACAGCTGGGATGTCAAAATACACTGTTTGGAACTGAATTGTTTAGTAAGTCTTAAAGGCAGCTATTCCAACAGTCATTCTAAAGCAAACTGGTTTTTTTCTCCTAGCTGTTGCATCTATGAGACAAGTCCAAATTTCATCTTGTGGCTGAACTCTTTTTGGCACAGTCTTTGCACAAATCTAAAATAAAGAATGAGAAGAAATGGTTTTTCCTTTCCAGTCACTGCATGAATTCCTAACGAATGGTTTCAGTGTTGTTTTGATGCTGACTATGGCTTTAAACAGTTGGACAGACACACCAGGCATCCAACTTACCTTCCTGAAGCACACATAGGCTTTGCTAGACAGAAAACCACAGCTGAACTTGATCCCAATCCGATTCCACTGCCGAACTGCAGAATCCGCAGAAAGCAGTAGAATTATTCTAATTGCACCTGGTAATTAGAGGAGAACATGAGTAGCTGGGAGAAAATTGCTAGGGAGGGAAACAATTTAACACAGAATAGGAAGTGTATTAAAAGCAGACTGAGAAAAGCAAAACCAGAGCAGCACAAGGGCGTGCTGCCTTCCCAAGCCCTGGGGTCAGGAGTTTGAGTTGGGGCCATTTCTCCCATGTAGGAGTGGGATGGAAGAGTTGCAGACAACACAAAAGTGACTTTTTGTCTCTGGTGGAACACTGGCAGTAGAGCTTGTCGGAAGCCTCACCACAGATCAGCAGAATGTTTGGTCTGAAGGGGTCTTTGCCCTGCTATCCACCCTGAGAACAAGGGGCTGGTGCTAAACACTGTAAGCAGCAGAAACAGGTCCTGGTGCCAGGGAAATTGGAAAGAATCTGGGTAGAGCTGAAAACAGTGCTCTATAAATCATGGTGTAAAGGTTACAAAAAATAATTCAGATAATTCTTTCCCCAGTCTCAAACCTAGTCATCAAGTAATGAATACAGCACCTATTTCCTAAAAACAGACTTTGCTATTTGTTTTCCTTTTTTTTTTTTCTTTTTTGACACAATCACCTACTTAGTGGATAAAGGGAATGCAATATACATGTCTGGAATCTAGTGAGGTGCTTGATATGATAACTTGCAGAATTCTACTCAAAATTATTTCCCAATGACTTGCAGAGAGCATTGTCACAAGGGCTGAGAGCTAGCTGTACAAAAAAGGGCTCAAAGTATTAGATTTGGAGTGTAGGGGAGAATATTTAATAGCATTCTGTAGAGAGTCATCCAGTTTAACGTCTTTATTAATAATGTGCATGTGGGAGTAAAAATACATTAATGAAATATGCAGGTGAGAATAAATTAGAACTTGAGGTGAACACCAGAGAGCACAAAGGCATAATACAAATGGGACCAAGTGAGATTAAGGAATCAGGCAGAAAATTACAAAATGAGCTTCAAATGGGAAAAATACAAACTAATATGTTTGAGGAAAATAATATAAAATACAGATATTCACAGAGTCTGAAAACTAGGGATGAAGTGTAACATGGAAAGGTCTCAAAGCAGTAGTTTGTTGAAAGCTGAGTAAAAAATTTCAGTGTATTTTTTCAGCAAGTTATTTTTTAGTTCTTTCAAAGCTTCCCTCTTCAGATAACAAAGACACAGTAGCATTTCTGACTTTAGTACTGCAGCCCTCAGACTCAAGAACACTGGACCTATTTAAAAAAAAATATATATATATAAAAAAATCAGTTCATGATTTTTCATTGTATTTCTACAGTGACATAACTATAACAATCACAAAGTACCACACAAGATGATCCAAGGACCCTGACCTGAGAAATGGAGGCCACATCCACCACAAGCAAACCATGGTTTGATTCATTTGTGTAACCAGATTGCTTTTCTTCTCTGGTAGTTTGGATGAAGAAGTGATTGATTTTGGTCTGTATTCCTGATTATATCACAGTGACCATATCTTGTGATTTTAGGTTATACTGGATGCTGTGGAGTGTATTTGATTCAGATATCATCTAGGTCTTTCCCCTGACATTACAGAGATCTGGGACTCTGCACATATGTTTTCCAAGACCAAAAAAAAAAAAACCCCTTTTGGGGAAATTACTGGGATTTGTTGGAATATATCAGTAAATTAACCATGCACAGGACCATAGAAAAGCCAACTTGAAAAATACATAGAATACAAAGTAAGTAATGTCTTAAAGAATTAGTAAATATTTGGGTCTGTAAGTTTTTTTAACATTGCGCATTTTTAACATTCAGTTTGCGCTTTTTAATTTTTTTTAAATTCCCTCCATTAAAATTGTTATGAATTCTTATCCTCCCTCCTAAATTAATAATTCTGAGTCAGAACCAGATATTTTCTCAGGTATAATCATTAGCACTTGTTAAAGGCCTTCAGATGCTCTAGGCTGTGTCTTGTTAAGATTATTAAATGAATCTTTCACTTACCTCCTGGTTATTTTCCAATTTGTTTGAAGATGGCTGCAATTAAATCTCCTTCATAAAAGACAAATTCCCCTAACGAGGGGCAGTTTGTAGCTCAGAGCTCTAGGTATGTTCTCCATGATCCCAAAGCAGTCTGTGTCACATAAGCTCAAGCAAGAAAAACTTTATATTCTGCTTTTTTTTTCCCTTCCTTTCTGCAGTGCTCAACAGTTTTCAAGGCTTCTGCTTCCATGAACTCCTCTGTTTCATTTGAAATTCCTACAGATCTTTCTGGTGCTGTCTGACCGTTGTTCACATCTAAACATATTTATTTTGGTTGCTCACTGTAAACAAGGCTCTAAGATAAGGGGGGCAAGAGGCCTTTAGGTAAGGTGTATCAATTCTTTTGTTCTGTGCTCTCAGACAAAGGGCAAAGTGAGAACTGCTTAAAAGCCAGCTGGTTCAGATGTAATAGTACACTGTTCAGCAAGCTGACAGGGAGAAAAACAGGGTGGCATGGTGGTTGAGAAAGTATTGAACTGATGGGGATGCAAAACAGAGCAGGGACAAGGAAAAACAGACAAGATAAGAAAATTACAGCATGGGTTAGGGTTTTTTTTGGCAGGGCAAGGTAATGGGGGAGAAGAGGAGGTGTTGGTGCTTTGTATTTTGCTTATAAGCTTACAAGTGTATTACATTATCTCTGCTAACAGGTTTTCTTCTGTTTGACACGCACAAAAAATTTCAATCATAAGATTATATTGTGGGTTTGAGTATTGTAGGAAATGTTGACATCTCCTGAGATAATGGCGTTTTGTGAAGGAAATATCCTTGGGTTTTTTTGACTTTCAGTGCATAACATGAAGGAGTTTAGATGCAGATATCCTGGGTCTCTTTGGAAGCTTGAAAACAGATTGTTACTTTGCATAATCAACTTACTGATACCCAGTGACGAGTAACTCTATGTGAACCACAGACAAACATTTCTAGAATAAAACCGCAAACATGCTGACTTGTTTATTGGCATAAACTGCTTTGGGTCCCTCTTAAACACCATTTATTTATCTCTTAAAAATGGCAAGTAAATAATTTCTTCAGTAACAGCTGTCTTGATGCCACCACAGAAAGGTAGGCTGGTAGTCAAGGCTGTGAGAACAAACCCACCGTACTCTAGTGCTGTGGCCATCAACAAGTTGGTTTGAAAATGTAAAGCACAATAAAAGTGCTTCAGCTGCTTATGTTGTCTTGAGCTGCCTGAGATATGTGCTGCATTTTCTGAGAACTAGTACTTGTCTTGTTGCTCAGATCTCATCTGTCTTTATTAATAAAATTCTGAGAGAGCACACAAGCTCTAAGTAGTATTTAAAATTTGCATAGACCCATCCATTCTGGAAATAGCATTGAACTTTGTTCATTAGCTCTGCCAAGATTATCAGCTCTATTACCATAGTGAATATTCTGAGTGTTATGAAGTAACACTATCATGCATTTTCTAAAACAGAAAATTGAAAAATCCTCAAGAATGAGGTACCAGTATTCACAAAGAACAAAAACATTAAAAAAATCCCTCAAACTGTACATTAAATTGTCAAGTGCAAAAGAAGAACTAGTTTTTCTGTATCATGGAGAGTAGACACAATTGAAGCATGTAGAGGAAAAAAAAATCTATGATTGTGACAGTTATCCAAATATAAAATATATGCATAGGCCCAGAATTAAGTAATATAATATTAAAAGTATTGGTCATGGGAGAGAGGATTAAAATATTAAGATGATCGACCTAATTTATATTAGTTTTTATCTCATTTCATCCTTGGCAGTTTAAGTTTTATTTTGTTTTATTTATGTTATACCTTTTTCTGCTACATAGCTTCGCTGTTGTAAAGATATTAAAAATATCTCTTCTCCCAGATTCATCTTCAACATTTTCCACAAGCTGGCCTCATAAGCTATTTGGGGAAGATGGTGCTAACTTGTTATCCTGTTGCTGGATTATCTAAATCTCTCTCAAATAACAGTGACAATATTTTTACTCACAAAACTAAACTTGACTCACAAAATGTTTGCAAACACAAATAACTGTTTCTTCCCCTTTGATGGATGTACCTTTTTGGCACTCCAGTTAAAACTAGCAATTCCTTCTTGATTAGTGTAACATATTTATTTCCATGGAATCAGGATTGTTATTTTCCAATTAGTAATTTAGAAACTGATACCACTTTTCCACTATCATCTCTATGGTAATATATTACAGATTCTTCAACTCACGAATAATAGATGTTGTTTAAAGCAGTCATTGATTGATCAAAATTGCCCAAATGCTCCTCCAGCTGCTTTCCACTTTTTGTTGAATTTAAAAAATGTATTGGTATTTTTTTAGATAGGTCTTGCTACAGACATTTTGTATTTTCATAATGTGAACTGCCACCTAGACGTTTGGAGTTCCTTATGTTGCTCATTTCTTTTGAGAGGGGCACTGCTACCACACAAGAGGATGATGAGACAGTCTAAGGATAAAACATGTTTGGAAGGCACTTGGCATATATTATTAAATGAATGGGAAATGATCATTTAAAGCAGCAGATGATTAGAAAGGAAGGCATATTTTACTTGCAAATGGGGCACAAGTTGGCAAGTAAACTTGAACAGGTTTTAATACTATTGAAATGTCATGTTAGTACTTTGTGAACATTTGCAGGAGGAGCCTTTGCACCAAAACACTCCTGCTAAAAGGAGTCCTGGGAGAATATTTCTGTAAGGAAGAAATGGCTCTAATGAGGGAGATACTGTGAACTTGTCAGAAATATTGTTAAATTACTGGACATATGCTGTCTCATTGCAACATATCTTGTGGTAAATAAATTCAAATTTATTTAAATGTCAGAGCAATTTGTAAGGAAGTCTTGGAGGAAATTCATGTTAAAATCAAAGTTCAGGATCCTTTGTTAAATATTTGATTATGTATGCCCCCCCTTTTCAGCAATAATGAATCCATTGAAGTATACAGTAATCATCTTTTCCCCCCATTTTATTGTTTCTGACTACTTTTCAGATAATTTGAAAATAAGAATCCCACAGTTTTAAGATCTGAAAATTAGTTAATGGCTTAGTTTTTTTCCCCTGAAGAAAAAGACCTCTGTGTCTGAGGATGGGAAGGCAACTTGGAGTCAGGAAAAGCATCTGACAGAGTTAATGCTGTTGCAGTTCTGTCCCTGTAAGACTTGGAAAAATGTTCCTAGTTTTGAAATAAGGAAAAATAGTTCCAAGATGGAGGTAGAAGCAAAAATCCCACATTGTTACTGATCCTCTTCAGTGTATCCCTTCAGATAAATAGAAGACTTGAGGAAAAAGGACAATGTAGGCAAAAGATAAAGAATGGTGAGAAAAGGTGAAAAGAGGGATCAGAAAAATGCAGTCAAATGGCAAAGGGATCCTTGACATAAGCAAGGTAGTAGATGGAAATCCATGCTACATGTTGCCTGATGACTTAAAATCAATGCAATAAATAGAAGAAAAAGTATAGCAGGAGTAAGCAGGAAAATCAACACATTTCATAGCCCGTGGCACATAGATTACAGCATTTTTTTTTTAAGTTGGCTGATACATACATTGATTGAGGCTGTACAAAACAGTTTGTTATTACTAAAATAAAGTGTTTATATCATTTGGGATTATAAAGGAAACAAAGAAATCTAAAAGACATACCTAAACTGATGAGATACTATGGCTCCAAATTCCTCAGGCAGCACAGAAATGTGGATTAGAAAGTGAATTCCCCCATTATTCCAATGAGATTATGGATTTAGGCTTGAAGTTAACAGTAATCTTTCATGATTCTCTCACATCCTCAAAATTATAGGAGGATCTAATAGAAGGACGAGAAAAATCACTGTAAGACTGACATTTCCATATGCATGGGCACAGTACCAAATTATAAGTATTATAATATTATTATTATTATAATATTATACAATATTATTATACAAATAATATGCAATATTCTAATATAATACTCATAAGTGCTATTCATTGGCCCAAGAGGATTTTCTTTCCCTCAGTCCTGTATTAGCACATCTAGGACACACCCTGTTACTGATCAAACAATTTTCCATCTAAAGTTTAGATGACAAATTTAGATACAATTTATTTCAGTTGGGTACAGAGCTCAACAAAAACTGAAATACAACCTGATTTTGACTACACTAGAACTCTGTTAATCACAACACTTTTCATTTTTGCTGTAATATTTTTAACGGTATCTTTTCATCAAATTAGTATGTCATAACATTTACTTTGTGATGAATATCAAGACACATAATGGGTTGTGTAACATGATTTTTACAGGATAAGTCACCTTCTGGAAGCTAACAATGAGAACATTCCAAATGAGAGGGACTGCTAAACCCTTCTGCCTGAACTGTGTTATTCTCCCTATTTATAAAATATATGATACCAGTATCAGGCAAATGGTATTTTATTGTCCCAGCCTACTTCTCATAAAACCTCTCCTTTTGCAATGCTCCACACACCTAAACTGTCACATAAAAGCATTAATGCTATAGATCCTTTTACTTATGCATTTACCTATGATTGATGCTCTTCATTCAAAGGCAACAGTTTTGTAATATAGAAATTGTGTCACTTTTCAATCAGTTGCTCTACTTTTCCATCAGTAATATACCCAAGCTCCTGTGGCACACAAATTTAACAAAGGTAATCATCTGAGATGGAAATGTTACATATGGAAAAAAGGTTGCTTTTTCTTTGAAAGTTGAGGGATGTTTGGTTTTTTGTTTTATTTTTTTTCGTTTCTCAGTGGACTTTTTGGTTTTTTGTTTGTTTTGTTATTTTGAGAACACTGAGAGATTTGACCTTTGTTTAGAAGTTTGGTAATAATTTAATTGAAAGAATCTAGTGCCCTCACTCTTTTGACCAGACAAGCATTTCCTTCTTGCAAACATGCTGCAAGTCCTAAATCAGTGAGTATGCTTGTTTCTTATACTTTATGCTCAAAATCAGGAGTACCTCTTAGGCTGGTGCAATGTATTGTGCACATGATATTCCCAAAGTATTTGTTTCTTCTCCTGCAGTTGTTTTCCATGTACCATGGTGCAAGGCTTTCTGAATGATGAAAAACAATTATATACAAAATAAATTAATAAGAGGAGAAAATTACAGAACCAAATTTTAATCTTACAATTAAAACAGTGAACCTGGGCGTTATTTACTACATAGATTTTCATCCTAAAGTAGCAACATTTTAGTACTACAATTTTTTATTTTTTCACAGAGAGGGTTGAGGAAACACTGCAAATATTACCTGTAGTTCCTAAATTTCAAATAGTGAACCTCAGGTGGCACTGAATTATTGATCAGAGCACATTCTGAACACAAAGGCTGGAGGGAGAATACTCACGCTTTTCAAACAAACCCCATCTTGATATAGAACATTAAGTCTTAGGTAGTCTCATATCTTCAATATTCTCCTAAGAAATCTTTTTGGATGTTCGTGGTTATTTCTTAATCAACATTATTTTATCCGTGGTTTCTAAAAAATTGGCACAGCTTTTCAGAAGGCAGACTGTTCACCTAGTTTCTAAGCTTGGGAGCAATGTTTATTTTTGCTATCTCAATTTGATTTGATGGTATGAGGAAGCTGTCACCATCTGCTTCGATCTTATGAGATTTGCCTAGCCATGTGAAAAATAATGAATGTGACCAGAATGTGCAGGTTGGTGAAAAAAATCACCTGGATGTACTACTTTGATTTTAATGAAAAAGGAACAAATAATATAATGAGCATAGTTGAATCCCCACACACATTTTCCCCATTTAAAAATGAAGCTAGTGAAAATAATTTTCAAAGAAGAAAGATATGTGTTAAAAAAATACATTCAGAACCTAGAGCAGAAACTTGATATTTCTATAAATGCTTAAGTTTTAAAGTTGCAAATTTTAGTACTGCATTGTATTTGGATGAAAGGAAAAAAAGGCTTAGATATCACCTGTAAAAGCATTAGCAAAAATATTAATTTTTTTAAGTAATGTATCAGTCAGAAATCTAAATTATATGTCTATAAGAAATAAAAAACTCTATATACATATATACACAGGTGTAAAATCTGAAATATATTTAAATGCAGAAAAAGAAGATTTTCCTGGGAGTAGCTTGTTCCTATCCAGGGTTGTTCAAATGGCTGGAAGCCCTGACTTCTACTATCTCTCTAGTGTGTTCCATTTGCAAATGGAAACTAAAAGCAGAATTGTAATTTTTTTTCTGCTCACACCAGCACCTGAAATATTAGTTAAGACAAGGATGCAGCAGTAGCCTCTATCCTCTTCATATTTCCTCCTGTCAGCTTCCTTTCTGCCCAGTAAATTAGTCACAGAGGAAAGAAGGTAAGAAAAAATGCCTTTTACATTGTGATGAGTCTGTCAAAGTCGTTTAAATTGGCTTGGAATAGCACTGCTCCAGGAAATTCGGGAAAGAATCAGTTGTTCACTTACCACCACCTTTTCTTATCTTCCTGCTCAAGGATTTGTTATTTCCTTAGATATACAAGATAATAGACTAGATAAAATGCTTCTGGTTTAATTTGTCTGAGATTCATTACTTTAGATCCTCTGAGATCTATTCAGGAAAACTTGTGATTTCTTTTGGAATCTTTTTTACCTGTTGGAAGGCAACTAGCAGTGCCTAGTCCAACTTCTTCCGTAGCTGCTATTCTTTTCCTAGTTAAAAAAAAAATTAAATAGAGAAAGAAAAATGTCTCTGCCCACTGTACAAATAATCAGAAGCTTAATTCTCATGCCAAACTTCGTAGTGTTTGCTTTTGAGTCCCTTTCAGATCCTGATCTTCAGGCTGAGAGGAGTGTAAATGTACAACATACAGAGTTTGCTAAATCTTTACCGTAGGTAAAAGGAAAGAAAATCTCCTTTACCCTGTTGAGTGTGTGGAGAGGAGGGAAGGGCAAGCCAAAACCTTCATATTTTAGTTCTTTCTTTCAGGTAAATGTTGCTCATGAATACAAAACTCCACATGTAAATCTTCCAATATCCTTTTGTCCAAACTACCCCTTCAAGCTCTACTATCTTCATCTGCATCCACATTCTTGCACTGTCAAAAGCCAATATAAGTTCTGTTTTGGTTTTAAAAATTATAGCTATGTTATTTTAAACAAATAGCCATATAATCACAATGATATTCACAAGTCTAATGTTTTCCCTTATCCTTCATAAATTTTTCTTTCTTGAATGTTTCCCTGGCAGAGTTCTACTTTTAATTTGCTGCCATCTTTTCTTTGCTAACATTAATACTCTGTTTACAACAATTACCATAATTCATTCTGGCTAAAGGTTGAGGCCTGAAAAAAATATTGTCCATCTCCAATTTTTTAAAAGTACAAATCACAGTGAATAATGTAACTTCAATTCCAATGTGGAAGCATTATTTCAAAGCGAATGACAATAATGATCTTTAAATTACATGACCCAATTCTCCTCTGACTTTTATGTTTTCCTGTAAATCAGGGGTACATTTTTGAAGGCTATAAAGTTGCACTGACCTTTAATTATAAAGGTAACTGCAGAATCAGTTTGTGTTTTTAATACCTTCAAGCAGAAATACGACACAGATCCCCATGCTTAGAGACTCTATTTAGTTTACCTTGATGAAAAGAGGAGGCAAGATCAAGAACTGCAGCTAGGTCTTGTGGAATTTCAGAGGGCTGAAAACAATACCCATTTCCTCAAACCCTTTGCCAGCAAACATCTAGTATCCCCTTACCACATAAAATCAGTGTCCCCACACTGTCCCTTACTCTAGGAAAGTGAGAACCTCCCGAGAAGGCTGGGACCTTTCAGTCATCACGGGAAACTCTGCAAGTGCCTTCTTCTCTTCTCTGGGGAAGCTTTCAGATTAGAAGGGAGCATGCTGTGTCATAGATTTTGTGTAGAATTGCTGTTGCATTACAAATATAATAATGATGCAATCAAAATCTCCCACAATCCTTTTTCCCAACAAAATAAACAAACACAATGTTTTTAAAGTCAAGTATTCAAGTTGGAAATCTTCCTTGTAGCCTTCAACAAGTTTATGCCTTCAGTTTCTAGTCTCTGCAATTATTTTGTTTTGCCTCTTTGCTGTCTCTCTTCTTGGTTGCCTTTCCTCATGTAAATTTTAATTTCTTAGGTGCTAATCATGTCATACCAGCAGTAACAAGAATTGGTTGTTCAATGTAGGTGGAATCTTCTGAGATTTTAGTAACAAACATCTTCACAGATTAAATGTGAAATGTTTTCTTTTAAAGGCTGTGGCCAGCATTGAAACTTTGGGTATGATTTTGTGCATGGAAAAGAAATGTACAAAAGAGTGTACGGAATGTAAGGGCATGGCAACTTCCCATTCCAAAGGGCAAACTTTTGGTAAAACTATGGATGTTCACAAGACTTAATGCACAAACACACTACTATTATGTGATGAAACTGGAATATCGCTGCCTGAAGAGCCAGGTGAAATTGCAGTTTCTAGTTCCAAGAAAATCTCATTCAATTTCTTCCCTCAAAAGAAGGAAGACTGTAATGAGAATGTAGTAACACCAATGCTCCTCTTAAATCTAAACCTTTTTCACACAAATTACCCAAACCAACCAAGGGTATTCGAGCCTTGTATTTCCTTATCAACTGCTTTGATTTTATTTGGTTTGGATCTTTATCAGTGCTCCATCCTTAAACACCAAAAACTTCCCTTGTCATCAACTTACATTTTACCATGTCTAGACATTGCCCAGATATAAGGAAAGGTGACCAAAATCTCCCAGCTTGATCTTTTCCTCACATCAATATATTGACACCAGTAAAGTCTAAAGGATTATGACAGTTGTGCTCTCTGTGCCTGAGAAGCTACAAGGCAGAAGACAAGCTGCAATAAGCATTTGGGTCAGGACTTGTGTCAATGGAAGCAGGGTGAACTTTCAAAAGGAACAGCAGGCAGTCTAGGTTAGCCTCAAAAGAAATAGGGAACAAAAAGAGGGCTAGCTGTCTTGGCCTTTCGGCCCAGGGACAAAAAACCTCCGGTGAAGTGTTAGGAAATTCCTATGGGGATATATCTTAAGTTAAAAGAAGGGCATTTCAAACACAATGGCTTATAAAAGAATTTAAAAGGAATTTATAACTACAAACTCGAAGCCAGACTTCTCTCTGAGATTGCATGTCAACAGATATTTACAGTATATTGTGGTCAAACTCATAGATGGTAGTAAAAATTCAGATTGGTATTATGAAAGTATCACTTTAACTATAGATAGACTTAGCCTTTTTTATTTTTTTTCCTAAAGCATTTTGTAATGTTAAAATTATATTTAATCAGAGAGGACATTTTCTGTGAAATTGAAGGCAATGGTAAGTTAAAAGAACCTCAGCTTGAGTTGGCAGAAAGCAATTTAGTTATTTTTGTAATTCTGATGTATTTCCAAGGTCACAAACAAGACTGATTTATACAGGAAATATGAGTTAGAAAGGCTGTTTAAGTGAGCTGTAAATACTTTGCTTAGATGTGCCTAGATGGATTTATTTCTTCCATCAGCTGCACTGAAAAAATTATGATTTACCAGTAATCTTATTTCACAATTCAGTGATAGTGATAACTTTTCTTGAAAAGAAATTATTCCCCTCCCTTATTCTGCAAAATAAACTAATACTCAAAGTAGATCGTTCAGAATTCAAAAGGATTCCCTGGAACTTCACTTAACCAAGGGACACACCTGCTAAGGAGTGCTCAGCATAACAGAAAGATGAACTGAGAGGGCCTAAGAAGATTTTTACACAGGTGGCTTTTAATGAGAATGTTCCCTAAGTATTGGATGAAGGGGGAGACACACAGATTAAATGAAAAATAAATTACCACACCCAATATGCTGCTTTACCAAGGATACTCTTCCGAACATCTTTTCTCATTATTGTCTCTTCACTTTTGAGAAAAATGTCACTACTGAACCCAGCCAAATGCTATCTATAATGTGGACCATCAGTTTTCCAGGGATTTATTTTCCAGGGATTCAATCAAGACATTCTAAGTGATGTGTCTGAGGCAGAAAATATAAAGCATTTATCTCAAAAAACTTTGCTATGAAAAGATATCCAGAGTGTAATCACCTATTTCACCTCTTTCAGAATTTCCTAAAGATGGGACTCAGGTCCCACTCTGTGCTGTTAAATTCAGCAGCAGCTGAGTTGCAGAGCTGGTCTTGGCAAGCAAAGGCAACAAGGCACACATTCATAGCACCACACAGCTTAACTTGTTTTCTCCACTTCAAGTACAATATTCTCATTTTTCAAAGCTTCTCCACGTCTGGGGCAGGACATGAGTTGGTGCCAAGGGAAGGAGATTGTCAGGTATCCTGCTAAAAGGAACTCCTTTCAGAAAAAAAAACCACAAAAACAAAAACATGCTCTGGAAACAGCCACCTCCTCCCCTCTCCAGGCTTTTCAACATGCCCCAAAGGTAGTAAGAAAAACTTTAAGAGAAAATACTGAAAAGGTGACGAGAAAGAGAAAGGCACAACTATTTATTTGTTTAAAAGATGTTCATTCCTATAGACCTCAGAAACAGGGAAAGCAGTGATGAATTACAGGCACATTCAGGGAGGGAAGGAAAGAAGTCAGACAAATGAACATTGTGGGAACTGTGATCTCTCCATAGCAAGCAACCTTCAAATGAATAATTCAAAAATAAATGTTCTGAGATGGAGTAAGGTTAGTAAAAAACTTCATTTCCATAAGTTTACTGAAAAAGAAACTTATCTCTCATGTCAAACAAAAAAAAGTACTCTAAAGCAGGATAGTTAATCTGCATAGGATTTACAGGTTCATTTTCAGGTTAGCATTTGGACTTGGGCTTTTTTACCTTTAAATCAAAAATCTTGCTTTAGCTTTCTTCTAACAAAATTGCTCCATACTTAACTTTAACCCCAGTAATTCAATACCTGCTTTCCATAACTGCAGCAGTATCTAGAACTTTGCTTAAAATTACTATACAAGAAGAAAAACAGAAGGAAAGAATCTATAGCTGCTCTGAAATGCAAACAAGGCAAATAGTAGAAAGCAAACATAAAAGTCTACAGGCTGGTAAAGTTTATTGGTTTTTCATTACTTACACTCATTATTGATACAAGAACCTGTCACTGTAAATTTATTCTAAGACACCTATTAACCAGTAGACAAGAAAAAGATTTAAATCCTTATTCCTACTTTGTGGGTATAAAAAAAGCATCATTATAAACAAGCCACTAAAAAGAGCTGATCAGTGACTAATTGCCACTCATAATCACTATTCTGCCCCATTATTTCTTACATCTTGTAACACCTGGATATTTAAAACTCTCCATGAGTGCAAGACCCATTAAAAAAAAAAAAAAAAAAAAAAAAAAAAAAACCAAAAATAAAAACCCAAAAGTTTGTCATTGGCTTTCAAAGGGCTGAATTTTCCAGAGCAGTTCCTCCTCCTTTGTCTGTTCAGGAGCACAAATCAAGCACAACAAAGCTTGTAAAGTGCAAAGAATTTTAAAGTACTCAGACTAGAATAAAAACTCACTCTTCATGTTGTTTGTATGAGTTTTCCTCTCTAGCTAAGAGCATCACATCCACTGACAAACATGGCTTTCAGCTAAATTCAAGGCACCAGCCTCGAGAACACAAAGGACTGAAAAACCTCTGCAAGAAGAACAACAAATCAGTTATTAGTCTTTTGCATCAAATCATGGGTTATTCTAAAAATTTTACTGCAAAAAAATAAGCTTCCTGCCAAAATGTGTGTGACATATTCCTGCATTAGAGAGTATTTTATCTTAGAAGGAAACATATTTTGGGTGAATGGGGAAAAAGACATGAACAATGACAATAAAGAACTAGGATTAATTTTATACTTTTTTGCCTTTCCCATAGCTCCTCTCCAAATGACATTTCTATTTCTTCAGTATCCATGTTTCTATGCTTATATTTTCTTTTACTGTCACTGTTCTTTTTTTCCTCACATGCCTTACTCTCCAGTCAATAGATGCTGTTCTCCTTCCTGAAAACCACTAACACATAACAGAGAAATTCCTGCACTGCATTTGAACTCTTGGGGTGGACAACACTGGGTAGCACTGGTCTCAAAGTTGACCATGCCCCAACAGGAAATGAGAAAAGACATCCAACAATTTCCTACCACAAGAGAAAAAATTGAGGTCGCTACTCTACTGGAGAATTGTGATCTTTTAGCAAAAAAAACTTCACGCAAGATTATAATTCATCTACTATAAATATGAAGGCAATTTCCTCCCGATAAAATTGCTTTCCTGTTTCTTCAGAATTCACAGATTTATTCCAAGGCTGATGTTCTGGGGAGGTTGCAGGTCACAGGTAATTTTAATCCCAATCTAAGTAAATATAAAAAGGGAAAAACAAATAAAGCCTTTGTTTTCTTGAAAGAAAGTGAAATTACTAGGAGACTAGTTGAACTGGAAAATGAAAGCCAGAAGCAGTCATTTGAGAGCCAATAAAAATGAGGTTTAAAATTCAAGAGTCTCATATTGCAGCAGCTGATCCATTACTGATGCTGAGACAATAGGTCCTCTTGCTGTTATTCTTGATTAATGAGAATGTGTTTTCTGTTCTCAGTTACGGCCCTTTCTGGGCCCATCCTCTTTAATTTTAGCCATTATGAATATTTCTCGGGGTTCAGCATGTGCAGTCCTGAAGGAGCATGGTAAAGGACACCAGAGGAAAATTCCTTGCCCAGGACCATTATAAAAACTCCCTCAAGCATATTAAAAATAAAAAAGACAATAAATTTACTGGAACTCCAGGGATCTTGTTTAGTGTCAGAATCAAATCATTGAGAAGCTTTTCTTAGTGTGGACTTGTACAAATTGGAAAGCAAGAAACAGTATGATATACTATATCTGATATAACAAATTGCTCTTTATTTAAAGTTACTTTTAAAATACGAATAAGATTTTAAAGCCTGTCAAAGATGGCACGCAAAGATAAAAATAAAGAAGTGTCAGAGACAAAAATGTTCTTTTCCTCTTCCTCTGAATTAATTTGCATGTCAGTCAAGAAATCTGTCAATGCATATGCAATATAAGCACCGTGACTTACACTACTCAAAGCGTAGGAAAAAAAAGAACAAGAAGAACCGAAGAAGAGGAAAGCGACAGCTGTGATGAGCAAGGATTCTTCCCTTGTATAGTATGTATTCAGCTATAACAATACACCCAAAGATGGTGAAGAAATGATGACAGAACTGTCAATTATAGCTGAGCAGAGTGTAAACAGAGATACAAAATCTGCTGAGCAGAACCGACACCGGGTGGTGAGGCTCCTCTGCCGACCCACCCCACCAGGCAGAGCACAAACCCTGCTGAGCAGCAGGGATCCCACTGCCTGGTGACAGCCTTCCCAGCCTAAGGACACAGTGGTGGGAGCAGCTTTCAGCAGAGAAAAGGCTAAAATTAAAAAGGTCCTAATGGGAAACAGGCACAAAAGTAGCTGGTTGAGATGTAAATCAGATTATTGATGCAGCATTTCAATTTCATCTGAACTCCAGGAAAGGGACCCTCACCTAAAGTCTTGTTTGCTCAAGTGAAGAAGAAGTAGACACTCAGCTTGTTCAGAGGGTTTTGCAGCTTGCTTAGAGGTGTATTTCCAGTGATTCTTTAATTTGGATCTTTGCTTCACAAAAAAATGATTCTGTTTTCCAGCATTCAACATGCTGAAGACTTTGAGGTAAATAAATGGTGTTTACTATACCATTAATCAAGCCAAAACCAAATTTAACCAAATTCAACCAAAATCCTAGAAACTCCTTGATTTGGAGTCTGGAACCAGAGTAACTTCAGGCTTTGTGATTATGAAGGACCCAAGGAAACAGTAAGAACTTGTCCTCAATTCCCACTGGGTTAGTTTTGAACGTGACCAGCAGCTCTGCTCAAGACATAATAATGTGGGACAGAATTCAATTTCAGCATTGTCCCAGCAGAAAGGTGCAGCAAGGAAGACTGGGGAAAAAAACCCAACCCACAAACCCACACAAAAAAACCTTAACATCACTTCAGTCTCAAGAACAAGTAGGTGCAACCAATTGCATGAAGAAAGATCTGTTGAATAATGAATTCCTCTTTTTTACATGTACCCATATAGAAATTGTGCTCCAACTATGGATTTGAGTGCACTCACCCAGGCAGCAGGCACTGTTGGACTGAAATTTTAAGTTATAGGTAGTGTTGTGAAAAGCATTAGGATGTTAAACTTCCTTTTAGCCATTAAGGTTCCTTAATTCTGAGCTTGTTGCTCAGAGTAAGCAGCCAAGCCTTCATTCCACAAATGAACAATACATCAAATTCTGGCTCAAGAAATAATATTTCCTGTGATAATGTTTTTAATTCACTTTTTGCACAACACTCAGCCTTTATATGGGAGTTATGGCTAAATTCCTTTAAGAGAGCAGTTTCAACTCCCATTTCCAAGCTGACAATGAAGTGCCTTACTCTGCTATTCCAGACTTCATAGAAAACACTCAGATTCTTTTGATAATGTTTTTTGCAAAATCAATAGACTGTATCTTTGGGGTAGAAAATGTGTGGGTAAGAATATCAAGGAATTCACCAGGAAATTGAAGGTACCTGATTTTCATTCTCTGCTCCAGTGCCTTTTGAAGATTTTTGTATTAAGTAACCTATGAATAAAATACAAACACTATTATGGGACCCCATGGGAACTAGAGAGCTCCACCATACCATATCAGTTCATACATATTTGCGTTTTAATTCTTTCTCTTGATGTGCTAATTTTGTCAACAACAGCAAAAAAATCAAACTTACAACATGGTTGATAAGGCAGACTAGTGAACAGCAAGACATCAGATTTTGTTCCCTTAATATTAAAGGCACTGCTCTAAAAGCTCAGTTATTATATTTAAAAGGTAAAGGAAATGCAAGGAAAGGAAATTTCAAATCCCAATTCTTTTTTTGCAGTTCTTCTCTATGATCAAAGAGATGCCTAAAGTGCCTCTTTTCATAGGATTTAGGCATTAGGAGCTCAGCATGAAGCTACTCAGCCTCAAGTGGACTCAGACTTCTGTGCCAGGCAGATGGAGACCTTGTACTCTCTAATACAGACACATCTGGGTATTATTAATTTTCCAGGGTCATAAGGAATGAGTTGCTGAGAACCCTACCTTTGGCCTTCAACACTTTGAAACCAAATAAGATTGTGGGGACTTGTAGCAACAGAACAGCAAAGCACCACATGCATCCCTCTGGCAGCAGGGGTGATTTCATTTTAGAATAAAATTGTTTTCACCCACAGACTTTCACACCAGTGGGCATGTGTTCAAGTGGTCCTGGCTAGCTAGCTTTCCTTGGGATGATGGCTGAGAGGGAAGGTGGTGCCAAGGTTTAATTAGGAAGAAGAGGGATGGTGATTATCAAGATTTTTATTAAGTCTTCTGGAAAGTTTTGAAGTTAGTGATCATGTGCTGATTTTAGATGTGCCTTTTTCACTCTTTCTGAGCAGATGGTGATTAGGAAATTTTGCCTCTCTGGAGTATTTCACCTCCATGAGTCACTATCATCTGTTTACTGTTTCATCTCTCTGATCTGGGGGTGATAAAACTTCAGTCATGTCTCACCTTCTCACTGTTGCTTTCTGATGACTTGTGTTTTGATCAAGCTGCCCTCTTCCTAATCCTGGAGCTGCTGAGAAGCTGCATGGAAATGCACCCACATCTTCACAACCTCTTAAAGTAGATGTTGCCCAATTGTGCCAGTCCTGAGCCGCTTCCTCTGGTCTTTCCACAGTCATTCATAGAGTCCCATTCAAGCCTCTTTCAGTGTTTAAATTACACAACTCTTCAGTATAGAGTCAGAAAAGATGACTCAGATTATCAAATCCCCTCTGCGAACCTTAATTTTATTGCAAAATGAAGAACAGATATGGTTTTTAGGAAATCAGAAAATATGAAGAATTAGAAAGAGAATTGCATTACTTTTATATCTTTCTAAGACCATTCTTGATTTTAGAGACTACAGTTTTAGAGGCTGCTTCAGTCATCAGTAATAAATTCAAAAAAGATTGGAGTTAAAAGATGGAAGCAAGGAAGCAAGGGGAGTTTCCTGCAAGTAAGATTTATAAATTAATTCAAATGAATGAGACTTCTGTTATGGTCATATTAATGTTTCATGACATAGGGGAGTCCTAATATCTCCATTTTCCCTATTTCCCCATCAGCTCTGGCAAAGTCCAAGTGCATATTAAAATGCTGCTACAGTTGACAGTGCAAGCATAGCCTAAGAGACTGGCCCACTGGTCTGGATGTCAAGAGGTACCATAGCACAAACAGAACTGTTGAAAATTAAAAAAAAAAAAAGAAAAAAAAAAAGAAAAACAAACTCCCAAAAAACCAACCAAACAATATCAAAACAGACAACAACAACCACCAAAAAAGCCCAAACAAACAAAAAACCCAAACGAAAAACCCCCAAAAACTTTTCCTGTGTTGTGTGGAAATCCAAATAATGTAATGGGATTTATAGCAAAGATAAATACTGTGAATGCACAAACCACTAAAATTGCATCTTGAGTATTTCTCTTTCTGACTCTTAATGCTCAGCAGGCTGTTACATCTGTGGTTTTTCTAAGCTCCCTTGCATTCCACATAAAAATTCACTATAAATTTATTTCCAATCCTGTCAGGTCTCACTTTCATTATTTTCTGGAACATATTTCTCCCCTATGAAGTGTTGTTTAGCTGAATTGAAAAGTTCAGATAAATGTACAGACTTTAAAAATAGAAGCATTTCATCATGTTGAAATCAGGCTGTTGTCATTTTTAGAAATGCTCATTTAGTACTAAAAGCTTTTAAGAATGCATACAAAAGAAAATCTAAAATGCAAAAAGCTTCAATGTACTTTAAAATAAGATGGATTTGGAATTTTTTTTCCTTGAGTGTTAAGACAGTATCACATTTTTATTTTCAAGAAATTTGCCATAAAAATGGAAAATCTTAAATCCTTGTCAGGGCTACTTATTCTCTGTTTTTTTTTACAAACTTTGATCCAAATTAATAGGTAGTGAGATTGGGATTGACTTTGTGAACTTACATTTGAAGTTAGGGCATCTAATTGGTCTTCTGGGGTCTTGCTAAGGAGCTTGTCTTCAAAATCTGGATTCCTACGAGACCAATAATGCAACAGGCACACAGGTAAGTGTGTTACAATAAATTTTTTTCAAAAAGAATGAGCAGTTACTTATGAGAATAAGTTCAGGCATGTCAATGCCACATGATCAACTTCCCTATGAATTTGAATGCAAATAACTTAAAGGACAATAGTTATCATTACTATTATAAGTGTAAGTCAAATAAATATCATATAAGGCTATATAGTTTAATGTTGTGTGAACTCTGCAAGAAGTTCAAGGCCATAATCTCAACATGAAAAATAGATTCACTAAAGTTACTGTGTTTCTTCCTTGCCTGCTTCATGGGCCAAATCTTGAAAACTATGGAAATTTCAAGCAATTTCAAGCACATCAGATTTCACTCACTGTAAACTCATAAATATGTGATTTTTACCAGCACAGCCTTCTGTGCATGCAAGAGAACCAGAGCATTCCTTATCCTCGCTCAATGTCTTTTGTAAAAGCACCTCCTCTGAACACAAAACCTGATTTCTAGGGATTCATTCCATCTAAGGGCTATTTCATTGAATTATATACAGTAATTTTCATGAAGTTTGAGCTGCCACAGAAGGACCTCAGCTTTGAGATTCATCATCTCTTCAGGTAGAAACTGCCCACAGAAGTATGCTGAATTTATCAATGTTAATTACATTAATGCTTACCTTGGCAAGGAAACAGAATGCACACATGGATATTGGTGAAAAAATCATAAAGCACACTCTCCTGTAAAGTAGGTCACATGTTAATGAGCTAAACCTAGCCCCAAATACACACAAATATCTGTAGCTTTGAGCAAGACTTTGTTGAAGTCAGCAGGACTACCCAGCATGAAGTCAGGTATTCAAGTATGAGGACCTTGCTGTGTTGGGATTAGAGTTGCAACTCTAGGATCAAAAAAAAAAACCCAAAAAACCAAAAACAAAAACTGCTGCCTCTTTTTTTTTTTTTTTTTTTTATTCCAAGGATAAAAAAAAAAAAAAAGTTGAATTTGAAACCCATGATATTTTAATCAGGAATAAACAGGACAAATCAAATATGTTTTATTTACATTCAGGCACTCTGCTGTCTGAAGGTGAACCTGGTTACATCAGTTTACAGTGAACACACCCTGTGACGAGATACTGGGATTTCAGTGCTGATATTAAAAGGAAATATTATTGAGGTTGTGGCAAAAGTTTGCCAGTCAATCCATATTTCTTGGATTGCGCTATTTCTTGAACAGATGTTTGCCACCTACATAGATCACCTTGTAATCTCTCATTGTACTTACCCTTTGCAAAATAAATTTCTTAAAAAGACTGTATTAGAACAACTGAGAAGTTACAATAGTACCTCAGTTTGCTGGCAGGTGTAAACATCCCTCACAAAGGATAACTCCTTTAAAAAAATAGATATCACTTCTAAAATACTACCAGGTGCTATAAACAGAGAATTGTGTGAAGTAAAACAGAAGTACACACAGATACACTCTCCAGCTCAGAGCATCATGTATCACCACAGATTCTTTTAATCCCACAAAACAGAAGTGCATCCACATTCAGGGAAAAGGGCACAGCCAGCTGGTTCTCTAAACAAACAGGGGCTGAGAGAAAACAAAAGTGAAGGGCAGGATCACGCATACAATATGAAAATAACCTTTTAGCATTCATGCAGAGAGGAAAAAAAAAGAATTAACTCAAAATATCTCTGAATTATCCACATTTATCCATTTTGTCTGCTTTGGGCTACAGAGATTTCACTCATTGCAGGGAAGCCACCTCCCCTTCCAGAAGAACTGAAGTAACATTCCTAACCCCTGTTTTAAACTAGAAAAAAAAAAGATTCCTTTTGGAATCAAATGCTAATCCTACCATTGATCAATGGACTTTTTTTTCTTACACACAGGCAAATGATACAAATAGGCGAAAAAATAAAATACAGAGCAATTCTTTGTTTTCCTGCTGCCATTCCAGGAATTCAGCATAAATATTTGGATAAGGAAATTAAGTTGCAAAGCCAAATATGAACCAAAATAAGGACCTCAGGAAAGATCAATAATCATACTAAGGATACAACACTCTTAATCTGGGATACCTCTTTTAATCACAAAATCATTTAAACACCTTTTTTTTTTATTTAAGAGGAGGGACCTTTTCAGAAGACATTCCCTCAGGCACAATTAAACAAAGATTCTGAGGTGTTTGTTGTATGTTTTCCTAGAATTTTCAGAAAATATATCTAACCTGTCTTCATGTAAGATGCAAGACAAGATATATTTTCCTTCCAGAGTCATAATCAGCATAAGAAAACTGGAATCCTTATTACAACAGGAACATGCAAAATGCCCTGGAGCACAGGGAACATACCCTGTGGAGAAGATGCCCCCATGCAAGGTCAGGATTGCAGAGAAAGAAGTTTTGGGATTGTGTAAGCATTTCCTCAGGTTATGTAAAAGAAAAAATAGCAATTCCTGTTGTGTCCTGCATGATGCATTAAATGTGCCTTGAGAATACCTTTGAAAGGAAGGAGATAAGGGAAAATTTTGTTTTGATCATTGGGGAATCTCAACATTAAAAATGCATCGTGGAGTACACTCAGAAGTGTACTCAGCAGTGTGAAAGCCTCAGCTGCAGCCCAGCTTTAGACACAGGTATGTGAAACCTGAGAACACTGAACTGGGTGAGAAAATCTCTTGCTGGATATAGCCCAAAAAATATGCATAGTTAGTTAAAGAAGCAAAATCCAGAAAAATGAAAATAAACCGGTTTGGAGAAGAATTTCACCTGAGGGAAACCATGTGACAATATGGTCATAAGGCAGACTGGCAAAGCAGTTCCAACTTCATTTTTTTGTCAAAGCAAGGCATCCCTTTATCCTCTGTGATCCTCTGATTTATGTACTGGGTCTAGCAACATAGAGAAGTGATGAGTTTTACAATAGAATTTGAATCCAAAGAAGCCTGATTTCCACATAAATTGCAAGTATAGCAGTTGATTTGGAAGCTGGAATTTCTACTCTGCAATGATTTTATTGCAGTTTTGTTACAGGCTTTACCACCACTATACCTATCTTTCTGAATCCTGAGTGTTTTCCTGACCTCCAAATTCACAGACAATGCTTTAAAGCACACAAGGCACTTTTTGAAGGTACATAAGGAGAAATTAATTTCTTTGTACTCCCTGCTGCCATTCTGGATAGAAAGACCTCATTATCTTGCAGTTTTATGAGCAGAAAGTTAAAAAAAATAATCATGGTGGTATGCAAGAGCAGTCTGGTATGTCTTGAAGGTACTGTTTAAAGCATGCAAGTAGGGGAGGAACCACAAGCAGCTCAAGAGCTTCTTCTGGCACAGACTGAGATGCAACTCATGCAGGGTGGAATTCAGCAGATCAAGAGGAACCATTGCAGCATCTAATGTGAACAGGATAAAAACAAAGAAAAGAAGGGGGAAAAAAGCTAAGAAATAGTTTCAAACTAACCATATTTTCAGATTCTAATATTTGTGTTGCCAAACCTGGCCTTGTTAAAATAGATCAACTGCTATCTGTGACCCTACCCTCTATCCTCACAAAGCCACACATGATGGTGCAAAAAGGAACAAAGGAAACATTATAGGTGCTTAACAGGACATGTGTTACTGTTCTAAATCAAAATCAAGGTTAGAAATCCGAAAAGGATCCAGGATCCACTGGTAACATTTTTATCTCCCTCTATGTTATTTCTCTTTCATGTCCCACTCCTTGAATTATTTTCATAGTAGATAATTTCTGTGTGGGTCTGTATTGATCCTTTTCCTTTCCTTATCTTTCTTTGGATCCTGGATCTCTTTTGTCTGCCTAATCTACCTCACATTAAGGTGAATGAATCTCCTCTGCACTATTTGAAAGTAACTTTACTGCCATATGTTGTGAAGTGTAAAACTTTGCTTTAATGCTGCTCCATTGTGAACAGGTTGTTGATTCTGTTATCTTGAAGAGCAGGAGTTTTATTTTCCAGAACAATCTTAAGAGCAAGGACCCACATGTGACAAAATTCTGTATTTCTTTCCTTGCCTATTTTGCACCTTTGGTAATCTGCAGGAGCACTGTAGCAGGAATATCATCCACCTCATCTAAGAAATTTTATTTTATGCACTTGAAAGCTAGGATTGCTGGCACAAAATATAGCTTCCAAAATTTAAACCTCTATAACTAAAATTTATATAGCAGGAAAACACTGGAGGTTATACTATTCCTCATTTTTACAGCTGTACAAAGTTGGTAAGAATTCTTATTAAAGGCATGGCCAGCAAAAGGTGGGGAGCAATCAGCAGGGAGACATGAGGAGAGTTACTTATTGCAAAGAAAACAATATAGAGGAAAATGAAATAAGAAAAAGGAAATTTGCTATAGGCTTCCTTCTGACGATTCAAAAAGACTAAGTATACTCAAAAACTGGAAATTCCTTTCTTCTAACCACCAAGCATACTGATTAGGATGAAGGAAAATGTTATAGAATTTTGATTTGTGGATTTAAATAAAACCAAACTCAAACCTCCAAATCTTCCAGTTCTTCAAAAAACATATAAGAGTTCCTTCATTCAACTTTTCCCGAAAATACAAGGCATATATTATTGAGAGATGGAGTATGAATTACACAATATTAGACCAAATCAAACTTTTTAAAATAACTTCTCCAAAAAAGTCAGTTAGAAATTATAATTGAAGCTTATCGGCAACCTTTACTACAGCATTCAGAAACAGAAACGAAATTCAATAAACTGTGGCACCTTTAGCTTGGCAATATTGCAGTAATTCAAAATTACATATTTTGTTTTTCTAGCACAAGCTGTTTCTCTGTAACTAGTCAAAGAGCAAACAAGTGTCTGCACACTGTATGCCACTCATTTAATTTGTTATGATTGTGGAATACCTCATCAGGAATGTGAATACATAAGTCATGAAAACACTGTGGCTGTCATTGAGGGATATGAAATGCACATTGTAAAAATGTTCCATCTGAGTGTGTAGAAGCAAATGTGAGCAAGACACTGCAGAGACCATGAAGAAAGTAAACTACAGAGAGTGGCATAAGCAAAATAGGAAAGTTTTACAAGACATGCAAATGGATTCAAAAAGGGCAATTATAGTTTCATTTGTATAGGTGTTTTGAGCTATATCAAAGCATTTTTCTATGGCACAATGAAAAATTGAGGTTGGTAAGACCCCTCATGGACAGTGAACAGCAGCAATTCCATGAATAAAGGATATTTGTCATTCTGTAGGCACATTAAATATTACTGTGTGTAGTCTTTTTTACATTGCCTCTACAAAACAATAAAGGGGGACCTGTGACAGCTGAGAGGCTAAAAAACAAGCAAACCCAAACCAAAATAATCCTCAAACAAACTAAAACAATTTTTCAGTTGGCGTACTAGACTGTAAATGTTGCAGCTCTTTCTTTTAATGCTGTAATCAAAAAAAATGACTCTCCTGCCCAATTAAGGCAGTGTTCATGGTCACTTGACACAACTACCAGCAAGAATTAAAGATAAACAAATGAAGTTTCTGATTAAAAATGGTAATTTGTCCCCGGCTGGGAAGAATTTGGGAAGCAAAACAATAGACAAGTTGCAGAAAACTTTGTATATCCCAAACATATAGAATGTTCAGAAGAGGTTCAGGCTATTACAGCAGAGCATTGTTTCCCCACAGGACAAAAAACATGAACAGCACTTCACAGAACACAAAAGGTGAAGTCCTCACTATAAAGTACTCAGGGTTCAGATTCTGCAGCTCTTATTCATAGGAATAATCCCACTGGATTCAATCATTAAGTGCTCATTGATGGAAAACTCCTGGGCTGGTGGTAACCCTTTCACTTGGCTCCAGGTTTCCCCAGAGCCCAGCCTCATAGCTGCACGTAGAATTGAGCATTACTCTATTTGCGTGAGGAAAAGCATGAAGTTCAAGCTCCAAATGATCCTTTAGCAGTTTCAATGGGTCTGAGGAAGAGCACAACACAAGAGAAAGCTACCTGTACCCTTAGAGATACCTCTCACAGGACTAAGTATTTAAATTCGAGGTCGACACATGGTTGACTTGCATAAATACAGCAAAATGACATATCTAAGGGTCATATTCAACAAGAGAAACAAAATCCCATTTCACAGTTAACAACTTCAACCTGCCAATAACTTAGCTTCAGAAAAGTAACCACTTAATTAAAGGGGAAATGTCTTGACTTCTAAATTCACACGTGAAACATATGATAGGATATTTCAGGATCTGGTTATTCTGTCACATTAAGAAGTGTTATAAATGACAATATAATTATTGACTTTCGCATTTACGTATTGGCTTTTGCAAGGTATTATTGATTACAGAGATTCTGATATAGTACAATTTGTAATCCCTTTTTAACTGCTTTGGAGATAGTACAATCTGTCAGTTTTTGTATGCACTATATAGCTTATAAATAGTACTGTGATAAATATTATAGCTTAGAACTTCACATAATAATAAAATAGAGACTATGTACTGATAAATACTTTTATGTGGGTAACTAACTCAAATACTGATGTGAAATAGTTGTGTTGATTCAATGTATTTGTGGACTATCTTATCTGAATGATAGCAGTGACAAGAACCAGGACACCAAGAGAAATATTTACTACTGACCCTCCAGTTATCAGGAAGTGTCAAAACAACTGAATGGAGAAGAAATAAAATTTATTGATTTAATCTACAGGATGGCATCCAGACAAGTGAAAGGTTAAAACCAAGTAAAAGAATTCCCAGAGTGTTAACTCACGGGAATGTTTGAATATGTATAACCCTTATTAATAGGCATTTAACCACTGTAATGAAAAATATATAAGAAAACTGTTTTAAGGTAACAGGGTGTTTTTGGCAGATTGCCAACCACCCTAGCTCTGGATATTGTCCCTTTTACCCCTTATTAAACTTTTATAAAAAAATTAAATTGTGAGACTCGTTTTTCAAAAGAAACATTTTTGTTTGTTTCTTTTAATCCACAGCTTAAATACCAAAGCAGAATCTACTACTAAGGCAAATAAAACTCCAGTTTGCTCAGATTATGTAATTTATTCAACTGCCTTTGCTACTCTGTCAATTAGGATAAGTCTACCAATCTTTAACTTCTGAGAATTAAGGCAAAGGGCCTTTTCAGAAGAAATTAAAACGGTGCAATAATTCCTTGTACTAATACCTATTTCTCAAATAAAGTGCCAGGCACAGGATAACAGCATTGTCTTTCTCCTAAATCCTTCACCCACTTGAAATCTTGCCCTTTGCAAGTCAAGGGTTCACTGAAAGGTTAAGTGCCCCAGAAAAAGTGAAAGAGCTTCAGCAGAAAGAAACAAGAACATCACTGACCCAGGTCGTTTTAGTCACTTTGGGAGATGCAGATTGAGATCTACTCAGGAATGAGCCCTGTTTTCCAAACCTGGTGTCGTCCCTTTAAAAGCAGAGCTTGGGTAAGCAAGAAACATCCAGCAAGCCCAGAATTTTGGGAAGTGGAAAAGAAGAATGAGAGATGCTTTGTGACCTTTCCAACAGAACCCATCTGTGCAGTATGGCATGATTATACAACATTTCCTCTTGGATCGCAGCTACTGGGACTTTTCTCTACGATCAAAAGACATGACCCCTTGCTTCATTTTTGATTGAGCTGCCTTAGAGACTCTTGTGGTGCAAAGTTTAGGAAGGAGAGTATTTCCTCTCTCATCACTGCATAAGAGGTCTGTGTTAACCTTGACAATTTTAAGATGTTTTCTTAAAGAAAGAAAAAAAAAAAGAAAAATTATGTTTTTAGGCGAATTTTTTGGCATTTTAGGGAACTGTTAATCCTGGAGTACATTTGGAGGATAAGAAATGTTTAGGTGGTTGGGTGCCAGGGTTTTTAGATTCCCTTGTGGTCTTGGGCCCAACAGAGAAACTCTCAGTGGATCAGAAAGATAAGTAAATGCTTGGTTGGTGAAAAAAATAATTCATATTTGCATGAGCCATAGTTAACTATTTCTTCATCATAGAAATTCAGAGGCCATCATGTGCACTATTCACTTAATCTGCTGAGTAGTTTGGGCAGAATATCATGGGAAATGATTCTGTATCAACTTTTCCCTCTAGCACCATATTCCAGAAGATAGAGGATACATAAATTCCTAATTGTTTTTCTTTACATTGTTCAAATTTTCTTCCTTGATGATGCAAATTAGACATACAGAGAAAAATCATATAATTTCAAGTAAAAAAAAAGAAGCATTTGTGAAGAACTCTCTTTTCGGATTAGCATACAGAATTCAATGAGGTATGACATTTGTATTTCACCTTAGGGAACAGCTGTTTGATTATTTAAGGCCTGTGATGGCCCAAAATCTGCTGTGCTGACCCAGGCAGAACTGGTGATCCAGCCTCAGCAGATTACTTAGAAAAATTTGGTTGTAAATCTGATATTGGGATAGAAATCAATTGCTCTATTCAAAAGGAGCACACAAAAATCTTTAGTACTACATCACAATTATAAAATATTTTTATTTTTCTCCTATTTTCTGTTACTGCCTTCTGAATAATTTCTTTCTTTGGCTCAGTGGGTCTATTCCTTTTCAATTAGTACACTATTTTCTTAAAATATCCCTGAAATTTGACTGGGATTGTAGAATGTAATAGTAAGTCCTTTATTATAATTTAAACTCCTACCAGTATTTAGATGGAGTTCTCTTTAATGTTCTACTTGAGCTTTCAATTTAATCTCATTCTACCTCCTATATTTAATTTAAATCAAAATGATTTTTCATAATGATAAGCTGGGGGAACCCATCCCTCTCTACATGTTGTAGCTTTTATCATCATTTAGAGCTAAGCAGTAAAAGGTTTTCCTTAGATGAAGCTGAAAACACTTTAAAACATAACACCAGAACCAAAAATAACAATAAAGGCAATGACTTGAGGATAAAATAGAGTCCTAAATGGCAAAAAGAAACCCAAAAAAACACTAAAACGTTTCAACTCACAGAGGAGAGGAGACAGAAAAAGAGTAAATCAACTCCAAGTATAAAACTTTCATTTACTTGGAGAAACTTTTGTTAAACAAAGAATGTATTTGCCTAATTCAAAATATATGCAAATTTAAAGTAATTTGCCAAATGGTAGAATCTTTTCTTTTTAACATGTCTTGTTTATATCATTATATATGAAATAGTTTACAAAACATTTACAAAAAATTGGTCTGGTGGATCATCGCAGCTCTTCAGTTCAAAATAGAAATCTAAGACATGTCCACCTAAACCCTCCGCTGCCCAGTCCTTCTCCTGCCATAATTCATAGAATTCCATTCTTTTATATAGCAAGCATTTAAAAATTACATAGAAAGAATATAAATTATAACTCCCCTTGCAATAGAGCACACTGAAGATCAATTTCAATGGATCAGATCAAAATGTCTGTTTTTTTAATGACTGGAACATTGAAGGACAACAATATTTTACAGTAAACATAAAAAAAAAAGTACGTTTTTTTGTTTGTTTTCCCTCTTTAAAATAATAAAAATATTTCCTAGGTTATTTATTTTAAAGGAAGAGCTTTGATGGAATTTTATTTAGTTGAATGCCAATAAATCAGGAACAAGTTGGAACCAACAAAACGCACTAAAGCTGATGCTGCTGCACTAAAGAAATCTCAGGAAAAACATCAACTGATGCTCAAAAAAAATTACCTAATACAGAGGAGATTTCAGAGCCCAACATTAACACCCAGATGGAAGCATCTCTGTGTATGAACCTTATTCTGATGAGTGGGACTCACTGGGAGTGAGAAATTCACTTGTTTGCAGTATTTGTCATACCAAGTTGTTTGAGCACGGTGCCTCTTGCAGTCCTACCTCTCAGTCTAGCATCTACCAAAACCTTACCTTGCATTTTCATTCACTGTCCTCAGGCTGATAGCACAATGACACTGCTGGGGGGAGTGTCACAGATGCCAGGTGGCAGATGAGGAATTCTAGAGGAGTTTGGATACAAGAAGGTCGCTAGAATTAATTGATATACGAAACAGGAACTGTGCATTTGATGTTTAACTTTGACATACATGTGTTCCCTGATTAATCATCATCTTGAGAGATTACTACTGAAAGAAAACTTAAAATATTCCAACATTTGATATTTGTTTCATTTGTAAATATTTATTCTGGCAACCCAGTTTGCTGGGATGTTTGGAGGGGAAAATGACATTTGGGGTGCAAAATAATTAAATTGACTTTGGTTAAAACTTCAGTGAGTAATTGTAGAGCACCTCTATTAGCATTTGTTCAACTAGAAAGGGAAACCTAATTTCCATACAAAAGTCTTTCAGATGAAATAAAAAATCATGAAAGTTAATAGTAAAGAGATACTAGTACTAAAAAGATGATGCATACTTTTTTTAATTAAAAGAGCAATGTGTAATCAAAGCTGAATTCCTTCTATTGATCAAAGGAAAGTTTTGATTGTTTAATGTCAGCATAATTCTACATTTGTGTGATGATTATTTAAAATTACTATCTTCTATGTGAGAAAAATAGCTGGATATTATTCATATTAACAGCTCTGTATATACATATTGTTTTAGAAAAATGAAAAATTAAGATAAAATTTTAGGACTGCACATTTTTACTTGGACATATGTATTAAAAAATAAAATTAAGATTCCCCATTTTAAAGGATTACTGTACTACAAAATATTTTTCAGAAAAGTAGAATATCTACATCAGTTTCCTTAACCATGACAGGACCAGACAATTTTATTTATTCATCGCTTCCCAATTTTTTGCAAAAGTTTTGGGTTTTTTTTTTACAGACCAACAGGTTGAATTTTACCTTTTATTACCTCCTGTCTGATATATACTACTTACCCAGCAGTGAATACTCACAACTAAGTGATGAACAATATGTAGTGCAAAAACCAATGTGAAATGTTGTCAGAGCCATAAATAAAACCAAACTATGTTCAAAATATCAAAGAAAAGTTGAATACAAGATTTATAGAGAAGAATATCACTTAGCCCTTAGAAATCTCTATTTTATTGAAGTAAAACCCACAATTCTAAACATACTCTTTGTCTTCTTATGCCTGTGTGTGTATGCAGTGTCTGCTTACCTCATTTCTATGACACATCTATAGAAAAGCAAAGTTGAATTTTCTTTATGAGAGTGAAGGGACTGAAAAGAAAAATTGTAAAAAAGCATGTCACAAATGCTTGCCAGCAAGTAGTTCATAAGAAACAACTAGTAAGTAAATCATAATTGTAGTCACAGGACATGTTTATTTTCTGGTTTTTGCAGGAAAGAGGTTCTCACAAAACGCTGTTGCAAAAAGCTGAACCAAGAGATGGTCAATGGGACCAGAAATAAAGAACATTGCACAACATTCTAGATGGAAGTGCAGCTGCACAGGTCATACCATAACTGCTCTAGGAACCTGACACATTAACTTTTTGTACTTTAACTCTCTAAGCCAGGTCACAATTTAGAGGCTGTCAATTCAGTAAGTTAAACTTTCAACTGTGGATTTTGACCAAAATATTTCTGTGCCTCTTCAGCCCTTCTTGCAGGATGGTGGGGATTTTCTTAAAGGCTTTCAGCACAGAAATCCACTATCTTCAATCCCAGGTCACCACGTTTTTATCCAGCGCTTTGGTACCTTTCATTACATCTTGTACTCTTTAAAAATAGAGACAAGACTGAAAAAGTCAAAAATGGTTATCAAAGGTGCAGTTCTGAGAAGGTCCTGCTTTGCAAACAAGAACCTTCCTCCCCAGTAACATGATTGCCAATGCTTGGTGAAGAAGTCCTAAGGTTGTGGCTCCTGGTTAAGTAAGGCTGGCCTCAGATTGATCCCAGTATTAGAACAGATATCCTCTTTAAATATGATGTAGGAAAAATAAGGAGAGCAATTGTTCAAGAAATTAGATTTGAATGTCCTGCTTCATCCCTCTCACAAATATTGACATCAATTTCTTGATCCATAAAAGTATTCAAATTATTTCAACATATATTTCAATAACACAACATTCTATTCTGAATATAACAAAGAAGTTATTTATAAATATTTTTTTTTTCCCTGAGCAGTCCTTGACAAGTCACCTTTCTTTCTCACCTGCTAACAAGCTTCTGGCAACTCAGTGTCTTACAGAGTATGGGTTTTAGAGTTACTCCTCATGTACTTGTAAAGGTTTTAAGAAGAAGATTTTGACCTTTGCTATCCCATTAAGATAATTAGTCAATTCTGAGCAGCAGCAGCTCTAGGTTGTCTGTTTTTCAACCCCAAGCATGCCTGGCAATGTATGAGATTCACCCATAACATTCAGACTGTCCTTTTCTATGTCATTATACCTTACTCACACTAAGAGTCTCTTAGAAATAATATGAAATATATGTTAATATTATTAGAAATGAATAGAAATATATAGCAATATTAATAGAAACAACATTAAATATATATATTTATAAATATAAAATTCTCTGAAAAAGTGATTAAAAGCAATGCTTCTCTGGAAGTTTTGAAGAAAATAAAAATGAAAAAAACCCTAAACCAAAAATCACACCACTCTGAAACACAAAGCTTTCTCTTTCTCCTCAAAGAGTTTGAAGCCTATGCTCGAGTTTGAATTCTGGTAAAACAGACATTTATTTTATCCTATTGCTATTCCTTGTGAAGAGCACAGGCAGAACTAGAACCCTTAGAGCTCCCTCCTATCTCAGCTGATTCTGAAACTGGACTGTTGTCCCCTGTGAACACTTTGTGGGCAAACTGAAGGTGAAGTAATGGTAGGAAGGGTGATGGCACAAAGCCTGGTATTGAAGGACACCTTCCTTCCAGCAAGGGCATTAAACTTGATTTGGAAACTCCCTCTACATGAGGGAGATTAAGCTTGAATTCCCTCAAGAAGAGGAAAAGCCTATCCTCTTGACATCCAGCTCCAATTTCCAGGCAGGTAAATAAACAGACTAAAGTTAAACAGCAAGTCTGTTAATGCTGACACCATGTTGGCTGCATAAACTGATTTTTCAGAAGTTATTTGACAGCATCTTTTGAGCTTTAAGCATATTTGCAAAGTCTGAGAAATATGCAGATCTGGCACTGGACTGCTTAAACTCTATCAAGTTCCTTAAAAAAGCAGCTCGAGAACTTGAAGAGTTTTCATGGTGTGATACTTAAAAAAACCTTGCAGGTTGCCTATGGATCTACACATTTGTATACAAAATAAAAAGACCAAAAGTCCTTTCTTAATACAAGTTTCAGTCCTTCTACATTCCTCAGTTGCTTTTTATTTTATAATAAACACACATGGCACTGAACAAAAGCTTTTACCTCAAAAGAAAAAAAAAAATCTTTAACCAGACTCTTTTACTTCATTCCATGGTGTTTGTGCTCCCAAATTACTACCACACTGAAAAAACCCAGAAAAATTAGCTGACACAAAGTAAAGTCGTTATGATATGGCTCCTGCATTTTGTGGCTGAGAAATTTCTGTAACTATGAACAGAAATTCACCAAAGCAGGATAAAAATATGCAAGCATAAATATTTCAAGATTGCTTGCTGGTCTCCTCTGTCCATCATCCTTTCTTATCCATCAAATATCAGCAGAATTCATCTCCTTTTTAGGGATTCTACCATTCTCTAGGAGATGCTACTTAACTCCAAGATGTCAGTCAGTGGACTTGTATCTGATAAATAAAAACTCCATGGCCTTCAGAGAGCTCTCTGAATAAAAATAGGTCCTTCCCTATGGAAAAAATACAGGATTATTACTCTGAACTATTTTGAAGATTTGGCTAGAAACTGATTAAATCTTCCTGAAACATTTCTTTTATATAGCAGACAAAAACATTTGATCAATTTATAAAGAAATAGAGATTCCAAAGGCAAGATTATATATTTCTCCATCATTCAGTTATTTTTCTGCATTGTGCTTCAACAGATAAGTTTTTATGTATTTTTCAGCTTGATCTGAAAAAAATCCAGAATGAGATATTTTCCACAATTGAATAAAAGGCAAATGAGATTTCACATTGAATGTTTTGCCAAAATCAATGAAAACTACACCAACGATTTTGTCTTTCAGGATCACTTAGTTTGTGTCATTAGCAACCCTTAAAAGAATGGATTTTGTGTAGCACATTGGCTGTGATCCATACAGTGGAAGAATAGGAATTGAAAATAGCTCTCTATTTAAGAATGCATTAAATTGATTGCAGTCAAGTTCCTTGATCTTTTAGGCACAGGACTGCAATTATAAAAAATTAAATTAGCTAATTAATACATTGGTAGTTTAAATCATGCCCTTCCATAAAGCAGTTGAGACCTCATGGAAGGCAGACAAGTGCTCTCTGTACTCATGGTTTTGAAGCTAAACATCTCAATTTATGGAACAAAGAAAGAGAGGGAAAGCTTGTATCTAAGCCCTGATCTCAACACCCTGAAAAAGACTGAGAAGCAATCTCCTCCATCAATGTACTGAGCTTCTAAAAGCCCCAAATGCCAGTACATTGAGTACCTTAATATAGAAGGGGGAGCTGGACCTAGAGGAAGGATGTGAATACAAAGAAATATTCAATAAATAAAATATTCTGGAAGAGTTGACATGATATTCAGCCAGGACCCAGTGGGACACTGGAAAGGTGAATATCACACCAAAGAAAAGGGTGACTATTGGTTTTCTTGTTTAGCAATTATGAATTATTATTAATATCATCAATGCCTTTCTTTATTAATTTGGCCTATTATATCAAATAATGCATAATTATTATTGGACTAATGGTGAATGCTATTATACTGTTAAAATATTAATTTCCTCATATAATATTTTATTTCTTGGGTGAGGTGTGTTTTGTCACCAAACTCTTTTGTGCTGTCATTCAGCATTCACCAAAAGTCAAGGTAATCAGACTAAATTTGGCCTAATTTCTGCTACTATTAGAATTGGATGACAATGGTCAGGATGACAAAGGAAATGGATATATTTCTTCCTGATTCCACATCTTTATATGCTAAGTTGTCAAGTTCTCTGTTTTGGAAGGAGGCTTGTTTGATTTCATTCTTAGAAATCTTAAAGAGAGGAACAAAGAGGGGAAACAGTTACCTGAATTCTACTGAAAGAAACCTGGTTTGCTTCATCTGAGTAGGTCTTTCATTTATCTTCTATCTGAAACAAATGCATCCAATTGGCTTGCTGCTCACCAGTGCTATTATACAGCATGAACAAGAACTGCAGGATAAGATTTGATTGTTTTCTTCTACTTGTGGACTGACAGCAGACCAAAGCTACACATACATAAAATACTTTACAACAGAGTGGCTTTAAAATTTGATAAGACACAGTGAATAGACTGAATACATTATTGAACACAAATAGCCACCCAAGATGCAGTGCACATTGTTAAGAGGGTGACAGAGAGAGAGAGAGGGAAAAGAGAGATTAAAAAGTAGGGTAGCAACGCCAGTTAGGACAGCCAGAGCTAGGGTCATATCTTCATCTCTGACTTAAGAAATTTAATTTTATAATGAAGAAAAAATATTAAACTCAGTCTGGAAGCTCTTCAGTCAGCAGAAAATACGAGTTCCCCAGATAAAAATCTGAAGAAGATATTGACTATATGTTGTCTATACACACACACACATTTATGTCTCACTGTACAGGAAACTGGTATCATTCTCCAAAGTGCCAAGTTAGACATGATTTCCAGAATTAAAAATGTCTTTCTGCCTATGGAATACAGGGCCAATGATGTGGAGAACACCAGCAAAGAATTAGCCATTGACCTTGTACTGTCTTTATTTGGACAGGCTAGTTAGTGATATTGCTTCTAGCAAATGGGTCATCAAGATTTACTAGCAAATGGAAGAAGGGGTGATGATAAGCTTCTATATAAATTTCTATAAAAAGCACTATTTAGAAACAGTTTATTTAAATTCCTCACAACAGGGCTGTGGAGCGCTACAGGAGGTATTACAGAGAGAGCACCGCATCCGTACTTGGCAATTCTGAGGACTGACAAAGTGGCAACAGCAGGAATACCTCATTTATGTCATTTTCCTTAACCAAATTGTCTCCCTCAACACTAATCTCTGTCAAGTGCTTCACATCTTTAAAGAAAGGGCTGATAAAAGAAAAATATTTCAAGTAAATTTCTTCTTTGAGGCAGTGTTCCAAAACAGCATTAAAAAGCCCTGAAAAAACAAGGTCCCTTCAAGATCTGGTTTTTTAATGATCTTTAACTGAAGAACACTGCAGCAGGTGAGAATATCACATTTCATAAAACAAGGTACTCACCAGTTCAAATATATCCAGGCTGCTACACTTGTATGTAGTGTAGCAATGGCACATCAGCCTGGAAGCTGAGAACACCTGGAATACCTGGAATAGTTCCCTAGAAATACTTGAATTCAAGATTTGAATGCTATGAATTTAGGATTTGAATGCTCTAATGCTATAAGAGACCAACAAATGGAACAAATGACTCAGTGAAACATTAATTCACTTCCTATAGGTGTCCCTCCCCACCCCCCAACAAATTAGCCAGTAAAAATAATTCAAGGCAAGTAAATACTGGAGAATGCATGCTGAAAATTAATTTTGAGCTTACAACATGCAAGGGTTTCACTTAAGGCCCAATAATCTGTTTTGAATAGAAAAAAAATGGCCAAAAGTAGAAATTTTGTTTGCAATGAAATCTAATATAAACAACAATAGACAAAAATACTCTTAGTAGAGCATTAACCTGTGTTCCTAATAAATGAACTGGAAGCTAAGAATTTATCAGCAAAATTCCTTATTAAATGATTTTGCAAAATGTTCAAAATCAAGACAGTTTTCTGCTGTTCACAGATAACACATTAAGGGTAAAATAAAATAAATTGGTTGCATGAATTATTCATCCCAACTGTTTACACAGTTCTAGTCAAACAGTGATTCTGCTCTAGTATTTTTTTTTCCTTCATTCACAAGCAGTTCACAGAACAATCTGTCCTCTCATAAACCACTAAATTTTAAACTGTGCAATTTCTGATTAACAAAATGTCCATGGCCATTCAAATGCATGCAGAGACACAGCATTTGCAGGACATGCTAATAACAAATCATCATGATTTAAAGCAATTTCCAAATTTAACTTCTAAACTTATTGTTTCTTTAATTGGACACGTTTGGTTTAGGAGTAAGTCATTTTACTGATCTTCACAGGACTTTCACTGTGCTATGAGATGTGCAAAGCCAACAGCTGTGCTAACATCTGAGTCTCCCCCTCATCCTCACTAAAAACCTCTCTCCTAGTAATTGCACTAATCCTTCAACTCTAAAAATGGTTATTTGCTTTCCAATATTTCAGAAATTTTTAAAAAGGCAATACCTCTTATTAGAAAATTAAGTATCTCACTCCATGCTGTGTGAACAAACTTTCTTTTATCTAGCCTTTCAAGGAACAGGATAATTAATATTAACATTGAAAACTTTGCCATGATGAGAAAAGTTTAAAGTTTAAAATGTAGAACAGATCTTTCCTATCCCACAATTACCCAAATAGCATTCTAAGTTTCCAACAGCTGTTTGTTTAATACTAATAGCAGCACAGATTTTTACTTTTTTTTTTCTTTTTTTTTTAATTTTGAACTATGGTTAAAAAAAAAGTGTTTGTAACCAAGTATTATACCCTTACAAAGGCAGTTAATAATATGAGAGTTTCTTATATTTATTAAAAATACCCACAAACTGTAAAATTTGTTGGAACTATTTTCCACAGACACATTGGTTGGATTAATTGAAGCTGTTACTTTCCTACCATAAATCATCAGCCAATTGATTGGCTTTACACAGTGAGGTCCATTCCAGGCCTGAGGCATTAGTGCTTTATGGAAAAGCAACTGGGCAGAATTGGACATGATATTTCTTTTTCAGACAGATTTTAGAACATTACCTGCATATAAAATTGTTCAGAGGAGTTTTTTTCCAAGTCCTAAAGAGTAAGAGTTTCCTTCTGGCAGGTAAAAGCAGATGAAAGGCAGAGATTCACAATGAAATCACTCACCAATTATAAAACTACTGATAAAAATAAAATTACTAATACAATTTATAACTTCTTAAGTACAATGTTTTAAATTTTTCTTTTTTGGGCCATTGTGTCTGTCTTTTAATATACAGCCCCTCATACACTCCATGACAAACAAACCTCACGTCCACAGCATTTTAGAGAGGAAGGCAAAGGTCACATATCCATTTTCTCAGGTATTTGCTAGCTAATAGATTGAATGCAAGCAATGAAGGGGCTATTATTGACTTGTTTGTGAGCTGCAGCTAAGGAAATGCAAAATTATGAGTATTTCTCTTGAAGAGAGCCACGGTAAGAAGGGGATTGTGCTACAAACACCTTGTTGAGAGCACCAATAAGTGAAAGCAAATATACCAGAACCCTACTACAAATTCCTTGGCAGCCTGCCATGCAAGCAGCCAGTTCTGATGGCTGCAAGGAATGAAGTTGAGAAGCAAGCAAACAAAAGAGTCTGGACAGGAGCCAGATGAGGAATAAGGGGTACATAAGAGAAAGCCACTTCACAGCTGGAAATTGCAAAGGCAAAGTGCCTGTAGTGGGGGGAAAGGCAGGGTCCAGGCACAGCTTTATCTTCCTTTGGCATTTTACCATGGCCCAGGAAGTCAGCAGATATGATTTTTAGGTGTGGCCAAGCTGACAGTGCAGCTCTAAGACAAGACCAGCACGCACAAGCTCATCTTGCAGCAAATAATAGCCTGAGTGATATCTGAGGGCTGCTCTGCCAGCTCAGGGATTGCCAGGCAGGGGCTGGTCCTGCTCTTTGGACACAAAATCACTTCTGAAATTTGCATGTGCCCCTTCCAACTGGTGCACACTGTGCTAGGGCTCTGAAGTAGGGGAATATGATAGTGGATGCTGAAGTGCAAAATCACATCAGCTCAGGACTCCCAGGAAAACCTTCCAGGAGTCACTGTTATCACTTGGAGTGATTTTACTGCCAGGATGGAGTAGGATGCTTAGGCACTACTTCTCTAGGTGAGAATGTCCTTAAGTGGTGAGGAAGTGTTGGAACCCAGGACATCCCTCTGGCTGTCCTGAGCAGCCAAGACCCCAGCCAGGGGGCTCAGAGACCCTGGCACAGAGCCCAAAAGGCCTGTGGCTTTGCTTATCACCCATAGAGAAAATTACCAACCTTAGATGAAGATCAGCAAGCCCCAGCAGTTTAAGTGGAATGATAGGGAATTTATCACAGGGTGAAAAAGTAGATTTTGGGGTTTTTAGAATGGGGGTTCAGGGGGCAAGATGGAGGGATCTGGGCATGTCCAGCCTTTCTCCTTCTTCTTCTTGGCCTCCATCTTCTGCTGTGATGTTGGCACTTTTGGATTGGTTTAGAGTAGAAGCTCACTGTCTAACATAGGTGATAGGTATTGGAAAGTAATTGTAAACATTGTACACGTAGTTTTTAGTATAAAGACATAAAACCACGCTGAGGGCAGAGAGAATGCCTCTGACTGTCTTGCTGAGTGGACCTCGGCAGGACAGGAGAAAAAATTGTATGGATAAGGAACAATAAACAACCTTGAGACTGAGAAATGAAGAGCTCTGACTCCTTCCTCAAGCGCCGGGCTGGGAAAAGAGACTTTCTAACACACCTCAGGGTCACTCTGACCAGTGAGAGATCCCAAGAATGAAGTTGCTCCATCTTACAAAAATACACTCAGAAACTGTGACTGTGTGGACATCAACAGTCACTTAAATATTTAATGCAAAAAAACTTGTTTGTGCAATAACAGTATCAGAATGTTTATGTCATAACAAAGGCCAGGAAGTGGGAAAAAAACCCCACAAAAAAATCCAAGGGGTCCAGCATCAACCCCAACTTCTCTGCTCATCAGATTTTTTTCTACTACATGTTCTACAATTCTGAACACACTTTAACATTTAAGCAAGGCAAATGAACTTTGAGGTTTTGCATATAAAAAAGGTGTAATTAGGGCCTTTTCCTCATTCAACAGCTGCTGGTTGGAGACTTATTTTTGAAGCCAGGGTCAGAAGGGTAACAGCACTTCCTGAACAGAAATAGCTGATTCTCCAGAATGGGGCAGGGAGGAGTAATAACTTGATTTCTCAAGTCTTTTCCCTCTAGATAGGATGCATTTGGCTTCAAAGAAGTCACACTGATGTAAAATTAGCACAAGTGAGAGAAAAAAAAGTGCCACTTCTATCTGGAAGATTGCAAATTATTATATTACTCAAGAAATCCCAGAGACATTATAATAATGGGATCCACCATGAATTACCCAGCAATTCCTTTTATCTTCTATTAAGGCAATTAGGGAGGGAGAGAGGGAGAGAGAGAGAGAGAGATTTGTTCTTGTTTTAGAACTCAACAGGCTGCAAGTCCCTGCACAGAAGCTGAAGCAGTCCTGGTGGAACAATGATTCCATTCCTCCCATGAACAAGCCAGTGTAAGCAAGCCACATACAGAAATAAATTACTTGGTCTGGAAAAGCATTAATGTGCATTGATTCCTCTTTTCTCATTAAAGGAGAAGGAGGGGGAGGAGAAGGACTGAGGTGTAATTGAAATTTGAGATGAAAAATTTTGCCTGGATGTTTGCTCAGGAAGACAACCCAGGGTACACCTGACCCCTTCTGAGCTGAGTCACAGCCACAGTACAATGCAAACATTTCCTGACTTAGCTCTTTGAACAGAACAAAGCAGAGGCATTAATAACTTAAATGATTATCACATATTCAGAGTATGATTTACCTGCAGCAGATATGTCACACAGAGAAGTAGTCACTTTTAGAAAGGTGAATTTCACTCAATACATGCTGACTACCATCAAGAGTAGTCCCATAAATTTTTGGGGTTTATTTCACTACTACTGCCTGGGAATGCCTGGAGTAATTCTGACAAAAACAGGTTCACAATCATTGACCTATGCATGATGTACCATGTACTATGTATGCTGCTATAAATAATTCCATTTTGTGTTTCCTCTTTTGAATTTTGCTATTCTTTACATTTACAAGCAAGTAGGAATTGTGAAACCTTCAATCAAATCTTTAATCTCTAAAAATTTAAAATTGAAAAATCTTTAAAACTAAACCAAAATTAATTTGCTTTTTTTTACTGGTGCTGTCTGTTGCTGCTGAATTCATTGCTATCTGATTCACCTACATACCTACTCCTAGACTTCATGAACAATAATGCCAGGGATACCAGAAGAGGGTTCAGAGCATGGTTTTGGACTGTTCACATTCCCATTCCTTTAGATTGTGAAAGGAATCATGCTGTACCTCTGGGAGACATGTTTTGCTCTTTTGTGCTGCACAAATGTAACATGGCTGTAAACTGGAATAGCTTCAGAACACCACACAAAAAATGTCACATGATGAAGAAGGGAACAGAGGGGAAGGGGGAGGAGAAAGAAGGAGGAGAAAGGGGAAAGAAAAGTTGTTATTCATGAGGCAGCTGACCCTGTATGTCAGCTGAAGACTTTTTTTTTCCTTCTACTTTGGTTCTTGTTGCTTGGTTGACATCACTGGATGGAACATTCATTTGCTTGGTCCTACCACAGGCACTGTTCTCATCAGCTCTGATAAATGGTAGGGGAACCAAAGAAATAAATGGTTTCAGCGCTGCAGATTATTGTTTTAGGTTTAAGAGACAAACTGTGTACTTCCCTGTGTGACCTTAAAAAGTCATATTTTTGCCCCTTCCAGGCAAAAAGCTGGGGACAAGAGAATAATGGCTGTAATGAACACAAGGTTTAAGCACTCTCCTCTCAACAGTTTTGGGAATGATTCTCACCTCTGCAGCTCTAGTAAATAGTGCAAAATTTAGGAGGTTAAGAGGCATCCCTTAACACACAACAGGCCCTGTTTTATCCTGCAAAATCTGTCAGAGCTTTAGGCAGAAATCATCTGGTTTGTTTTCTGAAAAGTACCACATGTAACAGGTAGTAAGAAAGGTTCTACAAGCAGTGTTAATTAACTGGAGGCTGAAACAATATAAAATGCATGTCTAAATAGACAAGACAATTTCCCCAGATTGTGAACTCCAGCTCACATTTTGAGACTGAGTGCCTGACACTTTCCCTTCCAAACTGTTAATCGCACCACTGGAATGCAATTAGCCACAATTTTACCCTGCACATGAAGGGGTTTCTGCACAATGGGCTATCATAATTTGATCCTGAGGTTTCTGAGGAAAAGGAAGAATCAAACTCTTCCTTAGAAACTAGGAAATAAAAATAAAAAAGGGAGTATTTCTGAAGTTTTGCAAGGGTCGTAGGTCTTCTACTTAAATATATTGTTTAAAACAGAATTAATGTTCTAAGCAAGGAAATTTACCTTCACCACTGATCTGGTTTCAGCTGGGGGGTTAAACCACGATACCGACATCACAGATCCTGCAAAGTAGAATTCAGAAGGTCAGACTTTCATCCTGCAATAGATCTTTCCTTTCATAAGTTCATCAAAGAATATTTTCTTTTTCTTTTTTTTTTCCTCCCTGAAACTAGATTTAAGGCTTCTATACAATGTATTGTAGTGTTCCCATTCTTCAGATATTTTTAAAGAACTCGATAGGTTTTTGCCAAAACTCCATTTGTCAGAGGCAGCAGGCTCTATTACTTACTGGATATAAGACATTTAATTAGTGTCTTAAAAGAATTATGAGCAACTCAACCCAAGCTGAATAGAGCACTTCCATTTCTATATATAATAGGCCCCAAACTGATGTAGAGTATGGATTAATCCCTCTCACCATATAAAGAATTGTATTTTTTCTTTGTGTTTTTATACAGTCTTAATAACTTGGCCATCATGCACATGCACACAAAATACTTAAATAGATGTTTAATGGCTAATTCCTTTCCTAACCAAAGTATTGAAGTCATGATGAATACACTGATTTGAACTTGTTCCATTCTCTAATTTGCTCATCTGAAAGAGCTTGAATCATATTCAAAATCCAGTGCTGAAATCTTTATTATTTATTTCAAATACATCATTTACTTTGGAGTTGGCCACTTCTACAAAGACTGTGTGAGATGAACTTCTCCTGACTCTGTGAAAGTCGTGGTTGGAAATTCAGACAAAATTTCTATAAGAGAACCAGATTATTTCAGGGACTGAGAAATAAATGAACTAGCAGTGCCTGAGGAGTTTGCTGAAGACTTTAGGAGATATTTTGCAGAATTCATTTGCCCACAGTTACAGAAATTCTCCATTAACCACTTTTAACAAATGCCCCACCTATTCTCCCAATGATCCAGCAGGATCAGACTCCACGACTTGCAGCAAGTCCCTGCTACTTCTGTTCCCAGTCTGCATCCTCAAACTATGAAAATTAAAATGAAATTTGAGACCTTCAAGTCCGTTTTTTCTTGATCCAGCCTGATTCTTGTTAAATTCTTGGTCTTAGCAGCCCTCTTGATCACGGCTAGTGTTTGCCAGAGCCAAGTCATGCTGGCTTCCATTGTAGTTTTGTGGTTTGCCATCACTCTCCCAATCATCTCCTGTGTTTTCAAGATCAGTGACATCTTTACTTTCTGGTATCTTCACTTTCTGGTATCTTCTCACAGAAGTCACCTGTGTTTGTTAAAAACACATGCATACCAAAAATCACCTTAGAATAGGCTACCTAAAGTTATTAGACATTATATTAAACATGGTTTAGGGTTATCAAGCTCATGATTTGGAAAAGTTTGCCTCAAAATAGTCAAGGTCCAACAGAAGACTGAGGATTATAGGATGGTGCTATTTAGAGAATAAGAGATTAAACTGCAGGAATGAGAAAAACCCTATCAGATTTTGCATATCTGCAAAAGCTGGATTAATCCTAAAACTGTGTTCTTTGTTTCACTTAAATACTCATCATTATTCTGTTTTAATCTTCTGGTACTTGGGTACTTGGAAGTTTTATATTTTGCTTCCTGTAAGATAGTTTAGCTACATTTACGTTCCTTCTTTCTTTTTTTTTTTTTTGAGAGCTATATAAATTGCAAGACATACATTGTATCATAAAAATAATTTGGAGGAGGGTTTATTTAAATATTTGCTTAGCAGTCTTGATAAACATGTGATAATTAAAGCATTCTGAAGGAGTAAAAGCCAATAGAGGAACACCCACTTAATAAAAATGGAAAATACAATCTGGTACTTATCAATAACTGAACTACTATAGAGTCATACAGTTTTTCCTCAATATCTTTGAGGACTATAAGAACACTGACATGCGACTGGTACAAGGCATAAATCGAGAAGGCAAGGCAGCAAATGGAGAAGATACTTTAACTATAATTCTTCTGTAAACAGCAGCTCTCCAAAATGCATGGAGTTCATTTTATATGACACTCTCTTTATGTTAAGAGAGCTTGGATGATGTGAGGGTCACTTGCATTAATGAGCCAAACATGGAGAAACTTCAATCTCTGTTCCTTCATGAATTGTTCACTGGCAGTCAGCCATACTGATTTAAGAAAATGTAATAAGGTAACATATGGATTGCTTTTTTCTCCCTTTTTTTTTTTTATTCTAACACTGCTGTATGTATTACCTATAGAAATACATCAGACTCACAGTGACTTTTTCAAATGAAAGACAGGTTTGCAGCTAACACACAAAAAAAAAAAAAGAGCAAAGAAAGCAAGCAGAACTTTCTCTGTGGAGTTTTATTTGATTTGGGATGTAGTTCTTCTCTTTCAACTAATACAATCCAAACATGTTGATCTTTAAAAGTAGACTATAAAAGCCTATCTTTTATGGTCACAAGGCAAAATCTATGACAGCACTTACAATCTTGCTCACTAAAGAAAAAAGGATCATTTCCCACTGTGCTTATCCTATTTTGTTTCACCAGTATCGGCAATAATTTTATAGTAAGAGATATATCTGAAACATAATTCTGTACAAAATGCAGTATATCCACAGTATCCATATTTGCTTTTCCTACACAACCATATTTTTCTTCTTACATAAAATAACCCCCAGGCCACCACATATTTATTTCCAGCAATGCTCTCTTAAAAGCTGCAGGTTTTTGTGTTTCCCAAAGAAGTCCTAACTATGGATTTGAGCTGGATCTTAGGAAGAGTAATTTGATTATACCTGATTTTCTACAGGTTGTGCAAATTGTTATACAGGTTGTGAAATCTGTATATTTTCAGTTACTAAACTGAATCCTCTTCTAGTAAGGCACGAGTGGGTGCATTGTAGGTGCAATAGAACTTTGATGACATAGATGGATGGTAGCAATAAACTGAATTTTGACTTTGGCATTACAGAATTCTGCAATTCTACAGTATTCCACCTGGGCATCTCAAGGCACTTCTCCAAACATCAGCTTTGCTTTATAATGTTTCTGTTTTGAATCGAGGAAGCATCATCATGAAGCACATTTTACAGGCAAAGAAAATGACAGATTAAAATAATCCAATCCCTAAAAAATTCAGAGCTTTTGATTTGGTCATTATGGCTTAGACATGACCAGGTAAAGAGCAGCACTTCCTTACCTGTGTCACCCTGACTTAGAACTCAAATTTTTACATATCAACATAATGGTCACCATGATATGTTAGCCATCAGGAATTCAATGGTGTTTAGCTGCAAGAGAGGACATTTCCCCAAAGATATAAAGCCACATCAATTTCCATTATTAATATTTCAGAAATAGAAAAGTTTGCCTTGTAAGTCAGGTTAAGAAATTATCAATATTTGACTTGAGTGTTAGTGAATTTTATATATACACTCAAACTTGCACAGACAGCAAGGGCCTATTAGCTGGAAAACACAATGAACCCAGCGAGTTTGAATTAAAAACCATTTATTGCCATTGTACAGAGGCAAGGTTGAAGACAATTGCTATTTTAGGCAGCCTTCAGGTTTCTTGGAGACTTGTATATCTGCATAACCTTGTCCTTGTCATCTGCATAACCTTCAGACCTGAGGTGTTTAAGTTTAAATGAATTGGAACAGATAAATGAAACATATGTTCAGCATTCCTTAACCTCCACCATGCCACAGGACCAGCTGCAGTACCATAATTTAGTTGATCAGAAACATTTTTGTCTAATTTATCTTCATATACTTACATTCAGACAAAACTAACCAGCACTAAGGGCTTTTAGACAAGCAAGCATACATTCTTTCAGTTGAGATATCCTGTTCCAACACATTGATATAAAACAGCACTATCAGAGCATGGGAAATATGTTGACCAGAAATAAACACTTGTTATTGTGACTTTTTTTTTTCCTTAATTTGAAGGGGGAAATGTTAATAACAAATTGTGTTTCTTAGGGATATAAACATGTCTGCAAAGAGACAAAAACTCTGGACCTAAACTTCACCACTGCTGCCATAGCTTTGGGACTCCTTTTTAAACCCACTTTCTCCCTTTCAGAAAATAACTAGGCCTCTTTTCTGAGTATACAAAAATAGATCCATATTGATTTAGCATACTTTTTTCCCCCTCTCCACATCCCCATTACGCTGGATGAAAACTGGCTCTGTTTTAATAAGCTGGTAATCTACTAAGAAAATTAATTTTCAAAATAATTTTTACAGTGGCTCAGATATTTTGAGTTGTCTCCAAATTGCAGTTTGGGTAGAAACCAACTCTATGACTCATGACTGCATTGAATGAACTTTACTTTTTTTTTTTTTTCTTTCCCTTTTTCTTCTTGAATGAAGCAATGGCATATTCTGACAAGTGCTTATTACTGAGTTTGTCACCTTGTCCTTTTCTAATGCTTTGAAATGAGTTTAATATTTTAGAATTCAGTGACTGAAAAGATTGAATAGGACAGAGGGAAAAGAAGACACAGGACACATCAGTTCAAACAGTGTCATGATGGGTTAATCAATGAATGGACCCAGTCTTCCTCCTCTATGACATAGTAAAAGTTAATATTCCCATGCAGCAGGCTGAGGAATGAATCCTGCCTGCTGCAATCTACTACTGAGTATCATCCAGGTATTTGCTCAACACATCAGACAGACAGCTTCAAAAATAATACACATTCACAATATGTATTACACCAGTGCCTTTGCTGTGATGATATGTGCTGTGCTAAGCCCTTATCTACAGCCCAGGAGATGCCTTCTCCTGCCAAAACCCAGCAACTTTCAAAAAGAGATGAAAGGAAGATATTATTGTGTTTTGTTCCTTAAGCTGCTACAATGCAAAGAAAAATTAGAGTATTTGTTTCCTTCCTGTAAAATTATACATATGTGTGTGTATCTGTCACTGTTACAGAAAGTGATAGATTGTTCCTAAAAATAGGTCATAAATTGAACACTGCGCTTCAGCCTGCAGAGCTTAAATTCAGCTAAGCTCTTCTTTCCTGAAAATCAAGCCCATTGTTTTTCTCCTTCACAAATGCCAATCCACACTCCAACCTTTTTTGTGGAACAACATCTGCTGCACAAAATTGAATATAGATCAGCTGATCCAAATACATACAGCCCAAGTTGCAGGGATATTTTCTCAAACAGCAACTCTAATTTATAAAGTTAAGAAAGCAAACTGCTTTTCCAACTAGAAAAGTCTTTATCTCTTTCCTTATTGAGTACTTTTTCCTTCTAAAGAATACCATTTTTCTTAAATCCAATACAGTTTCATAGGTAGTATTAGGTATTTTTTTTTAAAGCTTGTTCTCCAATTTGTATTGAATAACTGTATTTTCAAATCATCTAATCTAAATTTTAGGAAACAGGTGATATCTATTATACTAAGAAAAACAGATATTACTATAGTACAAATATTTTTGGCATTTAATCCAAATCTCAATTTTAAATTTTTCTGAGGTAAAGAAGTTATAGACAACCAATACTTTTGAAGTGTCATTGTATAAAAGTACAGAATTCCACTGAGTATTATTCTTTGCTTCTCCTTTCTTATTTTTCATCTTTTACTTTCACTTCTTAGTGTAAAATTATAAAATATCTTAAAATATTTTAATAAATAGAAAATAATGAAATCACATAAATATTAAAAAATAAATAAGCACAATTTGAAAATTATTCTGTATTCTGTATATTCTGTAACCTGAAATTCACCTAAAAACATTAATGGTAGGGATTGGGTATTGCTTGCTTTTCCTTTTGTGATCAGAATTGAGGTTATCACACTGTTCTTTTGGAATCTGTATAAATCAAATTACTAAATTAAATAATCACGTTCCTTGTAGAGTTTTTGTTTCTCCAATAGTCCTCCTTAGAGGAAACACCTAACTCAGTAAAAATGAAACTGGTCCTAATTTAAGGAGCAATCTATTTTCAAATTAATTTTTTAACAACCACTTCCTACTCTATATGTATTTATATTCCTGATTGATATAATTCTGAAATCTCTTGTAATAATTTACTGGATCTACCTATGCAGCATCTTTACTAAATAGAAAAACATTATCCCCTTGGCACATTTAAACCAGCATCAGTTATTTTATGCTGCAGATAGAAGTATTATGGATTCAAAATTATCTCCTGTTTTTATATTGAGGAGATGGTGCGAAGGCAGAAGTAAATTAGGCTCCCTACCAACCTAATGCAATGGTCAGCTGCCATGGAGATCATTTCAGCTACCCAAGGAATGTGTTTCCTATTCTGAAGATTGTGAGGGAGAATGAGAGACTTTTGTGTCAGATCTGTTAATGTTCACAGTGCCAAAGAAACCTACTTTCAGCTTCTAGTTGCAGAGCCCAAAACAGAGGCTGGCATGAACAAGCTGACCTGCAAGCACTGCTGTTCTCAGGCGTTCCTCATAGCCCTGCCTGCTTTGTTAGGACTGACACCTGCTCATGGACATATCTGACTTTCTAAATGATCACTCTGCACCTTCCTGCATGTCCATAACTGCAGTTGTTATAAGAGCAGAACTGGAAATGGAATGGAGCTTTCCTGCAGTGCTTGCTTAAATCAATTTCTATCTGGGTTTGCAAATATTTGTTTACTGCCTTCAATTGCTAGTGCTTTCATCCATCAGTGGAACTTTGCTGTTTGATCCTATCCTTTCTGACTTTTTCATGGCTGCTCCAGTTTAGGTGTGCTGAAATTTTGATATAGATATGTAAATTATACCGTAATATCAAGAGGTTTAACCCCAGATTGTAAACAAGTATCCGGCAGCCACCTGCTCACTCCCCACCAGCAAGACCAGGGAGAGCATCAGAAAGGTAAAAACTGGAAAACCTGAGTGTTGAGATAAAGAGAGTTTAACAGGCAAAGCAAAAGCCATGTACACAAGCAAAGCAAAAAAGGAATTCACTCACCACTTCCCATAGTTAGGCAGGTGTTCAGCCATCTCCAGGAGATCAAGGCCCCATCACACACAGCGATGGCTTGGGAAGACAAATGGCATCACTCCAAATGTCCCCCACTTCCTCCTTCTTCCCCCTCTTCATACAGTGAGCAGGACATCATGTGGTCTGGAATATCCCTTTGGGAAGTTTAGGTCACCTGTGCTGGCTGTGTCTCCTCCCAAAATCCCACACACCCCCAGCCTCCCTGCCAGCATGGCAGTATGAAAAGCAGAAACTTAAACGCCTTGGCTCTGTGCAAGCTCTGCTCAGCAACAACAAAAACATCTCTATGTTATCAACTCTGTGCTCAGCACAAATCCAAAACACAGCCCCACACCGGTTAGTGAAGAAATCTAACTCTACCCCAGCCAAACCCAGCACACGTAAAAAGAAGAAACAGAGAGGAAACATGGACACTGAATGAAAAAGTAATCCACCAGCACTGAAATACTTACTGGGCACTAAAAGTATTTTTCTTCTCTGAGCTCACCAGATACGTCTCTACAGACTCCATGAGTGAACTGGACTGTGTTATAGTCTGGCAGGAAGAACTGCTATCCAAAGATCAGCACATCCTTCATCAGTGATAGAAGCAGCTCACAGACCTCGAAATGCGCTCAGTGAAGCAAAGCTGGAACACAAGTGCCCAAGTGCTCTCTAAAAAAAAAAAAAAAACAAAACCAAAGAAAGTAAATAAAAGCTCCACAGCCCTCTTTAAGTTTAGCAGTATAGTTGTAATTTAGTCTTGATGGAAAAGAAGCTTTTCCATGCCCTTATCCTTTGCTTATCCATCACTTCACTGGTCAAACTTAGCAAACACCACACTACATAAAGGAATCTGGCCAAAAGGGCTTTATTTTGCATGCATGGATGTCTCTAATCTCTCTAACAGTATTTACCAAGATACATACCTGGCACCTTGTGTTCTGAAGCATGTTGCGGCTGCCAGTTCTCTTGTTAGCTTTTCGTGTGTTAGGAAATGCCTTTTGAGCATGATTACATCCACATTCTCTTCATTAAAGATGTATCTGTATCACATTATCTCCCCCAACTGCAATTATTTAGCCATTTTCTGCCACCTCATTTTTGACATAGGGGGCCCTGCTGTCCAAATGAAGTTTTAATGAAGGTTTGAGGATGTGCTCATGCATTGTAGAGTTCCACTGCAGTCCCACAAAGAGCATGAGTTGAATGCTCACAGTTAGTCGGTAAGTGTTGTGTTATCACATTTTAAAAGGAACAAATGTTGGCATACGGTGAATGCTCTGCCAGCTCCACTTTGCCCAGTACTTTTGTCACAGCCCCACATCCATTTCTGTGCAATTTCTTCCTGCTGTCTCATTTGCCTAAGATGACCAGAATCCCACATGTCAAGAGAAAATCATACAACTTGAATTTTTAACCCAGCCTGCTTACTCTGCTAACCCTGCCACCACTGCACTTGGGTTTTTTTCGGAAAGACAAAATTTCAGCATACATTTTACAAATAATGTTGTTATCTTCTATTATGCAAACATTGCTGTTCTTGTTACTCACCCAGTTGTCATTCAAGGCTTTCTTTTGTCATCAGTGCAATCCAAACTTCAACAAATTAAATTGACCTATGATCACTTTGAATTACAATTTACAGAAGGAACAAAATCTTCAATTTTTGCCTATGAGGTCCTATGCTCCCTGTGCATATCCTAATACTGTGTAATAGTAAGCATTGCCTTCATGGACTTCTCTGTTCTTTGGTCTCAACTTTTCAGTCTCTTCTAGCAAGCCCTGTTTTACTCTGTGTGATCCTTCAAATTCATCAAATGAGCCATTATGCACACAGAAAACTGCCACCCTGTCACACTGACCAAATTAATCTCCAGGGCATAAAGTGTAGGAGGGGTTCTCCTTCTGCAAAACCCCATCGCTTGTCATCATGTCACTGAAAATTACACCCCAAGTGGTTTGTTCTGGAGTACTCAACTGAAGCCATATGGCAATTTTAATTCTAGCTTTTATGAATTTTTGAGAACTTGAATAATTTTATATCAAAATCTTTCAGCAACATCAAAAAGTTTTACCATGTCAAAAATATTGTATTGGTTTGCCCTCATAGTAAAGTATAGCTGAGATTTTTGTGATTAAAAAAGTTCCTTAAGACTTGGAATAAAGCAGAAATATGACATGCATCAGCCCCAAAGGGTTGAAGATTGGCAAAGATAGTATTTTAAACAGGAAATCCTTGATGGCCTTATATGTGATGCATCAATATCACTTGTAACTACCTTTGGTTCAGAAATCTGATTTGATGCTGACAATATATAATTTTTGACTTTTTAATTTAATGATACCTTTGCTAAGGAAAATATTTGACAAAACTATGGAAGTTCCAAGAACAAATATAAAAGGTAGCTCTCCTTGCAAGAAAAGAGTCCAGCTAAACACACTCTGGGCAAGGCACAGACTACCAGCAGCAATGAACTGCCTGTAGCTTTTAGGAGGAAAAATACCTCCTTTTGAAGTTATCTTTTCTATCATTACACTATTTCAGCTTGTCAATATTCACTATGACAGCAGTTCCAGCAATTTTATGTGATACCTTCAGTACAGATAAATACAAGAGATTAACCTACATTCAGTCTGAAAAGAGGAAGAAAAAAATATTTGTTAACCAGAACTGACTTGTGACAGACCTTTTATGCTGTTTTCCAAGAGGATAAGGAAACTTATGAATTTCTATTTCTTGTGGATTATGAGTGCATAAGATCTTTTTTCACTTTTGGAACTAGAAGCATTATGAAATAATCACATACTTGATACCATGCAATGAAATAAGAAACTGGGTAAAGCTAAGCAAAATTTTCTATGACTTATTTTAAACAGATTAAGCTGAGACAGTCACATGTAGAATTTGCTTCCTCTAATTTTAGTTTCATTACTTTTCAATAAATAGGCAAGAAAGAAACATGAAAGAATAAACAGTTGTTGCCAGTCTGTCTTTAACATTTCATGTCCAGCTTTGCACAGAAAGTGCAATTTTACCTTAGACATAAAGCATCTTTTTTATACTCTGGAGACACTTTGTGATCCTAGAAAAGTATACTTATGTATTTCCATGTGTTTCAAGTTATTAAATGAAATATCTTCTCTAACTCATTCTTTTTTGACAAAGCTTTAAAATGAATAGAATGATCTTATTAAGTTTTCAAGGTCTCTCTTTAGCTGTGTGCAGCCCACTTTGTTCAATTTTGTAATGTAGCAGTGGACAGGTTGTAGCAAGGAAATACTCTTACATTCAACATTTATTTATAGACAAATTGGTAGTTTCTGATATAAATATCAACATTTTCTGTCCTACCTGATAATGCATCATCAAAATCCAAGCCTCTATAACAAACAAACAAAAAATTTCCTAATAGAATTAGAATTCCTCTATAAACATTAACTATATTTGATCTGGCCAAATTCAAATCTCGATGGTACAAGACAAGCTTCAACAAAAATAACTCAGATTCAGTATCTCTTATTTATAGGAATCAGTAACATCAGTTTCTCTCTGCTATATCAAGTTCTTTGCAGTCAT